>NC_084484.1:178651686-181101686 GCF_030035675.1 Rhineura floridana
ACTACAACCTGGGAGACCAGGGTTCGAATCCCCACATAGCCATGAAGCGCACTGGATGAGCTTGGGCCAGTCACTGTCTCTCAGTCTCAGAGGAAGGCAATGGTAAATCCCCTCTGAATAGCGCTTACCATGAAAACCTGATTCATAGGGTCGCCATAAGTCGGAATTGACTTGAAGACAGTCCATTTCCTTTTTCCATTTGTGAAGCCACTGGGAGTCAGAAATGGTTGCCTCTCTCCCTAGAGATCTACCAGTGATGGGAAAGTTGTATAATACCTTTGCTTATCATTCAATAAGAAATTTATATATCACCTGTTATGTGGGCATTTCAAGGAAGTATACGGTAGTATCCTACAATACAATGCAAAAAATGAAAATAAACTATACTGCCTGCCTTATCCCAGGTCTGGCTACTTGTTCATCCAGCCCAATATTATCTCCCTGATTGCTCATAAGAGCATCACAAGAGTCCTACCGGATCAGGCCATTGGCCCATCTAGTCCACCATCCTTTTCTCACACTGGCCAACCAGTGTGCCCGTGGGAAGCACGCAAACAGGACCTGAGTGCAAGAGCACTCTCCTCTCCTGCAGTTTCCAGCAACTGGTATTCAGAAGCACACTGCTCCAGGGCCTCCCTACAGAAATAAGGCATGCACTGACTTTGATAAAATTTCAGTGAATGCTAAAAACTTTGCTGGATGTTGATGCTGTTGTTGTTGTTATGTGCCTTCAAGTCGATTACAACTTATGGCGACCCTGTGAATCAGTGACCTCCAAGAGCATCTGTCATGAACCACCCTGTTCAGATCTTGTAAGTTCAGGTCTATGGCTGAAACTGAGATTATCATACTTCGGACACATAATGAGAAGACCTGATTCACTAGAAAAGACAATAATGCTGGGGAAAACAGAAGGGAGTAGAAACAGAGCAAGGCCAAACAAGAGATGGATTGATTCCATAAAGGAAGCCCCAGACCTGAACTTACAAGATCTGAACAGGGTGGTTCATGACAGATGCTCTTGGAGGTTACTGATTCATAGGGTCGCTATAAGTCGTAATCAACTTGAAGGCACATAACAACAACATAAAGCACAGGGTGATTTTCTTCTGAAATTCCTTGGTCCATTCCATTATCCAATGTATGTTTGCGATATGATCTCTGGTGCATTTTGGATACTCTGTTCATAGGGTTTTCATGGTAAGAGGTATTCAGAGGTGGTTTACCATTGCCTTCCTCTGGATGCATCTTAGTCTGGTGTTTCATCTGGATGCATCTTAGTCTGGTTTGACTATTCCGCCTTGGGTGCCCCTGCTAGAAGTGTAGCCTCTTGGTCTAGACTCCTGACTGCATTGCTCTCAGCTTCCTCAACACTCTCAAACCCCCTCACCATGTTAAAGTGTGCATCCTAAAGGGGGATGTTGATGTAAACCACTAGAATTTTAAGTATCCTTATTGACTGCTTGTTTGGATTTTATTTTAATTTTTAAAAATTGTATATTGGAATACTGCTTTACACCTCCTTGAAACGCCCATATAATAGGTGGTATATATATACATATATACACATACATTTAATAAATAAAATCAATAAATGTGTGCTAAAAACTTTTACAGTAGTTAAACTCTTAAGAATCCCATCCTTCAAAACAATCCTTTATAACAGGCCTACTAAGCTCCTTGATTGAAAGTCAGTTGTTTGTACTTGTCAGTCTGAAGCCCATAGCAGTGGCAAAATCCTGGCCTAAATAGCCATTGAATGGACCATTAAGTGCATGCTGGGCCCCCATGGGGAGAAATGGCGCATGTACCCAAGGAGACATTCAGACTGTTTTTTCCTGTGTGCAAGAGAGCAAAGCCCTCCTTTTTCACAGTGCAGTGTTCAAAAGCTGGAGCGACCCCAGACTAGAATTTGATTTTAATTTGAAGTTGCTAATTAGATGTTGATGGATGGGAAGCCAGCTTTTGGGCAAGTTCAGTGGTGCTTCCAACCTTGCAAGAAAGCCAAAAAAATGTTCCAAAGGAGACTTGGCACTTCTTATTTAATATTAATATGCTAACATTTATTTGCTCGGTGTGTATGGAACCATGAAGGTTGTCAGGACTGGATCCCAGTGTTGTATTGGCTGCATGAGTCTAGTAGTTTCCTACACGCACACACACACACACACAAACACACATGCACGTTCTAGTATAATTCTCAGTCCGTTTCTGCTCACATTTTTACACAAAGATACTTCAGTTGAACAGACCTTTAAGAATGAAAGAATCCCACTCTTTCTGAGGCTGCAGCAGACTTAAAAGCCAAGGATCCCTTTGATAGCAGTTATTTTGTATTCTAAGGGTTGCATTGAACATAGTGCTAAGCAAATTCTCCCCCTCTCTTCCCCCTTAAACTTGTTCTGAGTTTCCTCCCAACCCGCTGGAACAGATTTGGGGGTGGCATGGGGAGCGCGCGCGCATGGCGAAGGAGTGGGTAAGGTCCCCCTGCCCTAGCACAATTATTTATTTCATTTCATTTTTTTTATTTCTTACATTCTTATCCCACCTTTCCTCTAAGGAGCTCAAGGTTCTCCCTCCTCCATTTTATCCTCATAACAACCCTGTGAAGTAGATTAGTCTCAAGGTCACCCAGTGAGTGAAGATTTGAACCCTGGTCTCCCAGGTCATAATCCAACCTTTAGGTGAATGCCATGCTAGGCTATGCAGTTTTATTAAGTTATAAGCTACCTTGTGTACCTTGGTAGAAAGTCAGAACAGAAATAAATAAATAGGAACAGGACAAGAGCAGATAATAGAATGGTGTAGTTGCTCCCCCCCCCGCCCCTTTCTGGGCTGAATTCCCCTCTCCAACCTCAACCGCAGTTAAAGGCTACATTGGCATCTGGGTTAATGCTTGCCAGGAGTCCCTCTTAACTAGGGTTTGCTTGCCAGCTTCAAATTAAAGTTTTAGTTAAGAGGTTAGTGTTATTGTTGGTGCTGACGTATTCCTAAATCATGGCTAAAGTGGGAGGAGGAGGAGAGGGAGTTGGAGATAGGGGAGAAATTTTGCACTTACAGGTGAACCGACCAAATTCACCTTTTACAAAACAATATGTGAACCAAAGCACAGCCATCTTTCGAAATTCAGACTCCTCTGAGTTTTACAAGGCAGTTGTCCAGCTGAGTAATGTGTTGTACAAAAATGAAAAATGCATGTACCTGGGTAACGAGCACATAAACATGTATATATTAGTGAAAGTATCATGCAAAATGGCATTATATTTGGGGGAAAAGTATTGCAAAAATGTGGATAAGAGAGGTTTGCACCAAAATGCTGATGAATTCTCATGAGGCCCTTAAAATAATGATGATGATGATGATGATGATGATGATGATGACGATGATAACAACAACAATAATAATACAGACTGATGTGGAAATGTAAGGAACTGAACTTGAGATTGGAAAAAAGAAGCAGCAAGAATCCAAAAAGAGACAGATCCACACATTCCTAGTTGGGGGATACAGTATGTGATCACACGGGATGTTCCCCATCTTTTAACAACAGTGAAAATATACCCTCGATTGCATCTGCATTTACTTTGAGAGAGGAGTTGACATGAATATGGAACATGTATACAAGACTCCCTACTTCTGGAGCTGCTTTTGCTGCTCATTTGAACATGATCGTTGGAGGGCCTGCTCTGGCACGCTACTGTTTTTCCCAGAGAGAGTGACTAGAACAGCAGTGGGCAACCTGGTGCCCTCCAGATGTTGTTAGACTCCAGGTTGCATTGACCCCAGCCAGTATCAGGAGTGATGGAGGTTGCACTCCAACAACATCTAGACAGCCCCACCCCAGCAAATGAAGTCTGAAATGCAAGGTCTGGTTAGGGGCAAAGGAGAAAGTGCATGAAAGGTTCAGGACAGACAAATGAAAGGATATCGTCCCACAGTGCATAGTTAAACTATGCGGTTCACTCCCCCAAGAGGCAGTGATGGCCACCACCTTGGGTGACTTTAAAAGAGGATTAGACAAATGCCTGGAGGATAAGGCTATCAATACGTACTAGCCTTTCCAGGGCATCCAAGCAACTTCTACATGGTTTTTCTTCTTGCAGACCAAGAGCAGAGGGTGACAGAAATGTCTGCAAAAATTTTAGCAGGTGCCATTAGAATAAGATCTATAATGGTACCTTGAGTTTTAATCCATTACAACTCCTTTTTTTATTAGTTGTTCTGCTTATCCATCTCTCTTATGTTGGATTGTGGATTTATCAATTTTACTGATTGATATAGTAATGTTAGAATCCTAGCAGGAAATCTGATTAAGCTGTATGTTTGCCCTCTACTGCTTTTATTGTATACATTTCAATTGCAGTGGCTCGTAGCTAATGCAAATACAGGATCTGATTTGATTTAGCTACTAGCCCCGATGGCTATGTTCTACCTCCGCAGTTGTTTCTGAATACCAATTGCTGGAAACTGCAGGAAGGAACTGCAGGAAAATGCTCTTGTGCTCAGGGACTGCTCGTGGGGTTCCCATGGGCATCTGTGAGAATAGGATGCTGGACTAGATGGGCCACTGCCCTGACCCAGCAGGCTCTTTTATGTCCTCATGTCCTATTCATATGTTCAGTGGCTACAAGTTACGATGGCTGTGCTCTGCCTCCACTGTTGAATGCCATTCACAAGTGGAGAGAGTGTTGTTTCACTCTGGTCCTGCTTGTGGGCTTCACCATTGAGGCATCTACTTTGCCACTGTGAGAACTGGATGCTGGACTAGATGGGCTTTGGCCTGATCCAGCAGGGCCGCTTTTATTTTTGATTTGCCTAAATTAAACCAGAACTGTCAGTAGAAGTTAAAATGATGAAACTGAGGCTATCGTACTTTGGACACGTAATGAGAAGACAGGATTCACTAGAAAAGACAATAATGCTGGGAAAAAACAGAAGGGAGTAGAAAAAGAGGAAGGCCAAAGAAGAGATGGATTGAATGCATATAGGAAGCCACAGACCTGAACTTACAGGATCTGAACAGGGTGGTTCATGGCAGATGCTATTGGAGGTCACTGATTCATAGGGTTGCCATAAGTTATAATCGACTTGAAGGCACATAACAACAACAAAGTGGTGATGTTGCAGATCATCTCCTCCTGCATCTAGCTCACAAATGTTGAGGAAGTTGTGAGCTGCACATGCTTGCCACTTTTCTGTGATATGTCATAGCATTTGTACGGAGTTTCTCCTCCTCTCCTCCCCCGTGAGATCTTTGCCGTCTCAACTGTTTATCTGAATAAAACTATAAGCTTAGGGAAGTTCTTTATGTACGGTTTCCTTTTTCTGTTGGCAAACTCTCTGGCAAACACTGAGCAACTGAGAAGAGGTGATTAAAGGATGCTCATCTTAATTTTGGAAATGGCCAGTATCCAGAGTTTAATGGAAAGGAAGAGAAAGGTTTTATCTCAGATAGATTTGATCCAGCCTCCCTAGAAACAGCTCAGCAGAAACACACCCTTGAGTGTATTGTTTGTAACTCAGTCATAAGCCTGCACTGGAGCCAAAAAGAATTCTCTCACTCCCTAAATCAAGCATGTTAAGTGTTGCTCTAATAGAGGTAAGGGAGCTTTTTTTAACCCAGCAAAAGTTGATGATGTTGGCCTGGTTAAACCACAGTTGGGGGGAAAAACACTATGGTTTAGTGTCAGGAGTAGGGAACATGCGGCCCTCCCCTCTCACTCCTACAAGAAGCAGTAATGGCCACCAATTTGGATGGCTTTAAAAGAGGATTAGACAAATTCATGGAGCACAAGGCTATCTGTGGCTACTAGCCATGATGGCTATGTTCTGCTTCCATAGTCAGGGGCAGTATGCTTCCAAATCCCAGTTTGCTGGAAACAGAGGAGAGTGCTCATGCACTCAATTCCTGCTTGTGGACTTCCCAAAAGAGGCATCAGGTTGACCACTGTGAGAACAGGATGCTGGACTAGATGAGCCGCTGGCCTGATCCAGCAGGTTCTTCCTATGTTCTTATGTACTTGCATAGGTGTTGTTGGACCGCGACTCTCATTGTCCTTGACATTTGGCCAGACTGGCTAGGGCTGATGAGAGTTGGAGTCCAGAAACTTATGAAGGGCTGCAGATGCCCCATCGCTGGTTTAATGTGAGCATTCAGCATTCTGGAGCAGCATTCTGATATAGCGCTCTCTTAACTCCTCCCCTGCTCCTGTTGCAGTGCTGCTCAGAAAGAAGCCAGAGTCTGAACCTGGGCTTGTGATTAGATTGTCCCACGAAACATCAGAAGTAGTAACCACAGTTTGTTCTTAGTTGACTGTTTGTGGTCTGTTTGGGGGAAACAAACCATGAGCCCAGGTTCAAACATCACAATAAACCAGACTCTGGCTTGTTTCCTGTAGGCTCAGAAGCAAAGCGCGCCTGCACAGCTGCTGTACCAGTATGCAGCTCGTGCACATTAAACCATCGTTTGTTTGAAACTATGGGTTAATTCAGGGATGGGAAACCTCATGTGACCCTCTGGGACTCAGGACTCTCTCCAGACCACGTCTCACCAGACCTACTTTGCACCCTCATGGGATGATTTTGCCTGGCTAGACTATATCCTTGAAGTCTGATAATGCTTCTTGTTTGCCCGGATGGAGGTTGGGTATGAACAAATTAGCATTTCTTGCTCCACCCACTTTTGCTTCTGGCCCCACCCACCACTGGCATGTGATCCCTGGCATGGAATGTGGCCCCTGAGCACACTAGCCACCCACAGCAAAGCATTTTCATTGGCTACACCTGGAGGGGGAATGGGCTGATCAGCTGTGAAATCTCTTGGAAGCATTTAAAAAAAAAAACACTTAAGCTGCTCCCACCAGGTTTTACAGTAAAAAAGGGGTGGGGTTTGACTAGTGTAGTGTGCCCCTGTTTTCAGAAGGGAGAGGTAGAGATGCACTGGAAGCGGCAGAACTGTACATGTGTCTCTCTCTACCCATACATGCCAGGCCATTGTGAAGTCAGTGGGAATTCTCTTACAAGTCAGAAGCATTGGGCTTTGCATTTTTCTGCAGACTGGAGCCCTCTGGATAGCCACAGAAAATAACTGATGAATTCACTGTCCTGAGCTGTGTTGTCTGGCAAGCCACTTGCCTGAAAGGAAACCATGCTTGCCTAGGATGAATTCCTAACTGCAAATAGGATTTATAGCAAATGAGCAGGGTTTATGACTTGCTTAACATCAGGTTCTCTGGGCCCCGTTAAGTAAATGTCACTAGGCCTTAGGCCCTCTGTTCCACTTTACAATCTTCCTGCGTACAGCCCTTTCGTTTCTCTATAAAAGCCATTTGTATTCTATGGAGGGAAGGGGGGGGAGCAGAACCTGTAGAGATGAGCAGGGAGGGATAAAGGTGCAAGGGGAAGAAGCTTCTCTGTGCACTCTCTGTGTTGGACACGCTTTACCTCCCCCCAACCTTCCCCCCCCCCATTCAAGATCTTTGTCACACTAGACTTCCTCTATGTGTGTGAGACCCCTACTGGAGATGAGCATACAGCACAGAAAACCCAGGGTAAAGCTAAAGACTTGCCAGTTTACTGGATATCTCTCTATATAGCACAGTGGAGAGGAGAGCCTGGCTGAGTTCAGAGTCTGTGAGTTCAAATCCCCGCTCATGTGTCCTGGGCATCAAGGGCCAGTTAAAGATCACCTCCACAGTGAGTAGCTCAGGGGTGACTTGCCCTGCCACCTGTGCAGCTGTGGGCAAGCCACAGAGTCCCAAGGAGCCCAGTTGCCCCCCAGCTGGCAGTTGCGGACAAGGAAGGGGCTGGCTTGTGCAGCTGTGGCAACCTGAGCGGGCCCTAGCCAGCTGGGGAGGGCTAGCCTCAGAGGGAGGCAATGGTAAACCCCTTCTGAATACCACTTACCATGAAACCCCTATTCATAGGGTCACCATAAGTCAGGATCAACTTGAAGGCAGTCCATTTCCATTTTCCATTTCTCTATATATGAGAGAGAATGTGTGGCTTGCACAATATGTAAGCATAGATACTTTCCTGGCTGCTACTGTTGCTTTCTCCCTTCTCCAGTCTCAAGCTGGTTTTGAACTCTCCCAGCCTAGCGTTGCACCCCTTCTGTGTCTCAGCTTGCCCTGTCCTGGAATGCTTGTCGGTGTTACAGGGGACTAGTGGAAAGTGCCCAGTGTGGACTGGAAATCCTAAGAAGCCCCCCCCCCAAAAAAGTGCAGTTTTGAAAATGTCTTGATTCAAAATGGCATCCAAACATAGATAAAAATCAGCTTTTTGATCTCTGGAACCATCATGCAATTTTTTTAATGACATCTTAAATTTAGTTGAAAATCAGTGCAGTTTGGATGATTCAGACTGCCATCTAGATTCAGAATGATCTCCAGTTGTGTCTCAACAAGCACCTGCTTCTTGATCTCAGGAACCATGATTCAAAATTTGGTTATGATATCTTAAGAGGTGTCCAAATGTTTAGAAAACTAAGAGACAACTTTCCAAAATATATAGTCGATGTCTCACATTTCTAGGGAGAAGAGCTAAGTATGTTTACATTTCAAAGTCCTGTAATAACAGGGGTGTGTTGGACCTCATCTGTACCAATTTTTAGCATTCTATGGGTAGATTTACATCATACATTTAAAACACTTCTAACCCATTTAAACGATATGACTTCCCCCAACGAATTCTAGGAGATGTGGTTTTGCCTTCACAGAGCTACAAATTAAATGTCAAAACAGAAGCTGCCTGTTTGGACTTTTAAACATCTTTAAACTTTTCTAAGCTGCTAGGTTTATGCAGGCAATTGAGAAGCTGTCTGTCTGTAATTGTCAATAATTTCTGATTTTGAAGTTTTATGTGGTTTTAGTGTGTGTGTGTTGTAAACTGCTTTGTTTTTTTATGAATGAAAAATGGACTGCCTTCAAGTTGGTCCCGACTTATGGAGACCCTATGAATAGGGATTTCACCGTAAGTGGTATTCAGAGGGGGGTTCCCATTGCCTCCCTCTGAGGCTAGTCCTCCCCAGCTGGCTTGGGCCTGCTCAGCTTGCCACAGCTGCGCAAGCCAGCCCCTTCCTTGTCCGCAACTGCCAGCTGGGGGGCAACTGGGCTCCTTGGGACTATGCAGCTTGCCCACACTGCACAGGTGGCAGGGCACATGATCACTGGGGGGGTGATCTTTAGCTGGCCCTTGATGCCCAGGAGACACGAGCGGGGATTTGAACTCACAGACTCTGGACTCCCAGCCAGGCTCTCCTCCCCACTGTGCAGTATACAAATATTTTAATTAATAAATAAATTCCCACCACCCTTAGCAAACTACAGATCAGCAGCTTGGCGGATGGGTGGCCTGGGAGAGGGCATTTTTTGTGGTGGCCTCTAAGTTGTGGAACTCCCTCCCCACCACAGTGTGTCTGGCAACTTCACTGTACAGTTTTAGGTGAAAGATGAAGATGCACTTCTTTACTTTGGCCTGTGACACCTGAGATGTATATTTTTAGGACCCACCCTAGTTTGTGATTTTAGGTTGTTTTAATTGCTTTTAATGCTGTATTTTAAAATTGCTGTAACCCACCTTGAGACCTTTGGGTGCAGGGTGGGTAATAAATGATGATGATACAGTTCACATGATTCTTTGGGGGAAGTCATGTGCTTAACATGTGCATTAAATGTATGGGGTGGATCTGCCCTTCCAGTTGGGAAAGTACTGCATCAGTTTTGATACTCCTGCCTAAGATCAAGTGAAGGCCAGGTGACATATTGCATGTGCAGATGACATATTGTCAAGGATATGAGTCCTTCCAGTGTCAAATACTCTGGGGGCCCAACCCTTTGAAGGACTGTTCTAGCATGGACAATTTCACTTTTGTAAGGTTATTTGGCATTGGTTTGACAGCCCACACTTTATGTCACAATGATGCATGAAGATGACCCAAATAGTGCATGCTACCATTAGGTAGGCAACGGGAAATCTGTCAGTTTCTCAGAGTTATTGCATTAAATGGCCCTTGTGCTTTAATTTATTGGTAAATACTGTCATTGTGTGCTGGAACTGAATTATATGGTTTCCCATTGAAATCCATTTTCGCAATTTTCACACCATTCATCTCTGCTTGATCAGTGTTGGCTTGCCAATTTCCTGGGATGCGGGAGTGAGGTCTCCCATAGTCTTTAACCAGCAGTCAAAGAGCTTCCTGGCATTTGGAAATTAATCAGTAGGGGTGAAGAGGCAAAATGAGACAAGAATGCTCTCCCTATTGACAGTTATTCTCTTTCTTCCCGTTGTCACAACAAGGAAAGGGCCGATCTTGATTATCCCGCTGATAGATTCCAGACGGTGTTTGGCAAAATGAAGTTGTCATTTGATAAAGTATTAGGCAGATGCTAAATGCCCAACAGTGTTGCTTTTAGATTTGTCTACTGATGTCCAACAGACAAACTTTTTGTATTTGTTTTTTCAAAGCCTGGGGAGGGGTGGTGATGTCTGGAGTCCAGGCACCAAGCAAACGACTCAGCATCTTGGTTTTGCTCCATTGGTGTTGTACAATACCCATCAATCCCAACCAATGTGGTTGCTTTGGACTACATGTTTAGATGTCGTGACACTACAGTTGGAAGTGAGCTTTTGACCTAAGCCAGCCTCTGTCACAACTGTGTTGGCTGAGGATGATGGGAGTTGTAGTCCAAAATATCTGGAAGGCACCAGGCTGGTGTAGACAGTATTTACGCCAGGTTGGTATAGATAGTAGAGAAATAAGGAACACCCTTCACAACAACCTTTTGTAGGAATATTTCTCCTTGAAGTCCCTAAAATATAAGAAGCCCGTTCTAAAGCAACTCGGAGCAAGGCTTTCAGTGTGGCTGCCCCTGTATTGTTGAGCAATATCTCTGTCGATATAATGATTATATAAATAAATAATAAATATCCCACCCTTTCTTGCAGTAGGAGCTCAGGGAGGCAAACAAAACCACTAAAAACACTCTAAAACATCTTAAAAACAGGCTTCAAAATATATTAAAACAAAACATGTTTAAAAAAATATTAAAATGAAACATCTTTAAAAACACCTCTTAAAAAAAGTTTTTAAAAAATCTTAAAACGCAATTCCAACACAGACACAGATTGGGACAAGGTCTCTACTTAAAAGGCTTGTTGAAAGAGGAAGGTCCAGCACATAGCAGGTATAGATACAGCAGGCACCCACTCTATACTTTCCAGAAACATTGTTTTGTTTTGACAAGCTTTCCCAACAAGATGAAAAGGTGTCTGTATAAAATAAAATAAAAAATATTTATATATTGCCCTCGCAAAACATGAGGGCAGTGTACAGCAACATTAAAAACCTTTAAAAGCAATACAAAACAGTTTTGAAAATGCCTGGCTCCTCAAGAGACACAATAATTTAAAACAAAACAAAATATATCATTTTGCCTTTGGCCGTGCGGACACAGCCATTGCTGCTTCAGAGCACCAAACATCACCTCTCTCTTTCTGAATACTCATCTCCTTTGTCACTTTTCCTCAGCCCTTTCTTCCAACATTCGTCCTGTCTGTCCTCACACTCTCCCTTTTTTTCCAGCTCTTTGACTAGACCTCACAAATGGATTTAAATGTAGGTCGTTGGCTGCTTCATTAAAAAAAAAAAAAGCAAGATCGTACAATTTACAAAACAAACCACTTTTGGTCCCCAAAGTCAAGGCCAGTTGTGTTGGTTTGTCTCTCCTTCTGCACTTGAGACTTGAATGGTTTTTGTTCCTCAGTTGAGAGATGAGGGAAGTGTTATTGCCTACTGTGTTGGAAAAAGTGGTTTCTATACCCCCAGGGTGAGAGCCTGGTGGGCATAGTTTCTGCCCCCTTGAGTGAGAGACAAGGGGAAGTGTTTGGTATGAATGTACTTAGATTATGTGTGTGCATTATTTAGCTGTATGTAGATTTGAGTAGTTGTCATGGTGATTTTCATGGTGTCTACATGTGAGTATGTTGTTTTTAGGATGTGGAATTATTCGAGTGCTTGTAAAGTGTGATTTGAGGTAAGATTGAGTGTGTTGGTTTAGAATGTTTAAATATGAATGTGCTGATCTTGTAAGGGTGTGTTTGAGTAAACTAAACAATATATTTTTTTCAGCTGTAGTCAGACAAGATTCTGTTATAAAGGGGGGTGGCCGTTTTAATTGTTTTGCTTTTTATTATACTGTGATTAAGAAATGAGCTGATTTGTTTAATCTATTATGTTTAAAAATAAGCTTCTTTTAACTTGATTTTTTTCCTTGAAACCTAGGGAATGTTTTGTTTAGTTTATTATGCATATTATGGTTCTTTTCTTGTATTACATGTACTTAATTTTATATGCAATGTTTATATTATGTTGATACTAAAGAGGATGTTTTGTTCAGTTAATTGTATTTTATTGATGTTTTTTGTAGTCGACGTTTTGACTTGTACATCACTTAGAGTTTTATTTAAATATAAGCTGTATATAAATGGTCTAAATCAATTAATCAATCAATCAATATACTCTCATCTGTCTCCCTTTCCTTTAAAAAGAGTGAGAAAA
Organism: Rhineura floridana; assembly: GCF_030035675.1. Lineage (NCBI taxonomy): Eukaryota > Metazoa > Chordata > Lepidosauria > Squamata > Rhineuridae > Rhineura > Rhineura floridana. The sequence goes on from NC_084484.1 coordinate 178,664,243, forward strand.
ACACACACATTAATTTTCATAAGAAAAGGTAGCCGGGCCCTCTAGACTAACAACGCGCCTCATTTTCTGTGGAAGTCTGTCAAATGAGGCTGGTAACAGCAAATGCCAGCTTGGGGGGGGGGGCATAATGGCACTTTAATTGGATTCGTCTTGTTCAAAAAAAGGGGGATTGTGGAGGAGAGCTGCCTTTTCGTTCCCATGGCCTTCCAAGGCAGGGTTCTGAGCATAATGCCAATTAAGAGGGAAATAATGGATATGCAAATTGGTTGACAACAGGGGCTCACCTTGGACTGCTCCTTTTGTGACTAAAACAGTGGGACCTTCAGCTGAGGGGAAGGGCTTTTGCTTTGGGGGGGGTTCCCACCTTTCTCTGACAGGGCTTTGCAGAAGACTGACTGCTAAGCAGGCCCGGCGCTGAGGCTGAGCAAAGCAACAGCTTTTGAAGAGTTGTCTCTGCATGGCAGAATAAAGTCAAATGAGCCCTGATTCCTTCCGCATTTCTTTACCAGCCTATTGGTTTCTGGTTTGTTTATTCTGATATCAGAGGCAGGCGACCTCTCCAGATGCTGCTGGTCTTAGAGTTGTTGGGAATCACAAATGGGGAAGAGGCCTGGTGGGTTCAGTTCCTGTTCATAGGGATGAGGAAATCTGACAAAGTTCAGTTCTCTGCATTTCTGCATCATTGTGATTTTTTAAAAAAGTTCTCATGAGAATTCATTAGCATTTTAGTGCAGTTTTCTCCTAATACACATATTCTTATATGCAGTTTTGCCTAATAGGCATATTGCCAGCAATTTCTCCCAATATAATACACTTTATATGTTGTTTTCCCTAATACACACATTTTTAGGCAAACTTTCTCCTAGTATGTGCAATTTTGTACACGTTATATGATTGGAGAGCTGCATTGCAAAAACCTCAGAAGTGCAAATTCTGAAGAATAAATGTGTTTCAATTCACATATTAGGCCCCATCTGCACTATACAGAATACTGGAAATTGTAGTTTATAAAGGGTACAGACAGGTGTTAGGAGAACCCTATTCCCCTCACATTAACAAATTTAGACCAACAGGTCTCAGAACTCTGTCTATCTGTCTGTCTGTCTAATTTGGTGTAGTGGTTAGAGTGTTGGACTATGCCCTGGGAGACCAGGGTTCAAACCCCCCCACAGCCGTGAAGCTCACTGGGTGACCTTGGGCCAGTCACTGCCTCTCAGCCTCAGAGGAAGGCAATGGTGAACCACCTCTGAATACTGTTTACCATGAAAACCCTATTCATAGGGTTGGAATTGACTTGAAGGCAGTCCATTTCATTTTTCATCTATCTATCTATCTATCTATCTATCTATCTATCTATCTATCTACCCACACATCAGTAATTACTGAAGTGCTGGACTGCTCTTATTCTGTATTTACAAAGCACCTCCTGGATCAAAATTAGTGAACTCATGCTCAAAGGATACTGTCACCAAACAGACAACTGAGAAGGCTAAGAAGCCAAAACGCATTTGGCATGTTTCTATCCAGAAAATCTAGTGAGAAATAACCTATGTGGTCATATTATCTGTGGAAACAATATTAACTATGCCTTATCCACATTTGATTTATGTATGGTTCTTGTCTAGAATTCAGCTTGTCACATGTTTAGCTTTTTTGTTTTTGTTTTGTATTATATATCATAGTGTGTATTTTCTATTTATTGTGTGAAATTTGCATGTTTGTGTCATCAATCTTCCAATTATATAAGGGTTTCTTTCTTTTTAATAAATTTTGTTTGTAGACACTTAGTTTTCTAACCATTTTTGGAGTTCTTGTATACAACACGTTTCACAGATTTTGGCATCCTTAACCATCAGTTCTTCTTCCCCGCAGAACTCTGGGAGCTTCTGGGATTCTTTGGGGGGAAGCCACAAATGTTTCAAGTTATTATTATTATTTTATTTATTTATTAAATTTATATACCGCCCGACTAGCGATAGCTCTCTGGGCGGTGAACATAAAATAGTATAAAAATACAATGAATAACAAAATAATATTAAAATACAATCAACAATACAATAAACATTATTAAAATTAGATCAATGTAACTTAAAATGCTTCAGAGAATAGGAAGGTTTTGACCTGGCGCCGGAAGGAAAGCAGAGTTGGCGCCAGGCGTACTTCCTCAGGGAGACTGTTCCATAGTTCGGGGGCCACCACTGAGAAGGCCCTAGATCTTGTCATCACCCTCCGGGCCTCCCTGTGAGTTGGAACCCGGAGGAGGGCCTTCGTAGCAGAACGTAGTGCACGGGCCGGTTCATATCGGAAGAGGCGTTCCGCAAGGTATCGTGGTCCCGCACCGTATAAGGCTTTATAGGTTAATACCAACACTTTGAATCTAGCCCGGAAACATATTGGCAACCAGTGCAAGCTGGCCAGAACAGGTGTTATATGCTCGGACCGCTTGGTCCTTGTCAGCAATCTGGCCGCCGCATTTTGCACTAGTTGTAGCTTCCGAACTGTCTTCAAAGGTAGCCCTACGTAAAGCGCATTACAGTAATCCAAACGTGAGGTTACCAGAGCATGTACCACTGATGTAAGGTCCTCTTTACTCAAATAGGGACGTAGCTGGGCTACCAACCGAAGTTGGTAAAACGCATTCCTAACCACCGAGGCTACTTGAGCCTCAAGTGAGAGGGAAGAGTCTAAAAAGACTCCCAGACTACGAACCCGGTCCTTTAGGGGGAGTGTAACCCCGTCCAGGACAGGGTATATATCCACCATCTGATCAGAGAACCCGTCCACCAACAGCATCTCAGTCTTGTCTGGATTGAGCTTCAGTTTGTTAACTCTCATCCAGTCCATTGTCGAGGCCAGGCAACGGTTCAGCAAATCGGTACTATAGTGCTTTAAATTAGGTAGTTTTGTATTAAAATATGAACCAAAACAAGTATATCCCCCATATTAGCCTGCCTAGCTTCTTAAAACCCCAGGAAAGGCCTTTATGTCTGACCAAGCAAAATCTGATCCACATTTGGCAGGAATTAAAGAGAGGTCCTTTGTGGTGGCTGCTGTCAGGCTCTGGAACTCCTTGTTAAGCCCCATCTCATAGGAATGTAGGAAGCTGCCTTTTGTAGACTCAGACCAACAGTCCATCTAGCTCAGTTCAGTCTACACTGACTGGCAGGGGCTTTCCAGGGTTTCAGACAGGGAGCTTCTTCCAGCCCAACCTGGAGATGCTGGGGGTTGAACCTGGGACCTTCTGCATGCAAGGCAGATGCTCTCCCACTGAGCCGTGGCCCTCACCTTTTGCCAGATTAGTCAAATGTTTGGCCCATGAGCTCTCTTGTAAATATGCTGTAATTTATTCAACTGGTTCTTTTCAGTAAGTTTATTGCTCATTTACCTGCCTTGTGTTTCTTGTTTTACTTTGGATTTTACTGCAGTTTTATTGTATTTCATCTTATTGCATTGTTCCTTGCTTTATTGCAATATTTGTTGGAAAGGTACGATACAAATTTAACAAATAATCTGGCCTGTGATGCATGCACATGTAAATGCACACCTGTGTGAATGTGCAGTTGTCATGGTTTGTCCTTTCACAAAGCAGGTTGCAGCTCCTTTTGGACAATTGGAAACAGACTGTAGGATCAACATGCGTTTCTAGCATACATTCAGGACAACCCCAGACAGGTACTGAAGAGAAGGTGGGTGGACTTGAGTAGAAATGAGTGCAACAAGAAGAGGGATGTCACTACCAGGTCACCATTTTCACCTGTGCCTTGTTGGAAGGTGTGCATTGGCCTTAAAGCCTAGATCTGCTGGAGGATTTTGTAGTGGAGACTCCTTGATAAAGACAGGGGGAGGGCGAATCACTCTTGAGTAATTGCAAGTGATTTGCATGGAAGTCTGCTGTTTAAAAAAGTCAATGCAGCCTTGACTACATTGTCCTGTTTGCAATCAAACACCCAGTGTGGGAGTATGGCTTCTCATGTCAGGTTGAGGTCCAGAAGGACTTGCTCTGAAATTCTGACTTCCTAAAATTGACAGATGGGAGTGATTTTTCTGTGTGTGTATGAGAGGGAGAGAGAGAGAGAAACCCCATTCTAAACTCAACATTTCTAAATGGGGAGGCTTAGAATGTGTTTGGTGAAAGGATGTGTTCCTTCACAGTTCAGTGCCTTTCAGTTCTCATAGAAGGATCAAGAGCAGAAAACGAGTACCTCCAGGCCACGCTTAAGGCTGCCTTTCGGCCTCAGCTACCCCACCTATACAATATGAGGCTAATCAGAGTGACCTGCCTTGCAGAGGTAACAATACAGAATATTGAGGTAATGGCTGTGTTAGCATGTAATATTCAACCAGCCTTCCTCAACGTGGTGCCCTCCATATACTTTGGGTGACCACTCCCATCACCCCAGCCAGCAGGCACAGCTATCCCAAACACCTCAAAAGTACCCGATTGGGGAACGCTACCCTAAACCATGGTTTGGCAATATGTGAATGAGACTAGCCTTTTCCCAGACTCATGTGCTCTCCTCTTTCCTCTCCACACGTGGCAGGGAGGGGGAATTGAGAACCTTTTCCTTTCCCTTAACTGCGGCTTGTGTTTTTGGCCAAACTGGGGGTTGCAGTTTAACCCTAACTATGGTTAATTTCAACAAGTCAGCTTTATAACCCATGTGGTCGGAGGCCACCGCAAAACATACACACATACCCCTCAACCATTTTTCTCAGACTTGGGCACGGACAAATGGCCCAAGGCACATATGTCTGGAAGCACGACACTCCATAATGGGGAAAACTTGAGCCACCAGCTCTCTTGGTGTTGATCCTTGGTAGGATGGGATTAAGAGCCTTTTGCTTGCGCCTTGGCTAGGGTTGGGGAAGAAATTCTATTCAGATTGCATTTAAAGCTGAATCGATCAAATTTCTACTTTCCAAAACAATATGAAAACCAAAACACAGCCATCTTTCGAAATTCGCACTTGTCTGAATTTTGCAATGTAGTTCTGTCACCAAGCAATGCATAGAAAAATGTGTACATTAAGGGAAAGTGGCTTTAGCTGTGCAGTAGGACTCCCACAACTTTCACTCTCCCTATGTGTCCCTGAAAATCTGCTCTGGAGGGTTGGGAGTACCCCTGGAACAGATTTAGGGTGTGTGTGGGGCATGTGGGGATAGAAGAGGGTGTGGAAGTTTCATTGCGCTGCTGAAACTCCTTGTGCTTGCAGAACTGTTTAGATGCATTCTTCCCGCTTTCCCCAGAGTCATATACATGCTGCTAGTCCTTAATGTATGTTATATATTTTATTTATTTATTTTACTTATTTTATTTATATCCCATCCTTCCTCCCAGCAGGAGCCCAGGGCAGCAAACAGAAGCGCTAAAAACACTTTAAAACATCATAAAAACAGATCTTATAATACATTAAAACAACCAACATTAGAAACATTTTTTTAAAAATATGGCACTTGGGGAGCCTAAAGGCTTGTCTCCCCCACCCCACCCTGACTTCCCTTGGCTAAAGAGGAGCCACTTTCATGAGATGTGAATAACCAAGGCTCATGTGGTTGCGGAAACAAACCCCCAAGAAAACAAACTCTGTCTTTCCCTGGGTGATAGGAAGAGCAAGGCCTTCATGGCAGGCTGTGCAAGTTGTTTTCCCCAATGCTGAAAACAAATAGCTCCTTAAGCCTTTGACCCTGCATGAAAGCACAGACCTGAAACAACACCTAATAAGTAACATTTATTATCATGTTATCAGTAGCTCTGGCACCCGGATGGCTTGGCAAAATCCTATCCTGTCTCCTTTATCAGCCTTACTAATGTCTGGACCCATTTTCTTCATTGCAGAGTCACCTTTCAAGATAACTCAGCTGCCTGTTTCTTGCTGATCTTACAAAACAGAGATACATAAAAACAACAACGAATAAAGCCACTTAACCTAATAAAATATCCAGTCCTACGCCAAAGATTTTAATCCAGGAGAAATAATTCATACCTTAGTTTAAAAGACTGGAGGGGAAACCCAACAACCAATAGTTTCGTGGCAAATTCAGAAGTGCAGGGTCCCTTCATGAGAGTCACTACTCACACCCCCTTTTTTGCTGCTGGTTGAGAATGAGATCCTTGTTAATGCCTTCTCCTGAAACAACAGACATCCCTAGGAGCCAATAAGCATGAAAGCATGTTAACTACTGAGAAGAGTCTTCTCTGTGGCTGACTCACCTCCTTTTATTGATTGGCTCCAATCAGCAGGAAAGGACAAAGACGCATGTTAAAAGTTGCTTCTTGGTGGCTAACACACTCCCTTTTCATGCTGATTGGCTCATAGGATGTTGGAGACACACGGAACCTCTTGGGACCCCGCTAAAAAAAAAAAGTAAGGGCTGTAAGATCCCTCAAGGCCCCAGACAATTACATCCCTGACAACAGCTAAGAATAAGTGAGGAAAATATGCATACACTGCATTTATAACCAAACACGCATCTCCGCAACTGGCTTAATGTTGGTAAAGTCACAGTCTCATCCTGGCTGATGTTCCTGGTTTGCTACACAACATTAAAGAGAGAGTTTCCTTGTTTTGGATATAACAGGGAACTCAGACTTCATGCAAAGCAGGGTCTTTGTGCTGAAGCTGGTGCAGGAAAGATGGGGTGAGTGGAAGGGTGCGCAGCACCGACACTCATTCTTACATCAGCTTCCCCTGACCTGGTGCACTCCAGCCATTTTAGACTGTAACTCCCATCAGCCCTAGCCAGCATGACTGATGGTTGGACCTGATGAGAGTTGTAGTCCCAAACAGCTAGAGGGCACCATGTTGGGGAAGGCTGCCTTAAATGACCTTCCAACCCAGGTCATAATGTAGGATTGTATGGGCTCTGTTGCATCTTGGGAACCAGTGGAGAGATTCAAATTCTGCACATGAAACAAACTCCTTGAAAAGGAATTCAGACAAGGAAACAAAGATAAGACATTTGGGAAGCCATAGCTGAGTGGTGGTAACAGCTGCCTTGCCTGCAGAAAGTCCCGGCATCTCAAGGTAGATCAGGAAAAGGCTCCTTGTCTGAAGCCCTGGAGACTTGTGCCAGTGTAGACGATACTGAGCAAGATGGATCAATGATCTGACTTGGTCCTCAATTTCATTCAGTAGGACATGGTGTTTTTTTTCCTGGTTTGCTTATTCATTGCAAAAATGAGGATTTATTTTATTTTGTTTTGTTTTAGAAAGGATTGTGGTGGTCAAGCAGGAAGTAAAGCAAAGACTCATTGGTAAGAGAGATTAGTTACAACCGTGCAATTAGGGATAGGAGTCACAGGCTGGGACGTACAGGAAGAGGCAATGACATCCTGGGACATGAATAGCAGTTCTCTGAAGCTGCAACATACAAACATAGCTTGGTAAAGCCAAGCAGAGTTCCTTTGCAAGATGTTATCTTCTCAGCAATAAGCCTTGGAAGACTAGATAAGAAATGGCACGGCATCCTGATACGGGCAGTGAATTGAGCAAAGGCTGAGGGGCCGCTAGCTCTGCTCACTGGGTCACTCTTGCATAAATCAAAACCAGCAAAGGGCTTTTCAACCCGCTTCAGCCAGTTTTGCAACTGAGAGAGTGCTCTTTTTAAAAAATACGTATATTTCTATCCCACCTTTCCTCCAACGTGTTCAAGGCAACATACATTGTTCTCTCTCTTGCGCGCGCACACACACATACACACTTTACTTTCACAACAACCCTGCAAGGTAGGTAAGGCTGAGAGACAGTGTTGTTGTTATGTGCCTTCAAGTCGATTACGACTTATGGCGACCCTATGAATCAGTGACCTCCAAGAGCATCTGTCATGAACCACCCTGTTCAGATCGTGTAAGTTCAGGTCTGTGGCTTCCTTTATGGAATCAATCTATCTCTTGTTTGGCCTTTCTCTTTTTCTACTCCCTGCTGTTTTTCCCAGCATTATTGTCTTTTCTACTGAATCATGTCTTCTCATGATGTGTCCAAAGTATGATAACCTCAGTTTCATCATTTTAGCTTCTAATGACAGTTCTGGTTTAATTTGTTCTAACACCCAATTATTGGTCTTTTTCGCAGTCCATGGTATGCGCAAAGCTCTCCTCCAGCACCACATTTCAAATGAGTTGATTTTTCTCTTATACACCTTTTTCTGTGTCCAACTTTCACATCCATACGTAGAGATCGGGAATACCATGGTCTGAATGATCCTGACTTTGGTGTTCAGTGATACATCATTGCATTTGAGGCCCTTCGGCCCTCCTCTCTCCTAGTCTAACACCTAGTCCATCCTTAGGACTAGTAACCTCCAAGTTAGATTACTACAATGCACTCTACGTGGGGCTGCCTTTGAAGACGGTTCAGAAACTGCAGCTTGTGCAAAATGCAGTGCCCAGATTGGTAATGGACCAGATGGTCCGAACATATAAAACCGATTCTGGCCTGCTTGCATTGGCTGCCTGTATGTTTCCGAGCTCAATTCAAGGTGCTGGTTTTAACCTATAAAGCCTTACACAGCTTGGGACCACAATACCTGATGGAACACCTTTCCCGACACGATCCCACCTGTACACTACGCTCAACATCAAAGGTCCTCCTCTGGGTGCCTACTCCAAGGACAGCTGGGAGGCTGGCAACAAGGGAGAGGGCTTTCTCAGTGGTGGCCCCCAAATTATTGAATGATCTCCCTGACAAGGTGTGCCTGGCGCCAACACTGTTATCTTTTTGGCGCCAGGTCAAGACTTTCCTCTTCTCCCAGGCATTTTAACAGCATTTTAACAGTATTTGAATAACATGTGTTTTAACTTGCCTATCTGTTTTTATGGGTTTTAATTTGGTATGGTTTTAAATTTGTATACTTGTTTTTAATGTTCTTAATTGTTGTAAACCGCCCAGAGAGCTTTGGCTATGAGGCGGTATATAAGTGCAATAAATAAATAAATAGTAAGACCTTCAGGGTACGAGCCTTGCATCTACCCCTGACCTACCACCCCTTCCAGGAAAGAACTTAGGATGCTGCCTTATAGCGAGTCAGACTATTAGTCCATCTAGCTCAGTATTGTCTAGGCTGACTGGCAGTGCACTGGCAGGGTTTTAGAAAGGGAGTCTCTCTTAGCCCTACCTGGAGATGGCAGAGACTGAACCTGGGAGCTTCTGCATGCAAAGCAGATGCTCCACCGGTGAGCTACGGCCTCTTCCCCTTCTGGCAAAGGACAGAGGATACTCATAGGAAGCCGCCTTTTACACTGAGTCAGACCAATGGTCCACCTGGCTCAATACTGCCTACACTGACTGGCAGCGGCTTTCCAGGGTTTCAGGCTGGAGACTCTCCTAGCTGTACCTGGAGAGGCTGGGGATTGAACCAGGACCTTCTGCACGCCACTGAGAATGGCCTTTCCTTTTTGCCAGGGCTTCTTCCTCCTGAAGCTGCAGGAGGAGTTGAGTACCAAAGATGCCCCATCCCCTCCACCTCCCCCTTGCTGCCCTTTAGCCCACCCGAAGGATAGCGGGATGTGTGGGGAGACAATCACCCATAAAATCTTCACAAGTCCTCTCTAATAATAAAGCAGGTGGCCTTCGAAGTTGACCCCCAACACTGCCAAATAATTACATGAATTGTGTGCATACAAATAGCTTAATCGCATTGGCAGACGCACTAATTAAGGACATTACTGAACTCTACCTAATTACATGGACAGGAGGCAAACAGTCGATGCACAAAGGAGGCCTGGTGCTTTCGCTCCAAATTTGCTTCTGTCAACTGGCCGTCTGAGGAGGTCTTCTGGCTCGCCTTGTCACCACAAGGCTACCCCACTCTCCTCGCACACATACACACACTCCTGATCCCCGACACAGTGGGCTTTTTCTGCCAGGGCAAGACTGTGAAGTTTTCCAGAGTCCAGCATCTCTTTCTCAATGAGTGAAATATCAGTTATTAGGTGAAAAATCAATGATGTTACAAAGGATTGTATTCAACTAAGTCCTACTGAGAGTAGACCCACTAAAATTAATGAGCCTATGTTAGTCACGTTTATCAACTTCAGTGGGTCTACTCTAGGTAGGACTAGCATTGAACACCACCCATAATGTATGGATAAGTCAACTTCTGCTGTGTAGAAATGTACTTTCTTGCAAATACTTCCTGAACTCATTAAGTGTTGAGAAGTTAAGACGCTAGGGTCTGGTTGGAAGTCTTTAGTTTTGCAGTTCTGATAGGTCTCTTAGAAGCGTTTGCCTTGCAAGTTATTTTGAAATAGAGTTTGGTCCCCCCAACCAAATCAGTTTGCAAATAAATAAGACAGCATGTTGGTATGGGTTCTAATAGTGGTTCCCAAAGGTTTTTCCCCCACAGACCACTTGAAAATTGCTGACTGTCTTGGCGGGCTACTTACTGGGTTTTTTACCTGTTGTACAAGGGTGTAGTCATCCAGGGTCTTAGGGGGTCTTAGACACTTAATTTTTTTGGAGCAGGGTCCCAGCAGGATCCTTCTGTCTCCAGCATCCTATGAGCCAATCAGCATGAAAGGGGAGTGTGTTAGCCACTGAGAAGAGACTTTTAACATGCTTCCTTGCCCTTTCATGCTGATTGGAGCCAATCAGAGTGAAAGGAGGTGAGTCAGCCACTGAGAAGACTCTTCTCAGCAGCTAGCACCCTCTCCTTTCATCCTGATTGGCTCCTAGGGATATCTGTTGTTGTGGGAGAAGGTATAAAAAGGCTCTCATTCTTAATCCAGCAGCGAAAGGGAGGGCATGGCTTTGACTAACATGAAGGGACCCTGCACTTCTGAATTTGCCACTCCACTACTGCTGTTGTAGCAATTGTAACACCTTGTACTATGTGCTGTATGATGTTTAATTTACTCTTTATTGCTTCTTTTATTATATAGAAATAAATTATGTAGAATTCAAATTGTGTGACAATATCAGAAACAGAAGAAGCAATAAAAATACAATTAAAATTCATATGAATATTTAATGCAGACATGCCATGGACCACCTGAATGAAGATCACGGACCATTGGTGGTCCATGCAGCACAGTTTGGGAACCCCTGGGCTATAAGATATGGCTGGGTCTAGTTTAAATAAGTTTCTTAGAGTGGGATTCAATGCTAGTCCTGCTCGGAGAAGACCCATTGATGACTAAGGCTGCAATCCAATACATGCCTACTCAGAAGTAAACTCCACTGGGTCGTGCAGGCCTCGGATCTGTGTCTGGACGCTGCAATGGGATCGATGAAGGAAAATAAGCTGAGCTTGAATCCTGGCAAGACGGAGGATGAGTGGTTCCCCATGTCTAAGAAATTGGTCGATTGTCTGCACTGGATGGGGTTGCAGTCCGAGTGTGTTTCTGGATCCAGCTCTGTCACTGGAGGCCCAGGTAGTCTCAGAGGCTAGAAGTGCCTTTTATCAGCTCACCTTGTGAGACAGCTATAAGCATTCCTGGACCGGGATTGCTTGGCCACGGTAGTTCAGGCATTGGTGACTTCAAGGCTGGATTACTGCAATGTACTCTTTGTGGGGCTTCCCTTGCACTTGACCCGGAAACTATAATTGGTGCAGAATTCTGCAGCCAGATTGCTGACCGGACTGAGACCCTTATCAGCATAGAACACCTCTGCTCAGAAACCTGCACTGGTTGCCAATTTATTATCGGGCCAAGTTCAGTGTGTTACTACTGGGATATAAAGCCCTGAACAGCTCAGGACCAGTTTTCCTGCAAGACTGCCTTACCACACATGTGCCTGCTCAAGCACTTCAATCTGTGGAACAGGACCTGTTACAGGTGCCACATAAGACTCGTTCCGCACTTGTAAGAAATTGTTCTTTTAGTGTGGTAGCACCTACTCTTTGGAACTCCCTGCCTATGGACATCAGGCAGGTGCCTTCGCTGTATTTCGTTCGGCACAGACTTAAAATGTTTTTCTTTATGCGATCCTATCCAGACACATAGATGTTGATCTGCTGTAATGCTTTTTTTTAATTAGTAGCTGCTTTAATTGTTTCAAATATGTTTTGATTACTTGTTTTTAACTGTTTTAATGATAATTTTTGTTGTTAACAGCATAGAGGTCTTTACATTCAAGCAGTATATAAATATTGTTAAATAAAATAAATAACTAAATAGAATCCTTGCCATCTCCAGGTAGGGCTGGGAAAGATTCCCTCTCTGAAACCCTGGAAAGCTGCTGCCAGACAGTGTAGACAATACTGAGGTAGATGGATCAATGGTGTATCTCAGTATAAGGCATGTTCCTATGTTTCTGATATAAAACATAGATTTAAACGTCAGAAAATAGAAATGTTAAAATAACGTTCATGGTGCAAAGGCCTCCTGAAATAAAAACCATTTTAACCGGGCACCTGACACTTAGCCGATAACATGCCTGCCTGATTTCTAATGGTGTGTTATGTGCCTTGAAGTGGATCACGACTTATGGCGACCCTTTGAATCAGTGACCTCCAATAGCATCTGTCGTGAACCACCCTGTTCAGATCTTGTAAGTTCAGGTCTGTGGCTTCTTTTATGGAATCAATCCATCTCTTGTTTGGCCTTCCTCTTTTTCTACTCCCTTCTATTTTCCCCAGCATTATTGTCTTTTCTAGTGAATCATGTCTTCTCATTATGTGTTCATAACCTCAGTTTCATCATTTTAGCTTCTAGTGATAGTTCTGGTTTAATTTGTTCTAACACCCAATTATTTGTCTTTTTCACAGTCCATGGTATGCGCAAAGCTCTCCTCCAACACTACATTTCGAAGGAGTTGATATTAATGTTACTGTTTTTACCCAAGGGGGGGTGCAGTGGGGAGAAGGAGGCTTTATAAAGTACCACTGGAGTGTCAGATTATACCTATGCAACTTGTGGCTGCCTTTTAACAACTCCATTTTCTCCCCGTCGTTAAATATTGACTATTTTGCTGTCGTAATCCTCTTGGCCTCTCTCCCCACCCTCCTCTACACATCCCTTAGAAGAGGGGACACTCAGCATGGTGTCCTCCAGATGTTGTTCAACTCCCATGATTCCTGGGCAGCAAGGCCAGAGTAGTCAGGGATGATGGCAATTTTAGTCTGGCAACATCTGGAGGGCACCAGATTGGCTATCCCAGATGTATAGAGTCTAAACTCAGGCACCCAAAGGGAGAATTTTGGTTTGAAAATGGCCAAAAACAGAGTTGAACATGAGAAAAAGGGGAGGAGGAAGGAAGCCTCAAACTGCTGATGCAGACATAGAAAAATAGTTTATTCCAATAAGAACGAAAATCATTAGGAGCGCAATACATTTTGATTTTAAAATCTTCCTTGCCGGGGATCATTGAAGGAAATCACTCTTTGGATTGTCGCTGGGGAAGATTTTTTGAATTTTTTTAAAAAAGCTGTTTTCCTGATGGTTTTCATCTTGTGGAATGATCCCCCCCCCATTTTACTGCAAGTTTAAGGTGCGCCTCTTTTCCCTCTGTCTTCAAGGTTTTTTTATGCTACTTTTTTTTTTCTTTTGGCCTCTAAAAAACCTTTGGTTGGAAAAAGGGAGAGAGAAATCTGAATTAAGGTACAACAGCTATTAAAGAGCCACCTTGTTGAAAAGCGGAAAGGACAAAGATGGATAGGCCTTCAAAGCTTCTCAGACTAAAGAGACCTCCTGTCTCCCCTCCTAGCCAGCACCTGGCGAGGCCATTGAGGATGGCTTCTAGTTAAATTAGAGGGACTTATACAAGATAACCAGCTCCTATTGGAGGGAAGGGAGGGGGGTGATGGGGAGTGTCTCTCCAAAGAAAGCCCTTTTCTAAAGCATTCGGATAGAAAAGTGTAAATAATGAAAGCCTTGCAAGGCAAAAGGGCAGGCCCCAGGAGCACTTCTTTGCATTCCATTCAAGCCGTCTGCTGAAGTTTGCTGGAGGAGATCTGCAAAACTGAGTGGTTCAACAAGGTTAGGAAGGAGCCCTCTTTAGAAAAGAAAGCCCAGCGGCTGACTTCGACTTCTCCACTGAAGTTGTTGTGCCGTCCTTGTTCTGCAGTCGGTCCGCCAAGGTCCACCAGGCCTGGTACTGGCTGTCTCACTGCCCTTCTTGGATTTTTCCAGAGAGCCAACAACACTCATATTGTCCAGTAAATGGCTCAACCTAAAACTGGCTGATTTAACAGCTCTGCAATGTGGACAGAACAGCATGACATTTCCCTAGATTCTAGGTCAGCAGAAGGCGGGGGGATTTACCAGTTTCTTGGGAAAACATCCAGAAGAGGTAAGCCTGATTTTTTAAAAAAAATAAAATAGATAAAATCAATTTTTATTTTAATCTGCTTTTCTGTCATACCTTATTTTCTAAAATACTACCTGACTTTGCATGCCAGTTGTTGGACAGCATGGAATTTATACCTAACACCCAAATATTTATTTTAAGACCATGACTGTATACTGAATCACTGACTATAAATCCTATGGCAGTCCATTAGATTTGCACATGTTTAAACTGATGAGTAGGATTGTCTGTCTGGATGCTTTGGAAATTCTGATGCAAACTGTCCTTTTCCACATGTCCCAGACTAATGTGTGGATCAGAATGTAGTTATCCTTTAGATTTTGCACTTCTCTGGACTTGATGATGCTGTTCTGGGCTGAAAAATGTATCAGAAAGATGCATGTTTTCATATATTTATATAAAATGCATCCAGAAATTCCACTTCTGATAAAAAATGCATTCAAAAATTAGTATTAATTGGGAATATTCATGCAGATTTTTTTTTAAAAAGTGCAGACTAATGGAAAAAATTAACAAATTCAAAAGAGATATGGATCCAAAATAGACTGATCTGTCCATCCCTGGTTGTATCTTGCCTTTCCACATGGATGGATGGATGGATGGGGAAGGGCAGTCGCTCAGTAACAGAGCATCTGCTTTGCATGCAAAAGGTCCCAGGTCCAATCCCAACATCTCCAAGTAGGGCTGGGAAAGGCTTCCTATCTGAAACCCTGGAAAGCTGCTGCCAGTCAGTGTAGACAGTACTGAGCTAGATGGGCCAATGGTCTGACTAAATATAAGGCAGTATCCTAAGGTCTTTTCTGGAAAGGGCTTTACGTCAGGGTAGATGCAAGCCTTGTATCCTCAAGTCTTCAGTTCAACCCTGTACATCCACAGGGTGTGTGTGTGTTTTAAAAAGCTTGTCACATAGTAGGTTGGGAAGGATCTCTGTGACTTCGGAGAGCTGCTACAAGATGTAGACAGTCCTGGGCTAGGTGGACTAATGGCAGGAACAAAAGGGAACAGGCACCAAACTGTAGACAAAAAAAAGAGGCAGGCTCTGGTGCTGAGTAAAAGTTATTGTAGCGCTCTACGTGTTTCGGAAATACTTTCCTTTCTCAGGAGCTGTGTAGCTATATTTCCTTAGCTCTGTCAAAACAATGCAAATTCTTTATCCAAGCCCCTAGGTGGACTAATGGCCTGACGGCATGAAAGAGCTTCATTTGTTGAATGGCTTGATTTTGGTACCTGATCTAATAGACTTTGATTTTGCACTTTTCAAAACGATAGCGCCTCCCAAGACTTGTGGTTGCAAGAAGGTGGATGTGTCTGTGTCTGTGTGGGAAAGAGAGAAAACCTATCCAAAGATCATTTTTCACCCTCACATTTCTTTGCTCACTTTTTGGGCTGTTTCACATACTATGTGTTTTAGATCCCCTGATCCCCTGCCCCAGTCTGGGGTGCCATAACAGAAAAGGCCCTGTCATGGGACACTTCATGCATGATTTTATTTGTTTTAATATGTTTTAAAGTATTTTATTTTTAAGATGTTTTAGAGTGCTTTTAGTGTTTTTGTTTTCCGCACTGTGCTCCTTCCGGTATGAAGGGCAGGGAACAACAACAACTATGATGATGATGATGATGTGGAGGATACGAAACAAGGTTTTTGAGGCCAATTTTTGTAGCTGAACTTTGGATCTCTCTGTTTGATATCCTTCCTCCTCCTGTCAAAAGTAATGAGGGTAGCGATTGATAATAGGGCCTTCTCTGTTGTGCCGTCCCAGCTGGGGTGGGGTGGGGACAGAAAACTGTAGAGGGGGAAATGGAATCAATTATCCTGGAAGATTATCTGGTTGGAACCCTGAATGGGAGCATTCCACGCTGCAATATTTTGTTGCAGGTGGTGATAGATATCTCATAAATGGAATTATTGAAAAGGGATTGCATGCTTGATACCACAATATTTATAGGTTCATTGACTTCTGAGATTTTTGAACTTTTGCTTTCTCCAGGTCTAAAGCTAAGGCTACTATCCTAGCCACACTTACCTGTGAGTAAGTCCCATTGAACTCAGTGGGACTTACCTCTGAGTCGATATGTCTAGCATTGTACTGTAATGGGAGCCTTGCAGAAATAAAACCGGGTGGGTTCTGTTTGGCATGTTTTTATGGCAGTGCCATAATTGGCAGGTGTGACGGGAGTGTAGCAATTCCTCCCTTGTTCCTGTAGGATCCTTAGCCTGCATGAGGGTGCAAATTGGCCAAAATATTATAAGAAGTGTCTTGGTGAACCAGATCAATGTCACCTGGTTCAGTGTTTTTTCTATCAGAAGTCCTTGTGCTAATGGGACAACTTCACTGGATACAGCTCTAGGAGTAGATTTTTGAGTGATCGGACTGTGATCGGATTAAAAACAAATTCCTGGACTTCACATGTGGTCAGAGTAGGGGTGGAAGGATCTGTCAAGTTTCAGTTCTCTCAATTTCTCATTTTTTCAGTCTTGAATTCAGTCCCCAATTTGCAAATTTTGTTTAAGAAATCGTCGCGAAAATTCTTCCAACATTATAATGTACGTTTCTCCTAACAAACACCTTTTTGTGACTAATGTACATGTTTTTGCAAGCAATGTATCCTAATATTACATGTGATATTTTCACAAATATGTGTGACTAATGTATTTTTTGTGTTATTTTTACTCATATATTCATTTTTATGCACACTTTCCCCTAATATATGCATTCTTATAAACATTGTTTGGTTAGAGAGCAGCACTGCAGAATTCAGATCGGTGCAAATTTCAAAGGATGACTGAATTTTGGTTCTCATATTGTTTCACAAAGTGGGGATTTGACAGATTCGGCTTTAAATGTAAACTGAATCGAATTTCTCCCCCACCCCTAGTTCAGAGGCACCCTGTTCCTTAACTTTCCAAGTATATCTGCACCTGTCCAGATTCCTGTCCAAAACACAACAGGTGATGCTGTTACTTGTGAGTGAGGAAGTGACCTTTATTAAAGCAGAATAAAGACACGGACTCAGCGGGAGGAAAAGGGCTAATCCAATTCCAGAGCTCTTACAAGGCGAAGGGTTAGCAGTGATGAACCTGGGCTAGGAGCAAGGGCCAGCAAGGTTCATGAGTCCCAGATCACTGAACAGAAGTTCAAGACTGCACAAGGAGGTGTTCCAACACGTTCTCCTGCACACCTGCCAAAGTTTAAAGCCGAGACGACCTAGATCTGCGGGAATGTCTCGGCTGCAAGTGGGCTCTGTGTCTAGGTGGGCATGTCTCTTCCTTTCCTTGAAAGCACCATCTTGTCCTGGAAGGCAACACTGGACCCACTGCCCCCTCCAAATTCTGTTCAGCCACCCCAGGCTGCAGCCCAGAGCCCTCCCCAGCCTCTGATAGCACTGTCTCCCCCATAGGAAGAGAAAGAGCAGCTGAGACTCCCGTCTCACCCTTGAAGCCTGGCAGGTTCAGAGGGAGAGGATTGCTGCCCTCGACTAGGCTCTGCTGCACTCTACTACCCTCCCTCTCCAATTCCTCCTCACCTTCCTCTGGAGTCTGCCATTACTGGTCTGAGCCCAAAGGAATCATGACAGCACCCTTGAGCCACTGTTTTGCATTTGTTTCTGCTTGGTAGATCTCTGGTTGGTGGACCTCATGATTCTGCTAAAACAAAGGAAATCCCACATGCCTGAACTTTGCCTACCACCAGTAGCATAGTGGCAAACTCAGAAGTGCAGGGTTCCTTCATGAGAGTCCCACCACACCCCCTCGCAGCCATGCCCCCTTTTCCACTTTCCCTTGCATCCCTTGCTCTCCATGTCGTCTCTGAGTTCATACTCCACTTCGACAGACGTCGCTAGGAGCCAATCAGCAAGAAAGGGGAGGCTGTGTGTTAGCTACTATGAAGAGTCTTCTCAGTGGCTGGCTTACCTCATTTCACTCTGATTGGCTGCAGTCAGCACAAAAGGACAAGGGCTCTTCCTGGTGGCTAACACGCTCCTCTTTCATACTGATTGGCTTGTACATAGGGACCTGGCTTGGACCCTGCTGCCAAAAAAGTAAGTGGGCTATGACCTCCTGCCACTCCAGACAACTATACCCCTGCCTACCACTGATCTAAACAGCATCCTCTGATTTTGAGTGAGAAGTTTATAGCATAAGTCCCTTTTATCTCCTTAATCAACATTGGGGCAGTCATCCCCTTCCTCCAAACCCCCAGCCTTCTTTCTGTGTACTGAGTAAAGCGAAATAAGGAAAATAATTTTGCTTGTTGGCACTCTGGGAGATGCGTTTTGGGTGTTAATGGGGCTGACATTCTATCACGATGAAGATTTGAAAGTGGTACAGCAAGCAGAATCCCAGGCAGAAACAGTGAATTAAAATAAATGTCAAGACGTGATTGTTCCCCCTGTGACACACTTTCCTCATTACGATGTGCAATATTTTGATTTTTTTAAAAAAAAATGAGAGAGAGAGAGAGAGAGGGAAAATAATCAGCCATGATGCAAATTCCCATATCTCAGCAGCAGTTTATACATTCAGCAGAATCGTGATTAAAAAGTTCTTCCTCCATGAAAAAAACAACTGTGCACAATGGGTTCTATGCAGCTAAGTTCTACTCAGAGAAAAGTAGAGGTGTAGTTGTCTGGGATTTCAAGGGGTCTTGGATTCCTTACCTTTTTAGGAGCAGGGTCCCTATGTCTCCAGCATCCTATGAGCCAATCAGCATGAAAGGAGTGTGTGTTAGCCACTGAGAGGGGTTCTCTAACATGCTTCCTTGTCCTTTCCTGCTATTTTGAGCCAATCAGAGTGAAAGGAGGTGAGTCAGCCACTGAGAAGACTCTTCTCAGAAGCTAACACTCTCCCATTTCATGCTTATTGGTTCCTACGGACATCCGTTGTGGGGGGAAGGCTTTAACAAGGCTCTCATTCTGAACCCAGCAACCACAAAGGGGGTGTGGCTGTGACTATTATGAAGGACCATGCACTTCTGCATTTGTCACCACACTACTGGAGTTCAATCACTGAAATTCATAGACCTAAGTTAGTTATACCCATTAATTTCAATGGGCTTACTCTGAATAGTCTATAGAAATGTGGCATATTAAGGAGAAGGTTTGGTCTTCTCCTTTTCCCTGATGTGCTCACTTGCTGTGTTTGGGAAGATTTGTTTGTTTGTTGTTGCATGTACTGTATTGGGAACTGCATATATTGGGAAAATCAGAAAGTAGGCCTGAGTTACAGCCTAGGTGGCAAGACAGCTAGTTAACTGTAGCTTGTAGAGGGCTGTTTTCATCCTTTGCCATCAAGCACTCAAGAAAAAGAAGAAAAAATAGCCACTACGATTGTGAGTACTTTGAAAGAGTAAAGGATAATTTAGGGTCACCATTTTTTCAGATCACTTTACGTTTTCTTTTTATTTCACCCTTGCAATAAGCACCCAATCCTGCTCTATCCATCATAATAACTGCAGAATAAACCTTATTGCAGGCAAACAAATATGCTTCCTTATAGCTACCTTATAGCTAAAACTGAACAGCAGAGGAAAATCCATGGGGTGGAGTTTAACTAGTCCATAATACAAAGTTCCAATATTTAACTCTTAAAGGGTCACATTACTATATAGCCTTTTTCTTTACAGTAATTATTGGGTGATCGTGATCCTGAAAAACCTACCCTCAGTCAGGCAAAGTCTTGAGTGAGCAAACTTTGGGGGGCTCTTCCATATGAGGCTTTTATTTATTTATTTATTTATATTGTTATTTAATTTGTATCCTGGCCTTCCTCCCAGCAGGAGCCCAGGGCGGCAAACAAAGCGCTAAAAACACTTTAACACATCATAAAAACAGATCTTAAAATACATTAAAATAAAACAGCGTTAAAAATATTTTTTAAACAAAAAACTTTTTAAAAGGGTTAAAAACATTAAAAAAACATATTAAGCAATTCTAACACAGACACAGACTGGCATAGGTCTCAACCTAAAAGGCTTGTTGAAAGAGGAAAGTATTCAAAAGGCGCCGAAAAGATAGCAGAGATGGCGCCTGCCTAATATTCAAATATTTTGAATATTTTGTGGTGCACTCGCCCTAACCTATTCACTGAATTTTTCACAGGGTCCTATTCTTAAATTGTGCCTATTCTTAAAACAAGCTGTCATTCTCTAAATGGAGGCTCTCATTGTCTGCCATGTCACAAATTAAAAAGACAATTAAAAAGTAATAGTTGGGGGGGTGAAGCACAGCTCGGGCGGCAGGGTACACATTTGCCTCAACCTGGCTATGGGGCTGAGCACCAGGTTGGAGAACGCTGCCTTAAACCAATAAGGCTATCTGTATGTTGATGCAAGGGAATCACAGAGAAGCTGTTCAAAAGAAGAGCAAACTTCTAAACAAGTCACTGGCTGATGGGAATACAACTCCTGTTGACCCAGAGGGGTTAAGTCCTGCCCTCTTATGTCAAGGCAAAACCTATTCCCAAGCCTTTCCATTGTTTGAACTGGAGAGTCTCCATTGTCTTCTGCCGTATTTGCTACTTCGGTGATCAGAGGATTTGTTTGTTTAGCTTTTGAGTCAAACCAAATCTTTTTGTTCCTTCATTTTCTGGAGTTCCACTTTCCCAGCTGCACTTTTCAATCGCTCTCCCGATGCACACGTACCCTTGCAGCTCTTCAGTTTAGATTCCAAGGAGTTTCTGTTTGTATTTTTTTAAATCAGCAAGATGGTCAGGAGGCTGTCAAATCTGACTGAGATCAGCGTTGCCTTCCTTTGTCTACGTATCTCTTCCTTTAATCTTTCTGCCGCCTTATCATGTGTAATTATCAGCCTTCATCCTTATAATTCCTGTATGTCTTCTAGACCATACCATATCTGCTCTTATTACAGCTAACAATGGAAAATTCTGACACTCCCAGAAGAAGAGCAAAAAGTCTTATATCGCCTTAAAGACTTACCAGCTTTAAGCTGCAATCTGATACACCTGAGGTGAGGATCACTTTTCAGCCCAAGGGCCAGATTCCCTCATGGATAATCTTCTGGAGGGTGGGGACATGCCAGTGGTGGGCGGGGCTAGAGGCAAAAGTGGGAGGAGCAACAGGCATGACTCTTACCTTTGTAGTACAATAGGCAACATTCCAGCCTTGCAAAAAGTTAAAGAGATTCCCACACATACACATTCCCCGCACATCTCTAGGCATGATTACCTGTGAGTGTAGGAAGTTTCTGTCTTCCTTCAAGTTGCTTGAGGTGTAGCCCAATCCAGTGTTTACTGAGAAGTCAGATTTCAACTTGCCCACCCCTCCTGCAGTCACCGGAACCTTGGCTAGATCCTTGGACAGCTCCTTGAAAGTTCAGACTAAAACTTGGAGCAGATTCCACTGCCCCACTGACATGGAGCCATCAGCTGCCACTGGCCTGAAAAGTCTTGGATATGATTGCTTTCAGTTGCGGATTGGCATTTTACAGCAGGTCCCCATGGGCCATGTTATCGGTATGTGCCTACTAAATGCCTGGGAAAAAATGTCCCAGCGGCTATGGAAGATGCTGCCGGTCATAACCATGATTACCCAGTTCACAGAAAGCTGCATGGACAAGAAAGGTGCTGTGTGAACCACCGCTAATATCCATTCGGTGTATTCAAAGCACTGCCAACATGAAAGACTGAATGAACTTCTCTAACACAAGAGACTGGAAATACGTTAATTCCTATTCCTGGATTTGTAATTTGTTTAAATTGTTTGTAATATTGAATTTTAAATTGTTGCAACCCACCCTGTGACCTGCTGGTGAAGGGCAGGTAATAAATTTAATCATCATCATCATCATCATTGCAGTTGTCACCCCACAATGCCGAGTCTAAGTGTGGCACTTCCTTTGAGGTATGGGTGGGGGAGATATTCGGTTCAGTGCACTTTTAAAGGCAAATCTACCTACAGTAGGGGCCCACTTTACAGCGCTTCACTTTACAGTGTTCCGCTAATACAGCGGTTGTGAATTGTAGAAAGGCCCCGCTTTACAGTGCTTGTTCCGCTTTTACGGCGGATTTTTGCTGCCGGGCGTCATTTTGGTCAATGTAAGTCAATGTGATCCGCTTTACAGTGGTTTTCGCTTTACAGCGGGGATCCGGAATGTAACCCGCTCTATGAGCGGGGCCCTACTGTAATTCGTATTTCCTGAAGCAATATGTGAACTGAAACATCCTTCGGAATTCACACTTCTCCAAAATTGGCAAGGCAACTCTCCAGCCAAGTAATGTGCACAAAAAGCAGGGTTTAGTTTAACATGCAGCTAGACACATTTTGTGCAGGGTCAAAAAATAATTGTGCAGTGTGAAATAGGTTTTTGTGCTCTTGAACATATGGGATTTAATAAGGAGCTAGGTCATTCCTAAAAAAGAATTAGATGAGAAAAAAATAAAAAGAAATAGGAAATGAAAATAAATACTGGTTCCTTTCAAATCTTCATTACTTGACTCATTACATGACTAGTTTCGGGGCAAGCAGTGTGCTGTCTGTTGGGTTGCAAAAAAATCTTAGAATAAACCCTGCAAAAGGGCATATATCAGGACAACGTGCATAAAAAAGTATAGTGAAAATAACATGCATGATATTAGGCAAAATTGCTTGCAAAAATGTATATATTACAAGAAATTTGCACTAAGGTGCTCACAGATTTTCATGAGTACTTTAAAAAAAATTGCAAATTAATGTGGAAATGTGGAAAACTGAATTTAGGATTGAAAAAACAAGAAACTGAGAGAAACTGAAATGGGCGGATTCACCTCTCCCTTCAGCCAGGCAGTCAGTTTAAGGCATGAAATGGGCAGATCTGGTGCATGAGATACCATATACCTGGGTCATCAACCAGTCGCTTAGGGATGTCTCCTCATTTTCAGGAACTAGAGATCAGGGACTCATTGAGAATTCACTGTATAGTTAACTTACAGTACAATGGTATACATGCCTACTCAGAAGTAAGTATTTTTGTATTTAATGGGGTTTACTTCCAGGTACAGGCTGGCAGCCTAGGCTTTGGTTTAGGGTTGGGATTGGGGAAAATCAGGATTCTTGTGCCTTTAGCAGCTGTATGCCAGGCAGAAATTCAGCAGGTCAAGACTTTTCTAGTGTGGAAATACAATTGTGGGGAAAGCTTCATCATGATTACTCTGTTATGCCCTGCCCCCATGGCAGCCATTTTGTGATTGGTGCCCACAGCATCACTCAAAATTTGAAATGTGCCCTCTGGTCCAAAAAGGTTTGCGACCCCTGCCATATATGAACACTGAGCTGCATGGAATCTTTATAGACCAAGTCATGGGAACTCAGCCTGGTGGTGTATATATGAGGTCCACAAGCTACACATGGTACATGCATCATTAGAAAGCATGCCATTGGGTTTATTATTGTTATTTAATAATGATGATTAAATAGGTATTTAATAATGATGATTAAGTAGGTGTTTTGTTTTTAAGATTAATACTAGCACAGGGGCTTTTGCTGGGGAGGGACGGTAAGGGCTGAAGCTCCTCGTGTTGTGCCCTGTGGTCCCAATGAGAATTGCTTTCCACATCTGTTCTTAATAAAAAAAATTAAAATCCTGATAGGCTTTCTCATGATGAATTTAGCCTCACTTGTAGTTTGGCCCTGAGGCAGGATCACCAGCTCTGAATCCTGAATACGTCCATTTATTTAACAGGTCGCCAACCTTTATGGGCCAGTGGGCGAGAAAGGGCTGTGGGCACCAGTGACAAAATGGCTGCTGTGGGAGAGTGGCATAACACAAAATGGCTGACATATGGACATGGCACAACACAAAATGGCTGCTGTAAGGGTGTGACAAGATGGCTGCCACAGCTTAAAGAGCAGAACAAGAGACAGGACCACAAAATGGTGTGGGCATGCCCCCCCCATCATCAGTGGGAGGGAGGCGTCTACATCAGCTACCGTCATGCTCACTCAGGGAATGCCTTTCCTCTGTTCAGAATAGATAGAAGAGTGCATGTCCAGTCCTGGCATCCAATGAAACGTGGGCATATTTAAGGGGTTGAAAACAATTAGCCAGTGCAAACAGGAACTGAGCAGGAAAAGCTAACAGTCTCTGGCGCAGTGTGGATTTTTGAGGAGATCTTTAACGAGACCTTCCACATGTACCATAAAGGGTGCTGACAAGCACCACATTGGTGACCCCTGATTTAATTCCTGGAGGGAGACTATACTGTACTTCTCTGACCATTCAAAGCAGCTTAGAAGCCAAGTTCTGTAGGCAGAGCTGGTCAAGATTTGCAGAAGAAAACTGACCTTCTTTGGCTAGGCTGATGTGTTATTCTAGTGCGCCTTGTGGGAGAAAGGGCGGGATATCAATCTAATAAATAAATAAATAAATAATAATGGCTCATTTTGGTTAAAGCAGTCAACAAGAGTCCAGTGTTGCTGGTTTGAATCCCTTTTGGCACTGCTATCATACACAACCTTTCAAGTCTGAAATTCCAGCTTGATCCAGGCAGATGGTTGGGATGGGGGATGACATTCAGTTCAGTTCACATTTACAGGTGAATCTACCTAATTTCTGAAACAATATGCGAGGCAAAATGTAGCCATCCTTCGAAAATAGCACTTCTTTAAATGTTGCAATGTAGTTCTCCAACCAAATAATGTGTACAAATACGCATTTACTAGTGTAGCATATACTAATGGCAATAGCATACAAAAATGCATTATATTAGGGGAAATTGCTTGCAAAAATGTTTATATTAGGCAAAATTGCATTAAAATGCAATTTTAATTAAATTTTAATTAAAATGCTTCCTGTCCATCAGCAGCTGGTATTCCCCCAGCAAATGCTACATCCAGCTTCAGATGCCAGAGCGGCCTTTCCTGGTAAGGTCCAATGCTCCAACTGTGTTTTGTGTCTTGCTTTTCAGGGGTGGGATCTTGGTGCCACCATGTCCACTTAGAATGGCTAATCTGGGGCTAACCTGGCTCCTTCCACTGGGGGTTCTGGCTGGCTGGCTTTCATAGAATCATAGAATAGTAGAGTTGGAAGGGGCCTGTAAGGCCATCAAGTCCAACCCCCTGCTCAATGCAGGAATCTAAATCAAAGCATTCCCGATAGATGTCTGTCCAGCTGCCTCTTGAATGCCTCCAGTGTCGAAGAACCCACCACCTCCCTAGGTCATTGGTTCCATTGTCGTATGGCTCTAACAGTTAGGAAGTGTTTCCTGATGTTCAGACAAAATCTGGCTTCCTCTAACTTGAGCCCATTATTCCATGTCTTGCACTCTGGGACGATCGAGAAGAGATCCTGGCCCTCCTCTGTGGGGCAACCTTTCATGTACTTGAAGAGCGCTATCATATCTCCCCTCAGTCTTCTCCAGGCTAAACAGGCCCAGTTCTTTCAGTCTCTCCTCATAGGGCTTTGTTTCCAGTCCCCTGATCATCCTTGTTTATTATTTATTTATTACATTTATATACCGCCCCATAGCCGACGCTCTCTGGGTGGTTTACAGCCTTGTTGCCCTCCTCTGAACCTGTTCCAGTTTGTCTGCATCCTTCTTGAAGTGCGGAGACCAGAACTGGACACAGTTCTCAAGATGAGGCTTTCAGAACTGATCGTGCTCCAGGGGAAAGTGCTCAGTCCAGACGCTTTGGCTTTCTGGATTTGCAGAGGCTCTTCCGTAGCCTCAGGTCCTGCACTGTGCCTCTTCTGTTTTTTACTGCAAACGGAGTGTTCAGGGATGTTGCTAGAGGTGGACCTCTGGAGCACAGGCCCTGTGGTTTGTAGTCAGCTAAGTTCTTCTTAGAGTAGACCCATTGAAATGAATGGAGCCAAATTAGCCACAAACCTTTTTTCCCCTTAAGTGTCCCAGGTTTTTCTGGGATGCTTGAATGAAATTCGGGGGGGGGAGGGGTTGTTGAGTTTGCATTGGTGGGGTGATTTGTCTTATTATATTTGTCTCTTTCTCAGTCCATGGTATGTGCAAAGCTCTCCTCCAACACCACATTTCAAATGAGTTGATTTTTCTCTTACCCACTTTTTTCACTGTCCAACATAGAGATCGGGAATACCATGGTCTGAATGATCCTAACTTTAGTGTTCAGTTATACAGGCTGTGCCTTCTGCCGCCGCCGCTGTGATCTGCGTTCCCCGCCACGGCCTATGCTTTCTCTGCCGCCGCTGTGGTGGGTTGTTTTCCGCCGCGGTTCGTGCTCCCCCTCCGCAGCCGGTGCTATTGCCGCGGCCCGTGCTTTTTCGTCGCTGACATTGCTGCCGTTGCGGCCGCGTTCTTGTTGTGACCTGTGCCTTCCTGCCGTCGCCGCTGCGGCCTGCGCTCTTCGCCGTGGCCGTGCCTTTTCCGCTGCCGCCGCTGCGGCTTGTGCTCCCATTGCGGCGTGGGCCTTCCATCGCTGCCGCTGTGGCTTGCGCTCCCCACCGCTGTTGGACTGCCCTTCTGGGCCTTGGGACGCCTCCTGTTTGGCGGGGGAACAGCCGGCTGCGGGTGTGGCGCAGTGGGGCCGGCTTGGGGTCGAGATGTATTTGCACGGCCTGTTTTCATCTTTGGTGCCCTCATCAGTGGCGCTGCGGCACGATGCGCTCCCTACTGACCGCAGCGGTGAAGCAAGAGGCAAGAAGAACAAGAAGAAGAATAAGATCTGTGCGGTGGAGAGTGGTGATAGCGGCTGCGTAGAACGAAGAGAGTCGTCGTGGAGACCTGGGGACGACGAGGGGCAAGAGGGCAGAGGATTCTTAACTGTAGCCGAACCAATTCCATCTGGGGAGCGGGAAAGACACGGACAATTCAATTATTTTGATTGGGGGTGGGGGGCCTGCCTGATCGGCTGACAGGGGGAACGGCATGTGTAGACCGGAGGGGGATGCTGGGGGAGGAGTGGGGAGCCACTACATTAAAAGGCTAGGCGGCAGATCCTGGAGGAATATGGGTGGCAGGCCACGCCAATTTAGGGGAACAAGGGATGGATGCGTTATACCCATCCCTTGTTCCGGGCCTGTCCACAACCAGAAGATAACTGGGGGATGCAGGACTCCAACCTTCGACTGCTGTTATGTAACGCCAGGTCTGTGGTGCAGAAGACATCTCTCATCCATGATATGATCCTGGATGAGAACGCAGACCTGGTGTGTATTACGGAGACCTGGCTGGACGAGGCCTCAGCTCCCATACTTGAGGCCATGTGTCCAGCCGGTTTCCAATACGCACAGCAGCCGAGGATTGGTAGGCGGGGAGGGGGTGTGGCAGTTATCTATCGGGGGTCCTTGGTTTTCACCAGACCCCCCTCCACAAGACCAAGTTTGTTGATTGCATGTACTGGAGGTTGGGCCCAAAGGGCAGTTTAGGGATTCTGCTTGTGTACCGCCCACCCCGCTGCACAGCAGACTCCCTGACCGAGGTGCTTGAGGTGGTCTCGGACGTGCGGTTGCTCTCCCCCAACCTGTTGGTTTTGGGGGATTTCAATGTGCACACTGAGACTGCTCTCACGGGAGCCCCTCGGGATTTCATTGAAACCATGACTTCTTGGGAACTGCACCTTAGTAAAACTGGGCCCACCCATGTAGCCGGTCATGCTATTGACCTTGTGTTTGTCTCGGGTGGGGAGGGGAGTGCTCTGAAAATAGGGGCGTTTTTTTCTAACCCTGTGTCATGGTCAGACCACTACCTGGTGAATATTGTCCTCTCAATGCCGCACACCCTCCGCAGGGGACAAGGACCTATTAAGATGGTCCGCCCCAGACGCCTGATGAAATCTAAGGGATTCCTGAATGCGCTGGGGGATTTGGAGCTGACTGAAGGACACCCAGTCGAAACCCTGGTGACGGAGTGGAATAGGGAGATCACTAGGGCGGTAGACCGGGTGGCTCCGAAACGTCCTCTCCCCCTGAATAGAACTCAGACAGCACCCTGGTATACACCACGGTTGCGGGGTCTGAGACAGGAGGTGAGACGACTAGAGCGCTGGTGGCGGAAATCTTGCACCGAAGACGATCGGACACTGGTTAGAGCAGCAATAGCGGCCTACCAGGTGGCAACAAAGGCAGCAAAGAGGGAATTTTTTGCTGCCTCTATTGCGTCGGCTGAGTGCTGTCCCAGGAGGCTGTTCCAAGTGGTCCGAAGCCTGGTTGGTCTGGTTGCTCAGGAACCCATGGAGCATTCTAAAGCCTCCTGTGACATATTTGCTAAACACTTTGCCAATAAAATTGAGCGCCTGAAGAGCAGGATTCCATACGCCGTGGATACAGGAAGTGGGCCAGAGTCGGCCAGTGGCATCCCGGTCCGGTGGGATCGGTTTCAGCCTCTCCTCGCTGAGGAAGTGGACAAGGTGATCTCGACTGTGAAGCCAACCACCTGTCTGCTTGATCCTTGCCCTTCGTGGCTCATTATGAGCTGCAAAGAGAGACTGGGGGAAGGGATCAAGGCAGTGGTAAATGCATCCTTGGAAGAGGGTGCAATGCCATCAGCCCTCAAGGAGGCAGTGATAAAGCCCATCTTAAAAAAGTCCTCCTTGGATCCCCAAGAGTTGGATAACTTTCGCCCAGTCTCTAATTTACCATTCTTGGGCAAGGTGATAGAGCGAGTGGTGGCCAAACAGCTACAGACACACTTGGATGACGCCGATTATTTAGATCCATTCCAATCTGGCTTCAGGATTGGTCATGGAACTGAAACAGCCTTGGTCGCTCTGGTGGATGATATGAGGAGGGCGTTGGATAGGGGAGAATATACCTTCCTCGTCCTCCTGGACCTCTCAGCTGCTTTTGATACCGTTGACCACGGTATCTTGTTAAATCGCCTAGAGGGATTGGGAATGGGGGGCACTGTTTTACGGTGGTTCCATTCCTATCTCTCAGGCAGATACCAATGGGTGGCATTGGGGGATGAGGTTTCAGACCCTTGGCCTCTTAATTGTGGACTACCACAGGGTTCTATCCTCTCCCCCATGCTATTTAACATCTATGTGAAGCCGCTGGGAGCCATCATCAGGAGTTTTGGGCTGCAGTGTCACCAATATGCGGATGACACTCAGTTCTATCTCTCATTTAAGTCCTCACCAGAGTTGGCGGTGCAGACCATGTCCAAGTGCCTGGAGTCCGTAAGTGGATGGATGGGCGAAAACAGGCTGAAGCTAAACCCCGACAAGACCGAGGTATTGCTCGTGGGTGACAAGAGAAGGTTGGGAGACATCGACTTGGTGCTTAATGGAGTGAGATTACCCCTTAAGGACCAGGTCCGCAGCCTAGGGGTCATTCTTGACTCCCAGCTGTCCATGGAGGCTCAGGTTTCGGCAGTGAGCCGGGCAGCTTGGTATCAATTACATCTGATACAGAGGCTGTGGCCCTACCTTCCTATGCATCTGCTCCCACGAGTGATACATGCCCTGGTGTCCTCTCGTTTAGACTACTGTAATGCGCTCTACGTGGGGTTACCCTTGAAAACGGTCCGGAAATTGCAGCCGGTGCAGAATGCGGCGGCATGCTTGATAAAGCATAGCCGTCGCTGGGATCACATCACCTCAGTGTTGGTAAACCTACACTGGCTGCCAGTGGTGTACTGGGCCCAATTCAAGGTGTTGGTGTTGACCTTTAAAACCGTATATGGTTTCTGCCCAGTTTATCTGAAGGACCACCTCCAGTATCACCAATCAGGCCGCCTTACAAGATCAGCCACACAGGACCTCCTCGCGGTCCCACCGGCCAAAACAGCTAGGCTGGTGCGGACCAGGGAGAGGGCATTCTCGGTTGTGGCCCCCACCCTCTGGAATTCTCTCCCTTATGATATTCGACATGCCTCCTCCCTGATGGGTTTTCGCCGAGCTCTTAAGACCTGGCTATTCAGGCAGGCCTACGGGAATTTTGGGGTGGATTAGCTTGCTGTTGTATTAGTTGATGTTTCTTGATGTTGGATAAATGGATATTATGTTTTGGATTGTTATTGTATTTTATTATGTTGCTGTAAGTCGCCTAGAGTGTCCGTGAATTCGGACAGATAGGCGACTAACAAATACAATTTTATTATTATTAATATTATTATTATAACATGTTGTATTAGGGGGAAATTCACACTAAAATGCTGATGAATTTTCATGAAGATTTTTTCTTAGTTGCATATTGATGTGGAAATGTGGAGAACTAAATTTACGATTGGAAAAATGAAGAAATGAGAGGAACTGAAACAGACAGATTTGCCCTCCCTGCAGCTAGTGACAACACCCCCTCAAAAAAAAATTGGAACATGACTGGATAATATTGGTCAAAAGAAGAATTGTAGTGATTTGTCTTCCGTTGCATTTTTGTTTGTTTGTTTCATGACTACATGGAAGATAAAGTACACACAGAATGAACAATATATATAGTCTAGCCAGGGATATGGGGGGGGGGACTTGCATCGCTAATGAATATGCATTGGAGACGTTCCGCTGGAGCAGAACTTAAAACATTTGCTTACATCAAAGTTGAGAACGGTCAAAAGCTACAAGCTTCCCTGAAGGCTTTCATATGAAACACCCCCCAATAAAAAAAAGAAAGAAAGAGAAAGAAAGAAATTGGCTCTATCTCTGTTATATTAGATGCATTATATAAATGAAAATTAGTGTAAACAGAGAGGAGATAACAATATATTAAATGTGTGCAATTTATATAGCTTACAGGAAGACGATAATTGCAAAAGCCACAGGAGAGATCCATCTCTACACTCAGTTGTCTTCATATTTTCAGAATTTATAAAGGAAGAATGGGATTGAGTGTGTTTGTGTGTGTGGGGATCCTAAAACAGAAAGATGAGCCACTGTGAAAACATCAACTTCTTTAAAAATGCATGCTACTTGAGAAAAAAAATGACCCTTTGGAAACTGCACTAGTGCCCCAAAGAGCTGGGAGAAAGAAGCAGATCTGTTCTTTCTAGAAATGGCGTAGAGATTTATTTTTATAACTTCCTATTGTTCTGAGGAACAATGATCTTAACACATGCATGCACGCACACAAATGAGGGCGCAATTCTGAGGAAATCAGTTCGGAGAAAGTTTCGTTGAGAATGAATCACAATTGCACCTCAATGGAAAAAAAGGCAAGGAGAAAGCGACTACAGCAGAAAACATCAGAGACCTCTCCAGTGGCTTTCGTGTGGCAGAATCCTCCAGGACTGGAACCAACCAGGAATCTCTGGGTCTGCCAACTGGTGCTGATTAGATTAGACCTAGATTAGAGCCGAATTGAAATTTCTCAGAAGATACATTTCTGAGATTTTCTTTTCCATGCTGCCACTCATCTACTCACCAAGATAAAGGTCTCTTTTGCAGAATTGTCTCCAAATAGTCAGCATCATTTCTTAGTGGGGAGGGGGCACCATTTCTCTCACACACAATGCCCTGGAGCATTGTCGAGGATGAAGAAAAGAAAGAAAGAAAGGTCCTTCTTTTGGAGAAATCTAGTGAAGTACTTCATACGTGCATGCAGTGTCTCTGCCCACAAAATGGTGGAGAATTTCAGGAGGTCATTTGCGTATTGCTTTGCTCTAAATTGAAAATGAGAGGGAGTTAAGAGCAGCAGTATCTCTTCCAGGCTTCAGCGTGGTTACAAAGGGTTGATCTAATGCAGGGGTGAAGAACTGGATCTGGAGGCAGACCAGATCCTTATTCCTTACAACCCCCTATGGGCCACATTTAACAAGTGTGCAGGGTTGCCCACCTGTCAGGCACCTCACATCACAGTGATGTCGGGTGACCCTTTTTGCCCCTGCAGTTTGAGATCAAAGTATGTGAGCAAGTGCATAGCATGTAAAGCACTTTGCAATGGGCTCCACAAGACCCTGTGGCAGAGCCCGTGGGTAGCAAGGGGCTGCTCGAGACTCAATAATCAGGACTTTACCTGCCTCCCTCATGTCATATATGATATCAGCTGTAGGGCAGGTGGGCATGGCTGAAATGGTCTTTCGGACCAAATGGGGAGGCCTGGTGGGCCCAATCAGGCCTATGGCTGGAGGTTGTCCACCCCTGCTTTACATGGCCCATACCTGCTAGCCGTGGTGTGCAGCTCTAACGAATATCTGGTGAAGTCTTTGGCAGATGGCTGAGGATGGGCCATAGCTAAGCGATAGAACTTCTGCCTTGCATGCAGAAGGTCCCAGGTTCAATTCCTGGCATCTCCACGTAGGGCTGGGAAAGAGTTCTGCTTGAAACACTGGAGAGCCGCTGTCAGTCAGTGTAGACAATATTGAGCTAGATGGACCAATGGTCTGACTCAGTATAAGGCAGCTTCCTAGGTTCCAGATGTGCGTAATGTAAATATCACAGGAGACATGTGGCAGAGTTTGGCCAGATGCACTGCATTTCCAGGATGTATATATACCTTACAATTCATACTTCATCTCTGTTTCACCTTATATTTGAATAACATACTGAAACAAATGCTGTTGAAAGTTAAAGAGGAAAGCACAAGAGCAGGACTACAGCTGAACCTCAGGAAGGCTAAAATAATGACAACAGAAGATATATGTAATTTTAACGTTGAACATATCATAGGGAAAGCGGGATTGGACCAAGATGAAGGAGGTATGAAAACTAGAAGGAGAAATATCAATAATTTAAGATATTGTCAGCTCTACACTGCCTCAGCAGTGTCAGGGGGGGCTGGAAATTCCTGGGTCTTTGGCAGGGAAGGAAAGTCCTTAGCCAGCAGTCGGGTTGTAAATCTGCCAGGCCTATCCGAAGCATACTTGCCGAGTCAGAAGTCCCGAAGCGAGGTCAGTGGAGGTCCGGGATCAATTGCCAAGGAGGTCAATCAAAGAGATGCTACAGGGAAACTAGGTCTACACAAAGCCACGCCTGACGTTGCAGTCAGCAACAAGCTGCAGCCAAGGCGTGCCTTATAAAGAGCAGGATGGACAGCAGGTGTGAGCCCTCAGCGTTTGGGCCTTAAGGAGACAGGCCTGCCTCTCTTCTGCCTGACCTTCTGCTGTCTACGTTCTGCAGGTGAGGGGGGAGTATCCTGTTCACTGTCTGTGTCTGGCTGCAGGGCCTCTGCTGTCCCTGGGGTGCTCTGCAGCTGAGGGGCAGAAGGAGCTGGATTCTCAGGAGGCTCCTCCGTGTCTCCTGCTGCTCCTGGGTCTGCTGCTGTTACTCCCGAGTCGTCCTCATCTGAGGAGTCCTCTGACGGGGCCATGACAGATATGCAGATGATACCATACTACTAGCAGAAACCGTAATGATTTGAAACGAATGCTGATGAAAGTAAAAGAGGAAAGCACAAAAGCAGGACTACAGCTGAACGCCAAGAAGACTAAAGTAATGACAACAGAAGATTTATGTAACTTTAAAGTTGACAATGAGGACATTGAACTTGTCAAGGATTATCAATACCTTGGCACAGTCATTAACCAAAATGGAGACAATAGTCAAGAAATCAGAAGAAGGCTAGGACTGGGTAGGGCAGCTATGAGAGAAGTAGAAAAGGTCCTCAAATGCAAAGATGTATCAGTGAACACTAAAGTCAGGATCATTCAGACCATGGTATTTCCGATCTCTATGTATGGATGTGAAAGTTGGACAGTGAAAAAAGAGGATAAGAGAAAAATCATTTGAAATGTGGTGTTGGAGGAGAGCTTTGCGGATACCATGGACTGTGAAAATGACAAATAATTGGGTGTTAGAACAAATTAAACCAGAACTCTCACTAGAAGCTAAAATGATGAAACTGAGGTTATCATACTTTGAACACGTAATGAGAAGACATGATTCATTAGAAAAGACCATAAAGCTGGGAAAAACAGAAGGGAGTAGAAAAAGAGGAAGGCCAAACAAGAGATGGATTTCCTTAAAGAAGCCACAGACCTGAACTTACAAGATGTGATTTATAACAGATGCTATTGGAGATCGCCGATTCATAGGGTCACCATAAGTCGTAATCTACTTGAAGGCACATAACAACATCTGTTTTTCTGCATGCCACTTGGGCCTGATGCTCCAATTATGGGATTTTTTATGTGGTGTAGAATGTATATATTCCAACACAATGTTCAGAGTTATTTTGTAGGTCTTCTTGCTCTCTTTGTGGCCTACTGAATCGGGGAAAGAGTGAAAGGGTTGATTTGCAGGGTAGTGATATACAATGTGAATGTCAGTTAATTACTGAACTGTTGCACACAGATCCTGATTGCGGGCTTCCCAGATGAGGCATCTGGCTGGCCACTGTGAGAGCAGGACAGAGCTTGGAAAAGTTACTTTTTTGAACTACAACTCCCATGGCGCTGGCTGGGGCTGATGGGAGTTGTAGTTCAAAAAAGTAACTTTCCCAAGCTCTGCAGGATGTGGACTAGATGGGCCTTTGGCCTGATCCAACAGGCTGTTCTTATGTAGTCCCGGGGGAGGAACGTAGGAAATTGCCTTATACTGAGGCCCCCTCTAGATATCCTTTTTATTGCATATTCAAGATAATTTGAACCTATGGTTCTATCAGGATGAAAAATGGAAATGGACTGCCTTCAAGTCGATTCCGACTTATGGCGACCCTATGAATAGGGTTTTCATGGTAAGCAGTATTCAGAGGTGGTTCACCATTGCCTTCCTCCGAGGCTGAGAGGCAGTGACTGGCCCAAGGTCACCCAGTGAGCTTCATGGCTGTGTGGGGAGTCGAACCCTGGTCTCCCAGGTCGTACTTGAGCACCTTAACCACTACACCACAGTGGTTGTCTAGGCATACACTATATGCTTGCTGCTTGCACCTAAGTTTTGGGGTGGTCAGTTTGCTTCATTTCCAATCAGTGCATATCTTATAACTTCCTGAAGACATCCCATAACTTTTTATACCACAAATATTCTGGTTTATTCTTTGGACAGCAATAATGTAGTAGCATTGTAGAACAAACTAAAGCAGGATAAATCCAGCATTAATTAGGGATGGGGGAGAAATTCAATTCAGTTCAAATTTAAAGACAAATCCACGAAATCCTCAGTTTCCAAAACAATATGAGAACCAAACCACAGCCATCCTTCAAAATTCACACTTATCCAAATTTTGCGATTCAGCTCTCTAACCAAATGATGCACACAAAAATGCATGTATTAGTGGAAAGTGTGCATAAAAATGAATATATTAATGAAAACAGCATGCAAAAATGCATTGTATTAGGAGAAATTGCTTGCAAAAATGTGTACTTTAGTCAAAACTTCATAGAAAATTTGTTTATTCAGAGAGATTCTCACTAAAATGCTGGAGAATTTTCATGAGGATTTCTTAAAAAAAATTGCTGCAAAAATGTGGAGAACTGAATTTAAGATTGGAAAAATGAGAAGACAAAGAGAACTGAAATTGACAGATCTTTTCATCCTTACCACTAATGCACTATTATTGTGTCAAGAACATGTTGCAGAATGAAAATGGAAATGGACTGTCTTCAAGTCGATCCCGACTTATGGCTACCCTATGAATAGGGATTTCATGGTAAGTGGTATGCAGTGGGGGTTTCCCATTGCCTCCCTCTGAGGCTAGTCCTCCCCAGCTGGCTAGGACCTGCTGAGCTTGCCACAGTTGCACAAGCCAGCCCCTTCCTTGTCCTCAACTGCCAGCTGGGGGGCAACTGGGCTCCTTGGGATTATGCAGCTTGCCCCCAGCTGCACAGGTGGCAGGGCACGTAACCCCTGAGCCACTTGCTGTGGGGGTGATCTTTAGCTGGCCCTTGATGCCCAGGAGACACAAGCGGGGATTTGAACTCACAGGCTCTGGACTCCCAGCCAGGCTCTCCTCCCCACTGTGCTATACCAGCCATTGTCCAGTTCAGAGCGGGATTCAAGAGGCTGAGACGAGGGTGCAATCAATTCTTGTTTTATTAAAGTAATCGATACATCAAACGCACCGCGCCTCATAGGAAACCCTATGCTAACTCACTACAATTTCCTAACTACACTCTAGACATGCTCTGCAATGTGTGGAAGGAGTTGATTCAGCGCCCAATTCTGAACGCAGCAGACTTAAATAGGGAAGGTCTTCGAGCTTAACCTCTCCTGCGCACACACGCCCTCTGCCCCGTCCGCTTCTCCAGACGTCATGTGCATGGTGAAAGGGGGCGAACATCCAAAGCCTCATCGGACATAACAGGTTCCTTATTGGCAGGCTGGGGAGCAGCGGGCGGGAAAGCGTCAGGCGTCTCTAGGACCCTGCTTGTTGAAGGAGGAGTTACTGCTTTCTCAGGAGCATCCCTTAATGGTCCCAGGGGTGTGCTTGGAGGCTGAGGGCTGTCTCCTCGGAGGGCAGGGCTATCCATGGGAACTGACGGGGTGGCAAGCTCACTCTCCTCCTCAAGGTCGGGACTAGCCTCAACAACAACTGGAATGTCCATGCTTTCTAACTGCTGTGGCACCTGAAACTCATGCCTTCCCCCTCCCTGCTCCTCATGAGAAGGCCTGGGCTCAACAGCCATCAGGAACAGATATGGAAGTAATACTAAAGTTCCTTAAAAAGCCAGGAATTGAACATGCGAAGTGGGTGTTCTGCCACTGAGCTAAGGCACTTCTTTCCTTCCTTCATCTTGCACCCAGCATCACCAAGCCAAAGGGGTCTCTTTGAGTCTTGAAGTGCACAAATATTGAAAAAGAAATAGCGAGAGAGAGGAGAGAACTGTACCAGTTTGTAAAGACATCGTAGCTCTCTGCAGATGCGTAAGAGATCAAGAGATGCATTTAAAATGTTAAGATGATTGTAAAAATGAACGAATGAAAAGGGGGGGGGGAGAGAGAATAAAAACAACTCCCAGAGGGGAACTATGAAATGTTTTATTTGACAACGCCATGAGATTCCAATTTTCTCTTCTCCACGAGAAAAGCAGCATGAAAGTCTTTTAATCCCAAGAATAGTTTCTTTCTTAAATATTGTTCAGTAATGCTCATGTTGTTTGGCTGATTTCTAGGGCTTTTTGTGTAACAGGGCGAAAGCTTAGAGGTGCTGTCCTCAATATTTCCTTGCCCAGGACTCTTTCCATACCTCGTGTTTGCCGCTCTGCACTATATTTCTAGACTGATGTTGCCTTGCATCCTATCATAAGATGAGGATGATACAAATGCCTGGGTGTACCTGGTCACCTGTAGTGATGAAAAATAACCTATAGGTGACCAGGCTAGGAAATTTTTATAAAAGTTGGCTACTCAGTTTTAAAGACCACAACTTAAGAGGATCTTACCTTTCTGGGATTGTGGGTGCCCTCTCAGCTTGCCTATTAATTGTGTGAATACCAAGGCTGAAATGGATTTGAGGATTTTATTCCATACTAAGCATGTAGGGAAATGCATGTCTAGGGCTCATGGCATTTACCCCTGCTGCTGCCAGGGACTTCCAATGCAACTACTGAGTCATGGAGGTAGTGGGAGTAGAAAGGAAGGAGAGCAAAGAGTTGTGATACTGGGCAGCTGGGCCAGTGGTGACTGAACATAGTTAAAGATGGGTATGTATCGCTTTTAGTGTTACAAAATGTTGGTGTATAACAGAGAGCAGTCTTGCAAAATTTTGATAGATAAGGGAGGAATGGACACCCCAGCCATCTAAAGACATTTTAGCACGGGGAAGGTGAATG
The DNA here is from genome assembly GCF_030035675.1 of Rhineura floridana. Lineage (NCBI taxonomy): Eukaryota > Metazoa > Chordata > Lepidosauria > Squamata > Rhineuridae > Rhineura > Rhineura floridana. Next base: position 178,702,040 of record NC_084484.1, read on the forward strand.
AACCCTACTTTGTCATCTGTACAATGTTTAGTTTTGTTTTTTTAAGCCTCCAGAATACCGCATGCACAGAAATTGTTTGGGGGAAAAACAAGAATGCATGAGATGCTCCTTAGACTTTCAGATAGTATTGGAGGCAAAGTTTAAAATCCCATGGAATTAGAGGTTCAGGTTTCACCAATCCCTGTGTTAGAGCACACCTTAGTTTGTATTTAGTTGCACTGTTTGAGAGCTCTAGCCAATCGCAGCTCCCTAAGGAATATGTCTGTGGGCTGGTTCACATGGAGATTTAGTGTGAGTCAGGCACTATGTTCAGCCCCGTTTAATTCGCAGAGATCACATGATGTAGGAGGCAAAGGGGAGGCTTCCCGCTGCTTTTCCCTTTAAATCCGCATCAAATCAATCCAATTCTAATCTGAAAAAGGGATGAAAAACCGTCTGTACTTCCTATCTCTAGGGCTTGTAGATGCTTAGCTTCAAGGCTTTTGTGAGTCCCCAACCATTCCCTCCTCCTCCCTTTGTCCATGTCATTTCCTGCTGGCTCCCATTCTGCAAGCCTGCTGCAAACTGTGCTTTTTTTCCTTTCCCCCCTAACTTGTGTAAAAAAGCATAACACTGTTCAAACAAATATTGGCATTTCTGCTGGATTCTGAAATTCCAAATACTCACACTGGAGGATTTTTCTTTTTTTAATGAAACTTACTCTGGAACAAACTGAGCATGCTCAGTTGCCAAGGTAAGCAGAGGAAGTGGTAGTTTGACCTTAAGAGGGTGTGGTCATTAGGAAGCTATGTGATTGACCCTGTCCCTTCAGTATGAACAGAAAACAGTGTATGGGAAAGGAGTGTGAATCTTTAAACGCAATGGGAAAAACTTCGTCTTTAAAACGGAGTTTAGCTCCCGTGTGAATGAGCCCTGTATGATTCCTGTGTTTGCTGAAAGATGTATGTTACATTCATAATTAAGGCAGTCTTTGCCAACCTGGTGCCCTCCAGATGTTTGGAATGACAGCTTCCATCCCCTGGTATATGTTTTGGTATACAGTGTATAGCAAAGAGGGCAGCAAAAAAGCCCTCTTCTGATTCAGAAGATTTCAGATATGGGCACAGCACATTACAGAAGAGCCTTAAGTGGAGAGCAAAACCGCCAGCTATCACCCCCAAGCTTCTGGCTTCTCGAACCTCTCATGCAAAGCCCTTCATGGACTTTACAAATAGACTACAAAGCTAACCAAACTGTGAATGGGTAAAAACAAGCAGCAGATGTTGCTAAGGGCTTAGAAAGGTAACATCCCCCAGGATAAGACACAGCAGCTCTGTAAGACATTTGTGGTGAAATGTATTGTTCAAAACGTCACAATAACTGAAGGTAGGAAAATAGAGCTTTTTGTAGCTTTGCTTGCTAAGCGCTAAACCCCACTCCATCTGCTCCTGAGGCAGAGTTGTGTGATCTAAAACCAAGATGGTTTTGTGTTGTTTTGCAAACTTGATACTTACAATCCAGTGCCTTGTTCCCTTAATTCTGCTGTCTTCCATCTTTCCGGAAGGTCAGAAATGTTCACAAGCCGAGAGAGGATATAACTAGCTTGAGCCGGATGTTGGCAATAGAAGTGGATAAGCTGTGGGTTATCTGTCACATACTGAAGCTTGAGCTATAACCTTTTATGCTTTAAAAGGTGTCCCCTTGCATGACTTCTTCCTAGCTTGTCAGAAAACAAAGCAGAGAATGCAAGTTGGTGAGCTGAACTTCAAAAGCATGCATGACTTATTTCAGCAGAATCATAGAATAGTAGAGTTGGAAGGGGCCCATAAGGCCATCTAGTCCAACTCCCTGCTCAATGCAGAAATTAAACTTAAAGCATACCCAACAGGTAGCTGTCTCAGCATGGTTGAAAAGAAGGGTGGAGAATTATTTTTATTGTGGTTGTTGTTACTACTACTACTACCTACCCACTCTTCACCAGTAAGTTCCAGAGTGGGTCACAACAGTTTAAAATTCAATATTAAAAGCAATTAAAATAAATTACAATCACAGGAATAGGATAGGTCCTGAAAACAGGCATCTCAAGGGTTGAAGGGCAGGGTAAAGAGGTGTATCTTTAGCATTCGCCGAAAACTGTATAATGAAGATGCCAGACTCAGCTCTGTAGGTAGGGAAATCCACCACTTAGGGCCCACCACAGAGAATGCCCTCTCCTGGGCTGCCAACCCCTGAACTTGTGAGGGTGACAGAACAAAGGGTGCTTTCACACTGCACTTTATTCCGTTATTCTGACGATTTCTTACCTGGTAATTTGCGCATTACATTTGAGCTTTCACACGACATACCGGGTAGCTCCGGAATTCTGGTGGAATGTAGTGCAAGTGTAGCGTTAATTTCCGCAATAAGTGATACCAGAAATAATCTGTCAGCAAGGCTGGGAACCTGGAAGATCACGGGAGTTTTTTGCTAGCTGCTGTCGCTCATGTGACAGGCATCCCAGCATGCAGTGCACTCCCACCCTTTAGTCGCCCTGGCTTTTTTTTTTTTTTTTTGCCTGACGAACGTTGTACCGGTATTCCGGCATCGGTGTAGATAGCAGCAGCATTTCCCACACACACCCGTCTTGATACAACTAAAACAATTTAAAAAGTCAGATCCTAAAGGGAGAGGGCTTGCATGGCGACGGGACAAGATCTTAGACCTCCTACACTGTGGGGAACAGTGTGCATGGGTGAGGGACGAAAACAAGCTGTGTGAAAGACAGTTGCGCGAAATGCCGCTATATCGGCTGAAAAAGTACTGTTCCTGATCACAAGAGGTACTGTAGCGTGAAAGGGATTTTAAAAATCGGGACAGAAGCGCTACCTTTTTAACCCATTAAACTAGCGCTATTAGCCCCATGTGTGAAAGCAGCCTAACAAGAAGGCCCCCTCTGCTGATCTTAACACCCAAGAAGGTCTATAGGGAAGGAGTTTTTCTCTCAGATAGTTGGACCTAAATCATTTAGGGCTTTTAGTGCTAGCATGATCAACTTGAATTGGACCTTGCAAACTGGCAACCAATGCAACTGTTTTAGAGCAGGTATTATTTGAATTCTTTAAGCAACCCCAGCCAGTAGACTGTCCACTGCATTTTAGAGCAGTTGAAGTTTCTGAGTCATCTTCAACAGCAGCCCCACTTAGAGCGAATTGCTATAATCCAATCTGGAAATTACCAGAGCATGGAGTACTGTGGCCATGTTATCTCTGTTCAAAAGGGGCAACCTGGTTGCTGGTAAGCCAGGGTTAGCCACTGTGGTGCGGTCCAAATGTTGTTAGCCCATCCAGACTGCTGTTTTATTGTGGGTGTATTCTACAGCATGTCACTGACACAACAATAGTGCATTAGTAGTAGATTTACACTGTCCACATATCATCCCACTTTGGCCACATCCACAACATACATTTAAAGCACTTTGATAGCACTTGAACAGTCATGGCTTACCCCAAAGAATCCTAGGAACTGTAGTCTGTTAAGGGTCCTGAGAGCTGTTAGGAGACCCCTGTTCCCCTCACAGACTTACCATTTCCAGAGTACCCTGAGAAGTGGGAATTGACCATTAAACCACCCTCAGAATTGGGATCCAAGTCGGTGGCCATCACAACATCTTGTGGGAGCCTGTATATTTGCCTGTGCTGCTATTCTTCCAGAAGCCTCAAATGGCCCTCCGCTGCTCTGGCCATCTATATCTAAGGAGTAGGGATGGGCGAGAATTCAGCTAAATTTAGATTTAGCACTGGATTTTTCAGCGGCCTGCATATTCTCCATCTTTATGGAGCAAACCTATTTGCTCCAAATTTCAGTGCCTTTCTCTCGACACCTGATATTTTCCCCTAGGATATTCCCTCTGATATAATGTTCTTTTATTGATTTTGCTCACAGCACAGCACTGCAGTACATCTCTCTCTCTCTCCCCACCCCTTCCACTTGAATAATCCAAGCTCCAAGTATGGGGGAAGCAAGCAAAGCCGTGAGTGGATGGATGGGAAGGAATAGGCTGAGACTGAACCCCGACAAGACCGAGGTACTGGTCGTGGGGGACAAGAGAAGGTTGGGAACCATTGACCTGAAGTTCAATGGGGTGAGTTTACCCCTAAAGGACCAGGTCCGCAGCCTCGGGGTTGTACTTGATTCCAAGCTGTCCATGGAGGCTCAGATTTCGGCTGTGAGCCGGGCAGCTTGGTACCAACTACACCTTATACGTAGGCTGCAACCCTACCTTCCTGTTCATCAGCTCCCACTGGTAGTACATGCCCTGGTCACCCCTCGATTAGATTACTGTAATGCGCTCTACGTGGGGTTACCCTTGAAAACGGTCTGGAAACTACAACTTATTCAAAATGCGGTGGCTCGATTACTCACAAACAGTCGTCGCCGGGACCACATCACGCCAGTGTTGTTCGATCTACACTGGCTTCCAGTTGTTTTCCGGGCCCAATTCAAGGTGTTGGTTTTAACCTTTAAATCCCTACACGGTCTCGGCCCAGTTTATCTAAAGGAGCGCCTACAACGCCACCAATCATGCCGCCTGACAAGATCGGCCACACAAGGCCTTCTCTCAGTCCCGCCAACCAAAGCAGCTAGGTTGGCGGGCACTAGAGAGAGGGCCTTTTCAGTGGCGGCCCCCACCCTCTGGAACTCCCTCCCACAAGATCTTCGGCACATCTCTTCCTTGAATATGTTCCGCAAGGCCTTAAAGACCTGGCTTTTTCAGCAGGCTTTCGGGACTTCTGGGGAGGCTTAATATTCTTCTGTTTTAAATGCCTCCTATTATGTATTGTTTGTTCTTATAATTTATATTATTTCGCTGTATTTTTGTATTGTATTCTGCCATATTTATTGTATGTACGTCGCCTAGAGTGGCCACTGGCCAGATAGGCGACACATAAATTAAATTCATTATTTATTATAAAAGCCTGCAGGGCTGATGCCAGAGGACGGCCAGGTTGGGCCCTGGCTGAGGGCCCCTGCAGCCCAGAGAGGGCCCTCCTTAGGGTGGGAGGGTGGTGCTCCCGTTCCATGATCCGCAGCAGTGTTGGGTCCTGCAACCCAACCTTGCTGCAGATCGCAGAGATGGCGCTCCCCACAGTACAGACAGTGTGAGCTTCAATAAGCTCACCCAATGCACCACAGTCTCCCGACAGGCTGAATGCCATGCGCACATGCCTGCCATCACCCAAGATGGCAGCAGGGGCTTCCCAAAGGGACTGATGCCCCTGCCACCATCTTGGTTGATGGCAGGCATGTGCGCTATGCAGGAAGATCATTCACATGACATGAGAGGTAGGTGGGGCACGTGGGCAGGTTTATTAGCCCCACGGCACCTGCATGGGGGGGCGTTGGGCTACGGTGCTGCGGGCCCGGGGCAGGCTGGTGCCCAAAGGCCCAGTCCTGCCTGGTGTGATCTCTGATGGCCTATAATAGCAGGGGGGGAGGAGGGTGCAAACCTGTTTTCCTCTCAAAATATTGATTTCCTTTTTAAAATGCTATAATTCCTTTCAAAATATTGATATTAATATTGATATTTGGGGGGAGAAAAAAAATCGGGCCAGTAAAAGCAAAGGATAGTCGACAAAGAACAACCTACTGCCTGTTAACGGAATACTTTCAAAGCGGCACTGGCCAACGGATCCCATACCTAATCTAGGGAGACATACAAATGTGTTTTGAACTGAGATAGGGCTGAAAGCCCAACAACCTTGGCTTTGTGCACTGAGGCACCAAGGGTTCTTTAGCTGTTTCCCCCTTGAGGTGAATCTCAAATGGCTTTGGTGAAGCCTTCTTGTTTTACATGTCCTTAGTGGAAGGCTGCTGTACACCAGCCAATCCACAGCACTTGGGAGCAAGCATGTGATCTGAAGAGAATAAAAATGAGACCCCTGGTCAAAGGGCCTTGGTGATGTTGACAGGAGGGAGAAGTGAGTTACAGAAGCCTGAGCAGCTGAGGTGGAGAATAAGGGAAGAAGCCTTCTTTGGGAGCCATGCAAGGAGGGGGTGGGACAGATGGGAAACTCCTGGGACACTGGAACCCCATGTCTTATCCACATGGTGCAAGCTGAGCTCAGTGCTGCTTGCTATCCAACAGCCTACTAAGATCGTGAAAAAAATGTCTCCCTTCCCAGTTGACTTTGCTCCCTATTGAATTCAGGCACCATAAATCGGCTGTGCACTATTCCCGTAGAAGTTAAGCTCAGCCTCCACACTTACTTACTTATTCATCCATCCATTCATTCATTCATTTAATTTATATCCCGCCCTTCCTCCCAGAAGGAGTTCAGAGCAGCAAACAAAACACTCTTAAGACATCTTAAAACAAAATATATTAAAACACAACATCTTTAAAAGCATCTCTTTGAAAAGAAACAGCTTTATAAACATCTTAAAAAGCAATTCTCCCTTTTCCTTTTTTCATTAAAGTAGGGAACACCCTGCTGCAGGCTTGTGCTTGGTATATAGCCTTGTACATAACCACGTATATAACCTTGCAAATAAATCACTTTTGTTACATCATATATAAATTAGACTGTCTTTCCAACCTAACCTGTACTGACCTTCCTTCAAGTGTGTATACACTGATACTCTGACCTCATTTCCTGTGCCTCCCTTCTTCCACCCCCTTGGGAGAGGACATCTTTTATCTCCCTCTCCTGCAGAGTTCAAACAGAAAGCATGGCTCTTTGTATCTCCAACTTTAGATAGCCAGAACTAGGGATCTTCCCTATCCAGCATGTATTTCCTACAATAACTGTTAGCCTTCTTGTTTTCCTAAACCCAGAGTCTCAGTGTGATTATATCCAGGGCAAAATGTGTTCCCTCATCAAGGATCCTGTTACAGTTCGGCCTCTGCCAGCGTTCAGCTCAAATGCTAACAAGCAATGCGTAATTGATTACATTTCCCCCCATTTATATTCTGTTTCCTTTGCATTGAAATGAATGGGGTGGAATAACATAATGACAATTATTAATTATGTAAATTACATAAATTCCGGGCCATATTCAACTAACTCTTTGTACTAGCAGAAACCAGCACAAGCATTCCCGCTAACACACTGGGACTTCCCCTCACCTTTGGGAAACCCCCCCCAGAGTAGCGCACAGAGTAGGGATAGGGGATATCATTCTGTTGGGAATGCTTGCACCAACAGAACAATCTCCTTAGCACCATGTTGAATATAACCCAATGTCATTTTGCCACAGTGGACATCAAGACAAATAGCATAGTCTTGGGTGGAAGATGAACTGTAGTCGAACAGGAACAGTTCTGCATGCGACGACAACAGGGCAAAATGGAAAACGCCTCCTTACATCCGTAGGCTCTCCAATTCACCATGTCTTCCTCTTTATATTTTCCTTTCTCTCTGCCCCTGTAGCTATGATATCTAAGGCAAATGTGTGGACTATCACTTAAGTTTGAAGCATAATTGAAAGTTAAGCTTTGGACTCGGCAGGGGCTATGCCGATTAACCAGTTGCTCTTGTCTTACTGTGCATTCTGATTATGCCTCTCCTGGAGAAAGTCTTAAAATAAGGCCTATAGAAAATCAGAAATCAATCTGTGGCCATGCATCTCTTCATACATATAACCTGCATCAGCCCTTCTAATTTTTTTTAATCTTTCTGTCTCTTTCGCTGCTGAAAGAACAGAGATTTGTTCTTATGTGCGTTCACTAATAAAAAAAAAGTGTTATCAAGGAAATTGGTTCTGTGCAGTTCAAGATTAGATCTTCAGTAAATAAGCAATTTGTCTAGAAATGAGCTAAGGCAGATCCTTAGTCTTTGAGCACTTTTGGTCATTTGGGCAGTGAACAGTATCATAAAGAGGAGGCCACACAGAGGATATAAAACAACCATGAACTTTAATGTCAAACAATTATAGAGGTAACAAGAGCCAGTGTGGTGTAGTGGTTAAGGTGTTGGACTAGGACTTGGGAGACCAGGGTTCGAATCCCCACACAGCCATGAAGCTCACTGGGTGACCTTGGGCCAGTCACTGCCTCTCAGCCTAATGAAAAACCCTATTCATAGGGTCGCCATAAGTCGGAATCGACTTGAAGGCAGTCCATTTACATTTTATAGAGGAAACAACCCTAAGAATGTAAGAAGAGCCTGCTGGATCAGAACATAAGAAGAGCCAGCGGCCCATTTAATCCAGCATCTTGTTATCACAGTGGCTGCTTTCAGACATGGAGCTTATTGCGTTAGTTTCATGGATTAAAATGGTAGCGCTTCCGTCCCAATTTCTAACATTCATTTCACACTGCGGTACCTGTTGCATTAAGGAACAGTAGCTTTTTCAGCCGATAGACCGGCATTTCGCACAACTGTCTTTCACCCATCTTCTTTTCATCCCTCACCCATTATACACATGCACACTGTAGTTCCCCACTGGGTAGGAGGTCTAAGATCTCATCCTGTTGCCATGCAGCCCCTCTCCTTTTAGCATCTGACATATTTTTTCTTTTAGTTGTATAGAACTTTTTAGTTGTGTGTGTGAAATGCTTCTGCAACCCGCACCTATGCCGAAATACCGGTACAATTTTCGTCAGGCAAAAAAAAAGTGCGCACCTAAAGGGCAGGAATGCACTGCATGCTGTGATGCCTGTCGTGTGAGCAGCTGCAGCTAGCGGAAAATTCCTGTGATTTTCCATGTTCCCAAGCTTGCAAACAGATTATTTCTAGTATTATTTATCACGAAAATTAGTGCTGAACTTGCACTACATTCCACTAGAATTCCAGAACTAGCTTGTACGGTGTGTGAAAGATTAAATATAATGCACAAGTAAGGTAAGAAATCATCAGAATAACAGAACAAAGGTGTCCAACCAGATGCCTCTTCTGGGAATCCCAGAAGCAGGACCTGAGTGCAAAGAGCACTCTTCACACCTGCATTTCTCAGCAACTGGTATTTGGAAGCATCCTGCCTCCAACAATATAGGCAGAGCCTAGCCATCATAATCCTGTGTTGACCTCACAGAACCAGGAGGAGAACGGAGACAAAACTAGAATTAGTCTGTGTGATGTTCCTGCTTATAGTGTAAATATGGTAAGTGCTGTTTATATAGAAGACATATGGTAAGTGAAGTTAAAGAGGAGGGGGAGTACATGAGCAGTAGAATGCTGGATGATTGGCTGAGCGTTTGAATGGCTGGGAGTATAAATGGAAGAATGACAGTTGAATCTCGGTGGATGTTGGGAGTGTGGAGAAAGAGGTGTTTGACAGTGGAGGTCAGGAGTGTGGAGAAAGAGGGAGTTGGAGTTCTGATTAATAATAAGTCAAGTACAAAACAGGAATAGATGAAACCATACGCTTGTGAAACATTCTAAAACTAATCTTGTTATTTCTGATATTTAATAAATACTTATTTGGTTTACCAAAGGCCTGATCCTTGGCTGGGGGATATACATACCAGAAGGGAGGGCAAGGTAATTACCAAGGCGGAACAGAAACAGTATCTAATGGTGGCAGCGGTGAAGGGAGGAATAATAACAATTCAAGTATCCAGAGCAACCCAGAGTTGTATGCGTTATCTATAAAGATACAATGGGGTTGGGAACAGCATAAGCACGCAGTCACAAAAGTAACCAGCTAGAGAGAGACTCAGGCAAAGTCTCTGGGAGTATTGGTTATAGGACGTGACTGGTGGTGCTGCCTAGCAGGGGGATCTAGTGAGATCTGTGCTAGAGTGGAGTGAGAAACCATATAAAGGACGGTCCGGACTGGTGGTATCCCTGGTGATGCCTAGTGAAAGGCAGTAGCCACAAGCAGGTGGGAACCTGACAGAGAGAACCAGGGGAGGATGACATATGTGGTGGCTTTAGCGGTGGGATACGAACAATAGAGAGTCCCTAAAAGTGGTGTGGCTAAAAGAAATAACAAATAAAGATTACTTGTGAGAGTGACTGGCAAAGAGTGTGTGGCAAAGTGCGAGTGAACTCCTAAAAACATGGCTGAATATATAAAGATGAAAAAAGAGGAGCTGGTGGAGAAGTGCATAACATTCAATTTACCTCACGAGGGTAAAGGGGTAGATGAATTGCAAGTAGCATTGATAGCATTCGCATCTGTTCAACAAAAACAACCTGTCAGAGAAGAGAACCCAGAAGGGTACTCAAGCATTCCCGCTTATATAGAGTATTTGAGAGAGAAGTTAAAGTTGGAAACTGAGAGATTGAGGATGGAAGGTGCAGAGAAGGAAAAACAGCGGGAGTTGGAAATTGACAGAATGAGAATGGATACTGAAAGGATGAAAATGGGGTTTGAGGAGAGGGAGAAGCAACGAGCATTGGATGCTGAGATACAGGTGGAAAAGTTAAAATTTGAAAGAGAGAAGTTTCATTCTGATGAAACAAGAAAGGACAGAAATGAAACCAAAATAAAGGTTACACCAAAAGATTTTGCGGTGTTTGAACCTGGACAAGACCCACAGATTTACCTCAACACCTTCGAAAAGGCAGCTCAGATGTGGGGGCTACCGGAGGATAAATATATGCAATATTTATCAAATCTGATCAAAGGGGAATTGGCAGAGGTATACCAATATTTCCCCTCAGACAGGCCTGTCACATATGCCGAGTTTAAAGAGGCAGTGTACAAAAGATTCAGACTGGGACCTGACTACTTTAGGAAGTTATTTCGAAACTGTCAGATCCAAACAGGGAGGTCTTTTGTTGAACTGGGAGCAAAATTGATGGACATATTTGGAAAGTGGATGGGAAGTGCCAAAGCTCAGTCAGTGGAAGAGGTGAAAAGCCTCATGATACTGGATCAATTATACCATCAGTTACCACCAGAAATAAGGCTCCTTGTCAAAGACCGTTCCCCTACATCTGTTCAAGAGGCCGCAGAGTTGGCAGATCACTTTGCCTCCAATAGAACTGGCTGGGTGGGGAAAACATCAAGAGAGTTTAAACCCAGACCATATAATGGTGGCAGAAAGGATGTGGTACCACAGCGAGTGAGTCCTCCAATAAAGTCTGAAGGGCACAGGACACCCCAGAGTGGATCTGTGTACCCTAAAATGGAGGAGAAATTATGTTATAAATGTGGTAGACCGGGGCACCTACGTTTTCAATGTGAGGTTGCCAACCCCATTGGTAATCCTGCTCAGGGAAGGGCAGTGAAAACAGAACCAAGGGAGTTAGAAACGAAGAAGGTTCAGTTCTGCCAGATAAACTGGACAAATGTAAAAGACTTTGATTCGAGTCTGAGGGAAGAAGTGAGTGTGCAAGGGGCAAATTATTGGGCATTGCTTGATACTGGTGCCGCTCAGATGTTACTGAGGCCAGATTTGATAAAATCTGAGGAAATATTACCTCAGGAAACGATGACAATCCAAGGAGTGAGGGGTGAACCAGAAAGCATACCCATGGCCCTGATAAAATTAAAGTGGAGAGGAAAGGAGGAAATATGTAAAGTAGGTATTAATGCCCAACAACAAGAACCAGTGATACTGGGAAGAGATGTTATGGGGGCACAAGGAAAAATATATGTGGTGACCAGACAACAACTTGGCAAAGCAACAGAAACCATGTTAACAGAGGCCGAAGAAAACAGGGTGGAACCTGTTATCGAGCCTAAGGTCGCCATAGCAACCCCTGGCAGGCCTGCTAAAAGAGACAAACTGTATTGAATGGTCTCTAGTGAAGAGGCAGAGCAGTTCAGGGAAGAGCTGGATAAGGATGCAAGTTTGAAGCAAATGAAGGACCAAGCCCTTACACAAAAGATTCCCTTTACTGACAATCTGAGGAATCAAATTGTGTGTGAGAATGGAATTTTATATAGACTGTGGATGCCTGCTGAGAGAGAGAATGAATGTAAACCAGTGAAACAATTGATGGTACCTAGCAAATACAGAGCCAGATTGCTAGAGGTAGCCCATGATGTCCCATGTGCAGGGCATCTTGGAATAAAGAAGACCAAGAAAAGATTGGCTGCACGCTATTATTGGCCAAATATTTCTAAAGACGTAAAACAATATTGTTTATCTTGTGACATATGCCAAAAGGTGGGGAAAAGTGGAGTAAAGACAAAAGCACCATTGAAGCCCCTTCCTATAATAGGACAACCCTTTTATAGAGTGGGAATAGATTTGGTGGGCCCTTTTTCCAAACCCACAAGGCATGGCAAGAAATATCTATTGGTGGTGGTGGATTTTGCCACCAGATACCCAGACGCTGAAGCACTAAGATCCGTGGAAGCCCCTGTAGTGGCAGAGGCTTTATTAAAAATCTTTATGAGACTGGGTTTCCCTCATGAAGTGTTGACGGATCAAGGCAGTGTATTCATGGGAGAAGTGATGCAATGTGTGTGGAAGTGTTGTGGTCTAAAACATTTAAAGACAACTACTTACCATCCAGCAACTAGTGGGTTAACTGAGAGATTCAATGGGGTTCTGAAGGGCATGATAAGAAGTTATGTTCAAGATCACCCACAAGACTGGGATGAACGTTTGGGGTGCTTCTTATTTGCATACAGAGAAGTCCCTCAGGAGTCAACAGGCTTCTCACCCTTTGAACTGATGTTTGCTAGAAAAGTGAGGGGACCTTTGGAACTGTTAAAAAATTCATGGGAAGAAACCCTGGGAGAGTACAAAACATCTGTAGTCGATTTTGTATTAGACTTCCGCAACAAATTAGCATCAATGATGGAAGTTGTGCAAAAGAATTTAAGTCAAGCTCAGCAGAAGCAAAGTTACTGGTATGATAGAACAGCCAGAGAACGTGTGTATGATGTGGAAGATATGGTTATGGCATTCATACCCAGGAAACACGATAAATTACAGGCCAACTGGGAGGGACCATATACCATAAGGGAAAAGCTTGACACAGTGACGTATGTGATAACCACAGACCAATTAAAAAAGCATAAAGTGGTTCATGTAAATATGTTGAAACCTTATCACACCAGGGATGCAAAGGTGTTGCAAGTTACCTTATTCCCTGAGGGAAGTGGGCCTGAACTTCCAGATTTGGTACAGGAAAGCAAAGCAAAAAGAGGGGTAGATCAATTGGAATGGTCGGAGGAGGTGAAGGAAGAAGTCAAGAAAGAGATTCTAAGAGTTTTAAAAAATTATGGGGATCTCTTCAGCAATAAACCTGGCCGAACCAGTATAGCCAGACATTCAATTGATACTGGAAATCATGCCCCAATCAGATCTGTTCCGTACCGTGTGAATGGAAAAGTTTTGAATGAAATTAGAAAGGAGGTTGAAGACACGTTGGAACTAGGAGTGATCAGGGAATCCATCAGTCCCTGGGCCTCAAGTATTGTACCAAGCCAAATGCCACTTCCCATGAGGTCTAGTGGCATGTCTTGCCAAAAAAGTATTGAAATATTAAGGCCAAAAAATTAAGTTTGCTGCTTCGTTAATTAGGCTCATTTGATATTAAAAGGACCAATGGTCCGACTTAGTCTAAGGTAATTTTCCACGTCCTTATGCTGAATGCACTATAGAAATGTCTTGTTTCTCTGTTCCAGAACATTCTGATCTGATTGCCTCACAGACACCGTTTCTTTGATGTTGAAGACAGAGACAAGAGGGTCATGGATGTGAAAGAAAGGAAGCCGTATCGTTCTTTGACCAGGCGCCGTGATGCTGAGCGCCGGTACACCAGCTCCTCAGCAGACAGCGAGGACAGCAAAACACCTCAGAAGTCGTATAGCTCCAGCGAGACTCTGAAGGCTTATGATCAGGACTCCAGGTTGACTTACGGCAACCGGGTCAAAGAAATGGTACACCAGGAGGCGGATGAGTACTGCCGAACAGGTACGCATCATTCAGCTCCAGGCCTGATTAAGACTGGGGGGGGGAAGACGAGGGCACTCAAAACAGTTAATATCTATGATACTTTTAGTGTGCAAAGTGGCTAGGAATTGCAACCATGCTGTGTAGGGTGACTATTTCCATGTTACAAATGAGAAAATGAGTCTGAGGGGGAAATGACTCTCCTGGTGATATTCTTTAGAGCAAGGCCAAAGGTTTGGCTAGAACTGGTTGAGGAGGGGGGAGGGAGAGAGAGGCCACATTCACACCATGCATTTATTCTATTATTGTTCCATTTTAAACCGTCATGGCTTCCTCAAAGAATCCTGGGAAGTGTAAGGTTGCTGAGAGTTGTTAGGTAACCTTTATTCCCCTCACAGAGCTCCAGTGGCCAGAGTGGTTTAACAATCAGCCTTTCTTCCCAGGGAACTCTGGGAATTGTAGCTCTATGAGGGGAATCAGGGTCTCCTAACACCTCTCAGCACCCTTCAAAAACTACCCTTCCCAGGATTCTTTGGGGGAACCCCGGACTGTTTAAAGTGGAAAAATAGTGGAATAAATGTCTGGTGTGGATGTGGCAAGAGAGAGATTGGAAGAAAATAGAAGAGGTGCCATCCTGGGCTCCCTTTGGGAGGAGGAGCAGGAGATAACAGACAGACAGACAGACATAGACAGACAGACAGACAGACAGACAGACAGACACAGACAGACAGACAGACAGACAGACAGACAGATAGATAGATAGATAGATAGATAGATAGATAGATAGATAGATAGATAGATAGATAGATAGATAGATAGATAGATAGATAGATAGATAGATAGATAGATAATTCCCCTGTTCTGTATTTTGAGGATTGGAGTGCTATTATGAGGGTTAGATTACTGCATGTCCCTGCTTTGGAACAGGGCATTCTGGGAAACCTAAAAAGGTGGTAGTCAGCCTAACAGAGTGTTGAAGGGCTCTTCAATTGCCCATAACCCCTCCCTCCATGTAACTCATCCCACTTCACTCTGGATATCACCCAGATTCCCTTCACACTGTGTTTCTCAGCAAATGGGACTGCGAAATTGTATGGGGGGGAGAAATTTCACCCAACCAAAGTATGCTCTGCTTCTCTGAACAATCTATTTGAACGCTTGTTTCCCCAGGCCTGCTGTCCAAGTCCATATCTCTCACACAGGCATGAGTGGATTAAATGGCATGCCTGCTTTTCCCTTAGAAGAATAGCGGTTGTTCGGGCAAAGACGCCCATTTTGCCTGGAAGCATTTGTAGTCAGGCCAAAGAGAACCAGCGAGCAGCCTAGTGGTTGGAGCCATGTTGGAGGGGGGCAATAATCATGATTCAGCAGCCCTGAGTGGCTCAGACGAAAAGGGGACCAGAAACACAGATCAGAAGGGTTCGCTTTTGAGGATGTTGGCTACAAGTCTACAGCATGAGATTGTGCAACAACAGTGTGCATATAGCTCTCCATTCCTGGGGACAATCTGGCTTTCAGTCTCCTGAGACAGGAGGCAAGCAGGTTGGAGTGGAGGCCTGACTTTGTGGCCCACGTAATCCCATGACCCTGCCAGCTGCTTGTTGAGGCATGCCACAAACTACTGTGGCTGGCACTTCTGGAAGGTTTGTGGACAGCGTCTCTCTCTGCCATCCACCCCCGGAGCTTATATGCAGTGGTGGCTCCATGTCAGTGGGGCAGTGGAGTCCGCTCTGGGTTTTAGTTCAAACTTGCTGAGGCACCTTGGACAGTTCCTTGAAAGAATGGACTAAAACCCAGAGGGGATTTCACTGCCCTACTGACATGAACTCAGCAGCCATTGCTCTTATATGTAAGTGTCCATTACCAGCCCCATGCATGGCAGCTGGCACATTAATGAGTGCTGAAGGGAGCCATTAATCAGCAGAGATTCAGAGGAGCCTGAGGGACTTTTATAGGTACTGCCGCTACATGGTCCTCTTGTGGGTCACTGGCTACAGCTGGGTAATGACATGGAGCTGGGTCTTCTCTCACCTCTAGAGCAGATCCTTCCTCCCAAATAGGTGATTCTGCAGCCACTCTGGGCTTCCCGTGGTCAACAGCTGCCTTTGCTTAGGGGTGCTGTTGTTGGGGGGAAATCAGTTATCAAGGTGTGGCTGAGGATGGAGCCAAGGCAAAGAATCTTTGAGAAGGGGCTCTTGGGGCTACGTTTGGCCTGGCGTGGGTTCCTCCATGTGTTCCGTGGGACCAGGGTGCTATGTGGGGCCCCAAGCCTTTTCCTCCAAAGAGGTCTCCCCAGGGTCTGCATCATCCGGGATCCTGCGATCAGGTTGGTTGCAAACAATGCGAAGGGAAACCCTGCCAAGTTGATCAGTGAGCTCCCCCTTTCTCTCTTTCGGTAGACCATCTGAATCCGCTTGCGGCTACCCGGGGTTGTGGAGTGTGGATGGCTGTTTCCCTCGTAAGGAGGCCCAGTGGTGTTATCTGGATTAATTTATCATAGACTCAGTCCTTGTTCTCTCAACCAGCTCTGTAGGGTTGGCAGAGCAGAGGAGCTCAGAATATCCCCAGCCTGTCAAGGCTGTCAGGAAGCATAATCTGTTCTAGTTAATTAAAAAGGTGTGAAGTTCATCCACAGCTTCCATTCTCATACTAGACTGCAGCTCTCAAATCATGGCTGGGTTATTTTTTGGTGGGGGTTGCATCAACTTCCCCCTCCCAGTACAATTATCACATCCTTTGGGTCTGGTGCTCCCTCCAACTTTATTTCTACGTATGGGGAGCTCAAGGAAATAAGAAGATCTTTCCCCGTACGGAGTAAAATCACACACAAACATACCTTATGCACCTGTGTTATTGCAAAAGTCCTTACCTGCTGGAAGCTGGTTTGTGGTGAGCCAGCTCTTCCACAGGTGTGACCTACATAATAATACACCTTATAAAAGTGCAAAAATCACAGCTATTTTCAAGCATAGAAGCTGAAGCCCTCTCGGTTTAAAGGTGGAATAACTGCTGATCAGAAGCATGAGGCTGCCACCAAAAAGGATTCCTGTGTTGCATTTCTTTCATCACTGTCTGTAACATATAGTTCACTGCAATTCGTGTCCTGGAGTCATTATGTTGTGTTTTCTCTCTCTCCCTCCCTCGCGCCCCCCTGCCATCCACACTTCAGTTCATTGGCTGGCACTGGCGTAGGGGTGGGGGCAGAGGAAAGCACATTGCAGTGACATTAGGACCAGGGGTGAGGGATAAATGGTCTACCACCACTGAAGGCCTTCATGGGCACCATGGCATCTATGGTCGATGGGTTGGCGACCCCAGAACGATGGTGTGTGTGGCATGATGGTGGAAGGACTGACATGATGTTTGCTCTGATATCACTTCTTGTAATAGTGAACTCAAAGATCCTCTGTGGCGCAGAGTGGTAAGCGGTGGTAACGCAGCCGAAGCTCTGCTCACGGCCGGAGTTTGATTCCAACGAAAGGAGGAAGTCGAATCTCCGGTTAAAGGGGTCGAGGTCCACTCAGCCTTCCTTCCATCCATCCGTGGTCGGTAAAAGGCCGGGGACAGAACTGGCAATCCCACCCCATATATATGGTCTGCCTAGTAAACGTCACAAGACGTCACCCTAAGAGTCGGAAACAACTCAGACTACAAATGCAGGGACACCTTTACCTTTTTTTAATAGTGAACTCAAGTGGTAAGTCTCAACAGGATTGTAGCAAAAATAGAACCACTGAGAACCAAGAGGGAGGTGTTCACATAGTAGGCTAAGTTATATGTACATAAGCAACAGCTCTTGCCAGTAGAGTGGGGGGAGGTTCCTGGGGCTCAATCCTCATACAATGTAGCAGGCCCAGGAAATCCTAGCATCCCTGCTGTTAAGGAGAGTCAATGGCCAGCCTGAGTAAGTAGAGTCGCTTTGGATCCTCAGAATCCTTTATTATTTAGGAAGATGCTTCAGCTGATTGCTGATCACATGGGATAGCCAAGCGCATAGAGCCAGGGGCTACTGGTTCTAGCCACAGCAGCCATTGGCAATCATAAACATTGATATCACCTAGCAATACGGGCTCCATAGCTATGGAACAGATATGCTCAAGCGTGGTTGGATGCTACATAAGCCCAAAGAAGGTGTGAGAAACTGCAGGAGGGGAGATTGCTGTTGCGCTCAAGTCCTGCTTGTGGGCTTCCCATTGGAGCTTCTGGTTGGCCACAGTGAGAACAGGATTATGGATTTGATGGGTCACTGGCCTGATCCAGCATGCTCCCATGTTCTTATGAGGCACAAACATCACCTTCTCACATAACTTTTGAAATCAGTTTTCTTTTCCTTGCAGCTACTGGACAAATAGTTTATGGCCCTTTTATTGATATTTGATGGAGTCCAATAAAATTGCTTCGGGGCCTAGGTTTGGCCCACGAGCTTCTGATTATCACCTGTAAACTAGATGACAGGATCATCCTCACTGTACTGGGGATTAATGGGTTGGAACAGAAGATTTGAAATAGAAGCTTTCCAGATCCTTTCCTGCACTACTACAATTCTGTTTGATTAAAATAAATAAATGAAAATATAAATTTAATGAATAAATGAGGCTCATAATAGCATCACTAACTGGTCAAGACAATTTTCCTGAACAAATCTTTTGAAGGAAGAGGACTAATATTCAAATATTTATTTATTCTGTCTAGAACTGCTTATATAGCTCTGCAGGTAACTAGACATGAATCCAAGAGTCTTTTCTTCCTAGGTAATATTTTTAGCCAGCTGAACAATTGCATCTGTTCTGCAGCTGAACAGTGACCTTATTGGAGTGGAATATGTCAGCTGGGTAGGTGTCTGAGGGACGACCTCAAGGTCCCAAAACAAATGGTTTTGTGTGGTGCTCAAAGTGGCTGCGTACACACCATACATTTAAAGCACATCCCCCCAGGGAATCCTGAGAACTGTAGTTTGCTAAGGGTGCTGAGAATTGTAGCTCTGTGAGGGGTAAACTACAGGTCCTAGGATTCTTTGCAGGGAAAACATGCTTTAAATGTATGGTGTGTACGTAGCCTACAATGATGCTGGACTTTAAATGGCTCTCTGGTATAATGTGCCAAAACCCCTCTTCATGCCACCATATCTGTGGATAAGAACATGTTGAAGGCACATAGGAAGCTACATTGGTCCATCTAGCTTAGTATTGTCTACACTGACTGGCAGTGGCTCTCCAGGGTTTCAGGCAGGGGCCTCTCCTAGTCCTACCTGGAGAGTCCAAGGATTGAACCTGGGACCTTCTGCATTCAAGGCAGATGCTTTAACCACTGAGCTATAGCCTTTCCCCTGCGGGGCAGCAGGGTTTCTTTTGCAGTCTGCCCCCCAAATTTCCACATCAGAAGGCTGGAAGAGAGCCTACATGCATGTAAATGTACCCATGCCGGCTCTACATGTACAGCTAGGAACCTTGCAAAATGAGGATTTCACCATTGTTCGGATACACTTTTTGTCCATACATCAGGGCCGGATTAAGCCAAGGAGGGCCCCTAGGCTGATTGGTGTCTGGGGGGCCCTTCTCTTTTTAGGCAATATTTTTCTCAAAGCCCTTCCTGCAAAGCGGGGGAAAGGGCCCCGCCTCTGGGATCCGGAGCAAGCGCAGGGATTGGCCGAATGGGCAATATTCCACCAATCGGAAAACGGAGTGCCGATTCCGGCAGCGGTTGCTGGGTAGACGTTGTGCCGGCAGGCTAAGCGGAAGCTGCAAAATGGAAAGAGAAAGCTGGCGGCGCCTCATCAGGAATCACCATTGGCCACCCAGAGAGTGAGATTCTGCCTCTGGTTGGGAGGGGGGAAGGAGTCAGGTGGAGGTTGGAGGGGCCGGAGGGGTCCAGCTGCATCGCAAAATGGAGACGGAATGTTTTTCTATTTGAGAGGCAGGCGGAGTCTTGGCGCTGCGAGTAAAGGGACTGTTGTAAGCTGCGTCTAGCAGCGACTTTGGAAATTATGATCGCCTCGATGATTTTGAAAAGCAAGTTCCACTAATGGCATGTAGAAGCTTATGCACGGGCCCCCAAGAGCTCTGGGCCCCTAGGCTTCAGCCTACTAAGCCTAATGGATAATCTGGCCCTGCCGTACATGTGCACATAAGTATCATTTGTTCCAACCTTTTGATGAGTGTGTGGAGGGTGAGGGCAGGGCTAGAGGGCATAACACAGCTGCTCCTCCCCACCTCCAGTCTTCTGCTCCACTCTCATTCCCCAAGTGCGCGCTGACCAAGTGATCAGTTCTGATTATCATCCCAAGGCCTAAAAGCGCTAACCCGGCTTCTCAACCTATCCACTATTTTGTCTTCACAATCTAGCAGGCCCACAACTACCACACTGCTGCTTCTTGATGATGATTTTAAAAAACTCAGCAGATTGGCTGAGGCTGGGGTCCACATACTGCAGCTGAAATGTGTTTTATTTAATTATTATTGCATTTATGTCCCACCTTTCCTCTTAAGTTGCTCAAAGTGATGCGCATGGTTCCCTCCTTCCATTTTATCCTTACACCAACCCTGTGAGATAGGTCAGGCTGTGAGACTGTGTCTGGCCCAAGGTCACCCAGTGGGCTTCATGGCTGGGTGGGAATTTGAACCTGGATCTTAGCCCAACACTGCAAACCACTGGTGTTGGCAGACAGGATTGTGCATGTTCAGGCTGTTCGTCGGGGGTATGTGTCCCAATTTGATTGGACTTATGCATAAAGAAAAGAAAACCTCCTGTCTGCAGGGAGCTTTTTATTGAAAGGAATATTTGGAGTATGATATTGCCATGCACCATTTTTTCAATTATTGGAGACTAAAATTAAAATGAGTGTGTGGTGGGGTGTGTGCCATGAAATGTTTTGAGCTTACAAAGGGGGTCCTGTACTCATAATGCTTGGGAACCACTAGCCTAGAGAGCCAGCTGTGAGGCGCCCTTCCCTGGCTCTCCCTGTCAGGTTCCTACCTGCGCGTGGCTACTGCCTGTCACTAGGCACCACCAGGGACTCCACCAGTCCGGACTGTCCTTTATTTTATTTTTTCTCTCCCCGCTCTAGCACAGATCTCGACAGATCCCCCTGCTAGGCAACCACCAGTCACATCCTAATACTAGTATTCCCAGAGACTCTGAATACTGGTATTGTTATTCTCTTCACCGCTGCCACCATTTGTTACAGTTCCCCTACAGTACCCTCCCTTCTGGTCTGTGAAACCCCAGCCAAGGATCAGGCCTTTGGTAAACCAAATTAAGTATTTATTAAAGATAACAAAGCTAACAAGATTTCTTCTTAAGGCAATAAGCATATGGTTTTACTCAATACTAATCCGAACTCCACCCCCCTCCTTCTACACTCTCTCCTGGTAAACCACTCTCTCAAACCCACCAAACAACCCACTCTTTCTCTTCTCCCACTCTCACTCTTCCTTACCATACTTACCATATATTCCACTCTCACTCTTCCTTACCATACTTACCATATATACATTAATATAGGAACATCACATTTCCCCCCCCCCTTAAAACAACAGCAGAGTATTATTCCTGTTCCAGGATTTATACGTCGCATTAACAAATAAAAGTCTCTATGGGGAAAATGTCTTTCTTTGTTCCTCCGTCTGGTCACGTCACTGCAGTCCCAGCCACTTGCCTGGAAAGTCCATCGGCCAGTACATTGTCCTTGCCTTTTATGAACTGGAAGTCCACTTGATAGTCCTGTAGGGCCCAGGACCACCTCTGCAGCATAGTGTTATGGTTTTTCATAGTCTGCAACCATAACAAGGCCCAATGATCCGTAGTCACTGTGAATCTTCGTCCCCACACGTATGGGCGCAACTTGTTCAGTCCCCACACGACCGCTAGGCACTCCTTCTGGACCGACGAATAGTTTTTCTCCCTCAGCGTCAGCTTGCGACTCAGGTACGCCACTGGATGTCTGGTGCCTTCTCTCTCCTGTAGCAAGACGACTCCCAGCGCCAGGTCCGTCGCATCTGTAGCCACGATGAATGGTTTCTCATAGTCTGGTGCTATTAATATGGGTCCTTGGCACAAGGCTTGCTTCAGTAGATCAAAAGCCTTCTGACATTCATCCGTCCATACCACACGCTCAGAACACTTCTTCTTTGTTAATTCATGCAAGGGGGTTGCTATTTCCCCAAAATTTCTCACAAACTTCCTATAAAATCCAGCCACACCCAGAAATGCCCTTACTTGTTTTTTTGGTTAAGGGGATCGGCCACGCTTGTATTGCCTCCACCTTGCTCCATAAGGGGGTGATTTTCCCACTCCCCACCTTATGTCCTAAATAGATTACTTCCTTTAGTCCAAACTGGCATTTCTTAGCTTTTATTGTGAGGCCTGCTTTTCTTAAGGCCTCCAATACTGTTGTCAGGTGTTGGACATGCTCAGGCACCGACTTGCTAAAAATGGCCACGTCATCGATATAGGCCACTGCAAAATCTGACATGCCTCGCAACACAGTATTGATTAGCCTCTGAAATGAACTTGGTGAGTTCCTTAGTCCCATGGGTAAGGTCACAAACTCATATAACCCATCTGGTGTACTGAAGGCAGTTTTGGCTCTGCATTGCTCGTCTAGTTCCATTTGCCAAAATCCTTTACAGAGATCTAGTGTAGAGATAATGGTTGCTGCCCCCAATAACTCTAACATTGCATCTACCCTAGGCATAGGATACGCATCTGGGACAGTAATTTTATTGATTAGCCGATAATCAATGCAAAACCTTGTCGTTCCATCTTTTTTCGGAACCAGGACAATACTTGAGGCCCAGGGACTGATGGATTCCCTGATCGCTCCTAATTCCAGCATATCTTCCACCTCCTTTTTGATCTCATTCAAAACTTTCCCATTCACACAGTACGGAACAGATCTGATTGGGGCATGATCTCCAGTATCAATGGAATGTATAACTATACTGGTTTGGCCAGGTTTGTTGCTAAAGAGATTCCTATAGGTTTTCAAAACTCTCAGAATCTCTTCTTTTACTTCCTCCTTCACCTCCTCTGACCATTCCACTTGATCTACCCCTCCTTTGTCTTTGCTTTCCTGTACCAAATCTGGAAGTTCAGGCCCACTTCCCTCAGGGAATAAGGTAACTTGCAACACCTGTACATCCCTGGTATGGTAAGGCTTCAACATATTTACATGAACCACTTTGCTTTTGTTTAATTGGTCTGTGGTAATTACATACGTCACTGTGTCAAGCCTTTCTCTGATGGTATATGGTCCTTCCCAGTTAGCCTGTAATTTGTCATGTTTCCTGGGTATGAACGCCATAACCATATCTCCCACATCATACACACGTTCCCTGGCTGTTCTGTCATATCAGTAATGTTGCTTCTCCTGTGCTTGACTCAAATTCTTTTCCACCACCTCCATCATTGATGTTAATTTATTGCAGAATTCCAATACAAAATCTACTACAGATGTTTTGTACTCTCCCAGGGGTCCTTCCCATGAATTTTTTAATAGTTCCAAAGGTCCCCTCACTTTTCTAGTGAACATGAGTTCAAAGGGTGAGAAGCCTGTTGACTCCTGAGGGACTTCTCTGTATGCAAATAAGAAGCATCCCAACCGTTCATCCCAGTCTTGTGGGTGATCTTGAACATAGCTTCTGATCATGCCCTTCAAAACGCCATTGAATCTCTCTGTTAACCCATTAGTGGTGGGATGGTAAGTAGTGGTCTTTAGATGTTTTAGACCACAACATTTCCACATACATTGCATCACTTCTCCCATGAATACACTGCCTTGATCCGTCAGCACTTCATGAGGGAAACCCAGCCTCATAAAGATTTTTAATAAAGCCTCTGCCACTACAGGGGCTTCTACAGATCTTAGTGCTTCTGCATCTGGGTACCTGGTGGCAAAATCCACCACCACCACTAGATATTTCTTGCCATGCCTTGTGGGTTTGGAAAAAGGGCCCACCAAATCTATTCCCACTCTATAAAAGGGTTGTCCAATTATAGGAAGGGGCTTTAAGGGTGCCTTAGTCTTTACTCCACTTTTCCCCACCTTTTGGCATATTCCACAAGATAGACAATGTTGTTTTACATCTTTGGAGATGTTTGGCCAATAATAGTGTGCCGCCAATCTCCTCTTGGTCTTTTTTATTCCCAGATGTCCTGCACATGGGACATTGTGGGCTACCTCTAGCAATCTGGTTCTGTATTTGCTAGGTACTATCAATTGCTTCACTGGTTCACATTCATCCTTTCTCTCAGCGGGCATCCACAGTCTATATAAAATCCCATTCTCACACACAACTTGATTCCTCAGTTTGTCAGTGAAAGGAATCTTTTGGGTCAGAGCTTGTTCCTTTATCTGCTTCAAACTTATATCTTTATGCAGCTCTTCCCTGAATTGCTCTGCTTCTTTCTTATCAGAGACCACTTGATACAGTTTGTCTCCTTCAGCAGGCCTGCTAGTGGTTGCTATGGTGACCTGAGGCTGGTTAACAGATTCCACCCTGTTTGTTTCAGCCCCCCTTAATATGGCTTCTTTTTCTCTGCCAATTTGCTGTCTGGTCACTACATATATCTTTCCTTGGGCTCCCATTACATCTCTTCCCAGTATTACTGGTTCTTGTTGCTGGGCATTAATGCCTACTTTATATCGGCCCTCTCGGCCTCTCCAAGTCATTTCCACCAGGGCCACAGGCAAACTTTCTGGTTGACCCCTCACTCCTTGGATAGTCACAGTTTCCTGAGGTAATATTACCTCAGATTTTATTAAA
This sequence comes from Rhineura floridana, assembly GCF_030035675.1. Taxonomy (NCBI): domain Eukaryota; kingdom Metazoa; phylum Chordata; class Lepidosauria; order Squamata; family Rhineuridae; genus Rhineura; species Rhineura floridana. The sequence continues at coordinate 178,726,565 of NC_084484.1, forward strand.
TCTGGCCTCAGTAATGTCTGAGCGGCACCAGTATCAAGCAATGCCCAATAATTTGCCCCTTGTACACTCACTTCCTCTCTCAGACTTGAATCAAGGTCTGTTACTTCTGTCCAGTTTATCTGGCAGAACTGAACCTTTTTCGCTGTTTCTAAAGCCTTGGGCTCTGTTTTCACTGCCCTTGTCTGAGCAGGATTACTAATGGGGTTGGCAACCTCACATTGAAAACGTAGGTGCCCCGGTCTACCACATTTGTAGCATAATTTCTCCTCACTTTTAGGGTACACAGATCCACTCTGGGGTGTCCTGTGCCCTTCAGATTTTACTGGAGGACTCACTCTCTGTGGTACCACATCCCTTCTGCCAGCGTTATATGGTCTGGGTTTAAAATCTCTTGATGTTTTCCCCACCCAGCCAGTTCTGTTGGAGGCGAAGTGATCCGCCATCTCTGCGGCCTCCTGCACCGATGTAGGGGAACGGTCTTTGACCAGGAGCCTTATTTCTGGTGGTAACTGATGGTATAATTGATCCAATATCATGAGGTTTTTCACCTCCTCCATGGACTGAGCTTATGCACTTGTCAGCCATTTCCCAAATATGTCCATCAGTTTTGCCCCCAGCTCCACGAAAGACCTCCCTGTCTGTATCTGACAGTTTCTGAAAAGCTTTCTAAAATAATCAGGCCCCAGTCTGAATCTTTTAAACACTGCTTCTTTGAATTCAGCATAGGTGACGGGCCTGTCTGAGGGGAAATATTGGTATACCTCAGCCAATTCCCCTTTGATCTGATTTGATAAATACTGCATGTATTTATCTTCAGGTAGCCCCCACAACTGAGCTGCTTTTTCAAAGGTGCTGAGGTAAATTTGAGGATCTTGACCAGGCTCATAGACAGCAAAGTCCTTTGGAGTAATTTTTATTTTTGCTCCATCTCTGTCTTTCCTTGTCTCATCAGAATGAAACTTCTCTCTTTCAAATTTTAACTTTTCTACCTGTAATTCCGCCTCCACTCTCATTCTCTCAAATTCCAACTCCCTCTGTTTTTCCTTCTCTGCACCTTCCATCCTCAATCTCTCAGCTTCTAACTCTCGCTGTTTATCTTTTTCCTCAGCCTCAAAGACCCGCTGCTTTTCTTTCTCATCAGCCTCCCTCCTCAATCTCTCAGCTTCCAACTCCCTCTGCTTGTCTTTCCCATCAGCTTCCATCCTCATTCTCTCAGTTTCCATCCTCAACTTCTCTCTCAAATACAATAGTGGGATTGCTTAAGTATCCTTCTGGGATCTCTTCTCTGACAGGTTGTTTTTGCTGGGCAGTTGCAAATCCTATAAGTGCTACCCTCAATTCATCTACCCCTTTACCCTCGTGAGGTAAATTGAATGTTATGCACTTCTCCACCAGCTCCTCTCTTTTCATTTTTATATATTCAGCCATGGTGTTTGAGTTCACTCACTCTTTGCCACACACTCTTTGCCAGCCACTCTCACGAATAATCTTGTTTTATTATTTCTGTTTGCCACACCACTGTTAGGGATTCTCTAGTATTCGTATCTCTGCTACAGCCAACACCTGTGACGTAGTCTCCTTTGTCACCACGTGTCTTTGGGCTTCTCTTTGGTTCGTATCTGGATTCTCTGTTGTTTGTATCCCACCGCTACTGCCACCACATGTGAGGCGCCCTTCCCTGGCTCTCCCTGTCAGGTTCCTACCTGCACGTGGCTACTGCCTGTCACTAGGCACCACCAGGGAGTCCACCAGTCCAGACTGTCCTTTATTTTATTTTTTCTCTCCCCGCTCTAGCACAGATCTCAACAGATCCCCCTGCTAGGCAACCACCAGTCACGTCCTAATACTAGTATTCCCAGAGACTCTGAATACTGGTATTGTTATTCTCTTCACCGCTGCCACCATTTGTTACAGTTCCCCTTCAGCCTTGGTCATTACCTTACCCTCCGTTCTGGTCTGTGAAACCCCAGCCAAGGATCAGGCCTTTGGTAAACCAAATTAAGTATTTATTAAAGATAACAAAGCTAACAAGATTAACAAGATTTCTTCTTAAGGCACATAACCATATGGTTTTACTCAATACTAATCCGAACTCCACCCCCCTCCTTCTCCACTCTCTCCTGGCAAACAACTCTCTCAAACCCCACCAAGCAACCCACTCTTTCTCTTCTCCCCCCTGATTCCACTCTCACTCTTCCTTTTATACGTTCAGCCATTTTAAACACTCAGCCAATCATCTAGCATTCTACTGCCCATTCTACTCCTCTTTCACTCCACTTACCATGTATCTTCTAAACAACCAACACTTACCATATATACATTAATATAGGAACATCACACCAGCATAGTGTAGTACAGGGTGGGGAGCCTTTGACCCTGAACTACAGCTACCATCAACCCCACATTTCATGAGCCCCATGGAGAACTCTTTGCAGAGCTTCTTTGAAGAAGGGGGGACTGGAATCCAGAGGAGGAGTCCAGTGGGTTGAACTTGGTGGCTGGTGAGGTCAAGCAGGATTCCAGCAATTTGCCAGCAGACAGCCCCTTCCTCAAGACCCAGTGCCTGCAGGAGGAAGAAACCATCGCCCAAAGGAAGAAGAGGCTGCTGCTCTTGCTGCTGCTGTGCTGCTGCTGCTGCTGCTGCTGCCGCGGGACCACCACCTCCACCACCCTTCCCAGAGGGACTTCTGCCTGGCAGGACCAGGCCCCAGGTACCCAGCCAGCCAGGACTGATTCTTACCACCTGTCCCTCTTTGGAGGGATACATAAGCCAGCTGGCTGAGGTGGCCTGGGAGACCCAGTGCCTGCAGGAAGAAGAAACCATCGCCCAAGGGAAGAAGAGGCTGCTGCTCTTGCTGCTCTTGCTGCTCTTGCCGCTCTTGCCGCTCTTGCCGCTCTTGCCGCTCTTGCCGCTCTTGCCGCTCTTGCCGCTCTTGCCGCTCTTGCCGCTCTTGCCGCTCTTGCCGCTCTTGCCGCTCTTGCCGCTCTTGCTCTTGCTCTTGCTGCTCTTGCTCTTGCTCTTGCTGCTCTTGCTCTTGCTCTTGCTGCTCTTGCTCTTGCTCTTGCTCTTGCTGCTCTTGCTCTTGCTCTTGCTCTTGCTGCTCTTGCTCTTGCTCTTGCTCTTGCTCTTGCTCTTGCTGCTGCTGCTCTTGCTCTTGCTCTTGCTGCTGCTGCTGCTGCTGCTCTTGCTCTTGCTCTTGCTGCTGCTGCTCTTGCTCTTGCTCTTGCTGCTGCTGCTCTTGCTCTTGCTCTTGCTCTTGCTGCTGCTGCTCTTGCTCTTGCTGCTGCTGCTCTTGCTCTTGCTGCTGCTGCTCTTGCTCTTGCTGCTGCTGCTCTTGCTCTTGCTGCTGCTGCTCTTGCTCTTGCTGCTGCTGCTCTTGCTCTTGCTGCTGCTGCCGTGGGACCACCACCTCCACCACCCTTCCCAGAGGGACTTCTGCCTGGCAGGACCAGGCCCCAGGTACCCAGCCAGCCAGGACTTGATTCTTACCACCTGTCCCTCTTTGGAGGGATACATAAGCCGGCTGGCTGAGGTGGCCTGGGAGACCCAGTGCCTGCAGGAAGAAGAAACCATCGCCCAAGGGAAGGAGAGGCTGCTGCTTTCTTTTCTTTTTCTTTTCTTTTTTTTTCTTTTTCTTTTTTGTTGGTGTGTTGATGCAATTTGAGATGAATGGGTGCCTGATTATATGAATGTATGTCTGAGTGAGTGTGTATGTTTATATGCTGTATATATGGCTGTATATATGGCTGTTTTTATACGTTTAATTGTTGTATATTTTAGTTGTATTATGTGCTTCGGAGAGAGTTTTATCCATCAGGCGGGGAGACTTGAGGGGGCCCCAATTACCGTAGTGACGGGCAAAGGAAGGTATGGCGCTGTGAGAAGGACGTGCCAGGTAAGGGGAACGCGGTCCAGACATGTTGTGGCTGTGCCTTGTTCCGGTCCTTCCCACACCCGCAAGGTCGTTGGTAGTCCTATCAGCCAACTCTCAGATCTCCAATTGCTGTTATTAAATGCCAGATCGGTATATAGTAAAACCTTCCTCGTCCACGATTTGATTGTGGATGAGGCAGCCGATCTGGCATGTATAACCGAGACCTGGGTGGGTGAGCAGGGAGAAGTTGGTCTCTCTCAGCTCTGCCCACCGGGGTACTTGGTTCAGCATCATGGTAGATCTGAGGGTCGGGGAGGTGGGGTTGCTGTCGTCTATAAGAGTTCCATCTCACTCACCAAGCACCATGTTCATTCAGTTACTGGCCTGGAGTGTTTGCACCTTGTGTTGGGCCAGAGGGACAGGCTGGGAATCCTTTTGGTGTACCGCCCACCTTGCTGCCCAATGGCTTCCCTAACTGAGCTGGCGGAAGTGGTCTCGGATATATTGTTGAGGTCCCCCAGACTAATAGTACTGGGGGATTTCAACATTCATGCCGAGACCACTTTGTCTGGCGCGGCTCAGGACTTCATGGCTTCCATGACAGCCATGGGGCTGTCTCAATATGTTAGTGGTCCAACACATGTATCGGGGCACACTCTAGACCTTGTTTTTGCTACTGAGCATGGGGAAAGTGATCTGGATGTGGGGAGTTTTACAACACTCCCTTTGTCATGGACAGACCACTGCTTGCTGAAGTTTAGACTTTCAGTAACCTCTTCCCTCTGCAAGGGTGGGGGACCTATTAAAATGGTCTGCCCCCGGAGACTAATGGATCCTGAAGGTTTTCAAAGGGCTCTGGGGGATTTTCCGGCTGATAGGACTGGCGCTCCTGCTGAAGCCCTGGTCGCTCTGTGGAATACGGAGATGACCCGGGCTGTAAACACGATCGCTCCTGCACGCCCTCTCCTGTGTAGAGCTTATACAGCTCCATGGTATACTCCGGAGCTGAGAGCGATGAAGCAAGATAGGAGGCGGCTTGAGCGGAAATGGAGACGAACTCCCGATGGATACAATTATGCGCTGGTTAGTGCTTCGACTAAGCTCTATGTAGGAGCAGTGAAGGCAGCTAAAAAACATCATTTTGCTGCCACTATTAAATCATCTCTTTGCCGCCCAGTGGAGCTCTTTCGAGTTGTCCGGGGGCTTCTCCATTCAAACCCTCCGGACACGGTGGAATCATTGGAGCCCCGCTGTAATCAGTTTGCCGATCACTTCCAGAATAAGATCTCATGTATCCGCCGGGACCTAGACTCTCAAGTTATAGCAGTAAATCCTAGTGAGATGTCCGGAGCACAGTCTTGTCCTGTTTTGTTGGATGAGCTTCAGTTGGTTCAACTCGAGGACGTGGACAAGGTGCTTGGACAGGTACGTGCAACCACTTCGGTACTGGATCCTTGCCCCTCCTGGCTGATAAAAACTAGCAGGAATGGAACAGGTAGCTGGGCCAAGGAAGTGATAAATGCCTCTTTACGAGAGGGAGTGGTCCCGGGCTGTCTGAAAGAGGCAGTGGTGAGACCACTCCTGAAAAAGCCTTCCTTGGACCCAGACAATTTTAACAGCTACAGGCCAGTGGCAAATGTTCCATTCCTGGGCAAGGTCTTGGAATGAGTGGTTGCTGGCCAGCTCTAGGCGCTATTGGATGAAACTGATTATCTAGATCCATTTCAATCGGGTTTTAGGCCCGGTTTTGGCACCGAGACAGCCTTGGTCGCCCTGTACGATGACCTATGTCAGGAAAGAGACAGAGGGAGTGTAACTCTGTTGATTCTCCTTGATCTCTCAGCGGCTTTTGATACCATCAACCATGGTATCCTTCTGGAGAGGCTCGCGGAGTTGGGAGTTGGAGGTACTGCTTGGCAGTGGTTCCACTCCTACTTGGCGGGTCATCTCCAGAAGGTAGTGCTTGGGGAACATTGCTCGACACCGCGGGCTCTCCAATATGGGGTCCCGCAGGGGTCAGTTTTGTCCCCCCTGCTTTTTAATATCTACATGAAGCTGTTGGGAGAGGTCATCAGGAGTTTTGGAGTGCGTTGTCATCAGTATGCTGATGACACGCAGCTCTACTTCTCCTTTTCATCTTCTTCAGGTGAGGCTATCGATTTGCTGAACCGTTTCCTGGCCGCGACAATGGACTAGATGAGAGTTAACAAACTGAAGCTCAATCCAGACAAAACTGAGATGCTGTTGGTGGACGGGTTCTCTGATCAGATGGTGGATATATACCCTGTCCTGGACGGGGTTACACTCCCCCTAAAGGAGCGGGTTCGTAGTCTGGGAGTCTTTTTAGACTCTTCCCTCTCACTTGAGGCTCAAGTAGCCTCGGTGGTTAGGAATGCGTTTTACCAACTTCGGTTGGTAGCCCAGCTACGTCCCTATTTGAGTAAAGAGGACCTTACATCAGTGGTACATGCTCTGGTAACCTCACGTTTGGATTACTGTAATGCGCTTTACGTAGGGCTACCTTTGAAGACAGTTCGGAAGCTACAACTAGTGCAAAATGCGGCGGCCAGATTGCTGACAAGGACCAAGCGGTCCGAGCATATAACACCTGTTCTGGCCAGCTTGCACTGGTTGCCAATATGTTTCCAGGCTAGATTCAAAGTGTTGGTATTAACCTATAAAGCCTTATATGGTGCGGGACCACGATACCTTGTGGAACGCCTCTTCCGATATGAACCGGCCCGTGCACTACGTTCTGCTACGAAGGCCCTCCTCCGGGTTCCAACTCACAGGGAGGCCCGGAGGGTGATGACAAGATCTAGGGCCTTCTCAGTGGTGGCCCCCGAACTATGGAACAGGCTCCCCGAGGAAGTACGCCTGGCGCTGACTCTGCTCTCCTTCTGGCGCCAGGTCAAAACCTTCCTATTCTCTGAAGCATTTTAAGTTACACTGATTTACTTTTAAAAATGTTTATTGTATTGGATTGTTGATTGTATTTTAGTATTATTTTGTTATTCATTGTATTTTTATGCTATTTTATGTTCACCGCCCAGAGAGCTATTGCTAGTTGGGCGGTATATAAATTTAATAAATAATAATAATAATAAGATGCGAGCTGCCACAGATGTGGGAGAGTCACTAGTAGTCCATCCCCTTACTCCATAAGGACTTCAGCACTCTGATCCAACTCCTGTTCCGCCTCCTGTAGTTGACATTCCCTCAGAGCAGGTGAAGTGGCCAAGGCATCTCTGCCTCTGTTGCCAAGGACATGCCAACATGAGCAAACCAAACCCGCTCACCAACCCACCCTTAGGAGTGCCACTTGATTGCTCAGTCCCGGGCCGGGAGACAGTTGCCGCAAAAATAGTGTGCCTGCCTTGACCTTACATGAGGGGGAGTCTCTGGGGCATGTCACATGTTGCGACAATGTCTTTGTTTGTCCAGCCATGCCTGGTAGTGCTTTGTAAAGAGCTAGAGACCTGTGAGACCTGTAGTCTGATCTATGTAACAGTCGCATGCTAAGTTCTGGATTAAAGCCTTCGGCAATAGCCAAATTGGTGGAGCCGAGTCTAATTCCACCGGAGGGGGAGTGTAGCCAGGACACCAGCAAGCACAGCCAGTGGCCAGGGATGATGGAGGGTCAAAGGTTCCCCAAAGATAAGGGTGTTGTACTGGGGCCAGAGAGGCAATGTTTAAATTCTTGCTCAGCTATGAACTTTGGATCAATGATGAGGAGCCAATGGCCCTCCAGATGTTGCTGAACCACCATTCCCATCACCCCTGGACATTGGCCATGCAGGTTGAGGCTGATGGAAGTTGAGTCCAACAACTTCTGGAGGGCCAGAGATTCTCCATCCCTGAGGCATATTGCATATTCCAATTGTCGCTTCTCAGATGGTATAGCATCCTCTGGTAAACCTCTGGTTAAACTGTCGTCCCACAATGCTTTGCTCTCTTCTTCCTCCCCTGCCCTCTCACCACCACCCCACTTCAGGAGCCAACTTTTCTTTGCGAGAGCTGGGCCTCGAAGACATCTCGCCACCACATGGGACTTTATACCGGACAGATATAGGGCTGCCCCATTGTGGCTACTCCATCAGCGCTGGCTCTGATGCTGACACTGAAGCGGATGCGGTCATGTCGCCGGAGCACCCAGTGAGGCTCTGGGGGCGCAACACCAAATCGGGTCGCAGTTCCTGCTTGTCAAGCCGAGCCAACTCCAACCTCACCCTCACCGACACAGAACATGATAACACCGAAACTGGTAAGACAGCGCGCCAGGCAGATGCTGGTGCTGCTTCTGCCGCTGCTTCTGAAAATGCCCGTCTCTTCTCCTGTTCTTTCATTCTTCCTTCCTTTTGTTAGATTCAGTAGCCCAGTCTTGATTTTTATCTTCCAGGTCAGCAATGGAGAAATGTCCTTGAACTCCAACCCCCATCAGCGTGGCCAGTGGTCGAGGATGATGGGAATTGTAGTCCAATGACATCGAGGTAGCCAGTGGCCGAGGATGATGGGAGTTGTAGTCCAATGACATCGAGGTTGGGCCAAGAGGCTCTCTACCCCTGCTCTAGGATGGGGATAAGGAACCTGTGGCTCTCCAGATATTGTCAGACTCCCAGTTCCCATCAGCCCCAGCCAGGGATGATGGGAGTTGTAGTCCAACAACATCTTCATAGAGCCAACAGACTCTCCAGCCCTACTCTGGGATATTCGCTTTATGTAGAAAGATGGGGATGGTATTCTTTTAATAGTGAGCCGGCATAACCCTTTGTGCCCTTGTACAAAATATTCAGTGACAAACTGCTAAAGATGTTCCTAACTTACTTATCATGAAAAAGCATTGCCCATTCAGTAGCCCCTGTTCTCCTCACAGGCTGTCTTCAGACACCCCCTCGCCCAGAAAAGGAGTTTAACATTTCACCCCCTCAAGCATTTCTCCTCTTTCTTTCTTGCTTGCTTTTGTTTATCGCTTGAACTGATGTTCTAGCAGATCATTTCCAAAGCCATCCTGGCTGAATCCTGCCATGTGTAAATAGCTGCTGCTGCTCGGGGGGGGGGGCAAAGACTAACAGTGTAAAAAGACATACTTTTTAGAAATCCATCTCTTATGACACATTGAAGGTTGCAGGGTGTTGCTTGTCTTTTCTCTCCTCTGTGACGTCTCCCTGGTTTCAAAGACGTCTCACAGTTGTGGGTCTAGCAATGGTTGGATCTTTTTGGGTCAGCAGCTCTGGGAGGAACTGAACTGTAATACGCAATTGCGGCTTGACCCTGGTGTGTTTTAAGGCTGGAGGGGAGTTGGGGACGCGAAACACGGCGCCTATCGAAGTAGCAACCGCAAGTGATGTGTGCCTTTTTACACCTTTAATTGAATTGTTCTGTTGCCAGTTTCTATATATAACTGTGGTGTTTTGGCCAAGGAGGGACGAGTGTTTTATTTTGAAGACTTGCAAAGAAAAAGTGAAGCGACTCTCCCTGGTGCTACTTTATACAGCATGACTGTGTGACATATGGCAATTAACAAAAAATTGGTTTAGTTTTTTTCTTATATGAAGCCTTGTGACATGGCTTTCTCATGGACCACCCCCAAGTTTCTGTTTAATTTCCGTGAGAGGGTTCTGTTCTATTAGGCTTCTGTTCAGTAATAACAAATATGCTATATGAGGGTGTGTGTGTGTGTTTTAAAAAATGAACAGCCATCCATTAAACAGGGAGATGCCTTAGTCTATGGGTGGGGAACTTTTTTCAGCCAGAGGGCCACATTCTCTTCTGGACAACCTTCTGGGGGCCGCATGCCAGTGGTAAGTGGAGCCAGAAGGAAAAGTGAGCAAAACAGTGAGTGTAGATTTTTCCTTTGTACAGCAGATTAGTTTCTACATTTCACTCAAGCAGAAACACTCAAGTAGGATGTGAAGCAAGGGCAGTGAGTGGTGTTGCTGGGGAGTCAGATACAGAGGCCTGAAGGGCCATATTCGGCCCTTGGGCCTCAGGTTCCCCACCCCTGCCTTAGCCTCTGTCTGTTGAGACTTTGGTCACAGTAAGTTTTGCCACCCACTAGCCATGGGTGAGAAATTAAATTTAGTTCGCATTTCAAGACGAATCTATCAAGTTTGCACTTTCCAAAACAATATGAAAACTAAGACAGCCATCCTTTGCAATTCACACATATTCAAATTATGCAGTGCAGTTCGCCCACCAAATAATGCTTACGAAAATGCATGTGTTAGGGGAAAGGGTGCATAAAAATGAACTCTTATAGCACTGTAAACAATCACAGCTTCTCCCAAAGAATCCTGGGAACTTTAGTTTGTTAAAGGTGCTGAAAGTTGTTAGGAGACCCCTCACAGAGCTGTAATTCCCAGCCCCCTTGACAAACTATTTATTTATATTTAATTACATTTATTTCCCACCTTTCTTCCAAGGAGCTCAAGTTGGCATACACAGTTCTCCCCGTCTTCATTTTATCCTCACAACAACCCTGTGAGGAGGGGTAGGCTGAGAGACTGGCCCATGGTCACCCAGTTTGACTAATGCATGGCCCAGTTTGACTAATGCATGGCTGAGCAGAGATTTGAACCCTGGTCTCTCAGGTGCTAGCCCAACACTGTTAACTCCTATGCCACATTAGCTACACACTGCAAAACTACAATTCCCAGGATTCTTTTTGGGAAGCCATGACTGTTAAAGTGCTTCAAGAGAGTGCTTAAAATGTATAGTCTGGATATCACCAAAGTCCACTCTGAAAATAAATAGGGAACGGAAGCTTCCTCACAACTAAGTATTATTATTGTGGACCCCAAAAGCTGCTAGCAAAGTCACATTGAGGATTTTATGGGGGAAATATTTCAGCAGACATCAGTTTGTGCTAAGAGTAAGCTCAAGGCAAGGCAACGGAGTGAGTTAGCTTACCGGATACGTTTTATCAGTCAATATTAATTGCTGACTGTATTGATAGAACTTATAGCCTTTAGCTCTAGTCAATGTGGAGTTTTATAAAGCTGCCATGGCAGAGTTTATGGGGGCCATTAAAACCCATTTTTCTCCCACCACATGTTCACATCAGCAACTTTTGTTATGTGTCCTTATTAATTATGCAAAATAATAATCATTATTGATTTCTGATGTCTGTATACCCAGAGCCTTCTGGATCGTATTATAGCTTGGTGCTTTTGAAGTTGTTTGTTTATCTCTTAAAGGGGAAGGCTGGGTTTTATGTCCTTCCGTTTTCCTGAGTCGTGGCTTTGCCCCTTTGCTTGTGACCCTAAGGGCTGGTTCACACATGTGCACATGTCACTTGTTTCCTTGGCAATTGATTGGCGACCGAATGCAGGAACAGATTCCATCTTGTGCTTGGGATGTCATTAGTGGTGAAGCACATGGTCTGCATGCAGAAAGCTTTCAGATACCAGCTGCTGGGCATCATGAGCTGGAGAGGTCTATTTCGCTCATCTCCTGTGTAAGGGCTTCCCCTGGACGTCTGTTTGGCCACTGTGAGAACCAGACGCTGGACTAGATTAGCCTCTGGCCTGATCCAGCAGGGCTCTTCTTACGTTATATACTTCCACTGTCGGAGCCAATTTGCTTCTGAATGCTAGGAATCACAAGTAGGAAGGGCACTGTTGAACTTGGGTTCCTGCTTGGGGTTTCCCATAGGCATCTGGTTGGCTACATTGGGAACAGGAACCAGGACTAGATGGGCCATTGGTCTGACGCAGAAGGTCTCTTCTTGCAGGCTTCCTATTGAGGCACCTGGTTGGCCACTGTGAGAACAGGGTGCTGGACTGGATGGGCCCCTTGTGGCCCGATCCAGCAGGACTTTTCTTATGTTCTTAAACGGAGAAAAAGTGGGTATGAGAGAGTGTGTGAAAGACAAAATAGAGGAGAAAAATACAAAATAAGGAGGAAACAAGATAAGGTATTTTTCATATCGGGTGTTCCATCTGGAAAAAGCCAGTTTGTTCCCTGGTTCTGTACAGAAGGGCTCAGTTGCAGTCGTTGTTATGTTACTAGATGGCCATTGGTCTAGCTCAGTCCAAGACAGCTTCAGGTAGTGTAGCTCAGTCACAGAGCACACTCTTTGCATGAAGAATGCCCCAAGTAAAATGATCTTGGGTAACAGAACTGGGAAGGCCACTGCTGAAAACATGGTGGTCAGGCTAGAACAGTGGAGGGCAAAAGGTACGTTGGGATCCATTGGTGGCTGGTGGCTGCAGCACCTTGGACAGCTCCTTGAAAGGTCGGACTGAAACCCGGAGTGGATTCCGCTGCCCCACTGACATAGAGCCACCAGCTGCCTCTGTTGGGATCTGTTGGTAGGTCTTTGGGAAATTTGTGGTAGATTGGCAAGCATTTCTGATTCCCAATGGTTTAAGGACACTGGCAGCAACAACAACAACCCCGCTGTCAGCCCAGCTCTGAATTAGACTGCTGAAATAAAGACAGCTTTGAGAGAAAATCAGGAGTGGATTTTTCTGGTGGAAGGGCTGTTGGATCAGGTTCAAAAAACAAAGTCCTGAGGTGAGCGTGTGATGAGAGGCACTCTGGACCTTCATTCTAAGTGTGTGACACCCCCTGCTGTTTTCCATCATGCTCCATTTGGTGGACCTTGGGGGCTCTTGTTAAGAAAAAAAATGTACATCCCACCAAACTGAAGGCTGCCCAGCCCTGGACTAGAAAATACTGAGCCTGATGGGCAAAGGGCGTGACACGATATAATGCAGCTTCCTACATTCTGTCTCTTTGTATTTCCTTTCACAGGCAATGAAAGGTGAACATGTATGTATGAACTGGCTTTGGGTTGATTGCATCTAGCCTCCTGTATGGTGCATGCAAGGGATTGTAGTGCCCTGTTCTGAGCAGAAGAGATGTGCAGACCATATTGGGTGTTATGAATTGACATTCACATATTAGTCTACTCCAATCATTCAGTCATGTGTGTATATATAGATAGAAAGATAATCTGTTACCACGACACTCTGGTTTTACGGTACCTTTTCTGTTTTCATTGCATGCTTCTCTCAGTAAGGGACTCGAATGTCCCCAAACACAACATGCATCATAGTAAATAGCAGTGCAGGGATTTATTTTTTTTGTCATCTTACTATGACAAATTGCTTCATGATTAACCTTGTTGATAATACGCAGGTTGCTCTTTGCCTCTTTTTACAAACACATTTTGCTGGCGTGTCCTAATTATTTCCTTTTTTCTTTTTCCCTCTGTTGACTTCATTTGTTACCATAGTTGGAACAGTGTAATCTGTTTGGGGCATTAAATCAGGCATTGTGAAGTATTTTCAGAAAGAATGTGTGCAGCCCCCCCGTGGAGAGGCTCCATGCAGTCATATCTGCTGTAGGGAAGATTCTGCTGTATGGAAGATTCTGTCACAGACCAGCTCACTGATAGGTTGGAATAAGTTTCCTAATTGGTTAGGGAAACTGTGGTGGCAATGAGACCAGAAATCACCTCCTGACTCTGTTTTTTAAATATAATAATCAATGCACAGTTGTTTGTAAAAGCACATCAGCGTTTCCATTGCTGCCATCTCTCAGGTGCACACAGAAGACACATGCTGCAGAATAGCCACTTTCCAGCATTATTTATTTAACTGCTATCCCTCCCTTCCTCCTGAAGTTGCTCAGGGCAGCAAACATCAGTGTGTTAAAACTATACAATTTGAAATAAAATAAAAACATAGTCATAAGATTTAAAAACAATTTCAAACCATCTAAAACATTTATAACAACTAAAAACATTTAAAAGCAATTGCTACCCTCACAATTGCTGATATCAAGGTTGTCGTGACCAGTATTTTCCAGCCGTCAAACGCCATGGTAAACAGGAAAGTCTTTAAATTCTTACTGAAAGTCAATAATAAGGGAGAGAGATGAACCTCGCCAGGAAGGGCATTCCACAAACAAGAAACCACCACCAAGAAGGCCCTGTCATGGGTCAATGCCAACCGGGCAGCAGCCAGATGTGCCACTACCAATAAGGCCTACCCTGCTGATCATGGAGCCTAAGATGGTTTAAAATGTGGGAGTCACTCCGTTAGGCACTTGGGTCCCAAGCCATTTAGGGGTTTGTATGCTGAAAGTAATACCTTGAATTGGGCTTGGTAGCTCACTGGCAGTCAGTGCAGAGATTCCAGGACTGGTGACACATGATCTCATTAGGCTGCCCCATTTCCCAACCTATCAGCCACATTCTGCATTAACTGCAGCCTCTGGATCATCCTCAAAGGCAACCCCATATGCAGCACATTTCAGTGGTATAAGTGGGAGGTAATTAGTGCATGGACAGCTGAGACTGGGTTATACTGGTCCAGGAATTATCATAGCCAGGGTACCAGCATAAGGCAAATAATTGACAGTCTAGCTAAGTGGGGCGGCAGCCCATCCTCACTATCTCAGCATGAAAATAATGTTAAAATACCAGGTTCAACAGAGTATGAGATGCCGAGAGCCTTTATGCATACATTGAGATTTGTCCAAAAACAAACAAACCCATACACAACTTCTATGAAGAAATGGAAATGGAAATGGCTTGCCTACGAATAGGGTTTTCATGGTAACCGGTGTTCAGAGGGGGTTTACCATTGCCTTCCTCTGAGGCTGAGAGGCAGTGACTGGCCCAAGGTCACCCAGGGAGCTTCATGGCTGTGTGGGGATTCGAACCCTGGTCTCCCAGGTCGTAGTCCAACACTCTAACCACTACACCACACTGGCTCCAACCTGCTGTCCAATGGCACAACTATCAAATTCCCTTACTTGTTTTTAGAAGCTTGTTCTCCAGTTGATATGCAGTTCAATATGCCATCTCCTCTCCTTTGGATTGTGTAGAAAATATCACTGCCACAAAGTTAAGATCTCTCAAGATAAAGGTTAGAGAAGAGTATAGTAGTAGTTACGTTTCTGGCCAGTGTGTCCTTGGACATATGGTTCCTCCAGACAATCGTTCATTAGCCTTCAAAAGCCAAATGACACCAAACAGTACATCTTCTTAAAAGGCTAGGATAACATAGTACATCTGTTAGCCTGTTAGATGTAAACCTGAGCATGGTTTTATACCATGGCCATCTGCTTTCAAGCATCTCTTGTTTCACAGGCCAGGCATGTATCAGAGCTTGGAAAAGTTACTTTTTTGAACTACAACTCCCATCAGCCCTATCCAGTGGCCATGCTGACTGGGGCTGATGGGAATTGTAGTTCAAAAAAGTAACTTTTCCAAGCTCTGATGTCTGCACATACTTACATGCACTTGTATACATACTAGCTAGATCTCTCTCTCTCTCTCTCTCTCTCTCTCTCTCCAAACCATAGATATGCCCATTATTCTGGCCTTTACAAGACAAGGCTGGCTTCGCTCTTTATTGGAAGGCTTACCCCCTCCACCCCCAAGATTTTGGTTAGAGATCTGAAAGACGGTTCAGATGGGACACTAAGGGTTTGAATACCCAGTTGAATGGAAGCTATGAGACACTGTGCAACCCTGTATGAAGAACTTCTTTTACTCCTAATGCAAGCTCATTTAAAAAAACCTGATCCTCAGAATCGGGCTACAGTACGGCACTGGGTGTGAATCTCGACTGCTGCTTAATCCACGAAGATGATTCTTTGCTATTTCACTTTCCCAGTTCTGTCTTTGTTTTCTCTTCCATTGTCAGATTTCAGCATGGCTCCACACTTGAGCCATATCCACAGTTTTTCTATGTGTGCGGCAGTGTTGCATTCCCTGCCCCCCCAGACACACAGCAAACTCTGGATGACATGCACATGCAAGGAGCTGGGCCCAACTAGGCTTCTTACGTGCATCTACACATACATTTAAAGCTTTGGATATGTTATCTGTGGGTCTCCTGAGGCCAGCACTGGTGTAACAGTTATGAACACTCAGCTAATGTGTTTGCAATGGGAGCTTGATGAAGCAGTGAGCTGTTTTTGCTTCTGTTGCTTTCCACTTATTGTGTGCTTTGCTGGTGCTGTATCAATGCACAATAAATGTTGTGTCAGTCACAGTGATTGCGATCCCTGATGAGAGTTGGACCCTGTGATGTCCCTATATATATATACTGTAAATATGGTAAGTGCGGGTTTATTAGAATATATGTGGTAAGTAGACTGAGTGAGAGGGGGGAGTACGTGGGTTGGAATGTTGATGAGTGTTGTATTATGACTGGCTGAGCGCTTGAGTGTCTGAAGGTATAAGTGAGAGGATGACAGCTGAGAGGAGTTTGGTTGGTTGGGTTTTTGTGAGGCTTTGAGAGGGTTGCTGGGTGGATTGGATTAGGCGGGTAGTGAAGCAGGTTATTGAGGACTAGAAACATAAAGAGTAACGCATCTTATGAAACCACATGCTCGTTGACTATACCTTTAAGTAATCTTGTTATTCCCTGTGTATATAAATAAATATTTATTGGTTTACCAAAATGCCTGATCCTTGGCTGGGTTTACACAGACCAGAAGGGTGGGCAGGGCATATACCAAGGTTGGGAAACAGTATCAATGGTGGCAGCAGTAAAGAGATAGTGTAACATCATCTGGTATCCAGAGCAACCCAGGGCTGTATTCTTTATAGGCAGAAAGATACAGAGGGGTTGTGGCCTGCATTTGCACCCAGACACAATGTAGCAATAAGCCAGGAGGAGACTAAGGCACAGTCTCAAGGCAATATTGTTTTACAGGGAGTGTCTGGTGGTGCTTTCTAGCAGTGGGATCTTGTGAGATCTTTGCTAGAGCCAGTGAGAGAACTGTTTTGAGAGCAGGACCCTGAGGTGGGACCGTGACAAGGCGGTGACAACAGGAAGGGGCCTGACAGACCCCAACAACATCTACAGACACAGACTCCTCGCAGTGGCTATGCAACAGGATGCAACAATGGAGGGGGAGAGGGTGGCAAATTTGGGGCAGGCACTTTAAGAACATAAGAAGAGTCCTGCTGGATCAGGCCAGCATCCTGTTCTCACAGTGGCCAACCAGTTGCCAAAGGGAAGCCGGCAAGCAGAATCTGAGTGCTCTCCCCTCCCGCAGTTTCCAGCAAATGATATTCAGAAGCATGCTGCCTCCAACAGTGGACGTAGAACGTATCCATTAGGGTTAGTAGCTGCTGATAGCCTTTTCCTCCATTCCTGTTTTAAAGACATCCAAGTTGGTGGCCATCACTGCCTCCTGTGGGAATCAATTCTATAGTTAAACTAAGCACTGCATGAAAAAGGACTTTCTTTTGTCTGACTTGAATCTTCCAACATTCAGCTTCACTTGGATGTCCACAAGTTCTAGTGTTATGAGAGAGGGAGAAAAAACATGTGTATATCCACTAAATCTATACCGTGCATAATTTTATACACATATATCATGAGAAATGGAAAGGTCCTCAAATGCAAAGACGTATCACTGAACACTAAAGTCAGGATCATTCAGATCATGGTATTTCTGATCTCTATGTATGGATGTGAAAGTTGGACAGTGAAAAAAGTGGATATAAGATAAATCAACTCATTTGAAATGTGGTGTTGGAGGAGAGCTTTGCGCATACCATGGACTGTGAAAAAGACCAATATTGGGGTGTTAGAACAAATTAAACCAGAACTGTCACTAGAAGCTAAAATGATGAAACTGAAGTTATCATACTTTGGACACATCATGAGAAGACATGATTCATTAGAAAAGACAATCATGCTGGGGAAAACAGAAGGGAGTAGAAAACGAGGAAGGCCAAACAAGAGATGGATTGATTCTACAAAGGCAGCCACAGACCTGAACTTACAAGATCTGAACAGGGTGGTTCATGACAGATGCTATTGGAGGTCGCCGATTCATTTGTTCTGGTTGTTATGTGCCTTCAAGTCGATTATGACTTATGGCGACTCTATGAATCAGTGACCTCCGGTAGCATCTGTTATAAAGTGACATAAGTCAAATTGTTAAAAATTAAAGCAGATATGATTAGGGATGGGGAGGAATTAGATTCATTTCGCATTTAACAGTGATCTTTCCTAATTAGCAGTTTTCAAAACAATAAGCAAACTGAAAACACAGCCAGCCTTCGAAATTCGCACTTCTTTGAATTTTGCAAAGCAACTCTCCAGCCAAGTAATGTGTAGAAAAGTGCATATACTGTAGTAACATGTATATATAAATGCATACATTAGTGAAAATAACATACTAAAATGCATTGTATTAGGGAAAACTGTTTTGCCAAAATATGTATATTAGGAGAAATTTGTACTAAAATGCAGATGAATTTTCATGAGGACTTTTTTTAAAAAAAGATCACAAACTGTGATTGTGGAGAACGAAACTTAAAATTGGAAAAATGAGAAACTGAGAGAACTGAAACTGACAGATTTGCCCATCTCTAGACGTAATAGTAACAGAAAAGTATACAGGACTGGCTATTCCCCCATATCTCTATGAAGCCACGAAGTGGGATGGATGCTGATTCCTGGTGCAGCATTGGGAGGGCAGAAGTGGGGAGAGGAATCCTCCTAAGTTTGCCTCCATTAAAAATTTTCCTTAATTTGTTAATGTTTGTTTATTATTATAGCACGTAAACATCAACAGTAATATATATATATATATATATATATATATATATATATATATACACACACACACACACACACACACACAAACATCAAAAGAACAAATTGGAAGATTTTTGCAAGAAAGAAGTATGCATAAGGCTGAATTTTGTCCTGATAATTAATATTCCAGAAATTAATAATGTGGTATCATATTTCTATGGTTTGTGAGTTATAGTAACTCTTTGTTAGATAGGGTGACTTTTTTCTTTTTTTCTGCCATTTCCTCTATGACCTTTTATTTATTTATTATTATATTTATATCCCACCTTTCCTCCAAAGAGCTCAAGATGGTATACATGGTTCTCCCCTGTCCATTTTATTGTCACAACAACCCTGTGAGTTGAGTTAGGCTGAGAGACAGTGACTGGCCCAAGGTCACCTAGTGGGCTTCCTGTTTGAGTGGGAATTTGAACTCTGGTCTCCCAGGTCCTAGTCCAATCCTCCTCTAACCGCTATACCACACTGGCTGACCATAAGTTATTAACCATAAGTAAACCTGTCTCAAGGAAAAAAAAACCCTTAAGAATAGAGGTCGGGGGGAGAGCAAAGGCTGTGGGGAGGTTCAGGTTCCCCTCCCTGCATTTTCCATTCTCTCTCCCCCACTAAAGATTTTCAAAGATTTATTTTGAAGATGCTGCCAGACACAGTTCTTCTGCTTCCTCAGAACTGTGCATTTTTCATGTCTCTTCTTCTTATCACTGTGCAAAAGGAGCTGTAATTTATCGATTAGCCCTACCTCATTCTGAGATGCTTTCTTAGACATGCTCAATAACAACGGCTCCAAACCAGGGAGCTGGCCAATAAGCATGGACTGTCATTGACCTTTGATGTAACCTTCACACTTATCTCTGGCAAATCGGAGGAACTCATCCTGGAGCTAATTTGGAAGACGCTCGCTTTTAGTGCATATTAATATGTTAAACAACCTTCCTGTAAGAATCCTGTTTCATCAGGAGACCTGAAAGAGATCTGTAGACCAACCCAAAGAATTAATGCACCAACAAATGTGCGTTCATAGTGGGTTAAGCTGAGAGCCATGCCAAACACCTTGTTGGTATAGTTGTACAAGCACCTAAAGCACCAAGGAACTCTGCATCAGGGATGCCTTTCAGATGGTGGACTAAACAACTTCCCGATACGAATGAACCAACCCGTACACTACACTCAACATCTAAGGCCCTCCTCCTGGTGCCTACTCCGAGGGAAGCGCGGAGGGTGGCAACAAGGGAGAGGGCCTTCTCAGTGGTGGCCCCCAATGACCTTGCTGATGAGGTGCGCCTGGCGCCATCACTGTTATCTTTTCGGCACCAGGTCAAGACTTTCCTTTTCTCCCAGGCATTTTAGCATGTGTTTTTAAATTTGTTTTAAATGTTTAAATTGTGTTTTAAATTGTTTTTAAAAGATATGTTTTAAATTTGTATATGTGTTTTTAGTGTTTTTAGGTACTATAAACCGCCCAGAGAGCTTCGGCTATGGGGTGGTATATAAATACAATAAATAAATAAATAAACTTCCATCAACCCAAGCCAATAAGGTTAATGATCAGGGTTGATGGGAGTCAGAGTTCAAGGACATCTGAAGGGCCACAAGTCTTGGCCTTCATCTAAGCTGGAATCTTATGCTAATTTCTCTTGAAATAAACCTTAGGGGGTTTCCATGTGTTTGCTAGAACTCATAAAGCAACCTTTCCCCCTTTCCTGTACTTTCTAGATATGGGAGAGAAATTAGATTCAGCGTGCTTTTTAAGGCGAATCTACTTAATTTGCACTTTCTGAGACACTATAGGAACCAAAACACAGCCACCCTTCAAAATTTGCACTTCTCCAAATTTTGCAATGCAGTTCTGCAGCCAAATAATGTGTACAAACATGCTTACACTAAAGGAAGTGTGCGTAAAAAATCACATGTAAGTGAAAATAACATACAGAAATGCATTATTTTAGGGAAAATACATTAGGGAAAACATGCTTTGCAAAAAATGTGTATATTAAGCAAAACTGCATACCAAAATGTGTACATAGGAGAAACTTACAATAAAATGCAATGACTTTTCATGAGGATTTTTTCTTAAAAAATTGCAAACTGATAGGGAAATGTGGAGAATTGAACTTGACTGGAAAAATGAAAAACTGGCAAAATGGAACTAAAGCACAATGGACAGGTTCACCCATCCACTTTCTTCAACTCTTTGGAGGAAGGGAGTAATAAGTGGTAGAAGCCTCCTATTATTTACATCTGGGGGTTGTGAGGGCTTCACGGAATTCAAGCTCCAAGTTCAAAGGTTTAGTTGTTGTTTGTTTGTTTTGGTAAGTCCTGAATTGGGCTGCCTTATTTGAGAGAGGAAAGTTTGCCTTCTTTAATGTTCAACCTTTCCATACAAACAAGAAGACTATAGATTACAGCTTTTCATTATGGTGGGGCTTGGATGAGGAAGATTTCCTTTTTATTAGGTACCCATTGGCTAATGATTCTGTGATTCTGACATCACAAGCCCAGGGCCGGTCCCGAATGACGGCCAGGTTGGGCTCTGGCCGAGGGCCCCTGGAGCCACAGAGGCCCCTGAGGGGCCTCTCAATAGGGTGGGGGAGGAGTAGCACTTCTTTTCCACGATTCGTGGTGGATAATCTGCCGCGGATTGCAGGGAGAGAGCTTCTTCCACCCACCCATTTACTGGCTCCATCTACCCATCTCTCCTGTCTTTTGCAGCTGCGAGTGAAAACTGCCATTAACCAAGATGGTGGCAGAGGTTTCCCTAAGGGACTGAAACCTCCGCCGCCATCTTGGTTGATGGCAGCAATGTGTGCATGTAGCATCCTGCACAGCCACAAAAGACAGGAGAGACGGAACCAGCGAACGGGCGCGCGGAAGGAGCTCCCTCCCTGTGAGAGACAGGTAGGCACATGTACGTGTGTACATGCATGGGTGCCGGAACCAGGTGCAAGCTGGTGCCCAAGGGCCCTGGCATGTCTTTCCCCCTTTAATCCCACAATGGTTTTACCACTTTGGTTTAAATGTTCACTATTTTTTTTAAAAGCTTAGGGATAAACGCTCATACATGTATTCCTCTGTCCAGATGACCTGTATACTGAGGTTGCCTCCTGATTCGTTTACCAGGAGATCAGTCAATGTTGATTATTTAATGAGCATTCATTCTGATTTGTTTGCAGGGAGGTTAGATGATGTTGCATCAGAGCAAGTGTTACTCCACACTTTCTAGTGCATTTCCCCATCACTTTCCTTATCACACACACACAAAAATCTGATCTTTTGGAGAAGTGGGTTTGATGTGCAGCACCTCCCAATTAGCTATAATTGCATGACCTGAATTTGCCAGTATGTGATTGAATCTTACCCCCAAATGGTGACCCCCTGGAAGTGCCCTATGGGACAGTGTTTTTTTTTAAAAAAGAGGCAGATAGCCCTCCTGACTACAAGGTGAGGTACAAGACTGGTGGCTGCTCTTGGTCTTGTCTCTCCTAGGGATACAAGAAGGCATCATTTCCTGTTGTGCCCTGTATTCATCGCATGCAGCACTGTTACAGTTTCACTGCAGTTCATCTTCTGCCAAAAATGACATTATTCATCTTGCTGTCCACTGTGACAATATTATGTAAATTGTGTAAGTTACATTGCCATTATATTGCTCTAACCCATTCATTTCAATGCAAAAGATACGCAATGCAAAGTGTGTGGCAGAGGGGACGTAATCAATCACGTTCAGTTTGCAGACTGAGAGCAACAACTGTGAATACCTATCATATTGGCTGGATTGTTTTCCAGTCTGGACGTGGGCTGAATAAGCAAACATCTGCAATTTCCACTCCTATTTCTATTTTAAACTGAATTCTTCAACATCCCTAGTCTCCCCTAGTCCAGATGATTTCATGTCCTTTATAATGTCTTATATATGAATCAGGCTTGCATCACAGGCAGGGATGGGAGAGAAACTGGATTCAGTTGCATTTAAAGCCGAATTTATCAAATTCACACTTTCCAAAACAATGAGAAGCAAACCACAGCCATCTTTTGAAACTCACACGTATCCGAATTTTGCTACACAGTTCTCCAACCAACCAATGTTTACAAAAATGCATACATTAGGGGAAACTGCGTAAAAATGAATATATTAGGGGAAATTGCTTGCAAAAATGTGTGCGTTGATCAAAACTGCCTACAAAAAATGTGTTCAGTAGGAGAAATTCACCCTGAAGAATTTTCATGAGGCTTTCATTTAAAGGAGGGGAAATCACAGATTTCTGCAGAAATGAATTTGAGATTGGAAACATGAAATGGAGAGAACCATCTCTAATCACAGGGGCTGGGATGGGGATCCATTTTCTTCACACTCTCCTAGTGCTTGCTGCCACTGAATATGGCTGGCATTGTTCCATCCCATTTTCCCAGTCTGAAGTTTTCCAATGGTGCACCAGCTTTTGATATATGTATGCATAACAAATTGCCTCTAAAACTTTCAATGCTGGGGATAGGGAGCAAACAATTGCATGTATAATACCTGTGTGATATGGGTGATCATTCAGCGTTGCTGGCAAACCTTAGGAAGCAGCATTATTATAAAGAGCCAATTATTTTTCCCCCTTTTCTTTTTTTTAATGAGCATTATATATTTGGAAAGTAATAAAGCCGAGTTATAAAACCTAGATGATTATGACACTCAGAAATGTTCTGCATTTTGAGAGGCGAAGGGTATCCTTTTAATTGCATCCAAGCTCCCATCAACCAATGATTAGTTACTTTCCCAGCAATAAACATTACCTGAGAAGCGATAAAAGGATGGGCAGAAAAGTTATTTGACAAGCGGGAGGAAGGATGGTTTTTATGGCTAAGATATTCAAAGTCCTGAGGGCAATCTCTTTTTGCAAGATGTTTCGTTTGCGACCTTGGAAGAGCTACAAGGCTGCTTCGATCTCACCTTTTCTAATCCAGAGTGCTGACTTTAACCTTTTATGCCCTAAACAGTCTTCCCTAACTTGTTGCCCTTCAGATGCTGTTGGACCACAACTTTCATCAGCCCCAGCCAGCCTGGCTAATGGTCAGACATGATGGGAGTTGTAGTCCAAAATATTTGACAGTAGGGATGGAGGAGCAATTTGATTCAGTTCACATATTTATTTATTTATTTATTTGATTTATATTCCACCCTTCCTCCCAGCAGGAGCCCAGGGCAGCAAACAGAAACACTAAAAACACTTTAAAACATCATAAAAAGACCTTAAAATACATTAAAACAAAACAACGTTAAAAACATTTCTAAAAAAGCTTTAAAAACATCTTTTTTTAAAAAAAGGTGAAAAACGTATCATTAAAGAAAACATTAAAAGCAATTCCAACACAGATGCAGACTGGGATAGGTCTCAACTTAAAAGGCTTGTTGAAAGAGGAAAGTTGCCTAATATTTAAGGGAGGGAATTCCACAGGGTAGGTGCCGCCACTCTAAAGGTCCATTTCCTATGTTGTGCAGAACTGACCTCCTGATAAGATGGTATCTGCAGGAGGCCCTCACCTGCAGAGCGCAGTGATCGACTGGGCATATAAGGGGTAAGATGGTCTTTCAGGTATCATGGTCCCGAGCTGTATAGGGCTTTGTACACCAAAACTAGAACCTTGAACTTGGCATTTAAAGGCAAACGTACCTAATTCATGCTTTTTGAAACAACATGTGAACCAAAACATAGCTTTCTTTCAAAATTCACACATCTTTGAACTTTGCAGTGCAGTTTTCCAGCCAAGCAATGTGTACAAAAATGCACATACTAGGGTAAAGTGGGCATATAAAGGCATCTATTATTGAAAATGCATTATATTGGAGAAAATTGCTCTGCAAAAACGTGTATATTTGGAAAAACTGCACACAAAAACGTGTATATTAGGAGAAATTTGCACTAAAACTCTGATGAATCTTCATGAGAACTTTTTTTTGAAAAAATCACAATGATGTTGAAATGTGAAGAATCAAACTTCAGATTGCAAAAATGAGAATTCATATATTCACTCATTCCTATCTGATAGACACTATGTTGGAAAAGGCTGCTTTAGAATGGGGCCAGAATATTGAAAGGAACCTCTTTTCCCAATACATTCTTCCGTGTATTCTTACATTTTCAAAGAAGGCTCTGCTGTTGGTCCCCTCAGTTGTGGAGGCACAGACAGGGCAGTAAGATCTCAGTCCTACTGCATGATATTTCTGATACTTTGGGTCTTTCTTCATAGAGAAGACAAGCTTCTGTAGAATAGCAAAGATGTTCCTTTAAAGCAGAGGTAGTCAACATGATGCCATTCAGATGTTGTTGGACTACAGTTCCCATCAGCCCCTGCCTGCATGGCTAATGATCAGGAATGATGGTAGTTGTAGTCCAACCACATATGGAGAACACCATGTTTGTTTGTTTATTTATTGCATTTATATACCACTCCATAGCCGAAGCTCTCTGTGCGGTTTACAACAATTAAAAACATTAAAACAAATATACACACATTT
This sequence comes from Rhineura floridana, assembly GCF_030035675.1. NCBI lineage: Eukaryota > Metazoa > Chordata > Lepidosauria > Squamata > Rhineuridae > Rhineura > Rhineura floridana. The sequence continues at coordinate 178,751,518 of NC_084484.1, forward strand.
TTTAAAAGGAATTTAAAAACACATGCTAAAATGGGAGAAGAGGAAAGTCTTGACCTGGTGCCGAAAAGATAACAGTGTTGGCACCAGGTGCACCTCATCAGGTAGATCATTACATAATTTGGGGATCACCACTGAGAAGGCCCTCTCCCTTGTTGCCATCCTCCAAGCTTCTCTCACAGTAATAATAATAATAATAATAAACTTTATTTCTACCCCGCCCTTTTTCCAATAGGACTCAGAGCGGCTTACAACTAAAAACAACACAATTAACATACGGAAATATACAATTAAAATAGAATTAAACTATGAGAAAAATTAAAAACCATAAAACATACATTAAAAACAGCGGACAATTTAAAATAATAAAATCATATACTGTAGTCACCAATCCTATGACATTTAATCTTGGTCGTTCTCTATCCCAAATGCCCGTTGAAATAAAACAGTCTTTACTTGTCGCCGGAAAGACGGCAAGGAGGGAGCTAATTGTTGACGTGTGTGCGTTGCGTGAAACAGCATACGTTACGTTGGAGTTAAGTTGCTCAAGAAACTTCTGAGATGCATTAGATCAGGTTAAGAGTCTTGTATTAAGACATTATGGCGTAAGGCTTTAAGATCCCCCCCCTCTAGGAGAGAAGTTCTCAGTTCAAAGACATTACACAGAAGACAACCTCTCAGTTCAGAGGCATGATACAGAAGGACACAACTTACAGACTCTGTGAGAACTTTCCCAGTTGCTATCTCATGTTACCATGACAACGGCTGGCCTTGGAGTGTTTGCTCTCAAGCCAGCAAAGACATAACAGTGTTACTTCTCCAAACTTGCAGGCTTTATGGAAAACTACTAGAAACAGTAATGCCTATGGGTCACAGCCCAACATATCCCCCTTTTTCCATTAAGACTGCATAATACACATCATGTTTAGCAATACATCTCCACAATACATTGGACTACAGTAATACTTTACATTGCATCATACATATCCAAATTACATCTCAATACATTGCAGTACATTTCAGAACATCTCTGTACATTTAGCTAGAACTTTATTCAATCAAATTTCGGCTCATTCCAAGCCTTGTCACCAGTTTGCCAAATTTCTCCTCACACAAAAGCTTGGTCATTATGTCAGCCACCATGTTGTTAGTGTCACAAAATGTCAGGTTAATGAACCCCTGCTGCACACAATCCCTTACGTGAAAGTATCTGACACTAATATGTTTTGTTCTTTTGGTATGAGCTTCTGATGTGGCTATCTTGATGCAGGTCTGATTGTCTTCATATACAGTAATCGGAAATTGCATATCAATGCCTATCTCCTGCATGAGCATTGCGAACCATTGTAGCTCATTACAGGCCTGTGATAGAGCCACATACTCTGCTTCTGCACTTGAGGTTGCCACCACATTTTGTTTCTTGCTGCTCCAGTCAATGCATGACCCGTGCCACATCACAACTATGCTAGAGGTTGACTTACGACTGCTCAGCTCCCCTGCATGATCTGCATCCACAAAACATTCAAGACCTCCTGTCTTTGCTCCTGACAAAACCAGACTCTTTGTCTTCGTGCCTTTCAGATTTATGTCAAGATCTGGTTTAAATGGTTGCGCTTGTGTTTCTGGACACCAAACTCTGAAATATGCATTCTCTTGTGCTCTAGGTGCACGTTTGCCACGTCTCTTACCCTGTGGCTTGTAAACTCGGCTGCGATGCACTCTTTCAGGCATCAGCCTGACTGCATTACATGAATACTGTGGCTGTGTGCTTTTAACAGCTGTCTTCTTACAGCTCTGACCGTCATTCTCTTTCCGCCCCATTAAACTCAAGGCATCAGCACACTTCACACCCACGGTCATTCTAAACTGCCCCTGTGTCATGAATCCCTGGCAGACAACTTTGTCTCTTCTTTGCACAAAACATTTCCCTCTGTCAAACAAGACTGAAAATTGACAACTCACCAGTTTTCTCACAGATAAAATATTATGAGCCAATTCTGGAACAAACAAACATTCTGACATTATTCCAAGTTTATCAAATCTCACCAGTCCTTGGGCTTCCACGCTCTTCTGCGACCCATCCGCAAGTAAAACAAAGTCCTGCTCATTTGTAGACGTGTAAAACAAACTCCTGTCTTTAATTAATATATGGCTTGCCCCGCTGTCAACAATCCAGTCAACAGGTGCTATAGTTTGTGGCTTCTGTTTACAAACAAAGTTCACATTTCCCTGCTTCAAGCCGCCGTCCCTGGAGTTTCGCTTGACCGCACAGTCTCTTTGAAGATGCCCATGAGCCCCACAGGCATAACAAGATTTCAGCCGTTGCTGTTCTTGCTTGTTTTCCTGTCTGCTGCTGCTTTCCTCTTTCAGCTTGGCTCTTTGCTTTTCCTCAGCACTTTTCGCCTCTTGTCTCCGCTGCCATTCCTGGGTCAGCTTTTCCTCAATAAACGCAACGTTCAGACCTCCGTCAGGCATGGCTTTGAAAGCCATGACCATATTATTCCAAGTCCCATCGAGCGAAGCCAGGATCAGATAGGTCTTCTGAAGTTCAGAGTGCTTGACGCCTCGGTCCGTCAGCTCAGCAAACAAACGTCTGAATTCCGTGAGATGCTCACTCATTTCGCACTCACCCGTGAAGCGCATCTGGTAAAGCTTCCATGCCAAACACAATCTAGATCCCGCAGTCTGTTGCACATGAATGCCTTCCAACACGTTCCACATCTGTTTGGCGTTTGTAACATCTCTCATGTGTAGAAGTTGAGAGTCTGATAGAGCCAGAAGTATAAAAGCTTGTGCCTTCTGATCTCTACGCGTCCAGGCCGTGGTCAGTACCACCGGAGGGGGTCCATCTATAATGTCCCATAAATCCTCTTTTATCAGCAAAGCCCTCATCCTCGGCTTCCAGCTGGCAAAATTCTTTTCCGTCAATCTTTCCATTGGCATGCCTCCCCCAGACAGGTTTACAGCCATGTTGCTCGCCTCTGTCTGGTACAATCAATCAAGCTGCCCTCTGGAACTCCATCTGCCGTTCAGACCAGCAACTTACTCTTGTGTAACACGCTGTGGATCTGGGCCCATAACCCTTGTTGACGTGTGTGCGTTGTTGCGTGAAACAGCATACGTTACGTTGGAGTTAAGTTGCTCAAGAAACTTCTCAGATGCATTAGATCAGGTTAAGTGTCTTGTATTAAGACATTATGGCTTAAGGCTTTAAGATCCCCCCCTCTAGGAGAGAAGTTCTCAGTTCAAAGACATTACACAGAAGACAACCTCTCAGTTCAGAGGCATGATACAGAAGGACACAACTTACAGACTCTGTGAGAACTTTCCCAGTTGCTATCTCACGTTACCATGACAACGGCTGGCCTTGGAGTGTTTGCTCTCAAGCCAGCAAAGACATAACAGTGTTACTTCTCCAAACTTGCAGGCTTTATGGAAAACTACTAGAAACAGTAATGCCTATGGGTCACAGCCCAACACTAATCGCACCTCACTCGGAAGGGAGTTCCATAGCCTAGGGGTGGCCACCGAAAAGGCCCTATCTCGTGTCCACGTCATATGTACTTGCGAAGGTGTGGGGAGCACAAGAAGGGCCTCACCTGAAGATCTCAAATCCCAGACAGGTTCATGTAGGGAGATACGATCTGTCAAATAGTCTGGACCTGAGCCGTATAGGGCTTTGTAGGTCAAAATCAGCACTTTGAATTGTGACCGGAAACAAATTGGCAGCCAGTGGAGCTGTTGTAACAGGGGAGTTGTATGGTCCCTATAACCAGCCCCGGTTAGCACTCTGGCTGCAGCTCTTTGTACCAATTTAAGTTTCCGAACAGTAGGCACCCGGAGGAGGGCCTTGGATGTTGAGCGTAGTGTACGGGTGGATTCGTGTCGGGAGAGGCGTTCCATCAGGTATTGTGGTCCCAAGCCGTGTAAGGCTTTTATAGGTTAAAACCAGCACCTTGAATTGAGCTCGGAAACATACAGGCAGCCCATGCAAGCGGGCCAGAATCGGTTTTATATGTTTGAACCATCTGGTCCCTGTTACTAATCTGGCCGCTGCATTTTGCACAAGCTGCAGTTTCCGAACCGTCTTCAAAGGCAGCCCCACGTAGAGTGCATTGCAGTAATCTAGCTTGGAGGTTACCAGAGCATGTTTGCTACCCTTGTTTTATAGGGTGACTTTCAGATTGTATATCATTGGGTGGCAAAGTGCATTGTTAATTGTTTTAAATTCTTAAAACTTGATGCATTGTTTAGATATTTTACATATTAAACACTTGTAAGTCCCACTGATTTCAATGGAAGAGAGTTAAGTATGTATTGTAGCATTCCCATTGAAAACAATGGCAGCTACTAATGCTTAACTTTGGATCTAACATTACTTAGATTGTTCGAAATGTCTTTCAGGAAAGCCCACCATTTCTATTTCATCAAGGAAGACTGGATAGGGGTTGCTTTAAAAACAATGGTAGAAATAATTGGATGACGGAAAACAAGTCTCCCTCTTTCTATCTCCTTTTTTTTTTAATGGACTTGCCCTTGAAATTCCCATGAGCCCGCTCAATTTTTACCAGCTGTGGATCTGGCAATTATAGGGTTTGTGAACTCATTCCTTGTTTCACAGGTTCGATTTGGAATTTGAAGTTAAACCACCCCTAGTTGAAACCATGTGACAGTCAGGCTGGCTTTTGCACCCAAAGCCACAAATACGGGCAAATCAAGCTTTGGTCTAAATTCAGCCCAGGTTTCTCCTCTCTCACAGAAGATGTTGTTTTCTTTGGGACAAGCTGGTCTGAGTTTCAGGCCTGCAATTTTAATTTCCCCCAAAGCCCGCTACAATGAACATCGTTCAGGTGAAGTTCCCCACCCCACCCCCAGAGACAGAAATAGTAGGGAAAGACCTTCACAGCAACTTAGCCAGAGTGGCCTTTACCTCTTCCATGTGGGCAACCCACAGCTAGCTCCTCAGATGCAAATCACGACTATGATCTTGGAAATCACACAAAATTATGTCTTAGTTCTAATGATAGCCAGCAAATTGCACACAAACTCTTCCAGGCACCATGAAAGTGTGAGGTGAGACCTTTCTTACTCTTTTTTTAATCTTGCACTGGCAAGAGACTCGTAACAGTGCAGTCCAAATCCAAGATCTGCTGGAATGAGAGCTTGGATTTGGCAGTTTTGGACCTTGCCAGGCTGACCTGGGGCTCAGCAGGGGCTAACCCAGTGTAAGTCTCTCACCCCAGCAAGGCTGGAGCTCTTCCAGAAGAACTTACAGCAGCACAAATCCACAGGCAGGGGCTTGGTGGGGTCAGGATGGGGCAAGGTCAGACTTGTACCTATTCCAAACTTGTTTCAGTTCAGTCACGTGACCTGGGACCTGGCAGAACTTTATGCTGGCAAAAAGAATGGTGTAAGTCAAACTCTGTTTTAAAGGCTTGCTGTCTCTCTGCCAGGCCAGTTCAGCAGGCAGCAGCCCTACTTCTGAACATATGTCAGTTTAACTTAGGCTAGCTTATGTTCCACCAGCTTCCCATACTTAGGATTGCTCTGTCGGATGGTTTAGGCATGTAACATACTAGTAAAGATGACAGCCTCTTTGTTAATGTACAGCAGGGGTAGCCAACCTGATGCCCCCCAGATGTTTTAGACTACAATTCCCATCAGCCCCAACATGGTGCCCCCCCAGATGTTTTAGACTACAATTCCCATCAGCCCCAGTCAGTATGGCCAACAGTCAGGGGTGATGAGAGTTATTGTCCAACAACATCTGGAGGGCACCAGGTTGGGAAAAGCTGTCCTGTAGTTTTTGTGCAGCGTTTTTTCCCCTATGTTGAGGGCAAACTGTGTGTGCCCAGTGCTAGTTTTCAGTCTAGTAATGTTAAGGGGCTCATCCAGCTATCTTTTTGCTCTTGGTGAAGGTTAGTAAAGTGGAACGTGAGAGCCCCTGTTGTGAAGTGATGTCTAGGGTGAATTAAGGAGTCTTACCTGCAGCATATTTTGATTCCTTTTGATCCTGTTATGCCCGCAGGTTGTTTAAAGTCAATAGCCAGGAAAGAAAAGAAAACAATAAGATCTCATACTGAATGAATTGTTAATATGTTCATTTTTGCAAAAGGATTGTAATTGACAGCAGATGAAAAATTGAAGCTGTTCCTTAAATGAACAAATGCTTGAAAATTGGTGGACTGTTTCAGAAATGGTAACCTTAACCATTTCCTACCTTTCATGCTATTAGCAGGGGGGGGGTGTTCTGAATAAATAGGAGGTGCAGGGTGGCCCCAATCAATAGTGTAGTGATAAATTTAGAAGTGCACGGTCCCTTCATGAGTCATCAGGATAGGCCTCAAATTAACGGGTGGTGCCACCCACCTGGTAATCACATGGCATCATTATGGTGTCAAATGACTGATAGGTGGGCTGTCCAACCCACCTATCAAGACCCAAGCCACAACAACCTGCTGTCAATCAGGTGCCTGGAAATTGCTGCACATGGGGCATTTCTAGCCCTGTGCTCGCCACGTCCCAAAGCACCAAACACAGAGCTAGCAAAGTGGTTCTCCTCCTCTCCCCATGGGGGTAGGGACAAAGAAGCTGGCATTTTATAGGTATCACTGAGTGCAAGAGAGGTCCGTCTCTCAGCTAATCTGCAAAAAAACCTGGTTTCTTCCTCCTGCATTTTGCATATCAGCTGACAAGACTTCTCTCTTGTCCACGATGCCTCCCAAATACAAGGGGCATTACTTGACATGTGCTTCTTTCTCCTTGCACAGACTCATCACAGCCAATATGGAGGGTGCACGGGGAGAGACAGAGAAAGAGAAAAGGGCTAAGAAGAGTGAATGGAGAGTGAGGTGAAGTGGTGTTTTCTCACAAAAAACAGGGCAAAGGAAGGAAAGCTGAAGAAAGGAAGAAGGAAGACTACCTGTAAAATACAAGGGGGGGGTTGCTTGAAAAGTGGTTCTTTTCCCCTCAGTTGTGCCTTTTGCAGATTGTCTGTGAGAAAGTGAGGGGCAGAGGGGAGAGAAAGCACCTCACGGAGGGTAGGGAAAGACAGAAAGAGAAAAGGGCTAAGAAAAATTGGGAAGTGTGAGGCTGCCTGTGTTTTACAAAAGGAAGAAACCTGCTTTTTGTAGATCAGCTGTGAGAAGGAAGGCTGTAGGAAGTGGAGTTCCTCAAGGATCAGTATTGGGACCTGTACTTTTTAACTTGTTCATTAATGACCTAGAATTAGGAATGAGCAGTGAAGTGGCCAAGTTTGCTGACGATACTAAATTGTTCAGGGTTGTTAAAACAAAAAGGGATTGCGAAGAGCTCCAAAAAGACCTCTCCAAACGGAGTGAATGGGCGGGAAAATGGCAAATGCAATTCAGTATAAACAAGTGTAAAATTATGCATATTGGAGCAAAAAATCTGAATTTCACATTTACGCTCATGGGGTCTGAACTGGCAGTGACCGACCAGGAGAGAGACCTCGGGGTTGTAGTGGACAGCACAATGAAAATGTCAACCCAGTGTGCGGCAGCTGTGAAAAAGGCAAATTCCATGCTAGGGATAATTAGGAAAGGTATTGAAAATAAAACAGCCGATATCATAATGCCGTTGTATAAATCTATGGTGCGGCCGCATTTGGAACACTGTGTACAGTTCTGGCCGCCTCATCTCAAAAAGGATATTATAGAGTTGGAAAAGGTTCAGAAGAGGGCAACCAGAATGATCAAGGGGATGGAGCGACTCCCTTATGAGGAAAGGTTGCAGCATTCGGGGCTTTTTAGTTTAGAGAAAAGGCGGGTCAGAGGAGACATGATAGAAGTGTATAAAATTATGCATGGCATTGAGAAAGTGGATAGAGAAAAGTTTTTCTCCCTCTCATAATACTAGAACTCGTGGACATTCAAAGAAGCTGAATGTTGGAAGATTCAGGACAGACAAAAGGAAGTACTTCTTTACTCAGCGCATAGTCAAACTATGGAATTTGCTCCCACAAGATGCAGTAATGGCCACCAGCTTGGATGGCTTTAAAAGAAGATTAGACAAATTCATGGAGGACAGGGCTATCAATGGCTCCTAGCTGTGATGGCTGTGCTCTGCCACCCTAGTCAGAGGCAGCATGCTTCTGAAAACCAGTTGCCGGAAGCCTCAGGAGGGGAGAGTGTTCTTGCACTCGGGTCCTGCTTGCGGGCTTCCCCCAGGCACCTGGTTGGCCACTGTGAGAACAGGATGCTGGACTAGATGGGCCACTGGCCTGATCCAGCAGGCTGTTCTTATGTTCTTATGTAAGGAGTTCTCTCTTGCACAGTGATGCCTGTAAAATACCCCCACTCTTCTTAGCCCTTTGCCTTCCTCTGCATCCACTTTCTCACAGACAATCTGCAAAAAACATCATCAGGTGAGGGGGGGAAAAGCTTTACAAGCAATGCACCTTGGAGTTTACAAGCAGCCTTCTTTCTTTCAGCCTCCCTTCCTTTGCCCCCCTTCTCTGGGAGAAACCACTGCTTTGCCTCACTCTTAGCCCTATGCTCTACCCCCACACAGTGTGGCTCTCTTTACCCAGCCTCCGCTTTGGCTGCTATGAGTCTGCTTGGGACTCTTTGAAAGCCTTTTGTTTTAGTAAGGTTCTGATGCAAACTGCCTCTTAAATCGGGCTTGGCTGTCCCTCCTCTTCTCCATAAAGGTTCCTCTCTTACCTCCTGCTGTTTTTCTTCCTCCTTGTGTTTCTCTCCTCCCCACAACAACAGATGGTGGGAGCCAATTAGCATGCAAGAAGATGCATACTAACTGCTGATTGGCTGCAGTGACTGTTGGCTGTGCTGGATTCCCCCCATCTCTCCTAAGGCAAGAGGAAAGCATGCACGCTTGGCACTTGGGAACTGCGGCAGCTTGATGGGCTGTTGGAACAGACAGAGAGATGCTCAGAGGGGGCCGGGAGAGAGCTGCCTGCAAAAAAAGTAACAGGACTATGTCCCGGAGCGTCCCCCCTCCAATATACACCTGGCACTGATCCAGATTGGGACCTAGATACAAGGACTTCAATCTTTTGCCCAACACTGCAGTCCTTTGCATAAAAGAACCAAAGTCCTGGAGTTAATATATTGCTATACTTCATTGTTTGTCATCATAGGCCATTGCAGCTGGGGAGGTCCAGGTTCAAATTCCTGATGAGCCCTGAAGCTCACCAGGTGATCTTGGGACTGTCCCTGCTTAGACTACCTCAGTCAGACAGCCAAGCTCCTTTCCAGGATACTCCATTCCACCACCACCACCACCACCCAGTTTTAAACACACATCTAAGACTCAATGTCCTCATTGGGCTGTTCTTGGATACCCCACTCCTTAGCCTGCTGATACCACCTCTTTTGTGTAAATAATGCAATTTTGGCTATATAATAAAGACTAGCTCCTGGAGAATACATTTCCTGTTAGGTTATAATAAACCTATAAAGCCTTACACAGCTTGGGACCACAATACCTGATGGAACGCCTCTCCCGACACAAACCCACCCATACACTACACTGAACATCCAAGGCCCTCCTCCGGGTGCCTACTGTGAGAGAAGCTTGGAGGATGCCAACAAGGGAGAGGGCCTTCTCAGTGGTGGTCCCCAAATTATGGAATGATCTCCTTGACAAAGTGCGCTTGGCGCCAACACTGTTATCTTTTTGGCACCAGCCTAAGTCTTTCCTCTTCTCCCAGGCATTTTAGCATGTGTTTTTAAACTGTTTTTAGAAAATGTGTTTTAAATTTGTGTATGTGTTTTTAATGTTTTGATTGTTGCAAACTGCCCAGAGAGATTCGGCTATGGGGCGGTATACAAATTTAATAAATAAATAAACAATAGTGGTGGGGAACCTGTGGTCCTCCAGATTTTGCTGGATTCCAATTACCATCATTCCTGACCATTGGCTCTGCTGGCTAGGACCGTTGAGAGTTGGAGCCCAACAACATCTGGAAGGTTGCTCACCCTGGGACGTAGGATAGGGCAGAGAGAAAGGCACATCCTCATTTGCATGGCCAGTGAGCGAATAAGATGCTTCTTGCATTCAGAATGTAGGAGCTATTCTGGAAGGAAAGCATGATTTGCTGTTTCCAGGGCCCAGGGCAGTTCTTGCTAGTGTTCCAAACTAGATGCATCAGTGTTTGCTCTGTAGACATTCTCTGTCTCTGTCACCCCTTACTTGGAAGCTTCCAAGGGGCATCTGGCTGGCTGCTGTTGGAATCAAAATGCCAGCCTCTCTCTCTCTCTCTCTCTCTCTCTCTCTCTCTCCCTCTCTCTCTCCCTCTCCCTCTCCGAAAAAAAATACCGATAAGTTTTAAAAAAAAAGGTTGCCAATGACCCATTTACCATATCTCAAAAAACACTTTGCAAATTATGCCACCCACCCAATCTGGAAGTGCCCAGCATGTGCTGGACTTGACTAATCTGCAGTCTGATCCAATTAGGCAGTTCTTATGTTCTAAACAACACAAATCTACAATGCCTCAGTCCCATTCTTAGGTTGAGGAGGCAAAACTGCAGCACCTCTGTTTCCACTTAAAAGGATCAAAAAAGAAGAACTAGCAAGTGTCAGCTAGTTAGTGACGGTTAATTAATAAATAATCCCTGTGAAGGCAGCGGCTGCCACTCAGATAAATCATTCCATAGCAGTTCCTTGCAGTGGGATTGTTGCTTTGAAAGTGCTCTACTGTACAGCTGCTTGGAACCAGCTGTAATAGATTTGAGGGGAAATGCATTTAAGAGGCCAGTCATTACCTGATGCTTAATGATCCATAGCCTGTAGAAGGTATGAAGCAAATCTGTACTCTTTGCTTTGGAAAAAGGGCTGATTCTGGCTCTGAAATGTCTGGAGTGCATACAGAAGGGAGTGCTTCAAAGGGAGGCTGCTGAATCCTTCCTCTGGTTATTTATTTACAATTCTGCTTTTCAAACCTAATAGTTGATTCTCGAAGCACTTTGAAATACCAATAGCACAATTACAGGGGTACGCAACAGGGTCCAACAGCGTTGGGTTCAGGAGCTTGACAGAATCCATCAGGCATAATTAACATACATTAATATCAGTTTGGATCTCCAGGCATTAGTCTTGTAGCTGCTATGAAGACGATGCTAGCAGAACACTGCAAACTAGCTAATTTACCATTGGTTAAGTTGGAATGGTTGAAATAAAAGCTGAGCACAGCAGAAATAAGCCAACACTATCCAGAGAGCAACAGTTTTCCTCCCCAGATTGAGTGGGGAAAAAATCAACCCATTTATTTATTTATTTATTTATTTATTTATTTATTTATTTATAGGCCACACTTTTCATAGAGTACATCAAGGCGGCTTACAACATAAAAAGGCATAAAAAAATAAAAATAATAAATATATCATTGAAAAACCAATTAAAGCATCAATAATACTGTATTGGTTGCAGGGAGGGGATGTAAATAATGTTAAAAGGCCTGTCTAAAAGGTTCCGTTTTCAAAATACACCTTAAAGAAAGAAGGGATGGTTCCTGCCAAACCTCCATTTATACGGAGTTCCACAGGGCAGGGCCTGCTGTGCTGAGTGAGAGGGGGGAGCAATGCTGATTGCTTCAGCAGAAAAATGAGATATACATAATAAAGAAAACTAAAACTGACCTGAACACACTACAGCGCCCCCGCACCACCAAGGTAACAGGAGAAGTGGGTCCAATTTGTTTAGGGGCAGGGTATTTTACTGATTAATAACATGTCTGTCCTTTCTTACATCTTTATCTGACATTTGGACATACCTGAAACATTTCTCGTCATTGTGGATGAGGTGCCGTACTCAGTTACTTATTGATCTGCATTATCACAAGAAAAAAAACAATGTTTTTTTAACCCTTTTAAAAAGATGTTTTTAAAGCTTTTAAAAAAAATGTTTTTAAAGTTGTTTTGTTTTGGTGTATTTTAAGGTCCGTTTTTATGATGTTTTGATGTGCTTTTAGCGCTTTTGTTTACCACCCTGGGCTCCTGCTGGGAGGAAGGGCGGGATATAAATCAAATAATAAATAAAATAAATAAATCATCAGCCTGCCAATGTAAGGTACATGGTTACTAGTAACAGCCCCAAGGTTGCAACCCACTTTGCCCTTTGTAAGGCCCTCTGCATCACAACATGTTGCCCTTTTCAGGGCCTCTGGTTTATGAGTTAATTATACTGTTACCCATGCCCATAGCATAACTGGACAGGACATTATCCCTTATACCATGTCAGACCGTTGACACATCTAGCTCAATATTGTCAACTCTGTTGGGCAGGGGCTGTCCAAGGTTTCAGACATTACCTGGAGACACCAGGGATTGAACCTGGGACCATTTGCATGCAAAGCCGACACTTTCCCATTGAAGTACGGCCCCCTTTCCTTGGAAAGGAAGCAATGATTAAGATTTTGGGCTCCTTCTGGGCTCCTTCTGGAAGAGCAGGATACAAATTTAATAAATATATAAATACCTGGGGGGAAATGAAATGAACTGCCTCCAAATCGATTCTGACTTATGGCAACCCTGTGAATAGGGTTTTTATGAGGCTGAGAGGCAGCGACTGGCCCAGGGTCACCCAGTGAGCTTCGTGGCTGTGTGGGGATTCGAACCCTGGTCTCTCAGGTTGTAGTCCAGCACCTTAACCACTACACCGGACTGATAAGTAAGGCCCAGCTAACTGCTGAAAACCCAACAGTGCCAGTAGCCTGACTAGTATGAGTGTTTCACATCATGCTTCTGCCTCTCTGTCTCTGTCTCTGCCTCTCTCTCTCACAATAATGGTGTGCAGAAACTCTGGCGTTTTTGTTTAGTTTTCATCCATATCCAGGAGCTTTTCAAGGTGTTCTCTCCAAACAGATGCTGCTTGGATTCTCCTTCCTTTTGTTCTTGTGCGTGACTCAACAGCTTTTTTTCACCTAACACACCTTTTATTCCAAGATGCCAAACCTGTCCTGGGCTGCCATTCTGGGATTACTAAATAAAACAAGCAAGGCTTCTCAAAGCCCTTTGACAATCTGGCCCAGCTTCATGGAGCACACGTTCACTATTGTTATTCTCCAGCCCCCCCTATAAAACATGCAGGTCAGCATGTATTACTGACTTGTCATCACATCTGCTAATCTCTTGCACCTTGGAATGTTGTTCCCTTAATTTTGCTTCAGGGTGCCATTCATATAGATCTTTACCTTATTTTATTCTTTTTAAAAGGCAGACTTTGCTCACAACGTTTTCTTAATACGCAAGGGCTTTTGCCTCTCAAGGGGCTTAGAAGCACAGGACTCTTACAAAGAGAGGATCAATGTATTATCCCTGCATCCTGATCCTGCTTGATTTACCTCTTTCGAGTCTTTTTGCAAAAGGGATAGAGAGAGAAAACACAATGCCTGTGACCTGATCCCACCTACTTAGGGCTGTTCTGCTGGGATGCCTCAAGTTATTTTGAATATTAATTTTGCTTCCTTTACCCTCCACATGTATGGGCCACACACTTTTTTTTCTCTTCGCAGTGGACAAAAGGGTCAATATGAAAATATGAGAGGTACAAATGAAGTAGCTGACAAAAGCGTATTTTACCTTCCAGGTGTAAGGGATGGCATATTTTGTAGCTGCACTCACTGAAAGATTGTTTGATGAGGTGGTGGCAGACACTAGATTCCACTTGTTCAAACAGTCGGCACGCCACCCCACTGAGGCCACCTTTGCACCAGACATTTGTTCCATCATTATTCCACTTTGAACAGTCAGGGTGTCCCCAAAAGAATCTTCGGAAATGTAGTTTGTGAAGGGTGCTGAGAGTTGTCAGGAGACCCCTATTCCTCTCACAGACCTCCAATTCCCAGGATTCTCTGGGAAGAGGGATTGATTGTTTAACCACTCTGGGAATTATAGCTGTGTGAGGGGAAGATTCCATAAAGGAAGCCACAGACCTGAACTTACAAGATCTGAGAGGGTGGTTCATGACAGATGCTCTTGGAGGTCGCTGATTCAGAGGGTCGCCATAAGTCGTAATCGACTTGAAGGCACATAACAACAACAACAAGGGGAAGAGGGGTCTCCTAGCAACTCTCAGCACACTTCACAGACTACATTTCCCAGGATTCTTTGAGGGACGCCATGACTGTTTAAAGTGGAATAATAGAGGAATAAATGTCTGGTAGGAATGAGGCCTGAGGGGTGCTATGTATGGAATGAGAGAATTAGAATGCAAAACTTGACTAAGGATGGCTGAATCTGTCAATTTCAGTTTCTCACGGTATCTAATTTTTTTCAAATCTTAAATTCACTTCTCCATATTCCATATCAATTTGTGATTTTGTGATGAAAATTCATCAGCATGTCAGTGCAAATCTCCTAATATGCACATTTTTGTATGTGATTTCTCTTGTTATGTTTCTTCAAGTCTTGACATATGGTGACCCTATGAATTATTGTCCTGCAGTAGCATCTGTTATAAACCACCCTGTTAAGATCATCTCAGTTCAGCTCTGTGACTTCCTTTATGGAATCATTCCATCTCTTATTTGGCCTTCCTCTTTTTCTACTCCCTTCTGTTTTTCCTGGCATTATTGTCTTTTCTAATGAATCATGTCTTCTCACTATGTGTCCAAAGTATGATAACTTCAGTTTCATCATTTTAGCTTGTAGTGATAGTTCTGGTTTAATTTGTTCTAACACCCAATTATTTGTCTTTTTCACAGTCCATGGTATGCGCAAAGCTTCCTCCAACACCACATTTCAAATGAGTTGATTTTTCTCTTATCTGCTTTTTTCACTGTCCAACTTTCACATCCATTCATAGAGATCAGGAATACCATGGTCTGAATGATCCTGACTTTAGTGTTCAGTGATACATGTTTGCATTTGACGACCTTTTCTAGTTCTCCCATAGCTGCCCTCCCAGTCCTAGCCTTCTTCTGATTTCTTGACTATTGTCTCCATTTTGGTTAATGACTGTGCCGAGGTTTTGATAATCTCGGACAAGTTCAATGTCCTCGTTGTCAACTTTGTAGTTACATAAATCTTCTGTTGTCATTATTTTAAGTCTTCTTGACGTTCAGCTGTAGTCCTGCTTTTGTGCTTTTCTCTTTTACTTTCATCAGCATTCAATTTAAATCATTACTGGTTTCTGCTAGTAGTATGGCATCGTCTGCATATCTTAAATTATTGATTATTTCTCCCTCCAGTTTTCACACCTCCTTCATCTTGGTCCAATCCTGCTTTCCGTATGATATGTTCTGCATATAGATTAAATAAATAGGGTGATAAAATACACCCCTGTCTCACACCCTTTCCGATTGGGAACCAATCGGTTTCTCCATATTCTGTCCTTACAGTAGCCTCTTGTCCAGAGTATAGGTTGCGCATCAGGACAATCAGATGCTGTGGCACCCCCATTTCTTTTAAAGCATTCCATAGTTTTTCATGATCTACACAGTCAAAGGCTTTGCTGTAGTCTATAAAGCACAGGGTGATTTTCTTCTGAAATTCCTTGCTCTGTTGCATTATCCAATGTATGTTTGCGATATGATCTCTGGTGCCTCTTCCCTTTCTAAATCCAGCTTGGACATCTGGCATTTCTTGCTCCATATATGGTAAGAGCCTTTGTTGTAAAATCTTGAGCATTACTTTACTTGCATGGGATATTAAGCAATAGTTCGAGAATTATTGCATTCCCTGGGATGCCCTTTGTTTGGAATTGGGGTTTATTTTGAACACTTCCAGTCTGTGGGCCATTGTTTAATTTTCTATATTTGTTGACAGTTTTTTGTCAAAATATGGACAGATTCCATCTCAGTAACTTGTAGCAACTCTATCTGTTCCTGGGGATTTGTTTCTTCCAAGAATTTTAAGAATAGCATTCACCTCACATTCTAACATTTCTGATTCTTCATCATACAGTTCCTCCATGAATGAAACTGTCATCCTTGCGTCTCTTTTATAGAGTTCTTCAGTGTATTGCTTCCCATCTTCCTTTTATTTCATCTCGATGATTATTCAACATCCCTACTCTTGATTTAAATTTCCCTTTAATTTCTCTAATCTTTTGGAATAGAGATCTTGTTCTACCTTTTTTGTTGACCTTTTATATTTCTATACAATAACTATTGTAATAGTTGTCTTTGTCCCTACCTACTAATCACTCTATTGTTGCATTTAGGGTTCTGACTGTGTTTCTGTCTCCTTTTGCTTTCCTTCTCTGTTTAACCATTTTAAGAGTTTCATCAGTCATCCATTGAGGCTTTTCTCTCTTTTTAACTAGAGGTATTGTCTTTTTGCATTCTTCCCTGATAATGTCTCTGATTTCACTCCATAGTTCTTCTGGTTTTCTGTCAACTACGTTTAAAGCCTCAAATCTGTTCCTTATTTGATCTTTATATTCTTCTGGGGTGTTATTTAAATTGTATTTATCATTATGATTGCTTTGTTCTTCTTCTTTAGCTTTACTCTGCTTTTCGATATGACCAGTTCATGATCTGTACCACAGTCTGCTCCTGGTCTTGTTTTCACAGGAAGTATGGAATTTCTCCATCTTCTGCTACCAATTATTTACTCAATTTGATTCCTATATCTTTGATTCATCTTTTTGGTTGCTCAAAAAATGTGTTTGCAAGAAACAAATTATTGGCTTCACAGAATTCGTTAAGTCTTTCTCCTGCTCATTTCTGTCTCCTAAGCCCCGTTTCCCCACAATTCCTAGCTCTTCTCTGTTCCCTACTTTTGCATTCCAGTCCCCCATGATTATCAAGACATCTTGTTTGGTGTGTTATCAATTTCTTTCTATACTTCTGTGCAAAATCTCTCCAATTCCTCTTCTTCTGCGTTTGCCTTTGGAGCATAGACTTGGATGATGGTTATATTAATAGGTTTTCCGTTAAATCTCATTGATATCACTTGCTCAGTCTTGCGTTGTAGCTCCTAATTGCTTTTGCTACATCACTTCTCACTATTCAAGCAACCCCGTTTCTTCTTAATTTCTCATTTCCTGCATGAAATATTTTATAGTTGCCTGATTGAAAAGGTACAATTCCCATCAATTTTAATTTACTGACGCCAAGTATTGTAATGTTGATACATTCCATTTCTTGCTTGACAATTTCTAACTTTCCCTGGTTCATGCTTCTTATATTCCATGTTCCTATTGTGTATGTCGTACAACTCCGGACTCTCCTTTTGCACCTGTGCTCATCAACCTCTGGGCATCCATTCGGCTTTGACCCAGTGGCATCATTAGTCATAGCGCTACTCGTACTTGTCCGTTGTTCTTCCCCAGTAGCTCGTTGAGTGACTTCTGACCTGGGGGTCTCATCTTCCAGCACTATCTCGTGTTGCATTTTGAATACTCTGTTCATAGGGTTTTCATGGTAAGAGGTATTCAGAGGTGGTTTACCATTGCCTTCCTCTGCATTTGGATGCATCTGGTGTCTCAACTTTGACCATTCCGCCTTGGGTGCCCCTGCTAGGAGTCTAACCTCCTGGTCTAGACTCCTGAATGGCATTGCTCTCAGCTTCTTCGACACTCTCAAACCTCCTCACCACATTAAGGTGTGCATCCTAGAGGTGGGTGATTTCTCTAATTTTTCGCAAAACATTTTCTCTAATATAATGCATTTTGTATGTAATTTTCCCTTATATAGATATACTGTAGATATATGGATTTTATACACTTTGCCCCAGGATATGCAGTTTTGTACACGTTACTTGGCTGGACTGGAGAACTGCACTGCAAAATTTGGAGATGTGTGAATTTCAAAGAATGGCTGTGTTTTGGTTCATGTATTGTTTCAGAAAGTGTGAATTTGGTGGATTTGCGTGTAAGTGCAAATTGAATCAAATTTATCCCTCATCCCTAAATGGAGGAATCTTTGCATCTCTTCATTCCCCCATATCCATGGGGAGATAATACAAGCTCTCAGTTCATTATGTGGGAAAATGAAACATTCCCCTTTGGAAGTGATTGAGAAGCACAGGTTACAGGAAGATGGAAATCAACAGTGCACCCACTTTTCCTGCTTTTAATTAAACTGGCATATCCAAATAAAAAGTCTGTGCCAAGGTAACCCACAATCTAAGCCAGTGTATGTTATGAAAACCTGTGACCTGCATCTTTTATGCATATCTTTGCATATTTTATTCCACATCTCCTCACCACAGGAAGGTATGCTGAGTTATGTAGGTCATTGCAGCCTTGAAAACAATATTTGGAAATCTTACTGAAACCGCCACTTGACTTGCGAGAATGCCCCAGGAATTGTCTGCTCTATGGTCTGTCTTCATAGCTGTAGGGACTAGAAACTTGCTTCCTTTTCAAACTGCACCCTGAGATTCTAAGGATGCTGAATTCTGCATCCAGTACCCTATCTATGCATCTATGGCTTTTCTGTGCATGTGTGGAATACTCACAGCCCACTTGCTGCAGCTGAGAAAAAGGCAAAGTCCATGTTAGCCAATATTGGAATGCCTTTATACAAATCTATGGTGCAGCCATATTTGGAATACTGGGTCCCGTTCTGGTTGTTACACTTCAAAAAATGATATTTTTGGAGAGCTGGAAAAGGGGCAGGGAAGGGCAACCAAAATGATAAAGGGGCTGGAGCAACTCCCCTATGAAGAAAGGATACGGCAATTGAGGCTATTTAGCTTAGGAAAAGGGTAACAAAAGGTGACAGAATAAGAGGTTTATAAAATTAAGCACGACATGAAGAGAGTGAATACAGAAGGTTTTTTCTCCTTTTCTCACCAAATACTATAACCCGGGGTCATCCAATGAAGCTGAATGTTGGAAGATTCAAGACAAACAAAAGGAAATATTTTTTCCCCACTGTATAAAGTGTTTTTAACGCTTCTGTTTGCCACCCTGGGCTCCTGCTGGGAGGAAGGGCGGGATATAAATCAAATAATAAATAAATAAATATCGTTAAAATTATGGAAGTTACTATCACAAAATGTAGTGATGGTCACCATCTTAGACAATTTTAATCTTCTTAACATAATAGGGACAACCCCCCCCCTGCATGCTTCACTTGCCAACCCCACCACCTAAACCCCAGGAACAGCAACTCTAGGTGCACCCAGCCCCCTCGCCCAATCCCTCAGTGCTGCCAAGTGTTGCCATATGGCCGCTAGTCCACCTCATACAACCACTTCACACCCACTCTCACTCCTCAGTCAGTCACCCACTGGCCCGCCTTCCTCACTTGCTCACACACCTCACAGATGGCTGCCCGTCGCAGTCGACCTCC
Organism: Rhineura floridana; assembly: GCF_030035675.1. Classification (NCBI taxonomy): domain Eukaryota; kingdom Metazoa; phylum Chordata; class Lepidosauria; order Squamata; family Rhineuridae; genus Rhineura; species Rhineura floridana. The sequence continues at coordinate 178,770,743 of NC_084484.1, forward strand.
TCGCTCGCTTGTTCTCCTACTGCATCTGGCCTGGTTGCCACCATAGAATGCTGAAACATCCACACAGCAGTTTGCAGCGCCACCTATCTGTGGCCAAATGAACTGAGGTGTGATGACCTGCAGTTTGACAATTTCTTACATGTCAACGTATTAGGGAAGATGCAAGAAAAGTCCTGCTGTATCAGACAAATGGCCCATCTAGTCCAGACCAACGAATTGCCTTCATATGGACATCCCAGAGGCATCAACCTTCCTGCAATGTCTCTTCCCAGCAAATGAACCCAGACTTTGAACACTGAGACTTTCTATCTACCAATCATGGGCAATGCCTGTTAATAGACGAGTGGCCATCCTAATTTTCCTTGGAAATTGACACTTTTTTTTTGGTATACATTTTATTTATTTTACTTCGCAGGTATCATTACATAACATAAGGTTTTTTCTTCATATCAAACAGATACCAGTATAACAGAACCCAGATACAACTGAGCAACATCAAAAGAGAACAAACAACAATAATAATAAAAATAAAAACTCATGCGGCACTTGACTTATTACTAAGCTGATGTATAATCTTCTTGTTTAGAAATTGATTTCTGTCTGTTCTTTGTATAACAGATGCAACAGTTATAAATCTCCCCATAACTTCCAGGCCTCCTTAGATGGACAATGAATAAATGTATCTTCTGAAGTGTGTTCAATAAAAGAGTGACAAACTAGATAAAAAGAGTCTGGGAAATTGACACTTTTGTACCAGTTCTCCCACAAGATGTGGTGGTGACCACCAACTTTAAAAGAGGATTAGACAAATTCATGGAGGATAGGGCAATCAGTGGCTACTAGCCACGATGGCTATGTTCTACCTCCACTGTTGAAAGCAGTATACCCCTGAATACCAGTTGTTGGAAACTGCAGGAGGGGAGAGTGCTCTTGCGCTCAGGTCCTGCTTGCAGGCTTCCCATAGGCATCTGGTTGGGCACTTTGGTGAGAACAGGATGCTGGACCAAATGGGCCTTTGTTCCGATCCAGCAGCCAGGCTCTTCTTATGTTCAAATATATTTCAGTACAAACTCCCCACTCCTCCCTTCTTTATCAGCTTTTTCAGCAAACTATGGGAGGTATAATTGCTGGCATACTTCACTGCAGTAGCACCAAACTTCTAAGCTACCCCTAAATCCTTACAATAGACAATAAAACAAAAGCCAGCTACAAAAGCCACTATAATTATGAGTGCTCCTAATCCACTTTACTCCTGGCATATAATTTAACATCAGTCCCCATTCCTGATAAGATTCTGTCATAGCATATCTGAAAAGCACTGTGTAAAGTTGGAGGACAGTTTAAACACGTAGAATATCTCCCCCCCCCAAAAAAAAACCACCCTCCACTTGGATTCTGTCATCAGTGTTGTTTATATTTTCTGCAATGCTTCATTAAGCTTCTCTATAGGGATGTAGGAGCAGTTTGTCTTTCCTGAAAGCCAAGGTCCACATCTGTCTCCAAAGTGTGATACAGACTCTAAGCTAGGAAAGAAATGAGCGATTCTAAGAGTTTTTCCCCACCCGAAGAATATTGGCATAAGTGATAAGTAATCTGAGCCTTGAAAAGGAAAAGAGGAAGTGGGAAAGAATGTCATTTTCCCAACTTCCTTCTGCAGCTCTGTGTGCTTTTCAGAGGAGAAAAGGGTAACCACCCTCACCGTGACCAAGGATGCAATGGGGTGATGGTGGTCAGAGTTTTCATGGGCACCAGGGGAAGACCTCAAGAGTGGGCGCCACATTGGCAATCCCTGACAGAGGGTGATAGTGAATACTAGCCCAACTCAGAGTAAGTCCATTAAAGTTAATGGACATGACTAACTTAGGTTCATTCATTTTAGTGGGTCTACCCTGAGTAGGACTTGGTTGAATACTACCCAAAGCTAGTTTTAACTTTGCAGATACATAGATGCACCTTCTGAATGGTAGGCAAAAACACATTCTGAATTAATTCTTTTTTATGAGTCATGCCAGCCTCAAATCCCTGTGGAGAAGGTTTGTACACAGCACTTCTTGATTACATGCTACCCTACTGTGAAAAGTGACTCTGGTACTTAATATACAAGGAGTTTGCCTACTGTATTTCCATCTGCAAAATATTGAAGGATATTCTTCAGAAGCAGAAAATGCAAACGCTGCTGCTGCAAAACAATTCATATTTTTATATTCCTCTTCATAAACTTGGCATGTTTCATGATGAGTCGCTCTTCAGAGGTATAATCTAAAACCAATGTCTAAAATGCAGTGTTCATATTCTCAGGCTGCAGTCCTGCTGCATTTGGAACCGAGACAAAATTTCTCAGATTGTTGTTCTAGCCAGCACTCTGGGGGGGGGGGGAGGCAACTCTGAAGAATATTATCCATCCTTTTCTGGTGGCAGCTGTGATTCTGCCCTTCCCATCCCCTCCACCACAATGCCACAAAATGACACTGGGTTGTGACGGCCCATTGATCCTTGCATCATGGTTCCCACAGCTAGGGTTACCCACATTAACTCTTGTGCCTTCTAAGAACTGCTTTCCTTTGGAGTAGGAGTGGGGGGGGGAGATCATTCAGTTTGCATTTAAAGGTGACCCTGCATAATTCACACTTTCCAAAACAATATCTGAACCGAAACCGATGCACCCTTCTAAATGCACGCTTCTCTGAATTTTGCAATAACAACACAAAAAGAGTCTAGTGGATCAGGCCATCCTGTTCTCACAGTAGCCAACCAGATGCCCAAGGGAAGCCTGCAAAGAGGACCTGAGTGAAAGAGCACTCTCCCCTCCTATAGTTTCCAGCAACTGGTATTCAGAAGTGCACTGCCTCCTAATGTGAGACAGAGACTAGCCGTTGATAGCCTTGTTCTCCATGAATTTGTCTAACCCTCTTTAACACCATCCAAGTTGGTAGCCATCCCTGCCTCTTATAGGAAGGAATTTTATAGTTTAACTGTAAGCTGTGTGTAGAAGTCCTTCCTTTTGCCTGTCCTGAATCTTTCAACATTCAGCTTCATTGGATGTCCAAGATTATTATCAGAAAGGGACAAAAACCTTTCTCTGTCCACTTTCTCCATGCCATGCATAGTTTTGTACGCTTCTGTTATGTTGCCTATTACTCGCCTTTTCTCTAAACTAAAAGCCCCCCAAATGCTGCAACCTTTCCTCATAGGGGAATCGGTCTATCCCCTTGATCATTTTGGTTGCCCTTTTCTGAACCCTTTCCAGCTCTAATGCAGTTCTCCAGCCACGTAACATGTCCAGAAATGCATATACTATGGTAAAGTGTGCATAAAATACATATAATAGTAAGATAAAGCTTCCACAATGGAGTATATTAGGGAAAACGGCTTTGCAAAAATGTTTATATTAGACAAAATTGCATATAAAATGTGTATAGTAGGAGATATTCAAACTAAAATGGTGACAAATTTTCATGAGAACTTAAAAAAAAGAAATCAGAAAGTGAAGTGGAAAAGTAAAAAACTGAACATAAGATCAGCAAAATTAGAAGCTGAGAGAAGCCTAAATTTACAGTTTCGCCTATTCCTGCTCGGGAGCTGGGATTTTACTGGGCATAGCTGTTGCAGCACGACACTCTTGCTTTGATAGAAAAAGCCAACCAGATGTTACTGAACAGTTTAGTATTTCTTAAATCCATATATCTTGGCAATATCCATTAATTTAACAAAATATTCAGGCTACAGACAAGCTATCAACAGCCTACCATCTTAGTAAACTGTCTCCTCCCCCATCTCATTTCCCACCTGTCTACCTTTTTTAAGGTTGCCATATTCTAGTTTCCCAGATCCAGATGGCCTAATTTACAAATTCTGCAAGTTATTTCCAACTTGCCATAGTTTCCAAGTAATATGGTAGGTTGGGACACACACCACCTTTGTACTGGTTTCCCACTCCAAATCACCCTTGTCAAAAGATGCTTTATAGGAAACGGATGTGTCGGGTTTCTTTAGATATTTTTGCATGCAATGTTTATTTGAACCCCCAAAGGCTAAACAAAAAGACAAGACGTCTAAGGCTGCTATCTTTCCTCAAGAGTAACCCCAATTAACACAGTAGGCCTTATTTCTGTATAGGATTGTGCTATTAGTATTGTGGGGTGCCACATGCCCTACTTTTGTTGTTGTTATATGCCTTCAAATCATTACAACTTATGGCCATCCTATGAACCTTTTTTTGAAATATTCATAATGTTTTCATGGTAAGAGGTATTCAGAGGTGGTTTACCATTGCCTTCCACTTCCCAGGCGGTCTCCCATCCAAGTACTAACCAGGCCCAACCCTGCTTAGCTTCCAAGATCAGGCGTGTTCAAGGTAGTATGGCTGTAGGCGTGCCCTACTTTACAGAGGACAATTTGGGGAAGGTCTGCAACTCAATGGTAGAGCATCTGCTTTGCATGCAGAAGGTCCCAGGATCGATCCCTGGCATCTCCAGGAATGGCTGGGAGAGACTCACTGTTTGAAGTCCTGGAGAGTCTCTGCCGGTCAGTGTAGACAATACTGTGCTATATAGACCCAAAAGGCTGACTCGGTATAAGGCAGCTTCCTATGTTTCTGTATTGAAGATGTCCTCTGTTTGAGGACTGGCCAGTCCAAGTCTGGTTTAAAGATGCGGAACCATAAAAAGAGCCAGAGGGGCCTTGAAGTTGCCCATCAGCAGTTAGCAACACGTGGTCAGCAGACTGGTCAGACACACAAGTTGCATGGTGCCTTCCCCACTGTAGTCAAATGCATTGTACTTCTAACTTATAGTATTTATTTCTTAATTTTGCGTCTATACTTGTATATTACCCTATACTAATTTTATGCAAATTGGTATCCTCTTTTTTGGGGGGGGGCAATGCATAACTGGCCACCCCATACTCTTGACATGAGAACTCTAGCTAAGGAGGTCAACCAACACATAGAAATGGACCAAAGAGAAGACATCTGGTAGAACTATCACAGGTCAGTCCAAGGCTGTGGATGGCCATTCCTGAATCCAAACCTGGAGTGTGTGTTCTGCAGTCTAAGATCAGTTGCCGGAGATGGAAACTGACGCTTGGTGTGCAGCATTTGTATCAGGCCTGATAAATCTAAGAGTTCCATAATGCCCACCGTTTTGTAGGGGCAGATATTTCACCCTGGTATTTGCTTCCCTTTAAAGCACATTTCCACCACCAAAAAAAGATTCCTGGGAGCTGTAGTTCACCTCCCACAGAGCTACAGTTCCCAGCACCCTTAATAAACTATACTTCCCATGATTCTTTGGGAGGAAAAATGTGTTTTAAATGTGCTTTAAAATGTACGGTGTGTACATAGCCTCAGTCTACGGTAGCTCAAAACCTGAGACCTTTTAGTGCCAGGCCAAACTCTAGCTCTTTTAGAAGGCTTTTGAGTGATGTTTTCTAGCTATTTTGGCTCCTGATTTATTTATTTATTTTATTTATTTATTATACTTGTATAGCACCCCATAGCCGAAGCCGATTGTGATTTTGAATATTGTTTCATTCTTCTTTGTGGATTTTGCAATGGGGGGGGGAAGGATGGTTATTATCCTTTTTTCCTGAGTTTGCATTTGGTGCACTGAGGGGGTTATTTTGTTATTGTGCCAGGTATTATACTGTATGTTGATGTCTTTAGCTGACCTTTGTGAGTCACTCTTTGATGGAGAAATGTTGGATATAACAACAATAATGAGAGGTAGAATAATCCTAGTTTCTGGCCATGTGCCAACCAGATATCCAGATCAAACTAATCGCATCTAGCCATATGCACATTTCATGATCCCCAAGCCAGCACTGACAGGGAGCATTTGGCCTAATAGACACCTTCAGCTCCTGTCCCTTCTTCTTCAGATAAAAATCCCCCCTTTCCACTCCCCTTATCTTCAAACTTGCCTGCAAAATCTTGCTTTTCAAGTCTCCTTTTGTAGAGTCACAGTAAAATAGCAGAGCTTTGGGGATTTGTCTCCGGGTTTTTTTTTGGTTTTTTTTAAAGTTCCCCTCTAGAGCACAGGGTTGAGTAAATGTACAATGTTGCTGAAAAGCTGTTAACACCTGGTGTCTGAAACAGATCTCCACAGTCAACGTAGATAGTTTTTATGGTCAGCAATTGATAGCACTGCTTGTGACAACGATATAGGGATGGAGCGAAAAGTAACAAAGACCGCTCATAGGTTGAGACTTACATTTCCAGAACTGTTATGGGCAAGGTAGGGCTAGCCTAGCAGGCCCTGTTAGGGTCAAGCTATATTCCAACCTCCTCCATGGCGCAGAGTGGTAAGCGACGGTAACGCAGCCGAAAGCTCTGCTCACGGACGGAGTTCGATACCAATGGAAGGAGGAAGTCGAATCTCTGGTAAAAGCGGTCGAGGTCCACTCAGCCTTCCATCCATCCGTGGTCGGTAAAATGAGTACCCGGCATATGCTGGGGGGTAAAGAAAGGCCAGGGAAGGAACTGGCAATCCCACCCCATATATACGGTCTGCCTAGTAAACGTCATGAGACGTCACCCCAAGAGTCGGAAACGACTCGCACTACAAGTGCGGGGACACCTTTACCTTTTATATTCCAACCGAGACCCACATCCCTTCTGCAATATATATTTAAAATAGTATTGCACCCAGTGTTTCTTTTGGTAAAAAAATGAGGTGCCGGCACTCATATTTTGATAAAAAGGCAGTGGTGGCAGCTAGAGGTGGGCAAGAATTTTGATTTAGTTTGCATTTCAAGCCGAATCTATCAAATTTGCACTTTCCGAAACAACATGAGAACCGAAACACAGCCATCCTTCGAAATCCGCACATATTTGAATTTTGTGATGCAGTTTGCCAACCAAACAATGTTTAGTAAAATGCATCTGTTAGGAGAAAATGTGCTTAAGAATGAATATACAAATGCAAATAACATGCAAAAATGCACTACATGATGAGAAATGGCTTGCAAAAATGTGTATGTTAGTCAAAGCTGCCTACAAAAATGTGTTTATTAGGAGAAATTTGCACTAAAATGCTGGAGAATTTTCATGAGGATTTTATCAAAAAAACCAACCAAATTGCTGCATAAATGTGGAGAACTGAACTTATGATTGGATAAATTAGGGAAAAAAAGAAGTGATGGTACTCTGTACAGGTGAGTGATTAAACCACTTTTAACAGTCATGAAAAATGGACTGCCTTCAAGTCAATCCCGACTAATGGCGACCCTATGAATAGGGTTTTCATGGTAAGCAGTATTCAGAGGAGGTTCACCATTGCCTCCCTCTGAGGCTGAGAGGCAGTGACTGGCCCAAGGTCACCCAGTGAGCTTCATGGCTGTGTGGGGATTCGAACCCTGGTCTCCCAGGTCATAGTCCTGCACTCTAACCACTACACCACACTGGCTCTCCTTAACAGTCATAGCCTACCCCAAAGAATCCTGGGAGCTGCAGCTTGTTAAGGGTGCTGTTAGGAGACCCCATTCCCCTCACAGATTCCCAGATTGGTTTAACAATCCCAGGGAACTCTGGTAATCATAACCCTCTGAGGGGGAATGGGATCTCCTAACAGCTCTCAGGACCCTAAACTACAGTTCCCAGGATTCTTTGGGGGAAGCGAGGTGTGATACTGCTTAAAATGCCTGGTGTGGATGTGGCTCTAGAGTGCATCTTCTCCACAGATGTGTGACCTGATGGGAATGAAAAGAGTAGGTTTCAAGGAGAGAGAAATTTAGGATGAAGCTGGAAACATGGAATTTGAGCAGCGTGCCGGGGAGAGATGAAGAATGTCAACTTCCACGAGCCTAATGCAGGTGTGGGAAACATTTGGCCTGTCAGATGTTGCTGAACTCCAACTCCCATCAGTCCCTGCAAGCATGCCCAATGGCCAGGGATCAATTCAGCAACATCTGCCGGGCCAAAGGTTCTCCATACTTGATCTAATGTGAGAACTACATCTAGCACAGGGCGAAAGGGTGAGAGGGCCTTCCAGCCAAAGGCTGTACAACCCAGCATCACCTGAGAGCATTCCAGACAAACAACACCCTGCCAAGCCTCTCCTACTTGAGCCTGTGGATGGGTAGTGATCCGAGGAGGCTTGTAAAATTCTCTCTGTTGGGAAAAAAGGCAGGGTTGGTGTTCTGCTTACCTAGTCACAAAAGAACAAGAAAGCATCCTGAGAATGAACCTATTCTCTGAGTACCTGTCTAGGGATAGACCCCCAAATCTCTCCTTCTGGGGCCTCTGGGTGGGTGAAATTCTAGAGGCCAGATTTTGGAGGTGGGCCCAAAAGCCAACTCTGTTGGTAACACACAGGAGGGCTGAATGTCAGCCCCCAGACCCTAATTTCACCCAAAAAGCTACAGTTTTGTACCTGCCTATGGAACTAGTGGGGCAATTAGTTTCTATGGAGGTGTGAAATTAGTTCCACTGTGGTGGGAGTGAAATGAGGGGGGAGAACCCCCAATGGGCCTCTGCATGCATTGGTCCTCCTTCCCCCAGTGCTGATCCTGTGTTGGGGTTGGTCCTCCTTCTTCTACCCCTTGATTTTGCATCACAAGTTCCCCCCCCCAATTCATGCAAACTAACAGGGCAGCTTCACTCCAATATCTTGCATTTGGACAGGGGGGAAATTGAGTGCTCGGGTTTTAAGCCTTAAGGAAAAGAGGTTCAAGGGTTGGAAGGCATATGTCTACTGTGGATTTGGTCTTTTGAATCATCTGGCTTCAAATCTGGCCCATACTCAGAACATACTTTTGCACCATCCCTATCCCAGAGGTAAAGAATGTAAGCTGGGCTACTTTCCAAGGTTCCAATTCTATTATAACTTATTGAGTCTAGCCAGCTGCCGTCATGCCTCTCTGCCATATAGCAGGAGTACAGAGAAACACTGGCCTGGTAGATCAGCATCTTTGCCTAGATGGATAGATTGGTGTCAGGTCTGGTGCCAGGCATGACAGGGCCCTTGGGCCAGCCTGCCCTGGACCTGCAGCGCCATAGCCCAACACCCCCCCATACATGTGAAGTGGGGGTAATAAGCCTGCCTGTGCGCCCCACCTACCTCTCATGTTGTGTGCATGACATGCATACATAGTGCGCATGCTTGCCATCAACCAAGATGGCAGCAGGGGCATTAGCCCCTTAGGGAAGCCCTCCCACCATCTTGGATGATGGCAGGCATACGCACACCTCATTCACGCTGATAGGAGAGGTAGGTGGGGCTTGTGTGCAGGCTTATTGAAGCCCGTGCTGTCTATATTGGGGGGGTGCCTAGAGGGTTGCAGGTTCCGACACTGCCATGGATCATGGAACGAGAGCGCCACCCTCCCACCCTAACGAGGGGCCCTTCGGGGGCCCCAGCCAGGGCCCAACTTGGCTGCCCTCTGGCGCCTGCCCTGACTGGCGTTATTCCAGGCACACTTTGTAAATCTGCTAAAAGTTGTGGCTGATTTCTTGGTACTAATATTTAATGTCAGAACTGTAACACACTTATTTGTTAGGATTTAGAGCTCATCCTACCCCTGAAGTGTGTGTGTGGGGTGGTGTCAGATGCAAAAGCGGACAAGGCTTCTGCATCTTTAATAGGTGCACTGGAGGGAACTTCAGCAAGTGTCACTTGTCACTATTAAAGGTGCAAGAGCTCTGTCCTCTGACCACCCTATTTGACCACCCTACCCTGAAGTCTCTTAGCAGGTGACAAGACTTAGGAACAAGTGATTTTTTTTTAACAGTCCAATTTTTTCTAGTCCAATCCTAAGGCTCTTCCAGATGTCCTTTTTATTGTGCATTCATTAAGATCTGAGCTCATGATGATAGTGGGGTGGTTATACTTGATCTTTCAGTACTATTTGCGTCTGAAAAAGTTTCATGGTGGACATACTGCTTTGTTTCCAATCAGTGCATGTCCTGCAACTTCCTGCTGGAATCCTGTAACTTTTTATACCACTATAATGTTCCGGGTGTTGTTTTTTGTTCTGCTTTTGTTGTTATGTTAACGTTTGTTTCTGTGCCACTTTTTGGCCAAAATAGGCCCCCAAGGTGCTCACAAAGGAAAATGTACTCTAGCGTAGTGGTTCCCAACCTTTATGAGTACGGGACCCCTTTTATGAGCTCAAAAAATTTCATGACCTCCCCCCATGCCGATTGTAATTTTAGCCTCTGTTAACTGAAAAAAATGGTGTGTGGCAAAATCACATCTCCAAAAATCCCTTTTCATAAAAAGCTCCCTGCAGACAGGGAAGTGTTGCTTTCTTTTCTTAATGCAAAGTTCCAATCAAATTGGGTTCCCTCTCCTGCACACATCCAAAGTCTGAAGATATACAGACCTGTCTCCCAACACCAGTGGGTTACAGTGTTGGACTACAATCCAGGTTCAAATCCTCACACAGCCATAAAGCCCACTGGGTGAACTGGGGCCAGACACAGTCTCTCAGCCTGACCTAAGGATAAAATGGAAAGGGGGGGGGGACACTTGTGCAACGTGGATGCAAGGTGAGATATAAATGCAATAATAATTAAATAAATAAATACATTTCAGCAGCAGCGCTTGTTCTGAGTAAGGGTGTCATCAGCAGCCGCAGTGCAAGGAAATGGGAGCTGGTGATAGTAACTTTTTCTTCCTGGTAGCTTCACCCTCAGCATCGTTTGGCATCTGCCACATGTTTTATAGGCCGATGCATGTCCTTGGCATGCCTGAAAGATTATCTGGCGCTTCAGCAAAAGTCCTCCCTTCTCATCTGGAGCAAGGGGGAAGTGTCACCTGCAGCGGCAGTTGAGAGTAGGCAGTGTCCAGGAAGTGAAGACGTTTTTTAAAAATTAATAAATAATGAATTTCTTTCCTGTTCGCAGCCTCCTCTGGATTACTTCATGGCCCCCTTGGGGGTCATGGCCCCTAGGTTGGGAACCACTGCTCTAGTGCATAAGTGCTCTTCCAGACAGTAACAACATGATAACACTGGGAAGTATCGCAGAACATCTAAAAAAGTGGAATGATGTGTGGACATCCCACTATAAATCCGTCGCACTATTATTGCACAATTACATGTTTCACAATTAAAAAAAAACCAGTCTGGAGGGACTACTAATATGCATGCTTCTTTGGAAGTGCATGTATAGGAGTGTCATGGTAGAATTTGCTAATAAGAGTGTCAGGCAAGGCTACAGTTTTTGTGGTTTTAGACAGGCCTCTCAAATATATTTGTTTGTGATTATTAATTATATTTTGCTGGGCAACTAAGCTGACGTGCAAAAGTTACTTACACCTGATTTCTACTCAGTAATGAATGCAGTGGATGGAGCCAAGTATTTTTGCAGTAATGTGCATTAAGCAAGTTCAGAAAGCGTAAAGAAAAGTGTGTGAATGGAGGGGGGCAGGATCCTCAAACTATGTACCAGTCAGGCTTTGGATCCCATGCTGACTTTGTCATTTAGCTTCCAGCAGGGTAATGACTGTATCCCAGGGGGATTTTCACTTTACAAGAATGAGGCGTTTCAGTTCCACAAGGCAAGTCACAATTCACAGTGCCAAGTGGGACCCATTTTGGATAAAATTACCCACCTGATTTCAGCTTTGTGTTTAACCTCTCCCCCCCCCCCCGGTCGAGGTAAAGCTGATTTGGGTTGGCCAAAGCCTTCAGATGGTAGTTCAATGACGGTAGATAGAGAGAATCGAGAGTTCAAATTGTACAAAGAGAAAAAGAAAAACCAGACCCCCTTTGGACTTCTTTTCTGTCAGAGTTCTCATAATTTGTTGAAATTCATTAAAAATCAACCATGTTCACAGAGTACCTGTAATCCTGTTACTGACCTTGCCCCATGCTTTGACCTTCATCTTCTGCAGTTTAAAAGTAAAAAAAAATGCCTGGCTGATTTTTAATTAATTTAAGCAAATTTGGCTTGAACTCAATGATAATGTCAGGCATACTCAGTAAGAACCAACTGTCAGTGTTCTAAAAGCCAGACTCACAGCTGCTTGGCTTAGCTAATCAGGGGCCACCCCACACCAGCCCTTTATTTCACGTGAGATAGTCATGGCTTCCCCCAGAGAATCCTGGGAAGTGTAGTTTGTGAAGGGTGCTGAGAGGAGACTCCTATTCACCTGACGGAGCTCCAGTGGCAAGAGTGGTTAACAGTCAGCTACTCTGACTGAAGCTATGTGAGGGGATCAGGGCATTTCCTAGCAACTCTCAGCACCCTTCACTAACTACACTTCCCAGGATTTTTTGCTAGAAGCCATCACTGTCTAAAGTGAAATTTTCATGACGACTTTAAAGAAAGTTTGTAAACTAGTGTGGAGAACTGAATTTACGATTGGAAGTTAGAGACCAAGAAATTACAAAATTCACAGATTCACTCATCCTTGAGAGGCAAGTTCATGTTCATCTGAACCCTTATATCCCTGCTCAATCACTGAGATCATCTGCAGAAGCAGCCTTGGTCATCCCAGGAGCTGGCAAGGTTCATTTAACATCACCCAAAATTGAGCCTTCAGTGTCATTGGCCCGGTTCTCTGGAATGCTCTGCCAACAGAGATTCAGCAGGCACCCTCTGTTTTAACTTTTAAGTGCCTGCTGAAAACGTTTCTGTTCCACCAGGCTCATGCAGGCAATTAAGAAGATGCTCTCTTTTTTTGCAAGAGTTGATCTTTGATTTAATGTTTTTATTGTATGGTTGTTGTTGTTTTTAACTTGTAAACCACTTTGATATTTTTAATGAAATAGCGGTATACAAATATATTTATAAATAAAAATAAAATGTAAATGTTTCTACCCTAGAATGGCTGTCTCTCTCTTCACACCATGTTTTACAGCCATCTGACAGACTTTTCAAGGATTCCGTTGGCTGAGTTGGCAGCCTCCAAAAGTGCATTTGACCTCTCATTTTCCACTGCCTGTTTCTTGTCTTTTTCCTTTTTTCTTTTCTAGAGAGTGGCCTGCTTTATGCCATTTATAGTTCGTAAATTCTTCTAAGCATGTGTTCACTCTCTCTCTCTCTCTCTCTCTCTCTCTTTTTAAAAAATCCTCATTTTATTTATACAATTGCAGGCATATACTTGATAGGATGCAGCAAATAAGAGAGTAGTTCCTGTTCTGTCATGAAAAAGTCACAGATCAGAATACAGCATGAGGCTAAAGAAGGAAGAAAGGGAAACCAGCCACACTTTTGTTACATACATTTTGTGAGCAGTCCTGTGGAATCTAATAGGGAGTAGTTAAAAATATAAAAGGGATAGCATTCTCTCTTGCATTCCCAAGTTTTAACAGAATTCTACTTATTTCATTTCCATTAACTTGGGTGAAACTTTTCCCAAAACCCTGTAACTGTGTATGTGGAAGAGGAGAAAAGTGTTTGAAAACTTTAAATTGATGCTCACAAAGAAAAAAGAAAAGGCCCAGCTTAAGAATACCTGCCTCTCAAAAGCTTAGCATCTGTGCCAGTATCCAGAGCTGAGAGAGAAGAGGATAATCACAAACTATTGTCAAAGTCATTTTTCATTTTTACTTTCCCCCTCCAATCTGTGTATTGAATTATCTTCCTGCCTGCAATGAATTCCTGTTCCTCTCCATCACACAAACACCATCATAATCAGCCCTGAACAAACCCTGGAACTCCTGTTCCTTTCTGCTGTGCGCTAAACAGTAAGATGAGCAATAGCTAAGATGTATTTGATTTCAGGAGATGTTTTAGCATCCCTAAATCATCTTCTGAAGGCATGCGGATGCTTCAATCTGCAGCAGGTTGGGATTTTTAAAATAAGATAATTAAATCGTCCGTTCCTTCTTTTTTCTATGTATTTGTTAACCCTGACAGAGAGAGAAAGTAGTCCTCCAGCTGCTAGTTTGGTGGCCACAACGGTGGTCTCTTCAAACATTGGCCTTTGAGTCTCTTATTTGAGATGATGGCTATGTACTGCCTGGGAATCACAAGTGTGGACAGTGCCGTTACACTCAAGTCCTGCTTGCAGGCTTCCCATAGGTATCTGGTTTACCAGTGTGAAGTCAGGATCCAGGACGGTATTAAACTTTGGTGTGATACAGCAAGGCTGTTCTTATATATATATCTCCATTAACAGAAGCAGTATACCCATTGCTGGGGATCATAAGTGGGGAGAGTACGCTTGCGCTCATGTCCTGCTTGTGGGCTTCCCATTGGGGCTTCTGGCTGGCCACTCTGAGAACAGGATGCTGGACTAGATGGGCCTTTGTTCTGATCCAGCAGGACTCTTCTTCAAGGTCCTCTTGTGGATAAGAAATTGGTTAAGAAGCAGAAAGCAGAGAGTAGGAATAAACGGACAGTTCTCCCAATGGAGGGCTGTAGAAAGTGGAGTCCCTCAAGGATCGGTATTGGGACCTGTACTTTTCAACTTGTTCATTAATGACCTAGAATGAGGAGTGAGCAGTGAAGTGGCCAAGTTTGCTGACGACACTAAATTGTTCAGGGTTGTTAAAACAAAAAGGGATTGCGAAGAGCTCCAAAAAGACCTCTCCAAACTGAGTGAATGGGCGGAAAAATGGCAAATGCAATTCAATATAAACAATGGTAAAATTATGCATATTGGAGCAAAAAATCTGAATTTCACATATACGCTCATGGGGTCTGAACTGGCGGTGACCGACCAGGAGAGACACCTCGGGGTTGTAGTGGACAGCACGATGAAAATGTCGACCCAGTGTGCGGCAGCTGTGAAAAAGGCAAATTCCATGCTAGCAATAATTAGGAAAGGTATTGAAAATAAAACAGCCGATATCATCATGCGGTTGTATAAATCTATGGTGCGGCCGCATTTGGAATACTGTGTACGGTTCTGGTCGCCTCATCTCAAAAAGGATATTATAGAGTTGGAAAAGGTTCAGAAGAGGGCAACCAGAATGATCAAGGGGATGGAGCGACTCCCTTACGATGAAAGGTTGCAGCATTTGGGGCTTTTTAGTTTAGAGAAAAGGCGGGTCAGAGGAGACATGATAGAAGTGTATAAAATTATGCATGGCATTGAGAAAGTGGATAGAGAAAAGTTCTTCTCCCTCTCTCATAATACTGGAACTCGTGGACATTCAAAGAAGCTGAATGTTGGAAGATTCAGGACAGACAAAAGGAAGTACTTCTTTACTCAGCGCATAGTTAAACTATGGAATTTGCTCCCACAAGATGCAGTAATGGCCACCAGCTTGGATGGCTTTAAAAGAAGATTAGACAAATTCATGGAGGACAGGGCTATCAATGGCTACTAGCCATGATGGCTGTGCTCTGCCACCCTAGTCAGAGGCAGCATGCTTCTGAAAACCAGTTGCCGGAAGCCTCAGGAGGGGAGAGTGTTCTTGCACTCGGGTCCTGTTTGCAGGCTTCCCCCAGGCACCTGGTTGGCCACTGTGAGAACAGGATGCTGGACTAGATGGGCCACTGGCCTGATCCAGCAGGCTCTTCTTATGTTCTTATGTTCTTAAGAGAAGAATAAGTGTGTCGGAGGGATTGTGGGAAAGTTCAAAAGACAGAGAAAAATACCCAGAACATGCTTCCAAACTGGGATTTTAGTCTTTTTTAGCCATGCTTTGTTAGGAATGTAAGATCTGTCAGTTTCTATTCTCTCTGTTTCTAATTATTCCAGTCTTAAATATAGTCCTCCACATTTCTGCAGCAATTTGCTATTTTCTTTAAAAAAAAATCCTTGTGAAAATTCATGAGCATTTTAGTGCAAATTTCTGTTACTAAACACATTTTTGTATGTAGTCTTGACTAATGTCATTTTTGAAAGCAGTTTCTGCTAACATAATGCATCTTTGTGTGTTATTTTCACTCTATTCATTTTTATGCACATTTCCCCCTAATATATGCATTTTAGTAAATGTTGTTTGGTTGGAGAAGTATATCGCAAATCCAGATTCTGGATCCAGAATTGGCCTCCACAGTCACTTACGGACCCCACTGTTAAAGACCTTATCTTGGAAGACAATCTTACTCGGCCACGAGAGATTGTCAATGAAATGCAAAATTTGGAAAACTGCAAATTTTGAAGGATGGTTTCACTTCTCATATTGTTTTGGAAAGTCTGAATTTGATAAAATTCAGCTTTAAATATTAACGGAATCAAATTTCTTGCCCATCCCTGCGCTTGGTTCACTCGATTTTTACCCAACATCAACATGATGCAGTCATTAAATCGCTCTGTTTTCCCTCTGGTTGGAATGTGGGAAGTTGTCTTATACCAGGCCAGGCTATTTATCCATCAAGACCAGTTTGTTTGCTCTGTGATGAATCCTAAAGCAAGAACCTCAAAGGTGCTGGAAATACATATACCTAAACCACATCTTCACCATACATTTAAAGCACTTTAAAAGCCATGGTTCCCCCCCCCAATCCTGGGAGCTGTACTTTGTTAAGGGTGCTGAGTGTTGTTAGGAGACCTGTATTCACCTCACAGAGCTACAATTCCCAGAGTTCCCTGGGAAAAGGGAATGACTGTTAAACCACTCCTTCTTAGTTTTGTCCTTGATTCTAATGTCTTTTCTCAGAACACAGCATTTTTGGAAGAACAGGAGAATAGTACAGTCTTCACAAGAGTAGATGCTGGGAGTAGCTATTCTTCTGTCTTTGTTAAAAAAAGGGTGGGAGGTTTGAGGTTTACAGTGATATAACAAGCAATTGAACCTATTGCACACCTTCTCTATTGCCTGTGGTCCCATTTTGTTGTCTTATTTATTCATTTGATTGGTTGGTTGGTGGGTTGGTGGGTTGGTTGGTTAGCAGTAAAACACTTTTCTGGATACCTACTTGTCTCTCTGTCTGCCTCTCTCTTTCTGTATTTCTTTATGTGTAATGGCAGTTCAACGACGGAACAAAAACATTCCTGTCTCCATTGATTTATATGGAAGGAAAGGCTGTACCCCTGAAAACAGATGGTAAGGGACAAAGGTCCAGTGCTCAGTAAAGACCCTGATGCCCTGAAGGTTGTTGGCAGCAGGTGGAAGTAGACTTCTGCTCCTGACTAGCTGTTTTCAGAGCAGCAGCTCCATCACTACCACCTCCTTCCCATGCAAGTCAATGGAAGGAGAGATGCCTCTGTTGATTTTACAGGGGTGGGGAAAGCCTGTAACCCTGAAAACAACTAAGGGGGGTGCAAAGGCCCTTGTGGCAACAAGGTTCTTGCTGAGTGGTGGGACGTTGGCCTCACTAAGTGTTTTCAGGGATGCAAACCAATAGAGATATTAAATACTTATGATCGGCACTTCTCATCCAAAACAGGCACATGTTTTTTGACATTTAATGGGCAGTCATTGGGGAATCGTGCTTAAATGAATAAGTGTTTTGGCACTAATTAAACAATAGATTTTTTAAAAGAGAAATAAGGATCTATTGGATTTTTTTAGATGACTGCTCAGGTGAATTGGACTATCTCCGCTAGTGTGGAGAGTCGATTGCAGTTCTGCTTGCAGCTTACAGCAGAACTGATTAGCCTCCCGTGTGGAAATACCGAAGGAGCCCTTTTAAGAAATCACTATATTACTGGGTGATTCATTGTATCAGATTTTCAAAGAAGAGAGTACTGAATCTCTTGCCACAAAATGGCAGATTTCTTGTCTTACAGGCCAATTCTACGCATGTTTACTCAGAAGTAAATTGCTCCCTAGGACAGGGGTGCAGAGCCTCAGGCGCGGGGGCCAAATGCAGCCCTCTAGGCCTCTGCCTGACCCTTGGGACTCTACACAGGCCACACCACCACTCCTGGCCATATATTTATTATTATTGTTGTTATTGTTGTTGTTGTTGTTATTTATACCCCGCCTTTCGGCCAAAGGCCCTCAATATACTGTACCCCTTTCTAGGCCACATCCTTTCCTGGCCCTTCTCTGTGTCCTCTTCAACTGCCCTGTACTGTGATAATGCTTCTTGTTTGCTCTCCTGCCTGGATCTCTGGGTTTTGTCTGGCTAGAATGTGCCCCTATTGTGCAATGGTGACAGTCACATCCATTCCCTTGTCCACTTTTTTCCTCTGGTCCTGCACTACACTGGCATTTATTTATTATTTAAATTTATTTATTTAAAATATTTCTATCCTGCCCTTCTACCCTGTAATAGGGCACTCAGGGTGGCTTACAAAAATAAAATCAAACACGTACATAATAAAATTGTAAACAATAAAATCACAAAAGCATTAAAATAAATTAAAATACATAAAATAAATTAAAATACATAAAATACTATATACACACACACACACACACATATACATATATATAGGGAGTGGTACTAAAGGGGTATTTTATTTATTTAAAGGGGTATTTTATTTATGGCATGTGGCTCAAGTTAACACTTTAACATTTTAACACTTGGAAGCCACTTTCTGGCGGCTGGTGACAGAGAAATCCTAAGGTTGAAAATTCATGTGGCAATAAATCAATGGGTCACCATACCAAGTCAGTTTGGACTTGTGGGTCACCATACCAAAAAGGTTGGGAACTGGTGGCCTAGATGGTTGCCATGATTCTATGTGGCAATGTAATCTTCTTTTACTTCCCTCGGTATTCATTCCAGAAGTACTACTATTAAAGTGGATTCATTTAAACCAAATAAACACATTTATGTTATCTGTCAATATAACCATTAGATGGAGGGCTGGGGCTGATGGGATTTGGAGTTCAACAACATCTGGAGGGCACCAGGTTGGGGAATCCAAAAGGGGGGGAAAACTCACTGAGCATGTGTAGCCCAAGTGCTCCTGTCATCTGCCTTCACAGCATTTATATCCTGCTCTTTAGCCAGCAAGGCTCCCAGTGTGGCTTACAATTCAATAAAAATAATGCAAGACAGGCCCTGCCCTCAGGCTTACAGTCTAAAAAGACACAACATGAAAAGAAAAATGGGAAGCGGAGGGAAGAGGAAAACAAGCCAATGTCTTAATGCTGCACAAGGTTCTTAAAATAGCCACCTGGGATGGAAATGAGCTTCTCACAATATAAAAAACAAAGCCTGGTCGGGCCAGCTGAAAAAGAGATTGGCGGCCCAACTTTCGTAAAAGTCAGTGTAATGCATCCGGAAGTGGTTGACCTTACAGGGTAAGGACCTTCCGGGCCTACCTAAAATTTGCCACTTTCTTGTCACTCCTGCTGCAGGAGTAGACTCATGGGGACCCACTTGATACCATTTCTTTCCCCCCCCCCAAGAAATGGTCCTACTGATATTGCTGTGCCTTGCAGGGCAGAGGACTGATGGCCCGGGCGGGAGAGGGGCCCAACCCAGCATGCGGAGATAACAGTTCCTTGCCGTCTGCTGCTGCTTCACTTCCTCACAGAGCATGCCAAGTGCCGCTGTCACTTAATGCGGGTGTGGGGTGTGGGGACCTCAGTGCAGGCGCAGTTGCAAAGCTAGTCCGGCATTCCTCCTGCCACACCCACATTGTGCTGAGATCTCTGCACCATACCCTTGTCCTTCTCCCTCTGCTTAAACAGCAGCAGTGCTCAATGTTGGGAAACCAGGTGCACAACGCCACCCTTCCTGTGCCTCCCTGCCGACCGCTGCTGACTGCACCAATCCCCACCCTTAACCTCTGTCTAATGTGGGAGTGAATTCCCTGCAGAAACCAACAACAACCTAGAGGTTGGAGCCCTAATCAGACTTGCCCCTTACCCTGCTACAGGTTGCAGTGTATGGTGCATTGTGGGCATTCCCATTGTGATGTGGGACATTTCCCAGGTAAAAAGCAGTTGATGTAGACACAACCTCAAAGAGAGGTCTCTGAGATCTAATCCAGCATTCTAGCCTGCTGGGAAATTAATGTTTTCTGATTGTTTCAGCCAGTAATGGAAAGAACTGAATTATTCAGCAGTTCTGGCTTTATTAATGCAGTTCATTAGAAGCATTTCTTTCCCCCACCCTCCCTTCTTATGCATGGGAATCAACAATTATTCACATGCAAAGGATGATGGGAGGTGTGTGTGAGTGTGTGCATACATAGCGATATGTTTATATCTATATAAACATCTATATTTACACACTTTACAGGTTGTTGAGAGTTAGTGATGGAAAGATCTATCAATATGAGTTTTCTTAGTTTCTCATTTTTCCAATCTTAAATTCAGTTCTCCACATTTCTGTAGCAATTCACGAATTTATTTATTATTTAAAATCCTCATGAAAATTCTGCAGCATTTTAGTGTGATTTCTCCTAATATTTTTATAGGGAGTTTTGATTAACGTACACATTTTTGCAAGCAATTTCTTGTCATATAATGAATTTTTGTGTTGTTTTAATTCATATATTCATTTTTATGCACACTTTCCCCTAACATGCATTTTTGGACACATTGTTTGGTTGGCGAGCTGCTTTGCAAAATTCAAATAAGTGCAAATTTCAAAGGATGGCTGTGTTTCAGCTCTCATATTGTTTTGAAAGGTGCAAATTTGATAGATTTGACTTGATTGAATTTCTCACTCTACTGCAGAGTGATGAACCTTGTATTATTTATTTTAATGTATTTAAGATATTTCCTAGCTGCCTTTTCCAGAGCAATGCGCAAATATGAACTAAGAACATTTTAAAACTGGCGTCAGAATTCAGAATTTAGATACTAAAACTGAAGGAGATGTATGGTCGTTGACTTCACAAACTAGCAATCCCATTATAAAATATAAAAAGCAATGTACATTAACTTATCATTAAAAGCAGATTGAGATAAAAACATCTCGATTGTCCCGGAGTGCAGGACATGGAATAATGGGCTCAAGTTGCAGGAAGCCAGATTTCGACTGAACATCAGGAAAAACTTCCTAACTGTTAGAGCCATATGACAATGGAACCAATTACCTAGAGAGGTAGTGGGCTCTCCGACACTGGAGGCCTTCAAGAGGCAGCTGGACAGCCACCTGTCGGGAATGCTTTGATTTGGATTCCTGCATTGAGCAGGGGGTTGGACTTGATGGCCTTATAGGCCCCTTCCAACTCTACTATTCTGTGATTCTATGATCTTCAGGGCCCAGCTAAAAGAAAAGTAGGAAGGGAGTTTCATAAAGATGGGGCCACCATTAAAAAGATGCTTCAATTCCCAGAGTGATTTAACAATTAATCCCTCTCCCCAGGGTACTGTGGGAATTATAGCTCTGTCAGGTGAATAGGGGGTCTCCTAACAACTGTCACCACCTCTAACAAACTATACTTCCCAGTATTCTTTGGGGGAAGGCTATGATTTTTTAAAGTGGTATAATAGTACTTTAAATGTATAGTGCAGATGGGACCTCAGACTCAAGTATGTGTCTTTTTTTTCCCCTAGTGCATAGCATATATAAACCTTCCCCCTTCTTTAAATTTAAGAGGTCAAGTTCCTTACTGTACATAAAAAAATAACACTCTTAGAAAAAAATAATGACTGCTATTATATTTTTCTCATGAAAACTGTTGAATAGCCAGTCTTGAAAAATGTGTTTTAACCATGGAACATTTCTATTTTGCTTAATTGTCCTGAATAGCTGATGTCAGAATTGGCTTTCTAGGGCCAAAGCAAACATTGAGTAAAGGGATCAAAATGTATCAAGGGAGAGTGAATTGACTGTGATGCTGACAGACTTGTTCAGTGATCTTGGCTGAGAAATCCAGCTGATGTAGACATTGGCAGCATTCCACAGACCACTTTCTGCAGAGCTGTTTTCCCCGAGTCCATTCCTGAAAAGCTGAGGGTGTGGCTGTGGAACCACTGGGCTTCTCAAGCTGGGGATTTGGGCATCCAGATGTGGGTGATTCCAGGTCAAACTAGAGAAGAGTATGGGCATTCCTCCTCCCACCTAAATGTTGTCTTCCTGATGAAGAAAATGCCCCCAAATCTCTCCCAAGACATTTTGCTATCTGAGATGGATAAGGATGAAATGATCTGTCACTTTCGGTTCTCACCATTTCTCATTTTTCCAACCTTAAATTCTCTGCGTCTTTGGGGCAATTTGCCACATTTTTGTTTTTTGAAAAAATGCTCATGAAAATTCATCAGCATTTTAGTGTGAATTTCTAATAAACACAGCTTTGTATGCAATTTTGACTAATGTGCACATTTTTGCAATCAATTTTCCATAATATAATGAATTTTAATGTTATTTTCACTAATATATTCATTCTTATGTGCAATTTGCATTTTTTGTGAATGTTATTTGGTTGGAGACTGCATCACAAAATTTGGATAAGAGCAAATTCTGAAGGCTAGCTGTGTTTCCATTCACATATTGTTTCAGGAAGAAGTGCACATTTGGTAGAATCACATTTAAACGTGAATTTAGTTGAATTTCTCCCCATCTCTCAGAATTGTGCCTTCAAGGTGCATACTACCAAGGGCTATTCAAGTTATTTGCACCCTTTTCTCCTCCGTGGCAGTAAAAACTGAATTTGCTGCCTATCTAGACACCTAAAAACAGCTTCTTCGGGGTCCCGGTTTCCCATCTCTTGCCTAATGGTAGGGCTTGCATTCTGCTTTTGTTAAAGAAAATGTATGGCAGCCTTCCCCAGCCCAGTACCCTCCCGATGTTTTGGACTACAACTCCCATCAGCCCCAGCCAGCACTGGCTAGGGCTGATGGAAGTTGTAGTCCAAAATATCTGGAGAACACCAGGTGGGCAAAGGCTGGTATGGCATGATACTGCACATAAATTAATTACTGAGTTATAATGAGACAAGCCTTTTTTTTTAAAGGGAGCTTGGGGAAGCCCCAGCTTTGCAATAATGTCCTAAAGTATCTATTTAAATATTTTAATTTATTAATTAAAATATGTATATACCACCTATTCCATTCCCAATGTGGTGTACAGAAATCCATAAAATAATTAACTTATTTAAATATTTGTATTTATTTTTTAAAAATACAGTGAGTCTCAAGGCAGTGTACAGAGACTCTCTCTCTCTCTCTCTCAATAGATAGATAGATAGATAGATAGATAGATAGATAGATAGATAGATAGATAGATAATCACACCACCTTTAAAGGTAAATACCTTAAGGTGTTTTACGAATCATAAAAATAGATATAAAATAAAAATTAACTAAAATGACAGCATTAAAACAATATTACAAATTATTTTTATAAAAGAAGGTATCAGTAATTGTTGAAATATAAACCCAGCATCAATTATAAGCAGACCAAAACAGCTAGATCAGAGGTAGCCAATGTGGTGCCCTCCAGATGTTGCTGGATACAACTCCCATCATCCCTCACCATTGGACATGCTAGCTGGGACTGATGGTAGTTGTAGTCCAACAACATCTGGAAGGCACCATGATGGTTACCCCTGATCCAGAGCTTGGAAGTAACTCGTTAGAAATAACGAGTTACTTGTAATTTGTTACTATTTTGCATAACGAGTGTGTAACTTCGTTACATTTTGTATGTAACAGAACGAGAGGTAATTTCATTACTTTTGAGCTGCAAATGTAACTTTTTTGCGTTACATTTGGACGTTACGGGGGGGGAAAGCAGGGGAAATCATCTGCTGCTGTGATTGGTGGAATGGTGGAGGAAAGATATGGGCCTCAAACTGGGCTTCTGCACTGTTTAGCTCTTCCCTCGTGCTCTATGGAGGCACGAGGGAGGAAGTGGAGAGTCAGACAACGCTGGAGGGCAAGGAGTAGTAGAAGGCAGAAGCCGCAGAATGGAAGTGAAGAGCTGTGGAGGTGAGTGTATGTATTACCCTTTGCAGCCTACTCTCCCTGCCCCCCCGCTCGTCCTGCCTCCCTCAGCCTGCTTGCCCGCCCCCTCTGCTGTTCCTGGCACCCCCTGCTTGTCCTTGCACCCTCTTTGCATCCCCTCCGCTTGTCCTTGCACCCTCTTTGCACCCCCTCCGCTTGTCCTTGCACCCCCTTTGCATCCCCTCCGCTTGTCCTTGCACCCTCTTTGGATCCCCTCCGCTTGTCCTTGCACCCTCTTTGCATCTCCTCCGCTTGTCCTTGCACCCTCTTTGCATCCCCTCCGCTTGTCCTTGCACTCTCTTTGCATCCCCTCTGCTTGTCCTTGCACCCTCTCTGCATCCCCTCAGCTTGTCCTTGCACCCTCTTTGCATCCCTTCCGCTTGTCCTTGCACCCTCTTTGCATCCCCTCCGCTTGTCCTTGCACCCCTCCAGAGAGGGTGAAAATTGGGAACTGCCAAGATACTAGGAGGTAGGTGCAGTCTCATACTTCTGTTTGTGTGTTTTGCTTCAGTTATGTGACTCTCATAGAGCGACTCTCACTAGGCAGCAAGAGATGACTACCCCAAGCAACTAATTTGGGGCACCATGCAACAAATTATTAGCTATAATTTTTGGTTGTTGTATATTTACTGTCAGGAAGAGGTACTTGTGAGATTTTCTGCCTCAAATGCCAACATAACTTTTCAAGCTATGGTACTATGACCTTGACTTGGGGGCAGGGAACCATTTGCTCTTCTGCTTCAAGTAGCAAAATGTCTTGGGCTGCACCTGCTTGCAGTCATTTCACATACTGGACAACTAACATGGCTTTTTGGTGAAGAGCAAGAGAGAATAAGACTGTTATCTCAAAAACAGTTGTGCTTGAGGAAAAGATGGCAAATATGTAGAACTGAACTTTTCTGCAATAATATAGACATTTGCATAGGGTATTTTTTTCTACTCATGGAATATTAAATCTTTAAGTCCTAAATCCTTTGTCATCCCCTCCCCCTTGTGCACACCCTTTACACTGTCTTTCTCCCTATGCATGTAGGTCAAAATGACAACTGGTGTAGTTTGGGAATTAACAGAATGAGAGCTGAATTACAACTCAAAAAAGAACTTCCCTGCTGGTGTCTGCTACTGATGTCGGGGGCATTTTGTTAGGGAGAAGGGATGAGAGGGGGTAATTTGCTGCTGAAACTTTTTATCTGCAACCCCTTCCCTGGCCACTTTCACCTAGCTGATGGATGTCAATAAGGAAAGATATGGGGCATTGCACTGGTAAAGTGGCAGGCATGGAAAACAGCCCCTTCCATCTATCTCCTGCTTCACCTACCGAAATGCACCCCAGCAAATGCTTTGCACATTGACAGCACACATTTAGTTGGTTTTCTGGTATTTGCTGCTGAAAGTGTAGTTCCATGCTGGGTGCAGCTGGGACGTTCTGAGTTCATATCTTACCACAGCCATGAACTCGCTGGATGACCTTCTGGCCACACCCACGCCAGACATTTATGCCACTTTAAACAGTCATGACTTCCCCCAAAGAATTCTGGCAAGTGCAGTTTGTGACAGGTGCTGAGTGTTATTAGGAGATTCCTATTCTCCCGACAGAGCTCCAATGTCCAGAGTGGTTTAACAGTCAGCCCCTCTTCTCAGACAATTCTGTGACTGGAGTTCTGTAGGGGGAATTGGGGTCTCCTAACAACTCTCAGGAGCCTTCACAAATTACACTTCCCAGGATTCTGAGATCATGGAATAAATGTCTGGTGTGGATGTAGCCTTAGTGAGTCATTTTTCTTTCCAGCCTGCCCATCAATCATATGGACATTAAAAAAACCTGGACTATTATAAAAGTTAGAATTTTATTTGAAACACCTTTCAACACTCAAAAAAGGACTGCCAGTCATTAGAGCAGTATGACAATGGAACCAATGACCTAGGGAAGTGGTGGGCTCTCCAACATTGGAAGCATTCAAGAGGCAGCTGGACAGCCACCTGTCAGGTGTGCTTTAACTTGGATTCCTGCATTGAGCAGGGGTGTGGACTCGATGACCTTAAAGGTTCCTTCCAACTCTACTGTTCTATAATTTTCTGTTAGCTGAGACATCTCTCTCTCTCTCTCTCTCTCTCTCTCTCTCTCTCTCTCTCTCTCTCTCTCTCTCTCTCTCTCTCTCTCTCTCTCTCTCACTCACTCTCTCACTCTCTCACTCTCACTCTCACTCTCACTCACACAGCCACTGAGCATTCCATAACAGAGCATGCTCAGTACTCATTTGGGCTGTTTTGGGAGTCATCCCCTTTCTGTTTTCTCTCTCACTTTTTTGTATTCTGCAACACTTGGGGTTCCCTCTTGCCCACTAATACTCCTTATTATGTGTGGTATGGATGGTGATACCATGGCTACATAAGCAACAACACTTCCAGCCTGAGCTTCAGAAATAGAGGGAATGACACTCTGACCAGTTTAAGTGGTTAGTATTTAAATCTGATTGGAAACTGTTCAGTTTGATACAAGGTGGCTATTAAGCAAAAGCTTAATAGGCTAAAAGCTGCAATTCCAAGCATACTTACTTGGAAGTAATTCCCATAGCAGTAAATAGGATTTACTTCTGGGAGCATAGAATCAATCCGTAAGAGTCTCCCAGTAGACACCATACGTGTAAGCACATGGCTTTTCCCCAAGAATCTTGGGGACTGTAGTTTACTCCTCACAGAGCTACAATTCCCAGCACCCGTAACAAACTACAGTTCCCAGGATTCTTTTTTGGGGTGGTGGTGGAAATGTGCTTTAAATCTGTCATGTGTATGCAACTTTGGTGAGATAATAGCTGAAGGTAATCAGCCCAAAATGATAACAAATAATCAGTAGGCATTCCCAAAAGACATTCAAACAGTGGGTAAAAAAAGTGAGAATTACAGAGGCAAACACAGAATGCAGTTAAGCAATAAAGTAATCCAAGAGAGAGGAGACACTTTTGTCTCTGCTCTCTCCCTCCTGAGCCATGAGGGCAACTCCCAAACCTGAGTGTTGCGCCTCCAAGTTAGTTAGAACTAGGTATGCCTTTCCTATCTGCTATGTATTTCTATAAATAAAATAGCTTTTCTTATTTTACTAAGTCTTAAGTCTCAGTGATCTCAGTGCAGGGTAAAAGCCTGCCACTTAGGTACACGCACACATTGGCACACACACATCTCAGACTGTTGACAATCTATGCTAATATCTATAGAAATTTACATAACATGCATCACCTGAACTCACATGGTCTAGAGTTACCTTAGATCTTGAACATTTGCAAATGAGAAGCAATAGGGTTTTATATTAGTTCTGATTGTCTATTGGGCTATCATAGGGTATGTATTTTTTGCCTTTTCTATGGCAAAAACTCCAACTTCAGTGGAATTTATGTGATGTGTTCTAATCATTTGAATTTGGCTAATGAATGCTTTATTCTTTCATCAGAACTTTAGCAGTAGTACTAAAATACTAATAAAAAAGGGAAAGAGAAAAAATACTTTGCATACATCATTCAGCTATATTGTTAATTATAGATATAAAGGATAAACGGCATTTTGTCAAAAGTATTTTTGTCTACATTTTATACCTCCTCCTTGGTTTTCCAAGCTTGGCATGGAATGCTTGTCATACAGAATTAATTTGAAATGCTGCATTATCATAATCATCATCTTCAAAATAAAAAATAAATGTACTGCCTTCAAGTTGATTCCGACTTATGGTGACCCTATGAATAGGGTTTTCATGAGAGGCAGTGACTGGCCCAAGGTCACCCAGTGAGCTTCATGGCTATGTGAGGATTCGAACCCTTCTACTACCCGCTGTGTGTGTGCGTTTAGTTTTAATATTGTTTTAGGCTACTTAGATGTGAAGCAGCCAAGGCCAGCACCTTGTGGGCATTTTTTTAAAAAAGTAACTGAAATGTAATTGTAGTGATTACTTTTGAGAAAAGTAAAGTAATCAGTTACTTTCAGAGCGATTGTAATTGTAACTGTAATTACTACTTTTTTGGCCAAGTAATTGTAACTGTAATTTATTACTTTTTAAAAGTAATATTCCAAGCTCTGCCCTGATCTAGACTTTGAAGGCCCACTGAAAAATTGTGACAGAACCAGGCATCCCTGGTGTGGAAGGGCATTCCATTGCGATGGGGGCAATAGAGAAAAGGCTTAATTCTGTGTTTTATTCAGTCGCCCTGTAGGAAATAGGGCAGAGGCACTCTGAATCATAGGGACAACTCTGTATTTAATGGGCAAGGTGTCCTCAGTGCCCCCTCTTTCTGCACACTGTCCAGACGGGGAACGCAAGGCAAACGGAAGATGTCACTCCATCTCCTTGTCTCTTCATTGGTTGTGTGCTTGGAGAACATAAGAACGTAAGAAGAGTCCTGCTGGATGAGGCCAGTGGCTATGCATCCTGTTCTCACAGTGGCCAACCAGATGGGAAGCCTGAAAACAGGACCTAAGTACAAGAGCACTCTCCCCTCCTGGTATTCAGAAGCATACTGCCTCCAACTGTGGAGGTAGAACATAGCCATAATGGCTAATAGCCACTGATAGCCTTATTCTCCAGGAACTTGTCTAATCCTCTTTTGGAGTCCTACAACTCTGGGAGAAGGCTCCATGCACTGTGTGAGAGGGCAGGTGAAGATGTGGCAACAGCAAGAGCGAGGACCAGCCGGGCCTGGAAGCTCCAGAGGTTGTGGGCCTTGACAGGTAACCCACTGATGCTTGCTGCTGCCCCTATTCTGGTGTCCACCTCCAGTAGCTGCCAATGTGGCAGGGCAGAGCTCGAGGCAGCAGCTTTGCTGCAGCTTACTTGGGCAAGGCAGGGGTGGGGCGAGGGCGAGGCTGTACGGATGCACCTACTTGGGCAATCTGGCACTTGTCCCAGTGCATCCCCCTCTCTGGTATTTTTGCCTCCCATTGCCTGTAGACTGCATAATCTGAGGTAGGTTCCATGGGCTGGACCACCTTGACTGTAAGCCCTGCAAGACCCTCTCCCTGCTTGCTGGCCTCTTTCCACATGGCCAGGAAGGGTGGGGCCTTGACTGACTGCAGCTACAAAAGGTATAACTACCTGAAGATGCCAGAGACCACCTTGACTGTGGGGTGTTGTTTAGGGGCTTTTGTTTGGGTAAAAATTTAATTCTGCTGGTCAGTTTTTTTGTTTTGCTGTTATTGGGATTATGCTTCTGTTATTTTATTGTTGGATCTTATTAGGAATTATAAGTGTGTATCAATTTATTGTATGTTTCTTAACATGTTTTTGTTAACTTATTGACTATTTGAATTTACTTTCTAACAGTGAATTGTGTAACTCTTTTTTCATGTTGTGAGCCGCCTTGAGCATAGATTGCTATGGAAAGGTGGCATACAAATAAACAGTGATGATGATGATGATGATGGTATTTACATATGAAGACTTGAGGGTTTGGAGGGGGGCATGCAGTTCTTGTGCAGGGGTTGGAAACTTCAGGCCTTGGGGGCTGGATGCGGCTCTCTGGTCCTTTCTATCTGGCCTTTAGGCCTCTCTCCCCACAGACCGCCCTCCTCTTCATCCCTGCTCTTCTTCACTGCCTTTGCTAGTGTATGCCTTGCTAGCCTGCTTGAAGGTGTGAGTGTTTGTGTAACTGGAATGTAGTCTATTGTGCAAAGGGAAAAGTCAGGTCCATTGCCGTGGTCACTTTTGCCTGTGGCCCTGCCCTTCACCAGCATCCGGCCCCTGGAAGATTGCTTACAAGGGGATGCGGCCCTTGGAAGTTTGCTTACAAGGGAATGCGGCCTTTGGGCTGAAAAAGCGTCCCCATTTCTGGTCTTGAGCATGTTCTGGAATGTTTTCAGATTCCTAAACGACCGTATGGCTTGGCACATATTCTGTTTTTGTACACTGCCTGGGTATTATTATTACTATTTTTTAATGTTAATTCTGAAACAAATAAATAATAATAAGTGGGCATCCTACATACAACAGAGTAAGAAAAAACCATAGGGAGCCAGGCCAACTCTTAGGCCTTAATTCTAACCCCGCTTACCTGAGCATAAGCCCCAGTGAATTCAGCGGGATTTCCTTTTGAGTAGACACACTTGGTTAGGGTTGCACTGCTAATCACAACAGGGCAGGGAAGAAGCTTCCAGTTGCCCTAAGCAACTAAGGAGGGTCTGTCCCTAGCTACTAATGTCCTTCTTCGCCTCTGTCTTCCCTAACTTCACCCCCAATTTGACAGGAGCTAAGCAGAGGGAATATATTTATCACTCCCTCCCCCCCAGTTCCTATGCCTGCAAGGGCACACTAGGAAAGCACACATAAAACATTGATATCAGTAGTGATTACTTAGCCTTCTTTATGCATCATAGCGTTTCATAGACGTTGAATAATAGATTCTGATTCATAATGGCCTTTGAAGAAAAGTATTTTTTTTACTTTCCCCCAGCTTATATTCTTCTCCCAGATGGGGTGGGTTATTATTAAGAAAGCTTCATCTGTTCTTAGTGCAGCTCACAGACAGTGAGGCCCACCAAGGTTACTAGCCATGATGGCTACATTCTACCAAGTGTTGTAGTGGCAAATCAGAAGTGCAGGGTCCCTTCATGTTAGTCATAGCCACATCCCAGCTCACTTTCTTTGCCGCTCGGATGAGAATGCTTGTCAACGCCTTCTCCCACAACAACAGACTTCCCCAGGAGCCAATAAGCATGATAGGGGAGAGTGTTTGCTACTGAAAAGAGTCTTCTCAGTGGCTGACTCCTGTAACTCTGATTGGTTCCTATCAGCAGGAAAGGACAAAGAAGACTCTTCTTAGTGGCTAACACACTTTGCTTTCATGCTGACTGGCTCATAGGATGCTGGAGAAATAGGGACCCTGCTCCTAAAAAAGTAAGGTGTCTAAGACACCCCCAAGACCCTGGATTTCTACATCCCTGATTCTACCTCCATGTCGGAGACAGTATGCTTCTGAATACCAGCTGCTGGGAATCACAAGGAGGGAGAGTGCCGTTGCACTCAGACCTTGCTGGCAGGCTCCTCATAAGCATCTTGACTATTCTGTGAAAACAGGATGTTGGGCTTGTTGGGCCACTGGCCTGACCGAGCATCCAGGCTCTTCTTATCTTGAGACTGGCAATAGTGCCCTGTGGGAAGAGATCTAGCAGAGTTCTTTTTATGCTCTGGTTCGTAAGAACGGGTGAGTACCTTGGCCAGGTGGCGACCAAGCAGACAGTAGAAGTCAAGCAGTCTGAAGGCCAGTAGTCTGGATGTGCAGAGGGAGAGCTTGGTGAACCCCCTCAGCAGGGGTGTAGTCATCCAGAGTATCGGGGGGGGTCGTAGGCCCGTTCCCTTTTTGGGAGCAGGGTCCCAGACAGGTCCCTGTGTATGGGCCAATCGGCATGAAGAGGGAGAGTGTTAGCCACTGAGATTTCTTGCCCTTTCATGCTGATTGGGGCCAGAGTGGAAGGAGGTGAGTCTGCCACTGAGAAAACTCTTCTCAGTAGCTTACACACAGCCTCCCCTTTCATGCTGATTGGCTCCTAGAGACGTCTGTTGCAGTGGAGTGTGGACTTGCGAGATGACAGAGAGAGCGAGGGAAATGAAGGAAAGTGGGAAAGCGGACACGGCTGTGAGGGGGTGTAGCATGACTGTCATGAAGGGACCCTGCACTTCTGAATTTGCCACTACACTACTGTCCCTCAGCAACAAATCGCTGAGGGAAGGTGGCAGACCAGGGAGATGTATATCACCCAACAGACCACATTGGCCCACTAGGTACTCCCTGGCTTCCCAGGCTAGGAGGATTGTGGGCTGTTGGTATGAGCGCCCCAGCTGATGCCACCTGTTGTTTCCTTCTCTGACCAGCAGACCCAGTGGTACAATAGCCAGTCCCAGTTAGAGACCCACTGTGCCTGACCGTGGCTTAGCAGAACCAGAGCTGGTGCCAGAGCTCAGGCTTTTTTGGCATGGTCCAGCCCATGGGCCTCCTGGCACCAATGCCCCCACCGATATCCCCTGTCGCCATCTTCCTCTTTGCACTGCCCCCCTCCATTACCCATTCCTTCTGCCACATCTCTTACTTAAACAAAACAAAAGCCCTTTGCTGTTCCGATAACGAGGACAGCACTGGCGGTTTCTGGACCACTGCTTCAGCACCAAGCCAAAGGGCTCCTTCTTCAGAGCCGGTCAGTTTGAAGAACAAAGCCTGTGTTGCCGCCGCGGCCATGAATCACCACCATGGCTGGAAAGACTTCTTAAACTTAGATTTCTGGGGGTTCAGATTTTGTTTGGCTCCCTATCCACGTCGTGAGGCAGAAATGTCTTGCGTCACTTTACCAGATCCCTCCTTACCCCCCCCAATCTCTCAATCCAATCGTGTGAAGTATTAGTTCCCCTCTATTCAGCACTGGTTAGGCCTCATTTTGAGTACTGCACCCAGTTCTGGTCCCTGCACTTCGAGAAGGATGCAGACAAACTGGAACAGGTTCATAGAAGGGCAACAAGGACGATCAGGGGACTGGAAACAAAGCCCTATGAGGAGAGACCGAAAGAACTGGGCATGTTTAGCCTGGAAAAGAGAAGACTGAGGGGAGATATGATAGCACTCTTCAAGTCCATGAAAGGTTGTCACATAGAGGAGGGCCGGGATCTCTTCTCGATTGTCCCAGGGTGCAGGACACGGACTAATGGGCTCAAGTTGCAGGAAGCCAGATTTCGACAGAACATTAGGAAAAACTCCCTAACTGTTAGAGCCATACGACAATGGAACCAATGACCTAGAGAGGTAGTGGGCTCTCCGACACTGGAGGCCTTCAAGAGGCAGCTGGACAGCCATCTGTCGGGAATGCTTTGATTTGGATTCCTGCATTGAGCAGGGGGTTGGACTCAATGGCCTTATAGGTGCCTTCCAACTCTACTGTTCTATGATTCTATGAACCCAGGCTCCAGATCATGCACTGTTTTTGACGGACACATGGGTCCAGAATCCTGCTGACAGGGGTGGTAGTAGAGGGCAGCAGCTCTAAGGGGAATTTGGAGGGGGAATTTTGCAGGCGAGGGTAAGATTAAGCAGCCCCCTCCTCCCATTTGCTCCCCCACTGGAAATCGTAGCCAGTCACCATCACCACCACACAAGTTTTGCTTTTCAAAGGAGAAGCACCAGCTCTGCTCGGAAGCCACACAGTGGAGGCAAGATATGTCATTCTTCTCTAAGAAACGTTAAGTTCGGCTTGGGCCGTTCTTTCGGAGTTTTCCTTCATCTTAAAAATATCTGTGGCTGAGCTATAAATAGTTCGAAAGTAAAGCGAGGCGTCATGCCAGGGAGGGGAAGAAAATAAAGCATTGGTGGTTTGTACTGAATCATGCTCTGCCATAATAAATATTAAGAATGAGTGTGGATTTCCCTAAGTATTTTCAAGCCAAACTGAATGTTGTTTTAAAAGGCCCTAGAATCTAGACAAGGAGTTTTGAGCAGCAAAAGAAGCCAGTAGGTTGATTTTAAATAGAAATTGGGAGACGAATCACCCTTCTGTTTGAATGTTTGGTGCAAACGATCCCAGACTGTTGGGGCTGTATTCAGCTAAATCTTGCTCAGAGTGGACCCATTGAAATTAACGACCCTTAATTATGTCCATTAATGAAATTAATGATCCTTAGTTATGCCAATTAACTTCAATGAGACTACTTGGAGTAGGACTAGTATTGAATAACATCTTCAGAAACTACAGACCACTTTCAAACCTCTAAATTTCTGATCATAATCTGTATTCTAACCCATTCACATTATTTCGATTATTATATATTTGGAAAAAGCAAACTGGACTCTCAGACACCAAAGACTGCTCTACATATAACTTGAACCATGTAGGGAACCATTTCCGCCGTTGTGATCTCTACAC
Organism: Rhineura floridana; assembly: GCF_030035675.1. Classification (NCBI taxonomy): domain Eukaryota; kingdom Metazoa; phylum Chordata; class Lepidosauria; order Squamata; family Rhineuridae; genus Rhineura; species Rhineura floridana. Next base: position 178,804,267 of record NC_084484.1, read on the forward strand.
CCTGCTGCCATTTTTCTTCTAAGGAAATTGATGATGAGATGAGTCCTGATGCAGACACTGAATGCCTAGAGAGGATTGCACTAGTTGGTCCTACCCCCAACTTGTCTTTAAAATATATACATTCATCCTTTGCCTTCTTGTTTTTTAAACCTTGCAAACGTCTTAAAAGCAGTTGCAGAACTGCTCTAGGGATTAGGAAAAAGTTTTGGTGATGGATGGTACAGGCACTAGCCAATTATTACCACCCACAGCTGGCTTTTCCCAGAAATTGTGAAAGTTGCAGCATGGATCCCTCTCTCACACACAAACATACACATGCCACTTGATTAATAACATTTTAGCTGATCTCTGAAATTTTAATAGATTAATCTAACCATTCCATCAGTTTAAGCATTACAGTCCTGGTTTGTTCCAGGCTTGCCCTGGAACAGAAAAAATCCCATTCTGGACTGAATATGTCAGTCTTGACGAAGAATGGTAACTCATTTGTCTGTGCATTGCTTTCACAGTGAGATGGCATGCATATATTTTAGATCACCTTCTTTCCAGGCAAGCAACGTCAGTTGCGCATTTCTAAAGGAGATGAATGCTTTCTTCCTTCCTTTTGCAAAAAGGCAATAACAGTTACCAGCTGATTAAAGAAAACATTGCTAAGGATCATTCTAATTGATTTGAATGCATGTGTTTTTTCCTTATTGGTTTAGTTGGAGGGCCTATTTAAACAAATAGCACTGTCATTCTGAGCCTTAATTAGATAATAAATTAATATATAAATGGATTAGAAAGTTCAGTACAGCTCTCGCAACTACTGCTCATAGCATGAGAATGAGCTGCTCAGTATTTGCAATGCTAATAAATGGTGTAAGGAATGCACTTGGGAAGAAATAAGGGGTGGGAACTGAAACCTGGTGAGGATAATTTTGTTAACATGCAGAAGTCAGGGAATCAGAGAGTTCCGGGTTCTTCCCTGGACAAGAAATAGCTGCACCAAATCCTAACATAATAAAAAATATTTACAGACCTCCCCTCATATTAAAAAATCAAGGTGCTATATAGCAAAATATGCAAGTACAGTAAAACATAAAACACCATAAAAGCAATTCAAATTAATCACAAAAATGGCCAGCTCTCCTTGAAAATGCTTTAGCAATTGATTAGGCCTGTTGGCTTAAAAAGGTATTTGAGAGATGTCTGAAAATTAGCAGGGAGGATGGCTGCCGAATATCTACTGGGAAAGTATTCCTCATCATGGGCCTGGCGACACTAAATGCCTGACTTCTAGTGCGGCCAGTTGAACCTCTGTAACATGGGGGACAACTAACAGTAATCCTTCAAATGATTTTGGTGATTGAGGCAGGATAAAAGGGGTCAGGTGGTCCTTAAGGTGTCCTGAAGCCAAGTTGCTCAGGACTTAGACAGGCTTGAACCTGGTCCGGTAGCATGTGGGCAGCCAATGCAGATGTTTTAGCAAAGGTGTCACATGCTGTCGGCCATCTACCACCATCAGCAGTTTAGCCACTGCAGTCTGTAGTACCTGGAGCTTCAAGCCCAAGGACATAGAGCACATTACAGTAATACAGGCTCAATAAATAAGTCAGTCTGAATGATCAAGGGGATGGAGCGACTCCCTTACGAGGAAAGGTTGCAGCATTTGGGGCTTTTTAGTTTAGAGAAAAGGCGGGTCAGAGGAGACATGATAGAAGTGTATAAAATTATGCATGGCATTGAGAAAGTGGATAGAGAAAAGTTCTTCTCCCTCTCTCATAATACTAGAACTTGTGGACATTCAAAGAAGCTGAATGTTGGAAGATTCAGGACAGACAAAAGGAAGTACTTCTTTACTCAGCGCATAGTTAAACTATGGAATTTGCTCCCACAAGATGCAGTAATGGCCACCAGCTTGGACGGCTTTAAAAGAAGATTAGACAAATTCATGGAGGACAGGGCTATCAATGGCTACTAGCCATGATGGCTGTGCTCTGCCACCCTAGTCAGAGGCAGCATGCTTCTGAAAACCAGTTGCCGGAAGCCTCAGGAGGGGAGAGTGTTCTTGCACTCGGGTCCTGCTTGCGGGCTTCCCCCAAGCACCTGGTTGGCCACTGTGAGAACAGGATGCTGGACTAGATGGACCACTGGCCTGATCCAGCAGGCTCTTCTTATGTTCTTATGTTCTTAATTAGCGTGCAGACTACAGTGGCCAAGCTATCCTGATCTAGATATGGTCATAGCTGGCGTACTACACGAAGCCGGCAAAAGGGAGCCACCAAGGTCACTTGGGCCTCTAATGACAAAGATGTATCTAGGAGTATCCACAAGCTACGTACCTTCTCCTTCAGAAGGCGTGCAACCCCATTAAGGCAATTGGCCTATCTTTTGGACATGAGAACCCCTTGCCTAGGGCCCATCCATACCTAACTGCAAAATCCACATTATCCATATTCGGTTGGTGGCCTCAAGATCCATACATGTCCTGTTTGTGGTCGCATTATGAAAACCTGATTTTCAAGCATCCATACGTGTGGGCTTTCCCCCCCCAAGTTGCTTTAGCATTGGCCACTCCCCTAAGTCCATCCCTTTTTTAGTCATTGGTCCATAACTGTTGTTCACTTTCCCATGCTTTTCCGGAAGAGCGCAGAAACGTATATCTTTTTTTTTACTTCCCATGGTTGTGCAGGTTTGTGGATGTACTATTGGGTGGGAAGGAGAAGTGGGGTTGGCATATGACGGAGGAACACCCATGGACCACCTACTTCAGGAAAGTCTGCGGCATTGCATCCAAGCACATGGATGTTAATGCGATTGATTATCAATATAGGAAAGCGTATTGGGGTTTTGGTGGTATTTCTAATGTGGATTTGTGAACACGAAAATCCGTACTAGTTTGCAACGTCATATGGACGACGGTGAATTAATGAGGAAGCAAAGCTATAACACTGCAGATTATACATTTGTATGGACGGGCCTTTAGAAAGCCTCCATCTTCCCAGGATTTAAACTCAGTATATAGGTCCTCATCCGGTCCAGGGCTTGCACAGCCACTTTTGATTCAGTTTTTACAGAGAAATATAGCTGCTTGTCATCAGTTAAATAGCACTGGGGATGAAGAAATGCCCTGCAGAACTCCATTGCACAAGTGCCAGGGGGCCCAAGCTGTGCTCTGAACTCAACTGCGCAGGTAGGAATGAAGCCACTGTAATACAGTTCCTCCCATACCCATCCTGAATAGTCAGTACAAGAGGATAATTTGGGCAATGGTATTGAAAGCTCCTGAGATATCAGATAACAGTAATGGGGTCTCACTTCCCTGTCTCTCCATGCATGAGGGCAACCAAGGCCGGTTCAGTACCAATGAATCCAGACTGAAGGGGATTCAGATAATCAATGTCATCCAGGAACAATTTCAGTGGCTCCATCACAGCCCTCTCTACCACCTCCTTCTCACAAAAAAAAGGGGGTATTGGTGAGTAGCCAGTAGTTATTAACACACTACTGGGTCCAGAGTGGATTCCCAGTGCTCACACAGAAGCTTATAGATTTATGTGATGGCTTATGAAACATTAATCATACAAGTAAGCTGTACGTGTTGACATCCTAGGGTTTGAAGCTGCAAAAAAGACTTTTGGGGATTGCTGCGAGTTGTAAAATTAGATAGATGGCTTAATTTGAGCCAGGGCTTAGCTGAGTCAAGAAGAATCATAGATGGAAGGGGTCGCAGACATCATCTAGTGAGATTTCCTGGATTAGCAGGAGGTGTGACTAGAATGCAGTTGCTCTCGCTGAAGAGTAACAGCAGGCCCAGGTGGTTACACAGAAGGAAGTGGCGTGTGACTGGTTCCCCATCATCACATGACATTCTGGCTCAGGAGGGTTCTGCCTAAGGCAGAGCTTGGAAAAGTTACTTTTTTGAACTACAACTCCCATCAGCCCCAGCCAGCATGGCCACTAAGGCTACTTTGGGGGAAGAGGCATAGCTCAGTGATGAAGCAACTGCTTTGCATGCAGAAGGTCCTAGGTTGAATCCTCAGCATCTCCAAGTAGGTCTGGGAATGACTCCTGCCTGAAACCTGAAGAGCTGCTGCCAGTCAGTGTAGACAATACTAAGCTAGATGGATCAGTGGTCTGACTATGTTCCTATGTACGGCTAGTAGGGCTGATTTTTGGATGTCTTTCCAGTGTAAACGCAGAGAACTCCCATCAAATATAGCTTTTTGAGGCTATTCTCCAGACATGCAATATACAGTGTATATATATGATACCTGACATGATAAACTCTTCCCTGTTATAGTCCAGAGTACCTAGAAGTGGTATTCTAAGCCACTTTACGACAGCAGAATTCTGCATAAGTGTACAAGTTCAAGCTTCTGAATTCTTTTTTTAAAACCCAGTCAATAAATAAAGCCTAATCACAAAACAATGAAATATGTGACAGAACACACATGTAGAATAAACATTACTTTAACTATATCGTACTCTCCCACAAAATGGTTCCCGCTATTAGAAAGAGCTGCAATGATTTATTTTGTCTGCCATCCATTTCTCACCGCAAAATCTTCTTAGTGTTTATCTCAGATGAGGGAACCTTCTGGGCCGCTCTAGTCCCATTGCGCTCTGTGCTCTCTTTTCATAGGCTTGAAATGCTTTTGTTTGTTTATGTGAATGATTTTTACCTCGTTCCTCAGTTTAAAAAAAGTTCCAGGGCAGCTTACAAAGACCAATAACAAGATAGGCCCTGCCCTCAGGTTTACAACCCAAAAGACACAACACAAAAGGAAAAGAGATTTGAAGGACAGAAGAAGAAAAAAACCTAGGCACTAGTTTCTAGACCGCTTCTAGACTGTTGCTATTTTTGGATGGGATTCAGTCCCATACCAGCAAATGCAGGTTGCGCAATTGTAGTTGACACAGAGGTCTTGCACAACAAACTGGCTTTTAATGATGTTTTTATTAGTTTTTAAATGTTATTTTGTCACTGTATGTTGTAAGCTGCCTTGATGTACTTCTATGAAAAGTGCTGCTTATAAATACTTAAATAAATAAATCCACTTTCTCAAAAGATCAGACTTTTTTTGTGTTAAGGAAAGCAATGGGAAAATGCATTGGGAAGTATGAGATAATGTGTGCTTTGGGGCAACATCTAACCTCCCCACAAACAAATCAGAACGAATGCTTATTAAAGAGCTATCGCTGCCTAATCTCCCTGCAAACATTGTGAATGATCAATAAACAGGTCGTTTGGAATCACCCTTGTTACAAAGTTCTTACAACAGTCAGCTGGAATAAAAGCAATTCAAACAGAGGAGGAGCCAAAGGTTGGTGGTCTGTCAGTAGACAGTGGTCTTGCTTCTGTTCTGCTACAGCCTGATGGAATGGCTGCTGCCAGGCGACAAACGATGGAGAGAGAAGCCTGATGGAGATGGTTTCTCAGCCGAGCGGATGATGGCGCTGCTTCCCTTTCTGTGCTAGAATATAATGGAATGACTCTTTTTTTTGCATATGGATTACACATGCAATTCCGTCTTCCTAGTGGTTAGAGTGTTAGACTACGACCTGGAAGACCAGGGTTCGAATCCCCACACTGCCATGAAGCTCACTGGGTGGCCTTGGGCCAGTCACTGCCTCTCAGCCTCAGAGGAAGGCAATGGCGAACCACCTCTGAATATTGCTTACCATGACAACCCTATTCATAGAGTCGCCATAAGTCAGAATCGACTTGAAGGCAGTCCATATATATATATATAATTTGTATGAACTTTGGGGAAAGCCTTAGCTCAGTAGCAGAGCATCTGCCTTGCACACAGGAGGTCCCAAGTTCAATCCCCGACATCTCCAGGTAGGGCTGGGAGAGACTCCTGCTGAAACCCAGGAGACCTGCTGCCAGACAGAGCAGACAGTACTAAGCTAGATAGACCAGTGGGCCTGACTCAGCTTCCTATGTTCCTATGAACTGACAGGCGTATTTGCCTCTCCTAGTGAATATAAGCATGCCCTCATTTTGGGTCATCATTTGCTATTTTTAGCCACAGAGAACATTGCTTCCTGATCTGTTCCTGAGGACATGAGGCCTCTCTCTCTGGCTAAATAAATGGCTCAAGTGGGTATAATTAAGAGTGCAAAAAAGATTAACATTGGAACATACATAATGCAGACAGGTGTGACATCATTGTAGCGACTTGAGAGGGATGGGGAATGCAAAAAAGTAATTTAATTATTATCTTGAGAAAGGGTCCTTGTACTCTACATTAATATGGAATAATGATCACACTCTGGTTCCGTACTCATAAATGTTAATGCTGACTACAGCCCCCATTTCACCCTCAAGCATGCACTGAAAAGTCCACATCTGTGCCCTGTCTAGCCACCTTGGCGGGGGATTTTAAAAGGTGGTTCCTAAGAAAGCAGGTTGGGTGTGGGAAGAGGAACAACAGAAGGCTGGCAGCGGGAGAGTGAAAGGCAGAGCTTGGAAAAGTTACTTTTTTGAACTACAACTCCCATCAGCCCCCTACAAAAAGTTGTAGTTTTAAAAAGTAACTTTTCCAAGCTCTGGTAAAAGGCAAATATTCTTGCATTCCTCCATCATTTTCTGGTCTTCCCTCCACTCCCTCACTTCACAATTGGGAGGGAAGTTCACTCCCAACACACACACACCCTTCTCAGGTGGTTGTGGTTGTTGTTATCAGGGCTTTTTGTGACAGTACTCACCAGTATGGAGTACCGGCATGTCTCTTTGCTGCTTGTGGCAGCCATTTTGTGCTGTCACACCCACGGCACTTTTATCAAGACATGAGTACTGGCACCTCATTTTTTACCACAAAAAAAACTGATTATGATAATAATTAGTATTATTATTATGTTTCCTTCCACATATGTTTCTCATGGCGATGTACAATATGCAAAAAAGAGCTAACAAACAGGAAAAAAACAACACAGAAAATAAGCATTTAAAAACAATACAAAGTAGATACACACGGCAAAAGCCCATTCATCCAACTTGGAACGCTTGTCGGAACAAAAAATGTATTGAGTTGCTTCCAGAAAGTACAGATAGCGGGCACCTGTCATATCTCAACAGGAATGTTGTTCCGCAGAACAGGGGCAGCAACAATTAAAGCTCTTCTCCAAGTTACTGTGAAGTGGGCTATTGATGTCAGGTAGGGCAAGACCTGTGGAAGTTTTGGTGGTGGAGAAAGGGACATTGATCACTGGATCTCCCTCTCTGAAGTTGGACCTCTATCTTTGCCCTCAGAGATGGAGATCTGATGCTTCCTGGGGTCACTGAGATACCCTCCTGGGGACCATCAGATTGTAGCCTTGTGGATAGGTTACCAAAAAAATCCAGTCCATAAAAAAAATAAATGCTTTGTTAGTATGTCAGTAACATTTCATAGCTCTTGTGGTTGGTTGGAAAGGCGACATTTCAGCGTCATCAAAGAGAAATTTGATTTCATTTCCATCCTGTCAGGGGTCAAGTCTCCAGCAAGTCTCCAACAAGCCAACCCTGTAGTTACCCCCCTTGACTTTTATCATTAATAGTCTGATTAGCAATCGCTTGAGAGCAGAAACATTCATTGTGCGGAACACAGAAAATTGGGTTTCATCAGACATTGTGAAGCTCATCATTCATGTCACTGAAACCTCGGTGGAATAAAAGTACTTGAGAATATATTAGAGGGAACAATCACAGATCCTCTTGGGGTGGGCAGTGCAACCTAAGAGGTTTTTGTATTTCCTCTTCATCTAATATCTGTGATCATTGACTTTTACCTCTGCCATTGTTCACTTTAATAGTGACTGTCCCCCATCTGCAAAGAAACGGTACCCCAGCTGTTGTGATTCTGACAAGCTGAGAATCTTTTTAGCATCGCTCATCACTAGGAAATCCAGAAAATATCAGTACAGCAAGGTTGTGAAAGTGTTGAAGTTCATAGGACAATTGGGTTTTAAGTCAGGTTGGTAGCTGGATGATTATGGCCAGCTCTCGCTGTGACATCTCTGCCCCTCGGTCTCAAAAGACTGGAGAAAAGAGGAAATTGAATTACGCATATTTTTTGCCTCTTATGTTATTCTTTCTGCATACAAGTATTGAGCTGGCAACACAGATTCATTTAAGGGGGTCTTTTTAAAAAAAAATTAATTGTATTTTCTGTTTCTGGCTTGATCCTCCATTTCTAGTGGGCTGACCCTGATGTTAATCAAGAGGGCTTCCTTGCACCTTCCTCCTCCTATCTGCAAAATTCTGCATAATGTAATAGGGTTGGCAGATAGACTACAGTCCAGTGTGTAGAGATGGTGTGTGTGTGGGGGGGGAGGATATCTCATCAAGAAATTTAAAAAAACTCAAGGGGGGGCAGAAGAGAAACTTTGATCAGGGCTTGGTCTCCTGAATCAAAATGACAGCTGGGTTCATTAGATTTCAGCAAAGCAATTAAAAAAAAGCCCAAACCCAAACCTTGAGGCCTATTTTGAATAAATTGCTTGCTGCTCTTCATGCATAGCAATGTCTGTTGTGATTTCATTTGTAATTTCTTTTCTAATTGTGTAAGTTACTTCCCATAAAATTCTATACAAGTAAGCGTTTGGCTGGGCATAGTTCTCATGTGCAATTTAAGCCATATGTTCTCCTGCAGATTGTGTAAATCAATATATTTACCGACACAAGACCAAGTTGAAAAATGGCCAGTGGGCCCACAAGTGGAAATGTCTTTTCCACTAGTTTAATAGTCATCGTTATTTATTATTGCACCACCAGCATTTACGATGGTTTACAAAGTACTGTGAGCAAAAGGCAGATCCCTGCCCTGAGGAAGTTTATACTGTACATTTAGTACAAGGTAGTGGTGCACAGTTAAGCCCAGGTCAGGGAGCTTATGCCATCAGCTCCTGACGTTGGCCCAAGATTGTGTTGTAGCATCTGTTTCTTCTAATATTTTAAAATGTAAACCATCTTTGGTGCCTTGGTAGAAAGGCAGTGCATAAATGCAACAAATAAAGAAACTTCTGGGAATAGAATCATATAGAATCATAGAATAGTAGAGTTGGAAGGGGCCTATAAGGCCATCAAGTCCAACCCCCTGCTCAATGCAGGAATCCAAATCAAAGCATTCCCGACAGATGGCTGTCCAGCTGCCTCTTGAAGGCCTCCAGTGTCGGAGAGCCCACTACCTCTGTAGTAATTGGTTCCATTGTCGTATGGCTCTAACAGGAAGTTTTTCCTGATGTCCAGTCGAAATCTGGCTTCCTGCAACTTGAGCCCATTATTCCGTGTCCTGCACTCTGGGATCATCGAGAAGAGATCCCGGCCCTCCTCTGTGTGGCAACCTTTCAAGTACTTGAAGAGTGCTATCATATCTCCCCTCAGTCTTCTCTTCTCCAGGCTAAACATGCCCAGTTCTTTCAGTCTCTTCTCATAGGGCTTTGTTTCCAGTCCCCTGATCATCCTTGTTGCCCTCCTCTGAACCTGTTCCAGTTTGTCTGCATCCTTCTTGAAGTGTGGAGACCAGAACTGGACGCAACACTCAAGATGAGGCCTAACCAGTGTTGAATACAGGGGAACTAATACTTCACGCGATTTGGAAACTATACTTCTGTTAATGCAGCCTAATATAGCATTTGCCTTTTTTGCAGCCACATCGCACTGTTGGCTCATATTCAGCTTGGGATCAACGACAATTCCAAGATCCTTCTCACATGTCGTATTGCTGAGCCAAGTATCCCCCATCTTATAACTGTGCATTTGGTTTCTTTTTCCTAAGTGTAGAACTTTGCATTTATCCCTGTTGAATTTCATTCTGTTGTTTTCAGCCCAATGCTCCAGCCTATCAAGGTCCCTTTGAATTTTCTTTCTGTCTTCCACGGTATTAGCTATGCCCCCCAATTTTGTATCATCTGCAAATTTGATAAGCATGCTCTGTACCTCCTCATCCAAGTCGTTAATAAAAATGTTGAAGAGCACTGGGCCCAGGACCGAGCCCTGTGGTACCCCACTCATTAGTTCCACCCAGTTTTGTCATACTGTGTCCCTATAAGTATCCGATTTCACACTATGGTTGTACAATACTTCCTTTACATTTTAAGTATGCCTTGGGGTAGTCATGGTTCTCCATTGTTTTCATCCTGAGGGGCAGATAGGTTGAGAGATGGTGATTAGCCCATGGTCACCCACTACAGTTTATAGCTCATTTCCATTTTGAAAAATTAATTAAAACAATTTACATGCAGGCAAAATTTATTAAGTGGATTCACACAATACGTTTAAAGCACATCCAACTCACATTTAAAGTGCACAACTTCCCCTAAAGAATTCTGGGAAGTGTCATTTCCCCCTCACAGTTATAGTTCTCACCACTCTTAACAAACTGCAGTTCCCATGATTCTGTGGTGGGATTCATGTTCTTCAAATGGGTGTTGAATATGCTTTAAATGAATGGTGTGGATCTGCCCTAGGTATGATGTTCATTCAAGAGTGAATTGAAAATAACAATTTTAAAAGATACTTCTTACTCTTACTCATTTCTCAGACCTCTTTCTGAAGTGAAGGGTCAAATCTGTAAAGAAGTTTGGAGCAGCCACGTTAAAAGATAAGGGCAGGGCATTCCAGGCAGGGGGTTGCCAACCCTGCTTGGATATGGATGTCTTTGCAGAGGATCCCTAGTCAAGGTTTACCAACAGCACAATCCAAACTATATCTACTCAGAAGTCAGTCCTGTTGAGTTCTATGGGGCTTAATTTTTTTAATTTTTAAGGAACTGTATCTGCAGAAGGCCAGACAGTCCTTTCTCATTCCACAAGGAAGCTTTTCAGAATGGAAACGAAGAACAAAATGTTTTATCTGGCTGATAATTTAGCCCTGATGGACTTTGGAGATATGATGCAGCTTCACATCTGATAGCCGCATCAGGATCCTTTTGCCTAGAGTTTTGTAGCAGATCGGATGAAAAACAGAACAAAACTTTAAGGGAATGTTACATTCATTTCAATGATAGCAATCAGACAGTCCATCCTAAGGCAGCACTTCTTTTTTAGGGAAAAAAAAAAGATTTTGCCCGGACACATCACTAGGGGCTCCTCTAGATGACATGTTTATTGATCATTCATCCTGGTTTGCTTGCAGAAAGCTTACGCAGAAGTTAGATTATACCTGGTCTTTATTGAGCATTCATTCTGATATGTTTATGGGGAAGTTATATGACAATGAGCATTTCATTCTGCATTCATCCTGATTTGGTTGCAGGGTGTTTACACATCTTTCCATGCCTCATCCATTTATCCCAGACTTACTCAGTGCATTTCCCTGTCACTGCAATAAGTCTGGTAAAAGAAGCAGATTTGTTGCACTAGGGCAGTCTTTCCCAACTAGTGGGCCACCAGATGTTGTTGGACCACAACTCCCATCAGCCTCAGCCAGCATTGCCAATGGTCAGGAAAGATGGGAATTGTGGTCCAACAACATCTGGAGGCACACTGGTTGAGAAACGCTGCCCTAGGACAAGATTGGGGGACTCTTGGCCCTCCACTTGTTGTCAGATTACAGCTACCATCAGCCCTGACCATGGCCCATGCTGGCTGGGGCTCATGGGAGGTGTAGGCCAACAACATGTAGAGGATCGAAGGTCACCCACTCCTGTGCTAGAGAATTAATCCACATTAATTGCACAAACCTAACATTTCCTCCTGATTGAATCCCTTCTGCAAAATACAGTCCGGAGGCACCCTCGGCATGGACAATTCATTCTGTTTCCAATCTGCGTAATGTTTGGATGTGCTCGCTCATAAGTTCACTCTGTGATTTGAAAAAAAACAATATGCTCAAAATTTTAATTTTAATATTTTAAAATACATATTTCAACCCTTCTCCACTTTTGTTAAGTATCAATCTGCTACTGAGGTCCAATGGAACTATTTAAAACCCTACCTAGAAATAAAGATGAGAATTTTGATTTTAAAATTGCTCTTGCTTAACATGAAAATTGATTGTATTATCACATTCCAAAAACGTAATGTAACACAGAAGCTGTTAGACCCCATAATGTTACTTTGAATTCCTCATTGGGCTGATTGGAAGCTCTGGAGAAGAAAACGGAAGAGATGTGCAGGTGAAATAATGGTCTCATAAAACTGAAACCAATAAATGTGTAGTTGAAACACTGGTTGCAGTCAATAATAGAAGGGGTTAAGTGTACCTCAATAGTCTAATAGGGTTTGCCCCCCTCAAAAACAATTTTTTTTTGTTATACCCCGTGACTCAGATGTAAAGGCTCCTAGAGTGGCTTCTAGATTAACAAAAACAAGAATTTGCACAAAAGGAAAGAAAGATGGGCAGAGAAGAGGAAAACAGGCACACCCTGACACCAGTTTTTTGATGTCATGCGACAACCAGCTGGATGGGGAGAAATAGCCTGGATACCTCACTCTCCAGGAAATAACAGTAGTGAGCCTTGGGGTTGTTGACTCAGGCCTAGCTGGAATGTGCTGATTTTTGTCACTCCAGTCGTGGCCTTCAGGATCACGTTACAAATAAGAAATCCGTGTTGCACTATGTTTGCTCTATGAGAATGTTAATTTACCTCCTATGGTGAAATTTACTCTGCAACAGACCTCTGCAGTCATTAGTAACCTGTGTGTTTTTTGGGGGTGGGGGGTGCACACAGGAATGTACAGCATCTCAAGGTAGGTTTGGGAAGGACTCCTGCTTGAATCCCTGGAGAGTCACTGGCAGTCATTGTAGGCAATACTGAGCTTAAATGGGTTACTGATCTGATTCTTCCTATGTTCAGCTTGGAAAGATCAATATAAAAGGTAAAAGCAATGGGCAGGGGAAGAGAGGAAAGATACTCCTTCTCCCCGGACTGTGTCATTTGGGTGCAGATATGTGAGTCTGCACACAAAACATCATGAGCAAAGGAACAGCAAAAAAAAGTAAATTCATGCCACGTCGAGAGCCCGTACCCCGAGTCCTTGAAGCACCTGGCAGCACCCCAGCTTTGGTTCTTTGAATTCAGAAAGTTGCATGTTTGTTACTTCAGATTAATTAATACGGAGTACAAAAACCACATGCATTGGGGGGGGAGATATGGGCCGTTTAGACGTCCTCCTTTGCACTTTAATCAGAATCTGAATTGCTTTTCAATTTGTTTTTAAAGATTTTTTTAAAAGATGCTTCTTTAAATATCCTTTTAAAGGTGTCCTATTTTAAAGTCTTTTGTTTTTAAGGTGTTTTAGAGTTCTTTTAGTGTTTTTGTTTGCCTCTCTGGGCTCCTTCTGGAAGGAAGGGCGGGATAGAAATGTAATAAATGAATAAATAAAAAGCAGGCACCTTCATTGGTCCCTTCTTGCTCTGAGGGGAAGCTCAGTGGCACCATACCTGCTTTGCATGCAGAAGGTCCCAGGTTCAATCCCCAGCATCCGCAGGTAGAGTTGGGAAAAACTCCTTGCGTGAAACCCTTGAGGGCTGCTGCCAGTCAGTGACAATACTGAGCTAGATGGACCATTAACCTGACTCAGTATAAGGCAACTTCTTGAGTTCAGCTTGCAGGCTTCTTCTAGGCATCTGATTGGCTTGTGAGAACAGGATGCTGGACTAGACGAGCCATTGGTCTGATCCAGCAGCCTCGTCTTATGTTTGTATGTTATGAGGGGTGCCCTGAAATTGACCTCAGTGACTATGAGCAACTTCTGTTGGTGCAAAATGTGGCAACTCCCATGGGAAACTGCCCAGGTATTAAGGTCTTCTTTAGAGAAACTTCATCATGCCCCCACTTCAGAGCTAAGGTAGGTGATGACGGGAGAAAAGGGCCTTTTCTGTGGTGGTGCCCTAGTCATGGCGCTGTGGTACACTCCCTCTTCGGGGATGTTCACCCGATTTCCGTTTCCCTGTGCTTTCAGGGGATTGCAATGTGCTCTTCTTGATTTGTGGTTTTACTGTGACTGGGTTTTACATTAAGTAACATTATATAAACAGTATGGGGTACATGTGAAGAAATTATTCACCTTCAAGTTCTATTATTCATTAGCTTTCAGCACATTTGCCAATTAAAAAAAACACTAAAGCAATAATAAAAAATATTAATCAATCAAATAATTTGAATTGTTAATCATTTTTAATCAAAGAAGATTAAATAATAATAATATGGATGGTTTTAAACAGAGGATTAGACAAATTCACGAAGGATAAGATTTTTAGCGGCTACTAGCCATGATCGCTGTGCTCTGCCTCCACAGCTGGAGGCGGTATGCCTGTGGATGCCAGCTGCTGGAAATTGCAGGAGGGGAGCGTCCTCTTGTGCTCAGGTCCTGCTTGTGGGCTTCCCATTGTGGCATCTGGTTGGGCACTGTGAGAAGAGGATGTTGGATTAGATGGGCCATTGGCCTGATCCAGTGGGGCTTTTCTTACCTTCTTTAATAATAATAATAATAATAATAATAATAATAATAATAATAATGGAAAAATAGCAATGGATTGCCCTCAAGTCGATCCCGACTTATGGCAACCCTATGAATCGGGTTTTCATGGTAAGCAATATTCAGAGGTGGTTCTCCATTGCTTTCCTCTGAGGCTGAGAGGCAGTGACTGGCCCAAGGTCACCCAATCAGCTTCATGGCTGTGTGGGGATTCGAACCCTGGTCTCCCAGGTCGTAGTCCAACACCTTAACCACTAAACCACACTGGCTCTCAATAATAATAATAATAATGTCGTTGGCACCAACGACATGGGGAAATGCAGCCGTGAGGTCCTGGAAGCAAAATTTAGGTTGCTAGGTAGGATGCTGAAAGCCAGGACCTCCAAGGTGGCTTTCTCTGAAATGCTACCGGTTCCACGCGCAGGACCAGCCAGACAGGCCCAGCTTAGCAGTCAGAATGCGTGGATGAGACGATGGTGTCGGGTGGAAGGGTTTGGATTTGTTAGGCACTGGGGAACATTTTGGGACAAGCCGGGCCTGTACAAAAGGGACGGGCTCCACTTGAACCAGAATGGAACCAGACTGCTGGCACTTAAAATTAAAAAGGTGGCAGAGCAGCTTTTAAACTGACTGAGGGGGGAAACCCGACAGGAGCTGAGGAAGGTCCGGTTCGGAATAAACCTCCCCCCTGGGATAAAGACCAAAGAAATGATGAAATTGTAAAAGGGGTAGGCCTAGAAGTAGGCATTGTGAGAGCAGGGGCACAGGATATAAATTCAGAAGGGCAAAATTACCACAGGCCAAACCACAAGTGCCAAAGACACTTGAAGAGAGACACTGCTTACAAGTGCCTGTACGCTAATGCTAGGAGCCTCCAAACCAAGATGGGAGAACTGGAGTGCTTGGTCTTAGAGGAGAGCATTGATATAGTGAGCATAACGGAGACCTGGTGGAATGGAGGAAACCCTGGATAGAAACTATATCGGAAGGACAGGGAAGGATGTATTGGTGGCGGAGTCGCTCTATATGTGAAAGAAGGCATTGAATCCAGCAAGCTGGAAACCCCCAAAGAGGCGGACTCCTCCACAGAATCGTTGTGGGTGGTGATATCATGCCCCAGGAGGGATTTAATTCTGGGAACGATCTATCGTCCCCCTGATCAAAATGCTCAGGGAGACCTTGAGATGAGATACGAAATTGAGGAAGCATCCAAACTAGGAAATGTGGTAGTAATGGGTGACTTCAACTACCCAGACATAGACTGGCCGCATATGTGTTCCAGTCATGACAAAGAAGCAAAGTTTCTAGATATTCTAAATGACTATTCCCTAGACCAGTTGGTCATGAATCCGACCAGAGGGACGGCAACCCTGGACTTAATCCTCAGTGGGGACCGGGACCTGGTGCGAGATGTAAGTGTTGTTGAACCGATTGGGAGCAGTGACCATAGTGCTATTAAACATACATGTAAATGGCCAATTGCCAAGAAAATCCAACACGGTCACTTTTGACTTCAAGAGAGGAGACTTCACAAAAATGAGGGGATTGGTAAAAAGAAAGCTGAAAAACAAAGTCCAGAGGGTCACATCACTCGAAAATGCTTGGAAGTTGTTTAAAAACACTATATTAGAAGCTCATCTGGAGTGCATACCGCAGATCAGAAAAGGTACCGCCAGGGCCAAGAAGATGCCAGCATGGTTAACGATCAAAGTCAAGGAAGCTCTTAGAGGCAAAAAGTCTTCCTTCAGAAAATGGAAGTCTTGTCCGAATGAAGAAAATAAAAAAGGACACAAACTCTGGCAAAAGAAATGCAAGAAGACAATAAGGGATGCTAAAAAAGAATTTGAGGAGCACATTGCTAAGAGCATAAAAACCAACAACAAAAAATTCTATAAATACATTCAAAGCAGGAGACCATCTAGGGAGGCGATTGGACCCTTGGATGATAAGGGAGTCAAAGGTGTACTAAAGAACGATAAGGAGATTGCAGAGAAGCTAAATGAATTCTTTGCATCTGTCTTCACAGTGGAAGATATAGGGCAGATCCCTGAACCTGAACTAACATTTGCAGGAAGGGATTCTGAGGAACTGAGACAAATAGTGGTAACGAGAGAGGAAGTTCTAAGCTTAATGGACAATATAAAAACTGACAAATCACCAGGCTCGGATGACATCCGCCCGAGAGTTCTCAAAGAACTCAAATGTGAAATTGCTGATCTGCTAACTAAAATATGTAACTTGTCCCTCGGGTCCTCCTCTGTGCCTGAGGACTGGAAAGTGGCAAATGTAACGCCAATCTTCAAAAAGGGATCCAGAGGGGATCCCGGAAATTACAGGCCAATTAGCTTAACCTCTGTCCCTGGGAAACTGGTAGAAAGTATTATTAAAGCTAGATTAACTAAGCACATAGAAGAACAAGCCTTGCTGAAGCAGAGCCAGCATGGCTTCTGCAAGGGAAAGTCTTGTCTCAGTAACCTACTAGAATTCTTTGAGAGTGTCAACAAGCATATAGATAGAGGTGATCCAGTGGACATAGTGTACTTAGACTTTCAAAAAGCATTTGACAAGGTACCCCACCAAAGACTTCTGAGGAAGCTTAGCAGTCATGGAATAAGAGGAGAGGTCCTCTTGTGGATAAGAAATTGGTTAAGAAGCAGAAAGCAGAGAGTAGGAATAAACGGACAGTTCTCCCAATGGAGGGCTGTAGAAAGTGGAGTCCCTCAAGGATCGGTATTGGGACCTGTACTTTTCAACTTGTTCATTAATGACCTAGAATGAGGAGTGAGCAGTGAAGTGGCCAAGTTTGCTGACGACACTAAATTGTTCAGGGTTGTTCAAACAAAAAGGGATTGCGAAGAGCTCCAAAAAGACCTCTCCAAACTGAGTGAATGGGCGGAAAAATGGCAAATGCAATTCAATATAAACAATTGTAAAATTATGCATATTGGAGCAAAAATCTGAATTTCACATATACGCTCATGGGGTCTGAACTGGCGGTGACCGACCAGGAGAGAGACCTCGGGTTGTAGTGGACAGCGCAATGAAAATGTCGACCCAGTGTGCGGCAGCTGTGAAAAAGGCAAATTCCATGCTAGCAATAATTAGGAAAGGTATTGAAAATAAAACAGCCGATATAATGCCGTTGTATAAATCTATGGTGCGGCCGCATTTGGAATACTGTGTACAGTTCTGGTCGCCTCATCTCAAAAAGGATATTCTAGAGTTGGAAAAGGTTCAGAAGAGGGCAACCAGAATGATCAAGGGGATGGAGCGACTCCCTTACGATGAAAGGTTGCAGCATTTGGGGCTTTTTAGTTTAGAGAAAAGGCGGGACAGAGGAGACATGATAGAAGTTATAAAATTATGCATGGCATTGAGAAAGTGGATAGAGAAAAGTTCTTCTCCCTCTCTCATAATACTAAAACTCGTGGACATTCAAAGAAGCTGAATGTTGGAAGATTCAGGACAGACAAAAGGAAGTACTTCTTTACTCAGCGCATAGTTAAACTATGGAATTTGCTCCCACAAGATGCAGTAATGGCCACCAGCTTGGACGGCTTTAAAAGAAGATTAGACAAATTCATGGAGGACAGGGCTATCAATGGCTACTAGCCGTGATGGCTGTGCTGTGCCACCCTAGTCAGAGGCAGCATGCTTCTGAAAACCAGTTGCCGGAAGCCTCAGGAGGGGAGAGTGTTCTTGCACTCGGGTCCTGCTTGCGGGCTTCCCCCAGGCACCTGGTTGGCCACTGTGAGAACAGGATGCTGGACTAGATGGGCCACTGGCCTGATCCAGCAGGCTCTTCTTATGTTCTTATAATAATAATAATAATAATAATAATAATAATAATAATAATGGAAAAATAGAAATGGATTACCTTCAAGTCGATCCCAACTTATGGCGACCCTATGAATCGGGGTGTCATGGTAAGCAATATTCAGAGGTGGTTCGCCATTGCCTTCCTCTGAGGCTGAGAGGCAGTGACTGGCCCAAGGTCACCCAGTGAGCTTCATGCCTGTGTGGGGATTCGAACCCTGGTCTCCCAGGTCGTAGTCCAACACCTTAACCACTAAACCACACTGGCTCTCAATAATAATAATAATAATAATAATAATAATAATAATAATAATAATAATTTTGTTCTGTTAGAATATATTAGGGTAGAAAGATGAAGGTGTACATTTAATTGATATATTGGAATTGATAAACATTGGAATTCAAAAACAGCAACCCACCACCAAGAACTGAAAGCAAAAATGTGTGATCCACATACACCCCTGAGTCTAACTGGAGTCTGTACATGGCAAAGGCAGAACTGAATTATAGCCACGTTACACAAAGACTCCAGCAGTAAGTCCTCTTGTTACTTGCTGGCTTCAGGCCGTGTTGGATAATTGAATTCATTTGGAATAGATTCTCCGTCTTGAATTTGCTGTGAGAGCTAATAGCATCCTGTCTTTCAAATTCAAGGAAAATCCATAGTTGTCCGAGGGCCAAATGAGACGATACATGGGAGATGTGTGAACAGTCTCCTGGTTGTCGTCTTATTATTTTTTAATCGAAAAGGTGTCTTGAAGGCTGCAAGCGAGAGAAGAAGAGTGACTGGGGTGAGGCAGGGCTGATTATCTCTTTCTCTTCCTCTTTTACTGTGAGTTGAGCACACACATGTGCATGTGCATTATGCACGTGCATGTGCATCATATGTTCTGCATGTGTATGTGTGTACTAAAAATGGCTCCTCCCTGATTGTGTTGCACATGCAGGAGAAAAGACACAGGAAACCGCAGGAGGGGGAGAGTGCTCTTTGCACTCAGGTCCTGTTTGTGGGCTTCTCATAGGCATCTGATTGGCCACTGTGAGGAGAGGATGCTGGACTTGATGGGCCACTGGCCTCATCCAGCAGGGCTCTTCCTATGTTCATATGTTCTTATTTCCTCTGTTAAAACTGGCAGTCGTTTTGTGTTTTGTTTTGTTTTTAAATGAAGCAAAAACAAAATTGGGAGACTTCATATGTCTCCCACATATCACCCAATTTAATGCTCAGCTTGTGCTGTTGTCTAACCAAGCATGGTCTTTCTCTGCAAAGAGTATTCTGCCTCACCACCTTCTGGTTCCTAAGGATAATGGGAGGCACCCTTTTACGGGTGAATGGAAGGAGGGGGAGATAAGACACCCCAGTGAACCTGAAACAGGCCTTGTTGACAATGCTGATTTTCTGTAATACTAGCGTGGTCTCAGTTGCTTAGTGCTTGCCTACACAGCACAGTTGGGAATTTATTTAAAAGCATTTCTAGACATATATAAATATGTATGTATCGCATATACATTACAAAAACAACATAAAAGCAATAGGACAGTATAATAAAAAAAGAAAAGCAGCACTGTAAAACCAGGAAAAGGTAAAACCAGAAATTCATTAATAACAGGACCCACTGTTATGGGTCAGGGAAAGCCTGTGCAAAAAGATTCATCTTTACAAGACATCTGAAGCAAACGATGGATGCCATTTCATGTATAGTAGAAGGAAGGACATTCCATAGCGCAGGGGCAGAGTTCCTTCCTTCTGGGAACCCATGATCATTAAATACGTATCAAACCAGTTTTTGCCATGTAGTGTATACACTCTGTTCCAACCAGTGTTTGATTTGTAAAACAGAAACTTCTAGGATTGAAGACTGGTTAGAGATACTCTGTCCCAATTTATTTGCGCTCTAGTTCCAGATGCAGATTGTAAGATCTGAGATCCAGAGGTGGTTGGACAGGAGCACTATTAAGTTTTTAGCGTGATTTATGGCTGAAATGGGGGATCCAGTTCCTTCCCTTTAAGATAAGCAAGCGCTGATAGCGATGGCTATGATGGAGGTTATTGGCTGCTATCCTCAATGTCACCAACACACCTCCTGCAGTGCAATTTTGTGACTCTTAAAAAATATAATATTATGCTGTTTTGCTGAGATGAAAGGTGAGCATATATTTGCATAAACACATGAAAAAAAGTGCTGCAAGACTGCCTACTCGTTCGCAAAGAACTGTCCAAATGGTTTTAAAAATTGTGTGCTTAAAATCATTTTTCTGTAGATAGTGTTCCTCATAGAGTGAACATCTCCTGGTGAATCCATTATTTAAAAGAAATGAACAGGCATTTATTGCTGCAGCAAGGCCAACAGCTCAAAGCAATGCCTTTCATGCTTTCTCCCAGGCATTTTAGCATGTGTTTTAAATTTTTAGATTGTGTTTTAAATTGTTTTTAAAAGATCTGTTTTTAAATTTGTATGCGAGAGAAAAATCAACTCATTTGAAATGTGGTGTTGGAGAAGAGCTTTGCGGATACCATGGACTGCAAAAAAGACAAATAATTGGGTGTTCGAATAAATTAAACCAGAACTATCACTAGAAGCTAGAATGATGAAACTGAGGTTATCATACTTTGGACACATAATGAGAAGACAGGATTCACTAGAAAAGACAATAATGCTGGTTTTAAAATTTTTAAAACCATTTGGACAGTTCTTTGTGAACGAGTAGGTAGTCTTGCAGCACTTTTTTTCATGTGTTTATGAAAATATATGCTCACCTTTCATCTCAGCAAAACAGTTCATGACAGATGCTCTTGGAGGTTGCTGATTCATAGGATCGCCATAAGTCGTAGTTGACGTGGAGGCACATAACAATAAACAAGTTACTGTAAACCGCCCAGAGAGCTCCTTAATTCTACGTCTACCTCCCTTGAACCACTAGGTTGCATGTGGCTCTGGTCGATGGGCCTTTTCTAATTAAAACAACAACAATTAGATCCCACAAGCCTAGGAATGTAGGAAACTGCTTTAAACAAAGCCAGACCCTCGACTGGTTCAATATTATCTGATTAGCAGTGGCTGTCCCAGGTTTCAGGCTAAGCTCTTTCCAGCTCTACATAACTGGAGATGCTGAGGATTGGATCTGTGACCCGGTGGAGGCTGGTGGCTCCAATGTCAGCGAGGCGGTGAATCTGCTCCTGGTTTTAGTCTGAACTTTCAAAGGGCTGTACAAGGTGCGGATTCACTGACCCACTGACATCGGAGCCACCAACTTCCACTGCTGGGACCTTTTGCATGCACTCTGTTCCATTCTTTCCAGAAACAAGCAAAAAAAAGAGTCAAAGGTTTTCTGCGGTCTGAGAAAGAATAGAAAAAGGATGGGAGAAACACAGGAGGGAATTATTGAATGCTGCTGGCTGTAGTTGCCCCATAAAAATGTGAGTGAGCAAAGTGTCGCTATCCTGCCGCAAACACTTCAGTACAAAAGCATTCATAGTTAATGGAAGACTTCCTGGTTTGTTGGCCAGATTGTTTGTGCAAAGGGGGCTCCATGTGCAGCCAAAAGGTTTGTCCATATCTTGGCTTATCAGGCTGAGATACAGTCATCTGTCTTGGGAATCCTTTTTTGACAGAAAGACAGGGTAAAAAAAAATTATACATGTGTGTGAATTAATTAATTTAATTAGTAATAAATAAGGAACAATTTGACAGGTAATTCTGCTGTATCTCTTGCTTACAGAGTGTTGAGCCTCAGCTAAACCAGAATGGACAGGGAAGGGGGAGGCATGAGTTTCAGGCACCTCCGCCACCAGAGGAAGCAGAGTTGGGAATTGTTGAGTCTGGACAGGACCTTGCGGGTGGAGGTCAGCATGCACACCAGCCAATTCCCACGGTTACTGCACTCTCAGAGGAACAGAGTGCGCCGCACCCAGCTGATGCAGAAGACTTGTCGGGGGAAGCTCCAGAGACAGTGCCAGCTCCTCCCTTGCCAAGCAGTTCCCAGGAGGATTCCAGTGTGGCACAGCCCCCTGATCTTGAGCCTGTTGCTCAGGAGCAGGTGTCTTCCAATGAGCCGTTGGAAGCACGCCCTCTGTCCCTGCGCTCCTGCCGCCACGAGAAACGGACAGGGCAAAGACAGGAATTACGTAGGAGTCAGAGATTACGTTCGAAAATGTTCCCTTCATAAGCTTGCCGCTTAAAGTGGGGAGTCGTTGAGTCAACTTCCTTCACACGCTGCAGAGCATGTCTAGAGTATAGTTAGGGATTCTAGTGAGTTAGTGCAGGGTTTCCTATGAAGCGCAATGCTTTTGATGTATCCATTACTCTAGTAAAATGAGATTTACTTGCACCCACACTTCAGCCTCATTCTTTCGGCTCTGGACGGAACACAGAGTGTTTGAATTATTCAGCCACAGCTGATGCATAGACACAGCAGAATGTCTGGCCTATAGCAGTGGGTAAGGCCCAAACAGTGGCTTCTGTAGAATTTGGGTGGGTGCTTCACTGGGTTCACAGGGGCCATGATGGTTTTGTTTCTCAAAGCACATCAGCCATTTTCTCCAGGGGTGTGTTGATGAACCTTTTCGGAATTATGGGGCTAGGTTAACTGTGAGAAATGCTGTCAGTCGTTAAAGCTTCAGTGTGTCAACCCATCATCAGGTGGTGCCTGGAAGAAATCTCTCCCCATGGTATAAAGCTGCATAATTCAGACTTTTATTGCATCTACAGTTAGCTGCCATCAGAGAAATGATGGCAGATTAGATACCCTGTTGCCTTGTTCTGGTCTGAAGGCTCTTGCCACATGGTCCCTAGGTGAGGAGAACCACTTTTCTGTTTGTGTCTTTTACAATGATGATTTCTCCACTCTTTCGCCCACTTCAACATCCCGGAGAATCTCCAACATATACTTTTTTGGGGGGGGGGGGGGGGAGGATTCGTCAGATAAGATGAGGTTGAATTACTCTTAAGAAAGGAAATTGCTATCTACTTATTTTGATTCAGAAACACAAACTTAAAGCTTGGCTATTTTTACTTCTGTTGCCTCTAGGCTCTTAATTAAAAGGTGCTACTATATGTTCATGCATAGCATAAAAGGCACATGAAATAAAGTCCTGTTTTTTTCAAAGAACTTACTTTCAGGTAAGGCTTCAACCTTCGATCCAAAAATGCTAAGGCTGCAATCCAAATCCATTGGGGCAGTGGAATCCGCTCCAGGTTTTAGTCCAAGCTTTGGATAGCTCCTTGAAAGTTTGGATTAAAACCTGGAGTGGATTCCACTACAAATAAAAAATAGAGATAAAGGCATCCAGCTATACCTGTTGAAGACTGTTTTACTAACCAAGCCAATGTCAATTTGCATCCCTCGGTTCAGCTTCTGTTGGTATTCTCTTCGCTTCTTTCTGCTGCAATGCCCATCTGTGTGTTCTAACCCTTTCCAATGTTCCAGCTTACTTAAAGGGTCGCAGCCCTTTTTCTATCTTCCAGTTTTTCATTTCTAGCTTTTCACACTTCTGGCTCTATAACTTTGTAACTCTTCACTCTTTCAGCTTATATTCTAACTCAATTTATAAACAATATTTTCACCTCTCCTAGGGTTGCCAGGCTCAGGGCCTGAGAATGACTCTGTATCTTTAAGAGAAGAGAAAATTCAGCCAAGGGCAGGTTTTCTTGCAACACTGTAATGGGAAAAACCACAGGGTGGAATTCTCCCTTCCCCCTGTACAACTTTTAAAGATACAGAAGACCTCTTGGTTGCCAGGCCCGGTAAAGTTGCTCGCCTCCGTAGCAGTCTTGATGTCCCATCCACATCAACTGTGGTCTCCAATGGGGTGTCCAGTGCAACGTCTGCTGCAACTTCTTGGGAACGGTTTCAGTTGACGCGGCCTGATGATGTAGACAAGGTGCTTGCAATGATGAGGCCAGCAACGTGTTCTCTTGACCCTTGCCCTTTTTTGGCTTATTAAAGCTTGCTGAGGGGGTTTGACCAAGTGGATCCAAGGTGTGGTCAACACATCGTTGCGGGAGGGAGTGGTTCCAGCCACCCTGAAAGAGGCAGTGGTCCAACTGCTCCTGAAAAAGCCCACCTTAGACCCACTGGTCTGCGACAATTACCGACTGGTTGCAAATACCCCCTTCTTAGGAAAGGTGATTGAGAAGGTTGTGGTGCAGCAATTGCAAGTACTCTTGGTTGAAACAGATTATCTTGACCCGTTCCAGTCTGGATTCAGGCCTGGTTATGGGACTGAATCGGCCTTGGTCGCCCTGATGGATGAATTTTATTGGGAGAAGGACAGGGGGAGTGTGACCCTGTTACTCTTACTTGATCTCTCATCAGCTTTTGATACCATTGACCATAGTATCCTTCTGGGCCAACTTGGTGAGATAGGTATCGGAGGCACTATTTTACAGTGGTTCTGATCCTATCTCCAAGGTCATTTTCAGAGAATAGCATTGGGTGATTGTCTTTTGGCCCCCTGGCAATTGTGTTGTGGGGTGCCGCAGGGTACCATCTTGTCCCCCATGCTGTTTAACATCTACATGAAGCCCTTGGGAGCGGTCATCAGGAAATTTGGGGTGAGGTGTCAGCAGTACATTGATGATACCCAGCTCTATTTCTTCATAACATGTGAATTGGGAGAGACCGTGCAAGCCCCGGACTACTGCCTGGACTTGTTGGTGGGCTGGATGCGGGCCAGTAAACTGAGTCTGAATCCTAGCAATTTGGAAGTGCTGTGAGTTAGCGCCATCTCTGTTATCTTTTCGGCGCCTGTTGAAGACCTTCCTCTTTCAACAAGCCTTTTAAGTTGAGACCTTATCCCAGTCTGTGTCTGGTTGGAAATGCTTTTTAATATGTTTTAACCCTTTTTTAAAAACAATATGTTTTTAACCTTTTTTTCTTTTTAAGATGTCATCAAAGCTTTTTAAAAAAATGTTTTTAAAGATGTTTTAATGTATTTTAAAGTCTGTTTTTATGATGTTTTAAAGTGTTTTTAGTGCTTTTGTTTGTCACCCTGGGCTGCTGCTGGGAGTAAGGGAGGAATATAAACCAGATAGTAAATAAATAAAATAAGGGTAGCTACCTGAATTGTAGGCTGAAGCAAACACCAATGGGGGAACTTGGTATTTGGCAAAATCACCAAGGAGTCCTGTGGCACTTTAAGGACTGAGAAATATAGTGTGGCATAAACATCGGTGACCTAGAGTTTACTTCATCAGATGCATATGCCTTTTAATAAGTAAATAATGTGATCATCCAAGTATGTTAAGTATATATTCCATGAATATAGACAGAAATGCATATATTTCACAAAGTGAAGCCTAAAAGCAATGCAAGAGAGGAAGGGAGAGCAGGGAATGTGTCACGTCATTATGCAGAGCACAAATGAATACAAGACCTTACTTAATGAATACAAGAGCCTCTTAAATAAATGTAGGATCCAATCAGCGTGGGTGCAACCTGCTCCTGACTGCTGATGAACAGTGATAGCGAAATGAATAGCGTGTAAATTAAGCACTTGAAAGGGGACATTTACTTTCCATCATAAGCAAGTATGTGGGATGCTACATACTTGGCTGTAAACTGGGAAATACCACAATGAAGTGATGTTTCCCTGGAGTTTCTCCAAGGTTACTTCCTCCATGCCCCCACATGGTAAAGTTCAGAAAGAAGCACAGGAAACCCATCAATAGTTCGAAACAAGTGTAGGGCTAAGGTTATCAAAAGGGTAGAAACCTATAGAATCAGGCTGTAAATGGCTTTAATTAGAGATGCCACCTGTTTTTTATTTCAAGGAATGGTTCCTTATTTAGCATTAAAATATTCTTTTTCAGGGTCATAAGGAGCACAGCTTGTGTTCATTTTATTCATTTATTTATTTATTACTATCTTTATTATTGCCTACAACCATACTACCCTGAACATGCCCGATCTTAGAAGCTAAGCAGGGTCAGGTCTGGTTATTCCTTGGATGGGAGACTGCCTGGAAACACCGGGTGCCGTAGGCTTAGAAGCCTTAGAGCAGCCTTTCCCAACCAGTATGCCTCCAGATGTTGTTGGACCACAACTCCCATCAGCCTCAGCTAGCATTGCCAATGGTCAGGAAGATGGGAGTTGTAGTCCAACAACATCTGGAGGCACACTGGTTGGGAAAGGCTGTCTTAGAGGAATGGTAAACCAGCTCTGAATACCTCTTCCCATGAAAACCCTATGAATATATCCAAAAAAAGATTCATAGGGTCGCCATAAGTTGTAATTGACTTGAAGGCTTATAACAACAATCTTTATTATTACCTTTTCTTCAAGGAGCTCAATGTGACATACATGCTTCTCTTCCTCCCCATGTTATCCTTACAACACCGCTGTGAGGCAGGTTAGATTGAAAGATGGTGACTAGACCACAGTCATCCAGTCAGCTTCATGGATGAGTGGGAATTTGAACCCTGGTCTACCAGGTTCCAGTTGGATACTCTAAGCACTACACCAGACTAGCTGTCCCTGATATAGTCTAATAAAGAACTGTTTAATGTTCTGGTGCCTGCAATGCATCTTTTTTGGGGGGGCACACAATGTGGTCTTTATCTTGGTATGGTTTAGGTTGCAATCCCTAGCTTTCCTCTCCCTCAGTTTAGCTGGTTTGTGGATCAGCCTTCCCTCCCTCCCTCCCTTGTGGAACTTGTGAGATCATTTGGCATGTGCTTCAGGCTTCAGGTGCCATACAGGAATGAATGGAGGAGGGTCCACTGCACACCGGGCAAGTACCCCAACAATCTGCACAAAGGATTTGTCATTTTCCTGCCTATAGAAAAAAAAATTCTATCTAAGCCTGCTTTCAACACTTATTCTGGAAAGTATAGATGCAAAGTTGCTTGCTTCTGGTAGAGTGCAGTGGCTAGTCTGAATCTCACCGCTGCAACAAATGTGTGAGGTCAGCTCTCCCTAACCTGCTGTCTTCCAGGTGTTTTGGACTACAGCTGGTCAGGTGCTGGGCTGCATCTAAAGTTGTTTTCTTTATGCTGGTGCCACCAAAGAGGACCAGAAAAATTTGCTTGGGGGCTGGATTAAGCCTCTGAATCACCCCTGGCCTAGATCCTCCTGTATGGAGGGCTGAGAGAGTCTAAGGGAAGAAAACCCCAGGACCATGGATAATGCTTTTCCAATCATGTGCTTCCCTCTTTCTAGTAACAACAGCTCTAGAGGGATACAAATTGCTTTTCTCGCCCTCTCCCTGAACACAGCATGGAGTTGTACAGTCCTGAAACTTTGGGCAAATTAGTGTGTTCGTGTGTTTAAATTGAAGCAGAACAGCTGCTGCCCCTCAGGCTTAGTGCCCCTCCACCCTTACATGTTTCTGCAGTCTATTCGACATATTTCAGCAAGCAAGGGGTTCAATTCCCAGGTGTGATTTTTGCTGTAATGCCTTTTTAAAAACAACAGAACAAAACAAAAGCCCCAAACACCTTATCTTCATCTTACTTTTACATCTCACCTTGCTCCATTGCTTTGCACTTGAAGATTTCATTCAGTTTGAAATGGTGTAGAAGAAATTGCTTTTATTTATTTATTTACTGAACACTAAAGTCAGGATCATTCAGACCATGGTATTCCCGATCTCTATGTATGGATGTGAAAGTTGGACAGTGAAAAAAGCGGATAAGAGAAAAATCAACTCATTTGAAATGTGGTGTTGGGGGAGAGCTTTGCGCATACCATGGACTGCGAAAAAGACAAATAATTGGGTGTTAGAACAAATTAAACCAGAACTGTCACTAGAAGCTAGAATGATGAAACTGAGGTTATCATACTTTGGACACATAATGAGAAGACATGATTCACTAGAAAAGATAATAATGCTGGGGAAAACAGAAGGGAGTAGAAAAAGAGGAAGGCCAAAGAAGAGATGGATTGATTCCATCAAGGAAGCCACAGACCTGAATTTACAAGATCTGAACAGGGCGGTTCACGACAGATGCTCTTGGAGGTCGCTGATTCATAGGGTTGCCATAAGTCGTGATTGACTTGAAGGCACATAACAACAAAATTCATTTATTTCACAGATTCCATTGTGTGCCTGCTGTGCAAGCAGGGCGATAAACTGCACCATGGCTTTAACATGTTCTTTTGGACATTGATCAATGCATGTTAGTTGGGATTGCAAATATATTGTTCAAAATTACTGCAGCACACATAGATATTGAGGACTCTTTCATGCATGGGACTCGTTCCCTCCAAGCAAGCTGCTTCTGTGCTGGTACCGTATAATTCCATGTGCACGAAGCATATGGTCCTCCAATGAGAAAGTGATACAGTAGGGCCCCGCTTATACGGTGGGTTAGGGACCAGGCCCCTAACCATAACTTCGCCATAAAGCGGAACCCATTGACTGTAATGGGTCATGTCACGTGAAAATGCCGCAAAAATGCCGCAAAACGGCAAAATCAGCTTTAAAACAGGGAATTTCCCCTGATTGAAAGCCACCGCATCAGCAGAACGCCGGAAAGCAGAATGCTGGAAAGCGGGGCCCTACTGTATTGGCAAACACACCCATCCCTAATCCTGCATTGCAGATCCTAAAGGTCCCTTCCAGTCCAATGATTCAAAGTCCAGCACTGTAACCACTACATCACCCTGGCTGTCTGTATAAGCCTTGGTGTACCTTAGCTACACATCAGGCATATTGGCGCTACCCTGGATTTATAAAAGCTTAATAGTTATGACTGTCCCTAAAGAATCCTGGGACG
The DNA here is from genome assembly GCF_030035675.1 of Rhineura floridana. Classification (NCBI taxonomy): domain Eukaryota; kingdom Metazoa; phylum Chordata; class Lepidosauria; order Squamata; family Rhineuridae; genus Rhineura; species Rhineura floridana. Next base: position 178,833,195 of record NC_084484.1, read on the forward strand.
TGTAGTTTGGAGAAGACACATGTGCTCAAGCTCTTTGCTCTCAGACACCTGTAGTTCCCAAGGTTCTTTGGGGAGAGGCAAGTTTATGGGTATCTGTAATGTTATTTATATGTTTGACCCTAACTCATTTCCCCACTAGAGAAGTATCAATTCCAGTGTTGTTATTTTTATTTATTTATTGTACTTATATACCGCCCCATAGCCAGAGCTCTCTGGGCGGTTTACAGTAACTAAAAACATTAAAACAAACATACAAATTTAAAAACACATCTTTTAAAAACAATTTAAAACACAATTTTAAAATTAAAAATTTAAAAAGTTATCTCAGTCTTCAGAAGAGTTTCATGCTGAGTGTGCAGGGAATTCCATTAATTTGTAACAGAGGGAACTGATTCACCCCTCATAATAAAAGAGCAAGCCACTGTTGGATGGGTAGTTCTGTTGGAACTCCCATATAAGGAATAAATTTCTGGATGTTGACTATGGAGCCAAGGGGTCCTTGTTTCCCCTAGATTAAAGAAATTAAAATTCAAGGAGGTGTCCTTGTGCATGCAGCGTCATATTACCCTCAGGCAACTTCTAATCTGTCGAAGGAACAAGCCACATGGATGATCCCAAAAATGTGATGGGTGCACACATGCACCTATGCACACCCATCTCTGTAACCCACCTGGAATCATCAGGGTTCTCAATAAAATATGCATACATGTTTGGCTGGATCATACAAAACATCTAACCTAGCACACTGTTTCAGAGAGAGGCCAGCTTTATACCCAAGAAGAGTCACATGTAGGGCTTGAAGGCAGTTTCCATCATCTGTTGTTTAATTCAACTATCATTTTAAAGCTATCTGTGCTATTGGGCACAACTACCATCTTGTGGCAATGACTGCTATAAGTGAATTATGAACTGTGGCGAAGAAATCCCTCCATGTGCAAGCCCTAGACTGGGGCCTCAATTCAATGGTCGACTGGATGAGGGGCAATAAACTAAGTTTAAATCCTGGGAAGACGGAGGCCCTATGGGTAGGTGATTCCTGTGCCTGGATAATAGACCAATTGCCTGTTCGGGACAGGGTTGCACTTTCTCTAAGGGAGCAGGCACATGGCTTGGGGGTACACCTGGATACATCTTTGTAATTAAGGGCCCAAGTGACCTTGGTGGCGAGGACTGCCTTTTATCAGCTTTGTTGGTGTTCATGCTATAGCTGAATCTAGATTTGGATAACTTGGGTAAAGTGCATTGGTAACCTCAATATTGGAGTATTGCAGTGCGCTCTTATGTGGGGCTGCCCTTCGGCCTAGTCCGGAAGAACTGCTGGTGCAGAATGTAGTGGCTAGGCTGTTGATGGGGTAGACAGCTGACAGCATGCAACACCTCTGCTAAAACATCTGCAGTGGCTGTGGCTGCCCATGTCCTACCAGGCCAGGTTCATGGTTGTTGTGTTGATATACAAAGCCCTGAACAACTTGGGTCCAGGGTATTTTAAGGACCACCTGAGCCCTTACATCCCAGCTCAATCACTGAGGTCATCTGGAGGAGTGCTGTTAGTTGTCCCTGGTGTTACAGAGGCCTGACAGAACTCACTAGAAGTAGAGCATTTCGCGTCGCCAGTCCACTGCTGTAGAGCACTCTCGCAGCAGAGATTTGGCAAACATCCTAGCTTTTGACTTTCAGGCGTCTTCTGAAGAATATTTTATGCCAACAGGCCTTTGCAGCTGTTTAAGTTTTATTTTTGATTAGCCAATCGCCTTATTGCATATCTTTATTTTTATTTTCTGAATGGTATTTTATGTTCTAACACTGTACACCGTCTTGATACTATATGATATGGGGGGTATAGAAATACTTTTACAAAATAAACAAACAATAATAAATAGTTTATACAACTCTGCATACCACTTACGATGAAAAATACCAAAGAATATAAAATAGCAATATAATAAAAATGTAAGATGTTACACCATCATGCTATCATAACATCATGTGGCATATCAAGGGGGGGGGCACGGCAGCAGGACATCAAGACAAAAACGTGGCTGACTGGGTAAGACAAGCAGGTTGGGGTAGGGAATGTGGGTGTCTGGGGATGTGTGGAGGTGGCGAGGGGAGTGGGGGGTTGGCAAGCGATCGAACAAGCAGGCTATGTGGCAGCAGTGGCTGAAGCCTGGACGGGTGCACGGGAGACCTGCAGCAGCAGCAGTAGGCACAGAGTTTGTCCGGGGTGGTGGCACAACAGGCAGGTTGGGGAGGGGAGAATAGCTGCTAGGGGGGTGCGGTGGTGAAGGGGGGTTGGCAGAGGATTGAGTGAGCTGGCTAGTGGCAGAGGCCGCAATGTGGGTGGATGCACTGGAGGGTGGGGGGTGCTGGTGCTAGCACCTGCAGAATTGTTCTGGGGGCAGCAGCGGCAAAACAGGTGACACAAGTGGGTTGGAAAGAGGTGTGTGGGTGCCTGGAGGGGCTGCGATGGCAAGGGGAGTGGGGGGTTTGGCAAACTAGTGGGCTACGCAGTGGAGGCTGCAATGTGGGCAGATGCAGGCGGATGGGAGGCTGCCAGGGGCGCCCACAAAGTTTGTCTGGGACAGTGATGGTGTAACAGGCGAGGCAAGTGGGTTGGCGAGAGGAGTGGGGGAGCAGCCTCTAATAAAATATCATAAAAACACAATAAAACATCAGACTGAGAAGTTCAAAACCAATGGTACATGGTTGTGTTATGTTTCAGGACAAAAAACAAAAACGTTTTAAGCAAGCACAGAAAACTATGCCCTTTTGCTCTGCAGCTTCAGCGTGTTTTGAAGTCAGCTTCACACAGAGTTCAAAACTGATTGGATATCGACCCTGTTGCCACTCCAGGTATGCCCAATGAAAACCCTTTGCTGTAGGCTCAGGCAAACACAGTGATTGGCCCTACGCTTTGCTATGGGGCAATCCTACTCAGCTGTGCGAAAGGGAGATGTGTCCAGCCATACTCAGAGTCGTTTCAAAACACAGCCAGAGAAAACAGTTTGACTGCTTTTGAGTCAACTAGTGTGCCCAGAATCTGAGCTAAATGGACCAGTGGTCTGTCTCAATGTCAAGCAGCTTCCTATGTTCTGTGTTGTTTTTGAAAACTTGAAATCCTCAAGGCCCACCATAGCATTTTCAGTGTACAAAGGATGTGTGCCTGTTCAGGAACTTTTAACACAGGTATGGGAGACCTTTGGCCCTCCAGATCTTGCTGAACTGCAACTCCCATCACACCTGGCCATTGTCCAGGGCTGCTGGAGTTGCTGGAAGTTATAGTTCAGCAACATCTGGAGGCCTAAAGGTTTCCCACACATGTTTTAGCAGCTAAGTGATCCTGAGTATGCACTCTTGAACACAAAAGTAAGTACCTGACTGGATGAGACCACCTACCCCTGCAGGTGCTGGTGAGACCTGGGCATGAACTACCTTCTTCCTGTCCCTATTATAAAACTCAATATAGATCAGAAATGGGGAATCCAAATGTGGCCCTCCAGGCCTCACTATCTGGTCCTAAGAACTCTCCTTCAGATTGAAACCTTGGAGAGTTGCTGCCGTCAGTGTTGGCAATACTGAGCTTCATGGACCAATGGTCTGACTCAGTGCAAGGCAGCTTCCTATGTTCCCCACCTCTCATTGGCTCTCTTTTGCACCCCAAGCATTTTTGCCAGGTTCCTTGAACCCTAATAATGGTGTGAGAGGGGTGTGCAAGTGTGTGTTGGAAGTACCCTGTTGCATGAAGATGAAATTTACTTTTGTTGCTTCTTCCACTTTTGCCTTTGGCCCTGCCCATCACTGGCGAGTGGCCCTGGGAAGGTTGCCTAGAAGGGAACGTGGCCCTCGAACTGAAAAAAGTTCTTCATCCCTGATATAGATGCTAAACATTTTTAGTACTGTTTTGAGAGAGAGAAAGAATTTACCGGTTGTAACTTTATCCATTTCTACATGGAAGTGAGGGTGGATGCATTGTGTTTACTCCTAAGCTGGGCTCCTTCAGCAAAGAGCATTTCGGCAACTGCATCCTTTTACCACTCCCAGGTGTTTTTTGCTCTCTTGCCTTTCAGTCTCTAATCTTTTCACACATTCTCTAAAGGCTTCTTGGGACAAGGTGTCAAAGGGCTTGGCATGTAGTTGTCAGCAGTTTTGCTGTTCCAATTTAGGTGGGAATATGTATGTCCTTGAAAGTGGGAGGGAGAGAGAGAGTGGGTCAGGCTGAAAACAACAGAATGAAATTGAATAGAGATAAGTTCTACACCTAGCAAAAAAACAACAACCAAATGCACAGTTATAAGATGGGGAATACTTGGCTCAGCAATATTACATGCGAGAAGGATCTTGGAATTGTTGTTGATCACAAGCTGAATATCAGCCAACAGTGCGATGTGGCTGCAAAAACGGCAAATGCTATTTTAGGCTGCATTAGCAGAGGTATAGTTTCCAGATCGCATCAAGTACTAGTTCCCCTCTGTTTGGCACTGGTTAGGCCTCATCTTGAGTACTGCATCGAGTTCCGGAGATCGAACTTCAAGAAAGATGCAGACAAACTGGAACAGGTTCAGAGAAGGGCAACAAGGATGATCAGGGGACTGGAAACAAAGCCCTATGAAGAGATACTGAAAGAGCTGGGCATGTTTAGCTTTGAGAAGGGAAGACTGAGGGGAGATATGATAGCACTCTTCAAGTACTTGCAAAGTTGTCACATAGAGGAGGGCCAGGTTCTCTTCTCAAGAGTGCCGGACATGGAAAAATGGGCTCAAGTTGCAGGAAGCCAGATTTCGACTGAACATCAGGAAAAAATTCCTAACTGTTAGAGCAGTACAACAATGGAACCAATGACCTAGGGAGATGGCGGGTTCTCCAAAACTGGAGGCATTCAAGCGGCAGCTGGATAGCCACCTGTCGGGTTATGCTTTAACTTGGATTCCAGCACCGAGCAGGGGGTTGGACTTGATGACCTTATAGGCCCCTTCCAACTCTACTATTCTGTGATGGGGGGGCAGAAGAAATGAAAGAGGGAAAGAACAGAACTGGACCAACCAAAGCCCCAAGCTACACAGTCTGAGGAGATGCATGCACTGCTTACCTTATTAGCATTAGCACTCAGGTACTTCTTGCAGGCTTCCCATAGACCTCTGGTTGGCCACTGAGGATGCTGGAATAGGTGGGTCATTTGCCTGATCCAGTAGCCAGGCTCTTCTGATGTTATTATTATTTTATTTTTAATTTATTTATTTATTGTATTTATATACCACCCCATAACCGGAGCTGTCTGGGCGGTTTACAGTTGACATCAAATCCCGACTTGGCCAAGAAGCTCATTGGGTAACCTTGGGCCAGTTACTGCCCCTCAGCCTAATCTATCTTACAGGGTTGTTGTGAAGATAAAATTGGGAGGGGGGAACCATGTTTGTATGCCACCTTGAGCTCCTTGGAAGAAAAGTTGGATATAAATATACTACTACTAAATAAATAAATAAATAAATAAATAAAATCATTGTCCCTGCTTTGAAATAAGTGCCTCTGCCTTGCCCATCCCTGCTGTGCTACTCTGCTGCTCGTTAGCCATTTTAGCCCGTTAGCCATGTCGCCCTGGGCTCCTGCTGGGAGGAATGGTGGGATATAAATCAAATAATAAATAATAAAAAATCTGCCTCTTGCTCTGCTTCACTGACTGCTGCTTGCAGATGCAATATATTTTTGTGTCTTCAGAGCAAGGACGTTTGAACCTGAAAACCTGCAACAATTTAAAAGGTTCCTCTACTCCTGTTTTGTATTGCATGAGACCAGTGCCAGTCTCGGCTGACGCCAGCAGTCGTCCAGGTTAAGCAATGGCTGAGGATCCCAGGGGATTTAGAAGGACTTCTTACTGGCCTGACATTCACTGTCCTCGCTGCCAGACCCTCAGAGGTTTTCCAGCAGCTAACTGTGGTGCCACTTTTGAGCACTCTCATAAGACACACAAGTTCAAGACTCATCCTGGGAGGGAAGGACTCTTTTGCCAAGAAGCCAAGCTATGGGGTCAGGGCATGAAATAAGAGCAGCCACAGACCCAGGAGCCTTCAGTGGCTCACAGCATAGGGATGGGAATCAGGAAATGGGAACTGGGGAAATTCCAACAGGGGTGAATTTTCTTGCCACAGGTCGGGGCTGGTGTAAAGTTGCAGCCCTGACAGAAGCACTGGCATGAATTGAAGGTGTGCCGCCACCATAGATACCACCCCTTTTTAGCTGATTTTCCATGCTAGCAACGTGAGTTAAGTCCTGTTGCCCCTGAGCTGGCATAATGTGTGTATAGGATTGCGTCCTAATATTGGCTGCTGTTGCTTCCTTCTGTGTCATTGGCTGAGTTGCTATGACATCATGGAGTCTTGTGGTCCATTCTTCATGCTTGGGATGAAAGTCCCAGGAACAGAACATTGACAAAGAAGTGGCCAGACAGTTTGACCGCAAGAAAACTGGTGCTTGATGTTACCAGATGATGTGGGTGGGAGAGGCCCTCGAACTTTTCCGTGTGCTGCTCCCTCTTAGCTATGAAGTGCTTCAGAAGGAGCAGAGTTTGGATAAAGCTGGTGGAGCCAAGGGGTTGGGCTTGTGGATTTTGCAAAGGGTTACCCCGATGGTTATATTCTGCCTCCACTGTTGGAGGCCGCCTGCTTCAGAATACCTGTTACTGGAAACTGCAGGAGGGGAGAGTGCTGTTTGCGCTCAGTGCCTGCTTGTGGGCTTCCCAGAGGCGCCTGGCTGGCCACTGTGAGAACAGGATGCTGGACTAGATGGGCCCTGTGATGTTCCTGCTTATAGTGTAAATATGGTAAGTGCTGTTTATATAGAAGACATATGGTAAGTGGAGTGAAAGAGGAGGGGGGAGTACATGAGCAGTAGAATGTTGGATGATTGGCCGAGCGTTTGAATGGCTGGGAGTATAAATGGAAGAATGACAGTTGAATCTGGGTGGATGTTGGGAGTGTGGAGAAAGAGGTGTTTGAGGGTGGAGGTCAGGAGTGTGGAGAAAGAGGGAGTTGGAGTTCTGATTAATAATAAGTCAAGTACAAAACAGGAATAGATGAAACCATACGCTTGTGAAACATTCTAAAACTAATCTTGTTATTTCTGATATTTAATAAATACTTATTTGGTTTACCAAAGGCCTTGTCCTTGGCTGGGGGATATACATACCAGAAGGGAGGGCAAGGTAATTACTAAGGCTGAACAGAAACAGTATCTAATGGTGGTAGCGGTGAAGGGAGAAATAAGAACAATTCAAGTATCCAGAGCAACCCAGAGTTGTATGCGTTATCTATAAAGATACAAGGGGGTTGGGAACAGCATAAGCACGCAGTCACAAAAGTAACCAGCTAGAGAGAGACTCAGGCAAAGTCTCTGGGAGTATTGGTTATAGGACGTGACTGGTGGTGCTGCCTAGCAGGGGGATCTAGTGAGATCTGTGCTAGAGCGGAGTGAGAAACCATATAAAGGACGGTCCGGACTGGTGGTATCCCTGGTGGTGCCTAGTGAAAGGTAGTAGCCACAAGCAGGTGGGAACCTGACAGGGAGAACCAGGGAAGGACGTCACAGGCCCCCTCTGGCCTGATCAAGCAGGGCTCTTCTTACGTTCTTACTGACTGGATGGCCGGGGTGGGTTCTGGGCACAAAGAGAAACTAGTGACTAAGAAACCTGCGTGGGAAAAGGGAGAAAGGTAAGGAAAGTGATGAGAGAAGAGACATTCAGGCAAGGTAAGTGAAGGAAAGGGGACACATTATGTGGTGAGCTCGGAAGCAAGGAATCTAAGGAAGGAGCTGTGTGAAGGGGGCAAAGGACAAGGGAGAATCAGGAGACACAGAGAGTGGATGAAAGGAGTCCCAGTGAGAAGGGACAGGAAGGACAGAAACACTTCAGGATCGTAGAACAGGAGGAGGGGTTGAGTTTCCAAGCTCGAGACTTAAAGGCCAGGGAGAAGCATGCAGCAGAGTGACCAGTCACACATTGGCAAAAAAGAAGACAGGCGTCACCAAACAAAAAAGAGGACACCCACTTGCATTAAATTTGCAGAGACTTATTTCTATTTTATTGTTTATTTGAGTATTTATAGACCATGCTTTCATATAAAACATTGCAAGGCAATATGCAGCCTAAAAACACAATGTTTCGGTGAAGTACTACAGCTATAGATACTGATACAATTTTAGAAATATTTACTGTTCTTTAAAAGGAAATATAATAAGTCTCACTAGAGTAGGGAACAAGAAAGTGGTCTGTGTGCCTGCCTCCTCAGTCTGCTGTCCAGGTGCTGACTGTTGATGGGCAATGTCAAGGCCGCTCCTTCACTGCCTTCTTACAGTTCATAGAATCATAGAATAGTAGAGTTGGAAGGGGCCTGTAAGGCCATCAAGTCCAACCCCCTGCTCAATGCAGGAATCCAAATCAAAGCATTCCGACAGATGGATATCCAGCTGCCTCTTGAATGCCTCCAGTGTCGGACAGCCCACTACCTCTCTAGGTAATTGGTTCCATTGTCATATGGCTCTAACAGTTAGGAAGTTTTTCCTGACGTCCAGTCGAAATCTGGCTCCCGGCAACTTGAGCCCATTATTCCGTGTCCTGCACTCTGGGACGATCGAGAAGAGATCCCGGCCCTCCACTATGTGACAACCTTTCATGTTTTTCTTTAAACCACACTTGGACCGGACAGTCCTTCAAATAATCCTCTGACAGCCCATCCAGTAGACTCCGCTTGCCAGGTGTTTACACTTTGAAAGCCCTGGGCTCAGTGCTCCCTAGGCATCAAGCATAGGGCCTGGACAGTGCTTTGTGCAGTGCTTCCAAAGCACCCCACAATTAGCTGGGAAGTACTGTGCAGGGGGCTTTGCACGCACTGCCAACTGACACTGCCTACAAAATCCCTTTTGAGAGAACAACTGCCCTTACCTGCCCCACCTCTGACATCATATATGATGTCAAGTCTAGGGCAGGTGGGTATATTTTTCCTGAAATGGCCTAACAGGCCAAATTTGGCCCATGGACCAGAGGGTCCCCAGCCCTGAAATAGAGGGTGGTTCTATGTAAAATAGGACACCTGGCCACTCTAGGATGCAGAGTGGATGGCAAGAGAAGTTGGCTGGGGAGCTTGGATCTTTTGGGGCCCCACAAAACCTTGCCAGGCGGTGGGGAAACCAGGAACTTTGAATTCTGGCTAGTGCTGAAACATGGGCCTGTAACTGAGAAAACAGACCATTGGGAATATTACGTCCTTTTTACCTGTTTGTCATTGTTATTCTTTGCATGTCAGTGGGTAAAAATGCCGCCCTGGGCTCCTACTGGAAGGAAGGGCAGGATATAAATCTAACAAACAAATAAATAAATGATAAAAAATGACCACAGAACAATATTGGTGGTGTTTGGCTCTGCCAGTGTTGTGTACCTGTGATCTATGGGGCCGTAGAGTGAGATGAATCGCTCTCTTGTACAGATGGAGTTATACCTACACTTTGGTCTTGGGGCAGGGGTCTAAATTACATGGAGCACCTATGAACATAGGAGGGGGCTTTGGGTTTAATTCATATGCTTGCTCCAAAACCTCTGGCCTCACAGATGAGGCTGTAGCACAAGCTGTGATCAAAACGGTCTTGATTTAAAAAAAAAAGCACACGGGGGAGGTGAGAGAGATGGTAAGTTTTACAATGTACAAGGCAGGCTTGACAGAAACCAAGGAGGGGATTTCATGCAGGCCCCTGCTGTCATGCCATGGTCCAGTGACCAAAGGGGAGAAAGGGAGGAAACGAAGGAGGCAAGATGAGCTTTTAGTTCTCTGAACCTTAACAAACCTTTTTCTGGGTGGGGGGGGGAATTCTAAACAGACGAAACCCTCGGTGGGTTCCAGTCCAGCTGCCCTTCCCACATACTTCTTAGAAAAAGATACTGTGCAGTCATCGTATGGTTTTGGTTACTCTAGCCCATAACTTTTATACAACATGGTACAAAGTATTGTAAAAGTTTTGTTTTCGTTGCTTTTGCAAAATCTGGCACAAATTTCCCGGGGCCATTTGTTTTCTTTGCAGTTAACAGAAAGTGTGTGATCAGTTCCCCAGGATTACGCTACTTTCTGCTTCCCATTCCTGGTGTTTGTAAAAACTTTTTTTTTTAAAAAAAGGAAGATTTTTGTGATGTCCATGGGATGGTGTTGCACTCACGTCCTGGTGTTGTGTTCAGTCCTGAGTGCTGCTTTGATCAGGTCCTGCTTGGGAGCTTCCTGTAGGCATCTGGTTTGCCACTGAGAGAAGAGAGGGGCTTGCCTAGATGGGCCACTGGCCTGATCCAGAAGTGATGTTCTTATGCTGGAGCTTCTTAACCCACTTGTGGGCATCAGATTTGACATTAAATTTGACAAACATTAAAAATCACAATAAAAGACAAAGTTAAAAACAGGAATTCAAAAACTGATTAAAAACTACAATAAACTAAAAACAGATTAAAACACATGTTGACTTCTATCTGCTTGAACAAATACATATTTAGCAGGCGCCGAAAAGAGTACAGATCGATTGAGTATACAAAGGGTGAGACAATCTTTTAGGTAATAATAGTGTGTTAATGGTGGATTTATACTGGACTGTTCACACAACATTTTATTTATTAGTGGCTCTGCGATGCTTACCCAATGTTATCACGTAACTGCAACGGGAGGGGCACTCTTGTGCTATAGAGCAGGCAAAGTGGGACAACAGCATCCTTCACTGAACATTTGTAAAGTTACAGGAGGGGGAAGATAGGTGTCGTGCACTGATTGGAAACAAAGCAATACATCCGCCCCAAAACCTTTGCAGACAATATACAGTATTGAAAGCAGGATTGCATATAATCATCTCGACACCATCATTATCGCAAATCATCATGAATGCACAATAAAAAGGTTGTCTAGAGGGGCCCTGTGTCCGGTCTTTATTGAGCATTCTTTCTGATTTGTTTGTGGGGAGGTTTTACTACAAGGAGCATTCATCCTTGTTCAGTGTTTATATGCCTTTGCGTTAATTATTTGTTCATCCAACACATTGACTGCGTTTCTCCATCACTCTCCAAAACACAAAGGGTGGTATTCTACTAACGCACCCCGTCAGCACAAGGATTACTAATGGCACAATGGGACTTCCCCCCTCTCCTCCTCCCATGCACCCGATACCCTCCCCAAATTTGCTCTGGAGGAGTGGAGGAACTCATAACAGATTTAGAGGGTGCGGGGGGGGGCAGCGAGAAGTCCCGTTGTGCATGCACTAACCCTTGCACTTATGGAACCCTGACTTCGCATTAGATGCAACCAAAAAAGTCTGATTTTTTAAAAGTGGATTTGTTGAGCCAGGGTGACAGAGTGCTTTAGTTCACTTTAACTGCACAAACCTAACTTTCTGGTTTGTGGTTGAAATCCTCCTGCAAAATACTTAGAGTCTAGAAGTGACATAGCCACACCGCCAGTGCACCAGCAGGGGGGCCCTGAGGAATGTGTAAATGCGACTGTAGCAGCCTGGGCAGGAGAAGTGACATGTCAGTGACACTTATATGCTATAGGAACAACAGAGTTGTTATGCCAATTTCCTTCCAGGCCACAGCCATGTATTGTAGAAACTTTGGAAGTTTCCACCTTATATGGAGATAGACCATTGGTCCATCTAGCTCAGAATTGTCTTCACTGACTGACTGGTAGCAGTTCTCCAGGATTTCAGGCAGGAATCGTTTCCAACCCTGCCTGATGATGCTGGGGATTGAACGTGGGGCCCTCAGCATGCAGATGTTCTGCCACTGAGGTACATCTCTTTCCTGTTCCAAACTTGGGATCAGCCCTGTAGTCAGCCTTCCTTGTTAAGTGGGGCAGCCATATTTCTAGGTGGGGATTGGATGGGAGGAGCAGTGCATAGCACCAGCCAACTCTCTCTCTCTCTCTCTCACTCACACACACACACACTGGTGAAGAGGATGTGAGGGCCAGGCTAGGAGAAGGGAAAAGCAGTGACCTTACACCTCCATCTAGAGAGTGTGTAAACTTACATGAATGAAGTTACATCTGCTATTTGAGAGATTCCTCAGGAATACCACACTAAAAAGCTTGACTTTACCTCTGTGGTGCAGAGTGGTAAGCGGCGGTAACGAAGCCGAAGCTCTGCTGACGGCCGGAGTTCGATTCCAACGGAAGGAGGAAATCGAATCTCCGGTAAAAGGGGTTGATGTCCACTCAGCCTTCCATCCACCCGTGGTTGGTAAAATGAGTACCCGGCATATGCTGGGGGGTAAAGAAAGGCCAGGGAAGGAACTGGCAATCCCACCCCATATATACGGTCTGCCTAGTAACCGTCGCAAGATGTCACCCTAAGAGTCGGAAACGACTCACACTATAAGTGCGGGGACACCTTTACCTTTACAGTCCTCTTTCACCCATTTTTTGTCCCTGTGTTCTGATTCTTCATGAAATGAACTGTTTTGATAATGACAGTGAGCTCCTGATCTTGGTTTTGGTGCTGGATTAGGCATCTCAGTTTTAGGTTCCACTCAAAAAACAAACTTGACCATACTACAGGTTTGGGGTGGGGGGCAAATAGAAAATAAATACTTTTGGGTATGGTTGTTAACTTCTCCTTGAGAGTCCCTCCTTTTAGTCTTGTTCTTGACCTTTAGATTTTCCTTTCCTGTTAGACAATCAAGGGAGCACTTTTTAATTGGCTGCTATATAAAGGACTAAGGCTGCAATCCAATACATGTCTACTCATAAGTAAGCGGTATTGGGTTCAGTGGGACTTACTCCCAGGTAAGTGTGTATTGGATTGCAGCCTAACTAAGCAACTGAAAACTAATTGTGGAATTACACAAAGGAGTAACTAAGCAACTTGAAACTAATTGTGTAAAGCAATTCTATTATTATTATTATTTTATTTTATTATTATTTATTAACTAGTTGCTGGGTTGATGTTTCTGTCAAGAAACTCTGGAAAAGCCTCATGCTTATGTGTACATATTGGGAAAATCAAAAATTAGGTGGCAAGCTAGCTATCTTAACTGTAGTGTATGTAACAATGTTTCTATTCCTTTGGGGCTGTTTTCATCATTTGCCATCAAGTACTCAAGAAAAAAGAATAAAAATAATCACTACAGCTATGAGTATAAATGTAAATGTACTGCCTTCAAGTTGATTCCGACTTATGGCGACCCGCTGAATAGAGTTTTCATGAGGCTGAGAGGCAGTGACTGGCCCAAGGTCACCCAGTGAGTTTCATGGCTATGTGGGGATTTGAACGGTCGTAGTCCAACACCTTAACCACTACACCACACTGGCTCTCCCAATTATGAGTATAGTGAAGGGTAAATCACTTTGAGTTATTGCTTTCTTCTTGATGCAGGCAAACATGTTTCTTTATTGCTGGCTGGGTAGAGAACACAACTGAAACTGAACTGCAGAGCAAAGGAAAGTTCAAGGGGTGGAATCTAACTCTAGGCCATAATACAAAGTTCTAATGTTTAACTCTTCAAGGGTCATGTCACTATGCAGGCTGGGTTTCCCCACCCCCAAGATCACTTAAGTAACTATAGGATGATTGTGACCATGAAAAATCTACCCTCAGTCAGGGAAAGTCCTGAGTGATCAGACTCTTGGGGGCTCTTCCAGATGAGGCTTTTGTGGTGCACTGGCCTTCCGGAACTTTTTTACCGAATTTTTCACAGGGTCCTATTCTTAAATTGCGCCTGTTCTTAAAACAAACTATTGTTCTTTAAATGGAGGTTGCCATTGTCTGTCATGTCACAAATTAACAAGAAGACAATTTCCACACACACACCAAAAAAACCCAGGGGGGGGCCTGAGGGGGAATGGCGTTCCCCTCCCACTCCCTACAGGGCTGCTTGGGACCTTTTGCAATCAAACTTGGTCCAGTGTCCCTGAGGTAGGGCGCTTCGAGGAGGAGGAGGACTTGTTGTCCAAGAGCACAGCTAGGAGCCTCTCTCTGCTCCCCTCTTCTGCACTTTTAAAGCACTGTCTCTGTTAAGGAGTTTGGTTGATGTTCGATGGACTTTTGCTGCTGATCTCTTACTGCTCAGTTTCATCATGCAATCGCATGCTGGTGCAACCTCCCGCCTCTCCTCGGAGGGACTAAAATCGCACAGATGTATGATTAAATCCAGCATCAATACTTTTGCATTCCCCCCTTCCCCCAATAAACTATGTTTCAAGGTGCAGAACCACGAATGAGTTGGCTCTTTTAAAAGACAAGACCTTTTTTTTTAAAGGCCACATCCAAGATGCAGCTCAGAGCTTTCCGAACAGGGACTGAGAAATTGCAGGATTTTCCCGTTTAATGAATGCCTGCTCAATCAAGGCTACACCCGAACGTTTTCTGTATCTGACGAAACAGTTCGCTGTGGTGTTTATTCAGAGGTTAGCCCCTCCGGTGGACTTAATGGGATTTCCTCCTTTGTAAGTGTGCGCAGGAGGTTGCAGCCCAACCTCTGCATTCACATTTTGCACATGGTATCTACTGTCGTACGTTTGTGAAGAAATGTGCGTATCTGTGTCCTGAGCCCTTTATTTCTTACAGACCCCCCCCCGTGCATGCCTTTGTGTTTGATGTATGCATATTTATATATTATATATATATTTGTATATTTCCTCCCCCTGTGTCCGTTTTCTTTTCTTTTTTTGGGTTGCAATTTTCAGTTATTTATTTTCTGTCTGTGTTTGTGTTTGTGGTTCACAGGTCTTCCTTTGCATTGTTCATCTGCTTCATCAACCCCTATTGAGCAATCCCCCTCCCCTCCCCCTTCCCCACCGGCCAATGAGAGCCAGAGAAGGTTGCTAGGCAATGGTGTGGCCCTGCCAGCTCAGGACTCTGACTCTGAGGAAGAGTTTGTCCCCAATTCATTCTTAGTTAAAAGTGGCTCTGGGAACCTCTCTCTCTCTTCCAATGGTGAGTTCGTTCTATCTACCTACTTAACTGTGTTGCTGTTTCTTGTGTTGTTGATTTAAATGGGTTAAACTTTTTTTTTAGCGCGATGCATGTAACTTTGGATTGCATTTAGTATCAATCTGCCTCTTCGATGCATCTTCCTGTTTGCATTTTTTTGCAAATGTTTTTAGGGAGGAGGGGTGGGCGGGCTTGTGTTGCCTTACCGCTCACTTTGAAACTTTTGTTGCTTTGGGACCCTTGCCTCTCACCACCGTTGCTGAATGGTTAGGGATGGTGGAGCCTGCCTTGACTTTAAAGATGCATTTGTAGACCTGCAGAAAGAATGTGTGGATTGGAATACATTCCATACATCATGCGTTGGGTGGATCTTCTTTGCAAATTTTGCAGAAGAGCTGCAGTCAGCTTGGCAAATAAAATAAAAATTGTCGTGCTTTAAACATTTCACTGACTTACTTTTGCCTCCCTATCTTCTCTGCAAGATTTTTGGTGTGTGTGTGTGTGATATAATAAGGTGGGTCATTCAGTTAATCGAATGCATTCTGTTTTGAATTTTGCCAAGGATTTTCAGTGTGGATGGGATGCGTTCCTTTAAACCGCTGCTGGGTGGGATGCTGGTTTTGCTGCTGGATCTTGGAGCCCTTGTTTCTGAATATGAAAATAAAATAAATGCTCAGCGAGGTAGATCCTGGAGCGCTGTTCCTGACTGTATTACAGTCTAGGGAGTAAAACAAGCTCAGAATCACTTCACAACTTTTAAGCCAAACGTTGATTTTGCTCCAGGAAAACGTGTCAAACAATCAACTTCTCTTGTGTTGGCCGCCTGGATTCTTCCTGCGCTCCCTGTGTGGGTGTATGTTTGGAGGGGTATGTTGGTTCTTGTTACATTTATTTCTGAGACCCATTTCAGAAAAATCAGATGATATTTTTGCTCCCCCCCCCCAAGAAATGCTAGTGTTTTGTTTTTTTAATTAGGCTGTAGCAGGTCAGGAGGTGAGTGTGTATTGTGACTTAGTTTTTTTATTATTATCATTGAGAGTGTGTGTTGTTTTTGCAGCTTCTGCTGAGACAGCTGCAATGACCATGTTAAAGATTCTGGATGATGTGAAAATACTGGCTTTTTCTTCAGGTTGTAGTTTAGCATTTTCTACAAAAGGTGAAGTTGTTTGCACTCGTGCATGGACTCTACTGCGGCTGAAATGTTGGTTTTGAAAGAGGGAGGAATGCATGGAGTTTGTAGAGTATATTATGGGGCTTTGGAAAGATGACAAATCCTGCTTGGATACTCCAGAGTATGCTTATACTATGCATTGCATTCATGATTAGCCTCTTATCCCTGGTTCTCAATCATAAATGTTTATCTTTAATTTTCAATTTGTTATCTGGGTTTCACCCCACCCCACCCCTGAACCTGTAATGTACAGAGGATTCTGGGGTTCTACAGAATAAAAACAAATCGGGTACACTAGCATTAGTCTGGACAGGACCAAATCTATAAAATGACTGTTAGTCTAACTAATACATAGGTAGCATTCCCTTCTCCATTCAATGCAATTAAAGGCCTCCTTAAATCCATAGACTTGTCAGGGTTTGTGTGTGTGTTGCCAACTCTTGAAATAAAAACAAAAATGCTATATGGGCAGAGGCAAACAAAACACTTAGTTCATCTAAGTTGCACACATATTACATGTGCTTGCAAGTCCCCAGCCACCAAGCAGTACCATCCATGCATGCTATCAGGTCTCCACAGATCACAGCACTATATAAGTTAGACAACTGTGGTACGGACGGAAAGCAGGAAAAAGCCTACATGCAGAGGCAGATTACTCAAGGAAGTGAGTCAAGCCAGGAACTACCAATCAAACCATATACATGCATTATATCAGGGAAGAGGGAACCTGAGGCCCTCCAGATGTTTTAGAACCCAACTCCCATCAACACAACAGCCACCAAGTCCAGTGGTTAGGGATGACAGGAGTTGTGCTCTAGAATCTGGAGGACCAGAGGTTTCCCATTGCTGCATTTTATGGTTGAGTAAATTAAGAAAATATCCATTTTACAGAGTCCTTAAAACTTTCTTGCAATCTTCCGTGCATTCATGATAGACACAGACAAAAAAAACACCATTACTGCCTCTTACTCGCATGCCTACAGACAAGAAACACTCTCAGTACATACTTCCTTTCTTGCGCACACACACAATCAGAGGATGCCAACCTTGAACCTAGTGACTGCTGGCTGCTCCTCGCCACCTCAGATTTCCCTGCTTCGGCAGTGCCTGCTGTTCCTCATCACCTTCATGTTATCAGTTGCTAGGAATCACAGGTGAGGCTAGCGTTGTTGCTCTCAGGTCCTGCTTGCAAGTTTCTCAGAGGCATCTGGTTGGCCATTGCGAGGGCAGGCCTCCGGCATGACCCAGCTGCAGGGTGGTTCTTATGTTCTGAAGTGAATAGGCAGGTGGCAAGCTCAGAGAGGCAGGCTGGCATCATCCCTGCAATTGCCATTGCTTTAGGTGGCCAGAAGCCAAACCAGTCCTGTTCCTGCTGCCACCAGAATTCTCTCTAGCCAGTGATGTGAACTTTCTGGAAAATTCTGAATTGGAAAGAAAATTTCCAGAAATAGGGTAACTTGCTTCAGATAACCTACATCAGATAATTTTCAGTTTGCATTGGAAAAATTTCTGAAGCCCAAGAGTGATCTAATGTAGCCTGCGTATTATTAGTAGACAAAACTAACAACTTTGAAACTGCCCAGCTTGTCTGATATTTATTTACAGTTGGCATATGTTTGTTACTCATGAATTTATGAAATGGAAATAATTTCCACAGAAAACTAAGGTACTGGGAAAATTTCCACTCCACCTCACTGACACCGGTGTATTTACTGGTACAGTAAAATTTTCTGCTCCACATCATTGTAATATATTTCAGTGTTGTTAACTTGCCTTCCTCTCTAGTTAGTTTCATTTATAGGTGATTCAACAGTTTATGAGTAGGTATATATATGGCATAGTCCTCTCAGGAGCATAGCATCATATGCCAAATCTTGGCTAAACATCAGGAAAAACTTCCTAACTGTTAGAGTGGTACGACAGTGGAACCAATGACCTAGGAGGTGGTGAGCTCTCCAACACTGGAGGCCTTCAAGAGGCAGCTGGACAGCCACCTGTCGGGTATGCTTTAAGTTGGATTCCTGCATTGAGCAGGGGGTTGGACTTGATGGCCTTATAGGTCCCTTCCAACTCTACTATTCTATGACTCTATGGTATTATTATAATGTATAGCAATACACAGCCCAGTTTGCACATAGTCAATGGTTTACCATGAGTGTACCAATCTTATCTGCTTTGCTCTTCCCTGCTAGCTCATGAAAGTAGCAAACCACGATCCCTGCCTTGATGTTATATCCGAACGGGATTGTGGCCTGTTTTGCTCTAAACAAACCAATATGTGATCTCATAAGAACATAAGAAGAGCCTGCTGGATCAGGCCAGTGGCCCATCTAGTCCAGCATCCTGTTCTCACAGTGGCCAACCAGGTGCCTGGGGGAAGCCCACAAGCAGGACCCGAGTGCAAGAACACTCTCCCCTCCTGAGGCTTCCGGCAACTGGTTTTCAGAAGCATGCTGCCTCTGACTAGGGTGGCAGAGCACAGCCATCATGGCTAGTTGCCATTGATAGCCCTGTCCTCCATGAATTTGTCTAATCTTCTTTTAAAGCCGTCCAAGCTGGTGGCCATTACTGCATCCTGTGGGAGCAAATTCCATAGTTTAACTATGCGCTGTGTAAAGAAGTACTTCCTTTTGTCTGTCCTGAATCTTCCAACATTCAGCTTCTTTGAATGTCCACGAGTTCTAGTATTATGAGAGAGGGAGAAGAACTTTTCTCCATCCACTTTCTCAATGCCATGCATAATTTTATACACTTCTATCATGTCTCCTCTGACCCGCCTTTTCTCTAAACTAAAAAGCCCCAAATGCTGCAACCTTTCCTCGTAAGGGAGTCGCTCCATCCCCTTGATCATTCTGGTTGCCCTCTTCTGAACCTTTTCCAACTCTAGAATATCCTTTTTGAGATGAGGCGACCAGAACTGTACACAGTATTCCAAATGCGGCCGCACCATAGATTTATACAACGGCATTATGATATCGGCTGTTTTATTTTCAATACCTTTCCTAATTATTGCTAGCATGGAATTTGCCTTTTTCACAGCTGCCGCACACTGGGTCGACATTTTCATCGTGCTGTCCACTACAACCCCGAGGTCTCTCTCCTGGTCGGTCACCGCCAGTTCAGACCCCATGAGCGTATATGTGAAATTCAGATTTTTTGCTCCAATATGCATAATTTTACACTTGTTTATATTGAATTGCATTTGCCATTTTTCTGCCCATTCACTCAGTTTGGAGAGGTCTTTTTGGAGCTCTTCGCAATCCCTTTTTATTTATTTATTTATTTATTATTTCAATTTATATACCGCCCTTAGCAGAATAGCTCTCAGGGCGGTGAACAAACAAGATAAAATACAATATATCATAATAAAAATCATAAAAACATATACAAACAAACAACAAAAAACACTACAAAAACACAATACGACAAAAATTAAAAATACGGATTAAAAGATTAAAATGGTTAAGAAAATTAAAATGCCTGGGAGCATAAAAAGGTCTTAACCTGGCGCCGAAAAGATAAAAGTGTAGGCGCCAGGCGTACCTCTTCGGGGAGGCTGTTCCACAACTCGGGCCACCACAGAAAAGGCCCTAGATCTAGTAACCACCCTCCGGGCTTCCCGATGGGTTGGTACCCGGAGGAGGGCCTTAGATTCTGAACGAAGTGAACGGGTAGGTTCGTATCGAGAGAGGCGTTCCACAAGGTATTGAGGTCCCACGCCGTGTAAGGCTTTATAGGTAAGAACCAGCACCTTGAATCTCGCCCGGAAGCAAATAGGAAGCCAGTGCAGACGCGCCAAGACAGGTGTTATATGCGAAGACCATTGTTTTAACAACCCTGAACAATTTAGTGTCATCAGCAAACTTGGCCACTTCACTGCTCACTCCTAATTCTAGGTCATTAATGAACAAGTTGAAAAGTACAGGTCCCAATACCGATCCTTGAGGGACTCCACTTTCTACAGCCCTCCATTGGGAGAACTGTCCGTTTATTCCTACTCTCTGCTTTCTGCTTCTTAACCAATTCCTTATCCACAAGAGGACCTCTCCTCTTATTCCATGACTGCTAAGCTTCCTCAGAAGCCTTTGGTGAGGTACCTTGTCAAACGCTTTTTGAAAGTCTAAGTACACTATGTCCACTGGATCACCTCTATCTATATGCTTGTTGACACTCTCAAAGAATTCTAATAGGTTACTGAGACAGGACTTTCCCTTGCAGAAGCCATGCTGGCTCTGCTTCAGCAAGGCTTGTTCTTCTATGTGCTTAGTTAATCTAGCTTTAATCATACTTTCTACCAGTTTTCCAGGGACAGAAGTTAAGCTAACTGGCCTGTAATTTCCGGGATCCCCTCTGGATCCCTTTTTGAAGATTGGCGTTACATTTGCCACTTTCCAGTCCTCAGGCACGGAGGAGGACCCAAGGGACAAGTTACATATTTTAGTTAGCAGATCAGCAATTTCACCTTTGAGTTCTTTGAGAACTCTCGGGTGGATGCCATCCGGGCCCGGTGATTTGTCAGTTTTTATATTGTCCATTAAGCTTAGAACTTCCTCTCTCGTTACCACTATTTGTCTCAGTTCCTCAGAATCCCTTCCTGCAAATGTTAGTTCAGGTTCAGGGATCTGCCCTATATCTTCCACTGTGAAGACAGATGCAAAGAATTCATTTAGCTTCTCTGCAATCTCCTTATCGTTCTTTAGTACACCTTTGACTCCCTTATCATCCAAGGGTCCAATTGTCTCCCTAGATGGTCTCCTGCTTTGAATGTATTTATAGAATTTTTTGTTGTTGGTTTTTATGTTCTTAGCAATGTGCTAAGAGCAATGTGTTTCTCAAGATTCTTGGCTTACTGATATGGTTTGTTTCAATGAAGCAAACCGTCATCACTGGTTTAGAGGTAGCAAATAAGCAATTGCGGTTTGTTTGTCCTGCACATTAGTGGGAGGTGTATGAATGAGATCAGGGTGTTCACAGTAAACCATAAATTATAATTTATTGCAGAGGTGGGGAACCTTTGCCCCTCCAAATGTTGCTGAGCTACAGATCCCATCAGCTCTTGCAAGCATGGCAAAATGGCCAGGGATGATAGGAGTTGTAGTTCAGCAACATCTGGAGGGCCAAAGGTTCCCCACACCTAGCTTATTGTGAAATATGAACAAGACTATTGTCTCAGTTATATTCACAGCAATCCATAGCGCAGTATTATCTTCGTATTGCAGATGTGACAAAAGCCAAGAGTAAGAGGCTTAGCTAATGCTAAATAATTATTTCACGACAGAGCCAGTGTTGCATAGTGGTTAGAGTGTTGGACTAGGACCTGGGAAACCAGGGTTCCAATTGCCACTCAGCCATGAAGCTCACTGGGTAACCTTGGGCCAGTCACAATCTCTCAGCCAAACCTACCTCACAGGATTGTTGTGAGGATAAAATGGAATGGGAGGAGACCTTGTACACCACCTTGAGCTCTTTGAGAAAAAAGTGGGATATAAATGTAATAAAATTAATATAATAAAGACAGAGGGGGCTTCCGATACTGTAGTAACTGAGCCATCCATATATCACAATCTTCCTCTGCATGAAAAGATTACATGTCACAAAGTAGTAATCTTTCTATTGCTTGGAGAGATGATTGTGTACAATAAGGCTTCCTCCCAGGTAAGTATGAATAGGATCTTGGCCTTTGTCATTGAAGGGCCCTTCCAACTCTACTATTCTATGGTTCTATCAAGCGCTTTCAAACTAGCTATCTCCACCAATGTTGATTCTGAAGGTAATGCATGCCCATTGGTTGGCTACTTATGATATGGCATTAGACCTTTTTGGGGTCTAATGTCCAAATGGAAACTTAAGCATTTCCTTCTGTCAAAAGATGCCTGAACTTTGTATATGGGAGCAGCTCATATGTGCATTCATTTCTACCATTTTTTTAAATCGGGAAAAGTGGCATAAAGGTTTATTTAGAAATAAATGTAAAACTCAAGCTAGAATCCTTCTGGATGTATAGTTTCCTAATATGCTGGGTGTGTGTGATTTCCCTCCCCCTCAACACTTAATACTTTTATCATGTAATCAGCTGGTGTATGCATCCAATTCTGGTTGGGTTACTTATTGGCTGAAGAAGATTTACATAAGGCTCAACTTGCTTCCAAGCACTTTTAAGCATTCTTTGTCAGATAAAGGTATTGATTCCCTCTCCCTGATGCTTCTTACCCTGTGAGACCAACTAATAAGATTCTGATCGAGGGTGAGAGCTTAACATACTGGGAGTACTAAAACAAAAAACAAAAGCAATTTAGGGTTTTGAGCACTTAAGATTAGGTTACAGATGCCACAGACTCCAATCCGCAAAACATTGAGCCCCATTGACTAAGTGACTTGAAAATTCTCAACCTTCGTTTTTGCAAAAGGAAATTGGTTTACTCTACCTGATTCACATCCTCAAGTCAATGAGCTCTAAGTAGGGAGATGGCCATTGACAAAGAGGCAGTAAATTCCTGAAGGGTTAGCACTATCTGACACAGCTCAAATAATCGGTATTGAAAGTGCTGTGGCTGCTCCAAGCGCCCTCCATTTACAGAATGTGAATGTATGATAGAGGTGCAAAGGATACTTGCCAGACTCTGAAAGCAAATGCCACAAATAAAACTTGGATTCCCTGATGGAATCTGCTAATATTTATGTGGTCGCATTAAATTAATGGATCTGTCCATGTTGATAAAATAACTGTTGCTATACAGTGCTGACACAATCTTTGTTGTTGTTGTTATGTGCCTCCAAGTCGACTGCGACTTATGGCGACCCTATGAAACAGCGACCTCCAAGAGCATCTGTCATGAACCACCCTGTTCAGATCTTGTAAGTTCAGGTCTGTGGCTTCCTTGACACAATATTGAAATTATTTTTCACCCTTTGCCAGTATTGCCTTACCACCTTGGTGTAAATAAACCAATCAGCTGCTCTGTCCATTTGGTGATCATAAAGGCTTATATATTAATACACCAATTAATCTCTGGAGGATTATACACATGTGCATGTATGTCTCTCGAACTTGTTTTCCGTGTTTTGTGATGCATAAGAAGAGCCTGCAGGATCAGGACAAAGGGCTACCTAGTCCTGTTCTCACAGTGACCAAGCAGATATCCATAATTGGAAGCCCCCGCGAGGACATGAGCATCACAGTGCTCTCCCCAGCAATGTTGATGTGTTCCCGTAGGAATGTCCCAACAGGACTTTTAAGGATTTACATACTGGTTTTAGGGATGGGACATTCAGTCCAACTATCCGGAAAAAAACATACACCGTGAAATTTTGTGGTGACAAGTTGAATCCAATGTCAAATTTAAATTCAAAATATACAGTTGCATTTGTTCTATTAATAGGGTTGAATTACAGTGGAACATGGTCAGGTATGTGAAGGGTATGGAGCATGGCCAGTGAGAGAAGGAGTAGCCTGAGAAGTGGGTGTGTCTTGGGCAGAGTCCTGAGGGTCAGATAAGAGTGGTCCATAGGCTGCATTTCCCCACCCAGTCCTGGGGTTCCCCACCTTCACATTACCCATTTAAGAAGGGATTTCAGGTGGTCTTCACAAACCCTGTGACTGTGGTGCAGGCAAACTGCACACTGATCCTTGCTAGTCCAAACAGTAGACCAAAGGGATTATGGAACCTGTGTGGGTATTGAAAACCACATGGCAGGATGTTATTCGGGAAGTGGGAGTAGGATAAAAAATATGAGTGGAGAAAGCATGTGCTAATAGAAAATGCATGAAGATATGCACTAAGGCAGTAAAATGAAATAAAATATGAGAGTGTTTAGACAGAACCAAATGCCCATCACACACACACTGGTAAAATGTGCGTTCCGTTGAGTAAAAGCTGTTGATTTCAGTGGGATTCCTTTGATGTAACGTGTTGCTGTTTAAAATACAGCAGCACATTCTGTCATCCTTCTGGTAACATCCTTTAGTTCATATGCTGTGTCCACACAGTCCTGTTCTGTTTCTTTTTGCTTCCTTAATGGTTGTTTCCCTCTACTATGATTAAAATCGCATTATCTCCTTGCAATGTTGAGTTCTTCGAATGAGGAAGTTATCTGGTTTTGAACTGTTATCTTTGAGAGAGAGAGAGAGAGAGAGAGATGGGCATAGTGTTGTATCCATTAGGAAAACTGCTTAAAATTCACATCCCTCCCCAACCCCACAGTCATTTCCTCCCTCCCTCCTGCGCCCTGCCATGTGCCAGTACAGTCAAGTTCCCAACAATGTGGCTGACCTTTTGGCATTACACAGTTGGGCATTTTTTTATATGTTTGCTCTGTATGTTTGCAAAGCCAGATTGTGGATTGATGGGAGAAGTAGCCTCTTAATGGGCACAATATGAACTAGTCTACCAGCAGAGCTTACAAGCTAGGGTCGCAGTGTTGGCTGGGTCCTGGGTTCAAATCTCACCTCAGCCACATTATTGCAGAAGGGGACCTTAGGCAGGCAACTCTTCTCTCTGAAACATGAGGATAACAACACTGGCCTACCATGCAAGGATTAGTAAATAACCTCAGTGATGTTAGCATTAGTAGTTTTTAGAAAAAGGGGTAGTGAAGTACACAGCCTTTGGCCTGGAAGTCTTTCTCAGTAATCCTTTTGGTGAAGGAGACTGGGGATATGTACGCACCATACATTTAAAATATATGCATCCCCTCAAAAATCATGGGAACTGTAGTTTTCTCCTCACAGAGCTACACTTCCCAGCACCTTTTACAGTTCCCAGGATTTGGGGAGGAAGTCATGTGCTTTAAATGTATGGTGTGTACGCAGCCTGAGAGATCCTGTGTATATGCACAGAAACTGTGAAGGTTTTTTTTTTTTTTTACAATAATTTTTATTCAAATTTTCATAAAACATAGAAAACAAAATCATAAAACATTCAAAGACAAAAAACAAAACAAAACAAAAATGATTAAACAAAAAAAATAAAATGTTGACTTCCCATTTGTCACATATCAAATCAGTTATAGGTCTACAATATATAACAATCCTGTCTCTTAAATCATATTATAAAATCACTTTCCTCCAGTAGTTATCTTAATTAATCATCAAATCTCATAAACATTACTTTATTCTTTCCACAAAAAGTCAAAGAGAGGTTTCAATTCTTTAAGAAATATATCTATCAATTTTTCTCCAAATAAACATGTCAATTAATCCATCTCGTTAATAATTATAATAATCTTATTGTCATAACCATAGTCCAAATAAACATTTCGATTAATCCATCTCATCAGAATCTGTTAGGTCCAATAATTTCAATAGCCATTATTCCATTATCCCTATTAGTTCCATCTTCCATCTTCAATAGTCCTGTTAAGTCCAGTAATTTCAGTGTCCAATCTTCCATTATCAGTATTCCATAATAATCTTGCTGTTGTAGCCATAGTCATATAATAAGAGTCTGATGGGAATTTCCTCTATCCCAAATATTTTCTTGCCATCCATTCTGAATAAGTTGCTGAAATACTGTTGTAAAGTCATATCTGTGTTCTTCTTTTTTACAAAATGCACTGGCTCATCTCTTAAGAGTTTTTCCATTGTCACATGGCTGCAGTTAATTCCATAGATTTTCTCTATATCAAGCCCCATCACATCATTCCAGTCCAGAAGATTATCCAAGCCATTGATAACTTTATCTCTAATATCTTCATTAATTTCTTCAGAGATAACGTTAAATTCCAAACAGTAGATTTTATTTCTAAAATCCATAAACTCCAGATCTTTTTCCAATTCCACATTTGTTCCAATCTCCAGGGCTTGTATCTTCCCTTTATTTTTTCTTTTCTCATCTCTGATCTCATTCTCCTCTCTCACAGGATCCCCTATTTCTTTAAACTCCTGCGTCATTTTGCTCAGTTCAATTTTCAGCTCCTTACTACCCTGTCGCAGGGTTTGTTTCGTTATCTCAATCTCATCCATTATTTTCTGAAACATAGTTACTTCCAGATTCTCAGCCACTTTCTTGATTGCCATTTTTAAAACCACGAAAACAAAACAAAACAAAAATAAAGAAAAACCACTTCTTATTTCAGCAACAATTGGGTTAATATTTCAGGCTTGATGACATCACAGTATAAACAGAGCAACCTGCCTTATCTCTCTATGTTCAAGAATGCAAAACAAATTTAGTTCCCAGCATCAAAACAGTTAGTGGCGTCGTGAAGAAGCAGATTCGTCAAAATAAAATAGACCAAAAAGAGAATAGTCCCAGACAATATAATATTCCTTGGAATAGAAATCAGGAATAGAAATCCCTCTTCTGTGTATATCTTTAGAATGCACTTCCAGGACAGCTTTTTGCGACAGAAACAGAGATAAGCTGTTAATTTCGTGGATAACAGAGAAGAGTTATAGCTCACCCAGAAGCTGTCCAAAGCCGATCAATCTGACAAATCTCCTTTTGCTGCAACAATTTAAACCAAGTAAAAAAAATAATAGAAAGAAGGGTGCTTGCCTGTTAGTCCGTTCTCTCTTTAAAGAAAAGATAAACGTATCGCTTAAGCAGATAGAGCTTGTTCGAAAGTCCGTCCGGCATTGTTGGCTGGACCTTATCTCATAAATTAATGAAATCCAGTCCTTCCAACAAAAACAGGCTTTTGAGGTTGATCTCTACGTTTCTCCCTGCCCGGGAGAAATTTCATCAGTCAAAAAAAAAATGTTCTGACTGATTTATATCTGAATAAGCTTCTTTTGAGGCGGGAGCCCGTCCCAAAAGCAGGCACAAGCGAAGTCACCCTTCCCGGAAGTCAAACTGTGAAGGTTTTTGTGAGGGTAGCCTATGTGGTGTCCTCCAGACATTGTGGACTACAACTCCCATGATCCCTGGCTTTTGGCCATACAGGTTGGGGCTGATGGGACTTGTAGTAAAAAAAAAAAAAAAAATCTGGAGGGCACCATATTGGCTTATCCTGGTGTATATACCCAGATTGTTTTAAAACTGACCTTTCACAGTGTAAATAATTCTTTTCATGCCTAGGCTGAAATCAAACTCTTCCTACAATTGGATTTATCAAATACATTTGTTTATTGTGAACATTTTTCTCCAGCATTTCTATAAAATATTTAAGGCTGCTTAGGATCCTAAAAGATCCTCCGTGGCACAGAGTGGTAAGCGGCAGTAACACAGCCGAGGCTCTGCTCATGGCCGGAGTTCGATTCCAACGGAAGGAGGAAGTCGAATCTCCGGTAAAAGGGGTCGAGGTCCACTCAGCCTTCCATCCATCCGTGGTCGGTAAAATGAGTACCTGGCATATGCTGGGGGGTAAAGAAAGGCTGGGGAAGGAACTGGCAATCCCACTGCATATATATGGTCTGCCTAGTAACCGTCGCAAGACGTCACCCTAAGAGTCGGAAACGACTCGCACTACAAGTGCGGGGACACCTTTGCCTTTTTAGGATCCTAAAATGAAACAATGCTCAATAGTACAAAAATTACATAATCTAATAAATTGCATTAAAAGGCTTAAAAAGAAGCAGCAGTATAAAATCAATTTAAGAACAATAATCCAGAAAGCTTGTTTAAATTATTATTTACTATATATTTTTCTCACTCCATCTACCAGTTCCTGTTGTTGAGAGCTCGCTATTGAAGCATATCCTCTGCTCATATTTATTTTTTCCACTTATATCCCACCCTAGAGAACTCAGGGTCGCCTTAATAATTCCTCACCCATCTTTATCCCCACAACAACCCTGTGGGGTAGGTCAGGCTGGAAGATAGTGACTTGCTCAGGGTCACCCAGTGAGCTTCAGGGCTGAGGGATGGGTGGGATTTGACCCTGGTTGACAGTCTAACGGTACCACACTGGCTCTCAGTGTTATAACATAGGAAGCTGCCTTTACACTGAGTCAGACCTTGGTCCATCTAGCTCAGTATTGCCTACACTGATTGGCAGTGGCTCTCCAGGGTTTCAGGCAGGGAGACTGCCATCCCTACCTTGAGATGGTGGGGACTTAACCTATGACCTTCTGCACCCAAGGTGGATTTTGAGATTACGATAGTCAGGAACTCTTACTTGCTTTGTGGCCTAACTTGGTGGTGTCAAGTAGAGTAAATTGGGCTAGTTCATGCATTGATTTCTGAGGTGCTAAAACCCTGGGACTGGGGTTTTTGGCACCTCCATTTCTTTTGGAAAGGTGTCCTTCTGAAGTCATTCTGGCGAGGAGTTGCCGGCATGAGCATGTCAAGGTCTCCCTCCTCACAGGAAGGCGAAGTGATGAGTGCCAGGTGCAAAATGGCCACTCCACAGATCAAACACCACAGACATTGCTGTCATTACCACCTCACAGCAACCTCAGACACAAAGCTCTATTATGATCTCTCTGGTTCTGACTTTTTTATGTCAAGTGTTGATTTGTAGGGTTTTTTAAAAACATGTTTTAAACATTTTGTACTGTTTGTATTATGTTTTCCTCGTAAGCCAATTTGGACGGGCATTTGCCAAGAAAAGTGGCCTGAGAATATTTTGAAGAAACAAACAAGCAAATTCTTCTTCATCTGGGGTCATTGAGATGATGTGAGGAGCCTCCTCTACAACATGATAGACATTCCAACTGTCCAGACATTTTTACAGGCCCTTCCACAATTTCCCCCTCCTTATGAGTTACCACAAAAGGAAAATGTAAAGCCAGATGAGATGCTGTGGTCAGCATTTTTCATCCCCCCATCCTGTAAAATGCCAAAATGCAAAAGATGAGTCCTACAGAGATTTTGAAAAAAAATAATTTTGCCTGTCAGAAATGAAAGGCGCTTCGGACATGCCCAGATACGCTTTGCCCTCCGGTACTTTTAAAACATTTTTTTACCAAGTGCGGAGGTGTTCTCTACACACGCTTGAAGTGCCAGAATTTTGAGAACCATCTTAAACCTTCAACTTCAGTGTTTGTTTGCAGGGGGGTGATTTCAGACAAACATGCCCCCTTGCGAACCTAAAGTCTGGCCTCTATATTATGGTTGCCATGAGGAAATGACCTTGTGGACATGTAGTGGAGAACTGGCCTCACAGTTGCTTTTCCCTGAGTTGTCCAGAACAAGCGGCCCAGCCCAGAGGTAGCAAAATCACCTCATGAACCTTCCCCCCCCCATCCTCCAAAATGAACAGATGAATAGTTCCCTGAATCAGGGATGGGAGGTCTGTGGCCCTCCAGATGCTACTGGATCCAACTCCCATTACCCCCGTACCAGGATGATCATTGATCAGCATGGGAGTTGTCATCCATCAGCATCTGGATGGCCACAAGTTCCCCAGCCCTGCTGTAAACCAACTGTTTACAGTTTAGATAGTTTGGTAGACAGTGCTGGGAAGGAGTCAGTGGTCGTGGTGCACGTTGGCACCAACGACATGGGGAAATGCAGCCGTGAGGTCCTGGAAGCAAAATTTAGGTTGCTAGGTAGGATGCTGAAAGCCAGGACCTCCAAGGTGGCTTTTTCTGAAATGCTACCGGTTCCACGCGCAGGACCAGCCAGACAGGCCCAGCTTTGCAGTCGCAATACGTGGATGAGACGATGGTGTCGGGTGGAAGGGTTTGGATTTGTTAGGCACTGGGGAACATTTTGGGACAAGCCGGGCCTGTACAAAAGGGACGGGCTCCACTTGAACCAGAATGGAACCAGACTGCTGGCACTTAAAATTAAAAAGGTGGCAGAGCAGCTTTTAAACTGACTGAGGGGGGAAACCCGACAGGAGCTGAGAAAGGTCC
This sequence comes from Rhineura floridana, assembly GCF_030035675.1. Lineage (NCBI taxonomy): Eukaryota > Metazoa > Chordata > Lepidosauria > Squamata > Rhineuridae > Rhineura > Rhineura floridana. The sequence goes on from NC_084484.1 coordinate 178,863,044, forward strand.
GGTTCGGAATAAACCTCCCCCCGGGATAAAAACCAAAGAAATGATGAAATTTTAAAAGGGGTAGGCCTAGAAGTAGGCATTGTGAGAGCAGGGGCACAGGATATAAATTCAGAAGAGCAAAATTACCACAGGCCTAACCACAAGTGCCAAAGACACTTGAAGAGAGACACTGCTTACAAGTGCCTGTACGCTAATGCTAGGAGCCTGCGAACCAAGATGGGAGAACTGGAGTGCTTGGTCTTAGAGGAGAGCATTGATATAGTGAGCATAACGGAGACCTGGTGGAATGGAGAAAACCAGTGGGATACGGTTATCCCTGGATATAAACTATATCGGAAGGACAGGGAAGGACGTATTGGTGGCGGAGTCGCTCTATACGTGAAAGAAGGCATTGAATCCAGCAAGCTCGAAACCCCAAAAGAGGCAGACTCCTCCACAGAATCGTTGTGGGTGGTGATACCATGCCCCAGGAGGGACTTAATACTGGGAACGATCTATCGTCCCCCTGATCAAAATGCTCAGGGAGACCTGGAGATGAGATATGAAATTGAGGAAGCATCCAAACTAGGAAATGTGGTAGTAATGGGTGACTTCAACTACCCGGACATAGACTGGCTGCATATGTGTTCCAGTCATGACAAAGAAACAAAGTTTCTAGATATTCTAAATGACTATTCCCTAGACCAGTTGGTCATGGAACCGACCAGAGGGACGGCAACCCTGGACTTAATCCTCAGTGGGGACCGGGACCTGGTGCGAGATGTAAGTGTTGTTGAACCGATTGGGAGCAGTGACCACAGTGCTATTAAATTAAACATACATGTAACTGGCCAATTGCCAAGAAAATCCAACACGGTCACATTTGACTTCAAAAGAGGAAACTTCACAAAAATGAGGGGATTGGTAAAAAGAAAGCTGAAAAACAAAGTCCAGAGGGTCACATCACTCGAAAATGCTTGGAAGTTGTTTAAAAACACTATATTAGAAGCTCAACTGGAGTGCATACCGCAGACCAGAAAAGGTACCGCCAGAGCCAAGAAGATGCCAGCATGGTTAACGAGCAAAGTCAAGGAAGCTCTTAGAGGCAAAAAGTCTTCCTTCAAAAAATGGAAGTCTTGTCCAAATGAAGCAAATAAAAAAGAACACAAACTCTGGCAAAAGAAATGCAAGAAGACAATAAGGGATGCTAAAAAAGAATTTGAGGAGCACATTGCTAAGAACATAAAAACCAACAACAAAAAATTCTATAAATACATTCAAAGCAGGAGACCATCTAGGGAGACAATTGGACCCTTGGATGATAAGGGAGTCAAAGGTGTACTAAAGAACGATAAGGAGATTGCAGAGAAGCTAAATGAATTCTTTGCATCTGTCTTCACAGTGGAAGATATAGGGCAGATCCCTGAACCTGAACTAACATTTGCAGGAAGGGATTCTGAGGAACTGAGACAAATAGTGGTAACGAGAGAGGAAGTTCTAAGCTTAATGGACAATATAAAAACTGACAAATCTCCGGGCCCGGATGGCATCCACCCGAGAGTTCTCAAAGAACTCAAATGTGAAATTGCTGATCTGCTAACTAAAATATGTAACTTGTCCCTTGGGTCCTCCTCCGTGCCTGAGGACTGGAAAGTGGCAAATGTAACGCCAGTCTTCAAAAAGGGATCCAGAGGGGATCCCGGAAATTACAGGCCAGTTAGCTTAACTTCTGTCCCTGGAAAACTGGTAGAAAGTATGATTAAAGCTAGATTAACTAAGCACATAGAAGAACAAGCCTTGCTGAAGCAGAGCCAGCATGGCTTCTGCAAGGGAAAGTCCTGTCTCAGTAACCTATTAGAATTCTTTGAGAGTGTCAACAAGCATATAGATAGAGGTGATCCAGTGGACATAGTGTACTTAGACTTTCAAAAAGCGTTTGACAAGGTACCTCACCAAAGGCTTCTGAGGAAGCTTAGCAGTCATGGAATAAGAGGAGAGGTCCTCTTGTGGATAAGGAATTGGTTAAGAAGCAGAAAGCAGAGAGTAGGAATCAACGGACAGTTCTCCCAATGGAGGGCTGTAGAAAGTGGAGTCCCTCAAGGATCGGTATTGGGACCTGTACTTTTCAACTTGTTCATTAATGACCTAGAATTAGGAGTGAGCAGTGAAGTGGCCAAGTTTGCTGACGACACTAAATTGTTCAGGGTTGTTAAAACAAAAAGGGATTGCGAAGAGCTCCAAAAAGACCTCTCCAAACTGAGTGAATGGGCGGAAAAATGGCAAATGCAATTCAATATAAACAAGTGTAAAATTATGCATATTGGAGCAAAAAATCTGAATTTCACATATACGCTCATGGGGTCTGAACTGGCGGTGACCGACCAGGAGAGAGACCTCGGGGTTGTGGTGGACAGCACGATGAAAATGTCGACCCAGTGTGCGGCAGCTGTGAAAAAGGCAAATTCCATGCTAGGGATAATTAGGAAAGGTATTGAAAATAAAACAGCCGATATCATAATGCCGTTGTATAAATCTATGGTGCGACCGCATTTGGAATACTGTGTACAGTTCTGGTCGCCTCATCTCAGAAAGGATATTATAGAGTTGGAAAAGGTTCAGAAGAGGGCAACCAGAATGATCAAGGGGATGGAGCGACTCCCTTACGAGGAAAGGTTGCAGCATTTGGGGCTTTTTAGTTTAGAGAAAAGGCGGGTCAGAGGAGACATGATAGAAGTGTATAAAATTATGCATGGCATTGAGAAAGTGGATAGAGAAAAGTTCTTCTCCCTCTCTCATAATACTAGAACTCGTGGACATTCAAGAAGCTGAATGTTGGAAGATTCAGGACAGACAAAAGGAAGTACTTCTTTACTCAGCGCATAGTTAAACTATGGAATTTGCTCCCACAAGATGCAGTAACGGCCACCAGCTTGGATGGCTTTAAAAGAAGATTAGACAAATTCATGGAGGACAGGGCTATCAATGGCTACTAGCCGTGATGGCTGTGCTCTGCCACCCTAGTCAGAGGCAGCATGCTTCTGAAAACCAGTTGCCGGGAGCCTCAGGAGGGGAGAGTGTTCTTGCACTCGGGTCCTGCTTGCGGGCTTCCCCCAGGCACCTGGTTGGCCACTGTGAGAACAGGATGCTGGACTAGATGGGCCACTGGCCTGATCCAGCAGGCTCTTCTTATGTTCTTATGTTCTTATGTTCTTATGCATCTATTCTCTAATATCAAATGTTTGGGGATGAATTTTGTATCACTGTTCTATATTTTTGCTTCTAACAGGAGCATACATGTGGCCTCTGGTTCCAAAGCTGGCTTCTTCAGGTTTTATGTTTCTTTTCTTTTTTTCAAAGAAAAAGTGAGAGTAAGCAAGAGATTAAAGCCTTTAATCTCTCAGTTTGCTAATTAACTAAAGGACAGGAAAAGCATTGTTTGGTCTCTACAGTGGGTTGATGACATTTCTGTATTATTGATGTGCTGCTGAGGCTTTCAGCTGCCTCATATCCAGCCTCCTTGCTCCTTAAACTTTTGTAGACACTTTGCATGCCCTGGAGCCTTCTTTACGTGAAAAATAAATTCTGGAGGTCGGTAATAAATATGTCCTGCACCAAGACACTGTACCTGGAGGGGAGTGTGTGTGTGTGTCGGTGTCTCATGTGGTTGCCGAGTTTCGGTGCTTGATAAGGAGAGACACCAGTCCAATCCAAGTCTCTTGCAAGTGAAACTACAAAAGGTGACCTTGTTTTGAAAGTAGCTTTGGATGGCCCTCAACGGTCCATAAATCTGATCCACACAAGCCCATCCTAGCTACTAGAAAAGCCCCCAAATGCTCTCCTGACCTCTCGAAATGGATTTAATTGCCTGCCTTCCTCAAAGTTGTGTTTCTGTAAAGGCTTTAGGCAGCTTAGACTTCTGATGACAAAAGGGAGTCTTTATGCTCTCTAAATGGTGAAAATGAGCTAAAGCTTATTTGGGTTGTGGCAACACTTAATACAGTTAGTGAACTCATTTTCTCTCTGTAGAAGAGCTGTTTCAACAACAGGGCGGGCTGAAATTTCTCCCTCTTTTGTTTTTTTGCATGAAATTTGTGTTGCACTCTTTTTTCTTTTTTAATTGATCCCTGCTAGGTTTTCCTTCCACAGCTGTGTAAACTCTGCCTAGAGCCAGGAACCCTTCCAAAGTAACTAACACCCAGGGAGAAGTGCCGCCATTGCAAATCCCCATGTAAATTGCAAATGTAATGCATGTGGGATTGCAGGAATAGGCTGCTTTGCTGAAGATACAGTAGAGCATTCTTTTAAACAAGTTGAGGTGCAGCCTTTCTGAAGCAAGTCTGGGGTGTGTGCATTTGTGTGTTCACGTTTAAAAGCTGTTTTCAAAAGGCTGTCAGAAACACAATAAAATAAGTTAAAAGGCATTACGCCCTGTTTTTCCACACTGCCATTTTGGTATTTTATTTTATGTAAATGTTGTTTATTATTTAAATGTTTATACTGCTTTTGTACATACGGCACTCAAGTCAGCTTAGGCTCAGAACAAAAGCACATTATGTACTGAAAATACATAATTCATAAATAGAAGAACAGATAAAAAATCAAATTGGATCATAAAATAATACATCCCCCCCCCAAGCAGCCAGTTGAAATATCTTGAGCATTAAAAGAGATGGATCAAAAAGCCTTTGCCTGATGATGGAAGCAAGTGCATGGAATTGATCAATGAAATTGTGTTTTCTAGGGTGCTGTGTAAGAGAGTATGAAAACCAAGGGCATGATCAAATTATTTTTCTGTAGCAGCCAACCAGGTCGACCGACATAAGAAGCTGTCAGACGAACTGATCCATCTAGCTCAGTACTGTCTGCACTGATTGGCAGGTGCTTTCCAGAGTTTCAGACAGCCAGTCTCTTCCAGCCCTACCTAGAGATGCCAAGGATTGAACTTGGGACCCTGTACTGTACATGCAAAGCAGATGCTCTACCCCCTGAGCTATGGCCAGTCCCAATTTCATCTTGGAACTCACAAGTAGGACGCAAAGGTGATCCCCATTTTCCTGTTACCTGTTCACTGCATCTAGTAGACAGAGCTAGGCTTCCTATGCACACAGAGGCTTCATTTAGTTACCCTGGATTATTGCATAGCAATATATTTGAGGTGCGCTTTCTTCCTGGGCTGTCAAGGGTTTAAAGGTTCTACTATGTTTTATTTACTCGTTCGTTTAGAAAGTTTATATCCCACCTTTTGATTGAATTATTTTCAAGGCAACATAACAGATTGTATCAACACATGCATGTCTACACAAACCCCAAACCCACACAACACAGCATCCGTCAGTGGTGACTTGCACATTGCTCACATGCACGCACGCACGCACACACACACACACACACACACACACACACACACACTCCCAGTCAGCTGGAAGGATGACTCCAGAAGAGTTTGGTTTCACATTTACCAAATCCCTGATTAGTAGTGCATTCAAACCAGGCAACGGCAGCTGCTGACTCCTTGTCAGTGGAGCAGTGGAATCCACTCCAGGTTTTAGTCCAAACTTTCAGTGAGCTGTCCAAGATGTTTAGCTCCTTTGACAGTTCTTTGAAATTTTGGACTAAAACCCGGAGTGGATTCCACTGCTCCACTGACATGGAGCCACAAGCTGCCATTGGCCTATATATGCCCATTGGCTATTAGAAGGCCAGCTTTCAGCTGTGCAGTCCCAGGATAATGGGCAACTGGTGGTGTGTGCTTGCCCTCCAGGTTCTCCTTCCCTGGATGGTATACTGTATTGGACCCCTTGCTGTAAAGTTCTTCCTGGGCGGTGGTGCAGCTGGCTAGTGGCCTTTCATATGTTGGCCAATGGATGGTGGTAGAATGTGCTTCCCTTCAGCTATGTTGTCTAAAACCCTTCTGTGGAGGCTAAGCGCACTGATTCAGTGTCTGACTCTGCAACCTGCCAGCTACTTTGGAATTGTGTTGATCTGTGTAAGGCCATCTGTGGGAAAACTTGGAAATCGCACAGGCCGATAGTCTTGTCCACTTTGCAAAATGTTATATCCTCAATGTGCACACTTAATTGCTCCCTACAATGCATTTTGTAAATTCATTTTTATGCACACTTCTCCCTAATATAGGCATTTTTGCAAACAGTGATTAGTTGGAGAACTGCGTCTCAAAATTCGGATAAGTGCGAATTTTAAAGGACGGTTGTGTTTTGGTTCTCCTGTTTTTTCGAACAGAGTGGATTTGATAAATTGCACTTTAAATGCGAACTGAATTGAAATTCTCCCTCATCCCTAGTCACCTCCCAAATGAGCATAATGCTGCTGGCCTTGGAGTATCAGGGCAAGTCTTAGTGATACCCACATAATAATCTGGACAAAAACAAGGTCTTGGCAGGGGATTAACCCTTTAAGCCACGGCTTCTGACATTCAGAGGTCACGGGGTGGGAATCGAGCCTGTTTCTCTTTAGAAGGGGGAGATGGTGTGTGTATGTGTCTCCATGGCTGCCTTCCAGCTGTTGGGTGATTAAGACCTCTCTGATATTAGAGCTGTCACTCGGTTTAAAGATACTACACTTCATTTAATCTTGCAAGTTTTAACTGGCTGGTTAAATCTGCATACGAATAAAACAATAATTCTGAAGCCAAATGCATACTTGCTTTTATAATTTAGATCAGGGGGTTCCCAAACTGTGGTCCGTGAACCACCAGTGGTGCATAAACGTCTTTCAGGTGGTCCATGGTGTGTCTGGATTTCTGACCGAAGACAGGAAATTGCACGGCCATCACATTAAATATTTATATTGTTTTTTAAATTGTATTTTAGTGCTTCTTTTATTTCTTACATTGTATTTTGTTGTGTTTCAGTTCTGTGAAATTCATATTGCAATACAAAATATAAGAAAGAAAAGAAGCAATAAAAATACAATTTAAAACCATACAGCGTCTAACACAGCACATTACAATTGCTACAACAGGCAGAAGAATCATTAACAGAGGAATAATCCTACATCAAGGAAGCTGGCGCAATTTAAGCTAGGCTGAAGTTATGCCGGTTTAAAGTATGCCAGAACCTAACTCCATTCAGGTGCCCTTGGGAGGGGAGAATGCCAGTTGGAAAGAAAATAAAAGCAGGGACTGGAGGTCACATGATCGAGCTGAATGGATGTAGGATAGGATGTAGGATAAGTTCCCCTCCCCTCAGTCCCACCCCTACCACACCTCCAGAACACCCCTTTTGAAGGACTTACACTGGCTTAACTTGCACCGATCTCTGCTGAGCTAGGAGGGGTGGGGTTTTGCCGACTGATCCACAGCTGAGCAGGGATGAGGGACTTATGCCAGCATAGCCCACCTGAGCCAGGACCCAGCCGGCTCAGCTGCAGATGCACCATATCCTAACTCCCCTCAGCTCAGCGTAAACACCTATAGGATTGTTCCCTGAGAACCTCGGCAAACTTTCAACTGGTCCGTGGGGGAAAAAAGTTTGGGAACCAGTACTTTAGATGATGAACACTTTTCTCGTAGTAGGAATCATCGCAGAAGAGGCATTCTCTCATGGGGGAAAAATGCCTCTTCTAAAATGGTGGCTGCTATCCATACTTTTTAAAAATAGTTTTCATTTAAATGATAGTTAAGAACAACAACAGCCTGCCATGCTGTGCACGGTTATCAGGGAGTAAGCTTCCTTGAACAATTTACCTCTGCCCAGGGCATAGGACTGCACTGCATATTTATTAATCTGGCCCAAGGGTATCCAGCTTGATACCTTCCTGATACTGATGGATTGACTCCCAACTCCCATGGCTAATCGGCAGAGATGATGAGTATTGTAGTTCAACAGCATCTGGAGGGCACCACGTTGGTCATCCCTGATTAAAGTTGCAGTTGTATCTGGTTGTGGAAACCTCAAATACTACAAATAAAAGTGTTTTTTATATGTGTGTGTGTTTTACTATGGCTGCACATACACCATACATGTAAAGCACATGGCTTTCCCCCAAGAATCCTGGGAACTGGAACCACCTTACGCCATATGCGCCTACCCGACTGCTTGGATCTGCAGAATGGACACAGTTACAGGTGCCACATAATATTTGTTCCACACTTGTAAGAAATCATTCTTTCAGTGCAGCAGCACCTACACTTTGGAACTCCCTGCCTGTTGACACCAGGCAGGTGCATTTGCTGTATTCTTTTTGGCACCTGCTTAAAACATTTTTGTTTAGGCAAGCCTATCTAGACACATACAAATTGATGTTTTTTAGCTCTTTTTAGCAGCTGTGAGAGAACTAGAAAAGGTCCTCAAATGCAAAGATGTATCACTGAACACTAAAGTCAGGATCATTCAGACCATGGTATTCCCGATCTCTATGTGAAAGTTGGACAGTGAAAAAAACAGATAAGAGAAAAATCAACTCATTTAAAATGTAGTGTTGGAGGAGCGCTTTGCAGATACCGTGGACTGCAAAAAAGACTAATAATTGGGTGTTAGAACAAATTAAACCAGAACTATCTCTAGAAGCTAAAATGATGAAACTGAGGTTATCATACTTTGGACACATCATGAGAAGACAGGATTCATTAGAAAAGATAAAAATGCTTGGAAAAACAGAAGGGAGTAGAAAAAGAGGAAGGCCAAACAAGAGATGGATTCACTCCATAAAGGAAGCCACAGACCTGAACTTACAAGATCTGAACAGGGTGGTTCATGACAGATGCTATTGCAGGTCGCTGATTCATAGGGTCGCCATAAGTCGTGGTCGACTTGGAGGCACATAACAACAACAACAAAGCTCTTTTTTTTTTTTTTTTACAATAATTTTTATTCAAATTTTCATAAAACATAGAAAACAAAATCATAAAACATTCAAAGACAAAAAACAAAACAAAACAAAAATGATTAAACAAAAAAATAAAATAAAATGTTGACTTCCCATTTGTCACATATCAAATCAGTTATAGGTCTACAATATATAACAATCCTGTCTCTTAAATCATATTATAAAATCACTTTCCTCCAGTAGTTATCTTAATTAATCATCAAATCTCATAAACATTACTTTATTCTTTCCACAAAAAGTCAAAGAGAGGTTTCAATTCTTTAAGAAATATATCTATCAATTTTTCTCCAAATAAACATGTCAATTAATCCATCTCGTTAATAATTATAATAATCTTATTGTCATAACCATAGTCCAAATAAACATTTCGATTAATCCATCTCATCAGAATCTGTTAGGTCCAATAATTTCAATAGCCATTATTCCATTATCCCTATTAGTTCCATCTTCCATCTTCAATAGTCCTGTTAAGTCCAGTAATTTCAGTGTCCAATCTTCCATTATCAGTATTCCATAATAATCTTGCTGTTGTAGCCATAGTCATATAATAAGAGTCTGATGGGAATTTCCTCTATCCCAAATATTTTCTTGCCATCCATTCTGAATAAGTTGCTGAAATACTGTTGTAAAGTCATATCTGTGTTCTTCTTTTTTACAAAATGCACTGGCTCATCTCTTAAGAGTTTTTCCATTGTCACATGGCTGCAGTTAATTCCATAGATTTTCTCTATATCAAGCTCCATCACATCATTCCAGTCCAGAAGATTATCCAAGCCATTGATAACTTTATCTCTAATATCTTCATTAATTTCTTCAGAGATAACGTTAAATTCCAAACAGTAGATTTTATTTCTAAAATCCATAAACTCCAGATCTTTTTCCAATTCCACATTTGTTCCAATCTCCAGGGCTTGTATCTTCCCTTTATTTTTTCTTTTCTCATCTCTGATCTCATTCTCCTCTCTCACAGGGTCCCCTATTTCTTTAAGCTCCTGCGTCATTTTGCTCAGTTCAATTTTCAGCTCCTTACTACCCTGTCGCAGGGTTTGTTTCGTTATCTCAATCTCATCCATTATTTTCTGAAACATAATTACTTCCAGATTCTCAGCCACTTTCTTGATTGCCATTTTTAAAACCACGAAAAGAAAGCAAAACAAAAATAAAGAAAAACCACTTCTTATTTCAGCAACAATTGGGTTAATATTCCAGGCTTGATGACATCACAGTATAAACAGAGCAACCTGCCTTATCTCTCTTGTGCAAGAATGCAAAACAAATTTAGTTCCCAGCATCAAAACAGTTAGTGGCGTCGTGAAGAAGCAGATTCGTCAAAATAAAATAGACCAAAAAAAGAATAGTCCCAGACAATATAATATTCCTCGGAATAGAAATCAGGAATAGAAATCCCTCTTCTGTTTATTATCTTTAGAATGCACTTCCAGGACAGCTTTTTGCGACAGAAACAGAGATAAGCTGTTAATTTCGTGAATAACAGAGAAGAGCTATATCTCACCCAGAAGTTGTCCAAAGCCGATCAATCTGACAAATCTCCTTTTGCTGCAACAATTTAAACCAAGTAAAAAAAATAATAGAAAGAAGGGTGCTTGCCTGTTAGTCCGTTCTCTCTTTGAAGAAAAGATAAACGTATCGCTTAAGCAGATAGAGCTTGTTAGAAAGTCCGTCCGGCATTGTTGGCTGGACCTTATCTCATAAATTAATGAAATCCAGTCCTCCCAACAAAAACAGGCTTTGAGGTTGATCTCTACGTTTCTCCCTGCCCGGGAGAAATTTCATCAGTCAAAAAAAAAAAATGTTCTGACTGATTTATATCTGAATAAGCTTCTTTTGAGGCGGGAGCCCGTCCCAAAAGCAGGCACAAGCGAAGTCACCCTTCCCGGAAGTCCTGCTCTTTTTAGATTACTGTTGGTTTAGTTGTTCTTTAATTGCCTGTGTAACATTTTACTGATAATTTTAATGTTTCTTGTAAACGAGTTAGAGGGTGGTGTTTTGTGGATTTTTTTTACAATAAAGCAGTATATAAATTTTGTTAAATAAAATAAGCTGTAATTCCCAGCACCCTTAGCAAACTACATTTCCCAGGATTCTTTTTGGGGGAGTCATGTGCTTTAAATGTATGGTGGGTAGTCAGTTTCATATGGTCAGTATGCAGGAAGTTGCCTTGTACCAGGTCAGACCATATGCCTGTTTAGCTCAATGCTGTCTGCATTCACTGGCAGTGGCTCTCCAAGGTTTCACACGGGATCTTTTCTCAGCTCTACTTGGAGATGCAGAGAACCTTTTGCATGCAAAGCATATGATGTACTACTGAACTATGTAGTTTGGACGTGGTGTTTTTCTGTGTGAAATAGCATTATTTGCTGTAGGCTTTTTTTCTTCTTCTAAAAGAGTATAGAAGAATTGCCTTACTAGTTAAGGCTAAGGTCTGTTTAATGAACCGTTCTGTTTCCAGCTGCAATGAGCCAGATGCTTCTGGTTACTCAAAAGTATAGTACATGAAGGGTCCATTTAGCTATTTTGTATTGTTTTTATTAATTGATTTAACACAATTTGTATACCGCTTAATTCTAGGTAAAACCTTTAGGTAGTTTACAAAGAATATTAAATATACTTTAGCATTATTGATAAAAATCAAACTTTAAAACAAGATTTTTTCCTAAAGAAAGTAAAATATGTAGCTAAAATACATACTATAAGCTATGCATGTGTGTGTATATGTATATATATTATTTTATGTATTTTAATTGCATTTTATGTATTTTAATTTTAATGTTTTTGTGATTTTTATTGTGTACAATTTTATTATGTACGGCCTCGATTTTATTGTAAGCTGCCCTCAGTGCCCTGTTATAGGATAGAAGGGCAGGATAGAAATATTTTAAATAGATAAATTACAGATTAAAATATATGCTAGCTTTACATGTCTATGTAGGCTTGCAAAAGTCTATAGTAGGTGCCGAAAAGAATACAGTGAAGGTACTTGTTTAACAATGTCAGTTTTCTGGTAGCATTCAATAGGTGGAGCCTGAAGAGGAGGAGTGAAGGACCTCCAGCCCAGGAGGTGTGATGTGGCGCTATCTGGCCCTCAAAAATCTCCCCCAGTGGCCCTGTTCAGAGTCCGTTTTGAGTGCATTTGCGTGCCCTTAACAGTGTGATAATGGCTGTTGCTTGCCTGGATGAAAAATGCAAGAGAGGTGTGCACACATGCATAGAAATCTGCTGTGCCCATTTTGCTGCCGCCCACATCTGCTTTGGCCGCTGACCATGTGCACCACCAGCATGTGGCCCCTGGAAATTTTCCCATCAGGGAATGGCGTCCGTAGGCTGAAAAAGGTCTCCTGGCTGTGCTGTAGAGACTGCCCACCCTGCGTTGAATGTCACTCCTGGATAAACTTCTAACGTAGAGAAAAGAGCAGATGTGTTTCCATGGCGCCTTCTCCCTTGATGACCAGGAGCTCCTGAGAACCATAGCTCTCCGTTTAACTATTTGAGCTATTGATTATGATGGTTTTGGTTTGGGGTACAATATTAGCCAAGCTTGGCTGTTTCAAAGTGTTTAGCTTTGTTTATTAAACACGGGTAGATTAAACATGATATATTAGATCATTCTAGGGAATCAGAACATTTTCTGATGCATATTACCCTACTCTAATGAGCCTGCTTTGGATCCACTTCCAGATCAGGGATTCTGGTGCCAGATTGGGGCTAAGCAAAATTGCTTTACTTTCAGAATAAAAGTGGAAGCATTATGATCACTTTATACAAAAGTGTGAATAGTGTCAGAACATAAGAAGAGCCCTGCTGGGTCAGACCAAAGGACCATCTAGTCCAGCTTTCTGTTCTCCCAGTTCACAAGTAGGACCTGAGCGCAGTAGTGCTCTCCCCACCTGTGATGCACAGCAGCTGGTATTCAGACGTATACTGCCTCCAACAGAGGGGGTAGAATGTAGCCATCATGGCTAGTAGCCACTGCTTGCATTATCTTCCTTGAGTTTGTCTAATCCTCTTAGAAAGCCATCCAAGTTGGTGACCACCACTACTTCTTGCGTGAACAAATTCCAGAGTTTAACTATGTGGTTTTGTCTGTCTTGAATTCCCCACCAGTCAGCTTCATTGGATGGTCTCAAGTTCTAGAGGGAGGAAAAACTTGCATCAAATAATATTGCATGTAGTTTGACCTTTGGACTTCTGTGTGGCCTACAAGGCTGCAGACTGAATTCTCTGCCACAGACTCTGACACTGTATACTCACACAGTTTTTCATTCTCAGTAGCTGATACATCATGAAGGAGAAAAATGCTTTTTTAATTTCAGAAAAAGAGAACATATATAGACCTGGTCAGTTGCTTGTGAAGACTTCAGAAACCCATGTGTCACTGGGGAGGCCTCCCAGTATATGGAAAAGGCTGTAGAGACTTAAATGGCGAAAATGAAGCCTGAAGCTATGGTTAGCCTTCAGGGGGTTGCATCTGGGCTCCTGTCACAGACACACACTCTCTCCACCACACACACACTTTATGCCTTAGGAAGGACTAGCAGCTTATTATTTCCTGTTGCTGGAGAGCAAAGGGAAAGCCAAAACCATATGCGAGCACTGGACTATAAAATAAAACAAAACAGAATAGGTTAGAATTCTAACATAGGCTTTGTTTTGTTTTGTAAATGGGTGTTTGCATGTGGTTTCAGCTTTCCCTGAACAGTGGTGGAAAATTTCATATGCTGTGTTTTAAATTTTAGTCTGCTTTCCATAGGAATGTTTATATGTGCGTATAATATACTTTAAAAGCATGTATCGTCTGTCAGTGAAACAAAACACGTTCAAGTAACAGTTTCTCATTAAAGTGTATGTTAAATAAATGGCAGCCTTTTTCTATAACAGTAAAGTATAACATTAACTGTAACGATAAACTGGGCGCAATCAGGCTTTGCATGCGGGCACCCAGGACTTTCTATCCTTGTTCTAGATGAGACCTTCTCCAAAACACACAGTGCAACTTTTTACCTTTTTAGGAGAAGACTTGACAACTGCCCTGTTTCAAATAGTTATCCCCCCTGCCCTTTCATTTATTTATTTAATCTAAAATGTTCAGAAACCGCACTTTCATATAAAATATCACAAGGCAGTATACAGACTAAAAACACAACATTACCATAAAAAAAGTAAAAACATCAAACAAAAACAGTAAGAGCTGGTTGGCAAAGAACCTCCAGTTTGAAAGGACCGTCTTTAGTAACACAATGTCCAGAAGACATCTAAAGATAATCAGGGATGACTCCTTGCCAAAACCTCTATTGGCAAGGAGTTCCACAGGGCAGGGCCAGCCACACTGAAGGGCCAGCCCCTGGTAAAGGCCAGCCAAACCTTAGGGGCATGTGGGACCACCAACAGTGCCCCCACAGAAGACGTCCGTGATTGAGGTCGAGCATAAGGAATCATGTGGTCCTTGAGGTTCCGTGGGTCCAAGTTATTTAGGCCCAGTAGCAGATAGGAAACTGGTGCGGCTCCTCAGCAGCAATGTAACATGTTGCCAGCAGCCTGCTCCTGTGAGCACTTCTGTACTAGCTGCAATTACCAGACTAGATACAAGAGCAGCCCCATGTAAAGCACATTTACCGTAATTGAGCCTTGAGATTACCAGTGCATGGGTCATTGTGGTCAGGCTATCCCAGCCTAGAAAAGATCACAGCTGTTGTCTACCTCTTGGTGCTTTTGGTTCATCCTCAGGCAGGGCTGGTTTAAATGTTAACTATTAATCTAAAATTGGGGGCTTGTGCCACTTTTAAAAGATTCATAACGGTAGTCTCTAGTGCAGCCTTTCCCAACCAGTGTGCCTCCAGATGTTGTTGGACCACAACTCCCATCTTCCTGACCATTGGCAATGCTGGCTGAGGCTGATGGGAGTTGTGGTCCAACAACATCTAGAGGCACACTGGTTGGGAAAGGCTGCTGTAGTGGAAAGGTAGTCTGTAGGCCTGCCTTTGCCAAACTGGTGCCCTCCAGATGTTTCTGAGGACATCAGGTTGGAGAAGGCTACTACGAAAGCCTTCGGCAAGAGTCTTGTTGTCTAGCTTGGAGCGTCTCTCGTTTCAACAGTTGTCATTTGAAAGGATGGAAAGTGAAATGCAGATTGCTCAGTTCTCCTCACCTTGAAGTCAACATGCAGAGTGTTGGCCGCACCAGAATTCAAATTCTACCTATCTCAAGCAAAGCAAGTCAAAGCTGGGTTCCCTGGACTGCAGGGATGAGAAACCTGTGGCTCCCCAGAATTTGCTGGACTTCAACTCCCATCATCCCTGCCAAGTGGCCATGCTGGGGAGGGACTGATGGGAGCTGGAGTCCAACAACATCTGGAGAGCCACAGATTCCCCATCCCTGTGCATCTATGTGGGTCCACTTGGCCTCGTGGATGAGTTGTTGGGTGCTTTGCACCAATACAGTGTTGTATTGTGTTTGTTTTTTCTTTTTAATCTTTCCAGCTCTTGGAATTTATAAATGGTTTGTTTCTTGTGGCGTAGTTTCTTGGGATTTTGTTTTGTTTGGGGTTTTTTGCAATTAAAATAAACAGGATAAACTTTGTAAATCCAAACCTAAACTCCTTTGATTAGAACAAGTCCTTCCCTCAAGACTTATTGACACCGCAGCCTTAAACTGTTGTGGTAAGCATTCCCTGTCCCCCAGAACCCCCTGGGAACAGTAATTCTGAAAGGCTGGTAAGGGATTACTACCAGAAGATTTCTAGCACCTTCAATAGGCTGCAGTTCTCAGGATGTTTTGTTTTGGGGGGTTGGGCTTTAACAGTTACACTGGTAGCATAGATCATTCTTTTGTCCTATCAGTTCATATTACAACCCTGAGCTTGGAAGAAGGATGGGATAAAAATTATGACAATAATGTAGCAAGTTCCAACAGCATTAGGGCCAGACATTTCACAATGGCCTCATTTGGACTTAATGCTAAATCACAGTTTTGTGTTGTGAGAACAAGTGCAGTGAGTATTGGCCTTGTTCATTTCCCCCATGCACACCTTTGGCACTTCTGTTTTGGATTAACTTTTGCTAAAGTTTGGACCTAGGCAAACTTTAGTTACTTTTAGCTATGCTAGCATTGCAAGAAAAAGCCTCAGAAAGCCCTGAGCACACTTATCCCTTCCACTGTAGATTAACTACAGTAGTGTGTCTTCCAATTCATAAACTGTGGCTAATCCTAATTGTGGTTAGTTGCGGGGGGGAAACAGTTTCATAAACTGATTTGAAGTTAGCGTTACATCCGAACACAACCAGTGTGTCTCTAGCGGCTTCCTAGGTATGCCAAGTTGCAGGGAAGTCATCAGCAAAAGGGGGTCAAAAGGAAAAAGCTACCCATTCTGGAAAGTGGAAGCCAAATGATAGACCCACAAAAAGGCTGATGGAAGTTGGGGTGCAGCAAAATTCAGAGGACCATAGCTTCCCCATTCCTGATTTATCTTATTAATTTGTTATTTCAGGGAACATTGAGTCATTAGAGGCTATAGAAAAGTTTGCCAGTATAAGCTCTCATTCACAAAATGTGGGGAGACAAGTGAACAGTGTTCAAACTTGTTAAACTCATTTGGCATAAAAAACACCCCTAGTCTCACTTCAGGGTTTGGCAAGTGCTGATCTACTTATTTCCATTTGATTATCTGCCTCTGAAATCGGCATCGGCTGTGGGCCTAGAACTTTGACAAGCTGTGCAGAGTCTTGTAGCGAAATGGAAACAGTTCTTTAATCTTAAAATGGTGGTGCCCAAACGTTTCCCCCATGGACCACTTGAAAATTGCTGAGGGGCTTGGCAGACCACTTAATGATTTTTCTGCCTGTTGTAGCAGTTGTAATGTGCTGTGGTAGATGCTGTATGGTTTTAAATTGTATTTTTATTGCTTCTATTATTTCTTACTTACTGTATTTCATTGTATTACAGTTTGAATTCCATAAAATACAATATAAGAAATAAAAGGAATAAAATGCAATTAAAAATCAATATGAACATTTAATGCGATGGATGTGTCATTTCCCATCTTCAACCACCAATCTGCAGATATGCCACAGACCACCTGAATGAAGCTCATGGACTACTGGTAGCCCACGGACCACAGTTTGGGAACTCCCTGATTTAAAATGTTTCTAAAAGGACCCCATAATGTTAGTAGAGCTTTAAAACATTCAGAGAAGCCCAGACTGGCTAAATATTGGCCTTGGCAAATGAAAGGAATTGGGGTGGAGAAACAAACTCCTACTGTATCTGAGAATTTTGAAAGATAATTGAGTTGTAGTCAAGTAACTTTTACTGTTGAAATTAATGGCTGTTAGTTGAAGATAGCAAAGTTACTTGAATGCAGCCCATAGCATCTGTTTCCATGTTGCAACCTGACTACCGTATTCAGCTGCTGTTGTGGAAAGTTCCTGCTGCTTCAGAGTTTAAGATAGGGGTTGCCACCCTTTTTAGGCTGGTGGGCAGATTGGGATTTTTGAGCAAGTTCTGTGGGTACCCCCCTCCCCCTGGTCAGTTCTGTCTCCCCTCTTCAGGATCACACACACTGCATGTGCACATGCTTCATTTTTGCAAGAGTAAAAGTCAGATTCCTTAGAATTAACTTGAGCCTTGAAAAGCACATAGAGCTGAAAGAGGAAGTAGGAAAGAGCATCACTCTTCCAACTTCCTCCTTTGGCTGTCTGTACTTTTCTAGGGAATAAAAGGTGGCCACTCTCACCACCTCCTGACCAAGTGGGCAGTTGGGGGGGGGGACTCAGAGGTACCATTGTGCTCTCAGGCGCCACACTGGTGATGCCTGGTCTCAGGGCATGTTTTCAAAATTACATAATTCTTAACACTGCTTTTGTTCGTGCGAACGCCACTATGCTATGTGAGGCATTTGTGGGCTTCTCACTCGCTTTGATTTGAATTTGCTGTTTCTACCTCCTTTTGGCTCTGCAGGATTGTACCTGGCACATTGAATCATTCTGCCACAATGGGCCTGAGAACTGGATTTCAATCTATTGTCTCAGAAGCTGAGAACCAAAGAGCAGGGGATATAGTTCAGAGAAGCCAAAAGGGCAATGCGTGGCTCATTAGCACAGTTGCTACCGAGGAGAGAACAGCCCAGAGTACTGGTAATAAATGAAGAGGCAGGGGACTTGGAACGGTTCATGGGCAGAACTCGCTGTCATGAAATCAATGAAGAGGCCGATAGCTAATGGGAAACCATACACGCAATGGAGCTGAGGACTTGGGCTGACAAAATATGGGATAAAGCTGAAAATGTGGTAGACAGGAATACAGGGAATTGCCTTACACCGAGTCAGATGGTTGGTTCATCTATTTTAGTATTGTGTACACTGGCTGGCAGTGGCTCTCTAGGGTTTCAGGCAGGAGTCTCTACCTGGAGATGCCAGGGATTAAACTTGGGACCTTCTGCATGCCAGGCAAGATGCTCTACCACTGAGCTACAGCCCTTCCCTATGGTAAATGTAGTGAGGGGACGCGGAGGCTCTAGAGAATGCTTCCAGAAAGCAATTCAGTGCCATGGTTCATTTCTTTTACGTATTTATTTATAAAATTTATTGCTTGCTTCTCTGCTAAAAGTACTTGAAGCAATTTACAATAAATAAAACCAGTAAAATCAGACAACATATATTAGGTAGCGTAGAAACTAGCAGCTGTCCAATATTAAAGCAGCTCTCTGCAGTATCTTCATTTCTGAAAAGCCTTCTGGAAAAAGAATGTTTTACTGGGTGGTAGAAATGCGCAGAGCATACAGTCATTTTATGTGTGGGAGTGGGTGCTCCCTGAAAGGTAGGAGGGCCCAGCCATTTGGGGTTTTAACACTTAAGGACCAACACCTTGAGTTGGGCCTGGGAATTGATGGAACACCAACAAAAGTGCCTCTACCCTGGCATTGTGTCTTCTCTACAGCCCCTTCTGGTTAATGTGAAGGCTGTGGCATTCTGCCAAATTGTCTTCAAGGACAGCCCAATGTAGAGTGCTTTCCAGCAGTCCAACTAGGAAGTTACCAGTTCATGGATGGGAGTCGTGTCACATTAATTGCGATCAGAATATTGTTAACCTTAATGATGATGTTAACTTTTACAGACCTGGTCCAAGCATTTGTCCATGTATAGCTTTTTTTTTTTTTGCGTGAATAAGTCCTCGTGAGAAGACCAAAAGCTTTCTCATTTGTTCTAAGGGTGATGTTTGTATGATCAATTTTAACAAGGAACATTGACATTTCTCTCTAATTCCTCCATGGTTATTTTTTCTTACAAATGTGTCTCCCCATGATGAAATGGCAATAAAACCACATGAAATTCTGCCGTGGAAAGCTAATGTTGCATTTCCTGTGATTGTATCTCATTTTCAGCCTGCAGGGAGAGGGCACATTTGTAACAGCAAATAACCGGCAAAGAATTACAGTGAAATGTCACTTCGGGATTCATTGTATACATTTCTAGATGAAAGGTTTTTTTTGGCCACTGGGCATGCTTGATTCAGAAACACCTGACAGCAACAAATCATGCAAGACTGCAGATAAAGTCACGGGGAATCAAGAAAGTACATGCAAGTATGGATGGGCAGAAGGATGGTTATGTTGGAGTTGCCACCAAAACTGTGTGAATGAGGTCCTGAAGTCAACCAGCCTTACTAGTAAGTAATCCCAAGCAGCTGCCCAGAGTAGAACTCTGCAGCAGGTAACATGATGCTGTAGCAAACTGAGAAATGCAGTCCACACGTTGAACCATGGCTCATGGATGAAGAAATACAAAGCAGACTTATCTGCATGTGCGAATTGGCCCTTATGTCTCAAGAGACCTGGTTTTAATTCTTGCCTCCCCCTCCCTCGTGGATCGCCAGATGGGTGCTTTGCTAGTAAGGTCTGTAAAGCATTTGCAAGTTAAAAGTTCGATACAGAGGATAGCCCTTAGAAATCACTTGGTTCCCTCAGTTCCAGCTAATCTCTCCGTAGCGTTCCCTCATGGCTCTGGAATTTTAGAAGCAGACACAATTATACAAATCAGATGCCCAGAACCTGAGGCTTTCTTGGTGTCATATTTGAGGATTTCATGTCCTTAACCTGTTGGGGAAATTGCAGCAGTTGGCATATTGCAGGAGTGGAGGGCACAGGGGCTGAATGTGTCCCCTTGTTAGTCTCTTGGGGCTGCACCCCCTCTTCACAGTCAACACCACTCAATTCCTGTTCCATGCCTTCTTCGAGTCCATTTGCGTTGCTGGAATGTGTTCTTTTTAATTTTTATTTAAAGTTAGAATGTATCCTTGACCTGTGATAATATCTCTTGCTCACTTGTGTTGATGGATGGGGAGGGGGGAGAAAGAGTGAAACCTCAACTTTTGCATGCCTAGAATGTAGTCTATTTTATTTCTTTATTTTTTATTTCATTTCATTTGTGAATCACTTCCCTTAAAACATCCTAAAGTGATTATCAGTGAAAACATCAGCAATGCAAACAATTTCAAATCTAATACAGATCCAGTGTACTGTATTATTATATTTATTAGTTGCTTTTTTCGAAAATGAAACTTGTTTTTGATATAAAACACAACTATGAAAACATCCTAAAACAGATAGTTACGGTGCCAGGTGTGCTGCTCTGGGGAGAGCATTCCACGAATATGGAGCCACCACTGAGAAGCCCTGTTCTCATGTTGCTACACTTCCCTCCACTCAGAGAAGGGCTTAGATGACGAGCACAGGGTACTGGGTTGCTACTGGATGAGGAAAAGAGTCGCATCTGTTGCTCCACCCACTTTTTACCTCTGGCCAAGCCCACCTTTTGCTTTTAGCCCTGCCCACCACTGGGCATGACTGAATGTGGCCCTCAAGCTTCAAAAGATCCTCCACCCCTAGCATTGTTGGGTGGTATTTAGCTCCCTCCCATCCGTTGCTGTTCCACTCTTTCTGGCTGTTTGCTGTCATGTTGGTCCCCAAGTATCAGATGATGCCTTAATAATGGGACCCTCCTTGTTATTCTGAAATGCCCATGTGATGAACTGTTGACATCCAGTTCCAGCACAACCCAGTAGCATTGTCCACTGGCAATAGGTATGCCGTCACATTACTCTTTTTATGTTGTTGCAAGTATTTAAGAACATCAGGAGACCCCTGCTGGATCAGGCCAATGACCCACCTAGTCCAGTATCCTGTTCTCACAGTGGCCAACCACATGCCTATGTAAAGTTCACAAGGAGGACCCGAGCGCAACAGCTTGGGCTGCTTTTCTAGCCAAATGCCCATCCAAAGCATCTTACAGTCAAAACAGAAGATACAAATAGGGCAAAGATGTAAAACCCTCTCCTTGCCACAACCTGATTTTCGCTTGGGTCAGGGGCTGCAGGATTCCCACTGACTTACGGAGTCTGCTCAGGAGTAGGGGGGCTGCAGGCCAAAATCCAAGTCTCCTGCTTGATGGCTTTAACCTGTCCATCTCCCATGCACTTTCGGCTAGTGGCAACGTGTGTGCATGCGAGAGAGAGAGAGAGAGAGACCCAACAGGCCGTGAGTGTGTTCAGAAAATAGTACAACCGAGAAATCCAATTAAGCAATTTATTTTTTAAAAGGGGTGGGTGGGAAAAACGCTTCGGGGTGTTTGCACATCACATTCAGTGAGTGTACATTCTGTGTGTACACAAATAGTTGAGCTGTGCACTTGAGGTTATTCGCATGTAACATCCAACACAATAGTTGAGCTGTACAAATCAACAAGTGTACACTTTTTCACACATGCACTTACACACATGCAGAGGCAGCTTGTACCTGTGCTCCATGTAACATGTGAACAACCCTTGCTAGGTGCAATCAAAAAGAAAATAAAGCGCAGAACCAGAATATTGGTCTGTCTAATCTACACTAGGCAAACTATCATAGCAAAGCTTACTCATACGGTCACCTTTGCTGTTGGCAGGCTCTGGAATTGGTTCTCGACTGCCATCCAGCCGCAAAAGAATCTTTTCATCCTACTTGCAAACTTTCCTTTGACTTTTATTTCGGTATTAGCAGCTAGGTATGGGAGGATTTTGCAAGACCAACATTGTCTGTAATTTTGGTTAAGTGATTCTGGTTCATAACTTACTGCAGTTGCGCTTAGTATTTTATGCTTAAATGCAACTTGGAAGTGTTTTTAAGAGTTTTCTCCTTTCCAGTTCAAAATAGCTGCAGGGCTTTTTGTTTTTGATTGATGGGGAGCACTGTAAGAGAAGAGAAGACTTTTTTCCTAGTTTAGTTTTGTTTAAAGGCTGGCGCAAGGGCTCTGCTTGTCAGAAAGATAATCCCCGGACACACCTGGTGGTAGGAACACAACACACGGATTAGTGATGTGCTTAATCTGTCCCCCCCCCCAGCATTTCCTTGCAGCACTGCCTGAGCGGTTTTCTCCTTTTTTTCCAGCTCAAGTTCCAGAGTTGCTTTATCAGTGTCCGCATGGGTTCCTGTGGATTTCGATGGCGAACAATGTGGGCTTGTTCATTTGCTTTGACCATGATTTCTGAGGTGGAATTTTAATGGAGCAGGGTGGGGGGAAGCCAGGAGAAGAAAAAGAGAGAAAAATAATAACCTGAAACTTGACACCCGGCGCAGTTTTTCAAGCTGCATTTTCTTTTTGGTTCGACACATCTGCTACTCTTTTCAGGGGAAACATAACCCCTCACCCCTTCCTTCCAACCTCTGCACCAATAAAATTTGGTTCTGCCTCTAGTATTATTCAAGGAGGGAGTAAGGGCTAGGAGGAGTCCTCCCCCCATGTTTATTTCTGGGGTTCTGATCCCTGCCACAAACAGTCACTTTTATTGAACAGCAGCACACCCTCATCATCATCATCATCATTTTATTTGTATGCCGCCTTTCCACATAAAATTGTGCTCAAGGCGGCTTACAACAAGGTGAACAAAAATACATGTCAAAAACAATTGCAAAAACAATTTCCTAATAACAAAAAATAATAAAACAGTGACATAACAAATATAATAACCAAAAACAACTTTTCAACATCATGAACATAATAAAACAATTATTTAAAAACAAAAAAGTAACCATTAACACCCCAAACCCCTAAAGAAAACCATTTACTGTATCTCCTACAAAACTTCATTATTCAGAGGGGAGGCTTGTTTTGTATCAGCACATGTCTACTCAGAAGTACTTCTCACTGAGTTCACTGGGGCTTACTCCCAATAAATTGGTGATAGGATTGCAGTAATCCTGCATTATGTGCATGCCTGTGCCTCCTATCTTAAACCGCATGAAAGGCGAAATCCATGTGGGACGCTGCAGTGGAGCTCCTGTTGGCTGGGATGGAGGCAGGATTTCACTCTGAATTCTCACAGCTGTGAAAAACCTCAGAGTCTTGTAAAGTCAGGGAGATTCCTGTCACCTTGCGATGTGCCAACAATGGTGGGAAACTCAGAGCAAAGGAAATGCAGATGAGGGCCTGTGGATTTTGAAAAGCACAAAACCCCCAGTTTGCAAGAAATAAGCTGCCATTGTGGCATGGTCTTTTCAACACCAGCCAGCTTTCTGGCATGATAAAAGAACATGAAACCTACTCTACCATTGCTGTTTTCTTTTTCTTTTTTTTCAAAAGGAAAGAAAACAAAATATGGTAGTTTAGGATACCAGATGAGATGCAAGAACATAGAAGGCAGCTGTGCTCCTAATATATTTTGGAGCTTAGGTTTGGCCCTGTACACTTCCTGGGGAATTAAAGTGCCATCAGTTGCAGACAGGCAATTTGGAAACAGGACCCACCCTTTTGGATTTGCTTGGCCTTGCCTGTCCATGGTAACTGCCAAAATAGGGATTCAACCCCCACCCAACCCCAGGATTTTGGAGGAAAGCCAAAGGGGGTGCCCTTCTTGTCTACTAGGAGAACTTCTGTGAGCCGGCTTTGTCTGCAAAAGTAACTGTTTGTTCTGTCTGCAGCGGAGAGAAACTTGGAAATGAAAGGAAGCCTTTCAGTCAAGTGCTGTTGGTGATATAAAAGGTTGAAGATGAAGTGTGTATATGTGTGTGTGTGTAGGAGAAGGATGGAGAAATTATTTTACTGTCAGGAACCAAATACTGTTCTCTCTCTTACACCAGGCATGAGGGACCTTTGGCCCCCCCAGATGTTGCCGAACTACAACTTCCTATCATCACTGGCCATTGGCCATGCTTGCTAGGGCTGATGGGACTTGTAGTTCAGCAACTTCTGGAGGGCCAAAGGTCCCACACACCTGAATTAGACTGACATCAGTATCCCTTGGTTTGAGTAGAGTAAATCTCTGAGAAACCAAAACTCCATGCTTATCCTAGATGCCATCTTATTCCCATTCCTCTGTCCCTCTTCCTGATGTCAAAGTGTAGAGGATAAGTACCTTCAGGCAGGGCCCCTATATTTTCCTGAAGTGCCATGTATGAACAATGGTGCTATATATAAAATTCAAATAATGCTAGTTTTCTGACCTCTTGCAAATAGCAATCTTCTCCTTTGACAAGGTTTAGGGAAGCTCCTGAGAGGGCAGGCTGGATCCCCTTTGCCCAGGGGCTCTGTCAGATGCCCTTTTAGGGAGGGAGGGATCAGACTTTTTCCTTCCCATGTCACTATGACAAGTGCTCATTCTTTGTTTAAACGCACAAAAATCTCGCAATTAAATTGTATGCATCTTGTATACATTCATGCCCTAAAATACACATTTTTGTATGTTTCTCAATGCATTTCCCACCTAAAATACACATTTTCCCTATAAAGCATGCGTTTTTGAACTGAAACGCATAACAAAATTTGTACATAGTCAGTGTTGCGGTCCACATATAGGTCCAGGGGCCGGTGAACTTGGTCAGTGCTTCAAAATACAGCCCAAGCAAATGTATCCTCCATGCCTGCTATATGAATCAAACGTGTCTGTGATGCATTTGATTTGTTCAAATTTATACCAACGTTGGGAGGAGGGAAGTAGCTCAAGGCATTCAAACTGATGCAGTTCTGTTTAATTGAATTCGCCATTCTAAAGCTCTGCAGTGGTGTGGGTGTGTTCAGTGGAGCTCTCCACAAGCAGGAGGCCATTTGAGAAATGGGGCAGCTTCTGCCGATATGAAGATCTGTATGTGCATCACATATCAGAACACACTGAGGTCACCTATTGAGGCTGCTGCAGTCCTAGTACAGTAACTAGGCACCATCTGGATAGGGGTGCAAAATGGGCTTCATAGATCATGCAATATCATTATGGAATACAAAGAGTAAAAAGTGGCCATGTTGGCCCATAAGAAAAATTCAATATATTGGGACAGTACCTTTATTAGGAAAACCAAAACCAAAATGTCATAAAATACCATGCAAGCCTTTGGGTTTTTTCAGTTTTGAGTTCAAAACCTTGAACATTATTTTGTGGCTTTTTGTTTGGGCTCATAAGGACAATTGCCCTAATGTGGATTTTGCCATTGTAGAATAATTAAAGCTGTTTTCAAGACTGTAGATGAAAAGCACAATATGGGGTAGGCATACCCTAACCTATTCTTAAAGTAGAGAGCAGCTGGCCAGGCAGAGTGGCACCATTCCAGGCTCTCATTTGCTCTTCCCATGCCGCCTAACACAGTAAATCTGTTTTCTCTGTTGAACGCTGCTAGCGAGAGAGGAGAAAATTGGGAGTCATTGGACAGGGAGCTGCCAGCAGGGGGGTGGTTGCTTTGCACAATAGCTTTGAGCAGGAGCAGTCTATCTGAGCAGATGGAACCTGAACAACAATTTGTGAATGGTCCACAGTTTGCCCTGCTGCTGGGAGGGTGAGCGTATAATTGAGTGGTTGCCCTGATGCTACAGAGTAGGGATGGGATCCGTTGGCCAGTGCCGGCTCAAAAGCATTCCATCGACCTAACAGGCTGGTATCTATTCGAGTTGGTTCTGTATCCGCTGGCCACTGCTTTTACCGATCCGTAGGTTTTTTTCATTCAGAAATATTGACATTTTAAAAGGAAGTATCAATAAATTATAATTCTTACCATTTTTTAAAAAGTCCGTTTTCAAAAATAGCAGTAGGAATTCGCCACGTTAAAATCTGATCCTCAGCTATTGAGAATGAGCAAATTAATGGAAAATCCAGTACCAAATCTGATTTGGGCAGAATTCTAGGACATCCCTGCTAGAGTCTTCCCCTCCTGCATGATCCTATTCTTCCAAAGGGTATATCTATCCTTTCAACATTTCCCTCCTTCCTGTTTGCTGCCAATCTCATTTGACTGTCTTTCTTCGGGCCCAACTCCTCGGGCCTCTTCAGCATTTGCCTCTCTCTGAGTTAGTCCTCGGTGAAGAAGAATTAGCTGTACCAGTGGCAGCATGTCAGGTGAAAGCCTTTGGTCGGGTTTACTCAAAAGTAAGGGGTTCATGAGTCTCATAATTAACATTTTCACAGCATGTGGAGCACAGAAAAGCAGGTATTGTTCAGCGCCATTCCCCTGGGATTGCAGCTTCTGCAACAGAAGACCACCAGTGGAGCGTTGCAGGCACTAAAAGGGGGTGATGGGGACAGGAAAATTGGGGCAGGGGAATGAGAAGGCCGAGACAGGAAGTTGGTGCTCAGTGACTCTCCTACACTCTATTTTGTACTTCCTGTCACCCCCAAACATAGGATAAGAGTATCAGGAGCTACTAACTCTGATGGCAATGCTCTGTCTTCATGGTTGGAGCCAGAGTGCTTCTGAATACCAGTTGCTGGAATCCGCAGGAAGGAAGAGTGCTGTTGCGCTCAGGTCCCACTTGCGGGCTTCCCATAGGCATCTGCTTGGCCACTATGAGAACAGGATGCTGGACTAGATGGGCCACTGGACTAATCCAGCAGACTCTTACAAGGAAATAAATCTGGTTTTGTCCAGAACAACCCTCAACTATGGCCTGGTGTGTATATATATATATATATATATATATATATATTTGCTTTACAGGGTTTTTTTTAATATGCTGGTTTTACAGAAGGATTTAATATATTATTATTTTACCTTCATTTTTCTTTCTTTTTTTGCACGCTATCAGTATTTTTGAATAGTTTATCTAATAAATAGATTAATAAGAGTTCCACTGTATTTATTTTATTCATATTACCGCATTTATATACTGACCCTCTGACAAAGCACCCAAAGGTGGTTTATGATGTTTAAGCACTGAAACAGATGCATGGTGTAAAAAGCACAGAACTCTCTCAGGCTGACTAATGGTTCTGAGCTTCCTATCTGGACTTCTTCACTTCTGCCTTCCTTCAGGGCACACAGGTCTTTATTAAGGAAGGTTGACCACTAGCTGGGGCTGATGGATGTTGTAGTCCAAAACATCTGTTGAGCACCAGGTTGGCAAAGGCTGGAGTACTTAATGGGATTTGCTTGCAGGTAAGTGTGCATAGGATTGCAGCCTTGGAGTATGTCCAGATAGCTCTAACTTTGGTAATCAGAGATGGGCTCCAACCCCCCAACCCCCCAATAATCTGTTCTTATAAGATTTTGAACTAGAAAATACTCTGGCATGATTTCTACTGCCCTAAATCAATTGCAATCTGATTTAGCATGTTTTATTTCTTATATTTAGTAAATAAAGCTTAAAATTAGAGTGTGTGTCATGTTCATTTTAGGTGCTGTATAAATATCTCAAAAGGTTCTCCAGTAGCCAAAAGCCTAATTGATTAGGCAAATAAAATAATTCAATAAAGCTCACTTAGTGTGTGTTAAAATGTTATAGTCAAACAAATTAAAAGCTTTACTTCAAATTTATTTTAGTGGGATACGTACTTGTAAATATTTTAAGACATGACAACTCAAAAGCATGCATTCAAAGTATTTACCAGCGCAATCCTATATGTCTAACCACATCAGTAGGTCTGCCAGGAAAATGTGTGTAGGATAAAGCCTCTGAAAACTGTTAACTTACTAATTTTAGCATATCTGAAGAGATGAATGCTTAGCAACCCTATACTCCATTTACAGTGGGCAGGGGGTGGTTGGGCAGGGGAGAAGCGTTGCCACAGAACAGCCAGAATATCCTATAGTTGACTTGGTCAGCTGAGGAAGGGAGGGGCCTTCAAATAGATGGTGCACATGTAGCAGACATTTGGAAAATCCCATCCACAATGCAAATATGACAAACACCTCCAGAGATGATGGCAGAACTGCTACCTGTACATGGAGGGAGCCAATGTGTGATGCCCACCTCCTTGTATGGCTTACTGCACAACACCTGAAAGACTGCCCTGCCCCTGTACAGACCTGTAAGATCACTTAAATCATCTGAGGACAAACTACTCATGGCACCGCACCTTACAGAATATCATAGGGTGGGGACCTGAAAATGGGCATTTTCTGCTGTTGCCAGCAGTTGTTTTCTCTGCTGTCCAGAGAACTTGCGTGGGCAGAGGGGAGGGGGCACTGCTCCTGAGTCCATCAAACTCCCTGCCCACCTCCCCAAAAAGACTCTTGATCATAATAGGCCAGGTCATATTATGAGGCCAGACCATACTTGCTGACCATAACCGGACAGGGTTAACCTGAGTATAGGATTGCTTTGTAGCTATTAGTGCTTCCTAGGGATTAGTAGCATAGTGGCAAATTCAGAAGTGCAGGGGCCCTTCATGATAGTCACAGCCACAGCCCCTCCCCTATTTTTGTGCCCCTGGGTTGAGAATGAGATCCTTCTTAATGCCTTCTCCCATAACAACAGGCATCCCTAGGAGCCAATAAGCATAAAAGCGAAGAGTGTTAGCTACTGAGAAGAGTGGCTGACTTGCACTCTGGTTGGCTCCAATCAGCAGGAAAGGACAAGGAAGCATATTGGAAGACTCTTCTGAATGGCTAACACACTCCCCTTTCATGCTGATAGGCTCATAGGGTGCTGGAGGCATTGGGACTCTGCTCCCGAAAAAGTAAGATTTCTAAAACACTCATCTGAGACGACTACACCCCTGCTAGGGATACCCTTGTGGAAAGTTAACTGTGACTTCCAGTTCTGTTGTTATGTGCCTTCAAGTCAATTTCAACTTATGGCGACCCTATGGATCAGCGACCTCCAATAGCATCTGTCATGAACCACCCTCGGATCCTGGTCTTCTCCTTTTGCCCGATATGGAGGCAGGGGAGGCGGAATCTGTGCCCTCCAAATGTTTCCAGATTACAAATTCCTATCACCTCTGACTTTAGGCTATGCTGGCTAGGTGTGATGGGAGTGGAAGTCTAACAACATGTGCAAGGCCACAAGTTAGTCGCTCTTGACCTGTCAGTGGAGTTGTAACTTCTGCTTTGCTCTTGGCCTGAGATTCTCCAGCTCAAGTCCTCCCAGCAGTTACTTCAGGGACCTTGGAAAAGTAGAATGAAGTACAATCTATTCCTGACATCTTGAAACTCAGAAGAGCCCTAGATGCAGTCAGAGAACATATGGCCAGGAAAACTGTGTGTGGTATGTAATGTCTACACATAGTAACTCTTGTATTCACCTAAGGGAGTTATGCGCTTCTTATTTTGCATGCAAGTTATGCAACTCCTTCCTCACAGAGGCGTGTCTGGCACTTTCACTATACACCTTTCATCATATGCTGAAGACAGCACCTCTATACCCTGGCCTTTGATACTTGAGATGTGTATTTTTAGGACCTGCCCTGTTCCTGAGCTTGTAATTTGTTTTACATTGTTTTTAATATTGCATTTTAAATTGTTGTAACCTGTAAAATAAGAATGATAAATTGCAAAATACAACTACTGTTAGTTCCAAATGTTGGCTACCTTGGTGCAGATTTTATTTTCAAAGTATGTGCAGATCTGCTTAAGGGTTTTGGACACTTGTGGGTAGCATTTGGTAACTGGTTCTTCTCTAACTCAGGCATTTTGTGTGTGTGTGTGTGTGTGTGTGAGAGAGAGAGAGAGGGGGGGGTATTTTAACTCCAAGGTAGGGCATGCAATATGAGATAGATACGGACAGTTACTTCCCCACTCCCTAGAAAGTGAGGTAAAATCATTTCTGTATTTGTGCAGTATAGCAGACCTGTATGCCAGGGAATTGTCAAAAGCAAGGCAGGGTCTGATTTGCAGTACTGTATTAAGTATGATTCCAGCTCCAGCTTAGCCACCTGTTGGTGAAGGAAATCCAGTCTCTGAGCCAGATGTGCAGAGCGTTTGGAACAGGTTGCCTTAAGATAAGAGGGCGGGGAAGTGCTGCTGCTAATACCATGAACAAATGGTTTTCATAAATTGATATATGAAAAAAAGCAGTGTCTGTGATTAAAAGCGCAAAGTTTTTGTTTGTTTTAAAAAAAGAAGGCTTCCTATTCAAATAAGCCTCATAATTATCAGGCTTTGTGCACTCAGCAAATCCCTAAGGGAGGCAAACCACAAGCACCTTCAGCAACTTCTGACTTGCTCCATAAAATCTTAAAGCAGCTGGCTCCTATTTACCTAAGAGTCTGTGAGCCATAGTAGCCAAAGGTTATGTACTACCTCTACCCTTGGAGGCAATGTGGCTCTGAATACCAGTTACAGGGAATCGCAGTTGGGAGAAGCACTGTTGAGCTCAGGTCCTGCTTGCGGGATTTCCAGAAGAGGCATCTGGTTGGCCCCAGTGAGAACAGGATGGTAGATTACATAGGCCTGTGGCCTGATCCAGCAGGCTCTTCTTACGTTCTGATCCAGCAGGCTTTTCTTAAGTTCATGTGTTATTTATAGGGCAAATTATTATTATTATTATTATTATTATTATTACTACTACTACTACTACTACTACTACTACTACTACTACTACTATTAAAGTTTTGTCCAGAATGTATATGTTGGCATTATGGATTTTTTATATGCTGGTTTACAGAAAGATTTAATATATTCTTACTGTTTTACCTTAGTCTTTCTTTCTTTCTTTCTTTCTTTCTTTCTTTCTTTCTTTCTTTCTTTCTTTCTTTCTTTCTTTCTTTCTTTCTTTCTTTCTTTCTTTCTCTTTCTTTCTTTCTTTCTTTCTTTCTTTCTTTCTGTGCATCATCATCATCATCATGGACTGCCTTCAAGTCAATCCCGATTTATGGCGACCCTATGAATAGGGCTTTCATGGTAAGCCCCTCTCAGGATGGCAGTAACACAGTAGATTGGGGAAGCGTTGCAGAACAACTAATGAAGCAAAATGATGTGTGGACGGTCCCGTATAAATCTACCTCCAATGCACTGTTATTGCACCAGTGACATGTTGCAGAATATACCCACAAAAAAAATTAAATAAAAATCCACCAAACTGGATGGGCCTGTTTTTCCCACAGTCAGCACACACCCCTTTCACCCATGGGCCAGACAGCATCCCTAAGAGGACACCAGGGGTGTCTCAGGGGCCTCTAGTTGCCAGGCCCTCTTCGTATGTTCTCAGCTTTCTATGTTTCCCCTAGCACTTCCAAAAGTTCTTACGGCACTTGAGTTGGTGGATCTTTTATCTTTACAAATAAAATATAAGAAATAAAAGAATCAATAAAATGCAATTCAAATTCAGTATTAATATTTAATGTGGACATGCCACAGGCCACCCTGAATGAAGCTTGCAGTCCACTGGTGGTCCACAGACCACAGTTTGGAAACCCCTGATCTAGACTAAGGTGACAGAATACTTGGTTCTCCCTCTTAGTTGTAGATGGGGAAGGGAGGTGCCCCCCAATGCTTCCTCATGTTAACCCCCATGTTAAATTAGCAAGAGTTTCATGCAGTCCCCCCCCTCTCACACACACACACATACAGAGAGAGAGAGAGAGCGCTTTCTGCCCTCTCATTGTTTGTTCGTTGTGGCTTTTCTGGAAAAACGATCCCATCCAAATTAGGCTAATTTGCACCTCAAATTTTTCAGTATTTCAATTTTCTAATGCCATAGAGTGACAGATGCTCTTGGAGGTCGCTGATTCATAGGGTCGCCGTAAGTCGTAGTCGACTTGAAGGCACATAACAACAACAAAATGCCATAGAGTTGTAGTCTTCAACCTTTTCAGACCCAGGAGCCACATTTCACCCAAATGTGTAGTTGGGGACCTATTTCTTAATTTTAAAAAATCATATATTTGTATGGTGGAAAAGCTACTGTTGCAACCCACTCTGGATCAGGCTGCAATACAGTAGTGGGTCCCGACCCACCAGTTGAAGGCCATTGCAAGAGTGATCTAATTTGTCATGTTTATTTTACGTGTATTTAGTAAACAAAGGTAAAAACTTTGAAACTATCAAGCTTGCCTACTATTGTGTTTGTAGTTGGCACCCATCCATTTGTTGTTACTAGGGAACTTTCTATAGCCAGGGCTACACGCGCGCATTGCTGCCATCAACCAAGATGGCGGCAGAGGCTTCAGCCCCTTAGGGAAACCTCGGCCGCCATCTTGATTGATGGCAAACCTGTGCGCGCAGTGCCTGCAGCCGCAAAAAAAGCCGAAAGGTAGATGAAGCGGGGGGATGGCGGGTGGTTCAGAAGCTCTTGTCCCGTGATCTGCGGCTCCTGTCCTGCTTCCGCAGATCACGGGCCCCCAAGAGCTCCGGGCCCCTAGGCTTCAGCCTACTAGGCCTAATGGATAATCTGGCTCTGTCTATAGCATAGATTTAATCTGAAGCAAGATCTGTTCTGCCTTGGGCTACAAACGTAAATAAATCTATTTAAACTTTAGTTGATTAACTGGCGAAAATTAATTTTAATCAGTGGTGTGAGAGTGTTTGCTTTGGAGACTGGTTTCTGAATAGTTAAGGATGGTTATTCCTTCTGAGAATGTGCGTTTGTGTTGACTTATTGAATTTTTAACTCATATTATATTGAAGGTTTGGTGATATGCAGACTTCTTTTAATGTAATTGATTTCATTAATTGATCAGTCCATTGAAGGGCAAACAAACAGCTAGAAGTCAGCTGTCCTAGTAAGCTGTCTGCTCTGCATTAACAACACAGCCAACTCAAACACACATTGCTCACAGCATCTGGCGTTTCAGTGATGGCTTGCAGATTGGGTCACTGGGCTGCTTCTCTCCTCAGGCTAGAAAATCTCCAGTAAACCTATTTGCCCATATTGTTGTATTTTCATGCATGATCATGTGAATTTCCAGTGGCAACTGCTGCAGAGAAAGTTTTGGGGAAGATATTTCAAATTCTTGAGGTCTAGTAGTGTCAATTTTTAAACACCCCACATCAAATTTCTAAGTGCATACATTTCTAGCTGCATTTGCAAGCCATAGGAGAAGGCTTTTTACATTGGCTCCCCCCTTCCAAAAGTTCTTAATGAAGAACTGCTCAGTTGAGCTCCAAGGTTTGCTACCCACTAGATTCCCCATCTCTGAACTAGGGATGGAATCTGTTGGCTGGTGCCATTTCAAAAGCATTCCATTGATCTAACAGGCTGGTATCGATTCAAATTCATTCTTTGTCCGCAAGCCTCTGCTTTTACAGATACATTTGCCTCCCTCATAAAAAATATTGACATTAATATTGATATTTTGAAAGGAACTAATTATATTTTGAAAGAAATGTCAAGAAACTGAAGGAAATATTGATAAAAAATATCAATATTAAAGACATGGATTCTTTTTTTTAAAAAAAATAAGTTTTCCAAAATAGCTGCAGAAAATCACTGCGTAAAAATCCCAATTCCGCAACAATAGTGAATAAGCAAATTAATGGAAAATTCAGTACCAAATCCAAATGGGGCCTTGGGGGAATTCTAGCATATCCCTACTTTTGACTAGGTCTACCGACTGGAACATCTCCCTAGACCAGCGTTCCCCAACCTGATGTGTCCACCAGCTGTTGTAGACTACAACCCCCGTCAGCCAAAGCCAGCAGGGGAAAAGCTGAATAAACAGATTATCAGGTGGGCATTTTGGATAGATATTGTTCTTACCATCTATCTTCCGCAGTGACCAAATAAATAAATAAATAAATAAAACCCTTTCTCATCAGTATTGTTAACTTTTATAAGCCTGAACTGATTTTGAAATTCACAGCAATTAAACTTGAAATGTCTCTTGTTTCCTCCTTCACAGTGTTTTTTTTTTAACAGGAACACACAACCAGGTGTTAGTTTTAGGATGCAAAGGTGATGAAGGCTTAAATGACAGCCACCCACCAAATCTTGAGAATTAGGAAATGGAATTTGCAAGGCACACAGGAACTTAAGATCTTGCTTGAAACCTTTCCAGCTGATGTTTCTCACTAGTCAGGCCCTTTCCTTTGGTAATCCGAGGGGGATATCTCTGTTGGCACCATTTATTTTTTGTGGGGGGAGAAAGAGCCCTGTGGCATTTAAAAAGTTTTGACGTATTGTGTTGTGAGCTTTTATAACCGAGAGTCTAACTAGATTACATTGTGAACCGTAATTTGGAATTCGGAAGGATTTATATGGTTTTAAGTACTAGAGCTGTTATTTATTTAGTTGTTTTAAATGGCTGTATTCATTTCCTCCCAGCAATTGTAACTTAGCTTCCTCACTCACCCAAAAAAATAAAATTAACCTTGGAATATAGCTTTTCTGCAAATAAAAAAAATACAGCCTCTTTTGTTTTCACAGTATTATGGCCAAAAAGGGAAAGGGGGCACATCTGTTTTTTTGGTTTTGAATGAACCAACATACCTAACAGATACTGATTACTGTGTTTGTGAATTTTTGACGGGGGTGAGGAGGATTCCTGCTCAGCCATCCTTCCCAGAATCTGTTGGACTGTTTGAATCCTTTTGCCTGACTGCAAATGACCTCTTGGAGCCCGCATGGCAAAGTAGTGTATTATATGCCATTTGAACACTGCCCTCCTTTCTCTGTGTGTGTTTCAGATCCTCAGCATAGGTCCAACAGCACAGAGGCTGTAATTTCCATAATAAAGGCAAATCTCTCCCATTTAATCACTTTCCACCAAATGAACCATTTAATGCCATATTCAGACCTATTGTGCGAGGATTTCCCAAGGCTCGTCTTGATCCACTTATACTCCCTTTTCTGCCTTTTGTCTCCTGTTAACCTGCTGGCTCTTTTTTGGGGGGGGAAGGGAGGTGGTGGATTGCAAGGAATGGGTCTGGGGAGTGGTGTTATGGAATGGATCAAATCAATTGCAAGAAGCGGGCAGCTGTTTTAATTAAAACTTTTTTCCTCCTCTCTCTCCTTTCCTTCCTCCAAAAAGTTGCTCGGAATGTTCTTTGTGCTCCTCTGGAGCAGTGTCTAATCACTGTAATTTAACAGATTCTGTAATTACTTGCCTCGCATGGAAATCGCTTGATTGCTGTTTCTTTGTCCGATCTAATTCCAAGTGACGGGCTGAATTTAAAACTAAGATGAATGGCTTACATACCAGAGAGCCTTGCAGGGGTGGTCCGGGGTGGTATCTGGCCTCTGAGGTTTCCAAAACAAGAGGGGAACGTTGAAGGGTGTTTACGAACAAACCTGGGCCTGGTGCTCTCATTGCGACAAGGCCGTGCCACATCAGACTGCAAGTGGAGGCTTCTCAGTGCAGAAAATAAATCCATTTTCCCTGCCTGTAGAAAAGCAGTCTGTCAGAGAGAAGTCTTAGCTACAACCCTTCTCCCTGATCATTATTTTTGTATTTGCAGGGAGGTTTTGGTTTGGGGTTCCTGGTAAGGTGGTTTCCCTCACCCCCCGGACACACTCAGTTTACAGCCCAGACACAGGTATACTGTTGTTGTTGTTATGTTCCTTTAAGTCGATTACGACTTATGGCGACCCTATGAATCAGCGACCTCCAGTAGCATCTGTCATGAACCACCCTGTTCAGATCTTGTAAGTCCAGGTCTGTGGCTTCCTTTATGGAATCAATCCATCTCTTGTTTGGTCTTCCTCTTTTTCTACTGTCTTCTGTTTTTCCCAGCATTATTGTCTTTTCTAGTGAATCAAGTCTTCTCATGATGTGTCCGAAGTATGATAACCTCAGTTTCATCATTTTAGCTTCTAGTGGTAGTTCTGGTTTAATTTGTTCTAACACCCAATTATTTGTATTTTTCGCTGTCCACGGTATGCGCAAAGCTCTCCTCCCACACTACACTTCAAATGAGTTGATTTTTCTCTTATCTGCTTTTTTCGCTGTCCAACTTTCATATCCATACATAGAGATCGGGAATACCATGGTCTGAACGATCCTGACTTTAGTGTTCAGTGATAATTTTTTACATCTGAGGACCTTTTCTAGTTCTCTCATAGCTGCCCTCGTCAGTCCTAGCCTTCTTCTACCTTAATGAAAACTTAAAACATAAGGGAAGCTCCGTAGCTGTTAGTAGAGCATCTGCCTTGCATGCAGAAGGTTCTAAGTTCAACCCCCCATATCTCCAGGTAGGGCTGGGAGAGGCTCCTGCCTGAAATATTAATTAATTAGATTTATATCCCTCCCTTCCTCCCAGCAGGAGCCCAGTATTGTCACTGTAGACAAGGAATGTGCTAGAATTCCACCCACTTCAGATTTGGTACAGAATTTTCCATTAATTAACTGATTTGCTCTTGTTGAGGATTGGATTTTTATATAGTGGTTTTCCACAGCTATTTTCGGAAATGGTTTTTTTTAAGTGTCTAAAATATTGATGTTAATAACAATATTTTATTGCCTTTTCTTTAATTTATCAATTTCCTTTTAAAAATTGATATTTATATCAATATTTATTTTTTGGGGGGGGAACTGATTGGTAAAAGCATGGGCTAGCAGACAAAGAACAAACTTGAATCAATCCCAGCCTGTTAGGTTGACGGATTGCTTTCGAACCGGCACCGGCAAATGGATCCCATCCCTCATGTAGACAGTACTGAGCTAGATGTATCATCAGAATGCTTTAATATAAGCCAGCTTCCTATCTATAAGGGAACTCATTTCATCAGCCCCCTCTCCCTCTCCCCCCTGTGTGCCCCAAAATCTGTTCTGGGTTTTGTCCCAACGCTTTGGAGCAGATTTAGGGAAGGCAAGGGGCGCACACAGGGAGAAGGGAGGGAGTTCCATTGCAAAGCATAAATCCTTGCGCTCATGGAGCAGTGGCACTGGATGCCACCGCACACTTCTACCTAGGGGTTGTTCAAATGCCGTGGGCCTTAGCCTTTCCTGCTGTCCCCTCTGCTTTCCTCCTCCCCACTCCTCACACCAGCCTTTCCCAACTAGTGGGCCACCAGATGTTGTTGGACCACAATTCCCATCTTTCCTGACCATTGGCAATGCTGGCTGAGGCTGATGGGAGTTGTGGTCCAACAACATCTGGTGGCCCACTAGTTGGGAAAGGCTGCCTCACACCGTGGTCTGTAGGTAGTGCAGTATGAACGATGGAAACCTTGCTTCTTGCAAAGAATGTTGTGCAGTTTTCTTCATTGTCGGTTTCTGATGGTGGGTTGGGCAGAATTTGGACTAGATTTGGCAGATGTTGGGTCCTTACCAGCCCTATGTATCCAAGCATCAATTAATTCTCTCAACAAAAAATACCTTCGGTAGGATTCCTGCTTCTTATATGAGGTTGGATAGTGACCCAGTTATTCTGTGGGCCTATTACAATTCCCAAGTTCACTGCTTTTGCATGTAGGTCTCTTCTGAATTTACCAACCCACCTGGTTCCCATTGGCGACCAGGTATCCATGCAGGCGAGTACATAGAATTCCCTGCATGGGTGAGTGGGCTGGTGGAAGAGGACCAGATTTCTCCCTTCCTCCCCTGCCAATCTTCTCGGTTTCTGAGCTGGCTGTGGAAGGAAGGGAAACAAAGGCCCTCAGCTGTTTTCCATCCTTAACCAGCTTGTCTGGTAGAAGGTGGTTGGTTTTTCAACTAGCCTACTAAGAGGCTAGTGTCCTGTATTTCTATGCTGAGTACAGAGGAGTAGACTTCGCCTCTTGTGACTAGCATGGAAACAAAGGCCTCAGCAGGGCAGTAAATGTTTTTGCAGGCTAGTAACTTTTATGGGCTTTTTTACACAGGTGACTGAGATCAGTGTTCTTCAGTGTTGGGTCCCCAAATGACATGGTATGGCAATTTCCATCAGCCCCAGTCATTTATCTAGTGCTTAGGGACAATGGGACTTGTAGTCACACAATGTCTGGGGACCCAACATTGAAGAACACTGATCGATTTAGATCATGTCTGCTTAATTTCATCTGCCTTTCCACCCTGTTTTATGTTTTCAATTCTGCACAAGCCACAAGTGTGGTTATGTTGTAAAAGCCTGGTTTCTTTTTTGTTGATGTTGCCTAGTAGTTGTTCGAATTTGCATTTAGAGCCTTCAGGAACTGCAGTGATGCCCCTGTTTAATTAAGAACCTTGCAGGATTCCATCACTCCCACACTTGGCAGGAAAAAAAAAATCAAGCCAGCCTCATGTTTCCTGCATGACCCTGGAGAATTAGCAGGGATTAACACCCCTCTTAGCCTCCTCTCTTGACAAACTGTGATATGAGATTGCAGAGTAGTTTAGAAGAGGAACGGCTGGCTGTGGAACAACCCTTCACTCCCCCCCACCCACCCCCAATCCTTTGCAGATGGAACTCTAAAAGTTAATGTGTGTGGTAGCTTGTGTTTGTGCTGAGAAGTTCTGCAAATGAAGCACTCTTTCTCCATAGTCGAATCCACCCCTGCCAGCCTGGAGCGAGAGAGGGGAAAAAATGGTTTGGAGGGGACCTTTGGGGGAAAAAAGGAATATATTTGTTTGAAGGTATTGCTATGGTTACTGGCAGGGGCGAATATTACTAAGCCATGTGAGAACAAGAGGGTGACATTTGCAAGGGTGAATCAGCAAGCAGGAGCAAAGTGCTGTCCGCTCATTTTCCTACATAGGGGTCCTTCAGGTGACCTGTTTGTTGAGCATTCACCCTGATTTGCTTGCACAAAGCTTAAGCCAGATTTTGTGTGTGTGTGTGAGTGTGTGTGTGTGAGAGAGAGTGTCTATGCCCTCTGGATGGTGTTTGACTCCAACTCCCATCATCCCTGACCATTGGACGTGGGGCCTGATAGGAATTGGAGTCCAGCAACATCTGGAAGGTCACAGGTTCCTCACCCCTGGCTCACCTGGAAGCTATGCAGTGTCCAATCTTTATTGAGCATTCTCTCTGATTTGCTTGTGCAGAGGTTACATGTCATCCCATTCATCAGTCATTTATCCCACACTTTTTAGTGCATTTCCCCCCATCGCTTTCCCGGCCACAAAAAGTTTGCTGCCGCAGAGTGCTTTAATCCACAGACCTAATTACACAGACCTAAATGTACCCTTTGCAACAGAATCCCTCCCGTAAAATGCTAACAGTCTGGAGGCAGCCACAATGTTTCTGCCCAGTCTTGGGCTTATTTTTCTCTTCTCCTATGTAACATTAGGAAGGGAACTCTTCGTGTGGAAAGGAATCCTTCTGTGGGTTGTTGAGAAACATCGAATTAGCAGAGGAGAGCCAATCCAAATAGATGGCTTAGATGTATCAATGGTCTGCATATATTCATATGAAGTCTCAGCATCGATAATAGGGCATTACTACTACTACTACTACTACTACTACTACTACTTGCCCTTCACCCAAAAGTCCCAGGGTCATTAAAAACAACCTAAAATCACAGCATCACAAAAATAGGATGGGTCTTAAAAATGTACATGTCAGGTGTCAAAGGCCAGGTTAGAGAGGTGTGTCCTCAGCATTTGCCTAAAACTGTACAGCGAAGTTGCACTTCTGTGGGGTGGGAGTTCCACAACTTAGGGGGCGCCACAGAAAATGTCCTCTCCTGGGCCATCACTCCTTGAGCTCCTGATGGTGACGAAACCACCAAAAGGGCCCCCCTCTGCTGATCCCAACATGTAAAAGGGTCTGTAGTGAAGGACGTGGCCTTTCAGGTATTTTAAACAAACTAGTGCGCATTGAAGTACCAACAAAAGGTCCAAGAATGTCCACACAGATCCAAGTTGACATTTCTACCCCATTGGGCTCGTGGCTGAGGATCCATGATTTGATCTCCTGTGTTTTTAAAATGGCTTATGCCACCATGGGGGGGGGTCATTCCTTTCATGAGGGAATAGGGGGGATCCTCCTATTCTCCTTTTTTGGCTGCAGTCCGCACTGCCCCTGAGCTGCTTTTCTGCCCTTCTCTCAGCCTATATTTTGCACTATAGAGATGTCTCAATACCCCATAGACTTCAGTCCATGTTATTCCTACCTCAGTGACCTTGCAGGGGCGTAAAGCCAAATTCTCAGCTGTTCTGAGTTACCGGGTCATATTTTAAAATGAGCCTGCAACCTCTTTTGGAGCAATTTTATACCTATCCCATGAATGTCACCATCTCTTACATTACAGTTTCAATTTGGAGCTAGTCTCACCAAGAAAAGCTTCTTTCAGGTAGATAAATCAGCACGTTATTTAATATTTCTGCCGTGCATGTTTGTTGACACCTAATCTTGCAGTAAGAGGCCTGTGGTGGACATTCGCTATGTTAATTATCAGGAATCTCTGTGATGGGTTTTTCTGAGCTGAGGTGTTAATTGGGAGCGGTGTGCAAAGCGAAGACCAAAGAGCTCTTAGTGGATCATTCCTGCGTCTCACTTTTTCTAGAGGATGTGGGGGGGGGATCGCACTCCTTGTCGTGGAGCAAGAAATAAAGAATAAATGTAGTTTGTGGGTATTCCTGAATCCAGCATTGTTACTGGAGGCTAGAGATGTAAAATGTTTGGAAATTTTGAAGCCATGCAAAAAAAAAGTCCCCCCCCTTTTTTCCCAGAAAAAATGGAAATTTTTGGGGGGAAAAGCTATATTAGCACTTTTTACAGATTGAAAGTCACTTTGTTGCTTCAGGAACATCAAATGTAATTATGTACAAGTTGGTTTGGCATAAAATTATCACATTAGGTATATTAAAGGTACATTTTATTCAAACAATTATTACAAACTGAATTTACTTTTTAAAATTTTTACTTTTTTTTTTTGTAACAAATGGATCTACAAGATCCTGAACTGTAAGGAACGTTTTGTCAGTTTATGAGGAGCAGGCAAGAAACAATTAAAAAAACACACAGAAGAAACCATCAACATTAATAACAAAGAAAATTATTTATGTCTCTGCTGGTCCTTCACAGTGTCAAGCAGACATAAAGCAACCATTCCCATAAAAAGAACTGAGAAAAGGATGGGGGGGAACCAAGATCCAATGAAACATTTTATTCATCATGCTAAAATAAAACATTCCATAATCCATTCTTTCTTCATATTTTTTCCAATTTTTCAGAAAAACAAAATAAAAAAGGCTTTCGGGGAAAAACAGAAAAATCTGGGGTTTTCCACGAATTTATTTGTTTTTTTTCTGGGCCTTCACATCTCTACTGTAGCAAAGAGCACCAATTTACAGGCCAAGCTGGCTCATCAGCTGTGGCTGTTCCTGGACCGGGAGTAATGCATGCTTTATTTTTCTTGCTTAGATTACTATAATCCCCTCTGTGAGCCCCTCCCCCCCCTTGAAGACAGTCCAGAAGCTGCAGCTCATGCTGATTGCATCCTCCAGAGGTTTGGAGCCATATGACACTGATTCTGCAGGAGCTGCAGTGCCTGCCTATAGTGATACCAAACCCAGTTCAAGGTGTTGACATTAACTTACAAAGCCCTGAAGAACTTGGGACCCACGTAAATGCCTCCTCCTCCATATCTGTACGGTCTAGGCCCTGAGATATGCAAAGGAGGACGTTCCCATTGTGCCATCAGTGGGTCTCGCCTCATGTGCACTGACATGGGATAGGGCCTTTTCTGCGCTGGCACCCTGTTTATAGAATTCCCTCCCACTGGAGGTTCGTGTGGCCCCTTTATTGTGGGGTTTCCAGTACCATTTAAAGATGTACTTTTTCACCCAGACCTTTAGGGAAAAATTGACTTGGTATAGGCCTGCTGTAAATAACTGATGATGGCTCCTTGTTCTATTGACATGGTGGTTTTCATTGTTGTCTTATTAATTGTTTTATTGTTGTTGCGTTGGATATTATTGTTTT
This sequence comes from Rhineura floridana, assembly GCF_030035675.1. Classification (NCBI taxonomy): domain Eukaryota; kingdom Metazoa; phylum Chordata; class Lepidosauria; order Squamata; family Rhineuridae; genus Rhineura; species Rhineura floridana. The sequence goes on from NC_084484.1 coordinate 178,904,817, forward strand.
TAATTGTAAACTGCCCTGGAACCTTAACTTATGAAGGGCAGGAAATTTGGTTCAGTTTGCATGTTAATGCAAACATACCTAGTTAACCCTTCTTGAAACAAGATGCAGACTGCAACACAGCTATCCTTAGAAATTCTCCAACCAAAAAACTCTGTAAATCGGGAAAGTGTGCATAAAAACATACAGTAGTGAAACTGACATACACAAATGCATTATAGCAGGCAAAATTGCAATCAGAGATGTGTATATTAGGAAAATTGTACACTTAAAATGCTGGCAAATTTTTGTGAGTACTTTTTTTTTCCTTTTGAAAAATCAGTGGAAATGAGGTGAACTGAATTTAAGATTCGGGAAATGTTAAAAGGTGGTGGTGGTTGTTCTGTGGCTTCAAGTCGATTATGACTTATGGTGGCCCTATGAATCGACGACCTCCAATAGCATGTGTCATGAACCACTCTGTTCAGTTCTTGTAAGTTCAGGTCTGTGGTTTCCTTTATGGAATCAATCCATCTCTTGTTTGGTCTTCCTCTTTTTCTCCTCCCTGCTCTTTTTCCCAGCATTATTGTCTTTTCTAGTGAATCCTGTCTTCTCACTATGTGTCCAAAGTATGATAACCTCTATTTCATCATTTTAGCTTCTAGTGATAGTTCTGGTTTAATTTGTTCTAACACCCAATTATTAGTCTTTTTTGCAGTCCATGGTATGCGCAGAGTTCTCCTCCAACACCACACTTCAAATGAGTTGAGTTTTCTCTTACAGTAGGGCCCCGCTTATATGGTGGGTTAGGGACCAGGCCCCCGCCATAAAGTGGAAATCGCTGTAAAGCGGAACCCCATTGATTATAATGGGGCATGTCGCGCCAAAATGCCGCAAAATTGCAAAAACGGCTTTAAAATGGGGAATTTCCTGCCACCGCATTAGCGGAATGCCGGAATTCGAAGCGCCGGTAAGCGGGGCCCTACTGTATCCACTTTTTTCACTGTCCAACTTTCACAACCATACCCCTAGGCTACCAAAAATTTCCTATTGCTTTAAGCAATGTTTGTGCAGCTTTGCAGACAAATGTTACGTTTTTTGAAAGAGGCGGTCGGAGAGGCTGATTGGTCATTTTACATTGTTTCCAGGTTTAGGGCAAAAAAAAGTATACATTTGATAGAGAAGGAAGTGGGAATGAGTAAAGCAAGGAGGATAAGAGGGGAGCAGAATCCATCCTCCTGTTGAGTTAATTACTTCTTCCTAACATTTCCTCCGGTCAAAATTGACAGCAACTCTGCTGGGTAATATAAGTGTTGTTTTTTTTAAAGAAATAGCATGGTATAGAAAAGAACTCTTGCAAACAAGAATCACTGCAAAAACATACAATTAGCCTGCATCCTGACAACGGATGATAGAAAGAGGCGAAAAGAACAGCAATCTTAAACCCATATGGGATTTGGAACAGTTAACATATCTGAAAAAATAACCTCTTGCAAAGGCAGCAGTGAGCTGTCAGGTTCCTTTTCACCTGCTTGCTCCCTCCCCAACCCTTTCAATACACAATATTTTCCTGATCTGATTTCTTTCCTCTACAGCAGTGGTTCTTAACCTTTTTTGGGTCACGGAGCTCGTTGATAATCTGATGAAAGCTATGGGCCCTCATAAATAAATATTAATTTTATTGCATTGGAAAACTTTTTTGGGGGGGGGGGAGCCTGGTTCACAGACCCCCTGAAGCCCATCCATGGACCTCAGGTTAAGAATCTCTGCTCTACAGACTCTTAGAATGAAGCCGAAGCCCTGGACCCTTGGGTCAAATGCTGAGATTTGGCAATGCTGTCTCCCATGGCTGCCCTTGCAGTATCCTGTCCAGCAGGACTTCTTGGCAGTTCCTTTGCAGGGACTGAAAGCAGTAGAGAATAGTGGTAGCAGGTGTAGGAACATTATGTTGATGAGAGGAGAAGAGGCAGATGGCCAGTCACAATAAGTGTTGCAATGGCCCAGGGGTTGCCCATCAAAGCTGGGGTGGGGCCATAGCTCAGTGATAGGGCACTTGCTTTGCATGCAAAAGGTCTCGTGAGTCAATCTCCAGCATGTAGAGGTGGCCTCCAACTTGGATGGCTTCAAAAGAGGTTCAGACAAGTTCTTGGAGGATCAGTGGCTACTAGCCATGATGGCAATGAACTATTTATTTATTTAATTATTATTTGATTTATATCCCACCCTTCCTTCCAGCAGGAGCCCAGGGCGGTGAACGATACTACCAGTACTGTTGGAGGTAGCGTGCTTCTCAATACCAGTTGCTGGGACTCGCAAGTGGGGAGAGCTCTGTTGCACTAGGATTCTGCTTGGGGCACTGGGTTCGCCATTGTGAGAACAGGATGCTGGACTGGATGGCCCTTTGGCCTGATCCAGTTGTTCTCTTGTTGTGCTCCTATGTAAGGCACATGCTTTGCATGCAGAAGGTCCCTGATAGAATCTTCAGGGGAGGGAGACAGAGAGTGTGTGTGTAAAGGATCAGGTAGCAGGCGATGTTAAAGACTCTGCCTTTACATCTGGGAGAGGACCATAGCTCAGTGGCAAACTATCTGCTTTGCATGTAGAAGGTCCCAGGTTCAATCCCTGGCATCTCTAGATTCGTTGTTATGTCCCTTCAAGTCGATTACAACTTATGGCGACCCTATGAATCAGCGACCTCCAAGAGCATCTGTCATGAACCACCCTGTTCAGATCTTGTAAGTTCAGGTCTGTGGCTTCCTTTGTGGAATCGATCCATCTCTTGTTTGGCCTTCCTCTTTTTCTACTCTCTTCTGTTTTTCCCAGCATTACTGTCTTTTCTAGTGAATCATATCTTCTCATTATGTGTCCAAAATATGATAACCTCAGTTTCATCATTTTAGCTTCTAGTGATAGTTCTGGTTTAATTTGTTCTAACACCCAATTATTTGTCTTTTTTGCAGTCCATGGTATCTGCAAAGCTCTTCTCCAACACCACATTTCAAATGAGATTATTTTTCTCTTATCTGCTTTTTTCACTGTCCAACTTTCACATCCATCCATAGAGATTGGGAATACCATGGTCTGAATGATCCTGACTTTGGTGTTCAGTGATACATCTTTGCATTTGTGGACCTTTTCTAGTTCTCTCACAGCTGCCCTGTCCTAGCCTTCTTCTGATTTCTTGACTATTGTCTCCATTTTGGTTAATTACTGTGCCAAGGTATTGATAATCCTTGACAAGTTCAATGTCCTCATTGTCAACTGTAAAGCACAAATCTTCTGTTGTCAGAAAGGCTCCTGTCTGAAATCCTGGAGAGCCGCTGCCAGTCAGTGTAGGCAATACTGGGGCCAATGGTCTAACTTGGTATAAGGCAGCTCCCCATGTTCCCACGCCCGACTTTGCAGAGATGCTGCCATTCAAAGTATCCGGTACTGGAATAGATGAGCAAATAGTATAAGTATACAGTGTAAGGCAGTTGTTTTCCTGTGGGGCTGTGGCAAGACTGGAAGAGGCTGGCAAGAGGCAGCGACGGGGGTTGAAAATAAAGTCCTCCGGACTGCAGTGTCTCTTCCTGCCTTGGGCCCCAGTGGGACTGCCTTTTGATTTCCCCAGGTGTACACAAAATGGGGATTTGATGGTCTGCTGAATCTTGCTAGAGCAGAAGCTTGGAAGAGACGGATCTGCCGTTTTTTGCCCCTCCGCGTTTCCTAGCAGCATGGCTTAGGATTTTACTCAGTTGCATCTCTGTGCTTGGTTTGGCACAAAAGAGTTGTGTCGCCTGTTTGAAACCTTATTTTGAAAGCAGGAGGAGGAAAGCGGTGATGTTGAGCTTGATGTTTCGTTCTGTTTTGTTTTCTTAGAGGTGACTCTTCAGCTGTTATCAGATGGCAATTTTATTCTGATCTGAAAACGTTTAAGAGTTTGAGAGGACACAGAAATCCATCCTCTACGGGGGGATGGGGAATCAATGCAAGTTAATGTAATTAGCAGTATTCCCCCTGAGTAACTCAGTGGCACAGAGACAACAGGAGGGAGAAGAAAGTTGTGGATGATGTTTGTTTGGCCTAATGTATTTTGACTACCTTACAGCTTTTATAATCAGATTGTTTAGGCGCTCTCAAAGGATGCTATGGATTTTTTTCCTTACCTGTTAAGCATTCTAATACACTCTAATGCAATTAAATTAAGAAAGCATAGTACAATAGGACAGTCAATGGAAGGTGCATGTATGCACAGGAGACGTTATGGGTGCACCACCACTGCAAGCGCACATTGCTGGAGGTGTGCAGTCCTCTTTGTTGAACAACTTTCGCCCAGTCTCTAATTTGCCATTCTTGGGCAAGGTGATAGAGCGAGTGGTGGCCAAACAGCTACAGACACACTTGGATGAAGCAGATTATTTAGATCCATTCCAATCGGGCTTCAGGACTGGACATGGAACTGAAACAGCCTTGGTTGCTCTGGTGGATGATATGAGGAGGGCGTTGGATAGGGGAGAATATACCTTCCTCGTCCTCCTGGATCTCTCAGCGGCTTTTGATACCGTTATTTATTTATTTATTTATTTATTTTCATTTCTAGACCGCCCATAGCTAATAGCTCTCTGGGCGGTGTACAAAACGAGATTAAAATACAATATAGAATAAAATCAGTAACAAAGGAACACATTAAACTAAAAACATTAAACATAAAGCATTAAACATTAAAATGCCTGGGAGTATAGCCAGGTCTTAACCTGGCGCCTAAAAGAAAGAACCGTAGGCGCCAGGCGTATTTCCTCCGGTAAGCTGTTCCATAATTCGGGGGCCACCACAGAAAAGGCCCTAGATCTAGTAACAGTCCTCCGGGCATCCTGGTGAGTTGGTACCCGGAGGAGGGCCTTAGATACTGAACGAAGTGAACGGGTAGGTTCATAGCAGGAGAGGCGTTCCACAAGGTATTGCGGTCCCACACCGTGTAAGGCTTTATAGGTCAACAACAGCACCTTGAATCTAGCTCGGAAACAAATAGGTAGCCAGTGCAAGCGAGCCAGGACAGGTGTTATATGCGCAGACCGATTGGTCCTCGTCAACAGCCTGGCTGCCGCATTTTGCACTAGCTGAAGTTTCCGAACAGTCTTCAAGGGCAGCCCTACGTAGAGCGCGTTACAGTAATCCAGTCTAGAAGTTACCAGAGCGTGAACAACCGAGGCGAGATCATCACTGTCCAGATAGGGGCGTAGTTGGGCTACTAAGCGCAGGTGGTAAAACGCATTCCGTGCCACCGAGGCCACTTGAGCCTCGAGCGACAAGGAAGGGTCAAAAAGGACCCCCAAACTACAAACCTGTTCCTTCAAGGGGAGTGTAACCCCATCTAGAACAGGATAAGCATCCACCATCTGAGCAGGGAAAGAGCTCACCAACAGTGTCTCGGTCTTGTCTGGATTGAGTTTCAGTTTATTAGCTCTCATCCAGTCCATTATCGCGGTCAGGCAACGGTTCAGCACATCAACAGTCTCACCTGTGGAAGGTGAAAAGGAGAAGTAGAGCTGCGTGTCATCAGCGTACTGATGGCAACGCACTCCAAAACTCCTGATGACCACGGTATCTTGTTAAATCGCCTAGAGGGATTGGGAATAGGGGGCACTGTTTTGCGGTGGTTCCATTCCTATCTCTCAGGCAGGTACCAACGGGTGGCATTGGGGGATGAGGTTTCAGACCCTTGGCCTCTTAATTGTGGAGTACCACAGGGTTCTATCCTCTCCCCCATGCTATTTAACATCTATGTGAAGCCGCTGGGAGCCATCATCAGGAGTTTTGGGCTGCAGTGTCACCAATATGCGGATGACACTCAGCTCTATCTCTCATTTAAGTCCTCACCAGAGTTGGCTATGCAGACCATGTCCAAGTGCCTGGAGTCCGTAAGTGGATGGATGGGCGAGAACAGGCTGAAGCTAAACCCCGACAAGACCGAGGTGTTGCTCATGGGTGACAAGAGAAGGTTGGGAGACATCGACTTGGTGCTTAATGGGGTGAGATTACCCCTCAAGGACCAGGTCCGCAGCCTTGGGGTCATTCTTGACTCCCAGCTGTCCATGGAGGCTCAGGTTTCAGCGGTGAGCCGGGCAGCTTAGTATCAACTACACCTGATACAGAGGCTGTGGCCCTACCTTCCTTTGCATCTGCTCCCACGAGTGATACATGCCCTGGTCTCCACTCGCTTAGACTACTGTAATGCGCTCTACGTGGGGTTACCCTTGAAAACGGTCCGGAAATTGCAGCTGGTACAGAACGCGGCGGCACGCTTGATTAAGCATAGCCGTCGCCGGGATCATATCACCCCGGTGTTGGTAGATCTTCACTGGTTACCAGTGGTTTACCGGGCCCAATTCAAGGTGTTGGTATTGACCTTTAAAACCCTATATGGTTTCGGCCCAGTTTATCTGAAGGACCGCCTCCAGTATCACCAATCAGGCCGCATTACAAGATCAGGCACACAGGACCTCCTCGCGGTCCCACCGGTCAAAACAGCTAGGCTGGTGCGGACCAGGGAGAGGGAGTTCTTGGTTATGGCCCCCATCCTCTGGAATTCTCTCCCTTATGATCTTCGACATGCCTCCTCCCTGATGGGTTTTCGCCGAGCTCTTAAGACCTGGCTATTCAGGCAGGCCTACAGGAATTTTGGGGTAGCTTAACTTGTTGTATTACTTGATGTTTTTGATGTTAGTTTTAATTGATAATTGTGTTTTGGATTGTTATTGTATTTTATCTAGGTGCTGTAAGTCGCCTAGAGTGTCAGTTAATTCGGACAGATAGGCGACTAACAAATAAAATTTTATTATTATTATTATTACCCTCTCCTTCTGCCTTTGGTAGTTGAAAATAATGAGGCGGGAGATGCACCAGCTAATGACCAGGAGTTGGATATTGGCATGGTGACATGCAAGTGCTTGCTGATGGCATCCTTTCAAATATCCCTTGCAACCTTAAGCTAAAATACTTTGGGATTCCCTGGCCATATAAGCAAGAGGGTGCGAGGGTTGCAATTCTTGCAAGCAAGAATTCTTTGTTACCCAGCAAAGTGTGTTGCATCCACATTGTGGCAGGACATGGCATCTTTCTTGTCTGACCCTGGAGAAATTGGCACAAACTCTGGACAGGTCCCATAGTTCACTTCTGCTCAGTCTTTAGCCTCTCAAAACACCAGGTTTTTTGGGGTCACTTTCAGGTTTGCTTGCACTGAATTCTCATGGCCACACTCCTTGGTGTACTATAAAATGTATAAGAGGCAACGTATGAGCCCTGAAGTATTCAGGAGCTCTTTCTTTCCTGGCTCAGATTAATGCATTGATTGCCCAAACCAGGGCTTGGGTATCTCAGGCCCAAGGGCCTCATGTGGCCCTTCTGGCCTCTCTGTTCAGCTCTTGGGAGTTTCTCCAGGCTACACCTCCTCCTCAGCCATGCCCCCTCTCCCCAGACCACACCCCTCAATGGCACTGGTCTGCACCCTCCTTCAGCATTTTTCCCTAGATGTGTCCCTGAACTCTGACAGATTTAACTCTTGAGTGTGTTTGTAAAACTAGCCTACTGCGCAAAGGTAAAATTTGCATGTGTTGCTCCTCCTGCTTTTGCTACTGGCATGTGGCCCCTAGAAAGTTGCCCAGGAGGGAATCTGGCCCTCAATAAGTAAAAGGTTCCCCATGTTTGGCTTAAATGAATCACAGGCCGAAAGGTGTTAAGGAGATAGGCTGCAATCCTAACCCCACTTACCTGGGAGTAAGTTCCATTGTACTCAGTGGAACTTACTTCTGAGAAGAGATTGTTAGGATTGCACTGCCATTTACCTGGAGATGATAATCATGCAGACCTGTGTGAGAATAATAGTGCATTTCTGTATATGTCTACTCAGAAACGAGCCCCACTGAGTTCAGTGAGAGTTACTCCGAAGGAAGTGTGTATAGGATTGCACCAGAAGCAGCGTTATTAATAAGTACGAATATATCCTATGGCTTCACTGCCTGGTGAACTTAATTTTATTTTAACAGAAAGACCTGAATGCACAGGGTCGTATAGGCAACAGAAATTTTAATTTTCTTTCTACAGGAAACCAAAATAAAAAAATTAATGAAAAGTTTACTTTGCACTTTTTAAAAAATGTACCAAGTTTATGATGTGTACTCAGAGGTGTAATCCTTCATGGATATTGTTTCCAATTCTGGAGTTGTTTAATATCCTCGAGATGTCGAGCACAAAGATACGAGCGTGATGTATGTTTCCAACTGTTCCTTTGCAGTCATTCAAAATGCCAAACAAGTTTTCCCCCCTCTTGCTTTTTGACAATGTTGGCAGCAGAAATTAGAAGCAGCAGCAGTTGATAGCAGAAGATAGAGAGGGACTACTGCGTTTGATTAAATAGCTCTAGCTCTTAGACTGTTTGTTTCATAAAAATTGTGCACTAGGCTGATTGCATTTTTATACATGGGTGAAATCCAACATAAATGTCTGCTCATGCATGGGACGTCTTCTTCCTCTCCCCCCGGTAGCCCCCCATGTGCCCTCAATAACTGCTCTGGTGAGCTGGGGGACCTTCTGGAACTGATTTGAGGGGCCGTGCAGCAGGCTGGAGAGGGGAGACACAAAGTGGTGTTGCGATTGTGCAGGTAGATTGCCATTGAGCAAGCGCCGTGACCAGAAAAAAATATAGAAAAGTTAAAGGGGAAAAAACACAAAAATGTTGTAGTCAAGGAAATAATCTGAATTGATAACAATGAACGGTATTGAAAGCTTGGATGTGCCTGGTTGAGTTTTGGCTCCCTTTCCTCAGATGAACGGCAGAGATTCCATTCTGTGACAACAAAGTGAGAGTTTTTTCTCCCTCTCTCATAATATTGAAATTCAGGCCATTGAATGAAACTGAGTGGCAGGAGATTCAGAACAGACAAAGTGAATACTCCATCCATTAATTTCAGTGGGCACAAGGTCAGATAACTAAGCCTGGATCCAGTCCATGATGTGAAATTAACCAGGGGTGCAGAATTGAATTGGGATCCTTTCCTCGCACAACCTTTGTAGGCCAAGTTTGGGGTGTGTGTGTCTTTGCCCACCTATCAATCAATCACCTGATGTCAGTGATGTCAGACCTTTTTTCGTTTGCTTGCATGATTTGAAATCAAAGCCCCTTGTCTTGGTTAGCGTCAGTGGTCATGCCGGAATTTGCAAATGCGCAGGACTTTGCAGGTGCCTGCAAACCACATTTTCTGCCCAGTCATGTTTTGATCTGCCCCCAAAACTGACATCAGGTGTAGGGTATGTGGGAGTGGCTTTGTGGGAGTGGCCTGGGCAAGCCTGGTGGGTTTAATTAGGCCTGTGGGGCAGAGGTTTTCCACTGCTGACTTATAGAATTACCTGCAGCAAGACGGTCAGAAGCTGAGATGGTGTTAAAGGGGGATTAAGCCTTCCTGCCTTGCTTATGGGTTTCCTGGAAGCATCTGGTTGCATGAACACTGGAACAATGGTACACACCATGCACTTAATGCACATGACTTACCCCAAACAGTCCTGGGAGCTGTGGGTTATATTCAGTGTAGCACTAAGTCAAATGTTCCATCAGCACAAAGATTTCTTCTTTCACAATAGAATATTCTCCCCCTGTCCTCCCCTCTTGCACCCCCTAAACCTGTTCTGCGGTTTTCCCCAACCCTCTGGAGTAGTTTGGGAATGGTGCAGGGCGTGTGCAGGGCAGTGGAATCTCCTTGCGCTAGTTGGAGTTCTGCTTGCGCAAGAGTTCCATTGAATACCACCCTGTAGTTTGTTAAGCATGTTGGAAACGGTAGATTTGTGAGGTGTGAACTACAGTTCTGAGGATTCTTTGTGGGAAGCAGTGTGCTTCAAATTATTGGTGTGCACATGCCTTTGGCCCTGTTGTGTTCTTAGGCACAGGTACGTCCAGGGAAAAAAGGGGTGTGAAAAGGAGGAGCAAGAATATGTATCTGTTCCCTTTAGTTGATAAGCTGCCTTCAGTTGACTATTAGAGAGCTCTCATAATAATATTTTTACTGCTGATTGTCACAAAGTCATCCTAAGATGAAATCATACCACTGCTGCAATCTTACGCACGTATTTGGGAGGAAGGGCCATTGAAATTTACAGGGCTTTCTTCTGAGCAAACATGCACGAGATAAGGATGCATCTTACCCTTCTAATTTCTTCCCCATGGCTCACAACGCGCACTATATATTGTAGGGTGAAAGTCACTGGATAATACCAAAATACATCTCATGCTTCTCTTGAAAGGTCAGGGCTCCTGTGGCTATAGAACAGATTATTCTTAAAATGTCACTCAACAAAAGAGTTGAAATGCCTATATAACCCTTTTACTAGATGCGTAGCAATTAAGTTGCAGCATTTGGGATTTGTTGTTCCATCTGTGTTCTGAGAACTGGAAGCAATGTGCTTTGTGAGGGTATATAACCCCCAAAGGGGAGGTTATTTAATAAGTTAATTAATATTAATGCCCTGTTTGCATGAGTGACGCTTGGAAACATTTTGATTTTATACTAGGCCCAACCCCTGAAAAATTTCGGGCTACCCTTCTGTCCACCTCCACTGCTGGAGGCAGTACACTAGGGCTCTGCTTTTCAGCGTTCCGCTAATACGGCTACTTCCAATTAGAGTAAGGCCCCACTCATACGGCGCTTGTTCTGCTTTTACGGCTTTTTCGGGTGTCGGGTGCCATTTTATTGATGGAGTCCCGCTTTTTGGCGGTGGTCTGGAACATAACCTGCCGTATGAGTGGGGCCCTGCTGTATGCCTCTGAATACCAGTTGCTGGAAATCACAGGTGGGGAAAGTGTTGTTCCACTCTAGTCCTGCTTGCAAACTTCCCATGAGCATCTGGTTGGCCACTGTGTGAGTGTCCTGCCTGAACACACCAAAGTCAGACACGGACCCGGAGGTGTGCTTTTCTTTAGTAGATTTTATTTATTAATTTAATTAATTTGTATCCCGCCCTTCCTCCCAGCAGGAGCCCAGGGCAGCAAACAAAGCACCAAAAATCTCTGTAACATCATAAAAACAGATCCCAAAATACACTAAAACAAAACAGCATTAAAAACATTTTAGAAACAACCTTAAAAAAGGCTTAAATAGAAAGGGTTAATAGAAAGTTTCAGCTCGGAGCGCTTCATGAATCAACTTACAGATTACACAGAATTCAGCATCTTTACTAGAAGTAACTAGACATGACTACACTGCGCTAAGACGTCACAGCAACTAGTCCTGCCCCCTCACCATGCTTGAGTAAGGGTGGGTGGGCACTCTACTTGCGTGAACTGAGTGTCACTGTTGAGAACGTGCGTGCACACGAGTGTTCCTCCTCAGAGGGGCTGTGTTGAATTTGCCGGCACAACCACCTCTGTGTACGAGACAAAGGCGGCTGCTCTGCCTCAGCAAGATCCTCCCCATCAGAGGGAGAGGGGCTGCACTGTGGCGGCAGTAAAGCGGGCCTTGGAAGGGGATGAACATTGGGTGGAGAGGCAACTACCTGACTGGGCTGAGCCTCCTCGCTCAGAGCTGTAGGGGTGGAGCTGTCACTGTCCATGGTATGGGAGCTTTCAGCATACCTGTAGGCCCATCACTGGATCCGTCATCCAATTCAAAGTCCTCCTCTTCCTTGTTCTCACCGCTCCACCCCCTTCCTGCAGGGCTCACAACAGTGAGAACATGGTGCAGGACTAGATGGCCAGCGAGGCCTCCTCCTCCTCCTTCTTTTCCTCCTCCTCCTTCTCCTCCTCCTCCTCCCCCTCTTTCTCCTCCTCCTCCTCCTCCTCCCGTGCATTGACTTCAGTGTGTGCCCTTCTCCCTGATCACTACTCGCCTCACCTGAAACAACAGAAGCACACAAAGGAGGGCATGTTCTGCCTCTGCTGTCAGAGGTGGTGTGCCTCTGAATACCAGTTGCTAGGAATTTCCATTGGGGAGAGTGCTCATGCGCTCAGGTCCTGCTCGTGGGCTTCCCATGGGCATCTGGTTGGCCTCTGTGAGAACAGAGTGTTGGACCAGATGGACCGTTGGCCTGATCCAGCAGGCCTCTTCCTCTCACTGTGGATAGGCTAGAACTAGAGCCAGCATGATCAAAGTTTTCATCTAGACCACCACCACCATGATCACACGGACACACACACACATACAAAAGCAGTCTTGGGTATAGTTGCAATGTGCTAATCATTGCAACCTCCATCTCTTTGAGCAACTTCAGACATGAAAATCGTTGCAAAGAGAGAAGGAAACGAAAGTGCCTCATTCTTCGTCTTCCTCTACATCAGACCTGGAGAACCTGTTGGACTGCAACTGCCATCATTTAGAAGGAGAGCGGAGCTGTGCATGCTGGACCCACCCCAGCCTGAGTTCCATCCTACAGGGACACGTCACATAGTGGTTATAGTGTTGCACTAGGACCCAGGAGGTGAGGGCTCAAATCCCCACTCAGCCATAGAGTTCACTGGGTGACCTTGGGCCAGTCACTGTCTCTTGGCCTAACCTACCTCACAGGGTTGTTGTGAGGTTTGAAATAGGGAGGGGCACCGCCGTGTTTGCCACCTTGACCTTGGAGGAAGGATGCAATATAAATAAAACGGTTATTATTACTATTGTTGTATTTGATATGCTGCTTAATGCCCAAATAAGCAGTTGGGCAGGCCTCCTCCTCTGCAGATCTGCTGCCAATGGGTGGGCAGCACGGAGGCAGGGCAGGAAGCGATGCAATGGCAAGAGTGGAGCTGGCCTGTGCCCCCTGCCCTCCCAACACACAGTGTTAATTGTGTGGAGAAGGGCATGCCCAAATAAGGCTTGAGTCCCATCTGAGTTGATACATCCCCTCCACCCAGAGGTGCAGAGAAGCACATCATCAAATTTGATAGGAACCTCAATACAGGTCAGATTATCTGTCCATTCAGCTTAGTATGGTTTACTCTCACAGGCAGCATAAATCCAGGGTTGCAGGCAGAGTCCTTTCCCATTACCTGCTGTCTGATTGTTTTCACAGGGACTGAACCTGAGACCTTTTGCATTGAAACATAGAAGGCTGCCTCACACAGTCGGGCCGTTGGTCCATTGTCTGCACTGATCTCTCCCAGCCCTAACTGGAGATACCGGTGGTTGAACCCGGGACCTTTTGCATGCAAAGCAGATGCTCAGCTGTTGAGCTATGGCCCCTCTCCTGATTTTGGGAGAGGATGATGGACTGATTTAATTCTGTTTCTGAACGCAGCAAAGATATGTATGCGCCAGAGCATGAGGCACATATGGTTTCAGTCCCCCTGCATCAATGTTGCATCCAACGGCATTCTCAGGCCAGCCCAGCTCTGCGGTGCGGCTGATGTCTGAAGTTATTTAGAACCTCTGTGGGTTAAAGCTGGCGTAAAACTAATTTGGATTCTGTCAGCAACAATTCAGCACGTGCCTTGAAATGCAAGCTTCCAAGTTGCTCTGGATTCCAATCCTTATTAATTTAATTCATTTTTATTACGTTGTTGTACCCTTTTCCTTTTGAAATGAAATTTGGTCCGCGTTTTCCCCCTACAGCAGGCTGAATTGCATGTATTACATTAGGACTAATAAAACCTTCCAGTCAGTTCTGTTGTTTAATTTATAGGCTTTTATGAAGGAGCCCACTTCAGAATGTAGTTTTCGCCCTCTGTATAAGGAGGAGAGAGAAATAGAAATGTGCACCTTGATTTACAGATAACGGATCTTTATGCTCTACTCTGAAATTACACCAATTTGTTGTCATTTTTCTTTGTGTGGTACTGTTTGGTTACCAGGAACAGATAGTAAAGGAGCCTTACAAGATTTCTGTGGGTTGGGAATGTTGGGGGAAGAAGATGAATGGTTATTTATTTATTTGGGGTTTAAAAAAAATGATTTCATATCATTTCGTTGAGATTCACAGGAACAAAAGAATCTCTTGCCTTCTTAGAGGATTTTGGCAACAAGGGAGAGGGCCTTCTCAGTGGTGGCCCCCAAATTATGGAAAGATCTTTATGATGAGGTGCGCCTGGCGCCAACACTGTTATCTTTCCGGCACCAGGTGAAGACTTTCCTCTTCTCCCAGGCATTTTAGCATGTGTTTTTTAAATTGTTTTTAATTTTTTTTAATTATGTTTTTACATTGTTTTTTGTGTTTTAAAAATTTGTATATTTGTTTTTATTGTTTTTAATTGCTGTAAACCGCCCAGAGAGCTTTGGCTATGGGGCACTATATAAATGTAATAAATAAATAAATAAATTTGGTGGAGGCTGTTGCCTAATGTGACATGCTGCCTGAATTGGGCTGTAGCTCAATACTAGGGCATCTGCTTTGCATGCAGAAGGTCCCAGTTAAATCCCTGGCATCTCCAAGTAGGGCTGGGAAAGATTCTGTGCCTGAAACTGTAGAGAGCTGCTGCCAGTCAGTGTAGACAGTACTGAGCTAGATAGATCAATGGACTGACTCAATTCTTTTGCTCCTAATGGAATGTCTCTTCTGTTCCTTACTGGATTTGAGTGTGATTTTATGTTGAGAATCTTCTGTAAGCCTCTTTGAGAGCCTCTCAAGACTGTAAAGTGGAATATTAGCATTCTGGATAAACAAACACGTCAGCCTTACAACAAGCGCCCACTAGTCCATTTAGTTCAGTGCTGTTTAGACTGGCATTCCCCAACCTGATGCCCTCCAGGTGTTTCAGAGTACAGCTGTCATCATCTGTGACCATTGGCTATGCTGGCTGTGGCTAATGGAAGTTGTAGGCCAAAATGGAGGGCACCAGGTTGGGGAAGGCTGATCAACACGGAATGGCAGAGATTCTCGAGAAGAGATTTGAGGAACATTTGGCCCTCCAGATTTTTGTTGTTATTTATTACCCACCTTTCACCCAAAGGTCCCACGGCGGGTTACAACAAATTTAAACACATAATTAAAAACAGTTAAAAGCAACCTAAACAACATCACAGAAAACAGGGTGGGTCCTAAAAATATACATTTCAGGTGTCAAAGGCCAAGGTAAAGAGGTGCGTCTTCAGCAATCACTGAAAGTTGTACAGGGAAGTTTCTAGATGCACCTCGGTGGGGAGGGAGTTCCACAGTTTAGGGGCTGCCACAGAGAATGCCCTGTGCCAAGGCACCACCACCTGAACTTCTGAGGAACTACCAAAAGGGCCTCTTCTGCTGATCTCAACACCTGAGAGGGTGTGTAGGGGAGGTCTTTCAGATATTTGGGGCCTAGGTCGTTTAGGGCTTTAAACACTAATGGAAGCACCTTGAACTGGGCCCAGAAATGTGCTGGCAACCAATGCAGCTGTTTTGGAACAGGGGTTATAAGAGTTCTAAAGGGAACCCCAGCCAGTAATCTGGCTGCTGCATTTTGAAGCAGTTGAAGTTTTCAAGTCTTTTTCAAGGGGAGCCCCACATAGAGCGCATTGCAGTAATCTAGTCTTGGAAGTTACCAGAGCACGGAGCACTGTGGCCAGATCTTCTCTGTCCAAAACGGGGTGAAGCTGGCAAACCAGCCGGAGCGTGAAAAAGGCGCTTCTAGCCACTGAGGCCACCTGAACCTCCAGTGACAGTGTTGGATCAAGGAGTACCCCCAGGCTATGGACCTGCTCCTTCAAGGAAAGAGCAACCCCATCCAGAACGGGCTGTTTTCCCACCTCCTGGACATGAGAACTGTGGACACATAACACCTCTGTTTTTTCAGGATTCAGCCTCAAATTATTGGCCCACATCCAGTCCATCACTGCATCCAAGCACTGGTTCAACATCTCAGCTGTCTCTCTGGATTCAGATGGAATAGGCAAGTAGAGCCGAGTGTCATCTACATATTGATGGCACCTCACTCCAGATCTCCTGATGACGACTCCCAGTGGCTTCATATAGATGTTAAATAGCATGGGGGACAAGATGGAACCCTGCAGAATACCACAGGATAATTCCCATGGTGCTGAACAGTAGCCTCCCATAACTACTTTCTGGAAGAGGCTCTGGAGGTATGTGTGGAACCACTGGAGCGCAATCCCCCCAACCCCCACCTCCTTGAGACGTTTCGGAAAGATACAGTGGTCAACTACAACTCCCATCAGCCCTAGCAAGCATGGCCAGTGGCCAGGGATGATGCGAGTTGTAGTTTAGCTGGAACAGCTAGAGAGCCAGTGGTTCCCCACACTTGCTATAGGGTTTCAGACAGGATTTCGCGCTCCAGCTGTATTCCAAAGATGTCAGGAATTGCATCTGGGTCCTTTTGCATAGAAAGTGTGTACTCTACCATTGTTTGAGATTTTTTAATGCTGTAATGTAATTTGTATGTTTTTATGTTGTATGTTGCCCAGAGTGGCTGGATAACCAACCAGATAGGCGACTAATAAATGTAATAAATAAATAAAATGCCACTGAGCTGCATTCGGGTCAGGTCAGGCAACAATATCTTCTGTATACCAAAAAATAACACATGAAACATACACATATGTCAGGAGGACTTATTTTCCTCATTTTACATTTAACAGTATTTTTAAAGCCACTTTTCTGGACACGTTCTTCCAAAACGGCTTACAGCGCTTAAAGAAACTCCACAATAGGTGAACAATAAATAACACTATTAATAAACAAGTCTGTAGAAAAACCAGAATAAAACAGGTATCATCTAAATCAGGTATAGGGAACTTTTGGCTATCCAGATGTTGTTGAACTACAACTCCCATGAGCCCCAGCCAGCATGGCCAGTATTCATGGATTGTCGGGTTTGTAGTCCAGCAGCATCTGGAGGGCCAAAGGTTCCCCACACTTGATCTAGACCAGCCTTTCCCAACTAGTGGGCCACCAGATGTTGTGGGACCACAATTCCCATCTTTCCTGACCTTTGGCAATGCTGGCTGAGGCTGATGGGAGTTGTGGCCCAACAACACCTGGTGGCCCACTAGTTGGGAAAGGCTGATCTAGACATTCAAACGGGAAAAAAATCTCACTAGGAGGAGAGTTGTTTTAACATCTCTTCCCCTTTCTTACCCCGTCCCTGAAAGCTTTGGGGTTGTCAGTGGCACCCAGAGACATGTATTCAAACCACACAAATATTATAATATACAGGTCATGCTCCAAAGAGCCCCTTTGTATCTTCACAAAGGCATGTGTGTTTGTGTGCATGCCAGGGTTCAGGTCCCTTCCCTTTTGTTTTCTTGCACAGTTGTTCAGGCTACATCCCAAGTGCTCTCAACTTTGGAGAGTGGCTTCTCCAGCGCTTGCAGCTGTTTTACAGACTCTGCAAAGCTCAGTGGCACATAGCACACAGGCCTTTTGATTTGGGCCTGTGACAGGTAGCTAAGGACTTGCACCTGAGTTTGCTTATTTCCTTCTCCCTCCCCCTCCATTTTCCTTTTCTGTCATGGCTTTCTAGATCACAGTGTTCTTCAACTTTGGGTCCCCAGAAGTTGTTGGACTACAACTCTCATCATCCCAAGACAGCATGGTCAATGGTCAGGGATGGCAGAGGTTGTAGTCCATCAACATCTGGAGACCCAAAAGTTGAAGAACACTATGACTGTAAGCCTTAAAACAGGGACTGTATTTTTGGTAGAAGTCTGTAAGCCACTCTGGACACCTGCTTTTTGCTAAAGAGTGGGATAAATATTCTTTAAATAAATAAGCACATATTGAACCAAATCTTAATCTTATTATGACTCTAGGCTGTTCATGTTTTATATTTTTCTTGTATTGTAAAAAGAGCCAGTGTGGGGTAGCGGTTAGAGTGTTGGACTATGACCTGGGAGACCAGGGTTCGAATCCCAAGACAGCCATGAAGCTCACTGGGTGTCTTTGGACCAGTCATTGCCTCTCAGCCTCAGAGGAAGGCAATGGCGAACCACCTCTGAATACGGCTTACCATGAAAACCTATTCATAGGATCGTCATAAGTTGGGATCGACTTGAAGGAAGTCCATTTCCATTTTGTATTGTAAAATGTCCTGGAAAAGGTTTATTTTAAAGAGTTAGGATAGGAATGCCTAAAAATAAATAAAATAAACTGCGTAATGGACAGATTCTTACCCAACCATTTTTTTAAAAAAGGTTTGCTGAAATAAGTAGATTGTACATCATTTCCAGAAGAGGCCTGGGCTTTGAAAGGAAGGGGAATGCCACAGCCTGGGAGTCACCATTGGGAACACCTTTGTGAATGCCCTGACCAGAGAAGTGAAGACCTGGGAAAAAAACAGAAAAATTGGCTGCAGGAGAGGGAAATCCCTCCCGCCCGGAATTTTTTTTCAGTTTTCTTCGGGGCCTTCAAATATGTAGCCCCGACCAAGTTGAATGCAGCCTGGTACCCATGCATGGTGGTCTGGCAGATGCTTTGACAAGAAACGTCCTTGCTTCCCTCCACCCTGGTGCAGATTTTGAAGACAGCCAGTACAAACAGGAGGTTTATCAAGGCTCTGGTGAGCCGCCATGCCTGAGTGCTAGGCCACAGGCTGTTGAGGCTTGTTGGCCGAAAGGTGCGTAGGCTTTATTTGAATCTCCACTACTATCCCAACGAAGGAACAGAGTCACAATGAGCATTATTTATTAATTTTTTTATTTTATTTATTTATTTATTTATTATTTATTTGTTTATTTATTTATTGCACTTGTATACCCCCCCCATAGCCGAAGCTCTCTAGGCGGTTTACAGCAATCAAAAACATTAAAACAAATATACAATTTAAAACACATATTTTAAAAATAATTTAAAACCCAATTTTAAAATTTAAAACAATATAAAAACAATTTAAAAACAATTTATATCTTCCCTTCCTTCCAGCAGGAGCCCATTAGTACCTGACTCAGATATTTTTTGTGTCTGACGTAGAAAACCATCAGTTACTTGATGTCTTGTGAAGACTTACTGTTTTGCTCAAGCTTACCCTAGCCCATTTTATTTACTTTTATATTCTTTTATGTAGTTTTGTACTGCTGTTTTACTGGCTTTAGGTACTAAACTGTTTTGTTTTGTTTAATGTTTTCATTATACATTGTTTGTTAGAATGTACAGTGCTTAAGAGATTTTTTAAATATCAGGTGGTTTGCAAATGCTTATAAATAAATCAGTGACTGACCGTTTGTACTGCCTTCCTCTAGTGTTAGAGTTAAAAGGTTAAAGGGGGGGAGTTCCGGGTGCTTGAAAGAAGACGTGTTAACTAATTTATAAGTTTATTAATAAATCTTCTTTCAAGGACCTGGTGCTTTCACAATATTTTTTTTTCTAGTATTGTAGAGTTGACAGTTGGATAAGAGAAAAATCAACTCATTTGAAATGTGGTGCTGGAGGAGAGCTTTGCACATACCATGGACTGCGAAAAAGACAAATAATTGGGCGTTAGAACAAATTAAAGCAGAACTATCCCTAGAAGCTAAAATGGTGAAACTGAGGTTATCATACTTTGGACACGTCATGAGAAGACCTGATTCACCAGAAAAGACAATAATGCTAGGAAAAACAGAAGGGAGTAGAAAAAGAGGAAGGCCAAACAAGAGATGGATTGATTCCGTAAAGGAAGCCAAAGACCTACAAGATCTGAACAGGGTGGTTCATGACAGATGCTCTTGGAGGTCACTGAATCATAGGGTTGCCATAAGTCATAATTGACTTGAAGGCACATAACACGCACAGAGTTGACAAGGCTGCTGCATCTTGTACTTATTTTATTTGCTATGACTGGCTGAATTTCCTTTTTCTTGTAATCTAAACTATTGAAGGAACAGGAGCCCCTCCCTCTCTTGCACATGGCCACCCGACACAGGAAACTTGATTTATACTGAGTCAGACTGCTGGCCCATTCAGCTCAGTGTTATCTACGGCAAGTGTAGGGGACCGTTGCTGAACTACAACTCCCATCAACCCCATCAAGTGGAGCCAGGGATGATGGGATTTGTAGTTCAGCAACATCTGGAGGGTCAAAGGTTTGCCACACCTGTTCTACGGTCTGACTGGCAGCAGTTTTTTCCTCCCCAAGGTTTCAGGCAGGGAACATTCCCAGCCCTGCCTGGAGATGTTTGGGATTGAACCTGGGACCTTCTGCAAGCAAAGCAGACGCTGTGCCACCGAGCTACAGTATATTTTGGAACACGGTGCAAAACGTGTTGTGTGAAGGGTATGGTTCCTGACAGATTCATCTTTAAAAAAAAAAACTTTAGTGTCTCCCTCAAGTGTTTCTAAGAACACACACACAAAATACAAATTTTAAACATCCGTTGTGGGATAAACCAATATACAGCTTTCTCCCAGTCATGATGTGGAGAATGCCTACAAGAGGCGAAAGGAAAAGGTCACAGCAACCCCTGCTTGCAAATCAGATCTAAGTAGCCAAAGGGGATAAAGTTTTCCACCTGTGCAAAGAAATTTTACACTGAAATGCACCCATGGTTTTCCAGCTTGGGAGGGGCAGGGGGGCGGAGAGCAGTCAGTGAGGCTTTGTGCATAAGCGGTCGCTGGGGCAGAAGAGAGCAACATATTAATTATTTTGACAGACTCGATGTCAAAGTTGCAGCTGCCAGACAGAAATTGTCCCTAGTTTATGTTGCTGTTTGAAGATATTTGAACAGAAATGGCTTTGTTTCGACATGCATAGGCAGAAAAAAAAAATTTCCCTTCTCTACAAAGGGTAAAAAGAATTAATGGCAATTGATGAAACAAAAAACCAACTAGCACCCACCCGAAACACTAGACTGCAGCCCCCCCCCACTTTGTAGAATCTGATATCAAAGCAGATAGCAGAATTTGTTGGATGGGGGCAGCCAGGGAATGCTTCAAGCCTTTGTGTAAGCCTAGGTCTTAAGTGATTTGTTACTACAATGGCCAATGTACAGGATCCCTTTTCTTTCTCCAACAAGTGATGAAAAGTGTTAGCAACCATTAGTATAGTTGGAGTAGCTCTTTACAGGAAAACGGCATTTCCAGATGGCCGCTGTTTTCTGGTGGGCAAAGTCAGGTTGCGCAGTTAAAGTCAAGTAGGAGGTCTTGCACAACAAACCCGCTTCCCCAAAAGATTGGACTTTATGCAGTAAGGGAAGTGATAGGGAAATGCACCACAAGTGTGCAATAGCACTTGCTTTAACGCAGCGTCATCTAACCTGCTGGCAAACAAATCACAAAGAATGCTCCAGAAACAGGTTGCCTAGAAGCGATCCAAACTTCACATACAGGATCTGTTTACCAAGGTGTAGGTTTAGGAGGCAAGTTCAGGCCACAGAAAGTAAGCAGTGCTAGCTCCCAAAGCAATCTGAAAACTTAAAGCTGCCTACTACCAAATAAAAAATGGCTGCCTTTTACCATACGGCTCTTTCTACTGTGGGTAACATTACAAAGAAAATGCAGGATTTCCAACTCGGAACTCCCCCTGTATAGAAAATGAGGATGGGGAAAATGCAGGGGATTAAATGGCAGATGGGAGGTGAAGCTTAACCCCTGTTCCTCTCCCTGCCAGTTCTCCCCTGCAAATGACCCAGCTGTCTTGAGTTGTTTTCCTTCCAGCCGGGCTCTATGGGGAAAATAGTCTTGCAAACTGATATCCCCAGGGGAGAATGGGTGGGAGGGGAAAGGGATAAGCATCCTTGCCCCATACTGCATAAAATGACCATTGCAAAAGTGTGCTAAAGGTATGTTTTTACCTTCCCCAACTGCTTCAAATGTTTTGGACTACAACTCACATCAGCCCCAGCCAATACAGCCAGTAGTCAGGGATGATGACATTTGTAGCCCACAAACATCTGGAGGGCACCAGGTTGGGGAAGGCTTTTGTAATGTGTGAACCAGCCTGTAGCGCAAGGGGAAATTATGGAATGTCTGGAGGCCAATTCGCACAATCACAAAAACAACAATGACCCAGCAGTGCCATGTGTGCATGCTGAACATTGTAACAATTGAATGGAAAACATCTGAACATGCATTAAACACTTTCCTAGGCAACTTCTTCAACAAGGAAAGCTTCTAATTTTAATTCCATATTGGGGGGGAGCTCTTTAAACTATTTTGCTTACTTTGTTTGTTAGTGGACTCGCGTGCCTTCAAAGCAGTGTGCATAATTTAAAAAAAAATGTGTAAAAACTAACATTTCGACCTGATTTGGCTTAATGTGACTTCTGAGCCAAATTTGAGGGAATCTATAATAAAATTTCTCAGTTGTGTTTTGTACTGCCTTTCCTTGCACAGAATATATTAGTGCAGTTTGTGGGTATTATCAACTTCCTCTCACCAGCTCTAGGTGAAGGCTGGTCCCTTAGGGCAAATGAGGCATTGGCCCACCACACTGTCTGCAGCCGGCCCCCACCTGCCTGCCTTCCTCTTTATAACAGCCTGTTGCCCCCCCCCCGAGTCTCAGAGAGGCGGATGGAGACAAAACAAGAATGAGTTGGCTCTGCCTGTCATTGGCTCTGGCTCCACCAACTGTTGGGCTCCCTGCCTTCCGCCCCGCCAGTCCCAGTGGTAGCGGCCACCTCTGCCATCTCCGGATGTTTTGCTGAAAGTCCAGAGCTTGTGCAGAAACTTCTCCTTCAATGGGTAAAATTGATGAGGCTCAGGTGTGTGTTTGTGGTTGGTCTTTTTGCAATGCATCTTCAATTTGGTTCATGTCCTGATGTTTCAACAAGTACAGATGTGGGAAAAGGACCCAGATCAGTGGGAACTTTCATTCCACCCTTCGCTGTGGCAAGTGGCTGCAAATTGATTCAGCATTCCAGCACCATCACGTTGCATCATGTTGACTTCCAACAACCTTGATTTGGAAAACAAAACCGTGTATAGCAACTGTGGCACAGCTCTGTCAAGGTCCAGGCCTGGCCTGTCAGAGTACATTTAGGGGGGAAACTGTAGCTCAGTGATGGAGCACATGCTTTCCACACAAAAGGTCCAGTCCCCGACATCACCAAGCAGGACTAGGAAAGACTCCTACCTGAAACCTTGGAGAAATGCTGCTCGTCAGTGTCAACAGTACTGACCTAGATGGACCAATGTTCTGTCTTAGGAAGATAGGAAGTTGCCGTATACTGCCTCCCAGCAGACATCAGTTGCAGGCAGCTGCAGCGTCTAATAATGCTGCAACAACTCTGCAATACACTGGAAGAAAAAATGCACATGATTTGGGGAGACTTTTCCTTTCATGCCTCTAGGCAAAAGGTTGGCAACAACACTTGCCAATAGGCCAGATTAATTTTTTTAAATAAGGAACATACAACACCATAAAAGCAATGTAAAATAATCTAGTGGAGGCCGGTGGCTTCAATGTCAATGTCAGTCGTGAATGCACCTTGGACAGCTCCTTCAAAGTTTGGACCTGGAGCAGATTCACTGCCCCACTGACACTGGAGCCACCACTCCACTGAAATAATCATTAAAATGACTGTAATTAAGAAAGTTTAAACAGCATAGGCCTGCTGGCATTAAAAAAAAGTCTTCAAGAGACTCCTGAAAATCAAATGTGAGAATGCCTGCTGAATCTCTGCTGGAATCTTTGCTGAAAGAGTGTTCCACAACATGAGGCAGGTGATACTAAATGCCCAACTTCTGGTTGAGGCCAGTCAGGCTTCTATAACATTGGAGGACAATGATCAGCGCTCTTCTGGATGATCTCAGTGATCAAGCTGAGATATAAGGGCTCAGGTGGTCCTTAAGATATCTTGGGCCCAAGTTGTTCAGGACTTTGTAAATTAACACGAGAACCTTGAACCTGGCCGGGTAGCACGTGGGCCGCCAGTGCAGATGGTTTAGCAGAGGCAGGGTGTGGGGCCAAGTTTCCTCCACCCCCCAGAGTGTCTTTCAAAAGTCACTTTAGGCAACTCCACATTCAGTCTGTTTTCTACTGACTTTCAGGCATAGGCTTTAATTCGATGCCTAGAGAATACCTTTCACGAGGGTGTCTCCTAAATATAAATAAATAATGGTTTTCCTGACTGCATTTTCATCGCATTGCATAGCTTGTACTAAAGCTTTTTTTTTTTGGAGGGGGAGGATGAGGCGCGAGGCGACTGGGTGTGCTATTTTTGTTCCCCTTGCACCACCACAGTGATATTTCCTCAATCTAAAAGTTCCATCAAAAATATACAGGAGGCTCAAGTCTCTCCAGAAAAGCCCCTAAAGGTTGTGCTAGCTGTTCTGTGTAATTATTTGTAGTAGTAAAAGTAAGGAACAGGAAGTGCATCGCTGACATAGAAAGTAACCTCCCCATGTTGATTCATTACTTTAATGGAGGCATAAGTAGGTGGTTAATCTGATTTCCTGTATAGCTCAGAAGAGTGCCATTTCAAAGAGGAACTTCAGAAAAGCTAATACAGCACTGATGTTATTTTCTCATTGCAAAACTGTGTATTTCATTATGTGATAATCACTGCTCAGGATAGAAAAAGATAAGCACGTGTGTGTGTGTGTGTTTGTGTGTGTCTGAGAGAGAGAAAGGATTATGCTCTTTAATCAGTTATTCAGTTACCTCCTCTGGAGGGGTTTGAGGTAAAATCACTGATTTTTAAAGCACTAATCACCTGCAACCCATATCCTCAGGTACAGGAAAGTAACAGGTGGTAGTGAGGGAATACTTCACTGAACATGAAGTAATAAGATCAACATCAGTGTATATGTGTGAGAGAGGTTATCACTGCATCAAACAGTGACAATTATCTCTGTTGCATCACCACTAACTAGTAATGACTTCAGGAACCACCATTTGATTCTGGCAAAATATGTGTTGTGAACTCTAATGAACTTGTGGAATTCACTGCCACAAGATGGCCGCAAGGGCTTCTTAACTTAGGTGACTTTAAGGAAGAATTTGGCAAACTCATGGAGGTCTTGTCAACAACCATTTGACCATTAGGCTCAGTGAAAACTTCGTATTCAGAGACAGCAGTGTAGTGGAAGGGGAATGGAGGGGAGCACAGCTTTACAACTTTTTGTCAGAGTAGGTGCATCATTTGTCATTGCACCTTGGTAACTGAAATATCCTCCTTCCTCTGACAATGAGGTGATAATGAGGCTTTCAAGGGGTTTGTGTGTGTGTGTGTGTGTGTGACAGATTAGCATGGAGGGAGTTTGGGGATGAGGAAAAGGGTCAAGCAGTCTGGTTACCTCTTCCCTTTTCTTTGGTAGGGTTACTTGGCAGTTTAAATGGTAACACTTATTTGCAAGTTTATTTGTGTTTCTAATTAAAGGCTAACAGTTGTATTTTCTCTCTCTGAAGATCTTTGTTAATCCTCAATGCATTTTACAAGTTGAATCTATGTAGTCAGAAGTAAGCACCACTGTGTCCAGTGCTTACTCTCTTACTACTCTTACACTGCTTACTCTCGAAAAAGGTGCATAGGATTGGAGTCAGCTGATCCTAATACACTGGGCATTATTTATTTATTTAGTTAGTTTGATTTATATCCTGCCCTTCCTCCCAGCAGGAGCCCAGGTCAGCAAACAAAAGCACTAAAAACACTTTAAAACATCATAAAAACAGACTTTAAAATACATTAAAACAAAACATCTTTAAAAACATTTTTTTTAAAAGCTTTCAAGAAATCTTTTTTTTAAAAAAAGGGTTAAAACATATTAAAAAGCAATTCCAACACAGACACAAACTGGAAGGTCTCTACTTAAAAGGCTTGTTGAGAGAAAGGTCTTCAATAGGCACCGAAAAGATAACAGAGATGGCACCTGTCTAATATTATGCTACATAGTAGTGACTATAAAATAATGGTGGATCAATATGCCTGCATTTTCGGTCTCTGGGGGCTGCCATGATGAGCTCTCGCATTTCAAAATTATTAGTCATTTTGTTAGATGAACTCATGCGCGGATACTGTAGCAAAACAGGCCACTGGAGAAGGCGAAGAAGACAAAATGCATTTGGCATGTACCTATCCAGAAAATATATGGAGGAATAACCTATGTGGTCACATAAGCTGTGCAGACAATATTAACTATTGGTTAGACCACATGCACTACCATTGTACTTCTCTGTGCTACATATAGGTCTTACCCACATTTGATTTATGTATGCTTCTTGTATAGCACAGTGGGGAGGAGAGCCTGGCTGGGAGTCCAGAGTCTGTGAGTTCAAATCCCCGCTCGTGTCTCCTGGGTGTCAGGGCCAGCTAAAGATCACCCCCACAGGGAGTGGCTCAGGTGTTACATGCCCTGCCACCTGTGTATCCGTGGGCAAGCTGCATAATCCCAAGGAGCCCAGTTGCCCCCCAGCTGGCAGTTGCGGACAAGAAAGGGGCTGGCTTGTGCAACTGTGGCAAGCTGAGCAGGCCCTAGCCAGCTGGGGAAGACTAGCCTCAGAGGGAGGCAATGGTGAACCCCCTCTGAATACCGCTTACCATGAGATCCCTGTTCATAGGGTAGCCATAAGTCAGGATCGACTTGAAGGCAGTCCATTTCTATTTTCACTAGAGAAGACAATAATGCTGGGGAAAACAGAAGGGAGTAGAAAAAGAGGAAGGCCAAACGAGAGATGGATTGATTCCATAAAGGAAGCCACTGACCTGAACTTACTAGATCTGAACAGGGTGGTTCATGACAGATGCTCTTGGAGGTTGCTGATTCATAGGGTTGCCATAAGTCATAATCGACTTGAAGGCACATAACAACAACAACAGAATTCAATTTATCAGATATTTAGCTTTTTTCTGTTCAGGTTTTGTATTATTTATTTATTTATTTATTTGTTAAATTTCTATACCGCCTGACTAGCATAGCTCTCTGGGCGGTGTATAACAGAGAAATAATACAACAAAGAAATATAAATATTCACAGTATATAAGTAGCCAAACAATAATAATAAACAACAAACTAATGAAAACATCTCAATAAATATACAATTAAGCAATCCCCACACACTTCACAACAGTGTCTAACAAAAATATGCTGTAGTCCAAATAACAGCAAAAATGAATCTCCAAAATTAAATCTAGACCCCAAAAACTAAAAAACAACTAACCCCAGTAGTCTATAGACATCCCGAGCAGCAGGTTCACGCGCACATACACACACACACGGTCTCTGGCCCCTTCAGCAGTTGCTGTTTTTGTAGCTGGAGAGAGACAGGGCCCCACCCTTCCAGGCCAGGTGGAAATTAGCCAGAAATGCAGGGAGCAGGTCTTGCAGAAACTCACACAGGTAGATGGTCTCTGGCCCCTTCAGCAGTTGCTGTTTTTGTAGCTGGAGAGAGACAGGGCCCCACCCTTCCAGGCCAGGTGGAAATTAGCCAGAAATGCCGGGAGCAGGTCTTGCAGAAACTCACACAGGTAGATGGTCTTTGGCCCCTTCAGCAGTTGCTGCTTTTGTAGCTGGAGAGAGACAGGGCCCCGCCCTTCCAGGCCAGGTGGAAATCAGCCAGAAATGCAGGGAGCAGGTCTTGCAGAAACTCACACAGGTAGATGGTCTTTGGCCCCTTCAGCATCATGTATCATATTGTATGTTTTCTGTGAAATATATGTATTTTTGTGTCATAGAACTGGGGAGGGCAGCTACGAGAGAAGTAGAAAAGGTCCTCAAATGCAAAGATGTATCACTGAACACCAAAGTTGGGATCATTCAGACCATGGTATTCCCGATCTCTGTGTATGGATGTGAAAGTTGGACAGTGAAAAAGGCGGATAAGAGAAAAATCAACTCATTTGAAATGTGGTGCTGGAGGAGAGCTTTGCGCATACCATGGACTGCAAAAAAGACAAATAATTGGGTGTTAGAACAAATTAAACCAGAACTGTCACTAGAAGCTAAAATGATGAAACTGAGGTTATCATACTTTGGACACATCATGAGAAGACATGATTCACTAGAAAAGACAATAATGCTGGGAAAAAGAGCAGGGAGTAGAAAAAGAGGAAGGCCAAACAAGAGATGGATTGATTCCATCAAGGAAGCCACAGACCTGAACTTACAAGATCTGAGCAGGGTGGTTCATGACAGATGCTCTTGGAGGTCGCTGATTCATAGGGTCGCCATAAGTCGTAATCGACTTGAAGGCACATAACAACAACAACATATACAACAGCTTTCACAGATTTGCACACCCTCAATTCCTTTCTTTTAATTCTCTCTTTGAGAACGGCCATGATGAGTTCCTGCAGTTCAAAAAGTTACTACTGTCCCACAGAATGAGTCAGAATGCCTTTGAGTACTAATGATTTTTTTGACTTACTTAAATTCCATTTATGAATTGCTTCCTGTATAACATCCTGAAGCCATTCAACAATCAAAATATCAACAATAAAAACACTTACAAAGCAATTTCATAAATACATGCAATTAGAACAGTTACATATATAAAAACCATTTCAAATCCAATACAGATACAGACTGGGATAAAAATCTGTACTTAGAAGGAAAAAGGTCTTTCATAGACTCTGGAAAGGCAAAAGGGAAAGGCCCTGTCTGATGTGTAATGGAAGAGAATTCCAAAGGGTAGGTGTGCTATATTAAAGGCCCAATTCCTCCTACATAGCATGGAACATACCTCCTGACGAGATGGTGTCTGCAGGAAACCCTCTCTTGCATATACAAGGGCTAAGAAGATTTTTTAGGTGTCCTAGTCCCAGCCTGTCTAAGGCTTTATACACCGGTACCAGCAACCTTGAACTTAACCTGGTAGCTAAATGGCAGCTAGTGGAATTCTTTCAGGAGTGGTACAAAATGACAGCAACATTCTGCCGCAGTGAGCAGTAGGGGTGGAAAGATTTGTCTGTTTCGGTTCTGTTTTTCACTTTTCTAATGTTAAATTCATTTCTCTACATTTCTGCAGCAATCTGCAATTTTTTTAAAGAAAATCCTCATGGAAATTCACCACTTTAGTGCGAATTTCTCCAAATAAACACATTGTGTAGGCAGGTTTGACAAAGGTGCACATTTTTGCAAGCCATTTCTCGTCATTTCATGCCTTTTTGCATGTTATTTTCATGCAAAATGAATAAAATATTCATTTTTATGCACACTTTCCCCTAATATATGCATTTTTGTAAATGTTGTTTAGTTGGCGAACTGCATCCCAAAATTCTAATAAATGCAGATTTCGAAGGATGGCTGGGTTTTGGTTCTCATGTTATTTCGGAAATGGCAAATTTGATAAATCCTGCTTGAAATGCAAACTGAATCCGAATTCTCACCCATCCTTAAGTGAGCAGTCGAACCACTGTATTCTGCACTAGCTGTAACTTCCAGAGCAGCTTCAAGAGCAGCCCCACATAGAGTGCATTGCAGCAATCCAAGCTCATGGGAGTTGTAGTCCACAGCTTCTGGAGGGCTCCCAGTTGGGGAAGGCTGGCTGAGCTGAACAAAACTTCCACATTCAGAGGCAGTATTCTGTGGGAAAGCCCTGCTTATGCACTTCCCATAGCCATCTGGCTGGCCTTTTGCGGATGCAGATTGTAGACACATGCTTGGTCTGATCCATCAGAGTAGTGCTTGTGTGTTGGTTTGTTTTGTTTTTGGAAAGTGTAAAGTTGATACAGGTAACAGTCTCCAGAGGGGTATCTGTGTTCTGCTGTTGCAGCAAAAGCTACATCCTGGGGTAGCCTAAAGACTAACAAATTTATTACTGGACAAGCTTTTGCAGACTCTTGTCCACAAAAACCTACGCCATAATAAATTTGTCAGTCTTTAGGTGCCTCAAGACTCTCTTGATCTAGGTCTTCTCCAAAATCTTGTTAGGGGCTCCAGCTTGAGAACTCGAAAAGAGCGAGAAAAAGAGAAAAGCTGAAGAAACCCTTTTTAATCCTAGTCAAGGTATATTATGTTTGCAATGCTGAGACGTGACAGAAATGTGTATGAATGTAGTCTAAAGGCTCTAGGGCTCAGGATGAGGGCGGTGATGTGTGGAATAATAAATGACTATCAGGAAAGGACTGGTCATGGCAAACCCCTGGGGTAAAATCACACTGGCAGGAGTTGGAGAAATTTGCTGTTTTACATTTAGTGAAGAAATTGGAGAGGATATGTAAACAGAGAACAGAAATGGCACTTTTTTCCCTACCGTAATTCAAAAGTCATTACCTATAATAGCAACCGCAACAGGGTGTAAACTAGGAATTTACCGAACAGCTTTTTAGAAGCAGAGTCCAGCTTGAGTTATACCGCCCTGGGGTCCTGCTGGGAGGAAGGGTGGGATATAAATCAAATAATAAATAAATGAAATGTACCTGGCATGAACAGTCAGCTGGTGAACAGGGAAATTTGAAAAAATACTACTACTATTACGACGACGACGATGATGTGCTGGGGCAGTGTTACAAGCTTGGTAGTTTCCTTTGGATGATAAAGAACAATGGAGACTCAGAGTGTCTGTATAATATTTGGTTTATTTACAAATATGCAAGCATAACACAGTAGAAACAAATAAACTGCTACAGCAGGCAGCACAACCACTGAACCTGCACTGGATTGCTAAGAAGATCCCAAGGATGCTTTAGCCTAGTCCTCAGCTAAGTCCAGATTAAATTTGCCCAGTGATCCTTGCTGTGTTTATACTCCTTTATCCCAAAATATTAGAGGGTATAACAGTGCAAGGAGAGTTCTCCAGCTCATTGGGGACCATAAATCTCCTTTCTTTGGTATCTGTGCACACTAGTTGCAAGTCAGGTAAAACCCTTGTAACTCACCAAGAGGTCTTTTGTTCTAGTATGTAGTATAGAAGTATTGTTAAATAAATAAATAAGCACATTTGTTTTATTTATTTTTATCACATTTATACCCTGCTCTTCCTTTCAGAAATCCATAGTGATATGCTTATTCACAGTGCTCAAGAGAGGCAAATTAAATTTAATTTTTTAAAAATTAAACAAATACTTTTAATGAAGCTGGGGGGGCACAGAATTTTTGGTTGTCATGGCATCACAGCAGAGGACACAGAAGCAGGTTTTTAAAAAATAATTAAATAGTGGCAGATTGTTTTGAGGGGCAGACACTTCTGGACTGTAGGATATAAGATGATAATGGAAATACATATATTTTATTTAAAGAAACAAAGCAAGTGCCTTTCCAGTGTGCTAGTGAGTTCTGTGTAATCCCAAAGTTTGCATACACTCCAACCAAAAGAAGTCCTTGAAAAGGTAACATCTTGCCTATAGGTGACAACATGGAAACCGTATGCATGACCACCTTAGGTTCCTCACCAGAAAACAGGTAGGCTATAAATATAAGAAAATGAATAAATAAATGTTTCCCAAAACTCACAAATTGGGTGGATTTTTTTTTCGTCCGCAGATCATCCGCCCAGTCTTCAAAACCATTCCAGGCTCCGAACTCCCCCTCCTCCACTTCCACATGCTCACACACCAAACCAGCATCACACGGCCTCCATCAACTCTCTAAATCGAGGGAACTTCACCCCAAGGAGCAATCCTAGCCCTGCTCCTACAGATCACTCTCTTTCTGGAGAGCAGCAGGCTGGGACACAAGAGTCCACACATGCTCAGGACAGCTGGTTACTTAACAGTAACATCCCCCTCGAGACAAGGTAAGTCCTATTTGGTTTGAATTGTATAAAATGCACTGTTTGTGTGGGTTTCTAGTCCTCATGAGTATAAAGCCTGGAAGTACGTCTTAGGACACCTGGTAACGCCTTAGAGATTAGAGTGACTCTGGATGGGGCTTACAACAATCAAGAGATGGCGTTCTGTGCTTTGCACGTCTGCTTTACCTCTATCCACAGATACATTTTCTTTCCATGTCCTCAGTCATGTTAACAATATACCTCTCCTTATATGCATTTGTTAGTCTGCCCTCCTGAAGATGAACGTTGGAATCAATGTTACACTGAGTTGGACAACTTAGCCCAGTGGAGCATGGAGCATGGGCAAGGAATAGAACGATGCAAAACAGGACAAATATGTGCAGATGGGTTTAGTTTGCATGGCATTTTCTGGGCATCATATTTGCATTTTCATCCGTGCAGAATTTCATTTTTCTGAGGTGTCGAATGCAAGGATCTTTCCCATCTGCTGCTGTCACTAGTGTTGGGGAAAGGGGTTGGGAAGATCAACTGCTCTGCCCATCTTCTTCCTCCTACCTTCTCAGCAAAGGCATGCTGCATTAAGTTTTGGTTTTTTTTGTCCTACTGAGCGCTGAGCTGTTCCTCTGTGCTGCAGGATGAGTATGTGGGAAGGCTTGTTAAACAGTGGCTGCTCCCGTGTCATCATAGAGCATTACCACAGACTCTGTGAGATTCCACAGCGTCCCAAGTGTCCTTGGAACCCCCACCCACCCCGCCCCCGCATCTGGACACAGAAAATGCATCCATTTCAAAGGCGCCTTTAAAAATTGCACAGTGCAAAGCTACAGCAAGGAATTAGAAGCCACAACGTCAAGTCTAAAGCTGGGAAAGTGGCTGGGCACTTGCTGAAATGATTTGACGGGTGACACCAGATGCTGTCACATAATTGGCAAGTTGGAGGACTTTGCTGAAAGTGGATTTACAGGCCATTTGGATGGGTCTGGCTAGGCCAAATTAGGCCCACGAGCTGGAGGTTCCCCACCACTGTTGTGTTTGATGTGTGAGCCGCTCTGAGAGCATACCAAGCCGAAGAGCGGAGTGTAAAGGCTGTGGGACGTTTCCCACTTGCACAAATGAAGTCCCCCCCTCATATCTGTTCTGGGGCTTCTCCCAACACTCTGTAGTGTATTTGGGGAGGGTACGGGACGCGCATGGGGAGAGGAGAGGGGGCAAAGCTCTATTGTGCAAGCAGAAATTCTTGTGCTCACAGAACGAGTAATTGGATATCACCCTTTTGAGTCAATCGATCAATAGAATAGTCTAGTATTACCTGTTCAGACTGGCTCCAATCTACCAGAGTCCCCACCAGCGTTTTTTCCCCCCCATCCCTGTTTCCTGGGATCCTGGGGATTGAACCTGGGAACTTCTGCATGCAAAGCACGTGCTCTGTCATTGAGGATTTAGTTGGGACTTAGTTCAGTTTTCTTCCTTTTAGTAGTAGCTTCATACCTTATTCCTGATGTGTTTTTACTTGGATTATGAGGAGAGGAAATTGCCTCGCAGCCATCTTCCACAGTTTGAAAATACCACCGGCATTAACAGTAGCTTGTACAGCTATTTCCCCCATTTTAAAATGGGAATGAGAAACATAAATTCAAAATGGGCTTACGTGTGCATATGTTCTTCTGTATAGCTTCTTCCCCCGAAGCGGAATAAATCAATATCCTATTTAAGGAAGTGAAATCAGTCAATATATTGAAAAGATTTAGCCTCCTTGCTGCGCGGATCACAGCAAGCATAATTGTGGTCTACCACGCAGGAGAACTTGATCTTGTTAAGATGTAATGGGGGGGAGAGATGTAGTGGGATGCATTTTGCACTACCTAAAATATTGCTCCAGCATGTCTGGAACCTTGCAAAGCTCCACATCAGTCAATTAGTATTGCTTCCCATTAGTCTCTCCTCTCCACCTTCCTGAGTTCTTTTGCTACATCTCTCTTCTTTCTGTCTGTGGATAATTGCATATCACAGGCTAGTCTTCTAAGGAACTCCCATCGCTTCAAAAGGTGTTACCAGAAACGGCTGCAAATGTATCCAGAAGTCTGTGGTCGCATCTAGTCAGCTCTTGGTTCTGGGGACCTGGTGTGCTGACTAAGGGCCTCTGACCCCCTCTCCTGCCCTCTTCTCGCTTCACCACAGGCCATTTGGAGGAAGCCGCCTTACATCACATCCAGCTATTTATCCATCTAATCCAGTATTGTCTACTCTGACTGGCAGTCGACATAAGAACATAAGAAGAGCCTGCTGGATCAGGCCAGTGGCCCATCTAGTCCAGCATCCTGTTCTCACAGTGGCCAACCAGGTGCCTGGGGGAAGCCCACAAGCAGGACCCGAGTGCAAGAACACTCTCCCCTCCTGAGGCTTCCGGCAACTGGTTTTCAGAGCATGCTGCCTATGACTAGGGTGGCAGAGCACAGCCATCACGGCTAGTAGCCATTGATAGCCCCGTCCTCCATGAATTTGTCTAATTTTCTTTTCAAGCCATCCAAGCTAGTGGCCATTACTGCATCTTGTGGGAGCAAATTCCATAGTTTAACTATGCGCTGAGTAAAGAAGTACTTCCTTTTGTCTGTCCTGAATCTTCCAACATTCAGCTTCTTTGAATGTCCTAGAAAGTTCTAGTATTATGAGAGGGAGAAGAACTTTTCTCTATCCGCTTTCTCAATGCCATGCATAATTTTATACACTTCTATCATGTCTCCTCTGACCCGCCTTTTCTCTAAACTAAAAAGCCCCAAATGCTGCAACCTTTCCTCGTAAGGGAGTCGCTCCATCCCCTTGATCATTCTGGTTGCCCTCTCCTGAACCTTTTCCAATATCCTTTTTGAGATGAGGCGACCAGAACGGTACACAGTATTCCAAATGTGGCCGCACCATAGATTTATACAATGGCATTATGATATCAGCTGTTTTATTTTCAATACCTTTCCTAATTATCTCTAGCATGGAATTTGCCTTTTTCACAGCTGCCGCACACTGGGTCGACATTTTCATCGTGCTGTCCACTACAACCCCGAGGTCTCTCTCCTGGTCGGTCACCGCCAGTTCAGACCCCATGAGCGTATATGTGAAATTCAGATGTTTGCTCCAGTATGCATAATTTTACACTTGTTTATATTGAATTGCATTTGCCATTTTTCCACCCATTCACTCAGTTTGGAGAGATCTTTTTGGAGCTCTTCGCAATCCCTTTTTGTTTTAACAACCCTGAACAATTTAGTGACCTCCAGGATCTTAGGCTGGGGACATCCCCATCACCTACTACCTGATCCTTTCAACTAAAGATACAGGGGTTGCAGGACATTAAGCTTGTGCTTACCACTAAGCTATGGCCACTCCGCCATGTTGGTCGGGCATGGAGAATGGCTCTTGCACTTCTAAGCCGACTGGCCTTTCTGCTACCTTTCCACCAAACATGACCCATAAGTATTATTATTATTATTATTTTGACCTCAGATTTTATTCCATGATGGAAGGAGTCAGGACAGCAGTTCCCTGGCAGTCTCTCAACCAAGCCCTGATGCAACCCCGCCTGAGTTAGCTTCAGCAGGTTTGCTGCGTCATCTGCCTTCAGACCATACTCTGGATCAAGCTGTAGCTCAAGTCTACAGTAAAAAGCGCAAGCTCACCCCTAGCTGATCTCAAGGAATCTGAGCTGAAGAGCATGCACTTAATGTCTGGATTTGGGTCTCTAAAGCCCTGGCCTCTTCCTGTCAGCATGCAAACATCCACCCTAAGCTCTCTGCAGAAATTTTATCTCACACTAGCAAAATGAGCTGTGGCTTCACTGCCCCTTGCCTCATCCCAAACAATCTCCTCTTTCCACTGACTTGGGCTGTCTTGCAGGGAAGGAATAAATACTAGCGGGAACGATCATTCATTTGCTCATCTTCAATTGCTGACAAATATTTCTCATTGTGATTCATCTGCAGGTGTTAAAATGACAGGATAGTGCACGCCACATAAACCTGTGGGGTGATAACTACGTCTAGGCCTGGGCAACTGAATACCACAGGTGCCAGCTGAAATGCTGTCTCATGCACTGCCCCAAATATGTCTCTTTCCTGCTGCACATGCTGTTCAAGTCTGAAGAGTGCTGCATGTCTGCCTTTGAGGTTTTAGAAAGGCAAGAACATCCCACAGCTCATTCCCGCAAAGTAATACAGTCACCCAACACAGTGTTCAGCACCTAGGACAACTCCTTGAAAGTTCAGACTGAAACCTGGAGTGGATTCCACTGCCCCAGAGTCACCAGCTGCCACTGACCAAACACCTGATAGGAGATGCATGCTTCTGTCTTGATCCCAGTTGAGATTCCACAAAGTTATGGCAGACAATTGAGGGTAGCTTGGTCAGGCTGAAGTTTCAGGGCCTTGGATAAGTCCAAGCAGGTAAATTACTTCAGCAAAGTCTGGAGCTCTGCAGAATCATTTTATCCAGAGGTGAGGAATTTGTGGCCCTTCAGATGTTGGACTTGAACCCCCATGAGCCTCCACCAGCATGGTCAATGATCAAGGGTGATGGAAGTTGTAGTCCAGTAATATCTGGAGGGCCAGAGGCTTCCCACCTTTCATCTGTCCTGATGCAAACTATCCCTGACAGGTCCCACCCCCTTGCTGAAGGGCGGAGAGACCTTATGGCAGACTTTCCCAGCCTGGCACCCTCCAGATGTTTTAGAATTAAACTCGCAACATCTCCAAGCAGCAGGGCCAAAGGCCAAGGATGATGAAAGCTGCAGTCCATAGCATCTAAAAATACAGGAAGGGCATTGCTGGATCAGACCAAAGTCCATCAGTTCTCATAGTGGCCCAGCAGATGCCTTTGGGAAGCCCACAACAGGGTCTGAGTGGTTTACAAAAAATAATAAAACCTTAACAATATCCATAAAAGACTATTCAAAACAGGTATTAAAACACTAAAAAAATAATTAAAATTGACACTAAGATAAAAAGAGATTATCTTCCTTTACAAAGGTAAACTTTACATTAATCGCTCTGCTCACTTTTGCCTCTGTCCCAGCCTGCCACTTGTATGTGGCCCCTGGAAGGTTGTCCAGAAGGGAATGTGGCCCTCTGGCTGAAAAATTTCCTGCACCCCTGTCGTAGAGGGTAGCAGTTGTTTACCCTTAGCATTGTCAACACTACCACCAACACTGAGCAAGATTGCATCTTTTCCTCTCACTGTCTTGTCTGTCTTGTCATGATCCCCAACCTTCAGCCAGGACTTTGAGAAAGAAGAGGAAGAGGAGCCGGATGGATCAGGAGCATCATGGAGTCATGAACTAACTTGGAACCTACCAGCCAGGATAACCTTGAACCAGATTCGCCCTGGAACTGTTTCCTCCCACAGGAGTAGCATTGCCTGAGCTAGAACAGGTCACAGGCTCCCACATGCCTGCTCACCAGTTTAGCCAACCCACTAAGTGAGAGCTGACCAAGTGTGCTAAGCTCCAGAGCAGAGGACTGCCCTTGAAGCAGTGGCGGCTAGTGGGCCCATGTCAGCAGGGCAGTGGAATCTGCTCTGGGTTTTAGTCCAAACTTTCAAGGAGCTTTCAAGGCATCTTGGTTATGCCTCTGAATACCAGTTGCTGGGAATCACAAGTGGGAAGAGTACTAGGTAGTTTAAAACAGTTGTGTTTAGGCAAGCCTGTCCAGACAATTCAGATGTATTTTAGTTTCTGGAAACACTCACACACCCTTCATTGTTCTCCATCTAGGAAAGCAAGAAGCATTACCAGAAGTCATGGACAAATTTCAGCCAGGCAAAAGCACTCAAGGAGGATGTGAAGCATTTGGGGGGTGAGGAGAGGGGGTGGCCTGGGGAGACTCCCCAAGGTCCAGACAGAGAGGCATGGAAGGTCGCCTTCAGTCTTAAGGTTTCCCTTCCTGCTCTCTGGGTACCAGTATAGGTGCAGCCTGAACTCAGCACTGTGCATCTTGTGTAGGGCTTTTGCCAAATATCATCCCATTTCAGTTTTTTGGCTGAGACCTATTGTTTCAAGTGAGCAGAGATATTTCTTTTTAAAATTCTGAGATTGATCATCTTTTTTTCGGCGCTGCCATTGGCCTTTTCCCCATCAGTGTTGTTTTATCACAATCCTTTACTCTGTGGCATTGCATAATTTTATTTTATTTTTATTAGAAGGGTAATAGCCAAAGCTAGCCCTACTCAAGGACTTTCAATTTCATTGAAATTAATGGATCCATTTAGTCATGTTCATTAATATCAGGGGGTCTGTGTAAGACTTACATTGGATATATCCTTATGAGTAGTATAAGGTTTCACTCTCTCTCATATATATGTGTAATAACAGAACTCTTGGCCATCCAGTGCAGTTGAATACTGGAAGATTCACGACAGGCAAAGGAAATTCTTCACACTCTGCATAGTTAAACAGTGGGGTTTGCTCCCACCAGAGGTAGTGATGGCTACCAACTTGGATGGCTTTAAAAGAGGATGAGACAAACTCATAGAAGAGAAGGCTATCAATGCCTATTAGCCACAATAGGTATGTTCTACCTCCACCTCTGAGTATGCCTCTGAGTACCAGTTGCTGAGAATCACAAATGGGGAGAGTACTGTTGCGCAGGCTTCCCATGGGACTCTGGTTGGCCTCTGTGAGAACAGGATGTTGGACTGGATGGGCCTTTGCCTGATCCCACGGCCAGGCCCTTCTTATGCTCGCAGTGATAACATCACACCCTGTATTTCTGTTATTCCACAGTGCGTGGGAGAGGAGGGGCTGCAGTTTTAGCATCAGCCACCTTGTTCTTTGTAAAGTCTGGCTCCTCCCTCAGGAGAAGGCTTTCCAAAAGGCATAAATAAAAGGAATGCCATCTGCAAAAAGTCTTCCAAACATGTCAGAATTTCAAAAATAAAACCATTCTTAGCGCTGTTGTGAAGCTTTCTTCTTTCCTCCTTTTCTGCTTTTTGCGTTTTTGGGGTAGGGGGCTGCCTCCTCTCCCTCCCTCCTCCAAATCCCCTTTCTTCTCCTTTTTATTCTATTATTGACACTCACATTAAGCATGATACAACCCAACATCCTGTCTCATTTTATATTGGCAATTTCCCACCGAAATATACAGTTCCATTGTAGAAACCAATTTTTACATGTTTTTTTAAAACTACTGATAAATTCGTATTTATATCCTCCCTGCTCCCTCTACTTGACGGCGCATCCATCAAAAGGACTCCTTTATTGCCTTCAGCTTCACGTATAACTTCGGCATTCTCGGGCAATGCAAGAAAACAATGTCTTAACAGTTTCCAAGCTCGTCTTTTGGCTCACCTAGCTTGATGTGCTTCACTTCAGAGCTATAAACGTGGATTGCATTTCCCTTCCTGGAATCAGGCAGCAGATTTTAGGCTGTCAAGGATTTGCCTTGCCAACAAAGGCTGGGGAGAATGGGTGTGAGATTGAACAAAACCATTACTTGTCACTTTTGCCAAGGGGGATGAAATTCCCCTCCCCAGTGAGGGCACTATAGAGCTGAGGTGGGGAACCACTGGTCCTCCAGATGTTGCTGGAGTCCAACTCCCATCAGCCTCAGCCAGCATGGCCAATGGTCCTAGGGATGATGGGAATTGGAGACCAGCAACTTGCAAAGATGGGGAACCCATGGCCCTCCAGATGTTGTTGGTCTACAGTTCCCTTCATCCCTGGCCATTGGCTATGCTAGATGAGGCTGATGGGAGTTGAAGTGCAGCAACACTTGGAGGGCTACCAGTCTCCCATCCTTGTTATAGAGTTGAATTTTAGGGGGTACGTAATGAGGCTTGGACCCAAAGCTTTCTTTGATACAAGCTGCTTAACTGCTTGAATTCCAGCCTCTCTTGTAGAAAAGAACCCTCAGTGGAAATCATCACTTTATGTCACAACCATTAAGCTTAAAAGTACCCAAAGGATAAAGCTTTCCTTCTTTAGCTTCTGCCTGAGAGTTCAGATGACACTTACAGGTTCAAAATCAGCTTTAATGTTTGATGGTATCACAGGAGAAAACTTTGTTTTTGCTAATAAAGCAATGAAAGGTTTTTTTTAAAAAAAAAATCTTAATTGGGACAAAAGAGTGGGAGTGAAGTATGCATTTTTAGTTAGTACAGTCTTTGGCCCTAGAGAGACCCATTGCAGGTAGGGCCCCTCCAGATTGGTTCTTTTGCAGGTACATTCTGCAACATGCCATGAACGCAGTAACTTATACAGGACTGTCTACGCATCATTCCACTTTATTAGTTCAATGATGGACAATCCAAATGCAGTATAAAAAAGTTACAGGATTTCAACAGGAAGCTGTGGGGCGCACCCAGATTGTAAATGAAGCAATACGTCTTCCCCAAAACCTTTGCAGGTGCAAACAGTATTGAAAGCGGAATCACATTTAACCACCCTGATACCATCAAGTGCCCAAATCATCATGAATGTACAGTGTTTTTGTCAAAAAGGACTGGAGGGGCCTGTAGATTAATAGGACTGATGTCACAGCATGGAGGCACAGAATTTTGGGTTGTTTATATGTTCGACTCAGATCTGGGGCATAATCTAAACTCCTGGCCAAGAGCAGCATGACTGAATTGAGAGGTTGGAACACCCACCACATCTGGAACTCTGCTGCTTATGATGGCCAGAGCAGAACATGAGAGAGGGCAATAGTTGCACTGATTTTCACTGTGTCAGCTCCAGGCTGAAACAGCAGCAAAGACAGACCCAGAGGATATTTGGCTGGCCCAGCAATGCCCCCAGAATAGCCCGGGAACACCACGGGTAGTAACTTCTGCCTGCCTGCACTTTCAATGGGTGCAGCAGGGTCCTTTCCACTAGTGGATCCCTTTGCCACGAGAACCAGAGACTTTCACTACATCCAAACCCTCTCCAGCACAGCAGATCCAGCAGAGTTGGATTGCTCTATCCATCATGCTTAGAGTAGACCTATTAATCACGACTAACTTAAGTTCAAGTTATTCTAATAGGTCTCCACTAAGCATGAGTAAGTCTGAATCCAAGCCAATATGTTTTGGTAAAGCTGAATAGGAAGACTATTCTGAATCGGAAAGTGCAACGGCACCACAGACTTCCTAGCGGTTTTCTCAAGATAGGAAGCTTGTTCTCCGTCATTGTAAAAGAAGCCTCTGTTGTATGGAATCTCCCCACTCTGGCTGCATCTGCAGATCAGATATGCTAACCCTGTTTACATGATCATTTTTTCTTGGATGAAAGTAAACGGGAATCAAGAGCTCCTTGCCTTGCCAGGAGTGACCATTGTTGACTTGTTTTCAATTGGCTTCAGTTTCTGATTCAGCTCTTGAATTTTAAGCAAACCAGAGGTTGATGTGAGTTCAGAGGTGGTTATTCAAGTGATGTATGCAGGGCCATAATTATGTTGTCTGCCTGTTTTCCTGGGTTAAATGAATTGGTACCGATGTGTCCTGAGCTCTTTACATTTAGAATGAAAACCAAGGCATAGAATTGTGACTCTTAAATGTTTCTTGAACTGTGTGTTCCGGTGATAAAAGGTAAGGATGTTGGGGGATTGTCTTAGTTGTTAACAATTCGATTTGAAATGGCAGCATGAACTGTAAACAAAAAGAAGAGACGGGGATGAGATTCAGTCTGATTGAGTTCTAAGGATCTGCAAGAACAGGGTTTCTAGGAAGATTATTGACTGACTGGCATAATTCTGACTACTTGCCAGAGCCCCCACTGAGACAGACTCATTACTGTGGATGCTTGCTGTGCGAAATTAAGATGTCCAGTAGATCAGATAGATTCATGTGAGATGGTTTTGGACAGCTATGTTGGCAACAAAGCCATGAAATGTGTGTTTGTGTAGGTACAGCTATATATTGCATTGGATGTCCAAAATCTGATGAAAGTTGGCATTTATTTTTGACTGTTGATAATCCCAGACTAATTCTGTGAATGTCTGAAAATTCAGTGGAGACGCTACTGAGTGTTCCCATGATGTTGACATTCACCAACAAAAGGGAGAATTTTCATGTATTCACAAAGTTTGTGTAGGGTTGTCAACACTGATACGTGAATGTCAGCATTTCAAATATTAGACATTAATGGTAATACACGTGGATGTGTGTTGTGTGTATACGTATGTAGAGTAGATATGTATATTTGGACGTGAACATTCACAAATGCTATATATGTATATGTTGTAACAGGCTATACATATGAATAAGCAGCCCATCATTCTAATTCCATGCACAGCTGCACTATAACCATTGTGGGTTTATGAGATCACACTTCATAGATGCATGTCTCACTTGGCTTCATTCATGTTTCCATATATATGTAGAAACATAGCAAAGCAGACATTCCTAGAGACATTGCAGGACAACCTCATTGAGATGGACATTCTCACCTCCTCCCGACATGACGGTGCTTACAATGATGGGTACGTTGACACTTAATGTGGACTTTCTTCTTTTATTTGTGCAGTCATTCGCTGGTCCTTTGCATGACAAATTAATCTGCCATTTTATTTTTTCCCCTCCCACTTTCTGTCTCACGTAATCTATCCCCCTTGCCCTATTTTCCTTTCTTTCCCACCCCAGGAAAAAAAAAAAAAGCATAATCAGAACAATGAGGTTCATGAGAGTACGGAACAAAAATTGTCCTGTACATATTAATGGCAGCCTCGTTAATATGCTGATCCATAGCATTTCATTGGCTTCCTCCTGACACCTTGAAAATCATTTCACTAACACAGAGGCAGCTGTAGCAGTCTAACAGGCTTTTTAAGATGCACCACTTCGCTCGCTTTGTGTTTCCTTTGAGATGGTTTAGATGTCCTAATGTGATGTTTTCCAGGTTTGTTGTCTGAACTTTGAAGAAGAAGAAAATTGTGTCTTTTTGACAACTACAGCCATTTCCTTCAACATGTGCCCATTATTTTGATCAGAGAAGGGAGAAGTCAGTATATATTTCAGTGATCTTGGAGTTTGCAACATTTTGTGCCCTGAATGGGGGAGGTCCCTTTCTATAAAAAACAATGGGTTGTATCCAGCAAATTCATTGAGGTCGTGGAACACGCGCTGCTCATTCAATG
This sequence comes from Rhineura floridana, assembly GCF_030035675.1. Classification (NCBI taxonomy): domain Eukaryota; kingdom Metazoa; phylum Chordata; class Lepidosauria; order Squamata; family Rhineuridae; genus Rhineura; species Rhineura floridana. The sequence goes on from NC_084484.1 coordinate 178,947,342, forward strand.
ATTTCCGCTTGCATAACTGAACTTCCAGTTCCTCTCCTTCACCTGCACCCCCCCAAATATGCTCCAGAGAGTTGAGGGGGGACCTAGAGAAGTTTGGGGGGGATGGCACACAAGTTACATTGTGTAAGCAGCAGAGATGTAAAATTTCTGGAAATTTTGAGGCCATGAGGGGGGAAGGTGTTTTTTTCCCCTGGAAAAAACTAAAATTTGGGGAAATGTTTTGAAAAATACACAATAATTTTTGTTTTTTAAGTGCCCTTTGCCGATCAAAAGTCTCTTTGTTACTTTAGGAACATGAAATGTATTATGTATAACTTGGTTTGCCATTGAGTTATCTTATTTGGTATGTGAAAAGTACCGCTTATTCAGACAATAGATAAAAATTAAATTTACTTTTTAATATTTTTTTTACACATGGAGCTACAAGCTGCTGAACTGTAAGGAACTGAACATTCCTTTCGTTTTGCCGGTTTGTGAGAAAAGGAAAAAACCCAATAAAAACAGAAGAAACAATCAACATTATAGTGAAACAAATAAAATTGTTACGTATTCTGAAAAGTCCTCCGCAGTCTCAAGCATACATAAAGCAGAAATTTACATAGAAAGAAGTGAGAAAAAAAGGGTGGGGTGAGGATGGGAACCAAGAATCATTGGATACTGCATGAAATGTAATCAGTCCCATTTTCTGAGCTATCACCGTCAGTTTCTACTTTTTCTGATTTGACCTCATGTTCATCCCTGACTTCAAAAAATTGAAGCTTTGCCTGGGTGGAAGCAAGCTTCTGTACCATTTCACATGTCATAGCCCCAAAGGTTTCAATTTTTCCAATTTTTTGGAAAACAAAACAAGGCTTTTGGGAGAGGAAAAAAACAGGAAGAACTTTTTTTCTGATTTCCCCCCCAGTTTTTTTCCCAGGGTTTTGCATCTATAGTGAGCCGAAGTTGTTCAACGACTGACATGACTTGGTTGGATAAAACCCATTCTTAAAAACAAAACAAAACCAAATCCCTGATCAGTGCCATGAACTGACCAGTTTTAACTCCCGGCCGGCTACTAGTTATATGGTCTCAGGGCTATGGTCTTGAAGGCACTTGGCACAGTCGCCTTCCCAGAGCAATGCAGACTGATCACTGTGTGAATGGAAGACTGCCTTTCACAGAAGAAAGGGAGGATGTCAGTGATATAAATAAAACAAATATTTCTAAATAAGTGTATTAAATTACTGATCAAATTGCAGCTGTACAGTAATGGTAAGCACATACAGCTTGCCATTTTCGGTGGCCAGCCAAGATGCCTCAGGAAGAAGTTCAGCAAAGAGATCATGATGGCAATCAGAAGGTCATGTGACTGCAGGGTTAGGATGAGGCACTTGCCGGGGAGAATCAGCAGGCAGAGAAGCTTAACTCCACCTGACTTTGTTGCTTCTCTCTTGCACGTTCCCTCTGGTGTAGTTTAATTTATATCAACAATTTAGTTACTGCTTAACACTCCGTGGTGTAATAGCATTAACCCCCCCCCAAAAAGATACAAGAAGACATAAAAGCAGTTAAAATTAACCATCAGGAAAGGTTCCTTAAAATGCAAACTTCAGTTTTATTGTTTTATTTTTCACCAAGTGCTGGAGGTTCAACAGGGAGGAGGCCTGTTGGATCTCATCTGGAGGGAGTTCCACAGAATATGGAATGCACAACTCCTGGTAGAATCAAGCAGCATGTCTGAGCCACGAGGGAGCGGTAATAGTGACACCCTCAAAGATCTCAGTGATTGGGCAGGGGTAAAAGGAATTGGTTATTCTGGTCCTTGGCATTATCTCCCATCACTGCCATCAGTGTCCCAGCCAAGCAGAGGAGAAAACATGTGGTTGCATTTGCAGGGGAGAATCAGTGGGATAAGCTCACTGATTCTCCCCTGCAAACACAGCCCTCACCCAACTCCACTTTAAGGGAAAGGCTGGGTTGGGAATCCCTGTTTGCTTCTTGCAATGAGAAGTTCCTCCCTCAGACCTCCACTGACTGCCGTTCCTGTATGCAAAGATGAGCCACAGGGTCACTGAAAGGTCAATGAAAGCAAAATCTTTGAACCTGTAACAAAATGGCAGTGGTGCAAATGTAACACACACACCCCCTTCACTCTGTGCAATCTGATAATATGGGGGGGGGGACATGTCCATCACGGTGAATGAGGCACTGCCTCACCCCAGCCTGGCCTCAGCCTGTCATCACCTGCCTGCCTTCTTGCTTACAACCAGTCAGGAGAGTGGCTCTGTCCTGTCATTGACTCTGGCTCCACTTCCTTCTCCCTACCAGTTCCATTGGGCACCAGCCACCATGGCTTACAGTCAACATAATTTGCCCTCAAAACACATTAGCTGTCTTACAGAGACATGACATGGGCCACATCCACACCAGACCTTTATTCCACTTTAAACAGTCATGGCTTCCCCCAAGGAATCTTGGGAACTGTAATTTGTGAAGGGTGCTGAGTGTTATTAGGAGACTACCATTCCCCTGAGAGAGCTCCAGTGGCCAGAGTGGTTTAACAGTCAGCCGCTCTTCGCAGAGAATTCTGGGAACTGGAGCTCTGTGAGGGGAATAATGGTCTAACTCTCAGCACCCTTCACTAACTACACTTCCCAGGATTCTTTGGGGGAAGCCATGACTATCTAAAGTGAAATAAAGGTCTGGTGTGGATGTGGCCTTAGTAGCTTCAGTGCTGTTTGACAGGCTCACGTTTTTTTTAAAAAAAAATTAATGGATGTATTTCATTTCTTCCTTTTTTCTTCTTCTGTGTTCCTGTTTTTACAAATGCTTTCTCCTGAATGCATGGTGCTGTTATTTATTTATTTATTTATTTATTACATTTATACCCCGCCTTTCTTTTCATGAACATAGATGTAGATATAGATAGATGGATAAGACAGTTTTGAAAGCAACAAACAGAACTTCACTCAAGCTTGCTCTGGATCCCTATAAGGATTCCGTTAATCACCTAAAAATATATATGGACGTAATCGTGATTAACCAAACAGATACTCTGTTTGGTTAATCACAATTAGGTTCATATAGATACATACATACATACATATATAGCCAACTGCTTAAAATCCTGATCGCTGCTTTTACGTTCAGGAGTCGATCACTTGCGACCTCTCTCTGTCTCTCTCTTCCCACAGACACTTCCTGTTCAAGCCAGGAGGCACTTCTCCCCTCTTTTGCACAACATCGCCGGGATATCCTCTGACATCCAGCACTGTGTACTCGCCTCCCCCTAGACCTCTCCCCAGAAGTACCTTTTCCAGGCCGGCCTTTAACCTGAAGAAGCCCTATAAGTACTGTACCTGGAAATGTGCTGCCTTGAGTGCCATTATCATCTCAGTCGCGCTGGTGATACTGCTGGCGTATTTTATTGGTAAGCTTTTCGCCTTCCTTTCTTCAGCCTTTCTTTCTTCTGGACCCTTTTGGGCACCCTGTGAAAATACTGGGAGCCCTGAGCACTGTCGTGGTGTCCTTGTTGTCAAGGGGAGGAAGGGCAATTCTTCTACTCCTGCTGAACTGCCCAGAGAACAGCTTTGCTTTGTATACTGTACTTTGGTTTTTCTACTGGAAGAAGATGTAGGAATTTGCTGGACAGATCCACTCCCATCTTCTCCAAACAGTTGATAAATAAGTAAAGAGTCAGAGACCTCAGCCAGCGTTATAGGAAATCTTCCCCTTGACATCTGTGATACCAGGATGATGGCTCCAAAATAGTTTGCCCCCCAGATACGCTTTTTGCTTTGGTTTTATAGGAGGCATCGTCTGTTATCTGTAGGGCAAACAGTACTTGGAGTGGTGGCAGGTGATTACTACCTTTTGTGTGATTTCTGAATTTCAACAAGCAAACCTCTTAGCGGAGGGGGAGACCAGACTAGTAAAAGAATCAGCTTGTCCCCAGAGTACCCCAGTTGTACAGGTTTGCAACATGCCCTTGACCTTGAGATGGGTGCCTGTTCTTGATTTCTTTGTTCTCATCCCCCTCTCCCCATAAATTAAGTTAATGGACCTGCTCAAGGGAAGCTTGTTGGAAGAGAAGATTGCAGGTTTACCCATCTGTGAAATAGGCATAATTTGGAGTAAAGTATTCCAGGTACAAGACATGGAATACTTTTATCCCATTTTGGAAAGTTACGCAATAGCTGGCAAGTATGGGGAGTTGGTTTCCTCAAAGGGATTTGAAAACTTTGCGAGGAGGGAACGGTGGTTCTGCATCAAAAGAAGGGTTGAGGCCTCCAACTGTGTTTTTGTTGAGCCCAGTGTATTTCAGATTGAATTCTTTTTCAGGGGTGTACTTGGACATAATGGAGTTTAGTCTGTAGTCTCTAAACTCTGTTACAAAATAATCCTGAATTATCTTTCAGAATTGTTGTGTGATTGAGTTTGGAAACTATAGACTGAGGCTGTGAGCACACTAGTTGCCTACATCAAAGCATTTCCATTGGGCATACCTGGAGGGGCAATGGGTTGATCTGCCAATCAGTTGCAAAATCTAGTGTCATGTGCCCTCATTTTCAGAAAAGAGAGGTGGAGATGCACCGGGAGAACAGTTAAGTGCTTCTCTACCTTGACAGCACTTGTGCCAAAGACTGTCCCTGAAGAAGAATTCAAATTGAAACGTGTTGGGCTCAATAAAAACACACATACATCTTTGCACCTGAAGGTTTCGCCTCCTTTTCTGTTTCGTAACTCTCTGCCTTTTTTTTCTGATGATGATGCTTCTGCAACTCAGAAAATGCAGTTCTTACTGGTGATGCCTCTTTTTCTTTGCTGAGAGACCGAGTTAACATGTCATTCCCAATTTTGTATTTGTTTTCATTAGGAAAAACACTCTTAGAACCTTTAAAAAAAAATCCCAATAGATGGGGATAAGCTATTTTGCTATAATTGCACTCCTAGGACTTTAAGCATAGGTGGAGGAGGTTGTTCTCATGCAACGTAATCAAGCTTCCTCTTTTGATTTTGCCGTAGCTTCCTCCACATTATCGATCTATAAAATGTTAGTGTTAACAACTTGCTGCAAGTCGCGTATTTCAGTTGAAATGAGGAACTCCTGCTTGTGTTCAGTGTACACGCGTGCAATTTGTTATGTAGTGTTCTCTTTTGCGGATCTTTCTTTAATGACTGATTCTCTCCCCCCCCCCCCCGTTGTGGATTGCAGTCATGCTTTTGGTCACCTTTTTCTCGCATGCTGTAATAGGATCAGAAATGATTAATCAGCTAGCATTAAATCGGTAGCAGCTTGATGGAATGTGCAGTCACCTTTCATCATTTGCCAAGTATGTTAAAACAACCCTGGTGTCCCATTTATCTTGTGTTATCTTTATGCACCAAGTAGACGTTTGGACATTATCTCTGTGTGTCAGAGGAACTTGTTCCTAGTTCATGTAGAACTTTGGCATCCATCAAAAGCAGGCAGAGCTGTGTGACTGTGTATGGGTAGGGGTTACATTCTGCTACGCAGCTGTGGAAATCTGCCATGCAACTTGGCGTCCTTCTTAGCTTTTTCTTTTCAGAACAGTTGGGGTTGTATTCAACTAAGTGTACTCAGAGTAGACCCACTGAAATTTATGACCACAACTAAATGGTTTCAGTGGTTCTTCTCTGAGTAACACCTAAGAAAGTAAGAAGCTGCCTGACATGGAGTCAGACCAATGGTCTATTTAGCTCAGTGTTGTCTACACTGACTGGCAGCCTTTCTCCAGGATTTGAGGCAGGGTGCCTCTCCCAGCCCTACCTGGAGATGCCAGGGATTGAACCTGGGACCTTCTGCATACAAAGCAGATGTTCTACCACTGAGCTGTGACCTTTCCCCTAAAGGAAACTGAATGCCACCCTTAGTTTTTAATCCTCACAGTTGCATGAAAAAAAGTTGGAAATGTGTGTACATGGTTTAGGAAGAGACCAAACCTTGGGGCAGAAATAGATGAGAAGCTGATCACAGAGCTGCTCACAGAGCCCAATATCCCTTCTTCTCCCTGTAACATTTGACATCATCCCATTGCACATGCCCTCCACCCATGCTTCATGTTACTGGTGCGTGCATCTGTCTGATACAGGATCATATCCTGCATTTTACGTGCAAAACATTATTGGGAGACTAGGGAGAGATGAATGTTTTGTGCATCGCATCTTGATCTGCGCCATGACTAGTCCGCCCTTGATTAAGCAGAACCTTCAGAGAGGTCTAGTTTGCAATTGGGATTTCAACATGTTGCATAGTTAAATATCCTTCTCCCCTGGTCAATATTACCTATTCCATTATGAACGTCCTTCTTACCTCTGTTTCTTTTCCTTTCTTGCCTGTTGCCACCTAAGTGTTTGCACAAAAAGATCCATACAAAACCATGACCCCTTTAAAAAAATGGAAATGAAATCTTTATTTATTTATTATTTATAAAAGTATTTATATACCACCTTCTCACAAAGTGTCAGGGCGGTGTACCACTATATATACATTTTTTAAAAAATTAAAAGCAGTGCAAAGCTATCATTAAAATGATTGGCTACACAAGATTGTTTTTTTAAAAAAATCAAAAACTGCTGATTTTAATTGTCTTTTAAATGCTTTTAACTACTTGTTTTTAACTGTTTTTAATTGATAATTTTAATATGTCTTGTAAAGTGCTTGGAGGTTCTGTTACAATCAAGTGGTATATAAATTTTGTTAAATAAAATTAAAATAATAAATAAAAACTCCACGGATATAATATGCAATAAGGGTCCTTATGTATCAAACACAATCAGCAAAAAGAGCCACAAATATGAAAATGGGACATATTTGAAAAAGACTTCATGTTTGAAAAGCATTTATAATCAATTGTTCCATAATATTATTGTTCATTGCCTTATTTGTTGTTTGTATTTTTCCATTTTTTTGTACAGTACAAGTATATTTATATATTATTTATTTCTTACATTTATATCCCACCATTCCTCTTAAGGTAGCTGCATGGTTCTCCTGTCTTTCCATTTTACCTTCACAACAATGCGGTGAGGTAGGTTAGGCTGAGAGACTGTGACAGGCCCATGGTCACCCAACAAGCATCATGGCTGAGTGAGGATTAGAACTCTGGTCTGGGTCCTGGTCCAACACTCTAGCCACTTTTGCTGATTGTGTTTGGCATTTTAAAAAGTCGTCAAAAGATATCTGACAGTCAGAAGTGAGAAAATAAAGGGGTCACCAAACTTTTGGGGCCTGTAGGCACATCTGGAAGTTTGAGAGGGTGCCATAGGTTTCTAATTGCTTCTCCCTTCCACAGGTCACTCTTCACCTCATGCACGCACACACACACAGCTTTTCTGTGGGGCCTGGGTAAAAGTCAGACCTATTTGAATTAAAATGGATGCACTTCAATTTGCATTTATGACCAAGATGTCATCCACTTATTGGTCTTTGCCAATTAGTGGAAGACTAATTCTCCAAGTATCAGGTCAGTTGTAGAATACCTTCCTAGTACTGGACGAGTGTATGGCAGTCTTCCCCAATGCCTCCTCTTGTACTCGGGTCCTGCTTTCGGGCTTCTCATTGAGGCATCTGGTTGGCCACTGTAAGAACAAGATGCTGGACTGACCCAGCAGGGCTCTTCTTAGGTTCTTTATGTGGTATCCAGTGTGGTATCCAGTGTGGCCAATGGCCAGGGATGATGGGAGTTGTACCCTCCAGATGTTTTAGACCACCAGGTTGGGGAAGGCTGGTGTATGATCTGTCCATTGATAAACGTTTTCTTTTTCATATCATTTCTAAAGTTTTTGAAGTGTCTTCTACATGCCATAATAGTTTGGCAAGATGGGCTGAAAATAGGAGGAAAGTGTCTTGGTCATGTTATACCGGTGGGAATCAGGAGTCATAATTACTGATTTCTAAAAGAAATATTCAAAATCAGAATTAATTGGTTCAGCTCAGCATAAACATATTTAACGAGGAGAGCTGCTATCGGACCCACTGATCTAATCAACATGTAGGGAAAAATGCAGATATTTAATTAGATTTAATGAAAAATTGTGTTTAATTTCAAGTATAATCAATTATTAATTAATGTAATGAGCGACTCTGACTGGGTTTACTAATTAACTCATTTAAAAATTATGAATAACCTTTTCATTTTCTACATCCTGTCAAGCTGAAGATAAAAATTGTATAACCAGCAAGAAAACACACACAGAGAGACACTATAACCCTTTCTTTCACAATTTCTTTTTCTTACTAAAGTGGAGATTTCAGGGAAAGTACGTACTTTGATTCTCAATTCTTTTTTTTAAATCAGATTTTACTTACTGAACTTTGAAGTGTGTTTATAGACTTGTGGGTTTTTAAAATGGTTTTACTCTTCAGATGATATTTCATCCTCAATTTTATACCACTAATTTTAATTGAGTTTCAGTATTTAATTTTAAAAAAGGTTGTGTTGGCTTTGCTTATATTAAGGAAAGCAATGAGCTTGGGTTTATTACATTAAAGTGTCTAAACAATATTGGATAGCTCATTAAAGTAACTGACAGCAGTGACTCTAGTGTAAAAATCACACCAGAATGATTAATTTTGTTATCTCAAGAATATCAAAGTGAGGTAAATCCTTTTGTGCTGTCTTCTTAACCCATCAACTAATAACGGTTAAATAAGTTGCATGACAGGTGCCTTGTAATCATTGAAATTTTACAAGAGATGGCTAAGTCAGTGGGGCAAGTGCATTGTGCAGTGATCAGATAGGGCCTTTGCTGTGGTGGCACCTCAGCTGTGCAACTCCCTTCCCCCGGCATTGGCCATCTTTCAGCACTAGCTGAAAACATACTTGGTTACCTAGGCTTTTATGGGGGACTGATTTAAGTGTGATCTGAGTTGATGATTTTTAGTCTGTTCTGTTTTTAATTGTTGTTCTTAATTGTTTTAATGATTTATTACTGGCCCTGTAATCATAATTTGATGAAGAGGGGGGGACACATAAAGTGAGCTGATCAATCAGCCAGTCAAAGCTGCTCACACTACTGTATACTTAATGTTCATATTCAGTTGTGCTGCAGTCAAGTCACCGTATGGGAATTCACACCCACCCCATTTTGACATAGTGAACCTTTCCTTTTGACTGTGCCACCGTGTGTTGAGATTTTGCTCTTTGTAATTAAAGGGAAAAGCTTAGTTTTCATTGAATCCCCGTGACTTGTGATCCTGCCCCATGAACGTGCATTCGGAAAAGAAAACTCTCAAAACAATGGGGGGGGAATCATCTGGTGGCGTTTTAGCCACATTAAAAACGATAACGTACCCTCTGTAGCCTTAGGACTAAATATTCCCCCTAGCAAAGAATGTGCCCTTTATTTTGGCAATCTGTACCAAAGTATAGGAGAGCATTTTTTTTCTGGTTAGGGTTAATGCCATGCCCTCTGTGATAATGGAGGGACGCATCCAAGGCACAACTCACGATCAGAGACTGTGTCCAGGTGATTCTGGTCCTGTGGAGTCTTTAGTACACATGCTTTTGTATTGTAATTTTTATAAGCGTGCGAGGGACAGGCTGCTGCATCCCATGTTGGAACGGTTCCTTGATCAAGCTGATGGAGTTCATTTGAAAGTATGTTTAAACTGTAATAGTTCCTATGCCATTTTAAATGTTGCCAAATTTTTAAGCGTTGTTATTGACACTAGGGTTAAAATGCTTGCTGATTAGCAGTTTATAGAGTAGCTGGTTTTCAATTGTTGGTCGCTGGATCAATAAGCATACTCTAATTTGGGCAAAAACTGTAATGTTGGAAGCAGACCGGAAAGTATACCAGAACAAATCTCCCTTAGGCATTTTGGGGGCAGGATCTTCATAAGCATTTTTAATAATCGTTGGATAAAGGCACTGTTTCCCAAGCTTTTGATACCTGGTACAGAGGTATTTTTCGATACTTAAAACTGGAAGCACACTTCAGACCACACTCAGAAATTATGGGCTGGGTCCAGACTTGTCCTTCTGCAAACAGAGGGGCTCCTTCAGTTCACTGAAGGAACTGAGAATCCTATGGAGGCTCGAACTGGGGGAACGAGGCAAGGCCCCCCTGATTTTCACTATTTCCCCCTTTCCCTCTGCAGTCTCATCCCCATCACAACCTACACTTTTCCAGAGGGACCCTCAACCTGGCAGAGTAGATTTCAGAAGGTACAGCGGGTTACAAGAATGAATTGGAGAAAATCACCAAAGGGTGTGTCCCGTGAATGGAGTTCTGCTAACAGGAACTCTGGGCCTAACCCTAAATATATAATGTTGCCTGTCAATTACAAGAATGATGGACAGTTCTCCTTGCAGCTTCAGGTTAGGTAAGTTTGTATAGTCTCCTGGCTTCCTGGCCTCATTTTTTTCATGTCAGGTGGAGCTCAGGCTGTGCCCAGCCTCCAAGAGGTCTTCTGTATCTTTAAAAGTTGTGCAGGGGGAAGGGAGAATTCCACCTTGTGGTTTTTCCCATTACAGAGTTGCAAGAACACCTGCACTTGGCTGACTTTCTCTTCTAAAGATACAGGATCAGTCTCAGGCCAAGAACCTGGCAACCCTAATGGTGACACTTCTGGGTTCCCTTAGCTATAAGACAGGTGGTATCCTCCTTCTGGTGTGTCTTCCTACCTCATTATGCCGTCCCTGCCAATACATTTCTGGGATTTTCTACATGCTGTGCACATCGGCAGCATTTTGTTAAATTGCCCATTTAAGGGGGAAAGCCGTTCTGTAGAAGTGTTCATATTCGCTATGCTTTACCAAAATTTCCATAATCTTCAACAACCTGATGAGACTTTGTTTAGCTTCTCCTTTCATTCTCTTAAAAGATCTGCAGAAGAAGGTTGGTTCTGCTTCTTAGAGGGGTGAGGGAGGAGAACAGAGAAATAAACTGTATGACTGGTATGATGTGTAAATACTATGCTTTTAGCAGAAGGTTTTCTCAAGAGTGAATTGCCGTTCTCGAGAAATAATGGGAAAACAGAAAGATAAAGGTGTATTAAGTTGAAGAAGTCATTACATCAAGCTGGAATTAACCAGGCCTTGATTCACCAGTTACCCCTTTTCAGATATTCACAGCAGTGTCTACAGAGCCGAAAGCAACAAGGCGCAACTCAGTTTTCAGTGCTCTCAATGCAAGGTGCCACAGGGCTTAGGCAAAGCAAGAATTAGAGAGCCGGAGGGAAGGCATATATGGCAGAATGAAGTGAACTCCTGACATTGGGATTGGGAATTGGAGGCACTGTATTACAGTGGTTCCGTTCCTTTCTCTCCGATAGGTACCAACAAGTAGCATTGGGGGAGGAGGTTTCAGACCCTTGGCCTCTCAATTGTGGTGTGCCACAGGGCTCTATCCTCTCTCCCATGCTATTTAATATTTATATGAAGCCGCTGGGGACAATCATCAGGAGATTTGGGCTGCAGTGTCACCAATATGCAGATGACACTCAGCTCTATCTTTCGTTTAAATCTTCACCAGAGTTGGCTGTGGAGACCTTGTCCAAGTGCCTGGAATCCGTGAGTGGATGGATGGGAAGGAACAAGCTGAAGCTGAACCCCGATAAGACCGAGGTGCTACTTGTGGGGGACAAAAGAAGGTTGGGAGATGTTGACCTGAAGTTCAATGGGGTGAGTTTACCCCTGAAGGACCAGGTCCGCAGCCTTGGGGTTGTACTTGACTCCAGGCTGTCCATGGAGGCTCAGATTTCGGCAGTGAGCCGGGCAGCCTGGTATCAACTACACCTCATACGAAGGCTGCAACCCTACCTTCCTGCTCATCAGCTCCCCCTGGTAGTACACGCCCTGGTCACCTCTCGTTTGGACTACTGTAATGCGTTGTACGTGGGGTTACCCTTGAAAACGGTCCGGAAATTACAACTGATACAAAATGCGGCGGCTCGACTACTTACGAATAGTCGCCGCCGGGATCACATCACACCAGTGTTGTTCGATCTACACTGGCTTCCAGTTGTTTTCCGGGCCCAATTCAAGGTGTTGGTATTAACCTTTAAATCCCTATACGGTCTCGGCCCAGTTTATCTTACGGAGCGCCTTCAACGCCACCAATTATGCCGCCCGACAAGATCAGCCACTCAAGGCCTTCTCTCAATCCCGCCGACAAAAACAGCTAGATTGGCGGGTACAAGAGAGAGGGCATTCTCAGTGGCGGCCCCCACTCTCTGGAACTCCCTCCCACAAGATCTCCGGCACGCCTCTTCCCTAAATGTATTTCGTAAAGCCTTAAAGACCTGGCTCTTTCAACAGGCCTTTGGGATCTCCGGGGAGGGTTAATTACTGTGACTGAAATGCCTCCTACCCTGTTTTAATATTGTTGCTGCTGTATTATTCTCATACTGTTTTTATTGTATTTTATCTCATTGTGTTTTAACTGTTTTGTACGTTGCCTAGAGTGGCCTTTGGCCAGATAGGCGACACAGAAATTAAATTTATTATTATTATTATTTATTATTATTATTACTAGATAAATAGACAGATGGTACATCTAAAGGGGCATACCAACGGTGGCCATTGAAAAGTGTCTTGGGGGAACAACTCTCTCAGGTATTTCCTCCTCTACAGTGCGGATAGTGGGAAACCCTAGGGGCCTTCCTGCCTTCTTTCTAGCCTAATTACAGAGCTTGGAAAAGTTACTTTTTTGAACTACAACTCCCATCAGCCCCAACGTGCATGGCCACTGGATTGGGCTGATGGGAGTCGTAGTTCAAAAAAGTAACTTTTCCAAGCTCTGCCTAATTAACACGCCTCCTCTCATTAAGGAACCTGCACACTTGAGCCAGCTGTTGTGGGAGAACAAAGCACTGAGAATCACACAAGCAGCGTTGAGCTGGAACAGACTCTGTGCATCCGAAGGACATGAACAGGCCTCCTTATGAACAGCTCAGAGGCTGACCGCAATCCAGTTGTGTGAGCTCTTTTTAAAAAACAACAACACAGAACTTGCTTTCTCCCCAGGAACTTTATCAAATCCATGTAGCTATACCAGGAGTGCAACTGAGAGCAACACTGGTTCAGCCACCTTTGAGCAGTTAAGAGCCTCGCTTTAACTTGGGGCCTGCAAGGCAAGAAGCAAGCTAAGGACCCTCCCCCACCCACCCAAAAAAATTGAGATGGGGAAATTGCTCCCAGTTCCACCCTGTCTCTCATCTTTTTCTCTCCTCATTCAAGCCTGCTGTGAGACCAAAATATAACCAAAATAGCATTTTCTTTTGTTCTCCAAATCTGTGCTGCTCTTGGAGGCCTGCTTTCATCTGTTAGGAAAGAACTGCCCTTTTTCTTCTGGCTTTTTTATATTTAGGGGACTGGTTTTTGCACTTGGCATTATAGGTTTGGACAGCAGCCACGGACAGCTTTGTAGCCTAGGGACTGCGGAAGCTGAGATGATTTAACTGCAGCTCTAAAAGTAATGGTGTTAAAGATACAAGATCTTGCATTAGAGCCATCCTTCTCAAGATCGATTCATTCTCCCACCCCTCAACTGGAGTGGAGAGCTAACCTGGAAAAATGCTATAATGGATTGATCCTTTCTGTTCCAAACCTAACCAAGACCTCTAGCCTGACATTTAAAAGCAGTGGAGTAAGGGAGGTATACAGTCCTATAGGAACTGCTGAAAACAAGCATCTTTCTGTGCCAGGAAATAATTGTTTAAAAACTTTGAGAGTGATCTTTCAGTTCAACAAGCAGCCCAAAGCAAAGAACAATGCAGGTTTAGCTTTACAAAAACAAACCATCCCCAAACTCAACAACCTTATGATACAAAAAAAATGGTGTTGGAGTACGACCTGGGAGACCAGGGTTTGAATCCCCACACAGCCATAAAGCTCAGTGGGTGACCTTGGGCCAGTCATTGCCTCTCAGCCTCATGAAAACCCATAAACTCATAGGGTCACCATAAGTTGGAATTGACTTGAAGGCAGTACATTTGCATTATAGGAGGGCCAAATGTCAGAGCAGTATTTCTTTTGTCTGCTTTATCAACATTTCTTTCCTATGCAGTCTCAAGGGGTCGAGTCATGTTATGCTCCGGGTAGTTTCGCACATTCACTTTTCCCGCTTTCGCTCAGCCTTTCCTTGCAGACCTTCAGCTAGGAGCTCTGCAGGTCAGGCTCCAGTTTTTTACTTGCTGCACCACGGTGATGGCGGGCTGAAGAAGGAAACTTGCAGGCAGTTTGAGATGGATTGCTGACACCACAGACCAGAATCCCTTTGGTTTCTTGGAACCAAGTGATCCCAGAGCACCTTTGCCATGCCATGGCGCTCTTTTTTAACTCTATAGCCTGCTGCATTCAGTCAGTATGAGCAAGTTGGTGCTCTGGCATGTCACTAGGCTCTCCTGCTGTCCTGCCTACTCCACCCCTCAGGTCCAGATCCTTGGCTGCCTCTCCATCTGTCATCGAGTTGTTCCGGCTACTCCCATCCTGAACTAAGTGTGCAAAGGGAGATATAACAGAACACAAAGCTATATTGTGGTGCCAGGCTGCTTGCTCCACAGCAAGGCTGGGAACTCTGTGGTCCTCCAGATGTTGCTGAACTACAACTCCCATCATCCCCGACCATCGGCCGTGCTGATTGGGGCCAGTGGGAGTTGGAGTCCTACCTCACCTGGAGGGCCATCAGTTCCCCATCCCTTCTTTACAGAAATGGGAGAAAGCGGTCATGACCCAAGCGGTTGGGCGGGGGAACCTTCAAAAGCACAATACAGTCATGAGATGCTGTAGGTGGAAATAATTCCTGGAACAACATTTGTTAAGCCTGGAGTATGGCTGGCTTCATTGGGTAAGTGACCAAGAGGATAGAGAAGCTTTGTCAGCAACGCAGAGGCTGAATGTTTCTTCTTCTTTTCTTGTCTTTTTAGAGAGCAGGTCATATATCTCTCTCTCCCCCTCTCCCCCCCCCTCTCTTTTCCTGCTGTTCTTTGATGATGGTATCTCTCCAGGGCCAGTGAATGACGCATCCTTGTGTGTCTTAGACCGATTTGCATGCTTACCTCTCTGCATGGTAGGAGCATCATATGGAGACACAATCAACTCCAAGAGTGACATGTGCTCTGGATGCATTCAAGAGGCAGCTGGACAGCCATCTGTTGGGAATGCTTTGATTTGGATTCCTGCATTGAGCATTGACTTGGTGGCCTTATAGGCCCCTCCCAACTCTACATTTCTATGATTCTATGTGAAGCAGTCTAATCCCATTACACTTATTATATGAAGTAGATGATTAGCCAAGACAGTTAGTTGCTGTCATCTTCCCCAGCCTCAACCCCCCCCCTCAAACTCAGGAGGACACCCACAGGGAGGAGCCGCTTCCTGTAGAGTTGCTGTCCCCCCGCATTCCCGAGTCCTTCCAGACCAGAGGACATTGCTTTACCAGCCTCCTCAGATTCGTAAGACTTGTTCCCTTGTCATAAGAGCTAATAGCTGCAGAACAAGACTACAGCCTTTTAAGGCACGGCAAGGGATAGGGCCTTTTCAGTTGTGGCTCCTTGTCTGCAGAATGCTCTCCGCAACAAGGTCTGCTTGGTGCCTTCGCTGACATCTTTTCAGCACCAGGTGAAGACTTACGATTTTCTTGCCAGTTCTTTTGATAGACCAAGAGGATCTTGTTTTTTTACTAGGGTGCTGCCAAAGCTTCCTAGGGCTGTTACGAGGGTTGTTTTGTTTTGCTTTGTTTTGTTTGTATGGTATAATGTATTTATATCAATGTTTATAAAATATGTTGGTTCATTTATTTAAAAATATATTTGTATACCGCTATTTCATTTAAAAACGTCAAAGCAGTTTACAAGTAAAAAAAAAAAGTACAGTAAAAACCGTTAACAATACAGTAAAAACAAAGGTCAACTAGACATCATCTTCATTGCCTGCATAAGCCTGGTGGAACAGAAAGGTTTTCAGCAAGCGTTCAAAAGTTAAAACAGAAGGTGCCTGCTGAATCTCTGTTAGCAGAGCATTCCAGAGAACTGGGCCGATGACACAGAAGGCTCAATTTTGTGTCAATGTTAAATGACCCTTGCCACCTTGGGAGACAACCAAGGCTGCTCCTGCAGATGATCTCAGTGATCGAGCTGGGATATAAGGGTTCAGACAGTCCTTAAGATACCCTGGACCAAAGTTGTTCAGGGCTGTGTAAATTAAGACAAGGACCTTGAACCTGGCTTGATAGCAGACGGGTTGCCAGTGCAGATGTTTTAAGAGTGATGTCTCATGTTGTCAGCCATGTGCCCCTATCGGCAGTCTGTCTGCCACATTTTGCACCAGCAGAAGCTTCCAAACCAGGGCCAAGGGCCGTGGTCACCCCTGCTACAAGGACTACAATGGGCAGGCTATCCCTATCCAGAGACGGCTGTAGCTGATGAACCAGACAAATGGTTGTAAATGGCTTGGAGACCTTCAGATGACAAGTGACTATCAAGTCTAGATGATGATGATGACACAGATAAGTCCTCAGGTCAAGAGCAGAACTAGTCTGGCCAGCCTTCAGAGGACATTTGCACCTCACTAAAGCAACAGGTTCATCTGAGACAATAAGAACTGTCCATCCAGTTGTCTCGCAGTGTTCCTGCAGTGATGGCCGTTGGAACAAACAGCCCATTTGTTGCAACAAATTGTCCTGCTCCTGGGAAGGGAGATTTAAAGTATAAATAGATCCAATTTCCTTCTCCACGTCTTTTTTATTATTATTTTTAAAGTAACCTCAAATAAGCTTCTGGTTGTCCACTTAGAGAAGCACTCTGCAATACTAGATGGAGTATTCAGAAGAGCCAGTCACACATCCTCCTGTGATCTTGTCTAGTTTGGGCAGGAGCAGCATGGCGAAAGACACTTCATTTATTTATATATATCCCGCCCTTCTTCCCAGAAGGAGCCCATGGCGGCAAACACTCTATAACATCTTAAAAACGGACTTTAAATAGCTTTCTTTCAGCCTAACCTGCTTCTTAGGGAAGATAAATAGCACTCTGAGGCAACGTGGAAGAAGAGCAGAACTGTAGTAGATAAACAATCAGCAAACCACTGCTAGAGGTCAAGATCTTGGTTCCATCTTGGTTCTCTTTTCTGAATCCTGTGTTTTACAGCAGTGAGGCTGGAAGTGGATGATTCTATCTCCCACCCATCCACCCACACTCACACCCCTCAAGAGTTGGAAGTAGTATGATAGATGTATAATTGACAGTAATGTATACTTTTGTGCTTCAAAAACCTGTCTCCAAAAAAACGCAGCCACACCTGTTTAACTGGAGACAACTGTGGTAGGCCTATAGCAGAGGTGGCCAACCTGTGGGCCTCCAGATGTTGCTGGACTCAAGCTCCCATCAACTCCAACCAGGGTGGCCAAGGGGAAGGGCTGTAGCTCATCAATTGAGCAACTGCTTTGCCTACAGGAGGTTCTCCAGGTTCAGTCCACGTAGGGTGGGGGATTTCTCCCAATCTGAAACTCTGGAGAGCCACTGACAGTCAACGTAGACAGAATGGAGGTAGTTGGACCAATGGTCTGACTTAATATAAGGCAGCTTCCTCTGTGAGGAATGATGGGAGTTGTAATTCAGCAGCACCATAAGTACCCCATCCCCTTGGCGATAGCTTAGTAGCTTACATAGTTTACATTATTTAGATCCTACATAGCTTTGCATGCAGACAGTCCCACCATCTCTAGTTAAATGGACAGGCAGAATCATAGAGTTGGAAGGGGCCCATAAGGCCATTGAGTCCAACCCCTTGCTCAGTGCAGAATCCAAATTAAAGCATCCCCAACAGGTGGCTGTCCAGCTGCCTCTTGAAGGCCTCCAGGGTTGGAGAGCGCACCACCTCCCTAGGTCATTGGTTCCATTGTCATACCAGTCTTAAGAGTTAATTTTTTTCCTGATGTTCAGTTGAAATCTGGCTTCTTGTAACTTGAGCCCATTATTCGGTGTCCTGCACTCTGGGACGGTTGAGAAGAGATCCTGGCCCTTCTCTGTGTGACAACCTTTCATGTACTTGAAGAGTGCTATCATATCTCTCCTCAGTCTTCTCTTTTCAAGGCTAAACACGCCCAGTTCTTTTCAGTCTCTCCTCACAGGAGGTAGCAGATGATATGAAAGATCCCTTCTGTGACAAAGACCCTCTGGCAGACTGAGGCCCCATTTGCAGTATATATTGAAAGCAGTATCAAACCACTTTTAACAGTCATGGCTTCCCCCAAAGAATCCTGGAACTGTCATTTATTACGGGTGTTTAGAGTGGCTAGGAAACCCCTATTTCCCTCACAAAGCTATAATTCCCAGTTTCCTGGGAAGAGGGATTGATATATTAAACCACATTGCATAATTAAACAATGGAGTGTGATCCCACAAGAAGTAGTGATGGCCACCAACTTGGATGGCTGTAAAAGAGAATTAGACAAATTCATGGAGGATCAGGTTATCAGTGTTTACTAGCCACAATGGCTATGTTTTGTCTCCAGTGTTGGAGACAGTATGCCTTTGAATACTCTTGCACTCAGGTCCTCCTTGTGGGCTTCCCACGAGCGTCTGGTTGACCACCAGATGAGAACAGAATGCTGGACTAGATGGGCCACTGGCTTGAACCAGCAGGGCTCTTCTTAGGTGGGCTAGGGAAGAGCAAGGAACAGAACTCCTATCCTGCTGAGGACCTTTTCCCCTTCCAGATTTCGTCTTCTTGTGGGGGTGAAGAGGGTGTGATGAAGCTGGTTGTTTCTGCTTTGGTTTGCTCAGAACTTTCTGCCTCTTAAATTCACTTGTCTTGAGGAATTTGTTTTAACAGTCATTATAAATCCATAGTTGTAAAAGTCCAAGCCAACACTAAAGTTGTGAGGGCTGGGATAGGTTTTAAGAAGAGTGGCACAGATGCTCAGACTTATCCTGCATTTCCCAGTATGCTTTATCTTTGGCCCACAAGTGCTGAAAAGGAATTGTGTGCTTGTGTGTGTGTGTGTGTTTTACAGATATTTATTTCATGCTAATTACCATGAAATAGTGTATTTTAATTGCAGTTATATGCAGAGACACAAAGAGAATGGAGTGAGTGAGAGGGAGAGAGAAATGTTTCCCCTAATAGTTGCTTTCACTGTTTTCAAATACCACCTATTGATGTGTGGTAACCCCATCATAACAACAGCCTCAGACTGAGTTGTGTGCGACAGGGTAGTGAGGTTGGAGGCCACATAGCTGAATTAAATTGAGCCATCTTCTTTTCAGTTTCCTGTTCTCATTACAAAGACATGCCGGAAGAAGTTGATGGTGTTGAAATGCAACATAGTCTTCTGACACTCAAGTTAATATCTAATTTCCCCCCCAGCAATACTTGGTTTTTCTTTCATTGCTGTCACAACAGTGGATTTATTGCACACTGGCCCTATGTGAAGTATTCTGACTTGTAAATAGCCAGCAACCTTGGAAACATTGTTGGTTTTTTCCCTTCAGACTGCTGCAGCACGCAATCAGAGTTTCTTTGCTTGCCACTAAGGGATGGAATTTCTAGTTAAGACTTGGTAGACTTCTTTAAACATTTTTTAAAAATTATTTTTTTTTTTTTTAAATGGAATGAACAGCGTTATAAGCGGGGGTGGGGGTAGGCACAACAACTGTCCTTCTCTGGTTTTATATGACCACTAATCCCAAAAGTCAGATCAAAAGCCCTTGATCTGTTTTAGCTCACTTCAGTCTCTTAGTCACCCTCTCTTAACATGCTAAATAAAATTGGAAGTTGAATCAAGTGGTACGGAGATTGTTATCTGGGGATAACTTAAGTTAGCTGGCCTCAGGTGCAGATTTGTTCAGCAACTTGAGGATCTTGCCCTGTGATAATGTATGTGGTTGAACTTGCGGCTGTGGCATTGCAGGGAGGAGGGAAGTGGGATTGCGCTCTGGGGCAACCCCCAGTGGGAATGAGTGAGCCACCCCTTTCTCTGCCACGTTCCTTCTGAAGCCGGCTCGAACCAGCTGCCTGACTGTGTTAAATTTTGTTATTGATAGGACTCTTAACTCTGATCTGTCCCATTCCCCTAGATTTATGCTTCTCCCATGCCCTGTGCTGGATTTTTAACTTGAGTTCTCTGGAGGGGAGAATGTCATTAATTTCTCAGCGTGAGCTGCTTAATCAGCCCTCCCAGACTTGGGTCGATTTGTAACAATTTGCCAGGCCTTCTGTGTGGAAGAGAAAAGCGCCTCTCTTCCCCTCTGCGCCCCCTCTTCCCCACACCCACGTGGCTCTTACTTCATTTTTTTAAAGGGGGGTTATGGCTGAAGCTCATTTAGAGAGAGATGACAAGCAAGGTGGAATAAAGCATTCTTACTATTTTCTCTGTACAAATAAAATTCTAGATTGGTCTCACTCAAACCTTCCCACTCCGTGAAGTGTTCCCCATTTTGGGAACATCTGCCTCAGATTTCTCTCTTCCCACCCCCAGCCCGGTCATTTTAATACAGTGAACTTTAATTCAGACTTAGTAGTAGCTTTGAAAGCTCCAGCCTAAAGACAAAGAATAATGCACATTCCCTCGCAGTGTATAACTAACCCCCACCCCTCCTCCTTTCCCTTGTGGCGAATTTATTTCCACACTGAATTCTCTCTCCAGCTCCTGGGGTTACCCTTCAGCCCTGGCTATGGGCCAGACATTTCTGTGGGCTGCATTCTTCCTTCAATTTTCTCAGCTTTGATTTTTTTTATCTCTTGCCAGGGTGAGCCCTGGCCTGCTTTTTCTTAGCAGTTGAGGGTCTCACAGCTGAAAAGGGTTGCCACGTCTAACTGGCCTCTCCTCCCTTTAATTCTTCTTTTTTCAGCCCAAGGCCTATTCCTGTAGGGTTGCCACGATGATTCCACTATGTGAACGTAAGAGGAGCCTGGCGACTGGATCAGGCCAAAAACCCGTCTAGTCCAGTATCCTGTTTTCACAGCGCCCAGCCAGGTGCCTTTTGGGAAGCCCATAAGCAGGACCTGGGGTCAACAGCACTCACCACTGGAGCACACTGCTTCTGACAGTGGAGGTGCTGACTCACTGTCTCCATACCTCCTTTAGCTTCTTAGACCGTATCCGCTCCCTCTGTTGCTACATATTTCTGCCCAGTTCCTCAAGATTTCCTCTCTAATTTTCCTCCTTTGGCCCCAATCCAAGCCCCCCCACACTCCACAACTCTTCCACTTGAATTCATAGGGTTGTATCTAGTGCTAGTCCTACCGAGAGTAGACGAGGGATAGAAGGATCTGTCAGTTTTGCTTCTCTCGGTGTCTCATTTTTCCAGTCAAATACGGTTCTCCACATTTCTGCAGCAATTTGTGATTTTTTTTAAAAAAAATCCTCATGAAAATTCTTCAGCATTTTTGTGTGAATTTATCCTAATAAAACATTTTGTAGACTTTTTTTTACTAATGTGCGTATATTTTGCAAGCAATTTTGCATTATATAATGCATTTTTGCTTGTTATTTTCACCAGTATATTTTCGCCAGGCCTTCAAGACCTGGCGCTTCAGGCAGGTTTACGGGTGGGCTAGGTTTTATTATTGTTGTTGAGATTTTTAATGTTTTAATGTATTTGTATGTTTTTATCTTTTATGTCGTCCAGAGTGGCTGGACAGCCAGCCAGATGGGCGACTAATAAATTTAATAAATAAATAAATAAATATTTTGTGCACACTTTCCCCTAATACATGTATATTTGTAAACATTGCAAAATTCGGAGAAGCGTGAATTTCTTTTTTATTTTTTTTATTTTTTTACAATAATTTTTATTCAAATTTTCATAAAACATACAAAACAAAATCATAAAACATTCAAAGACAAAAAACAAAACAAAACAAAAATGATTAAACAAAAAAATAAAATGTTGACTTCCCATTTGTCGCAGATCAAATCAGTTATAGGTCTACAATATATAACAATCCTGTCTCTTAAATTATATTATAAAATCACTTTCCTCCAGTAGTTATCTTAATTAATCATCAAATCTCATAAACATTACTTTATTCTTTCCACAAAAAGTCAAAGAGAGGTTTCAATTCTTTAAGAAATATATCTATCAATTTTTCTCCAAATAAACATGTCGATTAATCCATCTCATTAATAATAATAATAATCTTATTGTCATAACCATAGTCCAAATAAACATTTCGATTAATCCATCTCATCAAAATCTGTTAGGTCCAATAATTTCAATAGCCATTATTCCATTATCCCTATTAATTCCATCTTCCATCTTCAATAGTCCTGTTAAGTCCAGTAATTTCAGTGTCCAATCTTCCATTATCAGTATTCCATAATAATCTTGCTGTCATAGCCATAGTCATATAATAAGAGTCTGATGGGAATTTCCTCTATCCCAAATATTTTCTTGCCATTAATTCTGAACAAGTTGCTGAAATATTGTTGTAAAGTCATATCTGTGTTCTTCTTTTTTACAAAATGCACTGGCTCATCTCTTCCATTGTCACATGGCTGCAGTTAATTCCATAGATTTTCTCTATATCAAGCTCCATCACGTCATTCCAGTCCAGAAGATTATCCAAGCCATTGATAACTTTATCTCTAATATCTTCATTAATTTCTTCAGAGATAACGTTAAATTCCAAACAGTAGATTTTATTTCTAATATCCATAAACTCCAGATCTTTTTCCAATTCCACATTTGTTCCAATCTCCAGGGCTTGTATCTTCCCTTTATTTTTTCTTTTCTCATCTCTGATCTCATTCTCCTCTCTCACAGGATCCCCTATTTCTTTAAGCTCCTGCGTCATTTTGCTCAGTTCAATTTTCAGCTCCTTACTACCCTGTCGCAGGGTTTGTTTCGTTATCTCAATCTCATCCATTATTTTCTGAAACATAATTACTTCCAGATTCTCAGCCACTTTCTTGATTGCCATTTTTAAAACCACGAAAACAAAACAAAACAAAAATAAAGAAGAACCACTTCTTATTTCAGCAACAATTGGGTTAATATTCCAGGCTTGATGACATCACAGTATAAACAGAGCAGCCTGCCTTATCTCTCTATGTTCAAGAACACAAAACAAATTTAGTTCCCAGCATCAAAACAGTTAGTGGCGTCGTGAAGAAGCAGATTCGTCAAAATAAAATAGACCAAAAAGAGAATAGTCCCAGACAATATAATGTTCCTCGGAATAGAAATCCCTCTTCTGTTTATATCTTTAGAATGCACTTCCAGGACAGCTTTTTGCAATAGAAACAGAGATAAGCTGTTAATTTCGTGAATAACAGAGAAGAGTTATAGCTCACCCAGAAGTTCTTTAAAGCTGATTCATTTGACAAATCTCTTTTTGCTGCAACAATTTAAACCAAGTAAAAAAAAATAATAGAAAGAAGGGTGCTTGCCTGTTAGTCCGTTTTCTCTTTGAAGAAAAGATAAACGTATCGCATTAATCAGATAGAGCTTGTTCGGAAGTCTGTCCGGCATTGCTGGCTGGACCTTTTCTCATAAATTAATGAAATCCAGTCCTCCCAACAAAAACAGGCTTTTGAGGTTGATCTCTACGTTTCTCCCTGCCCGGGATAAATTTCATCAGTCAAAATAAAATGTTCTGACTGATTTATATCTGAATAAGCTTCTTTTGAGGCGGGAGCCCGTCTCAAAAGCAGGCACAAGCGAAGTCACCCTTCCCGGAAGTCAGTCACCCTTCCCGGAAGTCGGAGAAGCGTGAATTTCAAAGGATGGCTGTGTTTCTTTTCTCATTGTTTCAGAAAGTGTGAATTTAATGGATTGGCTTTAAATGCAAACTGAATGAAATTTCTCCCCCATCCTAAGAGTAGGCCCATTGAAATGACTAACATGAGTTCATTAATTTCAGTGGGTCTTCTCTGAGTAGGACTAACACTCCTCTCCTACTCAGCCTCCAATTTCAAGCCAAATCTGCCCAATTTCTTTGGGTCTTGCAGCATACATCAGTAACCTCTTGATAACCCCTCCTTTCCTCTAGATTCCCAAAGGGTACAGGAGCAAAAACAAAACAAAATGGAGAGTCTTACGGCACCCTAAAGGTATAAGAAATTTATTATGGCACAAGCTTTAATGGACTGGAGTCCAGTTTGTCAGACGCATGCAATATAATCCCAAATTGGCAATCTTATATACACATGGAAAGTAAGGTTGTAAAAGCAGTAAGGTCAGAGGGAAATTAAATGCAAGAAAAGGTACAGACATCCACAATCAGTTAGAGCTGGAATGCGTGCTTGTGTTTATTACCTGTCACTGCTGTTCTGAAGGGTCACTGTGCTTATTTTGCATGCATTCAAGCTTGAATTGAATTGTCGTCTGTACTTTTTGCATGCCATTTCCCTGTAATCTCACTGCTTGCAGTGCTTGCCTCCTCCGTATGAAGATATGCCTGCAACAGAGAACAAAACTTCATGCATCTGATGACATGGACTCTAGACTAGTGGTTCCCAAACGTAATCCCCCAAGGACCCCCTGAAAATTGTTGACGATCTTGGCGGACTACTGAAACGATTTTTTTTGCCTGTTCTAGCCATTGCAATGCACAGTGCTAGATATTTTTAACTGTATTTCTATTGCTTCTTTTATTTCTTATGCTGTATTATTTTAAGTATTCTTCACAGACACACTGCAGGCCACCTGAATGAAGCTTGCAGACCACAGTTTGGGAACCCCTCCTCTAGAGCACTAAAGCTGATGCTGTAATATATTTGTTAGTCTTTAAGATGTTAAAAGACTCTTTTTTTAAAATAAGAAAATGCTGATTTTGGTGGAGTAGATTTTTTTTCCTAAGAAAGACTTGGGTGGTAAGAATATTCATGTCTAAAATAAAAACCCTGTGCAGTGCTAGTATTTTTAATAGCTACTGCTTATACCTCTTTCCAAGATAGGCACATGGAGTTAGTTGCATGTGGAATGAGTGGAATGGTGCCACAGTGCTAATCCTGATCTGATGACATCACTGGATAACAATAATTAATATACAACCAGTCAGATTTGACTGTGTAATGGTATCAGTGAGGGCAGTTGAAAGTGAGAACAAGTGATGGCAATTTCACAAATAAGCAAACATAGAATTGCTTATTTCTGTGTTTCCAAATAATCACTGGAAGGGGTAAGCATTTCCCCCCCCCCAGTACTATCAAAAATGTTCATTGAAATGGTGGGTTGTTTCAGTTCAGTCCTAATTGTGATACAACCGTAAAAGAGGATGGTTTGAGAGTCCATGATACTCTTATGTGATCAAACCTTAGCAGGACCTGGACATGAGAGAGGTAGCTTCATGTCATTAGGAAGAGCACGGCATAAATGTAATAAATAAATTACCTTGATAAATGGGATGAGGCGGACTCACAGAGAGTGTTCTGATAGATATATTGGGGCAGCTGGGGAATGAGCCGGAGGTGGCTGAATTAAGCATTTGAATCACGCTTCATCCATTAAGTGCCCTCCCCAATTACAGGTTGGGTAATGAGGTAGCTTGCATAAAGTTACACTGACCATCACAGGTTAGCCCTATACTTCAGCAATTACAAAGCAAGGTGGGAGTCTCCCTGTAAAGTCTGCCTGCCCTGGTTTCTCTAATTACGGTGAATACCCCAATGGGAAGATTCCTCTTTAATATACACAAATTAAAACTCCATTTAGAGGTGTTCTGGGACCAAGTGGTAATTGACTTTGATCATGGAGAAACATGCTGCAATATAGATTAGGAAGTAATATGGTTCCTGTTGTAAAAGTATCTAGAAGGAAAAATATTATTTTACTAGGAAAGGCCCTTGTAGGATGTATAATCCAAACTTTACTGGCATCGATGGAGCCTGCAATGAATTGGTCCAGTACAATAAGATGGTGAAAAGCTGGTATATGGTGATGTATTATGACTTTTGGTTTCTTGGCCTGCTACTGCTTTGTTAGGATAGGCTAAGGGAAGTAGCTGCACACTTTATGTAAGACTTTTAACATGTTTATCTAGGCTAGCTAACACATTAGCCATCTCAAGAGGGATACCATAGAAATGGTGAATGTTCAGAAAAAGGGCCACAAAATTGGGGAGTTGGAAGGAGCCTGTACAGCCATTGAATCCAACCCCTGCTCAGTGCAGGAATCCAACTTAAAGCATACCCGATGGGTGGCTGTCCAGCTGCCGCTTGAATGCCTCCAGTGTTGGAGAGCCCACCACCTCCTAAGTGATTGGTTCCATTGTTGTACCACTTTAGCAGTTAGGACGTTTTTCCTGGTGTTCAGTCGAAATCTGGCTTGTAACTTGAGCCCTTTATTCCGTGTCCTGCACTCTGGGATGATCGAGAAGATATCCTGGCCCTTCTCTATGTGACAACATTTCAAGTACTTGAAGAGTGCTATCTTATCTCCCCTCAGTCTTCTCTTCTCAAGGCTAAACATGCCCAGTTCTCTGTTCATAGGGCTTTGTTTCTAGTCCTGTGATCATCCTCGTAGCTCTCCTCTGAACCTGTCCAGGTAGGAGAGGGGAGATTGTTCCATTGTGAGAGGAAATATCCTTGCACTGTTTGCCTTAGCGCTACACTGAATACAACTCCATGATCTGAAGCTGCGGCAAATGGCATGTTAATCTTATAAATTCACTGGCATTGTGGAGGATTGACCCAAGGAGCAGAGTAATCCAAAGAAACAATTATGGGGCAGAATGGGAGAAATCCTCTTATGCGTAATTGCTGGAGAGCTGCCTTTTAGGGAGTTACCAGTCTTCTCATTTAGGAAACCAAGTTTAGCCTTTGAGGAGTCCCAGCCCCAGTTTGAAAGCCACTGCTATATATGGTTCCATGCCAGTAAAATCTTGTGATGGTTCAGGAAAACTCCAAGATCATATTTGGGGGCGTGTACATATGTAAGTACATAAAACCCAACCGGCTTACCCTTTGCCTGATGCCCTTAGTCTCCTTAAGTAAGGTGGCCCTCTTCTGATCCCCACCCCACCCCAGACATCAATGGACCAGTGAGCTTTCCAATAGTAGTGTCAGCAGCATGATCTGTGGCCGGGGATGTAAGAACGCATCGATTTCTGTCCCAACCTGGGTTTCTATGTGCAGCGCTGTTTCCATTCCGCCACAGTTCAGCTTCCGACAAAAACATCCAACAAAACTGTGCTACTCAATTTGCTGTGGTGGAATTTTATATAATTAATTATATCATTCTACGCCATTCATTTTAATGCAAAGGAAACAGAAGTCCAAATGGGAGGGACGTCATCAATTGCATATTGTTTGTGGACTGAAAACAGCAACAACAGTGAATACTGGATTGATTTTTGTTACAGATACATGATGAATATGTGAACACAAGCAATTTTCACTTCCATTTCTATCAGTGTTCTCTGACATCCCTATCTGTGGCCGGTGACAGAAGCTGAACCACCCACAATTATAATTATCCACATGAAACATTGTTCCGGGGCATTGCAGGTTATTTTAAATGGTGGTTTCCTACCACTCCGTAAACCCCAATAGGCCAAGAACTGGCATGAGCACCTGTGATTCTTTCCAGTGTGATGGGTTCTCAGCAGCTGCCTAAGGGTTTTGGGTACTGCTGGGTCTTCTCTGTGCACAGATTTGAATAGCCCCAGAGATTTGCTTGCATAACAGGTGGCGGGCTGTTCTCCATGCAGTGAAAATCATTTAGATATGCAGAGGTAGAAGGGCAGTAGGTGACTCTTAGTGCTTTGTGTGGGCAAAGACCCCCTTGAAATACTTTGATCTCCTGGGGTAATTAAGGGAGCCTCTTGAATTGGAAGAGCTGACTCTTGAAATAGAGAAAGTCAAAATAGAAAGATTAACTGCCTAGCTTCAGAATTTCTTTCTTGGAAATTTTCAAAAGGTTGTGCAATATCTAGGGCAAATGTTTTCTTTTTAAACAGCAAGCAAGTTATTTGTGAAGTTTTTCTCGGTCCAGATGTTTAAGGTGTACGCAGTGGGGATCTAAGGTCCTGCTTGCAGATCCATCCAGGAAAAAATACATGGATGACCAATTCTGATGTAATGTTTCATGTGATCCCACCAAACAGTTATGTCAAAAAAAAGGTGTATCTGAGATACTGAACGCTTTTGATCTCTAGCTACCTTTCCATTGTATTGAGAATGATTATTATTCGTATACATGCATATACCGTTTAATTGGCAAGGTGGCTTCTAAGCAGTTTGCAAGTATAAAGCCAATTACAAAAAATATAAACGCACATAATTAAAGTACACAATAAAACAATTTTAGCAAAACATTAAAACAAAGATACACAATTAAAATGCACAATAAAACAAGCCCATTTAAACAGCAGCACATCCTCCCAAATTAACGGCCAAGCAGACATGGCTGGGCTTTCCCCATTTTATTTTATTTTATTAGATTTATATCCCACCCTTCCTCCCAGATTGGAGCCCATGGCTGCAATCTTGTATAATGTGAGGAATTTGGGTCCAGTTTTTAGAGACAAGAGGGAGCAGAACTATCCACCTATCAGCCTCTTTTCTCTCTAGCCTCATTGTGGAAGTTCTTTTCTACCAGCCAAAATAATGTCACTGTATTAGAGCTTGACTAAGGAGAAAAATACGTGGGGAAAATAAGGCATGGGTAGATGGAGGGCTTCATGTGCGTACACACCTGTATGCTTAATTGGCTCTAGTAGGTGAACTCCCCTACCCCCTTTATACATGATTCAGTTAGAGCCAGGTGTGGGTCTGAGTATGCACTTGAAACCGGCCTTTTAGCGTTGCAGCTCCAGCCCTCTGGAATCAGTTACTAACTGCAATTAGACAAGTGCCTAATATTTAGCTGACCACTGAAGGCATTTTTGTTTAGGAAGGTTTTCCTTGAAGGGTGCCCCAGACATTTTATGGAGTCATAATTGTACAATCGTAGACATTGTTTTCTTACCTCCAGTTTACCAAGTTTGTCATCTTGTGCATTTTATATTTTGTCTTGCTTTATGTTATTGGACACCGCTTTGTTGACCTTTGGTTGTGAAGCGGTTTATAAATCTGCAAATATTTATACATATAAAGAATGTAAAGAACAGGCAAAGACATCAGATGAGGATCCCTAGATCCTCCATAGATGGAGTATGTGTGGGAATGATACAGGTTCATTAAATTTATGCATGACTTAGAGAAATATTTTTTCTCTCCTTCTTGTAAATGAAACTCTGAGTCATCCAATCAAACCTGCAAGTGGTAGATTCAAAATACAGAAGAAAATATTTCTGCATGGTTATTTTATAGAATTCACTGGCATAAAGTGTGGTGGCAGCTCACTAGCACAGATGGCTTTAAAAAGAGCCTTTGGCAAGTCCATGGAAGGAAGCTGTTGATGGATCTAGTCACCATGACAGCAAAATGGAACTTCCATATTAAGAGGCAGTATACCACTGAATCTCAGTTGTTGGGGAGGGAATAATGAGGGTGGGTTGTTAGACTTACGCTCTTACCTTTCCCATTCATCTACAGTGGCATACCAGCAACAGCTATAGTGCCGTCCATTCCAGGTTGTGTTCCTAATCAGGACCCCATTTCCAATTTAGTGATAGGAAAGTGAAATCAGAGACATGTCTTGGGAGAAATCCCCATGTTTCTCTTTGCTCCTGGGATGCTCCAGTCCTGATATAGTGATGGGAAAGTCAGTACCTCAATAAAGCAATACTAATTTTCACTGTTTCTGATGCTCTTTCTCATGTTTGGCATGGCTAGGGGACTTCTCCCTCACAAACTTGCCCTTTGAAACTGCAGGCTAGGAGACACACTCCTGAGTAAATCCCAATAAGGCTAATTGCCTGAGGCTGCTCTGTCAAATGGCAGGGTGAGGCCCTTTGCGTATTGTGGTAGGCTGGGATGCTGACTTGAACAACAACCCCGTGCTGCTCTTTCTGTCTGGAATGCTGAGGCAGAAGATGGGTGTGAAGATGTATTCAAACAGATCTTGGTTCAATAAAGGAGCATACCTGTTTTAACTCTGAATTGGAGGCCCTTCTTCATGTGCCCCATCCGAAGGAGGTGTTGGAGAGTGGCAACGGGCCTTCTCAGTGGTGGCCCCCCATTTGTGGAATACTCTCCCCATGAAGGTGTTCCTGGTGCCGTCATTATACATCTTTATGCGCCATGCAAAAACATTTCTCTTTTCCCAGGCATTTGGTTCTTAACTTTGGAAGGCTTTTGGAGGGCTTCTATTGTGTAGCCTTCCTAAAAAGGCTTTCCTCTGCCTCCTTATGTACTGTTTTGGTTTTTAACTTATATATACAGTAGGGCCCCGCTTTTCGGCGGCCCGCTAATACAGCGTTTTTCAATTAGAGTAAGGCCCCACTCATATGGCACTTGTTCCGCTTTTATGGTTTTTTTCGGGCTCGGGCACCATTTTATTAATGTTCTGCTTTTCGGCAGGGGTCTGGAACGTAACCTGCCATATGAGTGGGGCCCTACTGTATATATACCCCAAAAGACTTAAAGATGTTACTGCAGCAAAAGGTGAATCTACCAAATATTAATGTGTGAGGGTTGAATACTTATGCAAGCAATATGTTTCAGTTTTTTCTGTTTCTTACAAACATTTCCCAACATAAAACCAATGTCACCTTCCAATAATTGATTTCGAGTTTCAGTGCTTGAAAATAAAATACCATAAAGAATGAAATTACAATGTACAATTTGTAACTCAGTAATATGAGAGCATTGGTTGGGGGTCTGATTACTTTTGCAAGGCAACCCTATCCCAAACTGATGAAAGACTGGCAATCAACCATTTCTTCTTTACCTCCCCAAAAAACCTACTGTCTGCTAACAGCATTGAATGGCATCACCAAAGTCTGATTAATTTCCTAGCATCTGCTTGTCCAAAAATCACATAATTTCATCTGAGGGAGTGAGAGAGGTAGAGTTAGAGACAGCTGTGGGATGGTCACCTTGGTAATTACTGTCAGATTTATCTCAGAGGGAAACAGAGAGAGAGAGAACGGGAGCAAAATATTTCCTTGAGGTTAAATGCATCTGGAATAAAAGGCATTGGTAAACACTAATGGATTCGGTTTATTTCTGGTCTGAGGTAGAGCTACATGTTACAAGGAAAACCGATGTTTCTCATAAGGCAAATGAGGGGCTTGGGAAGGTGCTGGCTGAGGAGAATTGCTGGATGGGAAGGAGGGATTTAAATAGCCCACCCCTCTCCCCCAGATCTCCCCACCAAATTTGTTTGATTCCTCTCTGTGCTGCCCTTCAGTATAAAATAATCTCAACCGTGAAAACCGTTACAGAACATTTTTGTTCAAGGGTTTAACATGTGTACCGCCTTTCTGACTGAATAACACTTTTTGAAAATCATCATGGCCTAACAGTTTTTGAAAATGACAACAGCTTACCATTAAAATTCTGGGGAAATAAAAAGGCCTTCATGCGGCATAGACTAGATCAGGCCTGGGGGACCTCAGGTTTGCCAAGAGGGAATGTGGCCCTTGCCCTGAAAAAGTTTCCCCACCCCTAGAATAGGAAGTAGGTGCCAGACAAATGCCTCTGCTGGCTATCTTTTCCCCAGCCAGACTGCTATTAAAGGCAGGGGAACAAGACCAATAAATAAAATAAAAGTGGGTAGGCCCACTCGTAGCCAGCCATCTGTTGGGATCACTAGTCAAGATGGAAGCTTGGCTGGCTGGTTGCGATGCTTTGGCTGGTGGTGGGATAGTGATTCCCTTCCTTCTTCTGGGCTCTGTAGAGTATACGGCATTTTGAAGATGTGCATTACAGAGAGAGAGGACGGGACTTTATTTGAGATTGAGAAAATTGCCTTCACTGGAAGATTTGGCTCAATTAAAGGTCAGTGGCTCGGAACTGAAGACAAAAAACGTTGGCCTGGAGGGCTTTGCCCCCCTGGAAGATTAAACAAGAAGTAGTGACAAAGGCTACTGATCTATCCGGCCACGCCAGGGTGTTTTTTTTTCTCTCCAGGGTCCCTCTTTCAACACCATCTTAGAAATCAATTAGTGTCTTCAGCCTGGGGGCTTTTACTCAGGCCTTAATTTAAAACGCTGTAATTGATCACTTTGGTTATTTATTACATTTCCTTTTCCCAGCTCTAGCAAGTCAACAAGCTAATGAAAGGCCAGCAATGTGTGAGGTTTCATTTGTTTCCCTCTGTGCTTCCTCCCCCCTTCTTAAGGTCTTCTATTTTTTTTTCTGCTGACTTCTGTGGATTTCTCCTTACACATACACCCCAACCCCAAATATGTCTCTTCTGCCTCTCTAAGCATGGCTTGTCTTGACTTCTTACAGTGATCTGTCAAAATCAGTGGCTTGTCCCAGCTACCTCCCGCACTCCATCAACCTGTCCTAAGAGGAGTCCATTTTGTTGGCCATCTGAATAACTATCTTTGTTTCTGTCCGCCACACACAGAGACTTCCTAACCCCTTCGTTCCTTTCCTGCTAGTCTCCTTCCTTGTTGACTCTGCTGACTATGAACTTCTGCCTGCTTTGTTTGGTTCCGTCATAAGTCACTGCTGGCGATGCAAGGATAATCAAGAAGCTTAGTCCTTCAGGCAGTAGCATAGTGGCAAATTCAGAAGTGCGGGGTCCCTTCATAATAGTCACAGCCACACCCCTCCCCCCTTTTTTTTCTTTTGCTGTTGGGTTAAGAATGAGATCCTCGTTAATGCCTTCTCCCACCACAACAGATGTCCATGGGAGCCAATCAGCACAAAAGAGGAGAGTGTTACCTACTAAAAAGGGTCTTCTCAGTAGCTGACTCAGCTCCTTTCACTGATTGGCTCCAATCAGCAGGAAAGGACAAGGAAGCATGTTAGAAGACACTTCTCAGTGGCTAACGTACTGCCCTTTCATGCTGATTTGTTCATAGCATTCTGGAGACTTAGGGACCCTGCTGCTCAAAACGTAAGGGGTCTAAGAAACTCACCCAACACCTTGGATGAATACATCCCTGCCTCAAATCCAGTTGCTGCCCTGGGCTTCTACTGGGTGGGATATCAATCAATCAATACATTTTGAACATAGACAAATTGGCCGCAGCAGATAACAGAAATATTTGAATCGTCAGGATACTGATTAAAATGTGGGCCCACACCAGTCTGTTTTCATGTGAGCTGACTTGTCTGCTTATGGAGCTCGCTGTAATTTTTCTTTCTTATTCACATTTTTGTGGCATTTCACTCCTAGAACAATATGTTGTTTGGTAACAAAAAACCTGGAACAGTATGTCGTTTAGTAAGAATTATGGCGGGGGATAAAGAGAGAGAGAATAGTGTGTAACCAATATATATGCTGATTTTATATATAAATTTATTTATTATTTAATGTATATGCCACCCTTCCTCCCAGCAGGAGCCCATTTAAATTCACTTAAATATGAATTTAAATACAATTTTTGTGGGTTTTTTAAATGGTTACCACCACCTCCAATTACACACTTTTTTCCTGTTTCACCCCCCACCTCCCCAATTCCAAATTATTTAAAGTTGTGATCACCTGTGGTCATTTAGCATGCCATAGAAATGTAGGATATCAATTAATTAATTAGCACAGCACTGTGGATGTACATAGTACTTTATTGAGCCTCTCTGAAAGGGTGACTCCCTGCCCCATTTAGAGTGGAACGACCTAAATTTCAACAGAACGGGAGATACCATAGAGAGGGGAGAGAAAGGAAGACAGGCCAAGCCAGCAAACAGAGAGAGGGGGAGGGTAAAGTGCAACAACTGACCGTGTGGGAATTTAATATTATTAAAAGTTAATAAGCCTGCCCTCAAAATGAAAAGCAAGAGCCTAATTACTATGGGAAAAGATGACCAGCAGTGGCACTTCATCAGTGATAATCAGAGGCACAACTTATTAACTCAGCCCCTTAAAGGAAAAATATGGCGGACTGTGTACTTTATAATAATAATTTCAGCTACATAGCATCTTCTCCTCCCGCCCCACAAGTTTGCAATTGCAGCACTCTGCATAAACGTAAATACTGTTGAAATCTCATTTAAATTCTATTTTAATACCACTGGTGCGACGGCTACCGAAAAGGAGCTTAAGAGAAAATAAAATAGTTTCAATTAGCGGTGAGAAATGTAGCCAAAACACAACAAAACCAAAAGCGTGTCCATTCAGAAGTGTTAAGCGTTGTAGCGAGATGGCTTTTTAAAACTCTGCTTAAATGCACTTTCAGTAGATCGGGAGCCTTCAGTGGCAGGCTGAAGAGGCATTGCCCGTTGCCCGTGAGGTGAAAAACATTGTTAAGAAGGTGTTTGTGTCTCAAGTGCCTTTCTTTCCGACTTGTTGAGTAGACAAATGGCAGAGCAAATGTCACTGATTGGTCCAGAATGAAATGGCTTTGATTGAGACATTGGGCACCCCAGCTCCTCTCTTTAATGCTTCCATTTTGCGTTTCAGAGTTCTTAGTGCTTTGAAGGATATATTTCCTTTCTTTTTATCTTTCACTCATATTTCCAGATCTTTCATTTATTTTAAGCTACACAGAGGAAGATACAGGTTAAAGCATTAGGAACTGCCAAATAGTAAAAGCAATAAGCGGTCTAGAGACATTGTGAAGTCGTCTGCCTTGGAGGTTTGAAAGCTATGAGGGTAAGATATGTTTGAAGACTTCCTTATGTGAGCCAACTCCTTCCCACAGTTCAGATCATTTCCATGTATGAACTTAAGGGGAATTTCGTAAAGATTAATTGCAGTTTTGATAACTAAAGATGCTCATCCCTTATTTGCATGGCAAAAGGAGAGATGTGCTCATATTCTGCTTACTTAGAGCCACTTTATACCTTGAAGTGGTACAACTCCCTTTGATCTGATCCGGCAGGAGCTCTTCTTATAAAACCAAATCATGGATCAAGGAAGCTTTCCTGTGGTTGTACGAGATATCTGAATTGATACTAGTCATAGTTGGTAGCAAATCAGGATAAGCCATGGTTTTGATGTGAGTTTGCAAACCATGGTTTGTGCTAATTGTAATTTGGCATATTATCTAAATTGACAAAGCATAGTTATAGTCGCTGTTTTCATTGTGAGGGGCTTTATTAAAAAAGTGAAAATTAAATTCTGAAGCTGAGAGCTCAAAGAAAGCAAACTGAAGGGGATAAGCAGCTTTTAACCATGGTTAATGATGAGTTGGACAAAACCATGTGTTGGCGTGATAGCTGATCCACTGAGAGCTTTGGGAAGTTGGATTTGAGACTTGGTAGCTAGAATTGCTCATCCAGTTACAAGATTGTTTTTCTTTGCTATGAGAGAGTTGTGAGACAAGTTTGTAGCTTTGACCTTCTCCCCTACATTCAGTGCTAAGCTGCCTTCTGGAACAAATTCTGGCATGAATGTATAAACAAAATGGCAAAGTTGGGAGACGGTCTCTTTCCATTTTTCCATTCTTAATTGCATTGCGCTGATGCTAATGCCACTGTAAACTTTCTTGGAGAATATGCAGAGTACATTTTTGGGACGGGGTGGGTACATGTGCCCTCTTAATCAGGAAATGCCATTTTAAGTATGGGGAACGGCTAATCTGGGAAACTGCAGAGAGCCCAAAGGGAAGTTTGGTTCATGATTAAATATGAAATGTTTATGTTGTGAAAGAGAGAGAAAGAATAAAGGAAACTGCTTTGCTTTCCTCTGCTCTTTTAGAAGGTGATGGCTAATCGTATAAACAAACTCTGTTGTATATACCATGCTAGCACACTGCTTTATTTTTATTATTAATTTTTTTTTAAATGAGCCTTCTCATTCCTTAACTTACTATTGATTCACCACTGGTTTGACTTGCATGATCCACAGGGATGAGCAAAGCAGTGCATGCTGGCATTGAGCAAATCCAATAGGTGTTTCAGCCTTGCTTCTCCAACCTACCCCTTGCACCCTTGACCTGATTAGGAGAATGCTGGCATTTCATCAAGCCAAAAGCTCTGTTCTGTTCCCTTTCGATCTTCCTGCAAACAGCAAAAGGAGAAACAAGATGGAAAGAGTTGCTACGCTGTTGAATGCTGGGTGCCTTAGTTGATTTGTTTTGTGCAAAGTCCTGTTATCTAGGCATAGCGATGGACAAGCCTTCTCCCTGCTTGCCCTGACTCTCAGTCCAGAAGGGATGGGGGAGAAATTTGATTCAATTTGCATGTAATGATGAACCTACATAATTCACACTTTCTGAAATAATATGCAAACTGAAACACAGCCCATCCTTCAAAATTTGCACTACACATTTTGCAGTGCTATTCTCCAGCCAAGTAATTGTGTATAGAAATGCATATATTGGGGTAAAGTATGCATAGAAATGCATATATTAATGAAAATAGCATAGAAAATGCATTAGGAGAAACTGCTTTGCAAAGAGTGTATATTCAGCAAAATTGCATACAAAATGTGTATATGAGAAATTCACACTAAAATGATAATGAATTTTCATGAGGACTTTTTATTAAACATTGGCAAGCTGATGAGGAAATATGGAGTCCTGAACTGAAGTTTGAAAAAACGAGATCAGAGAGAAACCAAAATGGTCAGATCCAACAACACCCTTAATTCAGAAAGTCTTCGCCTCAGACAAGTTAGTTTGAGTTCCATTTGGAATGAGCCTCAAGTATTTTATCTATGAAATTATATTTGTACCCTACTTTACAGCCAAGGTTGGCTCCCAGTTTACAAAACCAATCGGGTCATTTCAACTTGGTCTCAAACTGAGCTAGTCAGTGTGGGAACACTAACCTCTTCCTTGTAAATCATTCCTAGGTTAAAGATGGACAGAGGGTGAAGGTGAGGCCTTTTCAGAAAACCAGCAACAAGCACAGAAGGGGTTAAGTACCCCTGCCTAACACCCACACATTTTAGGTTTTCAAGTACCTGACCTGCGTCCATCTTATCTCTGCAAACATGGGGGATTGGGAGCATTTATTTGCCAATAATAAGACATGTGTTCTGCCCTCAGACCCACCCTGCAAAAACCAGTCCAAACTGCAGCTCTTAATGAACCTCAGTGTTCAGTGTGTTTCTAGGGGAAGAGAACTCTGTGGTTGGGAGCAGCCACTGATAATACCTGTATGAGCCCGGCTGGCCAAATCTGACAAATGGAGGCTATAGTCAAGAATCCATAGTCACTTGCTCTCGTAGATTGTGGTTGTGAACAGGAAAGGATAGATTCTTGTAAAACATGGATTGGGAACCTATGGCCCTCCAAATGTTGCTGGACTTCAATGGCCAGGGATGATGGGAGCTGTAGTCCAACAATGTCTGGCCACAGGCTCTCCATCACTGCTCGAACAAATCCTAGGCCCAAGCCATTAAGATATTTATATAGATCCAAAGCAGTATGGAAAGCTAGCGCCAATGCTAAAGCGCTACGGTTTGGACTAGGGAAGTAGAGAACATGCGACTCAGGCACAGTCTTTAAGTTTCAAAATTCTCCTTGGCAGAGAAGCAACCCCCCCCCCAAAGATGACTTTTCTCGTTGCTCACCACAGCCATGCACCTGTTTGGCCTAAACTGGCACCTGCAGCCGATGGAAGGGCCGATGTATGAAATGACGGAAGACACGGCCAGCAGTTGGCCAGTGCCAACGGACGTCTCCTTATATTCCTCAGGGGGCACGGGGTTAGAGTTACCTGACAGGAAAGGCAAAGGAGCCGGCGAAGGTACGGTTGGTGTGTTGTCCTTGTTGTGAGTCCTCTGTGTCTGCCTCTGAATTCCAGACATCCATCCTCATAACTTCATAGCCCTCTCCTCCAGGGCCACTGCATCCTGGAACTTTCCCACTTCGTCACATTCTAGAGTCAGTAGTTGTCCATCCATGTTTCCATCAGTCCCTTGTTCGACATTCCCTACAAGTCCTGAAGTGTGCATTACCCCATAACGATGCATCCAAAGCCATTCCTGATGGGAAATATCTCTTTCAGATGCATTTGGGGATATTTCTCCACAAAAAATATGTCTCATTTCCTCTTAACCAGAAATGTTTTGCTGACCTCAAATGTTTTTCAACACTCCTTCTTTCACAGGGCTACTGAACGCTGATAAAATTCTTGCTTATTCAGCTTGTTGGCATGGGGTTGTTGGTGGAGACGATACCTAATAACACAATATGAATTAAGAACCACTGGAACCACAAGCCTTAATTGGCAGCCTTCAAACCACTTATTGAATTAACCCATTTTGGAAGTCAGTGGAATAATCACAACAAAAATCACCACGTTGCTCAACTTTGATCCGGGTGACATCACTTTTCTTGTCAAAACTCCATTGCTGATGAAATGAGAGTGTTACTTTTTCCTCATCCTGTGACCCACAGCCAAGATATCCTACTAGATTCCTGTATATTCACTTAAATTTAATATTCAAAATTAAATGTTAGAATGTCAGGAATCAAAGTCTGAGATTGGCACCTCTAATTTAGTAATCTGAATATTTGGGGGGGAGGGAGAATCCAGTTCCCTATATATATACACACTTTCCTCCACCTCTTTTTCCTCAAAAATCCATACCAGCATTCAGATACCCTTTTCCTCCTTTGGTCATTGAAGTTATCCCCAAAGCGGTTAATTTTATTGTTACAATTTATCGCCCTTATCCTAAACATTTTATTTAGAAGCAAAGATGAGTGATTACTTACTTCTGCGTAAATGCCAGTTTAATATCTGGAAGCTGTCCTCTTCTTAATTGTCCTGTGGTGGGTCCTTGCCTTGTGTGTCATTTCCTGGCTTCCTCAAGATGCCATGAGGAATTGGTACTTACTGGAATTAGTAAGCTGCAGCTGTTCAGAAGCACATAAGACCAGTCTTTGCTCAGGAGAAATGAAAAAAAACACTGACAGCTTGACAACCTATGAGATAGCAGCTAATGAGGAATCCATGGCAGAAATACCTGCAAAAGGTGAAGTCCTGACTTTTTTTTCCCCCAAAAGCAAGCATTAACCACTTTTGTGGTGGGTCAGGATTTGGCTCTAGGGATGCAGTGGGCATGTTTATCATCCCTTCCAAAATGGAAAGGTGTCATGCTGATGAAAGCAAGGTGTTTTGAACGAAATTCTAGTTAAATTAAACTGTCTCACTTATGGTTCATGTTGCAACTCCTGAGTCCCTGCCTCTCCTTCGCCCATGGGCACTGCCCTATCCAATATCATTCTGCTTATCATAACCACTGGGGTTCTAGTCCAGCTACCATATTTTCATTTGTGTTCTTGGGGATGATGCAGTATACATTTTTTTAAAAAAAGATTAGCCACTGTGTATGATCAAGCAAGGAGAAAATATGGAAAGCATAGGAGCCAGAATTGGGGGAGGGAAGCCTGCGAAAGTGACCAGAAACAACCGGTTGCAAGCTATGTCATAGCACAGGATCAACAGGTCTGAGGATAGGGCCGAGTTTCCTGACTGTTTAAACTGGGTAGCATTGCTGTAAGGTATTTAACTTGCCAATCCTATACAATTATAACTGGTTGAAGTTTCTATTGGAATTGGCCATCCAGGTAGAAATGGAACTCTGGAGTGCTGTGACCCCAGTTCTCAACTGAGGCAGTCTGCCCAGAAGGATACCATGTCAGTAGCAGAGAAAGCCACAAAAAGGTCCAGGAGAATTAGCAAGGTCACACTTCCTTTGTCCATCGAAAGACAACCCCATGGTTTTCATATCATGCTAAGCCAAACTGTGGCTTAGCAGGAACCCTGGGTTGTGGTTAAGCAGACTAACCGCAAGCTGTAACTTAGTTCGCTTGTATGGTCCCAGACGTTTGCGTGGGCCCACTAAAGCCATAGTTTGGCTAAGCACGACATGCAAACGAGGTCAAAGGCTGTTTCAGTACTAAAACTGGAACAGAAACCAGACTGAAATGTATCCAGATGACTTGTGTCATCAAAGCGTTGCTCACCCACTGCCCACTTGAGTACCTTGCCCCCAAAGGGAAGATTTGTGACTGAAGCAGCACCAGGACCCAGAGAGAGCTTCTTTCAGAGTTATTGCATGTCCACCTCCATCAGGGCAGCTGAGGCCACCCTTCGTGTAGCCAGGAGGGGCAAGCAAGCAAGTGGCAGAGCGCATCCCTGCATGCATCCCTGTTCATGTCCTTGAGCCTCAGTAACTCATCTAACAAAATTGGTCTAGATGGTGCTCATTGGCTAAGTGGATTCATAATTGAAGAGGGTGCATGTGTTCTAAATTAGTTACTGTTAAGGGCATTGTTCCAGTCAGGAGGCACAGATGGAACAGAGACTCACTCAGATGCACAGGGAATGGGTTCCTCTGTGGACACATGAAGAAGAAAAAATCTCACCCTAATCCTAATGGAACATAGGAAGTTGCCGTATAGTGAATCAGCCCCCTTGGTCCGTCTTGCTCAGATTGGCCGTGGCTGTCCACGGTTTCGGGCAGGAGTCCCTCCCAGCCCTGCCTGAAGATGATGCTAGGGCTTGAACTTGGGACCTTTGCATGCAGATCAGATGCTGTACCACTGAGCTGCAGCCCTACAGCACAAAAACATGCTTTTTACATGTTTGAAAGATGAAACTTTTGGGGTGTAACAGTGGAGTAATCTCTAGTTTTATTTCAGGTGACAGGGAAGAAGCAACTGCCAGGTGGCTCGTCCTTTGTTCATTGCCCCATGCTCATAGTTACAAATCTGAAAAGAACTCCTGACAGCTGGATTTCCGTATATACACCAATACCACCCACTTGTTTTAAATAAAGTCACACCAGAGCATCTAACCTGATGTGTCCACAGGGGGAGTTTATGCTGACTTGATAACAGATGGAATCACTTAACATTTTAAGTAGACGTTTTCTATCTAGAATAGGAAAAAAATTATTTTATGGCTTCAAGAATATGCTACCAATCATGACCTTGCCACTAAACATGCCCTGTCAGGGAATTTGGCTGTATAAAAAGGTGGTGGATGGAGAAGGTGTTTTAATTCTTGTTTCCCCAAATGCTGCTTAGATTTTTTTTTTCTAAAGAGGAAAGACAACAAAAATCCACACAAACGTGGCATCAGTTCCTATGATTATTTTAGTTTATCTTCCTGAGAGCTCCATTTATTTTATTCATTTTTTTCCTGTTTAGGGTAGAGCTGTGCACGAATGGCCTTCTGAACTTCACCACCCTGGTTGCAGGGAGAAAACAATAGGTGGACCATTTCATGGAATTTCTCCCATTGAGGAAGGGAAATTCTTCCAACTTTTCTCAGGAGGAATGCTCATCATTAACAATGGCTTCCTCTTTTTTGCTATGGTTTTTGTTGTGCTGCTGCGTTGGTATCAGTGGTGGCTGGTGTCCAACAGCAGGTGGCGCCAGAGCCAATGACAGGCAGAGCCAACTAATTCTAGTTTT
This sequence comes from Rhineura floridana, assembly GCF_030035675.1. Taxonomy (NCBI): domain Eukaryota; kingdom Metazoa; phylum Chordata; class Lepidosauria; order Squamata; family Rhineuridae; genus Rhineura; species Rhineura floridana. The sequence goes on from NC_084484.1 coordinate 178,988,621, forward strand.
GCCCCTGTCCTTCTCCCTGCCAAGTTCTGCAAGAGCAGCACTGAAACTAAGGAGGCAGGCAAGTAAGAAGGAAGGAAGATCAGGGCTGGCTGAGGACAGTCTGAGGTTGATGGAGCAGTGCCCCATTCACCCTAATGGAGCAGCTTCCCTGATTGGGAGCCTGGGCACCGTTTTTCATCCTGCACAATGCCCCTGAGCTAGCATCGCTCCTAGGAATTGTGGTGAGGGTGCATGGAATTGTGGAGAATATTTGGGGAGAAAATCTGCAAAGTGGCCTTTTTTTTAGAGGGGTGAGAAGAAAAATCTCAAATGTTTTATCAGAAATAAAAAATGTCTTCTGAGACATGTCGGCTCAGCTCTAGTTTAGTGTCCTTCTTTCAGTCAAACATAACATAGCCAGATTTAATGATTCAGGAAGATGAGACAGTTGAGAATTTTCTTAGAGTAATAAAAAAGCTGGCCTTCCGGCCTTTTATTGCCCTCTTTAGAGCCTAAAGATGCTAGATGATGGCCATGTGCACTGTTGAAATGCTATGTTTTGGGGGGCGATGTGAGACTGCTGAGCAATCAGAAGCCACTCACCGGGTAGAGAGGAGCCACTATGATCGCTTCCCAACCGGAGGGACACTTACCTGGAGAGACAAGGTGACTGGGAGGTCGGCACTGTCAGGAGCACCAGATTGCCTCCACTGGCGTGTTTGCCCAGCATCGACCTTCCGACCACTTTGCCCTTCTTCCTCCCAGGAAGCAATGCCACCCTACCCACACGTCTTACCAAAATGCTTTCATGCATCCTTCGAATTTTCTCGGATGTTTCTTTCAAGCAGGAATCTCCAGATTTGGTGGTAACTCTGAGCCTGCCTCCAGCCATGGTTCACTTATTTGCAGTGTGGAAATGCACCCCATAACGTAGGGTAAACAACTCCTCTGGCTTTGTGGCTTTAATAATAAGTATGAAGAGGTACAATGCAGGGGAGGAGCATGATCATTTCCACTAGCCATCATCATAGACTGCCACAGAGGTGATGATTGGGAGCAGCATTATAATTATCTGATCCCACATTTTCTTTTATTTTCCTGTATCTCAGCAGGAAAGCCGAGTAGTTTCTTTCCAGATGACAGTTTTATAGACACTGGGGAGATTGACGTTGGCAGGCGAGCCATGCAGAAGATCCCTCCTGGTATCTTTTGGAGATCTCAGGTGTTCATTGACCACCCAGTGTATCTGAAGTTCAACGTTTCATTAGGAAAGTCTGCGTTGGTTGGGATTTATGGCAGGAAAGGCCTCCCTCCTTCACACACACAGGTAAGAAGAATGCAATCATCTTGGGGTATGTTGAGCTCAGAGAATATACGACTGCAGCTCTGCTGCTTGGGGCCCTATAATCTCCCAGGCCGGGAGATAGTATTATTATGTAGGTTCCGTCCTCTCGCCTCGCTGTGAGGTCCCAGGGGTGAGTACTTTAAAAAGACAATATTAAAAGCAGCTAAAACAGGTTACAATCAAGAGGATCTGGTGGGTCCTAACATATAAGGTGGCAAAGGTACAGAGGTGCGCCTTGACATAATGAAGGTGCCAGATGACCTCTTGGGAAGGGAATTCCACAACTTTGGGAATGCCCTCTGCCAGCTCCCAGCCCCCCCCCCAAACATCTGAGGGTGGTGGAACTGCCAGCCCCCTCTGCTGATCTCAACACCTGAGAGGGTCTGTAGGACTTCCACATATTTGGGGCCTGTAGTGGGGATCGTATCAGTAGTCAGACCATTAGTCCATCTTACACATTGTTGTCTCCTGCAGCCACTCTCAAGTCCCACAAACACGGCTGAAATAGAAAAAGGAACCAAAAATTTAAAAAATGGCACAGGAAAGGGGGACAAATTTCTAAATATTAGTGGACGTAGATAGCAAGCTTGTGGTGTAGCGGTTCGAGTGTTGGACCTGAGAGATCAGGGTTCAAATCCCCATTTGGCGCGAAGCCCAGTATTTGACCTTGGGCTATAACCCTTCACAGGATTATTGTGAAAATAAAAGAAGGAGGGGGAGAACCATGTGTGCCACCTTGAGCTCCTTGGAGGAAAGGTGGCACATGAGTGTAAATAAATAAATATCAACCTTGGGCTGCCTTAGCAAAAGATTCCAGATGGGCTGTGAGCAAACATCTGTCTAACAGTGGTGTCAGAAATGGAAGATGCCCTGTGGTGGAGTTCCATCACGGAGAAGACCCTCTCTCATGTGCCCACCCCCATGCCTCAGATGGCAGTGGAACATGGAGACTTCCCCCATTATTAATCAAAGCATACTGCCCGGCTCATGTCAGAGGAGGCAGTCCATTCGACCGCAATTTTATAGGCACTTAGACTGGAGCAAGTCCCTTTGTAGACAAGTATAGCTACTTTTTACTTTACTTTCTACCTTTTAAGCATTTGTAGGTGCCTCAATTTCTCATTAATTCCCAAATACCTATTTTACCAGTAGCATCTACTACAGCAGAATATTTGAATGCAGGGAGTGCATATCTAAAGACAATGTAGTCTGGATAATTGGTCAATTACCTGTTTTGGATGGGGTCGTACTCACCCTGAACGAACAGGTTCATACATAGTCTGGGTGTGCTCTTGGATCCATCTTTGATCACTAGAGGGCCAGGTGACTTCAGTGGCTCAGAGTGCCTTTTACCAGCTTCAGCTAGTAAGACAGCTGCAGCCATTTCTGAACGAGAATAGCCTGACCGCTCTTGTGCATACGCTCTGTGTGGGGCTGTGTGTGGGGCTGCCCTTGAGGTTGGTCCAGAAGCTGTGACTAGTGCAAAATGTGGCAGCTTGGCTGCTCACTGGTACAGAATATTGCTATCATATTATGCCACTGCTGAAAGTATTGCGCTGTCTGTCAGGTAGCTACTGGGCAAAGTTCAAGGTGCTGGTACTGGTATACAAATCCTTTACAGCTTGGGACCAGGATAACTAAAAGATTGTCTCATCCACTATATACCCTCATTGTGCTATGCAGGAGAGGGCATCAGACAGATACTATCTTGTCAGGACGTCCCTTCTGCACAATGTTGGAATCGGGCCTTTAGCATGGCAGCACCCAGCATTTGGAACTCCCTCCCATTATATATCAGTCAGCTGCTGTCTCTGTTATCTTTTCAGCACCCATTGTCTGTATCTGTATTTGAAATAGTTTTTATCTATGTAATTTTTTACAGTACATATGCTTCCATTATATTGTGAAATAGCTCTGAGATGTTTCATAGGAAGTGATTTCATATAAATATATAATTTAGTAACCACTTTGTAACCTATTTAGAGGTTTTATTTACAGTTAACAGTTACAATTTTTAAATATAAAATTATAATAATTACTACTAGTAATAGTAATAATAATAATAAAATTTATATCCCATGCTTTTTCCCAAAGTTGCCCCTTGACAGAAAACAAGTGATAAAACAATAAAAATATCCTAAAAACAAAATATCGTAAAAATATCTTTAAAAAAACCAATACAGATGCAGACTGGGATAAAGCTCTCTACTTAAAAAGCTTGGTGAAATAAATAAATAATAAATGAAAAACAGATTTTTTTCATTTTTTACAAAATTCTACTGCACAATTCTAACCTAGATACAGATTTCAGTAACCTTGACCCAAAAATATTAAATGTTGTCTTCTTTTTTCTTGCCCATTTCCACGTCTTTTCTTTGTGTTCCAGTTTGACTTTGTAGAGTTGCTTGATGGGAGGCGACTACTTACTCAGGAGGCCCGGAGCCTAGAAGGTCCTCAGCGGCAACCCAAGGGATTTGTGCCACTGGCCAGTCATGAGACAGGATTTATTCAGTATTTGGATTCAGGAATGTGGCACCTCGCCTTTTACAACGATGGGAAAGAGTCTGAGATGATCTCGTTTCTCACCACTACCATTGGTAAGAACGTACTTTGTGGGGAAGAGGTGTCTGCTTTTTAGTCTTTCCAAGTCAGTGTTGGTACAGGGTTGTCATTTTCCAGCTTACAAAATGCCAAACCTGATCAAACAGTATTTCTGACAATGATGTCACTCTGGCCCAAACTGAATGTGTTCAAATGCTAATATTTCTCAGCCCTAGAAATGCCATAGAGCAAGAGTTGCCAACCTTTTTTGGCCAGTGGGTATGTTTGGAATTTTGAGACAGTGCTGTGGGCATCAATCACAAAATGGTTGCCATGGGGTATGTAGCACAACACAAAATGGCTGCCACACCATACAGAGCAGAAGTAGACAGGACCACAGAATGGTTACAGGCATACCTCACCAGCACCACTACTACCAATCAGTGGGGGGAAGGCACCTATATCAGTGCACTGGCTCACAGAGAGAAACTCTTTTCATGTCTCCTCTGTTCAGAATGCAAGGGGTGCCCAGTTCTAACACCCAAGTCATGTCTAGGCATGTCTGTGGGGTAGGGAAGGGCGACAGTTTTTGATTCACTTCACATTTAAAACCAAATTGATCAAATCTGCACTTTTCGAAACAACATGGGGGCCAAAACATAGCCATCTGTCAAAATTCACATTTACTCTAATTTTGCAGTGCACCTTGCCAACCAACCAGTTTACAAAAATGCATATATTAGTGGAAGGTGTATATAGAAAATGAATATATGAGTAAAAATAATATGCAAAAATGCATGGTATGACAAGAAGCGGCTTGCAAAAATGTATACATTAGTCGAAGCTCCCTACAAAAATAAAAATAGTAAATTGCTGCAGAAATGTGGAGACCTGAATTTAAGATTGGAAAAATGAGAAACTGAGAGAACCGAAATTGACAGATCCTTCCATGGGGCATGTTCGATGTATCAGAGGCCGAGCCAGTGCAAACATGACCTAACCAAGCTGAGCAAACAGTTTCTCGTACATTGTGAATAATTACTGAGACCTTTTGTGAGCACCATTGGAGGTACTGGCAGGCACTGGCTACCACTGTGACAATCCCTACCATAGACACTGCTTTCTATTAGACAGGCACCATCCCTGTTATCTTTTCAGTACCTACTGAAGACCATCCTCTTTCAACAAGCCTTTTAAGTAGAGACCTTATCCCAGTGTGTGTCTGTGTTGGAATTGCTTTTACAGATTTTTAAAAAGCTTTTTAAAGAGATATTTTTAAGGATGTTTTGTTTTAATATGTTTTAAAGCCTTTTGTTTTTTAGATGTTTCAGAGTGTGTATTTATTTATTTCCCGCCCTTCCTCCCAGTAGAAGACCAGAGCAGCAAACAAAAGCACTAAAAACACTTTAAACCATCATAAAAACAGACTTTAAGATATATTAAAACAACTTTAAAAATTTTTTTAAAAGAGCTTTAAAAAACTTTCTTTAAAAAAAAAAAGGTTGCTTTTAGTGTTTTTGTTTGCCACCCTGAGCTTCTAGGAGGAAGGACAAGATATAAATTTAATAAATAAATAGTTTGGGAGATGCCAAGTCTTACGAATATAGTAAGAACCCTCCTGGTTCATACCAAAGGACTGTCTGGTCCAACATCATGTTTCCCACAGCGGCCACAATATGAGAACCGAAACACAGCCATCCTCTGAAATTCACACATATTCGAATTTTGTGATGCAGTTCGCCAACTAAACAATATTTACAAAAATGCATATAATAGGGGAAAGTCAGGATCATTCAGCCCATGGTATTCCCAATCTCTATGTACGGATGTGAAAGTTGGACAGTGAAAAAAGCAGATAAGAGAAAAATCAACTCATTTGAAATGTGGTGTTGGAGGAGAGCTTTGCGGATACCATGGACTGTGAAAAAGACGAATAATTGGGTGTTAGAATAAATTAAACCAGAACTGTCGCTAGAAGCTAAAATGATGAAACGGAGGTTATCATACTTTGGACACATCATGAGAAGACCTGATTCACTAGAAAAGACAATAATGCTGGGAAAAACAGAAGGGAGTAGAAAAAGAGGAAGACCAAACAAGAGTTGGATTCATTTCATAAAGGAAGCCACAGACCTGAACTTACAAGATCTGAGCAGGGTGGTTCATGACAGATGCTCTTGGAGGTTACTGATTCATAGGATCGCCATAAGTTGTAATCGACTTGAAGGCACATAACAACAACAACATGCTGTAAATTTGGTATTCTTCCTTTATGCGATTTTTCTGAATTAGGGAAGAGACACAGTTTTCAGTTCGTCTCCATTATAAGTCATAATCAACTTGAAGGCACATAACAATAGGGGAAAGAGTGCATAAAAATGAATATATTTATTTATTTATTTTATTTTATTTATATACCGCCCTAAGCCCAAGGGCTCTCTGGGCGGTGTACATAACAATAAAACAATCAGAAAATATATAAATACAATAATACAATGGAATCAAACCAAACAGACGTAAACAAAAATCAAAACAGCAGCAAAATACATCAATAAATATTAGTAGTACACATTAAAATGCAAAAATAACATGCAAAAAGACATGATGTGATGAGAAATGGCTTGCAAAAATATGTACCTTTGACAAAACTGTTTACAAAAATGTGTTTATTTGGAGAAATTTGCAATAATATGGTGGAGAATTTTCATGAGGATTTTTAAAAAAAAAAAAAAATCTCAGATTGCTGCAGAAATGTAGAGGACTGTATTTAACATTAGAAAAGTGAGGAACTGAGAGAGCCGAAAGTGACTGATGTTTCCATCCGTAGTGGTAGGGCAGCATTAATTTGTTCATACTGCGGGTGGTGGGATGAGGTTGAGGCAGAGTATCTTGCCCTCTGTCTACCCAGGGAATTTGGGGCTGGTGAGAGATTTGATCCAGGAATTTCTTGGCTCACAGCCACTGCATTACCAAACCATGCCAAGCAGTCTAGATTTTTTCTCTCTCTGCTATAAGCTGAGACTGACATTATTTGTGGTGAGTTTTTTTTTAAAAAAAATTTAAGTCCCCAATAAATATCAGGAGACTGTCAATGAAATCACACAGGGTGGTCATACTTAACAGCTATTTTATATTTCACTGAATGCAGGCAACCATATTGCTTATCCCCTAATCCATCTTGTAATTCGGAGACCCTCCCATAAAAATTAATACTTAGCAGTCTCCCAACCACAATGATTATTTAATGGTCTATTTTTTTCCCTTGACTGCAAAACAGCGGGTCCTTCTGAGCTTTCTATTAATCCTTCTCCCCAAAGAGGCCTTGGCGTTGAGTCTCTGCTGTCTGCAATAGTTATCTGAGAGCTATTGGCTGTAATTTGTCTTGGCAGGTTAATTAAAAAATTTAGGTCTTATTAAAGCAAAGTCATTAAGCCTGCAATATACTTTTTTTTTAATTTTACCTTGAAAGTTTACTTAATCACAGTTTGAAATGCAATGATAATGTTCTGCTTTCAGATAGAAACACTGGAACTTTAAGCAGATCTTTGCTGTCAGGGACATACACCTTCTCTGATACACGTATACACATCTGCTCTAACCCATTTGTCATTAAGTCGCGCTGAAAATAATTACACTTTAATTTACCAACTGGTAATCTGACCCTACGGAATGCAGTTTTATTTTGCACTTCCCTTGTAGCTTATGATTGGAAATGAGATGGCCTCTCCAGAGCATTCTCCCCTCCAGAGGAACTTTCCAAGGTCTTTTCATGCAACAGTTGCTCTTGAAGAGATTTCCTTTGCCCTTGAGATTGGTCCGGAAGCTGCAGCTAGTGCAAAATGCAGTAGCTCACCTACTCACTGGGGCAGGATATCGCCACCATGTTATGCCACTGTTGAAAGAATTTCACAGGCTGCCAATTAGCTATCGGACTAAGTTATAGATGCTGGTTCCCAAAAATGAGGGCATTGGTAGAAAGAAAGTGGAAAGGCAAAGTCAACAGGGTCATATCACTCCCAAATGCTTCGAGGTCATTTAAAAACACAATATTAGAAGCTCAACTGCAATGTATACCACATATCAGGAAAGGTACCACCTGGGCCAATGTGGTTAATGAGCGGAGTCAAAGATGCTATTAGAGGCAAGAAGGTTTCCTTCAAAAAATGGAAATCTTGTCCAAATAAGGAGAATAAAAAGGAACACAAAATTTGCAGAAGATATGCAAGCAGACACTAAGGGGTGCTAAAAAAGAATCTGAGGAGCACATTGCTGAAAACATGAAAGACCAACAATAAAACAAATCTGTAAATATATTAAAAGCAGGAAACCATCCAGGGAGGCAGTTGGGCCCTTGGATGACAAGGGAGTCAAAGGTGTGCTAAAGCAAGATAAGGAGATTGCAGAGAAGGTAAATGAATTCTTTGCATCTGTCTTCATTGGGGTCTGAACTTCCAGTTCACTCCCAAGCTCCACCTCCAACAGCTCCTCCTGCTCGGAGGGCGCATCAACTACAGGAAGTGGAGCAGGGGTTGGATCAGGAGACTGAAAGATCCTCTGGAGGTGGAGTAAGGGAACAGGCTTCTGGTGATTCTGCCTTGCGTGAGGCTGCCAGCACCTTGGGGGAGGGACTGTCAGCCAGCAGATCAATGGGCTCCTCCCTGATTTTGCAGGCCAGCCTGTTCAACCCACTGGGCCCTTCCCCTGGATCCCAGTCCTCCCTTTCAGAGCAGCTCTGCGAAGGCCTCTCCGTGGGGCTCATGACATAACTGGGGCTAAAAGGTGTGTGTGTGTGTGTGAGAGAGAGAGAGAGAGAGAGAGAGAGAGAGAGAAATTGGGTTTGCTACCTAGTTCTGATCTGCTGGCATTCTGATAGTCCGTCATTCCATCCCAAACGCCCCCCCCCCCACTTGCTTTGGTGCTTGCCGATTTGATCTGCTAAGTTAGTGGGTTTTATTATTTGGTTGCAGAAAAAAATGGTGCAGTTTTTAAGTGTAAATTATCATGGTGGTTTATTTTTTCCTGTTTATCACACCTACACACTGTTAGGAATGCATAAACTCAGATGAAATTATGAAGATAATTACGTAAAATGGGGAGGTAAAAAGTCCATGCTGATTGCAGCCGCGTCGCAAAAACTCCATGCCTATTACAGCCGCAGCTCATAACAAGAAATCTGTGCCGGTCCGAAAAGAAACAGACTGATGAATTCAGTCGGAATCCGGTACTTAGTGGATATTCTCCCCATATATATATGTAGGTAGGGAGGGAGGGAGAGAGAGAGAGAGAGAGAAAAAAAATAGTATGGGCACATTTTAAATCTTCTCAACGCTCTCAGCATTTTCTCTTCCTTTCCTGATTTTTGTCAGTGCCATAGGAAAGAGGACAGAGCAGGGTGAGTGGCGTGCTGTATTTATGAACTAGGGTGCGATGTTCCAGGGCACCAGGCAGATGGAAGAAGGCTAGATCTGTGCAGAATGAGGGAAATAGATTTATGTGGGCCGAGAGGGCAAGTTTGGGTGTGAGAGACAAGCTTTCAGATGCTTAATTTTAACTGTGATCTGCGATCTGTGGTGCAACTTATGCAAGAGCCGTTGGTCAGGTTTCATCCCGGAGTGACTCGCTTTCAAAAACCAGTTTGTAATTACAAAGAAGAATTAAAGATAGGATGGATACATATGAGCCACATCAGACTTCCCAGTACAGTAGCATGATGTTGGTGTCTCTAAATCTGAGCCGTTTTGAGGCTTTGGGAGTGTCAATACCTGTCTCTTTTAACACTTAGTTTGTTTTGGCTTATAAAGGCATAGTGACTGAGTCATTAGTGTTTTGTTTGTTTGTTTGCTTGTTTATTTGTTTATTTATATCCCGCCCTTCCTCCCAGCAGGAGCCCAGGGTGGCTTTTTTGAAAAAAAGATAAGCAGAGACCTAGGAAATGGTGGAGGCACTTTTTTTCTTTCTTTTAACTTCCAAGCAATGAAAAGCTGTTTGGTGGTTCAGGACTTCAGGGACGGCTTTTTATTGACTTTTTGGAAAGGGGCTGTAGAGGTATGGGAATCTGCCTTAGGCTGAGACAGACTATTGGTCCATCTTTCTCAGTGTTGTCCACACTGACTGGCAGCAGCTCTCCTGGGTTTCAGGCAGGGAGTCACTCCCACAGCTTTACCTAGAGATGCTGGGGATTGAACCTGGGACCTTCTGCATGCAAGGCACATGCTCTACCACTGAGCTATGGCCCTTCCCTTCAGTAGCTCAGCAGTTTACGTGCAGAATGTCCCGGGTTCATTCCCTGGTACTGTCAGGTGTTGTTTTTTTAAAGGATCAGACAGCAGGTGATGTGAGGTCTTTGTCTGAGACTGTAGAGGACCATAGCCAATCTAGTGGCCTGCAGTTGTGGTTGGACTCCCAACTCACATCAGCCCTAGCCAGCCTTGGCCAACTCTCAGGAATGATGGGAGCTGTAGTCCAGCAGATTTGAAAGGACAAACTTATCCCTGCTTCAGAGAACCTCTGCCAGTCAAAGTAGGCAGTACTGCACTAGATAAAATAAGTTGTTTGACTTGATATAGCATCACATGTTTCTTGTTTTTGTTAACCCACAGGAGTTAGAGGAATCAGCCAGATGTTTTGTGTGTGTGTGTGTGTGTGTGTGTATAAGACAGTTTTGAAAGCAACAAACAGAACTTCACTCAAGCTTGCTCTGGATCCCTATAAGGATTCCGTTAATCACCTAATGTATATATATGAACGTAATTGTGATTAACCAAACAGAGGTTTTTATTATATTAACAAAACGTTTCAGCTTCCGCCTTCATCAGCTGATGAAGGCAGAAGCTGAAACGTTTTGTTAATATAATAAAAACCTCTGTTTGGTTAATCACAATTACGTTCATATATATATATATAATTATATATATAATTATATGATTTTACTGTTCCTCCAAGGAGCTCAGGGTGGCATACATCTATCCCACCTCCCATTTTATAAAACAAAAGGGGAACATCATAAGCTTCACACTGAATTGGGATGGACTTTGGCTTGATCCAATAAAACTAGGTAACTAGGACTGTTTAACAGTGAAGCTAAGGACTAAACAGAAAACAAGCATAACATGTTGGCCTTCAACATGTCTGAGTCTGCATCTCTCTGTTAGATTAGGAAGATTTCCACAGGTGCTACCAACCCTGTTGGGCTATTTTGTCAGTAAAACATCAGATTTTCCATTTCTGGGGCTTAATTTGTATGAAAATATTAACATTATATATTGCTTTTCCCCCTCTGGTATAATGTATTTATGTTTATGTTTTTAAATGTAAGTTGCTTGGATATCTTTCAGGTTACAAGTGATTAATAGGTTTAATAAATAAATAATATTTATTTATTTATAAGGCACTTAGTATTAAAAAAAATCTCTAAGCAGTGTACAACATAAAAGTAGTAACAATAATATAATGAAAACCTGAAACAAGTAAAATAGTGGTATAAACACATAAAAACAGGAATTAGGGGGATTCATACAGAGAGAAACAGGGTCCAATCTTATTTATTTGTTTATTAAATTTCTATCCCACCCTTCCTCCCAAAGAAGCCCAGGGCAGCAAACAACAAGCAATAAAACATCTTAAAAAGCAATTCCAACATAGATGCAGACTGAGATAAGGTCTCTACTTAAAAGACTTGTTGAAAGAATTTATTTATTTATTTATTAAATTTTTATACCGCCCCATAGCCGAAGCTCTCTGGGCGGTTCACAACAGTCAAACATCAAATACAATAGGCTACATATAAACAAATTTAAAACTTTCTTTAAAAACTTTAAAATTATAAAAATTCACCAGAAGAATCAAGACAGTTGTCAACACATACTAAAATGTTAAAAAGTTAAAATGCCTGGGAGAAGAAGGTCTTCTGTAGGTGCTGAAAAGACAATTGAGATAAGGTCTCTACTTAAAAGGCTTGTTGAAAGAGGAAGGTCTTCAGTAGGTGCTGAAAAGACAATGGAGACGGCTCTTGTCTGATATTTAAGGGGAGGGAATTGCAAAGGAGAGGTGCCACAACATTAAAGGCCTGGTTCCTGTATTGTGCAGAATGGACCTCCTGATAAGGAGGTATCTGCAGGAGGCTGTCACCTGCAGAGTGGAGTGTTTGACTGAGCATATTATGGGATCTTATGAGTCGGGGAACCCTGGACGAAATGATATGTCAAGACATCAGAAGTAACAGATGGTCACTGCTTCACATATGGCAGAGACACGGGCATTCCATAGTTCCTCACACCAGAATCCAGAAGTTCATTGCTTCTGTATATGAAAATGCCGGAGAGGGAGGTGGGAGGCCAAGTTATAGGAAGTTTGGGCGGCAGGCGCTAGAAGGGTGCTGCTAGCAGACCACGCCGGAATAGGGGAACACGGGACAGATGCATTATATCCATCCCATGTTCCGGGTCTGCTCAGAACCAGACGAAAACTGGGGGACGCAAGGTTCCTACCGACCTTCGACTGCTGTTATGTAATGCCAGGTCTGTGGCTCAGAAAACCTCGCTCATCCATGATATGATCTTGGATGGGCGCGCAGACCTGGCATGTATTACGGAAACTTGGCTGGACGAAGCCTCTGCTCCAACTCTTGAGGCCATGTGTCCGCCAGGTTTCCGTTACGCACAGCAGCCGAGGGTGGGAAGGCGGGGAGGGGGTGTGGCAGTCATCTATCGAGAGTCCTTGGTTTTTGCCAGACCTCCCCTCCATAGGACTCAATTTGTTGATTGTATGTACTGGAGGTTGGGCCCGAAGGGCAGTTTAGGGATCTTGCTGGTGTACCGCCCACCCCGCTGCATGGCAGATTCCCTGGCCGAGGTGCTGGAGGTGGTCTCGGCTGTACGGGCATTGTCCCCAGAGCTGTTAGTTCTGGGTGACTTTAACGTGCATGCCGAGGCCGCTCTCATAGGAGCCCCTCGGGATTTCCTGGAAACCATGGCTTCCTGGGAACTGTACCTAAGTAATACTGGGCCCACCCATGTAGCCGGTCATGCTCTCGACCTAGTATTTGTCCTGGGAGAGGAGAGAAGTGGTCTGAAGTTGGGAGTGATTCTTGCCACTCCTGTGTCACGGTCAGACCACTACCTGGTAAATATGGACTTCTCGTTGCCATGCCCCCTCCGCAGGGGTGAAGGACCTATTAAAATGGTCCGCCCCAGACGCCTGATGGATCCGGATGGATTCCTGACAGCGCTTGGGGAATTGGAACCTGCTGAAGGTCGCCCGGTCGAAACCCTGGTGAAGGAGTGGAACGTGGGGATCACCAGGGCATTAGACCGGGTGGCTCCGAAACGTCCTCTCCCCCTGAATAGAACTCAGTTAGCACCATGGTATACACCGCGGTTGCGTAGTCTGAGACAGGAGGTGAGACGACTAGAGCGCCGGTGGCGGAAATCCCGCTCTGAAGATGTCCGGACACAGGTTAGAGCAGCAGTAGCTGCCTACCAAGTGGCAATAAAGGCAGGAAAGAAGGCTTTCTTTGCTGCCTCTATTGCGTCTGCGGAGTGCTGTCCCAGGAGGCTGTTCCAGGTGGTCCGAAGCCTGGTCGGTCCAGTTGCTCAGGAACCCTTGGAACAGTCAAAGGCCTCCTGTGACTTATTAGCAAAACACTTCGCCGATAAAATCAAACACTTACGGAGCTCGATCCCGTGCGCCGTGGACACAGTGGATGAACCAGAGTTGGCCAGTTACATGCCGGTAAGTTGGGATCGGTTTCGGCTTCTCCCTTCTGAGGAAGTGGACAAGGTGCTTTCATCTGTGAAGCCAACCACTTGTCTTACTGATCCTTGCCCTTCGTGGCTCCCTGTGAGCTGCAGAGAGAAATTGGGCGAGGGGATCAAAGCGGTGTTAAACGCATCCTTGAAAGAGGGTGTGATGCCATCAGCCTTCAAGGAGGCAATTGTAAAGCCCATCTTAAAGAAGCCCTCCTTGGATCCCCAAGTATTCGATAACTTCCGCCCAATTTCGAATCTACCATTTCTGGGCAAGGAAGGAACAAGCTGAAGTTGAACCCTGATAAGACCGAGGTACTACTTGTGGGGGACAAGAGAAGGTTGGGCGACATTGACCTGAAGTTCAACGGGGTGAGTCTACCCCTAAAGGACCAGGTCCGCAGCCTTGGGGTTGTGCTTGATTCCAGGCTGTCCATGGAGGCTCAGATTTCGGCAGTGAGCCGGGCAGCCTGGTACCAACTACACCTCATACGAAGGCTGCAACCCTACCTTCCTGTTCACCAGCTCCCACTAGTGGTACATGCCCTGGTCACCTCTCGTTTGGACTACTGTAATGCGCTCTACATGGGGTTACCCTTGAAAACGGTCCGGAAATTACAACTGATACAAAATGCGGCGGCTCGACTACTTACGAATAGTCGCCGCCGAGATCACATCACACCAGTGTTGTTCGACCTACACTGGCTACCAGTTGTTTTCCGAGCCCAGTTCAAGGTGTTGGTATTGACCTTTAAATCCCTACACGGTTTCGGCCCAGTTTATCTCACGGAGCGCCTTCAACGCCACCAATTATGCCGCCCGACAAGATCGGCCACACAGGGCCTTCTCTCAATCCCGCCAACAAAAACAGCCAGATTGGCGGGTACTAGAGAGAGGGCATTCTCAGTGGCGGCCCCCACTCTCTGGAACTCCCTCCCACAAGATCTCCGGCACGCCTCTTCCCTAAATGTATTTCGGAAAGCCTTAAAGACCTGGCTCTTTCAACAGGCCTTCGGCGTATCCGGGGAGGGTTAATTGTTATAACTGTAATGCCTCCTGCCCAGTTTTAATATTGTTGCTGCAGATGTATTGTTTTTATTTTGTATTACTGTATTTTATCAATTGTATTCTAATAATTTTGTAAGTCGCCTAGAGTGGCCATTGGCCAGATAGGCGACGAAGAAATTAAATTTATTATTATTATTATTATAAAATTTCCTTTAAATATCATGGTGAATTATCTATTGAAAGGTATATTCTCTGGAAAGGGAGCTTTCTTTTATCTGTCTTGAATGTACCACAAGACTAAACTTTGTATTCTTTTAAAGAATATAATGTTGGTTCAAAATTGTAACTGTTGCTTATTGCAGTGATAAAATTACGATAATGTAAACTAGACTTCCCCAACCTGATGGCCTCTGTGTTTTGGACTACAACTCCCATCAGCCCCGGAACCAGGTTGGGGAAGGCTGATGTAAACCCACATAGTTTGTTTTCACTGTTGTGCTTAAATTTTCTCTTGCAATGAAACCATCTTCTCTTTTTCCCCCACTGTTTTTGGTCTGCCCTTCTGTCCCCTAGTTTCATTGGATGATTCCAGTTTCTTGTAATGAGAGAAAGGGTGGGGGAACCTCTTCTCCACCCATGCCATGCATGATTTGATAAGCCACTATCATCTCCCCTCTCAATCATGGTGGTAAGCCCTTATAATCAGAGTTGAGAGCATCCGTATTTCTTGTAAGCTGCCCTGCATGAAGTCTCTTGCCATGTCATAAGATCCTCAGGACAGAGTGCCATTACAGTCCCAGTCTAAGCTATCACAACCAGGCAATGATAGCCACTTGGCAATGGAGGAAAGGACAGAGTAACGGCTTCTCCTTGTAATAAGCCCTTTATATCCCTTGTCCTTACAAATTACAGCACGGGAAGACCAAGGTCTCTCTTTGTAATAAATTAACCTCCTTGTAAGTGACTTTGGCAGCATTTTTCTAAAGCGGATGATCCTGGGCAAAGCGCCTGGTGGATTCACCTCTGCCAGATAACAGTGATTTATTTGGGACAGTCTCATCTAAAGTAGACCAAAGTAGCAGGCCAAGGGAGACCTGGAGTCAGCACATTAGGACAGATGTTGGCCAAAAACCTGCTCAGAGATGGCGACAAACAGCCAAGAGCCCGGCTCCAGTCATCTGTGGCGTCTTCCTGCAGCTGTTGCTATCAGGCTTGAAGAACCAGGCAAAAAAAAAAAATAATGCACAGGACAATATTTTTTATTTAAAAAATACATGAGTGGCCTTATTATGCCAAGCTTAAAGGCATGTCCTCTGCAGGTGAAGGTTGGTGTAGCGTCAGGTCAGACAGGTCAGACAGATGGGCCAGGTGCCTCTTGGGCCAGAAACAGCACTTCTGTTTTCTGAAATGAGGACGTGCAGGATGCTCCAGGCAGCACTGACCGCCAGCAGTAGATGAAGCTTAAAAAGGGCCGGCGTGAGACAAGTGCAGGGGATCCAGCCTACACATCCAGTCACCCACATGAAGCGCAGTGGGCTATCCCAGAGGCAAGATTTCTCCTTTCTTTGAGGCATTCCCATTTGTATGACTAATTAATTGCCTTCCACACACGTGTCTCAAGGCGACGTACACAGTATAACAGAAACAGCTTTTTAAAAACCACAGTTAAAAACACAGAAAACAGCAGCAAATGAATTGAAAAATGATCTAAGGAGACATGCGTGTGGCAGAGACCCATTCATCCAGCTGGGAAAGCTCGTTGGACCAAAAATGTCTTCAGTTGTTTCCATAAAGTGCAGATAATGGGCTCCTGGCGTATCTTGACAGGAATTCCCTTCTGCAGAACAGGGGCAGCCACACTAAAAGCCCTGCTCTGAGTTACTGTGTGGAGAGCGTTTCTGGTATTTTAGGAATTTGAAAAAGAAAACTCTCCAACAGAACTCAGTGGCCTACTGGGTGTATAAGGGGTAACCTGGTCCTGAGCTGTATAGGGCCTTAAAGGTTAATACCTATACTATCTCTCTTGGGGATGGGCTAGAGCACAAGCTTTCTGTGTAGAAAGTCCCAGGTTCAAGTCACTGACGTCTCCAGATAAAAAGTTCTCAAACAGAGGAGTTTAGGAGAGAATCCCTTCAATCGAAGCAGATAGTACGGGACTAGGTGGACCAGTCAACATCATCATCATCATCATCATCATTATTATTATTATTATTATTATTATTTGATTTATATCCCACCCTTCCTCCCAGCAGGAGCCCAGGGCGACAAACAGAAACGCTAAAAACACTTTAAAACTTCATAAAAAGAACTTAAAATACATTAAAACAAAACAACGTTAAAAACATTTTTAAAAACTTTAAAAACATCTTTAAAAAAAAAAGGGTTAAAAACATATTATTAAAGAAAACGTATTCAAAGCAATTCTAACACAGATGCAGACCGGGATAGGTCTCAACTTAAAAGTCTTGTTGAAAGTCATCTGCTTTGGTATGGGCAGCTTTGCATGTTGAGAAATGTGCCCATGTAGACTTTGGATCACTTCATTACTGCAACTTTTTATTTGCTTTTTCACCATCTCTTCCAGTTTTATATCCGAAGTGGGGGCTATATTGCTAATTTTCCAGGCAGGGCAGCAACATTCACCACCAATTTTGTAAAGGCAGCAAACTTTTCAAAGTTTATTTTACCACTCCAGGTGGAAATTAAGTCTAGTTGACCCCGAGACGAGTCCTTTAGCTTAGAACATCTTAGGCCAGGCGTGAGGAACCTTTGGCCCTCCAGACTTTGCTGAACAACTACTCCCATCATTCCCAGCAAGTATGGCCAGCGGCCAGGAATCTTGGGAGTCGTAGTTCGGGAACATCTGGAGAGCCAAAAGTTCCCCACTTTTGTCTTAGGCCTTCATCAGCTGCTTCAAATGCATGTTTAAAGTTTCCTCATCTCTGTTCCTGTGCTTGGTGCCTCAGGTTTCTTTCCTCATCCTCCTTTAAGAAGTCTGAACCGTCTCTGCCCCACTACAGTGGAAGAGTCAGACATCCAGCCCCTTTCTTCTGGGCAGCCTGCAGTATGGTCTGTATTGGATTGGACCTCAGACCAGGCTGGGACTTATGGGATCCCTGAAGCAGACTTCTGCTGACCCACATTGGTAGGGGCTTATAGGAGGACCCACTGGTCCGCATCCAGGTTGTAGACTGTGGAGTTGTATCTAGCCAACTCATTCCATCACTGCAAGGATTTCTGTTTGTGCAACAATATTTCCCCCTCCTCCTTCCTGTAGCCCCCCTCCAGAGCAGAATTGGGAAGGACATGGGGGGGGGCAAGGAGAGGGGGAAAGTTCTGTTGCACAGGTGGAAATCCTTGTGCTGACAGAACAAGTTAGTTGGATATAGGCCAGAGTCTCCAGGAAGGTCATTTTGAAAACCCTCTTGCCTGAGAGCTAGTTCATCAGGAATCCATTGCATTCCCTGCACGGTCCTCACATGTTTAGCTCACTTTTCCAGATGTCCCAGCCCCCTGCTGTTTGGCCTTCTGCACCTCTTTTGCTGCCTCCTCAGAGAGGTCTACACCCAAGTTAGCCTGGCGGCCAAACTTCTGCTTGATTAAAAGCTAAACTAATGCTTCTCTGTGATCATGCCGTTCTACAAAAGCAAAGAAATGCATCTCCCAACCCGCTCCCCCGCTTCCAGTCCCTATGCTTTTCACATGTTTTGCTTCTTACTTACATCATTTCACAGCATCCTGTTGATCTTAGATCCAAGCGGTTAGAAGTAGGATAAATGGATTATTATACCACAAAAGACCCCGAGTCAGCAAGTCTAGGCTCTGCTCCAAGGAAAGAGCTCTGGAAGGCTTTGCAACGAAGAGCTTACTTGGTGCTATCAGGATCAGCCTCACCTGCTCTGCCACAGTCTTTGCTGATCACCCTGGGAATTAATAGCAGAGAAGAAAACGTATATGCCTTACATACAGTGTGTCACACTGCTCCGAGTCCTCCTCAGCTGCTGCCTGGGGATGGGCTCGATGTCAAGGTGGGCTGGAACCCTTCTACCCAGTGAGGAGCATGCTGGAGTGCTGGCAAGGAATGTGCTACTCCTTTCAGGTGTGCATTACACACCTACATAGAGTAACAGAAAAAACCGTTCTGGGTAATGCAGGGAAACCTTGTCCCTTAGCCAGGAATACCATTATGGGAACAAACACTCAGTATCCTGCCAAGACACAGACTGTTTGCTGGTTCAGGAATAATTCACCAGTGATGTACGTATGTGTGTGTATGCATATATGTACAGTAGGGCTATGTTCCGGACCCTCGCTGTAAAGCAGAACGCATTGACTAAATTGACCAAAATGGTGCCTGACGGCCAAAAAACACCATAAAAGCGGAACAAGGCCGTAGGAGTGGGGCCTTTCTGCAATTGACAACCGTCGTATCAGTGGAACGCTGTAAAGGCGGAGCGCCGCAAAGCGGGGCCCTACTATATGTATATTAGGCAAATCTGTCCGTTTGAGTTTCTCTCAGTTTCTCATTTTTCCAAACTTACATTTTGGATTTCCACATCAGTTTGTATTTTTTTAAAAAATCCTTCTGAAATTCATCAGCAAATCTCTCCTAATACACACGTTTATAAGTAGTTTTGCCTAATACGCATGTTTGCAGTGCAGTTTTTCCCTGTTATAATGTTATTTTTACTGTTGTGTGTACACGATTACCCCAGTGCACACATTTTTATGCACATTACTTGGCTGGACAACTGCACTGCAAAATTTAGAAGGACAGCTGTGTTTCGGTTCACATTTTAGAAAATTAGGTAAGTTCGCCTTTAAATGCAAACTAAATTGAATTTCTCCCCCATCCCTATTGTGAATTGAGAGTTAGGGCAAGAGGGAGAGGACTTACCCATCCACTGTGTCTAGATCAATCGTACATTGCACAAAACAAATCAGCCATGGTGCCTGGCATTCAGTGGTGTAGGAACTCTTTCTCTTTTGTTCCATGCATTGTTTCAGAAAGTGCAAATTAAGTAGGTTTGCCTTTAAATGCCAATTGAATTGAATTTCTCTTGTATCCCTAGCTTGTGTGTGTGTCCACATGCATATATAGTTCCATTCTTATTACCTTATGTTGGAACTGCAAACATATAAAATACATGCCTGTTGATGCATCAGGAGTGTGGTTTTTGTCCGTTAGTCTCTTGTATTGTCCAAAATGGGTAGCCTCAAATTTGCTTCTATTTTTGTTTTCTTTTTCCATTAAAATAAAAAATTGGCCAATGTGTTTCTGTTGTTCCTCCAGTCCTGGTTTCCTCAAGATCACCCCCTCTCAACCACAGCTTGTCAATTCGCTCAATATTTCAGCTGGGTAACTTTGCTTGATCTAAGAGTTTTGACAAAAGGTTCATTGAGTGGCATAATTACTTTAGCTTCAGGGTCAAAAAAAGGTTTACATAATTTTAAACTTAATTCACATGCCTTTTTTTGGCTGTTGCTATTACGTTTCTCCAAAGACCTGAATTCAACCTTCATGACAAGGCATCCAGTGTTGTCCATAGCTGTTTCTAGAGAAAGCTGTCCCTGCGAACTTGGAAACTCGAGTTAGGATGGTTTGAGTTTCTGCCCTTTTTAAGACTGAGTGCTCTCTATGAGGTATATAATGTTCCTGAACTCTAGGATAATGTAAGCACAGCATGTTTTGTTCCTGTTTCACATTATAGAGTCGCCTGGCTCATATTTCCATGTAAGCTGTAGCAGTGTAGAGTATAAATTAGTGTGGAGAGCAGGGTACTAAGCTGTTTGTATATTTTGGCACATAGATATAAAAACTTTATGGCCCCCAAACAACAGGACTTCTTAAACCATAATTTTTCCCAAGTCTTGCTCTTAACTTGTAGCCATAAAAATGATGGGCTTGCATATATGAGTATGCAATTGAGCACATCCCTAGGTATGAAGCTGTTAAAAAGCGAACATTTTTCAACTCTTACCAGAGGGATCTTGAGAGGAAATGGATGAAACTACTGTTACTTTGACCTGTCATTCAAAGGATGGCTTTCATTGTGAAAATGAGAATATACAAAAATTTGGCTCAGTTCTACAGCAAATAGGGTGACATCCTATATATATAAAAAATCATTTGTACACACACATGGGATCCCCCCCAAAAAAAGGAGGTGTTTCTCAGTTAGGAGTTGCCCCTTCAGCTCCCACAAGTGAGGTGAGCCATACTTCACTTTTGAAAACATAGTGTCTCATGCATTGTCATAGCTTTGCACCCAAAATTAAAAAGAGAGACCCATCTGAATGTGCAGTCATGTAAAGATCTCTTTTGAATCATGGCCCACACATGTAAAGATCTCTTTTGAATCATGGCCCAGGGATAAACTGCAAGCTTCTCCTGTTTTGACTGGTTTACAGTGCTCAGTTTAGAACTGCCATCATTTAAAAAAACCCAAAAAACTCTGTTGAGTCTGCAGAAGTTTCCTCTGTTGTAGGAAGTGGGGTATCTGTTGTTGATTTGCATTAGCACCCTTAATAGAAGAAATCGAATACATTTTCAGTTAAGGTTATTTAATGAAATTGAGTACAGTATTTCAGTTCCATTTTAATTTTAGTAACATTTAAAGAAATAAGTACCAAGGGCTGAAGGGCCATAGCTCAGTGGTATTCAGAAGGTCCCAGGTTTATTCTCCAGCATTTTAGGTAGAGCAGGGAAGATACCACTATCTGAAATTCTGGGGAGCCACTGCCAATCAGTGTAGATAATACTGAGCTGAATGGACCAATGGTCTGACTCAGTATAAGGCAGCTTCCTATACTTGTCTGTCATCCTAGCGCCTTTGCACTCATTGGCTGCAACAACAGAAGGAAGGAAAGGGGCAGGCTTATTTCTGCATTGGATTACTGACTTGAATACCTCTTGCTTGTGTTTCCCGATACCTTCATAAGTGAAGGAGCTAAAGGCTTTCTTTTTTAAGTGAAAGAAAGCTGAAAAGTCAGAGAAGGAAACGAGCAATATCCTTGGATGGAGCAGACTCCTGTAACCTCTTCCACTCACCTCTGTGGCTACTGTCTGGCACCCATGTTAATACGCACTTGGGTACATAATTTCTCCCTTCTTTCTAAAATGGCCTTCGATTTATCATGTGCAGTGAAACTCAAAGCCAGCGCTGGCCTTGCCCCCAGCTAGAAAATCAGATTGCATTATTCTGAACAGAAAGCAACTTCCTGCTTACAAGCAAAAGGCTCTGCAACTTGAACCCCAAAGGTTGCATACTTGTTGTTTCCTGTGGTACTTTGCAAGTGTGTGTATGAGTGCAAAGCAGAGAGAGAGAGAGAGAGAGATAATATATCTGTGCACAAATACCCTTTAGTAGACTTAACACTGCAGTCCCTTGGGCAAACTGGCAAGAAAAGAGTGCTTCATTTAGTGCAGCAAAATATAAGTTTAAAAATATCCTGACTTTTGGTGTGAGGGAGTCAAAAAGGGGAATTAACAGCAGCCTTTTTTTCTTGTTATTTTTTGTGTCAAGCAAGTGTGGGCAAAGTACCCTTTGGCATTAGGAAATAAAACTTGGTAGATCAGACTGAGGGTGAAGTAAATGTAGCATCCTTTTTCTAACAGCAGCTAACCAGATGTCTCTGTAAGCTTACAAGCAGGGCTTGGAAGTGGCAGCTTTTTTCTGCTTATCCCTAGGCGTCTGACATTCAGAGTAGCAAATGAATGAATCTCTTTGGTTCTTCTCCTTTATTGTTCCTTTGCCCTGCATTGGTCTCCTCCTGGATTCTGTTTTAACCAGGATAATGTGACTGAATCATGCACAGTTGCCTACACCTTTAAATTCCTTTCATTCATTTGCATCACTTCCCCCCCCCGGCCCCCATTTCTAATGCGTGTTTTCATTGATGAACGTGAGAAGAGTCCTGCTGGATCAGACCAAAGGCCCATCTAGTCCAGATTTTGTTTCCCACAGCAGGCAACCCATATGCCTATGGGAAGCCTGCAAGTAGGACAAGAGCCCAGTAACATTCACTTGCTTAGGATTCCCAACAACTGCGTTTCAGAGGCATTTATTGCCGTATCTTCCATGAATGTCTTTAATCCCCTTTTTAAAACTCTCTCAAGTTGGTGGCCATTACCATACCTTGTGGTTGTGAATTCCATAAGTAAATAATTAAGTGCTGTGTAAACAAGTACTTCCATTTGTAAACTAACAAAAAGCAATATTGACCTGACTGCACATATGATTGCATCAGGAGTCTTCTTGCTCAGTGTTTTAGTGATGTGCACATGTTCTGCAGCCACCAAACTGGGTTGTGGATTGGAACACGATCCATTCTAGAATTCACATCCCTGCCAAGTCCCACAAGGTGATCTGAAGGCTGCCTTTTAAATTACCATGTACCATCACCACCTTGTGAACTTGTAAGTGTAGGTACCTTTTTCAAAAAAATAATTTCTTGCAAAAAAATTTTTTAAATCCACATATGCTGGTTGAAGTAGAACTTAATATCCATCACTTGTGAAATTGGCTTGACCACCGATCTCTAATGCGTACTCCTGCACATTGATGAAACACCAGACAACAAAACAATCTTGATGCATTCATTCTTACAACTGCATCAGTATGTATTTTTTATCCTTTACTTTCTGTTCCATATAATATCTTTTGCCAACCTGGTGCACACCAGATGTTTTGGACTACACAGGCTATGAGTGTGCTCTCCAGAGTTGATGGGAGTTGTAGTCCAAAGCTGTCAGTGGGGCAGTGGAATCCGCTCTGGGTTTTAGTCCAGGAGCTGTCCAAGGTGCTTAAGAGTAGCAAATCAGTGAACGTCTTTGGTTCTTCTCCTTCATTGTTCATTGGACAGGTCCTTGAAAGTTTGGACTAAAATCCAGAGCGGATTCCATTGCCCCACTAACACGGAGCCACCAGTCACCACTGATCTCAGGTTGGTGAAGGCTGGTATATACATTGAGGTCAATAATCCTTTCTTGCAGTGTCTTTCAATAAATACATGTGCATAAACTGGAGGAAGTGAAATCTGTGGGAACCTGCGTACACATCATTCTGTACAACATTCGGAAGTCAAAAAGCAAGAAAATTTAGGGTTCCTAATGCATTAGTTTTGCATTAGGCAAAAAAGATGACATGATGCAGAACCCCAAACCCTAGGGCAAATTGTGGAAGAATCACCAGTTCATAGTTTTATTGTACGTGGAAACTGCATTTAGCTATCACGGGCAATGAAAAACCATGGTTATCCTCCAGGAATTTGTCTCCTCCTTTTCTAAAGCCATCTAGGCTAGTGGCCCTCACCACATCCTATGGCTATGAATTCCATAAATCAAGTTGTTGAAATAGTACTTCCTTTTCTTTCTTTTGAACCTGCAGTTGATCAGTTTCATTGGTTTATTCCAAGTTCTGGTATAACGAGAGGGACAAGAATATATATTTGCTGCCCTGGGCTTCTACTGGGAGGAAGGACGGGATGTAAATCAAATAATAAATAAATAAAGGTAAAGGTGTCCCCGCACTTGTAGTGCGAGTTGTTTCCGACTCTTAGGGTGACGTCTTGCGACGTTTACTAGGCAGACCATATATATGGGTGAGATTGCCAGTTCCGTCCCTGACCTTTCTTTACCCCCCAGCATATGCCGGGTACT
Source organism: Rhineura floridana (assembly GCF_030035675.1). NCBI lineage: Eukaryota > Metazoa > Chordata > Lepidosauria > Squamata > Rhineuridae > Rhineura > Rhineura floridana. The sequence continues at coordinate 179,012,898 of NC_084484.1, forward strand.
CATTTTACCGACTACGGATGGATAGAAGGCTGAGTGGACCTCAACCCCTTTTACCGGAGATTCAACTTCCTCCTTTCATTGGAATCGAACTCCGGCTGTGAGCAGAACTTTGGCTGCGTTACCGCCGCTTACCACTCTGCACCACGGAGGTTCTTATAATAAATAAATAAATAATATAATATAATATGTTTCCCTTCTCATAATATTAAAATCCATGAAGGGCAGGTCTGTCAACAGCTAATAGCCATGGTCACTCTGTGGAGCCTCCATCATCAGAGGTAGTGCATCTGCTCTTGAGTAGCAGTATGAAAGGGCTGTTGCATTCATGCTCTGGGGGCATTTGGCTGCACACTGAAGTAGATTGTCATTCTGTATGATCCAGAAGGGTTTGTCTCTTGTTCTTACATTCTAAATATTTTTCTGGTCTGTTCAGAGGTAATGAACACTGACGCCTGATACCCTCTGCTGTTGAATAGGTGGTTTAATATGCATGAGAAAAACAAAACTAATGTATGCATATGAATATATATATATATATACAATGAATGAAAAAAAATTGCCCTGGGTATTGGAAAGGCTACAGTGATTTTAGTAGGAGAGTCAAGCTTGGCTGCCATTCAACAAAGATTCTTCTGATTAAGTATTGAAATGGAAACATAATACGGAGTATCCATCAACATTTATTGTACTATTATAAATGTTCACTCTCCTGGTGAAATTCATCTTTCATTGTTTTATACAGTTTGTGTACTATCTAATCTTGTACTGCTTTGTATTCCTTCTAATTCTTGAGATATTGGTTAATGTTTTTAATTAATTGTATATATATTTCATATCAATATTAGTTTTTCTGGTTTCATGACTTGGGTTTCTTACATATGTTATTAAGGGACTTTCTCTTTTGGTTTATTAACATGCAGAAGACCTTTGAGATGCTTAGCCCAGGTCTGTAAGAAAGGTCAGCTGATACCAGTACAGTAGCAATAGCCAGTGTGCCAATCTGGGACAGGCATCAAGTCCTCATTCTAATTTGCTTTGCATGTTTACCCATACATTTTAAGAACTGTATCTAAGACTGCAGAGGAGCTTGCATTTTCTGGATTTGTCTGCACCAACCAGCCCACTGACATGGGTGATAAATGACCAACATTAGAAAGTACATAAAAGGAATAAGACAGAGCAAGAATTTTGAAAATGTGTTATTGGTAATTCTTGAGAAATTATCATTTATTTGCTGGCCTTTCTTTGCCTTCATCAATCAGTATTACTGTGTTTCCCAACATTATCTGCAGGGAGGTTGTGAAGAAGGGAGTTTCCATAAGTCAGGCCCTTGTGCTACATATGCACATGAGCTGATTTGTTACAGATGTGCAGAGAGCCAAAGATAGTCAGTGTTGGTACCTCCAAATATATTTATTAGATTTTTAAAAAAAATCTCAACATCCAACACTGCTTGTTATGTCATTGATTAATTGTCTTTTAGCATTTCTGTTCTTAATTTGCATTGGTGTGGTTGTGCATCATTTGAGTGTGTCAGCAGAAAAGTGACTTGTAAATTATTTAAATGATAATTAACTAACTCTAAGCAGAAATCAACTTATCCGACTATAGCATATCCGCTACCATGCTAATAGTGAGCTCAGGTGATGAGTGCTAACAGCAATGGAACCGGAACTGGGCCACTGAGAAACAAGAGGGAGGGTGCTACCATTCTTGGGAAAGGCCCAGGCTTGCAGAACTACAGATACTCTTTAAAAAAAGAAGAAGCAAAGAGAGTAAAATAAGCCAAAGAAACAGCCCACTGAGGACTAAGCATGGTCAGAAGCCATGGAATGTTAAATCTCAGGCCTCATCCATGCTATGCATTTAAAACAGTATCATACCGCTTTAAACAGGCAAAAGCATCCTGGGAACTGTAATTTTTTAAGGGTGCTGAGAGTTGTTAGGAGACCCCTGTTGCCCTCACAGAGCTATATGTTCCTAATCTGCCCTCCCATTGGCCAGGGCAAAGATTCCAAAACATCCTTATTCTAGCTCCAATCCAAACTTCCAGTGGCCACATAAAGCTATGTGCACACAAGACTTGAACCCTTGTTCTCAATGTTTGACAACAGATTTACGTGTGCAGTTAGGCTCTTCAGTATCCCATTAGACCTCCAAGCTATTGACTAATTCCCTGTGTTTGCATATATCTTTTTAATACTTTTTTTATAAAAAAAAAATGCTGACTTTACCTTGTGTTAGTATTGGTAGTACAGGTTCAGGGCATCACAGGGGGAAAGAAGAGTTGAACTTCTTTCTTCAAGCTAGTCAGGTCCAAGATAAACCAACATTGTAGGTCAAGAGCTCCCAAACTGTGGCCCATGGGCCACTAATGGTCCACAATCTTCTTTCAGATGTTCCAGGGCATGTCTGTGAACAGCACCTACCATTTCATTTCTACTGAAATATAATACAAGAAATCAAAGAAGCAAGGCAAAAGTACCATTTAAAATTGTACAATATCTAGCACAGCTCATTACAGTTGCCATAGAAGGCCAAAAAAAAGTGGTATGCCTAAGACCTTCATCAATTTTTAAGTGGTCCCCGGGGGAGTAAAGGTGGGGAGCCACCAGTGTAGGTTGAAGAGGTGAGCTAAGGTCAGTCTTCAGGGGGCAGACCAGGCCAATGTGAAGGGAGAAACAGGCTGATAAACAAGGGAAAGGGTTGCAGAGTCAAGAAACGAGGCAAGAACAGGGAGGGGCAGAGTTTGTGAGCAACGCACAGTGGGAGCTTTGTTGCATGGTCCAAAGTCTGCTAACAGCAAGGGGGATATGCTTGTATGAAGCCCTTTACAGGTGAGGACTTTGCTGCGTGACGGATCGTTCGCTCACGTTCACATTATGACTGTGTGTGGACACCCCTCTCAGCTCTTCCGTGTGTGCTGAGCATTCAGTATGCGGCAACACATCATGGGGGACATTCTCAATACTGCCTCCCCAATTGTGGAACACCCTTCATTCTCGGGTACAGTTGGCACCAACCCTGATGGGTTTTCGGCACCAGTTAAAAACATCTCTATTCACCCAGGTCTTTGGCTAAATTATTATTGTCAGATACGGCCCCTTCCTTTGCAGCAGTTGCTGATTTGTTGCTGCTGCTGTTGTAATGTGGTTTTTTTAAAATTTTCTGTGGATTTGTGTCTATTATATTGTACAATACTCTGGGATTGAATTTAATGAAGAGTGAGCAAGACGTGCCTCGTATAAATATAACAGCTGTGCTGGATCAGGCCAAACATCCGTACCTAGTCCAGCATTCTGACCCTCACAGTGGTCAGCCAGATGCCTCCAGGAAGCCTGCAAGGAAGCTGTGCCCCCAGCACTGCCATTCAGTGGCATGGCATAGTGCATCTGAACATTGGGAGGTGGCCTTGAAGGCAGGTATGTTTAAAGAGGGGGCAGGGAGAGGAGGGGAAGGATGGAGCAATCTTGTGACCAAGGAGGCCTCTTGCTTTCCACGGAGATGTGGAGGCTCAAGAATCAGGAACATAGCTGCCTTGCACTGAGTCAGACCACTGGCCCATCTACATCAATATTGTCTACACTGGCTAGCAGCGGCTCTCCTGGATTTCAGGCAGGGGTTTCTCTCAGCCTTACCTGGAGGTTCAGCAGATTGAACCTGAGACCTTCTGCATGCAAAGCAGATGCTCTACCGCTGAGCTGCAGCCCACAGTACAAGCTTGCCTCGCGGCTGGTGACACTTACGCATCATTGCAGTTTTCCCAGTCAGTTCCAGCCCTCCTGCATGTGCACCACAATGATGAAACCAGGAGCGAGGGAAGCTGCGAAACTACTATAACCGATCTGCTGGTCTGGGTCCATTTTAACTGTCCTGAAGTACAGAGGTCTGTTGGTTTCAGAGGGAAACAATTGCCATTGGAAAACGTGGACACATGTCATGCAAGTGATTGGTTGGTAGTTTACCTGCAGTTGGGAAGTGGTATGTGATCTGTTTGAAACTGGGGCTGGTTCTAATCATATACAAGTTACTGGAACACCCTCCTCCCCCACATACGCACACTATTTTACTCTGCTAAATTCGTAATATTTGAGGATTGGTTTTGTTTTTTCTTCTTGGGATTGGTTTGTTCTTTTCTCAATGCCTAGGGAGCAGTGAGTGAGGTATGGAGGCTATAAAATAAGTAACTTTTAACATGCATTTTCATGCCCACAGCCTCTAATAAGGCCTGGTTTAAGGCACGCATTGCTTTGGCCTCTAGCCCGAGAGAGAGAGAGGCCCCTAGTAATTAAGCATGATACTATCTGGTAAATAAATAAGGAAGAAATACTGCAACAGTTGCTATTCTGCTGGCCGACCCAGCCCACCAGAGGGTAGATAATTAATCTGAAACCGGGGTGGGGATGGGGGAGATATCTATCTAGCCAATTTGTCCATCTCTTTAATATATATAATTGCATTTTGTCCAGAGAAAAAGTAATTCACATGGGTAATTGCAGGACAGAGCCAGGCAGCTTTAAAAAGCTTACTGAACTATATCAGGCTCTTGCAAGATCCTGCTTGCCAGTTGGCAAGTATTTCATGGATTTGATATCTCAGAGGACTTCATTCAAGGTATAACGTGCTACCAGGCCTAGTATCAGGCTCTCACAGATGGATGCCCTGTGAAGGAAGCTACCAAGGGATCAGGAGTAGCCACCAGGGTACCCTTCAAAAGTTGTTGGAGTACAACTCTCAGCATCTCTGACCATTGGTTGTGCTTGCTAGGGCTGATGGCAGTTGTAATTCAACAACATCTGGAGGGCAACTCTTTAGCTATCCCTGGGTTGGAATATTCCCTTAGGCAGTAAAGACTTCCCATGCATTGGAGTGGCTCCATCAAGGCTGGCCTAGTGAAGATCAACTGGGTTATAAGGTCATCGAGTCCAACCCCCTGCCCAATGCAGGATGATGATGAATTCAATTTATAGCCTGCCCTTTCTAAAGGAGCCCAGGCAGCAAACACATTAACAAGGATACAATTAAAAACAACTACATTTCTCAGCCAATGATTTCAGGGTTGACTTGTAGTCTTGGTGTTGGGTGTTTTCAGAGGACAGTGCTCTGCACGGGAACCATTACAGTCTCACCATGCGATGGCCATTTCCGTAAGGACAGCCAATCAACTGTAGTGTCTGTCAAGGCTACCAATGCCTGTTAGCCATGATGGTTATGCTCTGCTGCCATAGTATGCTTCCAAATACCAGTTGCTGAAAACTGCAGGAGGGGAGAGTGCTCTTGTGCTCAGGGCCTCCTTGCAGGCTTCTCGTTGAAGTATCTGGTTGGCCACTGTGAGAACAGGATTTGGGACTAGATGGGCCATTGGCCTGATCCAGCAGGCTCTTAACGTTCCTATGTATCTAAGATGCCTCTGAAATTCCTCCAAATTTCCATCCACCTTTGGGGATTCTGAGCTACACAGTCTCCTCATGGAGCAGAACTGATGTGTTGGTTATCTAGTCCCTTCTTTCAGCTTGGATTTCCAGACTTAGGACACATCCACACTATACACTTAAAGCAGTTTCTTACCACTTTAAACAGTCGTGGCTTCCCCTAAAGTATCTCAGAGCTTGGAAAAGTTACTTTTTTGAACTACAACTCCCATCAGCCCAATCCAGTGGCCATGCTGGCTGGGGCTGATGGGAGTTGTAGTTCAAAAAAGTAACTTTTCCAAGCTCTGACTGTATCCTGGGAACTGTAGTTTGTGCTCAGAGTTGTTAAGAGACTCCTATTCCCCCCACAGAGCTACAATTCCCAGAGCTACAATTCCAATCAATCCTTTTTCCCAGGAAACTGGGGGGATTGTAGCTTTGTGAAAGAAAGGGGTCTCCTAACCACTCTCAGCACCCTTAACAAACTACAGTTCCCAGGATGCTTTGGGGGAAGCCATGACTTTTTAAGATGGTATGATACTGCTTTAAATCCATGATGCAGATGGGATCTTAGTCGGAGAAACGGAGGTTCAAACCCCAGTCCATCCCCAGCCCCTCAGCAAGTAACTTAGTCAGTCTAGATCAACCATTGCTCTATTCCAGCAGGGCTGTTCTGATGATTCCACCTCTCTCTTTGGAGCAATATATGTTTGTCTGTTTGTTTGTTATTTGATTTATATCCTGCCCTTCCTCCCAGCAGGAGCCCAGGGCAGCAAGCAAAATACTAAAAATACTCTAAAATATCTTGAGAACAGACTTAGTTGTTGTTGTTGTTATGTGCCTTCAAGTCGATTACGACTTATGGCGACCCTATGAATCAGCGACCTCCAAGAGCATCTGTCATGTGCCACTCTGTTCAGATCTTGTAAGTTCAGGTCTGTGGCTTCCTTGATGGAATCAATCCATCTCTTGTTTGGCCTTCCTCTTTTTCTACTCCCTTCTGTTTTTCCCAGCATTATTGTCTTTTCTAGTGAATCCTGTCTTCTCATGATGTGTCCGAAGTATGATAACCTCAGTTTCATCATTTTAGCTTCTAGTGACAGTTCCGGTTTAATTTGTTCTAACACCCAATTATTTGTCTTTTTTGCAGTCCATGGTATGCACAAAGTTCTCCTCCAACACCACATTTCAAATGAGTTGATTTTTCTCTTGTCTGCTTTTTTCACTGTCCAACTTTCACATCCATACATAGAGATCAGGAATACCATGGTCTGAATGATCCTGACTTTGGTGTTCAGTGATACATCTTTGCATTTGAAGACCATTTCTAGTTCTCTCATAGCTGCCCTACCCAGTCCTTCTGATTTCTTGACTATTGTCTCCATTTTGGTTAATGAGAGTGCCAAGGTATTGATATTAAAACAAAAACACTTTAAAAACATCTTTTTTAAAAATAAATAAATAAATAAAGCTTCAGAAAACATCTTAAAAAGCCAATCCAACACAGACACAGACTGGGATAAGGTCTCTACTTAAAAGGCTTGTTGAAAGAGAAAAGTCTTCAGTAGGTGCTGAAAAGATAACAGATATGGCACCTGTCTGATGTTTATGTACCCTCTCCTTTTATTGAAGATGGAAATGCCACCCTGTTGGTGTTGAATTGGGCCCAGCACAAATGTATTTTACACAAAAGTACAATGACCAACGTCTCACATTGACCAGTGCCTCCACCTCCCAGCAGTCATCAAGAAAGGCTCATATTTTAAATACCTCCTTTATTAGAAAGAGCAATCATTAATTTCCATAAGAGATTTTAGAAATGGCTCTGTTGCTGTAAAGAGTTAAGAAGAAGAAATTAAGGTCTTAAAAAGTAAGGAGTGGTTTCCTCACTACCGCCGTTGTTTCTAACCTGCTCCAGTGGAAAACGATTCTAGCTAAGTTAAGGCCGTTCCTATATAATTACATCCCATTTAATATGACACACATTGCATTTAGTGTGGATCAAAAACAATAGGCTCAAACGAACCGTGCTATTTTGTCATTTCACCAACCCCCCCACAAGCACAGTTGTACCCTGTCTTTATGCAAATGTTTGCTCAGAAATCATAAGAAACAATCTTTATTTTCTTTTCGGGGGGGAAAACTAATGTTTAATAAGCCATATGCCTTTTTTCTTTATTGGAAGGAAATTGTAAACATTAATAGCTTGAGCTGACATTAAAACAAAACAAAGTACCAGGTAGAGTTTTCCTTTGCTTATTGGTTTTTTGAAAATGAGAAATAGCTCAATGTTTCATCCAAGCCTGGGTTTTCTGGAGTGATTTAGCAAAGCATTACATTGTATGTGGGGTAAAGTAATATCCCCCACCGCCGCCCCCCAATAAAAAGCAAGAGTTCCATTTCTGAGATATTTTTAATTATGTAACCTACTACACAACTTTATGAATGCTGTGTATTTATTTATTTATTTGTTAGTTAGTTAACTGCTTGATTGTTAAAAAACAAACCTCTCAGCAGTTTATAAGAAACATTAAAATTATCAACAGTGCAAGTAATTAAAATATTTTTTAAAAGATTAAAATAGGAATAAGCTAAAAATATATTACAACACATCAACATCTATGTGTCTGGATAGAGTTGCCTAAACAGAAATGTTTTAAGTAAAATACATTGCCTGCCTAATGTCAGTAGGCAGGGAGTTCCAAAGAGTAGGTGCTGCCACACTAAAATAATGATACCGTACAAGTGTGGAATGTGTATTATGTGGCACCTGTAACAGTGCCAGTTCTGCAGATTGAAGTGGTTGAGTGGGCACATACGGGGTAATTAAATGGATTTTTAAAATTATTCTTATTCTAACATTATTTGATTTTGTTTTGTTAATTGATTTTAGCTCCCTCCAAAGTCAGAATTGGCTAAAATAAATGCCTAGTAAGAAAATAAACAATGAGGCAAGTATCATCATCTGTCAATTTCCTACAAGCTCGGGAGTTCTGGTGCATACATGAAACACTATTGTCCATCCTGGTTTCCATATTCATGGTAGTGTAGGGAATAGATCTGTGCATGCAAGACAGAGCACATAAAACGTCTTTTCTGGATGGATCCAAGTTTCTTGGGTTTTGGTCTACTTTGTTGTCAGCTGTATGTTGTTGTTGTTGTTGTTGTTATGTGCCTCCAAGTCAACTACAACTTATGGCGGCCCTATGAATCAGTGACCTCCAAGAGCATCTGTCATGAACCACCCTGCTCAGATCTTGTAAGTTCAGGTCTGTGGCTTCCTTGATGGAATCAATCCATCTCTTGTTTGGCCTTCCTCTTTTTCTACTCCCTTCTGTTTTTCCCAGCATTATTGTCTTTTCTAGTGAATCCTGTCTTCTCAAGATGTGTCCAAAGTATGATAACCTCAGTTTCATCATTTTAGCTTCTAGTGACAGTTCTGGTTTAATTTGTTCTAACACCCAATTATATGTCTTTTTCGCAGTCCATGCTATGCACAAAGTTCTCCTCCAACACCACATTTCAAATGAGTTGATTTTTCTCTTATCTGCTTTTTTCACTGTCCAACTTTCACATCCATACATTCAGATCAGGAATACCATGGTCTGAATGACCTTTACTTTAGTGTTCAGTGATATGTCTTTGCCTTTGAGGACCTTTTCTACTTCTCTCCTAGCTGCCCTCCCCAGTCCTAGCTTTCTTCTGATTTCTTGACTATTGTCTCCATTTTGGTTAATGACTGTGCTGAGGTATTGATAATCCTTGACTAGTTCAATGTCCTCATTGTCAACTTTAAAGTTACATAAATCTTCTGTTGTCATTACTTTAGTCTTTTTGACGTTCAGCTGTAGTCCTGCTTTTGTGCTTTCCTCTTTAACTTTCATCAGCATTCGTTTTAAATCATTACTGGTTTCTACGAGTAGTATGGTATCTTCTGCATATCTTAAATTATTGATATTTCTCCCTCCAATTTTCACACCTCCTTCATCTTGGTCCAATCCCACTTTCTGTATGATATGTTCTGCGTACAGATTAAACAAATAGGGTGATAAAATACACCCCTGTCTCACACCCTTTCCGATGGGGAACCAATCGGTTTCTCCATATTCTGTCCTTACAGTAGCCTCTTGTCCAGAGTATAGGATGCTGTGGCACCCCCATTTCTTTTAAAGCATTCCATAGTTTTTCATGATCTGCACAGTCAAAGGCTTTGCTGTAATCTAAAGCACAGAGCTGTATGTGGGATATAAATTTAATAAGTAAAATAAAAATAATGATATGGATATTTCTATCCATATAAAACATAACAAAAATTCAACAAACGTCTAATTGAAAAAAAGACAAGATTTTCTTTAAAAAACCCTAAATCATCACTGTCTGCATCAGAAAATTGAGCTGTATGTAGGAATACTTTTTGCTCAATTTTCTGATGCAGAGAGTGATGATTTAGGGTTTTTTAAAGAAAATCTTGTCTTTTTTTTCAATTAGACGTTTGCTGAGTTTTTATGTTTTATATGGATATAAATATCCATATCATTATTTTTATTTTATTTATTAAATTTATATCCCACCTTTTCTCCCAAAAGAGTCCAGGGTGGCAAACACACAAATGACAAGCATCTGAAAACAATTCCAATGCAGATGGAAAAGATGAAGGCTGGGCTGATGAAATAAAAATAAGTAAATGTGATGTAAACCGCCCAGAGAGCTTCGGCTATGGGGCGGTATATAAATGTAATAAATAGATAAATGTACTCAGGAGAGCTGCGTGAGCATGAAATGCTTCTAGCCTTCTTGTCAGTGAGGATATATCTAAAATAATGCCTGCTGTTTGCCAGCTGGTATAGCACAGTAGGGAGGAGAGCCTGGCCTGGAGTCCAGAGTCTGTGAGTTCAAATCCCTGCTCTTGTCTCCTGGGTGTCAAGGGCCAGCTGAAGATCACCCCCACAATGAGTGGCTCAGGGGTTACATGCCCTGCCACCTGTGCAGCCGTGGGCAAGCTGCATAGTCCCAAGGAGCCATGTTGCCCCCCAGCTGGCAGTTGCAGACAGGGAAGGGGCTGGCTTGTGCAGCTGTGGCAAGCTGAGCAGGCCCTAGCCAGCTGGAGAGGATTAGCCTCAGAGAGATGCAATGGGAACCCCCTCTGAATACTGCTTACCGTGAAAACCCTATTCATAGGGTAGCGATAAGTCGGGATCGACTTGAAGGCAGTCCATTTCCATTTTTTAATTTCTGCAGAGCACACCAATAGTATAAATAGTACCTTCCTCCACTCAGAACACAGTTACTGCCACAGCAAGAAAGTTTTTCTCCGGGGTGAGCCAGATTATTAGAAGAGGTTTGGTACAATTAGGAATTGACTGAACATGGCCTTGGAGGTATATGTAGCAGGGTGTGTACATTCAATGTCTGCACCTTTAAAGTAAAGCAAAGCAATTGGCATGGGCTGCTAGGAACCTCCACCTTCCTGTCTAAAGGCTGCTGTGATATGCTTGAAAATGTGTGGGAATTGTCTGATGAAAGCAAAGAAGCTGGGAAGGGTGTGTGACTCCACATTATTTAACGGATAATGGATGAGGCTTCAGTGCCCTAATACCTAACTGCTAGCAAAAGCAGTATCTTTCCAGCTATCTAAAAAGCCAGATGCTAGCACTTTCTATTCTGTGCTATGCTGAGCATGACCAAGAAACAGAATATTGTTTTTTAGCAGGGGCGGGAACTGGAGGAAGGATTAATCAAAAACACATTGCCTGTAACCCCCCCCCTCCTTCCCCAAACCAGGCAGGACCTAAATTAGGAGCAGGAGATTAAAGGGAGGGATGCATTTCCTATGCTATCAAATACTAGAGGAAACTGAGTGAAAAACAAGAAAGGGAACTGACTTTTGGGCTTTGGAGGGAACGGCTGAGGAGTCAGGCAGGCAAGGTAAAAATTTGGAGCTGGGAGCATTTATTGGAGTGTTGAACCAGGGAGGGCTGGAACATCGCTTCTTCACCCCAAATCACCTGTGAAATTTCACAGAACATTCCCTAGTATATTATTATTGTTGTTGTTGTTGTTGTTGTTATTATTATTATATAATTTATTTTTACCCCGCATTTCAGCTCAAGGCGGCTTACAAAAGACACAAATATCAAAATACAATATAAAAATGCATCAATAAAACAATAAATCAATACAGTTTACAAAACACAATTTACAAGAGTTAAATAACAATAACCATCACAATCTACATTTCCAACTTAACACTTGCAGCGCTAAAATTGGCCCCAAGGTACTGTCTAAAAGTCCATGAGTCCACTACCTAACTAGCTAGCTGGAACTAAGCAGGTCTGGGTATGTCAGGCCTAGATGGATATCTACAAAGAAACCTCATGTACGCTGCCTTGAGTCCCATAATGGAAGGAGGCTTGGTGCCTACAGTAAGCCCCTCCCGGTAGTATATGTGACATCAAGAAAATAGAAAGCCCTGTGAGGAGAAACTGGAAAAACTCAGCGTGTTTAGCCTTGAGAAGAGAAGACTGAGGACAGATATGACAGCACTTTTCAAGGACTTGAAAGGTAGCCACACAGAGGAGGGCCAGGATCTCTTCTCGATCATCCCAGAGTGCAGGACACGGAATAATGGGCTCAAGTTGCAGGAAGCCAGATTTCGACTGAACATCAGGAAAAACTTCCTAACTGCTACAGCAGTACGACAATGGAACAAATAACCTAGGGAGATGGTGTGCTCTCCAACACTGGAGGCCTTCAAGAGGCAACTGGACACCTGCCGGGTATGGTTTAAGTTGAATTCTTGCATTGAGCAGGGGGTTGGACTGAATGGCCTTATAGGCCCCTTCCAACTCTACTATTCTATGAAGTCCTGTGCCCAGGCCACAGGACTGGCAAAACCCCTTGCGCTGCAATTCTCAAGCTCTCGGCAACCTGCTAGGTGCTTGGGAAGTGCTTTGCAAGGGGCTTGGGTGGGTGGGGTGTCAGGCAATCGAGAGGTGGGTTGTGCCTCCAGAGTTGGTGTGCAGTAGTGAGGACAGATTATGATCTGCCCCATCGGACCAACAAGGTTCTCCACCCTTGAAATAAACATTCATTGACCAGAGACTACATCAGTGGATACATGGCTATCTTGAAGTGGGTTGGTATATATTATGTATACACCTTGAAACATACAGAGAAAAGAAAGAAACATGTTTTTGGTTGTTGTGGTTGTGTGTTTTTTTACACAGTGGAATCAAAATTCTGACTCTGTGTCTTTGTTCAAGAGCCCTGAGTGCAAATCATGATGTTTTGAGTTCTGAGCCTTGTTTTCCTCTGCTCTCATAACTTCTTGTTATATGCTTTCAAGTCGATTTTGACTTATGGTGACCCTATGAATCTTTTTTTATTTTATTTATTTATTTATTTATTTTGTTGCATTTATATACAGCCCATAGCAAGTAGCTCTCAGGGCGGTAAACAGAATAGGATAAAATACATTTATCATAATAATAAAATCACAAACATATAAGACACAATGAAAACAAAATACAATTAAACAAAATATAAGATGATAAAAGGATTAGTATTACAAGATTAAAAAGATAAAATGATTAAAATGCCTGGATGTATTCATAGGGTTTTCATAGTAAGAGGTACTCAGAGGTGGCTTACCATTGCCTTCCTCTAAGCCTACGGCACCCGGTGTTCCCAGGTGGTCTCCCATCCAAGTACTAACCAGGGTTGACCCTGCTTAGCTTCCAAGATCAGAAGATCGGGCGTGTTCTACCTGCCTGTTTTTCCAGTTGTCTGGCATTACTCAATACTGTTTTCCCTTTTCTTTCCTGGTGAGGTATTGCACCATTTCACCAGTGAGTCCATTCACATGGACAACCTGCTTAATTGCCATCTCTTCTCCCCCCCACCCCCGCTAATCCATTGTAGCAGAAGCTTCCAAGATCAGGCATGTTCAGGGTAGGATGGCCGTAGACACTGGCATAACTAAAGTGCTTTAACTTTCCTTCATCCCTTCAAGCACCCATTGACTCTGTGTGTTCCTTCCTCAGAATCGCTGGACAACTGTCCCAGCAACTGCTACGGGAATGGTGATTGTGTTTCCGGGACCTGCCACTGTTTCCTTGGCTTCCTGGGTCCTGACTGTGGCAGAGGTAGGCTTTAAGTTACCTTTTCTGTCGTCGTCGTTCTCATACAGAAATGGTATGTCATGTTTGAGCTCTGTTTTAGGAGATCACCTGAGCAAGCTTAGGGGTTTCCAATAAAAGAGTAAAGGTGGATTCTGACCTCCACACACCATCTGTAAACATTTTTCCATAATTCAAGGCTTATCTTGGTAAAGTGTCCGCTATGTGTCCTTTTGCCGGTGCTTATGTTGGGTTGCATTAGATTACATCCACACCATACGTTTAAAGCATGTTGGTTCCCCTGAAGAATCCTGGAAACTGTAGTTCATCTCTCACAGAGCTACAATTCTCAGCACCCTTAACAAACTACAGTTCTCTGGATTCTCTAGGGAACGCCATGTGCTTTTAATGTGTTCTAAATGCATGGTGTGGATGTGACCTTTTTTGCAAGTTCAATCAAATTTGCTTTTGAAGTGTTTTTGCCACCCAGCTGATGTTCGTGTCATGATGGGCAAACTCAATTCAGGAATGAGTTGCCAATCAGAAATATTTTAAAGGACTCTTCAAAGTAAAATCTCCCTCCCTCCCCTCACCCAGTTCTACATTATCTCCTAATTTTGGTTGCGTTACATTTTTCTCAAGTCTTGGGGGCATCTCTCTCTCAGGTTTCCCTGTTCACTTCAATGGAGGTAGGAACTATGTTCATACAAAAGGGATGCAGATGCTGGCCTGCCCCGTCATATTGAAGCTAATGGGGGAAGCACACACTTGCAGAAGCACCACTGAGCACATCCTTGGGGTGCAGGGCCACAGAGGGTGTGGCCAGTTCATTGTGAAACTTGATTCCATCAAACCTGATTATACTTTTTCTCTATATTTTTGGTATTCGTTTTATTATTAGGTGAGTTGAACCCATAATGAACCCATGAAGAATGTTTAAAAGAGGGTTAGACAAAATGTTTAAAAAAGGCTATGCTCTGTCTCCATAGTCAGGAGGGGAGAGTGCTCTTTGCACTCAGGTCCTGCTTGTGTGCTTCCCTTGGGTAACTGGTTGGCCACTGTGACAACAGGATTGTGGACTAGATGGGCCAGTGGCCTGATCCAGCAGGCTCTCACCATATGTTCTTACTGTGTATAATCACAGCTTTAATGACGGGTGCTGTTAAATAAACCTAGAACAAGACTGCAGTGGGGTGGAAACCAATTGGCTGTATGCATTTGTCAGCATACTTGCTGTGACTCTGTGGGCATAACCTCCCCTTTCCCTCTCCCCTTCCCTTTGATTGCTGCATGTGAGCAAAGAATAACAATGACCCATCTAGAGCAGTGTCCCTTTGGGAAAGAATTAAGCAAAGGGGCTTAGAAATCAGCTGTGTCTCATTCTTTCTCCAGCAACTGCTCTGTCAGTAGCTTGTTGGAGCTTAGAGTGACCTTTTGTGCTCTGTCATCCATAAGGTGGCCTCTCAGCAAGTTCTTTCCTTGCCAGAGCCTCAGAGGTTATCCTTGCTTTGTGGAGAGCCTGCCATGGGGCGCTTATGGAAGGAAGGGCACTCAGGACGAGGATGGATGGATCTGTCGATTTGGTTTCTCATTTTTGCAATCTTAAATTCAGTTCTTCACATTTCTGCAGCAGTTTGTGAATTTTTATTTTTAAAATGTTCATAAATATTCTTCAGCATTTTAGTGTGAATTTCTCCTAATAAAAGCATTTTGTATGTAGTTTTGACTAATGAACACGTTTTTGCAAGCAATTTCCCCTAGCATAATACCTTTCTGTATGTTATTTTCACAAATATATTCATTTTTATGCACATTTCCCCCATCTGTATATGCATTGCTTGCAAACATTGTTTGGTTGGAGAGAACTGCGTTGCAAAATTCTGATAAGCGCAAATTTCAAAGGATGGCTGCTCATATTGTTTTGGAAAATGTGAATTTGATAGAATCGGCTGTAAATGTGAACTGAATCAAATTTCTCCCCCGTCCTTACTCAGGACTATTTCAGGCCACCTCTGACCCTAACATTGTCTTACCTGAAGTGCCCCAAAGCTGTACCCTAAAAAGGTTATTAGTAAAAAAAAAAGAGTTTTGTTTACTTGATCCAGCTGTAGCCTCCCATGCTCTGTAAAAGGGACTCGAGGCTTTACATAGAAATCCAACCATGAAACAAGTCAATGTTAAAATAGTTTAAAAATGCATAAGCATACAGGCTTAAGATAAGAAACACATAAAACTGGGCTCCTGTTGCGAGGAAGGGCAGGATATAAATCAAATAATAAATAAAATGGCAAGTAAGTTGCATACTGAAGGGCCGTAGCTCAACAGTGGAGCATCTGCTTTACATGCAGAAGGTTCCAAATTGAATTCTCATCATCTCCAGATAGGGCTGGGAATGTCCCACATCGGAAATCCTGCAGAGCCACTGCCAGCCAGTGTTGGCAATGCTGTTCCTAAGCTGAATCCCCAAAAGGTTTTGTTTTGTTTTAAGTTCAGATTGCTGTTTGGGCAGGACCAGCACCAGGCAAAGGACCCTTCTGGGCTCGTAGCACCACCCTTATGGGCCCCCTGAAGCACCTGAGGCATGCTGTAGCTCATTCTCATATAAAACCATAGCTTATCATTATGTCCAAATACAGCAAAATTGGATGATAATATTTATTTGAAGCAGTTTTCACCCTGCTCTTTACTCAGAAAGGTCCCCAGAGCTCAATTTCAGATATCAGTAGTAAGACATGCTCTGCCCTCAGGCTTACAGTCTACAAGACACACACAAAAGGAAACAGGTACAGGGATGAAGGAGGAAAAAAGCAAGCTCAGGCACCTGTTCTTAAAAGTTAAGGTTCTTAGAATGGCCAATTGGGGTGGTAACAGTTTAGGTAGCCTGATGGAGTGTCTGTTAGAGTGTCTCAGACTTAATAGACTCTGTGTATTTGACAGAAGCTCCAAACTCAACATTTTTCCAATAGGCTTGGACTAACTGTTAGGTCAGACATGGAACAGCCACCTCAGGAAGTCATAAAATATTTAATTTAAAATCCACATTGCACATCATGAACATATGGTGCAGGGAGGGGCTGATAATTCTGACATACTTCAGCAGGACTGCTGTGAAGATTACGAGAGTGCTTTGAATACTCGAGTGCCATATAAATGCTTTTTTTAGCAGTAATGAAATGAATAAAATAAACTATGAAGTATTTCAAAATTCTAGGCCCTGCAAATGAAGATTTATTTTATTTTTTATCCTTCACTGCTTTTCAGCATCTTGTCCCGTGTTATGCAGTGGAAATGGGCAGTACATGAAAGGCCGGTGCTTATGCCACAGTGGGTGGAAAGGGGCAGAATGTGATGTTCCGACCAGCCAATGCATTGACGTCGCTTGCAACAGCCACGGCACCTGCATCATGGGGACCTGCATCTGCAATCCAGGATACAAGGGGGAGAACTGTGAAGAAGGTATTTCTGAGCATCGTTCAGTGTGTTTCATTTTCCCTTTGAATACCGCTGCCCCACTGCAGATAGATGAGACTTGAAGCACCTATACTACCATTATAGGCCACTTACAGAGCAGGTGGATGGAATGTGGCCTTTCTAAAACACACACACACGCACCTCTTTTAATATCTGCTGGTTATCTATCATTTTTATACAGTAATTGGGTGAAAAATCATCCACCTCTGCTAGAGAAAGCTGCTTAAAGAGGCAGTTCATATCACATGCTTAAAGTGTTCTTATTAGAAGGTCTTCTCTGTTTGCACCTCTAAAAGTGCACATCCTTTTTCCTGATGTGCCACAGTAAGCAATTTACTGATGCCATCATTTATGAAGTGGTAGCACGCGTGAAGGCTTTATCATATCTGGGCCTTGAATTCAGTGCTGCTTCAGAATCAAATACCTTTTTTCCCCCTCAAAAGCCCTGCTTTAGATTGCTTTCATTTCTGTGTTAGGCCTGAAATGGAAATGCCATGCCATTTCTTCTTGATTTGCATTCATTTCCATGTCTTTTAGGCACTGTGTTTTTATTTTTCCTTGATGTGCATGTAAAATGGAGTTTCTCTTGCCACTGTGGGTGGATATAACTGCTTTTTTTTTTAATGCCAGCCCTTTGTGATGGTGAAGGAATGCATAAAACAACTCTCAGGTGACACTAGCAGGTGGATGCGCCTCTGTCAGCTTTTAGGAGGCTATGAGCAGGGACAGCACACTATAACGAACACAAGGGTACTGCTGAAAATGTCAGCCCTTTGCTTCATCGTCTTTAATAAATTGCACCCTGAAATCATTATGGTGCCTGCTTTCCTGTTCTGCAGGTAGCACCCAATCATGTAATGGGGAAACACAGATCATAATGATCTTGGGGTAGGCTAAGTTGAACTAGATGTTACAAAGCGAAGCACAGGAGGAGTCGACATGCAGCTTCCATTTTTGGCCTCAGCTCCATGTTCTTTTAACTCTAACATGCAGCTCTGCTTTGTCTCTAGCGCACTGGCCTTTTGAGACCCAAATCACCAGTGTGTTTCTTTTTTAAGTCCTCCTCCCCCCGCGCGCGCCCAGCACAGATGCAATGAAGCATACATCTGCATAATCTGGTTTCCTTTCAATTTGTGGCTTAAACTATCAGAAATCTTTTTCTTTCTTTCTTTCTTTTTGTTCCTTTTTGCATTAAATCCTTTACTTTAATTCTCTGCCCAGATTCCAGATAAATTTAATTTTTAGCATGAAAGTTGGTACATGATTAAACAGGCACTAACCTTTCTATGATGCTCCATATTTGGTTATTTGGACAAATATTTTTCATTGCCCTTAATCCCAGCCAATTCCCACTCAGCCCCGCTTCCTCCTGTACAGTGTGTTCTCTCTCTCTTTTAAATGTTTTAATTCAGCCAGCCATTTCCACCCAAAGCAATGTTTTATTGTTTCTTAGGAAGCAGCCTTATATCAGATTTGTCCATCTCTCCCAGGGACAGCCAATGTGTTGTTGCCAGACTGTAACTCCCATCAGCCTTAGCCAACATAGCCCCATGGTCAGGCATGATGGGAGTTGCAGTCCACCTACATCTGAAGGGCATCATGTTGGCTATACCTGTCGTGACCAGCAGCAGCTCTCTGGGGTCTGAAGAAACGGGTCTTCCACATTATGGGCTACTTGATCATTTTAACCTGAGATGTTAGGGATGGATCCTGGGACCTTCTCCATGCAAAACGTGCCTTCCCATTCCGCTGCGGTCCCTCCCCTTGCACAACTCTTGGCTGATCCCACAGAAACAGCTCATTCCCCATGTGTTGCTTTCCCCCCTTTGTTCAAAATTCTTGATGCCTCTCTGCACATTTTGCTCCAATTGAACACCGTTAGGCTTAAGCATGCTTGTGTTATTAGATTACCATTTTCCATTATGTAGTAATTTTTTTTAATTAAAAAAAAGTACACCCTGCCAGATAGAAATGTGTAGACATCAATCCAGGCATCACAGAATTATATGGATCTGAACTCAAAGCAACCAGATCAGATTAGGTATAAGTAACTGATCTGTTCCCTCTCTTACATCCCTTCTCCGCAGTGTTTCAAAATCTTAATCGACATATAGAAGCCATTAACATGGACTGAAGTTGCTTTCAGTACATCTGCCATATTGTTGCCTGTTTTCATAATCCAACACCTTAATTCATAACTGTGTTCTTTTTTACACATGGATGTGCTCACAGACCCGTGGGGCCAAGCAGAAGGGCCATGTTTTCTTTTGTAAGGAAGGGGTGATGGGTTGGGTTTGTTGGGGGGGGTTGCATCCTCTCCCCGCCTACCACACTGACACCAACACACAATGGTGGCTGGTGCCCTTGGGGACAGGTGGGGCGGAAGGCAGGGAGCCCAAACATTAAGTGGAGCCAAAGCCAGTGGAAGGCAGAGCGCACTGGTTCTAGTCCCCCCCCCATCCTCCTCCTTGCTGAATCATACAAGGGACAACACTGCTAAGACTGAGGAGAAGGAAGCTGACAGGCGGTATCATCCCCTGGTCAGGTTGCATGTGAAAAGACAGGCAGGAGGGGGCTGACTGGGGTTTGTGGGGTGCTGCCCTAGTAGCCCAAATAGGGCAGCCTGCACTGCCAAATGTACACTTATTGCACTCATGTGCTGCTTATGAGCTTCCCATAGGCATCTGGAAGGCCGCTGTTACGACCAACTGCCAGGCTAGATAGGTCTTTAATCTGATGATCCATCAAAGGCTTTTCTTATATTTTTATGTGTTAGGTGCACAATACTATTAGTTCATCCCCCCTTTCCTTCCCCCACTGTTAATCTGAATGCTATTTCAGGTACGACCATCAAAAGTTTTTAGGGACCTGTGTCAGATGTTTAGGTGCTATCTCATTGAAAAGCTGTTAAAATATTTCAAATTCATAAGTGCCAGCATTGTGATTATAATAATAACAGCTAAAATGTAATGAGAGTTGGAGCATAGAGGGAAGCCTCCCCACCCTGGGGCGGGGGCGGGGGAACAATACAGAAATAAGCTGGTGGATCTCTCTAGGGATGCAATAGATGCAACTACGGGAAAGGACTTTTCCCTTCAGACCATGGATTAAATGACAGGCAGTTGAACAATTATATGTGTGTGTGATAATCTCTTTGTGCCTATATACGTACTTTAGTATTTAATCCTGTCCCCCACTCACCTCAGAATAAGTCCCATTGAGCTCAATGAGATGTATATCTGTTCTATAGGATGTTTTGGGGAGGCCCTATTTAGCGTCCCCTTCTTTAAAAAATGGCAGGTTGCAATAAGGAACAGGGCCTTCTTGATAGTTTCCTCTTCATTATAGGAGGAAACCACCGAGAAGGCTCTGTTCTTTATGTTTTCCACGGAGGACTATTTCATAATGAGTTTCCATCACTTGACCAAGATATTGATTCTTAGACAGGTCTTTTCTGATTAATACATTGGTTGCTGTTTTAAGATCATTGTGATGCTGATTTTGTTGATCTTAGTTGTGATTTTACTATAATTCTATTCTGATATCTTTTTGTCAGCTGCTTTGAAAGCCTCTTAAGGCTATAAAATTGGATAGAGATCCTTAAATAAATAAAAGCTCAACGTTATTTAATTGAGTGGCAGCTCTGAATTAAAAGAGCCGGCGAGACATAAGGGAGGCATTTTGCTGAGAGCCTTTGAGTAGTTTAGACCTTTTTCTTTCCTTACTCTGCATTTGTTTCTTATATGCAAGACAATCATTCGTATTCTGCCAAGAGGAAGGAACGCAACATATATATGAAATATATTATGTAGGAAATCTGTGGGATTTTCCCCCTCCAAAACTCTAAATCCCTCTAATACAAAGTTGATGTCAAATATTTTGCAAATATTATTTCTTTTCTTTAAAGGAGGGCCATCTGGTATTGATTCTTTTGGTTTGCAACTTACATGCTTTTTCTTCCATGTTTATAATATGCTTTTTCTGATACGTTCTCTACCCCCGCCCCTACTTACTCCATTCAGTGTCTCTCTTGCACACACATGCACACACACACAATTAGTCTGTATTCTTAAAGGACATGATCTAACCGGAAGTCTCCTGTCCAAGCTTTGCTGAAATGAACAGGAGTTGTACAAGAATGCCTGTACTCTTGTGCCTCTCCCATTCTCTTCAGTGAGGCTTGTGCACGAGAACTGGTGGATTGTGCCAAGAGGCTACACACCAGCTGCAAGATCACATCAGGAAAATGCGGGGATTGGGGCACAGCTTCCAAGCAGTGAAAATGGAAAAAAAAAAATCCTCCACCACATTCAATTTCCAGTATATTCTTATCGCCTCTTATGTATGTCACAAGGCGATTTATGGACATAACATAAAAGCAGCTAAAAATAGTTCTAAAAACAGTACAAAATGAACACCTAAAGCAGAGAGACCTTTTCATTCAGTGGGAAAAGCTTGTCAAAATGAAAATGTCTTCAATTGTTCCGGAAAGCACAGATAGTGGATGCCTGTCACATGTCAGCAGCAATGCTGTTCCACAAAACAGGGGCTGCCACACTGAAAGCCCTGCTCTAAGTTACTCCAAAGTGGGTTTCTGATATTTTTGGGACTGAGTAGCTATTTTAATTCTGCTTTTGCAATTAGGATCATAGGAACTTTAGAAGCTGCCTTATACTGAGTCAAACTACTGGAATATCTAGCTCAGTATTGTCTTCACTGACTGGCAGCAGCTCTCCAGGATTGCACAGGGAACATTCCGAGCCCTACTTGAAGATGCCAAGGATTGAACCAAGACCTTTTGCATGCAAGGCAGATTCTCTACCATTGAGCTATGATCCTTCCCTTATGGTCTTTATCCTGAATACCAAACCCCTGGATTCCACATATCCCGAGACATCTCTACTCAACTCACTAAGTGGAGGATGCTACTTTTGCTGCCGCAAACCAATGCCACAGTCCACCAAAGAAGTTTGCCATTACCAGCCCAATTGAAATGAATGGGAACCACGGGAAGCTCTTCTGCAGCTTCTTCCCATTTTGGTGGGGCTGATGCAATGGATTGCATCCCAAAGCTCTTCTGCTGCCATTCGCACCTAGAACCAGAGCACAGAAGGAAACTGAAAACTGGGTGATGAATGCCACTGTGTGCTCGCCTGCAGATGAGCAATGGGAATTGCTGAGCAGAACTTCCTCCCCCCCCCCCCCAAAAAAATGCTATTTTCTTCTTCTTTTAAGAAAAGAAGAAAGAGGGGAAAGGAAAGGGAGAGACACACACGCACATTAAAGCTTTTATAACAAAGGAGGGAGCAAAACTCTCCTAATCCTATCCCAGGACCCTTGGCGCAGTGCCGAGTGTCACAAGCGATACGGCCAAGCGAGGGCAAGATTAAAGTAGCCCTTCTGCCTGGCGTCTGGTGAAAGGGCTCGTTTCAACATGAAAAATGGCCCTGGGATTATGATGAATGGGGTGTCCTGACACACATGCATTCCCCTCCTATAATCCTGTGTTAACGCTGAGATAGCAGAGCACTGCCTTCTGTGATGGAGACCCCCTTATAGCTTACCTTCTTTCCCCTCCCCCCGTTGGCTTTCAGAGAAGATGATTAATTGCCTCGCAGTAGCCTCTTGTCAGCTAGCCAGCAGTCTTTGTTCTCCCTGGTTGAACCATCTGCTGAGGACGTAAGGTACTGGCAGCTTGCTCATAGTTCTCCCTTTAATAGTTGTTCCTTCTGAGCAAGAAGAGGGTCAGGCCTGCAAGGGCCCCACGTTCTAAAATTGGCACCCTCACTCTTGCAGCTTTAATAGCCCCAGAGATGTATAGGCCAAGTTCTTTCTTTTTTCCTGCCACTCTGACGATCCTAAGAGAGTGTTCCAGTTAAGAGTTTATGCAACAGAAATATATCCTCATGCAGCTTAGGAAAAGCGCTGAGCAGCCAGCTTGATTCCTAGATAAATTGTGTGGGTGACATGATTTTCACTGATGTAAATTAAGTCCATAAAGAAGATGGCACTTTCTAGATAACCTTAGACAGGTGGTCCATCTAGTTCACGATCCTAGCAGGTCACGATCCTAGCAGGACCCTCTGACAGAGGCCTACAAAATGCCACAGAGAAATTTCTCCTGTCTGCCTATCTTTGCACCATAGATGCACATTTCACTTTACAGAGTGTAGGAGGATGGATCCCTGTGCCGAGGAGCTTACAATCTGTAGTTCAACACATGGGAGACAACAAAGGAAGAGGAGAAGCGGAAACGGAGTGAAAGGAGAAAGACAGACATAGGAAGAAGAATGTGCTAGGTGCTGTGGCTCAGTGGCTGGGCATCTGCTTTGCCTGCAGAAGGCCCCGGATTCAATCCCCAGCATCTCCAGGTGGGGCTGGGAGAAAACCCTGCCTAAAACACTGGAAGAGCTGTTGCCATTCAGTGCAGGCTGTATAGTAGTGCCTCGGTTAACAAAGTACAGTAATACCTCGCATTAACGTACTCAATGGGACCAGAACGAGTACGTAAACCGAAAATGTCCTTAAAGTACTACCTTTTAAAACTTTTTTCCCCTCTTCTCATGCGGAGCCTCAAAGCCCTGTGCTAAAGCCTCTGCTGCTGCGCTGCCGCGCCTCCCAGCTGATCGCGATCGTGCCTCCCAGCTGATTTGCAGTGGCGCAATTGCGTCTATTTCCACCCCCGCACTCTAAAGCCTCTGCTGCTGCGCTGCCGCATCTCCCAGCTGATCGCAATCGCTCCTCCCAGCTGATTTGCGGTGGCTTGATCACATCTATTTCCACCCCCGCACTCTAAAGCCTCTGCTGCTGCGCTGCCGCGCCTCCCAGCTGATCGCAATTGCGCCTCCCAGCTGATTTGCGATGGCACGATCACGTCTATTTCCACCCCCGCACTCTAAAGCCTGTGCTGCTGTGCTGCCGCGCCTCCCAGCTGATCGCGATCGCTCCTCCCAGCTGATTTGCGGTGGCTTGATCACGTCTATTTCCACCCCCGCACTCTAAAGCCTCTGCTGCTGCGCTGCGTTTCTGGAGAAATACAGGCATATGGAGCATGTACATTATAGCGAGGCGACGTTAAGTGAAGCGACATTAAGCGGGGTATGCCTGTATATTGTGTTTTTGGACATTACTTCTTTAACAGAAACTTTGGTACCAGAAATAGGAATAACTTTTTTTCTTACATATGACATTGTTTTTTATGCATGGAATAGTTTAATATTTTGTTGCTGATGATGTGCTTGTTGTTAAAGCGCTTTGAGGCATCTTGTAGGAAGAAATTCATAAATCGAAGTAAATAAATAAATAGCTCCAGTGAGATTTCCTTGTAAATATTTTCATGTAACATACCTTGAGATACAGTCCGACAGGATATATGGGATGTTGAGTCCAGGCGTTAATAAATGATGGTGATGATGAAGTCATGAATATGAACCTAACCTTATTTTGCATGTGTCTGTTGTTGTTTTGCTTCACCTATAGTGGATTGCATGGACCCCACCTGTTCAGGACGTGGCGTGTGCGTGAGAGGAGAATGCCACTGCTCTGTTGGCTGGGGAGGAACCAACTGCGAGACACCGAGAGCAACCTGTCTGGACCAGTGCTCTGGCCACGGCACTTTTCTGCCTGAAACTGGCCTGTGTAGTTGTGATCCCAGCTGGACTGGACACGACTGCTCAATTGGTAATAATATCTGTGGCTTTTCCTAAGTTTACCCCCTTGCTTGAAGGAAAATCCATATCCCAAGTTTATTCCAATGGCCTGATTGCCTTGGTTTCTTCAGGACTCTTCTGGCCTGTCTTGTAGATTGTATCCAGTGCTAGTCCTACTCAAAGTAGACCTACTGAGGTTATTGAAAATGACTAATTTCGATTCATTCATTTCAGTGGGTCTGTTCTGGGTAAGACTAGCATTAAGAACATAAGAAGAGCCTGCTGGATCAGGCCGGTGGTCCATCTAGTCCAGCATCCTGTTCACACAGTGGCCAAAGATACCCCAAAGGGAAACCCGCAAGAAAAGCCTGCTGGATCAGGCCAAAAAGAACATATTTATTTATTGCATTTGTATACCGCCCTATAGCCGAAGCTGTCTGGGCGGTTTACAGCAATTAAAAACAACAAAAACAAATATACAAATTTTAAAACACTAAAAACAATTAAAAAAAATATTTAAAAACACATGCTAAAATGCCTGGGAGAAGAGGAAAGTCTTGACCTGGCGCTGAAAAGATAACAGTGTTGGCGCCAGGCGCACCTCGTCATGAAGCTCATTCCATAATTTGGGGGCCATCACTGAGAAGGCCCTCTCCCTTATTGCCTTCTTCACGCAGCAGAGAGTTAAACTATGGAATTCGCTCCCACAAGAGGCAATGGTGGCCACCAACTTGGATGGCTTTAAAAGAAGGTTAGACAAATTCATGGAGGATACAGTTATCAGTGGCTACTAGCCTTGACAGCTAAGCTTCTGAATACCAGGTGCTGGAAACCACAGGAGGTGAGAGTGCTCTTTGCACTCAGGTTCTGCTTGCAGGTTTCCCTTTTGGGTATATTTTTGGCCACTGTGAGGACAGGATGCTGGACCAGATGGGCCATTGGCAAGCTGTTCTTATGTTCTTAATGTGCAAACCGAAAGAGAGCCATTGTTTCAGATTCACGCTTCTCCAAATTTTGCAGTGCAATTCTCTAGCCAAGTAAAGTGTGCAAAAATGCACATACTAGGGTAAAGAGTGCGTAAATGTTGTTAGTGAAGATAACATTAAAAATACATTATATTAAGGGAAATTGCTTTGCAAAAATGTGTATATCAGGCACAGTGGCACACAAATGCATATTACAAGAAATTCACTGATGTATTTTCATGAGGACTTTAAAAAAGAAATGATAAATTAATATGGAGAACTGAAGACTGGAAAAATCAGAAACTGAAATTGAAAGATTTGCCCATCCCTAGATCTGGACATTATTTGTAAAATAGGAGAGACACCCAGCTTTTACTTTAAAAGTAAGGCTGCCAGCCCTCATGATCATGCAGAAGTCCTTTAAAAGGATGATAGTGCCCAGTAACACCTGCTGCCTGGCATCCAGAGCTCTCCTTGTTCTGTGTATAAGCCCATAGTTCATGCAAACTTCTCTTTTCATTTCATTTCGTGGTGGTTGGAGCAGGGGGGCGGGAAGGGCAGCCGCCTGTGCCTCAGGAGTACAGAATGGTTGGCGTTTAAATCCATCTTTCAGAGTCGAGGCCAAGATAGACTTGAGAGGTCTGAGTAACAAATGGGTGTTTACAAACCACCTTGGCAGAGATTTCTTGCCACGAGGCACAAAACGATAATAACTTTTAATATCGGAAACAGCTCTGTGAGGAATGAAGTCTTGGAGCAAGGGGTTGAGTGTAATTCTGAGCTGCCTGGGAAAGCAACTTGAGGTGAATTTTACAAATGCAGAAAGGGAAGAGGTTATGTTTTGATATGCGACCCTAGGAGGTAGTTGTTTTATGTGGCATTGAGGCTTGAGTGGTGGACAGGCGGCAGGGGTGAGGGTTATTCACCATCATAATGGGAAAGGAAAGCCAGCCACAGAAAAAACAGTCCTCAAATTGTAAAGGTAAAGGTGTTCCCGCACTTGTAGTGTGAGTTGTTTCCGACTCTTAGGGTGCCGTCTTGCGACGTTTACTAGGCAGACTGTATATATGGGGTGGGATTGCCAGTTCCTTCCCTGGCCTTTCTTTACCCCCCAGCATATGCCGGGTACTCATTTTACCGACCACGGATGGATGGAAGGCTGAGTGGACCTCGACCCCTTTTACCGGAGATTTGACTTCCTCCTTCCGTTGGAATCGAACTCCGGCTGTGAGCAGAGCTTTCGGCTGCGTTACCGCCGCTTACCACTCTGCACCACGGAGAAAAAACAGTCCTCAAATAGTAATTTCCTCTTATTTTCTTCAGAAATGGGTTTTAGGACTTCTTTCCCCCCCCCCCATGGTAAGCCTTTTTTGGGGAGCGGGGTGTTATTTGTTGGGAAACATCATCATATATCCATCATCTCTGGAGACTTTGAAAGCACAGGAGGTCATAATTTAGGCCTAGGGATCCACTTCGTTTTTTACTAGAACTCCAGAGGCCACCACCTGGAAAATGGGGGTTGTTGCAGACAGACACAAAGGCCACAATTGCACTGTATATTTATAGCAGTATTCTACCACTTTAAACAGTCATGGCTTACACCAAAGAGTCCTGGGAACTGTAGTTTGCTAAGGTTCCTGAGAGTTGCTATGAGATCCCTATTCCCCCTCACTGAGTGACAATCTCCAAAGCGGTTTAACAATCCATCCTTCTTCCCAGGGAACTCTGGGAATTGTAGCTCTGTGAGAGAAACAGGACTCACTTAATGACTCTCAGGAACCTTAACAGACTACAGTTCCCGGGAGTCTTTGGGGGAAGCCATGGGTGTTTAAAGTGGTAGGATAGTGCTTTAGATCTCTGGTGCAGATGGAGGCCACAGGAATGTGGTTTCAGTACCAGAACTGAGCTCACAGTCCTTTCACACACAAACCCACTCCTGGTCTCCCCACCCCCACACACTCCCCAGAGCTGGCCTTATTTCAAGCTAATTTAGCATGGAAGAAAAGCTAAATTTGTTACTGTGGCTAAGCTGTAAGTAGGCATGAACCCGTGCTGTTCTAGCCTTGATCGCTGCACTCTCCCCAGAGATCTACCAAGAGATCCTAATCTACTTTTTGCTCTTCCCTGCCTTGAAGTAACCAATGTTCTTTCCCTATTTCATGAGCAGATTGCTGAGGTGGTTGTGAGCCAGTAGTTTGATCAGGCCATCTAGTAAACCCAGAGCAAAGACTTGGATCATGAGAGGTGGATTCCTAGAGTAGCCCTGCATTAAGCCTCTTTGTGCACATGAATTGGGGCAGCCATTCGGCTTCTGCAGACCATTCTGGAGTTTTGACAGAGCAGAGCGGCTGCATTCCTCTCTCCACTTGATTCTACTTTGCATTGCTTCCTTCTCTGAAAACTCCCTACAAACAGAAAACCAGCAGAGTAAGGGAGTTGGGCTGAGCTAGAACCTTTCTTCCTGATGGACTAGTTTTCTAGTTGCAGAGAGTTCTTACATGGAGAGCATTCAAAGGTGGCTCACTTTCTGTAGTTTCAAGTGGTACTGTCCATTGTAAGCTGCTTCTATAGACCCAGCTATAGTTAACAGTCAAGTGTCCAACATTTGCTGAATGTTGATCTTTGCATGTGAATGCTTACCAACCTGAATGACCCCAAATATATAAATGTGAATGCTGCCAGTCCCTTTTAGTGAATGTTGTCATTCACCAGTATAACTGGGCAGATTTTAGGCACTCAGAATACATTTTGGACACACATCCACACACGCCAGACCCAACTCTGTCATGCCACCGGGCTTTTTTAGTAAATGGAAGAGGAACATAAATCCATCACAAAAAAGGACCGGTCTCTTCTAAGGAGCGTTGCCTGTTCAGCAGGAATTCGTCTCCCTTGGGGACTTTAATCCATGTCCTAAAATGCTTGATCCAAGTAAACATCAAAGAGGGAGGAGGTACATAATCCACTCAGGCTGGAATATTTGTTTTGTCTTAACCAAATCTTAACATTGGAAACAAACCTCCTGACATTTCATGTCATGCACTGCCACCTGATAGGATGCAAATGTTTAAAGCATGCATGGGCAAACTATGGCTCTCCCAATGCTGTTGGTCTGCAGCTCATATAAGCCCCATGGTCAGGGAAGATGCGAGGAGGAGTCGAATAGCATCTTGAGGTCCATGGGTTCCCCATTCTTGGTTTCAAGCACCATTCACAATCAAAACATAGGGAAATTTGCCCATGGTAAGAGTCGGTATGTATAAAACCTTTTACAGTCAGGCTTGCCTTCCAAAATATTTGTACTGATCCCCTCAACTGAGCACTAAGTATCCTTGCACCAGTCACATTCTGAACCAAATGAAGCAAAGCAAAAGGATGCAGGTTTACTTTCAAGGCCAAACTAGATGAAGCAGAGGCACCCATGGTTGTTTGTTAGCCAATCTGCCCCCATTCGTGTATAAAGCAGGGACTGCTCTTTTATTCCAGAATGAGTGTGCATATGAAAAGAGGGGACCCCTGCCTTGTCTTGCTGCCCTCTGGCACTCAAAAGCACTTTTCTCTTGTGCCTGGCTCACTTCTGGTATCGTAGCCCAGCTGGTCGAAAAAGTATGTGAAGCAGCAGAGTGTGAAGAAGTACAGCAAGGGAAGGTCCAGCTGCCCTCCCTCACATGCAGGGATGGGAGAGAAATTGGGTTCAGTTTCTATTTAAATGCAAGCCTACTCTAATTTGCCCTTTCTGAAACAATACCCAAACTGGCACACAGCCATCCTTCAAAATTTGCACTTTTCCGAATTTTCCACTGCAGTTCTCCACACAAGTAATGTACAAAAATGCATACGCTAGGGTAAGGTGTGCATTAAAATGCACATATTGTTGAAAATAACATACAAAAATGCATTATATTGAGGAAAATGTCTTCACAAAAATGTGTATATTAGGCAAAATCTCAAAAAAATGTGTATAAGGAGAAATTTGCACTAGAATATTGATGAATTTTCATTAGGATTTTTTTTAAAAAAATGCAAATTGATGTGGAAATGTGGCAAACTGCGCTTAAGATTAGAAAAATGAGAAACTGAGGGGAACCAAAATTGACAGATTTGCCCATCCCTACCCACATGTACTTTTGGTGTAAAATATTATAACAGCCTCCAAATCAGATGACAAGGGGGGGGGAACAACCATGGGCTGATCACAGGCTGCAAATCTTTGAAACTTCCCTAGCCACAGGTTGTATATGCTCAGGCTTCAGTCTCTTAAAATATATTTATTTATTTATGGCTATGGTCTGAAGGCACATGTGGCCAGCTCCCTGCTGAAGCTAAGCAGGGTCAGGTCTGGTCAGTGCCTGGATGGGAGACAGCCTGGGAACCATATGTAAGCCACCTTGGGATTCAATCATGAAAAAGAAAGGCGGGTAGAAATGTAATAAATAAATAAATAATAAATATCCCACCCTTCCTCCCGGCAGGAGCCAGAACTATATCTTCCTAGTTATTTGTTTAGGCGCTATGGTGTAATGAAAGACCAGACCACATGGACCTGTCGGTGAGAAGAAGTGATGTCACAGAGGAGAGAGTGTGTTAACAACAACTGCAGCTGCAAATTCCCTAGGTTTCCCCCCACTTTTATCCCTGAATTAAAAAATTCAGAAATAACCTAGTTGATACCTTAAAGAGATAAACTGATTCATCGTCCAGGGATCATTCAGAGATAAGTGAGAATTTATGGCAGCTTTGCTGGCTTTAAGTAGCTCAAATGACTGACAAATGTGGCTTCACGCAGATGCCTCACTTCCTCCAATAATACGACAGGAGTATTGACAGCGAATATCCTAGCCATTACGGTTTTTGTTTTATTTTTGTTTTAATTGCAGCCCAGTAGCAATCCTGCACTCTTCAATTCCAAAAAATCAGAGGGCTGGGATGAGTTGGGAGCCTTAATCAAGCTTACCTGAAACCAGAAAATCCAACTTAAGACAGTTTGTAATTATTAAATTTTCTAATAACATTTTGAAGGTCAGTGGAATGATTTCGGTTTTTAAGCAGCTCTGGACAATTTTATCTGATCTTACATCTTAGCACTAAATCCACATTTATTAAAGGATTTAGCAGGGGTAACAGAAGTGGCTAGCTCTCTTCTTTGCTTCACTTGCGTACAAATGTATTATTATTTTTCTCCCATCTTGCAAACCAGGAAGAGTCACAAGTGGAAGATTGTCTAGTGCCAAATGTACAATCTCTCTTAATAGAAAAAAACGTGTCTTTGAAAAGTGAGGCAGATACTAGTTTTCTTATTCATCCCTTCTTGCTCCATTATGAATTTCCCATCTTTTAAAAAACTGATTTTGTGCAACGTGCTGATGTAGTTCATTATTTAGGTATTTATTTACATACCCCTTAATGCCAAAAAAGGCTACTAAGGTTTACAAGTATAAAAACCAATGGCACGTCAAAATATAAGCAGCCATAATTAAAGTTTGCAATAAAACAATCTCATTGAACATACAACCATTAAAACAGGAGTAGAATACCTGTGTAAAACAGGTACAAATTCAAAAGTGAGCTGTATCAAATAATGGCATGTATCCTATACCAGATATGTGAAAAGCGTTTGGTTCCTGACTTGGCCAGAGCGATCCTAAGTATAGGAAGCCAGTGGCACTTATACCAGTTTTAGTTAAGCTGGAGTAAGTCACCCATACTTCAAACTCTGCTCAGAAGCGGGGCTGTTGCTGGCTGAGCCAGCCCTAGCCTAGCGGAAAGAAAACAAGCCTTTAAATAGGGTTTGACTGACAGCACCCTTTTTTCTGGTGTAAGTTCTGCCGAATTTCCAGGTCAAATGTCTAAGCGAAAAGAGGTTGGGAATAGATGCAAATCTCCCCACCCCACCCACCCTCCAGAATGTCCCTTATTTGGGACTTGCCCCGGTGTAATATTCACCAGCCTGTGTTCCACTTTCTGGGGCCCAGCTGAGCCAGCATATTCCTGGCTCAACGAAGCTGAGGAAGCCACACTGGCATATGCCCCTGGTTCAGCCAGGACAATCGACTTACGCCAAATTCACTCATCCCAGTGGATCTTGGGTTTAGACTGCACTGGAATGAGCCTAGCTTGTAGCGAGGGAATGGCCAGGCGTAAGAAGCAGGTGGGGGTATAACATCGGTGGAAACCAGTGTTGAAAGCAGGCAATAGGAGAAGGGTACCAGGCAGACAAAGAAAGGACTGGTTCTTGCTGTTTCTAGAGACTAATGCTAAGCCACAAGTTCTTAGCAGAAAACTTTCATCTCAAACTTAGGAGGAGAGGGGATAAGGAAAAAATAGAACCCTGATTGGGGAAGGTGATTTTTGAAGATTTTGTGGTAGGCCAGATTTTCCCTCGCTCCTAGTAGTTGTAGTATTCTTCCTGTTTGTATCATCGGAACAGAATCATCAGTCATGTTGATGAGGAACTGGTGACGCCCATTTTCTCCTAGAATGCCGTAGAGCAGCATCTTTCTAAGGGATTCTGAGTGTTTAAAAAAATAGTTGTTGTCAGTGGGCAGCTGACGAGCGGAGTGACTCTGTGGCCTGGGACCTGCAGTTGGCTAAGTTGGGCACTGGCTGTGGGGCACAGCACCTCAGAATAATAATAATAATAATAATAATAATAATAATAATAATAATAATAAAATTTTATTTAGCAGACGCCCATCTGTCCGACCGAACGGACACTCTGGGCGACGTACAATATAAAATACAATATAAAATACAATCTGCTCATATACATAATCATCACATTATTAATATCATAACATCTCATCTGAAGACCATCTTACATTAATACAGTGTAAAACCTAACCCACCCCAGAGATCCCATAGGCCTGCCTGAAGAGCCAGGGCTTCAAGGCTCGGCGAAAAGTCAACAGGGAGGGGGCATGCCGAAGGTCAAAGGGAAGTAAGTTCCAGAGGGTGGGGCCACGATCGAAAAAGCCCTCTCCCTGGTCCGCACCAACCTAGTTGTCTTAGTCGGTGGGACCGAGAGAAGGTCCTGTGAGGCTGATCTTGTTTGGCGGCATATTTGGTGATACTGGAGGCGCTCCTTCAGATAAACTGGGCCGGAACCGTATAGAGTTTTAAAGGTTAAAACCAACACCTTGAATTGGGCCCGGTATACAACTGGTAACCAGTGTAATTCAATCAACACTGGGGTGATATGATCGCGGCGGCGGGTCTGCTTTATTAAGCGTGCCGCCGCGTTTTGTACCAGCTGGAGTTTCCGGACCGTCTTCAAGGGTAACCCCACGTAGAGCGCATTACAGTAGTCTAATCGAGAGGAGATCAGGGCATGTATCACTCGTGGGAGCAGATGTATGGGAAGATAGGGTCGCAGCCTCTGTACTAGATGAAGTTGGTACCAAGCTGCCCGGCTCACTGCAGAAACCTGAGCCTCCATAGACAGCTAAATGACCCCGAGACTGCGGACCTGGTCCTTCAGGGGCAAACTCACCCCATTAAGTATCAGGTCAAAATCACCCAACCTTCCCTTGTCCCCCACTAGTAATACCTCAGTCTTATCGGGGTTCAGCTTCAGCCTGTTCTCTCCCATCCATCCACTTACGGACTCCAGGCACTTGGACAAGGTATCCACAGCCAACTCTGGTGAAGATTTAAATGAGAGATAGAGCTGCGTGTCATCCGCATATTGGTGACACTGCAGCCGAAAACTCCTGATGATGGCTCCCAGCGGTTTCATATAAATGTTAAATAGCATGGGAGAGAGGATAGAACCCTGTGGCACACCACAGTTGAGGGGCCAAGGGTCTGAAACCTCATCCCCCAACACTACCGGTTGATATCTACCGGAAAGATAGGAACGGAACCACTGTAAAACAGTGCCTCCAATTCCCAGTCCCTCCAGGCGACTCAACAGGATACCGTGGTCGACGGTATCGAAAGCCGCTGAGAGGTCCAGGAGGACGAGGAAGGTATGTTCTCCCCTATCCAACGCCCTCCTCATATCATCCACCAGAGCGACCAAGGCTGTTTCAGTTCCGTGTCCAGTCCTGAAGCCCGACTGGAAAGGATCTAAATAATCTGCTTCCTCCAAGTGTGTCTGTAGCTGCTTTGCCACCACATGCTCAATTACCTTGCCCAAGAACGGTAAATTGGAGACTGGGCGAAAGTTGTTTAAATCTTGGGGATCCAAGGAGGGCTTTTTCAAAATAGGTCTTATCACTGCCTCCTTGAGGGGCAATGGCATTACACCCTCCTCCAAGGATGCACTTACCATTGCCTTGATCCCATTGCCCAGTCTCTCTTTACAGCTCATAACGAGCCATGAAGGGCAAGGATCAAGTAAGCAAGTGGTTGGTTTTACAGTAGAGAGCACCTTGTCCACTTCATCAGAGAGAAGAGGCTGAAACCGATCCCAGCAGACCGGATTGCAACTGGCCGCCTCTGGACCCCTACTTGTAACCACGACGTACGGAATCTTGTCCTTTAGGTGCTCGATTTTATCGACAAAGTGTTTAACAAATGTGTCACAGGAGGCTTTTGCTTGTTCCATAGGTTCCTGCGCTACTGGACCGACCAGGCTTCGGACCACTTGGAACAACCTCCTGGGACAGCACTCTGCCAACGCAATAGAGGCAGCAAAGAATTGCCTCTTTGCTGCCTTTGTTGCCCGCTGGTAGGCCGCTATTGCCGCTCTAACCAGTGTCCGATCACCTTCAGTGCACGATTTCCGCCATTGGCGCTCTAGTCGTCTCACTTCCTGCCTCAGACTGCGTAACCATGGTGTATACCAGGGTGCAGTCTGAGTTCTATTCAGGAGAAGAGGACGTTTCGGTGCCACCCGGTCTATTGCCCTAGTGATCTCCCTATTCCACTCCCTCACCAGGGCTTCGACCGGGTGGCCTTCAGTTAGCTCCAGATCACCCAGCGCATTTAGGAATCCAATAGGCTCCATCATGCGTCTGGGGCGGACCATCCTAATAGGTCCTTGTCCCCTGTGGAGGGTGTGCGGCACAGAGAGATCCAATTTCACCAGGTAGTGATCTGACCATGACACAGGGCTAGAAGAAACAGTCCCCATCTTCAGATCACTTTCCTTCTCTCCCGCGACAAATACAAGGTCAATGGTATGGCCGGCTACATGGGTGGGACCCATATTACTTAGGTGCAGTTCCCATGAAGTCATGGTTTCAATGAAATCCCGAGGGGCTCCAGTGAGAATGGCCTCGGCATGCATGTTGAAATCCCCCAAAACCAATAAGTTCGGGGTAAACAACCGTACAGCCGCGACCACCTCGAGCACCTCGGCCAGGGAGTCTGCCGTGCAGCGGGGTGGGCAGTACATAAGCAGAATTCCTAAACTGCCCTTTGGTCCCAACCTCCAGTACATACAATCAACAAACTTGGTCACGTGGAGAGGAGGTCTGGCGAAAACCAAGGACTCTCGATAAATAACTGCCACACCCCCTCCCCGCCTACCAATCCTCGGCTGCTGTGCATATAGGAAACCCGCTGGACACATGGCCTCAAGTATAGGAGCCGAGGCCTCGTCCAGCCAGGTCTCCGTAATGCACGCCAGGTCTGCATGCTCATCCAGAATAAGATCATGGATGAGTGATGTTTTCTGAACTACAGACCTGGCGTTACATAACAGCAGTCAAAGATTGGATGGAGTCTTACATCCCCCAGTTCTCTTCTGGTTTAGGGCAGGCCCGGAACAAGGGATGGGTACAATACATCTATCCCTTGTTCCCCTAACCTGGCGTGGCCTGCCACCTCCGCCCATCCAGGGTCTGCCGCCAAGCCTCACGATACCGTGGCTCCCCACATTCTTCCCCTCCGGCTTACACATGTCTCCCTCCCCTTCTGCCGATCAGGCAGGCCCCCCACCCCTAAAATTAGCTTAAAGTTAAAATTAAAAAATCGAAATGAAAATAAAAATTAAAATAAAATAAAATAAAAAATATATAGAATAAATTAAATAAAAATAAAATTAAAATAAAAAATAAAATAAAAATAAAGAATAAAATAAAGATTAAAAATTAAAAATAACAAAATTGAAATAAAAATGAAAAATAAGGGGTCCTCCCCCTTGCAGACCCTTGGACAGTATTTTAGAGGTAGGTGGGAGGTTGGCTGTTACAGGTGGGCAAGAAATTCTATTCAGTTTGCATTTCAAGCCAAATCTATCAAATTCACACTTTCCAAATTAATTTGAAAACCGAAATAGGAAATACATTCAAATGTAGCAATGACGGTGAGGATTTTATTTATTTATTTATTGTATTTATATACCACCCCATAGCCGAAGCTCCCTGGGCGGTTTACAATAACTAAAAACATTAAAAACAAATATACAAATTTAAAAACACATATTTTAAAAACAATTTAAAACACATGATCTCAGACTATTGCATAATAGACAGTGGGTATTTATTATTTGATTTTTATCCTGCCCTTCCAGCAGGAGCCCAGGGTGGCAATTTATCCTTCCAACTTAACCTTCCAAGCTCGAAGTCTCTTAGCGACCATAAGGGCTCACAAAATCTACTTCTATAGTCCTGTTTTGTTTTTCAAGAATGACCAGACTGTCTTTGAAGATAAGCTGCAAAGGGTCATGTCTGGTCACCTGGGAGCCATTTGTATTCACCCTAGGCAACCTGGCAAGTGGGCTATTCACAAGCCTACAGTACCGTTAGATCTGCATTGGTATAAGCCTCTGAGTCACTTTATAGGGCCAAGGCATTATGGGGATTGTCTTTCCCCTGTTGCATTATACCAGCCTTCCCAAACATGGTGCCCTCCAGATATTCTGTACTAAAGCTCTCATTAGCTCCATCCAGCATGGCCAGTGGTCAGGATTGATGGAAGTTGTAGTCCAAATAATTGGTGAGCAGCTGTTGGGGAAGGCAGCATTACACATTCCTGCCTATTTGCAAACTCTCCCATTTTCAAGCAGTCTTGAGAATGCACTCTTGGATGTTCCGTTTTTTTTGTTATGCTGGGGGAAAAAGTGACTTTTACTGGGATCAAAATTTTGGCCCAGAGGCAAACTGCAAGCATATCAAGCCTGGTCACATGTTGTTTAATCCAATCCCCTCTCCCTCCCCAAGAAAAGTAGTTTGTCTCAAGCCAGGAACAAGGTTTTTTTTTTATTTTGTAGGAGCAGCTTGTCTTACGCCAAGAGTGATTTTTCCGACAGATGAGAAAAAGTGCTTGATTTGTAAAAGCAACTTACATCTAGCCAGATGTTTATTTTAATTTAATAAATTTGAAATGTTATGTGTAAGGCATGCGTGCACAGCCTCCCCCTGCTCTAATAAGGAACATAAAAAGAGCCTTCTGGATCAGGGCAGTGGCCGATCTAGTCCACTGTTCTGTTCTACCACTCCACGGAGTGCAGTGCCTAACTGCACACAGCCTATTTTAAACTCCTGCTTTTTTTAAAAAAACCCTCTGCATATCAATTCATGGGTATACTTGAACGAAGGCCTGCCCTTTTTGTCTGGAAAACAATTGACACCCACCGGGTGGTGGGATTTCCAGATACTTCATCTCCTGGCATCTTGATTTTGAGGATCTGTTACTAGCAATGTGCAAATCCTGCCAGTGAGCTACACTGGGATCCTGGTTATTTGCTTTATCTTTTCACTGCCTAGTGAGTCTCAGAGTTCCTCATCTATGACCTCCTGCATCAAGAGATGGTTCACTCTGTTCCATGCTTTTTATGTTTGTTCCTCTACCTCTCTTGTGTGAGGAGAAAGAGCAAACCGCTTCTGCAGTTCTCCATAACATGCTTTTTAGCTGTTCCCGCCTGATGGGAGACCTGTACACAAGTCCAAGGTCAAAATTCGTCCCTAAAGTCCAACGAGGAAAGCTTCGGCCTTAAAACGCACTCAAATTCCCTCCCGCCCGAGACCTTTGAGCAGCAAGGCAAACAAATCCGCACAAGGGAAGGCAAGGACCGCAGGCGGTCACAATGCAGCCTGAGATAGCACAGGGAGCAGGCTGAGCTATTCTCACAAGCAGTAAAAGAGATTATAGATGAAAGGAAATATTTAACCACCTTTAGAGGGGAGGGAAACGGCTGGTGTGAAAATATTTGTTAATGGGGAAAGGCTTTCATGCCCGTGGAGTCTCTTAGATCCGCTTAAAAAAGAAGAAGCAATGCCAGCATAAAGCAGCTACCCTCAAGGCTGCTGGTGCTGTAATAAGTGTATGAAAAGCCTCTTTTTTTCCTCCTCACCCTTCTCATTCGCTACCAAGGCTCAGATGTTGTATAATCCCATTTTTCAATCCCCCCCCATTTTTACTTTAAAAAAATAAAATTGGGCTGCCCATACAACTCAGAAACCTATGGACTAAAATACAGAGCAATGGTAGCAGGGGTGTTCAGACCAAATGGCAACGTTGCAGTTCACAGTCTCCAATGAAAATGGCCATAAACTAGATAGATGGCCTCATCATTATACAAGAGGCTTTGCAACACAAAGAAAAGAGACGGCTCCCTTCACCAATTAATTTGTAGGCTGAATTTAGCGGCTACAAAGAAGGAGTGGTGGCTGGTGCCCATTGAGACTAGCAGGGGAAAAGGCAGGGAGGCCAACAATAGGTGGCGCCAGAGCCAATGACAGGTGGAGCCAACTCATTCTTTCTTTGTCCCCATCCTCTTCCTGCCTGCTGGGTTCTGCAAGGGCTGTGCTGAGACTAAGGATGAGGAAGCTTACAGACAGGGCCACCCCCTGGCTTGGTTGTAAGTAGGAAGGCAGCCAGGAGGGGGCTGGCTGGGGGTGGCGACACAGGGCCCCATTGACCCTGATGGACCAGCCCCACTGCACAGAAGGGGTAAGGTGAAACAGGGGCAATAGAATTTAGAGTTGTCTCCAACTATGTCCTCAGGGTTTTGTTGTTGTTATGTGCCTCCAAGTCGACTACAACGCGACCTCCAAGAGCATCTGTCATGAACCACCCTGTTCAGATCTTGTAAGTTCAGGTCTGTAGCTTCCTTTATGGAATCAATCCATCTCTTGTTTGGCCTTCCTCTTTTTCTACTCCCTTCTGTTTTTCCCAGCATTATTGTCTTTTCTAGTGAATCCTGTCTTCTCATTATGTGTCCAAAGTATGATAACCTCAGTTTCATCATTTTAGCTTCTAGTGATAGTTCTGGTTTAATTTGTTCTAACACCCAATCATTTGTCTTTTTTGCAGTCCATGGTATCCGCAAAGCTCTTCTCCAACACCACATTTCAAATGTGCTGATTTTTCTCTTATCAGCTTTTGTCACTGTCCAACTTTCACATCCATACACAGAGATTGGGAATACCATGGTCTGAATTATCCTGACTTTAGTGTTCAGTGATACATCTTTGCATTTGAGGACCTTTTCTACTTCTCTCCTAGCTGCCCTCCCCAGTCCTAGCCTTCTTCTGATTTCTTGACTATTGTCTTCATTTTGGTTAATGACTGTGCCAAGGTATTGATAATCCTTGACAAGTTCAATGTCCTCATTGTCCACTGTAAAGTTACATAAATCTTCTGTTGTCATTACTTTAGTCTTTTTGACGTTCAGCTGTAGTCCTGCTTTTGTGCTTTCCTCTTTAACTTTCATCAGCATTCGTTTCAAATCATTACTGGTTTCTACGAGTAGTATGGTATCTTCTGCATATCTTAAATTATTGATATTTCTCCCTCCAATTTTCACACCTCCTTCTTCTTGGTCCAATCCCGCTTTCTGTATGATATGTTCTGCATATAGATTAAATAAATAGGGTGATAAAATACACCCCTGTCTCACACCCTTTCCGATTGGGAACCAATCGGTTTCTCCATATTCTGTCCTTATAGTAGCCTCTTGTCCAGAGTATAGGATGCTGTGGCACCCCCATTTCTTTTAAAGCATTCCATAGTTTTAGGTTGTGCGTCAGGACAATCAGATGCTGTGACACCCCCATTTCTTTTACTCAGGGTAGACCCAATGAAATTGATGCGCCTAAGATAGTTGTGCCCATCAATTCCAGTGGGTCTACTTTGAGTCACGCTAGCATTGGCTACAACCCTTAGTTCCCAACTCACTTCCATCATGTATGCTGGGAAAAATAGAAGGGAGCAGAACATGCAACTTCAGAAAAACAAAACACAAAATTCCTTCTTTTCTTTTGGTCAGTTGTCTAGAGCACAAAGGGGAAAAATGTATCCCAGTCTAGCTAGATACGGCTTCTACTTTCTGCAGATGGGAAGCTGACAGACAGATGTCAAACTTCTTTCCTGAAAACATGCCTCTTAATAAAGTCTTCCCAAATTTAG
Source organism: Rhineura floridana (assembly GCF_030035675.1). Taxonomy (NCBI): domain Eukaryota; kingdom Metazoa; phylum Chordata; class Lepidosauria; order Squamata; family Rhineuridae; genus Rhineura; species Rhineura floridana. The sequence goes on from NC_084484.1 coordinate 179,052,809, forward strand.
GAAATATGTTCTAAGAAACAGGAAGGATATCTTTCAAGGATTTTCTCCTCAGTTTCACCAAATTGCCAAAAATAATAGGCAGAGTCATCTGAAAGTTTCTCCCTTTAACCACAAGTAGCTCATTCTGAAACATAATCCACAGAAAGTCCTGGATCAGCAGATCACTGTGTGTGTTAATTAGCATCTGATGTACTTTACTTCTTCCTCTCATTTATACAGGATTTAAGCAAACTTAAAACGTGTCTAGACTGACAAAACGTGTCTAGACTGATCCATGTTGTTGTTATGTGCCTTCAAGTTGGTTACGACTTATGGCAACCCTATGTATCAGCAAATTCCAATAGCATCTGTTATAAATCATCCTATTCAGATCTTGTAAGTTCAGGTCTGTGGCTTCCTTTATGAAATCAATCCATCTCTTGTTTGGCCTTCCTCTTTTTCTACTCCCTTCTGTTTTTCTCAGCATTGTTGTCTTTTCTAGTGAATCGGGTCTTTTCATGATGTGTCCAAAGTATGATAACCTCAGTTTCATCATTTTAGCTTCTAGTGACGGTTCTGGTTTAATTTGATCTAACACCCAATTATGTGGGGGGGTTGCGGTCCATGGTGTGCGCAAAGCTCTCCTCCAACACATTTCAAATGAGTTGATTTTTCACTTACCTGCTTTTTTCACTGTCCAGCTTTCACATCCATACATAGAGATTGGGAATACCATGGTCTGAATGATCCTGACTTTAGTGTTCAGTGATACATCTTTACATTTGAGGACCTTTTCTAGTTCTCTCCTAGCTGCCCTCCCCAGTCCTAGCCTTCTTCTGATTTCTTGACTATTGTCTCCGTTTTGGTTAATGATTGTACCAAGGTATTGATAATCCGGTTTCTCCATATTCTGTCCTTATAGTAGCCTCTTGTGCAGAGTATAGGTTGTGCGTCAGGACAATCAGATGCTGTGGCACGCCCATTTCTTTTAAAGCATTCCATAGTTTTTCATGATCTACACTCTGGTACCTCTTCCCTTTCTAAATCCAGCTTATAATAATTTGAATAAGAATAATAAAGTCTTCCATAAAGTGTGTAGGATTTCAGGCAAAGGACATTCTAGCTCTACCTGGAATTTACGCAGTATGCCTATGGATTATAGTTGCTTGGCATCATGAGTGGGGAGAGTGTTGTGGCAGTCGGACCTTGCTTGCAGACTTCCCAGAGGCATTTAACTGGCCACTGTGAGAACAGGACGCTGGACTGAAGATGGTTCTTTGCTGTGATCCAGCAGAGCTCTTCCTATGTTCTTACCTGGAAACCTTTGGGGATTGAACTTCGGACTTTACATATGCAAAGGAGATGCGCTTCCACTGAGCTTACAGCCCTTCCCCATGGGATGGAATATAGGAAGCTGCCTTATATTGGTCCTTCTAGCTCAGTGCTGTCTACACTGACTGGCAGTAGCTCTCTAGGGTTTCAACCAGGAGATCTTCCCAGCCCTATAGCTCTTCCCCATTGTTAATGCTGTCAGCTATCAGTAGGTTCCTGTGTCTGCTTGTTATAATTAGAGGGATGGGGAACTTAGTGGGGCAAGTGAGATAAGGCTGGATTTCAGCCGGGTGTAATGTTAGCACAAGCTGAGTAAGGCTGTTGGTTCTTTTTCCTCCTGCAGGCAGTGACCTGAAGCAAATGTCTTGGATAACACCAAACCTCTCCTGTTCCCTGGCTACCCTCGCAGCCTTTCTCAACCAGCGTGCCTCCAAATGTTGCTGGACTACAGTTCCCATCTTTCCTGACCATGAGCAATGCTGGCTGAGGCTGATGGGAGTTGTGGTCCAACAACATCTGGAGGCACACTGGTTGAGAAAGACTTAGTCCTGCCCTTAATGTAGCAAGATGCAGAAAAGCTGTAGGAAACCTCTCTGGTGATAGGCCACATCTTGCAGCCAAAATCCTGGATGAAATGAAGTGTTGGGCAACAGCATACTGTGAAAAGTGTTACTGTCTTCCTTTGCGTTGTGGGTAGTTCCAATGATGGGTGACAGCAGGTGTTCACCACCACACCCATCTATGTCTCTCTCAGCTCATAATATTCTGTCACCCTCTAGCACTGTGTGTGTGTCAGACTCAAAAGTCTTGGGACCAAATCCCTTGCCCAGCTGATTCCCGCCTAGGCTTTCACACATCAGTTCTACATAAATTCCAGTTCCACCTCACTTAGACACTAAAAGGAGGGGGGGAAATTAGGAGTGGTTTATGCAACTTAGACAAGCAATCTGTTGAGAAGAAGGGCTGTCTCCTTTGCACACAGAAGGTCCCAGGTTTCATCCCCTGCATTGTCTATCTGAAACCCTGGAAACAGAGCCAGTCGGCGTTGATAGTACTGAGTAGATGGAACAGTGGGCGGACTGTAGAATCACGCTCCCCAAAATCCATTTTCTGGATTCAAGCAATAACTATCTGGCAGACCAAAATACATTATTTAATGTACTGTGAGAGCCAGTGTGGTGTAGTGGTTAGAGTGCTGGACTACGACCTGGGAGACCAGGGTTCGGATTCCCACACAGCTCACTGGGTGACCTTGGGCCCATCACTGCCTCTCAGCCTCAGAGGGAGGCAATGGTAAGCCACCTCTGAATACCACTTACCATGAAAACCCTATTCATAGGGTCACCAGAAGTCGGGATTGACTTGAAGGCAGTCCATAAGCTGAAAATAAAGCTACACACACACACCAAGAAGGGAAGGTAGAAATGGGGGAGAAATTCAAATTAGTTTGCGTTCAAAGGTGAATTTATCGAATTTGCACTTTCCGAAACAATACAAGAACCAAGAGACAGCCGTCCTTCAGAATTCACACGTATCAGATTTTGTGACATAGCTCTCCAACCAAAAATGTTTAGAAAAATGCATACATTGGGGGAAATTGTGCATAAAAATGAATATGTTAGTGAACATAACATAGGAAAATGTATCATGTTAGGGAAAATTGCTTGCAAAAATGTGTACATTGGTCAAACCTGCATACAAAAATGTGTTTATTAGGAGAAATTTGCACTAAAATGCTGAAGGATTTTCATGAAGGTTTTGGTGTGGGGGGGTTTCTGAAAAATCACGAATTGCTGCAGAAATGTGGAGAACTGAATTTAAGACTGGAAAATGAGAAACCAAGAGAACCAAAATTGATAGATTCTTCCATTCCTAGGTGAAGGTGACCTACTCTGCCCAATAGGAGAATGTGGCTGGCTCAAGATCACCCAATAAGCTTTCTGGTTGGCTGGGGATTTGAACCTAAGTCTCCCCAGTCTTAAGTCCCGACACTGTATCCCCCAGACGCCACCACATGGCTGGCAGGTTGGGTTCAGCTTTCTGGGTCACAAGCAGTGCAGGCCAGAAGCCCTTTCCACTTGCAGTTTGCGTACCCCAGAGTAAATGCAAGATTTCAAAGCTCTCCAAAACATTCAAGAGAAAATAAAGCAGCCTTTGTGAATCTCAACAACAGTGAGAACAAAAGAGTGAAGTTTCAGAAGCCCCAGGCCCATAACTGAAGGGCTAACAAGCTGCAAATAGACTTTACCAGTGACACTTAACTTTATTTTTCAGTGATTCAGCGGCTCATTGTTTTCACACTTAATCAGTTTTTAATTTAAAAAATTACTTTTGTCCCTTAACTTTGGAAGAACCTTCCCCCTTTTGGATTTTGCCAGCTCAACAAGAAGCCAGAGGAGTGTGATAGTATTAGAAAGCAAATGGGAGGCTCAATTGCTGGCGGACCTCTCCAATTCATGTGCATTTTCTCTTTTTGTAATCTGCTTATTAGATTCTTATTGTCAGAAAGGATTAGTGTTATGAGCCATAGGAATTCCTTTCATTTCCCCCTGTCAGGCGAGGTAACAGAGCGTGTCTGCTTTTATACGTAACAATAACATTCTGGATTTCTCTTACTCTGACCCTCCCCTTGCCCTCCACGTACCCCTGACTCCCTTTCCTTTCTTCTCTTCCACAGAGATTTGCGCCGCGGACTGTGGAGGGCATGGCGTCTGTGTCGGAGGCACCTGCCGCTGCGAGGAGGGGTGGATGGGAGCAGCCTGTGATCAGCGAGCATGTCACCCACGCTGCAATGAGCACGGGACGTGCCGGGATGGCAAGTGCGAATGCAGCCCGGGCTGGAATGGAGAGCACTGCACCATTGGTAGGGGGAAAGAAACTTAAAAGAAAATCCATTTGAAAAGAAATGATCAATGGGGGGTGGGAGGAGGGGATGGATGAAAGGAGCATGCTTAATTGAATTGGCGTGACATTTCCGTAGCATGCACATCTTTTTATGTTCCTGGATTTTCATGTTCCGGTGTCATACATTTTCATGCGGCGTTTCCCCGTCCCATGGCCCCCAATGTCCTTTCATTTGGCAATATGAGCATGCTTATGCTCCATGCATACTCAAGGATGGGCCACACAAGTGTAGAAGGAGATATTGGGCATGCACAATCCGGCATCCTTAGAATCTCTGCTTTCTTTTAAATGTGGAGCAAGTTTTTAGCCATTATGTTCGTGAAGATAAAGCTTTAGAGGGTGTGGGGCATGGCCAATAAAGTAACAACGGCCAGATCCGGGAGCCTTGAGTGGTGTTTCAGGGGGCAGGGCTCCTGCTGTAGGGAGGAGTTCAGTAAATTATGCAAAATGGGGGAAATATTTGTTTTCTTTGCATAATGTATATAGGTTACAAGATTCAGCTTTTCTTTCCACTGAATTAAGGTAGCCACACTAGTGTAGGGTTTCGGGGGTTTGGCTTCTTTTAGCACCAGGGCAGCATAATTTACGGCCTACTTGTGGCTTTCTGTTTTTGCAATCCCGTGCAAGAACTGAGAGGTTTTTCTCTTTCGGTAGAACAACTTAAGAAACAAAATGTCACACCAAACCCTGCTGACATCTTAGCACCAAAAACCTGAAACTTCCCTATAGCTTTAAAAGGATGGAGTGGCAAGCCTTGAAAGTCCTTCAGCGTTGCCATCAGTTTGACATTAAATATCCTCGAAGACACATTTTTTGCCTGTTTCCGCCCACCAGCATTGAATCTTCGCCCAGGAGAAGTACCATTGCTCAGTCAAAGCTTCTGCTTTGCATGCAGGAGGTCACACCTTCAATACCCAGTGGCATCTCCAGGAAAGGCTGGGAAATGGCCCCTGCCTGAAACCCTGGAGAGCTGCTGCCAGTCAGTGTAGGCAGAGCTAAGCGAGATAGACCAATAAAGCAGTTTCCTGTATTCGTAACAGGAGCTGTGCAAAAGCTCCCATCTACTCACGCTGTGCCTGACACTAGTGTCGGGTGGCCAGGTGCAAGAGAGGGCAGAGTTCCTGCTCCTTTAAAGTTAATAGTTTAACGTTCCTAACCATTGCACTCCAGTTTTTTATTTATTTATTTTCTACTGTTCTCATCCTTTGTAAAACACAACAATGAGCAAGAAGATGGAGGTTCACACAAATCCCCACTTGCGGTGATGCCTGGCCAGCAGTGCTCCAGAACCTGAACTGCCAAATTTAGCAGGTCAGATGGCTGCTCATCTGACCTGCTGTTGGGGAAGGGCCATGGCACAGTGGTTAGAGCATCTGCCCTGAATGCAGAAGGTCCCGGGTTCAGTCCCTGGCATCTCCAGGCAGGACGGAGAGAGGCTCCTTCCTGAAACCCTGGAGAGCACTGCCAGTCAGTGCAGACAGTACTGAGCTAGATGGACCAGGGGTCTGACTCGGCAGCTTCCTGTGCTCTCAGCCTGCTGTGGTGTTGGGCGTTTCATCCTCGGTAAGTCTCTGGTTCAAACACTGGTGCTGATAGCGGCAGCTTTGCTTGTGTATGTGTCTGCCCTGTTCATGCATAAAGCAGAGGGGGGTGCCTACTTTTTAGAACCAAAGGCCTACGTGGGTGAAAACAGCTGGCATCCCCACAGACCTCGTATATTTCCCCTGCTCATTCTCTTTTGGCTGTTCCAGCTCAGCTCACTTCCAGAATTAGCGTACAGCTCAGAGAAAAGGAGTGTTGAGGAGGCAGAGATGTAAAACGGGAAGGGCTCAGTTCCCTTCACCTGAGTGCCTTCCTAAAATAAGACGGCACAAACGCACAATTTATACCTGAACAGCGCGCACACACGCATGAACACCAAAAGTGACTCTCCCATCCCAACACACATAATCAAGCCATCGATGCATCACGTACAAACTCGGTGCTTTAAACCCTGGTGGTATTAAAATGGTGCAGTCCTCCATGACTTCATCTAAGCTCTGTTTTATCAGTTATTTACGCTAATGTCACCCGCCAAGACCCACTATAAACTGACACTCCATAAACTGGCACCAGGCAGCCTTTCCCACAACAGCATTCTCAACTTTCTCTATCTTGCATCTAATAGATTTTGGCCAGCGAGCAAAAGTTTCTCCTTTTGAAATCCCCTTTCATATAAAATGGAGCGACTGCAAGCTTTTCGCTGTAGTCCTTCCAGATAAACATGACATCTTTGGCGAAGGTGCCAGTTGGGTATACCGGCAGCTCCACATGAAGTGTGTACACATGGCTGGCACTGTTTGTACAGTCACGGTGGCTCACAAATTGCAACCTGACGCAGAAGTGCTGGTCCGTGCACTCAGCACCTATACATGGTCCGCTGAGTCGTGGACTCACTTGCTCACAGAAAGGGGCTACCTTTGCAGAGAAGATGGATGTCTTTTTTCCCCGGTTTGTTTGAAGGAATGCTTTTTCCCAACTTCCACTCCGGCAAAATCATTAAAAAGGCACAACTGGGCCAAGAACTGTGGCCCAGTTTTGCCTTCCCAAACAGCTGTTTTTTGTTTGATCCTCCATGGATGCTCTCTACATTGCATCCCAGGGCCCACCACCGATTTAGCGCTCTACTTCCATTGAGTATTTATCTATTTAGGCATGAAAGCTTCTTTCATTTTAAAGAGATATAAAATTGTTCACACACCTGGTATAGCAGTGGGGAGGAGAGCCTGGCTGGGAGTCCAGAGTCTGTGAGTTCAAATCCCCACTCGTGTCTCCTGCGTGTCAGGGGCCAGCTAAAGATCACCCCCACAGTGAGTGGCTCAGGGGTTACGTGCCCTGCCACCTGTGCAGCCGTGGGCAAGCTGCATAGTCCCAAGGAACCCAGTTGCCCCCCAGCTGGCAGTGGCGGACAAGGAAGGGGCTGGCTTGTGCAGCTGTGGCAAGTTGAGCAGGCCCTAGCCAGGTGGGGAAGACTAGCCTCAGAGGGAGGCAATGGTAAACCCCCTCTGAAAACAGCTTACCATGAAAACCCTATTCATAGGGACGCCATAAGTCGGGATCGACTTGAAGGCAGTCCATTTCCATTTTCAAAATTGTTCACAATTTATATCATCAGAAGTTTTGTGCTATCTATTGTTGTTATATGCCTCAAAGTCAATTATGACTTATGGCAACCCTATTAATCTTTTTTTGGATATATTCATAGGGTTTTCATGGTAAGAGGTATTCAGAGGTGGTTTACCATTGCCTCCCTCTAAGCCTACGGCACCCGGTGTTCCCAGGTGGTCTCCCATCCAAGTACTAACCAGGGTTGACCCTGCTTAGCTTCCAAGATCAGAAGATCGGGCGTGTTCTACCTGCCTGTTTTTCCAGTTGTCTGGCATTACTCAATACTGTTTTCCCTTTTCTTTCCTGGTGAGGTATTGCACCATTTCACCAGTGAGTCCATTCACATGGACAACCTGCTTAATTGCCATCTCTTCTCCCCCCCACCCCCGCTAATCCATTGTAGCAGAAGCTTAAACCAGCGACTTCATCATGATCCCATCTCAGAGTGTTTGTGTCTCCACTTTCTTTCATGCACTTTTTGACAGGCTTATTAGGGTTCATACAATTGCGGAGATTCACACTCTGTTAAGGAAAAGCTGTGTTGTTGTTTTTAAAGGCAGAAATTCTAAAAAGAGGAACGCAAATGGTCTGGTGGATAGGAAGGGTCTAAACCACACCTGGACAGGCTTGAGAACAGTGGCAGGCAGCTTATAAAAATGTTCCTAGGATTTGCACTGCCCCTCAGAGTTGGCCATGTGCAGTCTTCTTCCAGCTTCCATTTGGAAGCCTTTTCTTTAGAAACCACTTGCCATTTCCTGCAAGGGGTCATGCAGCTTGTAGTTATAAAAATAGACGTCCTGACACTAGAAGGCTGTGAGCGCACTAGTTGCCTACAGCAAAGCATTTCTTTGGCCACACCTGGAGGGGGAATGAGTTGATCAGTTGCAAAATCTCTTTGAAGCTTTTTATTTATTTATTTAGTCGAGCTGCTCCCACCAGGTTTTACAGTAAAAAGGGGCAGGGGTTGACTAGCATCATGTGCCCCTGTTTTCAGAAAAGAGAGAGGCAGAGACACACTGGAACAGGCAGAACAGTGAGTGTGTCATTTCCTGCTAAGGAGAAGCCCCACAAGGCCTCCCCTGTGGGGTGGAGGTGAGCCCTCTCTGCTGCCTGCCTCAAGGGAAGGTGTTTCTTAAAAAAAAAAATCAGTTTACCAAAATACAGCTATTTTTGCTTGGGAGGGACCGGCAGCAAGAGCTGAGCAGGGGCAGGGCGCAAACCCTATTTCCAGTTGGGCCCAGCTCAAAGAGGGCTGGATGTGGCCCAAAATGAGGCCAGACTTCTCAAGTGGGAGCAGTTGGAAGATTTATGAATATTACTGTTATACATCTCCAGAGATTTACAGGGTGCCTGCGGGGAGAGGAGAGAGCAGGAAGTTCCATTGTACCGCTAAAAGACCTTGCGCTAGCGGAACTATATTATTAGTAGTAGTAGTATTACATTTGTACCCCACCTTTCCTCCATGGAGCTCAAGTTGGTGTACAAACATGGTTCTCCCCCTCCCAATTTTATCCTCACGACAACCCTGTGAGGTAGGTTAGCTTGAGAGACAGTGACTGGCCCAGGGGTCACCCAGTGAGCGTCATGGCCACATAGGGATTCGAACCCTCTTCTCCCAGGTCCCAGTCTGACGCGTTTAACTACTACACCACATTGGCTGCTATTATTATTATGATTATTATTATTATTATTATTATTAATCATCTATACAACCTTTGTTTCCATTTGGGAGCCCAGGCTAGTGTTTCAAGGTGTCCCATTTGATGTCTTACAACATCAGCTGGTGGCAGTCCAGGGTTAGTGGGAAGATTCTGCCATGCTGCTGCTTTAGCTGCATTTATTCTGCAATACATCAGGAGTGCAGCGAGAACCCGCTTTTACATCCCCCCTCTCTCCACCGCCACCCCCCATATCATTCACAGTGGCATAGCCCTATTTGTCCTTGGAGTCATAAACACCCCAAGAAGGGATACATTTTCCTAAAGAGCAAATGTGTAGGCCATAGGACAACTATAAAAATCCAAGGTTTTTTTGGGGGGGACAGAAGTAGCAGAATTGGCCCAGGTGAAAGGACATTGTGTGTGGCAAGCATCTCCCTTCATCCTGATTTGATTTCCCTGCATGGGCCCTTGCATTGTGGGCATTGATCCCCAAACGTCTTGTCTCCCTGCCTGCTTTAGCCTTGAAAAATGTGACAAACCCCTTCCCCGCTCCCAGTGGCTGAACCTAAATCCCGACCTGCAATTGACATCCGTCCAGGTAATATTGCTAGGAATGGCTGCCACAAGTGAAGGAAGCTTCTCCTAACGTCCCCTCCCTGTAGATCCCAACACAAAGTAAGAGACGGTTCTTCAGCTCCATCCTCTCAGGCCAACGTAGGATGTGCATCCACAGCCGGTCATGTGAAAATCACAGCCCACAAGTTCTTAGTTTCATTTGCCCCCTATAAGAAAAGGATGCGGATGGAACTAGATGTTGACAGCATGCATGTGGCTGATGAGGAAACTCAAGGCAGCCATGCGCCATCTTTCTTTTCTGGGATCTCTACTAATACAAAAGGCATGAGGTCAGCTCATCAAGGTTGCAAGTTTGCCCACTCCTGCTCTGCTGCCCACCGCCACCACTTGCAAGGACAGAGAAACTCCCAACCTAATGATCTCAAAACAACACATTTTATATTGCTAAACTGGCACTTTCGTCTGTCCTGAATGCATTGAAATTGATTGGGTAGAGTGGAAGGAAGCCCTTCTTCACACAAAGTGTCGTTTACTTACGGGGCTCACTGCCATAGGATGTGGTTATGGCCACTTGCTTAGATGAACTTAACAGAAGATTAGACAAATCCATAGAGGAGATGACTTTTGGTGTCTTGGCCGTGATAGCTAAATGGAACCTCCAGCTTCAGAGACAGTATATCTCTGAATACCAATTGCTATTGCCTTCATGCCTTGCTTGTGAACGTCCCAGAGGAATATGGCAGGCCATTGATTGAAACAGGATGCTAGGCTAGATGGGCCTTTCTTGATCCCGCAGGGCTGATCTTATTATTATAAGGAAGAGAGGCATGGGGCTTTGAGCAGCAACCACATTCATTCACTAATTCATTCGATTTCTATTCCTCCTGAAGGAGGATAACACTTTTTATATTAAAAAAGCAGTCTAAAAAGGTCAGTAATGAGGGAGACAGATGTACCTCAGCAGGGGTGTTATTCCACAAATGGGGAGCTGCCACTAAAAAGGTCCTGTCAGGGGTCAACACCAACCAGGCAGCCCCCGGCAAGCCTCACCTACCTCACCTGCCAATCATAGGGTCCAAGATAGTTGATACTGGGGAAGGCACTCTTTTAGGTACTTGGGTCCAAAGCCATGTAGGGCTTCATATTCTAGTCCTAGTGCATTGATTTGGGCCCAGTAGTTCACTGGCAGCCAGTGCAGTGCTTTCAGGACCAGTAAACATGGTCCCATTGGCCTGTCCCACTTATCAGCCTAGCAGCTGCTTAGCTTGATATAGTTCATGCTCTCCAATTTCATAGCCAGCCTTTTTGGCAAGCATGTAACAAGCGAAGTCCAAAGCATGACTTAGTTCCATCTAATGTACTCTACAAAACACTTGCATCTTCCCGATGCCTTGGGTGGATTTTAATCTGCTGCTCTGCTGAGCCAGAGTAGAAAAAAGTACTAATGAAGCAGGCAGGAGATCAGGCCTGTTCCTGGGCCATATCCAAGCCAAATGGCCGTGCCTGTTGGATCACGTGCAGAAGAAGGCAAGGACAGTTCCTGCCGAACTTCTAGTGGTAGGGAGTTCCGCAGGGCAGGGCAGACCACACCACACCACACCACACCACATTACATTGAAGGCTCGGTCCCTACTAGAGCCAAGCAGACTTCAGGGGCCATGTAGGGAACCACCAGAAGTGCCCCATCAGAGGATCTCAGTGATCAAGATGGAGCAAGAGGAATCAGGTGGTCTTTAAGGCACGCTGGGCCCTAGTTGTTTAAGACCTAAATATTAAATCATTATTTAAATGTTAAACCATTAAAAAAGCACCCTCCACAACATTGGAAAATTGCATGTTGGGAAGAAAGTGACACACTCTTAGTAGAGTGGCTATTTATGTGTCAACAACAAAAAAGAGGATGAAAGAGGGTGCATATTTGCACAAAATTTGCATAGATAGATAGATAGAAATTGTTGCTATAGTTTAAATGGAAATATAGCACACCCCACCATAGTTAGGAAGGAGACTGTGACCTGTGTGCTTGCTCAGTCTGCTGTCCAGATGCTTTTGATGGACAGCCTCAAGACCCTTCCTGCTGTCCCTTCTTAGAGTTTCCTTGTTTTATTAATTTTCTTACGTTTAGTATCCCACCTTTCTTCTGTCCTGGAGCCTAAGGTGGCATATACACATTGCTCCCGGGCAGTCAGCTGTCTATATCTTCGTATGTCTTTCATCTGGACTTGGACTGAACAACCTTTTAAATAGTCCTATTCGAAGACTCTCCTCTGTAAAGTAGGACAACTGGCCACCCTAATACATAGGGATTTTAAAATAATAATGAGGATGGGGATGAAGCATCCAACCTTGCATTCTCCCGCCTGCAGTCTGAAGTGGAACAGTCCACCAAGAATTACATAATGTGATTCTGTGGATCAAATGACATAGCTCTTAGCTGCAAAAAAAAAAGAGAAAAAGATGGCAGCTTCTCCCAAAGACTGTTGTGCTAAGCCAGGTGCTTCAGTTGTCTGGGTGAGGCTCTAAATCTAGCAGACGTCTTCTCCTGAGGGGGTGTTCCCGGGAACTGCAATCCATCAGATCTTTCTCCTTGAGCAAATATTGAATATTTTGAACTGCCAGAAGGCTGAGGTTGTCCCATCCTAGAGCCAAGGTATCAATCTCCTATCCTTCTTGCTTGCAAATATGAATCTTGGGCTTTCATGTACCCATTATAGACATACTGGAGTCTAGACATAAAGGAGGATGGTGGGGAGAAACACCAAAAATTATTTCAAAGGTCATGACCCTTCTCTTTGGGTGGTCTTCCCAAGCCAATGCGGGGGGGGAGGAGAAGTGGAAAATACAAGGAGTTATCTGAGAGCCAGATTGAAAGGAGCGTGGGAATGGTGCCCAAACTGGAGAAGCAGGCGCCCCTCCCAGTCCTTACTTGATGACATTATAAATAAGAGCAAAACTCTTGGCAGGAAGAGAGCAAATGAGAGCTTTAGCCTAAAATCTCACCACCACCACCAAGCCCTGTCCAAACGCTTTCCCCCCCCACTTCTGAAGTTGTTGACTGCTCTTAAAGAAAAGGAACTGTTCAGTCACACCACTGTGAGCTAAGAAATGTGGGTCTTCTTTCATGTTTTGCCACTCGGCGACCTTAAGCCAGCCACTTAAACTCTCTTTTATTCTGCTGAATCCCTTTATGTCATCATTGTACTTGCCCTACCCCTTTTGTGAGGTTAATTCCTAGCGTCAAAGCATTTAGTGGAAGGCTGTTCTAGAGGAGCTGGTTCATCGACTACAGCTAAGGAGACACAGAAACAAACACGTGAAAACCTTTTGGTTTTTTCCTGATACCAAGAAAACCCTGTAAATCATATTGAACACTCCTTGCTTTTGCAATAAATTGGCCTAGTGGCCAGTGTTGTTTATTTCTGAATTTATATACAGTAGGGCCCCACTCATACGGCGGGTTACGTTCCAGACCCCCGCCTAAAAGCGAAACCTGCCGAAAAGCGGAACTTCGTCAGTAAAATGGCACCCGATGCCCAAAAAACGCCATAAAAGCGGAACAAGTGCTGTATGAGTGGGGCCTTACCCTAATTACTCCAAGTGAAAGCCGCCGTATTAGTGGGATGCCAAAAAGCAGGATGCTGAAAAGCGGGGCCCGACTGTACCACTATTCCACCTGTGTTTAGTGGTCACACTTTTGCCTCTAGGAGTGCTGCCTTGCAACCAGGATGAGAAAATCCTAACCATGGCAAGAGAGCTGTATCGCTCTTAGCTTAGTAGAGATTTAAACGGCCTGTCCAGTCTCTGGGCTGAGAGTTGGCATCCCTAGTTGTGACCATTGTGATAGATGGCTGGTCTGTCAAAATTCAGAACAGTCAGTTGCTTTTCTTTTTTTAGTGTTGAGACTTATTTAGGGAAGGAGGGAAATCTCCTGATGATGATGCTTTCCTGTCTCAGGACTGCAGCACGCATACCTGACTATTCTGATGTTATTTAACAAACATTTACCACCCTGGGTCTTATGAAATGGCAATTTGCGTCTGGATCAGTGAAAGGTAAAAACTTAAATCAGACCTCCAGCTAGTTTCTCTGCCAACACAGCATCACCAAAACACAATGCAAGTACCGCAGAGGCATTACGGCAGACATGTAGGGAGTTAGATTGTAAGCTCCTTGTGGCAGAGACCTAACATTTTTGCTCTATGAACAAAAAATGCACTGAATAAACTATTAATGACCGAAGGGGGAGAAAGAAATTGTAATTTGGCTTTGCAGTTCCTGTATGTCATTCTATAGAGAAACAAATGCATTGTTGGTGCTATATAAAGGAATGATAGATGGACAGGAGGAAGGCAGGAGAGAAAATGTATTTGCGAGGGCTGTGGCGAGAGGTTACTACAGTCGTGAAAAGGCCCGTAGGCCCTTCAATTGCCCTGCCATTTATTCTGACCTTATTCACTGCACCCAGCATAAATAAATAAGACCCTTTTCCCATTCTTTGGCTAAGGGTGTTGGGGCTCTCCCCTTTTTTGTTACTTTCCTGCTTCTCTGTAACAAAGTCTCAGTTTCCTGCTGTAGCTGTTGCCGTCATCCACCCACCCACACCTCTCCTCTTCCCCTTTCAGGGCTGGCAGCCTCCTTTCCTGTGCCTTTGTAACATCCGCACTGTCTCGTACTAAGCTGTACTGCACTTAATTCAATCCTACTTTACTTGTCCTGTCTTTTATCTCCCAAGCTCACTATCTGGATAAGGTAGTGAAAGGTATGATGGTCTTCCTTCCTCTTCCCCCCCCCACCCTTGTTCATCTTTGTGTTTTAAACCCAGCTGGAACAAACCCCCACCCATCCCCCACCCCACCCCCCAAAATCAAATTAGATTGCATCTTTTCTCCATGGTCACAGTATTCTCACCTAATGTCTGAAAAGCCTAGCTTTTCAGGGATTTAGGCTGTGTGTGGGGGGGATGTGTTTGCAATTTCATCCTTCTGTAAGTGCTGTCACCTTGCACTAACTTCATGTAAGTGTTTCCTCTATCCTACCCATTCTATCTCTCCTTCCCACCTAGCCAAGTTTTTCAGGAGGAAAAAAATAGCGTCAATCACTGCAGCAACGTTGTTTTTTTTTTAATTGTATGACCCAAGAGATGAAGACCAGGTGAGTGCATTTGACTGTACAAAGTCTCCTTGTTTCCGGACTGAAATGAGCAATCTTGACCGTGTGGCCTTTGTTTTTCAATGCAAAATACAGTGAGGCCAAATCTCCAAATGAAGTTAACCACTTGATATGCTTAGAATATATGCTACAGTCCAGGGGTAGCCAATGTGGATATGCGCCAGTTTTTGCTGATTGCAATCCCCATTATCCCTGACTATTGGCTACTCTGGCTGAGGATAATTTGAGTTTGGAGTCCAGTAACATCTGGAGGGCATCACACCAGTTACCCCTGCTGTAGGTCAACCAGAAGATGAAATTTCTGGGTGATCTGCTACCTGCCACTTGGACTGCATCAAGACATGTTCTCTGGTCATCTTAAAAATTAGTGAATGAGCTTATATTGCTTAAAAATGGGTCAGTTCATACCATGTGCATGGACTTACCTCAGGAGTACTTGAGGCCAACAATGAGCTTGCAAACCTGGGGGACAAACACACAGAGGTGCAATTTATATGAACTGACTAAATTGCAAAAAATAAAGGAAGAGGGTCATTGTATTTCAATAGCATTTGTTGCTGTTCATCCTTTGTATCTTTTATCTAATCCTACAACATTTAATCCATTCAATTAAAACCTTAAATTAAAGTATTTCGGTCAGCTAAAATGGTGCCCTTGTTTAATCGGGTAATTGATTTTTGGTTTGGTTTAGTTTTTATTAGAAGTAGGGTTTTTTCCCTTTAGAACTACTCTATTGTTTTGCTGTGTTCATATTTCATGGACTAAAACACATACAATTAATTGATTTAGGGAGCAATCCAAACCCAAGATCTGCCGGGAATTGCAGAATTTGGAATAGGCAGATCGACCAGTTGAAGTCCCCCAACCCAGCTCAGCCGGAGATACATCAGCGAAAGTCCTCCATCTAGGCTCAGCTGGTTTAAGTCCTGAAAAAGGGGCATTCCAGAGGAGTGGTAGGGAGAGACTTACCCCTGTTCCAAAATCCCAAGCAACCAATCAGAAGTGACTCTGGCAGCAAAGATGGTGTCAGTCAAACTATTTTAAAGGCTTGCTTTCCCTCTGCCAGCCTTGGGCCAGCTCAGGTGGCAGTAGCCCTGCTTCTGAACAGAGTTTGGAATAGGGATAAATTACACTAGCATAATTTACCCTAGCGTGAATTATACTGGCTTTCTATAGTTTGGACTGCTCTGTAAGATTTCTTTAATAACTTAAAACAGTGGTAGCCAAAGGTTTTTTTTGCAACAGTGCCACAAGTCAAGGCCAAAGTATGCCACTCTATTGCACTCAGCCTACAACAAATACAAGCTCCATAGATTAATGACATACTCTGTGAATAAATATTCCCTGTTGATTCTCCTGAATCTCCCAAATTCAGCTTTGTTGAATGACTGAGAGAGGGAGAAAAAAGTCTCTGTTCACTTCTTCCACGTGAGGGATAAATGTATAAACCTCATGTCCCTAATGACTTGTTTCATTTTTTTAAGCTAAAAAGCAGTGTTTGATAGTGCCCATTGGGACTGGTAGGGCGGAAGGCAGAGAGACCATCTCTAGATGGAGCCAGAGCTCATGACAGGCAGAGCCACTCTCCTGATTGGCTGTAAGCAAGAAGGCAGGCAGATGGGGACTGGCAGAGGATAGGCTGAGTTTAGTGGCGCAGGGCCTCATTTGCCCAAATGGACCAGCCCCCACTGCTAAAAAGCCCGAAACACTGATTTTTTTCCACTTCTTGTGCCTCTCTCTTACGTACACAGACACCTAAACAAATCCCACTTCAATCCCCACTTGAGAGAAACCTTGGTTCATAACCAAGTTTGGATCTGTTCTCACAAACAAATGTGGAAAATCACTTTTCAAATAAAACCGTCACAGTTATGTGAGAATGAGATTCAGACTTCAATGTTTTTAAGCTAGGTTTTATTTTCAGTGTTCAAAACCACACACATTGTACGTTGTCTCACCAGAAGAGCTATAAAAGGCCACTCCAGAATAGTCTTCCTCTTTCAGGGTCCTCTGGAGTTGGTGCTGCACTTTATTAATTTAATTTCATAACTGTAGTGGGGGAATGGATTATTATTATTTCTTTAGTTTGGCTGGAAAATATTGCCTGCCATTTCAAAACGTGTAGCTAATTATATACATGATATGCAAACGCCACAGGCACGAATGCTTTCTTGGTATGTCTGTCAAGCTGACAATAAATTTGATTGACTTGGACACATAGATCCTTTTGAAATTGTAGTAACATAAATATGCATAGTTGTTTGGCCTGTGGGGAAGGGCCTGGTAAGAGCATTATCCCCCTACTAAAAAGCATTGGATGTTAAATATTCCATTAGAGGCAAAGCCTGTTTCAACCCTTATTTCAGTGGAGGATAAGATGACCGAATAGAAACATAGCAAAACAAGGCAGCTGGACCTTTTAATCAACAGGCAGGGCTGCAGTCCTGTGCAGACTATCCTGGGAATATAACTCTTCAATTCATTGGGGCTTCCTTCTGAGGAAACATGCTTTGGATCATGCTGCTAGGTGATTAATCGGTTAGATTAGTATATTAAAAATTGATTGGTTAAAAATATGCTCTCTATTGATCAGGCGGCACATTTTTGAGTGTATCACATCTCCCCAAATCCTCCTCCGCAGCTATCGAGACAATGAGCAACGTCCACAACATAACAACCTGCTGGGCCAGTTGCCCATCTAGTCTAGCATCCTGTTCTCACAGAGACCAACCAGATGCCCGTGGGAAGCCCCCAAGTAGGACCTGAGTGCAAGAGCACTCTCCCCTTCCGTGATTTCCAGCATACTGGCTCCAACTTTTACACAAAGCAAGCAGATCACAATGGTGTCAATGTACATCTCAGAAGCCCATCTCCCAATGCCCCTAATGATCAAGTCTCTCACAACAAGGATTCCACCCTAATCTCCTTGGTGTTAGAGGATATAGATGCATCACCTGAGAGGTATGTCTCACCTGAGAGGGACTGTTTGCTTGTTTATTTCCCACTTCCTGAATAAGATGCCCTCCTGCTCCGAGGCCTTTGTTTTTTCCCAACATCTGAGAAGCTGTCATCCCAGGATCTCTCGCCCCTGACTGTCTCATCTCCATACCTCTCTTGTCTTTCTCAGCTGAAAAATAAAAGAGCCCTAATGAATCATACTTAGAGCTTACCTAGTCCAACATCCTGTTTCGCACTCTGGCCAACCAGATGCCGTTGGGAAGTCTGTAAGTGGGACGCAAGGGTAACAGCACTCTCCTTGCTCATGTTCTCCAGCAAGTGGCTGCATACACACCATGCCTTTAAAGCATGTGACTTCCCCCAGAGAATCCTGGGAACTGTAGTTTGCCACTCACAGAACTGTAATTCCCAGCAACCTTAACAGACTTCAGTTCCCAGGATTCTTTGGGGGAAGTCATGTGCTCTAAATGTTCTTTAAATGTATGGTGTGTATGCAGCCTGATACCAGAGATATTATAGATATTGTGGTGGTGATGATTTATTGAATTTATATCCTGTCCTTCCTCCCAAAAGAGCCGAGGACAACAAACACATCAACAAAACAATTTAACAACAACAACAAATTTCTAAAATACAGTTTCTGTTAAAAGCATTCTAAAGCACAGTTACAGTTAAAAAACATTCTTTCATCCAGTGATCCTTGGGCCGCCAGAACAGTCTCCTTCAGCCATCATGCCTGGGTAAACAGGAATGTTTTCGTGTTTCCTTCTAAAAGTCAATAGTGACAGACAGACACGCCTTACTAGGGCAGGCATTCCACAAATTGGGAGCCACTACTGGAAGGGCCCTGTCATGGGTCAGTGCCAACTGGCAGCTCCTGGTGGCAGCACCACCACCAAGGCCTCGACTGCTGACCGTAGGGTTTAGTAGCCAATTATAGCCTAATCTTCCACGGGCTTTTACAACTCAGCCATCATAACCTCAAGGGAACAAACAGAGAGCCAGGAACTTCTTGCACCCATAACTCCTATGCTACTGCCTTTCAGCATTGCATTATGTGATTGTAAAACTCTGACATCTCGATGGCTGCAAACCTCCAGATCAGGTTCTTGAACTTGTCCCTTTTTCCAGTCTCTCATGGACATACATAAGTTGGAGGGTCAGATGGAACCACATTCAGGGTGACTGCAAGAGTGGCCAAACAAACACTAATCCAAAAGAATGAGCAAAGCTGCTTTTTGCAAGCCAATTAGCTCTTTAAGAGCAGAGAAACCCACAACAAAGGATCCTGCTTGTTGCCGAATCTCTTGCTTCAAATTTGTTGCTTCAGGAGGGGCTGCCTGTTCAGTGGTTGCTGGGCTGTTTTTCTCTTAATTGTCCAGGATGAATGAAATGCCCTGAATTGCTTTATATTACCTATTTTAAATGTCTCCTTTGTTAGCTCAAGGAATGAGGAGCTGCTTTTATCTCCCATTTACCACCCTAGAGTTGTACAAAGAATAGGTAGGTCATTGGCAGGTGATGTGATCAGAACCTCCTGCTAATAATAGGGTACATGTTGGTATGGTACATTTTAAGATCACTCATGATTCCTGCTTTTCATCTCCATACAGAGTGGGTGGGGGGAGAATGAATCAAAAGATAAAAGGAGTGGGTGGGGAGAGAGGGTTGAAAAACATGTCTCAGAGTCAATCTTTTTTTAAAAAAAAACAAGTCTTCTATAAAATACTTGCTTTATCTCCTTTGGATAACCCTTGCAGTCTAGGAACTAAAAAGGATAGTTTGTACTCTTTAAAGCAGGCAGGGTTGGTTAACCTTTTTTTGACCCAAGGGCCACATTCACACTTTGTCAACCCTTCAAGGGCCACATGCCAGCAATGGATGTGGCCTCTTTCTCACACACACACACACACAGAGGCACATAACACACTTCTCAGCTGATCTGTGCTGGATTGTCTCTCTTTCCCTGCTCATCAAATGGTTCATCTGATGACAGGTGAGGTGGTGATGTCCATCCCCATCAGGGCACTGGCTTCTCTGCCTACCCCAGAAATTATTTTTCTTTGTGCCTCTGCCATCAAAGGGGGGGGGAATAAATTGTTTTGGGGGCCAAATCAGGCTCCCTGGTCTGAGGGTTAGCCGTCCCATAAAGTTTGCAGCTGGTTAAAGTGAACATATTTGCAGCAAACCTTTGCATTTACGATGCACTGTGGAGAGATCAGCATTCACTGTAGCTTCCAGCTCACATAATTCTTACTTGCTCACTTGGGCAGAATGCATGGCTTGAAACTAACGTAGCTAAATGTCGTTTAGGCTTTCTTAATTATTAACATGTTTCTGGTTTCAAATTGCGAAATCAGCTATTCTGATCTGAGTTGGGGAGCCTCACTGGTTTTGTTCTGCTCTAATCCAAACCAGCAAGACAATCAAATTTTTCTAGGGCTATCTACACCAGAGAGTTGAATAGGTTTAATAGCCATTCCCCCAGAAAACTGGGGGAACGGTAGTTACTCGAGGGGAACCTGTAGTCCTAAGCATTAAATTGTCAGCACCCACACCAAACTACCATCTCCAGGTTTCTTTGGGCCAGTCTAAAAAATGGGCAAGCTGTGAAACAGATGGCCATAGCTCAGTCATAGAGCAACTGCCTTGCATTCAGAAAGTCCCAGGTTCAATCCCCGCCATATCCAGTTAGGACTGGGAGAGACTCCCTGTCTGAAATTCTAGAGAGCTGCTTCCAGTCATTGTATACAGTACTGAGCCAGATGGACCAAAGCAGCTCCCTGTGCAAGCCTCTTGACTCCATAGATTTCAAACACAATCACAATGGCTAAGAGCCAATTTCTAGTACCATCCACACAGCAGATAAGGTTTCAGTGAATCTTTATTTGACCTGGCCATATGGTAGAATGATTGTCTCAGGGTAAACACACTGTGTGTAGCGTGTATATAGCACTTCGTATACATCATCTCAGTAAGGGATTCATCACTCACTCTTCTAGCTGTCAGCAAACTAAGGCAATGAGTTGA
Organism: Rhineura floridana; assembly: GCF_030035675.1. NCBI lineage: Eukaryota > Metazoa > Chordata > Lepidosauria > Squamata > Rhineuridae > Rhineura > Rhineura floridana. The sequence continues at coordinate 179,073,565 of NC_084484.1, forward strand.
AACTAGACACGATTGCATGCTGAAAGGTGAGCTGAGCGAGCGAGCGAGTGGGTAAAGGAGCCTTCACGCAATTGCTTTGCAGCACACTGAGATTGAACAAGGATTCAGTCAATTCAGCTCACGGCTGCTGGTCACATACAAAAGGATGGTAGGATCTGGCCTTGAGAAACAAGGTAGCATGTGAAAACGATTTGACTATATTTTCTAATCCTACAACATTTTTGCAGCCATCCTGTGATATTTTTTTTTAAAAGATAACTCAAGTTTGTTTTCAACACTTTATGTTAGTGTGCTTCGGTCACCATATTAGTTCTGCTTTGGCAGTCCATACCTCGCTCTACTGAACAAACACATGGCATTTCTGAGCACATTGGACATCTTTCCCACATTGTGGGTGCATTGTTGTATGTGTTTAGGACATATTGAACTGCTTTCTGGATGTGATTCTAAAAACTGCTAGTGCCTGGCACACTCTACAGATAGTTCCCCCCCCCCAAAAAAAAAACAAAATCAGTGAAAATAATATAGATAACACACTAAAGATCCAGAGCTTTCTTTTACATTTCCATCACATGCTGAAGAAGCAGCCCATTTTTCTAGTTCAGCAGATTCATAAAGGATGAGAATGGCTCCTAGCCACAATGGCTATGTTCTACCTCCACTGTCGAAGGCAGTATATCCTGAATACCAGTTGCTGGGAATCACAAGCAGAGAGAGTGCTGTTGCACTCAGGTTCTGATGGCAGTCTTCCAATAAATGTCTGGTTGGCCACTGTGAGAACAGGATGCTGGACTAGATGGGCCACTGGCCTGATCCAACAGGGCTCTTAGTTAAAATGCACATTGCTACAGTGGAAGCTTCACTACAAGCCACCGGCTATAGTTTGGTATAGCACAGTGGGGAGGAGAGCCTGGCTGGCAGTCCAGAGCCTGTGAGTTCAAATCCCCGCTCGTGTCTCCTGGGTGTCAAGGGCCAGCTAAAGATCACCCCCACAGCGAGTGGCTCAGGGGTTACGTGCCCTGCCACTTGTGCAGCCGTGGGCAAGCTGCATAGTCCCAAGGAGCCCATTTGCCCCCCAGCTGGCAGTTGCGGACAAGGCAGGGGCTGGCTTGTGCAGCTGTGGCAAGCTGAGCAGGCCCTAGCCAGCTGGGGAGGACTAGCTTAAGAGGTAGGCAATGGGAAACCCCCTCTGAATACCGCTTACCGTGAAAACCCTATTCATAGGGTAGCCAGACGTCAAAATCGATTTGAAGGCAGTCCATTTTCCATAGTTTAACCAAAAACAGAGGCAGGGAGTAGGTAAGAGTCAAAGGAGTGGTTGCTAGACAAGGTCCCCTCTACATGTGTATTTAGTGACATAGAATTTTAACCAATGTAGCACTAAGTCAAAGTCACTTAGCGCTTATACTTGTTGCATTGGCGGACTGTTGCACACAGGGAAAAACAAGTACACTCCCAAAGATTGATGGGCAACAGATTGCACCACAAGAATCAGACTTGAACAATAAGCTCCTGCTAGCGCAACCGTTGCATTGGATTCCTTTCTTGCACAACCTTTAAACTCTGCCTTCCTCCACCACAAGGGCTCCTGTGCTAGTGGACAGAGAACAGTGAACACAGCCCATAGATGCCACTTATTCAGTTGTTTCCACCTAGGAGAGTGTGAAGTGGACTTTAGCCTACATGCTTTGTCCTCCTGTCAGACTACAGCAAGCAACATCAGGTCCATCGCTTGTGTGTGTGTTCACAGGGTGTCAAAAGAAACCACAGAGGTGGAATTTTTTTTATACGTACACAGATTAGAAGGGGAGCAGCCTCAGAAGAGGCAGGGGTGCCATACCGCTAAAGGTCCATGGAAATGGCAGTGGGAGGGTCTGAGTCAGCCTCAGCTAACCTCATGTCCTCCAGATGTTGTGGACTACAACTCACATGTGCTGGCTGGGGCTGATGGGAATTGTAATCCAAAACACTTGGAGGGCACCAGGTTGGCAGATACTGGTCTAAGGAAACTCCATGTTGTGTATAGCAATCCAGACTTGTAGACATCTTTACAATAAAGTTCTCAAGGACTTAGAAATTATGGTTCCAGTTGCATCCATTTATCCCATCTGGAATCGTTTCCCACCAAAATCTGATGGGGGAAGTGCAGCAGGGCTTCCCCTCCTCTTTTTTGCTGGAGGGAGGGCAAGGAAGGAAATAAATTAATTCTCCTTCCCACCCATACTCCTTCAGCATCTATCTAATCTCTAAATCAACTCTCTGTAGAAGGAGCCTTCTGAGGGATATAGGAGGGTTATGACTGGGACTAATTAAAGAGCTTTAATTGCCCAGATCATTAGCAGCAGATTATTCCGGCTACCAGTCTTGAAAAACTACAAGGTAATCACTTGCTAATCTGAGTAAACAGCCTTGCTAGACAGGAAAATGTCATTGTATATATGGAGCAACTGGTTTTGTTTGTTTCCGCCCTCCCAAATGTAACTTTGCTCATTATTTCTGCCTGAATGTCAAGCAAGAAGTATGCATGGCAAAACAACACAAACTCCAGCCTGTTTCAGTGTGATGCTACATGAATGAACTTGCTTGAGCCTCAGGCTCAAACGCTCTTTGCTCCCCCAGTCTGCTCTCCATTGTGTGCTGCGGAAGAAGAGCAGGAGCATCCACTTCCAGGTTTAAAGTAACTGTGGTTTGCTGTTACATACAACAAGGACAAACTGTGGTTAATTTAAACTATGGCTTCTTGAAACAAGCCAAGCTCAAACCATGGTTTCTGATCTTGTCTTGTTCCAATAAACCATAGTTTAAATTAACACAGATCATGATCTGAACATAATGAAAACTGCAGTTAGTTTAAAGATGACATCATTCTTTTCTAGTGTATGCTGGAGGAGGAAAGGGAAAGAGAGATGCTCAAGACCAAGGCTCAAGCAAGCTCATTCTCATAGTGCGACAGAATGATTTAACATTACATCCAGGAAATTTAAATGTGAATTTATAAATGTGTCAGTGTGTTACTGGAGGAAGAAAGGGACAACAGACTAGACCAAGAACGGGGAAACTGTTGTTGGACTCCAACTCCTATCAGCCCCAGCTAGCATGGCCATTAGTTAAGGTTGATGGGAACTGTGTTTTAACAACATCTGGAGGACCACAGCTTGCCCACGATGCCATGAAGAATAATACTGCATTTAGTATTACTGTTTTAGAGGACAAAAATTAGTTATTTTGAACAATGCAGCATCCACACTCCCACTCTGAAGTACTGATTTTATAGAGATCTTTAGGACAGCTGCTGAATTTTCCAGTGAACTACAATTGAGGGCACTGGAGCCTATCCAATAACAGATACGAATACTTGCAGCAAGGGAAGGAGAGAGGGAGCATTCCCAACTTCTAAGCAAAATATAAGTTACACCACATTACTAGCAACTTAGAGATCTGGCGATAAGTTTAAATGGAAACAGGAACAAGTTTAAATGGAAACAGGAACATGAATTCAAACTGCAGACAAGCTAAAGGTGTATCCAAAAGAACCACTGTAAGGTATTAAATTGATAGTCACCACCCAGGTTGAAATTTCTGTCATAAATGCAGGAAAGGTAACATGTTCCATCAGCACAAGGATTTCTGTTTGGTCAGCAGAACTTCCTCCCCTGTGCTGCATGCCCCCTTAACCTGTTCTGGGGGTTCCACTGATCCTCTGGTGCAGATTTAGGGAGAGTGCGCGTGGGGGGAAGGAGTTGCACAAGTGGAAATCCTTGCACTGATGGAACAAGTTTTTTGGATAGCACCCATAATGCTGAACAAATGAAAATAGATGGATGCCAGTGTTTTCATTTTTTGAAAAGTGATAAAAATTGGAGAATTCTGACTAGTAAAATTATTCATGAAATATAATTTACATTAGACTCTGCCTTAACTTAAAGTAATCTGTTTTAAACAAATTAATCTGTTACCATTTGTTGTAAACTGTTTTTAATAATGTCTTTTATATTGTTGTGACCAGCCCTGGGACCTAGTGGTGAGGGGCAGGTAATAAACTTAATAATAACCACTTTCATGCCCTCTGAGAAAGACAATTTAAATGGTGTGAAATGGCCTTACAGTGCAGTATGAAGCTTTCCCTTGAAGCAAAAGAGCCTCCAAGGGCAAGCCATCCATCATGGGACTGCAACTACCTGTTTGTCTGGACACAGCAGACAGCTTGCCTTTCTCTGCCCCCAGTTTTAATTTTCTAATACCTTTTCGGTGCAACGGAACTTTTATTTCCCTTTTGCCCTTCCAGAGGGATGTCCCGGCTTGTGTAATGGCAACGGCAGGTGCACACTGGACATGAACGGATGGCATTGTGTCTGCCAGCTGGGCTGGAGAGGGGTGGGCTGCGACACCTCCATGGAGACAGCGTGCGGTGATGGAAAGGACAACGATGGAGGTAGGACAGCCATCCATGTGGTTTACTAATTGCAATTCTGCATTTGGGAACCCCTGAATGGGGAAGGGCTGGAGCTCAGGAGCCATGAGGGCTCTGAGAAGGATTTTAACCTCAATGGGAGGAAATTAAAACTTTTCCCCCATGTCATTTCCTGACGGAAATCCCCCTGCCCTCCAAGCATCTGTTGCTTGCCCCAATTTGAAAAACATATATGTGCCATCTCATAATGCTAAAGTATCTCCCCTGTGGAGACAGACCATTTTCTTTTTCTTTTAATATTGCTGTATTGAGTAACATTAGGCAAGCCCTTATAATTGGTTATTAGCAGCACCTTACCTTGTTCCAGAGAATGATCTAGTAGACTGTTAACTTTGGATTAGAGGTTAGGAGATATCCCATTGTAAGGCAGATAGAAGAAACCATAATTTGATTCTGTAAACCACACTGCCTCCCCAACACCACCCCCATCAGGACAGCAGCAAAGTGCAAGCATTGTCTGTGTTATTTTGTATAACAAGAACGATTCTGTTTCGGGAGGGGGGGAAGGTAAAATCAAGTGAGATTCTCTGTTAGAGGGACAAGGGTTTTGGGTTTTTGGGTTTTGAAAACATACATTTTATTGAAGGCTTAAGATAGTTTTGTACATCTGGTGTGGAAAATGGCCCAAATTACTTCCCTTGGAACAGTATTCAGAAAAAAGGGGCCCCCAGCAGAAGCAGCACCCGCCTCTCCCCCCCTACACACACACACACCCCAGTGTAAAAAGCATTCAAGCGGTAAAACAAAGAATGCTTTCTTCTCTCCCACGAAACTAGATACCACCGTCTTCATTTCTGTTTACAGCAAGACTCAAGGCAGCAATACCGTTCACCGCACCAGATGTGTCAAATATATGGATTTAGGCTGTAATCTCTGCTTCTGTGAATGGGAACAAAAATGACCGGGAGGGGCGGGAAACGTGGCTTTCTGGAGAGGCAGCCTGGACCAAAAATCAGAATGGAAACTTCACTTGTTGTCGTCAGAGGGTATTGTTCAAAGCTTCTGTTGCTTCTGGTCAATACCGCATGCCATCTAGGGAGCAATTTGGGGGCATGATACTGTCTGCATAAGAATTTCCTTCCCGTGCACCCTACGTGGGGAGTGCAACTGTAACTCAGGAATGGGGGGGGAGGGTGAAACGTGATTTTTTTGCATTTTAATTAGAAACTACCTAATTGGCACATTTCGAACCAACATGCAACCCAAAACACAGCTGTCCTTTGAAATTCACCTACCTCTGTATTTTGCAATGCAGTTCTCCAATTAACTGATGTGTGCAAAAATGCATTATGTTAGGGAAAATTGCTTGCAAAATTGTTATATCGGTTAAAACTGCACACAAAATGTGTACATTAGGAGAAGTTAGCAATAACAGACGGATGAATGTTCATGATTTTTTTTGTTTCAAAAATGGCTGCAGAAATGAAGCGAACTGAACTTGAAAACTGAGAAAGTAAGAGAAACCAAAACAGTCAGATGCATCCATCCCCAACATGTAACCCTGTGTACACTTACTTGGGAGTAAGCCCTATAGAACTCACTGGGAGTTACTTCTGAGTATACATGCATCAAGCCACACAACTGCAATCCTAAATGAACTTCTTTGGTGATTCGATTGCATTTAAACTTTTGGGGGCTTATTTTTAAGTAGGGTAGGACCCTTCCAACTCTATTATTCTGTTACATTGTTAAAATATCACTAAAATCTTTGGACTAGCCCAACAGTCATTTATATATGAACATAGGGAAGGGTTGTAGTTCAGTGGTTGAGCACGCAGTTTGCTTGCAGAAGATCTCAGGGGCAATCCAGGGAAACCCTGGAGAGATGCTGCCAATCAGTATAGACAGTATTGAACTAGATGGGCTAATTGTCAGACTCAAAGGGAGGCACCTTCTTGAGTTGCTGCTTGATATGAAGATTGCTTTGACCAAGGGAGACTACTGGTCCCTCTTGCCCAGTGCAATCTATTTTATTTATTAAACTTATATGCTGCCCTTCCTCCCAGTCTACTCGCTATGGCAGCAGTTCTTTGGGGTCTCAGGCACAGGTCTTTCCTAGCCCAGTCTATATGACTGGAGATACCCAGAGATTAAACATGGGACCTTCTGCTTGCAAAATATGTCCTCCAAAACTGAATTAACAGGAGAGAGATGACCCAATAAAACCATGGAACAAACCATTTTCAGAATAAACCATATAGCAATCCTGGTAAAAGTGAAACCATGTGCTAGATCTGCCTTACCCAACCTTTGGGTCCCCAGATGTTGCTGGACTAACAGTTCCCATAATTCCTGACCATCGGCCACACCAGCTGGAGCTGATGGGAGTTGTAGTCCAGCAACATGAGAGGATCATGAAGATTAGGGAAGGCTGTACTAGATTATTTTAAAAGCCTTGGCGGGATAGGGAAGTGTGCCCACCTTCAGATATTTGCTGGACTCCATCCAACTTTGTCGGACTGCCTCCACTGAGAAAAAGCTGCGTAGCTCGATGGTAGAGCATTTGTGTTGCATGCAGAAGGTCCCTGATTCAGCTCCCAGCATCTCCAGGAATGGGTGGGAAAGACACCCCCCCCCTGAAACCCTGGAGAGCTGTTGCTGGTCAGTGTCGACAGTACTGAGCTACATGGACTTATGGTCTGACTCAGTATAAGGAAAGTTCCTGTGTTCACTATCAGCCTCAGCCAGCTTGGCTAATGGTCAGGAACCACGGGAGTTGTAGCCCGGCGACACCTAGTGGTCACAGGCTCTCCGTCGTTGCTTTAAAACTACTTATAATCAGCAGTGTAGTGGCAAATTCAGAAGTGAAGAGCCCCTTCATGATAGTCACAACAACACCCCCTCCCATCCTTCTGTTTTGTTTTGCTGCTGGGTTGAGAATGAAATCCTTGTTAATGCCTTCTTCCACAACAACAGGCATCCCTAGGAGCCACTCAGCATGAAAGCAGAGTGAGTTAGCTACTGAGAAGAGTCTTCTCAGTGGCTGACTCACATTATTTCACTCTGTTTGGTTCCAATCAGCAGCAAAGGACAAGGAAGCATGTTAGAAGACTCTTCTCAGTGGCTAACATGCTTTCATGCTGACTGGCTTGTAGGATGCTGGAGACATTGGGACCCTGCTCCCAAAAAAGTAAAGGGTCTAAGACCCCAGAGACCCTGGACAACTGCACCCCTGCTTATAATATAGGTCAGTATTATTACCCATTTCTTGCCGATGGTGCCAGGATGGGGGAAGGGTGCTGAGTCTGAGAGCAGGCACCTTGCCCGAGGCCACCTAGTGAGTTCATGGCCGTGGGAAGATTCAGACGGGGCCTTCCTGATTAATATCTCAGTCTCACAGCTACTAACGCTATACCAGCTCGTGTTTACAAATGTGGCTTTGTTCTTCTGATACTGAGAGAAAACAGCTAAGTGATCGTAGGAAGTGGCGATAGCATACAGCGTAATTTATTTCTTCTTTGCTTTTGGCCCAAAGATATCACGTCCAGAACTGATTTTTAATTTGATTTAATATAATTTTTTTTTTCAAGGAACACAGCAGCAAGGGTCGGTTTGGTTGCCTCTTTCCTCTTCTCTCTCTCTCTCTCTCTCTCTCTCTCTGTGGGGGGGGAGGGGAGGGGAGGTTGAGTTGAATCTGGATGGCATAAGCAGCTCCTAATTTTTCCTGAGCTGAAGGGAGCATAATCTTGTGACACCCATTAAAAGTCATGGGGAAGCGAGGAGCTGAATCCCAGATCCACTTCCAGAGCATTTAAGAGCTTTAAAGATGTCAATGGCAAAGATCTTTTGTCATGCTTATACCTTAGCAGGATAAAGGGGGGGGGAGTGGGATGGGGAAGGAAACTCAGCTGCACACGGACAGAAAGAAATATTAGGTGAAAGGGTGGTTCTGTAGTCCCTGTGCCTCATCCCAGATGCTCCACTGATGGTTTCCCCGTGAAACTCATGCCTGCTGCCAGTTGCAGTCATAATTTTGGTCCTTACAGTCTTAATCTGAGGCAGAGAAACAAAAGAGAAAGCCAAGAATGGAGGCAGTTAATATGTTCCAGCTGTCCCATTGGAGCGAATGGGAGCAAACTGCAAGTCTGGAACCAGAGCAGGGACAAAGGGGCATTTGGGGTAGTTCAGTGGTAGAGCATCCGCCTTGCATGCAGAAGGTCCATGGTTCAATCCCCATCATCTCCAGGTAGGGCTGGGAGAGACCCCTGCCTGAAACCCTGGAGAGCCTCTGCCAGCCGGTGTAGACAGTATTGAGCTAGATGGACCAGTGGTCTGACTCACTATAAAGCAGCTTCCTGTCTTCCTTAGTGAATAGGAGCAAAGTGCAGGTTTGGGGGGCACAGTCCAGATTGGACCCATAGCAAGGGCAAATGGTTAAAGCCCTCCATCCCAGGGCCCCCACGCTGGGCATTTTTTGGAGAAAATGCATTCGAGGGCAAGCTACAGAGTAAATGTGTGGTTTGGTGCCTATATATCATTAAAAGCTGAGTGGAGTGCGGCCTTCTCATAGCTTGGAGGTTCTCCTGGATCGATTGCTGTCGCTTGAGGCACAGGTGGCCTCAGTGGCGCAGAGTGCCTTCCACTGGCTTAGGCTGACAGCTCAACTGCGACCCTATCTGGACAGAGACAACCTGGCTACAGTAATCTATGCCCTGGTAACCTCAAGGTTGGATTATTGCAATGTGCTTTACATGGGGGGCACCTTTGAAAACAGTTCGTGAGCTTCAATTAGTGCAGAATGCCGCTGCCCAACTGTTGACTGGTTCATGGCGAACAGAGCATATAACACCATTCCAGTTACTCTGGCTGCCTGTATGCTTCCGAGCCCAATCCAAAATGCTGGTTTTAACCTATAAAGCTCTTTACGGCTCAGGGCTTCCAATATCTTCTAGAACGCCTCTCCCGATATGAATCTAGCTGGACCCTTAGATCTTCTTCGGAGGCCCTTCTCCAGGTCCCCCCTCTGAGGGAGGCTCGGATGGTGGTGACAAGGGGAAGGGCCCTTTCAGTTGTGGCTCCCCATTTCTGTAATATGCTCCCCAGTGAGGTCCACCTGGCACCTTCATTGAGATCTTTTCAGCACCAGGGAAAGACTTCCCTTTTCCCCCCAGGCATTTGATAGGCTGAGATGATGTTCTGTTGTTAGTGTGCTGCCAACCTTTCTGTGGCTGCATGGGGGTATTGCTGTTTCATTGTTTTGTTTTTATAGTACGATTTTTGTTTTTGTTTTTAACATTGTTGTAAGACACTTGGAGACCTTTGGGTGTCAAGCAACTAATGATGATGGTGATGCTGATGATGTTTTTATCTTATCCTGCCAAGTTAATAGCGATGGTTCTAGGCAAGCATTTCTAAGGAGGCAGTTGCATAGTGTAGGTGCTAACACAGAGGAGGCCTTCCCTGCAGGAACCATCCGCCTGACCTCAGAAGGCATGTTTATGTGGAGCAGAGGCCATTGAAGAGTATCTTGGATTGGCTTGTAGGTTCACATGAGAGGAAGTGATCCTTGAAATACTCTGCTTGAGAGTTTTAAAAGTCAAACCCAGTTTGTAAACAAACTGAGAACCAGTAAAGATCTTTTAACCATGGAGTGGATCTGTTCACAGCCAGTGAACAATCTAGGTTTCCTGTTCTGCAGTGTTATCAGCAGTGATTAGGGTCGCATCTACACACATCATTCTTATGCCACTTTAGCGGTCATAGCTTCTGCCAAAGAAACCTGGAAATTGTAGCTTTTTAAGGGTGCTGACCTCACAGAACTACAGTTCCCAGCACCCAGAACTGTGGTTCTCAGGATTCTCCATGATAGTTAAAGTGATGCTTTGATTTGGATTCCTGCATTGAGCAGGGGGTTGAACTTGATGGCCTTGTAGGCCCCTTCCAACTCTACTATTCTATGATTCTAAGAGTGTTTTAAATGTATGGTGTGGATGTGATCTATACGTTGTGTGTTTCATAGAATCATAGAATAGTAGAGTTGGAAGGGCCCTATAAGGCCATCAAGTCCAACCCCCTGCTCAATGCAGGAATCCAAATCAAAGCATTCCTGACAGAGGGCTGTCCAGCTGCCTCTTGAATGCCTCCAGTATCAGAGAACCCACTACCTCTCTAGGTAATTGTTTCCATTGTCGTATACCTCTAACAGTTAGGAAGTTTTTCCTGATGTCCAGTCGAAATCTGGCTTCCTGCAACTTGAGCCCATTATTCCATGTCCTGCTCTCTGGGACGATCGAGAAGAGATCCCGGTTTAAGCCAGCCTCCCCCAACATGGTACCTTTCAGATGTTTTGTACTATAATGCCCATCAATCCCAGCAGGGCAGGGATGATGGGAACTAGTCCTAACAATATCTGGAGGGAACCAGGTGGAGGAGGGCCGGCTTAAACATTCTATACGTTGTTCAGTTTGAAAGAAAATCTCATTTATTTATTTATTTATTTATTTATTTTATTGCATTTGTATACCTCCCCATAGCCGAAGCTCTCTGGGCGGTTTACAACAATTAAAAACATTAAAAACAAATATACAAATTTTAAAACACATTTTTAAAAAGCAATTTAAAAACACATGCTAAAATGCCTGGGAGAAGAGGAAAATCTTAACCTGGCGCTGAAAAGATAACAGTGTTGGCGGTGAGTTTCCCAACACGGCAGCCTTGGAAAGCTGCACAAGACAGGTTGTTGTGGAGTCTGTGAAGGGCAGAAAATAGGATGACAGTGTGTGATAGCAGTGAGAGTGCAATCATCCCATTTGTTGAGAGAGAACCAGGCTGCTCCAAGTACGCAGCAATCTCCCCATTTGTGTCCTGTGAGATGTTGAAGAGTAGGAGCATAGCAAATGGCACAGTCTACCCACTTGTTGTCAGGGCATGGCCATTTTGGGTGCTGGGCGTATGTATTATGGTCACCATAGAGATTGCCGTCCCCATTGCAGGTTTTCCACACCCAGTACCATGTAACATCATCTCATGAATCTACGCCATCACATGTTAAGGTGAGGGTCATAGCCAGAAGTAGCTCACCAGGTGGGTCAGAGATGCTGTGCTGGCTTCCTGGCAGGCTGGGTTGCTGTTGCTTCCCAGGAGGGAGAGGGGTGAAGCAGCAGTAAGGTTGCCAGGTTCTTGGCAACCCTAAACCATAGAATAGCAGAGTTGTGCTGCCTGGGGCTGATGGGAGTTGTAGTCCAACTAGGGTTGCCAGGCTCAGGGCCTGAGACTAATCCTGTATCTTTAGGAGAAGAGAAAGTCAGCCGAGTGCAGGTGTTCTTGCAACTCTGTCATGGGAAAAACCACAAGGTGGAATTCTCCCTTCCCCCTCCACAACTTTTAAAGATACAGAAGACCTCTTGGTTGCCAGGCCCAGCCTCCAGGAGGTCTTCCGTATCTTTAAAAGCTGTGCAAGGGGAAGGGAGAATTCCACCTTGTGGTTTTTCCCATTACAGTGTTGCAAGACCACCTGCACTTGGCTGACTTTCTCTTCTCCTAAAGATACAGGATCAGTCTCAGGCCCTGAACCTGGCAACCCTATGCAGCAGGGAGGTTGGCATGGTGCAAAAACGGAGTCAATCTGCCACTTGCCAAGAAGCTACCTCAGTGGCTCTACCCTACCCAGCGAGCTGCTTTTGGTCATAGCTGAGCAGGGCGTATTTATTATTTTTATTGATATGTGAATATAGTGCCATCCTTGCACCCTCTGGTTTACAAAGTAATGTAAGTTTCCCTAAACTCCTCTACCAAACGGTGATAAAAAAACTCACAAGTAGACCATATACCTTGCTAAATGCTCTGTCTGTCTCTCTCTCTCTCTCTCTGTGTAACACTACTTGTCCAGCTCATAATTTTATTTAGCAAATGTCTGACTTAACATTTTTTAAAAAAAATGTCTACACACACGGCATAAAACATGGTATGAAATTATTAGCACATCATAAGAACATAAACAGGAAAATGCAACAGCAGAAGAACAAAGGAGTTTTGGTTTTTTTAAATTAACCTTAGAGGGCCAAGAAAGGCCTGGGCAAAAATTCATGTTTTCAGGAGGTGCCTAAAACAGGTAACTGATAGCGCTTTGTGAATCACAGGGGGAAGGGGATGATCCATCCTACAAGGGCAACCATGCAAAATGCCCACATCTGGGCCACTGCCCTACAACAATGGGTAGGGTAGGGGACAGTTCCACCAATAGGGTTTCCTTTGGATTTTGAGGGGCTAGCCCAGCCTTTCCCAACTAGTGGGCCACCAGATGTTGTGGGTCCACAATCCCCATCTTTCCTGGTCATTGGCAATGCTGGCTGAGGCTGATGACAGCTGTGGTCCAACAACATCTGGTGGCCCACTAGTTGGGAAAGGTTGGGCTAGAGTAAGGCGGCTTTGAATATGGTCCTGCTCCACGTACCTTCTTATGCACCCCTATAATCTTTGTTCAGCCCGTACCTTTCCTTTCCTGTCTGATCCGCAGATGGGTTGATGGACTGCATGGATCCAGATTGCTGCCTTCAGCCCTTGTGTCATGCCAACGCGCTCTGCTTCGGCTCTCCGGATCCCCTGGATATCATTCAGGAGACCCAGACCCCGGTGTCCCAACAGAGCCTTTACTCATTCTACGATCGGATCAAATTTCTGGTGGGCAAAGCCTGCACACACATCATTCCAGGAGAGAATCCTTTCAATGGAGGGTAAGTCCTTTTCTCCCTCGCCCCCCCAACATGAATCACACTGTAAGAACAGAGAATGAGCTCTGCTGAATGAGACCAGTCCAGCATTCTAGGTTCTGTCCGATGCTAGCTGGTGATTGATTGATTGATTGATTGATTGATATCCCACCCTTCCTCCATCAGGAGCCCAGGGCGGCAAGTAGGAGCAAAGTCACTAAAGTCAAGATCATTCAGACCATGGTATTACCTATCTCTATGTATAGATGTGAAAGCTGGACAGTGAAAAAAGTGGATAAGAGAAAAATCAACTCATTTGAAATGTGGTGTTGGAGGAGAGCTTTGAGCATACCATGGACTGCGAAAAAAACAAATAATTGGGTGTTAGAACAAATTAAACCAGAACTATCACTAGAAGCTAAAATGATGAAACTGAGGTTATCCTACTTTGGACACATAATGGGAAGACATGGTTCATTAGAAAAGATAATAATGCTTGGAAAAACAGCAGGGAGTAGAAAAAGAGGAAGGCCAAACAAGAGATGGATTGATTCCATAAAGGAAGCCACAGACCTGAACTTACAAGATCTGAACAGGGTGGTTTATTTTTTATTTATTTATTATCATTATTTTTACCCCGCCCTTTTTCCAAAACTGCAACTCATGGTGGCTTCCAGATAAAAGCACACATATAATGGTTTCTAACAGATGCTCTTGGAAGTCACCGATTCGTAGGGTCGCCATAAGTCATAATCGACTTGAAGGCACATAACAACAAACAACAAACAGTTTTTAAAGCTTTTTTAAAAAGATGTTTTTGTTTTAATATATTTTAATGTCAGTTTTTATGGTGTTTTAGAATGTTTTTGTTTGCTTCCTTGGGCTCCTACTGGGGGGAAGGGCAGGAAACCTGGAATAAGTCAAAACCGATGAACCTGGAATAAATCTATAACTGCCAAAGTCAGTGTTAGCTTTTCATTTGTTTCCATGCTATCTGAACAAGACAGCAAGGTTGTTAGATCTCAGGTGGGAGGCATCCATGGGGAAGGGCATAGTGGCCTATAAATGAGGCTGGTCTACACAATCAGCAGAATGAGGTGAAAATGAGGCGATAGACCAGGTTATATAGACTGCAGATGGTAGATCACATTTTTATCATCTTTTCGGGGGGGGGGGGAGGGAACATCCTGCAAACAAAACTAGCATAACAGGATTGTTTGTACAAAATCAGGTAATTGTTTTACATGGGAAAGTGTTCAAAAATGGTACCCCCCTGCCCACCCCTTGCTTGCTGTCTGAAGTGGTGCAGTCTGTTGCCTCAGGGACCTACCACCTCACTCTTCTACATGTGCAGACTGATCCAAAGTAGTCAGCAAAGGAGCTTTGCTGAAGACACCCTGGAATGCCTTGACCCTGTAGGCAGGAGTTATTTTCTCAGGGCAGCATCCCTGAAATGCCAATTTCTCAATCCTGATTGAGTAAACAAGCTCTGACTTCATCTGCTATCCAGTGCCAACACAAGCCTTGCAATAACAAGCCGTCGCTGGAATTGTGATAATGGAAATAAATGTCATTCCACCACCCCAGCTGATTTTGGGGAGAAAACCATTTCCCATGCCGTGGCTGTTTCCTAGGAACTTTCTTATAAGTGACATCGGAGCCGTACAGAATGAGATTATGTTTGGGGGCTGTTACTGTTTTTGTTTTGTTATTGGGTTTTTTTTGACAGACAGGTAGGTTTGTTACACATAGATTTGATGTCATGTCCATGTTTAATGAGCTTTCCAGTTGACAGCCCAAAGACCTGTAAGGATGCTTCCACTGCCTGCCTGTTACAGTTCGACTAATCTTCTCCCCCCTGAACAGGCTATTCTAAATTTTGTAGCAACCAGGTATCTAGGAAACCTGCTCATCTCCTGTGTTTGGCACAGTTTAATATCATATAAGCTAACAGCAACCTCAGTTTTCAGAATCTTGGTCCTTCTGTAGCCAAAATAGCACTATCCACACACAACAAGGTGGTAAGTATCACCAGGCTTGGTTGGCAAGGGTTGCAAAACTACCAAAAGGTATTTAGGGAAAAACACCCTAAAGGGAAGGGGAAACCTCAAAAACAGCCCAATGAGGGTGCTCATTGACTATGGAATGCTGACTGACAGTTAACTGGGGGAGAACAGGTGGGAGGGAGAGTGGAATGGAATATCATGGAGGAGGGCACAGATGATCAGCTGGCTGAAACAGTGGACAGGAGCACTCCACACTGCAACATTTTGTTGCAGATCCCACTTGTGGTCCCAATAAATCAGGAAGCTCGCGTCTGTGCAGGAGACCAGGTGCCATCATTATGAAAAGACAGAACATATGTGGAAAGAGAGGGGTGGTGTCCAGCAAAGTTCTGCTGCTAGTGCAAGGATCTCTGCTTGCCCCCGGGAGTGACCCTCCCTCTCGTCTCCCTGTGTATCCCCAGGGCCCCCTCTCAAATCTACTCCAGAGGGTTGGAGGAAATCCCAGAACTAATCTAGGCAGGTGCAAGGGGCACAGAGGGAGAGAAGAGAACTGGGAGTTCCATTGTGCAGCCAAAATTCCTTGTGCTAGTGGACCTCCTTTGTTGTGTACTGCCCAGAGTCTGTAGAGATGGTGGGGGTGGGGATTACAGTTTTTTCCCTGCGCATTGCCTTTCTTGTGGCCCTTGTCAGTAGAGGCTTCAACCCTCGGGCAGTATTCAGCTATCCTGCCCCATTAGTGCAAAGATTTCCGCTAGTGCAACAGGACTTTCCCCTCTCCTCCACCTGTGTGTGCCCTGCATCCTCCCCAAATGTGCTCCAGAAGGTTGGGGGAACCCCTGGAATGTATTTGCGGGAAGGAGAGAGGAGGGAGTGTCCCGTTGCACAAGTGGAAATCCTTGCACCGATAGGATGTTTGCTTAGTGCTGCGTTGGATGCAACCCCCATTCTTGTAGGGTAAACGTACTTTTGTTATCTTGCTGCAATGTTTGTTGTTAATAAATGGGGCACCGTCCAGCCAAAGAAGCATGTTTAAGGCTCATTAAGCCAGAGCAAGAACTAGGGGCCCGGATGCTCAATCCTGAGTCCAGTGCGACATCCAGAAACTCTGGAATACCTGGGAATGTCTTTCTCTTGGCTTGCAGCCTCCTTGCAACCACACCCAGAGCCCTAGTTCCTGCTGGGGAATTCTTTTGAGGATTGGCAGGAGGGCTCCAGGCCACACCATAGTGGCGGCTCAGCCTAGTGTGCAGCAGCAATGAGGTAATCACTATGGCCCCATCCACTCCAGATCAAATCTGGATTCTCCAGTGGACATCTGAAAAATTAAGCTGAATATATGCAAGATTATCTCTGGAGCAGACTGGAGAGGTGAGAGGATTCCTCTCAGCATTCCCCCAGATTTACATACAGTTCTTTATGCACCAGTTCTCCAGCATCTATCAGACTGTGGAGATCAGAGGTACCAAAATAGATTGCCATATCCCTGCTCTTAGTGCTGTCTGAAAGTACCCGTTCCTTGCATTCTTTTTTTTTCTGGACACATGGATGTCAAGTGTTTTGCCCTCTATTGCAATCCGGTGAACCTTTCCCACTGCAGAGAGATTGAGAACAGGGGTCTCTGGTGTGGCCCTCAAAAGCCAGGGACTTGATACCACAGCATATCTCATGCCGATCCTTATGGTGATGGACAGCTAAAAATGGCTTAAAGATACAAAGCAAACGGCAAGAGCTAAGTGGCCAGGAAATCAATAAGGGAATGATCAAGTGGCACAAGAGCACTTGTTATCTGTTCATCAAGATGATGTGAAGAGACGTCCTTTGCATTCCGAACTTATCTCGGCAGGTTGTTTTATCATCATAAATGCTCATTTTCAGTATGGACATTCATTCTGAGTTTTGTCATATGGTCTCCTCAGCACCCCCACCCACCCGCCTATGAATAATGCAAAATGTCTGATATTTTGGAGAAGGCAAGGTCTTTACAATTTATACTTCAGAGACATTCATCAATGTCCTTTTTATATCTATTTTATATCTCTTTATCCTGTGCTTGCTCTCTCTCTCAAACAGCATTGGGGCAGCTTGTCAGCGCCACTTGTTCGTTAGAAAGCCAGAGCATAATTCCATAATAAATTCACCCAAAAGTGCGCTGTCACAGGTCATTGGTTTACCTGTACTTCATCGGGCAATTGAGCAACCGTTGTTCCCTTGCAAGGGAAACTAAGCTGTGTCTTTTAACACCTTGGGGGCATTTTATGGAGGCATTGAGCCAAAGATTTCATCCCATTGCCTCTTCTGTGCTTGCTAGTTGTCAGCTCTACACTGCGTCAGCAGTGCCGGTGGGGGGCTGGAAATTCCTGGGTGGTTGGCAGGGAAGCAAAGTCCTTAGCCGGCAGTCTGGCCATAAATCTGCCAGGTCTAGGAGGAGGGGAGCTGATAAGGGCCAGGCTTGTCCGAAGCGTACTTGCCGAGTCAGGAGTCCAGAAGCGAGGTCAGTAGAGGTCCGGGATCAAGTGCCAAGGGGTCAGTCCAAAAGAGGTTGCAAGGAAACTAGGAACACACAAGCCACACCTGATGTTGCAGTCAGCAACAAGCTGCAGCCAAGGTGTGCCTTATAAAGAGCAGGTTGGACCGCAGGTGTGAGTCCTCAGCGTTTGGGCCTTAAGGAGACAGGCCTGCCTCTCTTCTGCCTGACCTTCTGCTGTCTACGTTCTGCAGGTGAGGGGGGAGTATCTTGTTCACTCTCTGCGTCTGGCTGCAGGGCCTCTGCTGTCCCTGGGGTGCTCTGCAGCTGAGGGGGAGAAGGAGCTGGATTCTCAGGAGTTTCCTCTGTGTCTCCTTCTGAGTCTGCTGCACCTGGGTCCGCTGCCGTTACTCCCGAGTCATCCTCATCGGAGGAGTCCTCTGACGGGGCCATGACACTAGTGTAGCCATTCCAGGCTCACCGCTAGGATCCAACCCAACAGGAGATACACCCTTCCTCCTGTCCCCCTTCTTCAGGTTGCTCCTGGTTTGTTCAGGGCACCCCCTTTACCCTTTCCTTTCTGCCTTTGGTTACAACATTCGGGCCTTTTTAGTTCAGAGGAAAGGGTAGTCAGAGGTGACATTATCATAGAATAGTAGAGTTGGAAGGGGCCTATAAGGCCATCAAGTCCAACCCCCTGCTCAGTGCAGGAATCCAAATCAAAGGATTCCTGACAGATGGCTGTCCAGCTGCCTCTTGAATGCCTCCAGTGTTGGGGAGCCCACTACCTCTCAAGGTAATTGATTTCATTGTCATATGGCTCTGTTAGGAAGTTTTTCCTGCTGTCCAGTTGAAATCTGGCTTCCTGCAACTTGAGCCCATTATTTCATGTCCTGCACTCTGGGACAACCGAGAAGAGATCCTGGCCCTCCTCTATGTGACAACCTTTCATGTACTTGAAGAGTGCTATCATATCTCCCCTCAGTCTTCTCTTCTCCAGGCTAAACATGCCCAGTTCTTTCAGTCTCTTCTCATAGGGCTTTGTTTCCAGTCCCCTGATCATCCTTGTTGATGGAAGTGTATAAATTATGCATGGTACAGAGAAAGTAGATAAAGTTTTTCTCCCCTCTTATAACACTGGAACTTGGGGACATTCAGTGAAGCTGAAAGAACATGGAATTCGCTCCCAGAAAAGACAGTGATGGCCACCAACTTGGATGTCTTTAAAGGAGGATTAGACTAATTCATGGAGGATAAGGCTATCAGTGGCTACTAGCCATGATGGCTATGTTCTGCCTGCACTGTCAGAGGCAGTATGCTTCTGAATGCCAAGTACTGGAAAGTGCAGGAGGGGGGAGTGCTGTTGCACTCAGGTGTTGCTTGCGGGCTTTCCAAAATGGGAATCTGGTTGGTCACTGTGAGAACAGGATGCTGGACTGAACAGGCTTTTGACCTGATCCAGCAGGCTGTTCTTACGTTCTTATGAAGGAGATGTAGGCCAGGTGAACGTAACATAAGAATACAAGGCTTGCCCTATTGGATCACCCCAAAGGCCCATCTAGTCCAGCATCCTGTTTTGTGGGCAACAAGAAGCCCAAATGGGAAGCCCACAAGCAGGATATCTGGGCAATAGGCCTCTCCCTCACATGATTCTACCATCTGGTCTTCAGAGGCATATTGCCTCCAAGAGCAGAGGTAGAACATAGCCATCAGGGTTAGTAGCCATGGATTGCACTGTCCTTCACAAATTTGTCTAGACCTCTTTTAAAGCCATCCAAGTTGGTGGCCATTGCTGCTTCTTGTGGTAGCAAATTCCAATGTTTAAGTATGCATTGTGTGAATTACAATCAAAATGGAAAATGCTAGTCTAATATGTTTCCTACAGTAGCACTCCATATAGGGGAGACAGAACTTGAGGTTATGGCAAAGAGGAAAGTGACGGTATTGCTGAAGAAGCAAAACAGCACAGAGGCATGTACGGAGTTCTTAGGGCTGATTTGTGCACATACACACACATCACTGAATCACAGAATAGTAGAGTTGGGCCTATAAGGCCATCGAGTGCAACTCCCTACTCAGTGCAGGAATCCAACTTAAAGTATACCCAACAGGTGCCTCTTGAATACAGTCAGTGTTGAAATCTGGCTTCCTGCAATTTGAGCCTGTTATTCTGTGTTCTGCACCCTGGGATGATCAAGAAGAGATCCTGGCCCTCCTCTGTGTGACAACCTTTCAAGTACTTGAAGAGTGCTATCATATCTCCCCTCAGTCTTCTCTTCTCAAGGCTAAACATGCCCAGTTCTTTCAGTCTCTCATAGGGCTTTGTTTCTAGTCTCCTGATCATCCTCGTTGCCCTCCCCTGACCCTGTTCCAGTTTGTCTGCATCCTTCTTAAAGTGCAGTGTCCAGAACTGGACACAGTACTCAAGATCAGGCCTAACCAGTGCCAAACAGAGAGGAAGGAATGCTTCATGCGATCTGGAAACTATACTTCTGTTAATGCAACCTAAAATAGCATTTGCCTTTTTTGCAGCCACATTGCACTATTGGCTCATATTCAGCTTGTGATCAACAGCAATCCCAAGATCTTTCTTGCAAGTATCCCCCATCTTATAACTGTGCACTTGGTTTCTTTTTGCTAGATTGCTCACAGTTGAATGTGGGTTGCCCATTTGAGGTGATGCTAAGTGGTGTTTGATGCAGACTTCCCATAGGCATCTGGCTGCCTACTGTGAAAACAGAATGCTGTACTAGATGGACCATTGGCTTGATTCACAAGCCAGGCTCTTCTTACCTTGTTATGTTCTTATCTGTGGTGGCTGTTTCACACATGCAAATAATTGCTTGACACATGAGTCATTGAACAGTCATTGGTTATATCTTTATTGTTTTAGAGCCCCTTGAGACCGGCTATTTTTTTGCGGGAATTTTTCTGACATGTCGTTAATGCAATAATAGTGCCTTAGTGATGGATTCATACTGGCCTGTCCACACATCATTCCACTTTATTAGTTGTTCTGCAACGCTTCCCCACTTTTTAACACATTATTGCCATCTGAAGGGGCACTCTTGTGCTATAACACAACAAAAGCAGGAACAAATTGAAAAAGGGGGGGAACATTTGTGGTATAAGAAGTTAGAGGATTTCAGCAGGAAATTACAGTACATGAACTGATTGGAAATGAAGTAAAGCAGCATGTCTGCCCCCAAACTGTTCCAAGTGTAAACAGCATTGAAAGTGGGATAACTGCCCCAATCATGAGTAAGATGGTGCCAATTCAAAAGCATGCCATTAACCTAACAAGCCAGTATCAGTTCAAGTTCATTCTTTGTCCACTAGCTTTTCCCTCTCAAAAAATATTAATATTGAAAATTTGAAAAGAAATACCAATATTTTGAAAAGGAAATATCGATAAATGAAAGGAAATATGAATAAATATCATACTTAATATTGACCTTTTAGAAGCGGATTTTTTATTTCAAAATTTTTTCAAAAATAGTAGCAGAAAATCACTACATAAAAATCTGATCCTCAGCAATAAAGAATAAGTAAATTGATGGAAAATTAGGTGCCAAATTTGAATTGGGTGGGATTCTAACACATCCCTAACCATGAGCACAAATTATCATGAAAGCACAATAAAAAAGAGGGGCCCTTAGTCAAAGGGCCATAATAACGATCAACAGTTTTCATCAAAGAGGAAGCGGGCACACATTAGCACTAAGCAGAATGCAGAAGCAACAGAGCTAAAAGGAGCTTTGGGAACCAAAACGTAAGTCCCAGCTGTGACCAAACTTGGATGAAGCCTTGGAGCAGATCCACAGGAGGGTCAGGACAGAGACATACAGGACACTGCTGCCATCTCATGAGTCCAGTGCACCTTGAAACATCTCTTAGCAGCCACAGTTCCAGTTGAAACACCATCATATAATGGAATTGTCTAAAGCTGAGTGCATGAATGCTCCACATTTTCATTAGCAGCCTAAAGAACCTTTTAACATCTTCCTCTTGGGGGCCTTTGAGCACGGATGACATCTGTGTGTTTCAAGCCAAGAAATACACGAGGCTGTTGCTCCCATCTATTTTATGACTTCCCACAGAATTTTTCTCCGTTACTTTCTGCCTAATTGAATCCCTTAACAACTAGAGATCACGTTTTCCCCAGAAACCTAGAAGCATTCAGAAGGAACCAGAACAGCTTGTTTTTCTTAATGTATTGTCACCCACATTTGAGTCCTCCCGGCCTGATCCCCTATTCCTGAGCCGTGGGAAGTTCAGGGCAGCCACAGTAAGATCGGTTTCCTTGGGAAGGGAGAGAACTCCAGACTGAAGAACATGACCTTATTTACAAATTCACAGTTTGAGATGAAATGGAATGGACAGCCTTGGCAGAATCATTGTAGGTTCCAGAGTCTACTTCTGGCAAATCTTACCTTCTTCTGCTTCTCCCTTTTATCCTTGGAAAGCCTTCCTCCCCCACTGATAGCCATGCTCCTGCACTTCCTTGTAAGATATTTCTGAAATCCAATGATTTTCTTTTACCTTATCCTCCACAATCCATTGGAAGGGCCTCTTCACGCAGTGATGTTGCATTTAATGTGTGCCCCCCCCCCCAAAAAAGGTAATGTGTAGAGGTGACAAACTTGTGTTTGCAAACTCATGTGTGATATGTACTCATTATGGAGCTGTAGTTCCCTGTTAAGTATCCGCTTGCTAGCAAACCCTGTTTCCTGTTGTCTAATGTATGAATCAGTCCAAATAAGCTTCCCTTAATTTTTTTTCCAAAAGCAATCAAATTGTATTTTATCATCTCTTGTTATGGAAAGTGTACATAACCAGGGGTGTAGTCATAACCACGCGTTTCGGAACTTGTCCTTCAGGAGCTACAAACATTAAAACAGACTCAAATCAATGTAGTGGAGAAACGCGTCGAGCTCATAATAAATTTCATCTAGCACCAGAGCTTGTCTCTCTTTCTTGCCCTCCCCCTTCTATATACAGCTTTTTGGCCAGACCAAATTCCTGCCCCTCCTACCTTGCTTGTGACTAAGCCCTTACTTCCGAACAAGCTATTGCTCTCAAAGAGCTTTCTCTCTTCCTCAAGGGGGACCAGCTACCTTGGGGAGCACACCTGCTTCCTTTATGGCAGGAGTAGCCAAAGTGGGGATGCCCTTCAAGTGCTGTTGGACTCCCAGCTCCCATCATCCCCGGCCATTGATCAGGTTGTCTGGGGCTGATGGGTGTTGGAGTCCCAAAATATTTGGAAGGCACCATGTTGGCTCCTCCTGCTCTGTGGCTCCTCCTGCCGACTCTTCCTTCCCTGATCTTTCTCCTCCCCATGTCCTGGACCCTGTTCCTCCTCCTCCTCTTATTGTTATTTTTATTTATTTATATACCCACCCACCCCTCACCATCAGGTCCCAGGGCAAGTTACAACAGTTTAAACCCAGTGTTAAAAACAATTAAAAACAGTCACATGAATAGGATGGGTCCTGAAAACTCATGCCCTAAGTGTGTTTCGGCCAGGGTAAAGAGGTGCGTCTTCAGCATTTGCCAAAAACTGTATAGTGAACATGACAGATGCACCTGTATGAGGCGGGAATTCCACAACTTAGGGGCTACAGAGAATGCCCTCCTCCAGGCCACCATCCCCTGAATGTCTGAGGGCAGTGGAAGCACCAAAAGGGCCCCCTCTGTTGATCTCAGCACCTGCAAGGGTCTGTAGGGAAGGAGGCAGTCTCTCAGATATTTGGAGCCTAAGTCATGTAGGGCATTAAACACTACCGTGAGCACCTTCAGTTGCACCGAAAACGAACTAGGACAAGTTGGGGATGCCCCCAACCCCCCAATCTATTTATTTTATTATGCAGACCCCCAATTAATTGTTTATACAGTGCCATCAGTAGTCATGCAGAGACTCATCAGGAGGGGCATGGGCTCCCTGTTGCAAAGAGCAGGATACAATCTAAAATCAGAGTATTAAAAGAGCTGCCGTAAACGCTGGGTTAATCCAAAACCATGGTTTGCTGGGAAGCAAAGCTTCAGCCATTTTTTTCTTGCAACTATTCCTAGTTTGACAGATCAATGCTGGCCAGCACTAACAGGCAAGTAATGTCACTGCAGAAGCTATAAAGAAACACGTCCCCTGGCAGTCGATGTGACTGACAGCCAGCCATGAGCTCCTGTCCATTCCTTTCTCTTTCCTGCACTCAGACTTCCTTAATCACTAGCATTCTCTGGGGGGATATCAAAAATAAAACCTGTCCATCCCCTTGATCTGTGTTCTTCCTTCAGTTGTCAAGCCTCACCATTAGTAAGACAAGGGAGAAGGAGGATCAGGATGCGTGACACTCTGCTGTAGCCCATGGAAGAACTCCCACCATCCGTGTTTAAACATGGATTTCTCTCGCGAGGATGTGTGGTGGTTAGACTAAGCTCCTAGGAGCAGGGACAGAGCGCTTGAATCTTCCTTTTTAAAATTAGGTGCCCAATTCAGCATGATGGAGGAAACAACAGAGAGAGGAAATTGTGAAAGGGGAGTGGGCGGATTCAGAGAAAGTTGGAGTAAGAAAGGCAAGGAAGGAAATGAGAAGAAAATGAGCATAGTTATGCTTGGAGATGAGTACTAAGGGATGGATGGATGGACAAACTTAGGAATGCTGGTAAATAAATGCATGGCTGCCAGTGAAAATGGGCAACTGTGCTCCTAACTACTCCTCTGCAACACTTTTGTCATCAAGGCTGGTTCCAGAGGGTAGTAGGTTCAGGCATCTGCTGGTGCCCCAAGATTAACAAACGGATCCACAGCCCGATTAGCACCACTATTCTCACTGTTGGTTGAGCCTCCAAGGAAGTCAGGAGCAGTGTGAGAGACTTCTCAGTTTTGCACACCCCCAGTTTCTTCCAGGTCATTTATTCATTCAAAGGATTTTGGGGGCTCCTTATAGGACAGTATTCTCTCTAGGCATCTCACAAACATAAATTCCAATAATGTAGACAGATTACAACCAAAATGCCAGAAAGCCAGGGAGCAGTAAATGCAAACGAAATATCCCTTTTAAACTCTTTTCAGCTCAGCATAAATATAATTCTAATAACCAGCAGCCTAAACCCAATAATCTGTAAAAAAGCAGCAACCTTAATAAAATAATCTTAGTTAAAAGGTGCAAATGGAACAGATAAAGCTTTCTTGAAGTCTAGCGCTTATAGGGCCAACCCCACATCCATTCAGAGGGAGTACTATAAATTAGGGGCAACCTGTGAAAAGGCCCTGTTGTCATGGCCCTGGACCAGGAATCTTCAGATGAGAATCCTCCTCCAACAGCATCCGCAAGGAAGAGGTGGATCAACTCCCTAGTCCTTCCCATGTGAATCTGCCAGAGCCCACATCCCATACCCTGGACCCTGAGGAGACACCTTTTCCACGGAACTCTGATGACTGGACGATAAACTCCTTGGGGAATCAGGAGAGCTCTGAGGAACTTATCCTAAAGCAGTCCCCTCCGCTTGAAACCTCACTGCCCGGAAAAAGGCACCAGCTGCAGGAAAAAGCACTGGCCCTGTGAATTGGCTAGATCAGCCTTGTCCAACCTTTGGGCCACAGATGTTGCTGGACTACAGTTCCCATAATTCCTGACCATTGGCCATGCTGGCTGGGGCTGATGGGAGTTGCAGTCCAGTAACATCTGTGGCCCAAAGGTTGGACAAGGCTGGGCTAGATGAAGCACTTGGGGGCCAGGGCTTCCCTCTTGACTACCTAGCGCAGTTGCTCCAAGATACTGCAGAGACAATGTGTATTTTCTGCTTCAGTGGCAGGGCCACAGACCATGGTCCTGAACTAGTACCTTGCTCTTTATCCAAGGTCCTGACCTTATCTTCCCATCTGTTACCTGGCCTGCTTATTTACAACTTGCTTGGGCCATCACTTTCCCTTGGTAGTGGGCATCACTGTGGATCAGGACACCTATTTTGGTGCCCACTAATCTTAACTGATCTTAATGCCAGGCACATGGGCTCCTACTGGGAAGAAGAGTGGGATACAAATCAAGTAAAATAAATAAATAAAGTCTTCAGTCTTACAGTAGGGGCAGGTACATAAGGCTTAAAGAAGGCCTTCAAATAGCATGAACTTGCAGCATGTAGGTCAGGGCTGGGGAACCTGCAGCTCTCCATGTGTGATTGGACTCCACCTTCCAGCAGCCATGGCCATTGACCATGCTGGCTGCAGCTGATGGGAGTTGAAGTCCAACAACATCTGGAGGGCCATAGGTCCGTGTCCCTAATTTAAGTTAAAGGTGGCCAAAGAGGATAAATTTCCTGGAGCCTCTCAAAAATGTAGGACCATAGGAAGCTGCCATATACTGAGTCAAAACCCACTGGCCCATCTAACTTGGTATTGTCTACACTGACTGGCAGCGACTCTCCAAGGTTTCAGACAGAGAGTCTCCCTGTGCTGGGAATAGAACCTGGGACCTTCTGCATGCAAGGCAGATGGTCTACCGATATAAGCTACAGCCCTTCCACAATATGTAGGAAACTGCCTTATACTGAATCAGACCATTGGTCCATTAGCTCATTATCATCTACACTGACTGGCAGTGGCTCTCCAGGGTTTCAGGCAAGGTTCTCTCCCAGCCCTACCTGGAGATACCAGGGATTGAACTTGGGACATTTTGCATGCAAGACAGATGCTCTGCCACTGAGCTGTGGCCCTTCCCCATCAGTTCCCTAATCTGCGCTGAGTAGAACATAACTCAAGACATCATGATGTTCTGTGTTTCTCCAGCCCCTCTCGCCATCAGTGGCCAATCATAAGGTGGACAAACACTTAACATTGTGGCATAGAGCTGTATTCAGCGTTGCGCCAAGGATTTCTGATTGTGCCACTGAACTTTTTCACTCCTCCTTCATGTGTCCCCTGAATCTGTTCTAGAGGTTTCCCCAACCCTCTGGAGCAGATTTGGGGGGGAGCACGGGACACACATGGGGGAGGAGATGGAGGGAAGTCTCGTTGCACAAGCAGTATTCCTTGTACTGATAGGACAGATTAGTTGAATATCCCCCATTATGAGCTGTGGTAAGTTCCAATAGATGAAGAGGGGCACCTGGTTGTGTGGTTGCTCTTTTCGGTGGCGACTGTACCTGTCCAATCATAGCTCATTTGAAAAATCTCAACTAGGCCAGTGAGCCAGAGTGCGTTGGGGATTAGAGTGTAGTGCTTGGCTTTAGGAGGCCTAACTCTGGGCTCCTACTGGGAGGAAGGGTGGGATATAAATCTAATGAGTAAAAGGTTCAAATGCCTGCTTAGCCATAAAGTTCACTGGGTAGCCTTGGGCCTGGCAATGTCTCTCAGCCTCACTTTCTTCTCAGGGTGGTTGTAAGCAAAAAAAAATGAAAGGCATTTGTAGTCTTGAGCATCTTGGAGTATATGGTCCCAGGCTATGGTCTGAAGCCACATAAGGCCACCTTCTTACTGAAGCTAAGCAGCGTCAGGTCTGGTCAGTGCCTGGATGGGAGACTGCCTGGGAACCATTCGTAAGCCGCCTTGAGTTTCTATCATGAAAAGAAAGGTGGAGGATAAATGTAATAATAAATAAATAATAAATGTAGGATATGGTATCTTAGATCATACTAAGAGAGCAATCCTGTTCTACAAAATACTTGTGCTGTTGTTTTTAATTTGGGTTCGATCACATGGTTACTTCTTTCCTCTTCGCCTCCAACTTGTGTTCCGCCCGTTCCTCAGCAAATGGTTGCCTGGGACCTGTCATGGTCCCCATCTGTCAGTGTCACTTTACCGAACTCCGAGGCAGGCTGCTGGTCTCACGTCAAGGTGTTCGGTCCCCACACTCCGCCTGACAGTAGCTGTCTGCCTGGTGCCGTGTTTGTTGCTGGGGTTTTCTGCTGAGCTTAATTGCTTGTTTTGTCTCCCAGCTGCCAGTTTCTTATGAGAATTTGCTTGCAGTATACACAGGTGGCATAAGAGCGTTTCTGGATGGCTACTTTTAAAATTTTAGCCTCCCTTGCTAGCAGTTTCCTGTAATGTTGTTTCAATTCTTATTTAACATTTGGAGGGACAAACCCCCCACCAATTAACTCTTGAAATCTCTTTAGGCCTTGTGTATGTAACCTTTTCCCCCTTCTCCTGTAGTTATAATACTCTGAACAACTGTGATACTGTAGTGGAGTTAATTTCTGTCAGTAGTGCACTCAAGTACTGTACTCATTATGAGGAGCAGCTCTATCCACCTAATGGAACTCACACCTCAAGCAGCAGTCCCAGTTGTATCTGGGTATATATATAAACTTGGGCGTTTGTCCAAACATCAGTACGGTCTGAAGGCATAATGAGGCTGCCACCTTGCTAAAGCTAAGCAGGGTTTGGTCTGGTCTGTACCTGGACGAGTGACTGTCTGGGAATCACACAAACCACCTTAAGTTCCCAGCACATAACTCTAGTGCTCAAAAGCTTGCACTGGCTACCCATACACTACTGGGCCAGGTCCAAGGTTCTTGTATTAATGTACAAGAACCTTAACAACTTGAGTCTAGGATACCTCAAGGACTTTGTTGTTATGTGCCTTCAAATCAATTATGACTTACAGCAACCCTATGAGTCAGCGACCTCCAATAGCATCTGTTATAAACCACCTTGTTCATATCTTGTAAGTTCAGGTCTGTGGCTTCCTTTATGGGATCAATCCATCTCATGTTTGGCCTTTCTCTTTTTCTACTCCCTTCTGTTTTTCCCAGCAGTATTGTCTTTTCTAGTGAATCATGTCTTCACATTATGTGTCCAAAGTATGATAACCTCAGTTCTGTCATTTTAGCTTCTAGTGATAGTTCTGGTTTAATTTGTTCTAACACCCAATTATTTGTCTTTTTTGCAGTCCACGGTATGCGCAAAGCTCTCCTCCAACACCACATTTCAAATTAATTTATTTTTCTCTTACCTGCTTTTTTCACTGTCCAACTTTCACATGCATACATAGAGATCGGGAATACCATGGTCTGAACGACCCTGACTTTGGTGTTCAGTGATACATCTTTGCATTTGAGGACCTTTTCTACTTCTCTCATAGCTGCCCTCCCTAGTCCTAGCCTTCTTCTGATTTCTTGACTACAGGCATACCCCACTTTAATGTTCGCAATGGGACCGGAGAGTATACTTTAAGTGAAAATCTACTTTAAGTGAAGCAACTGTCTTCACTTGTACTGCACGCAATCACCACTAGATGGCAGCGGCGTCATGCCAATAAAATGTACGTTATTGCGAAGCGCACGAACATTAAGCGGGATATGGGGACGTATGGAGCATGTACGTTATAGCGAGGCAACATTAAGTGAAGCAACGTTAAGCGGGGTATGCCTGTATTGTCTCCATTTTGGTTAATGACTGTGCCAAGGTATTGATAATCCTTGACAAGTTCAACGTCCTCATTTTCAACTTTAAATTTACATAAATCTTCTGTTGTCATTACTTTAGTCTTTTTGATGTTCAGCTGTAGTCCTGCTTTTGTGCTTTCCTCTTCAAGTTTCAACAGCATTCATTTGAAATCATTACTGATGTCTGCTAAGAGTATGGTATCATCTGCATATCTTAAATTATTGATATTTCTCCCTCCAATTTTCACATCTCCTTCATCTTGGTCCAATCCTGCTTCTGTATGATATGTTCTGCATATATATTAAACAAATAGGGTGATAAAATACACCCATCTCACACCCTTTCCGATGGGGAACCAATCAGTTTCTCCATATTCTGCTCTTATAGTAGCCTCTTGTCCAGAGTATAGGTTGCGCATCAAGACAGTCATGCTGTGGCACCCCCATTTCTTTTAAAGCGTTCTATAGTTTTTCATGATCTACACAGTCAAAGGCTTTGCTGTAATCTATAAAACACGGTGATTTTCTTCCAAAATTCCTTGCTCCATTCCATTATCCAATGTATATTTGTGATATGATCTCTGGTACCTCTTCCCTTTCTAAATCCATCTTGGACATCTGGCACTTCTAGCTCCATATATGGTAAGAGCCTCAAGGACTACCTTTATATCCAATTGTCAGTGGGGCAGTGGAATCCTTGGACAGCTCCTTCAGTGTTTGGACTAAAACCTAGAGCGGATTCCAGTGCTTATATCCCTGCCCAATCACTTAATATTATTATTATTATTATTATTATTATTAATAATAATAATAATAATAATAATAATAATAATAATAATAATAATAATAATAATAATAATAATAATAATAATAAAGTCTTTGGAATAGTCAGTGGTCTCTCATAGCTCAGATCCACCAGGAGCTGTGCATTCAGTAGTGTGGACACTGTTCTGTGGAACTCCTTCCTGTCTGGGATCAGATAGGGTCCTTCCCTCTTGGACTTCAAGTTCCTACTGAAGATGTTTGTATTCCAGCAGGCATTTTAATTGAATTCTGACTGTATAGTTTTAAACTTTTTATTTGTACTGTATTGTTTGCAGAGCTTGGAAAAGTTGCTTTTTTTGAACTACAACTCCCATCAGCTCCAGCCAGCATGGCCACTGGATTGGGCTGATGGGAGTTGTAGTTCAAAAAAGTAACTTTTTCAAGCTTGGATTGTTTGTACACCACTTAGAAACAATTGCAATTAATTGGTATATAAATTGTCTAAATAAATCATAAGAAATAAAAAATAATGAAAATCGAGTTATAAAATGTAAGAAAAAATAAAACAATAAATAAGAACAGTCAGATAGGGAAGAAGGGAATCCTCTCGGAGAATAGTATATTTGTTCGTTATAGATAGATAGATAGATAGATAGATAGATAGATAGATAGATAGATAGATAGATAGATAGATAGATAGATAGATAGATAGATAGATAGATAGATAGATAGATAGATAGATAGATAGATAGTAAGTAAGTAAGTAAGTAAGTAAGTAAGTAAGTAAGTAAGTATTCATATACCGCTTCATAGCCGAAGCTCTCTGGGCAGTTTACAGTAACTAAAAACTTTAAAAACAAATATACAAATTTAAAACACATCTTTTAAAAACAATTTAAAACACAATTTAAAAAATTTAAAACAATTTAAAAACACATGCTATTTATTTAAAGAGGCACCTTTTCCTTCTTTGGGCCTTCAAAGTAACATGTCTATATATACGTGCACACACACACACTTTTAAAAATATAGATTGTATTATAACAAAGAACTGCCAAGCACAACACAAGAAAGAACCAGTCAATTTTAGAATTAGAAAAAGCCAGAGTCAGCAGAGCCTTTCATGGACAAGACCCAACAAAATATTTTATTTATTTATTTATTTGACAAAATTTATGTACCACTTGATTGTAATAAAACTTCTTAACAATTTTCAAAAATATTAAAACTATCAATTAAAAACAAGCAATTAAAACATTTAAAAGATAACTAAAATTAACAACAAACTGAAAAAGATTAAAACATGTGTCAATATAGGCTTGTCTAAACAAAAATGTTTTTATCAGGTGCTGAAAAGAACACAGTGAAGGTGCTTACTTGATGTCATTAGGCAGGAAGTTCCAAAGTTCCACACTAAAAATTGATTTCTTACCACTAAGGAACTAATATTATGTAACAGTATCTGTTCTGCTGATCAAAGTGGTCAAGTGGCCATATGTGGAGTAAAGTGATCCCACAAATGGTTGAAAAATATTTTTTATCAGCACACTGGAAAGTCTAATGATCAGGCCACATGAACCTCTGGGAGAAGACACAGGGCCAATCTAATCTCTTTTTTGATGGGTAACCTCCCTTGTAGACTGTGGGAATGCTGTGGACATAATATATCTCAACATCAGCAAAGCTTTTGACAAAGTGCCCCATGATATTCTGATTAGCAAGCTAGCTGAATGTGGGCTGGATGGAACAACTATCAGGTAGATCCACAGTTGGCTCCAGAATGGTACTCAAAGAGTCTCAAACTTCTCAAACTGGGCAGAAGTAATGTGTGGGGTACCACAGGGCTCGGTCCTGGGCCCAGTGTTCTTCAGCGTTTTCATTAATGACTTGGATGAGGGGTGAGGGAATGCTTATCAAATTTGCAAATGATATAAAATTGGGAGGGATAGCTAATACAGTCTGCTTCTGTGTTGGAATTGCTTTGTAATATGCTTTTAAACCTTTTTTTAAAAAAAAAAAAACAGTATTTTTTTAACCTTTTTTAATGTCTTCAAAGCTTTTTAAAAATGTTTTTAAAGTTGTTTTAATGTATTTTAATGTCTGTTTTTATGATGTTTTAAAGTGTTTTTAGTGCTTTTGTTTGCTCCCAGGCTCCTACTGGGAGGAAGGGCAGGATATAAATCAAATAATAAATAAATAAATAAAATTGGAAGGCAGAAACAAAATTCAAAGTGATCTTGATAGGCTGGAGCATTGGGCTGAAAACAACAGAATAAAATTTAACAGCAATAAGTACAAAGTTGCACATCTAGCAAAAAGAAACCAAATGCACAGTTATAAGATGGGAGATACTTGGCTCTACATGCAAGAAGGATCTTGGGATTGTTGTTGATCACAGCTAAATAGTGTGATGTGGCTGCAAAATAGGCAAATGCTGTATTACGCTGCATTAACAGACATATAGTTTCCAAACACGAGAGATATTGGTTCCCCTCTATTTGGCACTGGTTGGGCTTCATCTTGAGTACTGTGTCCAGTTCTGGACACCACACTTTAAGAAGGATGCAGACAAACTGGAACGGGTTTAGAGGAGGGTAGCGAGGATGATCAGGGGACTGGAAACAAAGCCCTAGGAGGAGAGACTGAAAGAACTGGGCATGTTTAGCCTGGAGAAGAGAAGACTGAGGGGAGATGTGATATCACTCTTCAAGTACTTGAAAGGTTGCCACACAGAGGAAGGCCAGGATCTCTTGATCGTCCAAGAATGCAGGACATGGAATAATGGGCTGAAGTTACAGGAGGCCAGATTTCAGCTGAACATCAGGCAAAACTTCGTAACTGTTAAGAGTGGTACAATAGAACCAATGACCTAGGGAGGTGGTGGGCTCTCGAACCCTGGAGGCATTCCAAAGGCAGCTAGACAGGCCCCTTCCATGATTCTCTGATTCTATGATATATACCCTTAGGGACAACTAGCTTCAGGCAACTGATTTTGAGCGTCATCAAAGTGCAGCAAATGGCAGCTATTTAGTTTGTTGTTGTTGTCGCCAGGGAAGGGGCACTTTTTGGATTGTTTGCATCAGGCCCTAGAATAACTTGACCAAACTTGAGTAGTATCACGGCTTGGGGCAGACAGGGGCATCATTTGTTGCTCTGCCTCAGGCAGAGAATTGTCTCCGGATGGCCTGGAAGTCCGACAACCTATGCCAGAGTGGGCCAGGTAATACTCTGACCCTTATAAAGACTGCCAGATGCAGCTTGCTCACATAGTGCACAAGCTGATGCAGCATAGTGGCTTAAGACTCCATTCAATTTTCTGGTTCAAATCTTTCCTAGCTGTAAATTTACTAGGTAGTCTTAGATAGGTCCCTCTCAGTCTGCTGTACAGGAAAAACAATACTGACTTAAATTGTTGTAAGGGACTTAAATATTAATGTATTATTTTATGTTAGTTCTTACAATTCTAAGGCACCTTTCCCCAACCTCTTTTTGGATTCCAGGTCCCGTCAGCCTCAACCAGCAAGGCCAAAGGTCAAGGATGATGTAAAGTGCTTAGAGTTTTGTGGGGTTTTTTTGCAATCAAAAGCTATATAAATTTTGTTAAATAAACTAATGATGATGGAGTTGCAGTTCAAAACATCTGGAGGACATTAGGTTGGGGAAGACTGCTGTAAGATAAATCAGCAGTATTGTTGTCCCCGTAATACTGAAGCTTTTTGTATGTAAACATTTGAACACTTACTATGTAAATGCTACATATTATTTATGACAGGGGCCATAGCTCAGTGATAAGCTCATGTTTTGTAGCCTGAAGGCCCCAAGTTCAGTCCCTGGGTTCTTTGAGCGATCAGGGCAGTCCAAAACATTGCCCACCTTCACCATACATTTATTCTACTAATTCCATTTTAAACAGTCATGGCTTCCCCCAGAAAATCCTGGGAAATGTAGTTTGTTGAAGGGTGCTGAGAGTTGTTAGGAAACTCGTATTCGCCTCACAGACCTTCAATTCCCAGAGTTCTCTGGAAGGAGGAACTGTCTTAAACTACTCTGGCAATGTTTAACTTTTAAAGTTTAAACACTTACGACGTTTCATATGAAAAAAGGAAGTGTGAAGTTTAAGGGATTGGGTGTCACTTCAGGGGATTTTCTTTCTTAGCTTTCTATTATTTCCTAGACACCAAGGTAAATTAATGTTTAGGATGGATTGTGTGAGATGACTTATAGAATACAGGACGTTTTTTTTTCTTGGCTATTAGTTGACAGTGGGTTGCATTCAACAAATTTTTATGCAGAGTACATCTGTTGAAATGAATGGATCTAAGTTACTCATGCTTGTTCTCTGCGTAGGTCTATACTGCATAGGACTAACAATGATTACAACCCAAGGACCACTAGCACTTCCTTTGCTTGATGCAGAACTCTTCCATTTCACCCAGGGAAAATAGAAATATTCACTTAATCTCTTGATGAATTATACATTGCTTAATAATATGAAGCCTAAAATTACTGCATGCCTAAATTACCATCCACTTTCATGAAACATAGTAATGAGTTATCATTCCCAAAATACTAGAAACCCCAAAAGGTCAATTAAAAAAAAAGAGTGGTGAGGGCCCTCAGGGAAGGACTAATTAAAAATGTTGACTAAATAGCTGTTTTCAATGAAAAGTGATCTCTCTGGCCTTGCCTCAGAACAATTTCCAAAATAACTTTTAAAAAGGCAGGTAAATTCATAAGAGGAACTATGTTAATAATTTGACAGATTGCTGTGTCTTCAGCTACAAAGGAAAAAAGGCAGTGTCACTAAATGACCAATGATACACATTCCATATTGGCAAGGCAAGAGTGGTTGAAGGAGAAACTCCTTCTCCCACTGATAGGAGATACAGTTTTATGTACATATATCAAGAGATTTTTCTGGGCAGAGCTGAGAGTGAGTCTTTGCAGTACCATTTAGCTTGTTTGCAGTGTAATTGCATTTAGACCAAGGTCTTCTGAAGGAAATGACTGACTAAATTAGCATTAACCAGGTGCATTGTGGGTAAGACAGTCTTGCCTCCACAAAGGACAAGTTGACCCAAGAGAGGCCAGATGCTTACAAGGCATGGCATTAATTGCTTTTCCCAAATGGGGCAATTTTTATCACTTGGGGAAGTTAAAAAAAAAGATCTCATCAGGAGAAGTGTAGGATTTAAATCTCTTCACCATTTTTCATCCTCTTGGCTCCCTTTAGCCAGGTGCAGATGTCTGAGTTTTTTACAACCAGGTTCAGAATGGGCATATACATGCAGGAGAATGAGGTGGGAGAGTGAACCGTACCACTTCAGGCAGGGGGTTGGGGGGGGATGGCATATAAGAAGAGGCTAGCTGGTGGATCAAACCAAAGGCCAGAGCTTGGAAAAGTTACTTTTTTGAACTACAACTCCCATCAGCCCAATCCAGTGGCCATACTGGCTGGGGCTGATGGGAGTTGTAGTTCAAAAAAGTAACTTTTCCAAGCTCTGCCAAAGGCCCATCTATTCCAGCATCCTGTTCTCAGAGTGGCCAACCAAAATGCCCATGAGAAACCTACAAGTAGGACTTGAGTGTAGGGACAGGGTGGGAATTCAATTCAGTTCACATTTCAAGGCACATCTACCTAATATCATGGCCCCGTCAGAGGACTCATCAGATGAGGATGACTCGGGGGTAACAGCAGCAGACCCAGAAGCAGCAGACCCAGAAGGAGAAATGGAGGAAACTCCTGAGAACCCAGCTCCTTCACCCCCTCAGCTGCAGAGCACCCCAGACACAGCTGAAGCCCTTCAGCCAGACGCAGGCAGTGAACAGGAGACTCCCCCCTCACCTGCAGAACGTAGACAACAGAAGGTCAGGCAGAAGAGGGGCAGGCCTGTCCACTTAAGGCCAAAACGCTGATGGCTCACACCTGCTGACAAACCTGCTCCTTAAAAGTCAAACCTTGGCTTCAGCTTGTTGCTGACTACAACGTCAGGCGTGACCACTGCCAAGGAATCTCCAGCCCTGCCTGCACCCCCACCGACACTGCTGTCTCAGTGAAGAGCTGACACCTAATTTGCACTTTCTAAAGCGATATGAGAACCAAAACAAAGACACCCTTGAATATTCGCACTTCTCTAAGTTTTGCAATACAGTTCTTCCACCAAGTAATGTGTACAAAAATGTATATACTGGGGGAAAGTGTGCATAAAATTGCATATTTTGGTGAAAATTACATACAAAAACACATTGTATTAGAGGAAATTGCTTTGCAAAAATGGATATATTAGGCAAAATGTCATGCAAAGGCCATTAAGAGAAATATGTGAATGGCACTGATGAATTTTCATGAGCACTTTTTTTAACAGAAAAAAATTGCAAATTGATGCGGACTTAAGATTGAAAAAATTGAGAACTTAAGATTGGAAAAATGAGAAACCATAATTGACAGATTCACTCACCCCTACCTGAGTGCAACAGTACTCTTTTCACCTGCAATTCCTCAGCAACTACAGTAGTATTCAGAGGTGTACTGCCTCCGAGAGGGGGAGGCAGAACATAGACATCATGACTAGTAGCCACTGATAGCCTTATCCTCTGTGAATTTGTCTAATGCTCTTTTAAAGCCATCCGAGTTGGTGGCAGCCATCACTGCCTCTTGTGGGAGCGTTTGAAGGCTCCCCACTTAACTCTTTGCAAACAAAGATGACAGAGTTCAGAATAAAGATCGATGCCAGTGGAGACTTGTGAATAAATAGCAATTATAATGTCAATAATTCTCTGCAAAGCAAATAATAATAATATTGGAGGAGATCAGAAAAATGAAAAAAATATTGAAGGAAAAAGGAATCGGATCATTAACAATCACTAGAGGGCCACACTTAAAAATGGAACATAAAAAAAAAAGGATTCCATTTCTAGTGTCTGCCCAGCTAGCTAAACTCGTATCCAGTGTACCCTTTCATATAAATCAATCTTCAGCTTTATTAATAATGTGAACACAACTTGAACAGCAAATAAACTTATACATACTTGCAAATGATCAAATACTTGACTTGCAGTAAAAAAAAGGATGAATGGGGGGAATTAAATCTGACTGAGAGGAAAGAGGTGGTATCAATGAAGTGGAAAGACAATGTAAGGTCAGGCCCTCCATGCTGCAATGCATACTGGCAGAGAACAAGATCAGAGGGAGGCTTTTCTTCTTCTGAGGAGAACTTGTCTAAATAGGATTAGATATTCTACATAGAAACAATAATAGCAAGATTGAATCAGTTGCTAACAGATCTACAATGGAGAGACTGAAGCCGTTCTAAATACGGAGACTAGGGGGCAATATAACAAATAATATAATCCCTATTGGGGACAAAACAAACATGGCTGTCACATTTTTTCAGAGATCATCCCTTCTCACCTCAGGCAGCGCTCAGTTCAGCAAACCAGATGGAAGACCACTCTCCCCAACACTCTGCTCCTCCTGCATATCCAAAAACACCCTGGTTCAACCATTGGAACAGAGGAAATTTGAGTTTCCCTCCACACCAGGCCCACTTGGATGGATTTTGGCTCATTTTCCCATCAGTGTTTTTGCTTGAGAATCACCGACTAAACATAAAGAGTCCTGTTGGATCAGATTAATGGCTCATCTGGTCAAGCATCTTGTTCCCACAGTGGCCGACCAGACAGCTCTGGAAAGGCTACAAGCAGGAGATGAGTGTAACAGCGCTCTGCCCACTTGTGATTCCCAGTTACTGGTGCTTAGAGGCATACTGGTGCTGTTATTGGAGGTAGACCGGAGGCATTGATAGTCTTACCCTCTACGAATTTGCCTAACCCCATTGTAAAGCCATCCAAGTTGGCGGCCAGTGCTCCCTCTTGTGGCGATGACTTGCCACTGTTCCAACTATCTGCCTCCAACAGTGGTGGCAGAACATAGCTATCACCATGTTCTAGGAACAACTACTGTGCTGCCCTCTCAGAAACAGCATCAAAGTTAGTGCTGCGCATAAGCACCTTTCAGTTCTGGTATATTGGCATAAAAGATTGCAAAAGATTTTGATATATATGCAAGAATCCCTATACATCTGGCAACAGGGCCACCCTGGGCTCCTACTGGGAGGAGGGGCGGGATATAAATCTAATAAATAAACAAACAATTGTTTGGTTTCTACATGCATTCAATCGATAAAGTAGTGGTGGAGATCCTGCACCATTCAGGTGTTGGTGGTCTACAGCTCCCATCGTCCGTGATCATTGCCCATACTGGCTGGGGCTGATGGTAGTTTCAGTCCAACAACTTTGGGAGGGCCACGGGTTCCTCACCACTATGATACTGGTACAGCCATGAATATAGTTTCTGCATATCCACACTTCAAGGTGAAGGTCCCACCTAATCTCTCCCTTATATTTTGTGTGTTGGATTTCCCCTCTATGCAGGAGTAGTTAAACATGCATCCCCACCCTTCACACACAAGTGGGCATATGTACATACAAACAAACTGAGGTTGCAATAGTATAAGTATGAAACTGGTTGCATAAACTGGGACCCAAAATTTGGTGCAGATTCTAAGACTTCAGAGGTTTGGTGTACATAGTATTTCCAGTTGTACCATATTAGACACTCTCTCACAATCTGAGCTGTCGTGTGCCCAAGGCATACTGCCCGGTCTATACAAATTCCATGAGCCAGAAGACGTCTCAGGAGCAGAACCCAAGGCCAGACCACATCCCAGGAGCAAAACCCAAGGCCAGACCACATCCCAGGAGCAGAACCACATCCCCGAGAGTCCCCAGCAAATCCAGAAGACCTTGTGACATAATATCCTTGGAACTGCAGGAAGGATCTGTTGAATATTAATTCCAGCTCTCCACTACAGATAATCAGGGAGGAACATGGTTCAGGCAGACAGGATTCTAGGAAGCAAGCAGAAATGGAGACCCAGACAAAGAACTGAACCAGCAGCCCCTCTGCCTGAAAGGCTGGGACTTTGGATGAAAACTCTACACAGATTTCCCCAGAAGGCATAGAATCAAAGTCTTATACTGAGTCAGACTACTGATCCATCAAACTCCGTATCATCTGCACCACTAGTCCCCAACCTTTTCAGACCCACAATCCACCATTAGCCCGAACACTCACTTGGAGAGTTTCTTTTTTATTGTATATGGTAGCCTTTCCCAACCAGTGTGCCTCCAGATGTTGTTGGACCACAATTCCCATCTTTCCTGACTATTGGCAATGCTGGCTGAGGCTGATGGGAGTTGTGGTCCAACAATATCTGGAGGCACACTGGTTGGGAAAGGCTGATATATGGTGACAGTGCTGCAGTTGCAAACCACCTTGAGCCAAGCTGCAACTCTGTAGTGGGTCCCGATCAACTAGTTGAAGACCAACGGTCTGCACCTACTGGTGGCAGCCTTCCAGGGTTACAGACATGGATTTTTCTGAGCCCTACCTGGAAATGCCAGGGGTTGAATCCAGGACCTGTTGCATGCAAGGCACGGCATGTATTATTTATTTATTTATTTCATTAAACTTATAGACCGCCCCATAGCCGAAGCTCTCTGGGCGGTTCACAAGACAAGAAAAGCATCAAATACAGTAACATGTATCAATATAAAACATATAAAAGTTAAAAATTCTAAAAAATTAAAACAATGTCAGCGTATACTAAACAAATTTAAGATTTAAAATTTAAAAAGCCTGGGTGAAAAGAAAAGTTTTAACCTGGCGCCGAAAAGATAGTAGCGATGGCGCCAGGCGTATTTCCTCTGGGAGATCGTTCCACAGTTCGGGGGCCACCACAGAAAAAGCCCTTTTCCGCGTTGCCACCCTCCGAGCTTCCCTATGAGTAGGAACTCAGAGGAGGGTCTTTGATGATGAGCCTAGTGTACGGGCAGGTTCATAACGGGGAAGGCGTTCCAACAGGTATTGTGGTCCTGTGCCGTGTAGGGCTTTGTAGGTCAAAACCAGCACTTTGAACTGGGCCCGGAAACAAATAGGCAGCCAGTGCAAGCAGGCCAGAATCGGTGTAATATGGTCGGACCGTCTGGTCCCCGTTAACAGTCTGGCCGCTGCGTTCTGCACAAGCTGCAGTTTCCGAACTGTCTTCAGAGGCAGCCCCACGTAGAGCGCATTGCAGTAATCTAATTTCAAGGTTACCAGCGCATGAACTACTGAAGCGAGGTTCTCTCTGTCCAGATAGGGGCGTAGCTGGGCCACCAGCCAAAGTTGGTAAAAAGCACCCCGTGCCACAGAGGCTATCTGAGCCTCAAGCGACAGGGATGGATCTAAAAGAACTCCCAAGCTACGAACCTGTTCCTTCAGGGGGAGTGCAACCCCATCCAGAACAGGTCGAACATCCACCATCCTGTCAAGAGAACCACCCACCAGCAGCATCTCAGTCTTGTCTGGATTAAGCCTCAGTTTGTTAGCTCTCATCCAGTCCATTGTCGCAGCTAGACATCAGTTCAGCATGCCGACAGGCTTACCTGAAGAAGATGAAAAGGAGAAATAGAGCTGCGTGTCATCAGCATACTGATGGCAACGCACTCCAAAACTCCTGATGACCGCACCCAGCGGCTTCATATAGATGTTAAAGAGCATGGGGGACAGAACTGACCCCTGCGGAACTCCATATTGGAGGTCCCACGGTGCCGAGCAATGCTCCCCAAGCACTACCCTCTGGAGACAACCCACCAAATAGGAGCGGAACCACTGCCACGCAGTACCGCCCACTCCCAAATCAGTGAGTCGTCCCAGAAGGATACCATGGTCGATGGTATCAAAAGCCGCTGAGAGGTCAAGGAGAATCAGCAGGGTCGCACTCCCCCTGTCTGCCTCCCGACAAAGGTCATCATACAGGGCGACCAAGGCTGTCTCCGTGCCGAACCCAGGTCTAAAACCCGACTGAAATGGATCCAGATAATTGGTGTCATCCAAGAGTGTCTGGAGCTGGTTGGCAGCCACTCGTTCCAGGACCTTGCCCAGGAATGGAACATTAGCTACTGGCCTATAGTTGTTAAAGTTTTCCGGGTCCAGGGACATTTTCTTCAGGAGTGGTCTCACTATTGCCTCTTTCAGGAGGCCAGGGACCACTCCCTCCCGCAATGAAGCGTTAATCACTGCCCTGGCCCAGGCGGCTATTCCATTCCTGCTAGCTTTTATTAGCCAAGAAGGGCAAGGATCCAATTTAGAAGTGGTCGCACGCACCAGTCCAAGCACCTTGTCAACGTCCTCAAGCTGTACCAACTGAAACTCATCCAAAGAATTAGGACACCTCATTAGGTGCTGGACACCTCATTCGATTCAACTGCCACAACATTGGAGTCTAAGTCCTGGCAGATGCAAGAGATTTTATCCTGGAAGTGCCTAGCAAATTTATTATAGCGCGCCTGAGATGACTGCACCATGTCCGTAGGGCCAGAATGTAATAGCCCTCGGACAATTTTAAAGAGCTTTGCTGGACGGCAGATAGATGATTTTATAGTGGCAGCAAAATGTTGCTTTTTTGCTGCCCTCACTGCCCCCAAGTACACCTTAGTATAGGCACTTACCAGTGCATGATTGCATCCGTCAGGAGTCCGCCTCCATCTGCACTCAAGCCGTCTCCTCTGCTGTTTCATCGCTCTCAGCTCCAGAGTAGACCATGGAGCTGCATGAGCTCTACACCAGAGAGGGCGCACAGGAGCGATTGTGTCAACTGCCCGGGTCATTTCTGCATTCCACAGTTCCACCAGGGCTTCGACAGGAGCACCAGCCCTATCAGCCGGAAAACTCCCCAGAGCCCTTTGAAAATCCTCAGGAATCATTAGTTTCTGGGGGCGGACCATCTTAATGGGTCCCCCCCCCTTGCAGAGGGAAGAGGTCGCTGTAAGTCTAAACCTCAACAAGCGATGATCTGTCCATGACAAAGGGATCGATGTAAAATTCCCCACATACAGATCACCATCTCCCTGTCCCGTGGCAAAGATTAGATCAAGAGTGTGTCCTGCTATATGTGTTGGGCCAACAGCATATTGAGACAGCCCCATGGTTGTCATGGAAGCCATGAAGTCCTGAGCCGCCCCCGACAAGGTGGCCTCGGCATGAATGTTGACATCCCCCAGTACCAAAAGTCTAGGGGATCTCAACAGTGATGGACCACCTCCATCAGCTCAGTTAGGGAGTCCGTTGGGCAGCTGGGTGGGCGGTACACCAACAGAAGCCCCAATCTGTCACGTTGACCCAACACAAGATGCAAGCACTCCAAACCAGTAACCACATGGACAGGGTGCTTGGCGAGGGAGATGGAACTCCTGTAGACCACAGCGACCCCCCCTCCCCGACCCTCAGATCTACCCTGATGCTGAACCAGATACCCTGGTGGGCATAGCTGGGAGAGGCCAACTCCTCCCTGCTCACCCACCCAGGTCTCTGTAATGCACATCAGGTCGGCCCCTTCCTCCACAATTAAATCGTGGATGAGGGAGATATTATTTTGAACCGATCTGGCATATTAATGAGCTACATTTATTATTTATTTATTTTATTTTATTTATTAGATTTATATCCCACTCTTCCTCCCAGCAGGAGCCCAGGGCAGCAAACAAAAGCACTAAAAACACTTTAAAACATCATAAATGCCTTCCCAGATGATGTCTCACAGTAGCCAAGCTGCAACAGGCCAAAAAGCAAAAGATGGAGTTAAATGGTTCCAGATAGGTCCAGCCTAGCGCAACACAGATTAAATCAGCTTCCTCACTGCTGTGCACAATTTAAAGTGTCGGTGGTTATCTTTAAACACCTAAAGGGCTTCAGCACAGGATGTCTAAGGAATTGCTTCCTCCCATCTGCACCTGAGGTGGAGGCATGGTTGATGATGACAACAGTCAGGACCCTTTCAGTGTAGCTGTACCAGTGTTGTGGTATACCTTGTCCCTTGAAGCAGAGAAACCTTTTCTCTGTGTTTCACCAGTGGTAAAGACACTTTGCATTCCAACAGGCGTTTGCCTGCTCAGGTCAGTGTTACTTGTGCTCACTGCCGTGGTTGCTTTTAAATGGATTTTTAATGTGTGTTTCATGTATTTTTATTGTTGTGCTCTTTGTGTTTTAATGCATAGATATTTGCTGTGATTTAAAATTGTAAGCCGCCCTGAGTGGTGCATAGCCGCAAGAAGTGCAGGATTAATATTTAAAATTTTCTGTTTCGTTACCTGCATCCAGCCACCCTTGTGTGATTCGTGGGCAGGTGATGACAGCAGACGGGACCCCACTTGTTGGCGTGAACATCAGCTTTGTCAACAATCCTCCTTTTGGCTACACTATCAGCAGGCACGATGGCAGGTATGTGGATCCCCTTCCATCTTTGGTTGTATGAAGCTTGTGCTGACTTCGAAGCAGAGGCTTGGCTCTGGACTTCACTGCTTCATAAGAAGCATGCCCCCAATCCAGTCAATGCAGATTCCTGACGTTCCTTGCAGTGTCTATGCTGGCACTAAATAATAAGTATACAGTGAACTGGGTGGGAAAGTTCCATATTTTTCTTGCCAGGTTTTAAATATTAGACTTTTAATCAAAAGTTGCTGCTCCCAATAAGGGCAGTTAAAACATGACAAGAAAAAATAAGAATCCTTTGCACCCGATTCATTGCATACTGATTACTTAGTGCTAGTGTAGATATGGTCTGACTTAGTGCTAGTGTAGTTGCTGAAACCAAGCAGGTCTG
Organism: Rhineura floridana; assembly: GCF_030035675.1. NCBI lineage: Eukaryota > Metazoa > Chordata > Lepidosauria > Squamata > Rhineuridae > Rhineura > Rhineura floridana. Next base: position 179,117,007 of record NC_084484.1, read on the forward strand.
GATCTGGTGAGTGCCTGGATGGGAGACCGCTTGGGAACCACAAGTATGCTGCTTTTAATTCCTTGATGAAAGAAAGGTGGGATATAAATGTTAGAAAATTAAATAAAATGTTGTGCTTGCTTCAGGATACTGCCTTTGAACCAGAAGGTTGTAGTCATTCTGTATTAAGGGAAGTGCACTGAAATGGTGAGTGAGGCTGTGGGTGGATTAGCTTCAACTACGGCTGTGAAAGTACAGTAGGGCCCCACTCATACGGCGGGTTACGTCCCAGACCCCCGCCAAAAAGCAAAACCCGCCGGAAAGTGGGACATAGAGCTCGCTCAGCTGTATAGTACAGCTCATCGTGCGCTACAGCTGGAGTGCAGCAGATGGAGCTCCCCGCGCTACAGCTGATCGCCCCACTAGTGCCGTATTAGCGGGATGCCGAAAAGTGGGGTCCTACTGTAGTGATTGGCCACCGTGCCGCTGAAGTTGCCTCCCATGCATTGCAAATGGTGGACTCTGTTGCACTTCCCAGGGGAATCTGGGCCATATGTCATTGGCAGAGCATCCAGGTTCGTTTCCTGGCATCTCTGGGTAGGGTTGGCTGGGAAACTCCCTGCCTGGAACCCTGGAGAGTTGCTCCCAGTCATTGTAACTAATAATGAGCTAAATGGAACAATGGTGTGACTCAGGCAGCTTCCTATGTTCGTAATCTAGCCTTATTTCAAAAAATCCAGTGAAAATAGTTGAGTTATAATAGTTTTAATCTTTTGTGGTTTGTGCAGCTGACTAAAAGAGTAAAGGTCATTGTTCAGTGGTAGAGCATCTGCTCTGCATGCAGGTTCGTTCCCAGGCATCTCCAGGTAGAACCAGGAGAGACCCCTTTCTGAAATCCTAGACAGCTGCTGCTGGTCAGTGCCGATAATACTGAGCTAGATGGACCAAGGGTAGAAGGCAGCTCCCTATGTTCCTTTCCTCTCCATCAGCGCCACTTTTAATTGGTGCACCTTCCGACTCATCTCTGGATTCCACAAAAGTGGGCTCTGCTTTCTTCCACAGCGCACAGTATAAGCATCACAGGTGTTCTTCGTATCAAAGCATTGGAAGCAGCAATGCAGTAGCAGCAAAGGCAGCTGTTTTCTGAACACCGGGGGCCTTAGCCAAGGTCTAGCAGTGCTGGGAGAATGGAGGGCTAAGACTCAGGCTCAGCAGGTTGCTGCCTCAGCAGAATAGTTCACAGGATCAAGCTGTAAAACTGGCTCTGTTCCAACAACACATTCTTGCTTTGAGCCATTGACTAGGTAGACCAGAAGACCGCACACTGCAGAACTGTTTTCACAAAGGCCAGGGCATCAGCAGCCCTCCTCAAAGGGAACGCTTTGATGTTTTTTGATGGGAAGAGAGTTTTGCCAGAATTCGCTCTGATTCCACTGGTGGGCTTCTTTTTTTCTCGCCTTCCTTCATCATTGCTCGGCCCCATCAAGGTAACTTCAAGGCGAAGGCAGGAGCTGATGAGTGGCTGCATCTCCCGCAATACAATGTAGCCTCTGTATTTTCATCGCTGCTCAGCCTGCATGACATGAGATCGATGCTTTCCCCTTTTTCTGTCAAGTTTCACGGCTGGTCCAAAATGGAAATGGATTTTCCCCCTGGCAGGTTCACATGCCTTCCTAAAGCTCATTAGAGTTCACTGCTCCTAGCAACTCCACTCATCAATGAGCAAAGGAGGGGTGTTTTCCTAAATAAATGACCCCTCTTTTTCCAGCAGCTTATTGAACGTTTTTATTTATTTTAGTATTTAAAAGAAAAACAACCCCAACCCCTTCTGTAGTTCCCCTACCATCATTTCTTACTCAGCCTCAGCTTGAGGCTGCTTTCAAGGCTTTGCCAAATGCTAACTGTTAAAAATGCCCTCATCAAGACTTAAATGCTATTCCTTTTGCTGGCAAGCAAGAAAAGAGGCTTTTAAAAGCCAGCAAGTGAGCCACCTGGGTATTTGATGTTGCTACTTGAATTGCAGAATCAACATCTCATTTCTTTTTTAAAAGGATTTTTTTTTTTAATTTCATGGACAGAAATAAATCTGTCCTCTCTAGAGCACACATTGGGGATGATCCCAGGTCTTGTCTCCAAGGTCAGTGTCCAGCTAACTAGTTGCACTAGCACAAGGATCAGTGCGCCTCATGCTGTCCCCCAATTCTGCTCCGGAGGGTTGGGGGAATCCCAGAACAGATTCAGGGGATGCGTGGGAAGAGGAGAGGGGGAGATTGTTTCCTTGCACAAGGAGAAATCCTTGCGCTAGTGGAATGTTCACATTGGTACTACATTGGCATACAACCCCAGCACTCGAAATGCTAGTTCCTGTGTTCTGCCTCTTGGTCACACCGTAGTGTGACCCAGAAATAGAACCCTCCATGGAGGCAAAAGGGAAGGGTTGAGCTACGCAGACTGACAACACTTGGTCCTTGTGTTTCCATCAATAGCTTTGATCTTGTCACGAACGGCGGTATCTCCATCATCTTGCATTTTGAACGGGCACCCTTCATTACTCAAGAGCACACCCTCTGGCTACCCTGGGATCGCTTCTTTGTCATGGAGACCATTGTCATGAGGCACGAAGAGAACGATATTCCCAGCTGTGACCTGAGCAACTTTGCCCGGCCCAACCCAGTCGTCTCACCATCGCCCTTGACAGCGTTTGCCAGCTCCTGCTCAGAGAGAGGCCCCATTGTACCAGAAATACAGGTATGACATGGAAGCGGAAGGGCATCATTCCTGGATGCAGGTCTCTCATATTTCTGCTTGTCAGTACTGAGCTGTAAGATAGCAACAGGCCCCAGCTCAAAGCAGGCAGTGGCTTGGTTGAAGCCAAAGATTTAGCTATGTGGCTATGCATTTTTAGAGTCTGGATTTATTTAGTTAATGAAATTTGTGTTCCCCACCTTTCCACCCAATGGTATTCAAGGTGGATAGCAATAATAATTTAGTAGAATATAACATAACATTAAAACAGCAGTAATGAAAAATAAATACAGCAGGAAAAGCATCAATAAAACACCAGTTAAGTCAGTTTTTGGGCCAGCCAAAGTTCTGCCTAAATAAAAATGTTTCTACCTGTCAAAGTCCAAATTACATGTTATATATAGTTTTGTGGGGGGGGGGTTAAATGCAAAGCAGCCAAAGATGATTTTGGGTAGAGTTGAGGATTAGTGTTTGCAGGGTATGGGGAAGGGTAACACTTCCCTTCCCCCCCCCATTTGTCTGTCCAAAAACATCCCCCTAAGCTGCTCTTTCCCAGGGGGAGGGAAGGGAAATACAGGGACACAATCACTTTTCCTTGACAGATGGAAAAGCAGCTGGGAGGACTTGGAACAGACCGATGCCTTCAAAGAGATGTTAAACTGCCTCTTGCACACCATTCCCCTCCTCAGCCTGAAACAACTTTTTAATGCTTTGCATTAAAAAAAAAAGTGGGGTAAAATCAACAGTCACAGAACTACACAAAATGTCCTGTTTGGCCCATGCATTAGCAGAGTGCAGCTTGTAAGAGTCCATAGCCTGGAGATCTGTTCAGGCAGATTGCAAGGTAAGGGAGATTAGAGCACATGCTTTGCATGCAGAAGGTACCTGTATCAATCCCTGGCATGTTTAGGTACAACTCCTATTTGAAACCCTGGAGAACTGCTGCCAGTCACAGTAGGTAATACTGGACTACATACACCAAGGGTCTTGATTCGTAAGAAGCAGCTTCCTGTGTTACCTATACAAGGCATATATAGCATTCCACACACACACAAACCTCTGCACAAAGGCCTCTCCTCTCTGGGTCTTTGGCTAATTTACATAAATATTTGCATTATATATATATATATATATATATATTTAAAGCATGCAGGTCCCATCACGATTATTTGTTTCTGCCCATGTCAGATAGGCTGGCAGGAGAATGCTGGTTTACAGCAGGCACCAGCTGAGACAATCTGCAATTGTCTCGACTGGGAAGAAGCGGGGTGGGGGAAAGCCCCTCACTCACAAAGCTAAGTTATTTCCAGTTCGATAGCAGGGAAACGTGGAAAAGAAAAGGATCCAGAAATTATCACTCAGGGCCTTGCAGTGTGCCAGGGAGTGGGGGGGGGAGGAAAAGGAATCCAAAGAACCTGGTGCCTTAAATTCCCGTCTTCTACCTCCTGCTGCTGCTCGACTGTCACTGGGTGAAAGTTCCTATGGGGCAAGATTTTTAAGGAATGGGGGTGCTAAAATGTTTGAATGGACCAGCCCCATTTCAAGCTGCATCCTGCCCATTTCGTCTACCCCGACTCAAAACAGGGCTTGCACCCTACCACTACCCTGCCTGGCCTTTCCCCTCCCCAAGCCACACACACACAAATCCATGCCTTGGAGAAGACAAGAAGCTCTCTTGGGCTCCATCTTCACCATATATTTAGATAGACACAATTTTGCAAACAATTTTCCTAATACGTGCGTTTTTGTGTTGGTTGGAGTAGGGTGAATCTTGAAAGATAACCATGTTTCTTTTCATGTATTGTCTTGGAAAATGTGAATTACAAATGGGGATCAGTTGAAATGTCTCCCACATTCCTACCCAGAACAGAGGGGAGGAGCTCACTGTATCACTCGTTTCCTCCTCCTATAGAACCTCTCACTCTGTGCGCTGTGACACCACTTACAGTCTTCTTCACCTCTGCCTTGCCTCCTCAGGTACAGGGTCTCTCGCACACCATAGAGACTGACTGAGTGTGTTGCCTTAGTCTCAGAGGAGTCATCCCACTCCCACTGCAGATAGCTGAATAATATTTTTTTAAAAATCCAAGATTTTCACCAATAATTGGTGAATAGTGCAGTCCAAATAAGTACAGTGATTCGCTAATACACTGGTCTCAGACGCAATTAGACTAAAGCCCCACTCATACAGCGTTTGTTCCCCTTTTACGGCGGTTTTCAGGCATTGCGCACCATTCTATTCAATGGGTTCCGCTTTACAGCGGGTTTTGCTTTACAACGGGGGTCTGGAACATAACCCACCGTATGAGCAGGGCCCTACTGTAATGTGAATGAACTGCTCATATTTGTTCATATTTGCTATTCTGCTGGTCACAGAAAGGTACGAAGAGCAATGCTGAGCCAACATATTTTCAAAGCTGCAGTCATGAGGTTTTAAAAAAATGATGGTGTTTTTAAAATGCAAGCTAAAATTCTCAGGTGGCCTGAGTCTGTGCCTGGTGATAAACTGCTCACTTACACAGTACAAAATTCTGTGGTGGCAACAATTACAGTTAGAAGTTGAATAAGACTTATGTCTGTTTCTAGTGCAGAAACTGGCACTTTTTAACTTGCTCATAAATGATCTGGAGTTAGGGATGAACAGAGTGGTGGCCAAGCACACGAATTACTCAGTTGAGAAAAACAATTTTGGATTGAGAAGAGCTCCAAATGGGTCTCTCCAAGTTGGGTGAATGGGCATTCAACTAGCATGTGTGTTTCGATACAAGAGTAAAAGGCTACACTTTCAGGGGGAAATGATAATGATAATCCTAACTTCATGCATACAGTGAGCTGGGATTGATTTACCAAGAAAAGGGATCTTGAATTCTTGGTGGATAGCTCAATGAAAATGTCAACCCAGTGAGCGGCTGCTGTGAGACAGGATAATACCATGTTGGCAATCAATAGGAAGAAGATCAGAAATAAAACCACCAATATCATAATGCCATTGTATAAATCTGCAGTGCGACCACACTTGGAATACTATGTACAGTTCTGGTCATCTCATCTCAAAATGTATATTGTAGAGCTGGAAAAAAGGTCGCTTGGGCTCCTTGGGAGGAAGGGTGGGATATTAAACAAATAAATGGTGCAAATAAGGGCAACCCAAAATGGTCATGTGGACAGAGCTACTGCCGCTATGAGGAAAGGGGGCTTTATTTACTATTTAAGGCTTTTTAGACTAGAGAGGAGACATGAGAGAGGTATATAAAATTATGTATGGAGTGGAGAAGATAGGTAGAGAGAAGTTTATTTATTTATTATTTGATTTCTATCCCACCCTTCCTCTCAGCAGCAGCCCAGGGCAGCAAACAGAAATGCTAAAAACACTTTAAAACATCATAAAAACAGACCTTAAAATACATTAAAACAAAACGTTAAAAATATATTTCTTAAAAGCTTTAAAAACATCTTTTTAAAAAGGGTTCAAAACATATTTAAAAAACACATATTAACAAGCAATTCTAACATAGATGCAGACTGGGATAGGTCTCAAAAGGCTTGTTGAAAGAGGAAAGTCTTCAAAAGGTGCCAAAAAGATAGCAGAGGTCTGTGGCTTCCTTTACGGAATCAATCCATCTCTTGTTTGGCCTTCCTCTTTTTCTACTCCCTTGATAAGGCTATCAAAGGCTGCTGGTCATGATGGCTGTAAGTTTCCTCCAGGATCTGAGGCAGCGTGCCTCTGATCACTGACAAACAACAGTGAAGAAGGGTATTGCCTTCCTGTCCTGCTCATGTTGTTCCCATAGGCATCTGATTGGCCAGCAGGATTTCTTAATGCTCTTACATTACACCCTATGGTTCCAAAGTGCAGCCATTTTGGAATGTGTCAGAATCATAGAATAGTAGAGTTGGAAGGGGCCTATAAGGCCATCAAGTCCAACCCCCCTGGTGTCTCCAGTTTCTTCATCTTTTTTACATCTAAGCCTTTCCAAAGTCTTCCATCACACTTTGCTTTCTCCCGTGATTGGCCTTCCCTACGAAATGGTCAGTCACTAAAGGAGGACCACAGTGGAGCAAAGTAATAATTTAATAACACAGCCCTGGACAAGGTGTTGCAAACAACGCTTGCTCTGTAATAATTTTGGACCGATTCTTTCCCATGTGAGCTGACCGTGAAGACAGATTGCACTAAAGGGCCGCTTCCCTGGTCTCAGCACTGCTCGGCTTGTAACTGGCTGTGTTGGATTCCAGCTTGCCTGCTAGCCTATAAAATACTTTTTTAAAAAAAACAGTTCCTGCCTTTTCCCAGTTCTGTTGTTTCTCAACCTCATAGGCGGCAAACTATGTAAATTGAAAAGGCTGCATTAGAGAAAGTAAATATGTATGAGAGCAAGGAAATAGCACTTAACTTTCCTGATCTATCAGTTTGTCAAGAGATGCAAAGGTTTATAAATTATACCTTTGGGGAGATATTTTGGGTCTCTGGTAGTAGCTCAAAGCAGCCCCTTTTATGTTTATTTTGCAATTTAAAGTGGCTCAGGGACAGATGAAAAATTAACAGGGTTTTTTTAAAAGTAAGGATGTTGTCTGATCAAGAAATCTCAGCTGATAAAATATGTGAGATTAAGTCCAGTAATCAATGAGTTGATTAAATCTGAATCAGCCTGAATATGAGAAAAAAACCCAAAAGCTCTAAAAAAGCATTCTTTATTTCTTTTTCAATTATGCCTATGTATGACACTGCAGACACCATGGCAGAAGACGCATTTGTTATTCTCTGTCATACAGGATGAGTCACCAGTGACTTTTTGCATCATCTCTCTCCCTCTCCCTCACACACATAATCTAAGACACTCATTGAAGATGTGCACTGGGATAGCGAATGTGGTAGCCCCCAGAAGTTGTTGGACTACAACATCCATCAACCCCGACCAATGGCTGTGCTCGGCTGTGGCTGATGGGAGTCCAGCATCAACAGTTATAATATGGCAGATACTTGGCTCAGCAATACTACATAAAAGAAGGACCTTGGGATTGTTGTTGATCACAAGCTGAATATGAGCTGCAAAAAAGGCAAATGCTATATTAGGCTGCATTAACAGAAGTATAGTTTCCAAATCGTGTGAAGTATTAGTTCCCCTCTATTCGGCACTGGTTAGGCCTCATCTTGAATATTGCATCCAGTTCTGGATACCACACTTTAAGAAGGATACAGACAAACTGCAATGGGTTCAGAGAAGATCAATGACTGGAAACAAAGGGGACTTTGACTGAAAGAACTGGGTCTGTTTAGTCTTGAGAAGAGAAGACTGAGGGGAGATATGATAGCACTCTTCAAGGACTTGAAAGGTTGTCACACAGAGGAGGGCCAGGATCTCTTCTCAATCATACCAGAGTGCAGGACACTGAATAATGGGCTCAAGTTAGAGGAAGCCAGATTTCGACTGGACATCAGGAAAAACTTCCTAACTGTTAGAGCAGTATGATAATGGAACCAGTGACCTAGGAAGGTGGTGAGCTCTCCAACCCTGGAGGCCTTCAAGGGGCAGCTGGACAGTTCCCTGTTGGGTGGGCTTTAATTTGGATTCCTGCATTGAGCAGGGGGTTGGATTCGATGGCCTTATAGACCCCTTCCAACTCTACAATTCTATGATCGTCTGGAGTGCACCATATGGACTATCCTTGATGTACCCTGTAAAAAAAGCACCCGTTTGCATTCTGATCAAGTAGAATGTTTTTAATGCAGCAATGCTAAACATCTGCTTTCTATAACCAAATCCATAGTTAAAAACTTCATTCACTTTCCTTGACCTCCTTGATGACATTGGTTTGCTGATGTCCTCATATGCTGTAATCCTTGATCTCTAAATACAAAATAATCCCAGGAACAATGGTTATTTAATTCTACCCCCTTTTACTTATTTTGTTGTTAAAATGTTTTTTAAACATGAATAAAAATATACTTTCCACAAACGTAATTTTATGGCTTTTGGAATAAAAATATTGCATGGCCAAGTTTGGTCAAAAGTCCACTCTCAGCAGATGACAGAGACAGGAATGGATTATATAGATAAGAGAGCAGACTTGAAGTGTGCATTTGCAGTATTTGTTTCTTTAAAATCCCTGGGACCAAATGTCAGATAGGGTCACTAATTTAGTGCTTCATTCCAAGTGGGTTTCAGGGAACCCGTCTTTAAAAAGTAGCATCCCTTGCCTGTGCTGTTCCCACAGTGTCTGAATTGGCATTGCGGGGAACATCAGACCTGCTGGTTGAAGGGACTCCATCTCCAGCTAGAAACAGAAGCCTCTCTAGCTGGAACGTCATCTCCACCTTTTGCAAATCATGGAGAGGTACATTTGAAGCAGCAGAAGCTGAACCCTCCCTAACTGGCAGATTGAAGCAGAGCTAGGCCCAATAGCTTGCCCCAATCAGAAGTAAGTCCCATTGAGTTCAAAGTGAAGGTACATAGGATTGCAGCCTAAGAGTGATGAGCATGTGAAGTTCAGGTCCTAAATTCTTTTGAAAATCGAGACCATTGTTTGGGGGGGAGGGATGTAGAAATATCCCTTAGCTCCCAAAAATCCTATAAATTGTACTTTATATTATCAGTGTTTGTTACATAGATATATAAAACAAGAATACTGTCCTTGTCATTATTTAAAACACACACACAGGCAGCTCATAAATTACAGCTCTGCTGATGTGTCTTTACTTGCTCAATATATGGTTTGATGACACCCCTTTTGTTGTGATACTTGGTTTTTCCAGGCCTTACAAGAAGAGATTAAAATTTCAGGCAGTAAAATCAAATTGAGCTACCTGAGCAGCCATACATCTGGCTACAAATCGGTCCTGAGGATCAGCCTGACTCATCCCACCATACCATTCAACCTCATGAAAGTCCACCTCATAGTAGCAGTGGAGGGACGCCTTTTCCGGAAGTGGTTTGCTGCAGCTCCGGATCTCTCTTATTACTTCATCTGGGACAAGACTGACGTCTACAACCAGAAGGTTTATGGGTTATCGGAAGCCTTTGGTAAGACATCACTTTTGTGTCTGAAAATATCCATCTCCTATCTGATCTTGCCTGTGCACTCAAGTTGGCTGAGGCTAGGGATGGAAAGATCTGTCAATTTCAGTCCCCTCAGTTTCTCAGTTTTCCAATCTTAAAATCAGTTCTCCATGTTTCTGCAATTTGCATTTTTTAAAAATCTTCATGAAAATTCTCCAGAATTTTAGCACAACTTTCTTCTAATAAACACATTTTTCTGGCAGTGTTGACTAATGTGCACATTTTTGAAAGCCATTTCTCACCATATAATGCATTTTTGCATGTTCTCTTCACTCACATTTTCATTTTTATGCACACTTTCCCCTAATATATGCCTTTTTTGAACATTGGTTGGTTGGCAGGCTGCATCGCAAATTGCGAATTTCAAAGCATGGCTGTGTTTCAGTTCTCACATTGTTTCAGAAACTGCAGATTTGATAGATTTTGCTTGAAATATGAACTGGATTGAAATTCTCCCCCATCCCTAGCTGAGGCTCTTTTGCACTTCCCACCAGCGTCTGGTTGACAGGAACATGCCAGGAGGCTTTCTCTACTGCTGTGCCTGAGTTGTGGAACTCCTTGCCCCAACAGATCCATCTGGCTCCCACCATGATGATTTTCTGGCACTGTTGGTTTCTGCTTTGCATGCCTTAGGCCTGGATTATACCTCATTAATTTCCCCTGGCTCCTTTGGGTGTATGATTGATTCTTTCTATCTGCTATGTCTTGTTCTCCTTTCATGCTTGCTTGATTTTTTTTAGGTTGATTGCTTTTTAAACTTTTGATGTAGGTCACTTTGAGGGTTTCTATAATGGCAGGATAAATATGTTGTTGTTGGTGGTGGTGATGATGACAATAGCGGATGGCCTCAGCCACAAAAATGTATATAAAATGCTGCTAAAATGTGTACAAGAATAAAGTGCAACTTTAATCCCACAGAAAGAATGAACATACAATAAAGATGCAGATAAAATTACTAAATTTTATCATTTACAATGATACGTAATCCAGAAAGATGCCTAAACATGAAAGTGATGTGACAAAAAATGAGCAGATTTATACTAGAGACCAAATGCATTTCAAGGGGTCTTGCTCAGTGGACAAGGAATTTGTCACTAGACGTTAGCCACTTCGGTGATCTCTGCAGAGGGTAAGATAAGATGACCAACCTTATCCATACGGTTACTGTGCACACCTGGTAGACCTCAAGATATATAAGGTGATATAAAAAGGTGGTACTTTTCTACTAGTGCCCAGCCATGTGTTTTTAGGCCATGACAGTGGATAGCTCACACCTGTAATCAGGGATCTGGAGGATGCCTTGAAGGTATGCATCACCTTATCATTTACAGAGATCACCTCTCACCAAGTGGAAAACCTGGGCCCTCCCGTAAAAGCCACAACCTTCCACCTGTCATTGAGGCCATAATCATGGCCAGAGCTAGGAGTATTACTAGACCTGTTTTTTTTACTGATTGCTGAGAATCCCAGGTGGGGAGACTGTCTGTTGCACTCAGGTTCTGCTTGCGGACTTCTTACATGCATCTGGTTGCCCACTGTGAGAATAGGATGTTGGGCTAGGTGGACCTTAGGGCTGATCCATCAGCAAGGGTTTCTTATCTTAAGTTTCAAAACTGGGCCTATCCTCTGTTGCCTCAGACAAGCCTAAGCCTTCAGGCCCTGAAAAGGAGGTAAGGAACGTTTCCCCACTGACTGCTCACCTGAAAGGGCGCATGTGGATTGTCCTAAATGCAGTTTGAATTACACTCTCTGTGTTTTGATCTTCTTCCATCTGTCCTGCTTCAATAGACACCTCTGGCCACTTAAGTAGCATAGAACACAAACTGGGAGACGTTGAGCGTTCCAGGTCTTATAAATGTGTCCCTGATCCAACCATTTTTCAGTAATTAGCACATTTGTTCAACACCTATTACTGTGTTGACCTGTCTTGAAAATGCACTGTGGCCTTTAAAGAGGGAGGCTCTGTATGAATGTGATGGTGTTTTAAATAGGAATTGGTTCTTGCCTACAGAAATGCCCTTCTGCCCAACCCAGCCACCCAATTATAAGTCCCCATTATATGCTGAGTGTGCACTTCTAAGATGATTAAGCTATGGTTGCTTTCCTCTCTCTGTCTCTCTCCCTCTCTCCCAGTTTCAGTAGGCTATGAATACGAATCGTGTCCTGACTTGATCCTGTGGGAGAAGCGGACGGCAGTGCTTCAAGGTTATGAAATCGACGCTTCCAAACTCGGAGGGTGGTCTTTGGACAGTCACCATGCCCTGAACATCCAGAGTGGTGCGTTGGCATTTAGGACCAACCTCCTTCCCCCTTCCCACTTGTAATAATAAAAATAGCACAGGAGTGACACAGTTGCACAGTGCGTAGAAGCTGTATCACCATTAATAATTCAACCAAAATGGGAGGGAAGCGCACACAAATTATTTATTGTAATCTACATATTGTGCCAACTTTTTTCATCCGTATGCCTGAAGCCAAAGAAACATCAGCCTCTACAGTATCCATTGCAATCGTTTTCTTTTTGACAGAGCTTGTTCTGAGCTCTGCCGTCCTTTAAAGAAAGCATTTGAATTCCTGTGTGTCCAGAGTGGGGTGAGTGGAGGAAATCCAGGCACACAAACTGTGGGTGGTCAGCCTCGTCAAAGCCCCGCTCTTCATAGTGGCTGCTTTGCAAATAAGCCAGTGCAGTCCCAAAAGGAAGCTAGATCTAAGAGGCAAGAGGAGACCTCTCATGGGAGATCCAACAAAATGATTGTTTCCTGTACAATTTTGTGGCTCTGTAACATAACTAGGGTGGACCAATAGGTATCAAAGATGAGTTTTTCAAAGAATGTCCCATTATGTCATATATTTTTTTGAGTGGGTCAAAATTAGACATGCTTTTGAAGATGATAGAGGAAAATTTAGATCCCACCTTGCTCAGATGCTTGGTCTAGGGAGCAGGTCAGACAGGGCAGAGTGGCTGTGTTGCAGATATGCACTGGTTCAGATTTACATTTAGCCCCAATGACTGCTGTTAATGATGGAAGAGAGACGAATGAAACTCTGGCCTGCTGCTGGTGGTGGCTGAGCATCAGCTTCTGAGCTGAAGTATAGGAAGCTTGTCTTTTACAGTCAGGCCACTGGAGCATCCCGCTCAATATAGTCCACAGTAACTGGCAATGGATCTCCAGGTATTTAGACTGGAGTGTTTCCCAGCCCTGCCTGAAGATGCCAGGAATTACAAACGAGGTTGTGTCTCCTGCTGACTGATTTGATGCTTGTGCTACACAGAAGATTCAGGACTCCGTAATACAGTCACTTCCAGAAATCGTACATTGGAAGATCAGAACTGCCCAACATTCACCAGATAATATTCTTCTGCTGTGCAGAATCACGGCAGGCTCAGATAAGTCCATGTGACATCCCCCCAAAAACAAAAATACCCCACTGAAAGAGTTTTGTCCCATCATACAGGATTCTATTATCTTTAGATATGGGGTGGGGAACCTGTGGCCCTCCAGATATTGCTGGATGACAACTCGCACCATCCCTGACCATTGGCCATGCTGATGGAGGGCTGCAGGTTCCCCATCCCTGCTTTAGATCATGCAGGATACTGATATTATTATAAGAAGTGGTTATCACCATTGGAGCTACTTGTTTGGGCTGCTCCAGCCAGGTCTGTGGAGTCAGAGTCGGGAGCAATTTTGGGTGGAGTCGGAGTCGGTAGAAATGTACCGACTCTAGCTCCGACTCCTTCATAAATGGCAAATGTATATTAACTAGTAATAACAAATTTAGTGTAGTAAAATGGTAGCACGAGGCATTTCATCACCACCATGTGAATCCAGAGCTTGGAAAAGTTACTTTTTTAAACTACAACTCCCATCAGCCCCAGGGATTGGGCTCGTGGGAGTTGTAGTTCAAAAAAGTAACTTTTCCAAGCTCTGGATTCACGTGGTGGTGATGAAATGCCTTGTACTACAGCAAATTTGTTATTACTAGTTAATATACATTTGCCATTTATGAAGGAGTCGGAGTCGGACAGTAGAAAAATAGAGAAGTCGGAGTCGAAGGTCTGGCGTACCGACTCCACAGCCCTGGCTCCAGCTGCAGCCTCCAAATCACTTACAGTAGGGTCGGTCCCACTCCTATCGGCTGTAGTCAGTATTCCCTGTCCGTCTACGCAATGGCTGTCGTGCTAGCGGGCAATGAGCTTTAATGTTATATAACAGGAATCCAACACAACGGTTGCACTAGCGGAAGCTCACACAACAGATGGTGCAATCTGTTGTGCTGCAAAGTTACCAGCAACATGCTTATGCATTCTTTTGTGCAACAATGTTCTGCTGGTGCAAAACATTTCACCAGCAGGAAAAGTGACTTTAATTTAGCACTGCTTTGGATACAACCCTGTTTTTCCTCTCATTGCTCTCCAGGTATCTTGCATAAAGGAAATGGAGAAAACCAGTTCATCTCTCAGCAGCCACCTGTCATAGGGAGCATCATGGGCAACGGGCGCAGGAGGAGCATCTCCTGCCCAAGCTGCAATGGTCTTGCTGATGGGAACAAACTGCTGGCTCCTGTTGCCCTGACCTGTGGATCAGACGGAAGCCTTTATGTCGGAGACTTCAACTACATCCGTAGAATCTTCCCCTCTGGAAATGTCACCAACATACTGGAATTAAGGTTAGGAGTGGATGGATCAGTCTATTTCCACTCTATATTTCTTTCGAATAAGTTCAGTCAGTTCATTTCATTCCATCTTCACATTAGCTTTTTAAAAATCCACATGAAAATCTGTGTTTTAAATACTTACCAGTAAGAGTATTTTTTTTCCTTAAAGTATGCACTTCTCATCTTTTATGCTAAAACACACAGTTTGAGCTGCATTTTGGAGTGCTTTTTGAGCTGAAAACTGCATCACAAAATTCAGAAAAGTACAAAATCTGAAGGATGATATTGGCATCATAATCGGCACAGTCAGCTCGCATCAGAACCTGCAAAGAATGAATTCCTCAAGTTCCTCCGTTCTGATAGGCAACTGATAGCCAACTTGTGCACTGACTTTTATTGGCCCAAATATTTAAGTGAGGAAAAAAATTCTGTCCAAGAGCAGCAACACCAACAACAGAATGGAGAAGGCAAATTTAGCGCTGGTGCTTGTTAAATAACCTGGAACTGCGCCAGGGACAAGGCCAGGCCTAACGAGTTAAACATCTCCTTCGCAGTCCTTCTGCTGGCAATGTTGAAATTTTAAAAGGCCGCCCCAAGGAAAGATCTAATCTTGGAGGGTTAACAGGACTAATGGTCCTCCTCCGTGCCTGAGGACTGGAAAGTGGCAAATGTAACGCCAATCTTCAAAAAGGGATCCAGAGGGGATCCCGGAAATTACAGGCCAGTTAGCTTAACTTCTGTCCCTGGAAAACTGGTAGAAAGTATGATTAAAGCTAGATTAACTAAGCACATAGAAGAACAAGCCTTGCTGAAGCAGAGCCAGCATGGCTTCTGCAAGGGAAAGTCCTGTCTCAGTAACCTATTAGAATTCTTTGAGAGTGTCAACAAGCATATAGATAGAGGTGATCCAGTGGACATAGTGTACTTAGACTTTCAAAAAGCGTTTGACAAGGTACCTCACCAAAGGCTTCTGAGGAAGCTTAGCAGTCATGGAATAAGAGGAGAGGTCCTCTTGTGGATAAGGAATTGGTTAAGAAGCAGAAAGCAGAGAGTAGGAATCAACGGACAGTTCTCCCAATGGAGGGCTGTAGAAAGTGGAGTCCCTCAAGGATCGGTATTGGGACCTGTACTTTTCAACTTGTTCATTAATGACCTAGAATTAGGAGTGAGCAGTGAAGTGGCCAAGTTTGCTGACGACACTAAATTGTTCAGGGTTGTTAAAACAAAAAGGGATTGCGAAGAGCTCCAAAAAGACCTCTCCAAACTGAGTGAATGTGCGGAAAAATGGCAAATGCAATTCAATATAAACAAGTGTAAAATTATGCATATTGGAGCAAAAAATCTGAATTTCACATATACGCTCATGGGGTCTGAACTGGCGGTGACCGACCAGGAGAGAGACCTCGGGGTTGTGGTGGACAGCACGATGAAAATGTCGACCCAGTGTGCGGCAGCTGTGAAAAAGGCAAATTCCATGCTAGGGATAATTAGGAAAGGTATTGAAAATAAAACAGCCGATATCATAATGCCGTTGTATAAATCTATGGTGCGACCGCATTTGGAATACTGTGTACAGTTCTGGTCGCCTCATCTGAAAAAGGATATTATAGAGTTGGAAAAGGTTCAGAAGAGGGCAACCAGAATGATCAAGGGGATGGAGCGACTCCCTTACGAGGAAAGGTTGCAGCATTTGGGGCTTTTTAGTTTAGAGAAAAGGCGGGTCAGAGGAGACATGATAGAAGTGTATAAAATTATGCATGGCATTGAGAAAGTGGATAGAGAAAAGTTTATTTATTTATTTATTTATTTTATTTTATTTATATACCGCCCGAAGCCCGAAGGCTCTCTGGGCGGTGTACATAAAAGGTAAAAGCAAGGACAATATATAAATACAATAAATACCATAACTCAAAAAACAAAAACATACAAATAATACAAGAACCAAACAACATCCTGAATACAACATAGTAATAAAATACTATAAAAATACACTTTAAATGTTCTTCTCCCTCTCTCATAATACTAGAACTCGTGGACATTCAAAGAAGCTGAATGTTGGAAGATTCAGGACAGACAAAAGGAAGTACTTCTTTACTCAGCGCATAGTTAAACTATGGAATTTGCTCCCACAAGATGCAGTAATGGCCACCAGCTTGGACGGCTTTAAAAGAAGATTAGACAACTTCCTGGAGGACAGGGCTATCAATGGCTACTAGCCATGATGGCTGTGCTGTGCCACCCTAGTCAGAGGCAGCATGCTTCTGAAAACCAGTTGCCGGAAGCCTCAGGAGGGGAGAGTGTTCTTGCACTCGGGTCCTGCTTGCGGGCTTCCCCCAGGCACCTGGTTGGCCACTGTGAGAACAGGATGCTGGACTAGATGGGCCACTGGCCTGATCCAGCAGGCTCTTCTTATGTTCTTATGTTCTTAACATGCAAAGGATATTCAGGACATTAGAGGGTCATTTATAACTAGGACAGCGAGCTAACTGTGATTTATAAGTCCAGAATCTTCCTGAAGTTGCCCTCTTCCCAATTGTCCTGTCCACTCCCTGCAGAATAGAAGCAAGTTGGAAGGAACCATTAAACTTCTGCTCTGCAGGAAAATAGCCTAACACCACTTGGTTTATATATATATACTTGGCAGAGGGAAAGCAAACCTTTAAAATAGTTTGACTCACATCACCCTTTTTGCCAATGTGTAAGTTCCATTGAGTGGCCATGTTACATAGCTGAGCTGAATGGAGTTCGGATCCAGTGTATAAACCACATGAATTCCTCCAAAGAATCAGGGAAACTAGTTTGTTCACGGTGCTGGGAATTTGAAGCTCTGTAAGGTGGAAACCACAGTTCCCAGAATTATTTGTGGGAAGTCATGTGCTTTAAATGTATGTGTGGTGTGGATCTGCCCCTAGTCCTCATCCTGTTCTCACAGCGTCCAACCTGAGAGCCACTGCCAGCCAGAGTACAGTAATACCTCGCATTAACATACTCAATGGGACCAGAGTGAGTACGTTAACCGAAAATGTCCTTAAAGTGAAGCACTACCTTTTAAAACTTTTTTTGCCTCTCCTTCATGCGGAGCCTCAAAGCCCTGTGCTAAAGCCCCTGCTGCTGCGCTGCCGTGCCTCTCAGCTGATTGCGATCGCACCTCCCAGCTGATTTGCGGTGGCGCAATTGCATCTATTT
Source organism: Rhineura floridana (assembly GCF_030035675.1). Taxonomy (NCBI): domain Eukaryota; kingdom Metazoa; phylum Chordata; class Lepidosauria; order Squamata; family Rhineuridae; genus Rhineura; species Rhineura floridana. The sequence continues at coordinate 179,134,634 of NC_084484.1, forward strand.
CCACCCCCACGCGCTAAAGCCTCTGCTGCTGCGCTGCGTTTCTGGAGAAATACAGGCATATGGAGCATGTATGTTATAGCGAGGCGACGTTAAGTGAAGCGACATTAAGCGGGGTATGCCTGTACTCAGAAATGAGCTAGACAAGCAAATAGTCTCAACTGGTCTAAGGAACCTCCCCACCCCACCCGCAATCCTATCCCAGATCCTGAAAAGAGCAATTTAATTCCTTGCCTACAAAGAAGCTATAAAACTCATTCCAGTGTGAAAGCAGGTCTCAGCAATCGCTGCTTCTTTTACACTTAAACTTCTAAGAATCACAAAAATTGAAAAGGCCCACAGGCTGTCTGCCTTAGTTGGTCTTGGCTAACAGGGAAACTGTAGCTTTTGGGGGGCACAAACATTTTTTTATGTGCCTTTTCAAAGTGTGTTCACTTGGAGATTAATACCATTTCCTTAATTGGAGATTGGGGGGAGTGCCTGTGTTTCAGAGGGGAAATGGCAGCTGTGAAATGGGGTTTCAAAACAAGATTGCAGCAAGGGAAGGTTTGTAACTTTTGTTGGGGAGTACTGAAAAAAGCCAGCCTAAACATTGCCTCAGCTCTCTCTCCTGTGGCCGCTTTGTGAGCCTCTTGCCGTAAAACATAAAACAACATACCTGTTGCCCACAAATGCTACAGCTGTGAAATTGCCTTTCTATAAAATAGAAACACGCTGATCAGTGGTACAGACTGTTTTTTATTAAAACATTAATGCTGACTTGGACGGGCCACTTTGCACAACTGCTCTTCGCTGGGGTAGGGGGGGATGTTGCTGGGGAGGGGGAAATAGTCCTCCGCGTGCAAGAAGGGCTGTATGAATCATCCCCAAAGGGAGATGATGGTGGGAACAATGTACCCCTTGACAACTGTGCTGCGCCCCAGTATACCTGCGCTGCAACTCTAAAGGCAACCAGGAGATGACTTTTCTTTTCACTGCTGGGCAGTAGCCTGCAAGGCAGCTCACTGACAAGTAATCTCTATTATGAGACGTATCAGCGTCAGGCTTGCTATATCTTTATTTATTATTGCCTTGTACAGTGCAGTTGTTACTGTCAGGTTTTCAGCCTGCTAATAAGGCTCGGAGCTCAGCCACTAACCGCTCTCTCTCTTCTTCTCCTTCTCCTCCTCCTCCTGCCTTCCCTTCCCTCTGTTTTCCTGCTCTTCTGTCAGAAATAAAGATTTCAGACATAGGTAAGCCAACAAGTGAAGAATTGTCACTTTCCTTCCCTATCTTTGTTGCATGCTCTCTCCCCCCCCTTGTTGCCTGTTAAGCTATTTGTTGATCATTAACATTTTACTTGATTATTTACTAACTAATAATTATTATTTATTGTTAATATTTTATCACTTAAAAAAGTACAGATGAAACAGGTCCGCTCCACAACATTATAAAGAGGATTATATTAATTCATGGAGGAGAGAAGGTTCTCAGTGGTTACTAGCCATGATGGCTATGCTCTGCCTCCACTTGACAGAGACAGTGTGCTTGTGAATACCAGTTGCTGGAAACCACAGAAGGGGAGAAAGTGCTCTTGTGCTCAGGTCCTGCTTGTGGGCTTCCCACGGGAATTTGGTTGGCCGCTGTGAAAGGAGATTGCTGGTCTAGATGGGCCACAGGCCTGATCCAGCAGCCAGACTCCTCTTATGTTCTTAATCTACAATCACAGTGTCAAATGGAGGTACTTTTAAGTAATGCCTTGTCCAGATGGTGCCCTTTCTACATGTCAAGGGCTTTTCAGGTTGCTTTTAATATCAAAATGTTGCATTTGTTTAGTTGTTGTGAGAGATCCAGACATCTTCCCTTAAAGAACTACTTCTGTGGAATAGACATTGGAGTTTCCCAGCACAGAGAATGCTTTGTTGTTGCTAGGATAAAATATGTGATTTTTAATTCTTTGTGTAGCTCATGTGCCCACTGAGACCTGTGTGGTAATATATTAAAATGTATTGTATATAAAATATGTATAAGCCACTTTCCAATATTCTGTCACACTTTAATATCCAAACTGACACAGCGGCGGCAGTGATGGAGAACTCAACTACTACTACTACTAAAACCAAAAGGAAACAGCAGTGAATCTCCCAAATGTCCCCCAAAGTTACTAGTCCTCAAAAATAATTGCTAGCTTACATTCCCACATATACCTAAAAAATATACATTGCTAATCTGCAACCAATCACAAGCAGCCTCCTGTGGACCTTTCAAAAACAAAAAAAAATCCATCTTCCATCCCCCAAAATAACTGAAATGGCCCACCCAAAATTAACAGCTAGTGAGTACGGGCACAGGGGGTGTCATTTTTCTCAGCCCTAGAATAAGTTCTCTTCCAGTTTAGGAATCTTCCATTTCTGGTCACCCACATGCAATTTTCCCTCACCCCTAGTGATCAGTCAAGCGGCTGCTTGAAAAACCTAAACATGGGGTTACCTTCCCACACCAAGATTATTCTCTGCTGCGCTAGGCCTACCCCAGTGGGAACTGGAAATTAGAATAAGGACTCAATCCAGCACATTTTTTCCACCATCCTCTGGAACATTCGATATGCCAGAGAGAGTACAGGAAGTGGTGCCACTGAAATAAAGCGGAGTTTTGAATGAAACTCATGCCGGGGATGGAGTTATGAGAGCAGCACTGTGAGCAATGGAGACAAATCAGGCAGTCCGCAGCATGCCTTGTGCATGGACAGATGTCCACTGTGCTTAACAGTTGGGCCTGGCATACAAGTCTTGCTAAGGCAGGGATCGGCTAGCTTCTGTATTTACTGGGGGCCCACATTTAATCTCTTGACAATGATCACAAGGGGGGGGTGCTGTGGGTGTGGTGCACAAACTGACTCTCCTGAGTGATCAGGCACCGTCTGCCAGTAAGAGCTTCCTTGTTTATGAAACGCATGCATTTTGCCTAGCATTACATACAGCCAAGAGCATATTGTTACCTTATATTGCCTCTTTTTTATTATTTCATACATAACATTAAAATTGTGGAATATCTCAAATTTCTTACAACTTCAAAACAGGGAGTTGTTACAGTGTGTTAGTCATGCTCAAAGTAGACCCACTGAACTTAATGTATGCAGCTAACTTGGATCCAATAATTTCAGTGGGTCTACTCTAAGTAAAACGTAGTTGGATGCAACTTATTTGCCTTATTTTCCCTTCCCCCAATAAGCGAAACTGTGGGCAAACGTCTTCCGTTTTGTTGTTGTTGATGATGATGTTATTTTAAACCCTACATTGATTGAAATTTGGTGGTAGGGCAACCAGGGATCAGATCAAATTACCTCAGTGGATGGATCTGGCCTGTAGGCCACTAGGTGGCCATTACTTTTTCTGAGGTAAAAAAAGTCAAGACTTTTCTAGAAGGCCATCAGGAGACCTGCAAACATTTGTGAGCCCCACACACACACACGCACACTGGGAGTGGATAGAGGGGTCACAATGTCCAATTATGTGTGTGTAAATCACCGCCATGGCCTTAACAATTTGAAGAACGGCTCAACAAAAAAGTGCTTTGAAAGTCTTGAGGCAAATGAGGTGCTTGGGAATGTCAGCCTGTGGTTATTAATGCCTTGCCAGCCCACCTTCGGTGATTATGAGCCGCGCAACAGCTGACTGACATTCAGCCTAGCCTTGTTGAAGAGAGCGGCAAACACTGGGGGCCCTGATAAAAATGGATGGCGGATTCCCACAGGGCACCTTCCCACCACCACCGTCACCACTAAAGTGGATACCACTTGCTCAGGTTGAGTGACAGGCAGGTAAATGAAATAATACCCTGCCAGTTTGCTGTCATTGGGAAGGAATACAGACAGGGCCCAAACTGCCAGGCTGAGTCGCTGAAGGTCAGAGTATTTTATTTAGCAAGAATCAGTGTCATCTTGTGCAGATGGAATCTGAACAGACTTTAATAACGTAAATCACAGGGGATATCCTGGGATAAATCAGATAGGCCTCTCCCCCCCCTTTCTGCTCGGCTCCCCCTCCATAAAAGAGGTGTTTGAATTAAGTTAATTCAAATGGAAATGCAATGTGCAGCAGAGGGGCATGCTTTTACAAATTGGGGAATACAGAGTATTTAAAAGAAAGGTGAGAGAAAACTGCAAGGATGTGTAAAATTACAATTTCTAGCCATGTTCACGATACAAGCTTTCACTGAAGACGTAAATGAGCCATGTGGGACACTGGCTAGGTAAGTCATTCACAAACTGTATCCCTTGAGAGGGGATGAAAACATCCATTTGCGTGTCATGATAGTCAAGGGATGCTGACTTAGCACAGTTTATTGCACAGAAGCAGCGTGCTGGTCTAGGCTGCCTGATCACTCTCACTTCACTCCTCTCCCTATGCAAGTGGGAGAAACAAACCAACTAAATTTGGCTTCCTGTTAACATCTGAACCCAGGATCATCGTTTATTGCTTCAGCCAGAATTTGTAAGCTAGCAAACAACCATGGGTTAAGATTGGCTAGCAACAAACCACAATCCCAGGTCCGGATGTAACAGGAAGCCAAGCTTAATTGCAGCTTCTCCTGCTGGCACGAGGGGAAGACCAAAGCAGGAGTGATCTGACAACATGCATGAGCATGTGATGCATAATAAACCAGGTTTATCATGATGTGTGAACAGATTAGATGCACTGCATACTCTGTGCCCATCGGTGTGAGCAGGGGCCAACCCTGCTTTCTCTGTCCAGGGACACATTCCCAAGGACTAAGTATGGATCAGAGATGAACTAAAAAAAGAAGGTATGATTTTAACAAGTACTTTTGTGCCCCTTGAAAAGTGCCTTTCTTTCAGCAATTTTGTGTGTGTGTGAGAGAGAGAGAGGGAGAGAGCACAGTGTGCAAGAACAAGTATCAGGACGGAGGGAGTTCATGCCCACTCCTTCAGTAATGGGGACAAGTTCTGTCTACTCCCTCAGGCAATGAGTGAGCTTCATTTGACGTCGCCTTACAGCCAGACCTGATTGGCTACGTGATGCTGTGATGACATCACACTTGTAACGTGATTCCTGATTGCAGTTGTATGAATGTGGGAACTGATTACATATTCCACCTTCTTTGTTGTTCCTTTTGCAGTCATAGCCCCGCTCATAAGTATTACCTGACAACGGACCCCATTACTGGATCCATCTACCTCTCCGACACCAACAGCCGCCGTGTCTTTAAAATCAAGTCAACCACTGTGGTGAAGGATGTGGTGAAGAACTCAGAGGTGGTGGCTGGAACAGGAGACCAGTGCCTCCCCTTTGATGACACCCGCTGTGGAGATGGAGGGAAAGCCACGGAGGCCACGCTGACAAACCCCAGGGGTAAGAAAGGCGACCATCCCTTGTGAGAATTTGGTGGCTTGGAAAAAGGCATGCTGTGCTGACATAGGAGGTTCAGACTGTGTATAAAGGCTGTTGCAGCTCACACTGAAGTGCTCGCGCACCATGAAAAACATTAGGGCAAGAGAACAACCGTAAAGCCCACATTTAACAGAGATTGCAGTGTGTGAAAAGGGAGAGCAGAAAAGATAAGGTACAGCAAAAATATATTGTTCGCTAAGTGAATGTGCCCCCTGTTGCACAGGTGCCCCCTAGAATGTTGTATGTGGTTGATCTGCCCTTATGATCCATCCGTTGCTTGTTTACAGAAGATGAATTATGCAGGTGGGATGTACATGTGTAAAAGGCAGGTCACAAGTAACTTCATCAGGAAGGGTCTACAACTCTGGTTGCCATGACAAGAGTCTCCTTGCTTTGATGGGCATCTCTTCCGTCATCTGTGACTTTGTGCTGCCCTTTAGAAGCATTCAGAACCTCAAAAGTGCAACACAATGTCAGTGATAAACTCTGCTTCTCCCATGAGCCAAGAGGGGGAGCGAAATTTTGTCCCTGATCTTGCTCTGCCTTGGAGGTATTTTAGAGGCAAGACCTTATCCCTCTCCTGCGTTCAGAGCTTGGAGAGGGGAAATGGAGACAATCTTTGGCTTCACTTCATAAGCACTTGGAATGCCTCCCCTCCAGGGCACAACATAAAAGAGACTGACCTGCCTCTTTCCCAAATTCCAGGGCTCTCTATCCAAGGTCTGTGTGTGACTGTATACTGTGCTTTGGAGGGGGGCATAGCTCAGATACAGAATGCAGGGAGCACAAGGTAGCAGAGGGGTGGGGGACCTTTTTTGCTGCACAGGCCAGATCCTTATCTGGCCCCACTAATGGGCCAACTTTAAAACCTGCAGTGTCCCACCTGTCAAATCCCTTGCGCGTCAGTTCCCAGCTGAACCGGACAGGATTGAATCCCCCATCCACCACCTGATGGATGTGGGTGGTTCAGTCCTGCTTCTGCAGGGATCTGTCTCCCCCTGCCCATCAGCTGAAGTCACCAGCTTATTTGGGTGATGTCACTAGATTGACAGGTGGGCGTGGTTCCAGGACCCCTGGTTGACCGACATTGGCCCGTGGGCCAAAGGTTTCCCAAACATGAAGTAGCAGGCAATGTGAAAGACCTTGGAGAGCTGCCACTCTCAGTCAGAGTAGACAATATTAGTTAGATGGCTTAGTACAAGGCAGTATTGTACGTTCATATACAATACGTAATGTGTGATTGCAGCAGACCTAAAACTGCTGCAAACCCATCTAGTTCAGCCATTAAAAGAATGAATGTATCAGGCTCTCCTCTGCCTCGGGTAGCCCATGTGGTGCCCTTTAGATATTGCTGGACTACAGATCCTACCATGCCTGACCGTTGGCCATGTTGCCTGGGGCTGATGTGAGTTGGAGTCCAACAACATCTGGAAGGTACAACATTGGCTATCCCTTGCCTACCTGATTTCCATTAGGGAAATGCAAAGTGAGAAGGCATCCAAAACTGTTACTTTTACAAGAAGCATTGAGGATTCCAACCTTTTAGACATTTCTGCTTCCTCTTCTTGCTCCCCTCGTGCATTGAGGCCAAAAACATTTTCAAAATAAGCATACATTTGTTTCTTAACTCCCCATGCATTCAAGTTCTTTCTGTGTGGTTATCCATGCTGGTTTTGTTTCCTCTTCCCAGGCATCACCGTGGACAAATTTGGGTTCATCTATTTTGTGGATGGCACCATGATCCGGCGCATCGACCAGAATGGGATCATCTCAACTGTGCTTGGTTCCAATGACCTAACATCTGCCAGGCCTCTGAGCTGTGACTCAGTCATGGACATCTCCCAGGTATTTAGAACCTTACGAATTATTTTATATATATAATCAGCATCCCCTTTATTTTATTTTCCCACTACAAGTTGGATGTCATCTGCTATGCTGCTTCTTACATTGGCACTTCTCTACCTCTGTCTGTGAAGCCAATAATCTTTTCCTCTTTCAAATACCTTTTCATCACAAGCTGCCAACAGTCTGTCACTGAGCCTTCCCACGTGTAATTGGAATATTTGTGCATATTCCATGATATCCTTACAGTTCAATACCTACTTCGTCAGGTCAGATTGGATGTAGTCCAAAGCATCTGGGTGACCCTAGGTTGGTATCTCCATTCCTAGCTCTTGTTTAGGTTTTCCACCAGCCTTTCTCATTAGACCCTCCTCTACTAGGATCTCTGACTCCTCTCTTTGCCTTTCCCCTCTCTGCCTTCTCAGTGTATGCTAACCTTAGTTCCATGCTGTTCAGCTGCCTGCTGACTTTATCCCCATCTTCTCAGCCACTTTTGCAGTCTAAGCCATCTGACCATTACTGCCAGTCTTCTGTGGGAACATAGGAAACTGCTTTACACTGAGTCAGACCCTCATCTAAGTCGGTATTGTCTACACCAGTGCTCTTCAACTTTGGGTCCCCAAATGTTGTTGGACTGTAACTCCCATGATCCTTTGACCAGTGGCTAAGCTGGCTGGGGAGTGATGGGAGTTGTACTCCAAGAACATCTGTGGACCCAAAGTTGAAGAACAGTGATTTACACTGACTGGCAGTAGCTCTCCAGAGTTTCAAACTGAGTGTCTCCCAGCCCTACCTGGGCGATGCCAGCAATTGACCCAGAGACCTTCAGCATGCAAAGCAGATGTTCTACCACTGAGCCCTTCCCATGTAAATACATTTAAAAATCAATATGAATATTTGATGCGGACATGCTGCAGACCACCTGAATGAAGTTTGTGGACCGCTGGTAGTCCATGGGCCACAGTTTGGGCACACTGTTTCGGCCGCAGCTCTCCAGGATTTTAGGCAGGGGACATTTCTATCCCTACCTGAAGATCCTGGAAGTTGGACTTGGGACTGTCTGCGTGCCAGGCAGATGCTGTAACGCTGAGCTACAGACCTTTTCACTGGATGAGTAGACTCTCCAGTCTTTTATGAGGATTTTTCTCAGCCAAAGTGACATTTCACTTTTACAGACACGGCACTGCTTTGTCAACATTCTGTCACTGAGAGTTCCTCCTCGGAATGTGAACATTCTTTGACATCACTCAGCCAATGGCTAAGAGACCGTTGCGGTTGGCAATCGTGTGTGTGTCTGAACATTTTTGTAAAACTCTACAAAACAGTAAAAGTGCAGCAGTGATTTTGAGACGAAGGGCAGGATATAAATTTAATAAATAAATAATATAAATAAATAAAATTTATTTATAAATAATATAATAAATATTATAATAAAATTTTGCCACCCTGGGCTCCTGCTGGAAGGAAGAGTGGGGTATAAATAAAATAATAAATAAAATAAATAAATAATAAAACATCACTACAGAATGAATGCCTTTGTCGGTAAGTGCTCAAGCTACAAATGTTTGCTGGATCATCCTTAAAATGGCACCATTTTTATTTATTTATTTATTTATTTATTTATTTATTTTATAAAGCAACACTCTGTACACTGGAAATTTGACTGGCGTATTATCTGAATTCTCAAGGAAAGCATTCAGGCATTCTCTAAAAAGCCTGTTTACTACATTAATGTGGATTGGGAGTGGTGACCTCAAAGACTATAGTGAAAACAGCAGGTCATTCTGTACTCCGTTGTAAAAAGAGCAAGGCCGTAAGTATGTTAGCTTTGGAAAAGGATCACATATAAATATGTATGAATGCATTTGAATCAGTATATGATACTAGCAGTAAGCATGCTTCACAATACAGCCCACATTCAAAATGGCTTCAGGTTTACTGTTACGTATACAACACATTTGCTCATCAGAAGTACTTTTTTCTTTCTGTTTGTGTAGTAGACTTTATAAATTGGACACAGTACATTTTTGGGGACTGGTTCAAATTAATATCTCAGAAGCAGTGGTTGAAATCTGTTCTGCCCAAATTATCAACAGCAGGAAAACGAAGAATCTTGAATTGCATCAGATTGCAAGTGGCTTGTGACCACTGTCATGCTGTGCTTAAGTCCTGCTGCTCAATTTTTTTTAAAAAAGCTCTTATTTTGACTCCTGCATTTCTTAGCATCAGGTAGACAAACTGATGCTGCTCAGGGCCCAGTTTTCTGGGGCACTGTCCATCCTGATAATCAGTACCAGTCTGGAGGCATAACCTCTAAATCTGGCAGGGTTGTACACCCAAAATAATTATTTGAATTGTTTCAGGAATGGAGCTTTGTTCTGCAAAACCACAGCTCCTAGCTGGAAAGTGTGAATGCTGTTAGTTAGGCACAATAGAAGCCAATGGGGTTTTTTCCTTTTGTAACCACCCATGTAATTTCCACACTCCCACCTGGCACCTGCACCTTTGCTTCTTTCTCCCCCTAATTTGAAAAGATTGCTCCCGCTTCCTTGTTGCAGCTGCCCCACTGGCCGCCATTTGTGCGCAGGATAAAAATTATAGCCCTACAAAGGTCACCCGCTTGGTGGACCAGAGGTAAACTTTTGATTGTTAAAAACTGTCTTGGCACATTATGGCTTTCATTCTACAAGCAAGGACTTGATATAAACATAGACCCAGGATTAAAAAGAAAACAATTAAACCTTTTTTTTAAATAAAAAGACCACTTTATAAGTACCACCAAACTACAGCTCATTTATTTATGTGTTGATCCTTCGGAATGGCTGGCCCCAGATCTCCCTGCATGCATCTTGCCCAGAAAAGCAGATGGAGCAGGGTATGTAACATAAGAAGAAACCTGATGGATTCAGGAAACATAGGAAGGTGCCTTATGCCAAGTCACACCATCGGTCCATCTAAATCTGTACTGTCTACACAGCTCTCCAGGGTTTCAGGCAGGGAGTCTGCCATCCCTGCCTGGAGATGCCAGGGATTGAACTTGGCACCTTCTGCATGCAAAGCCCTTGGAACAGATCAAAGGGGAGAGGAGGTTGAGACATGCCAGATTTTTTTCACCCAAAACAATGTGTGAACCGAAAAGTAACCATCCTTCAAAATTCATACTTCTCAGAACTTTGCAATGTAGTTCTCCAGTCAAATAATGTGTACAAAATGTGTATATTAAGGGAAAGTTTGTGTAAACGTGCCTACATTAGTGAATATAACATCTAAAAATACATTATATCAGGAGACATTGCTTTGAAAAATGTGTGTATTTGGTAAAATTGGCATACAAAAATGTGTATATTCAGAGAAATGCATGCTAAAATGCTGAAGAATTTCCATGAGGACTTAAAGAAAAATCACATCCTGATGTAGAAATGTAGAGAACTCAATCTGAAATTAGAAAAACGACAAACTGAAATTGACAAATTCGTCAATCCCTACCTCAAGCCTAGGCTTTACTCATTTCCTTCTGAACTCTCAGTTCACTCTGGGAGCTGGTGTGCTTCGGAGGTGAGTGTGGGTGTACATCAGAATGCATCCCATAATCCTGTTGCAAATCATCTATTGGCTAACATCACATACACACACACGTATCAGCTTTAAGATCCAACCTGTTTCCCCAGGTTTCCTTAACTAACTCATCTTTGGTTGCATTTTGAAAATGTATATGATACATCTCCTCTACTTTTGAAAAGCAGCCACCAGTTCAGACTCCCACACTCCCTTCTTTCAGAGGTAAGGAACTTATTTTTGTATTGCGCGCCTGCAGAAGACAGATGCTGCTGAGAGATCTCTTTAAAATAACTTTGAGTAGGGAACTCTCTTTTCATTCATCATATAGAAACACCTAGTGAGGTCTCTTCAGTCAGAAGCCCTCAGGCTGTGAGGGACCAGAATCCATAAAATATTTAGCTGCTGTTGTTGACAGGAAATTGGTTTTAAGAGGTGGAAGGGGTAAAAAACAAAAATTCCCTCATTGTTTCCGAATAAACTTACATTTTTGATGGTAACTCAAGGTTGCAAGCGCACTAGCAGCCGCTCAGAAGACCTGGAAGGGCAGAGAGGCATGCATTATTGAAGGTGAAACCACAGACTGTCATGTTTTACCATAGGAAGGGTTATGGAGGACCAGAGACAGACATACATACATACATACATAAGGAGAAATAAGAGACCAGCCACACCTTTGCTTGCTCTTGTCTGCAGCCTAGTTCCCACAATGGCAGTAAGCCTACATCTGGGCAGTACTATTTCAGAGTGTAGGTGGCAGCTAGGGATGGAAGGCTCTGTCAATTTTGGTTCTCTCTCATTTTTCCAGCCTTCAATTCCATTCTCCACATTTCTGCAGCAATTTGCAGATTTTCTTTTTTAAAAAAAAAAACCCTCATGAAAATTCTTCAGCATTTCAGTGCAAATTTCTCTTAGTAAGCACATTTTTGTCTGCAGTTTTGACTGATGTACACATTTTTGCAAGCAATTTCTCGTGATAGTGTGCATTATTGTAAACATTGGTTGGAGAACTACTGAGCAAAATTTGAAGATGTGCAAATTTTGAAGGATGTCTGAGTTTCAGCTCTCATATTGTTTTGGAAACCGCTGATTTGAGAAATCTGGCTTGAAATGTGAACTGAATCAAATTTCTTCCCAATCCCTTGTGGGAGTTCACATGATTGAGCTCCCACCTGATGGCTGATGGGCCCTCTCTCTAGAAGTCTTCAAGTAGAGCCAGGAGAGCTATCTGTTCAGTTGCTCTAACTCTGCAGTTCCTGCATCAAGGTGGGAGTTGAGCTAGATACAAAAAAACCTCCAAAAACATGCAAACTTTCCTTCAAGAAAATGAGATGTCATGTCAAAGAGATTCTAACCTAGCGTTCTCCATGATTTGCTAGCTTTCTAACTGCAAGATTTTTATTTGATGATGATTTAAAAATGAAACCTACATTATCATCAATATCAGTAATAACAAATCATTCATAATAAAAATTAAGATATACATACCAAATCTTTCCTGCTTAAACCATTTTTGTTTAGGAAAGACTATCCAAACATGTAGACATTGGATGTGTTTTAACCTGTTTTTAGCTTATTATTGATTTTAATGTTTTTGAATATTTTTTAAAACCGTTATTGTCTTTTCTTGATAATGTTATTGCTTTTTGTAAACTGCTTTGAGGTTTTATTACAATCAAGCAGTATGTACATTTTGCTTAATAAATAGTTTGTTAAATAAATCAGTTATAACATATGGAAAACACCATCTAGCTCTTAATTATTAAAAAAATAAGAAATGAAAAAGAAAAGGATAAAGAAGTAAAGATGGAAATAAGAGGTAAATTCAAATTTTGAGTAGAATAAGAAAATGTATGCCTTAAAAGTAATCTTAAGCACATCTCATATTATTTCATTTATTTCAAATATTGCTTTGCCACCTTTTAGGGCGACCCCCCCTCCAAAAAAGGCAGCATGCATACATAAATAAAACATAAACACTAAAATATTTCATTCCAGTAAAATTAGAACACTAAAACAGCAGTCTAAAAACATTTCACAGCCCAGCACAAACCCTCATATAAAACCAATTTAAACAATTATGGCCGGGGGGGGGGAGAAAACATTTAAAACCAGCAGCAATGTAATAAGCCATTAAATAAGCAAAAACTCAGCAGCTTGAAATAATGGGTTTTCAAAGCCTGTTTAAAAACCAATATAGATGAGGCCAAACATATATCCTTTGGGAGGAAGCAGGGCCGGCGCCAGAGGGCGGCCAGGTTGGGCCATGGCTGAGGGCCCTTGAAGGACCCCTCCTTATGGTGGGAGGGTGGTACTCCCATTCTGTGATCTGCAGCAGCATCAGGTCCTGGGACCCCACCCTGCCACAGATCATGGAGAGGAACCTCCCAGGCACCCCCACCCCCAATACAGACAGCGTGGACTTCAATAGGCCAATCTGCCCCACCTAAATAACAATGCAGTTGGGGAAAGTTGCATAGAAAAATGGGTATATTAGGAGAAATTTGCACTAAAATACTGATAAATTTTCAAGAGAACTTTTTTAAAAAAATTGCAAAACTGATGTGGAACTGTTGAGAACTGAACTTAAGATGAAAAAATGAGTAATGGAAGGACACCAAAATACACATTTTACAGCCCCTTGAAAGCATCAATCAATGTGAAGGGGGGGCAGGGAGTTCCAATTTTGCAGGCTATAGATATAAGAGATCTGTTATGGTTCAGCTCTGATCTCTTGATTAGGGCTCAGCCAAAGCACATCTTAATTCTCGCCCATGGTTCTTATCCATTCTTCTCTTAAACCATGGTGGAAAACTGTATTTAAATTAGAGATGCTCTTTGTTCTGCAAGGGCTGAACTTTCGGCCTCTCCTGTGGTGAGAGTACCCTGATCCTGAGCTGGAATCAGACATTGCTGCATGCTTCACCTCCTTGTGAGCCTGAGCCCCAATAAGCCTTTTCATACTCTTCCAGAATGTGCTCCAACTTTAAGAGTATGGTGGTAGTTCTCAAGGGCTAGAGTCAAGACCTATCGGGTACTTAATAAAAGGACTTGGCTCTCAATCCTGTTGCTGTTATGCTATTTTATTCCATATATTTTTACATACCCCACATAGAAACCAAGAGTTATAGCCAGTGCCAGAGTTATAGCCAGAGTTCTGCTTGAGGAACAGGATTTCTGTTTCCTCTCCTTGCCCCATGCACCCCCAAAATCTGCTCCAAAAGGTCCCCCAACCTTTGGAGCTAATATTGGGGGCACATGGGGCTGGAGGGGACAGGAGAGGAAGAGGAAGTTCTATTGCACGCATGGAATTCTATTGCACTAGTAAAACTGCAGCTTTGGATACATCCCCAAGACAGTATTTTTGCTACATCAAAGTCAACCATGTATAATAATGGTGGTAATAGATCCCACCAACCATTTCTTCTTCTTCCAATTTTATTAGGTCCGTCTAGAATGGCCTACAGACCTAGCAGTCAACCCAATGGACAACTCTCTGTACGTCCTTGACAATAATGTCGTATTGCAGATCTCTGAAAACCATCAAGTGCGCATTGTGGCGGGAAGGCCAATGCACTGCCAGGTCCCGGGTATCGATCACTTCCTTCTGAGCAAGGTGGCCATTCATGCTACCTTGGAATCTGCCACAGCCCTGGCTGTCTCCCACAGTGGTGTTCTGTACATCACAGAGACCGATGAGAAGAAGATCAACCGCATCAGGCAGGTCACCACCAACGGGGAAATCTCGCTAGTGGCTGGTGCTCCAAGTGGCTGTGATTGTAAAAACGATGTCAGCTGTGATTGTTTTTCTGGAGACGACGGCTACGCAAAGGATGCAAAGCTCAATGCCCCTTCATCCCTTGCTGTGTGTGCAGATGGCGAGTTGTATGTGGCTGATCTCGGGAACATCCGAATCCGCTTCATCCGGAAAAACAAGCCGTTCCTCAATACACAGAACTTATATGAATTATCTTCCCCCATTGACCAGGAACTCTACTTGTTTGATACCAGCGGCAGACACCTTTTCACCCAGAGCCTTCCCACTGGAGACTACCTTTACAACTTTACCTACACAGGAGATGGCGACATAACCCTGATTACTGACAACAATGGAAACTTAATCAACATCCGGAGGGATTCCACAGGGATGCCACTCTGGCTGGTGGTGCCAGATGGCCAGGTCTACTGGCTAACCATTGGCACCAACAGTGCCCTCAAGAGCGTGACAGCACAGGGGCATGAGGTGGCCATGATGACCTATCATGGCAATTCCGGTCTCCTTGCTACCAAGAGCAATGAAAATGGGTGGACGACTTTTTATGAGTGAGTGTTTATGAGCAGAATTCCTCTGAACTGAATCCTAGGCTGCGTGCACACCATGCATTGAAAGCACCCCGGAAGCACCTTTCCCCCCCTAAGAATCCTGGGAAATGTAATTTATTAAGGGTGCTGGGAATTGCAGCTCTGTGAGTGGTACAGCGCTTGGAATTATTTGCAGGAAACAGTGCTTTCAGTGTATGGTGTCTATCAAGCCACTGATTGCATTACGAATATAGGAAGAGCTTTGATGGATCAGACCAAAGGTTTGTGTAGTCCCATATCTTTTTCACTGACCAACCAGATGCCATTGGGAAGTCCACAAAAGACCATGAAGGCAATAGTCCTCTCCCATTGTTCCCCCATAATTAGTCACCAGTGGCACACTGTCTTTTTTTTACTTGAAAGCTCCATGTGGCTAATAGCTACTGTTACACCTTCTCCTCCATGACTGTGACCTCTAATCCCCTTCTGAACCCATCGAATCCAGTGGCTTAATACATCTTTATTGTTACGGTCAGTGACCAGCATAAGGGAAAAGGGAAGGAAAACGTATAAAACATAAATGCCCCCTCTATGATGAGCTTCCGCTGGATTTTAAAGACCTGGCTCTTCAAGCAGGCTTTTGGGATGGGTTGAAACTTTTACTGTATGTTTTAATAATTTTATGCTTAATGTATGCCTAACATTTAATGTATTATTCTGTTTTGTACGTCACCCAGAGTGGCTGGGTAACCAGCCAGATGGGCGACTAATCAATCAATCAATCAATCAATAAAAAAAAAAAACTATCGGGGAGGGGGAATTATCCCAGTATATACAAAGGTAGAATACAATAAAAAGGGATAGAATAAAATCAAATAAGGTTGTTAAAACCATAAACATTATGGAATAAAATTATGTTATATTATATTAAAATATGATATCATAAAATAGAGTTGTCAAAGACATAAGTATGAGATTCCAGCAAGGACAAGAGTTACGAGATGGCTAATCCAGTGGCTGTCACTGTATCTTGTGGCAGTGAACGATAAACTGATTATGGAATTAATTTTGTGACCTGGAACATATATCAGTGTGCAGAATTCTCCCCCAACATCTCCCCTTGCTAAAACCATGCCCCTAGCACCATCTGAGGCCTAACGGAGGTCCTAGTGCAAGTTCTCTGCACCACTGCCCAGGAGGCTTAGACCAGGGAAAGATACTGTAATAAACTTATGCCTAGCTGGCCTAAACTCCAGAGAGGTCTGGGGTGATTCAACGAGCGTCAGGAGGTTCATTTTATTGAAATTTTACATTTTAAACCATGCCACCTTTTCCAAGACCTTTAACATTGTTAGTCACTAAAGCTAAGTGCTGTAGTTAAAGACAGAGAATCTAACCCAATTATCTTTTTTTCCAGCCTTTGTGCATTGAAAGAATTTATGCTAGTTTTCCTTGTGAGTATTACAAGGTGACTCCTTTTCCGCTGATTATTTAGCTGCCAAAGGTTGCTGAAAGCAGAGAACTTAGGGAATGGAAGGATTTAGCCTTCTGAACAGGCATTTCTGGAACTACTGCCTCCTTTCTATGCCAGTAATGTGACAAATGATGGTGTCGGATGTTCACAAGCAAACAATTAGGTCTCATAAGCACCAAATACTGCATTAATTCTGAGCAGTGAACCTTGACTAAATACGTTTCCGTAGGGGGATGGTTGGTTGTGGTTTCCTTTGTCAGCCTAATAATTGCCACTGTGAATGTAAAGGCCGGGCTGGCTGGATCGGGCAGGTTACATTAGCAGGTGATGAATTCATTGCATGCACTGGCTGCTTGGAGCCTTCCTGCGTCATGGTATTTGTCCTTAATTCTGGTGTAAGTCGGAGCATTAAAAGAACATGAGAATATTAGGATGTGATGGACACCAGCCTATCTCTAAATCCTTCACCTGTGGAAACAGGGCCTAGCCAGCTTAACTGTGAAATGAATTGACCTGGGGAGGATTTGTTTCCTTTCAAAGACTGAGGTGCACCTGCCCGTGACATGAGAGGCATTCTAACCTACCTTCCCAAACTGAATTATGTGGCTGCTAAAGTGCCTTCATGAAGGAAAGAAGGACTAGAGACCACACAATACTTTGACATCATCAGTTTTACCCAGTTTTCAAACTAGGTGTTCTGGGGGAGTGGGGGGCTTAATGGTGATCTTGTGAATGCTCTTAAGGTCCTTCACGGGCTTTTCCATTGGCTGCCCAACTTACAGCTTCACTGCATTAAGGGCAAAGATTTAAATCATTAAGAGGGAAACTTTGTTAGTCTCTATTTAGGGGACTCCTTTTAAAAATGAAGGTGGGTGGGTATAAGCCTTATCCCAGGAAATCACAGAATCACACAAGTCAGCTTTTAAAGTTTTTATTTCACAAGCAATAAACATGTAAAATTGCAACAGTTCCTAATGCAGCCTTAAGGGCTAGAACCTTTTTTTAATAATAAAAAAGTGGAGATTCTCATGGTACTGAAATCTATGCCCAATTTCATTTTTTCCATACATGTGTCTTAGTATACTTACAGTCTCAGAATATGCCCAGCCCTTATTTCAAACCATTTTGGCTTTTACATCATGTGCCTAGCTCAGCAACCCTTGAATCTGAGGTTTTCTAGCAGTCTGGTCATGTTGGCAAACCTTTTCTCGCAGCTAGTGGATTCAAAACTTGCTGGTTAGCACATACAATCAAGCCGGGAGTGAATTAGGCCCAAGTTTAGGAGAAGCTTTGCTACAAAACAATATAGAAAGTCCAAATACATATTTAGGAACAGCAGACCAAAGCAAACAAAATTAAAAGGAAGAGTCAGAAAAAGTGTTTATTAAAAGAAGCATTTCTGTGTGGCCAAGAGTAATATCTGCAGCAAAATGCATTCTGAACTTCCTTTTGTAATCCCTTCATGGTAGTAGAGAAGGCCTTGTGTTTGGACATGCATGTTTTACACCTCACCTGCCACTAATTAAAAAATACCAGTTAAAGGAAAGTCAGTTGCTTCAGCAGTTGTACACCCTCCTACACAACAAGCAACCTTTTAGCAGCTATCAGGCATGTAGGTGGGATGTCACCTAGTGAGCAAACAGCAAAGAGGTATGTGCCGCACCCAGATGCAGAGACTGGGAAGAGTCTGGATGGTAGCTAAAATTGTTCATAGCATCAGTGATTTCATTTTTTTAAAATGGATTTCTCTCCCACTACATTCCTCAGGGCAGCTCTAGGAATGGGAGAGAAATTTAATTCAATTCACACTTAAAGCTGAATCTATCAAATTTGCACTTTCCATAACAATAAGAGAACCGTAAAATAACCATCCTTTGACATTTGTACTTATCCAAATTTTGTGATGTTGTTCTCCAAACAAAAAATGTTTCCAAAAATACATATATTAGGGGAAAGTGTGCATAAAAATGAATATATATGTGAAATGACATACAAAAATGCATTATACTAGGAGAGATTGCTTGAAAAATGTGTTCATTAGTCAAAACTGCATAGAAAAATGTTTATTAAGAAAAGTTCACACTAAAATACTGAAGAATTTTTCATGAGGATTTTTTAAAACTCAAAATGCTGTAGAACTGAATTTAAGAGTGGAGAAATGAGAAGCTGAGAACTGAAATTGATGGGTCCTTGGCAGGTGACAACAATTTAAAACCCAATTGGTACGGAGGTTCCCATCTCCCTCCCTCTCCTCTCTCCTCTGTTTAGTGCTCATGCATCTCCTTCCTTTCCAGGTATGACAGTTTCGGACGCCTCATCAACATCACTTTCCCTACTGGTCAGGTCAGCAGCTTCCGGAGCGATACAGACAGCTCAGTGCATGTCCAGGTTGAAACCTCCAGCAAGGATGATGTCACCATAACGACCAATCTGTCAGCATCAGGTGCCTTCTATACCCTCTTGCAAGGTGAGCCTTGGATTTACTAACTGGGTTTTGGCCAGGTCTTGGTGGTTGTTGTTTTCTCTGTTCGTTTGCTAGAGTTTGTACCCACCCTTTACCATAAGGTCCTAGGGCAAGTTACAACAATAAAAGATACAATTATAAAACAAATAAAACAGTTATAACCATAAAACAAGGTAAGTGTAAAAACAATTAAAAGTAGTTTTGTATATAAAACAAAAGTAATTCCATATATCAAAATAGTTTAAAATAGCTCCAATAGAGTTGCAGATTGGGATAAAGAGCTCTACTCCAAAGGCTTGGGCTGCATCCAGTGTTCTCTGTCTGCTGACAAGTGAGTTTTAATATTGCGCAACAGAGGTCCAATGGAACAGTTGCGCTAGTGGAACTCATTGCACAACTGATGGAGCAATCTATTGTGCAACAAAGATCCCAGCAACCCGCTTTATGTATTCTCTTGTGCCACAACATTCCGCTGGTGCAAAACAGTGTACCGCTAAATGACTTTAACTTAGTGCTACATTGGACACAACCCCTTGTGAAAAGTGGAAGATCTTTGGTAGGCTCCAAAAAGACAACAGAGACTGCACCTTTCTAATATGTAATGGAAAGGAGTTCCAAAGGATAGGTAGCACCACACTAAAGGCCCGGTTCCTATATTGTACAGAATAGACTTTCCAATGATAAGGTACCTGCAGGAGGCCCTCACCTGCAGAGTGGTTAGGCTAAGAAGGGTGCAGGATGCAAGTTTCAAGTGATGAGAATAGGTTGGATGATGTGTGTGTTTCCCTTGAGTGACAGGCACCCCAGTCATCACGGATTGCAAATAAGCAGCTGCTGCCGCCACCACTAAATAATAATAATTATTAAATAATAGTTGTGTGTCTCTGTCTTCAGTATTGGGGAGATATAAGGAAAGATATTTGTGGGATTGTAAAATCTAATCAATATGTGAAGATTCAAAACTAGACATTTTCCTAGTTATCTGAGAAAGAAGGATGGCCACAACTGTCAAGAGCTGCCAGGGCTAGAACTTGGAACCCACAGAACTTGTGTGTGGTTGACACCCAGCATTCTGAGTGTAAGGATGAAGGAGAAATTCAGTTCAGTTTACTTTTAAAGACACACCTGTGTAATTTGTACTTTCCAAAACAATATGTGAACCAAAACACAGCCATCCTTTGAAATTCACACTTCTCCGAATTTTGCAGTGGCATTCTCCAGCCCAGTAAAGTGTACAAAACTGCATACACCAGGGTGAAGCGTGCCCAGAAATAGTGGACATAGTATGCAAAAATGCATTACATTAGGGAAGATTGCTTTTGTGAAAATGTGTAAGGCAAAATTGCATTCAAAAATGTCTTGAGTGGGAGAATTTCATACTAAAATGCTAATGAATTTTCATGGGGACTTTTTTTAAAAAAATCTCAAAACTAATGTGGAGACCTAAACTTAAGACTGGAAAAATGAGAAACTGAGAGAAAGTGAAACTGACAGATCCATCCCTAGCTGAATAATCAGGCTATTCATTGGAGTCCTGGGCTCAGAAGTTATACCACCAACCAAGGCTGGCCATTGACTCTCTCTGTCCTGCAACAAGTATAAAGATTCCTTGGATCAGACCAGAATTTTGCTGGAGAAAAAACAATATCTGCTATGCCTGGCACATGACTCTCAGTCTGTGGCTGCCTGCAGGTAGCACTGATAAGGAATATGTGGAGCTTTATTTTTACTAACATGACACTAGGCAAGTACTGATGGTTGATTTTGCAATGAAAACAGACTTCCAGGGACTGCAGTATGTTGGACTCAGGTTGCCTCTCACCACCCTGACACTGAAGCCAGGGACGATTCTTGCTAGTTCAGAATCCTGTTGTTGAACCAACTAGTTCAAAAAACCTGGAGTTGTATCCAGCCCAGCACTATGTAAATGTTCCATCAATGTAAGGATTTCTTCTTGTTCAGTGGAACACTCCTGCACTCTCTCTACCCCCTGTGTACCGCTTAAATCAGGAACAGATTTGGGGAGGGTGTGAGATGTGGGGGAAGGGGGGAAATCCCATTGCGCAGGCAGAAAGCATTGTGCTGATGGCAAGTGTTTGTTGACTACAACAAACTTTGTTGGGTACTCAAATCAGAACTTCGGTACTCAAATCAGGGAATTCAGAAGGAATGTTCAAAAGACTCCATTCCACCACCCATCTCCCGCCTCCCAAGGGGTGTTGAAACTGTTTGTTGTCTCTTTAAGGGGAATGGTTTGGGTGTAACACATAGAGAGGCCTAAAGGGATATCTTTTTATGTAACCCCTATTGAATATTATGAGAAGTGAAAACAACTAGTTTTCTCGCCTTTTTTCTCTCTTATTCCCTTCATTTTCCTCACAGTTTGTAGGAGCAGAGTTTAGTGTTGTTGTAAGCCAAGTGTGTCAATAAATATAATCAGAGTTAAAGAAGTCAAGCTTCCAAGAACCATTATTCCTGTTAAGAAGACCTTAGCTGTTGCAACAAAGGGGGGAGGACTTTTCACCATAGGAGATGGGTTGCAGATATTGGAAGGCTTCTTCAAAGACCAGTAGGATTCTTCCAATAAGAAAAGATTCTGCCAGCAGAGTGATGCTTGCTGTGCCTTTGACCACCAAGGGTTATGGATCCCCAGTGGGGAAACAACACTGCCCAAGGGGAGCGCCCTTAGGGATGGGGGAGAAATTTGATTCAGTTCATATTTAAAGGCAAACGTACCTATCTCACACTTTCCAAAACAATATACAAACTGACAGAGCAATCCTTTGAAATTTGTACTTCTCTGAATTTTGCAATACAGTTCTCCAGCCAGGTAATGAATATACTAGGGTAATGTGTGCATATAAATGCATATATTAGGGAGAAATAACATACAAAAATGCATTACGTTACGGGAGACTGCTGTGTAAAAATGTGTATATTAGGCAAAATTTCACACAACAAGCTGCATATTAGAAGAAATTTGCACTAAAATGCTGAAGAATTTTCGTGAGGACTTTTAAAAAGAAATTTGCAAACTGATATGGAAATATGGAGAACCCAACTTAAGACTGGAAAAAAATGAGAAACTGGAATTGATGGATTCCTCCCATCCCTTCTTCCAAGTAAATAAGGATCGCCTCTGTTTATTCTCTGCCATCTTTTTCTAAATATTTCTCAGTGAAGAAAAGTAAATAGGATAGAGCTGGTATTAGTGTTAATGGTGCATGAACTGACCCAGAACTAATGCTGAAATGCAAGACATTGGAGTCCCCACAATGAAGCTGAAATTGACGTATTCACCCATACCTATCTGCCCCCACCCCTCAGAGATAGGGTAGTAAGTGGCAAGGAAGGCCCTTTGCAGCTGACTATGCCCACTGCAGTTCTGCTTGCCAGGATTCAAGCAAGGGTGCCTTGACGTCAAATGCCCCAACTGCAAATTCTTGCCATACCCCTAGCCCTTGTTTACAAAAGGGGAAAGAGAAAATTAAACACTATTTAACGGTGGGTGAGGGAAAACATATGATTCCCGACCTCTTTTTCTCACCTCTTCCATTCTGCAATTATGAACTTGCCTCAAGGTCTGGCATCAATCCCTTTTGGGGGTCGGGGGAGGAGTGTTAACATAAAATTTCAATTTTAATATAAAATTGAAAATATTTCCGTAAGTTCCCCGGAGTCTTAGAGAGAACTCAGGCCATTAATACAGATACATTCAAATACTGAATCATTATTTCCTCTGCAGCTGAGTGGCCCACACAGGATTACGGAGCAGGAAACCGACCCCATCATGTTAATCCCGGCACCATGACACCCCAGTTTCCTGGCGCCTTCTGACACTTTCCTGTGTTGATACTCACATGCTCACACCTAATTAAGTAGCAAAGCCTTTACCTGGCCCATTGTTGGTACTGCTGCTGTTTTCCACTCAGGGTTCAGCCTACTTCCTTGCCAGCACACTTGTCCCACGACAGTCTTCCAGTGTTGTCACGGCCATTATCATAGCAAATTAATCCTAACCCAGGAGCAGGGAATGAAGCTAGGGTAGCTTCATGCAAAATAAATGCCCAAATTCTGCACGAGGGAAGGCTGCATTAAAATTACATTCTCTTGTCATTTATTCTGCATATAATATTTGGATTTTGTTGAGGCTGTAATCTAAAGATGGGGGGAAACCTGTGGCCCACCAAATCTTGTTGGACTTCACCTCCCATCTGCCCTAGCCAGCATGAACAATGGTCAGGGATGATGGAGTCTAGCTATATCTAGAGAGCACCATGTTGGCCATTCCTGTGTTTGGAGATGGAAACGTTGCCTGCCCTTTCCAAATTATATCACACCCTCACAGTTTCCCTGTCTTATAGACAAACTAAGCCCGTTTCTAATTGGCCCAGCTGGATTTTAGAAGCATTTAGATGTCTGGCAAATGCTGGGATAGGAGTTTAGCACCTCCTCAGGAGTCTAATTAAGCAACAGAAGCTGCTGTTCGGTGCTCTTCGGGGAATTAATTGATTTGCTGTGATTTATACGCCTGGAGATGAAGGTCTAATAATTGCTTTGTTGGTCAAGTATCTCAATATTCAGTGGCTCAGCACAGCTGTATGGACACATCATTCCAAATCAGCACCAGCTCCGGGACTGAGGGATGGGGAGGAGTGGGCAGGCGGTTTTTCGGTTGCCCATGCAAATATCCATTATTGCCAGCCTCTGAAGCCAGACTTCTTCCAAATTTGTCATTTTAAAAAAAAAGTCTTTTACATCATGGACAGTTCCTTTTTTCTCCTTTAATTACCACTTCTAGTTTAACAGGATAGTGAGGTTTTCTTTAAAACCTTCCTGGCAAGTTAGCCCTTCTAAGATGATTGAGTGATATCCTACCTTCCTTCCATAATGGAGATCAAGGCAGCACCCTCAAAATTCCCAGGTCTCCCATCTATATCCTGGCCAGAGCCAGACCAGCTTAGCAACAGCAAGGTTGTTGTTGTTGTTGTTGTTATTTATTACATTTGTATACCGCCCCATAGCCCAAGCTCTCTGGGCAGTTTACAACAATTAAAAACATTAAAAACAAATATACAAATTTAAAAACACTTAAAAAAAAACAATTTAAAAACACATGCTAAAATGCCTGGAAGAAGTGGAAAGTCTTAATCTGGCGCTGAAAAGATAACACTGTTGGCACCAGGCGCACCTCGTCAGGTGTGCAACTTCATATTCCATTAAGCCATCCTTTCCCAACTTGGTGTCCTCCAGACATTATGGACTACAACTCGCGTCATTCCTGCCTCCTGTCATCCCATACTGGCTGGGGCTGCATTAGACCACACACTGGGCCTATGTGAAATCACACACACATAAAACAATCACCAAACAAAGTGTAAATTCTAACCATTTGCCATAGTTTCTCACTCAGTTTTCATTGATATGGCAAGTAGACACACTAGAAAAGCCCAGAGAGATTGTTCTGCAAGTGACAGGCAACAAACAGTGCAGTCTGTTTAAAGTTTCATTTGATTCCAGTGCCGTGGAAGGCTCTCTGCAGAATGGCAGAGATACGGTCCCTGCCTAAAAAGGTTTATGGTTGAAGAGTCAAATAATTAGTTTCAAATGCTAAGGGTAGTATCCAGCTAACGCATCAGCACAAGGAGTTCTGCTTCTACAACAGGACTTCCCCATTTCCTCCCCCACATATGTTCCATGCCCTTGTCAAATCTGCTCCGAGGCAGGTTGGAGAACCCCCTAGAACAGATTTAGGGGGCACGCAAGGGAAAGAGAGGGAGAAAAGTCTGGTTGCCCAAGATGAAATCCTTGCGCTGACAGGATGTGCCCCTTAGTGCTACTTTCAGTATAGCCCTAAAAGCGAAGACAAAAGTTATGGAAACAGTTTGATACGGCCATCACTATTCAATAAAAAAACACAAGAATACACACACACCTTTTCAGTCCTGGAGGAATAATGGTGCTCCACATGGCTATGTTCTACCTCCACTGTCAGAGGCAGTCTGCTTCTGAATCCCAGATGCTAAGTATCGCAGGTGGGGAAAGCGCTGCTGTGCTCACGTCTTGTTTTCAGGCTTCCCACGGGGGCGTCTGCTTGGCCACTGTGAGAACAGTATGCTGGACCAGATGGGCCATTGGCCTGATCCAGCAGCCAAGCTCTTGCATTCTTACTTTTGTTGTGGTGGTTTCTGGTTGAACTGGGAAAAGCTCTTGCCCTTGGATATTGCTGGCATCTACTGGCTAGTGCCTGTGACATCAGCAGCAGACCACCTCCCTCCAGGAGGTGAAGAGAGGCTTGAATTTTAGTAATAGTAGTAGTAGTAGTAAGATGAAGGATCAGTGTTTCCATGCATAAATACAAATATGTTTCCTTATTTAAAAAAAGTTAAAAGTTAGCTAGTCCTCTGTGCACACACACAGAGGCACAAGTATAGCTTGGGGACTGACTTGTTCACCATTCCAACATTTGATTTGCTTTGATGGAAATTTGCAAAGCCAAATTTATGCTGCGGGGGGGGGACCCCTGATGTGACCATTCAAAAAATACTATTATTGGTCTTCACACCAAGAGTAAAAGGAACACAGGAAGCAGCCTTTTACCGAATGAGGCTGTTGGTGCATCTAGCTCAGGGCTCTCTGGGGCTTCATAGAATAAGTAGAGACTTTATCCCAGTCTCTGTCTTCACTGGAATTACTTTTTTAGATGTTTTTAAAGCTTGTTTTGTTTTTTAAAGATGCTTTGTTTTAATATGTTTTTAAAGATGTTTACAGTCTTTTAGAAGTCTTTTGTTTTTAAAATGTTTTAGAGTGTTTTCAGTGTTTTTGTTTGCTGCCCTGGGCTCCTCCTAGGCGGAAGGGCGAGATACAAATTTAATAAATAAACAAAAAGATAGTAGAGTTGGAAGGGGCCTATAAGGCCATCCAGTCCATCCCCTTTCCATTCAGACTGGAAGTCTTTTGCTTTTGTTTTTTCACAGCCCTACCTGAAGATGATAGGGATGGAACCTGAGATCTCCTGCATACAAAGCAGTCAGTCTGTCATTGAGCTATGGTCTTCCCCAGGGAAAAGCAATTTGCACATAAATAGGGTTGGGTTGGTCAGTTGCTGTTGAGGACATAGGCAGAAGAGAGATTTTCAGCAGGTGGCAGCTTTTCTTACCTCTGTAGCACTCCCAGAATTCCACCTTCTCCCATCCAGGCAGCTGGTGGCCTTGGAACCACAAATTGTTACCCAGCTGGTGAAACACTGCTCCCCTGGGCCTGGGCTTCTGTGCTTTCTAATAGACAGTTTAACAGGTGATGCCCTTCCTAACATGTTGATGGGGACAGCTTCACCCACTGAATTTCTTCCTATTGTGTAGCTTGTTACAGGCATAAGAGCAGTAACATGAAAAAAATTAACCTGAGCCAATTCTAACAACTTGAAAAACACTTTGAAAACCACTGTATTAGTATAACCTAGAAGTAGTCATTGGCCAGATGCTAAACTGTTACTACCGTGCTGATCCTAATAATGAGGTAGGGACTGGGGAAGCTGCCTTCTGCTGAGTCAGACCATTGGTCCACCTAGCTCAGTACTGTCTCCACTGACTGGCAGCAGCTCTTCAGGGTCTGAAGACAGGGAACATTCCCAGCCCTACCTGGAGATGCCATTGATTGAACCTGGGACCTGCTGCATGCAAAACAGATGCTCTACCACTGAACTACAGCCTGTTCTCCTTCTCTGGCCTAACCCATTTTATGTCTGATTTGCATAACCTTAGTAGCAGGATTTCATCCTTCTGGATCATTTTTTCCTTTGTGCCATCTTACAGATCAGGTGCGAAACAGCTATTACATTGGTGCGGATGGTTCCCTCCGGCTCATATTGGCTAATGGCATGGAAGTGGCACTGCAGACTGAACCTCATCTTCTGGCTGGTACAGTTAACCCTACAGTAGGGAAGAGGAATGTCACCCTCCCCATTGACAATGGCCTCAACCTGGTCGAGTGGAGGCAGCGCAAAGAACAAGCAAGGGGCCAGATAACAGTCTTTGGACGCAGGCTGCGGGTGAGTAAAAAAGGCTGGGCTCAGCCATTATTTACGGGCTCTGTTCTCACATTACCTTTACTGCCACGCAAACTGGTATCAACCACAGCATTGGGACCGATGCAAAGCCATTCCCTTGAGATGTATCTCTGCTTTTTGTCATCTAAGCTGCCAGAGCCCAAATGTCAATCCACGTAACCACTGAAAAGCCAGTTAAGCTAAGGAAACCAAAATGATCAGCCACATCTGCAAGCTGGGGATTCATCTTTATTAGCTCTACTCTAGGCTTATCTGGGCATCGACACATCCTCTGACACACTTGCCCTAGATATATGTTCACACAGCGTATAGTTACATTATGGAATTCACTCCCACATGAGGCCATGATGGCATTAAAAGAGGATTAGACAAATTCATGGAGGATCAGGCTGCCAGTGCCTACTAGCCACAGTGGCTGTGTTCTACCTCTTCCGAAAACCAACTGCTGGAACTGCAAGAGGGGAGAGTGCTGTTGCACTCAGGTCCTACTTGCGGGCTTCCTATGAGCATCCAGTTGGCCACTGTGAGAACAGAATGCTGAGCTAGATGGGCCACTGGCCTGCTTCAGTAGTGCTCTTCTGATGTTCTTACGTTACCAAGCATTAGGTCTGTATAACCCATGATGTTTGTGTGCAAAGAAGGCAGGGACTTCTTACTTGGACAGACCGTATCATTAGGACCAGGGGAACTCTGGACTCCTATTGGGAGGAAGGGCAGGATATAAATCTAATTATTATTAGTAATAATAATAATAACAACTCTTGGAGGTCCACAAAGTTAGACAAATGGGAGTGCTTTCACCCTGTAGGCCATACGTTGTGCCTTGTTCCCTGACTCCATCATTCTTCTAGCTTTCCTGACCCACTTATCAGCGCCTGCATCCACTTACAGCGCTTTACAGGCTAACACCTTTAAATAGCCTTCTAGCTTTCATAACATTCTACACCTCTAATTGGTCCTATATGACTGTTACAGATTGATCGTCCTGCTCTTCGGCAGGATTAAAAATCCATAACAAGCAGTTACTCATTGGACCCTCTCAGAATTTTTTTTAACTTTGTTATAACACTGCTCCAGATAATGCCACATCCTTCACACAAATGCAGACTTACAAATATGATATGAAAACAGCCCATCGCTTAGGAGCGCAGGTGTTGTGTTCACAGTTAGGGAGCTGTCTGATTCATCCACTTTTGCTTATTTAACCTGGAACATGCTGAAAACTGGAGGCTCGTCTTGCGATTTAGATGGGAATTTGGTGGCAAGAGAGCAAGAGTGGTTGTTGTCACAGCGACAGATAGGGATGGGGGAGAAATTTGATTCACTTCACATTTGAAGCCAAATCTATCAAATCCACGCTTTCTGAAACAACATAAGAACCAAAACACAGCCATCGTTTGAAATTCACACTTACCCAAAATTTGCAATGCAGTTCTCCAATCAAACAATGCAAAATATATGCAGAAATGCGTGTATTAGGGGAACATGTGCATAAAAATGAATATATCAGTGAAAATAGTGTGCAAAATACATTATATTAGGAGAAATTGCTTGCAAAAATGTGGACATTAGTCAAAACTGCATGCAAAAATGTGTTTAGTAGGAGAAATTCATGCTAAAATGCTGTAGGCTTTTCATTAGTATTTTTTTTTAAAAAAATCACAAATTGCTGCAGAAATGTGGAGAACTGAATTTAAAATTGGAAAAACTGAAAAACTGAGAGAACCAAAATTGACAGATGCTTCCATCCCACGTGGCAGATTCCACCATCATAAGCAGCTGTGCTACAGAGATTACCTTGGCAACTGTTAAGGATAATTGGAGTGCTCCAACCTTGTCCCTCCAAACTTCCACACAGCGTACACAGCTGAGCTCCAGAGACCCTGTGACTCAGCTCATTTTGCCACAGAAATTACCATACTGGCCATAATTTTTAGCCGTGTAGTTGGGGTGAATTAATCTATGCAAGGGGTGAGCTGTGTGAGTTCAGATTTATTTTCCTTCCTATTTTTCTCCCTGCATCTTAGAACTTAAAAATTGTTTGCAGAAAAAAGAAAACCCAACCAGAAATGATAACCTTCCAGAAAAGTTTGTTTTGACCAGCAGCTCACCCTCCTCCTGTGTAGTTCTAATCCTTATTCTCCCACTTCTTCTGCTGCAGGTTCACAACAGAAACTTGTTGTCTTTAGACTTCGACCGGGTGACAAGAACAGAGAAGATCTATGACGACCATCGCAAGTTCACCCTGCGGATCCTGTATGACCAGGCCGGCCGGCCAAGCCTCTGGTCTCCTAGCAGCAGGCTGAATGGGGTGAATGTTACGTATTCCTCAGGAGGACATATTGCTGGGATCCAAAGGGGAACTATGTCAGAAAGGATGGAATACGACCAGTCTGGCAGGATTACATCCAGAATCTTTGCTGATGGCAAATCTTGGAGCTATACATACTTAGAGAAAGTGAGTACCACCTGTAAAAAGTCCTACTGAACTTGTAGGTGCTTTGCATATGGCCTCCCTTGATTTATGTTTTCTGTTCTTCCTCATTTTTACCCTCTTCTAAGTTTCTGGCTCAGCCTTCACCAACATCTGTGGCCCTCCATTGGTTCTGCTGGCTGGGACTGATGGGAGTTGGAGTCCAACAACATCTGGAGGGCACCAGGTTGGTGAAGGCTGTTCTAGCTGCTTGTGTACATGATCATCAAATTGCTTTTCAGTCTTAAAAAACTGAAGAGTAGTTTGGGGGCTTTTGTGCTGCTGTAGTAGCAGCACAACTCCGACGTCCAACACGAACTAGGAGGGTCACAATATATTTTGGCTACAAGGAAATCCACATGTTCTTAATTTTAAGCATAATTCTTCCCCCTTCTTGCAGCATTTTGGAACAATTAGTGTTCAGCAATCAATTTTTTCAGTTAACATGAAACAGAAGATTTTGGTTGTTTTAGAAACTGGGTCTATTAATTATTATTATTATTATTATTATTTATTTCATTTATTACATTTGTTAATCGCCTATCTGGCTGGCCATCAGCCACTCTAGGCGATGTACAAAGCAAAATGATACAGAAATGATACAGAATCTAAAAAACTAAACAATAAAGTAATACCTAACCAGCATTAAGAATAACATAATCCAAACAAAACAATAATAATTGAGTCTTGTGGCACCTTAAAAGACTAGCAAATTAATTATGCCATAAGCTCTCAGGGACTAGAGCACACTTCATCAAAGGCGCAAATGGTAAAGTGGACCCTAATCCATGAATGATTATGTCATAATTAATTTGCTACTCTTTGTTGGGGCAGTAGCCAACTAACTTGTTCCGTTAGCAAGGATTTACACTTGCACAATTGAACTTTCCACCCTTTTTCTCTCCTCACCCCCCCCCCCAAAATCTGACCTGGGGTTTTCCCTAACCCTCTGGAACAGATTTGAGAAGGGCGCGGGGAGAGCTGATGGTGGGGGAAAATCAGTTGCACAAGCATAACTCTTTGCATTGACGGAATGAGCTACTTAGTGCTGCATTGGATACAACCCTGGTCTTTAAGGTGTTGCAAGATTCTCTGCTGATTTTGCTGCAACAGGCTAACGCAGCTACCCCTCTGGAAATCAGAGTTGTCTGTCACTCCATCAAAATATTTTGCAGGGACACAGGGAGGGAGGAAGTAATCAATACCACAGAGTAGGAATCTACAAGGCATTTTTCAATGTTTCAGTATTTAGGGTACTCCTCCTTCCTCCATTACAGAAATTTAGGGGGGGAAACTTCCACCTAAAGTGGCGAGATGACAAGTAATAAAAGAAAATAAAAGCAATGTCCTAAAGAATTTTCCTGCTAGAGAAAGTTCAGATTTCTAATGGCTATAAAATGAGGAATAACACCTACCTTCTCTCCTGGTTACAGTCCATGGTACTACTTCTTCACAGCCAACGGCAGTACATTTTTGAGTTTGACAAGAATGATCGCTTGTCATCTGTGACCATGCCCAACGTAGCCCGGCAGACCTTGGAAACCATCCGTTCTATTGGCTATTACAGGAACATCTACAGGCCCCCAGAGGGTAATGCCTCTGTTGTTCAGGATTTCAATGAGGAGCGGCAACTTCTTCATACTTATCATTTGGGAACAGGGAGACGTGTCATCTACAAGTATGGGAAGCTGTCTAAGCTGGCTGAAATGCTTTATGACACAACCAAAATCAGTTTCACTTACGATGAAACTGCAGGGATGTTGAAGACTATAAACCTTCAAAATGAAGGGTTCACTTGCACCATCAGATACCGGCAGATTGGACCCCTCATTGACCGGCAGATCTTCCGTTTCACAGAAGAAGGCATGGTGAACGCCCGCTTTGATTATAATTACGACAACAGTTTTCGGGTGACCAGCATGCAAGCAGTGATCAATGAGACACCGTTACCCATCGACCTGTACCGGTACGATGATGTGTCAGGCAAAACAGAGCAGTTTGGCAAATTTGGGGTCATCTATTACGATATCAACCAGATCATCACTACAGCTGTAATGACCCACACTAAGCATTTTGATGCCTACGGCAGGATGAAAGAAGTACAGTATGAGATATTCAGGTCCCTCATGTACTGGATGACTGTGCAATATGACAACATGGGGAGAGTCGTGAAAAAGGAGTTGAAGGTTGGCCCATATGCGAACACAACAAGGTATTCTTACGAATACGATGCTGATGGCCAGCTACAGACCGTGTCAATCAATGAGAAGCCACTGTGGCGGTATAGTTATGACCTAAATGGGAATCTTCATTTGTTGAGTCCTGGCAACAGTGCCCGCCTCACCCCACTGAGGTATGATCTCAGGGACAGAATCACAAGACTGGGGGATGTGCAGTATAAGATGGATGAAGACGGCTTCTTGAGACAAAGGGGCAATGACATTTTTGAGTACAATTCCGCAGGGCTGCTCATCAAGGCATACAACAAAGCCAGTGGGTGGAGTGTGAAGTATCGTTATGATGGACTTGGAAGGAGAGTCTCCAGCAAAACTGCCCATGGACATCATCTACAGTTCTTCTACGCGGATCTCACCAACCCCACCAAAGTCACCCATCTATACAATCACTCCAGTTCTGAGATAACTTCCCTCTATTATGACCTCCAAGGCCATCTCTTTGCCATGGAACTTAGCAGTGGAGATGAATTCTACATTGCTTGTGACAACATTGGGACTCCTTTGGCCGTCTTCAGTGGGACTGGCTTAATGATCAAGCAGATCCTGTACACAGCTTATGGGGAGATCTACATGGACACCAATCCAATCTTCCAAATTATCATCGGTTACCATGGAGGCCTGTATGATCCCCTTACCAAACTGATACATATGGGGAAGAGAGACTATGATGTGCTTGCCGGCCGGTGGACTAGCCCAGACCATGACATTTGGAAACGTCTAAGCAGTAGCAACATAATGCCTTTCAATCTTTACATGTTCAAGAATAACAATCCTGTTAGTAACTCTCAGGACATCAAGTGCTACATGACAGGTAAGACTCATTTTTGGCGAACTGTTCTCTAGTCCACCAGTCAATTCAACTGCTTTATATATGAACATCTGTCTCTTTAGAACAGCTGTGAGGAACCTTTGGCGCTCCAGATGTTGCTGAACTACAAGTCCCATCATCCCTGGCCATTGGCCATGCTTGCTAGGGCTGATGGGAGTTGTAGTGTAGCATCTGGAGACCAAAGATTCCCCATGACTTCTCTATGTAAGTTTTCAAATCTGCATCCAAGAATTTTCAATGACTCTTGAATTATTTTTGGTTTCATTAAGAACTATGTATGGTTCTGTAGGTTTGAGTTAAAACCTGAATCTCTCACCATACTTATAGGATCGATGCCTCCACTCAGCAGATCCTGCAGCAAAGCCACTTGCAAAACAGCAACCACACCCTGCAGCATCAATGCCTCAGCTCAACAGCTGTGGAACAGAGGCATGGATCCCGTGGGGCAGGGCATCAGGCAGGCAGGAAAGCTGCAGCATTGAGCCTTCCTTCTCCCAAGAAGACGTAGCAAGTAGGGCTTTGCCTTTTTGTAGGTTTTCCCGCCTGATTCCTGCCCCTTGACAGCTCAGGGTTGTCCTGGACCATCCAGCTCGACCTGTAGTGATCTGTGGTTGTCTCAACCAGACTTGGCCAGCACCCAGATTGGCTCATGTCTCGGCCAAGTCCGATGCACAGCCCTAGTAGGCCTAACGGGGCTAGAGGGATGAATCGTCTCACCTGGGACAAGGCTGCTTCGTATGTCTTGGTTACATTTCCTTCCTGCTTGTCTCATTAACCTTCCTCAGTACTGTAAGACAATGTGCACGAAGGGTCCCTTCCCCCCCACTCCACTTTTTCCTGCTTCTTCACACGGGTGGGGAACCGGATGTGGCCAGCAGGCCTGATCGGAATCTCTCTCGCCCCTTACAAGCTGTCCACCTGATGGGTGGGGTCATCCATCTGTCAATCACCAGATGCCACAATGAACGTAAGGAGACCCTGTTTTGCCCACAGGGGTCTTGCAGAGCGCTTTGCAAGGGACTTCAGCTGACTGTCAGGTCTTGCAAAGCCCCTTGCAGAGCTGCACAAGAAAGCACTTTGCAAGAGGCTTGGCAGGACCCAACAATCCCTTCCCGCAGATTAAAGGATGATTAATGTCCTTCTAATTTCCTGTCAGTCGCACAGAAGTATCATTGTGTGCATCAGCTGGCAGCCCAGATTCTAAATTGCATCTAAATAAACTGCATTAAGGGTCCTTGCTCCAGAAGAGCACCAGCTGAATCCTTTCTAATCATGACCTTTTTATCAAGCCTTTTAAAAATAACAATGCGATTAAGTGTTAATTCATCCATGAGAATTGCTATTAAAGGGCTGGCAGAAAGAAAAAAAACCAG
This sequence comes from Rhineura floridana, assembly GCF_030035675.1. Classification (NCBI taxonomy): domain Eukaryota; kingdom Metazoa; phylum Chordata; class Lepidosauria; order Squamata; family Rhineuridae; genus Rhineura; species Rhineura floridana. The sequence goes on from NC_084484.1 coordinate 179,168,638, forward strand.
TATTGTGTGCCTTAAAAATATTGGCCAGACCAGAGAGACTGCAGCCTTGGACCAAACTCCACCAGTGTTGGGAGGATTACTTTGGGGCAAGTAATTTGAGGGTGTCAGCAGGCATGTTTCAGGGAGGAGCAAGGCAGCATGGACAGGCATAGCAGACTGGCAGAACAGTAGCCAAAATGAGAGTCCATTGACGCTAGAGTAGCAGTGGGGAACCTTTGGCCCTCCAGATGTTACTGAACTACAACTCCTATCAGCCATAGCAAGTATGACCAATGGCAGGAATGATAAGAATTGTAGTTCCGCAACATCTGGAGGGTCAAAAGCTCCCCACACCTGCACTAAAGGATTCCATCAAGTCTTGAAGGACTTAGGTCACATCCATACCATATATTTAAAGCACATTTCCCTCCCCCCTTAAGAATCATGGGAAGTGTAGTTTATCCCTCACAGAGCTACAGTTCCCAGCAGCCTTAACAAACTACAGTTACCAGGATTCTTTGAGGGAAGCCATCTGCTTTAAATGTATGATGTGGATGTCACCAAAAAGTAAGGAAATGGCCTGCCAAATAAAGAGGGGGGGGGGGGAGGAGATGCAACAAGTTTAGAGAGTTTGTATGAAATAAGAAGACCTGGAGACTGGGATAGGGGCATTCACTTTTAAGAACAAACTGAATCAAATTTCTCAGCCATCCTTACCAGAGGGAAGTAACAAAGATGGAAAGCCAGTATAGCAAAGTGGTCAGATTAGAGTGTTGGACTGTGACCTGGGAGACCAGGGTTCAAATCCCCACTTGGGCCAGTCACTGCCTCTCAGCCTCACCTACCTCACAGGGTTGTTGTGAGAATAAAATGCGGGGGGGGGGAGGAGAAACATGTATACCAGCTTGAGCACCTTGGAGGCAAGGCGGGATATAAATCCAATAATCAATAAATAAAGGTGCCTGGAGACCTCCAGGAGAAAAGACTGAATGAGTTGGGTCTGTTTAGCCTGGAAAAAAGACAGCTAAGAGGCAGTGATGTAAAAGGCATCTTCAGTCATACAGAGGATGTCTTCTGTAACTCCAGAGCGTAGCACCTGAACCATTGGGAAGAACTTTCTGTGGGGAAGAGCCGTAGCAACTGCTTTGAGTGCAGAAGGTCCCAGGTTCAATCCTTGGACTCTCCAGGTGGGACTAGAAGAGGCCCTTGCCTGGAACCCTGGAGAGCCACTGCCAGTCAGTGTAGACAATACTGAACTAGATGGACCAGTGGTCTGTCCCGATATAAGGCGGCTTTCCATGTTCCTGATAGAATGAGATGTTGGGCAGTGGAACAGACTACCTGAGTAGGTGGTGGACTCTTCTTCATTTGAGGCTTTTTAAGCAGAAGCTGTGTGGCTACTTGTCAGGGATGCTGTGCTAGTGGGTTTCCTGCACCAGCAAGGGGTAGGACTAGATTACCTTTGAGCAGGCTGGCCACTGGAACGCAGTTGCCAAAAAAGAGGCAATGCAGAACAAAAGAAGACATGGATTTGCATACTCCAATATTTATTTATTTATTTATTTTATTAAATTTCTATACCTCCCCATAGCCGAAGCTCTCTGGGCGGTTCACAACAGTAAAACATCAATATACAATATACAATAAGCCACAAAGAAAACAATTTAAACACACCAAACTACAAAAACAGCAGCATACTGAAATACTGAACTGTGAAAATATTAAAATGTTAAAAAGTTAAAGTATTCGCTGTTAAAATGTTAAAATGCCTGGGAGAAGAGGAAGGTTTTAACCTGGTGCCGAAAGGATAGTAATGTTGGCGCCAGGCGTACCTCGACAGGGAGATCGTTCCACAGTTCGGGGGCCAACACTGAGAAGGCCCTTTTTCTTGTTGCCATCCTCCGAGCTTCCCTCTGAGTAGGCACCCGGAGGAGGGCCTTCAATGTTGAACAAAGTGTACGGGTAGGTTCATATCGGGAGAGGCGTGCCATCAGGTAATGTGGTCCCAAGCCGTGTAAGGCTTTATAGGTTAAAACCAGCACTTTGAATCAAGCCCGGAAACATATAGGCAGCCAGTGCAAGCGGGCCAGAATCGGTGTTATATGTTCGAACCGCCTGGTCCCTGTTAACAATCTGGCCACTGCATTTTGCACGAGCTGCAGTTTCCGAACCGTCTTCAAAGGCAGCCCCACGCAGAGCGCATTACAGTAATCTAATTTAGAGGTTACCAGAGCATGAACAACTGAAGCGAGGTTGTCTCTGTCCAGATAGGGGCGTAGCTGGGCCACCAACCGAAGTTGGTAGAAAGCGTTCCGTGCCACCGAGGCTATTTGAGTGACAGAGATGGATCTAAAAGAACGCCCAAACTACGAACCTGCTCCTTCAGGGGGAGTGCAACCCCATCCAGGACAGGATAAACATCCACCATCTGGTCAGAAGAACCACCCACTAACAGCATTTCAGTCTTGTCTGGACTGAGCTTCAGTTTATTAGCTCTCATCCAGTCCATTGTCGTGAGCAGGCACCGGTTCAGCACATTGACAGCCTCACCTGAAAAAGATGAAAAAGAGAAGTAGAGTTGCGTGTCATCAGCATACTGGTGACAACGCACTCCAAAACTAGTGATGACCGCACCCAGAGGCTTCATGTAGATGTTAAAAAGCATGGGGGATAGAACTGACCCCTGCGGAACTCCATATTGGAGGGCCCAGGGTGCCGAGCAGTACTCCCCATGCACTACCCTCTGGAGACGACCCGCCAAATAGGAGCAGAACCACTGCCAAGCAGTACCTCCAACTCCCAAATCACCGAGTCTCCCCAGAAGGATACCATGGTCGATATATATATGTATAGATGCAGATTTGGAAACAATTACCATAATTTAAATCGAAATACAGCACATTTTGCCGTAGTGGGGAAGACTCTGATCTATGTGACTTTTCAGTCTGCTGTCCAGGTGCTACCTGTTAATGGGCAACTTTAAGTCTCCCTCCACCCACCCACCCAGGCTCTCCCATCTCATGGTTCTTTATCTTTTGACCAGACAGCACTTCCAATAGTCGGTCACATGGCCACCCTACCTTTGAGGTCCCTTCCAGCTCTGTCATTCTAAGCTACCTTGTGCAGAATCAGACTGTTAGCCCATCCAGCCCACTACTGTCTTCTGCTCTGACTGGCAACATCCCTCTAAGGCTCTGCAAGAGAGCTTTTCCCACCTTTTGTCCCTGAGATCGTTTAACTCGCAATCTCAGAGATGAAACCTGGGATATTCAGCATGCAAAGCAATGTGCTCTACCACTGAGCTGTGGCTCGCTCCCCCTCCCCTGTACGTTCCCCCAGTTTGCACTTTGCAAAACGGTATGCAAACTGAAAGACAGCCATCCCTTGAAATCCACACTTCTCTGGCTTTTGCAAGGCAGCTGGCCAGCCAAGCAATATGTACAAAAATTCTCATATTTGTGGGAAAGTGTTTATGAAATGCATATATATTATTGAAAGTAACATTGAAAAACATTACATTAGGGGAAATTGTTTGCCAAAGCGTTCTATTAGGCAAAATTCCATACAAAATTGTGAGAAGAAATTCACACTAAAATGCTGATGACTTTTCATAAGGACTTTTTTTTGCAACCTGATGTGGAAATGCAGAAAATTGAATTTAAGAGTGGAAGAATGAGTTGGGTTATGCTGTAAGCATTGTGAGGATTTGCCTAAAGAGAAAAGGCAAACGATAGCTATGATTAATTGGGATTTATGTTCAGTGCTCCGTCATAGTGGAGCAGGAATACTTTGTAACTGCACTTTTTGTGGAGGGAATGGGGTAACTCGGATATATTAAGTTGAAGTTTCTATTACCCCTGTCCTTACTGCTGAAACAGAAAATGTACCCTGTGTCATATGAAATGAACTCTTTCATTAAGAAATAAATAAACGTCTGCCTTTCAGCAAATTAATATTCGGGGCACCATCCAGCCAAGCTTAAGCTGTTTGAAGTCCCATCGATTTCAATGAGTGGATTAAGCTTTTGCATAGCTGTAGCTGGATGTTGCCCTCTGTCTTTTTCTTTTTGAACGTCTGGATCTCTTAGAAAATGTCTCCTCCTGACCTCCGCCCCTTCCACCCACACCCCACAGAGAAGACTGTGTTTACAGATGTTTTCATAGCCATGCCTTCCGGCACAGCAGCCCACAAAGAACTGGTTAACTTTTCAAGCAAGTTGCCTTTTGTCTTCTTGACAAGTTCTTTTTGATTCCACTTTGAAAACCATTTGGTAACCTCTTCTCCCTTCCTATACCGGATCAGTCTTTGAAGGCAGTTCTTTATTTGGCTCCTTACCATCCACAATACACGTAGCATTCTTCACTCACTAAACATCTACCCCAAGGATCTGAAAGGGCAAAAATTTAACTGTTCTGTACTTCTGCACAAAAAAACCCCTTAACCCCAAACAAGACAGTCTGCAGCTTGTATACTCACACAGTGCATAGTTAAACTATGGAATTCACTCCAATAAGGGTCACCAGCTTGGATAGCTTCAAAAGAAAATTAGACAGATTCACAGAGGATAAGGCTATCAGTGGCTACTGGCCACAATGGTTATGCTGCACTGTTGGAGGCAGTATGAGTCTGAATACCAGTAGCTGGGACTTGCAGGTGGGAGGAGTGTCGTTGCACTCAGGCCTGCTTGTGAGCTTACCATGAGCATCTGGTTGGCCACTGTGGGAAAAGAATGCTGGAGTAGATTGGCCATTGGCCTGATCCAGCAGGGCTCTTCTTATGTTCTTCATATATTTGCGCTACAAGCTTGTGTTGGTTTTTTACACCAGCCTAGTTTTTATGGCTTCCCCCACAGAATCCTGGTTATTGCAGTTGGTAGTGACAGTGCTGAATATTTATAAGAGAGTGTTAGCCTCTGTCAGAGAACTAGCCTTCCCATGTTTCCCTGGGGTGAGGGGATGCTTCGTAAAGCAGTTCTAAGCCTATAGTTCAAATATGTCCAGACACTCATTTCTTCAGAGCAGTGGGAGCTACAGGACATGGTGTGGATTCATCTGCAGGGCTATGGATATTGGTGAGTGATGTACAGAGATGGACCTATGTGTGAAGAATCTCCCCTTCAAGCAGCAAGTTACACTGGATTGCTTTTCTGGTTGTCAAATAGCCTGAGCTCTCTACTGTTCAAAGGCAGAGTGGATTTCTGCCTAACTAGAAGATCATGCACTAAAGCCAAGAGGAAGCTGGTTGTTGCTGCTGTTAATACAATGGGTGAATGGCTAATGAGAGCAAGGTGCTTTAATTTTAAAGTAACTGTTAATAAAATAATAACAAGCAGCATTTCTCTCTCTCTCTCTCTCTCTCTCTCTCTCTCTCTCTCTCTCTCTCTCTCTCTCTCTCTCTCTCTCTCTCTCTCTCTCTCTCTCTCTCTCTCTCTCTCTCTCTCTCTCTCTCTCTCTCTCACACACACACACATACACACACACACTCACTCACTCACTCACTCACTCACTCTCACTCTCACTCTCACTCTCACTCTCAATTCACAAAGGCATAGAAGGCATGCTTTTTCCACACCCTGATTACCAGCAAAGGGTGCTCCAGCATTGTGTCTCTCTTGCCTCATTAGCAGATCACATGGATCTGCTGAGACTAGAGCAAGGAGAAGCAATCCAGCAGCCTGCTGATGTGATCCACAACATGCGATCCAAAATCTCTCCCGGACCATGTGGCCACTTTAGACAGGAAATGTGCAGCTTCAGGTTTATACATTGTTACATGAATGAACATAAACAAATAGCCAGTTTCCTTCTTTACCCCTCACTTTGGGTGCAACTTCCTTCCAATTTTGTAGCTTTGCAATACAAGCTGCTTGACTCTCTTTCCATGTGCCTGTGTGCGTTAAAGTGTAATTTACCAATAAGTTATAACCGTTTGGTTTCTCTTATCACATCCCAGATGTCAACAGCTGGCTGCTAACGTTTGGGTTTCAGCTGCACAACGTCATCCCTGGATATCCTAAGCCTGACATGGATGCTGTGGAGCCATCTTATGAACTCATCCACACCCAGCTGAAAACCCAAGAATGGGACAATAGCAAGGTAATCTGCCTAATTTTAATACACTGTTCGCACGTCACATTAAACCATGGTGAATTTTTAGAAGTCCCCACTTTGCTGCTCCCCAATCCTGGTTGAGCCACACAGAGAGCAACAGCTCACAAGCCTTGGCTTGTCATGTTGTCTGAACTCAAGCTCATGGTTTGTTTCCCACAAACAAAACACAAGAAGCAAGCCAAGATTAAACCTTGGCTGGTTGGTTTGGACCCGGTTTAGACAACAGGACAAGCCAAGGCTTCTGGGTTGTTGCAGTGGAGGGAGAAGTGAACTTGTCAGAAAAATGTCCAAAAGGGGTCTGGTTTTCCCCCCCTCTCTTTTTACACTTTGAACTCTCAATTTTCTCTGACTGTTTTGTGTATTGCCATGAAAATTTAGAGGATTGTTAAGCAAGCGTTTCTGAGTTCAGGACTATACGTTTTGTAAAGTTTTGTTTTGAACTGAGCTTATGGGAAGCATCAGAATGGCATGGAGGGTATTTTCAATTTAACATTGTGGAATGTGAAAAATCCATGCTGACTATAGTAATTAACTCATTTGAAATGTGCTGTAGGAGAGCTTTGCACATACCATGGACTGCGAAAAAGACAAACAATTGGGTGTTAGAACAAATTAAACCAGAACTATCACTAGAAGCTAAAATGATGAAACTGAGGTTATCATACTTTGGACACATCATGAGAAGACAGGATTCACTAGAAAAGGCAATAATGCTGGGAAAAACAGAAGGGAGTAGAAAAAGAGGAATGCCAAACAAGAGATTGATTGACTCCATAAAGGAAGCCACAGACCTGAACTTACAAGGTCTGAACAGGGTGGTTTATAACAGATGCTATTGGAGGTCGCTGATGCATAGGGTCACCATAAATTAAATAAATAGGACGTTGTTTGGTTCTTTTATTGTTTGTTTGTTTTTGGTTCTTGATTTATTGTACTTATACACTGTACTTGTTTTATCTTTTATGTACACCGCCCAGAGAGCCTTCGGGCTTAGGGCGGTATATAAATTAAATTAAAATAAATAAATAAATAAATAAATAAATAAATAAATAAATAAATAAATAAATAAATAAATAAATAAATAAGTCATAATCGACTTAAAGGCACATAACAACAACATGACAGTGTGAACTGTTCAGTTGTCTACTTCCAGAAAGTCCTCTATTAGGGTTGTCACTAAATTATTTCATAGTACCCTGTCATTAAGTGGGGCAACTTGCCAGTGGACCACTTCTCCAGGACTAAATTGCCCCCAGATACACAGCACCTTATTTATATTTATACATTTTCAACATTTTGTATACTGCCCAATAAGCAGCAAAGTTCTTTGGACAGTTTACAGTAAAAAAAAGTAAAACCATAAGAAAGAAGTAAAATGCAAACAATGAAGTCTAAAACAGAGTAAAACCAGCAACCTCATAAAACCAACAACAGGTGATAATGTTCGTGCAAAGAATTTTAACAACGGTATAAAAGATGTTAAGATTGAAAAGCCTAGGAAAATAAAAAGGTCTTCACCTGGCACTGAAAACACCACAGTGTTAATGCAAAGTGTAGGTAGGTGCTTCCACAACTAGTTGCTACCACTAAAAAGGCTCTTGTTCTCGCTCACTGTAGTAGCCACTCACTGTCCTCATTTGATGGGGGATTTTTTTTGCAGGTGCATTGGTGATGCATTTATACTGGACAAAACCCAACAGTCCCCCACACTGAATTGGAGATAGGGTGGAGGAAGTTGACACTTTCCCTCTCACGTTCCAGTGATTGGCTGGATGAAGTTATCGTTCACTAGATTGACGATCTGCCCTGATGGGATGTGACAGTCATGTTTGATAGTCACATTTGGTAATATACATGCACAGAAGTTGCTGTTAATTTCCTAACATATACTAAGCAAAACAAGTACTAAGCAAAACAGCTTATTTTTTCCTTGGTTTGGGGGCGGGGGGGACTCATTATCAATGTTCCCAAGTTTACACCCAGCACTTTAACCTGCTGGAGCACACAAGTTCTCTCATTTCTGTCTGTGGCACTATCTCCACTATACATTTAAAGCACTATTATACCACCTTAACAATCACACCTTCCTCCACACGATCCTGCGAACTGTTGTTTGTTAAGGGTGCTGAGAATTGTTAGAAACACTTATTGCCCGCACAGAGCTTCAATTCCCAGAGTGGTTTAACAATCCTTCCCAGGGAACTCTGGAAATTGTCACTCTATGGAGGGAATTGGGGTCTCCTAATAACTCTCAGCACCCTTAACAAGCTACAGTTCCCCGGATTCTTTGGGGGAGGGAAGCCATGACTGTTTAAAGTGGGATCATGGGGCTTTAAATGTACGGTACAGATGTGGCCTACCGTTGTACCATTTTTGTACCATTCAGTCTGCTGAAGCCTTCGGCATTCTCAGAGGCCCACTACGTCCACTCAAGTGGCATGTTCTTCTTCCCTAGTCCATTTGGGCTGGGGGTGGGGATGCATGACGGAAGATGAAACAGAATGGATAGCAAATTTCAAACACAGGCTACTCTCTCTCTTTGAACTCTGCATAATTTGTTTGCGACCCTGCCTTTTATTTTCACAGCCACAGAGCCCACGAGTTGTTTTTCTTCCATATAAGAAAGCACTCTTCCCAAATGCATTACCTTTTACTTCAGTATTAAAAAGGTTTATTCAAAGCCGATAGATCTTAAAATTAAGCAGCTTTTCAAAGGCACAAGACTTATTTGGAGATAACAGAGAAGGGTGGGGTTTTTTTTAATTACAATTACAGCTGGGCTCGTGGTAACATTCCACAGTTCCATGCAGAAATTCTTGACAGTTTCTTTATGTTGTTCATTTAGAGCCAAACTAGGCATGAAATGGGAGATCTGTGAATAGAGCATTTGTTATTGATTGATCCACAGGGAATGCCATTTCTGATCGGAACTACTCGACCAATGGAAGAGGGGCCTAGCCGTACCCCCTTGCATTGTTTTTCTAATTGAAATTTCACCCCTCTCCTCCCCACCCACCCCCAGAAAACCCCTGCTATCTGCTCTGCAGAGGGAAATGTACAATACCATTCATGTGCCATCCAGTTCATGGATCTCCTCATGTCATGTCTAATTTGGCCCTTAGAAACTCTTTAATTAATATAGCAGTGAGCTAAGTTGCAAAGATTTCAAGTGTATATTCAGTGCTGCCATCAAATGTCTCCATTGGCTCAGTAGCAGAGCATCTACTTTGCACACAGAAGGTCCCAAGTGCAATCGCTGGCATCTCCGGGTGGGGCTGGGAACACCCCCTACTGTGAAACCCTGCGGAGTGGCTGCCTGTCAGTGTAGACAATACTCACCTAAGTGGACAAAGGCAGCTTCCGGTGTTCCCCAGTGATGGTTTTCTCAGTTAACTGCCCTTTCTTCACTGACTGGGGCCTCCAGCCAATCAGTTGAATTTACCCCATCGGTAAATGCTCTCTCCCCCACCCCCATTTCAGAATCTGTCCCCAAGCAGCTACTGCCAAACAGGCCTGCAACGTAGTCACAGCACAAGGCCTCAAAAAGTTGACAGTTATGCTCTGACGTCATCAGAGATCACAGATCTCTTTACCAAAACACAAAAGGTAAACAGGCAGTCATGTATGCAGCAATTCTCCACAAGGCCCAACTGTCAATCCCAATCCTGTCAGGGACTATTAGGGCCCATCAAGATAAAGACAGGGAGATTCAAGTGGGGGGGAGAAACAGGATGTTTTGCTAACTGGAGTCTCGCTGATGCCCTGCTACCTGGCTGCTAGGCAGCACAGTTCTGAGGACATTGGAGGGATCCTTCCCAAAGAGGAGCCAGTCAGCACCTTGCCTTGGTTCGGGGCATTTTGCAGGTATATTCTGCAGCAGTAGTGCCTTAGTGGTGGATTTATACTGAACTGTCCACACATCATTCCACTTTAGTAGTTGTTGTGAGATGCTTCCTCAATGTTACCGCTTTATTGTCATCTGGAGGGGCATTCTTGCACAAGAGCGGAACAACCCCCCCCCCAATTGTAATATAAAATATTACAGGGTTTCAGCAAGAAGCTATGGGACATGTCCCGAAACAAAGTTGTATGTCCACCCCAAAAACTAACTAACTTACTTATTTATTTGATATATATCCCACCCTTCCTCCCAGCAGGAGTCCAGGGCAGATGCAGACAGTATTGAGAGTAGACCATGTATAACCACCCCAATACCATCATGAGCACAAATCATCATGAATGCACAATAAAAATGACGTACGGAGGAGCCCTACATTTCTGTTTTTCAGTTTTAAATCCAGATGGGAGCAAGTCTGTGCCTGCAGCTGAGGGGTGTATTGTGAGCTCTGCCTTGTATTTTTATTTTTTTTAATGTTTTTTAACCTTTTTTAAAAAAAATCTTAAAAGCTTTTAAAAAAATGTTTTTAAAGTAGTTTTGTTTTAATATATTTTAATGTATTTTAATGTCTGTTTTTATGATGTTTTAAAGTGTTTTAATGACTTTGTTTGCCGCCCTGGGCTCCTGCTGGGAGGAAGGGTGGGATATAAATCAAATAATAAAATAAATAAAAATGTCTGCCTTCACCCTAAATTGAGCCTGCCGTTTATAGCTTAGTGGCCCAGAGAGAGGTGTGGTGTCATTGGGATGGAAGGTGCAACAAGAGACATTCCCCCCAAAAAACACTGTATTTCTTACTGATTACATTTTTGGGAGTATGCTCAATGCAGACAATGTGTAACTTCATACAACACAACACATAATTTTTTACTGTGAATTATTTTAGTATTGTATTTACTAGTGATGGGCTCCATTTCTGCAACTATTGGATTTGCCATTGGATTAATTCTGATATTCTCTATCTTTGCGGAGAGAATTTTGAAGTAGCAACTCTCCGCACCTGGTTTCCGATCCATTCTTCTTCTTTCCAGATGCTTTTTTTTAAAAAATTGCTTTGAAATCTTCGATAGTGTGAGTGATACTTTTATCGATCTACTTTCTATGTGAGCTCTTCAGATGTGTATTCCTTTTCACTGATGTCAATGAAGTGTTGATTGTAACTGTCAGACAGAAAGCAGCAGGGGGGAATGAGGTGTAGATTGTAAGCAGCAGGGAGGAAGACACTGACTTGATTATCTGCCTTAATCTGCTCTGCAATGCACTCAAAAACGAATTAACACTTCAGATGTTTTTAAAGCTTTTTTTAAAGAAGTTTTTAAATATGTTTTAAAGTTGTTTTATTTTCATAAGTTTTAAAGTCTTGTATTTTTAAAGATGCTTTAGAATGTTTTTACTGTTTTTGTTTGCTGCCCTGGCTCCTTCTAGGAAGAAGGGTGGGATATAAATTTAACAAACAAGCAAGCAAGCAAACTCTTCAAAATGTTGAATGAAAGATACCAGCAATATTTCAGCATGGCAGAAAAACACCTGTACACAATCCATTGCAGTCCTTGTAATCACATATGTGGTTTGCTTTATCTTGTTCTGATAGGCTGCTGTTGCATCTGCATCACCATAACTCACGCGTTCGTTGTTCTGGTAATAGCATCCTCCAACAGGAAGGTCCCATTTTTTGCTCTTGTGACTCATAACAATTGCCACAACTATCCCTCATGAATTTACACAATTGTCCCCCCTTCAACACCCTTCAAAGCTAGTGGCCAACACCCTATCTCATGGCATTGAATTCCAGAAGTTAATTTATCAATTTAGAAAGACTTTTAAATCCTGCCCTTTTTCACAAAAGAAAATGCTCAACACGACTTCCAAGAGGCAGTAACCTTCCCTCACCATGTTCAGTAAATACTAGGGATTGAATCCTCTCCTTTTTTACGTTTCATTTTTAAGTGTGGCCCCCTAGTGGTTGTTACTGTTCCAATTCCAACATATATATATGTTGCTTTGCAGAGAATTGTTGATATTATAATCGCTATTTATTCACGAGTCTCCATTGGAATCAATCATTATTCTGAACTCTGTAATTATTGCCTGTTTACATTCTGTTGCAGCACAACCAAGAAGAAGTTTGGAGGTACCTTGAAGAGTTTCACTAGCACATGAAACTCTTAAGCTATTCATACTGAATTTGTTCATCTTTAAGGGGCTGCAAAAAAAGAATTTTTTTGTTATATTTTTTATCTAACTTGCATCTAACATGAGTTTCTCTCTTCCCTTCCCTTTCTCCTGGCTCTTGCTTAGTCGATCTTGGGAGTACAATGTGAAGTGCAGAAACAGCTGAAGGCTTTCGTCACCCTGGAGCGCTTTGAACAGATCTACAGCTCAAGCATCGCTGGATGCCACGAAGTCAAGGAGAATAATAACTTTGCTTCAGGAGGCTCCGTCATTGGCAAAGGGGTCAAATTTGCTATGAAAGACGGAAGGGTAGCCACTGACATAATCAGCACAGCTAATGAAGATGGGCGGAGGATTGCAGCCATACTGAATAATGCCCACTACTTGGAGAACTTGCACTTCACTGTTGAGGGCATGGACACACACTATTTTGTCAAGCAAGGGCCGTCAGACAGCGACTTGTCCATCCTAGGCCTCAGCGGCGGGAAGAGAACCTTGGAAAATGGTGTCAATGTCACCGTCTCCCAAATTAACACAGTGCTCAGTGGAAGGACTAGACGTTACACAGACATTCAGCTCCAGTATGGAGCACTGTGTCTGAACACCCGCTACGGGACCACCTTGGACGAGGAGAAGACCCGTGTGCTAGAGTTGGCCAGGCAGCGTGCCGTGGCCCAAGCCTGGGCGCGGGAGCAGCAGAGACTGCAGGATGGGGAGGAGGGCAGCCGCTCCTGGACAGAAGGGGAGAAGCAGCAGTTGTTAAACACAGGGCGGGTTCAGGGCTATGACGGCTACTTTGTGATCTCAGTGGAGCAGTACCCTGAACTCTCAGACAGCGCTAACAACATCCATTTTATGAGACAGAGCGAGATGGGCAGAAGGTGACAGAGAGGGTCAATGCGTTGACTTCTTGCCAAAGACAGCTACTCTTTTGTGGCCGCGTACCAGACTGTGTTGTCCTCAATCCTTCTTTTACAAAAAAACAAAAATGATGATGAACAAGGTTGGGGTGGAGTGGTAATACAGTTGCACTGTAACTCATGCAACATTCTTTTATTTGATTTTATTTTTAAAAAAGATGGCCTTCTCACTTACTACTATTATCATTTCCCTACATGCACACGCACACATTCACTCTCTCTCTCTCTCTCTCTCTGTCAAGGACCAGAAGGTGTATTTCACCTTTGTGTGAGCACAGTGGAAATCCTGTGTCCTTTTTGTCCATCCTTTCCCTTTTGTGCAGCGTTCTTCAAAATGGAGAGTTGCCCATGTGAACCCGTGCGATGAAAAAAAAAAGTTTCTGTATTAGGTCTGTGCTAACCCTTCATCCCTTTTTGCTGGAAAGGGGGGGGGGATCCAAGAAGAAGTAGTGATCTCACAACATCCTGCGGTGCACACAGCAAAACATCAAGAAGAAGCTGCAGACTGTTCTAAATCTCCTTAATGTGATCCTTCTAGATAGTTGTGAGCCTCCAAAGGAGAACTTGCAGGTCATTTTCACATTTCACACTCGTTCTGGGCAATCCTGTGGCTCAGAAGTGGCCGAACAAGGCAAAATAGCTGCGTCTTATAGACTTGCAAGTTGAGTCTTTCCCTTCCTGAGACTGAATAATCTTTTTAAATTTTTTTTAAATGAGTCTTTTTTACTATGATAGGCTATTTTGTTCACCAGTTTTGTTTTTGTTTTTGTGTGAGTGCGACAGAGTATATTGCTGCAAATCTTTTTTTTTTCAAGGTTGAAACTCCATGACAGCTGGGGATCGGGGTGGGAGCGGGGAGAGATTGACATTCTACTAGAACAAACGTCCTTGCACATGCTGTTGGATGGAAAGCACCTATGATGTATATTTGTCAAATGGCAAACTCTCCTTAAATATATAGTATTTCTGTACACCAGGTCGTCTTTCCAGTCATCTTTTGAGGATGTGCAGGGGTAGCAGTTTACTAACAGTAGAATCAGCATTAATGGTGAAATGTTCTCAGCTCCTCCTAAGAAGGATATACCTAAAGATAAAGACCAAACTAGATATTGATGTGAGAGACTATGTGGAGCATCTTCATTTGCCTTGGTTGTTACTTTAATGTTATGGGGAAGGGGGTTGTCACATTTGATTGGAGCAACAGTGGGGGAAAGGGGTGCTCAACCCTTTCTCCATGGGCTGTTTTCCTGATCAGAATCACACACGGACACTGCCAAGGAAAAAAGATATGGAGTTGCTATATTTTCCGCCTTTGGATAGAAAAGTAGCTTGGGATCATTTTTAGTGAGCAGATGGAATATAGGGAAAGAGTTAGGTGCATGCATAGCACACAGCCATGACTGCTCAGGTCAAACTCAGAGCCCAACTACACATGATGTTAACTGCATAGCTGAAGATCACGTTTTAGTACAAAGGGAGCCTTATTTCTAAGCCTTACAGCAATTTAAGGAAGGGGGTGATTTTTGTCAAGATTCCGGCAGGGGAGGGAAGGGTTAAACCTCCCCTCCCCATGTGCTGTGATCCCAGGTGCACAAACAAGCATACATGCACTACATGTGAGAAAAAAGGTGCTTGCAAGAACACAGTTAACATCGCATGTAGTTAGACCTTCAAAGCCCCTTGCAGCTTCATTGAATGAAAACAAAAACCATTGGTAGGCATGCCACATGTCTACCAAGCAAGGTCTACTTTGGCCCTTGTACTAAGCCACAAATTACTCTTGTCTAACTCAAGGATCATTGGGGAAAGGCCATAGCTCAGTGGTAGGGCATTTGCTTTGCATGCCGAAGGTCCCCAGTTCAATCCCAAGCTTCTCCAGGTAGGCTTGAGGAAAAGACCTCTGCCTTACACCCTGGGGAGCCTCTGCAAGTCAGTGTAGACAATACCAAGCTAGGCAGACCAAGGGTCTGACTCAGTATAAGGCAGCTTCCTATGTTCCTGTCTCCCTCTGATTTGAGGGATGTCTTTCTTTGCCTTCATGCAATCTTTTAATTGGCAATGGCAGGAGTCGACCTAAGGCATGAGGGCATAGAGAACACATATTCTATTACAGAGCTATTTGAAGGTGGAGTCGCATGTCCAAATACATTTATTGTCTAGCTTTGGAAAGTGGAACTGCCATTAATCCTTCATGCAAAAAAACCCAACCCCACATTCATTGCTTATGTGACCCAGTTGTATTCCGTGAAAAATCCAGGTTCTGGTATCAAATAATATCATGCAGTTTACCTACGTCTACTTCTTTTGGGTAATTTATTTTACTCCCAAGAATGTTCTGGCAAGGGCTACCAGAACAAGAGGATAATGAGATTGGCCAAGCCCTCTCTAGTATCTCAGTGTCATATTTTCATTTTCACAGTTCATAAGAAATAGGATGTGTGTATAGAATGCACATAGCATTGTGAGCAAATTGACTTTTGTCCCAGAGTTTCTCTAAAGAAAATCAGACCTCCAAATATGGATACCCATGTGAATTGAACACAGATAGAACAGTCCCCAAGACCAGGGACAAAGCCCTTGGGAAAGCATTATGAGCTGAGAGGGGGAAATGGTCATAGGAATCCATTTCCAAATGCTGACCTGCACATTTACTTTTATTTATTTTATTTTGCATGGGCCGGGCAGAATGATCATGTCTCCATGAGATGACTTTACTCCTCTATTTTCATGTGGTGACACTACCAACATAGTAAGATCTCAGGTTATCCCTGGTTGTGCAACTTTGCATGGCTGTTAGAATGCCACACCATCTCAGGGTCTTTTACTGCCAAGGTTGCAAGGGTCTACTAGGGCAAACTAGGCTCCACTGGCTCCCATGATCCAAGCAGCACATAGTCAAGAAAATAAGAGGGTTCTATCAATATGGCATCCCAGAAAAAAGCAGGGCACCAGCTGGAGTAAGCTGGCCCAGGGGTTCTTGTAGTCTACCAAACTAAGGCTATAAGGTTGCCACCACTGCCATTCCTGGCCAGCCAGCAAGATGCCTGACATATAGCCCTTCCCTGCTGCTTTCCTGACTGTCGGGAAGCAATTAACAGAGTGGATGTTTTAAAAACAGTGATGACGAGCCAGAAGTGGATGAATGCATCCACTCAGTGTTGCTTCTCATGCAAGATTGGTGCACTGCATTGTCACTCTTCTGAATGCACCTCAGCATCCTCTGCTCTTTTGGTACTTAGGAGAGTAGCAAAGGAGGATGCCGGTGTCTTAGAGAGTGAGCAGTCTGTATGGTTACGGGGTGGGGAGAGAGATAACTAGGCTACAATGTGTCCAGACAATAGGTCTGCTCCCTCTCATTTTGGCATTGTGAAGATGGTGGTGGAGGACCTCTGCAAGTTGAGAGAGCTGTACTACTCTTGCCTCAGCTTTTTGGAAAAACCCAAAGCCTTGTAGGGCATCCAAATGACATCATTGCACCTGGCCTGACTTAGACATTTTCTTTAGTGTCTCACCCACAGCATTTGGAGCCATCCTACATATAGGATGCAGTTACTGGCCATAACTTACTTATATAAAGGTCCCAAAGGAACAAGATAAATTTTACTCTTAACTCATTCAAATTCTGTGCTGTTGGTTTGGCCTTGGTCAGACTTCTTCTTGTTCTTTATAGGAGAGGAGGAGTAGAATGTGGGCACCTTTTCTAGCACTTCAACTGCAGACATTTGTGGCATTTCATATTACAAGCTTTTATGAAATTTGAAGCATATGTATGAATGGGCTCAAATTAAGTAGTGGCCCGTATCTGAGAGGAGACAGCCTGGAATACCTCTGAACTCCTTAAAGGACGAGCAGGATAGAAATGTAACCAGAAACTAAATTGAAACTGGTGACTGTTGCAAGATAAAAGAGTAGTCTGTTCAGTATCATACATAGCTGCTATCATGGGTATCCATCAAAATAGTTCTTTAAAAGGTGCTAAGGAAAGTGTGGAGTTATGGTCTAGTGTGTCTACTGTAGCCTCTTGTCCTGTGGTGGGACCATCTAAATGCACTGTTTTTCCATATACAAGGAGTTTTTTCCATATAGGCCCATCTGCTGAGGGCTCCCTGCGCCACTGCCATAGAAACCCTCTGTATTATGCAGGATTCTGGATCATTTTCCATGGTACTGTTTCATCGGTGCTCCAAATGCACCCTAAAGCACACCCAAATGTTCTCCCTGCTGCATGTTCTCTGAATGACCTTTGTCCACCGTTACTTGGCTTAATGGAGGAACTCCTTTTAATCTGCTAAGGAACACTAGGGTTCCCAGGAACACAGTCTGAAACAACATTAATGTAGTAACCAATAGAGATTTCGTGCCACCGCAAGAGTCTGCATCAACAGACCTTTTGATGAACTCAATAACTGATCTGATAGAAAAGTGAACAGGTATCCCCTCCAACAACTCACCACGTGTAGTGTGTTTGAGTTGGAGTTCTTTGCAGCCACAATTAGTCAGTTTTCCACACAGTGCTATAACTGTTCTTAGGCACAAAATATTTTTCAACATGCCTTTTTTTAGTTTTGGCTCCAAGTTAATGAAACCAATTAAGATCAAGATACATGCAAGCACACACACACATCAAGTTTTGTACTGAGCAAGGGAGAAGAGATGTATCAGATAACGTTTAACCTCTTGAACATATCTGAACAGAGTTCTCTATGACTGCAAATATTGTCTATAGAAAGACCATATTGCTGAATACATGCTAACAGTCTATTAGCCCTTCACTGCACCTAAACCATGCTTTGGTATATGTACAAGTCTATACTAATATTCATACAGACACCCATACGTGTTGCTGAGCAGGTAAAACATGCCACTGGGTCTCAGCTGTGTTTTTCAATAAGTTGGTATTAGCACCTGGTAACATATATTGATCCGTGGGAGATCTTGAAAGGTCACTAGATGTTACTCAACATAGAGGCACCACCAAAGCAAGAAGTCACAGAGCCATACAATATGCAACTTACACATAGGTGAACTAGGTGTGTTAAATTAGCACAGCTTATTTGTTTTATATCTCACAGATCATATATGTAAATCAGATTTCTAATAAGAGAGCCCAGTGAGAAGGATGGGTAGACAATGTATTAAAAAGATGAAAAAGGGGGTCCAGTTGGTCATGGTAGTGAAGAGCACTCATGATAAGACGTTTCGAGATCTGCTACAGAAGACATGGAATGTCATTACAGTTCCATATTTGTCTATGCACAGGGCATGTTGTTCCTGATCTTGGTCTGTGCACAAAGGTGGAGCAATTTTTCAGGACATATTTCTGGGGATTATGGCAATCTTGCTGCTGTCCTCACGACTGAAGTCTTTTCTGCCCACCAAAGGGAGAACAATGAATTATTCCGGCCACAGGGCCAAATCCAGAGAATGTTAGCAGTAACCTATGTCCCACTGGTATCAGTGAAATGGAAGGGCATGTTTAAATACTTGAGCCCCACTAATTCAATGGGGCTGAGATGCAATGAACGTTTCCTGAATACCACCATGGAGTAAAAGGTAGGCAAGGTGGTGGTCACTCTTGGATGCACAGGTCAACCTGCTTGATGGATCAACGTGTGGAGACAAAAAGTAGCTGTATTACAGTGCAAACCTTTGCATGTCTGCTCAGATATAAGTCCCACTGAGTCTAGTTAATCTTACTCTCATGTAAAGATGGAGATGTTTGATTCAGTTCACATTTAAAGATTTGAACCTACCTAATTCGCACTTTTCAAAACAATATGCAAATTGAAACACAGCATCCCCCAAAATTCACACTGCCAAATTTTGTAATGCAGTTCTCCAGTCATGTAATGTGTACATAAATGCATATACTTGGGTAAAGTGTGCATTAAAATGCATGCATTAGTGAAAAGAACATACAAAAATGCATTTATTAGGGGAAATTGCTTTGCAAAATGTGTAAATTAGGCAAAATTGTATACAAACCTGTATTGGTAGAAATTCACACTAAAATGCTGATGAATTTTAATGAGAACTTTAAAAAAAAAAAGCAAACTGATGTGGAAATATGGAAACTGAATTTAAGACTGGAAAACTTAGAAACAAGGAGACTGCACTTGATAGAGCTACCCATCCCTACTCCCAAGCATATATGTATAGGATTCCAGCCTCTGCATGCTAATCAATCATCTCTGCTTCTCTCTGCCAGATACCATCCTATGATCTCTCTCTCAATATTCTTTACTAAAGAAAGGTAAACGTGATGGAGGTGGTATTAGTTTTAATGGTATTGATCCAGGACTCATATTGAATCTCAAGTCATTGGAAAGCCCACATCATCCCCCTCCATGTATTAAAATTTTTGTGCTGATAGCACAGTGCTACAGACTAATTAGACTTCATCTCTGTTGTTTGTAAAAGAACCCCCCAAACCCCTGAATGAACAAATGGAGGGGGGAACCTTAGCTCTTCCCATGCTTTTCCGGCAAGGAAGCCATTAAGACCCCTGTGGAAATAACCAAACACTTTCCCCCCTCATGGTACAAAGAAGAATATGCTTTATACAACATGAGAACTTCTGAACACAGCTACCAGTTTGAAAAGGACTTTTTTCTCTTAAATCATTAATCCCAGCACTGGATATTTTGTTCTCATTACAGTGTGTGTAGTTTCCTGATGTTTGGAACTAATTCTTTTTATATATATTTTCTCTCTCCCTCTCTCTCAACACTTTGTGTTTCTAACACTGTATTCTTGACTGTGTAAATACGACGAGCCTGTAAATACCTGCAGATGTAGATACCTTCTAGAAAACAAAAATCAAGACAAAAAAAATCTCAGAAGTGACCATGTGTAGCCTTCGGTGACAAATAAAAAGAATATTTTGTGTTTAAAAAGAGTGGAGGAGTTTGTGATGCCTTGTGGTTTGTTTAGGTTGCCTCTAGATCCAGTTGCGAGATTTACAACAGCCCCTGAAGGAGCCTGTCCAACAGAGGACTCACTCAAAACCTGACTTCCAGCATTCCGATTTACCTAAATGGTACACTGAAATAATGGATTTTATTTTATTTACAAAGGGCTAATAAAAAAGTTATTTGCTATATACTAAGACTACAGTCCAACACTGAGTTAACTTATTTCTATACATACAGTTAATGTAAGCATGTTCTATTGATATGCATAGGATGACAGAATCCGCAAGATCCCTGAAATTGCTAATCCACTTCTAAACTTCTCTGGTTCCAGGGCACAGATGTCAGCAAGCTAAGGGCACTTCCAGACTGTTGCTATTGCCAGGTGGGGTTCAATCACATACCGCCCAAGTCAGGTTGTGCAATTATGCAATTATACATGATTGGGAGTTTTTGTGCAACAAACCTGCTTCTCCAAAAGATTGGACTTTTTGAACTAAGGAAAGTGATGAGGAAATGTCCTGGAAAGTGTGGAATAACACTTCTTGTGATGCAACATCATATAACCTTCCCACAAACAAATAAGGACAAATGGTCATTAAATAGCCATCATCATCTAATTTCCCTGCAAATAAATCAGGATAAATGCTCAACAAACTGGTTATCTGAAAGTGCCTTAAACTGAGACGAGTATCTCTGGATGTTGGGGGACAACAAGCACAAGCTTGTGATTTGCACGGGCAGCCTTGTTGTTGCTGTAACGTTTCATCTCAGTCTAAGAAGCTCATGACTAAATAGCAGGTCCTGTTGGACAGTTCACACATTGCATTCAACGACTGTGCAATCTGTGTGCCTGTGTACATTCATAATTAATACACTCATGCTGCTATTCACATGCATCATTCAACAAGTGTACAGTCTGTGTTCACAAAAGTTCAGCTGTACAAACTGACGTGCACACTCTTCATACAAACATGTACATGTGTAGGGACAGCTTGTACCTGTGTTCAGTGTAACATGCATAATCAAAAACATTTTTTACTCCATGGCTGATGAAGTTAACTCCATCGCACACCAAGAGTTAACTGCTGCACTTCCCTTTAAGGCTCTCTGGCATTCATATGGCAAGTTATTCTTAATGATAAAACCAAAGAGTGGGAAATTTGCCACAAGGAGGCCGAGCCCCTGTGATGATCATAATATAGACCAGGTGTGGGCAGACTTTAGGCATTCAAAATCTACTTCGTGTTGTTTTACTAGGGGGCCAATGTTTAACTGGAGTCAGGTGTAAAATAATGGTTTGTTGGGGATGCAGCCAAATGCAAAATAGTGGCTGAGGTGAAGCTCCACTTGCTTATTCCACCCCATGAGCCGACTACTGCATACTGTATATGAATACAAATCTATACTTAGTCACCACATGTCAGGGATACTAACAGCCTAAGTTAGAACAAAAATACCATTTTGGTATTGCTATTGTTAACCAATTGGAAGAGTCTACTGAAGATCAACCGGGGATCTGCCAGTAGATCCCAATCTGCCTTTTGCCCACCCCAATGCAGGCCACTTATAAGGCCCTCAGTAGATGGTCTGCAAGCTGTAAGGCCCATTTAGTTACTCCTGTAATTTTGTCTACACGGTGCCCCTCACGAAATTGCTTGCCATTGTCCATCAGTTACTCACAGGCCTTGTAATTATTTTAATTACTGCTGGATTATAATTAGCATGTTATCACACAGCCACAAAAGGCTATCTCCGGGGTTTGGGGGACAAGGTTATGAACCCTAGGTCTCTCTACACCAGATATGGGAAACCTCTGGCCCTCCAGATGTTGCTGAACTACAACTTCCATCATCCCTGGGCATTAGCCATGCTTGCTGAGGCTGATTGTAGTTCAGCAACATCTGGCAGGCCAAAGGTTCCCCTCCCCCCTGCTCGATTTATTTTATTTGTTTATTAAATTTATATCCCGCCCATTGATAAGCACACTTTAAGTACAATTGTGTAGCCAACTGTGGATCCACCTGATAGTTGCTCCAGCCAGTCCACATTTAGCTAGCTTGCTAATCAGAATATCGTGGGGCACTTTGTCAAAAGCTTTGCTGAAGTCAAGTTATATTATGTTCACAGTATTCCAACAGTCTGCCAGGGAGGTTACCCAATCAAAAAATGAGATAAGATTAGTGTGGCAGGATTTGTTCTTGACAAATCCATGTTGGCTTCTAGGAATCAGTGCATTGTTTTCAAGGTGGTTACAGACTGACTGCTTTATAATCTGCTCCAGAATTTTCCCAGGGATCGATGTTAGGCTGACTGGTCTGTAGTTGCCAGGTGCCTCCTTTTTGCCCTTTCTGAAGACAGGGCAGAGCTTGGAAGGTTACTTTCAAAAAGTCAGAAATTACAGTTACAGTTATATGGCCCAAAAAAGTAGTAATTACCATTACAATTGCAATTGATCTGAAAGTAACTGATTACTTTTTCTCAAAAGTAATCACTACAATTACATTTCAGTTACTTTTTAAAAAAAATGCCTACAAGGTGCTGGCCTTGGCTGCTTCACATCTAAGTAGCCTAAAACAATATTAAAAATAAACACACATACACAGAGGTATGTCAGGATGCAGGATTGGGACCCTAATGTTTCAGAAGATGAGGAAAGGGGCTTCCCGGAAGTGAGTGCTCAGCTGGTGATTGTCTCTGAGAGATCTCTGCCTCAGAGGAAGCTTTTTTCAGTTTAAAAGCCAGCCAAGAGGAAACTTTGACTGGCTTAAATGTTCTCCAAGGTATAGGAGAACCGATCAGATTTTCCACAGGACTTCGTTGAGCTGTCGGCTGCTGGAATTGATCAGGAAATCCCTGAGATAAGAAGGCATGCCGATCGGCTGAAGATGGAGTCAGGACTTCCAGCAAGCTGTACTGGAAAAAAGCGAAGCGTTTTTTTTCTTCTTAAAAACGTTCTTAACCAGCGAGCCTACTTCTGTCTAAATCTTATCATTTGGCTTAAATTACTACAATAAAAGGGATTTGTTTACGAATCAGCAACTGAGAAATCTGGGTGAGTCATACTTTTTCTCTTTTAAATATAATTAAGGAAGAAAGAAAATGTAAACAATTTATATATATATATATATTTATTTATTTTTTACGACAAAAAGCTGGCCTGAATTTGGAGTTTTAAAGTTTAAAAACGGATGAGAGGTAATTATTATTTGATGGAAATATATTTTGGACTATTTTTCTCCTTGGACTATTTCTTTTTGGACGAATCTGCTGTTCGTATATGTTACTAATCGCTTGGTGTTGTGAACCAGAATTGTTTTGCATTCCTGGACGTAGATAAGAACTGTGCTGTGCTGGCCGGACTATAATAACAGGCCTGGAATATTAACTCTTTTGTTGGTGGAGGAAAAAAAAAAGAAATAGACTGCCTCTAGGTTTTGGAACAGCGGTTAATATCAGAAATTAAAGTCTTCTTTTGAGAATGACAACTAGAAAAACAGCTAAGGCTCAGGAGCGAAGAGGTTCAATTGATCCACAGGAAGGGGCTATACCCCCAGATATGTTTCAAAAAATAATGGAAGGGATTAGTGATATAAAACAGGAAATGAAAACTGAATTGATAGATATAAAAGACTATATTAAAACGCAAGTGGATGAGATTAAAGGGACAATTGGGCAAATAAAGGAGGATGCAAGAAATACTAAAGAAAAGGTACAAATCTTGGAGAATAGAACAGATATATTAAATCTGGAATTAGAAAAAAATTGGACTACATGGCTGTGATTGAATTAAGAAATAAAGAACATTGTTTGAGATTCTGTGCAATCCCTGAGGAAACAGGTGAAGACATCAGAGATAAAATTGTTAATGCTTTAGTAAAATTTCTGGATTTGAATGAAGATCGGAAGAAATTTGAAATAGATAAAGTTTATAGAATTAATTCCAGATATGCAACAATGAAAAAAAATTCCAAGAGATGTGCTTGTTCACTTTATAAAGAAGACGACCAGAGATATGGTACTACAACAACACTTCAACAATACCTTTAAAATTGATGGTAAGGAAATACTGGTGATGAAAGAAATTCCTATTAGACTTTTACGTAAGAGAAAAGAATATGCTTTCCTTACAGAAAAACTTAAGCAATGCAAAATTCAATTTAGATGGGATGTTCCAGAAGGAGTGATTTTTACATTCAGACAACAGAAATATCGATTGAATACTGTTCAAAAAGCAAGGGATCTCTTGAGAAAAGCTTCAAAAGACATGGAAGAAGATAAACTCAAAGATATGGATATAATTCCTGGGAAACAAAGTCAACAAGAACATGCAGAGGAGGGGAAGGAAGATGATGGATTAAAGGGAGCATCAGGCACATTTTAAAATACACGCTTAAAGATGGATTACAAATATCTAACTTGGAATATAAATGGAGCCAACACGGCGCAGAAGAGAAAGAAAGTGTTTCATTATTTGAAAAAATTAAAATTGGATATAATTTGTTTACAAGAAACTCATATTAAGAAGAAAGATTCCAAATATTTGATTTGTAAAAATTTGGGTGAAGAATTTATTTCGGCTGGACCAAAAAAAAAAATGGAGTTGTTCTTTACATTAACCCACAATTGTTTCCTAAATTGATATTACTGGATGATAGTGGTAGATTTGTGGGGGTTGAAATTACTTTACAGGGCATAAAAATTTTGATAGTGGGTATTTATGCCCCCAATGAAGATAAAACAAGGTTTTACACAGGACTTATGGAAAAATTGTCAGAGTTTTCATATGATCATTGGTGCGTCATGGGTGATTGGAATGGGGTAATCTCACCAAAAATTGATAGACTTTCTGAAAAAAATATTAAAGAGACACAGGGTAAATTACCGAAGATTTGCTTTGAACTGATGGAAAATTTAGAATTGGTGGTTACCTGGAGATATATAAATGATAACGCAAAGGAATTTACTTATTTTTCAGAAAGACATAAAACATTCTCGAGGATTGATATGATTTGGATGTCTAAAATTCTAGCGAAGGATATTTTTAAAATGGATATATTACCAAAAACTTTTTCGGACCACAATCCTGTGATATTAACTTTTAAAAAAAAAAATCTTGGATTTAGATGGAGACTAAATGAATCTTTATTACAGAATGACAAAGTAGTACAAGAATGTAAGAAGAAATTAAAAGTTTTTTGAATATAATTTACATAAAGGAACAAATGAAAATATCGTTTGGGATACAAGTAAGGCATTTATGAAGGGATATTTTATTAAATGTAACTCTGAATTAAAAAAAAAGAAACAACAAAAAATGCAATTAATTTTGGAAGAAATAAAACAGAAAGAGGAAGAATTTAAAAAGAATCCAACTAAAGTTTCTATTGTAAATCAAATTAAAATGTTACAGAATCAAGTATCAATGCTGACAGAGAAATTGAAAGGAAACTAAATTTTGCTAAACAAAGGACTTTTGAATTTGCAAATAAACCGGGGAAATGGTTAGCATATAAATTAAGAAAAGAACGTCAAAAAAATATTATTTTAAAGATACAAGAAGGAGATGAGATGCTGACAGATAATGTAAAAATCAAATAGATTTTTCATCAATATTATTCAACATTGTACAAGTGTCAGGAAATCCCATCTGAAAAAATAGAAGAGTATATATCTAAACAGAGTTTGCCTAAAATTACAGACTTTCAGAGACAAGCTATTAATGGCCCTATCACGTCAAGAGAGATATCTGAAGCTATAAACAAAATTAAATTAGGAAAGGCACCAGGACCAGATGGGTTATCTGCAATGTACTATAAATGTTTGGAGGAAGAACTCTTGCTACCTTTACAGTATACAATGAATTCTATTCTGCAAGAGGGAAAGATACCGGATAGTTGGAAAAATGCTAACATAACATTAATACCTAAAGAGGAGCAAGATTTAACTAAAACAAAAAATTATCGGCCGATATCTCTATTGAATAATGACTATAAAAATTTTACAATGATCTTGGCAGAAAGAATGAAAATAATATTGCAACAATTTATCCAGGAAGATCAATCAGGGTTTTTACCTAAAAGACAATTACGTGACAACGTCAGGAATGTCTTGAATGTGTTGGAATATTTAGAACAACTAAATGATAAACAAGCAGCTTTGATTTTTTTAGATGCTGAAAAAGCATTTGATAATTTGAATTGGAAATTTATGTTTCAGGTTTTGGAGCAAATGGATTTTGGAGACAATTTTATAAAATGGATTAGATCGATTTATACATCTCAGAAGGCTCAGATAATTGTTAACGGAGATTTAACGGATTCATGTGAAATACAAAAGGGTACAAGACAGGGATGTCCTTTATCTCCCCTTTTATTTATTCTGGTCTTAGAAGTGCTGCTTAGAGATATAAGGCAAGATAAAAGGATTTCGGGATTAAAGATAAAAAAAGAAGAATATAAATTGAGAGCATTTGCTGATGATTTGATAATTGTATTAGAAAACCCTTTGGAAGGAATTAATGTATTGATGGACAAATTAAAAGAATTTGGACCGTTAGCAGGATTTAAGATCAACAATCAAAAAACAAAGATGTTGGTGAAAAATTTAACTTTAAGGGAACAGAAAGAGTTAATGGACAAGACAGATTTTACAACAGAGAAAAAGTTGAAATATTTAGGTATCATTATGACAAATAAAAATTCAAAGTTGTTTCATAATAATTATGAAAAATTATGGACAGAGATTAAGAAAGATCTGCTAAGATGGGATAAACTACAATTGTCATTATTAGGTAGAATATCTGTGATAAAAATGAATGTATTACCGAGAATGATGTTTTTGTTTCAAACAATACCTGTAATATCCTCTGATTTACCTTTTAAACAATGGCAAAAAGATATCTCTAAATTTGTATGGCAAGGAAAAAAACCAAGAGTTAAATTTAAACTACTACAAGACGCCAAAGAAAGAGGAGGACTGGGATTACCAAATCTGAGACTTTATTTTGCTGCCTGCTGTCTAGTCTGGATAAAGGAATGGATTTTATTGAGGAATAAAAGACTATTGGATTTGGAGGGCCATAACCTGAAGTGGGGATGGCATGGATATCTATGGTATGACAAAGTAAAAATAAATGTAGACTTTAATAATCATTTTATAAGACGTCCTCTGTTGAAAATATGGAATAGATATAAACCAAGGTTTTATTCAAAAATACCATTATGTGTCTCAAGTCAAGAAGCGTTTTAACAGAAGATAAATGGCTGGAAAAGAGAAATGGTTAACTTATCAAGAACTATTAGAAAATGTACATGGAGAATATATAATGAAAGAGAGAGAACAACTGATAAAGGAAGGATATAGTTCTCAATGGTTTGCCTATTTACAATTGTTAGAAAGATATAAAATGGACAAGAAAATGTATGGGTTTGAAATAAGTAAATCTGATTTTGAAATAGGTTTGTGTACAAATGATGAAAATACAATTGCGAAAATGTATAAACTCTTACTGAAAATGGATATGGAGGAAGAACAAGTAAAACAGTGTATGGTAAAGTGGGCAAAAAATTTTGGTTATAACATACAAATGGATCAATGGGAAAATATGTGGAAAAAAGGCTTGAGATTTACACTATGCTATAATCTTAAAGAAAATTGCTATAAAATGATGTACCGTTGGTACATGACTCCAGAAAAGTTGTCAAAAATGTATAGTAATGTTTCTAATGTTTGTTGGAAATGTAAACAACAAGAAGGATCATTTTATTATATGTGGTGGCTGTGTAAAAAGGCAAAATCATTTTGGGCACAGATAGGTAGGATGATGCAAAAAATTCTAAAGATAAATATTCAGTCAAAACCATAATTTTTTTTATTGGGTTATATGGATAAACAAATAGAAAAGAAATATGGAAGAATAATATTATATATGATTACAGCAGCAAGATTATTATATGCACGAAAGTGGAAAATGGAATCAACACCAACAACGGAAGAATGGCTATTGAAATTAATGGACTTAGTAGAGATGGATAAATTGACATGCTTACTTAGAGAAAAATCGACAGACACATTTCTTAAGGAATGGAAGCCTCTCTTAGACTTTTTGTTGAAAGATCAAAATAAAATGATGATATTGGGATTTGACGATTAACTAAGATAACCTATGGAGAAAAGTGATCCTGTATGTATATATTAAGGAACAGGTTTGATATATATTATATACTTATAGCTGATCTGCGACAAATCGGAAGTCAACTATTTTATTTTTTTTTGTTGTATTGTTATGTTTTTTGACTTTGTTTTGTTTGTCTTTTGAAAAAATTGAATAAAACTTATTAAAAAAAAAAATATGAGGAAAGGGAGGGGGTCATTTGGCCAGAGCTGTGTGAAAAAAGCACAGAAGAGGGGGAGGGAATCTCCGAGATAGAGCTGTCTGGGACTGAAGGCCTTGAAGTTCCAACAGACACAGTTTCTCCCTGTGAGCTTCCCACACCTCCTCCCCCTCTCCTCTCAGAAGAGTTAAAGAAGGAGGGAGGGCGAGGGGGAATTCAACCTCCTCCTGATCCAGGCATTGCCCCCCCCCTTTCCCCCATACCGGAGTTAGATTCCTCAGAAGGGGAGGGGGCAGTAGCTCCCCCTTCTCCACGAACAAGGCGACAGCAAAAGAGGCGGCAAAAGAAGGGGGAGCAGAGACGGGAGGTGGATGAAAGCACATTGAGGCGGAGTGAGAGAATTCGCGCAAGATTGCCCCCTTCTTAAGACACAGTGGGAATGCTAGTCCCTTGCTCTGTCAACTCTCTTCCATGTTGCAGGTTATGTTTTGCTGTTCCAGTTCATGAGACGGCGTAGCCTTTGTTTGGATATTACACTAATAAAAACTGAATTGCTTTCACCAAGTGGTCTGGTTCCTGAGTCCCAACCTGAACACGACAGGTAGTAGAATAATTCTTTTTATCCATAAGATAGCAATAGTGGTCTCTCCTCCGGTAAGGGAGGTGGGGAGGGAGGCAGAGGCCACAGCTCAGATCTCTGCACGTCAAACCAAGTGCAACCCCCCCCCAATCAGCCAGCCAGCATAATCTCTCTCACTTAACCACCTCCTGGACCCTGCCCTGCCACCAACTAAGGGACACTCACCCAAGCAAACATTTTCCCCTGAGGTGCAAAAAAAATACTGCAAATGCAGCACAGTAGCCAGAGAGGGTGGTGGAGGCCATTTTGTGTGCCATGTGCAAATACAGTATTCACAAACACACACACACGTTGTCATCTTTCACCTCCACAGTTCTTTATCTCCATTCTGCTGCTGCCTCCTCCTTTATCCATTATCTTGCCCTCCAGCTCCTTTCTCCCTCCACTCCATTCTTCTCCACAACCATCCATTTTTTAAAACAATTGTTTTCTCCACTC
Source organism: Rhineura floridana (assembly GCF_030035675.1). NCBI lineage: Eukaryota > Metazoa > Chordata > Lepidosauria > Squamata > Rhineuridae > Rhineura > Rhineura floridana. Next base: position 179,198,042 of record NC_084484.1, read on the forward strand.
CACCTCATCTCACTCTCCACCTCCTCCCTCGTCACCTCCTACGCACTCACAGAGCATGAGGGAAGAGCAACGCTGCACAGAAGCCTAGTTTGAGGCACATGATTTTCATCCACAAATCAGAGGGGCAGAAGACTTCCCCTGCTTCCCCCCCCAAAGTAATGCCCAAAAGTAATGCTGGAAACATGACAATTACTCCACAAAAGTAATAAAATTACTCCTAGTTCTAGTACAATCAAAATGTAAAGAATCACCCACTCGTTCCTCAAAACAGTAATACGTTACAAGAAATTTGTTACTTGTAAAGAATTACTTCCAAGCTCTGAGACAGGGACAAGATTGACCCTCCTCCAGTCATCCAACACTTCACCTATCCTCCATGATTTCGCAAAGATAATAAACAGTGGTTCCGAGATTTCTTCAGCCAGTTCCTTCAATACTCTCAGATGCAATTCATCTGTCCCTAAAGATTTTAACTCATTCAAAGTGATTAGGTATTCCTTGACCATTTCAATTAACCTCAAGCTCCAATCTTGCCCCTTCAACTGTACGCTTGCCAGGAGGGTCATAGATCCTCTTTTGGAGAAGACTGCACCAAAGTAGAAATTGAGCACTACTGCCTTTTATTTGATTTTGCCATTTTCCTTCATTTTGATTTTGCCATCATCACTGAGTAGCTGTAACAACATTTCTTTTTTCTGTCTTTTACTATGGATGTACCTGAAGAAAGCTTTTTTGTTGCATTTAACATCCTTCCCTAACCCCCGCTCATTCTCAGCTTTAGCCTTCCTGACACCATCCCGGCAATTCTGTGCTACCTGTCTGTACTCTTCCTTTGTGGCCTGGCCTTCGTTCCATTTCCTGTTATATGTTCTTTTTTGTTTTCAGGTCATCGTCAAGCTTTTTGTGAAGCCACACTGGCTTCTTCTGCTGACTTCCCCCTTTTTTCTTTGTTGCCATTGTTTGTGATTGTACCATTAGAATTTCCTTTTTTAGAAACTCCCACCCATCTCCTTTTCTCATTAGGGTCGCTTGCCATAGACTCGTTCTTATTATTGTTCTGCATTTATTAAAATCAGCTTTCCTGAAGTCCAGGGTACACATATGGCTACTCTCAGCTTTTGCTTCCTTTAAAATAAAGAACGCAAGCATAACATAGTCACTTTCCCCCACAGTTTCTGTAAGTTCCTAAATCGTAATCGACTTGAAGGCATATAACAACAACAACAAAATTACACTCATCTCATCAGCAGTCTTTTTCCTCACTTTTTGGTGCATCCATAGCCCTTTGCTTTGTGGGATCAAGTCCAGCGTTCTGGAGGTCTTGAAACCAGAGGAAATCTGTAAAGCAGAGGAACAGAGGAACGTAACCTAAGTCAGACCAACGATTTACCTCTGAATTCTCTACACTGACTGGCAGTTCTGTTACCAGAAACAAGATGCCATTTCCAGACCAACCATCTTGTTTTCAAAAGAATTGATCAAAGTATCAGTCCCTTCAACACCAACAGAAAAACTCACAGGAAGACAAATCTTGGGTCTGTGTGGAAAACAAAGTCAACTCATGGCAATCTCTGGAGTGAGCATGACATTAACTAAAGCCTGCAATTGACTGCAAGATTTACACATAACTTGTTAAATATCTTACCTCTTTGTGAATTATATATATATATATATATACATCGAATGTCGGGGGGGAGGGGAAGAGTTAGGGGTTCTTCTGAGTAAGATTGTATTTATTATTGAAAATGCACAAATAAAACTATTTAAAAAAAGAAAAAGGGGGGGGCTTTTAAAATTGCTACCCCTTCCCTCCCCTGGAAGGATCCTGTCATATTGCATCACAACTCCTACCAAAACCATTTTCTTTCTCTTTGATGGCTCCTAAGAAACCCTTCTCCTGGCACTGTGGAAGGACTCTGGGGGGGGGGGAAGTCTTCCTATCTGGGGGAGACATAAAGATCTAAGCCCTTTCAGCACTATACAGTTAAAGCAGTGTTTAACCACTTTTAAGAGCCATAGCTTGCCCCGGGGCATCCTGGGAATTGACGTCTGTTAAGGGAGCTGAGAGTTGCTAGGAGACCCCTATTCCCCTCACAGAGCTACAATTCTCAGAGTTTCCTGGGAAGAAGGAATGACTGTTAAACCACTCTAGAAATTGTAGCTCTTGTTTGTCACTGAGCCTGACAGGTCTCTGGTCTAGAGTGGCAAATGGAGGTGGCCTCTGGTTGGTGACAACTTTATTAAGGAAGCAGCAGCCAGTTCACTTCCACACTGGACTAAAAAGACAAGCCCTTCTCCCAGAATCTCCTCTCCAAATTCCCCTCAGAATCCTCCTCAGAGAACATGGAGGGCGGGCCTTAGAGGAGTCCATTTCCTGATTCGTTATTTCCCCCCTTCTCAGCATTCTCACTGGCTCATGGGGATACCTGCCTCAGAGAACCAGACTTGAGATCAGCTTTTCATGCTTTGTCAAGCCCAGGAAGCAGGTTACACATGTGGATGTCAAAGCTATGCCTGTTCGGTCCATTCCATGGAGCTGAGAAAGTTGTTGTGGCCAAACGCTCACACCGTTATATGACCATTGTGCAAGAGGGTTTTAATTCTGACACAGGCCTCACTGGCACTTTAAGCTTAAAAGTGATTTACGAACAGCCCGACTGGATCAGGCCAAAGGCCATCTGGTCCAGCATCCTGTTCTCACAGTGGCCAAGCAGATGCCTGTGGGAACCCTTGCAAGCCAGACTCGAGCGCAAGAGCCCTCTCCCCATTCATGCTTCCCAGCAACAGGCATCCAGAGGCATTCTGCCTCTGATACTGGAAGTAGTACCCAGCCATCATGACTAGTAGCTATTGGTAGCCTTATCCTCCATGAACTTGTCTAACCCCCTTTTAAAGCCATCCAAGCTGATGGCCATCACTACACTTTGTGGAAGGCAATGTCTGTCATGACTCCCTCAGAGGACTCACCAGAGGATGAAGAAAGAGACCTCAGACCCAGGGGAAAGGATGAGCAGACAGGCAGCATAAGATGGCCCTCAGACCCCTGCTGGAACCCTCCTGTCAGATTTAGAGTAGGACCAGGAAGCTACTCCAACCCCAGCAGAGAGCAAACGCCAATGGGTCTTGGAACAACAAAGGCAGCTGGCCCATTTAAGAACCGCAAGCTCTTGCAAGGGGGAAGACTGATTGCAAACACCTGGCCTCAGATGCTGAGCTTAAAAGACAGTGAGTGGCTTGTGCTCTTGCTGGAAACAACATGAGACTCCCATGTCAGATAGTCACCAGCCCTGCTTGTGACCCCATGCCTTCAACCTCACCCTGTCTGATTGGATCTCTGGTACCTTGACACTTGGACTGCCCAAGGACTCGTCTGTTCTGCACTGTCTCGGCTCTTGCAATCTCTTTCAACGCTTGCTGTGTTTGCTGGCCACTCCTCCTCAACTCAAGCCTGACAGGTTTATGACCTGGCCACTGGCCGTTATCTGTTTATTACTTTATTGCTAATGTGAACTATTTCAACTTGGCTGGCAAAGACTGACAATTCCATAGTTTGACTATGTGCTATGTGAAGGGCCTCCTTTTGTCTGCCCTGAATCAGCTACACTGGATGGCTCCAATGGAACCTGGTCCTCCCTGGTCCTAAGCCTACACTCTAACCACTATACCACACTCTTTATCTGACCCATTCCCTGCCATGTTTATTTATTTTTTTATTTATTGCACATATACCCCACCTTTCTTTCATCATAGAAACCCAAGGCAGCATACATGTGACATGTTCCCAGGTCATTTTCCATCCAGGCACTGACCAGCCCCAAACCTACTTAGGTTCAGCAAGGTGGTGGCCTCCTGTGCCCTCAGACCATAGCCTGGGACCAATTTTCAACTTTCAAAGTGGTTTTCTTTTTTTGTTTTTGTTTTTTATAAGGAAATCACTGAAAGAACAGCCTGAACTGATATAGTTGCTCTGGTTGCTAGGTGACTGAGCATGCTCAGTCTGTTCTACAGCTGCAGTAGGTTCCTTTAAAAAAAAACACCTGGAAGTGCAAATATCTGTGTTTTCCCTGGTAGGATACAGGTGAAATACAAATCTTTGTTTGAGCAGTGTTAAGCTTTTGTGCGCAAGTTAGGAGGAAAAGAAAATAAGGGCACTGTTTGCAACAACATAAGAAAGGCCAACAGAATAGAGGACAGCAACCAGAAGTTGCTTGTCAGCCTACAGGAAATAAAATGGAGGAGGAGGGAGTGGGCATGGAGAGGAGAATGACTGACATATACACCTAAAAGCATCAGAGCAAAGTGTCTGCAAGCCCTAGGGATACGGAGTGAATATTTTTTTCCCTTCCTTTCATTGGATTGGGTTAGTGTAGGCTTACAGGGGGGAAACTGTGATAGCTTGTTTGCTAGAAACATTGTGTGAACCATGCAGAGTTAAAGGAGATGTGAATAGCACCAAACACACAGTACACCACTGTGTAGATGAGCCCCAAGATGCTGCACTAGATGGGCTCTTCCTATGTTCTTATTTTAAAAAGGAAGATGGGCGTTTTGTGCATGTTTTTGTAAATTGTATTTCACTGCTTGAATTTTATATTTGTGTTAATATTTGTGAGCCACCTTGGTGGGTTGTGTGGTTTTTTTGGCTTTTTTTTTTTTTTTTTTGCCAAAAGGCAACATAGAAATAAACTCTAACTATTAGGGCACAGCCAGTAAGGCTATATTTGTGGCATCAGGTAAGACCTGGAGGGTCTCAAGCTTAAGTGATCTGGTATCTGGCAAGCGGTTTACATTATATAAGCATGTAATGACATATTGGAACCATTATGTGTAGTTCTTTCCTGCTAATAAATCAGAATTACTTAGTATGAGGGAAAATACAGCACAGTATTTATGGGAGCCTGTTAACAGCCTGTGCACATGGCAATGTTAAAAGATTGCATTACTTTGTGAGAAAGAAATTGTGGTACGTTGGGGAGGGATTTAAAATAGCATGCCTTAGAAAATGATACAGGAGGAGATCCTGTGGGATTCAGTTTGATACAGAGCAATGGTGCATATGCACCAGCTGTGATTCGTTTGATGCAATAGACTCGGCTTTAAATAAAAGGTGGAAAGTGCAAACGCAAGTACCTCAGAGTCCAAACTGTAACAGGGATTTAGAATTATGTTATCTCCTGTTCTGCAGCATGGCAGCAACATCATGAACTGGGCGATAGCAAGGATTGGAAAGACAGGGATTAGGGAATAGTTCAGATAGCGAGCCCTTCTCCTAGGTTTTGCTGTCCTCAGATTTTCCTTTGCTTCTGATGATATAAGAATTAGTTTTGCTGCATCCCATGGACTAGCCACAGCATGGCACCGCAGAGATAAAATGTCCACCAGGCATGCTAAATTATGTTTTCCGTCAGACTAAAATATCTCAGGTAGCCGGGTTAGAAAACCTCCGTATGACATAGGAGCCTACCCAAATGCGTACCTCTTTGTTGCTGTCCTCTTCCTAGTTGTTTCCAATGAAAAGGGGAACAAGCTTCCTTTTTGCTAGCAGAGAGGAAGACATTATGAACATACAACATGGAGCAAGCTACATAATCTTAAAAGCCACAGATGGTTGGACTAATTTATCCTTTCAAAATATATATGATCTCATGCCAAAAAAAATTTTTTTTAATTTTTTTGCAGCAGTATGCCACTCTCTGAACAAACTCCTGGGCCACTTCAGCCTTCTACCTTATGATCGCTTCCATTCCAGACAACCTGTTTCTTGGGCATTCATCCTGATTAGTTTGCAGGGAGATTAGACAGTGTTGTCTATTTAATGAGCTTCCATCCTGCTGTTTGGGGGTTTTTTTGTGGGGAGGTTAAATAACATTGCCTCAAAGCAAGTGTTATCCCATACTTTCCAGAGCATTTCCTCTTCACTTGCCTTATTCCAAAATGTCCCATCTTCTAGGGAAGTGGGTTTGTTGCACACGACCAGGGGTGTAGTCATCCGGGGTCTCAGGGGGTCTTAGTCCCCTTGTATTTTGGGGAGCAGGGTCCCGGCAGAGTCTCTGTCTCCAGCATTGTACGAGGCAATCAGCATGAAAGAGGAGTGTTAGCCACTGAGAAGAGTCTTCTAACATGATTCCTTGTCCTCTCCTCCTGATTGGAGCCAATCAGAGTGAAAGGAGGTGAGTCAGCCTCTGAGAAGACTCTTTTCAGTAGCTAACACTCTCCCCTTTCATGCTTATTGGCTCCTAGGGATGTCTGTTGTTGTGGGAGAAAGTATTTACAAGGACCTCATTCTCAACCCAGCAGCAAAAAGGGGAGGGAGGGGCATGGCTGTGACTATCATGAAGGGACCCTGCAGTTACTTCTGAATTTGCCACTACACTACTGCGTAAGACCTCCCAATGAACTATAACTGTGTGACCTGAATTTGCTGGTATGTGGTTAAATCCTACTTGGAAATAGTGACACTTTCAAAATTTTGGAGGCTCTCAGTGCAGACTAATGTTCATTGGGAATGATAGGGCAGAAGGGAGGGAGGACAACTACAGGTAAAGCATCAGGGAGTGCTCTTGCGCTCAGGTTGTGGGCTTCCCAAAAGAAACATCTGATTGGCCACTGTGAGACCAGGATGTTGGACTAGATGGGCCACTGGCCTGATCCACTAGGATCTTCTCTTAAACAATGACTGCTAGAGCCAGAAGCATTGAGAGACAGAATAAACTACTTCAGGTTTTATCCCCATCCTCCTTCCTATGGAGTTCTACAAAAGCAACACAGAGACTAAGGAGAAGGAGGCTGACAGCCAGTGCAACCCCACCCCCTGGACTGGTTGTAAGTAGGGAGACAGGCAGATGGGGGCTGGATGATGGCTTATCCACATGGGAGCATTACTTCTTACTAAAGCTCTTTTTACCTCCGTCTTCTATTTGCACCATCCACAGTAAGGGCTTAATGCCAGCAGCAAACACGGTGTTTTCTATTCACACTGAGGGGAAGGATCAATCACGCAGTTTCCTAATGGCCATGCCCTCTAAGTTAACATTTCCACTACCTCTGGTTAACTGGCAACTGAGCACGCTCAGTTTGTTCTACCAGCTAGTTTCATTTTTTTAAAACAACAACAACCCAGAAGTGCGATCATTTGTATTTTCATTGGTACAATACAGGTGAAATACAAATCTTTGTTGGAGCAATGTTATGCTTTTGCACACAAGTTAGGGGAAAAGAAAAATAAGGCACCGTTTGCAGCAACATAAAAAAGGCTTGCAGAACAGGGGAGAGCAGCCAGAAGTTGTTTGTCAGCACACAGGAAATGAAATGAACAAAGAGAGGAGGAGGGAGTGGGTGTGGAGAGGGGAATGATTGACACACCCATCTAAAAGCATTGGAGCAAAAAATCTGTAAGCACTAGAGATACAGAGTGAAGACTATTTTTCCTTCCCTTTTCGTATTATCAGTGGATTGGGTTAGTATGGATTTACGGGGGGAAACTGTGCAATAGCTTCTGTTTGCCCATAACGTCATGTGAACCATGGGAATTAAAGGGGGACGTGAGTAGCACCAAACACACACTAAACTACCATGTAGCTGAGCCCTGAGCTTGGAGAGGGCAGTCCCCATTCCCAGGGCTGGTGCCAAAGGGTGGCCAAGCCAAGCCCTGGCCAAGGGCCCCTGAAGGGTCCCTCCATAGGGTGTGGGGGTAGTGCTCCCCTTCCGCAATCCTCGGCAGGATCAACTCTCGACCCTGCCGCAGATCGCAGAGACGGAGCTCCCAGCCCCTGCCCCTACAGACTGTGCGGACCCATGGCACCTGCCCGCTCCGCCTCCCTTTCTGTGAATGCCCTGCATGCTGCACACACAGCTACCATCAACCAAGATGGCAGCAGAGGCTTCTCTAGGGCTGATGCCCCTACCACCATCCTGACTGATGGCAGGCATGTGTGCAGAAGATTTTGGGAGGTGGCCCGGGAAAGGGTGTTCTCTATGGTAGTTCCTAAGTTGTGGAACTTCCTCCTCACCAAGGTGTGACTGGGAACTTCACTGTACAGTTTGGGGCAAATGCTGAAGACACACTTCTTCACCCTGGCCTTTGACATCTACGATGAGTAGTAGTAGTAGTATACTCTTAAGTGTAGTTGATGACCTCAAGGACCAAACTGGGAAAGTGCACTTTAGTGTTTCACATTTAATTAGTGATAAGCGCCTCCCCTAACACAAGGCACAGGGAAATGTTTGCCAGGGGCAGGAGCCTACCTGTAGTGCTATTGGCAAGGCAGGGCACTCTTATTGCATTGCTAGAATATCCAAACACTTGGAGACATTCTGGTTCTTCGCTAGGAAGTGTTTATTGTCACTGTCTGGAAAACCGCAAGTGAAGCTGCCTGCACTATGCAGCTGAAGCAGTATCATAACCACTTTAAAATGTCATGGCTTCCTCCAAAGAATCATGGGGGCTGTAGTTTGTTAAGGGCTCTGTTAGAAGACCCTTGTTCCCCCCACAGAGCTACAATTCCCAGAGTTCTCTTGGGAGAGGGATTGACTAATAAACCACTCTGACACTTGTGGTGAGTCAAACTCGTGGTGAGTGGCTGGACAGGGTGGCCCTGCTGGAGAGGAAGTGACGCACAAGCTGCCAGAGGATAAAGGTGTGGCAGGCAACACATATAGAGGGGTTTCCAAGCATTATATTAGAGGGAAATGCTCTGCAAATGCATAGAAAATCTGCATACAAATATGTATCAGGATACATTCAGATTTAAATACTGTTGAATTTTCGTCAAGACTTTTTTTATATAAAAACATCACAAACTGATGTGGAAATGTGGAGAACTGAAGATGTAAAAAATGAGTAACTGGGAGAAATAAAAAATGGCAGATTCAGATCTGCCCATCCCTAGCGGCAACTGGGCATACAGCAACTATTTATTTATTTAATTTGTGTACTGCTTCATATTTATTTATTTATTTATTTTATTTCATACTTGAAAAGAAGCCTCTAAGTGTTTACAGTGTTGAAAAAAAATCAAACAAAATTACACATTTAGAACAATACAAAACATTTAAAAGAAATCATTGTAAACATTAACATCTTAACATTAACAATAAACATAATAAAAACCAAATTACACATTTCAGACAATACAAAACATTTTTTAAAAATTCTTAGAATCACAGAATAGTAGAGTTGGAAGGGGCATATAAGGCCATCGAGTCCAACCTCCTGCTCAATGCAGGATCAAAGCATTCCCGACAGATGGCTGTCCAGCTGCCTCTTGAAGGCCTCCAGTGTCGGAGAGCCCACTACCTCTCCAGGTAATTGGTTCCATTGTCATATGGCTCTAACAGTTAGGAAGTTTTTCCTGATGTCCAGTCGAAATCTGGCTTCCTCTTACTTGAGCCCATTATTCCGTGTCCTGCACTCTGGGACGATCGAGAAGAGATCCCGGCCCTCCTCTATGTGACAACCTTTCATGTACTTGAAGAGTGCTACCATATCTCCCCTCAGTCTTCTCTTCTCCAGGCTAAACATGCCCAGTTCTTTCAGTCTCTCCTCATAAACAGTAATATGAACAGTAATATAACCTAAAACAACTTAACATAATAAATCATAATCACCACTAACAGATGAAAACACAAATATAGCAGGAAGGCAAACAACCCCACCCCCCAAACATACAAGTGTGTGTGTATACAGGTAGCAGCACCATCCCAATTCTGCTGCCACCACCAAGGAAAGGGAACAGTTAAATCTCACCTGGAATCCTGTAAATGTGATTGTTGACCTAGCCTCAGAAACGTTATAATTACTCTTGAGAGGAACGAGAGCAGTCATCACAAATTCCAAGTGATTAGCCTTAGGCCAAGGAAAGGAAATAGGGGCTTATTTTCACTGCCAGTATCGGTTTGGGGCCCGAGATCTAATTGCCGCTTTTGGAAATTATGAAAGCACCTAAAATTACTTCTTACAAACCTCTGCATGCTGAGAAAACAGGAGATGGTAATGTGAACCTTTGGTGTTGCTTCAGTTTGAAGGGTGGCAGACATATGGCATGAGTTACCTGGGAGATCTAAGCAGACTTATTTCTTTTAATAATAAATTACACATAAATTAAATTTTATTATTATTATTTTATTTTAAATAATCATAATAAAAAGAGCATGAATTGGGTTCAAGAAAGAACAGGTGAGAAAACTCCTAAGGTTTTTAGTATCAATGCAGCTCTTAGTATCAATACATATGGCAAATTGGCTATGCCTGATAGTCAACTCATCACTGCAACAAGGCCACTTACCGGAATATCTGAAACAAGCAATTATAACACCGTTACTTAAAAAACCTTCTCTTAATGCAACTCTTTGTGATAGTTTCCGCCATTTATAAGTAAAGTAATCGAACGAGTGGTGGCGGCGCAGCTACAAAGTTTCATAGACACCAATGACCACTACGACATCTTTCAGTCAGGTTTTAGACCTCATCACGGGACTGAAACAGCCTTAGTGGTGTTGGTTGATGATTTACGACTTGAATTAGATAAAGGTAATGTGACCTTACTAGTCCTATTGGATCTGTCGGCCGCATTTGATACTATTGATCATGACATCCTTTTGAACCGCCTTTTCGAGATGGGACTACGAGGCACTGCTCTACAATGGCTTCGCTCTTTCCTAGAAGGTAGATTTCAAAGAGTTGCTCTTGGGGATTTTCTCTCAGAGCCCTGGCCATTGCGATATGGGGTTCCCCAGGGATCTGTTCTCTCCCCAATGTTGTTTAACATATACATAAAACCATTGGGCCGTATTATACGCAAATTTGGAATTTCCTACCACCAATACGCTGATGATACGCAACTCTACTGCTCATTTCCACCAGATGTCAAAGGGGCTGTTCATCCTCTGAACCAATGCTTGGCAGCAGTTCAGAATTGGATGAATAGTAATAAACTAAAACTTAACCCAGACAAAACAGAGGTTCTATTAATCGGACGAGATTCCCTTCAGGAAAATGAAAATCTCCCCTCATTAGATGGGATTTTACTTCCCCTGAAGGCACAAGTCCGTAGTTTAGGCATCATTTTAGATTCAGCCCTAACCTTGGAACCTCAAGTCGCAGCAGTCTCTCAGAGTGCGTTTGCACAACTAAAATTAGTCAGCCAACTTCGTCCTTTCTTGGGACTATCCGATCTACGGAAAGTAACGCAGGCCCTTGTAACATCACGATTGGATTATTGTAATTCCCTTTATGTCGGCCTTCCTGTCAAAAGCCTTCGGCCGCTTAAGCTGGTTCAGAGAACAGCGGCACGGATGCTAACAGGAGCTGGTCCTCGAATGCATACCACGCCTCTCTTATATCATCTACACTGGCTTCCTATCAGATTTCGTAACCAATTTAAGCTATTGACTTTAATTTTTAAAGCTTTACACAATCTGGCACCATCTTATCTATCCAATCGTATTTGTGAATATACATCTCACCGTCCATTGAGATCCATTGTTGAATGTACCTTGATTATTCCTTCAACTTTTACAATCTGTAAATTGGGCACTAGGAAAAAAGCTTTTTCAGTAATAGCCCCTAGCATGTGGAATGCCCTTCCACTAGAGATATGGCTTTCTAACTCCCTTTTAGATTTTCGTCGTCATGTTAAAACATTTTTATTTTGCCAAGCTTTTAATTGTTAAATATTTCCACTTTACTTAATTTTAATTTTTGCCAAGTTTTCAAAATGTATACATTTTTATCTTATTACTAATGTTTAACGGATTGAATTCACTGAACGAAAGCGGGTTATAAATTGGCAAATAAATAAAAATAAATAAATATGCAGCGCATCTCTTAGTATCAATACATATATGGAGTGGGACTCGGTTGCCCTTTCTCACAGTGGGGATACACTGGAAGGTCTTACGTAAATGTTGGACTCTGTTCTCAATAACCTTTCAGGGCTGTCCTGACAACTCTGATTTTCAGCATGATTTGCAACAGTGTTTCCCACGTGTGCATGCAACTAAATCAAAATGTTTGCCATTGCAAAGGGGCTTTTCCTAGCCAAAACCAGCTGTGAGTGAGGACAGCATGGTGTTGCCACAGATGGCCTTCATTTAAAGGGATCTCCACCATCCTCAAGTTGAATGCCTTTGACTCCAGTATATGCCCCCTCCCTGATGGTCTTTCGCTGGGCCTTAAAGACCTGGCTATTCAGGCAGGCCTATGGGATTGCCGGGGCAGATTAAGGTTATAGTGTATTAATTGAAAGATGTTTTAGATGATTGTTGACTGTATTTGTATTATATTGTATTTTATATTGTTGTATGTCGCCCAGAGTGTCCGTTAATTCGGACAGATGGGCGACTAATAAATAAAAAAAATTATTTTATTATTATTATTATTATTATTATTATTATTATTATATCAGAATCCCACCTCACTCCCTCAGAACATATAACATAGAATGTGATTCAGGGCCACAAAGACATAACAAAAATAGCAAAAAGCCTTGTGGCACCTTAGAAACTTAACAGATTTATTATGGCATAAACTTCCATGGACTAGAATCTACTTTCTCAGCTGTATGAAGTGTGATCCTCAATAGGCAGGTGTGTGTATACACACATGCACGCATACACGCACACACATATACATATGGGCATAGAAGGGGGGAACATGGAATTGTAAATGCTGGGGCCACATGCTATGAAATGCAAAAAGGACACGCCTGTGACCATTCTAGGTAAGCAAAACAGCAGCAGTATTCACTTACTATGTAACAGATCTTGAAGAGGTTTACATAAAAAAAAACACAGGCATATAAGTATACAATTTCAACAATTTAACAAAAACAAATGCAAAGTACATAGATATACATCATATCGATATTCTGTATGTCATAATAATCATCTATCAATATAAATTCTAAAAAAGAAATATATATATATATATATATATATACAGGTGTGTAAATCACTTATTAAACATAAATCAAGCTCTCAAAAACATTGTGCCCACACAACTACTGTCACAATCTCTCATCTTCATCAGCCACTGGTAATAATACTATCATGTAGTTGTTTTGAATGTTTTTAATAAATGCAGTTGTTTTATTGTGAAATCACTTCAATATGCTGCATAGGAAGGGGCCCATAAAAGAAATAAATCATTATTATCTTAGCTTTGCTGTGTTGTTTGTTTATTTATCTGAGTAATTTATAGGCCACTTATTTATTTATTTATTTATTGCATTTATATTCTGCTCTTCCTTCCAAAGGAGCATAGGGTGACAAACATAAAACAATTTAACAAAAAGAAGAAAAAACATACTGAAAATTGTTTAAAACATTCCAAAAACACAATTACAATTAAAAACATTCTAAACCCCAGAAATATTCTAAAACACAGCTTAAAAACAGCCTTTCATTAGTGATCTTCAAGTTGCCAGGAATAGTCCTCTCCGGCCATCAAATGCCTGGGTAAACAAGCATGTTTCCAAATTCTTCCTGAAAGTTAATAGTTATGGAGACACACACATCACTGGGGACCAGGCATTCCACAAATGGAAAGCCACCACTGTAATGTGAGTAGGAACTCAAGTGAATTAGATATAGTTGATGGGGGAATCAGTTGGGAGAGGGACCTGTAGGAAAGCAAAAGCAGAGCTCTTGGTTATGCTGCAACAGACTGTTAAGTAAAGTTTGTTCCTTCTAACGAGTCTTTGTGATTCATTTCAACTCTTGCAAATATTACAACCACTAAGAAGGCCCTGTTCCGGATCAGAGCCAACTGGGCAACACTTGGTGGCAGCAACACCTACAAGGCCTCACCTGCCGATCGCATGGTCCAAGATGGTTGATACTGGGGAAGGCACTCTTTTAGATACTTGGGTCCCATGCCATTTAGGGTTTTATATGCTAGGACTAACACCTTGAATTGGGCCTGGTAGCTCACTGGCACCCAGTGCATCTCTAAGTATCAATACATATTGAAGCAGTTTGCATTAAAATAAATTCTAAGTACATAAGTACACAATAAACACAGTTTCAACTATTTAAGAAGGGGAAATGCATAGATATGATGCAGCACAATATCTATCTGTATATGTATCAATGATCATATCGATACAACTAGTGGTGGCTGGTCTGTTAGGGTGAACAGGGCACTGACCCACTAACCTCAGTCAGCCCTCACTTACCTGCCTTCTTACTTATGTCCATTAGGTGACGATGCCTTTCAGCTTCCTTCTTAATCTCAATTTTGTTCTTGTAGAACTCGGCAGGGAGGAGGAGGAGGGCAAACCCAGAACTGGTTGGCTTTGTCATTGGCTCTGGCACCACCTACTGTTGGGCTTCTTGCCTTCTGCCCTCCCATTCCCAATGGGCATCAGTCACTATTGAACTTAAGTCAGTTTCTGGTTTCAGCTCTGGTGGTCCCAACCTCAAACCCCACATTTCTCCTCAAATTCCACTATGGAGAAGTTGCTTTGGGACTTCGCCCTCACTCAGGATTGAACTAGGCTTCGTGTCCAAGTTCATAGCCCATACAGTGATGCTACACTTCTCTTTGTGCTTTCCCATTAAGATGGAAGGCTGTTCAGTTTTGCCATCTGTGCTTATTTTTGAAGGAGCAGATGACGAAGAGGCGCCAGGGAAAGGTGACATTTTCATAATTAAGAATCCTACCCCTCTTCCTTTCCTTCCCATTACAAAATATTCCCAACAGGGATGCCAGTTTTTCAGCTAGAACATTAAAAAAAACCAGACTACCAGAACTGGTTAGTTTTTTTTTTTTTAAATGCTGCAATTGTCAAGTTGAGCGTACTGGAAGAGGTGCTGCAGTGTAACTGTAATCTGCCGAATCTTTACTATTAATCACTCTTTAATGAGAGTAAATTGAATTTCCAGGCACACATTAATAATGGATGTATGAATTAACTCTTAGGAACCAACTCATGATGGCGTCATGGTATGGTGATCATTGTAGACTAGCTAAACATTAGAGATTGTTCCTGGACTGTGCCAAAGAATGAACAAGAAACAGAAATTAAGGCTTTAGGTATCTGAATGCACTCTGAAATGCGTATTTTGAGACAAATTACATTGAGAAGTACACATTTTGAGAGACAAGGTGTTTAGAAATGCATGTTTTGAGAGAAAATACATGGAACGATACAAATTTAAATAAAAGTTAAAAGTTAATTTTCATGCAACAATAAGAATAATGATAGGATTTTTTATCTGCCTTTCATCATATGGTCCCAGCGCAAGTTACAACAATATAGCCATCAAGCATCTTGGGCCCTACAACTGGCAGGTGAGCCCTTATTGGTGGTGCCACCACTGGGAGCTGCCCAGTTGGCGCTGACCTACAACAGGGGCTTTTCAGTGGCAGTTCCCATTTGTGGAATGCCCTCCCTGGTGAAGTGGTCTTGGCAACCGTGAGACATTTCTTAACTGTTTTTTTATTTTTTTAAAAAAAGTTTTTTAAAAAATTGATATGCTAGTCATCCTGGGTTCCTTCAGAAGGAAGGGGGCATAAAAAAAAACAACAACAACAAAAATAAAATACAAGACTAAAATCTATTAAAGCAATTTCCAATCAGAATACCCTTATGGCAGAATATATATAATGATGATGCCCATTGCACATCCGTGGGGAGGGAATTTCACAAGTTAGGGTCTGCCACAGAAAAAGTCCTCTCCCAAGCCACCACTCCCTGCACTTCTCAGGGTGGCAGAACTACCAAGATGGCCCCTCTGCCAATTGGTAGGGAAAGATGTAGCCTTTTTAAAAAAACAAAACAGAGATTAATGCAGAAATGGAAAAGAAGAGACAATGATCTCATACAAAAGTGAAACAGACTGGAAGTAGACAGATTTGTCCATCCCTAACAGAAAGAGGACGTCCTTTACGCTGATTAGCAGGCCCCAAGCTAGACCTTCCATTTACAGAGTCTTAAAACGGCACTGGAGGCTGGTCAGTTAGAGCAACTGGGACAGAGCCCCACCAGCCCAGCCCCCATCTGCCTGCCTTATACTTATAGCCAGTTCGGGGGGGGGGTTTAGCACTGGGTGCCAGCTTCTCCTTATTTCCAATGTTGCCCCTGGTAGAACTCAGCAGGGGGAATGATAGGCATAGTTGGCTGTGCCTGGCTCTGGTTCCAACCTACCGTTCGTCTCCCTACCTTGGGCCCGGTCCCAGTGGCCAACACCCACCATTGCATGTTGGTGTCTTTATTCAACTATAATCCAGAGACCCCATGTGGCGCAGTGTTTCAAATGCCAGACAAGGCCTAGGGAGACCCAGGCTCAGTAACCCACTCAGCCACCTTAGCCATAGAGCTTGGAAAAGTTACTTTTTTGAACTACAACTCCCATCAGCCCAATCCAGTGGCCATGCTGGCTGGGGCTGATGGGAGTTGTAGTTCAAAAAAATAACTTTTCCACACTCATAAAGCTCATTGGAAGTCCTTGGGCCAGTCACTCTTGTTATTTCCCTGCTAAGGTTGCACATAGCAGTCAGCTTAACAGTGGATGCACACAGTAGAGCAGTCATGCTGAAGCCACGATGAACCAAGATGGATGACACTCTTGTGCTGCGCGTGCCACTTTTGGTTGGAAAACTGCTTGGATTTCCAAGCCAGATTTCGACTGAACAGCAGGAAAAACTTCCTAACTGTTACAGCAGTACAATAGTGGAACCGATGACCTAGGGAGGTGGTGGGCTCTCCAACCCTGGAGGCCTTCAAGAGACAGCTGAATAGCCACCTGCCAGGTAAGCTTTGATTTGGATTCCTGCATTGAGTAGGTGGGTTGGCCTCAGTGGCCTTCTAGGCCCCTTCCAACTCTATGATTCTTTGATTCTATGGGTGTCTGCAAAGCATTGTTACTTTTTCTTCTTTTCTAGCAGCTATTCGTTCTGCCCTGCTTTTGCGTGCTTTGCCCAAGCAACCGTATTGCTTCAAGATATTTTCTACGTTATTTAAGTTGCTGTAATTCCAGTATATTATTTTTGTTTTATTGTCTATCAGTCCATTATCTCAGAATACCATGAAGCCTTGTACATCAATAAACCAGTGTATTCATTTCAGTTACAAGTTCTGAGTGAGTCATGGATTGTGTTTTTCTCTCTATTCCAGTGGGTTTGAGGATCCAACAAGCGCTGATGCATAGGCCAGAATTTGGCTTGGAGGGGATGATAGGATCTACTAATTAACGGTTAGTATCTAATTAGCAATGCTCAGTTTAACCTACCTTACGTTAAGTGTGCATAAGTAAAATACAAAAATGCATTATATTAGGATAAATTGCTTGCACAAATATGTACATCAGTCAAAACTGAATACAAAAATGTATTTTTGTGAAATTCTCACTAAAATGCTGAAGAATTTTCATGAGGGTTTTTAAAAAATCGCAAATTGCTGCAGAAATGTGGAGAACTGAATTTAAGATTTTGAAAATGAGAAGGTAAGAGAACCAAAATTTACAGATCCTTCCACCCCTATTTGTGAGGAGGTTATACAGCAATGAGCATTCATTCTGATTTGCTTGTGGGCTGTTATACATCTTTAAGTTTCTTGGTATGTGCTTGAATCCCTCTAGCAAAATGCTCAATCTCTTTAGCCAGACTGACTCCATTACTGAATTAGAAATATTTATTTAATTATGCAGCAGCGCCCCCTGAAGTGTGGAGGATGAATCAAAGGTTACATTTTATCCTCCAGCCCAAGATAACCCTAGGATGGTGTTCTTCAACCTTGGGTTCCCAAATGTTGATGGACTACAACTCCCATCATCCCTGATTATTAACCAAGCTGTCTGGGGATGATTGGAGTAGTAGTTCAGCAACATCTGGGGACTCAAGGTTAAAGAACAGTGCAAATAAAACCTTATATTTCTTGGGCAACCCCAGTTCAGATCTCATGTTTTGGGTATTTGTACTTTGCTGTGATAAGGTCTGATCCCAATTTTATTTGTTTTATTTTATTAATTAATTTATATTAATATATTTTTCCTCCAAGGAGCTCAAGGCAGTGTACATAGTTGTACACACACACACACACACACACACAATTTTATCCTCACAACAACCCTGTGAGATAGGTTAGGCTGAGAGATGCTGACTAGCTAAAGGTCACCTTGTGAGGTTCATGGCTGAGTGGGGATTTGAACCCAGGACTCCCAGGCCCTAGTCCAACACTCTCACTACTACACCATGTTGACTCTTTTGGTTTTAAAACCAGTAACCGGGCAACTTGCTGCATAACTCACCTAGGACATGTTCATTCCACAGCATTTTGAACTTTATGAAAATCAAAATCTGTATTACCACTATTATTTTAACTTGCAGAAACTGGAAAGCATGTTTGAAGGGGGAGAAGACAGCAAAGCACAGCTCTTCCAAAATGTCCAGTGAATGTAGTAAGTGCAGGCTTTATTTAGGAAAATAAAAAAGAACTTAACGAACACATTATGTTTCTGAAGCAATTCTGCAAAGAGATATGGCTAGGAAAAAATCATCTTTCAAATAGGAAAAAAAAGATGGTTTCGAAAAATCAAAATAAACCCTTGGAGATGAAATGTCCTTTTAGAAACATTGAGTACAAATCTTTCCTCCTTACTTGTCCTGTGTTGCCATCTGTTGGACAATTTTGCACATTGCCCCTTTAACCTATGAGCCATTCCCATGAAAAGGTACAACTTTGTACAAGCACAGCTTGGCTGCGTACACACCGTACATTCAAAGCACATTTAAAACCCTCTGTCAAGAATCCTGGGAGCTGTAGTTTACCTCTGACAGAGCTACAGTTCCCAGCACCCTTAACAAGCTACAGTTCCCATGATTCTTTGTCGGGGGATGTGGATGCTTTAAGTGTCTGGTGCTGTTATGTATGTGTCCTGATTATTTAAGAGGGCTGTGCTTAACTATACTGTTCACAGTGTTTTGTATTCAGACGTATGGTTGCCACCTTTTTGTATCAGCCCACTCATGTACTTTCAACAGTAACCTTTCTCACGCACAAAAATTAGCAAAAATCAATCAGGTGTCTTGGGGCACCTTAACCGTCTGTACATTTCTGCCTTTCCTTTCCTTCTAACATCACTGACTACAATTCTCCTCCACCACTAACCATGAATATGCACACCTGCAACTCAGGATAACACTCCAAGCATCTGATGAAGTGGACTCTAGTCAACAAAAGCTTATGCCGTAGTTGTTGGTGGTGCTGTTGTTATATTTATATTCCACCCTTCCTCCCAAAGAGAGCCTAGGGCGGCAAACGGATGATAGAATAACAAAAACATATTTAAAATATAATTAAAAACTTATTTAAAAAGCAATTCCAA
Source organism: Rhineura floridana (assembly GCF_030035675.1). NCBI lineage: Eukaryota > Metazoa > Chordata > Lepidosauria > Squamata > Rhineuridae > Rhineura > Rhineura floridana. The sequence goes on from NC_084484.1 coordinate 179,217,368, forward strand.
CACAGACACAGACTGGGATAAGGTCTCTACTTAAAAGGCTTGTTGAAAGAGGAAGGTCTTCAGGAGGTGCCAAAAAGATAATAGTGATGGTGCCTGCCTAATATTTAAGGGGAGGGAATTCCAAAGGGTTGGTGCCACAACACTAAAGATCTATTTCCTGTGTTGTGCTGAACAGACTTCCTAGTTCAATGCTATCTGCCTGTGGCCATCACCTGCAGAGCGCAGTGATCGACTGGGTATATAAGGGGTGAGGTGATATTTCAGGTATAATACATTTGTTAGTCTTTAAGGTACTACAAGGTAAGATATTTGCTGTAAAAGACTACGGGCTTATCCACCTGGTTGGCCACTGTGAGAACAGGATGCTGGACTAGATGGGCCACTGGCCTGATCCAGCAGGCTCTTCTTATGTTCTTATGTTCTTATCCACATGGGAGCATTACTTTGTACTAAAGATGCTGTTTTTACCTCTGTTTTCTATTTGCACCGTCCACAGCAAGGGCTCAGTGCCAGCTACAAACACGATGTTTTCTATTTACACTGAGGGGAAGGATCAATCAAGGATCAAGAAGGCAGGTAAGTGAGGGCTGACTGAAATTAGTGGGTCAATGCCCAGTTCACCCTAACAGACCAACTACCACTAGTTGTATCAATATGATCATTGTTATATATACAGATAGATATTGTGCTGCATCATATCTATGCATTGCCCCTTCTAAATTTGTTGAAACTGTTTATTGTGTACTTATGTACTTAGAATTTATATGAAATGAATGAAGGGAGAGAATGGGCATGGAGAGGGGAACGATTGACACATCCACCTAAAAGCATCGGAGCAAAGCGTCTGCAAGCACTAGAGATACGGAGTGGAGATGCTTTTTCCTTCCCTTTTCATATTATCAGCGGATTGGGTTAGTACGGATTTACAGGGGGAATACTGCATGATAGCTTCTGTTTGCCAGTAACATCATGTGAACCACGCGAAGTAAAAGGGGATGTGAGTAGCACCAAACACACACTAAATCAACATGTAGATGAGCCCTAACATGGCTACTCTTCTGGAAACTGTAGCATTAATATAAAACGAAACTTCTAGTCACTGACCCAGGGAATTGACCGGCCATTGTCCATTCCCCATGATAACTTCCTGTCATCTGCCTCAGCCTTCACCACTTGTTATCCTCCAGATGCTCCCATCAGCCCTAGCCAGCGCATCTGGAGGTCACCAGGGTGACAAGAGCGAATCCACCTGAAAGTGGAAGATATCTTTGCCCTATGGTAGATACAGAGAGGTTTGATTTATTCTTCTGCATGAACACACTGCCACCCCTCCATCTTCTTGTCTCCCCCCAACCCATCCCTGTTCCCCCCTCACACTCCCACCCACCCCTCCCTCTACTCTCTGGTAGTACCTTTCTCCTGATCAATAGCACTGCTGCTTCCTTCACTTTCTGGAAGGCATAAAGCACCCTGTGGGTATTTTGTACATAACAGGCCCATTTCGGGCGCTAAGAGAGTGGCGCTTGTAATCGCCGGCAGAAAGCACCTGACGTGTGTGCAGCCTCCCTGCTTTTACAGTAATTCAATCCTAAATATAACGCTTTGTGATTACAGGTGTCATTAGCGGCACAATGTAGACACAGCCATTTGGTGAGCACTTTCAGGAACCGTGTGCAGGGTCTGAATGCTGGCAATCTAATGCGCTCAGTCAGTTCCTCTGGCTAATCAATAAAGGGTGAAATCAAGAGCCATTTTATGTCTTCATGTTTCTCCCCACCACCACCTTTGTCTCCAGGGAAAGGAGTAATGCAAAATGACATTACCGTTCCCACCACCAAAGGCTGTATTCACAAAACCAGCTTTTGCACTTGTGGTGTCTTTTCCGAACAGTGAGAGACAGACTGCACACACACTGTACATTTAAAGCACATTTAAAGCATACAGCTTCCCTCAAAGAATCCTGGGGAGTGTACTTTACCCCCTCACAGAGCTACACTTCACAGCACCTTTAACACAAACTAAAGTACCCAGGAAGTTGTGTGCTTTAAATGTGCTTTAAAAGTGTGGTGTGGAGTACACAGCCAGTCTGGATCTGTTACCTATTCGTGAGGGCAGGAGCTGTGTTCTACATGGGCTGTAGGTTAGTGTGGGCTGGTGGTCACAAGGTGCTCCTTTGCCTCCTCTTCCCATTTCCTATTCTCTCCCTCCCTCCCTCTTTTCCCTTGCCTCAAATCAGGGCTCTGGTGGCTTCAGAGTTTTCCTGGGTGGTTGATCAATTCTGCTTGCCCTGATAAGTGAATGAGGTGATAACAGGGCTTGCAACTGTTTGTGACAAAGGAAGCATAGACAAAGCCATATTCTGTTATGTTCAGCTGGTCATAATAAATTGGGTAATATATATTGCTTTTTTGGGGCTAAAAACTGAGGTGTCAGTACTCGTAACATGATAAAAGTGTTATGGGTGCCAGCAAAAGAAAAGGGAGTGGGTTGGCACGGACAGCAAATAAAGAGGTGACCGTGCTCTGTACCAGTGAGAAGCATCACAAAACAGCACTCTGTGTGTTCGCGCATGTGTGTATACACGTACATATACCTGTATGAACAAAGCTATAACAGGCTATGGGAGCTGTTTCTGCTCAGTCCTTGTGCCTCTAGCATCCCCTAGCGGCTCAGACTGTCATCACAGATCACAATGTGACAACAGATACATAGATAGATGGAAAAATGGAAATGGAGTGCCTTCAAGTTGATCCCGACTTATGGCGACCCTATGAATAGGGTTTTCATGATAAGTGGTATTCAGAGGGGCTTTACCATTGCCTCCCTCTGAGGCTAGTCCTCCCCAGCTGGCTAGGGCCTGCTCAGCTTGCCACAGCTGCACAAGCCAGCCCCTTCCTTGTCCGCAACTGCCAGCTGGGGGGCAGCTGGGCTCCTTGGGACTATGGCACTTGCCCATGGCTGCACAGGTGGCAGGGCACGTCACCCCTGAGCTACTCACTGTGGGGGTGATCTTTAGCTGGCCCTTGACACCCAGAAGACGCGAGTGGGGATTTGAACTCACAGACTCTGGACTCCCAGCCAGGCTCTCCTCCCCACTGTGCTATACCAGATAGATAAGATAAGATAAGATAAAATAAAATAAAATAAAATAAAATGATTAGATTAGATTAGATTAGATTAGAAAAGAAAAGAGATGGATGGATGCATGCATGCATGCAAAGCTGCAGTGGGCTATGGATGCTGTCATGGAGAGTTCCAGCACTTCAAAATGTAGCACTACACCACTAATTAAAAAAAAGTACTCTACTCAGATCAAAAATAAAAGGAGACAGCACCTATTTGTTATAAAATCCATTTAAACAAATTAATCTATACCTGTTTCATGACTGTAAACATCCATACATTCAGTTTGGTATGGGTGGCTTTGTGTGGGGGAAAGATAAATCTAAATAAGGTGCAAACAATGTATAATGCACTATGGCTTGCAAGTTAGGTTTATCTTGATTTCTCCTCTTTTCCGTAGGCCACCCATTGCAAGTGTAATTGGTTTATGCAGTTTTATCCAATTCAAGTTAAAAAAAAACCACACAAATAACCCCCTAAGTAAATTGTTTCTCTCAAGTCCCATCCATAAATACAAAGATCTTTTTCCATGCACTCTCTGTGCTCTGTCCAGACACCATGACCTTCTCCTGTTCTCCTCTTTCTCGAATTCCCGATCCAGCCAGGCCCTTCCTCCTCTGTTCTCCTCCTTTTCCTTTCCTGGGGGCTCCTCCAGACTGGTGGTTTTTACAGGTGTGTTCTGTCACGTCCTTGACGCACTAATGGTGAGTTTATACAGTACTGTACTGTCTTCACATCATTCCACTTTATCGGGGATGCTTCCCGAATGTTGCTGCATTATTGCTGCCTGAAGGGGCAGTCTTGTGCAACTGCATAGCAAAAGCAGGACCAAAATAGAAATCGGAACACTTGTGGTATAAAAAGATAAAGGATTTCAGCAGGAAGTTACGGGACGTGCACTGATTGCAATGGAAACAAAGCAGTATGCCTACGTTGAAGGTTTTGCAGGTGCGAAGAGTATTGAAAGCGGGATTGCATATAACCATCCTGATACCATCATGAACACAAATCATCATGAATGCATAATAACAAGGATGTCTGGAGGATTCTGGATCAGCACTAACCCCACATCCCTGCCTCTACCTGTCTTTCAGGATTCCCATTTAATCCTCAGCACCCAATTTCTAAAATAAACCTCAGGGCTACATTCACACTAAGAATCACTCGTTTGAAATTGGCTGGTCTTCTTCCATAACCCCAGAGAAATAGATACTGATCTTGGTTAAGGACTGTAGCTCAATAGTAGAGAGCACAAGCTTTGAATGCAGAAGTTCCCAGGTTCAGTCCCTGGCATCTCTAGTTAAAAGAAGTAAAGGAAAAAAGACAAAAAATGTTGCCAGGATAGGGAAATAACAAGATTTCTGGCTACAAATAATAGTTACAGAGATCAATGCATCTTGCAATAAAGAACAAATTAATTCAGTTTTTGAAATTCAGTTTGGACTAATCTCCCTTTCAGTGGAGTTAAAAAATCTACTATCAAACAAAGTTGGATCATCAGTTGACCAGATACTACGTTAATGAAGTGTCAGACAGGACAGAATTAGTAGCAAACTGCAAACAAATGTGCACTAGGTAGCTTACAATTCAGCCTGCTTGGCATTTAAATATCCACTCCCCCATCCAATATACACAAACGGTTGGTTTTGATTAGCAAGTTAATTTCCATCTATATACATTTTAACCATCTGTTTAACAACCAAATGTGCCTTTCAAGCTTGCAGTTTTTGACATTCAAGAGTTAACATTTCATCTGTAGTCAGCATCACTGTTAAAAAACTTCCATTTCTACTCCAATGGATCCTCCGTATTTAACAGTAGAGACAGGTGGCTCCGATGTCAGTGGGCCACTGAATCTGCTCCGGGTTTTAGTCGAAACTTTCAAAGAGCTGTGAGGGAGATTACATTGATATATTGTAGTAATTAGCCCAAGGTTACCCAGTGAGCTTCATGGTGGAGGGGAGATTCGAACCCAGGTCTGACACTCTTAACCACGGCAGCACAGCAGATCTGTATGCTGTCAGCATAGAGCATGGGATCTGCATGGTTATAAGAAAGATTTAATGTTGGGTGTACTACCATCATATTGGTGCTGTTTCTATAGGAAAGGCACCTGGTCCTGCCACTTCACTGTTTGCAGCCAAGGGAATAAATTTATTTATTTATTTTTATTTATTTATTATTACACTTGTATACCGCCCCATAGCCGAAGCTCTCTGGGCAGTTTACAGTAACTAAAAACAAATCCAATTTAAATACATCTTTTTAAAAAACAATTTAAAACACAATTTAAAAATTTTAAACAATATAAAACACATGCTAAAATGCCTGGGAGAAGAGGAAAGTCTTGACCTGGCGCCGAGAAGATAACAGTGTTGGCGCCAGGCGCACCTCGTCAATCATCACATTCCATAATTTGGGGGCCACCACTGAGAAGGCCCTCTCCCTTGTTGCCATTCTCCAAGCTTCCCTTGGAGTAGGCACCCGGAGGAGGGCCTTTGATCTTGACCGTAGTGTATGGGTGGGTTCATATCGGGAGAGGCGTTCCATCAGGTATTGTGGTCCCAAGCCATGTAAGGCTTTATAGGTCAAAACCAGCACCTTGAATCGAGCTCGGAAACATAAAGGCAGCCAGAGCAAGCGGGCCAGAATCGGTTTTATATGTTCGGACCGTCTGGTCCCTTTTACCAATCTGGCCACTGCATTTTGCACAAGCTGCAGTTTCCGAACCATCTTCAAAGGCAGCCCCATGTAGAGTGCATTGCAGTAATCTAATTTAGAGGTTACCAGAGCATGGACAACTGAAGCCAGGTTATCCCTGTCCAGATAGGGACGTAGTTGGGCCACCAACCGAAGTTGTTAGAAGGCACTCCGTGCCACTGAGGCTACTTGAGCCTCAAGTGACAGAGATGATTCTAGGAGAACCCATAACAGATGAATGTCTAGTTACATCACCAACACATAAGTGGGGGAAAGCAGCCCTTCACTCAAAACAGCCAGCGCAAATCAAGAAAGAGGTGGGAACATTTCAAAGAAGACATAAAAACTTTGGCATTCATTGTATTTTCCTCTTCAGTTCTGAATTAATAATGGAGGAACAGCGCTATTGAAGCTCCGCTGACAGCACTCAACATGCAGCGGCCCCAAAGTATAGCATCAAATTGTATATATATATTTTTGTGTGCCAGGAAACATTTCTGCAGAGATATCTGAGCAGAGTGATAGGATAAAATGTGTGCATACGAATAAGCAAATTATATTGTCAATGTTTAAAAAGTGTCAGCAAGTAGTTTCTGATGTTGTGCAAAAATTGCCAGATAGTTGAAAGGTTGAAGGAAGTGGTAATTATTGCCAGAAGTGTAAGAGAGAGAAATGATAGCCCTCTTAGAAACACAGCAGGCTGCCTTACACTGGGTCAGACAATTGGTCCATCTAGCTCAGTATTGTCTACACTGACTGGCAGCGGCTCTCCAGGGTTTCAGGCAGGGAGTCTGCCATCCCTACCTGGCGATGTCAGGGATTGAACCATGGACCTTCTGCATGCAAAGCAGATGCTCTGTCATGGAGCTGCAGTCCTGAGCTACAGCCCTTACTAGGGTAATTGTCTTCAATGGCTATTGCTATATGTTGTTACACCCCGGCAGCCTCTCTCTTTGTCAGGCAGGTTACTGGTTAATAGCCCAGGGAAAGTAATTTCGCCAATGGGAGCTAGTGGCTCAGACAGATGGAGCACCAAAGTGCCGCTCCACTTTTGCCCACTAGCAAGAGCCTGGCAAGGTGCTGGATGTGGGAGCCACCTCCCACCCTCCTTTGAGGACCGCAATCGAAGGCTGTTAAAACATGTGTTATGCAGGATCATTCAGACCATGGTATTCCCGATCTCTATGTATGGATGCGAAAGTTGGACAGTGAAAAAAGCGGATAAGAGAAAAATCAACTCATTTGAAATGTGGTGTTGGAGGAGACCGTTGCGCATACCATGGACTGTGAAAAAGACAAATAATTGGGTGTTAGAACAAATTAAACCAGAACTGTCACTAGAAGCTAAAATGATGAAACTGAGGTTGTCATACCTTGGACACATAATGAGAAGACAGGATTCAGTAGAAAAGACAATAATGCTGGGAAAAACAGAAGGGAGTAGAAAAAGAGGAAGACCAAACAAGAGATGGATTGATTCCATAAAGGAAGCCACAGATCTGAACTTACAAGATCTGAACAGGGTGGTTTATAACAGATGCTATTGGAGGTCATTGATTCACAGGGTTGTCATCAGTCAAAATTGACTTGAAGGCACTTAACAACAACACCAAAACTGCAACCTTGAACTTGGCCCAGTAACAAATGGGCAGCCAGTACAATTCTTTCAGCAGCAGGGTGATATGATGGTGGTACCTTGCCCCAGTGAGCAGTCTCGCCACCACATTTTGCACCAGCTGCAGCTTCCAGACCAACCTCAAGAGCAGCCCCACATAGAGTGCATTACAGTAATCCAGCCTGGAGGTTACCAGTGCCTGGACAACAGTGGTCAGGCTATCCCGGTCCAGAAACAGCCGCAGCTGTCTCACCAGCTGAAGCTGGTAAAAGGCACTCCTAGCCACTGAGATCACCTGGGCCTCTAGCGGCAAAAAAGGATGTAGGAGTACCCCCAGACTATGGACCTGCTGTTTCAGAGGGAGTATGACCCCATCCAAAGCAGGCAACTGACCAATTATCTGACCTCAGGAACCACCAGCCCACAGCGCCTCCATGTTGCTAGGATTCAGACTCAGTTTACTGGCCCTCATCCAGCTGACCACCAAGTCCAGGAAGCGGTCAAGGGCTTGCACAACCGATTCAGATGTTACAGAGAAATAGAGCTAGGTATCATCTGTGTACTGCTGACTCCTCACTCCAAATCTCCTGATGACCATTCCCAAGGGCTTCATATAGATGTTAAACAGCATTGGGGCAAGATGGTACCCTGCGGCCCCCCCACAGCACAACTGCCAGGGGGCCGAAAGAGAATCACCCAGTACTATTCTCTGAAAACTACTCTGGAGATAGAATCGAAATCACTGTAAAACAGTATCTCTGATACGCATCTTACCAAGTCGGCCCAGAAGGATGCCATGGTCAATGGTATCAAACAAATTTATTTATATATAAGCATTTATAGCTCGCTGTTCTCCATGCAGTCCCAGAGCAGGTTATACAAAGCTCCATACAAGTTAACCAACCAATACAATACTTATAGATGCTTTTATTATTGTTTTTAAAGACGTTTTTACTGGTTTTTAAAGCTATTGTTTTTATATGTTGTAATACTGCCTTGATATAGTTTTATGAAAAGTGCAGCTTATAAATATTTTAATTAATAAATACATAAACATTACCAGACCATAAATTAAATCACATCGGCAGTCATCAGAAACAGAAACAGCACATGGCAATGGCAAGGATATTGTGGTATCACCCTCCAACCCAAAGGCCTGTGCAAAAAGGTGCATCATTCATGACCTCACCCCTAGATGTAAACAATGATGAGGCCAGATGCGCCTTGGAGCAGGGCATTCTACAATGGGGGGGGCACCACAAAGAAATGAATAAGCGGGAACCCTGATCTAGGTGAGGCAAGCACATTTTGCACTTTTAAAAATAAACATATACATCACACTTCTTTACTCTGGCTTTGACAGTGAGGGTTTTGTTTTGTGGGATCTAACTAATTTGTTGGAATTGCTTTTTAATATCTTTTTAAACTTTTTTCTTTTTTAAAAAAGATGTTTTAAAGCTTTTTAAAAATGTTTTAAAATATGTTTTATTTTAATATATTTTAAAGTCTGTTTTTATGATGTTTTGGGGTGTTTTTGGTGCTTCTGTTTGCCGCCCTAGACTCCTACTGGGAGGAAGGGTGGGATATAAATCTAATAAATAAATACATAATTTGTGGAATCTACAGTGCTTTTTTTGTGATAAGTTGCCAGTACGGAGTATACGGTTCAGCACCTCTTTTTTTAACTCCCCAAGGCAACCATTTTGTACTGGCACCCACAGCATTTTTATCGTGAGTACCACCACCTCCTTTTTTTAAAACCAGAAAAGCACTGGGAATCTTTACGGTTCCAGTTTGGGTTGGAACAATTTAATTGTGCTACTTGTTCTTATAACTGCAACCGTTTTACTTGTTATCATGTGCGCTTAGGTTTCAGGTTGGCCAAGCAGTCCAAGGTGCTGTGTTAAGCTCACACTTCTCTTGGAATCAAAACACACTTCTGACTTGTTTTTATAACTCTATACTGTATTGTTGTAGTCCGCCTTGGGCGCAGGGTGGCTAAGAAATTATATATTTGTGGCACTCTGTCGCAATTCAACAAAATCCCCCCGGCACAAAGCAGTTGCCTCTATTCATTCTTGAAAACGTCTTGCAATAAAAAAAAAGCCTCTTGTCTTGCAGTGACAACAGTCATTGCGAAAAACGCTGGACAAAACAGAGGAGCTGCAGCGGGGACGTCAAACCAGCGCAGTCAGCCCGCGGTTTCCTCTTGCAAGGAACGCAGCCTGGGTCGTCTTCTTGAACTTCAACTCCCGTGACGCATTGCGCTTTGGAGGGCTGACGCTTCCGCATCGAGATCCCTATTCCGATTGGCTAGGCCTTTCCAAATCGGCATCTCGATTGGCTGAGAGGAGAGAAAGGAAGAAAGAGGCGGGCATGTCCGCAGATTGCCTGTTTGCGGCGGGATCGCTTTTTCTCCATCTCCGCCCGGGGGAATATTGGAAAGATTTGCAGCAGGGTAGGAAAAGGAAAGCTGGGGGTGAGTTTGGGGGCAGAAAACCTGGGCGATGGCAGAGGGTGGAATTCAGGTCTGGCAGGGCAATGTAAGGTGGGGGGCTGTTGGGAGCTGGGGCTACTTTGGGGGAAGGGTCAGTAGCCAAGACTGATGGGATTTCGTCACCACCGTTGCTTTATTTCTATACCTCTTTTTGGCAAGGGCCCCCAGAGCGGTGCGCAAAACAGAAGAGAAGAAAACATCAAATAAAAGTGACAGTTAAGTAGAAATTCAGAAGTACCATCAGTAAATGCAGATAAAAAAGCAACAAAGGCCCAGGCATAAAGCACACTTTTCCGGGTTGCTTTTAGGAGGAAGGGCAGGTTATACATTTATTATTAATAATAATTTGTTGTTGTTATGTGCCTTCAAGTCAATTTCGACTTATGGCGACCCTATGAATCAGCAACCTCTAATAGCATTTATTATTATTATTATTATTTATTATTATTAAGGTCCTCAAATGCAAAGATGTATCACTGAACACTAAAGTCAGGATCATTCAGACCATGATATTCCCAATCTCTATGTATGGATGTGAAAGTTGGACAGTGAAAAAAGCTGATAAGAGAAAAATCAGCTACTTTGAAATGTGGTGTTGGAGGAGAGCTTTGTGCTTACCATGGACTGCGAAAAAGACAAATAATTGGGTGTTAGAACAAATTAAACCAGAACTATCCCTAAAAGCTAAAATGATGAAACTGAGGTTATCATACTTTGGACACATCATGAGAAGACATGATTCACTAGAAGACAATAATGCTGGGAAAAACAGAAGGGAGTAAAAAAAGAGGAAGGCCAAACAAGAGATGGATTGATTCCATAAAGGAAGCCACAGACCTGAACTTACAGGATCTGAACAGGGTGATTCATGATAGATGCTATTGGAGGTCATTGATTCATAGGGTCGCCATAAGTCGTACTTGACGTGAAGGCACAAAACATTATTATTATTATTATTATTATTATTAATAATAATAATAATAATAATGCATTCATGAGTTGCATGTGTGCTCTCACCCACAAACACAGCTGCCATCCACAGAAAAATAAACTTCCCCCTGGAAGCAGCTAACAGTTGCTGTTCACAGTGAAATAGCTGTCTCACCTTTCTGGCTCCTCAACAGGCTGCAGTTCTCCAGGTGCAGTGAAGAAGTGCTCTGGAGGCTAATACTGGTGTTTACCTTGCAGCCAGCAATAGTTCGCTTGCTGTGTTACCTGCTGGTGGTAGTTGGGAGTCCAGCAACACCTGGAGAGCCACAGCCTTTTCTGCCTATGGCTTTTCATCTGCCTTCTTGTGCAAATAAGTAAATCACTGCTCAGGGTGGTTTTACAGCATTTTTTTAAAAATAAAATGTTATATATAAACAGTACTGGACAGTTGTAAAAGAGGCTGGAGTTAAGTCACAAAAGCATCATCTACCTTTTAAAAGAAAAGTCTTCCGGAATTAAAGCAGTGAGGGGGGAAGTTGTGGCAAGGAGCTCAAAGTGGTGTACATGTTTCTGCCCTCCCCATTTGATCCTCACAACGACCCTGTGGGGTAGGTTAGCTGAGAGGCAGTGACTAGCCCAAGGTCACCCAGTGAGCTTCATGACTCAATGGGGATACTAACCGTGGTCATAATCCAACACCCTAACTGTTATACCACACTAGCTCTCTCATTTGTTTTTTCATTTTGAATCATGGCCTTGAGTATGTCTGGATTTGTGTAACAAGCTGGGCCTTGTGCCTATTTTCCTTTTTTTTGGTGCGCTTATCTGCAGGACACACAGTTGCAATAGCGCATTGACTAAGGATGTTTGGGACACGTTGCGTGCGCCTGGTTCTTCGCTATTGTTCCTCTGCTCCCTGTCCTAAACATGCAGCAACTCCCAAACTGCTACGTGTTCGGGAAGTGCTGGACGTCCAAGACCCAATGGGGCATGATATTAAAGTCCAGGTGGGTAGACCAAGCCGGGGAAAGGGGTGCTTGGGAGATGTATTTTATCACTTTTTCCCCTGTCCTTCCTCTGAGGAGCTCAGGACAATACATATTGGGAGAATGGGGACTCTTAGGCCCGAGGGCCATATGTGGCCCTCCAGGTTTCACTGTCTTAGGACTCTCCCCAGGTTGCAGTCCACACCCTTTATCAGCACTGCTTTGCATTATTCTTGAGTGATTTTGCCTGGCTAGAATGTGTCGTTGAATTCTGATAATGCCTGTTCCTTCCCTTGAACAGAGGATAGAAAGGGGTTGTGCAGAAGGTAGCCTACCGTACAAAAGTAAATCTTACATTCATTACTCCTCTAGCTTTAGCTTCTGGCCACACCCACTACTGTTATGTGGTCCCCCAAAGGATTGCCCACAAGGGCATGTAGCCCTTGGGCTGTAAAAGGTCACCCACCTTTTTTTATCCTTGCATCAGTACTGTGAGGTAGGTTAAACTATAATAGAATCATAGAATAGTAGAGTTGGAAGGGGTCCTATAAGGCCATCAAGTCCAACCCCCTGCTCAATGCAGGAATCCAAATCAAAGCATTCCTGACAGATGGCTGTCCAGCTGCCTCTTGAATGCCTCCAGTGTTGGAGAGCCCACTACCTCTCTAGGTAATGGGTTCCATTGTCGTATGGCTCTAACAGTTAGGAAGTTTTTCCTGATGTTCAGTCGAAATCTAGCTTCCTGCAACTTGAGCCCATTATTCCGTGTCCTGCACTCTGGGACGATTGAGAAGAGATCCCGGCCCTTGTCTATGTGACAACTTTTCATGTACTTGAAGAGTGCTATCATATCTCCCCTCAGTCTTCTCTTCTCCAGGCTAAACATGCCCAGTTCTTTCAGTCTCTCCTCATAGGGCTTTGTTTCCAGTATAAGATGGTAACTGGTCCAGGGTCACCCAGTGAGCTTCATCTTCCTCATAGAGATGGGGAGAAGTTGGCCTTGATGGCTCAAGGTTTTCTCCATTGCATCTGTCATTGCCCTAACCTGGTCCCTGCAGGTATGTGAAGATGCTGACCGAGTGTGCAGCAGCTGTGAAAAAGGCAAATTCCATGCTAGGGATCATTAGGAAAGGAACTGAAAATAAAACTGCCGATATTATACTGCCATTATACATACAAAGCTGTGGTGCGATCACTCGGAGTGCCGTGTACAGTTCTGGCTACCTACAAGGATATTGTTTAGATGAAATAGGTTGAGGAAAGGACACCCAGAATGATCAAGGGGATGCAGTCACACCCCTTGCAACGTTTGGAGCTTTTTAGTTTAGAGAAAAAGCGAGACACAGTAGAGGTGTGTTGCATAGAACTTGGGGACTTCCAATGAAGTGAATGTTGGAAGATTCAGAACAGGCAAAAGAAAATACTTCTTCGCAAAGCACATAGTTAAACTGTGGAACTCGCTCCCACAAGAGGCAGTGGTGGCCACCATCTCAGATGGCCTTAAGCACAGGCTTTTGATGCCATCTGGTGGAAATTCATGATGTACATAAATGAAAGTGATTTAAGTGGACAACTATCAGTTGCTGCCAGAATCATTTGGTTTTCTTAATGAATTTAAGGTAACTTGCTATAAAATATTCTGATTTGTAAGATATATTTGTTATTTTGATTGTAATGTGTATAATAATTAAGATAAAATTTATTAATTAAAAAATGATATAATGACTTGGACCGCCTTAAAGGAGAATTAGCCAAACTCATGGAGGAAAAGCCTATCAATAACTACTAGCAATTGCTACTGCGCTCAGGTCCTGCGTACAGGTTTCCCAGAGGCATCTGGCTGGCCACTGAGAACAGGATAATGGACTAGATGGGCCATTGGCCTGATCCAGCAATCAGGCTCTTCTTTATGTTTAACTTCCCTGGGATTGTAGTTCAGTCCCTCAAACACTTGGTTTAACCGTTTCTCTCTTGTCTTCCCTGCTTCCAGGGTTGGGTCCGTTCCATCCGGTCCCAGAAAGAAGTTTTGTTTATCCACATGAATGACGGCTCCTCGCTGGAAAACCTCCAGGTGGTCGCTGACCCAAGATTAGAACCCAGGTTGGCAGTGTTTACTGAAATGAGGGCTGTGGCCCACGAGTGTGCCTGACTGACATGAGAGAGTGGGCTGTGCCCACTTCAGACTGTGGGTTTGAAACGTCTGCCAGTAAGAGGAGAAAAGAAGTGGGAGTGAAAAGCCCAGCACCTCAGGGACATTCTAGGCCCATTTCCTTCCCCACTGTGCTTCCTTTCTCCTTGCAGGGAGTTTTTCATCTAGGAGAACATTTGAGTTCTCGCACCCCCACAGCCCTGGAGCATGCAGTCCTGCAGTCTGTTTCGGCTTCTTTTAACAACTTGCCTAGTAGGCATAGGTGACCAGGAATCTTGGGCAGGTGAGCACATAGAATTCCATGCAGCTGAATGAGTGGAGTGGCAGAGGAGAGAAATCAAGATCTGCACTAGCTGCCTATATACTACGGTCTGAGCAAGGTGTTGTTATTGGTATATAAAGCCCTTAACGGTTTGGGACCCGTTTATTTAAGGGATCACATTACCCATATGTACCAATTCAGTTGTTTCAGTCTGTGGAACTTGTGCTTCTACAAGCGCCATGCAGTGTCAGTTCTGTATAGGAGTAAGGAGTCATTCCCTTAGGGTGGCAGTACCTGTCCTTTGGAACTGTCTGCCTATTGACGTTACGCAGGTACTCTTTTAGACACCCACTGAAAACATTTCTGTTTTGGTAGGCTAATCCAGGCGCCTGATTTGGTTACATCTGTTCTTAAGTTTGTTTTATTGTTTTTAGATGTTTTGAAACAGTTTTTCAATGTTTTAAATATGTTTTTATTTTCTTTTAAATTATATTTTCTTAATCACAGAAGTGTTTGATGTCCTGGGCTCCTTTGGGAGGAAGAAAAAGAAATAAATTTAATAATAAATAATGCATAAAAAATCAGTAGGTCAGATTAATGCATCAAATGTAGCTGGATCACCCCTCAAAGAAGGCCTGGGTGAACAGGTGAGTTTTCACTGGGAGCCTAAATACTAATATTGTAGGTGACTGCCTGATGTTCATTGGGCTTTCATTCCAAAGGGCAGGTGCCACCACACTAAAGGCCCTGGTCTTGGTGGACATAAGGTAAACCCTGGGAGCATCCGACACTATTAACAGTGTCTCTCCCAAGGATTAAAGGTTTAAGGTGTGTGTGAGAGAAATTGTGTAGATTTTTCTTCATGAAGATTTTCCTTCTCCTGTGCATACCTGCCCTGAGACATGTAGTGAAAAGTGGGGTACAAATTCTTTAAATAAATCCTTTTTTGGGGGTACAAAGTTTCTCCAATTGCATTAGTTATTGGAAAAGGTGTGCATTGCGGGAAAGGAACTCAAAGCCAGTGCGGTGTAGTGATTAGAGCGTCGAACTGGGACCTGGCAGACGAAGGTTCAAGTGTCTGCTTGGCCATGAAGCTCATTTAAGTGACCTTGGGCCAGTCACTGTCTCTCAGCCTAGCCTACCTCACAGGGTTGCTGTGAGGATAAAATCAAGAACCATGTTTGGAGGCCACTTTGAGCTCCTTGGAGGAAAAGCAGCGCATAAATGCAGTAATAAATTAAACAAAACACAGAGCTTAGACATCCATAAAATGACTGTCTCAATCCCTTGAGTGAAGGATGGGTATCACTGTAAATAAGTAAACATAATGAACCATTGGTTGTTTTTCTCCTAGAGACCTGACGTTTGGGAGTTCTGTAGAAGTCCAAGGGAAACTGATTAAAAGTCTTCACAAGAGGCAAAACGTGGAGCTGGCAGCAGAGAATATTCGGGTGGTAGGACCTTGTGATGTCTTGGTAAGTGCACCCTTTTTATTCCCAACAGCAGGATGACGTGCTTAGTTGTGAAATCTAAACTATTTTGGGAGTGGGGAGAAATTCAGGCTGCAATCTGAAGCCTGTTTCCCCTGGGTGTAAACCTCATTAAACACAGTGGGGTTTATTTTTGAGTGAACAAGTACAAGGTTGCCCTGATAGAGCTGCTAAGCCATGTTTTGAACCGTAGAGGTGTTTTATTTTGTTTTCATATTTGCTGAAATGGCCATGTTGCATTGATTAGAGCATCCGCTTTGTGTGCAGAAGGTCCCCGGTTCAGTCCCCAGCATCTCCAGGCAGGGCTGGGAGAGACTCCTTGTCTGAAACCCTGGAGAGCTGCTGCCATTCAGAGTAGACAGTACTGAGCTACATGGACCAATGGTCTGAGTCGGTATAAGGCAGCTTCCTATGTTGAACTGTGGATTCCACCCATCCACAATAAAAAGCGGAATGAATTGATGGTGACACAGGGAACACACTAGCTGCATTCAAAAAAACTTCATATAGACATCGATTTTGGGTGGATACCTATTTGGACATATGGGGGACTTGTAATTTATACGCTTAACTCAAGATGCATGTCCAGGCGGTTATTGTATCCACAGTGTAAACTGAAAGTGGTTTATTGTTGTTAGTAGTATTCATATATTTTTTCTTTAATCTTCTTTTGTACTTCCAGTATTTTAATTTTATTTTAATTCATATTTTCTTTGTTTTTCTTTCCGAACAACACATTTAAAAAATTCCTAAAAATGGGGGGGGGGCACAGCGGATAGTCTGCTGAAAGAGGTGCTCAGAATGAATTCAAATTAAGGGTGCATAAACATGACGGTGAAGGGAATATGACTCAAACATTCTCCTATTTTGGTGAACATTTCCTTTAAGTACTTGCAAAAGCTTTGGGTCTTTTTTCATTATTTGAGGCAAAGGGCACGCTTACAAAAAAACTGATCTTTGCCCTGCTGGCCATTTTCAGAGCTGTGAATTTTCTTTCTGGGCAGCCTTCTGGGGAGGGGGGAATATGTCAGGGGGGCAGGGTCAGAACCAAAACTGAATGTGTATATCGCCGCCTTTGTTTCACCAGCATAGGAAGGCCGCAGGCATTTTGTTGTTGCCACTGTTAAAGAACTGAGAATCAGAAATCCTTGCTGATCTACTTCAGATCACCCAGAGGTCTATTGGTAGATCCTGATCTACCTCCTGCCCAAGCCTGCTTTGCATACTTTCTTTGGCTGCCACCTTATGTCTTCTTGCCCCGAAGCTCAAAAGATCAGGCTGAAGTTCAACCACGCAAATACCTAAATTATATGTTAGGAGTATTTACAGTGGAGAGGGGATCTTTTTCAGCCCAAGAGCCTCATTCCATTCCGGGCAACCTTCCTGGGGCCACATACCAGTGATGGGTGGGGCCAAATGGAAAAGTGGGCGGAGCTATGAATGTAAATATTCTTACCTTTGTGCCGTAGGCTAGTTTCTGTATGCATACACCCCTCTCTCTATCCAGGCAAGCAAGAGGCCTTATCAGAGTTCAGGGTCACCTTCCAGCCAGGTGAAAACCCTGGAGGAGGGTGCAAAGGGATGTCGGAGGGAGTCTACATCTTGGGAGGTTCCCGAGGGCCAGATAGACAGGACTGGAGGGCTGCACGTGGCCCCCCAGGCCTGAGGTTCCCCATCTCTGATCTAGCTTGATGAAGCATTGCAGGGGACTTGAAAGCCTCTGTGCTGCTTTGCAACAATTGAGTTAGCCCGATAAAGGTATTGCCTGGATATGGATGTGGATACAGCATCTTGATGTGGATCCTGCTGTGCGTTGTTTTTTGTCCCTTTCTAGACCTTTTTGCAGCAGCAGGTTTTGCAGCCTGAGATCATGGGTGCTGGTGGCGCCCAGAATCTCAGGCTGCAAAAGGCAGCCTACCCGCCCCACGCAGTCTTGGGGAAGGAAGAATGGGCCAGGGGTGGAAGGGGTTGAGCAGAACCCAAGGCTGTGCCCACCTCGATTCTGTTTGCAGCCATTCAGGCAATAGCGCTCTCATACTCAAGTCCCCCGGCTTTCAAGCACATACCCCTTCTCTAGGTCCAGCGTTCTGCCCCCCTTTTCAACTGAACTCACCCTGGCTAGCTCTCCCAATAGAATAATTGCTTCTTTTCATCTGGGCTTTCGGGATGCACCATTTAAAAACTAAACGGTTTTGGACCAGGTTAGCTTACATCCAGGTGAACTTGCCCAGGCCTGAAGATCTTCTAGTAAGCCTGCTATCAAGATATATTCAATTAGCAGGCTTTAGAGACAGGGGCTTCTCAGTGATGGCCCCACACCTTTGGAATGCACTCATAAGGGATATTATGTACGGCTCCTTCTTCTGAATAGCAGCAGAGCAGGCTCTGAGCACTTTTCTGCCTGATCCATTTTTAATTTAAAGTGTTGTGGTGGCTTTTATTTATAACTGCTACTGTTTAGCTCTTACAGGTATAATGAAATTGCTTTCTGTGAAATAATAGTGTAATTATTGTTGTTACTTTAAATTATTTATCTTCTTTAGGTTATTGTAAACTGCTTTGTGACGGCTTGCCTTAAAAAGTGGGCTATAAATATGTAAGTTAATGAAACTAAATTCTTACTGCAGAATTCCCAACTGCCTAGAAAAAAAGGTTGAAAAATTGGCTGTAATAGTGAAGTACTTTTTCATTTTCTTGTTAATCATTCATTTTAACTCTGCATGTTTGCCTCCTCTCTCAGGGGGTCATAAATGAGTCATAAATAAAGTTAAGCTTACTCTGTGATCTCTTTCTTGCTTTGCTCATCTAGGAATTCCCGCTAAAGTACAAAACGCGTCACCCTCTAGAATACCTCAGGCAGTTTCCTCATGTCCGGTGCAGAACCAATTCGTTGGGCGCCCTCCTGAGGATACGCAGTGAAGCCACCGCTGCAATCCACTCCTATTTCAAGGTACCCCAGAATGGAATGGAATGGAATCCGTGGTGACAAGATGTGGTGTTTGTTGCTAGCTTGGG
Organism: Rhineura floridana; assembly: GCF_030035675.1. Taxonomy (NCBI): domain Eukaryota; kingdom Metazoa; phylum Chordata; class Lepidosauria; order Squamata; family Rhineuridae; genus Rhineura; species Rhineura floridana. The sequence goes on from NC_084484.1 coordinate 179,236,135, forward strand.
CGGCTTTGAAATGGGATTTGGTAGACATCTGGAGGATAAAGGCTATCAGCGGCTATTAGTCATAATGGCTGTCTCCCAGGCAGGGGTGTAGTCATGCAGGGTCTTGGGGGGTCTTAGACCCCTTACTTTTTGGGAGCAGGGTCCCTATGTTTCCAGCATCGTACAAGCCAATCAGCATAAAAGGGGTGTGTGCTAGCCACTGGGAAGGGTCTTCTAACATGCTTCCTTGTCCTTTCCTGCTGGTTGGAGCCAATCAGAATGAAAGGGGGTGAGTCAACCAAGAGAAGACTCTTCTCAGTAGCTAACACTCTCCCTTCTCATGCTTATTGACTCCTAGGGATGTCTGTTGTTATAGAAGAAGGTATTAACAAGGTTCTCAATTCCGCAGCCAAAAAAAAAAAAGCAGGAGGGGGCGTGACTATGACTATCATGAAGGGATCCTGCACTTCTGAATTTGCCACTACACTACTGCTGCCATGTTGAGAAGCAGCATGCCTCTGAATTACCAGCTGCTGTGAGACAAGATCAGGCATCTAGTTGGCTCTTGTGGGAAATGGAATTCTGAACCAGATGGGCCTCTGGTCTGATCTAACAGGGCTCTTATTATCATCTCATTCCTGTGACTGGAATTGTGTGAATGGCCTCAGAGGGACAGAGAAATGTATGCCATGTGAATGGTGAAAGTGTCAGCGATGTCCTGCCAACTGGAAGCAATTCCTTTCTTTAGCACAAAGGTCAAGCGCAAAGGTTAACCCAGGAAGTATTTCCTGTGCGTGGAAGAAGAAAGCAGGCCTCTGGTCAAGGGTGGGGAACCTCCAGCCTGTGGGCCAAATTTGGCTGGCCGTGCCATTTCCCACAAAACCACGCCCAAATTGTAATATTACAAAATACAATATATAAGAAATAAAAGAAACAATGAAAATTCAATTAAAAATCATGCACGATCCAGCACAGCACAGTTACAATTGCTACAAGAGGCAGACCACACACTGGACCACGAAGTCCCTCAGCGATTTTCAAGTGGTCCGTGGAGGAAAAAAGTTTGGGAATCACCCTTATACATTTTACACAACAATATACAGCCTCTGACCATTAGGTGGCAATATTTGCATGCCTAAAACTCCAGCACAATAAATAAACTGATTGTGTTTCTAGGCCAGGGAGGCCTGCAACAAAATGTTGGAGTGGGGAGTGTTCAGGATTCCACCAATTTCATTCAATTTCTTTTCCACCTCATTTTCTGTCTTCCTCCACCCCCTGCCAGCAACCAGTCACCTTTCCATGGATATTGAGCATGCTCAGTCCCCACTGAGTTGTTAGTAGGAGGTCCTCTCCCCCCCCCCGCAATAGGTTCTGTACCTTTTCTTTTGCTTTTGGTCTTTTGCAGACCTTGGTTTCCCCCACGATTGCTTCCCTCTTGTGGGTGGGTGGTGCTATTTGGCAACCTGAGCAATGGCAATTGCAGCCCGAACATCAGAAACAGGGTGGTATTCAGGGCTTGTCCTACTCAGAGTAGACCCACTAAAGTTAATAGACATGACCAACTTAAGTTCATTAAATTTCGATGGGTCTACTCTGAATACATATCACTAGAATGAAACTGAGGTTATCATACTTTGGACACATAATGAGAAGTCATGATTCACTAGAAAAGACAATAATGCTGTGAAAAACAGAAGGGAGTAGAAAAAGAAGAAGACCAAAGAGATGGATTGATTCCATAAAGGAAACTACAGACCTGAACTTAACAATATCTGAACAGGGTTGTTTATAACAGATACTATTGGAGGTTGCTGATTCATAGGGTCGCAATAAGTCATAATCAATTTGAAGGCATATAACAACAACAACTTTAAACAACTTGTTTTTAAACAACTCTGAATACAACCCAGAGGGAATGGTATTATGGCATTTGGATCCTACATTTCCTCCAAGGAACGTGGGGTTCCCTCCACCCCACCCCATCTTATCCTCACAACAGCCCTGTGAGGTAGGTTAGGCCGATAGAAGATTAGTGGCACAAGGTCACCCAGTCAGGCTCATGACTGAGTGGAGTGACGATTTGACCTTGAATCTCCCCAGGCTTGTTTGACACTCTCTAACCACTACACGACTTCTGGCTGTTGGACTGGGAGTGAAGGGGCGAAATCAGCAACATGCTAGAAAGTACTGTGGCAGATCCATGTCTATCTGTCTGAATTCTGTGAAAAGAGGGGATGGATGAGGTCAGATATTAGCAGCAGATTTTAGAGCTGTGTAAATGTAAATGGACTGCCTTCAAGTCAATCCCGACTTATGGCGACCCTATGAATGGGGTTTTCATGGTAAGCGGTATTCAGAGGGGGTTTCCCATTGCCTCCCTCTGAGGCTGAGAGGGAGTGACTGGCCCAATGTCACCCAGTGAGCTTCATGGCTGTGTGGGGATTCGAACCCTGGTCTCCCAGGTCGTAGTCCAGCACCTTGTGAATCTAGAACTCCATGACTTTGTAGATCAGGATACTGACCCCCGTTTTCCTGGTGGTTCTGGTGAATGCATGCTGGGAGATAGGATGTAAAGCAAGGAAGGGCCAGTAGCTCAAGGGCAGAGCATCTGCTTTGCACACAGGAGGTCCCAGGTTCAATCCCCAACATCTCCACTTAAGCCTGGAGAGGCTCCCTGTCTGAAACCCTGGGAAGCCACTGCCAGTCCGTGTAGACAGTACTGAGCTAGATGGACCAAGGATCTGACTCTGTATAAGGCTGACTATGTCCCTATGTTTTGTTGTGCCCTCTGGAGATCTCTTTGCAGGCAGGTTCTGCGCTTGCCTGGAGAAGAATCCTGCCCTCTTTGATACTTTTATTGACTTTTTAAAAAAAAAATAGCAGAGCCTTTCTAACTGTGTGAGGTGGTGATAAAAGTGTTCAAAATGTCTACAGTACAAAATATTTAAAAAGCAAACACACTTGTAATATGAATGTTTGCAGAGTGGGATTGTTGATTTGCAAAGAGAGAAATCAGAAGAAGGATAGGACTGGGGAGGGCAGCTATGAGAGAAGTAGGAAAGGTCCTCAAATGCAAAGATGTATCACTGAACACAAAAGTCAGGATCATTCAGGCCATGGTATTCCCGATCTCTATCTATGGATGTGAAAACTATCACTAGAAGCTAAAATGATGAAACTGAGGTTATCATACTTTGGACACATCATGAGAAGGCCTGATTCACTAGAAAAGACAGTAATGCTGTGAAAAACAGCAGGGAGTAGAAAAAGAGGAAGGCCAAACAAGAGATGGGTTGATTCCATAAAGGAAGCCACAGAGCTGAACTTACAAGATCTGAACAGGGTGGTTTATAACAGATGCTCTTGGAGGTCACTGATTCATAGGGTCGCCATAAGTTGAAATCGACTTCAAGGCACATAACAACAACAAAACCAAAGCAGGGGGCGGGGAGGGAACAGAGATGCTTTGCATTTCTTTTGAAGACCCAGGGGAGGTGGATAAGTAGACTTCCTGTGGGAAATTATTCCAGAGTCCTGGGCAAACTGCATTTAAAGTCCTGCATGAAGGGGAAGGGAAGAGCCATAGCTCAGAAGTAGAGCATCTGCCTTGCATGCAGAAGGTTCCAGGTTCAATTCTTGGCATCTCCAGATAAGACGCAGACAAACTCCCTCTCTGAAATCCTGGAGAGCTTCTGCCAGTCAGAGTAGATACTACTGATCTAGATGGACCCAGTGGCCTGAGTCAGTAAAAGGCAGCTTCCTATGTTTCAAGGCTGCATCTCACCCAGCATCTTTTTCCCAGTAATGGTCAGTGAGATGCTTCTGGGAAGCCCAAGGACACTTGCCTATAAACCATAATGGCTAAATGGAACCTCCAAGTTTAAAGGCAGTCTACCTCTGAATGCCATCTACTGATGTTGAACAGTGGAGAACGTAAAAAGAGCCCTGCTGAATTAGACCAAAGGCCCATGTAGTCCAGCATGCTGTTCTCAAAGTGACCGACCAGATGCCCCAATGGGAAGCCAGCTAGGAGGACATGAGCGCAATAGCACTTTCCCCACTTGTGATTCCCAGCAACTAGTATTCACAGCGGGGAGGAGAGCCTGGCTGGGAGTCCTGAGTCTGTGAGTTCAAATCCCCGCTCGTGTCTCCTGGGTGTCAGGGCCAGCTAAAGATCACCCCCACAGGGAGTGGCTCAGGGGTTACATGCCCTGCCACCTGTGCTGCTGTGGGCAAGCTGCATCGTCCCAAGGAGCCCAGTTGCCCCCCAGCTGGCAGTTGCAGACAAGGAAGGGGCTGGCTTGTGCAGCTGTGGCAAGCTGAGCAGGCCCTAGCCAGCTGGGGAGGACTAGCCTCAGAGGGAGGCAATGGTAAACCCCCTCTGAATACCGCTTACCATGAAATCCCTATTCATGGGGTCGCCATAAGTCGGGATCGACTTGAAGACAGTCCATTTCCATTTTCAGTATTCAGAGGTATCCTGCTGCTGGTATTGGAGGTAGAACATAGCCATTGCGTCTAGTAGCCATTCATAGTCATCCTCCATAAATTTGCTTAATCCCATTTTAAAGCCATCCAAGATGGCGACCAGTGCTACATCTTGTGACAATGGATCCCGCAGTTAACTGAGTGTTGTGTGAAGAAGAAGTACTTTACCTTATCTGTCCTGAATTTCCTGTCATTCAGCTTCGCTGGATGACCCTGGGTTCAAGTGTTTGATTTACTGATTTATTTATAAGATATCTTAGCCACTCTTCACTATAAGTTCTCAGGGCAGGTTACAACAATATAATAATGTAATTATAAAAACAAGTAAAACTATTCCAAATGAAACCAGTACAGTATAGGTTAAACAGAACCAAAGAGGTGGGTCCTACAAAAATAACTTAGCTGTCAAAGGCCAGGGTACCATTCCCATACCCTTCTGAGGGTGTTGGAACTCTGTTGATCTCAACACCCAAGAAGGTCTGTAGGGAAGGAGGTGGTTTTTCAGATATTTGGAATCTAAGTCATATAGGGTTTTAAACACTAGTGTGAGCACCTTAAATCAGGAGGTCCGTTCTGCGCAACATAGGAAGCGGACCGTTAGTGTAGTGGCACCTACCCTTTGGAATTTCCTCCCCTTAAATATCAGACAGGCGCCATCTCTGTTATCTTTTCAGCGCCTACTGAAGACCTTCCTCTTTCAACAAGCCTTTTAAGTTGAGACCTTATCCCCTGCCTGTGTCTGTGGTGGAAATGCTTTTTAATATGTTTTTAAACCTTTTTTTAAAAAAATATGTTTTTAAATCTTTCTAAAAAATGTTTTAAAGATGTTCTGTTTTAATATATTTTAAAGTCTGGGCTCCTACTGGGAGGAAGGGCGGGATATAAATAAATAAATAAATAAATAAATGAGGCCTGGAAAAGAACTGGCAACCAGTGCAGCTGTTTTAAAACAGGAGTTATGTGAGTTCTAAAGGGAATCCCAGCTGGTAACCTGGCTGGTGCATTTTGGACCTGTTCAAACCTTGCCTGCTTGTTCCTCAAGTATTGCTCTGTTTTTAATTATTTCTATATTTTATTGTCTACATATTTTTGTGCTCCCCCCTGATATATTATGAGAAGGCGGCACATAAATGCTTTTATAAGTAAACAAATGTCCTATTTGAAAGTGGTTCGCTTGAAAATGTAAAGATCATGAGTCTGTGTGTTTCAACATCTGGGAATCCTATTTCTAAGCGGACACTCAAGTTGTCCATCAGTAACGTTTCCTCTTCTTCCCCTCCCCTTTTTTAGGACAATGGATACATGCACATTCATACGCCAATAATTACCTCAAATGACTGTGAAGGTGCTGGGGAAACCTTTCAAGTAGAGGTAAGCAATTCGAATTAAGCAATACTTGCACCAGGGGAAACTGAACTTTTTGTGGCCTGCCGACTGCATTCACTCTTGTTTCAGTTTTCGGGGATGGGGGGGCGCATGCCAGGGGTGGGTGTGGCCCTTCCTCTTCAGCTGAATTGCATAGATCAGTCTGATGGATGGAATCAGATCCCCAAACTGGGGGTTAGTCATGCTTGACCTAAGTCAATCACAAGCTCTCTGTTCCATCTGAATCGGCAGAGATTTTTAGGTGCAAGATGAGTGTCTGGAGGCAGCAGTAGACTGGATGTGGGCCAGCAAACTGACACTGAATCCTCAATAGGCAGAGTTGTTATGTGTTCCAAGTTCTCGAGTCCAGGAATTGGGAAGGTGGCCTGTTCTGGACGAGGTCACACTCCCCTGGAAGGAGCAGGTCCACAGCTTGGGGGTACTTCTGGATCCAACATTTTCACTGGAGGCTCAGGTGGCCACAGTGGCTAGGAGTGCCTTTTTCCAGCTCCAGCTAGTTCACCAGCTTTGGCCCATTTTGGACAGAGATAATTTGGCCACAGTACTCCATGCTCTGTAACTTCCAAAGTGGATTATAGCAGTGCGCTCTACGTATGGCTGCTCTTGAAGATGACTCAGAAATGTCAGCTGGTTCACAATGCAGCAGCCAGATTACTGGCTGGGGTGGCTTTCAGATCTCATATAACCCCTGTTCTAAACCCTTCTTCTAGTTGGTTGCCAGTTTGTTTCTGGGCCCAATTTAGGGTGCTCATGTTATTCTTTAAAGCACCAAATGACTTGGGCCCCAAATACATTGAGACTGTCTCCTTCCCTTCTCGGGTGTTAAGGTAGGCAGAGGGAGCCTTCTTGGTACTTCCACTACCCTCAACAGTTTAGGGGATGGTGGCCCGGGAGAGGGCTTTCTGTGTGGCAGCCCCTAAGTTGTGGAATTCCCTCCCTACAGAGGTGCGTCTGGCATCTTGCTGAACAATTTTCAGCGAATGCTAAAGACGCACCTCGTTACCCTGGGCCCACCCTATTCCTTTGAGTGTTATGTGTTTAATTGTTTTTAAACACTGTATTTTAAAATTCTATAACCCGCCCTGGGACCTATTGGTGACGGGTGGACTATAAACAACATAAACATAAACATAATAATAATAATAATAATAATAATCTGATTCATTAGCAATTAGTGTAGCCTTGCCAGCCTGGTGCTCTCCAGATATTTTGGACTACAGCAACAATCCAGCCAGCACAGTGTACATTCCAAAATATTGAGAGGGCATCCAGTTTGCAAATGCTCCATTAGTGTGACATTCAGTAGTCGGTTTTCAGTGGTACACTGCCTCTGAACCTGGAGGCTTTATTTAGAAATCCTGCCAGTGCAGATGTGAGTTTTATGGGAATGCTAGAGAGCGCTTTCTCAGGGATGGTGCCCAGGCTCTAGAACAAGAGCGGGGAATCTTTTCTGGCCAGTGGCCCAGATCTTAATCACCCCAACCCTGGTGACCCAAATTTGACAGGTGGGTAGGATCATTGTGATGTCAGGTGATGCTGTGCTTTGAAGCCCCATTGTTGGGACTACTGATGAGTTTCAATATCAACAGGATTTCCGTGGCCCATTCACCAGTTAATGGGCACTTGATAGACCCATTAGCTCACCTGGGCACTCTGTTAGCTTAACAAAAGAGACTCATCTGACCGGCAGAGCAGGTTTCTCACCTCCAGATGCAGGGTTTCAAATCAGAGGCTCGAAGGAGACTCAAAGAAATCATCCATCTCAACCCCCAAACCCATAACAATATTTTGAACAACAGGCCTCATGCGTCACATCGCAATCCTCCCCAAATCCACCCCAAACACAAATCTTCATAGCCCTTTGCAGGTATCTGGCGGACAAGGAAGGAGAACAGTGATCTTTGCTGCTGGATCCATTTTGTGTGGCTTTTGCAGCAGCCCAACAGGGCAGTTCCAGCCAGAGTTCCTACAGTAAATACAAATGCTTAGTGGCAAATGGAGTGTATTCCTTGCCATGAAGCCAACTGACTCCTGAGAGCTTGAAAAAACTAACCACTAAGGCCAACATCAAAGGGGATCATTGTTATATCACTTAAAGTGAAGAACAAAACAGGTATTGACTCCGTTTGTTCTTTATGCCTGAAGTTAGGTGCCAAAGTCTTTTCCCAAAGCCTTTCTGTTGTGTATTGACAATGCTTTCACCCCAGAAGCAGCAGAAGGATTTAGTAAAGCCGTTTCCAAGTTTAAATCAGCTGTCCTCCATTCCCCTTTTGAGCAGGCAATGGAGAGGATGTGAGAAGTAAATTTGTTTGTGTTAATAGGTGTTTCAAGTAACATTGGGACAAAAGCTTGCTCTGAAAAATGAAATGGACTGCCTTTAAGTCTGTCCTGACTTGTGGTGACCCTATGAATAGGGTTTTCATGGTAAGCGGTATTCAGAGGGGGTTTTCCGTTGCAAGGGCCGGCCCTAGGTAAGCTGGGGCCCTTGGGTACCAGCCTGCCCTGGGTCCCTCCGCTCCCCTTCCGCGATCCGTGGAAGCATCCGTGGACTGCAAGACAGGAGCTTCTGCGCCGCCCGCTATCCCCACGCTTCATCTACCTGATGCGTGCCATCAACCAAGATAGTTGCAGAGGCTTCAGCCCCTTAAGGAAACCTCGGCCGCCATCTTGATTGATGGCAAATCTGCGCGCCGCAAAAAACAACGGAAAGGTAGGTAAAGCGGGGGGATGGCGGTCCGCGGATGTTTCTGCGGATCGCGGAAGGAGAGTGGAGGGCCCCCTGTAGCTCCAGGGGCCCTCGGGCCAGTGCCCCACCTGGCCGCCCTTTAGAACCGGCCCTGATTGCCTTCCTCTGAGGCTGAGAGGCAGTGACTGGCCCAAGGTCACCCAGTGAGCTTCATGGCTGTGGAGATTCAAACCCTGGTCTCCGAGGTTGTAGTCCAACACCTTAATCAGAGGCGGTGAACCTCGGGACAAGTGTGGCCCTCCAGTCCTCCCTGTCTGGCCCTCAGGAACTCTCCTCAGGCCACACCCGCTTCACTGGCCCTGCTTGGTACCTCAGGTGTTTTTGCCTGACTGGAAGGTGTCCCTGATCTCTGGTAATGACTCTTGCTTGTCTGGATAGAGGGTAGAAGGGTATATGTATGTGTGTGTGTGTGGAAACTAGCCTACTGCACAAAGGTTAACATTTACGTTCATTGCTCTGCCCTCTTTCCCATCTGGCGCCTCCCTTCAACAGTAGGTTGCCCAGAATGGAATGTGGCCTTTGGGCTGAAAAAGGCTCTTCGCCTCCCCACCCCCCAGTATAAATGCTCCTAACCTACACACATGATTTAGATATTTGCGTGGTTGAACTTCAGCCTGATCTTTTGAGCAAGGAGAAACGGTGGCAGCCGAAGAAAGTCGGCAAAGCAGGGTTGGGCAGAAGGTAGTTTGGGATCTACCGGTAGATTGGCAAGATTTTTCTGACTCTCAGTTCTTTAACGGTGGCAACAATAAAATCCCTCCCTCCCTACTCTGCTTAAATATAGAAAAGTGGCTGGGGAAGGTAGCCGGGAGTGTGGGCTCGAATAAGTTCTCATCCTCAAATTCCAGTTGTGTCCTTAATTCTGTGTGTCCTTTTCCGCCTGACTTCAGTTGGTGGATCTCGGGGTTCTACTAAAAAAAGGCTCCCTCTGTAGATCTCATGGAGGAGAAGGCTTATGCTCTCCCTCCACTGTCGGAGGCAGGATACCTCTCAAAAACAGTTCCTGGGATTCGCAAGTGGGGAGAGCGATGTTGTGCTCACGTCCTGCTTGCAGGGAGAGTGCTTCTTTGCTCATGGCCTGCTTGTGGCCTTTCCCTGGGCATCTGGCTGGGCACTGTGAGAACAGGATGCTGGTCTAGATAGACCTTTGGCCTGATCCAGCAGGACTGTTCTTACCAAAGTCTAACATGGAATAACATCTGTCTCAGGCCATGGTCTGAAGGCACCTGTTGCAGCCACCTTGCTGTAGCTAAGGAGGTTTGGATCTGGTGGGAGACCACTTAGGATCCACACGTACACTGCCTTGAGTCATGTGATGTAAACCAGATGGATTTACATATACTAAACAAATGAGCAGGATACCACAGAGCTCACTCCTGGGCCTAGTGCTCTTCAACATTTTTATTAACGACTTGGATGAGGAGGTACAGAGCATGCTTATCAAATTTGCAGATGATACAAAATTGGGGGGCACAGCTAACACCGTGGAAGACAGGAACAAAATTCAAAGGGAGCTTGATAGGCTGGAGCATTGGGCTGAAAACAACAGAATGAAATTCAACAGGGATAAATGCAAAGTTCTACACTTAGGAAAAAGAAACCAAATGCACAGTTTTAAGATGGGAGATACTTGGCTCAACAATACGACATGTGAGAAGGATCTTGGAATTGTCGTTGATCATAAGCTGAATATGAGCCAACAATGTGATGTGGCTGCAAAACAGGCAAATGCTATTTTAGGCTGCATTAACAGAAGTATACTTTCCAAATCACGTGAAGTAATAGTTCCCCTCTATTCAGCACTGGTTAGACCTCATCTTGAGTACTGCGTCCAGTTCTGGTCTCCGCACTTCAAGAAGGATGCAGACAAATTGGAACGGGTTCTTCAAGTACATGAAAGGTTCTCACACAGAGGAGGGCCGGGATCTCTTCTCAATTGTCCCAGGGTGCAGGACACGGAATAATGAGCTCAAGTTGCAAGAAGCCAGATTTCAACTGAACATCTTGGAAAAACTTCCTAACTGTTAGAGCCATAGGACAGTGGAACCAATTACCTAGAGAGGTAGTGGGCTCTCCGACACTGGAGGCCTTCAAGAGGCAGCTGGACAGCCATCTGTCAGGAATGCTTTAATTTGGATTCCTGCATTGAGCAGGGGGTTGGACTTGATGGCCTTATAGGCCCCTTCCAACTCTACTATTCTATGATTCTATGAAATTTGCATGTTAGGGCAGTAGGTGTGTTAGGGGTAGGGAAGTCATGCCAGTGGTGGAATTAAATTAAATTATGGTGCAGCATCCCTGAATGGAGTTCTCTCCCACTGACTCTAATACCCTATGTCTCAGTCATTTATGTTATTCCTTTCCCTGTCCCTGCAATCCAAAAATGCAGAGCCAGAAGTGGAGAACCGCACATCATAATTTCTTTGAGACGCAGGGCAGACAGTCCTGGACTTTACAGAGCGGAGAGACCTTGGCGTAGGCCTGCTAGTTTTGATGATGGCTTCTGACACAAACATTTTAACCATTTAGCTTTTTTGCATGATCTCTGCAGTCATGAGGACTAGAATTGCATTTTTTCCCCCCAACAACATCTGCAGTCTCTAAAAGTGCTTTGGGAGAAGCCAACTCAATTGTGCTATCGTGAAATACTAGCTGCTTTTGCAAGTCTCGTTTTCCCCTTTTTCTTTTGTTTTCTTTCTCTTTTTTTTGTCCTTCTTCCTTAAATCTAAAACAAAAAAGTAAACAGGGAAACTCTATGGTGGAATTATACATAATCCCAATCCTTGTGTGTCCAGAGACCTAAGAGATGGTTCAGATGTAACACCTGTGGTTTGGCATTACGTGAACAAGCGTTGGGTAACCTCAGGATTGTGTGCGCTCTCACATTCCTTTCCCCTTCCACCCACAAACCGTGATCCCCTGCCTTTGATGTTTGTTTGTAGATGAATTGAAGCCATTCTTTTGCGCGTTCAAATGAATTTACGAATTATTCTTCTCAAAGCAGGACTGGAGGGAGAAAATTGCAATGGGCGAGAGGAGTAGGGAGAGTGTGAACAGATGCTATAGCTCAGTAGTACAGTACCTGCTTTGAATGCAGAAGGTCCCAGGTTGAATCCATGGTACTCCAGGTATGGCTGGGAAGAGATCCCTCTCTGAAATTCTGGAGAGCCACCGCCAGCCCTTGTGAACATTAGAAGATTGGCCAATGGTCTCAATGTATAACGAGACAGTTTCATATATTCCTACGTTTTGCTGTTGTGTCTGAACTACTCCATGGAAACGGTCTAGGGTTGCCAGGTTCGTGGCCTGAGATTGATCCTGTATCTTTAGGAGAAGAGAAAGTCAGCCAAGGGCAGCTGTTCTTACAACATTGTAAAGGGAAAAACCACAAGGTGGAATTCTCCCTTCCCCCTGCACAACTTTTAAAGATACAGAAGACCTCTTGGTTGCCAGGCCTGGCCTGCAAGAGGTCTTCTATATCTTTAAAAGCTGTGTAGGGGGAAGAGAGAATTCCACCTTGTGGTTTTTCCCATTACAGAGTTGCAAGAACACCTGCACTTGGGTGACTTTCTCTTCTAAAGATACAGGATCAGTCTCAGGCCCTGAGCCTGGAACCCTAACTGTGTCTGCTTTGGAAGAAACAGGTGAGCAAGGAGCGGCGGTGGCACCCACGATCCGTGGACAGCTGCGAGGACACACACCCCCCCCCCCCCGCTGCTGCCTGGAACATAGGAAGCTGCCTTATAGTGGGTCAGACCACTAGTCCATCTAGCTCAGTATTGCCTAAACTGACTGGCAGTGGCTCTCCAGGGTTTCAGGCAGGGGTCTCTCCCAGCTGACCTGGAGATGCCTGGGATTGAACCATAGACCTTCTGCATGCAGTGCGGATGCTCCGACCCTGGGCTGTGGCCTCTTCCCCTGCCTTCACCCCCCTCCTTTTTCAGTGGCATGCAGCTGCTCTGGGGCATTGTGGGAAATATAAATGGCGGCTCCAGGCTATTCTTGCTGCTGCGCAGTGAGCCCACCAGGACCCATAAGGTCCCAAGTGCCCCATCATAGGAGAGACCCTGCTGTAGAGCACTATGATGTGGTTCCCGTCAAATATGGAGCCAGCTTTTTTGAGAATGCTCTGATGCTTTTGCTTGGGTTTTTCTTTGTTTTGTGTTAGATTTATTTTCTCTCCCCTTCTTTTCATCTGCTAAAAATATCTCATCTTGGGAGGGGGAGGTAGAATATTATGGAGAGACCCCCCCTGACTTTTTTCCATCAGAAGACCAAGGGATGTGATTGAATGAAAGGTTTTGTTTGCTTCTGCAAAAGGATGATGACTGAGAGGAGAAAACTAATTTTCAGTTCAGGGCTTTTTCCCCCTAGTGTCTATAGCATAGCAGGCATACTGTATTGTTCTTTTTGAGGCAAGGTTTTTTTTGGGGGGGGAAAGCCAAAGAATTCTTTAATATTCCATCTTTTGCCTTTGTTTTCTTCGCTGTGTTTGCAGATGCCTGAAAGCCTTCTTAAGTCTTCCCTAGTGCCTATTGCAAGAAAAGTCCCTCACACAACGGGAGCTCTTGAAGATGTTGCTCTTTTATTTTGTTTTAAGATTGCTGCTGTGTTTTTGTGCTGGCCAGATGTTTTTGATCCTGCTGCAAACCTTTTCCTCCTTGCCAAGCTGACTTTCAGCTCAGGCTGTAAAGGACTTCCATGTACCACTTGTCCGTGAACCGCACCTGTGGCTTGTCAAAGAGAGATTTCTCTTTCCAAGGGAACTCCCCCCCCCCCCCAAAAAAAAACCTTCTGTGCATTTGCACTCTCTTGAGTTTAAATGTTGATGCTTAGTGTGAGAGCTGTTCAAAAGGAAATTTGAGGCAACATGATGTGTGTGTGTGTATGACAGAACAATGCATGCCACAGTTGTGGTTTTATCTGAGCTCTTTCGGTGTTGTGTAACTCACAACACTCCTCAAGTCTTTTAATTAAAGATAATAAAGTTTCCCCTTGGTTCAAAGGTGCTTTTAGGGACTATGCAGAACTTGTGTTCATGTACTAGGGAATGTGGGCGATGCATGTCTGGAAGTACATAGGATAGTAAAGTTGGAAGGGGCCTATAAAGCCATTGAGTCCAACCCCCTGATCAGTGCAGGAATCCAAGTTAAAGCATACCCGACAGGTGGCTGTCCAGCTGCCTCTTGAAGGCCGCCAGTATTTCACAGGTAATTGCTTCCATTGTCGTGCTGCTCTAACAGTTAGGAAGTTTTTCCTGATGTTCAGTTGAAATCTGGCTTCCTGTAACTTGAGCCCATTATTCCGTGTCCTGCGCTCTGGGACGATCGAGAAGAGATCCTGATCCTCAGAGGACAACTTTTCATGTGCTTGAAGAGTGCTATCATATCTCCCCTCAGTCTTCTCTTCTCCAGGCTAAACATATCCAGTTCTTTCAGTCTCTCCTCCTAGGGCTTTGTTTCCAGTCCCATGATCATCCTCGTTGCCCTCCTCTGAACCCTTTCCAGTTTGTCTGCATCCTTCTTAAAGTGTGGTGTCCAGAACTGGACGCAGTACTCAAGATGAGGCCTAACCAATGCTGAATAGAGGGGAACTTGTACGTCACGTGATTTGGAAACTATACTTCTGTTAATGCAGCCTGATATAGCATTTGTCTTTTTTGCAGCTGCATCTGGAAACTATTGTTAATGGAACCTATATTGTTGTTAAGTAATATTTTGTCCCACTCCTCCAAAGGCCTCAGGAGCACATGTGTTTCTCTCCCCAGCCACCTTATCCTCTCAACAACCTTGTGAGGTAAATTAGGCTGGAGGGTGTTGACTGACCCAAAGTCAATCATTGAGCTTCTCTGCTGAGTGGAGGTTTGAACATAGATCTGCCATGTCCTGCATTCTAACCACTACACCACACTGGTTCTCATGGGCATATTTCACACTGTGTTCAAAGCAATGGGAATTCACAACTGACGCAAGTCTCTTCTCCTCCTCCCCCCCCCCCATGACACACAAGGAAAGCAAAGTGTCCACATGTGTGATTGGCACTGCCTCCCCTCAGACAGATTTACACCAAACTATGGTTTGTGCCAACCACAGATAAAATTGAAACCATGGTTTGAGCTTCCAAAAGGCATACCATAGTTTAGACCTGCTTGTCTGTCTGATCCATGCATCCATTTCTGTAGTGCAATGGCCTTTTAAAGGTGGCATAGCAATGGTTTATGAACTCCAGATGTCATACCAAGCCCTTGTTTGCACAAACCATTGTTTCTAGACATCACAGTGAAGCAGCTCCATAGGGAAAGGGCTGTAGCTCAGTGGCAGAGCACATGCTGTGCATGTAGAAGGTCCCAGGTTTGGTCCCCATGTCTCCAGGTAGAGCTGAGAGAGGCTCCTCTTTGAATCCCTGGAGAGCTGCTGCCAGTCAGTGTATGCTGAGCTAGTTCTGACCATATAAGTGAACTTCCATAAAAAACCCTCCCTTCTTTAAAGGGCCCATATCACCTCCCCCCCCCCATTAATTCAGATTTACTGTTTCCTTGGAACATCTGATTAATAAAAGAATATACAGAGAAACGTTGTTGTTATGTGCCTTCAAGTCGATTTCGACTTATGGTGACCCTATGAATCAGCGACCTCCAAGAGCATCTGTTGTGGACCTTAAATCCAGATTGAAAAGAGGGAGGCGGAGAGAATCTGAGACTGACTTTTGATGCAAACAACATTGTGTGGATGTTTCACAAAACTTGCATGCATGAGTAAACCGCCCAGAGAGCTTCGGCTATGAGGCAATATATAAATGCAATAAATGATGATGATGATGAATAGAATGGGTCTGAAATGAGCTGCTGTGTGAAGGCGCCTTACATTTAGGTTCGCCTGGTGCTCTGATTAATAGAGGTTTCAAGGCTCCAAAAACCTTGCCAGGAGCTGGCTTCTCCATAAGATAGGCTCCTGCTGGGAGGAATGGTGGGATATAAATTAAATAATAAATAAATAATAAAATGTTTTAGTCATCAGTTTCAGGAGCTTAACCATCAAGGGACTGAGGGTCCTCTCTTGTTCCTGAAGAAGCTACGGTATCAGGTCCCCCCTCCTTTCAGGAGTTGCGTCTGTCACACCGTGTGACGATGTGGCCCTTCTAATTCTGTGCTGCCTCCACCATCTCTTTCTCTAACTCAGGGGTGTCTGACCTGTGGCCCACCCAATGTTAGGAACAGAGAAGGCTGACTTGTACTCGGTGACACCATTGGCTTGTCTAGTTCAGTATTGTCCACACTGCCTAGTAGCATCTCTCCGGGTTTTCAGGCAGGGGTCTCTCCCAGCCCTGTCTGGAAAGACCTTGATTGAACTTAGGACCTTCTGCAGATGCCCTATTGCTGAGCGATGGCCCTGTTACCCAACAGTTGTTGTTGGACTATAACTCCCATCATCCTTGACCACTGGTCGGACTGGCTGAGGCTTATGGGAACTGGAGTCTTCTCAAAGCCATCAAACCCAGTTATCGTAGTGCTTTCATCTTCATCTAGCATCTCTTGCTTTGTTGTGAGCTGACTCAGACTTTTCCCAAGCAGAGATATTATCTGCTTCAGGTTTGTTTAAGTCACATTTGTTTGCCGCTGTTATAAGGGTAGCCTGTTTGCATTTTCTCTCTCTCTCAGCCATTCTGTTAGTGTGCATTTTTGCAGCATTTTTTCCCCTTCATTTCGGCACCAAAAAGTTTTTATTTATTTATTTATTATTTGATTTATATCCCGCCCTTCCTCCCAGCAGGAGCCCAGGGCGGCAAAGAGAAACGCTAAAAACACTTTAAAACATCATAAAAAAGACCTTAAAATACATTAAAACAAAACGTTAAAAACATTTTTTAAAAGCTTTAAAAACGTCTTTAAAAAGGGTTAAAAACATATTAAAGAAAACATTAAAAGCAATTCTAACAAAGACGCAGACTGGGATAGGTCTTTGTCGAAAGAGGAAAGTCTTCAAAAGGCGCCGAAAAGATAGCAGAGAAAACCTAGGTCCCGACAGAACTATGGCATATGCTCCCACAAGAGGTGATGTCCACCAACTCTGGATGAATTTAAAAGAGGATTAGACAAATACATACAGGATGTGGCTATCAGTTGCTACTGGCTACGGTGGCTATTCTCTGCCTCCTTAAGCAGAGGCAGCATGCTTCCAAATACCAGTTGCTGGAAACCTCTGAAGGGGAGAGTGTTCTTGCACTCAGGTCCTGCTTGTGGTCTTCCCCCAGGCACCTGGTTGGCCACTGTGAGAACAGGATGCTGGACTAGACGGCCCACTGGCCTGATGCTGCAGGCTCTTCTTATGTTCTCATATAAGGCTGCTCATTTTCCATTTCTGGTTTATTATCAACGTTAAACAAGGCATGCTTTTTTGCTGACACAACTGAATGAGAGACTGCGAGCAGGGGCAGCCAATGTGGTGTCTTTCAGATGTTATTGGGACTGCCAGATCCCATCAGCCTCAGCCAAAATGTCCCCTGGTCAGGACCGATGGAAGTGGGAGTCCAGCTAACACTGGCTACCTCTGCAAAAGCAACTATTAACCAAAAGAAAAAAGTGTTCCTTCACTTTCAGTAACCCTTAAGAGTTTCAGCAAGGTTTGGAGAGGTTTGCTTCCCCACCCCCACTGTGGGAAGGGTTTGAATAATCACAGAAATGATTCATCTAATCCAGGGGTGGGGAACCTTTTGACTCCACAGGCTAGATCTTTATCAGGATCTAGCCTCGCTGGCCAAATTTGACATCTGTCAATCACCTAATGTGACAATGGTGTCAGGTGACTGGGCACTTTGAAGTCCCAAACTCGGGAGTTCAAAGCACCGTGCACAGCCCAGGCATCGGGTGCGTGAGGGAATTCCCCATGGGGAACCCGCTCACACATCCAATTCAGCATCCACATCTCCACCTGCCCCACATCTGACATTGGGGATGGGGCAGGTGGGAGTGGTTTGGAGAAACAGCCTCATGGCCAAATTTGAACCCTTGGCAGGCCACGTTTGACCCGCAGGCTGGAGGTTCCCTACTACCCCTGATCTAATCATTAATTGCATTTTTTTAATTTAACTTTCCAGCCTGCAAATGAAGCGAGAGAACCTCGAGAAAATCCCCATTTCTTTGATATTCCTGCATTTCTGACAGTCTCTGGTCAGCTCCACTTGGAAGCGATGGCTGGGTATGAATCTTATTGTTTTGTTTTACAGCTGCAAGATTTTCGGATGACTCTGTGTGTGTGTGTGTGTGTGTTAGCCCTGCCCAATGGTGTTGTGAGGTGCTGTTGTTGTTGTTGTTATGTGCCTTGAAGTCGACTTATGGCGACCCTATGAATCAGTGACCTCCAAGAGCATCTGTCATGAACCACCCTGTTCAGATCTTGTAAGGTCAGGTCTGTGGCTTCCTTTATGGAATCAATCCATCTCTTCTTTGGCCTTCCTCTTTTTCGACTCCCTTCTGTTTTTCCTAGCATTATTGTCTTTTCTAGTGAATCATGTTTTCTCGTTATGCAATCAAAGTATGATAATCTCAGTTTCATCATTTTAGCTTCTAGTGATAGTTCTGGTTTAATATGTTCTAACACCCAATTATTTGTCTTTTTCACAGTCCATGGTATCCACAAGGCTCTCCTCCAACACGAGTTGGTTTTTCCCTTATCCGCTTTTTTCACTGTCCAACTTTCACACCCGTACATAGAGATCAGGAATACCATGGTCTGAATGATCCTGCCTTTAGTGTTCAGTGATACATCTTTCCTAGGCAGTTAGAAGTTGTGCCCACTGGTGGAGCTTCCAGATCTTTTGATCTGTGCAGGCATGGGCCAGCTGGCTTTTAAAAATGCCTTTTGAACTACTGTGGCAGAAATTGTGGGTCCCCAGCAAAGTGAATTCCCCCAGAAACTTCCTTCCAGGGTTCGGTATGATTACCATGGGGCTCTCCAACAGGCATGCAGAGACTGATATGCTGTACAAAATATCGCAGCAGCTTTGGCATTGGAGCCACAGCCAATGATAGGCAGAGCGAGAGGCAATGACAAATGGAGCCAAGTAATTCGAGTTTTGTCCCCATCTACCATTCCTGCTGAGTTCCACAAGGGGCGACACTGAGACTAAGGAGGAGGAAGCAGAAAGGCAGTGCCACAAACCTGGACTGGTTGTAAATAAGCAGGCGGTCAGTGGTCAGCTGTCTGAAGGCAGGCTGCATTGGTGGGGCAGTGCCCCATTTGCTCCACTGGACCCTTTTCCACTGGGCTTTGGGTTACTAACATCCAACAGTGGACAAGAACATTATTTCAACTGTTTAAAGCCTGGTCAAGACTTGAGCAGGGCCATAGCAAGCAACCTTTTCCTCTGTAGGACTGTTGTGTTATCTTTCCCTCCTTTCCCAATCGTGGCTTACCCTATAAGAGCAATGGGTTACCTCCCATGAGGTTGTTTTTTCCCCAAGCCACGCCCACCTACTCCACATCTGTCATCATGTGTGACGTCTGGTGCAGGGCAAGCAAAGGTGCCTTCGTATGTGCTCCCGATTGTACCTTGGCGAGTGGGGCTTGTAGTTAGCACCTTTGGGGCCAATTGCAAGCCCTGCTGGGATTGTTCCACTTAGGAACACCCTGCTGAAAGCGGGGCTTGCTGTCAGCACCGATCAGCTGATTGGTGATGACGTCAAGCCCTGCTGGGCTTGGCAGGGATCCTACTTTGCAGTGCAGGGCTGTCCATCTGTCAAAGTAGCCTGCTAGAGGTGGGGGACCCCAGGGTGGGGGACCCCACCCCTGCCCTATAAAATACATCATTTTACCTTTTCGGTATTTCCCATCCTAATAACGTTATGATGTAATGATTTTGGTAAACCAAACAGGAGCAAGGTGGTGTTATAATACCCCACTTTATTAAATCGGACTTTTTATTTTTCAGAGTATTTTGCAGTATATGTTGACACTACCCACAAGACTAAATGGGGAGAATGCCAGGATCTGATTTTCATGACTGTTTTTCTTGTGATATCATTTTAGCCGTGTTTTGTTTTTTAGATTTTTGTTTTGTTTTCTCTCTGTCCTACTGTAAATTAAACAGCTAGGCCTTACAGCGTACAGGACATAATGTTACTGCTTTACACTCTGTTCTTCAATAACATGTTCCTTTCTTATTTGAAAACAACACCAGGCATTTTAAGTGGATCAAATGCATGCTAAATTTAGGCGAGCTATATTTATATCCTTAAAGAGAAATTCTTCTTCTTTTGAGCCAAAATGACATTCCAAGCTTTCAGCCTTCAAAGGGGCTTGACAACCAGATCTTAAACGGATTACAGCGACATGAGGCTGGTTGCTTCTGACAGCACTCTCATTTAAAAAAACTTTTTTTTAACTCAAATCTTAAGAAACGTGTCTTCGAGTGGACATAAAACAGCCATTGATGTTCTGTAACTAGCTTGTTTAAAGGGACTTGGAAAATAGTGCATTAATGTGATGAAGGCAGTTATAGCATGATAGCTTCATCCAGGCATGGTGGAAACCTGTGACCCTCAAGATCTTGTCAGCCTCCCAGCTCCCATCAGCCCCAGCCGTCATCTGTAGCCCAGCAACATCTGAAGGGCCGCAGGTTCCCCGTCCTTGGCTTAGCCATTTGAACCCTTTCAAAGTGTCTCTTGAGTCAGTGACGGTTCAGACCCTCAAAGAAGCGGTTATCTGCTTCATTGTTAAATTAACATGGAGTTATGTTGTCTATATCCACCGACTGCCTCACTGGAATGATTAGATGGCCACTCGCTGCCTCCTGCTGTACCCACCGTGGAATGCTGTTGCTGCTTCCAATTACCTGTGGAAGTCACTGTTGGATGGCATCCACATCCTTGGGCTGTACAAATTGAAAGGAATCCATTATTATTGGACAAGAAGGAGCCAACGTTACATCCCCTGAGACTGTATCAATTTTAGCATCCAAGTCGGAGCGAATCTGAGCGACTTTATCTGCAATGTGCCGTGCAAATTCTTGACAGCGGGCTGTTGAGTGGTCTATATTACCTTCCTGGGGACCAGAGTTTAAAAGACCCCTGACCACTTGAAATAGCTCCGCTGGACGGCTCCCAGCAGACGCAATGGTGGCAGAAAATAAAAGTTTCTTCTTAGCCTGCACTGCCACGGAGTAGGCCTTCAGATAGGCTCTAGCCCGTGTTCAGTCAGACTTGCACCGAGTCTTCCGCCAACATCGCTCAAGTCCCCGTCTTACTCGTTTCATCGCCACCAGCTCCCTGGTAAACCAGGGAGCTGGTTTGGCTCCACTCCGTAAGAGGGGACGCTCAGGAGCAATTGTGTCCACTGCCCTGGTCATTTCCCCATTCCAGAGGTCAACCAGGGCTTCGACAGAAACACCTGCCGATTCTAGTCCTGCCCTCTGGAGAAACAGAGTTCTATTCCAGAGGTTAGCACAGGAATGTATCATCAAAACATAGAGGATACGGAATCAGGATACAGAGTGTCAAACATGGGGGTTCATAGAGGCATGCAGTTAATGAACAGATAAGGCCAGACCATAAATTTGCCAGGCAGGAGGAACCAGGGGGCCAGCCAGCGTGTATACCATTTGGGAAGTGCCAAAGGAGGAGTCAGAGAAGTCCTTAAGGGAGTCCAAATGTCCAGAAACCAAGAGATCCGATCAGGCAGGGCAGGGTTCAAGGCACGGGTTTAACAGGAGAGCTGGAGTAATGTCTGCAGCAAGGCTTGACATTGACTCTAGCAAGGAGTCTCCCGTTCCTTCCAGCCTTTTGTAGTCTGCATGCTGGCCCAGGTGCTTCCAATCAGCCTGTGTTCTTGCGAGCTCTCCTGCTCCTTAATCGTGCTGATTGCCTTCGTTGCTGAAACACCTGTTGGTGTCTTCTCTCTGCTGGGGAAGGGGCAGCCTCCTGGTCGCTTCCTGATTCTGACAGGCAGGCTCCCTCAGGGGCTTGTCTCTGGTCTGATGAAAGGTCCTGGGCTGTCTCCCTGCTTGTCCTCTCTCCTGGGTCTGCAGTCTCTCATTCCCCTTCCTCCTCGGATGAGTCCTCTGAGGGGGGGAATGACATAAGCAGGTGCGACTAGGCTGTGGAAGCAATAGAAAGGTGTTGCAACAAAGCTCTTGCCTCAAGACACTCCAAATAAAAGAGAGCGGGGTGGGCACCCTACTTGCACAAGCTAAATCTAGCACTTTCCAATCTTTGAGGCAAGGAGGAGGCTTCTCGTTGGGAAAAGAGGATAATTTCTCAAGTTGTAACCGTCTCTTCTCCCATCTTTGTAACCTTAGGGAAACTGTCAGCTCTGACCTTGTGAGAGATTCCCCCTCCTTATTTCTCTGGAATTGTCCAGCAGATTCCAGTAAACTGCTGAACGAATAAGTCTTGACTAGGTGCCTGCAATGATGGTAAACTATATTCCTCACTCTCTGGTGCAGGCGAGGGAGGGCTGCTGAGGCCTTCTTCAGCAGAAACACTAACAGGACCACTGGGCACAGAGCTGACAAGGGTTTCAGGAAGCATTTCCTCTGTGGTCTCACCAGACTCTTCTTCAGCATCTGCAGTCCCCTCTCCATTCTCCCAATCCTGCCAAATGTTCTCCATGAGGCCCATGACAGAAGGGACTCCCTGCAAGTTAAATAAACACAAATGGTAGCACATCAGAGACAGTACTAGTTGTACTAGTTTTATACATTCAGCATGGTTTTTTTTTTAAAAAATAGACCATACAAAAACATGAACACCTCCTTCTTGTTTGCAGCCTGAAGTGGTACAATCCATTCTACCACCTTGAGTCTCTTATATGGCATTCTTTTGAAGGGGAAGAACAGGTTCCAAATACAGGAAAGGCTGTAGCTCAGCAGTAGAGCATCTGCCTTGCATGCAGAACGTCCCAGGTTCAATCCCTGGCATCTCCAAGTAGAGCTGAAAAAAGATTCCTCCTGCCTGAAACCTTAGAGCGCCACTACCAGTCAGTATAGACAATAGTGAGCTAGCTGGACCAGTAGTCTGACTCAGTATTAGCCAGTTTCCTGTTTTCCTATGCTGCTGCCACCACCACCAATAATAGAATTATAGTTGGGATGAAGGTCCACCTGCCTGCCCAGTGCAGGAATCCTTGTAACTACAACATTATTGGCAGAGCCCAACCTCTGATTAAATTTCTCCAGTAAAGGAGAACCCACTACCTCCTGAGGCAGGTTGTTCTGATGTCCAACAGCTCTTAACCATTAGAAAGTTTCTCCTAATGTTTAGCCGAAATCCGCTTCTCTGCAATTTCCACCCATTGATTCTAGTCCTGCCCTCTGGAGAAACAGAGAAGAAGCTTTGCTCCACCTTCTGCATGACAGCCCTACAGATAAGGACCTCAGAAGAGCCTGGCTGCTGGATCAGGCCAGAGGCCCATCTAGTCCAATCAGAAGCCTACCAGAGGTCCTGAACACAACAGCAACTGGCATTCAGAAGCATACTGCCTCCAACCACGGAAGGAGGACACAGCCTTAATTGAAGACCCCTATCAATGTTTCCCTTTAATCTCCGGGCTCAGCATACCAAGCTTTTTGAAACAGTTCCTAAGAATCGTCTGCAATGTGTTGGGGTTCCCGGCTGGCAAGGCTGATGTGGAAATGGTTCCCTGCATGCAGATAATGTGGTTTAATAAGATTGCCGCTGTTTTTTAATTAAGATCAGCAGGGCATTCTGCTTTGTTTCCTTGCAGAAAATCCCAAGTTTGCTTAGGACATGGGAATGATGACTTGAATCAGTGCCTTAAAATGGTGTGTGTGAGAGAGAGGGGGGGGGGGTTGTGCTTAAGGAAGAGTGGAGTGGCCACTGCTGTGTTCTTGATGCTTTTTGGTCCCTTTCTCACTTTAAATGAAGGCTGTGATTGGAAAGAAGGGAGAAAGCTCATGTGTGGGAGGGGGAGAGATTTTTCTGTCTCTGAAACACCTCTTGGTGTAAGATGTTCCTCGTGCACACATGCACCCCTACGAACCTTCCCTAAATTTTCTTATCAGTAAAATGCAGAGACGCAGAAATCTCTTCCTGCTTAATTAGTGTTTGCAAAGCATTTGCCGCTTCGGGATTGGGAGCTAAGCCTGCAGCAGTGCAGCCCGGATTTCTGGAGTGCTACCTAAACTCTGTGCCAGGCTAGCCGGAGGAGCAGATTGGGTGGGCGCTGATAGCGTATTTTGGCAACTTCTTGTTTTATTCTTTCTCCTCCATTCCATCACAGGGAAGGCAGGGAGATGGCTTGGCATCTGGAGACAATTTGAACCCGTGTTTGAGAATGATTTATTGTTTCGTTCACTTGAGAGTTGTGAACCAAGAAAGGTGTGCTGTCACTGCACTTGGGGCAGGGGTGGGGAACTGGATCCAGCCAGCAGGGCTCTGGAGGTGCTTTGCAAGCACCAGCAGTCGGCGGAGACCTGTGTGGGAGGATTTGCAGGTGCCGACAGTCAGCCTGTCAGTGGTGCCCACAAACCCCTTTCAGCCTAGCCAGGTCTCTATCTGCCCCTGATACCAGGTACCAGTCCGTATGGACAGTATCGAGCTCGATGGACCATTGGTTTGTATCGGTATCAGCCCACTTCTTATGTCCCTATCTGAAATAAATAATAGATACAAATCAACACAGTTTCCTGCATTTTTGAACTCTCTTTGGGGTGTTGCTCTGGGGGCTGGCTGCATCCACATTATTAAAAGTTTCATACCATTTTAAATAGTCATGGCTTCCCCCCAAAGAATCCTGGGAAACAGGCTTGGTGCCAGCAGTTGGCCAAGTTGGGCACTGGCCGAGGATCTCTACGACCCAGAGGGGCCCCTCCTCAGAAGCTCCCACTCAGCGATCCACAGCAGCATCGGATTGCAGGATTTAGTGACCCGACACTGCTGTGGATCTCAAAGCAGGTGTTCCCAAGGACCCCCCCAATACAGGTGGCGTGGGGCTTAAATAAGCCTGCCCTCCCACTCCACTTACCTCTCGCATCAGCTTGCACACCCCACGTGCTGTGCATGCATTGCCATCACCCAAGATGGGGAGGTCCCAAAGGCATTTATGCCTCTTCCGGCATCTTGGATTGTGGCAGGCATGCGCAGCGTGCAGGGCATGCACGTTACTGTGACAGGTAGGTGAGGTTGGCTTGTTGAAGCCCCATGCCGCCTGTATCGGGTGGGGATGTGTGGCCCTGGAGCAGGCTGGTGCCCAAGGGCCCAATCATGCTTGGTGCTGGCCCTGCTGGGAACTATAGTTTGTTGAGGGTGCTGAGAGTTGTTAAGAGACCCCTATTCCCTTTCACAGAATTACAGTTCCCGGAGTTCCCCAGGAAGAGGATTAATTAAGTCACTCTGGGAATTGCTAAAATGTATTGTTTGAATTTTTGTGATGATGACCAACGGTTTTTAACAAATAAATGTGACTGGCTGGCCTGAGACCCTTGTGAGCCACTACCAGTCAGGGTAGACAATCCTGAGTTTGTTTATTGCAAAAATGTATACCTCACTTTTCACTATATCTCAGTGTCAAAGCAGCTTATAAAAATGAAAACATATAATATGCAAAATTTAAACATAGATTAAACCATTAAAGAAAACATAACAACCATCAATCAAACTTGGGCAGAACATAACGAAAACTACATAAAACATATTCTCCCAATGTATAAAATATGTCAAGCAGAATAAAATAAAAAAGAGATGGCATAAAACAGATAAAACATCATTGTTTGGACATCAGTTTTGGAGTCATAATTGCAAGTCCTCCTGAATTAAAACTGTTTTAACTCGGCATCTAAAACTTAGCAGAGTTGTTCCCTGTCTGACTTCTAATGAGAGGGAGTTCCATAGAGTTGGCTTCTTGTTGACATGGACTGTGCTTTTGGTCCATGGGGCACCACTAATAATGCCCCCTCCAATGATCTCAACGGTCAGCTTGGGACATACAAGGGAAAGGGAAAGATGCAACATTTTCGAATGTGTTGCTGCAGCACTTGGGTGAGAGCCAGTGTGGTGTGAGCAGGTATCCACTCACACAATGGAGCTTCACCTTCCACTTGCAGCCCCTTGCATGCCCCCCAAAATCTGCTCCTCATTGACATGATTGATTGATTGATTGATTGATTGATTGATTGATATCCTGACCTTCCTCCCAGTAGGAGGTGAGGGGGTCAAACAAAAGCACAAAAGCACTTTAAAACATCATAAAAACAGACTTTAAAATATATTAAAACAAAACATCTTTAAAAACATTTTTTTAAAAAAAGCTTTAAAAACATTTTTTTAAAAAAGGTTTAAAAACATACTAAAAAGCAATTCCAACAGACACGCAGGTCTGAACTTAAAAGGCTTGTTGAAAGATGGGTCATTCCTCTGGCTGTGTTAGTAAAACAAGTAACCTGACCTGGCACAGGGCAGCTTCCTTTGTTCAGCTGTGAGTTCCTGAAGAGAGAAAATGGTTTTATTTAAAAGTGCTCCTTAGATTCTGTGGGAGGCCGATGATGGCACAGGATCAAGCCAATAGGTGCTCATCACAGCCTATGTGTCTTGTGGGCGTGATTTCACCCCCCATCTCATTGCAGGGCATTTACTAAGGTGTTCACCTTCGGTCCAACGTTCCGAGCTGACAATTCTCAAAGCCGTAGGCACCTGGCGGAGTTTTATATGGTGGAAGCAGAGCTGTCCTTTGTTGAAAGCCTTCAAGATATCATGCAGGTAAGGAACGAGTTTGGAGGAGTGGGAAATGCGGTTGTTTTTAAAAAACATTTTTTGACTGCATGGTATTTTGTATGTGTGATTTGAAAACTGTTGGCTGTCCTAGCCTTAAAGGACTGATCAGAAATTTGAATGAACGAATGATCAGATCTGCAAGTCCTGAATGGCAGTCATATATGTCAACATCAAGAGTTTCTCTGCTGCTAGGTGTTTTATTACTTTATCACTGAACACTAAAGTCAGGATCATTCAGACCATGGTATTCCCGATCTCTATGTATGGATGTGAAAGTTGGAAAGTGAAAAAAGCAGATAAGAGAAAAATCAACTCATTTGAAATGTGGTGTTGGAGGAGAGCTTTGCGGATACCATGGACTGCGAAAAAGACAAATAATTGGGTGTTAGAACAAATTAAACCAGAACTGTCACTAGAAGCTAAAATGATGAAACTGAGGTAATCATACTTTGGACACATAATGAGAAGACATGATTCACTAGAAAAGACAGTAATGCTGGGAAAAACAGAAGAGAGTAGAAAAAGAGGAAGGCCAAACAAGAGATGGATTGATTCCACAAGGGAAGCCACAGACCTGAACTTACAAGATCTGAACAGGGTAGTTCATGAGAGATGCTCTTGGAGGTCACTGATTCATAGGGTCGCCATAAGTCATAGTTGACTTGAAGGCACATAACAACAACAAGGTGTTTTATTAGATGGTGAAACAATATGTGTTTGTGCTAATGTAAGAGTTCCGCAAGTGATGGTTATGTTCTATCTCTGCTGTCAGAGGCTGTATGCTTCTGAATGCCAGTTGCTAAAAACTGCAGGAGGGGAGAGTGTTCTTGCACTCCGGTTCTGTTTGCGGGCTTCCCACAGGCATCTTGTTGACCACTGCGAGAAGAGGATGCTGGAGTAGATGGGCCACTGGCCTAATCCAGCTGGCTCTTCTTAGGTAGGCTACTTTTTAAAGCTGTTCTGATGTTCCAGGGCTGAACGATAATACTGAACCGCCAACCTCATTTTTTGTGAACATGATTTATTTATGCTTTAGATTAGATTGAGACGTAAGTTGAGCTCTGCTGACGTTTTTATCCAGGTTGCCCGATGATTTTGACAAAACAGGAACTCTGCTTCTTAAAAAAATAAGAACGTTGCAAAGGACAGAAGCAAGGGGAGGTTAAACTCCCAAGTTGAAGGAGGGGACTTCTGCTGAATCAGAGAGATAATTGTTAGATGAGGGAAGAGCCCCTTTGATGGCAGGGGGAGGGCTGCAGTTCAGTGGTAGGATCAGTTGCTTTGGATGTAGAAGGTCCCAGGCTTAGTCCCAGGCTTCTTTACTTAGAAGGGTCTGATAGCAGGTGACGGAATAGGCTTCTCTCTGGCCAGTCAACTGCCACCCAAGAGGTGGGGGAACCTCAGACGCAGAGACCAAATGTGGCCCTCCAGCCTCTCTGCACGGCCCTTCAGACTTCCCCCT
The DNA here is from genome assembly GCF_030035675.1 of Rhineura floridana. Classification (NCBI taxonomy): domain Eukaryota; kingdom Metazoa; phylum Chordata; class Lepidosauria; order Squamata; family Rhineuridae; genus Rhineura; species Rhineura floridana. The sequence goes on from NC_084484.1 coordinate 179,263,921, forward strand.
TCCCAGCCACACTCCTCGCTGGCCCTGCTTTGCAGGCTTTTTATCGGCTGTAATTGCCCTCGAATTCTGATAATTTCTCTTGCTTGCCTCAATTGGGGGTGGTGGTACAGAGGAGCGCATGATTGTGCGTGTGGAATCAAAACCTACTGCAAAAGGTAAAATGTACTTTCATTGCTTCTCCCACTCTGGCCCTGCCCACCACAGGCATGCAGCCCCCAGAAGGTCATGTGGCCCTTGGATTGCAAAAGCTTCCTCACCCCTGGACAAACAGTCTGCCTGGGTACAAGGCCACCTCTTCAGATCGATATTTAGAAAATCTGAAGCTCTGGGTCAGGATCAGGTAGTTCTGGGGTTTGGAATAATACCTGAACAACACCAGAATACAGAAATTGGCTATCTCTGGGCTATTGCCTTCGAATCAGCACTGTGAGAACAGGATGCTGGACTAGATGGGCCACTGGCCTGATCCAGCAGGCTCTTCTGATGTTCTTAATATTTGTTTATTATCAACACTTGGCCAAGCCTTTTTTGGTTTAACTAGGTCTTAATTCTTGGTTTTGGAGATGAGTATCTCAATGTTGGAATGAAATTCAGTGCATTGTTTTAGAACATAATTCTAGGTTTTCAAGTTTAAACAAAACAGCTCCACTCCCGTGCCCGTTTTTGAGGTGGTCAGGAAAGATGTGAAAGTGACTGTAATGTGAGATCTCCCTTGAGCGTTGTGGTATTGCAATGAAACTTATATGCACACTTGCAACACAATCCCCTATTTTGATGTTCAAGTGCCAGCAGGATCCCTCACCCATTTTCTGCAGAGGAGAATGACAGATGCAAAATGCATCATCGCTTGAGGCTTGAAGCGAATGCTTTGGCTGGTAAATTCCAACATAACAACACCGCCACTATCAATGGTACCCAATCAGCAAACCAGCCAGTGTGTTTAAGCCAGAGGTGGGGAACCTGTGGCCTTCCAGATGTTCCTGGACTTCAGTTCCCATTACCTTGGCCATGCTGGCTGTGGCTGGTGGCAGTTGTAGTCCAACAATGTCTGGGGGAGGAGCAGCCACAGATTCCCCACCCCTGATTTAAGCTTGGGCATTGAGCCTAACGTAACTCACAGGGTTGTTGTGAGGAGGAGAAAATGGAGAGGGGAGAACCATATACACCACTCTGAGCTCCTTGGCGGAAAGTGGGATATAAATGTAATAAATAAAATAATAAATATGGTATCCAGAGGCAACAAGGCCACCAACTTGGATGGCTTTAAAAGGCTGTATCTGCCAGTGGCTGCTAACCATGATGTGGTTGTGGTTTACCTTCACTGTTGGGGGCAAGGTGGCTCTGGATAGCAGTTACTGGGGTCACAAGTGGGGAGAGTTGCTCTTGCAGTTAGGTCCTGCTTGCGGGCCTCCCAGTGGGGCACCTGGCTGGCAGTTGTGAGAACAGGATGCTGGACTAGATGGGCCACTGGCCTGATCCAGCTGCCGGACTTCTCAGTGGTGGCCCCCAAATTGTGGAATGATCTCTTTGAGGTGTGCCTGGCGCCAACACTGTTATCTTTTCGGCACCAGGTCAAGACTTTCCTCTTCTCCCAGGCATTTTAGCATGCGTTTTTAAACTTTTTTAAAAAAAAATGTGTTTTTAAATTTGTATATTTGTTTTTAATGTTCTTAATTGTTGTAAACCGCTCAGAGAGCTTCGGCTATGGGGTGGTATACAAATGTAAATAACAACAACAACAACAACAGTAATAATAATAAAAAATATGTTCTTAAGGGCTGGTGAAGGTCAGCTGGAGTGTTCCATCCCTCCATTCAGTGGAGGCTGGTCTATTAGGGCAAATGTGGCGCCTCCCTGCCAACCTCAGCCTGCCCTCAGCCAGCCCCCCGCCTGCCTGCCTGCCTTCTTACTTACAGCCAGGCCAGGGGGTGGCCTTGCAGGTCAGCTTCCTCCCCCTTTGTCGCAGTTGTGCCCTTGTAGAACTGAGCAAGGAGGAGGATGGAGAGAAAACAAGAATCTGCTGGCTGAGCCCCTCATTGGCTCTGGCTCTACATACTGGTGGTCTCTTTGCTTTCCTCCCTACCAGTCCCAGTGGGCGCCTTCCGCTGCCACCTCCGCTGTGTCCAGCATACAAATGCCACATTTTGTTACAGGGTGGATGGCCCTTGTGATGCGTCCTTCCCTGGCTCTCCCTGTCAGGTTCCTACCTGCTCGTGGTTACTGCCTGTCTCTAGGCACCACCAGGGACTCCACCAGTCCGGACCGCTCTCTGTTATGGTTTCTCTCCCCGCTCTAGCACAGATCTCAACAGATCCCCCTGCTAGGCAACCACCAGTAACGTCCCAATACTAGTATTCCCAGAGACGCTGAATACTGGTATTGTTATTCTCTTCACCGCTGCCACCATTTGTTACAGTTCCCCTTCAGCCTTGGTCATTACCTTACCCTCCCTTCTGGTCTGTGAAACCCCAGCCAAGGATCAGGCCTTTGGTAAACCAAATTAAGTATTTATTACAGATAACAAAGCTAACAAGATTAACAAGATTTCTTCTTAAGGCACATAAGCATATGGTTTTACTCAATACTAATCCGAACTCCACCTCCCTCCTGGCAAACAACTCTCTAAACCCCACCAAGCAACCCACTCAGTTCTCTTCTCCCCCCAGATTCCACTCTCACTCTTCCTTTTATACATTCAGCCATTTTAAACACTCAGCCAATCATCTCGTATTCTACTGCCCATTCACTCCCCCTCCTCTTTCACTCCACTTACCATGAATCTTCTAAAACAACAACACTTACCATATATACATTAATATAGGAACATCACAGCCCTCTCCATCCTTCCTCTGCCAGCCCACAGCAGACTAGAACATTTTTTTTATAGGCTAGTCACTTTTTTATGGGCTTATTTTCAACGCTGAGGAAAACACTGGGACAATCTCTTTCTTTCAACATTCCCCTCCCCCCCCAGTCTCTTTTCTGCTTCTCCATTTCCTGCTGCAGGAGTAAGGACTCTCAGGCCTAGGGGCCAAATGCGGCCCTCCAAGCCTCTCTGTCTGGTTTTCAGGACTCTTCCCAGGCCACAGTGGCCCTGCTTTGCACCCTGTGAGTTTAGGCCTCGATGGAATGTGCCCTTTGATTATGTTTGTTGGTTACCCGAATGGATAGAGGGATGTGTGTAGAAACTAGCCTGGTGTACAAAGGTAAAATTCACATTCATTGCTCCGCCCACTTTTGTCTGACCCCACCCACCATTGCCATATGGCCCTCAGAAGGTTGCCCAGAAAGAGAATGTGTCTCTCAAGCTGAAACACATTTCCCACCGAGGCCCTACTGCCTGTCTGCATCTCACCATCTTCTAATCCAATTGTTTCTAGAAAGGTGAAGGCCTGGGGGGAAAAAACCTGGAAAAAATCTGTAATATGCTTGGGTTCGATATATAAAGCCAACAGTTAACAAGGTAGTTTTATTAAATAGTAGATACAACAACAGAGAGCCAGTGTGGTGTAGTGGTTAAGACGTTGGACTACAACCCGGGAGACCAGGGTTTGAATCCCCACGCAGCCATGAAGCTCACTGGGTGACCTTGGGCCAGTCACTGCCTCTCGGCCTCAGAGGAAGGCAATGGTAAACGCCCTCTGAATACCACTTACCATGAAAACCCTATTCATAGGGACTTGAAGGCAGTATATTTACAGTTAGATACAACAACACCCGTTTTCCCCTCAAGCTCCTTCAGTCAGCCAGGCACCACCCCATTGTTCTTCAGGGATCATCTCTAAACTCCCATCCCAATGTGTCTTGTAAGGAAATGTCTCTAAATTACTGCAATCACTACATGGGGGAAATGTCCCCCCTCCGTTTTTCCATTTTTTCTTCCCCCCCCCCCCAGTTTTTCAGAAAAACAAAAACAAAAGAAAAGGCTTTGGTAAAATTTTCCCAATTTGGGGGGAATTTTGTCCAGGCATTCAAATCTCTACTTCTTTCTCTCTCTCCCTCCTGCCCTCTCCACACTGCTTCCCTGACAGCACAAAGCGTCACTCCTAGAAGCACAGTACAAGATGTCCTATTTGATGCAAGGGCTCTTGCACGCTGTCACTTTATAGCTTTTGAATTTCTTTCTTGTCCTTTGTGAAGTTGCTTGGAACGGCTCCTATGGAACAGAAATGGAAATGCTCTGTTGCAATTGCCAGCTGGGTAGTTTCACACCGGCAGAAGCTTTGTTAAGCTCTGGGACGCTTCCTCTTTCAAGGAAACGAAAACATTATCTTGAATTTTGTGCCACCGCATCTTTACTATGAACTAGCAGTTTTAAGTTCCCACAGCATGCAGCAGCAACAGCTTTCTCTTGCGTGGGAAAAAAAGTGGGTGGCATAAGATGCAGGTTTTTTTCCATACTCCATGTGAATTGCAGCCCAGAAGAGACCTACTTTCATTATCTCCTTTAGTGCATAGCTTTTTTTTTTAAAGGAAGGGGCTGGCTTGTACAGCTGTGGCAAGCTGAGCAGGCCCTAGCCAGCTGGGGAGGACTAGCCTCTGAGGGGGACAATGGTATAAACCCCCTCTGAATACCGCTTACCATGAAAATCCTATTCATAGGGTCGCCATAAGTCGGGATCGACTTGAAGGCAGTCCATTTCCATTTTCCATGGCAGGGACAGTCAGTATTTAATGTGCGGATGACCTGTTGTTGCCTGTGACAAAGCCCCTGGGAGTTGAGATAGCCGCTAGCTGGTTTGGATGGCTTTTGAAAAGAGATTAGAAGATAGGTCTGTCGATTTAGCCATGACCAAGGTGTGATGTAGACAGATTAGTATGTCTCTTTATTGCTGGTAGGAATGCCCAGTGGTTTGAGATTGTGGGATCAGAACATTATAGCTTTGAAGTTCTATTCTGCACTGTTCTGTTAAACCAAGATCCTACGCTAATTGCTTTTCATTAACTGGGCTCTGATTGCTGGTTATATCCCCATCAAGACTTTTCTGTCTGTATTTAGCTGCTAGAATGGTCTGATCAAACACATGAGGGCAACAACAGCGAGGATGAACAAGGGTTGGGAACTGATCGGCGTAGAATAAACCTAAGCTTCCAAATCAAGGAGGACAAGTCACAATTGCGACTTCTTCACCATGTAGTTCCCCCACTTTTCACACACCTTGGCCCAGGAAGCAAACGTGACCATTTTAATCCACCTGCAAGACAAAGTGGGGAATAAATTGAATAAGAATTGGCTCCTTGTACATACTCTGCACATCTACAGTTTCCTTTTTTTGTTTGTTTGTACTTAGGCTATGGAGGACCATTTCAAGAAAGTGACGGAGATGGTACTGTCCGGATGCCCTCATGATGCTGAACTTTTTCATAAGCATGTAGCCCCTGGCCAAGAGGTAAAAAGCAAACAGGGAAAAAAGAGATTTCAACTACCTTTTTCAAAAATAGCTTCTTTGCCTGTTCAATGTGGTAAAAGGTATGATAATTATATACATAAAAACCATTTCCTCAACATTTTATTCAGTGGCGGCTGGCGGCTCCATGTCAGTGGGGCAGTGGAATTTGTTCCAGGTTTTAGTCTGAACTGTCAAGGAGCTGTCCTTGGACAGCTCCTTGAAAGCTCGGACTAAAACCAGCCACCACTGATTTTATTTATTTCAGAAATTATAAATTGTTCTGCATACAAATAAAAAATCTGAGCACTATACAGACTATAAACCAATGATTAAAAACAAGAAACCAACAAGAATTGAAAGCCGCAGCAATGAAATTGACTAATTTAGGACAGCTTACCGGGGTGGAGAAAAGTTTTCAAGGTTCGTCAGAAACATAACAAAGTTGGGCCTTGCTTCATTTCTGGCTAAAGAGAATTCCAGAGAATTGGTGCCACAATGCTAAAAGCACATGCTCAAGTCACAGGGCACTTTATTGCAGGGACATGAAGCATCATCACGAAACCTTCACTCACAGATCTAAGTAAGCAGGGTGGGATGTCAGGAGAGAAGTGGCTTCTCGGAACATTTTGTCACACTCTAGCGTGACCAAGAAATAGAACTCAAGTAGGGCTATGAAAACGAAGGGGCGTGGGTGTTCAAATAATCAGGTTCCATTCTCAATGGGTGGGGTCACTAAGGCCAAGGAGTAGGTTCACCCCAGCGCTGCTGGTGACTCTGAGCGCATGTCTTTACTCTCTTCCACGTAAGTGCATGGCTGCCTGACCTTCAGCACTGACACCAGGTGACGCAGCCCCTAGTGTGTGTGGTGCCCTCCTGATGATGTGGACTTCAACCCCTGTCGTGTCTGACCATTGGGCATGCTGCCTGAGTCTGATGGGAGTTGTAGCCCACAAATCTGGAGGGTATCACATTGGCTCCCCCTGCCTGAGCATGCACAATATGTCTCTCTGGAAACTGACGTCTAAAGCCACCCTCTACACCAGGGGTTGCCAACATTTTTGGACCAGAGGGCACATTTCAAATTTTGAGAGATTGCTGGAAATACTGGTCACAAAATGGCTGCCATGGGGGTGTGGCATAATACAAAATGGCTGCCATGAGGGGCATGGCAGAACACAAAATTAGAAAATAGTCATGGTGAAGCTTTTTCCATAATTGTATTTCCATATTAGAAAAGGCTTGACCTGTTGAATATCTGCCTGCTATATATCTGTTAAAGGCACAAGAACCCTGTTTTTCGCCAGTGCCAACCCTAAATCAAGGCCTAGGCTGCCAAACAGTTATCAATCATAGCTCTGACTTCACTCTTTGGCTAATAACACTAATAGGCAGGACCAGTCAGGCTGGCTCATTTCACAGAAATCGCTTACGAGGGTATCTGCACTTTTTGCTCCATAACTTTCTTTCTAAGAGGGCTAGAGACTTACTTTTTTAAAAATTGAAAGCTCAGATTCTGGGCTTCCTGCTGCTGGTGCCACAGAAGGCCTTCGTGGGTGCCATGGCACCCAGCAGATGGGTTGGCGGCCTGTGTTGTACACACATTCTTCCTCTCTAATCTAATTATTAAGCATAGTTTAGGAAGGGGGGGCAATTTCCCTCCCCTCTCATAAAATTAGAAGTTAGAATCACAATTCCGTATCAATCCCTCTTCCTAGGGAACTCTGGAAATTTTACTCTGGTGAGGGCAATAGAGGGTCTCCTAACAACTGTCAGCAACTGTAATAAACTACAGTTCCATGACTTTTTACCAGGGCTGTGGAGTCGGTACGCCAAACCTTCGACTCCTCTGTTTTTATACTGTCCGACTCCACCCACAATTGCTTCCGACTCCACAGCCCTGGAAAGGGCTGTAAATGACTTTTTAATTTGGAAGCTCTCCTAGGAGCATTTTTATCGCTGCCTGAATATGCGCTGATCTTGGCAAGACGGCATTTGTCTTCATCTGGGTCCTGTGTCATACACTGACACACAAAATGTTTTCCATCTTGATTTATGGTGAAAGGCTCAACTACAGCTGACTTCATGGGAAGCTTCTTTGACATTTTGAATTCATATTTTTAAAAAATTGTCAATCAAAATTTATTTTGAAGCTGGAGTCAGTACATTTCTACCGACTCTGACTCCACCCAAAATTGCTCCCGATTCCAACTCCGACTCCACAACTCCAACTCCACAGCCCTGCTGTTTACATTGATATAATACTGTTTTATTTATTTATTACATTTACATTCTACCTTTTCCTCCAAGGAGCTCAATGTGGGGCACATGGTTCTCCCCCTCCCAACAACCCTGTTAGGTAGGTTAGGCTGAAAAGCAGTTACTGGTGCAAGATGAGCTTCATGTGGCTTCATGGCTGAGTGGGGATTTGAACCCTGGTCTCCCAGGCCATTGTCCAACACTCTAACCATTACACCACACTGGCTCTCCTATGAAGACAATACAGAGTGCAGATGTGGCCTCTGAGTGCTCTACCTAGCCCCTCCCCATGGCTGGCAGAGTAACTTAATGCAAGACCAAGCAAGCATATCCAGATTGTGTGGTGGTTGAAATGGCACAATTCAGCTTTTCCTCTGGCAAAATTTGGGTCACCTTGACTCATTTCTGGTTTCCATATGCAGAAATCGAAACTGATCTGCAACTTAGATTTGCAAAGTCCTTGCAAATCCTGAAATTCTTCTGAAAAAAAGTCAACTTTTGTTTCTTTCTGAGTGCTTTCTAGCAGCCATTGTAAATGATTTCTTCTGTGCTTTTCCTCTCATTAAGGCAAAGTTAGAACGGATGCTGAAGAACCAGTTCATAACGTAAGCAAAATAAGCTGGGAATTGTTTGTTTGTTGTAAACTGGCTGAAATTTGTCAGCATTGCCATCATGTCACCATGAATGTGGAACTGACATTAAGTGGTGTGTCTTTCACATGGTGGTGTTTTCAGCAGACGCAGCACCACACCCATGTACTGAGGACCAGTGTGTTGTTTTCCTCAGCTAGCTTGACCCCAGAAAGCATAAGCACCACCTTCTGCCTGGCTCCTTGACCATTTTCTAAGATCGGCCATCCTCCTGACAATTCCACGTATCCCTGCCCAGTCACTGAGATCTTCAGATGGTCTGCCATGTTAGTGGTCCGCCATGGCTGAGATGCACAGCTTGTGTACACCAGGAGCCATGTGTTTAGTTTTGTGGGCTGGATTCTGTGGAACTCTGTCTTAGCTGAGATCAGACAGGCCTCCTTCTCTGATGAGCTTCAGGCACTGGACAGAGACCTTTATATTTCAGTAGATATTTCAAGGAAGTTGTACCATGCCTGTCAATTGAAATTGTGGGGTTTTTTAAACCGTGTTTTTTGTTTGTTTTAAACACCATAATATTTCGATGGATAGATTATTTTACTGATTGATGTGTAAACCGCTTGCTTGCTTGCTTGCTTGCTTGTACTAATAATACTTTTGTGACCATGTATGGTGAAAACCAGCCTATGGGCGGTATTCAACTGATGCATCAATATTCACTGATGCAATGGGACTTCCCCCGTTCCTCCCCCCCCCGTGCCCGGTGCCCTCCCTAATTCTGCTCCAGAGGGTTGGGGGAACCACCAGAACAGAGGGGGTGAGGAGAGGTTGTTCTGTTGCACAAGCAGAAGTCCTTGCGCTGATGGAACATCCACGTAGCACTATACTGGATACAATCCTATAAATATTGGAAATAAAGAGTTCCCTGGGAAGAGGGGTTAATTGTTAGACCACTCTGGGAACTGTAGTTCAGTGAGAGGAACTGGGATCTCCTAGCAAACTCTCAGCACCCTCAACAAACTACCATTCCCAGGATTCTTTGGGAGAAGCCATGAGGGTTTAAAGTGGTGTGATACTGCTGTAAATGCCTAGTGCAGATGGGGCCCTAAACTCTTACTTGCAAATATTTAGCAACAGCACCCCATCCCCCAAGACAAGCTGCCTCAGAATGGGATGACTTAAGTAGCAGTGGGGGGGTAGGCACTGCCTTGTTCCCCATTGCTTTTCCAGTTTAAATTGTCCTCTTTCCAAGTAGTTTTTCTTTATAACAATAATAAAAGGCGGTCAGGTTTCCACTGTAATCCTTTGCATTTATTATCCCATAAGCTGTGAGAGAAGCATTCTTTGCTCTGACAGGCAAAGAAATGAATGATTATCGTTTCTACAGTCTGAAATGTGCACCGGCTATGATGTCATGCCCACAGGCCATGCTGCTTTGATTTTAAGTGGGTAGTATTTGCCTCAGCTGGTTGTGGTCTTTTGTTTTTTAACTTTTCCTGTTCTCCAAACTGCCTGTTTGTGGCTTCCCTCAGAGGGAGCCAACAATCTCTCAGGGCAGCAGAATTTAAATTGCGCTGTTGTTAGCTGTCAAGAAACTCTGGGAGCTGTAGCTCGCAAGGAAGCTGGAGGCCTCCTCACAAAAAAACACTTGTACTTCTGCAAAACTACAATTCCCAGAGGTCTTGGTGAATGGGGGTGCGGAGAGAGAGCAAAGGGAAGCTAGTTTAGATTTGTGAGGTAACTGTGTATTTATGGTTAGGTGTGAGCTACCAGGACAGTATTGATACATACAATCCTTACATGCAAGTGCATGTAGATTTGCCTGAGAGGTAAGAGAGCCAACCAATTGCCCTGGGGAGTAGGGCTGGTCTCCCTCTACCATGTTTTGGGGTGTGCCCGATTTTGAGGTGACAAGGGTGTCATTTCCAGAAGCGCTCTGCAAAAAAAAAAAAAAGAAGGATGGTAGCCAGAGGGGTGTGGAAGGTCAACTGGTGCCATAGTCAGCCTCCTCCCATCCTCCCCAAAGCTCTGTTGTTGGACAAATCACACACACATCTCCTCAATAGCGATCCTTCAGTTTGTGAATAGGGTGGCAAATTTGGAGTGGCTGTCCCAGTCCACCTGAAACCTCAGGAAACGCCTTATATCAGGCTCTTAGGGATGTAGGAATCTGCCTTAAACGGAGCCCCAGACCATTGCCCTATCTAGATCATTAATGTTTATACTGACTGGCTGTGGGTTTCAAGCAGGACCTTTCCCCCGACCTACTTGGGAGACAGAACCAGGGAACTTCTGCATGCAAAGCAGGTGTTCTTCCACTGAGCAATGGCCCTTCTCTGAGCAGCTAACCTAGTGTTTTCTATTCTGCCTGGAAGCAGCTCTCCGGCGTCTTAAGAGAGAGATCTTTCCTGTTACCTGATCCTTTTAACTGGAGATGCTGGCAGTTGCACCCCAGAGCTTCTGCAGGCAAAGCAGGTGCTCTACGACACAGAGCTGTGATCCCTCTTCAAATGAGCATCTTAGGGGGATCTCCCGACAAGATGTCCTAAAAGGGAAGGCTACAGATTTCTGGAAAAAATAAAATGGGTATCCAAAATGATTGAGTCCAAACACACAACAGGTTTTTTTCCCTACCCTCTTCCAGAATGTCATACACTGAAGCAATAGAGGTTTTAAAACAAGCTCGCCAAGTGTTCACTTACAGACCAGAGGTGAGTGTTGTGTTTTTGTGAGGCTGGGTTTCTTCACAAAACCAAGCTTGAGTGCTGGAAATGGGAATTTTGCCTACATCCCACTTCTTCCAAATACAAGATCAGTTTATGATTCTAGATCATTTCAAACCATTGATTAGCTGGTATATAATACAACCTAAAGATTACACATTAGCGTCAAAATAGTCTGTGAAGGCCTAATTCCTATAATTTAATTTTAACGCAGATGTGGGGAACTTTTGGCCTTCCAGATGTTGCTGAACTACAACTCCCATCAGCCCTGGCGATTGGGTCATTTCTGGAATAAATAAAATGCCTGTCCAGAATGATTGAGTCCAAACTCAACCCTTGCTGGGACTGATGGGAGTTGTAGTTCAGCAACCTTTGGAGAGACAAAGGTTCCCCACACCTTGCATACAGACACCATTGAGATTCCAGTCATGCCATGCTCCCATAGGGAAAGGATGTGGAACCTGTGGCCCTCCAAATGATATTGGACTCCATTTCCCATCGGCCCCAGCCAGCATGGCCAATGGACTACAACTCCCATTATCCCTGACCACTGGCCATGCTGGCTGGGGATGATGGGAAATGGCGTCCAACAACTTCTAGAAGGCCACATGTTCTCCATCTGTCCCATAGAGCAAGGGTTGAGAGAACCTCAGGCCCAGATACCATATATGTCCCCCTGTGCCTCTCTATCAAGTTCTCCTGACTCTTCCCTCATCACATCACTCACAGGCCTTGCTTCACACTCTCCTTGAGTGTTTTTGTCTCCCTGGGATATGTCCTTGAACTCTGAGGATGCTTTTTCTTGCCTGGTTGGAGGATAGAGAGGGGGTGGGAATGTGTGTAGAAACTAGCCTACTATACAAAGGTAAATATTGATATCCATTGCTTCTCCCACTTTTGCCTATGGCCCCGCCCAGACAGAGCTTGGAAATGTTACTTTTTTGAACTACAACTCCCATCAGCCCAATCCAGTGGCCATGCTGGCTGGGGCTGATGGGAGCTATAGTTCAAAAAAGTAACTTTTCCAAGCTCTGGCCCAGAACTGGCATGTTTCTCTTGTGAGGTTCCCCAGAAAGGAATGTGCCCCTGGGGCTGAAAAAGGTTCTCTGCTCCTGGCCTAGTTTGTGTAAAAAACTGTTGCCTCCATGTTGAGTGACAGGTGACCCCTGGAGTCAGATTCGAATTCTGAACCATTGACTTTTGGGGTATTATGCTTGTTTGGCAATCTGCATCACCTCTTTCTCTTCTGTTCTCTTTCCAGTGGGGTCTGGACCTCCAGAGCGAGCACGAGAGATACTTGGCACAGCACTGTGGCGAAATCCCTGTGTTTGTCTTTAACTATCCCTATGACCTTAAGCCATTCTATATGCGGGACAATGAAGATGGACCCTGTCACACAGTAAGAATTATGGTTAAAATTCCTAGGCCATTCAGCATGGTTGCCCCTTGACGTCTTGCTTGTTTTATACTCTCTGGAATGAAGCATCCTTTTCTCTTGGGTCCGGCTGATTATAATTGGTCTGTTACTGGAAGTGTTACTGTGTAATTTTTCAATGTCCTAGGATGATGTCATGGTACATTTATTCATGGATCCCCCAAGCAGTCTTTTAAATACTCTTTGTACATCCATGAGAGCTAGAAACGTTTTAATTGCTGCCACAAGATGTAGTAGTGATGGCCCCCAAACTTGGATGGCTTTAAAGCGGGATTAGACAAATTCATGGAAGATAAGGCTATCAACGGCTACTGGCTATGATGGCTATATTACAGGGATGGGGAACCTCTGGTCCAAGGGCCAGATGTGGCCCTCCAGGTCTCTCTATCTGGCCCTCAGAATTCTCCCCAGGCCACTCCCCACACACACACCCTTCACCAGCCCTGCTTTGCAGGCTTGAATGTTTTTGCCTGACTGTAATGTGTCCTTGAACTACCTTACTGTACAAAAGTAGGATGTACATTCATTGCTCTGCCCACTTTGCATGTGGCCCTTGGAAGGTTGCCCAGAAGGGATGCGGCCCTTGGGCTGAAAAAGATTCCCTCTTCCTGCTGTATTCCTTCTGATATCAGAGGCAGGGTGCTCCTCAGTGTCAGTTGCTGGGGATCACAAGTAGGAGAGGACCATAAGAACATAAGAAGAGCCTGCTGGATCAGGCCAGTGGCCCATCTAGTCCAGCATCCTGTTCTCACAGTGGCCAACCAGGTGCCTGGGGGAAGCCCACAAGCAGGACCCGAGTGCAAGAACACTCTCCCCTCCTGAGGCTTCCGGCAACTGGTTTTCAGAAGCATGCTGCCTCTGACTAGGGTGGCAGAGCACAGCCATCACAGCTAGTAGCCATTGATAGCCCTGTCCTCCATGAATTTGTCTAATCTTCTTTTAAAGCCATCCAAGCTGGTGCCCATTACTGCATCTTGTGGGAGCAAATTCCATAGTTTAACTATGCGCTGGGTAAAGAAGTACTTCCTTTTGTCTGTCCTGAATCTTCCAACATTCAGCTTCTTTGAATGTCCATGAGTTCTAGTATTATGAGAGAGGGAAAAGAACTTTTCTCTATCCACTTTCTCAATGCCATGCATAATTTTATACACTTCTATCATGTCTCCTCTGACCCGCCTTTTCTCTAAACTAAAAAGCCCCAAATGCTGCAACCTTTCCTCGTAAGGGAGTCGCTCCATCCCCTTGATCATTCTGGTTGCCCTCTTCTGAACCTTTTCCAACTCTATAATATCCTTTTTGAGATGAGGCGACCAGAACTGTACACAGTATTCCAAGTGCAGCCACACCATAGATTTATACAACGGCATTATGATATCGGCTGTTTTATTTTCAATACTTTTCCTAATTATCCCTAGCATGGAATTTGCCTTTTTCACAGCTGCCACGCTTGGATGGCATTCCAAGTCCTGCTTGTAGGCTTCGCAGAAGCATTTGGTTGGCTTTCTGGAAAACAGGATGCAGGACTAGATAGGTTTTTGGCTTTGATTCGGCAGCGCTCTTCTTATATTCTTAATTTTGGAAAAAAATAAAAAGTAGGATCTCCCAGGAAGGAGATGATTGAGTAGGGTACCACACTGGAGTCCAAAAGCTGTTGTTTGCTGTACACTCATTGCATATCGCACTTGAGTATCGCTGCTTCTTGTGATTACTTAGGCTGGCGGTAGCCAGTGCGGTGCCTTCCAGATGTTGGTGGACTCCAGCTCCCATTGGGCTCAGCCAGCATGGCCAGTGGTCAGGGATAATGGGAGTTGTCATTCAACAACGTATGAAGGTTACCACAATTAGCATCCCTTAGTGGATTGGGGTACGGCTTATCCAACAAGACAATAATAACAAGCATTTTAGGAATTTTGTATTGTGTGTTGTTTGGGTTTTTTAAAAAGAAAAAAAGAAATTGGCTTTTAATTTATTTTACCGGTTTGTATTTTATCTTGTTGCTAAGTCACTTTAAGACATTTTTTATATAAAGTGACTAACTAATGCTCTCTCTCTCTCTCTATATATATATATTTATATTCCACACACACACACACACACGCACGCACGCACGCACGCACGCACACACACACACACACACACACAAAATGCCAAACTAGGCTTCTATATGGTTTACAAAGTATAAAAGCCAATTACACAACATTAAAATATAAGCATCTGTAATGAAAATACATAATAAAACAATCCTATTGAAATATACATCAGTTACCCCTAACTTAGTTACACAGTTCAGACAGATATTTATTTATTCATGTCTTTCCTTTTAAAGGTGGCAGCATTTGATCTTCTAGTACCTGGAGTTGGGGAACTTTGCGGAGGCAGCTTGAGGGAAGACCGGCCTGATTTCCTACAATCCCGCCTACAGAGGTAGGGAGAGAGTTTCCGCTTCTGTTTTCTTGTGGGATGCTGTTTAACAGGTGGTCAAGGAAGGATTGCTGAGGACACGAGCGATTAAGGAGAGCAGGTGTTCAGACAGAACAGATGCTTCTTTGGGGATGTGTTTATTGGTGTTCCAGACTCCTTGGTGTAATCTCTTTAAGGGGAAAATACACAGCATGTCCCCTTCTCCTAGAAATTTCAACAGATCTATAAAAACAGTGATGCAAAA
The DNA here is from genome assembly GCF_030035675.1 of Rhineura floridana. Classification (NCBI taxonomy): domain Eukaryota; kingdom Metazoa; phylum Chordata; class Lepidosauria; order Squamata; family Rhineuridae; genus Rhineura; species Rhineura floridana. The sequence goes on from NC_084484.1 coordinate 179,278,980, forward strand.
ATCCTACAGCACTGCAAAAATCCTTTCTCACAATCCCTGGGGAGGGGAAGGGCTAGGGGCTATTTGAGCTTGTCTTTTGAAGGGCCTCTTTTCTGTTCCTTTTGGCACCCACGTATGGAAAACCTCTTTGTCAACTAATGTTTTTTTTTTTAAATGGATGGTTGCGCAAGGAAGCTCCCAGGTGCTTTTTTGGTTGATGCGTTTGCCGCCCTGGGACCCTTCAGCAGGAAGGGTGGAATATAAATTCAATAAATAATAAAGGGGGCAGGCGGTATTTCAGGTAACCTGGTCCCAAATTGTTGAGGTTTTATATGTCAACAGCAAGACCTTGAATATGACCCAGTAGCCGATTGTAGCCCGTGCAGTTCCCTCAATGCAGGCATAATATGTCCATGTCCAGCTGCTCCAGAATTCTGCCCAAGGAATTCTGCAGTTGTTTACTATTATTATTGTTGTTGTTGTTGTTTGACTTATATCCTGCCCTTCCTCCCAGCAGAAGCCCAGGGTGGCAGTGTGTCACCATTGCTCACATACTGAGGATGTTTTCTTTCATTTGTTCAACAGGTTGGGGCTTGAAGATACTTATCAATGGTAAGGACAGCTGAGTATCATTTCTCAGTGCTGTTGCATGAAAAGAGTTGCCCAGGTGGATCTGATTCTCCTAACCTTTTGCAGCCACCAAACACTGGGCAGAGAGCACACCTTTATTCAGCCTTCTGTGGTAGAGCCCAGTTTTGAGATGGCCCATCTCACTTACTAAATGCATCAGCTGTGACACAGTGACATTCTTACGCATTTCTCCCCACCCACTAAGCATGCCTGACAAGTGAGCGAGTGACAAGAGCTGTCATGTGTCAAAGGGCAAACACAGAAAGATGCCAGAAGCTGCTGCTGAGGAAGGGCCTCAGCTCAGTGACTGAACATCTGCCTTGCATGTAGAAGGCTGCAGGTTCAGTCCCTGGTGTCCCCAGGTAGGGCTGGAAAAATGCTCCTGCCTGAAACCCTGGAGAGCCACTGCCAGAGTGGGCAATACTGAGGAAGATGGACTTGATGGTGTGAGTTAGTATACGGCATTGTCCTATGTTCTTGCCAGGGTGCCAGGGAGGGGCTGTGGGTCCATGGTAGATGCAAGCTTCCTGAGTTCCTAAACAAAATTAAGGGGTCATTGAGCCTTTTGTTGTTGTTATGTGCCTTCAAGTTGATTACAACTTATGGTGACCCTATGAATCAGTGACCTCCAAGAGCATCTGTCATGAACCACCCTGTTCAGATCTTGCAAGTTCATGTCTGTGGCTTCCTTTATGGAATCAATCCATCTCTTATTTGGCCTTCCTCTTTTTCTACTCCCTTCTGTTTTTCCCAGCGTGATTGTCTTTTCTAGTGAATCCTGTCTTCTCATTATGTGTCCAAGGTATGACAACCTCAGTTTCATCATTTTAGCTTCTAGTGACAGTTCTGGTTTAATTTGTTCTAACAGCCAATTATTTGTCTTTTTCGCAGTCCGTGGTATGTGCAAAGTTCTCCTCCAACACCACATTTCAAATGAGTTGATTTTTCTCTTACCCGCTTTTTTCACTGTCCAATTTTCACATCCATACATGGAGATCGGGAGTACCATGGTCTGAATGATCCTGACTTTAGTGTTCAGTGATTGAGGCTTTTATTGGGTAAATAAAGAGGTTTCTATATGGTTACAGGTCCCTGTATTCCAGTGGCAACTGGTGGCTCCATGTCAGTGGAGCAGTGGAATCTGCTTTGGGTTTTCGTCTGAACTTTCAAGGATCTGTCCAAGGTGCTTCAGCACCTTGGATAGTTCCTTGAAGGTTCGGACTAAAACCCAGAGCAGCCCCTCTGACACGATACACCAGCTGCCGCCGCCGTATTCTCTACCCTTATTGTTCTGCATCCTCCACCTCTGTGTCCCATGACATCATTTCCTCCTTGCTTGCCAAATTTCCAAAAGTGAGTCCCCTTAGAACTTCTCTGATACATAGCTATAACTGTGGGAGGGGCATGAGATACTGATGTGAGGATTAATTGTGGCTCTACGAAAAAGCCAGAGAATGCTGCACAGGTTGGCTTGGTACCCATTGCTTTTTTTAAAAACTCTTTATCAAGAGAAATGTGGGTTGTTTCCTCCTGAATGGGATATGCTTTGGTGTGTTACAGTGTCTTCTAAGCAGTTTCCATTAAGTACAAAATGTTTACCCTAGATGATAAAAGAGCTTTTTAAGAAAACCACACCAACCTGTGCTGGGCACGAATGGATCATGGGTGATGTTGGTGGTTGAAGGATTGCCAGCGTGGCTGAACAGTTGCACTTTTCTTCAGTGTAGTGGTTAGCAGCCTTTCTAGCCAGGTAGTAACAGGAAGAGGACCCACTGCTTCTTGCATGTCCCTCCTCATGCTGCTGCCTCCACAGCTGCCCGGGGGGCTGCTTGTCTCCAGATCCCAGTGCCACAGAAGAAATAGTGGCAGGTCCAGCCTGGGAATCTATTCAGAAACTGACCTAACCTTCCAGAGGTGTTTTTGTTTTAAAGGGCCTGAAGATCTTTAGAAGAAAGTGAGGTCTTTAAAAAATGTGCTGCATCTGTGAAGCCGCGTGCACACCTGTGCTGATCCATCCCTAAGTGTGTGTCAGGAGAGAGGCAGAATGTAGAGTGCATTTAGAAGAGGGGGAAGTTCAAACATTTGAGCAGGAGGAGGGAGGCTTTTTCAGCCCAAAGGCCACATTTCCTTCTGGTCAGTCTTCTGGGGGCTGCATATTGTTGGTGGGTGGGCCATAGGCAAAAGCAATGAAAGTAAATGTTGCCTTTGTAAGGTAGGCTACTTTAAGCACATACGCCCCTCTTTGTCCATTATTACTAATCATCATCATCAAGGAGATGTTCCAGCCAGCCCAAAACACTCAAAGTGTATGTGAAGCAAAGGGTGTGGCTGGGGAGGGTGTGTGGCCTGAAGATAGTCCCAAAAGCCAGATGCAGAGGTTGGAGGGCTGCATTTGTTTCCCAGGTTGCCCACAGTAGCATATAAAGAACATAAGAACATAAGAAGAGCCTGCTGGATCAGGCCAGTGGCCCATCTAGTCCAGCATCCTGTTCTCACAGTGGCCAACCAGGTGCCTGGGGGAAGCCCGCAAGCAGGACCCGAGTGCAAGAACACTCTCCCCTCCTGAGGCTTCCGGCAACTGGTTTTCAGAAGCATGCTGCCTCTGACTAGGGTGGCAGAGCACAGCCATCACGTCTAGTAGCCATTGATAGCCCTGTCCTCCATGAATTTGTCTAATCTTCTTTTAAAGCCATCCAAGCTGGTGGCCATGACTGCATCTTGTGGGAGCAAATTCCATAGTTTAACTATGCGCTGAGTAAAGAAGTACTTCCTTTTGTCTGTCCTGAATCTTCCAACATTCAGCTTCTTTGAATGTCCACGAGTTCTAGTATTATGAGAGAGGGAGAAGAACTTTTCTCTATCCACTTTCTCAATGCCATGCATAATTTTATACACTTCTATCATGTCTCCTCTGACCCGCCTTTCCTCTAAACTAAAAAGCCCCAAATGCTGCAACCTTTCCTCGTCAGGGAGTCGCTCCATCCCCTTGATCATTCTGGTTGCCCTCTTCTGAACCTTTTCCAACTCTATAATATCCTTTTTGAGATGAGGCGACCAGAACTGTACACAGTATTCCAAATGCAGCCGCACCATAGATTTATACAACGGCATTATGATATCGGCTGTTTTATTTTCAATACCTTTCCTAATTATCGCTAGCATGGAATTTGCCTTTTTCACAGCTGCCGCACACTGGGTCGACATTTTCATCGTGCTGTCCACTACAACCCCGAGGTCTCTCTCCTGGTCGGTCACCGCCAGTTCAGACCCCATGAGCGTATATGTGAAATTAAGATTTTTTGCTCCAATATGCATAATTTTACACTTGTTTATATTGAATTGCATTTGCCATTTTTCTGCCCATTCACTCAGTTTGGAGAGGTCTTTTTGGAGCTCTTCGCAATCCCTTTTTGTTTTAACAACCCTGAACAATTTAGTGTCATCAGCAAACTTGGCCACTTCACTGCTCACTCCTAATTCTAGGTCATTAATGAACAAGTTGAAAAGTACAGGTCCCAATACCGATCCTTGAGGGACTCCACTTTCTACAGCCCTCCATTGGGAGAACTGTCCGTTTATTCCTACTCTCTGCTTTCTGCTTCTTAACCAATTTCTTATCCACAAGAGGACCTCTCCTCTTATTCCATGACTGCTAAGCTTCCTCAGAAGCCTTTGGTGAGGTACCTTGTCAAACGCTTTTTGAAAGTCTAAGTACACTATGTCCACTGGATCACCTCTATCTATATGCTTGTTGACACTCTCAAAGAATTCTAATAGGTTACTGAGACAGGACTTTCCCTTGCAGAAGCCATGCTGGCTCTGCTTCAGCAAGGCTTGTTCTTCTATGTGCTTAGTTAATCTAGCTTTAATAATACTTTCTACCAGTTTTCCAGGGACAGAAGTTAAGCTAACTGGCCTGTAATTTCCGGGATCCCCTCTGGATCCCTTTTTGAAGATTGGCGTTACATTTGCCACTTTCCAGTCCTCAGGCACGGAGGAGGACCCAAGGGACAAGTTACATATTTTAGTTAGCAGATCAGCAATTTCACCTTTGAGTTCTTTGAGAACTCTCGGGTGGATGCCATCCGGGCCCGGTGATTTGTCAGTTTTTATATTGTCCATTAAGCTTAGAACTTCCTCTCTCGTTACCACTATTTGTCTTAGTTCCTCAGAATCCCTTCCTGCAAATGTTAGTTCAGGTTCAGGGATCTGCCCTATATCTTCCACTGTGAAGACAGATGCAAAGAATTCATTTAGCTTCTCTGCAATCTCCTTATCGTTCTTTAGTACACCTTTGACTCCCTTATCATCCAAGGGTCCAATTGTCTCCCTAGATGGTCTCCTGCTTTGAATGTATTTATAGAATTTTTTGTTGTTGGTTTTTATGTTCTTAGCAATGTGCTCCTCAATGGGCTATACAGAAATGAAGTCAACAGGGAGTTCTGTTAGCGGAAATCTAACAAGAAGGGATTTGCTGCAGATAGTGAGCATTGCTAAGCACAACTAACCTGCTGTTTTGCACTCCAGGTACATAGACCTGCGTCGGTTCGGATCAACCCCTCACGGAGGATTTGGAATGGGGTTTGAGCGCTACCTCCGGTGCATCTTGGGAGTCGAGAACATCAAAGACGTCATTCCCTTCCCACGGTTTCCTCACTCGTGTGTTCTGTAGAGGTTCATCCCATCTCCTGACGATGTGACTCTTGTGTGTTTTTATGAATTCAGGGCCTGTCCAGAAGATAAAAGGCAACATTGTTGTGGGGGAGATAAAGAACTCCCATCATTCTTTCTGTATTTCTTTTTTTTTTTTTGCATTAAATAATCTTAAGGGAAACTTCACACAAAAGACCTCTGAAGATTTGAAGCTGGGGTTACTTTTGTATTATATCCAGAGGTGGCTGGTGGCTCCATGTCAGTAGGGCAGTGGAATCCGTTACAGGTTTTAGTCTGAACTTTCAAGGAGCTGTCCAAGGTGCTACATCTCCTTGAATGTTTGGACTAAAACTCTGAGTGGATTCCACTGCCTCACTGACATGGAGTCACCAGCCGCCAGAGATTATATCCATGTACAGAACTTTTGGATCTGCAGAGCGCTTTGTGTTGCATGAATAAATGCATTCAGAAAAAACAATTGGCTGCCTTTTGGCCATAACTACAATGCATAAAATTAAGCTTTTACCAGTTATTAATTAATCTGTGGGAAGTGTCTCGGCCAACCCCCAAGGCTCTCAACCAGACGGGGTAGGAGGCTCACTCTCATACAACACTGCAAAGCTGCAAAGAAATATTCCAGCCTTCCTCAAATGTAAAACTATCCACTTGCTGATGGACTCCCAACATCCCTGTCCATTGACACTGCCAGCTGGAGCCATTGGGAGCCCAGTCACAGTCAGTGGTTCCCCCTCCCCGTGCGTTGGGTGTACGGCACATATCCATCAGGAGCCCTGCATTCAGTATTGTGGGTCCAGCTGTGTGGAACTGCCTCCCAGATGAGGTCAGACAGGTCCCCTCCCTGTTGACCTTCCAGCACTCAGTGAAGACCTTTTTATTTCGGCACATGTTTCACGTAAGTTGTATGACTTTAACTGATTTTATCTTTATTGTAACTTTTCAAGTTTACCGTAGACGGAGTTAAGCAGTATCTAAATTGTTAAATAAACATCTGGAAGGCTCCAGGTTGAGGAAGGCTGTGCTAAACAATCCTTAAGCTCTTCTGGTAAATTTGTGATACGCTTGCTTGGGTAAAAAGGGTCTCTGTGCCACAAGAGGGATTTCCCCTGTATTCATATCAAGCCAAAACATTTATTTACTTAGTCGACTTATAAACCACTTACTATAAATAAAATGGGTGATATCCAGCTAACTCTTTCCATCTGGACAAGGATACCTGCTTGTGCACCAGAAATTCAACCCCCTCCTCTCCCTGCACCCCCCCCCCCAGATTTACTCCAGAGGATTGGAGGGGGGGGAAGCCCAGAACGTATTTAGGAGGTGCGTTGGAGGAGCAGGGAGACATTCTGTTGCATATCCTTGCTCTGACAGAATGAGTTGGATATCACCCAATGTCTCAGGGTGACTTTACAATAAGAAGTCAAAAACTAAAACAAGAAGAAGTTGAGTCAGACCCTAAAACAGAAGTGGGGAACCTCTGGTCCTCCAGACGTTTTTGGACTACAATTCCCATGGGCCCCTGCCGGCTTAGCCAATAGTCAGGCATGATAGGTATTGTGGTCCAGCAACAAACAGCTAAAACATGTAGCAAACTCAATACACATATACAAATAATAATAATATAAATAGCCAGCAAATAACTTTTTTTTTTCAAAAAAAAGGTAAAATATGCAGACTATAAAATTACTAAAAATAATAAGCAATACAATCCAGTGATCAACAGTCACAAAATGCCTGGCCAAAAAGACATTTTCAGTAAGCATCTGAAGCATGCTGCAGATGGCGCCTCCACAATGGCGGTGGGAAAAACATTCCAGAGAACAGGTGCCACCTCAGAGAAGGTCCTGCTTCTGTTTTGCTGCCAGATGTCTGTCTGCAGGTTACAGCACAGTCAGCAGCATCTCCTCTGATGATCTCGATGATCACATGGGTATTTACAGGGGAAAGCGATCCGCTGTATAAATTGACATTGGAAACTACACCCTGATTAGATAAACAGCGGAAAGGGTTAAGCCAGTGCTCTCCCAAACTTCTGGGAGTGTAAGAATACTTTGTTTCTTACACGCCCATCAAGAGAGGGAACATAAAGAGAGGGTAGACAGAAATCAGTTAAAATACTGCAAACAGACCAAAGTTCCCCGCCCCTGTGAACTAATAGGACATTTTATAATTTTATTCCTCAGGGCTTTCAGTCTAACTTGGGACATGAAACAAAACAAAAAAATAGCAGCTGGCAGATTGTCCTGGAATTTTAGAGTGATGTCATTTCCTTAGCACCTCTCGCTGAGTTTGTCAGTGTGCTGGTTCAGATCACCTTTATCGGTGACATCTTGCCATCACAATCTGGTGATTTTTGACTCGTAGATAATATTGCCAGGAGGAATTCAAGAGGAGTCCTAGGCCTTCACTTTCCTCTGCCCGTGTATGATGTGTTGTGGAAATCAGGATGGCCTCTCCCTCAGTTTCCCTATTTGCATGATGAAGATAATGACACCTTGAGGTAAGGCAGTGCTTGTGGAACTTTTAATTAAGAGGGAATTTTGGCAAGTGAGGCCTGTCATTTCTCAGTGCAATGGAACAAAGGAAAGTTCCACACTTGGAACTCTGCAATCTTGATCACCCAGTTAATGGTTGTGTAAGATTTCGATCCATCCTTTCCTAACGACAAATGCCAATAAATGTTTAATGGTATGGCATGGCAATATTCTGACTCGGTGCTTAAAGAGATGGTGGGAGGGGAAATCCCCAAATATACCCACAAAGTTGTCTGTTGGCATACAGTGTTTCTATCTACCCTTCCTCCAAACTCTGGGCAGTGTCTATGGTCCCTCTCAGTATTTTGTCTTCACAACAACGCTGTGAGGTGGGCTGGGCTGAGAGAGAGACATGGGCTGGCCCAGTGAGGTTTGTAGTTGAATGGGGATTTGAACCTGGGTCTTCCTAGCCTCTAACAGCGTACTATTGTGGCTGTCATGATTTCAGCTCTTGTAGGGTTGTCATTGTGGTGATGCTGCATGTATCTGTCTTTCAAGGAAGCGGGAGAAAATGCAGCTGTAAGATCATCCTCCAAGCTCTTCCCTCTGCCTGTTCCTGCCCCCCCCACCAGTTTATCATAGCAAACCGGACTCCATCTTGCCCAGACATCAGGTGGGAGCACAGGGCAGGTGACTGGATAGAGAAGGGGACAGAGGGATGCAGGGAAGACCACAGTTTGGGGCATTTGGCCAGCATCTCTAGGCTGCAGCCTGTCAACATTAAACCAAAGCTATATGTGAATCTCTGTGGGTTCTGTGTTTTTGGCTAGGAACAAATTGAATGTCTGCACCAAGGGAATCCAAATTCTGTACTGAAAAAGTTGAGCTAAATTTTGCTACTTGCATAAATTAAGCAGATGGACACAATCCCCTTTATTTTGCAAAATGTATTCTACTAAAAAAAACCCCACCCTTGTATATTTTTTTCCTGTTTCTGTTAGTAGTGGGCAAAGCTGTGCAGGATTTTATAAGACTTGTCCAGCCACCCCTCTGCTGTCTGTAACTATGATCTTTGTATCTATGAGAGCTAGAAGCTCTTTTTAATACACAGGCACATATACATGTACAATATTCTTTGGGAGGTGAATTTTTTTCACCTTTAGATTTTCTTGTTCCTGCAGGATTATAATGCAACACACACAGTTGTAAGCTCTAAATAACCGACACGATCTCATTATAGAGCAAAATGTTACTTGTGCAATCCCAGCCTTGTTCCAATAGATGGCACAAGTCTTCATTTTAAAAAAGGGCAAAATCAATCTTTAATATAAATGAAAGGCTGTTCTGGTTTAAGCAGCTTGAATGGATGTAAGCCATTGTTGTTTTCATCCATCAGGCATCTCTGACATGTTAATTCCACTCTCCTCTTGAGTACGTAGGCACATTAGAATTTTGCCCCTGTGACAGTCATGTGCAATAATCTATTAAGAATGTTGTAGGTGTGGTGGATCCAGTGTGATCCATTCCAAAATGACCAACAGGAAGTTCTGCTCTGATGTACTCTTTGGAATGCCCTGTCAATTGACATCAGGCAGGTGCCGTAGCTGTGTCCTTTTCGACACATGCTTAAAACTTTTTTGTTTAGGCAAGCCTATCCAGACACATAGATGTTGATGTGTTTTAATCTTTTTAGTCTATTGCAGTTTTAATTGTTTTAATTACTTATTTTTAACAATAATTTTATTGGGGGTTTTTTGTAAACAGCGTAGAGGCTTTCTATAATTAAGTGGTATATAGGTTTTGTTAAATAAAAAAAAAGTACCAAACAAATTCAGGTTAAAAGACAGGATGTTGCAGTGACAACATCGACAAATTAGAATCGTCTCCTCCTACCTTCAATCAATATGATTTTGGGGACAAAACCCACTTCTCCCACCACCAGTATCTCTGACAAGGATACAATTGCTTTTGATAATGGGTCCAAAAGATAAATCAGCAGCTTCCAGTTCAGCCTGTCTCTTATTCATTCAGAAATGTTGTTTATACAATATATGAGATGGCTTTTTGCAGTGCTCCTGACATGGTTTCAAAGGAAGCAGCTTTGAACAAGATCAGGGTATTTGTCCATCTAGCACCTTGTAGGCTAGCAGCTCTCAGACAAATAAAGGACTTGCCTGTCACCTGCTATATTTCAGATGTTCTTGGACTCCAGCTCCCATCAACCCCAGCCAACATGGTCAATGGTCATGGATGATGGGAGCTGTATTTTGTTTTGTTTTTTACATTTTATATCCCACCTTTCCTCCAAAGAACTCAAGGTGGCGTACAAACATGGCTCTCCTGATTTTATCCTCACAACAATCCTATGAGGTAGGTTAGGCTGAGAGACAGTGACTGGCCTAAGCTCACCCAGTGAGCTTCAGGGCCAAGCTGGGATTTGAATCCTTCTCTCCCAGGTCCCACTCCGACAATGACTGTCCAAAACACCTGCAGGGCCACAGGTCCCCCATGTCTGTGTTACCTGATCCTTTTAATTGGGGACGCCTCCTAACAGGGATCAAACCTTGGACCTGTGTGCAATACCTGCATGCTGCCACTGAGCTATAGGTCTCTGCCTCAAGTGACCATACAAATTGATCACTGGCCCTTCTCAGCCCAGTAGCGTCTGATCTGACAGGCAATAGCTCTCCAAGGTCTCAAATAGGGGCCCCTTCCCCATTACCTGCTACCAAAGATCTTTAAACTCAGGGATGGGGAACCTGTGGCCCTCCAGATGTTGTTTTTCTAACTCTCATCAGCCCACATAGCCAATGGCCAGGCATGATGGAAATTATCAGGAAAGCCACAGGTTCAGTGAAGGACCGTAGCTCAGTGGCAGAACATTGCCTTTGCATGTGTGAGGTCCCAGGTTCAAACCTTGGCATCTCCAGGTAAGGTTGGGAATATCCCTTGTTTGAAATCTGGGGAGCCACTGCTAATTCATGTAAACAATATTGAGCTAGATCAGATGTGGGGAAGCTATGGCCCTGCAGATGTTGCTGGACTGGAACTCCCAACTTCCCTGACCTTTGGCAGGGCTGTCGGGTTGACAGAGGCCACAGGTTAGCCACCCCTGATGGACCAGTGGACCCAATATAAGGTCCTTCCTATGTTCCACTCCTTCTTTAACTGGAGGTGCCAGGGATTGAAGATATTCTGTGACTGAGCTTCTGTCCTTCTACACAGCCTTTCTAGCTTGTGTTCCTTTATCAGCCTTGCCACTCTCTGCCGTCTTTACTTGTATTCGTTAGTTCAGTGGGTGATTCCCAAACCTTTTTCTCAGGCACTGCTTGAAAACTGCCAAGGGTCTCAGCAGACCACTTAAGTTATTTTTCTGCCTGATGTAGCCATTGTAACATGCTGTGCTGGATTCTGTATGATTCTTCATTGTATTTGTATCGCTTGTTTTGTTTCTTAGATTGTGTTCTTATTGCATTATACTTTGTATTTTGTGAAATTCAAATTTGCAGTACAATAGAATACAATATAAGCAATACAAATACAATTTAAAATCAGTATGAATATTTCATGCAGTGGATGTGCTGTCTCCAGCCACAAATCCACAGATAATGCTGTGGACCACCTCAAAGTTTGGGGACCCGTGGACTAGTTCAACTCCCGACATCTTGGCCAATCAGGAGAGCAGCAGAGATCTGATTGGGTTTCTGTTTCCCATAAGTTCTATTTCCTCTCTTAACTCAATTGGTTTTATTTTCCCTTTAAGTGTCAATTTCTTGGGCTGAACTTTGGGCCCTTCTCTGAGGTACAGCCTCTGACTAAAAGCCTCTAATACTTTTACAGCCTCAAAACAAACACAGAATGGCTGGGAAGGTTTTATTCCTTCATACACCTTATCTTGTGACCTTTACAACTGCTCTGTAGGGTAGGCAAAATTGACTGCAAAAAAGAAAAAAAGTAGTTGTAAATGCTGTACCTGCCTGGAGTGATATAACAACTTGAGATACCATAAGGTTTTGTCCTTGAGTTTGTGTGATTAAATAAGTTAACTTAAATTTATATCCCACTTTTCCTCTAAGGAGTTCAAGATAGAGTACACAACAGCCATTTTATTATCACAACAGCCCTGTAAGGTAGGTTGGGCATACAGAAGGTGACTCATCTAGAAGGTGAATCAGCTACGTAACAGATCTTTGTGACTATTAATGGAGACTGTTAGAGTGGGGTGTGTGTGCAGAGGGAGACAGTTCAATTTGGCAGGAGTTGAGTAGTCTAGTTCAGGGGTTCCCAAACTCTGGTTTGTGGACCATGTGGTTCATTCAGGTGGTCTGCGGTGTGTCGTGCAGAACACTTAGAATTTGAATTCCATGAAATTCAAATTGTTTTGTTGTTGTTATGTGCCTTCAGGTCGATTATGACTTATGGCGACCCTATGAATCAGTGACCTCCAAGAGCATCTGTTATCAACCACCCTGTTCAGATCTTGTAAGTTCAAGTCTGTGGCTTCCTTTATGGAATCAATCCATCTCTTGTTTGGCCTTCCTCTTTTTCTACTTCCATCAGTTTTCCACAGCAATATTGTCTTTTCTAGTGAATCGTGTCTTCTCATTATGTGTCCAAAGTATGATAACCTCAGTTTCATCATTTTAGCTTCTAATACAGTAAAATGCAGCATAAGAAATAAAACAAGGAGTACGAATGCAATTAAAGATATCTACTGCAATAGCTTCAAAAAGCAGAAAACTCGTTAAGTGGTCTTGCCAAGACGCTCAGCAATTTTCAAGACATCCATAGGCGAAAAGTTTGAGAGGCACTGGTCTAGCTGTATCCTGTACAGCTCACAAAACACGAGAGCAAGCATACTAGATAGGTGAAGTGATGATCATGTAAGTGAGCCAGTTAGGAGTTGGGGTAGACGGCTGGATTAGGAATAGAGGCTGCCAGTCATTTTCTCCCCACAAACCTAATAAAATAAAGGAAAAAAGTGGTGTGGCAGTACAACACAACAAAAATGACCAAGCTCATTGGAAACCAAGTCACCCCACTGAAATGAGTGGGGCTTGCTTATGAATAAACGTGCATGGGATTGGGGTGTGTAACTGTGAAGTAATGTAGGGCAGCTACTGGAACAGGGCCTCTTCCGTTGTGATACCCTGACTGCAGAACGCCCGCCCCACATATGTTCGCCGGTGACAGCTGTAATAAGCAGCAGATATCACAGCTTGAAACAGTGCCATTTATTACAATTTTGTGACATGTTTATTAACAGAATTTGTGTACTGCTTAACTGTAAATAAAACCTTGAAGCACTTTTCAAAGAATTTTAATAAGGCCGCCTTTGACTCTTATTTGTATCAATCCTGCTGTGTTTTTGAAATGCACACTGGCGCTGTATTTTGTAGGGTGGTTTTATTTGATGTAGGTTAAAAAAAAAAAGTCCATGTAAGTCACCGCCCTTGGCCGTCAGTATAATGTAGAAAGGTAGGATTCACATTTTTAAGGAGCAAATATATTCCCAACTCACGGTCTGCCTCGCCCCAAATGTAACCCTGTGACTCCTGCTACTTGAGTTTGACCATCTGTGTTTTATGACTATGTATGCTTACTCACATGAATAACATTAAAGTAGTAAAAATAACCATATAACAACTTTATTTTAAATTCTTAGCTTCCCTTCCTCCATAGGAGTCATTATTGTTATTAATATTATTGCTTTTACATATGGAATTGTTTTTACTGTGAAATCGCTTTGAGATATCTTATGGGAAGTGATTTATAAATGGAATAATGAATCAATAAAATAAATATTATTAAATTAATAGTCTCTCCCCAAGCAATAACAATAGTAATACTGTCTTTTTCCAGGCATCATTAACAATAGGAGTAGCAATAAAATATAGTTGTATTTTCCCACGCATCATTACTAATAGGACTACTAGTAGTGGTTGTTGTTATATGCCTTCAAGTCAATCATGACTCATGGTGACCCTATGAATCAGTGACCTCCAATAGCATCTGTTATAAGCCACCCTGTTCAGATCTTGTAAGTTCAGGTCTGTGGCTTCCTTTATGGAATCAATCCATCTCTTGTTTGGCCTTCCTCTTTTTCTACTCCCTTCTGTTTTTCCCAGCATTATTGTCTTTTCTAATGAATCATGTCTTCTCATGTGTCCCAAGTATGATAACCTCAGTTTCATCATTTTAGCTTCTAGTGATAGTTCTGGTTTAATTTGTTCTAACACCCCATTATTTGTTGTTTTTGCGTCCATGGTATGTGCAAAGCTCTTCTCCAAAACCACGTTTCAAATGAGTTGATTTTTCTCTTACTCACTTTTTTCACTGTCCAACTTTCACATCCATACATAGAAATCGAGAATACCATGGTCTGAATGATCCTCACTTTAGTGTTCAGTGATACATCTTTGCATTTGAGGACCTTTTCTAGTTCTTTCATAGCTGCCCTCCCCAGTCCTAGCCTTCTTCTGATTTCTTGACTATTGTCTCCATTTTGGTTAATAACTGTGCCAAGGTATCGATGATGCTTGACAAGTTCAATGTCCTCGTTGTCAACTTTAAAGTTACATAAATCTTCTGTTGTCATTACTTTAGTCTTGTTGACGTTCAGCTGTAGTCCTGCTTTTGTGCTTTCCTCTTTAATTTTCATCAGCATTCGTTTCAAATCATTACTGGTTTCTGCTAGTAGTATGGTATCGTCTGCATATCTTAAATTATCGATATTTCTCCCTCCAATTTTCACATCTCCTTCATCTTGGTCCAATCCTGCTTTCCGTATGATCTGCGTATAGATTAAATAAATAGGATGACAAAATACACCCGTCTCACACCCTTTCCGATGGGGAACCAGTCAGTTTCTCCATATTCTGTCCTTACAGTAGCCTCTTGTCCAGAGTATAGGTTGTGCATCAGGACAATCAGATGCTGTGGCACCCCCATTTCTTTTAAAGCATTCCATAGTTTTTCATGATCTACTACACAGTCAAAGGCTTTGTTTTAATCTATAAAGCACAGGGTGATTTTCTTCTGAAATTCCTTGCTCCGTTCCAGTATCCAATGTATGTTTGTGATATGATCTCTGGTGCCTCCTCCCTTTCTAAATCCAGCTTGGATGTCTGGCATTTCTCGCTGTATATATGATAAGAGCCTTTGTTGTAGAATTTTGAGCATTACTTTACTTGCATGGGATATGAAGGCAATAGTTCGATAATTACTGCATTCCCTGGGATCCCCTTTCTTTGGAATTGGGATGTATATTGAACGCTTCAAGTCTATGGGCCATTGTTTAGTTTTCCATATTTCTTGACAGATTTTAGTCAAAATTTGGACAGATTCAGTCTCATTAGCTTGTAGCGACTCTGTTGGTATGACATCTGTTCCTGTTGCTTTGTTTCGTCCAAGTATTTTAAGAGCAGCTTTCACCTCACATTCTAAACTTTTTGGTTCTTCGGTTCGAATCTGTCATCCGGGCATCTCTTTTATAGAGTTCTTCGGTGTATTGCTTCCATCTTCCTTTTATTTCATCTCAGTTAGACAGTGTGTTCCACTTTGATTATTCAAGTTCCGTACTCTTGATTTAAATTTCCCTTTCATTTCTCCAATCTTTTGAAATAGGGCTCTTGTTCTACCTTTTTTGTTGTCCTCTTCTATTTCTGTACAGTAACTATTGTAATAGTTCTCTTTGTCCCTATGTACTAGTTGCTGTATTGTTGCATTTAGGGTTCTGACTGTGTTTCTATCTCGTTTTGCTTTTGCTTTCCTTCTTTCTTTAACCATTTTAAGAGTTTCGTCAGTAATTCATTGAGGTCTCTCTCCCATTTTATCTAGAGGTATTGTCTTTTTGAATTGTTCCCTGATAATGTCTCTGACTTCAATCCATAGTTCTTCTGGTTCTCTGTCAACTAAGTTTAAAGCCTCAAATCTGTTCCTTATTTGATCTTTATATTCTTCTGGGATGTTATTTAAATTGTATTTTGGTGTTATGATTGCTTTGTTGTTGTTCTTTAGCTTCTTTAGCTTTACTCCGATTTTCGATATTACCAGTTTATGTTCTCCTGTGCATGGAAAGATGATATCAGATGGGTAACTAGCTCCACCTAGTGGTTGAAGGCAAAAGAGTACTGCTGACGTTTTACTGTAGCTCCGTCCCTGGTCTGCGCCTGCTCCGTGCTCAGTTTCTCTTTTGCCTCACAGAAAAGTGGTTGGATTCTCTCTGACTCCGTGATTCAGGCTTGTAGCGTTTTTGTTGTTTGGATCTTCTGTGTGAGTTCGTTCTTGTTTTTTCCCTCCAAGTTTTCTTATTCCTTCTGTAATAGTTTAAACAAACAAACAAACAAACAAAGAGGTTCCTTTTGTCTCTTTCCTTCTGACCTTTCCCCGTGGCGAGCAACAGCCAGCCCCTCCACGCGGCTCTGGCAGCCGTTGACCTATTCAGACTCCCTCTTTAACTAATTTCGCTGACGTTCCTCCTCGTTCACCAGGCTGCAGCATCGGCGGTTTTCAACCTTGGCAGCAGCCTTCCCAGGGCTCGATACCCAGGCTTACACCCAGTTATTTCTCGCTCTTTGCGAGCGGCTTTCGTTTTTACCCTCTCTGTAGCGGGAGAGGAGGTAGACGCGCAGAAGCAATAGAGGGGAAGACGCCGGCCGCTGTTAAATTGCAAGCTTCGCCCGGTCGTTTACTAGCAGCATTTATTAACCCTATAAGTCCCGCAGTGTGTGCCCGCGATGGGGAAAGCCACGCACAAAACGAAACACCTCTCAAAGGGGTTAAAGCCGCCTCCCCGCATGGCATCAACAGGCGCAGTATCAGAGCCCCTTCCCACCCTGGGATTGGAGCAGTCTCATTCCTCGGGGGATCATTCTGAAGTAGCGGCAGCCCGCCCCTCTACCGTCAGGCACGAGGTGGCTGAGGCTCAGATTCTGGCGGGCAGGGTGACTACAGAAGGCAGGATATCTGCCCCACATAAGCGAACTTGTAGAGATGGTCAAGCTTCTGTACACCATACAAGGGACCAGAGAGACCTGGAACCCCTCTCTGATGACGAAGGCAGCCAGCTCCAGCCTCCCTTAGATGCTATTTTTTCTACTACCTCCTCTCCTGACGCATTTGCTGGGTTTTTGGATGAACCAATCCCTGTTCAACAGGTTCAATCTGCTGAAGGGCATAGGCTCTACTCTTCTCATACTCAGGCTTGCCCTGTTCAGTTACATCTGTCAGCGCATTCAATTCAACAGCTTAAGGAGCAGCTTAGAGAGGCTCTCTTATTGGATCTAGCCAGGGACTTGTCTTCTCAAAATACTTCAGGCTCCCACCCCTCGAGGTATCCGCTTACAGATCACTCGAGGACAGATCTTCGCCCTCCTCCTGGCCGCTTATCACCAGATCCCCATGCGGCATCTCAAGGCAGACATCTACAGCTCCCTGACCAGGAGCCTATGGGCGCAGAAAATGAATTGATTGTCTTGGATGAGGAGGAATGGAGTGGGGAGTCGGAATCTGAGGAGATTCTATCTACCAGGATATTTCAAGAGGCTCATTTTCTTCCTCTGCTGTGCAAGGCGATGGAAGCCCTTACCCTCACCTCTACAGAGGATCCTCCTACTCCATCCACCTCGAGAGTGTCAGCAGTATGTCCGGATCCAAAACCTAGGTCGAGAGTGTTGAAGCTTCCTTCTCTTCTTCCGAAGGTGCTCAAATCAGAATTCGACCTTCCTTTACAATTCAGAAAGTCAGTTTCCATCGCCAACAAGTATTATACACTAGAACAACCGCTCATGGATCAGTTGAAGGTCCCGTTCATAGACGCGCCTATAGTCAATCTCCTGAACCCATCTTTGAACCCGAAAGACTCAGATGCTCACCTCAAGGATGCCACTGAGCGTAAGATGGACCAGGGGCTTAGAAGAGTTCACGAGGCTAGTGCGCTTTCCATCAGGGCAGCAGCAGCCTCCTCGGTGTTTGCTCGAGCTTCCCTTCTCTGGTTGGAGGACCTGCTGGATGACCCACAGCAAGATCCAACCCGAGTGCGCAAATCTCTGCTGAAGGTCTCTCGGGCGGTTACCTTCATGGCAGACGCGTCCATGGATGCTATGCAGTTCGCAGCAAGGTCACTGACGGCAGGGGTCTTCACGAGAAGAACCCTTTGGCTTCGTCACTGGGAAGCAGACCCTGTAGCTCGCTCGAACCTTGCCTCGGAACCCTATGTGGGAGGCAAATTATTCGGGGACACCGCCCTCGCGCATGTCTTGGAAACTAAGGAAAAGAAAAAGTCCATGCCATCCACCAGGAAAAGGGATGACGGCAGAGCCTTTCGTCGGTCATTCCATCCATGTTTCCCGTCGCACTCCTTTCGGGGCTCACGTTCCTTTGGAAGACAGAAGGACGCCCGCTCCAGCCGTCCCTTCTGGAACAGACAGCGCAGCCAGCTTAAGTCCCAACAACACCTTTCGGGTCGCTATGGATTCACATCCCAGTCACGTGGAAACAGAGGTCAGTTCTGACGCCTCCGCCTCGCCGGTGGGTGGCCGTCTCCAACAGTTTACTCACCGATGGAAGGACTTGTCCTCCGATCAGTGGGTCCTACACACTCTTCGATACGGCCTTCGCCTGGAATTTTATTCCACCCCTCCGGCAAGATTCATTCCATCCCCTCTATCAACGAATCCACACAAGAGAGACAAAGTTTTGCGGTCAGTTTCCCATCTTCTGCCCATAGCAGCCATCGAGAAAGTTCCTCCAGGAGAGAGGTTCCTGGGAAGTTACTCTCTGTTCTTCACAGTCGGGAAAAAAGATGGTTCGTCCAGGCCTGTGTTAGACCTCAAGGGTCTAAACCGCTTCATAAAATACCGCAAGTTTCGTATGGACACCTTGCTTTCAATCAAGGAAGCGCTGAGGATAGGGGACTTCCTCTCCTCTATCGACCTGAAGGAGGCATACCTACACATACCAATCTTTCCCCCTCAGAAGGTACCTCCGCTTCGCGGTGGGACAAGAACATTATCAATTCAAGGCCATGCCCTTTGGTCTGTCGTCTGCCCCCAGGGTATTCACAAAGGTCGGGGTTGTCCTGGTGGCACACCTCAGGACTCTGGGGATTCATATATTTCCTTATCTGGATGACTTTCTGATTCGCTCACCATCATTGCACAAGGCATGGGAAGACCTCCATGTCACCCTGGCCTGTCTAAAGGACCATGGCTTCCTGATCAACGAGGCCAAAAGCCATCTCTTTCCGTCCAACCGCATTACACATTTGGGAGCGACTATAGACTCTCTACATGGCCTCCTCACTTTGTCCCAAGACAGAGTCAGCAAGATTCGACAAGTAACATTGGTTATCCTGTCATCCCCCTCGCCGGACCTGATGAAATTGGCAACGCTTCTCGGCTTGATGGTGTCCACGTTCCAGACGACGCCTTGGGCACGTCATCACTCCCGCACACTTCAGTGGGCACTTCTGCCCTTTCAATCCGACATAGCGTCCAGACATCACCGCAGGATAACTCTGTCACCACAGGTTCGACAGTCACTGTTTTGGTGGACCCACGAATTCAATCTAACGAGAGGCGTTCCCTTCCAGGATCCACCACACACCCTGATAACATCAGATGCCAGCTTATCAGGTTGGGGAGCCATATGCGACAGGCAGGTGGTTCAAGGCACACGGTCTCCTCTGGAGTCCACTCTGCCGATCAATTTCCTCGAACTGCGTGCAGTTCGTCTGGCCCTCAGGCACTTCGCGACCTCCAGACAGTTGGAAGTGGTGCTGGTCAGAACAGACAACGTGTCAGCCAAATCTTATTTGAACTGTCAGGGGGGCACACGCTCCCTCCTTCTTCAGAAGGAGGCCTTTCTCCTCTTCCAGTGGGCAGAGAACAATGTCGACTCGATAGCGGCAGAATATCTCAAGGGAGAGGACAACAGCCAAGCGGACTGGCTCAGTCGGGAAAAGCTACTTCAAGGGGAATGGACTCTTCACCCAGAGGCTTTTCATCAGATAGTGAAACGTTTTGGCCACATTCATGTGGACCTCTTTGCCACCAGGCACAATCGACAGGTGAAGAGATTCTTCTCCCAGTATGTGACACCAGGCGCGGAAGGGACGGATGCCTTAACTTCCCAGTGGCCTCCGGGCAGACTGTATGCCTTTCCTCCGATTCCAGTTATTCCCAGGGTGATCAAAAAGCTTTGGACCGAGAGATCGGCACTCCTATTAGTGGCTCCATGGTGGCCACGGAGACCTTGGTTTCCAGCCCTTCTCGACCTGTCGGTGGAACCACCATGGCAGATTCCAGTACAAAGGGACTACTCTCTCAGGGACAGCTCCGCCACCCGGCTCCAGAGTGGTGGGCGCTTCATGTATGGAACTTGAACGGAGGAGACTCTTGAAAAAAGGCATCTCTCCCCAAGTGTTGGAAACTATGATGGCTTCTAGTCGCCCTTCCACACTCAGAATTTATGAGAGCACATGGAAGGCATTCTCATCCTGGTCACAGAAGAAAGGAATTCTTCCTCGGAAGGCGGGGGTCAACCAGATCTTGTCTTTTCTACAAGACGGATTATCTTTGGGCCTCAGACCAAATACCCTGAAGCGCCAAGTTTCGGCCTTGTCGGCAATCCTCTCCAGATCTCTGGATAATCCAATCGGATCTCATCCTTTCGTCAAACGTTTCCTCAGGGGTGCGACGGTAACAGCACCACCTACGGTGCACCGCTACCCAACTTGGGATTTACATAAAGTTTTATCAGCCCTTCAAAGACCTCCATTTGAACCTCTGAGTCAGGTTTCCCTCCGTCTTCTCTCCTTTAAAGTCTTGTTTCTCGTGGCCATCACTTCGGCCCGTAGAGTGTCTGAGTTGAATGCCCTATCCATCCATAAAAATTTTTATATGTTTCATAAGGATAGAGTAGTCCTACGTACTGTTCCTTCCTTCCGTCCCAAAGTGTTGTCTACTTTCCATTGCCAGCAAGAGCTGGTATTGCCGTCCTTTTGTCCGAATCCTGTCCACCCTTTAGAGAAAGCCTGGCACTCTCTTGATGTGCGAAGAGCGCTTAAAGTTTATATTTCCAAGACAAAGCCAATTCGGAAAACAGATAATTTGCTTGTCTCTTTCCACCCTACCTCCCTAGGGAATAAGGTGTCCACGTCCACACTAGCCAGGTGGATTAAGGCATGCATATCATTAGCTTATGCCTCTCTAAGATTAGCTCACACTACCGGAGTAGTAGCTCACTCTACCAGAGCAGCGGCCACATCAGCGGCCTTTTCCCGTAATGCCCCTCTAGCGGAGATTTGTAGAGCAGCCACATGGTCCACTCCCAATACGTTCATTAAGCATTATAAAAGAGACTCCTATGCTTCATCGGAGGCAGCCTTTGGGAGGAGGGTGCTACAGCACATCCTCAAGGATCATTCGTGACCACAGCCCAGCAGTATTCCCACCCTACATGGGTCAGCTTTGGTATGTCCCATCTGATATCATCTTTCCATGCACAGGAGAAGAGACATTTGGTCTTACCGTGAAATCGTTCTTCTCTGTGCATGTCAAAGATGATATCAGGGCCACTCCCTATGAGTGCTGGGCTGCCTTTATAAGCACGGTTAGCCCTGGAGCAGAGAGTGTATGAGTACTGTTGTCTTGTTTGTGGTGTCTATTGGCCTGATTTCGTGGGCTTGTCATTGGAAACTGAGCATGGAGCAGGCGCAGACCAGGGACGGAGCTACAGTAAAACGTCAGCAGTACTCTTTTGCCTTCAACCACTAGGTGGAGCTAGTTACCCATCTGATATCATCTTTGACATGCACAGAGAAGACCGATTTCACGGTAAGACCAAATGTCTCATCTGTACCAGTCTGCTCCTGGTCTTGTTTTTGCAGAAAGTATGGAACTTCTCCATCTTGATTCCAATATGGACCATTTGTCCACATGTACAGTAGTCTTTGTGGATGCTCAAAAAATGTGTTTGCAAGAAACAAATTATTGCCTTTACAGAATTCAGTAAGTCTTTCTCCTGCTTCATTTCTATCTCCTAAGCCCCATTTCCCCACAATTTCTAGCTCTTCTCTGTTCCCTGCTTTTGCATTCCAGTCCCCCATGATTATCAGAACATCTTGTTTTGGTGTGTGATTAATTTCTTCCTGTATTTCTGCGTAAAATCTCTCCATTTCCTCTTCTTCTGTGTTTGCCAATGGAGCGTAGGCTTGGGTGATGGTTATGTTAATAGGTTTCCCATTAAATCTCATTGATATCACTTGCGCAGAGCTTGCATTATAGCTCCTAATTGCTTTTACTACATCACTACTCACTATTAAAACTGTTTCTTCTTAATTTCTCATTTCCTGCATAAAATATTTTGTAGTTACCTGATTGAAAGTGTCCTATTCCCGTCAATTTTAATTCATTCATGCCAAGTATTGTAATGTTGATATGTTCCATTTCTTGCTTGACAATTTCTAACTTTCCCTGGTTCATGCTTCTCACATTCCATGTTCCTGTTGTGTGCGTTGTACAACTCCAGACTCTCCTTTCGCATCTGTGCGCTTCTGCCTCTGGGCTTCCATTCGGCTTTGACCCAGCTGCGTCATTAGTCACAGCACTACTTGTGCTTGTCTGTTGTTCTTCCCCAGTAGCTCAGTGAGTGACTTCTGACCTGGGGGTCTCATCTTCCAGCACTATCTCGTGTTGCATTTTGGATACTCTGTTCATAGGGTTTTCATGGTAAGAGGTATTCAGAGATGGTTTACCATTGCCTAATTACTAATAATAGTAATTACTATTACTACTAGTAATATTTATTGCTTTTTCCCAAGCATCATTAACAGTAATAGGGGTAATAGTATTATTATTAATTATAATAGCATTTTTCCAAGCATCATTAATAATAGTAGTAATAAAATAGAATTGCCTTTTTCCAAGCATTATTCATAGTAGAAGTAATAATAACAATATTTATTTTCCAAGCATCATTATTAACAGTGGAAGGAATAAGATAGTTGCCCTTTTTCAAGCATTATTCATAGTACTAGTAGTAATAGTAGTAGTAGTAGTAACAACAAATATATTTTTCCAAACATCACTAATAATAGTAGTAGTAATAGTAATAAAAT
Organism: Rhineura floridana; assembly: GCF_030035675.1. NCBI lineage: Eukaryota > Metazoa > Chordata > Lepidosauria > Squamata > Rhineuridae > Rhineura > Rhineura floridana. The sequence continues at coordinate 179,301,855 of NC_084484.1, forward strand.
AAGAGTTGTTTTCCCAAGCGTCATCATCAGTAGTAGTAATTGCCTCCCCCGCCCCCTCCCAAGCTGCGTTTCCAAACAAGCCGGCCTGTATGTTTTGCGCCTTGCAAGCCTGCGAGGTAGGCGTGGTGTGTTTTGGGAAGGGGGGGAGAGAGAGAGTTCAAAAGGAGAAGGGGGAGCGGAGTCTCTTGTTTTCAGAACAGCTGAAGCGATTGGGAAGTGTCTGTGAGCGGGAGAAAAAGAACGCTTGCTACGATCTGACTCCCCTCTCCGGGAAGGACGGACAGACGGATAGGAGCGGGGGTTCCCTCGCGAATAAAGCCGAAAGATAACAGCGAGCCGGTTGTGCAGCCAGACAGAAACGCCACTGTGTGATCGGTAGATGGAGGCGGCGGCAGAAGCAGCAGCCGCCGGAGCAGCCAGGGACGGATGGCTCTGCGCTGGAGGCGGAGAGGGCGAAGGAAGCGCGGGGCTACCGCTTCCCGCCGCCGCTGAAGGGCAGTTGTGAAAGTGCCCAGGCGCAGCGAGAGGGGGACACCGGCGGCGACGACCTGCCCACTTGCAGGCAGACAGGCCCACCGGCCCTTGCCGCGCTCGGATGCCCGCTCCGGCTGTTGGGAGAGAGGCGATCCAACCGAGGGTGCGGCGGCGGCGGTTCCTCTGCTGCGCGATAGCCGGCGCCAAACGCGCCTCTGCCCTTTCAGGATGAGCGGCGGCGGCGAGGTGGTCTGCTCGGGCTGGCTGCGGAAATCGCCCCCCGAGAAGAAGTTGAGGAGATACGTAAGTAAGGGGGAGGCGGCGGCGAAAGGGGCGCGCGCGATGGAAAGCGCCAAAGGGGAGAGCAGGAAGCTGCGACTTAAGCGGGGCTGCGCGGCTGTGCCAAAGTGCGGCGCGGCCAAAGAAGCGAGTCCAGGATTGGGGTGTGTGTATCGCGGCGAAGGCTCGGGGCAAGCCTGGATCAAGCTCTCTCCCTCCCTTCTACCCCCCCCCGGCCGTCTTGCACAGTTTGCCCTTAGTTGAAGGTTACTTGGCGGTGGGACCAATTCCCGGGTGGGGGGAGCGCTGGGTTGGTTTGGCTGCTGTCTCTCCTAGGAGAGCGAGAGGATCGCTCTGCGCGCCCCTTTCTTGCTGTTCTTGACTCCCTTCCCAAATTAGAGACTCGGAAAAGCCGCCACCGCCCGCTCGCTGGGCGAGTCAGGATTCTTCCAGATCGCTCCCGTTTTGCCGGTTCGCCGCGATCTGACATAGATGGGGCTCCCGCAGGGGGAGACGAGCAAGTGCAGCTGCAAATAAATGAACATTTTTTTCCTCGAAGGGGGGGTGACTTCGCAGCCTCGCATCCCAAATGGATGGAGACGGTCTAGATTGGTTGATGGGTGTGTTTGTGTGTCCCCAGATGGGATGGATGTTGCAACTCATCATTTTCGGCCGTTTCTCTTTCCTTCCTCCCCCTCCAGTGCATCTAATGGGTGGCGCGCGCGTTTTCGTTTTTTGCCGCTGGTTTTCGAGATTTCGAGACGTGCGAATTCGGATCAGGGAACTGGTTGAGCAGGTGCACGGCAATGAACAAAACGCTAGACACTGCTTGGGTCGACCGCGTCTTTCAATTGTTTTTTTTTTAGCAACATTTTCAGTGACTTTTAAAAAAGAACTTTAATAACCGGGCGGTTTTGGGGTAGGTAGGCGGGGGTCAAGCGCCCCCAAAACAAGGAGCTCGCCCCCCACCTAGCATATTTCACCCACCGAGAACTATACTTTGCCCCTTCTATGCCCCCCCCAAGACATTTTTTTCTGGTGCCGTTGCTGGAGGTGGGGAGGGGTCGATACACACCTCCCTTCCCCCGGCACACCGGAGCGGCTCCAGAGTCGCGGCCGTGGAGATCGGGGCGGAGCAGGGGATCAAAGCGGCGTTGGGCGTCGCCGTCGGTGGCGTTGGACTCGGCAACCGCCCGCACGTCCTGGGAGGAGAAGGCTTTGGCCTGTTCCCTGGCCCGGGGCTGTGTTGCACCGGCTGCTACAGGTGCTGGCTGGGAGCGGCCCCGGCATGGGTGGCGTGTTTTTGTTGTTTGGGTTTGAGCGCTCCGGGAGTGTGTCTGCGGCTAGTCTCCTCCTCTCTCCCCTCTAGCGGCCTCGGCTGTAAATGCACCCGCGAAGGAGAGAGAGAGAAGCTTTCCCCGCCTGTGTGGGCGGTCGAAGTGACGCAAGCAGCAGGTTCCTTGAGGTGTTTAGTTTGCCTGGTCCTGGGGACAGTTTCACACGTGACGCGGAGCAAACCCGAACCTGCCGCTGAGTCGGCCAATTCGGGCTCAAGCTTCAGACTGTTTATAGATATAATCAGTAGTGTATTGGCAAATTCAGAAGTGCAGGGTCCCTTCATGCTGGCCACAGCCAAGCTAAATGTAAATACTGCCTTCAAGTCGATTCTGACTTATGGCGACCCTAGGTCTTCATGAATCTGAGAGGCAGGGACTGGCCCAAGGTCACCCAGTGAGCTTCATGGCTATGTAGGGATTCGAACCCTGGTCTCTCAGGTAGTAGTCCAACACCTTAACCACTACCTCCCCCTTTTTTTGTTGCTGGGTTGAGAATCAGATCCTTGTTAATGTCTTATCCCACAACAACAGATGTCCCTAGGAGCCAATCAGCACGAAAGGGGAGAATATTAGCTGCTGAGAAGAGTCTTCTCAGTGGCACACTCACCTCCTTTCATTCTGTTTTGCTCCAATTGGCAGGAAAGACAAGGCAGCATGTTAGAAGACTCTTGGTGGCTAAGATGCTCCCCTTTCGTGCTGATTGGCTTGTAGGATGCTGGTGACATTGGGACCCTGCTCCCCCCCCAAAAAAAGGGTCTAAGACACACACCCCAAGATCCCGGATGACTACACCCCTGGATATAACAGTTTATTTCTGGGCCATGCGAAGCCCCCCTCCCAAAATCTGCGGTCTAGTACACGAGCACATTCTTCTGTCCATGACACGTGTATGTTCACCTCTGCATCAAGAGCAGTTGTGAATTAGTCAAAGACCCACACATCAAATTTGCTTAGTAGTGCCACAAGGTCACCCCCAAACTGTGGTGCTTTACAATGGAGACTGTTCACACATTCAACTGCCCATCAGGCATCTTGTAGAGCAGGGGTGAGGGATCTGGGGCCTTAAAAATTGTGAGGGTGTGACTGCTCACTGGGGCAGGATATCACCAACATGTCACCCCACTGATGAAAGAATTGCACTGGCTGCCCATTAGGTTCTGGGCCAAGTTCAAGGCTCTGGTTTTGGTGTACAAAGCCCTATACAGCTTGGGACCAGGATACCTGAAAGACCGTCTTACCCCTTATATACCCAGTCGATCACTGTGCTCTGCAGCTGAGGGCCTCCTGCAGATACCATCATATCAGGAGGTCCGTTCCGTACAACATAGGAAATGGACCTTTAGTGTGGTGGCACCTACCTTGTGGAATTCCCTCCCCTTAAATATTGGACAGGCGCCATCTCTGTTATCTTTTCGGTGCCTATTGAAGACCTTCCTCTTTCAACAAGCCTTTTAAGTTGAGACCTTATCCCAGTCTGCGTCTGTGCTGAAATTGCTTTTTAAGGAGTTTGTAAAGCTTTTTTTTTTGAAGATGTTTTGTTTTAATGTGTTTTCAACGTTTTTTGTTTGTAAGATGTTTTCAGTGTTTTGTTTGCCGCCCTGGGCACCTTCTGGGAGGAAAGGCAGAATATACATTTAATAAATAAATAAACAAATAATAAAGATGTTGTTGGAATGCATGTCTCAACAGCTCCAGCCAGCATGGCTAATGATGGGGAATTATGAGAATCCAACATTATCTGGAAGGCCCTGGATTCTCCACCCTTGTTGGAGAGAGTTCAAGATGCATTTGTGAAAATCCCTCCACTCCCTGCCCCCATTCCCTGAGAAGTTTGTCACTTCTCTCTCCCAACATTTAGTTGTTGAGCAAAAACTCAGCAGGTGAAGTTTGCTGTGTAGCTGCAAGTTCCTCTAGAGGTGATCACTGATTGGCTTTTGCAGGGTCTAGGCTGAGCAACGGTGTCTTCTGAAGTCATCTCCCTCCCACCCCGTGCGTGTGTGTCCATTAAACAACAGGTGCGCATATCCAAATAGAATTGCACTGTTATTCCTCTAGTTTCTGACTTGTTGGGCTCATCCATGCTGTCGTGTATAATGGCTAAAAATCCACATCTTCCTTATTCCAGATTGTCCCCAGGTAGTCCAAACTTGATCCTTCAAACTTTCCTCCCCCATCCATACTTGTAGGCGTGCCCTTTTTTTGTTTACTTTGCTCTTTTGCTATTTGCCTGCCTCTACCCCCATCACCCCTCCTTCTGTGAGTCCACAGCAGAAATGGGGGAGGACGGGTAGACAAGAGCAGCCAGCCCCTGAGATCCTGTTTTCTCCCCATCTCATTGTGTTTTGGCTCAGATAACAGAGGGAGAAGGGGAGCCAATAAGAACCCAACAGAAGCGGAAGGCGTGGAAGGAGGCGGAGTTAAAACCACCCACATGGAATACAAAGCATGTGGTCAAAGCAACTGGGCTCCCTCCTTAGCAATGGGTTGTAATTGCTCTCTCTCCTTTTCGGAGTATACCTGGTATGAGAAAAATCTGGATTAAGGGAGTGGAAAATGTGGAAAGGCAGTGATTGGAGGACAGTGTCATATGGATGAGGGTGAATTGATGGAGACATGAGGGGGTTAACATTACAGATTAAATGGAAGTGTGGGCGAGCCTGTCATGTGCTCTAGTTGGAAGAACCATTGGATGCTTACCTGGGGGGTGTTTAGGGGTGTCCTGTGAGCCAAGGATTCTAAGGATCATAAACATCTTGTGTGCTGTTGTACAATGTTGAACACTGAATGAGATGCACATCTCATCTCATAGGGAGGCACGGAGAACGATAACTAGAGCTAGGGCCTTCTCAGTGGTGGCCCCCGAACTATGGAACGCCCTCCCTGATGAGATACGCCTGGCGCCTTCTTTGCTATCTTTTCGGCGCCAGGTAAAGACCTACCTCTTCGCCCAGGCATTTTAAAAATCTTAAAAATTTTAAAAATTTGAATTTAAAATTGAAAATTTTTAATTATGTTTTATTGTGTTTTTGTATTTTAACCTGTTTTATTATGCTGTACACCGCCCTGGGAGCTTATTGCTATAGGGCGGTCTAAAAATGTAATAAAATAAATAAATAAATAATAAATAAATGCACATCCACTCTCAGGCCATGTTCCCATCATAAAAGGAGCAAAGGGCTGTCTCCACAAACCCCAGTTCTTTCTCCCTCTTTCTTTCCATCCCTGTATGGGGGTCTGGAACATCTTGATCCACAACAGCCGCAGGTGCAGGAAGGGCCTTAGGTATGAGGTACAGTAGGGGCCGCTTATACGGCGGGTTAGGGACCAGGCCCCCACCGTAAGACGGAAATCGCCGTAAAGCGGAACCCATTGACTATAATGGGTCGCGCCGTGCAAAAATGATGCAAAACGGCAAAATCTGATTTAAAACGGGGAATTTCCCTGATTGAAAGCCGCTGCATCAGCGGAACGCCGGAAAGCAGGGCCCTACTGTATTATGAATCGGCAATCTGCAAAATCTGCCTCCTGGCTGGCGTGACTCCACCACCAATGGTGAAATTGCACCACCTTGGGCGACTGATGAAATTGCTGAGTCTCTGATGCTATTAGTTAAAGATGCGTCACTGGCTGTGAATTCTGTCAGTCTAAGCTTCGTTATGAAAGGGATCGAAACTAAAACTGCCAATATTGTCATGCCTTTATACGTCTATGGCGTGACCACACTTGTACAGTGTACAGTTCTGGTTGCTGCATCTCAGAAAAGATATTATAGCGCTGGAGAACAGAACAGAAAGGGGGCAATTGAAGTGATCCATGGCTGGAGACTACAACTCCTATCATCCCTGACAGTTGGCCATGCTGGCGGGAGCTGATGGGAGTTGTAGTCCAACAGCAGCAGGAAGGCCTTGGGTTACACACCTGTATTCTCCCCCACATTAAAAATTATACATCCACAGTGTAGCAAACTCAGGCGTTGGGGATGAAGGTTTAGTGTAGCCCTTGATGTTTGTGCTGGGGGAGCTTTCAAAAATGAAACCCCTTGTAACTTGAAGCTGCACAGCCCCAGAATTCTACCTTCCTCTAATGACTTGTGGGTGGCATCCGGCCAAGGTTGACCCACCTCCTTCCAGGAACTGGAAGACATGGAGTAACAGGGGAATCAAACTATATTTGCTGCGTCATGGTCCTCCGCAATATACACGGCATATTGGATGCATCCCATGGGGAACGTAATAACACAAGAGCCCTGCAATTGGAGAAGGCCAGAGGTCCATCTAGTCCATCGTCTTGTTCTCACAGTGGCCAACCAGGTTCCCATGGAAAGCCGGCAACAAGGACATGAGTGCAACAGACACTCTCCCCTTGTATGGTTTCAAGCAACTGGTATTCAGAAGCATACTGCCTCCGACAGTGGAGGGAGATCACATCTATTGTGGCCTAGTAGCCATTGATAGCCTTGTCCTCCATGAATTTATCCCCCCTTTAAAGCCATCCAAGTTTGGGGCCATCACTGCATCTTCTGGGAGTGAATTCCACAGCAACTGGGGCCTGAATGCCGCCCACCAGGCCTCTCAGGAACTCACACCCCTCCCTGGCCCTGTATTGCAGACTCCTTGAGTGTTTTTGCCTGGCTGACACAGGTCCTTGAACTTCTGATAATGCTTCTTCCATGTCTGGATGGAGGATAGAGAGAAGCGTGTGTAGAAACTAGGCCAGGGGTTGCCAAACTGGTGTTTGTTGACCACCAGTGGTCCCTGAGCTTCATTCAGGTGGTCTGTGGTCTGTGGGCCCTAAACATTCCTGTTTGATTTTTTAATAGTATTTTTATTGCATCACTTTATTTCTTACATTGTATTTTACAGTATTACAATTTGAGTTTAATGGAATGCAAATTGTAAGGCAATAAGATGCAGCAGTCTAGTGGCAAATTCAGAAGTGCAGGGTCCCTTCATGATCGTCACAACCACGCCCCCCTCCCATCCCTTTGTTTACGTTTGCTGCTGGGTTGAGAATGAAGTCCTTGCTAATACCTTCTCTCACAACGACAGACATCCCTAGGAGCCAATCAGCATGAAAGGGGAGATTGTTAGCTACTGAGAAGAGTCTTCTCGGTGGCTGACTCACCTCTTTTCATTCTGATTGGTTCCAATCAGCAGGAAAGGTCAAGGAAGCATGTTAAAAGGTTCTTAGTGGCGAATACGCTTCGCCTTTCACGCTGATTAGGTTGTAGGATGCTGGAGACACAGGGACCCTGTTCCCAAAAAAGAAAAGGGTCTAAGAGTCCCTGTACGACTGCACCCCTACTAAGATGCCATGTAAGAAATAAAAGAAGCAATAATAGTAATATTATTGAAATTGAATAATTGAATAATTGAAAACCATACAGCATCTAGCACAGTGCATTACAGTTGCTAAAACAGGGTGAAAAGTAATTAAGTGGTCTGCGAAGACCACTGGCAATTTTCAAATGGTCCGTGTGGGGGAAAAAGTTGGGGAACCACCAAACTAGCCTTGGATAGCCTGACCACTGTTGTCCACGCACTGGTAACCTCTAGGCTGGATTACTGTAATGCACTCTATGTGGGGCTGCCCTTGAGGTTGGTACGGAAGCTGCAGCTGGTGCAAAATGCAGCGGCGAGACTGCTCACTGGAGCAGGGTATCGCCAACATGTCACTCTGCTGCTGAAAGAATTGCACTGGCTGCCCATTTGCTACCGGGCCAAGTTCAAGGTTCTAGTTTTGACGTACAAAGCCCTATACAGCTTGGGACCAGGACACCTGAAAGACCGTCTTACCCCTTATATGCCCAGTCGATCACTGTGCTCTGCAGGTGAGGGCCTCCTGCAGATACCATCTTATTGGGAGGTTCGTTCTGCACAACATAGGAAACGGACCTTTAGTGTGGCGGCACCTACCCTGTGGAATTCCCTCACTTGGAATATTAGACAGGCTTTGCTATCTTTTTGGCGCCTTTTGAAGACTTTCCTCTTTCAACAAGCCTTTTAAGTTGAGGCCTATCCCAGTCTGCGTCTGTGTCAGAATTGTTTAATATGTTTTTTAATAATGTTTTTAACCCTTTTAAAAGGTTTTTTTAAAATGTTTCTAATGCTGTTTCGTTTTAATGTATTTTAAGATCTGTTTTTATGATGTTTTAAAGTGTTTTAGTGCTTTGTTTGCCGCCCTGGGCTCCTGCTGGGAGGAAGGGCGGGATACAAATAAAATAAATAAATAATATTCAATGGTAAAAATTTGTGGGTATTTTGTTACATTTTGCTCTGCCCACTGTTGTCTCTGGCCCTAGTCATCGCTGGCAAGTGGGTCCTCCTTGGCAGGTTGCCCAGAAGAAAATGTACTCCTTGGGCTGCAAACGGTTCTCCACCCATATATAGAAGAAGGCCAAAACCGCACGGGTACTTTTGCATGCGTGATGTTGCAACCGAAACAGGTGCCTGGGACAGTTGCCCACCCATCTGTTACCTAGGTGGCCATGCCCATGCTAGCAAAAGATGGCAAGGAAGGAATGTTGCCAGTGCTCTCCAGTTCTGGTATGTATGCGGGATTCTCAGTCATAGTGCTGTGATCAATAGGAAATTGCAAATCAGTTGCAATGCAACATAAAACCATGGATGCATCACAAGTTACGCATCAGTCGCAGCAGAATTTAGAGGGTGAGGAAGTAAGAAATGGTCTCCTTGACAGTTCACTGTGCTGTATAACACAAAGGGACATTGCAGGTTTTATGCAGATGTTGACAATGAGGACATTGAACTTGTCAAGGATTATCAATACCTCGGCACAGTCATTAACCAAAATGGAGACAATAGTCAAGAAATCAGAAGAAGGCTAGGACTGGGGAGGGCAGCTATGAGAGAACTAGAAGAGGTCCTCAAATGTAAAGATGTATCCCTGAACACTAAAGTGAGGATCATTCAGACCATGGTATTCCCAATCTCTATGTATGGATGTGAAAGTTGGACAATGAAAAAAGCGGATTAGAGAAAAATCAACTCATTTGAAATGTGGTGTTGGAGGAGAGCTTTGCGCATACCCTGGACTGAGAAAAAGAGCATCTCCAGAGAATAATTGTGTATATGCTTAACTACCTGTATCCACCAATTTCCCCTTGCAACCTCTCCCCCTTCCAGCTTACATTCCCTCCAACCAAACTCTCTTCCGGCCTCGAAACAACACTGTGTAAAACCTGCCTTGGAACCCAGAGCATTTGGAGAGGGGGCCTGGAGCATCCTTTACTCACCTGTTGTTTCTCCTCTGCAAGTTAAAATTTATACGAGGCAGGCAGGGGTTGGAAACACTGTGCTGGTCAAGTGTCATCTGACACCCATTCTCTTTCCTTTTGTTCCTATCTTAAAATATTTGCAAGCTCCAAGAAAAATCCCATGAGATCCCTCTGGGTATATGATGACCTCCAGACAGGTTGGGAGGTGGGTGAGGCAGAAGCGCGATGAAAATCCTTGGGTAAGAAGTTGGCCTCTAGAATTAGATCCATTCGTGAAATGAGGAAGTGGCTAGTGGTGGCAGTAAATGGCAGAGCTTGGAAAAGTTACTTTTTTGAACTACAACTCCCATCAGCCCAATCCAGTGGCCATGGTGGCTGGGGTGTGTAGGAGTAGGCAGGCATAATTGGCTTCCACACCTGTCTAGCCAAGCAAATTAATTACCTTTTCTTGAAGGTTGCTCCTGAGATTTTACAGCAAGATGTTCTCATCCTCCCTCCCTCCGCCCACTTCTCCTTTGTCTTTTGATCTCTTCCTTTATCACTTTCTCTTCTTTCTTTCATTCATTTTTTTAAATATAAAAGACCTTTGCCACTGATGGATTGGCAGTCTACAGCCACACATCCACTAGTTCCTTTCCTTTTCGGAGAGACGGGGAGGGGGAAGGAGTTGGAGTGCTTTTGTCATTAGCATCAATTATTTAGTGCCCGTTGAACTCTTTGAAGATGCAAAGGGCTCTCAAAGTGCTATTGTTACAGCCGGGGTTGGGGAAATCAAACAGTGACAGCGAGCCATAAAGGCAGAACCCACCGGACGCTTTCTTTACAGCCGGGCCTTCCAAATGTCAAAATAAGTGGCGTGCTTTTGGTCTGGTTCTTGAAAGATGGCTGAGCCTTTTGTGGATGCTGAGAGCGTGGCTCTGCTCCAGAAAGAGCAGCATTGTCAATGAGCAGGGTCTAGCATGGAGGGCAGGTTGAGGGAACTGGGGATTAGTTAGCTTAGATCTGGACTGGACCAGGAAATTGCACAGCAGCAAATGGCACTCCTGCTCTCCCCCCCCCCAAAAAAAATCTCTCACACACACACAAAATTAAGGTGCATCCTACGCAGGGCTAGCCATGCTGTTTTGACCTCTGATCTGAGGCAGAAAATTGCACAAGTTTCCCTTCCCCCTTCCTGGCAGAAAAGCAAAGTAATAATAATTATTTTCTGTCATTTCATCAAAATCCAGAATCAACTGTCTGAGGCAGCCGCTCCACTCTGCCAAATGAAAGGGCCAGCCCAAGCATGGAACAGTGATTTTTTTTGTTCAAATTCAGTTCTTCCAAAGCCATCGCAGCACACCCATCAATTCCTGAAATAAAGTATTCTGCTCATCTACTGGATCTGCCCCAAATTTGCTTTAAACCAGACTTCCCCAGCCTGGTGCCTTGCAGATGTTTTAGACTGGTTCAAATCATCTGCAGGGTGCTAGGTTGGGAAGAGTAACCCATTCCAAACGATGTGCAGAACAAAAACCACTCAGGTCCTGCTTGCGGGCTTCCCATGGGCATCTGGTTGGCCACTGTGGACTAGATGGGCCACTGGCCGGATCAAGCAGGGCTCTTTTTATGTTCTAACCACATTTGCAACCTGAAGTTCCCTGAGAAGTAGACCCACTAATTCCATTAGGCTTTCTCACAAAGAATAAACTGCAGTCCTTCCTTTCTGTGAAAATACAGACTTGTGATTCTTTCACACTGTAACTCTTGTCACAGTAAAACCCAGTTGAATTCACAGGATTCAAATGTGTGGGTGTTCCTTTAAAAAAAAAAAGTGAAGAGTTCAATAATGCATAATAATAGAGAAAGCATTCTCTTTGAAAGCCTTCAATCCCAAAACAATTACTTGTTAACATTTGTAAATCGAGTTGTTTGCAAAAATGCCACTCTGTTGACTTTTATGCAAATAACTTGCTGAGGATGGATGGGTTTATGCAAAAATTGTTTTTTTATCTCATGGCTACCATCCAAGGGAAGGGTGTTAAATGTTTGAGCATGTGTTATTTTGCACGAAAAGGGGCACGCGTGGTTGCACTTGTTTTGAAGTCAGGAGAGCATCAAATTCATGTAGGAACACCTTCCTGCAAAATTTGAATTGCATAGTCACATAAAAATGATAAGAGCCCTGTAAGATCAGGGCAAAGGTCCAGCATCCTGTTCTCTCACAGTGGCTAACCCGATGTCTCTGGGAAGCCCACAAACAGGACCTGGGTGCAATAGCACTCCCCCCACCTGTGACCCCCAGCAACTGGTATTCAAGAGCATACTGCCTCTTGACCGTGTCATCCTCAACTGCAACAGTCACATCCCCCCTGGCAAAGCTGCGTAGCAAAATGGCAGATGCAAGGAAAGGGGGTCAGGTAGTGCCGGAAAATGACAGTAGTCCAAACAGGAGGGAAGAAGAGGCTGGTAAGACGCATTTTGGAGAAATGAGTTGCCAGTTTTTGAAATCAGGTGCGTGTAAGAAGGAGCTGGTGTAGTATAATGGTTAAGAGATTGCCTTATGAGTCAGGTATTTCCCGGGTTGATTCTCAGTCCTGCCACAAATTTGTTATGTGGCCTTTGGTGAGCTATTCTCCCCCCCTCCCCCGCTTCAGCCTTGTTCTATGGGGAAAATCAGTACTGACCTACCTTACAGGATTGTTGTAAGGGTTATAACAGTAGGTGATGCTTGTGAAACACTGTACACATTTGAAAGTCTGTAGAAATGTGGTGGTTGTGAATAGATTTATTTTTAAAATATTTATATGCTGTTTTTCCAAGCAAGGCCTCCCCGAAGCACCTTACAACAATAACAGTCATTTACAAAATCAATATTACTAAAGCCAAGCTTTTTAAAAAAATAAAAATTCTGCTGCTGATTTATCCTTCTGGATCATAGAATCATAGAATAGTAGAGTTGGAAGGGGCCTATAAGCTCATCAAGTCCAACCCCCTGTTCAATGCAGGGATCCAAATCAAAGCATTCCTGACAGATGGCTGTCCAGCTGCCTCTTGAATGCCTCCAGTGTTGGAGAGCCCACTACCTCTCTAGGTAATTGGTTCCATTGTCCTATGGCTCTAACAGTTAGGAAGTTTTTCCTGATGTTCAGCTGAAATCTGGCTTCTACATCACTACTCACTATTAAAACTGTTTCTTCTTAATTTCTCATTTCCTGCATAAAATATTTTGTAGTTACCTGATTGAAAGTGTCCTATTCCCGTCCATTTTAATTCATTCATGCCAAGTATTGTAATGTTGATATGTTCCATTTCTTGCTTGACAATTTCTAACTTTCCCTGGTTCATGCTTCTCACATTCCATGTTCCTGTTGTGTGCGTTGTACAACTCCAGACTCTCCTTTCGCATCTGTGCGCTTCTGCCTCTGGGCTTCCATTCGGCTTTGACCCAGCTGCGTCATTAGTCACAGCACTACTTGTGCTTGTCTGTTGTTCTTCCCCAGTAGCTCAGTGAGTGACTTCTGACCTGGGGGTCTCATCTTCCAGCACTATCTCGTGTTGCATTTTGGATACTCTGTTCATAGGGTTTTCATGGTAAGAGGTATTCAGAGATGGTTTACCATTGCCTAATTACTAATAATAGTAATTACTATTACTACTAGTAATATTTATTGCTTTTTCCCAAGCATCATTAACAGTAATAGGGGTAATAGTATTATTATTAATTATAATAGCATTTTTCCAAGCATCATTAATAATAGTAGTAATAAAATAGAATTGCCTTTTTCCAAGCATTATTCATAGTAGAAGTAATAATAACAATATTTATTTTCCAAGCATCATTATTAACAGTGGAAGGAATAAGATAGTTGCCCTTTTTCAAGCATTATTCATAGTACTAGTAGTAATAGTAGTAGTAGTAGTAACAACAAATATATTTTTCCAAACATCACTAATAATAGTAGTAGTAATAGTAATAAAATAAGAGTTGTTTTCCCAAGCGTCATCATCAGTAGTAGTAATTGCCTCCCCCGCCCCCTCCCAAGCTGCGTTTCCAAACAAGCCGGCCTGTATGTTTTGCGCCTTGCAAGCCTGCGAGGTAGGCGTGGTGTGTTTTGGGAAGGGGGGGAGAGAGAGAGTTCAAAAGGAGAAGGGGGAGCGGAGTCTCTTGTTTTCAGAACAGCTGAAGCGATTGGGAAGTGTCTGTGAGCGGGAGAAAAAGAACGCTTGCTACGATCTGACTCCCCTCTCCGGGAAGGACGGACAGACGGATAGGAGCGGGGGTTCCCTCGCGAATAAAGCCGAAAGATAACAGCGAGCCGGTTGTGCAGCCAGACAGAAACGCCACTGTGTGATCGGTAGATGGAGGCGGCGGCAGGAGCAGCAGCCGCCGGAGCAGCCAGGGACGGATGGCTCTGCGCTGGAGGCGGAGAGGGCGAAGGAAGCGCGGGGCTACCGCTTCCCGCCGCCGCTGAAGGGCAGTTGTGAAAGTGCCCAGGCGCAGCGAGAGGGGGACACCGGCGGCGACGACCTGCCCACTTGCAGGCAGACAGGCCCACCGGCCCTTGCCGCGCTCGGATGCCCGCTCCGGCTGTTGGGAGAGAGGCGATCCAACCGAGGGTGCGGCGGCGGCGGTTCCTCTGCTGCGCGATAGCCGGCGCCAAACGCGCCTCTGCCCTTTCAGGATGAGCGGCGGCGGCGAGGTGGTCTGCTCGGGCTGGCTGCGGAAATCGCCCCCCGAGAAGAAGTTGAGGAGATACGTAAGTAAGGGGGAGGCGGCGGCGAAAGGGGCGCGCGCGATGGAAAGCGCCAAAGGGGAGAGCAGGAAGCTGCGACTTAAGCGGGGCTGCGCGGCTGTGCCAAAGTGCGGCGCGGCCAAAGAAGCGAGTCCAGGATTGGGGTGTGTGTATCGCGGCGAAGGCTCGGGGCAAGCCTGGATCAAGCTCTCTCCCTCCCTTCTACCCCCCCCCCCCGGCCGTCTTGCACAGTTTGCCCTTAGTTGAAGGTTACTCGGCGGTGGGACCAATTCCCGGGTGGGGGGAGCGCTGGGTTGGTTTGGCTGCTGTCTCTCCTAGGAGAGCGAGAGGATCGCTCTGCGCGCCCCTTTCTTGCTGTTCTTGACTCCCTTCCCAAATTAGAGACTCGGAAAAGCCGCCGCCGCCCGCTCGCTGGGCGAGTCAGGATTCTTCCAGATCGCTCCCGTTTTGCCGGTTCGCCGCGATCTGACATAGATGGGGCTCCCGCAGGGGGAGACGAGCAAGTGCAGCTGCAAATAAATGAACATTTTTTTCCTCGAAGGGGGGGTGACTTCGCAGCCTCGCATCCCAAATGGATGGAGACGGTCTAGATTGGTTGATGGGTGTGTTTGTGTGTCCCCAGATGGGATGGATGTTGCAACTTATCATTTTCGGCCGTTTCTCTTTCCTTCCTCCCCCTCCAGTGCATCTAATGGGTGGCGCGCGCGTTTTCGTTTTTTGCCGCTGGTTTTCGAGATTTCGAGACGTGCGAATTCGGATCAGGGAACTGGTTGAGCAGGTGCACGGCAATGAACAAAACGCTAGACACTGCTTGGGTCGACCGCGTCTTTCAATTGTTTTTTTTTTAGCAACATTTTCAGTGACTTTTAAAAAAGAACTTTAATAACCGGGCGGTTTTGGGGTAGGTAGGCGGGGGTCAAGCGCCCCCAAAACAAGGAGCTCGCCCCCCACCTAGTATATTTCACCCACCGAGAACTATACTTTGCCCCTTCTATGCCCCCCCAAGACATTTTTTTCTGGTGCCGTTGCTGGAGGTGGGGAGGGGTCGATACACACCTCCCTTCCCCCGGCACACCGGAGCGGCTCCAGAGTCGCGGCCGTGGAGATCGGGGCGGAGCAGGGGATCAAAGCGGCGTTGGGCGTCGCCGTCGGTGGCGTTGGACTCGGCAACCGCCCGCGCGTCCTGGGAGGAGAAGGCTTTGGCCTGTTCCCTGGCCCGGGGCTGTGTTGCACCGGCTGCTACAGGTGCTGGCTGGGAGCGGCCCCGGCATGGGTGGCGTGTTTTTGTTGTTTGGGTTTGAGCGCTCCGGGAGTGTGTCTGCGGCTAGTCTCCTCCTCTCTCCCCTCTAGCGGCCTCGGCTGTAAATGCACCCGCGAAGGAGAGAGAGAGAAGCTTTCCCCGCCTGTGTGGGCGGTCGAAGTGACGCAAGCAGCAGGTTCCTTGAGGTGTTTAGTTTGCCTGGTCCTGGGGACAGTTTCACACGTGACGCGGAGCAAACCCGAACCTGCCGCTGAGTCGGCCAATTCGGGCTCAAGCTTCAGACTGTTTATAGATATAATCAGTAGTGTATTGGCAAATTCAGAAGTGCAGGGTCCCTTCATGCTGGCCACAGCCAAGCTAAATGTAAATACTGCCTTCAAGTCGATTCTGACTTATGGCGACCCTAGGTCTTCATGAATCTGAGAGGCAGGGACTGGCCCAAGGTCACCCAGTGAGCTTCATGGCTATGTAGGGATTCGAACCCTGGTCTCTCAGGTAGTAGTCCAACACCTTAACCACTACCTCCCCCTTTTTTTGTTGCTGGGTTGAGAATCAGATCCTTGTTAATGTCTTATCCCACAACAACAGATGTCCCTAGGAGCCAATCAGCACGAAAGGGGAGAATATTAGCTGCTGAGAAGAGTCTTCTCAGTGGCACACTCACCTCCTTTCATTCTGTTTTGCTCCAATTGGCAGGAAAGACAAGGCAGCATGTTAGAAGACTCTTGGTGGCTAAGATGCTCCCCTTTCGTGCTGAGTGGCTTGTAGGATGCTGGTGACATTGGGACCCTGCTCCCCCCCCAAAAAAAGGGTCTAAGACACACACCCCAAGATCCCGGATGACTACACCCCTGGATATAACAGTTTATTTCTGGGCCATGCGAAGCCCCCCTCCCAAAATCTGCGGTCTAGTACACGAGCACATTCTTCTGTCCATGACACGTGTATGTTCACCTCTGCATCAAGAGCAGTTGTGAATTAGTCAAAGACCCACACATCAAATTTGCTTAGTAGTGCCACAAGGTCACCCCCAAACTGTGGTGCTTTACAATGGAGACTGTTCACACATTCAACTGCCCATCAGGCATCTTGTAGAGCAGGGGTGAGGGATCTGGGGCCTTAAAAATTGTGAGGGTGTGACTGCTCACTGGGGCAGGATATCACCAACATGTCACCCCACTGATGAAAGAATTGCACTGGCTGCCCATTAGGTTCTGGGCCAAGTTCAAGGCTCTGGTTTTGGTGTACAAAGCCCTATACAGCTTGGGACCAGGATACCTGAAAGACCGTCTTACCCCTTATATACCCAGTCGATCACTGTGCTCTGCAGCTGAGGGCCTCCTGCAGATACCATCATATCAGGAGGTCCGTTCCGTACAACATAGGAAATGGACCTTTAGTGTGGTGGCACCTACCTTGTGGAATTCCCTCCCCTTAAATATTGGACAGGCGCCATCTCTGTTATCTTTTCGGTGCCTATTGAAGACCTTCCTCTTTCAACAAGCCTTTTAAGTTGAGACCTTATCCCAGTCTGCGTCTGTGCTGAAATTGCTTTTTAAGGAGTTTGTAAAGCTTTTTTTTTGAAGATGTTTTGTTTTAATGTGTTTTCAACGTTTTTTGTTTGTAAGATGTTTTCAGTGTTTTGTTTGCCGCCCTGGGCACCTTCTGGGAGGAAAGGCAGAATATACATTTAATAAATAAATAAACAAATAATAAAGATGTTGTTGGAATGCATGTCTCAACAGCTCCAGCCAGCATGGCTAATGATGGGGAATTATGAGAATCCAACATTATCTGGAAGGCCCTGGATTCTCCACCCTTGTTGGAGAGAGTTCAAGATGCATTTGTGAAAATCCCTCCACTCCCTGCCCCCATTCCCTGAGAAGTTTGTCACTTCTCTCTCCCAACATTTAGTTGTTGAGCAAAAACTCAGCAGGTGAAGTTTGCTGTGTAGCTGCAAGTTCCTCTAGAGGTGATCACTGATTGGCTTTTGCAGGGTCTAGGCTGAGCAACGGTGTCTTCTGAAGTCATCTCCCTCCCACCCCGTGCGTGTGTGTCCATTAAACAACAGGTGCGCATATCCAAATAGAATTGCACTGTTATTCCTCTAGTTTCTGACTTGTTGGGCTCATCCATGCTGTCGTGTATAATGGCTAAAAATCCACATCTTCCTTATTCCAGATTGTCCCCAGGTAGTCCAAACTTGATCCTTCAAACTTTCCTCCCCCATCCATACTTGTAGGCGTGCCCTTTTTTTGTTTACTTTGCTCTTTTGCTATTTGCCTGCCTCTACCCCCATCACCCCTCCTTCTGTGAGTCCACAGCAGAAATGGGGGAGGACGGGTAGACAAGAGCAGCCAGCCCCTGAGATCCTGTTTTCTCCCCATCTCATTGTGTTTTGGCTCAGATAACAGAGGGAGAAGGGGAGCCAATAAGAACCCAACAGAAGCGGAAGGCGTGGAAGGAGGCGGAGTTAAAACCACCCACATGGAATACAAAGCATGTGGTCAAAGCAACTGGGCTCCCTCCTTAGCAATGGGTTGTAATTGCTCTCTCTCCTTTTCGGAGTATACCTGGTATGAGAAAAATCTGGATTAAGGGAGTGGAAAATGTGGAAAGGCAGTGATTGGAGGACAGTGTCATATGGATGAGGGTGAATTGATGGAGACATGAGGGGGTTAACATTACAGATTAAATGGAAGTGTGGGCGAGCCTGTCATGTGCTCTAGTTGGAAGAACCATTGGATGCTTACCTGGGGGGTGTTTAGGGGTGTCCTGTGAGCCAAGGATTCTAAGGATCATAAACATCTTGTGTGCTGTTGTACAATGTTGAACACTGAATGAGATGCACATCTCATCTCATAGGGAGGCACGGAGAACGATAACTAGAGCTAGGGCCTTCTCAGTGGTGGCCCCCGAACTATGGAACGCCCTCCCTGATGAGATACGCCTGGCGCCTTCTTTGCTATCTTTTCGGCGCCAGGTAAAGACCTACCTCTTCGCCCAGGCATTTTAAAAATCTTAAAAATTTTAAAAATTTGAATTTAAAATTGAAAATTTTTAATTATGTTTTATTGTGTTTTTGTATTTTAACCTGTTTTATTATGCTGTACACCGCCCTGGGAGCTTATTGCTATAGGGCGGTCTAAAAATGTAATAAAATAAATAAATAAATAATAAATAAATGCACATCCACTCTCAGGCCATGTTCCCATCATAAAAGGAGCAAAGGGCTGTCTCCACAAACCCCAGTTCTTTCTCCCTCTTTCTTTCCATCCCGGTATGGGGGTCTGGAACATCTTGATCCACAACAGCCGCAGGTGCAGGAAGGGCCTTAGGTATGAGGTACAGTAGGGGCCGCTTATACGGCGGGTTAGGGACCAGGCCCCCACCGTAAGGTGGAAATCGCCGTAAAGCGGAACCCATTGACTATAATGGGTCGCGCCGTGCAAAAATGATGCAAAACGGCAAAATCTGATTTAAAACGGGGAATTTCCCTGATTGAAAGCCGCTGCATCAGCGGAACGCCGGAAAGCAGGGCCCTACTGTATTATGAATCGGCAATCTGCAAAATCTGCCTCCTGGCTGGCGTGACTCCACCACCAATGGTGAAATTGCACCACCTTGGGCGACTGATGAAATTGCTGAGTCTCTGATGCTATTAGTTAAAGATGCGTCACTGGCTGTGAATTCTGTCAGTCTAAGCTTCGTTATGAAAGGGATCGAAACTAAAACTGCCAATATTGTCATGCCTTTATACGTCTATGGCGTGACCACACTTGTACAGTGTACAGTTCTGGTTGCTGCATCTCAGAAAAGATATTATAGCGCTGGAGAACAGAACAGAAAGGGGGCAATTGAAGTGATCCATGGCTGGAGACTACAACTCCTATCATCCCTGACAGTTGGCCATGCTGGCGGGGGCTGATGGGAGTTGTAGTCCAACAGCAGCAGGAAGGCCTTGGGTTACACACCTGTATTCTCCCCCACATTAAAAATTATACATCCACAGTGTAGCAAACTCAGGCGTTGGGGATGAAGGTTTAGTGTAGCCCTTGATGTTTGTGCTGGGGGAGCTTTCAAAAATGAAACCCCTTGTAACTTGAAGCTGCACAGCCCCAGAATTCTACCTTCCTCTAATGACTTGTGGGTGGCATCCGGCCAAGGTTGACCCACCTCCTTCCAGGAACTGGAAGACATGGAGTAACAGGGGAATCAAACTATATTTGCTGCGTCATGGTCCTCCGCAATATACACTGGGCATATTGGATGCATCCCATGGGGAACGTAATAACACAAGAGCCCTGCAATTGGAGAAGGCCAGAGGTCCATCTAGTCCATCGTCTTGTTCTCACAGTGGCCAACCAGGTTCCCATGGAAAGCCGGCAACAAGGACATGAGTGCAACAGACACTCTCCCCTTGTATGGTTTCAAGCAACTGGTATTCAGAAGCATACTGCCTCCGACAGTGGAGGGAGATCACATCTATTGTGGCCTAGTAGCCATTGATAGCCTTGTCCTCCATGAATTTATCCCCCCTTTAAAGCCATCCAAGTTTGGGGCCATCACTGCATCTTCTGGGAGTGAATTCCACAGCAACTGGGGCCTGAATGCCGCCCACCAGGCCTCTCAGGAACTCACACCCCTCCCTGGCCCTGTATTGCAGACTCCTTGAGTGTTTTTGCCTGGCTGACACAGGTCCTTGAACTTCTGATAATGCTTCTTCCATGTCTGGATGGAGGATAGAGAGAAGCGTGTGTAGAAACTAGGCCAGGGGTTGCCAAACTGGTGTTTGTTGACCACCAGTGGTCCCTGAGCTTCATTCAGGTGGTCTGTGGTCTGTGGGCCCTAAACATTCCTGTTTGATTTTTTAATAGTATTTTTATTGCATCACTTTATTTCTTACATTGTATTTTACAGTATTACAATTTGAGTTTAATGGAATGCAAATTGTAAGGCAATAAGATGCAGCAGTCTAGTGGCAAATTCAGAAGTGCAGGGTCCCTTCATGATCGTCACAACCACGCCCCCCTCCCATCCCTTTGTTTACGTTTGCTGCTGGGTTGAGAATGAAGTCCTTGCTAATACCTTCTCTCACAACGACAGACATCCCTAGGAGCCAATCAGCATGAAAGGGGAGATTGTTAGCTACTGAGAAGAGTCTTCTCGGTGGCTGACTCACCTCTTTTCATTCTGATTGGTTCCAATCAGCAGGAAAGGTCAAGGAAGCATGTTAAAAGGTTCTTAGTGGCGAATACGCTTCGCCTTTCACGCTGATTAGGTTGTAGGATGCTGGAGACACAGGGACCCTGTTCCCAAAAAAGAAAAGGGTCTAAGAGTCCCTGTACGACTGCACCCCTACTAAGATGCCATGTAAGAAATAAAAGAAGCAATAATAGTAATATTATTGAAATTGAATAATTGAATAATTGAAAACCATACAGCATCTAGCACAGTGCATTACAGTTGCTAAAACAGGGTGAAAAGTAATTAAGTGGTCTGCGAAGACCACTGGCAATTTTCAAATGGTCCGTGTGGGGGGAAAAGTTGGGGAACCACCAAACTAGCCTTGGATAGCCTGACCACTGTTGTCCACGCACTGGTAACCTCTAGGCTGGATTACTGTAATGCACTCTATGTGGGGCTGCCCTTGAGGTTGGTACGGAAGCTGCAGCTGGTGCAAAATGCAGCGGCGAGACTGCTCACTGGAGCAGGGTATCGCCAACATGTCACTCTGCTGCTGAAAGAATTGCACTGGCTGCCCATTTGCTACCGGGCCAAGTTCAAGGTTCTAGTTTTGACGTACAAAGCCCTATACAGCTTGGGACCAGGACACCTGAAAGACCGTCTTACCCCTTATATGCCCAGTCGATCACTGTGCTCTGCAGGTGAGGGCCTCCTGCAGATACCATCTTATTGGGAGGTTCGTTCTGCACAACATAGGAAACGGACCTTTAGTGTGGCGGCACCTACCCTGTGGAATTCCCTCACTTGGAATATTAGACAGGCTTTGCTATCTTTTTGGCGCCTTTTGAAGACTTTCCTCTTTCAACAAGCCTTTTAAGTTGAGGCCTATCCCAGTCTGCGTCTGTGTCAGAATTGTTTAATATGTTTTTTAATAATGTTTTTAACCCTTTTAAAAGGTTTTTTTAAAATGTTTCTAATGCTGTTTCGTTTTAATGTATTTTAAGATCTGTTTTTATGATGTTTTAAAGTGTTTTAGTGCTTTGTTTGCCGCCCTGGGCTCCTGCTGGGAGGAAGGGCGGGATACAAATAAAATAAATAAATAATATTCAATGGTAAAAATTTGTGGGTATTTTGTTACATTTTGCTCTGCCCACTGTTGTCTCTGGCCCTAGTCATCGCTGGCAAGTGGGTCCTCCTTGGCAGGTTGCCCAGAAAAAATGTACTCCTTGGGCTGCAAACGGTTCTCCACCCATATGTAGAAGAAGGCCAAAACCGCACGGGTACTTTTGCATGCGTGATGTTGCAACCGAAACAGGTGCCTGGGACAGTTGCCCACCCATCTGTTACCTAGGTGGCCATGCCCATGCTAGCAAAAGATGGCAAGGAAGGAATGTTGCCAGTGCTCTCCAGTTCTGGTATGTATGCGGGATTCTCAGTCATAGTGCTGTGATCAATAGGAAATTGCAAATCAGTTGCAATGCAACATAAAACCATGGATGCATCACAAGTTACGCATCAGTCGCAGCAGAATTTAGAGGGTGAGGAAGTAAGAAATGGTCTCCTTGACAGTTCACTGTGCTGTATAACACAAAGGGACATTGTAGGTTTTATGCAGATGTTGACAATGAGGACATTGAACTTGTCAAGGATTATCAATACCTCGGCACAGTCATTAACCAAAATGGAGACAATAGTCAAGAAATCAGAAGAAGGCTAGGACTGGGGAGGGCAGCTATGAGAGAACTAGAAGAGGTCCTCAAATGTAAAGATGTATCCCTGAACACTAAAGTGAGGATCATTCAGACCATGGTATTCCCAATCTCTATGTATGGATGTGAAAGTTGGACAATGAAAAAAGCGGATTAGAGAAAAATCAACTCATTTGAAATGTGGTGTTGGAGGAGAGCTTTGCGCATACCCTGGACTGAGAAAAAGAGCATCTCCAGAGAATAATTGTGTATATGCTTAACTACCTGTATCCACCAATTTCCCCTTGCAACCTCTCCCCCTTCCAGCTTACATTCCCTCCAACCAAACTCTCTTCCGGCCTCGAAACAACACTGTGTAAAACCTGCCTTGGAACCCAGAGCATTTGGAGAGGGGGCCTGGAGCATCCTTTACTCACCTGTTGTTTCTCCTCTGCAAGTTAAAATTTATACGAGGCAGGCAGGGGTTGGAAACACTGTGCTGGTCAAGTGTCATCTGACACCCATTCTCTTTCCTTTTGTTCCTATCTTAAAATATTTGCAAGCTCCAAGAAAAATCCCATGAGATCCCTCTGGGTATATGATGACCTCCAGACAGGTTGGGAGGTGGGTGAGGCAGAAGCGCGATGAAAATCCTTGGGTAAGAAGTTGGCCTCTAGAATTAGATCCATTCGTGAAATGAGGAAGTGGCTAGTGGTGGCAGTAAATGGCAGAGCTTGGAAAAGTTACTTTTTTGAACTACAACTCCCATCAGCCCAATCCAGTGGCCATGGTGGCTGGGGTGTGTAGGAGTAGGCAGGCATAATTGGCTTCCACACCTGTCTAGCCAAGCAAATTAATTACCTTTTCTTGAAGGTTGCTCCTGAGATTTTACAGCAAGATGTTCTCATCCTCCCTCCCTCCGCCCACTTCTCCTTTGTCTTTTGATCTCTTCCTTTATCACTTTCTCTTCTTTCTTTCATTCATTTTTTTAAATATAAAAGACCTTTGCCACTGATGGATTGGCAGTCTACAGCCACACATCCACTAGTTCCTTTCCTTTTCGGAGAGACGGGGAGGGGGAAGGAGTTGGAGTGCTTTTGTCATTAGCATCAATTATTTAGTGCCCGTTGAACTCTTTGAAGATGCAAAGGGCTCTCAAAGTGCTATTGTTACAGCCGGGGTTGGGGAAATCAAACAGTGACAGCGAGCCATAAAGGCAGAACCCACCGGACGCTTTCTTTACAGCCGGGCCTTCCAAATGTCAAAATAAGTGGCGTGCTTTTGGTCTGGTTCTTGAAAGATGGCTGAGCCTTTTGTGGATGCTGAGAGCGTGGCTGTGCTCCAGAAAGAGCAGCATTGTCAATGAGCAGGGTCTAGCATGGAGGGCAGGTTGAGGGAACTGGGGATTAGTTAGCTTAGATCTGGACTGGACCAGGAAATTGCACAGCAGCAAATGGCACTCCTGCTCTCCCCCCCCCAAAAAAAATCTCTCACACACACACAAAATTAAGGTGCATCCTACGCAGGGCTAGCCATGCTGTTTTGACCTCTGATCTGAGGCAGAAAATTGCACAAGTTTCCCTTCCCCCTTCCTGGCAGAAAAGCAAAGTAATAATAATTATTTTCTGTCATTTCATCAAAATCCAGAATCAACTGTCTGAGGCAGCCGCTCCACTCTGCCAAATGAAAGGGCCAGCCCAAGCATGGAACAGTGATTTTTTTTGTTCAAATTCAGTTCTTCCAAAGCCATCGCAGCACACCCATCAATTCCTGAAATAAAGTATTCTGCTCATCTACTGGATCTGCCCCAAATTTGCTTTAAACCAGACTTCCCCAGCCTGGTGCCTTGCAGATGTTTTAGACTGGTTCAAATCATCTGCAGGGTGCTAGGTTGGGAAGAGTAACCCATTCCAAACGATGTGCAGAACAAAAACCACTCAGGTCCTGCTTGCGGGCTTCCCATGGGCATCTGGTTGGCCACTGTGGACTAGATGGGCCACTGGCCGGATCAAGCAGGGCTCTTTTTATGTTCTAACCACATTTGCAACCTGAAGTTCCCTGAGAAGTAGACCCACTAATTCCATTAGGCTTTCTCACAAAGAATAAACTGCAGTCCTTCCTTTCTGTGAAAATACAGACTTGTGATTCTTTCACACTGTAACTCTTGTCACAGTAAAACCCAGTTGAATTCACAGGATTCAAATGTGTGGGTGTTCCTTTAAAAAAAAAAAGTGAAGAGTTCAATAATGCATAATAATAGAGAAAGCATTCTCTTTGAAAGCCTTCAATCCCAAAACAATTACTTGTTAACATTTGTAAATCGAGTTGTTTGCAAAAATGCCACTCTGTTGACTTTTATGCAAATAACTTGCTGAGGATGGATGGGTTTATGCAAAAATTGTTTTTTTATCTCATGGCTACCATCCAAGGGAAGGGTGTTAAATGTTTGAGCATGTGTTATTTTGCACGAAAAGGGGCACGCGTGGTTGCACTTGTTTTGAAGTCAGGAGAGCATCAAATTCATGTAGGAACACCTTCCTGCAAAATTTGAATTGCATAGTCACATAAAAATGATAAGAGCCCTGTAAGATCAGGGCAAAGGTCCAGCATCCTGTTCTCTCACAGTGGCTAACCCGATGTCTCTGGGAAGCCCACAAACAGGACCTGGGTGCAATAGCACTCCCCCCACCTGTGACCCCCAGCAACTGGTATTCAAGAGCATACTGCCTCTTGACCGTGTCATCCTCAACTGCAACAGTCACATCCCCCCTGGCAAAGCTGCGTAGCAAAATGGCAGATGCAAGGAAAGGGGGTCAGGTAGTGCCGGAAAATGACAGTAGTCCAAACAGGAGGGAAGAAGAGGTTGGTAAGACGCATTTTGGAGAAATGAGTTGCCAGTTTTTGAAATCAGGTGCGTGTAAGAAGGAGCTGGTGTAGTATAATGGTTAAGAGATTGCCTTATGAGTCAGGTATTTCCCGGGTTGATTCTCAGTCCTGCCACAAATTTGTTATGTGGCCTTTGGTGAGCTATTCTCCCCCCCTCCCCCGCTTCAGCCTTGTTCTATGGGGAAAATCAGTACTGACCTACCTTACAGGATTGTTGTAAGGGTTATAACAGTAGGTGATGCTTGTGAAACACTGTACACATTTGAAAGTCTGTAGAAATGTGGTGGTTGTGAATAGATTTATTTTTAAAATATTTATATGCTGTTTTTCCAAGCAAGGCCTCCCCGAAGCACCTTACAACAATAACAGTCATTTACAAAATCAATATTACTAAAGCCAAGCTTTTTTAAAAAATAAAAATTCTGCTGCTGATTTATCCTTCTGGATCATAGAATCATAGAATAGTAGAGTTGGAAGGGGCCTATAAGCTCATCAAGTCCAACCCCCTGTTCAATGCAGGGATCCAAATCAAAGCATTCCTGACAGATGGCTGTCCAGCTGCCTCTTGAATGCCTCCAGTGTTGGAGAGCCCACTACCACTCTAGGTAATTGGTTCCATTGTCCTATGGCTCTAACAGTTAGGAAGTTTTTCCTGATGTTCAGCTGAAATCTGGCTTCTTGATGTCCTGCAGATGTCTTTGGGCTTCAGCTCCCTGACCACTGGCCACCCTGGCTGGGAAACGCGAGGTGGGCTCCCACCAACATCTGGAGGACCACATACTCCCCACCTGGTTTTCTGATGTTTGGTCAGTCTGAAAGCAAGAACATAGGAACCCTAACCTTCGGCCGGGTCATCCTCCTGTTGCAAACACACAAATGATAAAACAATTAAAACATCCAAAAACAATTCCAGGACAGATGCAGACTAGGATGTATCCATTTACTCTGGCTTTTGCCAGTCTGATGCCCTCCAGACATTTTGAACTACAACTCCTCAAAGCCATTGTGCCTAGTAGCCACTGATAGCTATGTTCTGCCTCCACACGCCAGTTACTGGGAATCTCAAGCGGGGAGGGTGCTGTCGTAACCAGGTCCTGCTTGCAGATGGACTTGATGCAGCATGGCTTTTCTTACGTTCTTAATAGCAGCTAGTGTGGCATAGTGGTTAAGGTATTGGATTACGACCTGGGAGACCAGGGTTCGAATCCCCCCACAGCCATGAAGCTCACTGGGTGACCTTGGGCCAGTCACTGCCTCTCAGCCTCAGAGGAAGACAGTGGTAAACCCCCTCTGAATACTGCTTACCATGAAAACCCGATTCACAGGGTCGCCATAAGTCGGGATCGACTTGAAGGTAGTCCATTTCCAGATGAATTCTCACAACAAAAGCAAATGGAAAACCATGCCCTATCCAGAGAAGATTCTCCACCAGCGTGGTGTAGTGGTTCAAGTGTCGGACTGGGACCTGGGAGAACAGGGTTGGAATCCTCACTCGGCTGTGAAGCTCACTGGGTGACCTTGGGCCGGTCACTCTCTCTCAGCCTAACCTACTTCACAGGGTTGTTGTGAGGATAAAATGGAGAGGGAGGAGCCCTGTTTTGTATGCCACCTTGAGCTCCTTGGACGAAAGGTGGATGTAAATGTAATAAATAAATAAATGCACAGTATACAGTTTATCCTTTTCCCTGACACACCGTGACCTCCTGTTTTACCTCCAGTGTCGGAGGTAGTATGCCTCTGGATGGTAGTTGCTGGGAATCCCAAGTAGGGAGGGTGTTGTTGTGGTCAGGTGTGGCAGTGGCATCTGGCTGGTCACCTGACAGCAGGATGCTGGAGTAGATGAGCCATAAGTCACACTCTTCTTAGGTTCCCGTCAGTTGTGTTGCCTGGGGCTGATTGGAGTTGTAGTCCAAAACATCTGGAGGGTACCAGGTTGGCAAAGGCTGATGTAGGGAGCGTTATTTGCTCCAACTGGTCTGTGCACTGTTTTGCAACACTGCCCGACAGCTACTCACGTGGCTGTGCAGAAGAGGAGATGATGGAACACAGCTGCTCATTTTGCTCCCCAACATCCTGACATCACATCCCTGATCCTTGACCTGCGAAACAATGAGCTTCTTCATTTGGGTATCATCCTGCGCTCTTCCCATTGGAAATTCAAAACTGACTGCATGGACAGCCTACGCAGTGCAAGGGGAGCTAGAGAGGGAAGAGAGGAGAGCTAGGGATGGAGAAGTTGAAGCACAATCAACCATACTATTCAAAAGTGATGTTTTCGCTCCTTGCTTCCTGCAGGTCTGGGAGCAAATTCATGAGCAGAATGTGCAAAAGCTGCCAAAAATATATTTTGATTTTTTAAATGAGAGGAAAAGAATACAGAAATGTCAATCACGTCGGAAGCTGTATGGCCAGGGACCGATTCCAACTGTGCTTCCTTCATGGAAGAGATTTAAAAGTGTGTTTTTGTGGAAGAAAATCTGTGGGAGTTCACGTGGAAAATGTTACACTGTGAATTTTTAAATCCATGTGAATTCGTTAGCAATGAAAACCACTAGGAATAGCAAAACTGGGATTCTAGCACCCAGCTGACAAAAAAAAATCCAGGGTTTGCAATAATAGTCCTAGAAACTTGGTTTAACCAAAACAGAGTTTGCAAAGATGTCACATTTTGCATGACCCAGCCAGACTTGCACTTTGCACCAGTATGTGCAGATGCCTGGGATTGAACCTGGGACCTTTTGCATGCAGAGCAGATGCTTTGCAACTGAGCTGTGGCCCTTCCCACAGACAAGCCACAATTGCCACGTTTTGCCTCTGTGTCAGCTATTGCATAGCGTCCCAGGGATGGGATAGCACCATTCATGCTGCGTGAGTATCCTTTCCAGAGATCCATCACAAGAAGGCCTGGTTGTTAACCACTTTGAGAATTATTGCCCTTCGAGGAAAAAAGGGGTCTCCTGACAATCCTCAGAACCTTGGACAAGCTACAGTTCCCAGGATTCTTTGAGGGAAGCCATGACTGTTTACAGTGGTATGCTAGTGCTTTAAAAGTATCGTGCAGATGTGGCCATAGAAAGGGTAGAAACACACTGGTTGCCAGATCAAAGCGTTTCCATTAGCCACACGTAGAGGAGCAATAGGTTGATCTGCCACTCAGTTGTGAAATCTCTTTGAAGCTGATTTTTTTTTAAAAAAACAACAAACGCTCAAGTTGATCCGACCAGGTTTTACAGTAAAAAAGGACGGGGTTTGACTAGCATCGTCCCCATTTTCAGAAGGGAGAGGTGGAGACGCACTGGAACTGACAGAACAGCGAGTGTGTTTCTACACAAAGTCCCAGGTTGAATCATGACATTTCTAGGTTAAATAGAAAAGGAGGGGAAAGGTTGGGTAGGAGATGCTGGGGAAGACCCTCCTTTGCCAGAGAGCATCTGTCTGTCTGGATTAAAGCGCTCTGTCGCCCCTAGTATAACAAATCCACTTAAAAAAAACAAACCAGACTTGTTGAGGGTTGGGAAGGGACAGGGAGATGCGTTGAAAAGTCTGGGATAAATAGATGAGGCATGGGAACACCCTGCAAGTGAATCTGGATGAATGTTCATTGTTGTGTAACTGGCCTATAAACAAATCGGCATGAATGCTCACGAAAGACCTAACCACCCTGTAAGCGTTTGTGCAAGCAAATCAGGATAAACACTGAATGCAGGTCATTTGGAGGAGCCCTGAGAGAGGTTCCCTTGCATTATCTCCATTATATGCACCACTGCTTGTCCTTAAATGCCTTTATAGGGCACGCTGACTCGAGAGGAAGATAAATCATTTATGCTTAGCAGCACGGTCTTTGTGAGTAATGTATCCAGAGCTAAAAATGAACATGACTTTCCGTGAGCCTAAGAAATGCTTGGAGACACGTGTAGCTGGGTGATCTACGGCAGCAGGTAGATGGGAACTGTGCGTGTCGGCTTCTGTCTCGTCAGCAGTAAGTTTCTTAATTAGCGCAGGTGCCTGTGGATGTCGTGCGCAGACTGCTTGTAGATCACACTCCATTGGGTGTTTGGTTGCTATATTGTGAGATCTTAGAGCGAAGACAAGTGGCAGTTTTGCTGTTCTCAAAACAAGCCTACTATTCCCATTCTTTGGGCCAGTGCTTGAGAACAGGACTTTAGGCAGGTTTTCAGATATGCTGGTCTAAGGAAGATTTGGGTAAAGAGGGCACCCATGGAGCCATGTGGCGTTGGCACCTGAACACAGCCTGCCCAATTCCAACCGCCACCTTAACGAATTTGAAGCCACGATGATCAGGAATGATGGGAGTCATATTCCAGCAACATCTGGAGGGGCACATGTTCCCCACCCCTGATGTAAACACACAGATGCTTCTTTTTTAAAAGAAGGGAAAGTGGACAACCCCACCCCATCCCGATCCCTAAAGCAGGGACAAAAGTCTGATTCAGTGTTCCATCTCTGGCTACATGATTTCTAACATGAGTTGCAATGCCTGGGTATCAGCCCAGCTTACATCACAGGTGAAGAGCCTTCTGTGGCTGCTTTATACACAATTATTATTATTTATTTATTAGATTTATATCCCACCCTTCCTCCCAGTAGGAGCCTGCTACATCTGTGTGCTGTAACATGACATCTTTCGTTCATCATGTGCAATGCAGTGGATCACCGCATGAGTCGCACAACTTTCTCCAGGCCATTGGAGAGAGCTAAAAAGGAGCTTTTTGGTGTGCTCGTGTAGAATAATTGCCTGATTTGCACAGCGAGTTTTCCCAGGGCTGCCAGCCAGCACATTTTTGAGAAATGCAGCTCTGGGTATGTGGGAAAAAAAATGGGACGAGGAAGCTGTGAAATCGGGCTGTCTTTGACTTGTGTCGCTGTGAGGCAAGAGATAATCTTTTTTGGAAAGCAGCCGTAAAAATAGAAGGCTCGTGGGACCATTGGTAATATCCCTGAAACCTAGGAGACATCATAACGATGTATGGAATATTTTTGTTCTCCTCACGTGACATCCTTCCTCCCTGAGTTGGCTGCTTTCAGCTGCGCTTCTCTTGGAAGTTCAAAATGTGTGCCAAGGAAAAAAAACATGTTCTGCACTCAAGAATATCTTAGGCAAAGCAATAGGATGCATATGGGGTTATTTTGCTTTTGAGGTGTGTGTTTGCACATGCACACCAATGTGTTCAGTTTGCACATTTCGATATGAATTCCTTATTTTAAAAAATAAGCTCCTTATTGTATATTTTTGAAAGTGTGGAGGCAAGAGATTTAGAGCAGGTAGAGAAAGGGTTAGAAGAAGTGTGGATGTGTATTTTTGTAGCTGTTATGTGCCTTCAAGTCGATTTCGACTTACGATGGCCCTATGAATCAGCGACCTCCAACAGCATCTGTCGTGAACCACCCTGTTCAGATCTTGTAAGTTCAGGTCTGTGGCTTCCTTTATAGAATCAATCCAACTGTTGTTTGGCCTTCCTCTTTTTCTACTCCCTTCAGTTTCCCCCAGCATTATTGTCTTTTCTAGTGAATCATGTCTTCTCATGATGTGTCCAAAGTATAATAACCCCAGTTTCATCATTTTGGCTTCTAGTGACAGTTCTGGTTTAATTTGTTCTCATTCATTGGTGATCACTCGTGGCCGAGTAAGATTGTCTTCCAAGATAAGGTTTTGGT
Source organism: Rhineura floridana (assembly GCF_030035675.1). Taxonomy (NCBI): domain Eukaryota; kingdom Metazoa; phylum Chordata; class Lepidosauria; order Squamata; family Rhineuridae; genus Rhineura; species Rhineura floridana. The sequence continues at coordinate 179,332,616 of NC_084484.1, forward strand.
TTGCTTGGAAGATGCCTGCGTGTGAATTTGTTTTATGTGGGGAGATCGGTGCACGATGATCAACACACAATCTTGACAGAAAAAGGCTTTGATCCAATGGCATGGGTACCACGATGATTGGAAGTCTTTTATCTGCTGCAGCCTTCATCCGCCTTCATAACCGTCGTAATATACACATTGTTATCCTCCGCCTGTTCTGCTGTTGAGGACTTTCTTGGATTGTTCTTTGTCTGGTTCCTCTCCCTTGACCTTACTGCCATGGGTGACCCTGCTGGGAGTACATGCCTCCCGATGGCATCAATCATAGAGTTCACTGGAACATGCAAGCCCACTCACCACTTGGCTTGCAGTTGTCTAGAGGTTCCCCACCTATATTATAGCCAATGTGTAAGGGGCAGCAGGGCTCTGTCACCTTGTGAGGGGGGCTGGCAATCTGGGAGATCCCTTGCAGACCTCATCCTTAATGCCGGACCTTGTTCCCAGTTTTCAGTGCCCCCTTTCATTGAAATTTGGAGCTAAAGGAAAACGGACAGGTCCTGTGCATCCCAGGAGGCAAAGAGGCCCTTGAGCTTCCTCAGAAGCATTCAGACCTCAAGGACAAAACCTTCAAGGCCTTTCCTCCGTCAGAACCAAGCCCTCTCTGCCACCAGTTCTCCTCTCCTTGCAGGGAAAATTGTGCTGGGGGAGGGAGGAGACTGGCAGAGAGGGTTGAGGCGTATGAGCCAGGCCTGGACTTTTGCACTGGGACCACCTTTGATGTTGGATTACCAAATTGGAAGAGTTTTTGTTTCTGAGCTCTGTAGTAGTGAACTCACTGATTGTTTGGTCTAGCATCATCGTGTCTTAAGCACCCGGTGTTCTGGCAGCCAAATGGGAATGTTTGGATGATGTCATTATTACCTAACAAAAACTTACTCCACACCAGCAACTGGTACACAAACAAAATAGAGGCAACTGAAGGGTAGGTGATTAAATTTTGTCCCCTATGTGCTGTTTTCTTTACATCTCTGTGTTTTTTATATAACTTAGGGTCCCCCATTATCTTAACATGGCCCATCGATCGATGCTGGCCTGCCTGACCTAAATTGCTGCCCTTTTTATTCCAGGCGATTGGCTCTGTAGCTTGAAATCCATTCTCTCTCTCTCTCTCTCTCTCTCTCTCTCTCTCTTTCTCTGAGTGTTTCTATGTCAGCACAAATTAGCAGAATAAACAATGACAAAATCTCATTTGTATGTTTATCTCAAGACTACATTTAATTTGAATTTCCCTTATTCCAGTAGATGCCAGTTAGACAATGCCCCCATGTGTATTAATAAAACTCTTTATTGTTGGGCACTTAGCCCCTCCCCCCACCCAAAGCAAGAAAATACCATATTTTTAGGGTAAATTGGAACGCAATATTGGCAAGTGTTGAAAGGCGAGGTGGAGGATGCTCAACCAACCAAAAATTTATGCCAGGGCCCATCTCCAGCACACTCAGTTCCAATTGATCTATTGCGAATTGATTGCCGTTGATCTGTTGCAACAGAACTGTTGATCTGTTCTCCTAGTTTTTGGTACTGGGCTGTTCTAACAAGATCTTACAGCAGTCTTTGCCAACCTGGTGCCCTCCACATGTTTTGGACTGAAACTCTTATCAGCCCCAGCCAGCACTTTTCTAAAAGATTTTTTTCAGGCACACAGATAGATGCATGTGAAAACAATTTGAAGGGGGAAAGCCTTGACAACTTTGGATTCTCTAGGATAGGGATGGATGAATCCGTCACTTTCAGTTTCTCATTTTTCCAGTCTTGAATTCAGCTCTTCACATTCACCCAGCAATCTGAGATTATTTTTTTAACAAAAGAATCCTCATGAAAATTAATCAGCATTTTCATGCACATTTCTTCTAATATACACAACTTTGTATGTAGTTTTGACTCTTGTACACATTTTTGCAAGCAATTTTCTCCAATATAATTTATTTATTTGTTTTTATTATTTATTTTATTGCATTTATATTCCACCTTTTCTCCAAGGGGCTCAAAGGTGGCATACATGGGTCTCCCGCTCTTCATTTAATCCTCACAACAACCCTGTGAGGTAGGTTAGGCTGAGAGATGGTGATTGGCCCAGGGTCACCCAGTAAGCTTCATGGCTGCATGGGGATTCAAACCCCTGTCTCCTAGGTCCTAGTCTAACACCCTAACCACTACACCACACTGGCTTAATGCATAAGAACTGCATCACAAAATTTGGAGAGACATGAATTTCGAAGGATAATCTTGTTCTGGTTAATGTATTGGGTCGAAAAGTGCAAATTTCTATTTAAAATGCACACAGAATTCCTCCCTCATCCCTGTGTGTGTATGAACTTGTTTGTAGTGCAGTGTTTTTCATCCTGCATTCCTGGGGGTTCTTTGGAAGCTTATCGAATTAGAAAATCAACTGTGGTGGGCAACATTTCCTGAAAAACAGTTTGCCTACGACTACCAACTTTCAGCTGCAGTGTGTAGCTGCAGGGAACGGTGGGTGTGTTCTAAACCAGTGATTCCCAACCTTTATGAATATGGGACCCCCTTTGTAAACTCAAAAAATGTGTGAACCCCACATGCTAATTGTTGGAATTTTAGTCTCTGTTAATTGAAAAAAAAAGATATCATGAAGAGTTAAGTAATGTCATTTTTTATTCATCTCAACAGCAAATATGATGATGATATTTATTATCTGCCCTTCACCAGAAGGTCCCAGGGCAGATTACAGAATATAAACAACTTCTGACAAATTTTGAAGGATAGTCAACTTACTAGGTAACTAGGGACTTTATGCGCCAACCCAATACACACACACATACTCCCAAACATACACACACACACCCAACCCAGGGACTCCCACCCCCCACGCGCATGCAGGTGTGCATGCGTAAACACACACACAGAGCCTCATCTGCTGCCCACCCAGGAAAGATAGGGTACCTGAAAGCCTATCTGTGGGCGTAAAATTTTACACAGGTGTTGACTTTAGGGGGGAGGTATCTTACCTGACTTTGCTTATATAACTCTGTAAGGCACCATATACATTTGAGAGCATAACACTACCACCACCCTGCACTTCCTCACCCAAGGGGTGGAGAGCAATCCTGCCTCCGCGTAGCTTCCTGTTGCACCAACGACCTCCCACCCTCCATGCTCTCACCTGCAGCCCACCCCAGCCTCAGTCCTGCGCGCACCGCTCTGCTCTCTGAGGAAAACCAACTTGAACTTGCACAGCAGGTTGCCAACCTCGCCACTGGCTCCTCCGGGTGCCGACATGGCAGGCAAGCAGGGCTGGAAGTGTGGGAGGAGGAAGGAAGGAAGGAAGGAAGGAAGACCCAGTCAGGGAGAAGGGAGGGAAAGGCGGCCAAGTATCCAGGCTGGGCTGCCCAGAAAAAGAGCAACAGCGGAGCTCCAGCCGCCTCACAGCCGATCCGCTCTGCAACCACACACACCCCTCATGGATTTAGGCGGGAAGGGTGAGCTCATCCCGTGCCATGGGAGAAGACAATGGGAGCATCATGAGGTCATCAACATCATGGGTGGGAAAGGTTACAATGCTGGCAGCGTGGCAGTCACCATAGAGATAGAAAAGGGGTACAGCCAACACTCCACCCGTGGCTTACCATTACTTGCAGTTCTTTTTTTAAAAAAATGTCTTCTTTGCAACCCCTTCTTGATTGTTTCACATCCCCCTTGGGGGCCATGGCCTCAGGTTGGGAATCACTGTTCTAAACATTTAGGGTACACTTTTGGTTTATGTGGGATAATGTTGAGGCCCAGCAGGCAAGGCCAATCAGTGCCTTGCAGGTGAGGCATGACCGAGAATTCTTTGTATTCCAGTGCACTGAAGCCACATCCACTTCAGGCATTTATTCCATTTTAAACAGCCATCGCTCCCCCCAAAGAATCCTGGGAAAGGTAGTTTGTGAAGGGTGCTGAGAGTTGTTGGGAGACCATTATTCCCCTCACAGAGCTATAATTCCCAGAGTTGTCTGGGAAGAGGGGCTGATTGTTAAACCACTCTGGCCATTGGAGTTCTGTCAGGAGAAACCGAGTCTTCTAGCATCTTTCAGCACCCTTCACAAACGACGCTTCCCAGGATTCTTTGTGGGAAGCCATGATTGTTTAAAGTGGAATAAATGTCAGGTGTGGATGTGGCCTGAGTTTCTGTGGCAGTTATCGACGTGTTCTTGATGGATTAGTTCTGGGGTGGGGAACCTTTAACAGTCTGAGGGCCACATTCTCTTCCAGTGGCCACATCTACCAGTGGTGGGCAGAGTCAGGCAAAAAGGGATGAGAGCAATGAATGTAAATGTTACCTTTGTGCAGTAAGCTAGTTTCTACACATATTTGCAGACTATCCTCTGTCCTCCATCCGGGCAACCGGCATGATCAGAGTTTAAGGTCACATTCCAGCCGGGCAAAAAGACCCCAAAACATCCAAAGAGAGTGCAAAGCCGGGCCAGTGCGGAGAGGGGCTTGGGGAGGGGTGTGGTATGGTGGAGACACTTGAGGGGTTGAATTTGCACCCCCGTCCAGGCCTGAAGTCCCCAACCACTAGATTAGCCAGTATGGAACAGTGAAAATTTGAAAAGTGAAAATTTAAAACTGAACGTTTGAAGGCCGCTGCTTAGTGTTAGTATAAGCCTTTCCTTAAAGTTGTGTAAATTCACCAGCATAAATAAATGCAAAGGTTGTGTTTTTTTTAAGTGCCCAGATTTTATGCTGAGGTGTCTGAAGAATTGTGCGATAGTGCCCTGTTGTGGACCTCAATTAACTTCAGCAATGAAGGCAATGTTCGTGTTTTGTCTGTGACTATAAATAACACTTCCCAGTATGACTAAGGAGGAAAATGGATGGCAGCGATTCTGCCAAAGCTTTCTTCTTACTGACTAATTCCCTTTTTCTCTCTCGCACGCGCGTGTTTCTGTTTTGTCTCACAAGGCATGTGGGTGATACAACTACAAGACAGCTGTTGTTGATGTTTTTTGGCCTTTCGGAAGCGGTCATTGCGAAGGAAGGGACCCATTTGGATAATGAGAGAAGTGGTATAAGAGCATAGCAGAGCGTAGGCTGGCATGACAGATCGACATAAGGGAAGGGAAATGAATAAAACAATTTGGATTAGGAGCGATTTTAATCTATTTTCTCTTCAAATCCAGCTCAAAGCAGTTAGGAAGTCGGTACTGAGCAAAGAATAGGCTACTCAGCCCTAATTAAGCATGCCTGCAATGATGCTTAATGCAATTTTAGTAATCTGATTTGAATAAAACCACACATCTCTCCCTGTGGCCAAGCCAAGAGAACTCTTAGCTAGAAGGATTTGAAGCTGATCCCTTAGATGGCCATCTAGATAAGGGTCCCTCATGCTGATAGTGGCTGCATTTTCACCCTTCAAAGGTCATGTCAGTTTCCTGCTCATAGGAATGGGCCATTCATTATATTTGCCCATAATATTTATTCATCACTTTTCATGGAAAGATGTCCCAAAGTGACTTGCAAATTTGTAAAATACAAATAGCTTAACAGACATTAAAAAGTATATGGGGGTGTGTGGCGGGAATAGTAGGAAAAAATACCTTAAAAGTGCTCACCTGTCATTAATTATAAAACGGACAAGTCCTACCCACTCCAATATAAAGTGACCACCAGAAATCATCCCTCAGTACAATGCAAATTAACAACCAAATTCCTGGGTAAACAGTCATGTCTTAGCTTGACAGCTCAAAACTGACAAGGATGGTGCCAGGCATGCGTTACCTGAGGAGAGGATTTCCACAAATGGGCAGCAGCAGCTACTGAAAAGGCCTGTTCTTGCATTGTCACCTTCAGAACCTCCCTCGGAGAAGGCGCATGGGAAGAACCTCTGACGACTATTGGAGGGTCTGGGTGTGTTCATGTGGGGAGAGGCAGCTCTAGAGACGTTGGCCCACCTTGTCCGTTTGTTACGAACTGAGATTGTCTGTGCTACATGCCCTTCTGGTGTGGCAGAATTTCGGCCACAGTGCATGCGGGGAGACAGGTCTGGAAGCTGTAGCTTTTGGAAGGGCTGTAGCTCAGTGGTAGAGCATCTGCTTTGCATGCAGAAGGTCCCAGGTTCAATCCTCGGCATCTCCAGGTAGGGCTGGGAGAGACTCCTGCCTGAAACCCTGGAGAGCCACTGCCAGTCAGTGTAGACAATACTGAGCTAGATGGACCAATGGTCTAACTTGGTATAAGGCAGCTTCCTATGCGCCTAAGCTCTGGTGGCTGTACCATAACCTGCCACCACCCTGGATTGGGAAATTACATCACAGAGCACTGAAGTGGGCTCCTGCTGGGAGGAAGGTCGGGATATAAATCAAATAATAAATAAATAAATGAAATAAGTGTTTCCGTGACATCAGCAATCCCCTTAAGCCAAATCTGTCATTGCTTTGCCAAGTCGAGCAAAGCAGAGCGTGAAAGGGACATCCACGGAAAAAGCAAAGTGATTGTGCAGTTTTAACGCTAATAAATTCATGGCCGGGATGCCACAAATGCAATTATAGGGTTGCTGTTGGCACCATACATAAGAACATAAAGTCCTGCTGGATCAGGCCAAGGTCCCATCTTGTCCAGCATTCTGTTTTCTTAGCAGTCAGCCAGATGCCGATGAGGATCCTGCAAGCAGGCCCTGAGTGCAACAGCACTCTTCCCGCTTGTTCTGCTCAGCAACTAGTATTCTATTGTATTCTGACAGCGGAGACAGAACGTAGCCATGATGGATAGTAGCCACTGATAGCTGTAAAGGGAAGCTCGGAGGATGGCAACAAGGGAGAGGGCCTTCTCAGTGGTGGCCCCCAAATGATCCTCCTGATGAGGTGCACCTGGCACCAACACTGTTATCTTTTCCGCACCAGGTCAAGACTTTCCTCTTCTCCCAGGCATTTTAGCATGTGTTTTTAAATGGCTTTTTAAAAAATGTGTTTTTAAATTTGTATATTTGTTTTTAATGTTTTTAATTGTTGTAAACTGCCCAGAGAGCTTTGGCTATGGGGCAGTATACAAATGCAGTCAGTCAATCAATAAAAATAAATATATAAATAATCATATCAACAGCCTGCCTGATTTCCACATAATGCAAGAGATTCCTCCCAATATCTGTGTCCAACATGAATTCTGAAAAGGTGAAGGGTGTTTCATTTTTATACACCTTTATATGACTGCAGCCTCAAACACTAATGCCACATCCACACCATACATTTAGAGCACTGTTATACGACTTTAACAGTCATGGCTTCCCCTAAAGAATCCCAGTGTTCCTTGGGAAGGGGGATTGATTGTTAAACGTCTCTGGGAATTTTAGCTTTCTGAGGGGAATAGGGCATCTCCTAACAACTCTCAGCTCCCTTAACAAACTACTGTTCCCAGGATTCTTTGGGGGAAGCCATGACTATTAGGGTTGCATTCAACACTGCGCTAAGGAGATTGTTCTGTCAGCACAAGCGTAACTGTTTGCTCCATGGAACAATCTCCTTCTGCCAGGGTGCTGTTCTGGGAGTTCTCCTGACCCTCCAGAGTAGATTTATGAGGGATGCATGGGGCGTTGGGGGAGGAGGAGAAGAGAGAAAGTCCTGTTGCGCTAGCGGGAATCCTTGTGCTGGCTTCTGCTAGTGCAACTAGTTAGTTTAATGCAGCCCATAAAGTGGTATAATAAGAACATCAGAACATAAGAAGAGCCTGCTGGATCAGACCAGTGCCCATCTAGTCCAGCATCCTGTTCTCACAGTGGCCAACCAGGTGCCTGGGGGAAGCCCGCAAGCAGGACCCGAGTGCAAGAACACTCTCCCCTCCTGAGGCTTCCGGCAACTGGTTTTCAGAAGCATGCTGCCTCTGACTAGGGTGGCAGAGCACAGCCATCACGGCTAGTAGCCATTGATAGCCCTGTCCTCCATGAATTTGTCTAATCTTCTTTTAAAGCCATCCAAGCTGGTGGCCATTACTGCGTCTTGTGGGAGCAAATTCCATAGTTTAACTATGCGCTGAGTAAAGAAGTACTTCCTTTTGTCTGTCCTGAATCTTCCAACATTCAGCTTCTTTGAATGTCCACGAGTTCTAGTATTATGAGAGGGAGAAGAACTTTTCTCTATCCACTTTCTCAATGCCATGCATCATTTTATACACTTCTATCATGTCTCCTCTGACCCGCCTTTTCTCTAAACTAAAAAGCCCCAAATGCTGCAACCTTTCCTCGTAAGGGAGTCGCTCCATCCCCCTGATCATTCTGGTTGCCCTCTTCTGAACCTTTTCCAACTCTATAATATCCTTTTTGAGATGAGGCAATCAGAACTGTACACAGTATTCCAAATGCGGCCACACCATAGATTTATACAACGGCATTATGATATCGGCTGTTTTATTTTCAATACCGTTCCTAATTATCGCTAGCATGGAATTTGCCTTTTTCACAGCTGCCGCACACTGGGTCGACATTTTCATCGTGCTGTCCACTACAACCCCGAGGTCTCTCTCCTGGTCGGTCACCGCCAGTTCAGACCCCATGAGCGTATATGTGAAATTAAGTTTTTTTGCTCCAATATGCATAATTTTACACTTGTTTATAATGGTGCTCTAAATGCATGTTGCAAATGCTGCCTGCATATTGGTTGAGCTTGGGCCTACGTTGCGGGCTTGGACAACAAATTTAACTCAGCCCAGATAAGTAAACACTTCTTAGGGCCACTGTGCTCCCTCCCTCCCTCTCCCCTTGAGTGTGCTGGCAAGTGCCCATCCCAGCAGCATGAGGGATTCTTCTTTCTGCTCCAGAGTGTCTGAAAATCCCAATGCAAAGAGAGAATGGCCGTGCTTCCCTTCACCACTCCGAAACCCACTGGAATATCTCAAGGACCGCTTCTCCCCCTATAAACCAACTGGGACCCTGCATTAATCGTCTGAGGCCCTTCTTCATGTGTCTCCTCCACAGGAAGCTCAGAGGGTGGCAACAAGAGAATGGGCCTTTTCAGTAGTGGCCCCCTGGCTGTGGAATGCTCTCGCAAGGGAGGCACACCTGACATCGACTTTATCCATCTTTAGGTGCCAGGCAAAGACCTTCATTTTCACTCAGGCCTTTGGCCTTTGAAGTGTGCTGTCTTAAGTAGTTTCTTTAATTTGGGTTTTAAGTTTTTATGTTGTATGTTTTTAAATTTGTGGTGTATTGTAAGTTTTAAAATCTGTTTTATATTTTGTGTTTCTCAATCTGTTGTAAGTCACCTTGAGACTGACGGGTATGAGGCAACGAACAAATTGATAAATAATTCCTATTGCACCAACCTTTGAAGATGCTCAAAAATAGCAACAGAGATTCTTGCTGCTTCTACATGTTTGCAGATTCCAGGGCAACATTTACTCCTCCTCTGTTCTCTCCCCCCCCCCAAAAAAAAAATCCAGGACGTGGGGGAGGGGTTGGGCCCAGGGTGACCACAAGTCAGGGATACCCAGCATGGTACCATCCAGATGTTGTGGACTACATCTCCCATCATCCCTGACTCTTGGCCATGCTGGATGGGCCTGATAGGAGTTGTACTCCAAAAGACCAGGAGAGCACCAGGTTGGCTGTCTCTGCCACAAATAATGATCAGGTACTAAAACCAGCCAAAATTTGTGGTCTTAAGCAAAACCCTCATGCATGAAGCTTAGTGTTTAAGCAGCCTTAAGATTCCAAGTCCCACGAGGAAAACCATACGCATGACAACAGATGCTTTAATGTGCATATTGCTAATGTGAACCAGCATTAGGGGAAGTCTGGAAAAAAACACACAGATTGGTTCAACATGAGTTCACGTGAGATATACTGAACTATTTGGATGACAGTTGATATTGAGTAGAACTAAGAATATGTATGTGTGGGGGGGTCTCCCATCTGTTTGCGTTAGGGTTGCCAGGTTCAATCCCTGAGACTGATCCTGTATCTTTAGGAGAAGAGAAAGTCAGCCAAGTGCAGGTGTTCTTGCAACTCTGTAATGGGAAAAACCACAAGGTGGAATTCTCCCTTCCCCCTCCACAACTTTTAAAGATACAGAAGACCTCTTGGTTGCCAGGCCCAGCCTCCAAGAGGTCTTTTGTATCTTTAAAAGTTGTGCAGGGAGGAGGGAGAATTCCACCTTGTGTTTTTTCCCATTAAAGAGTTGCAAGAACACCTGCACTTGGCTTACTTCCATTTCTCCTAAAGATGCAGGATCAGTCTCAGGCCATGGACCTGGCAACCCTAGTTTGCGTGCGTGTTTTGTACTTGCGGATGCGACTAATGCAGCATATTTTTTGGTATGGCCCCTACCTCTGAGGAGTTTCAATATTGGAAGGGTTCAAAGGACAATTCCTTTTCACCTGAGATCAGGATTCTCAACTGACATGAAGAAGAAAATGACTTGGCCTGCTTTGGTGTCCTTAACACGGGGGTGGGGAATCTATAGCTCTCCAGATGTGGTGAACTTCAACTCCTGTTATCAGTGACTTTTGGCCAAGCTGGTTGGGGCTCATGGGAGTCCTAACCACACCCAGAGGGCCACAGGTTCCCCACCCTGCTTCAACAGCAGCTTGATCTGTGGAGGTGAGACTCCTTTACTTGCAGGGGTGGGGAATCTGTGGCCTTCCAGATGCCGCGATTACAACCCCCACCATCCCCTGGTGTCCTCGCCAGACTCCTGCGGAGAGAGGAGACTTCTCAGCAATAACACAGATGAGGGCAACACCAAGGCAGTATCCAGGGCCAGTCCAAACAGAGTCCACAGCAGCAACAAAGGGGCAGGTGGCAGTAAGAAGGTTGGCAACCCTACCCATGTTACTGATGGCATCTAACAGCAAGATGATGGCATCTTCTAGCAAGAATCAAAGTCAGAGCAGTCCAAGGTCAGGATCCAAGCAGTCCTGGGCAGAACAGGGCAAGGCAGGTCCGGGATCAGGTCTTGAGTCAATAGGTGATCAACAGACAGGTCAAGGAGCAGAGCTCGTGTACAGATGTTGTTCCAGCAGCTCTTCCAGCCTAGCGTTGGGGGTTTCATCCTGGAGCTGCTAGAACCGCACCCCAAAGCTCAGCTGACTCCTATCAACCACCTTCAGCCAGACCTTTACTCCCAAGGAGACCTTGCCTGCAGTCAGGGTCTTCTCTGGCTCTGCTGAGTCTCTCGGGCCTAGGCTTCATCCAGCCTCAATGTCAGAGGCTGAATTTGCCCCGGCTGCAGACGGTCTTTCCTCAGCCTCATCACAGGACCTTGGCTCCTCATCCCCAGATGGAGCCTGACCCAGGGCTGAGTCCAAGACTGGAGCCTCCTGCCTCCCACAGCTGGGACCTGACACTGGCCATAGGCCATGGTGCTGGAAGCTGCTGGGAGTTGTCGTTCAGCAACATCTGGGTGGCCAAAGGTTCCCCACACCTGCTTTAGTGCATTATTGCTGTTTGATGTCGGTAGATCAAGCTGAAGCTTAAATGCACAGGGGCAGGTGGCAATAAGAAAGTTGGCAACCCCACCCATGTTACTGATGGCATCTAACAGTCCATTCAGAGGTCAGCTAGTATGTCTCATTTAGCTCCTCCTTCACTGACTTCTCCAACATTCCAAAAGTTCCTTACTAGCTCCAATTCTGTATTAGGTGACTCTGGAGTTAAAATTTTAACTAGTAAAAATGAGCTTTTAGGCGGCTGCTTTGTTTTTGACAGTTCTAGATGTAGCCCTTTTGTCGCTCACATGCATGCAAACACACAACTCTTCCCCACACCTATTTGTGTTTTGAATTGCTGGTTCTCAGTGTGTATGTGGACATGTTAACATTTTTTTTTCATCCAACAGGTCTTGAGATGGGCAATGCCTCCTTCCTGTCCAGTTCCTCTCCAGAAACATTTTTTTTTGAGGGGGGGAGGTATATTGTGGAGGAGAACAACAACAACAATAATAATAATAATAATAAAGAAATAAAGTATTATTATCATCATCATTATCAGGGAGAAATGACGGGTCAGAATGGTTTTGGTGATGGTGTTAGGTGCCTTTTACAACAATGGCTGATATTAGGAGCTGTTATTTTATGTATTGCTATTTTAATTTATGTTTGGTGTGCTGCCCTTTGGTGGAAGGGGCATTATAAATAAACATTATTATTAATAATAATAAAAATAAAAAATGTTGAAGTGTTTTAATCTCTTTTTAATTTATTGCTTTTTAAATTGTCTTTTAAACGTTTTTAATTACTCCTCCAACACTCTAACCACTGCTATACACTGGCTCTCCAGTATAAACATGGCAACAAATTAATAAATTAATGTAATGAACATGGCAAAATGGGGGGGGGAGGTCTTTAGTGCAGTGGCAAAGCAGAATATCCAAGATCACATCCTTGTTGTCTGCAGTTAAAGCTCAGGTTATCCATAGTGGTGCCTGTGGGCACAGTGGTGCCACTGAGGTCTTCCCCTGATGTCCAGGAGGCCTCTGAGACCCTCCACTCATGGTATCTTTGGTCACAAGGTGGCAAGGAAAGAAGGTGGAAGACTGACAGTCTTTCCCACTTCCTCTTTCAGCTCTATGTATTTTTCAAGGTTTAATTAATTCTTTTGGGATGAACTTTTACCCACATCCCTCGGTATATGTCTGTGTACACGTGTAGGTGCTCTCACTTTTCCAGCTGCACCTTGGACATCTCCTTGAAAGTTCAGACTAAAACTTGGAGCAGATTCCACTGCCCCACTGACATGGAGCCACCAGCCACCACTGCTGAAGGGAGACCATAGCCATTGTGGCTAGTAGCCATTGATAGCCCTGTCCTCCACAAATTTATCTAATCCTCTTTTAAAGCCATCCAAGCTGGTGGCCATCACTGGCTCTTGTAGGAGCAAATTCCATAGCTTAACTCTGCGCTGTGCGAAGAAGGACTTGGCTTTTCTCTTCACCCCCCTGCCCTTTGCTGAAGAGGGATACAAAACGAACCGTTCTGCCTGCAAGCTGGGAATGGGAGAGACCAGAGCGTGGCTTTGTTGATGCTGATCCTCCAAAAAATTCCCTTGGTCAAAGGCCTACATTTAAAAAAAAAAATGTATATATACAGTATGGGAAAATTATTTGAGCAGAGGTGCTGTCTCTGAAAACATGGTTCATTGGCTGCTGTTGGAAATTGGCTGTCTGTCTTACATTCCTTTGTTACAGAAGACGCCTGGATTGGCCATTATCGTCATGTATGTGTGCTTTGAGCAACTCCCTGTCTGGAAACATTGTGCTGCAGTTGCTAATATGTTGCTAGAAAGCATGCTTTGGAAAAGGCTTTGATCAACAAGATGTCCTAGACAAGCGCTCTTTGGCTGCCCCATATATTTTAAAAGTCCGCCCGTACACACTCATGGAATATACAGGCATCAAAGATCCAAGGTGGAAAATATGCTCCTGCTTCCGAGACAGATGATGGAATACTCCATCCCTTTTCTGCTGCTGTCTGTCAAGCAAAATCAATATGAATGGCAGGTTTATTGTGTCACAATGTGGTAGAGGGGAAACTTGGGCCTGGGGGCCAAATTCGGCCCTGTAGGCCTCTCTGTCCGGCCCTCGAGAGTCTCTCTATCCTTCCCATGACAAACCTCTCACTGGCCTGGCTCTATCCCTCTCCTTGAGTACGGTTGCATGGGTGGAATGTGCCTTTGAAATATGATATTGCCTCTTACTTGGATGGAGACAGGTGTGCATGTGTAGAAACCTCTGGAGTTTTTCATGGCTTGTGTGTGTATTCTACTGTACAAAGGCAAGAGTCACAATTATTGCTTCACCCACATTTGCCTCTCGCTATGCCCACCCCTTTTATTTGGCCCCTGGAAGGTTGCCCAGAAGGGAATGTGGCCCTTGGACTAAAAAAGGTTACTCACTCCAGCTTTAGTGTGACTAGGGGATAGGGCTCAGAGTGAGACTAGGCAGACAACGGGGCAGGGCTATTGCAATTAGAAGCTGGCTTGATTGTTAATGGCTGTAGAACAGGGATTAAAATGCTGTGGCCCTGCAAAAGCTGCTGGGAGTTGTAGTCCAGCAACATCAGGTGGGCCACATCCCTGGCCTAAGTTCAACATGGCCAGTGGTCAGGGATGATGGGAGTTGTAGCCCCAACAACACCTGTAGGGCAGGAGGTTCCCCACTTCTGCTGTAGCTAGCTACATCAGGGCTGCAGGACCTATCCCCCCCCCACCGCCCCAATATTGCTGGACTACAACTCCAGCCTCCTCCGAAGGATGTGCAGAGAGTGGCAACACGAGAACAGCCTTCGCAGTGGTGGCCCCTGTTTGTGGAACACTGTGCCCAGGGAGGTACACCTGGTGCCATCATTATCCATCTTTAGGTGCCAGGCAGAAGCATTTCTCCCAGGCATTTGGTTTTTAACTTTGGAAGGCTTTTGGAGGGCTTCTGTTGTGTATGACTTATGGCAACTCTATGAATAGGGTTTTCATGGTAAGCAGTATTCAGAGGGGGTTTACCATTGCCTTCCTCTGCCCAGTGAGCTTCATGGCAGTGTGGGGATTCGAACCATGGTCTCCCAGGTCGTAGTCCAACACCTTAACCAAAAGGCCTTTACTGTCTCCGTCAGAGGGTTTTCATTTTAGCAAGGGATATATTTCTACCTGAGATGGTTTTAACTAGTAATACCGGAATAACTTTAATCCATCCTGCCCAAGTTGAAATTTTCCCAATTGTTTTCCTCTTTTGTCTTCACCCCTTGAGGATGGGATCCTAGATAACCTGTTTACTGAGCATTCACCCTGATTTCTTTTCAGGGAGATTGAGCATTCATCCTTACTAGTTCGCAGGGAGGTTAGATGATAGTGCCTCAAGCAAATGCTATTCCCACTTTCCAGTGCATTTTTTTTGTCTCATTTTTTATTGCAAAAAAAAAAGTCTGAGTTGGGTAGAGATGTGAAGGACTGGGGGAAAATGGAAAATTTCGGGGGCGGGGTGATTGTAGTGTTTTTTCTGATTTCCCCCCGTTTTTTTCCCTAGGCATTCACAACTCTAGATTTGAGGAAGTGGGTTTGTTAAACAAGAGCTCTAAATCCACTTTAATTCCGCAAGCTGAATTTGCTGGTATGGAACTGAATCCCACCTGAAATTAGTGACAGCCACCACCACCCCAGTCTAGCTGATCATCTGTCCCCCCCTTGCTCCAAACTAAATTATTTTCATTTCCATTTAATTTTTCCTTAATTGCTGGCAAAGCAGAAGCCTGGTCAGGCTGCAAGAAAAAAAAGACATGTGCATGTTTTCATTTATGAGAGTGATGATCCAAGTTAAATTATAATTTTGTTGGGGGGGCAGAGAAGAAGGGGTGTGAGACATGGAGAATGTGTCGTTTCTCCGGACAGAGTTCATTCATGAGCCTCTGTCTCCTTGGGGAATGATTGCAGCCAATTAGCTAATTGGTTTTAGGAGGTGGCCTGTCAGTGATTTTGCAGAGGAAATGTCTGCTTTACAGTTTACCATAAAGGGTATATATAGATAAAACATTCTTGTGACCACTGAAAGCACCCCTCACCCACCCCATTAAAATTTTAATGGAGAACGTCAGTAATCATTGCAAATCAGAAATCCATTGTAGGGTGGGGCCATGGGGAGAGGGGAGCAATGAAAACATCGGTAAAACATGCTCAGTTTCTCCGTTAACCACTTGCTTGTACATTGTACACACTTGAAGCATTTTTTGATGGCTAAGCAAAAGTGGGCTACATCCTAAATGGTTTGTTGCTAGTTTTTAAAAAGTTGTTATGCATGAGTTTAGAAATCATACCGGCTCTTATGCATCCTAGCAAATTACTACAGTAGGGCCCTGCTAATACGGCGGGTTAGGGACCAGGCCTCTGCCGTAAAGCGGAAATCGCCGTAAAGCGGGGCCACATAGACTATAATGGGCTGCGTCGCGCGAAAATGAAAATCTAAATGCTAGGGTCATACTATATGTATGGTGACCCTCAGAAGCTTTGGACTATAACTCCTGTCAGCCCCTGCCAGCAGTCATGCTAGCAGGGGCTGTTGGGTGTTGCAGTCCAAAACATCTGGACAGCACCAGGTTGGGAAAGGCGCTATCCATGAAGTTGAATGGAGGCTTTCCCCCCCAACACGCTGGTGTTTTAAAATGCAAACTGCATCAGCTGGTGGGAGTTATTTAATGGAATCAGAGCAGCAGACACAAAGGTAACGTTTCGTCCTTCCCTTCTATGTTGCGGGCCTGAAACCCTCTCCTGAAGCAAGTATTTGCTCTGGGATGGAGCGTGGCAATCTCACATTGTCACATGTACTTTGGCCCACAGTAGTAAGCCTAAATTAATATCCTGTACAATTGATATCACAGAAAGAAAAAAGAGGATGTAGCTTGATCTAGACATTAAGCACTGCAAGCTTTAGTTCGTGTGAAATGCTCAGTCATCATAAAAACCTGAATATAAATGATCTGATCTTTGCATTAAAAATACTTTTTTATAAAGCTGCCTGTGTTTCTAAAAGAAGATAAATATGGACAGGATTCTCCTTATTTATTTATTATCTTTATTTATACCCCCCCCTTTTTTTTTCCCAGTGGAACTCAGGGCAGCTTACAACAACAATACATATGATTAAAACATTCAAAATTCTACATTAAAATAAGATTAAACCATTAGCAAGATTAAAACATTTAACATCCACTTAAAATAAATAAAACAAATTAAAATAGTGCAATTAAGCAATAGACAATGCAGCAACCTCTCAATGAACTGTCCTAACCACCTTTTATTCTAAAAGCCTGTTGGAATAAAAAAGTCTTTGCCTGCCAACGGAAGGACAATAAAGAGGAGGCCATCCTTGCCTCCTTAGGAAGGGAATTCCAAAGCCTAGGGGCAGCCACCGAAAAGGGCCTCTCTCGCGTCCCCACCAATCGTGCTTGTGAGGGCGTTGGGACTGTGAAAAAGGCCTCTCCCGAAGATTTCAGGGCCCGGGCAGGCTCATATAGGGAGATACGGTCTACAAGATAGCCTGGATCTAGGCCTTTATAGGTCACAACCAACACTTTGGATTGTGCCTGGAAACAAACTGGCAGCCAGTGGAGCTGTTGTAACAGGGGGGTTGTATGCTCCCTGTAGCCAGCAGAATGGTGTCTGATAGAGCCCAGGGCCAGCTTAGATGTTACCTAGAAGGGAAAGCAAACATTTGATGCTCAAACTACATGCGTTGGGGAGAGGCAGCCATGGATTCTGGCTAAAAGCAGGTGGTCTCTCAGTGGAGCTTTCTTTTCTCTGCCCTGTAGCCTGATTGAATGGCTGCCATCAGGTGACAGGTGAGGGAAAGCCAAAGGCAGTGGTCTCTCAGCAGAGCCAATGGATGAGCCCTGCTTCCCTTCTCTTTTTTTCTGCTCTGCAAATGACTCCTGGAATTCCGTGATCTCCTGAATGCTAAGATCTCAGAGTTGGATGGCATGTCTGCCCTGGAATGGGGGAGTAATTTGGTTCAATTCACATTTAGAGGTAAACCTACCCAATTTGCATTTCCTGAAACAAGATTTGAACCAAAACTCACGTATTCTTTGAAATTTGCATTTCTCTTAAGTTTGCAAAGCAATTCCCTAAGCCCAAGTATTGTGTACAAAAATGCATATACTAGGGCAAAGTGTGCATAAAAATACAGTTATTAGTGAAAACAACATACAAAATGCATTAGGGGGAAAGTGTATAATAGGGGAAATTGCATACAAAAATGTGCATTTTAGGAGAAATTTGCATGAAAGTGCTGATAACTTTTCACGAGCACTTTTAAAAAAATGCAACCTGACGTGACAATGTGGAGAACTGATGAATGGTAAGTGAGGAACGGAGGAATCATAATTGACAGATTTGCCCATCCCTACACCAAAGCCTGGCTGTTTCACACTTTGTGTCATTTTTTTTAGTATTGATTTGTCTGTTGGGACGGCACAAAAAAAATGGCATCAGGAGTGTGAACTGAAGGCTTATTTTTGTCCAAGGTTGACCTCAAAATCTACTGCAGCAAAATGGAACAGCTTGAAATTTTTCTTTCAGTTGGCACAAGTAGCTTACCGATGACACCCCCCTTGCTGACAATATGGAAGGAGGATGTATAGAATCTGCCTCCCACCCACCCCCTTCCAAATGCAGGCTCCCTCTGCCAGGAAACATAACATTCCCTTTCTATAGGAAGCATTTCCTCTTCCTGTTAGGATGTTTCCCTTTATAGCTGCTGTCTTGTGTTTTCCACTAGCCTGCTGGAAAAGAGGGGGGGCAATAAAAGTGTTTCCCCCACCCATGCAGGTTTTTGCAGTAGCAAACTGACTCGGCTGCCCCACTACCTAAAGGAACAAAACAAGTTGGACAATGGAGGAAAGATTCAAGATCGTTGCCCCACGGAAGCATGGTGCAAGTAAAGCCATGTGATGGTTGTTTGTTACATTGATATCCCACATTGCTCCCATGGAGCTTAAGGTGGCATACATGGTTCTCCCTCTCCCCTTCTTATTCTCATAACAGCCCTGTGAGGTAGGTTAAGCTGAGAGGCAGTGACTGGCCCAAGGTCACCCAGTGAGCTTCATGGCTGAGTGGGGATTCGAACCCTGGTCTCCCAGGACATAGTCCAACACCCTAGCAGTTACACCATCCCTGCCTCAGCGTCAGTGGAGCCTGGTGGCTCCAATGTCAGTGGGGCAGTGAATCCACTCCGGGTTTTAGTCCAAACTTACAATGAGCTGTCCAGGGTGCTTTCAACCCGAAGCAGATTCACTGCCCCATTGACATCAGAGCCACCAGCATCCACTTGCTCAGTCTGGTTCCTGACATATTATCCCTTTCCTCTTATGCGGCACATCAAAAGCTCCCAAGTGATTTATTTATTTATTTACTTGCTTATTTAGGTTGCCTAATATCCACAAGTGGGACCTTCAACAATTGCAGTATTTATTTATTTAATTTATTTATTTATTACATTTATATACCGCCCCATAGCCAAAGCTCTCTGGGCGGTTCACAGCAATTAAAAACAGTGAAAACAAATATACAATTTTAAAACACAAAAAAACAATTTAAAAACACATGCTAAAATGCCTGGGAGAAGAGGAAAGTCTTGACCTGGTGCTGGAAAGATAACAGTGTAGAGCCCAAGGACTGTGCATGAAACTAACCTAGGGACGAGGAACCCAAGCCTCTCCAGATGTTGTTGGACTCCAGTGCACACCAGCCCCAGCCAGTGGTGTTCAGTGATCAGGGATGATAAGAGTTGGAGGCCAAAGTGATCTGGAAGGCCACAGCAGTAGCATAGTGGCAAATTCAGAAGTGCAGGGTCCCTTCATAATTATCACAACCATGCCCCCTTCTAAGATTATGCAACCTTCTAAGATTATAGAATAATCTGGCCAGGCTTGAATACTGCTTTCTGCTTCGCTATTGCTGTCGCCATTTGACTGTCCTTTCTCACTGTTGGAGGTATTGCTTGCATAACTGAATTCAGTGTCCACATGTTTATGTCAGACCGTATCTCCCCTATATGAGCCTGCCCGGGCATTGAGATCCTCAGGAGAGGCCCTTCCCTCAGTCCCAACACCTTCGCAAGCGCGATTGGTGGGGATGTGAGATAGGGCCTTCTCGGTGGCTGCCCCCAGGTTCTGGAACTCTCTTCCTAGGGAAGCACGAATGGCCCCTTCCTTGCTATCCTTCCGTCGGCAGGCAAAGACTTTTTTATTCCGACAGGCTTTTGGACTAGAAGATGTTTAAGATAGGGCCTCATAAGGTCTGTTGTATTGTTCTATGGTCCTATTCTTAATGTTTTAAATTGTCTTAGTATGTTTCATGGTTTTAATGTCACAAATAGTTTAATTCTATTTTAATTGTATATTTTTGTATGTTTTTTTACCTATGTGTAGTTTTTATTTGTGAGCCGCCCCTAGTTCCAGTTTTGGAAAAAGAGCGGGGTAAAAATAAATATTTATTATTATTATTATCTCCTGCAGCCACCCAACTGCATGATGTAGATGGGATGCTATCAGTGGGATTCCCTTCCTCCTTTTCTGCAGTTACAGAATCCTCACTCACCGCAACTTGTCTTGGCTTTTTGAAGCAAGAACTCATAAAAGCTTGCTTGCAATTGACACTCATTGGCACTTTTCTGGTGACTAACACACTCCTCTTTCATGCTGATTGGCTCTTAGGGTGCTGGAGGCATAGGGACCCTGCTGGGACCAGGCTCTCAAAAAAGACCCTCCCCTGAGACCCTAGACAACTACACCCCTGTGCCACAGGCTCCCCATCTCTGCACTAATCTGTAGCGTAGCATTACCTATGATGCCTGCCTGTAGTGTGTATATTTCTGATAGAGCCTTAAAAGTCACAGGTTCCATGCAAGAGAAATGAAAGCCATCTTGTTGCTGTTCTTTCCTAATATTTGTAGCTGCTGAAATAGAAATATGCAGGACATTTCTCTGGCATAATGAAAACTGGCTCTTATGGTTGCATAATAAGTCTACTTTGCACGCTTTTAAGCACTTGATCTGAGTTTTGAGTTCAAAGCGAAGGCTGTTTACACAACCCTCTCCTCCTTATAGTTTAATTAAGACAAATCTGCGAAAACTAAGCTGCGAGAAAGCTGGGATCCAGGGTTTTGCCAGCTGATCTTGCTGGAGATGCTTGGCATAGAAACTAGGGGGCATGCAGTTATAGCTGGGTTGTTTGGCATTAGAGCATCATGCTATGATTAAGGCTGCATATCCCTACATGCATTTTATTTGCTAGTGAACCTTACTGAACTTAATGGGAATTACTTTCCCCATAGGTTCCATGTTCTCTTATGTGGTCACCCATCCATTTGTAACATTAGCAAAGGGAACAGTCTCTCTCCTTCTGTTTTATTCTCACTGTAAAGAAACACAACCCATGGGGCATGATCCCGCCAAAGCTGAGCACTCCAGAGTTCCATTGATTTTTCAGGGGAAGTCAGTTCAGCAGATGCTTCACTTAAGTGTCTGCTTCATTTATTTTTCTTTATTTAACAAAATTTGTATGCTGCTTAACTGGGCCAGGAAGGCCTGGCCTCAGAAGTCCATTCTCTAGTGACCTCCCGCATGGACTACTGTAATGCTCTGTATGTTGGGCTGCCCTTGAAGACAGTCCAGAGGCTGCAGCTAGTGCAGAATGCGGCTGCTAGGTTGATAAATGGGGCAGTCTGATAAGACCATGTGTCACTGGTCCTGAAAGCTCTGCTCTGGCTGCTGGTGAGCTACTGAGCCCAATTCAGTATGTTGGTACTAGCATACAAAGCCTTAATCAGCTTGGGACCTAAATACCTAAAGGAGCAACTCCTCAGGGAGGCCTTGGTGGTGCTGCCTGGCTGGCTTTGACCTGTGACCAGGCCTTCTTGGTGGTGGTTCTCTGTTTGTGGTATACCCTCCCTGGTGAGGGGTGTCTGTCTCTCTCATTATTGATTTTCAGGAGAAATTTAAAAACTTTCTTATTTACCCAAACTTTTTATGGCAGAAAGATACTGGCCATGGTAGTTGTGAAATTAAAACTGTGAGAATAGTGATGGCTTTTAAATGTTTTGAGATAGTTTTCAGTTGCTTTAAATACGTTCTGATTTAATTTACGTTGTACTGCTTTAACTATTCGCAGTCTGCCACCCTGGACTCCTTCGGGAGGAAGGGCAGGATACAAATTTAAATAAAAGTAAGAATAACAACAAGAATAACTGTAAATAAAACCTCTAAGCAGTTTACAAAAAATACGATGTGTACATTAAAACTGTCAATAAAATCAGTGTTAAAATAAGTTTATAAAAAAGCAAAATGAATAAAATCAACACTTAAAAGTAGATATTAAAAGCTAACATTACAGATTAAAATACATGTCAGTTGTACATGTCTGGAGGTGCCACACTCAAAGATCGTGGGGCTTCAGTGTGCTTGTTTTTGGCTAGACGGTGCCCCATCATGCTTTGGGTGGGATGGCTGAGAACAAGAATGTGGTGCTTTGTGGGATTTAGGATCATGGGATTCCATGCAAAGAACTTGGGGCATAACAAAATTTGAATGGACTGGTTGTTGCCTCTTCAAAATGCTTTCCAGTTTAAAAAACTTCCCCCTCCTCTCTTCTCCCTTATTTATCCATATATCGTAGGACAGACACCCTGTCCTGTTATGTGCCAGACCAAAGTGCTGACAACTGTAACAGTGCATTCAGCACATGAACTCAAAAGGGATCAAAAAATAGTACATGATCTGAGTAGAAAAATCTTGACTAGACTGAAATCATTTGGGGGCAGTTTGGCTGATTCTGCAGCCTGAAGCAGAGCTAAGTAAACTGTGGGCTAACATGTTTCGTTTGCCTCCTCCTCCTTCTTCCCCTCCCTCCTCTTTCCCAAAATCTCTCTCTCTCTCTCTCTGTGTGTGTGTATGTGTGTGTGTCATATGCTGCTTTTATGGTTCAAGGCCCAGGGCTCCCATTTTCCCTCTGCCCTGCACACAGGATGCCAAGATGGCAACCCACTTTGCATTTTAACTTGCAAAAGTCGCTTTACACCCCACCCCCATCTTTATGTCCCAGCTAAACAACCAGGGGCAATAACTTTGGAAAGGCTGCACCAGCTATAGTACTCTTCTTGAGCTGAATCCATAAGAACATAAGAAGACTTTGCTGGATCAGGTCTCTGGCCCATCTATTTATTATTTATTTATTTATTGCATTTGTATACTGCTCCATAGCCGAAGCTCTCTGGGCGGTTTATAACAATTAAAAACATTAAAAACAAATATACAAATTTAAAAACATATTTTTAAAAAGCAATTTAAAAACACATGCTAAAATGCCTGGGAGAAGAGGAAAGTCTTGACCTGGCGTCGAAAAGATAACAGTGTTGGCGCCAGGCACATCTTGTCAGGGAGATCATTCCATAATTTGGGGGCCACCACTGAAGAGGTCCTCTCCCTTGTTGCCATCTTACGAGCTTCCCTTGGAGTAGTTACCCGGACGAGGGCCTTGGATGTTGAGTGTAGTGTACAGGTGGGTTCGTGTCGGGAGAGGCGTTCCATCAGGTATTGTGGTCCTAAGCCGTGTAAGGCTTTATAGGTTAAAACCAGCACCTTGAATCCAGCTCGGAAACATACAGGCAGCCAATGCAAGTGGGCCAGAATTGGTTTTATATGTTCGAACTGTCTGGTTCCTGTTACCAATCTGGCTGCTGCATTTTGCACAAGCTGCAGTATCAAAACTGTCTTCAAAGGCAGCCCCACATAGAGCACATTGCAGTAATCTATCTTTGAGATTACCAGAGCATGGACAACTGAAGCCAGGTTATCCTTGTCCAGATAGGGATGTAGCTGGGCCACCACCTGAAGCTGGTAGAAGGCACTCTGTGCCACCGAGGCTACCTGAGTCTCAAGTGACAGAGATGGTTCTAGGAGAACCCCCAAGCTACAAACCTGCTCCTTCAGGGGAAGTGCAACCCCATCCAGGACAGGTTGGACATCCACCATCCGGTCAGAAGAACCACCCACTAGCAGCATCTCAGTCTTGTCTGGATTGAGCCTCAGTTTATTAGCCCTCATCCAGTCCACTGTCGCAGCCAGGCACTGATTCAGCACATTGACAGCCTCACCTGAAGAAGATGAAAAGGAGAAATAGAGCTGCGTGTCATCAGCATACTGATGGCAACGCACTCCCAAACCCCAGATGACTGCACCCAACGGTTTCATGTAGATGTTGAACAGCATGGGGGACATAACTGACCCCTGCGGAACCCCATACTGGAGAGTCCAGGGCGCCGAGCAATGCCCAAGCACCACCTTTTGGAGCCGACCTGCCAAGTAGGAGTGGAACCACCGCAATGCAGTCCCTCCCACTCCCAACTCAGCCAGTCTTCCCAGAAGGATACCATGGCCGATGGTATCAAAAGCTGCTGCGAGATCAAGGAGAATCAACAGTCACACTCCCCCTGTCTCTCTCCCGACAGAGGTCATCATACAGGGAGACCAAAGCTGTTTCCATGCCAAAACCAGGCCTGAAACCCAACTGAAATGGATGCAGATAATCGATCTCATCCAAGAGTGTCTGGAGCTGGCCTGCCACCACTCATTCGAGGACCTTGCCCAGGAATGGAACATTTGCCACCGGCCTATAGTTATTAAGATTTTCTGGGTCCAGGGAGGGTTTCTTCAGGAGTGGTCTCACTACTGCCTCTTTCAGGCAGCCAGGGACCACCCCCTCTCGCAGAGAGGCATTAATCACTTCCCTGGCCCAGCCAGCTGTTCCATCCCTGCTAGCTTTTATTAGCCAAGAAGGCTAATTAGTCCAGCATCCTGTTCTCACAGTGGCGAAAGATGCCCCAAAGGGAAACCCACAAGCAGGACCTGAGCACAAGAGCACTTTTCCCTCCTGCAGCTGGTTTTCAGAAGCATACTGCCTCTGTGTTGGCAGAGCACAGCCATCACGGCTAGTAGCCATTGATAGCCTTACTCTCCATGAATTTGTCTAATCCTCTTTTAAAACTATCCAAGTTGGTGGCCATCACTGCCTCTGGTGGGAGTGAGTTCCATAGCTTAACTGTGCACTGTGTGAAGGACTTTATTTTGTCTGTCCTGAATCTTCCAACATTCAGCTTCATTGGATGTCCACAAGTTCTAGTGTTATGAGAGAGGGAGAAAAACTCTTCTTTACCCATCTCCATGCCATGCATAATTTTATACACTTCTGTCATGTCCCCTCTGACTCGCCTTTTCTCTAAACTAAAAAGCCCCAAATGCTCATATGCTCCTCATAGGGGAGTCACTCCACCCCTGTGATAATTTTGGTTGCCCTTTTCTGAATAGTGTTGCAGTTTTGGTCAAATGCATCACTTCAGGACCGAGGGAACAAAGTTATTTTGGCACGGTTAAGGACTGAGGATGGAATCACTAACCATCAGTATCTAGCAAGGAGAAGTTCCCCACCCTTGTGCATTCCTTGGAGAGTTTCCCTCACTGTTAAACACTGTTAAAGTCTTGCTTGCATATCCATAATTTTCAGATGTGCAGCAGACCTTTCTGTAGGGCTCATTCCCTGCTCCAAACTGATCATGGCTTCCAGAGAGGGATAGGAGAGAAATTTGATACCATTTGTGTTTGAAGGCATGCCTCTCTAATCTGCGCTTTCTGAAGCAATGCACAAACCGAAACGCAGGTGTCCTTCAAAATTTGCACGTCTCCTGATTTTGCAGTGCAGTTCTCTAGCCAAGTAATGGGAACAAAATGTATCTACTAAGCTAAAGTGTGCATGGAAATGCATATATCGTGGAAATAACACACAAACATCTAGGGTGATATTCAATCAACTGCTTGTGCTAGCACTACAGTTAAGACCCCTCGCTGGATCGTCACCTTGCAGTGGTGAGTGGGCTTGCGGGTTCCAATGAACCCTGTGAGCGATGCCGTCAGGAGTCATGTACTCCCAGCAGGGTCACCCATGGCGGTAAGGTCAAGGGAGAGGAACCAGACAAAGAACGATCCAAGAAAGTCCTCAACGGCAGAACAGGCGGAGGATAACAATGTGTACATTACAACGGCTATGAAGGCGGATGAAGGCTGCAGCAGATAAAAGACTTCCAATCGTCGTGGTATCCATGCCATTGGATCAAAGCCTTTTTCTGTCAAGATTGTGTGTTGATCGTCGTGTGCCGATCTCCCCACGTAAAACAAATTCACGCACAGGCATCTTCCAACCAAATTATCTTGGAAGACAATCTTACTGGGCCACGAGTGATCGCCAACACCACAGTTAAGAGCTTGGTGCAGTGGGATTTTCCCCCTCTCTTCCCACCTGCGGATGCTGCATGCTGTTCCCAAATCTGCTCTAAAAGGTTGGGGGAACCCCAAACAGATTGGGGGGGTGAGGAAAAGGAGAGATTGTTTCATCATGCAAGGAGAAAGCCTTGCACTGACAGAACATTTGCATTAGTGCAATGTTGAATATAACTCCTAGTACGTTAGGGGAAAACCAGTTGCCGGAAGCCTCAGGAGGGGAGAGTGTTCTTGCACTGGGGTCCTGCTTGCGGGCTTCCCCCAGGCACCTGGTTGGCCACTGTGAGAACGGGATGCTGGACTAGATGGGCCACTGGCCTGATCCACCAGGCTCTTCTTATGTTCTTATGTCTTGTAACATGTGTACATTAGGAGAAATTCCCACTAAAATGCTAATGAATTTTCATGAGGCTCTTTTTTGTTAAAAATTGCAAATTGATGTGGAAAAGTGAACTTGAGTGGAAAGATGAGAAAGTGAGAGACCAGAATTGTCAGATTTGCTCATCTCTACTTCCAGGTGACCCATTTGGTAAGCAGTCACCCTGATTTGTTTGCACAAAGCTTGTGAGGAAGTTACATGATGTCCATTGTTTATTAAGCATTAATTCTGATTTGTTTGCGGGAAGGTTAAGATGACATCACATAAAAAAGTTGTTGTCTCATATGTTCCAGTGCATTTTCCCATCACTTTCTTAGCTGCAAAAAAGACTGTTTTTGTTTGATTGTTTGTAAGTGGGTTGATGCACAAGAGCCCAAATCCACTTTGATGGTGCAACCTGAATTTGGCATTATGTGTTTGAATCCCATTTGCAAAATAGCAACAGTATGGAAGCGGCCTTAGCCTCAATTCAATTTGCTACCCTGGGCTCCTACTGGGCAGAAGGGTGGGATACAAACAAACACCACTTGACAGCATTGATCAACTAAGCAAGACCTTGGACAGCTCAATGAAGAAGCTGACACAGTGTGCTGCAGCTGTGAAAATGTGAGTTCCATGTTAGAGATCATCAGGAAAGGGATTGAAAACAAACTGCCAATATAATAAAAGTGTTTTTCTCAGTCTCTCATAATACTAGAACCTGGGGCCATCCATTGAAGCTGAATGTTGGGAGATTCCAAACAGACCAAAAAAAAGTACTTTATCATATTGTTCAGAATTAACCTATGGATCTTGCTCCTGCTACATGCAGTGATGGCCAGTAACTTGGATGGCTTTAAAAAAAGATTAGACATACTCATGGAGGAAGAAGCTGTCAATAGCTACCGAACCTAATAGCTATGTACTGCCTCCTGTGTCAGTTTCTGGGAATCACAAGTGAGGAGAGTGCTATTGTGCTCAGGTCCTGCTTGCAGGCTTCCTGTGGGCATCTGGCTGGCCACTGTGAGAACAGGATGCTGGACTAGATGGGCCTTCTTTGGCCTGATCCAGCAGGCACTTCTTATGCTCTCTAATGTTTGGTGCTATATGGCCAAGATGATTATGTACTTAGCCACCCACATGCCTGAGACATAGGAACCCTACTTCTGGAGCCATCCATCTGCTCGTATCTCAGTATCCTTTCATGCCTCTTATGCGGCTTGTAGGATCTCTTGGCCCAATGGGAGGACAGAAGTTTCTTCTTGGCCTCTAAATACCGCACTAGGTGATTGCCTAGGGTTACCTAGTGGTAATATTTGACAGCTCTGCCTTCCCAGGAATATGTGAGACATTTTAATGAATATTAAGTGTTTCTACAGAACTGCTCCATTGTAGGACTGGTGAGTGGTTTGCTGTTGCTGTGGTAACAACTACTACAGTTGCATGGTGGCAATCTAAAAAAGCTTCCACCCGGTCATTAAGGAACACTTTATGGAAGAAGAAGAAAATCTTTTTCATCCCGCAGTTTTCATAGAAAACAGTCTTCCGAAAGCTAATTGCAGCATAATTTTAGATCCCTTCCCATCATTATTTGGACTGAAAGGTTATCTCTTGCAGGGAATCAGGAGCAGGGCGGCTGAGGGAAGAGAAAAGTTTTCAACTTCTAAGACAGTTTTAGTTAAAAGATTTGCCCTCCAACTCCTAGACTCCAATGGATTCCAGATTATTATTATTATTATTATTATTATTATTATTATTATTATTATTATTATTATTATTATTATTATTATTAAGAGCTCATTTTGTTTTTTCTCTCATGTGTACACACTTCTATTTAAAAATAAACTCTGATGGGAAGGTCATAATCCGCCTCCTCTGTGCTTGTTTTGGCCAGGGCTGCCGTTTCGTGTTCCTAGAAGAGTTCCTCAGGCCTTTTTAATGCTCACAGGGAATGTGGTGGGTGCAGATGCCCTTGAATCTCTCTGGCTTGCTCCGTGTGGGGAAGGGCCCCTCAAATAACATGCTCAGGATCATTTGTTAAAGAGTTAGAAGTGTAGACTTTTCTATTCCCAGTTTTGTTTAGGACTTGTAGGCCCAACGTGTAGGAAGGAGGGATGGACGAACCTGTCAGTTTTGGTTCCTCTCTGAGTTTCTTGTTTTTCCATTCTTAAGTTGTTTGCCATATTTCCACGAGTTTGTGGATTTTTTTTTAAGTTCTCTCACAAAAAAGTTGGCATTCGGTGTTAGTCCTACTCAGAGTAGACCCATTGAAGGGAATAGGCACGACTAAGCTAGGTTCATTGATTTCAGTTGATCTACTCTGAATAGGACTTTAACTCTCTGCATTTTAGTCTGCATTTCTTGTGTACACATTTTTTGCATGCCATTTCCTCTAATACAATGCATGTTGTATTTTATTTTTACATATATATTCTTATGCACACTTTCCCCTAACAGACACATTCGTTTGGTTGGGGGAACTGTGTCAAAAAAAAGGGAGAAAATGAATTTTGGAGGAAACCAATGTTTCAGTTCTCGTATCATCTCAAGAAGAATTAGGGCAGACTTGTATTAAAATGCAAACCAAACCAATTTTCTCGGGGGGGGGTATCTGGGCCTATTGCTGCCAAAGTTTGACTTTTAGAAATGTCCCTGAGCCTGAAGCCATCTGATGGATCAAGGTGGAGCAAGCATGGATCCTGGCCAATTAGAGACAGAATATGGACGTCCCTTTCAGATGTTAAATGCCTGTAGAATGGACATCTCTGAGGGGCTGGGTGGGAAGCTGTGTCCCCCACCTATGCACATTCACCGCAGAGTTTGAGGAGCACATGGGGGCAGAGCATGCCAATGAAAGGGTCACAGCTCAGTGGTGGAACATCTGCTTTGCATTTAGAAGGTCCCAGCTTCAATCCACGGCATCTCCAGGTAGGGCTGGGAATGTATCTGTCTACAACCGTGAAAAGCTGCTACCAGCCATTGCAGACAGTGGTTTGGCTTTGTATATGGCATGCCTTGCGTGCAGGAGGACCTATTTTCAACCACTGGCATCTCCAAGTAGGGAAATGCCCCCTGCCCGGAGAGCCACTGCCAGTCAGTGTAGACAGTACTACCTAGATGACTTGGTATAAGGCAGATTCCTGTGCCCTTATGATGCTGTCTATCTGCATTTGTTCTCTGTGCATTTGTCCCCTGAAAGGGGCTTGTCTTTGGCGGCTTTTCAGTCTCCAGTTTCCATTAGCTGACAAAAGATGGATTTGCTAATCAGATCTAGCAAAATACTGACCGGTGGTCGGCAGCCCTGTGTGAGCCTGATTGGCCGCCCCCAGGCTGCTCCTGAACCCTGGCACTGAGGCTGAGCGCAGTCTCATGGCTAGTTGGCTTAATTGCTGATTGTCTTCCTGGCTTAATGGGGAAAAGGGAGGGGGATGGGTTTTGTCAAATTGATGACGTTTGATACATTAATTTCCTGGCTCTTTCAGTCAGAAGATAAAAAGCCAGGCTTCTATCCTTGGTGCTGCTTTCTGTCATTCAGAATGGGCTCTCAAAAAGCAGAAGCCGGTCTGTATGACCTAGACATTGCAGGGCTGTCTGTACCCGCTGGAAAGATTGCTGGATGAGCAAAAACTGCTTGCAGTTTAATCTGACAGCTCCTGCAGGTGTCCTTTTTATTTTGCATTCATGATTATGTGTATTCCTGATGGTAGTGGAGCAGTTATACTGCTGTAAACCGCCCAGAGAGCTTTGGCTATGGGGCGGTATATAAATGTAATAAATAAATAAATAAACAATACGCGATCCCTCTTTCAATACAGTTTGCGGCTACAAAAGTTTCGAGGTGGACACACTCCTTTGTTTCCAGTGTTGCATGTCCCATAACTTCCTATGAAACCCTGTACTTTTTTGGTACCAGAAAAGTTCTGGTTTAATTTTTGCTCCACTTTTGTGGTGCGCTAGTGCAAGATTGCCCCTCCAGACAGCAAGAGTGGAGAAGCATTGCAGGACAGCTAATAAAGTGGAATGCTGTGTGGATGGTCCAGTATAAATCCACCACTGATGCATTATTAGCGGATCAGTGGCATGTTACAGAGTACACCACTCTGGCCACAGACAAAACCCAGTCTGAAGGGACCTTGAGATAACCTATGTCAAATTTAACTGGTCTGTGCCTCATTAGGAGCAGGCTCATGGAATGACATCAGAGGACTTTCTGAGAGGGCCAGAGGGATTTTGTTAAAACTGTGGGGCATTTTAATTAATTTATTTTATTATTGCATTTATATCCCATCTTTCTTCCAAGGAGTTCAAGGTGATATACAAACATTGTTCTCCGTCTCCTGATTTTATCCTCACAACAAACCTGTGAGGTAGGTTAGGCTGAGAGACAGTGACGGGCGCAAGGTCACCCAGTGAGCCTCATGGCCAAGTGGGGATTTGAATCCTCTCCTGGGATCTAGTCCGACACTCTAACCACTACACCACATGTAGCTTATGAAAAAAGTATGATTGAGTGTGTTTGGTCATGTTAGAGATTTTAAAGGAAACACAAGCAGTGTGGAGTGAATGTACAGGAAAATAATAATACCCGTCTCTTAATTTGTCAGTTAGCCTTACAGTTTGATACTTTGACTTAGGTCACATTCACACCATACATTCATTCCACTATTATTCCACTTTAAGCAGCCATGACTTCCCCCTAAAGATTCCTGGGAAGTGTAGTTTGTGAAGGGTGCTGAGAGTTGTTAGGAGACGCCCTATTGCCCTCACAGAGCTACAATTCCCCAAGTGGTTTAACAGCCAGCCCTTCTTTCCAGAGAACTCTGGGAATTGTAACTCTGTGAGACAAATTTGGATCTCCTGAGAACTCTAATTTTCCTTCACCAACAACACCTCCCAGGATTCTTTGAGGGGAAGCCATGACTGTTTAAAGTGAAATAATAGCGGAATAAATGTATAGTGGGAATGTGGCCAGAGCTTGGAAAAGTTACTTTTTTTGAACTACAACTCCCATCAGCCCAATCCAGTGGCCATGCTGGCTGGGGCTGATGGGAGTTGTAGTTCAAAAAAGTAACTTTTCCAAGCTCTTAGTGATTGTGAGTGGTCTCACATGAGAGCAAGGGGTGCCAGGAGTGCCATCGTTCAGCAGGAGCAGCTTGCCTGGTGGGGCTGAGCGGCAGCAGTACTCCCGAGTGGGATGAGCTAGATGGCACAATGGGCCTAGCTGAGTATAAGGCTGCTTTCTATGACCTTAAGTCCAGGTGCTGCCTCTTAATGGGGAACTTCAAGGCCCCAGCCCTTCAAACAATCCTCTGTAAAGTGGGATCTGTTTCCCTCCCTGTTTAATAACCATCAAGGCCAAATATTTAATTCTACTATAAAAAGCAATGGTGTTTGTGACTTGTGAGTCTTGAGGTATTTGCTGGCTAAGCCAGTGTTATTTTCAACCCAGCAGACTATTAATATGCTGGCAGCCGCTTTAAATGTCAAAATGTAAACTTTTTTTCTTTCCACAAGCGCAGAGGGTGCAGTATGCTGACTAGATAATTGCGGGGAGGGGAGCGTAGAGCAAGGAAAACGTGCAGAGCAGAGATTGAGGGGTAGATCAAACCCCAAAAGATGGAAGCGTAAAGAACTGGGGCGTGAAAGATCTCAGCCAGATCACATCAAGGGATAAATTAGGACAGTGTCAGGCCCACGGCAAGGAGAGGTACAGGAGAGGGTTGGACTCGATGGCCTTGTAGGCCCCTTCCAACTCTACTATTCTATGATTCTATGAGGTATCCTGCATGTAATTAATTATCCTTAGATCAAATTGTGATTTTATGACTCTCTCTAGAACACTGCACATGACCAGACATGGGTACATTCAACACATGTGCAGCTGTACATCCAATTGGTACTACACATTTTTCATTTGACGTGTTGGCTTTTAAATTCATCTCAGGTACAGTCATTCGCACACACATCTGTACATATGGAGAGACTTCTTGGACATGTGTACAGCATAATGTGTGAATAGACCTTCTCACTCTTCTCCTTCACTGTAGTGTGTGGCTTTATTCCCTGACTCAAGTCATTTCCCAGAATCTCATTTCTTGGAAGAGAGTGGGGAGGGAGTTGTTGCGCTCAGGTCCTGTTTGTGGGCTTCCTTTTGTGGACTTCCTTTTATGGGCACTGCGAGAATAGGAAACTGGGCTAGAAGAGTTCTTATGTTCTCACTCCGGAATCTGTCTGTGTGCTGACCAGGGATGTGCTAGAATTCAGCCCAATTCAGATTTGGTACCAAATTTTCCAGTAATTCGCTTATTCTCAGTCATTGAGGATTGGATTTTAATGTAGTGAATTTCCGCTGTTATTTCTGAAAATGGGACTTTTAAAAAAAACTCCTCTAAAACGTCAATCTTAAGAATGATAATTTATCAATATTTCCTTTAAAATATTGTTATTAATATCAATTTTTTTCCAAGCAGAAAAAAAACGTGGATC
Organism: Rhineura floridana; assembly: GCF_030035675.1. Taxonomy (NCBI): domain Eukaryota; kingdom Metazoa; phylum Chordata; class Lepidosauria; order Squamata; family Rhineuridae; genus Rhineura; species Rhineura floridana. The sequence continues at coordinate 179,365,245 of NC_084484.1, forward strand.
GGTCTACAGAATGCTTGCAAACTAACACTGGCCAATGGATCCCATCCCTGGTACTGTCATACCACCTTACATTTGCTGTCCTGGGCTCAAGGGAGGAAGGGTATGAATTTCATAGGGAAGGATTTGTGGAAGCGCCTTATCTTTTCCCTACCTACTAGTTCTCCCCTGGAAATGGGCCCATTGCCCGCCCTCCCCCTTCCTCCCAGTAAAACTTTGAGACAGGAAGAAGGGATGGGAAAATAACTGAGGAAAGGCCATTTGCAAGGCGAACTGGCGTAGTCCCAAAAGGTTGATCTTACCTTGTAAATCTCCCCTCTAGCATTTGCGTTAACCAGCAAGTAGATTAATGTTTAGGATATGTGTTTTCCACTATATACATAATTCCAGCCTGGTGTAGATATTTAGGCAAAATGTTTTTAGATGTCCACTTTTTCAGGTCTGTAGTTTTTGCTTTGCAAAATGCTTTGTGAGGAGAGGCCTGAAAGAGAGTTAATATTAGGTCATCTGCACTATCTCTGCCAGATGAGATTTGTTCATGGTGATGTGGTTGGCTCTCCTAATTCCAAGTGCTAAAACTCTCCTGCCCCAGGGAGTGAGTCTGTGCTCTAAGATTTCACTGCTGTATATCATGACTATCTAGTGCTTGGGGTTCTTGGGCTGCTTTCAGTACTTTTCTGGGATTTCTATGCATTTGCTTAAATTGCTGGTGCTGAATCTCCTGCCTAGTTGTGGAAATCAGTATCTTGAGACTATTAGTTTGTTTGTTTGCTTTTTAAATAAAAGTTTCTAGGCCGCATGGCTTTGGAGCAAAACTTGAAAAGGTCTTCACACCCTTTTGTTCCCTCCATATTCAGGGCTCTCCATGACCAACAAGAATATTGTTACAGGATTGGGGGTTGGTTTGGATGATGTCTGTGACTCCCCTCCCAGCCTTTAATTCTGTGCCTGCAGAGATGAAGCATGCTGTTTTTAGCAGAGAAACTTGCTTCACTGGCCAGGCCAGTCTGTGAGTCAGTGGGCCTGTTAATGGGTTGATCTGAATGTCAAAGGAGCTCTGGCAGGAGAATGATCTCCCTCCTCCCCCCAAATGCAAGTAGTTTCTGGTGTGCTAGTTTAGTTTTAGCTAGAAAAAGCAGACAGAGAGGTTTGCCAGCTGTCTGTGTGTCTGAATCCCCAGCCATGGCTGTGGGGTGCCTACCTGGAAGCCTGAAGGGGAAGCAAGATTTGTTGGACTGTTAATACTGTGACCCCTTCCATTGTACACTCAGGTTGTATATATGTGTAAATAAAACCATATATCCTAGACACCACAACCTCCACTGACCTTCATTCCAAGGAGACCAAACCCTGGGTAAGCACAGTAACCCCTGGAAGTCAAGCACCGCTCGGAGATTGGGGTGTGTGCAATACCCAAATGATTTTTTAAAACACACACCGCATACCCCTGGACTGTAGAAGCACAAAAAAGAAGCAAATGTATGTAGATATGTTTAATCTGCATAATTTATTCTGAAGTCTGATGGCAGAATTTTGGAGCTGTTTTGTGTGAAGGCTGTTTGTTTTCCTCTCGCTTACACCTCGTTCAGGGGAAAGCTGTGGCTCAGTCTTGTAGCACCTGCTTTGCATTCAGAAGGCCCCAGGCTCAATCCCTGGCACAATCCTCTGGAAAGCTGCTACTAGTCACTGTCAACAATTCTGGGCATGATGTATCAGTGGTCTTGAGTTAGTAGAAAGCAAATTTATATGTTTGTTTCATTCCATGTTGCCAGGGCTATAAGGAATCATCTGCCTCTTTTTTCATAGGATGTGGGTTGCCAATGTGGTGCCCTCCAGATGTTGTGGACTGCAATTCCCATAAACCCCAGCTAGCATGGCTGATAGCCAGGAGTGGTGGGAGTTGCAGTCCAAACCATCTGGAAAGCACTACGTTGGCTATTCCCATTGTAGGAGGCCATCGTTGTTTTCAGGCCCTTATCTGGAGTTTCTGTCGTCAAGTAGAAATGTGTACTCAGATTATTTGGATAGAATACTTCACACACATCCCATGGGATAAAAAGAGGAGTGCACTCATGCATCAAGATGGCCCTTTCCAGCCCTTCATGCCGCAACTCAAAGGCTCTCTTGACTCCAGTGCTTAACAAATCCTTCGCCCTTGTAGACAGTTATCAGTGGACCTGTCACATAGCCAAGCTAAATAATTAGCTCATAAGTCAGGCTCGCTAGCCTCCTTAAATAATATTTTGTTGTGTGAGTCTTTTGTATTTCTTCTTGTTTATCAGCAAAGCTGACCAGGGTCTTGCTTGGAAGGCGTTGCTCTGTTTTACCAGTGAAATTTCTCCCTACCTCACACCCCTTCATGATACATTTTTGTTCATATAAGAGGGCTAAGTGTTTGGTTTTTTGCAGATTTGTAAACTTGCTTTGCATTTGTGTTTTACCGATGGGTGAATGTGTCTATTTTGGTTTCTTTCAGATTTTCCCACTCCTAAGTTCAGTCCTCCACCATTTCCACATCAGTTTGTTTTTTTGAAAAATTGTCCTCATGAAAGTTCATCAGCAAATTCCTCCTAATATGTATGTTTATATGCAATTCTTCCTAACGTCCACATTTTTGCAAACCCATTTCCCCATATCTAATACATTTTAATGTTATTTTCACCAATATATCCCTTTTTATGCACACTTTACCCTAGCGCACATGTTTTTATAGACACGACTGGAGAACTGCATCACAAAATTCAGAGAAGTGTGATTTCTGAAGGATGGCTGCGTTTTGGTTCATGTATTGTTTTGGAAAGTGCGAAGTAGGGAGGTTCACCTTTCAGTGCAAAGTGAATCTAATTTCTCCCCCATCCTAGTGTAGCATATGGGGAATTAGTTTTGTGCAATGTGCAAGTGCTTGCTCAATAGTGTTGATAGGGACAGTGGCCCCAGACACAGCATCCCAAAGGACTATCTCTCCCAGCGTCCTGAAGTAGGTGCTGTGATTTATTTATTGCACTTGTATACCGCCCCATAGCCGAAGCTCTCTGGGCGGTTTACAGCAGCCAAAAACATTAAAACAAATATACAATTTAAAACACATATTTTAAAAACAATTTAAAACACAATTTTAAAATTTAAAATGATATAAAACAATTTAAAAACATATGCTAAAATGCGTGGGAGAAGAGGAAAGTCTTGACCTGGCGCCGAAAATACAACAGTGTTGGTGCCAGGCGCACCTCGTCAAAAAAATTGTTCCATAATTTGGGGGGGCACCACTGGGAAGGCCCTCTCCCTTGTTGCCACCCTCCGAGCTTCCCTTGGAGTAGGCACCCGGAGGAGGGCCTTTGATCTTGAACGTAGTGTACGGATGGGTTTGTTTCGGGAGAGGCGTTCCATCAGGTATTGTGGTCCCAAGCCATGTAAGGCTTTATAGGTCAAAACCAGCACCTTGAATCGAGCTCGGAAATGTCTGTCCTTCAGCCGTGCTCAGTGTTCTGATTCATTGTGATTAAGAGGCTGAAGTACGCTTGCTCCTTTGCACCTCTGTACTGAAAATCACAAAGCTGATGAGCATGAAAGCTAGGAAACTATTTCTCCAGGCTGCACTGAAACATTTTAAACAATGGGTGGTATCCAGGTTTCATCTGTGCAAGGATGTTTCATCTGCGCAAGGATTTTGGCTTGCACAACACAACTTTCCTCCTCTTCCGGTGTGCACCCCACACTCTCCCCAGACCTACTCAAGAAAGTTGGGGGAACGCGTAGAATTGATTTCCATGTTTTTCTGTACTGAGAGATGTTTACATCTTTGGTGGGGTGGGGGTGAGAAGAAGAGGCATCTACTCAGGTGGTTTCGGACCAGCTTGTTGAGAAACTTTCTGGGATATAATTAAAGCTATTATGCATAATGTTACCCGACAGAGGGTTGCTGATGTCATCCAGTGGGGATAGGAACAAAGGAAGCTGCCTTATACCGAGTCAGGCCATTCAGCCATCTAGCTCAGTATTGTCTACACTGACTGGCAGTGACTCTCCAGGGTTTCAGACAGGGATGATGGATGATTTTGCCATGCAATGCTATCCATGTTTAGAACCAATTCCATTGTGCCAAGTAGGACTTGAACCCTAGTAAATGTATGTGGAGACTGAAGTCTTAATCTACTACTTTAGTTTGTTAGGGTATTAAATGTGTTTTTAATGCATGGTTGTAATTTGTACTTGGAATTTTGTTGGAAGCAACCATGAAAATGCACGTGTATGCATACATAAATGCTAGTTTTCTTATTTACGAGATTTCTAGGCTACCCTTTAGTATAAAGCTCTCCAGGTGGTTTATATTAATGTACAGGCTAGTTTGTTTGGATACAGATTTTACACTAGACAAAGTGGGACCTGTAACAAAATCTGGCAGTGTGAAGTGCCCTTGTTCAGAATGTTTTACACACATACATCCCTCCAAAGATGCTCATTGTTCTGTGACCTCTGTGCATGCGTAGTCCTCACTGTCCTGTTTGGGGTTCTGCTAGGGGTTTCCTCCCTATTTGGTGTAGACTTCTGCAAAGCCTGGGGATCCTCTGCTGATGCCTCCCTTTTTTTTGTGGATGGTGCCAATTTGGCAACATGAGTCGCACATGGAGAGTAAATTATGAGTATGTCCATTCCAAAACCATTCTTGGCAGGTAGGAAATAGAGAAGGGAGCAACATTCGAATCACTTCACATTTAAAGGCGAACCTACCTAATTGCTGCCCTGGGCTCCTACTGGGAAGAAGGGGGGGATATAAATCAAACAATAAATAAATAAATAAATAAATAATTGTCACAATTCGTTAACTGAAATACAGCCAACGTTCGAAATTCACATTTTTCTGAATTCTGCAATGCAGTTCTTCAGCCTAGTAAAATGCATATACTAGAGTAAAGTGCTCATAAAATGCATATATTAGTGAAGATAACATGTAAAAAATGCATTGTTTCAGGGAAACTATAAATACTAGGGTAAATACTCAATATGTAAATATTTTCCATGTGTTCATGCTCAATATGTGGATATGGGGGCACAGCAGGGATGGAGGAGAAATTCAATTCATGTTTGCATTTAAAGGTGAACCTTCATAATTCTGTTTTCAAAAGAATATGCAAACCAAAGCACAGCCATCCTTCAAAATCCTCACTTCTCCAAATTTTGCAAGGGTGTTCTCGAGCCAAGTAATGCGTACAAAAAATGCACCTACTAGGGTAAAGTGAGCAGAGAAAAGCATATATAAGTGAAAATAGCATTAAAATGAATTATATTGGGGGAGATTGTTTTGCAAAAATGTGTGTATTATGGAAAATTGCATACAAAGATGTGTATATTAGAAGCAATTCACAATAATGTGCTGGATTTTCATGAGGATGGTTTTTTTTTTAAAAAAAATCACAAACTGATGTGGAAATGCGAAGATAGAACTTAAGAATGGAAAAATGAGAAATTGAGAGAAACCAAAATTGGCAGATTCACCCATCCCTGAGAATAGGGAATGAATTCATTGTTAGTATAAATGATCAATAACTTGTATGTCCTCCACTGCTGGTGTGTCTACACAGTGTCTGAAACTTCTCTGAGAACAGCATCTTTTTGGCCTCTTCATTCCAATTATGATGACCTGCCATAGTCCCAGACGTGATTTAAGTGTGCAAATATATTTCAACATAACATCCTTTCTCTGCCAGCTAGTGAATCCTTCCAGCCTGATTAGCCTTTTGCCATTGCAGTTGCAGGAAACGTGCCTTGAAACAGCTCTGTTCTGTCTCCCTTTTCTTCCCAGACTACTGGCTGTGGTGTTCTGGTTTCCTACAAACCCCTAATAGTCTTTTTGCCACCTCGTCATCTCAGTGGAAAGTGTTTGCACTTCTCTTTTTTTTCCTGCAGAAAACACCCCAGCAAATGATGTAACCAGCTCTTGAAATTTTTCCATCCTCAAAGCTGCAGACAACCAATGACCACACAATCCTCACAAGACCCAGATGGCAAAATGTTCCAATCTCTTGTGTTGCAGATGGAGAAAACATGGGCAACAGCAAAGGCTCTGATCCAGAGATCATAGTGTGGGTGTGATTGGAGCGCATACGGACTTTTTAAAAAATCACAGTGCTGCCTGTACACTGCAGGGGAAAAACAGTTATTGCAATAAAAAGTCTGGTGCCAGAGTAGAGCTTTAGGACAGGAGTTGGAGATCAGAGCAGCTTGAGTGTTGGATGTTGTAGAGCTAGAAAAGGTTCAGAAAAGGACAACCAAAATGTTTAAGGGGTTGTAGCAACTCCCCTACAAGGAAAGGGTGCAACATTTGGAGCTTTCTAGTTTAGGTAAAAGGCAAATGGGGGGGGACATGACAGAGGTGTATATGATTATGCATGGACAGAGGAAAGTTTTTCTCCCTCTCTCATAATGCTTGAACTTTGGATCATCTGATGCAGCTGAAGGCCGAGGACAGTAAAAAAAAAAGAAAACATTTCTTCACATGGTACATAGTCAAACTGTGACTTTTTCTCCCATAAGATGTACTGGTGCTTTAAAAGAGGGTTAGACAGATGCATGGAGGAGAAGGCCAGCTGTGGCTACTAGCCAGGATGACTATGTTCTACCTCCACTGGCAGAGACACTAAGCCTCTGAATACCACGTGCTGGGAATTGCAAGTGGGAAGAGCACTGTTGGACTCATGTCCTGCTTGCAGACTCCCCTTGGGTATCTGGTTGGCCACTGTGAAGATAGGATGCTGGACTAGGTGGTCTACTGGCCTGATCCAGCAGCCAGGCTCTTGATGGGGTACTCTGCATGTAAAGCAGATGCTGTACCCCTGGCTACGTAGAAACACAGGATGCTGCATTATACCCAGAGCTTGGGAAAGTTACTTTTTTTGAGACTACAACTCCCATCAGCCCCAGCCAGCATGGCCACTGGATTGGGCTGATAGGACTTGTAGTTCAAAAAAGTAACTTTTCCAAGCTCTGATTACACCACGTCAGACCATTGGTCTGTCATGCTCAGTATTATCTACACTGACTGGCAGCAGCTCTTCAGGGTTTCCAAACAGAATCTTTCCCAGGCCTGCTTGAAGATGCTGGGGATTGAACCAGGGGCCTTCTCCATACAAAGCACATGCTGTATTTATTGCATTCATTTACTTATTATTACATTTATATCCCACATTTCCCCCAAGGAGCTCAAGGTGGCAAGCAAACATGGTGGTTCCCCTCCCAATTTTTTTCCTCACAACAACCCTGTGAGGTAGGTCAGGCTGAGAGACAGCGACTGGCCCAAGGTCACCCTGTGAGAGCAGATTTGAACCCTGGTCTCCCAGGTCCCAGTCTGACACTCTAACCACTCCACCCCACTGTCTCTCCCACTGCGTTATGGCTTCCTCTTAAAAGCCCAAAGGGGTGAATGCTTTTGCCCTTTTCCAGCTGGTAAAAAAGCAAACTTGGAGAATTTGGACCACAGTTTTTTCTGTATCTGTGTTTTTTTGTTTTGTTTTCAGTTTACTGAGTTTTCCTCCACCTACAATTGTGAGCAGTTCAAGCCTCCCTAAGTCTATATACTAGTTCTCCAGCCAAGTAATGTGTATACAAAATGCATACAGCAGAGTAAAAAACATGTATTAATAAAAATAACATACAAAAATGCATTTTATTAGGGAAAGTTGCTTGCAAAAAAGGGTATGTTAAGCAAAATCTAACATCAATGCGTTTATATTAGGAGAAATTCACACTAAAATGAATTTTCATGAGAACTTATTTAAAAACACAAACTGATGTGGAACTTGGGCAAGTGAACTTAAGACTGGGAAAATGAGAAACAGGGAAATTAGCATATCCTCCAATCCTTAGAGCAGTGGTTCTCAAACTTTTTTGGTTCGCGGCGCACTGTAAAACATATAAAGATTTTCTGGCGCACTTCATGTACAAAATTAAAAATATATTAATATATTTTAAACTATGAATAAAAATAAACTTAGAAAACTATTACTTACCCTGTACAAATGGGTTTCTTCTCATTTTTAAAATATACTTTCATAATATTTGAGGCACACCTAGCCACCTCTTAGGGCGCACCAGTGTGCCTGGGCGCACCATTTGAGAATCACTGCCTTAGATGCAGGCCAGGAATGTTCACCATGCCAGAGCCGGCTCAGTGTGGAAGGAATGTACAGATCAGTTTATTTCTCGCCCGTGACAGTTTCATATACATTCATTCATAGATCCATCTACTAGACCTCTCCCATTTTTGCAGCAATCTCTGATAAATATTTTTTAAAGCATAAAACTTACGAACACATTTTTATCACAAAATATGCATTTTTGGACACATTTGATCCTAAAATATGCCTCTTATGCACCACCCTATGTGTGTGTGCGTGTGTGTTCATGTTTTCCATTTGTTTTTATTAATATTTTGAGCAGAGAACTGCATTGCAAAATTGGGAGAAGGGTGCCTGTCAGTCTGGGAAGTACAAAATAGAAATGCAATAATAAATAAATAGGTGAATTCGCTTTAAAGAGGCAGACCGAAAAAATCCTCCCAACATCTCTTGCCAAGTGGCATAACCCCATGACCCCTTAATCACATGGAACCCTCTAGACCGTGTGAGGGCATATTCCTGCAGACAATTTGCCACAAATCTTCCTGTCTTCAGCACATCTGATGTATTAACAGCTCAGAAGAACATGTTCAATGGGGGTCAGCAGAGGGGTCATCTTCTAATGCAGCAAACCACTTGTCCTTGGTGCATTAATGACAAAGGCTTTTTTCCTTTTTGTTAAATAATGCATGCAGGTGGGAACTGAGTTTTGAAATGTGTGCCAAATATTCATTGGACTGAGCAAGACAGTGGTGGATTCAATGGCGTACGAGGGAGGGAAATGTGTGAGGTCAAGTACTTACCCAGTGTACATCTGAGCCCATCAGAAAGAATTGCTGTGGTTGGGATTGGTGCACCAGAAAGTGTGTGAGGGGAGGTGACTAAGGGAGATGTCAGCATGGAGAGAATGAGTGGAAGGATTTCTCTCTTGTAATACTCGAAATTGATTTTATTTGTTTGTTTATTTATTACTTCTGTCCTGCTGTTTTGCTAAATAAGAACTCAAAGCGGCTGACAAGAACATAGAAATAACAATATATTAAATAATAATATGCAATATTAGAAGTTACGAATCTGAACCCAGCTGTCATCAAAATAAAAGCATCATCACGACTAGTTGTTGAAAACCTAGGTCACCTCCACACCATACGTTTAAAGCACATGGCTTCCGCCAAAGGATCTTGGGAACTGTAGTTTGTTAAGGGTGCCTGGAATACTAGCTCTGCAAGGGGTAAAGTTCCCAGGATTCTTTGGGAGAAGCCATGTGCTTTAAATGTATGGCATGGATGTTGCCCTATTTGTATAAAGCTGTTTTCAGTTTCTATATGAAGGATACCAAAGAGGAAGTCTGGTAAATCTCTACAGGGAGAACAGTCTGAATCCTTGGTGTCACCACCAAAAAGACCTTTCCTGTTCTTGTGCTCAGTCGCTTACAGTGATGGCAGAGAAAGGAAGGCCTCTAAAACAGCCCTTAGTGCCCTGCAGGCTGAGAGTAAATGACCCTTGAGGACTTTGATGATCAATACCAGAACTTTAAATTGAGTCTAACCAATGGAGCTAGAACAGGATCAGGGCATTATGTTCTGAACCATTTATTACAGTTCTGTTTTACCTTTCTTCCATAGAGCATTGGGGGGGATATTTTAAGTTTATCCCATTTTATCATTCCAGACCTGTAACAGGAATAGGCTGTAGCTCAGTGGGGAAAATATATACTTTAAATATAAGTGGCCCCACAGTCAGTTCCCAGCATCTCTAGTTAAAAACAAGGCTCTTAGATCTGAAAGCAGGGAAAGACCTTTGTCATTAGTTGATAGAATACTCCTGGCTCTCAGTGTAAACAGTCTGGAGCTAGCTCAGTGATAGGACAACATTCTTTGCATGTGTATAGTCCCAAATTCAATCCCTGGTACATCCATTTAAAAAGATCTCAGGTAGAGGTGAGCGCCAAACATTTGATTTTTGGAGCTTTCTGCACAAATATTTGGAGTGGAGGATTTGACACACATTCACAAAACTAGGGCAATTTCAGGGAGGGGGCCAAAATTTTCCAAAAGTTTTTTGGTTTTTTTTATGGAGAGGAGTGCTTATTGCAAGTGATGAGTGGTGGCAGAAAAAAAGTAACTTTTAAAGTGAAAGAAAGAAAGAAAGAAAGACCATCCATTGCACAGCGTTTGCAAAAAAATATTCACCTCAAAACCTTTTGACTCCCAGCCAAGAAATGAATGAAATGCCCCTAACCCCAAATTTACTCCCAGTGAACGGGGAATTAGGAGATGATGGCAAGTATAGATAGTATTATAGAACCTGGCTGGTATCATTTAGATGAAGAGCTGTATAGATTTTTTTAATAAGACATTTTTCAGCATGTGATGACTGAAGGAGACTGTTCCTGGCAACCCAGATATCACTGAACAGAATGTTTTTATTTGCAATTGTTTTTAGAATGTTCTTCAGCTGTTTTTTAGAATGTTTTAATTGGTTTTCAGAATGCTTTCTTGGGGGGGCGTTGTTACATTGGTTTGTTTGCTGCCCTGAGCTCCCTCAGGAGGAAGGGCGAGATATAAATTTAATAAATAAAACGAATAAACTGATGGAGGATAAGGCTATCAATGGCTATTTATTTATTTATTTATTTATTATTTGATTTATATCCCACCCTTCCTCCCAGCAGGAGCCCAGGGTGGCAAACAGAAGCACTAAAAACACTTTAAAACATCATAAAAACAGACCTTAAAACAAAACAACATTAAAAACATTTTTTTAAAAAGCTTTAAAAACATCTTTTTAAAAAGGTTTAAAAACATTTTTAAAAAACATATTGAGCAATTCTAACACTGACGCAGACTGGGATAGGTCTCAACTTCAAAGGCATGTTGAAAGAGGAAAGTCTTCAAAAGGCGCTGAAAAGATAGCAGAGATGGTGTCTGCCTAATATTCAAAGGGAGGGAATTCCACACCGTAGGTGCCACCACACTAAAGGTCCGTTTCCTATATTGTACAGAACGAACCTCCTGATAAGATGGTATCTGCAGGAGGCCCTCACCTGCAGAGCTGAGTGATTGACTGGGTATATAAGGGGTAAGACGGTCTTTCAGCCGTGATGGCTATGTTCTGGGTCTGCTGTCGCAGGCGATGTGCCTCTGAACTCCAGTTGCTGGGCATCACAAGTGCAGAGAGTGCTGTTCCACTCAGACCCTGCTTTCAGGCTTACTGTAGGGATCTGGTTGGCCACTGTGACAACAGGACGCTGGACTAGATGGGGCTTTGGCCTGATCCATCAGGGCTCTTCTTATGTTTTTATGCCTGCAGCAGGTTTTCAACGCTGAACCTGTTTTGCCCCCTCCTTGAGTGTTTTAGACTGAGTGGGATGTGTCCTTGATAAGAAAGGGGCTGTGAGCAGGGCATCAGCCTGCCCCGGCCCCCAGCACACACATGTACGCACACATGCTCCACCTACCTGCCTTTCCCTTGGTGAGTGCTGCCCGCGCTGTGTGTGCATGTCTGCCATCAATCGAGATGGCGGCCGAGGCTTCCCTAAGGGACTGATGCCTCTGCCGCCATCTTGGTTGATGGCACACGTGTGTGGTACGACCAGCATTTACATCAAAGGAGAGGTAGGTGGGGCATGCAGGCAGACGTTGTGGACCTGCATGGCAGTAGGGGGGGTTCCTGGGAGCTCCCTCTCGCAATCCGCGGCAGGGTCAGGAGCCGAAGCTGCAGCGGATCGTGGAAAGGAGCGCTACCCACCCACCCTAAGGAGGGGCCCTCAGCCAGGGCCTGACGTGGCCGCCCTCTAGCACCAGCCCTGCTCTGTGGATGGATATAGAAACTAGCCTACTGTACTGTGTCATTTGCATGTGTTGCTCCGCGCACTTTTGCCTCTGGCACCCACCTCTTGGCAAGTGGCCCTCGGAAGGCTGCCCAGAAGGGTATGTGGCCCTTGAGCTGAAAAAGTTTCCCCACCCCTGTTTTAGGGCAATGGAGTGTTCTCAGGCTCTGGGCTTCCCCTGCCTACCCAGAATGAGCATTAACAGCCTTCCTGGCTCTGTTGTTTTGGGGCATATTGCCCTGCTATACGCTCCCAGCTCCTGATTCCCCTCTGACAGCTGCCAACAGTTCAGCCATGACATTGCCCTTAGAAACACACACACTTAGGACAGAATTCAGTAAATCATTGTCCTTCCTTTTTATTTTTGAACAGGGAGCTGTTGTATGTGTGTTATCTTATTAAAGTGAGTATTGCCCACTCAAGTTCCCGTTAAATGTTTGTTTATAGAATTGTGTAAAACGTTTCTAGGCAATGATAAGATTATCTCCATTCAGAAATGCTCCTCCATGCATAAAGCTAAATGCATGAAGGGGCGAGGGTGGTGGTGGTAGAAACAGGATCACTCCTCCTGATCTTTTGGACCCCACTTTCCCCACCCTGGACATCCATCTGTTGAGACCGGATGTCCGCAAAGAGCCACCCCATCATGTTCACCTAAATGGGTATAGGAGTCCCTTGGCAGACGTTCACATGCGGTGGGGTTGCCAGTTTGGGTGACATTGGGGGTGGGCCCAAGAAGTATGGTGTACTCACCGTCCCCCCACTTAATCCTTTGTGTGGAAGATAATTTCTGGGCTTTTTTCATCAGATGAAGTCCTTTGCTCTCAGAAATCCCATTTTTATGTTAGCAGCCCAGAAGATGAGACAATTGGCCCAAAATCAATTTTTGTTTCCCTGTTATGAGGATCACTGTTACAGAAACAACTGTTACTGTTATTGTGAGTTATTTTGTGTATCTAGTTTATTTTCGGTGGATTCTGCATCCTGGAATATATATCTATGCAATCTCTGGATTGCCTTATTTTTGATCAGTTGAGGATCCATCACAGTGATGGTATCCATGTGAAGAACATCTTTCTTTGTAGTGACCAATGGTTTCGACAAATAAATATGGATGAGACGACTTTCTGAAAGCGTCAGTGTTCTGATTGTGCATAATGTATATATTAGAGTGCTACTGTTGAACTGCCACAGAAAACTCAGTAATGATTTCTTGTGACACTTACGAGGCTAGCGTGGCGCAGTGAAAGTGTCTTGGAACAATAGCATTTGTGATAGGGCCCTGTTAGTTCACTTTTCCATAGGAATGTATAACTTAGGCTTGGATTCTATGAGAAGTTAAGTTCAAATAGGTAAACTTTCCCATTCTCTCCTCTCCCTATAGTCACCCATGCCCCCCCAGAAAAAACTTCTCTGGAGGCTTGAGGGGGGCATCCCAAACAAAACGGGATGTGGCACAGGGGGCTGAAAGGGCATGGGGAGTTGACCAAAGTGGGCATGGATCCTAAGCAGGTCTGGCACCAAAGGGCAGCCAGGTTGGGTCCTGGCTGAGGGCCCCTGAAGGGCCCCTCCTTAGGGTAGATAGGTGGCGGTCCCTTCCGCAATCCACGGCAGCATCAGCTTCTGACCCTGCTGCAGATTGCGAGAGGGAGCTCTCAGACACCCCCTACTGCAATGCATGCCCCACCTACCTCTCCCTTGATGTAAACGCTGGTTGCGCTGTGGGTGCAAGCCTGCCATCAACCAAGATGGAAGCCGAGGTTTCCCTAAGGGACTGATTCCCCTTCCACCATCTTGGTTGATGGCAGGCTTGCGCCCGCAGCGCAACCAGCATTTACATCAAAGGAGAGATAGGTGGGGCAGGCGTGTTGGGCCTGCAGGGCAGTGGGGGGGTGTCTGAGAGCTTCCTCTCACAATCAGCGGCATTGTCAGGAGCCGATATAAAATTTAATAATAATAATACCACCACTTTAAATCATCCCAAAGAATTCTGGGAACTGTAGTTTGTTAAGGGTGCTAAGAGTTTTTAGGAGAGCCCTATTCCCCTCAAAGAGCTATGGTTCTCAGAGTGGTTTAACAATCTACCCCTCTTTCCAGGGCACTCTGAGAATTGTAGCTCTGTGAGGGGAATAAGCGGCCTCCTGACTACTCTCAGCACTCTTAACAGACTACATGTCCCAGGATTCTTTGGGGAAAAGCATCACTGTTTAAAGTGGCATGATGCTGCTTTAATTGTTTAGTGCAGGTGGGGCCCATGTTGCAGTAGTACTGAGCTAGACAGAACAATGTTCTGACTTGCTCAAAGACCACTTCCTGCATTCCCATGCATGGAAAGAAGCAATGGAAACGACCACAACTGGAATGGGAGTATTTTTATTCTCCATTGCGCTGAGATCAAGCAAGGCCACCTACCTGCTTTACCAAAAACACAGCAACCTGCGAACAGATTTGGGTAACGATGGAGATCAGCCAAGCGTCCCAACATGCCAGAGCTGCCCAAGGCCTGTCACAAGCTGTCTTGCTTCAGAAAGCCCTTGTGAGGGGAGTCAGCTGCCTCTGTACACATACTTTTGATCTCCCAGCCACCCTGCGGGCTTTTGAAGTTAGCCACGGTTTCTCGTCTCGTAACCTATGTTCCCCAAAACCTTTCCAGACAGTCCTTACGCTAATTGCACTGACAGACGACATCTAGCAACAGAGAAGCAGGGGCAGCAACAACAGCTGGAAGGATGCTTTTCCAGAATGACGTGGCAGGTAGACACCCTCGTGAGGATGAGCTTACGAGTGCCAAAAGATCTTTCCTCCCTTCGACAAGGCTGCCTTATGTCAGGGCCGTGTCAGCTGGGTGTGGAGCGGCGTGCAAGCCTCTTCTCATTAAAACAAAACAAAACATGAGAGTTGTGTTGCTGGATCAGACCTCCGGTTCGTTTCCTCCAGCATTTGATCTCACAACAGTGGCCAGCCAAATGCTGCTCAGACGCTCACAAACAGGACATGATGAAGGTGGCCTCTAGCAGCTGATCATTGGGAGTGTGTTACTTCTGAGCGTGCCCCCCCCCCCGCTTTTAACATTCATTTGTTTATTTATTTAATGGATTTATAGGCTGCCTTTCAGGCAAAAAATGCATCCCAAAGCACTTTTAGAAAGAGTGGGATACCTTTTCTCAGCCCGTGGGCTGCATTCCTTTTTAGGCAACCATCTGGGGGGGCCGCATACTAGTGATGGGTGGAGTCAGAGGCAAAAATGGGTGGAGCAATGAATGTAAATTTTACCTTTGTACAGTAGGCTAGTTTCTACACACATACACACCCATCTCTGTCCTCCATGCAGACATGCAAGAGGCATGATCAGAATTCAGGGGCGCATTCCAACCAGGCAAAAATAGGAGGAAGAGTTAACTCCATGTGCTGTTGTCCTGAACGCTTATTTACACACATACCACACGCACGAAGCGAGAGAGCTGCTGTTTCTGCTTCGTTGTCATCATCTTTTTAAAATCACAATTCCAGGATAGACAAACCACATGGCAAACTTATAGTCTATTTCAGGTCTTCAAGAATGGCCGTCACAGTTAATTATTTCTGTTTCATGAAGTTGCATGAAGAAGATGCTTCCTTTTGTCTGTCCTGAATCTTTTATTAATCTGTATCATTGGATGGCACCGTGTTGGTAGTAGTATTTGGGAAAGGAAAATACTGCATGCTTAGCTGAGCATTTGTTTTGCATTGTGGTTTATTTTTGGAAAAGAAGGAAAATAAGGCAGTGCCAATGGGGTATAGAGCAAAACCTTAGCATTGCGAATGCGAAACTCAGGGCCCTTCTAGGCATCCTTTTTTATTGTGTTCATGATGCTTTTGGGGCAGTTATACATGATTCCACTTTCTACTGTCTATGCCTGCAAAAATTTCTGGGTGGACATACTGCTTTGTTTCCAATCAGTGCATGCCCCATAGTTTCCTGCTGAAATCCTGTAACTTTTCATACCACAAACATTCCAGTTCATCTTTTTGACCCGTTTTTGTCATGCTACAGTGCAAGAGTGGCCCCCAGATACCCATATTGCCGTAACATTAGCAGAACAACTAATAAAGCGGAATCATGTGTGCCCAGTCCAGTATAAATCCACCACCAATGCACTAGTATTGCACCAGTGACAATTTGCAGAATACATCTGCAAAAACCCACCAGTCTGGACGGACCCTCAATTGCTTCACTGTCTAGAGTAGATAAACAATATGAAAACCATTTGATCCCATTTAAAAGGATGCCTCCAATTAATTGGGTAGCAGATTTTTTTAATGTTGCTAATGATTTTTAACACAAGCACTTTGTGATAAATTCAGGAAACAGGTGCCAAGTTAGAAGAGGCGTTTCTTCTTTAGCTTTCACACAAGAGGGAATATGGTCACTTCCAGGTGACTTTTTTATTGAACATTCATCCTGATTTGTTTGTGGGGAGGTTAGACAAGGCCAGCTATTTATTGATCTTTCATCCTGATTTGTGAGGAAGTTAGTTGAGGTCCTCTATTGATTGAGCATTCGTCCTGGTTTGTTTGCAGAGAGGTTAGACCATGCTAGCTACTTGCTGAGTATTCATCTTGGATTTGTTTGCAGGGAACTTAGATGGTGTTGCCTCAAAGCAACTATTTTCCCACACACTTTTATAGTGTAGTTTCTCAGCACTTAACTGTAAAAAGTCCAGTGTAGGGGTGTGGGGTTTGTTGTGCAAGAACTCCAAATCAAATTTAATTATACAACTCAAATTTGCCAGTATGTAATTAAATCCCACTCCAAATTAGTGTCAGATTGGAAGTGGTCCAACTCTCTTCTGAAATGGTACTATGTGTATCCAAGTGTCACAGAAACTTAAAGAGACTGAGATAACTTTTTTCTTCAGAATTATGCTTTTATTCAAATACAAATGTATAGAGATTTAGGATCGGATACAGAGTTTGGTAAATAGAATGTCACTCATGCAACAGGGCTTTCCAGCAGCATTCTGTGCCTGCAAAAGCCACCCCTGAGGCTCAAGGAAACCTCCAGAACAGAGTGGGATGTGGTCAAGTACAGTGTGCATGTACAATAACACTTTGCATACAGAAAATTAGTATGTCAGGGAGGAGATTGGAATAATGTCTCCTAATATGCTAATTTTGTATGTTCAGGGATATTTTTCAGCAGTGGAGCTTTCAGGCACATCAGTGTTCTTCAGCCTTGTTTCCCCATATGTTAAGAACATAAAAAAGCCTGCTGAATCAGACCAGTGGCCCACCTAGTCTAGCATCCTGTTCTCACAGATGCCCATAATAGGAAGCTTACAAGCAGGACCGGAGTGCAAGAGTGTTCTCCCCAGAGCTTGGAAAAGTTACTTTTTTGAACTACAACTCCCATCAGCCCAATCCAGTGGCCATGCTGGCTGGGGCTGATGGGAGTTGTAGTTCAAAAAAAGTAACTTTTCCAAGCTCTGCCTTCTACAGTTTCCATCAACTGGTATTCAGAAGCATGCTGCCTCCATTTTTATTTTTATTTTGACTACAACTCCCATCATCCCTGACCACAGGCTTAGCTGTGGATGGGGATGTTGGAAGCTGTAGTTCAAAAGTCTACTGCGGAGAACCTGTTCCTTGACCAATAACCAAAGACAAATGAGCACCTAAAGTCAAGGTCTAATAAAACATGATATATTCTGAAAACTATGCAGGAATAAATGATGGAAAATATGGTCTATGGTTGATAGCCAAACAAATGCACAATACTGACCAACTTCTAATGTACATGCAATTTACTCACACAAACTGTGATGTAAACCGCTTGCTGCGCTGACAAGGTGTACGTGCACTCCCAGTGACAGCACAGTAAGAAATTACAAAGATATTCTAATACAGAGGTATAAAATGCAAAGATAAAATGCGCCACATATCTCAAATAATTTGCCAGACGCATTTCGACTTGAGACTTCTTCAGTGGCATCTGTTTGGAAAGTTTCTCTTTGAGCATGGATTTAGATAAGGCAATACAAGTTAACTAAGTTGCTGCTGCAGATATCATGTATGGAAAATACTTTACAATCCTTCCATAATGCAGCAAGATCCAAGCACAAATGTTTTTGCTCCTATTCTGCATGCATATCCCTCCTGTTCATGCATATCCCTCCTGTTCAAAACACAGAAAGGCCTGCTGAATCAGACCAGTGGCCTATATTTTCCAGCATCCCTGACCACTGGCTTAGCTGGATGGGGATGTTGGAAGCCGTAGTCCCAACAACACATGATTCCACTACCTGCAGTCTGAAATCCTGCATCCCAGCAAGAGCTGCACTGGATGATTCTCCTGATCATGTGTTTCAGCTATGAAACACAGGGGAACAGCTGAAGCACTGGGAGACTGGGGAAGACCTGCCCTGGGAGTGAGTATCTGAGCATCTGGGTGCTTGCTTGCTCACTCCTCTGGGTTGCTGTCTGTTGAGACAGCTGAAGTCTCTGGTAAGTGCTGCAAGGACTGGGACCCCTGTCTGTCCTGGCTCCAGAGAGAGGCTGCAGTTAATCTTGCAGCCTCTTGCATCAGCTCTCGGATGGGTCGGGGGCATAAAAAGCCTGGCTGCCCTTGGGCAGCAGGTCTGCCACTGGCGGGGTCACCACTGAAGAGGCGACGCCAAACGGAGTTGTCCCTTAGGCAGTCCTGAGGGCATGGGCACTACCCTCTGCTTTTTTTTTTTTTTACTGCTCCAAAGGAGATTGGTATTGGGGAGGGCGTATGGTGAGTGTGTAGTTCTTGCGCAAGGTGAGAGCTTATTAAATGAACTGAACGATAGGAGAAAATCGCCAGATGCCTTCAGAGTGAGTCTGTAACTGGCAGAAGGCTGGCCCTCCCTGGGTGTGAGATTGGGGGGGGGGAGTAGATGTGCCCTGTGTGAAAAATATTGAGTGGGTCTGACTAGGGCTGCCAGGTTCATGGCCTGAGACTGATCCTGTATCTTTAGGAGACAAGAAAGTCAGCCAAGTGCAGGTGTGCTTGCAACATTATAATGGAAAAAACCACAAAGTGAAATTCTCCCTTCCCCCTGCACAACTTTTAAAGATGCAGAAGACCTCTTGGAGGTCACAACCAAGAGGTCTTCTGTATCTTTAAAAGCTGTGCAGGGGGAAGGGAGAATTCCACCTTGTGGTTTTTCCCATTACAGGGTTGCAAGAACACCTGCACTTGGCTGACTTTCTCTTCTCCTAAAGATACAGGATCAGTCTCAGGCCCTGAACCTGGCAACCCTAGGTCTGACTGTTCCCAATTCTCTCAGAGGCCTACTGGGATAAATGGTTCAGGTAGGTTTTGTTGTTGGGCTGTTGTTGGGTCCATATCAGGTGTTTAGGAGGAGCCTTAGTAAGGAGGAACATGATGCCACCCCAATTTCAGTGATCACGGGTAGAGGGAAATATTAGCCATGGGGAGGTGGTGAACTACCATAGAAGATGAGGGCAAAGCTGTCTATGCCTTGTTCCTCGCTCCCACTCCTCCCATGGATGGGTTCCTCGTTGCTCATCTGCTATGCCCACAAGCCTGTGTGTGTTGTTGTTTAACGCCAGATCGGTACACAATAAGACCACACTCATCCATTATTTGATCATGGATGAAGATGCTGATTTAGTGTGCATTACCAAGATCTGGGTGGGTGGGCTGAGAGGAGTTGATCTGACCCAGCTTTGCCCACTTGGATACTTGGTGCAATACCAGCACAGGCTGCAGGGATGGGGGGGGGGGAAGAGTTGCTGTGGTCTACAGAACTTCCATCTCTGTCACCAGGAAACCGCTCTGTCTTGGAGATGGCTTTGAGGGCCTTCACCTGGTGTTGGGCCAAGCAGACAGTAAACTAGGGTTTCCGCTGATGTATCATCCGCCCTGCTGCCCGGCAGCTTCTCTGAGTGAGCTGGCGGAGGCCACCTCAGCTGTAGTATTGGAGGAGCTCAGAATGATAGTCCTGGGTAATTTCAATGTCCATGCTGAGGCTGTCTCAAGTTGTCACCAGCCAACTCATAGGGCAGGGCACACCCTCGACTTTTGCTCCAGATGGAGGAAGGGTGGTCTGGAGATGGAGAGGTGGATGTTACCCCATTGTCATGGGCGGACCACTTCCTGGTGAAGTTTAGACTTATGGCTCTGATCCTCGCCTGCAGGGATGGTGGACAAATTAAGATGGTCCGTCCCCAGACACTAATGGAATCCACAGGATTCCTGAATGCCCTGGGGGAGTTCCCAGTAGATAGAGCAGGTGATCCTGTTGAAGCCCTTGTCACGCTGTGGAACAGTGAGGCGCATCAGGCTCTTGACACAGTTGCTCCTGAGCGCCCTCTCCTGCATTGTGGAGCCCAGTTTGCATTTTGGTACACCAGTGAACTAAGGGCAATGAAACAGGCTGGATGGCGGCTAGAGAGCAAGTGGAAAAAGATGTGCTGTGAGGCTGATCGGGCTCAAGTAAAGAATCATAACCATGCCTACCATGTGGCAGTGAGGGCAGTGAAGAAGACCCACTTTTCTGCCACCATCGCATCCTCAAGTAGGCGTCCAGCGGAGCTTTTCCATATTGTCAGACATATTGACATCAACTCCAGGAAATGGAGTTTTATACCCTTCAGAAGCCCACTGTGAATTGTTTGAGGTCAGCCACGCAAGACCTTCTCTCGGTCCCACCAGTTAAACTAGCTAGGCTGGTGCGGACTAGAGAGGGGGCATTTTCGATCGTGGCCCCCACCCTCTGGAACTCCCTCCCGTTTGATCTTCGCCATGCCCCCTCCTTGACAAGTTTCCGCCGCAGTTTGAAGACCTGGCTGTTCAGGCAGGCCTATGGGACTTCTGGGGTGGGTTAGTCTTTTAATTGTTGTTATTAATTGTGTTTTCATTAATTATTGATTACGGTCCTTGTTTTTATATTGTATTTTATGCTATTTGTACGTCGCCTAGAGTGGCCGTTCATTCGGCCAGATAGGCGACTCAAAAATAAAATTTTATTTTATTATTATTATTATTAAAGTTGCTTGTCTCCGTAGCAATCTTGATGCCCCCTCCACATCTGCTGGAGTCCCCAATGAGGTGTCCAGTGCAACATCTGTTGCAACTTCTTGGGAACGGTTTCAGTTGAGGCGGCCTGATGACGTGGACAAGCTGTTTGCAATGATGCGGCCAGCAACGTGTCCTCTCAACCCTTGCCCTTCTTGGCTTTTTAAAGCTTGCTGAGGGGTTTGACCGGGTGGATCCAGGGTGTGGTCAGTGCATCATTACAGGAGGGAGTGGTTCCAGCTGCTCTGAAAGAAACAGTGATCTGACCACTTCTGAAAAAGCCCACCCTGGGCCACTGGTTTGCGACAATTACTGACCGATTGCAAATACCCCCTTCTTAGGGAAGGTGATTGAGAGGGTTGTGGCACAGCAATTGCAAGTACTCTTAGATGAAACAGATTATCTTGACCCATTCCAGTTTGGGTTCGGCCTGGTTATGGGACTGACCTTTATTGGGAGAAGGACAGGGGGAGTGTGACCCTGTTACTCTTACTTGATCTCTCAGTGGCTTTTGATACCATTGACCATGGTACAGCAGGGCCCCGCTTTACAGCGCTTCGCTAATACAGCGGTCTCAATTAGACGCAATTAGACTAAAGCCCCACTCATACGGCGCTTGTTCCACTTTTACAGCTGTTTTCGGGCATCAAGCGCCATTCTATTCTATGGGTTCCGCTTCATAGCAGTTTTCGCTTTACAGCAGGGGTCAGGAACATAACCCACCATATGAGTGGGGCCCTACTGTATCCTTCTGGGCCGACTTGGTGAGATGGATATTGGAGGCACTGTTTTACATCTCCAGGGTCATTTTCAGAGAATAGCATTGGGTGATTGTCTTTCAGTCCCCTGGCAGTTGTGCTGTGGGGTGCTGCAGGGTACCATCTTGTCCCTCATGCTGTTTAACATCTATATGAAGCCCTTGGGAGAAGTCATCAGGAGCTTTGGGGCAAGGTCTCAGCAGTACACTGATGATACCCAGCTCTATTTCTCTGTAACATCTGAATCAGGAGAGGCCGTGCAGGCCCTGAGCCGGTGCCTGGAGTTGGTGGTGGGCTGGTTGAGGGCCAATAAACTGAGTCTGAACCCAGCAAGACAGGGATGCTGTGGTTGGACGTTCCTCAGTTCGGATAATTGGTCAGTTGCCTGCTTTGGATGGGGTCATACTCCCTCTGAAAGAGCAGGTCCATAGTCTGGGGGTGCTCCTGGATCCATCTTTGTCGCTAGAGGCCCAGGTGACCTCAGTGGCTAGGAGTGCCTTTTACCTGCTTCGGCTGGTAAGACAGCTGTGGCCGTTGCTGGACCGGGACAGCCTGACCACTGTTGTCCATGCACTGGTAACTTCCAGGCTGGATTACTGTAATGTGCTCTGTGTGGGGCTGCCCTTGAGATTGATCCAGAAGCTGCAGCTGGTGCAAAATTCAGTGGCGAGACTGCTCTTATCTGTTATATACCCAGTCGATCACTGCTCTCTGCAGGTGAGGGCCTCCTGCAGATACCATCTTATCAGGACGTCCGTTCTGCACAACTTAGGAAACATAGTGTAGTGGCACCTACTCTTTGGAATTCCCTCCCCTTAAATATTAGACAGGCACCATCTCTGTTTTCTTTTCGGCATGTAGTGAAGACCTTCCTCTTTCAACAAGCCTTTTAAGCTGAGACCTTAAAAAATGTTTTAAAAGGTGTTTTGTTTTAATATATTTTAAAGTCTGTTTTTATGATGTTTTAAAGTGTTTTTAGTCCTTTTGTTTGCCACCTTGGGCTCCTACTGGGCGGAAGGGCGGGATATAAATCAAATGATAAATAAATAGGGCTTTTGGTGACACCCCAGCTTGGCCAATGATGGGAGTTGTAGTTGAAAACATCTGGACAGCACCAGGTTGGGAAAAGCTGAGCTTTGGCTTCATTTCATTGGGTGTGTGTATGTGGTTATTGCAGTTATCAGTATGACCTAATTTATGTATCATCTGACTTCCATGGATTCTTATTGATGGGTTTCTATAATGGCAGTCACTGTTTTGCTCATTTTATTTTGTGTGTTGCCTTTTGAAAGTCCCTTTAATGTAGAATGTGATGCTGTGGAAAAAAAACCTCACCAGAAATAAAGAAGCTTAGGCATTAATCACAAAGGCCTTCTGACTGGAAATTCCAATTTTTCAGCACTTTCATTTCCCATTCAGACTGCAACAAATGGGACAAATAATTAAAACTGAACTGCTGTGGAAGGATACATTCTGGAATGCTGATTTCAAATGGCAGTCTTTTGAACTTGCAATGAGTTAGCTCTGTATGCATCAGATGTTTCACTGACGAATATAGCCATATGCAACTCGAGTTCCATGAACGAGACTTTCATAAGGATTTGCTTTCTGCGTTCAGTCTTTGCAGTTTCTCTGCTATCCACACCAGTCTTCCCATGTCATTGTGGCACATGGAGCGCTCAACAGCATCAGAGGGGGGTGGACCATCCACAGAGGCGCCCCACGGAGCCACCTGAACCCATATCATTTCCTTTGGATGGAGAGGGTTAGATTGCTAGTTCTTGGCTACACAGGAAGCTACCTTATACCGAATCAGACCATTGGTCCATCTAGCTCAGTGGTTCTTAACCTGGGGTGCATGCATCCCCGGGGGTGCGAGACACTTTTTCTAGGGGTGCGAGGCGTTGTTCAAGAGATTTTTTTAATTGTATGAGAATTGAGAAGTTGTTCTGTTTTTCGAGTGTGTGATTAGAGTATGTAACTTAACAAATTAAATCTACGTATATTTCTCGTAATCCCTAACCTTGTACCCAAGTATTTTAACATTGATGGATGGGTTTAGGCGAATTTTCTTTCTTGATCGTTCAAGTGTAGCTAAGTTAGGCTAAAACACACATTAAAATAAAAAATGAATGGTATTTTTTCAGGGGATGCGACAGCATATTTTGGAAATCTAAGGGGTGCTGGCAGTGGAAAAGGTTTCTAGCTCAATATTGTCCACACTGACCACCAGTGCGCCAGTGGCTATCTAGGTTTCCAGGACTGGGACATTCCCAGCCCTACCTGGAGATGCTGGGAATTGAACCTGGAACTTTCTGCACTTTCTGTAGTTGCTTTGCCACTGAGCTACAATCCCCCTCCATGTCTGTCCTTGTGCCACTTAAGACTCCAGGTACAACCAGGCCATTTCCAAATGACCTGTTTATTGAGCATTCAGCCTGATTAGTATGCTCACAGTTTGTGGGGAGATAAGACAATGTCAGGTATTTATTCAACATTCAGTTCTGATTTGGTTGCAGGGAGGTTTGAGGACATTGCATCAAGGAAGTGTTATCTCTGGGGAAGGCCTGTAGCTCATTGGTTGAGCATCTCCTTTGCATGCAGAAGGTCCCAGGTGCTTAATCATGATGAGCAATTCTTTTGCTTTTTCAGTAGAAAAAGACACGCCTGCAAAGAACAGCAACAGAATTGCTTCTGAAGGACAGGGAAGAACAAGGAGGCCCATCTTCTTCTTGAAAATAAAACTGGTGCTAACACAAGATGCTAATCCGCGTGGACAGTACCACAGAGCTAATGTAAACCACAACAGGGGGAACATGTTGGCACTGTTGTGAGAGACGGTATCGGATTGGCCACATGTGGAAAGAGAAGAGAGTCCATTCCTCAGAGGCGAAGTGTGTGCTTTGCATGCGGAGGGTCCAAGGCCCAATCTTTTGCATTTCCAGTTTAAGGGATCTTGAATGATCAGGCTGGAAGAGACCCCTGTTCATACCCCCAAACATAAGAGTATAGGAAGCTGCCTTAAACAGAGTCAGACCAGTGGTGCACCTAGTTCAGTACTGTCTACACTCTGACAGTGATTCTCCCTGGTTTCAGGCACAAGTCATAAAATCATGGAATAGTAGAGTTGGAAGGGGTCTATAAGGCCATGGAGTCCAACCCCCTGCTCAATGCAGGAATCCAAATCAAAGCATTCCCGACAGATGGCTGTCCAGCTGCCTCTTGAAGGCCTCCAGTGTTGGAGAGCCCACTACCTCTCTAGTAATTGGTTCCATTGTCGTATGGCTCTAACAGTTAGGAAGTTTTTCCTGATGTCCAGTCGAAATCTGGCTTCCTGCAACTTGAGCCCATTATTCCATGTCCTGCACTCTGGGACGATCGAGAAGAGATCCCGGCCCTCCTCTATGTGACAACCTTTCATGGACTTGAAGAGTGCTATCATATCTCCACTCAGTCTTCTCTTCTCCAGGCTAAACATGCCCAGTTCTTTCAGTCTCTCCTCACAGAGCTTTGTTTCCAGTCCCCTGATCATCTTTGTTGCCCTCCTCTGAACCCGTTCCAGTTTGTCTGCATCCTTCTTGAAGTATGGAGACCAGAACTGGATGCAAGATGGGGCCTAACAAGCCTTTCCTAGTCCTGCTTGGAGATTCCGGGGATCGAACCTGGGATCTTCTGCATGCAAAGCAGGTGCTCTGCCACTGAGCTATGGCCCTTCCCCAAAGAGCTGCTTTCAATCTCAATAGACAGTATTGGTTTAGATGAATCAGTGATCTGATGCAATAACAAGGGCAGCTTTATGGGCTCGTAAAGTACGCAGCTGCACCTTCCTTTTCATTTATAGGTGTTTCTCTCCATTTCCCATTTTCTTATATATATATATTTTTAAATCCTAGCTCCCTGAAGGCATGTATGCATCTTAGCTACTCAATCACAAAAAATAGATTTGCCCAGCCAGCCATAGCTGAAGTGAGGTCTATGTGCTGCATGTTTCTTTTTTTGGGGGGTTGGGGAGAGATAAGGCTCTGATGAAATTAAAGTGGTGCATGCAAACCCTGCTTATCCCTCTGCACGGTGACTATCACCTTGGCAAATGCTCATTTCAAGGCAGCGGCTCAGTCCCAACTGTTAAGAGATGTACACGTGGGGTCTGCAACAAAATGTTGCAGTGTGCCAGCCAGTTAGCCATGCCCTTTTCCTTGATATTCCATCTCCTCACCCGCACCCTGCGCCTGACACTCACTATTCCATGGCCAGAAAGCATGCTCAGTCTTTAATGGGCTGTTTTTGGAGGTTCCTATCCAGGGCTGGTTCTAAAGGGCAGCCAGGTGGGACACTGGCCTAAGGGCCCCTGGAGCTACAGGGAGCCCCTCAGCCACCCCTCTGCTCCCCTTCAGCGATCCACGCCCCCCCCTCGCTCCTCCCACCCCTCACCTACCTGTCTCCTGTCTTTTACCATTGCCCTTAACAAAGATGGCTGCCACGGTTTCCCATAGGTACTGAAGCCCAAAGATGGCGGCGGAGGCATCATCCCCTTAGGGAAACTACGGCCGCCATCTTCGTTAAGGGCAATGGTAAAAGACAGGAGACAGGTAGGTGGGGGTGCCGCGTGCGTGCACGCACACGCCAGGGCCCAGGGCAAGCTGATGCCCAAGTTTTGTGTGTGCTTTTGCAAATGTTGGGGTTAACCCAAACCAGTTGATATGCCCCCTTATGCATGAATGGTGGCAATTTGGCTACGTACGGATAGATAGGTGTTTGGCAAATTTGTTGACTGCTAGTATTGTAGCAGTTAGGGTAGCTTTCCCCAACCTGGTGTCTTCCACATGTTTTGAACTACAACTCCCATCAGCCCATCCAACAAGGCTGTGCTGTCTGGACTGAAGGGAGTTGCCCAGAAATCTGGAGGGCACCGGGTTGGCAATGTCTGTCCTAGGAGGTGGAGAAGACTTTTTTGCTCCAGACTAGAACAAATGGATGAAAATTGTAAGGAAGCAGATTTCAGCTGCACATCAAGAGAAACTCCCTACGACCTGTTCAACAGCAGAACAAACTGCCTCAGGGGGTGATGGGCTCTCCTTTGCTGGAGGTATTTAAGCAGAAGCTGGATGGCTGTCAATGAATGTGTGGATGCAAGATTCCTGCACTATTTATTAAATGTATTACCTGCCCTTCACTGATAAAAAATACGTTATTAAAAACGGTTTAAAACAAATTTCATTCACAACTAGAGAGGGTCCTATATACATCTCAAGTGTTAAAAGTTGGGATGAAGAGCTGCATCTTCAGCATAGGATGAACACTATACAGTGAAGGTGCCAGACTCACCTCTATGGAGAGGGAATTCCACAACTTAGGGGCTGCCACAGAGAAGGCCCTCTCCCAGGCCACCTAGCCCCCCCCCAAACATCTGAGGATGGTAGAACTGCCAGGAGGGCCCCTTCTGCTAATCTCAGCACCTGAGAGGGTCTGTAGGGAGACAATCTCTCAGATATTTGGGGCCTAAAATGACCTCTAAGCTCTCCTCCAACATTATATTTTTTTCTCAGCAGGAATAGCTATCTGTGAAAGCTGATTAAATGGCAACATATATGTGTCCCTATGTTAATCTTAACAGTAGGATGAGCGTTCATAAAATAATAGGAACAAGTTCATATGTGTATCAGTGGAGTCGGTTTTGCACTTTTGCTGTCCAGTGCCGTAAAACTAAAAACTGCTTGGCCACAAAGAATGCTTAAGGTATCCGCCTCTGAGGGCCAGGAGACAAGCTCTATATTGCTGGAAACTCCAGCAATGCAATGTGACCAGTGCATTCACCTTTTCGAAAGCCAGATTAAGAATAAGACTAGGGTAATAATCACTAGCAGCTCTGTGAAAAAATGGGTAATATACTGATGTTCCGACACTAGCTGAGGCAAGGGATCCTACCTTTCCCCATCAAATAGAGAGGAGGGCATTTTCATGCTGTGGAGTCTTTGGAATGTCCAATATGTTTAGAAAGTTAGATTTTTGTTGTATGGTGCATAGTTTTAGATCTAATGTAGAATATTTGGTAGAGACTAAGGCCACCCTGGATTGGCTTTGCTGTATGAGGCAGTCCATGCAGCCTTCTTTCTTTCTGGGGGGAGGTGTGTGGAATACAGCTAAATTATCTGTCTGCAGGAAAGCAACCTCTCATGAATCAGCTCATTTGAAATGTGGTGTCGGAGGAGAGCTTTGCGGACACCATGGACTGTGAAAAAGACAAATAATTGGGTGTTTTAACAAATTAAACCAGAACTATCACTAGAAGCTAAAACGATGAAACGGAGGTGATCATACTTTGGACACATAATGAGAAGACATGATTCACTAGAAAAAACAATAATGCTGGGGAAAACAGCAGGGAGCAGAAAAAGAGGAAGGCCAAACAAGAGACGGATTGATTCCATAAAGGAAGCCACAGACTTGAACTTACAAGATCTGAACAGGGCGGTCCACAACAGATGCTGTTGGAGGTCACTGATTCATAGGGTCACCATAAGTCGTAACCGACTTGAAGGCACATAACAACAAATATAGAGCCTGAGCATAAAATGGAAGGGCTCACAGCATGAACAGCCCCACAGATCTTGCTTCCCCATTAGGTTTCTAGGGCACTCCCCCAAGCCGTGGTTTAGGGTTCAGCACAGGGCAAGCCTCTCTGTGTCTTTCCAGCTTCCAACTTCACCTCACACTAACACAAAATCTGCCCCAACCAGGTGAAAGGGGGAATGCCCTCGTTCCTATGGTAACACATTGCTCCCTTGGCCATGTCCTTACACATGTTAATGAAGACACTTGACAGGCCCAATAACTAAACAAAGACACTGGCTTGGTCATTGCAGCAGGTTTCTTCTACTGCGGGTCCCAAATTCCAGATACAGGATTACAAGCTTGAAAGGGATTCATAGATATCATCCAGACCAATCATTATAACAGTATTATTGAGCCAGATTTTTTGTTTGTTTGTGAGAAAAACCACCCCCTTCCCAAGGACTCATGTACAACTGCTCATGTACATTGTTTTCCTCATGTTCACTCATGCGCCATGGTTCTACTGTGTTGCTTTATTGACTAATGTGGCTGAAAGCAAATAAATCCAGCTGTTAGGTAAAATATAACACTGGATTAAAAGGTGCTTTACCTGTGTAAACAGGTGTCGGCAGAAGGTACGTTTATTTGTGTTGCATTTGAGGAGTAGATGGAGGAGGGTTCGACGTGTGGCTTTAAATTAGCAAGAGACTGACAGTTCTTTCCTAGCCCTAGTCTTCACAGTTTTCTGTTCTAAGATGTTGGGGTTTTAATCATGTCAAGTTAGATCATTGCACCATCTAGCTCAGTATTGACTACACTAACTGGCAGCAGTGACTCTTCAGGGGTCCAGGCAGGGGACATTCCCAACCCATCCTGGAGATGCCGGGGATTGAACCTGGGACCTTCTCCATGCAAGGCGGATGCTCTGCCGCTGAACTATGGCTTCCCTTCTTCTTTGCATTATCTTTCCCTTCCCTGAAAACTAGTTGCCAATATTCCGTTTCTAGGTGCATGCACAGCGTGACACAATGTTGAGAGCTGGCCTTTAGGTGAGAGGGTGTTCATAGAGCCCCCTTCGTACGTTCAGCAAATGTGCATGAGAGGGGCGAGTTCACACCTGCTGGCCATGCACTCGCTGCAAGTGAGAAAAGGGCTTGATGAGCGTACAGCTGCGCCACACTTTCAGGGACCAGGTTCTGTGGGGACAGCGTTAATTTTTCACTAAAGGGCTGTGCCTCGGTGGTAGAGCCTCTGCTTTGCGCACAGGAGGTCCCAGGTTCAGTCTCTTGCATCTCCAGGTAGGGCTGGGGATGTACCCAGTCTGGAATCCTGGAGAGCTGCTGCCAGTCAGTGTAGACAATACTAAGCTAGATGGAGCAATGGTCTGACTCATAAGGCAGCCTCCTACTTTGCTAAAGCTGAACATGGGGAATTCTCCAGGATCCCTAATAGTGGCACATCTGCTTGGCATGCGGAAGGCTCCAGGATCGATCCCTGACATCTGTACTTAGAACAGGCATGGGGAACCTATGGCCCTACAGATCTTGATGGACTCCTACCCCCGTCAGCCTTAGCCAGCATGGCCAATGGCCGGAGATTATGGCGCTTGTGGTCTAGCAACATTGGGAGATGAATAGGTCTCCCCCCAGGATCAGGTGATAGGAAAACCCTTTGCCTGAATCAGTACAGAAATACTGCTAGTATCCATTGTAGACAGTACTGGGCTGAATGGGCAAATAGTGCAAACTGGTAAACACCTGCTTCCAGGAAATAACAACAATAATAATATAATAAAAAATACTGCGTTTCAGAGGAGCACCTGTTCTTCTCGCTCTAGGCACTGTCACTGAGTGACCATGGCCCCCATGGCTTCCCCCAAAGAATACTGGCAGCTGTCATTTGTCAAGAGTGCTGAGAGTTGTTAGGAGACCCCCATCCCCCCCACAGAGCTACAGTTCCCAGAGTTCTCCTAACAGCTCTCAGCACCCTTGACAAACAACAGTTCCCAGAATTCTTTGGGGGAAGCCATGGCTGTTTAAAGGGGTATGATGATGCTTCAAAAGTATAGTTCATAATAATAAACTTTTATTTGTTAGTCGCCTATCTGTCCGAGCTAACGGACACTCTAGGCGACTTACAGCAATGCAAAATACAATATATAAATCAATATGCAGTCAACAAACCATAACATCAATTCAGATGAGACTGGGGATTTTAAGCAAGTAAATCCACCTACATATAGTAGGGCCCCGCTTTACAGCGCTTCGCTTTATGGCACTTTGCTAATGCAGCGGTCTCAATTAGATGAAATTAGACTAAAGCCCCACTCATACGGCTCTTGTTCCGCTTTTACGGCGTTTTTCGGGCATCACGCGCCATTCTGTTCAATGAGTTCCACTTTTCAGTGGTTTTCACTTTTCAGCGGGGGTCCAGAACGTTACCCACCGTATGAGTGGGGCCCTACTGTACTAGGAATTCATGTTGTTAAAGGGGTTTCCAGGTTTTGTTAAAAGGCAGCGGCGTCACTAGCAGGAGTGTGGGGGGGTGCAGACCTCCGGCGCACGCCCTCCCAGGGGCATGGACGAGGTGGCTGGGCCTGCGTGTGTGCGCACGCGCTTGAGGCTAGCCACCCCATCCATGCCCCTGGGAGGGCGCGCGCCAGAGGGGCACCCAGCTGGAGAAGGCCTGGGAACGCCGGCGCGCCTCCCTTGCCCCACAGACGCTGCTCCCGATCTCGCCCGCCCGCCTCCGAGGAGGGCGCAGCCTTGCCGGGCAACGGCGGGGGGCGGGGCTGCTCTGGGTGTCACCCCCCTCAGGGTGTCACCCAGGTGCGGTCCGCACCGTCCACACCCTGGTTGTGATGCCCCTGTTAAAAGGCGCTTCTAGTGGGATTCAATCACATTCTGGCAAAATCAGGTTGCACAATTAAAGTTGGGAGGTCTTGCGTAACAAACACACTTCCTTCCAAGAATCAGATGTTTTGAGCTAAAGAAAGTGATAGGGACATACACTGGCAAGTATGAGATAATATTTTCTTGACACAACACCATCTAACCTCCCTGCAAACAAAACAGAATGGGTACTCCATGAACAGATCATCTGGAAGCAACCAAGGGCTCCAGTCTCTTCCCTTAAGTCTACTGGGATGGTCAGGCCAACTATTTTAACTTGCATTGATAACGTTCCTATAGTAGTTCTAAAGTACTCCCCTCCAAAAAAGTTATACCCATATCTTGCTCTTACTACATAGGGGTTCCCAGTGGTTTCCCATCCATGGGGTTGATCAAATCCCCAGCCACTCAGGTTCAGGAATGCCACAGCCACCAATGTTCTCTGGGAAAGGTCCATAGCTCAGTGGTCTGCTTTGTATGCGCAAGGTTTCAGGTTCAGACCGTATCATCTCCAGATAGGGTTAGGAAAGACTCCTTGTCTGAAACACTGGAGTGCCATTGCCTGTCAGTGCAGACAGTACTGAGCTAGATGGACCCAGGGCCAGACCCAGGCTTGCCGGGGCCCTTGGGCACCAGCCTGCCCCAGGCCCTGGCGCTCCACCTCCGCAATTCGCAGCAGGATCGCTACCACAGATCGCCCACCATTCCCTTGCTCAACCTACCTTTCTCGACTGTGTTTTGTGGCTGCGCACACAGGGCTGCCCTTAACCAAGATGGCGGCTGAGGTTTCCCTAAGGGGCTGAAGCCTCTGCCACCATCTTAGTTGATGGCAGGGATGCATGCGCAGCCGCAAAACACAGCCAAGAAAGGTAGGTTGAGTGAGGGCAATCCACAATAGCAATCCTGCCACGGATCGTGGAAGGAGAGCGGAGGGGCCCCTATAGTCCCAGAGGCCTTCGTCAAGGTCCCTACCTGGCCACCCTTTGGAGCCGGCCCTGGATGGACCAATGGTATGACTCATTATGACACCTTCCTGTGTTCCTGTGTTCTGTCTTTCATTCTCTGGACACTACAACTCTTAAAACAGATAGTTGTTAGGTTTTTTCAACGCAATTTTGAACATATCACAGAGTGGGCCTATGTTCCTACATATATATATATACTGAAATCTACAATGCTGCCCCTTTTAGGGGGAAGGTCTGCCCTCCACCTTTGCAAGCTGAGCCACATTTCGTCCCCTTTGAATGGATTTTGCTCTTTATTAACTGTTGGAGCCGCAAAGGCGGAAGTTCTCTTATCAGCCACTGCTGTGATTAAATAAGGTGCCCAGGCCTTGCCTTTAAAAGGGTGCTTTTAAATCTCTTGCTAAAGTATTATGGGCTGTCTGCAGTGCCTTCCCTTCCTTCCCTTTGTTTGCTGCTGGGCACAAACAGGGAAGCTAACGGATGTCTTTTTCTGATGCCCAGGTGAAGGACAGACACTGCTAAATCTGAAATCTCTGCAAGAATCCACATTTTTTTCTTGCTTTTAAATTGCTGGGGACTTCTCTAAGCTTACCTGCAGAGCTATGCTTGTAAAACCTGGTGGGATCAGCTCAAGTGCAATTTTTTAATTTGCTTCAAATAGATTTAGCAACTGATCAGCAGATCAACATGTTCCCCCTCCAGATGTAGCCAATGGAAATGCTTTGCTTGTAGGCGACTAGTGTGCTCACAGCCTAAGTCTCATTGATGGACCCATACTCTGCGAATTTGTCGTAATCTCATTGGATTGGATTCAAACTTGGTTGTAGACCCAATGAAATCATTGGGACTTAATCATAACTCACTTAAGGCCCATTCATTTCAAGTAGGGACGGGAAGAAATTCAGTTCACATTTAAAGCTGAACTTATCAAATTCACACTTGCTGAAACAATATGAGAATTGAAGCACAGCTAACCTTTGCAATTTGAATTTATCCAGATTTTGCAATGCAGTTCTCCAACCGAAGTTTTGATCTTAGCCAAAAGGCTAAGTTTACAAAAATGCATATATTGGGAAAAGTGTGCAGAAAGAATATATTTGTGAAAATAGCATGCATAAATGCTTTATATTAGGAAAAACTGCTTGCAAAAATGTTTACATTTGAGGATTTTAAAAAAATTAAAAGCTACAGAAATGTGAACTGAATTTAAGATTGGGAAAATGAGCAACTGAGAGAATTGAAACTGACAGATCTTTCCATCCCTAGTTTCAATGGGTCTCCTCTAAACATGACTACATCTTGATACAATTCATTCTGTTTCTTTTTAAAAAATGAATATTTTCCTTCAGTATCAAATAGCAGCATATTACAGCATTGCAAAATATGTACCCAGTTGTACAACAGTATTTTCCAAAAGGTAGATCTGTCATTAGTCCCTCCAAACACAAATAAATGCACACCATATGTTTTGCACACCACTACACTGTTGGCAGACTAAAGTTCCAGATTGCAATATAAGGTATAACAAGATGTCCTTGTGGCTCACCTGATGTTGCTAGACTCTAAAACTCCCATCAGTCAGCCAACATATCCAATGGCCAGAGATGATGGGAGTTGTAGTCTAGCAAGTTCCCCAACCGTGATGTAGGCTAGGTAGCCAACATTATCTCAAAAGAAGACAACCCCACTACAAGTGTAAGTAGATTTCTTCACTTCCACAACTCTCCCAACATACTCCTAGAGGGCTACTTTCATGTTATGCTCTTTCCTTCACCCACCTTCAGTGCCCGTCATCCATTCCAGATTGCAGTTTTGCAACTGTGCATGGCAAGTTAAAAACAGGAAAGGACAAATCAGAGTAAAGCTACCCCCATCTCAATGTCATGTGTCAGTTTTGGCCCAAAGACGTTCTGATCAAGAGGAAGGTTATGGATCGAAGCAATGCAGAAAACTGAGCTCTGCTTGAAATAGAAGATGAAACCAATGGAACAAATTGGCTCGGAGCTGAAAAATCATCAAAACGGGTTTCAGAGCAAACTAGGAAAATGTCAAAACCCAGAGTGAACTAGAACTGTATCTCCAATTGAGTATTTTGTTGGCTTAATGACCCGGCCTTCAATCTGGGGCCGCTGGCTGGTCAAGGTGAGACTTTTTGATTAATGGATTCCATTTAAACTGGCAAGTGACCTTTTTCTTCCTGAAACAAGGTGCCCTTCAAATTTCGTTTAGCTGGCCAGCCATGTGGAATGTATAGATATTGGAAGAATGATGCACCTTGTGTGCAAGGAATTGTGCACTAGCATGCAAAAGAGATGGATGGCCAATTTGGAGTGTGTGTGTGCATGCGCCCATGCGTATACACTCTGAGTAAGTTTGGAAGGAAGACTGATTTCAGAAAGTTTAAGAAACTGCACAAACTTAGGCCTTATCGGCACTATACATTTGAAGCAGGGTTATACCACTTTAAAATCATGACTTCTCCAAAAGAATCTTGGGAACTATA
This sequence comes from Rhineura floridana, assembly GCF_030035675.1. NCBI lineage: Eukaryota > Metazoa > Chordata > Lepidosauria > Squamata > Rhineuridae > Rhineura > Rhineura floridana. Next base: position 179,399,900 of record NC_084484.1, read on the forward strand.
GTTTGTTAAGGGTGCTGAGGGTTGTTAGGAGACTCTGTATTCCCTGACAGAGTTACAGTTCTCAGAATGGTTTAACAATCAATCCCTCCTCCCAGGGAATTCTGGGAACTGTATCTCTGTGAGGGGAATACGGGGTCTCCTGACAACTCTCAGCACCCTTAACAGACTACAGTTCCCAGGATTCTTTGTGGGAAGCCGTGACTGTTTAAACTGGTATAATAGTGCTCTAAATATATAATGAAGATGGGGACCTTGCACCCATACAATAACAGAAGCCATCCTTACTTCCTACTCCTTCTGTTCTTGAATGGCCTACATAAAAAGACTTGTATGAAGCATAGTCTTGTAGGATGTTCGTTGGTTCATTTCAAGCTATTTTGGGCACTGTTTGGTATGGTATATGAGATCCAGTGCACTGCAATGGTTAAAGCAAGGCCAGGAAATCTCCAGGGGATGTTGGACTCCTAATTCCCATCATCCTTGACCATTGGCCATTCTGGCTGGGGCTGCAAGTTGTTGGGGAGTCCAACACCATCTGGGAGGCTACAGGCTTGCTACCCCTGGGTTAGAGTGTCAGACATGATCTGTGAAGACCCAGGTTCAAATCCATACTCAAGCCATGAAAATATCTGGGTGATTTTGGCCAGGACAGGCGCCAGATTGCTGCGGGCCCTTCAAAGGCAGCAGTGGTGGAGGCAACACAGAGACACTACCGTCGCAGGGGCTTCAATAAGCCTGGCGGCATTCGCACACTGTGCACACCTGCCTGCCGTCTCCCAAGATGGCAGTGGGGGCATGATGTGGCAATGCGGGAAGTAGTGTGGCCAGGCCGTGCTGGCAAAGGGGAGGTATTGTGTGGGGTGGTGGCACCCACTCCACGATCCTCAATAGCATTGGGTCACAGGTCACGGGTCACATGCTCCATGACCCGATGCTAGCGTGACTCGCAGAGCAGGAGCTACACCCGCCCAGCCCCAGGAGCCCCTGTCATCCACGGGGGCTCTCAGCTAGTGCCTAACCTGGCTGCCCACTGGCACCAGGCTTGACTTGGCTTTCTTTCTTTCTTTCTTTCTTTCTTTCTTTCTTTCTTTCTTTCTTTCTTTCTTTCTTTCTTTCTTTCTTTCTTTCTTTCTTTCTTTCTTTCTTTCTCTCAGCCTAATCTACCTCACAGGGTTGTTGTGGAGATGAAATTGGTAGGGAGACTCTTATCTGCTGCTTTGAGCTCCTTACAGAAAGGGCAGGATACAAATGCAGCGAAATGAGCTATTCAGAGGTGGCCTTCCTGTACCAGCCAGCCCCACCAAAGACATCGCCATGCATTTGGCAAAAAGTCTGAATGGGAATCATATGCACATGTAGCTGCAGCCGTGTCAGCTCCTCTACCCAGGCAGGAATCCCGATCAGGCAGCATTCCCAATCTCATGGGCCTAGGCTTCCTGTTTAAACTATCCGCTGAAGACGTAGTGGTCAGGAGTGGAATTGATGGGCACATTGACCTTGTGGCCCTTCTGTTGTCTCCACACAGTTGGTGAGCACGTGAACACAGGGAACGGAGAAAGCTGCCATATACTAAGTCAGACCATTGATCCATTTAGCCTAGCGCTGTCTATATAGATGGGCACCGGCTGTCCAGCGTTTCAGGCAGGAGTCTCGCTCAGCCGTACCTGAAGATCTTGGGGATTGATTGTGGGACATTCTGCATGCAAAGCAGATGCACGGCCACTGAGCTACAGCCCTTGCACACGTGTGTGTGACTTCTGAAAAGGATCTGGAAGTGCAGGGGGATCAAGATGCATAAGGGGGGAGGAGGAGGAGGAAGAAGGCATGATAGAAATGTACAAAGTTAGGCATGGCGTGGAGAAAGTGGATAGAGAAAGTTTTTCATCCTGTCTCATAACACTACAACTCATAGACATCCAATTATTTATTATTATTATTATTATTGTTATTATTATTACAGCTTATTTATACCCCGCCTTATGGCCAAAGGCCCTCAAGGTGGCTTACAAGAAAAACACAAATATAAAACAAGAATTAAATGACAAATAACATTATTAAAAAACAGCGATTACAACTTCCAATGAAAATACAGTGTGGTGCAGGCACCTGGAGTGGCAGAAACATCTCAGGCTGCCCCTAACAAAGCTGTGAGTTGGTTCTCTCTCTTTCCTTCTATGTTTGCAAGTCCGACACCTTCAGCTGACCTTCTGATCAGCTTCTCTGATGGCAAAATACGAGTAAGCTTTACCCAGCACCAGCTGGTCCCGCAGAAGCAGGGTGGGTCATGGCCTGGATGTCTTCCAATGAAGTTGGAAGAGTCAGGACAGACAAAAGAAGGTCCTTCACACAGTGTGGAGTTAAACGATGGAATTTGGTCCCACAGGAGGCAGTGATGGCCACCAACTTGGATGGCTTTAAAAGGGGATTAGACAAATTCATGGAGGATACGGGTATTGGGCTAGTAGCCATGATGGCTATGCATTGACCCCACGGTAGCAGGCCATATGCTTCTGAATACCAGTTGCTGGAAACGGCAGGAGGGGAGAGTGCTTTGCGCTCAGGTCCTGCTTGTGGGCTTCCCACTGGGGAATCTTGTTGGGTTCTCTGAGAACAGGATGCTGGATTGGATGGGCCATTGGCCTGATCCAACAATGCTGTTCATATGTTCTTAAGAAGGATGGAAGCTGGAGACTCCCTGAAGTTATGCCGAACACTGACGTACTCAATACAATTTCAATTCGCAGTACTCAGTCTTACTTATCACTTCACGTTGCCAGAAGGAGTCGATTTATGCTGCACCCCATCTCAGTGGGGCTCCCTGTCAGCCCCAATAAGTGCTGACAGGGAACTCCGCTTGCAAACGAACAGTCGGAAGCTCACTTTAAGCTCACAAATGTTCCTTTGTAACTGTGTCCATGCGTGCCCCGCAGCTGACATCACAGATGTGCAGGTGGGCATGGCTTGTGGGAAACGGCCTCACAGGCCATATTAGAACTTGTGCCAGGCCTAGATAGGCCTGTGGGCTGGAGGTTCTCCACTGCTGATTTTACAGGGACGACGACATACAAAATATACCATGAAAATCCATTCAAGTGAAGCAAATGTCCCCAAGGGGTTCATACACACACACCGTGCTTGTCTAGGGATGGGATCCGTTGGCGGGTGCTGCTGCGAAAGCTTTCCGTTGACCTAACAGGCCGGTATTGATTCAGGTTCGTTCTTTCTCTGCTATCCGCTGCTTGTACCGATCCGTTTTCTTCCCCTCACAAAAAATATTGATATTAATATCAATATTTTTAAAGGAAACATCAATGTTTTAAAAGGAAAAAACGGTGAATAAAAGGACATTTTGATAAATTCTTAATATTGGTTTAGAGGCTGTTTTTTTCCTTTAAAAATCGTTTCAAGAATAATCGTGGAAAATTGCTACATAAAAATCCCGTCCGCAACAATAGAGAATAAGCAGATTAATGGGAAATTTGGTACCAAATCCGAATGGAGCAAAATTCTAGGATATCCCTAGTGCTGTTCATGTATGAACAGAGCCATTATGCTCTTGTTGTACACCGCCCTGAGAGCTTTCTGCTATAGGGCGGTCTAGAAATGTAATTAAATAAATAATATGCCTTTATTGTAGCAAATTAATCAGATTTCCATAACAGCCATGGGAAGGTTATCTTGACATTCTGTTCACTTGGGGAGCAATAGAGTATATCCCTCTTTGCTTTTTTTTTTTTTTTTAAATCCTGATCCCATTTCTCTCTGCTGAGGAAGACCCGAATTATTATTATTTTTTTTTCAGTGATGGGTGTAGCAAGATGGCCGTGCATCTATATTTAGCTTCTCTATTAGCGGGCATGTCAAAGGGGAAATTGCATTTAGTTCCCAAACTAAATTGAAATCTGAAATCCAACCTACAGTTTGCTTTATTTTACTGCCGAACAATTTGCTGCTCGGCTGCCTTTGCCACGATCCGTCCTGCCGCTGGCATTTTGGCTGATACACAGCCGGTTGGAGATTTAGTGCAAAACTAATTAGGTTACAAATCTTGGAGCTACAAGACAAAAGAAAGCATTTGGAAAAGGGCAAGGAAGAGGGGAAGTCATCTTTCGCTCTCCTGCTGGAAAGAGATTGTGTTTCTGTTCTTGAAGGCTGCAACCCGAAGCATACTGAGTAGGAAGCAAGTTCCGCCGGAGTGGACACTCCCTCTTCTGCACCCCTGTCACTTCCAACCTGTATTTCAAGCTTCTTGTCACAAGAACTGCGTTTTTGCGTCAGACCAAGTTCTGCCTAATCCTGCATGCTTCCAAGAGCACCCGGCCAGCTGTTTCTGGAAGTTCATGAGTTGGAGATGATGTGGAGCACCTTACTCTATTCCTGGTGATTAGAGATACCCTGCTTCTGAACATGGAGGCTCTGTTAATCTAAGGTCCTAGTAGGGGAAAGGCCATTGCTCAGCCGTAGAGCATCTGCTTTAGATGCTGAAGGACCCCTGTTCAACCCCTGATATTTCCAGCTAGGGCCAGGGAGAGATCCCTGCCTGAAATCCTAGAGAGCCAGTCAGTGTGGGTAGTGCTGAGCTATCTGACTCAGTATAAGGTAGTCTTCTATCTTCCTAGGGGTGGGGGACCCTTTTCAGCCCCCAAAGGGCCACCTTCCCATCTGGGCAACCTTCCGGGGTCACATGCCAGTGGCAGGCAGTGCCAGAGCCCGAAGTTGGTGGTGAAATTAATGTCAATTTTACCTTTCTGCAGTAGGGTGGTTTCTACACATACTCACACCCATATCCCTCTCTGTCCTCTATTCAGGCAAGGAACAAAATTTATCGGGAGTTCAAGGACATGTTCCACGAGGCAAAAGCACTCAAGGAGGGTGCAAAGTGGGGCTGGCGAGGGGTGTGGCTTGTGGGAGCATGTAGCCTGGGAAGAGTCCCGAGGGCCAGATGGAGAGGTCTGGAGGGCCGCACTAGACTCCGAGGCCTGAGGGCCTCCACCCCTGGCCTATATGCCAAGTTCTTCCAGGTCCTGGGCATCCCCACATCTTGTGCCAGTGAATTCCGTAAATGCATTGTGTCTTTTGTTGGTTTATTTGTTGTGTTCTTAAGCTGTCCTTCCACCGAAGCTCTCATTGTGGCGTACAATTCATAATAAAAACACGGAATGAAACATTTATCATAAAACTCACATTGGAAGGAGGCTTTTCCTTTATCTCTCTACTGGGCTTGGACCAGAGAGCCCTTCAAACAGAGGACTGCTCTCGGTAAAGCTAGGACACTCGGCCTCTCTAGCTGTGAGAAAAGTGCCTGAAGCAAGGTCTTGGAGCGGGTGGTTGCTAACCAGCTCCAGACACTTTTGGATGAAACCGATTATCTAGATCCGTTTCAATCCGGTTTCAGGCCCGGTTTTGGTACTGAGACAGCCTTGGTCGCCCTGTATGATGACCTATGTCGGGAGAGGGACGGGGGGAGTGTAACCCTGTTGATTCTCCTTGATCTCTCAGCTGCTTTTGATACCATCGACCATGGTATCCTTCTGGAGCGACTTATGGAGTTGGGAGTTGGAGGTACTGCCTGGCAGTGGCTCCGCTCCTACTTGGTAGGTCGGCTTCAGAAGGTAGTGCTTGGGGAGCATTGCTCGACACCCTGGGTTTTCCAGTATGGGGTCCCGCAGGGGTCAGTTCTGTCCCCCATGCTCTTTAACATCTACATGAAGCCGCTGGGGGCGGTCATCAGGAGTTTTGAAGTGCGTAGCCATCAATATGCTGATGACACGCAGCTCTACTTCTCCTTTTCATCTTCTTCAGGTGAGGCTGTCAATGTACTGAATTGTTGCCTGGCCGCAATAATGGACTGGATGAGAGCTAATAAATTGAAACTCAATCCAGACAAGACTGAGATGCTGTTAGTGAGCGGTTTCTCTGATCAGATGGTGGATACTCAACCTGTCCTGGACGGGGTTACACTCCCCCTGAAGGAGCAGGTTCGTAGTCTGGGAGTTCTTTTAGATCCTTCATTGTCACTTGAGGCCCAGGTAGCCTCGGTGGCACGAAGTGCGTTCTACCAACTTTGGTTGGTAGCCCAGCTACGTCCCTATCTGAGCAGCGACGACCTCGCCTCAGTTATCCACGCTCTGGTAACCTCAAGACTGGACTACTGCAATGCGCTTTACGTGGGGCTACCTTTGAAGACGGTTTGGAAACTGCAGCTCGTGCAAAACGCTGCGGCCCGATTGTTGACTAGGACTAAACAATCTGAACATATAACACCTGTTCTGGCCCGTTTGCACTGGCTGCCTATATGTTTCCGGGCCAGATTCAAAGTGTTGGTTTTGACCTATAAAGCCTTACACGGCGCGGGTCCGGAATACCTGATGGAACGCCTCTCCTGATATGAATCTACCCGTACACTGCGTGCAACATCGAAGGCCCTCCTCCGGGTACTGACTCATAGAGAGGCTCGGAGGATGACGACAAGATCTAGGGCCTTCTCAGTGGTGGCCCCCGAACTATGGAATAGTCTCCTTGATGAGGTGCGTCTGGCGCCAACATTGTTTTCTTTTCGGTGCCAGGTTAAAACTTAACTCTTTTCACAGGCATTTTAATACATTTTAATATATTTTAGTATATTTATAACACTGGTATACTAAATTAATTGTGTAATATGTTTTAGCTTTTGGGTATTTCTGTTATGTGTGTAGTAGTTATTATGTGGTTTTATCATATTGTATTTTTATATTCATGCTGTTCACCGCCCAGAGAGCCGTTGGCTGTAGGCAGTATAGAAACTGAATAAAATAAATAAATAAATAAAAGACAACAAGAGCAGTGGAAGGTAATGTGTGAAGGAGGTTTCAGCTCCCCTCACTCATGCACCACTTTTCAGACAAAAGCTAGACCTCATTCCTGCTGTATCCACAAGTGGACTAGAAACATGGATGCCCCTCCCTCACATCTAAATTTGGCCCTAGGTTTTGTCAGTGTGGAAAACAACAGGGAGGGAGAGAATGGAAAGAGGCAAGAGTAAGAAGGAGTGGAAATGAGTGAGGAGGACGTATCCCCATCATACATTTGACGCACGCAGATGCCCCCAAAGAATCCTGGGATCTGTACTTTGACCCAAACAGAGCTGTAATTGCCAGCACCCAAAACAAACAACATTCCCCACAACTCTTTAGGGGAAGCCATGTGCTTTAAATGTGCTTTAAATGTATGGTATGGATGTGACTAGACTGTTGTTATGCTTTTGCTGGCAGATGAAGACTTAATAATAATAATAATAATAATTTTAATTTATAAGTCGCCTATCTGGCCAATGGCCACTCTAGGCGACATACAACTCAATTAAAATACATCATAATAAATACAGTACAACAATAAAACAGTAAAACAGTGACAGTTCAGAGTAGCAGGCAATTAGTCAAAAAGATTAACCTGTTCTTCTACATAATTTCATTTTAATAGCTGCTGTGGCTCTTTGCTTTCTTTTTTTTGCTTGAAGTGCTAATTAATTTGTTTAAATATACTTTTTATTGATGTCTTAGGATTGTGAGTGGATTTTTTTAAAGCATGGTACACTATTTTTACGTGGTTAGCAGAAAGGTGGTTAATTGCGGGTGGTGGTGTTAAAACAGCTTAAATAAATGATAGGACAAATGGACCACTTGTGGCCAAGAACCACCCTTCCCTCCAGGAGATGCATCCCTTGGCGGGGGACTGATAGGAGATGGTGTCCAACCACATCTGGAAGGTCGCACATTCCCCATCCCTGATCTAACTAGATGTTAGGAGAGATTTGGAGCTACTGCCACTCTGGGAGCTTCTCCTTCTGTTTTCTTTGGTGATTGGTGCTACTCCTTCCTGTTCAGCTTGGTGGGACTTCATTTCTTCTTCGGTCACCGGCTTGCAGTTTAGGGTAGTTCTTAAACTGTCGCTTCCCTTTGGAAGGACCTTAGCTCAGGGATGGAGTGGCCCCAGGTTCAATTTCCAGCATGTCTAAGCAGGGCTGGGAATAATCCTGCCCTGGGGAACTGCTGCCAGTCAGTGAGGGTAACACTGGACCGATAATGATTTATTTTTATTATTTATTGCTTTTATTTATTTATTTGTTATATTTATATACCACCCCATAGCCGAAGCTCTCTGGGCGGTTTACAGCAATTAAGAACAATAAAAACAAATACACAAATTTTAAAACACAAAAAACAATTTAAAAACACAATTTAAAAAAAAGAAAATTAAAAGCAATTTAAAAACACATGCTAAAATGCCTGGGAGAAGAGGAAAGTCTTGACCTGGCGCTGAAAAAATAAAAGTGTTGGCGCCAAGCGCACCTCGTCAGAGAGATCATTCCATAATTTGGGGGGCCACCACTGAGAAGGCCCTCTCCTTTGTTGCCAGACTCCCAGCTTCCCTTGGAGTAGGCACCCGGAGGAAGGCCTTAGATGTTGAGCATAGTGTACAGGTGGGTTCATGTCGGGAGAGGCGGTACATCAGGTATTGTGGTCCTAAGCCGTGTAAGGCTAAAGCCATAGGTTAAAACCAGCACCTTGAATCGAGCTCGGAAACATACAGGCAGCCAATGCAAGCGGGCCAGAATCAGTTTTATGTGTTCGAACCGTCTGGTCCCTGTTACGAATCTGGCCGCTGCATTTTGCTTTTCTTTTTTCAGAAAAGTGACTCAAATAAGGCAGCTTCCTATGTAAAAGCCCCTTTTGCAGTGTGTGTGGGACATCGCTCAGTTGTAGAACAGGTTCTGTCCCCGGCATCTGCAGGGAGGGCTGGGAAGGATACCATCAGAAAACCCTGGAGAGCCACTTCCAGCCAGCAAAGCTAATACTGCGCTAGATGGACCAGTGGTCTGCCTCAGCATTATTAAAGGGATATCGTTCCGTGGCATCTGCTTTGTGTGCAGAAGGTACCAGGTTCAATCTCCAGCATCTCCAGGCAGGGCTGGAAAAGACCCCTAACTGGAACTCTGGATAGCTGCTGCCAGTCAGTGTTGGCAATGGTGAGCCAGATGGAGCTAGTATAAGACTCCCTATGTTCTTCCGTGTGTCCAACCTCTGGTTATAAACAGGAATGCCTGCCAATACTTGTGGCTGGCTTAAAACAGCTCCAGGCTCAGTACACCACCACCACCCTCTCTCTCTCTCTCTCTCTCTCTCTCTCCCTCCCTCTCTCTCTCCCTCCCTCCCTCTCTCTCTCCCTCTCTCTCTCTCCCTCTCTCTCTCCTTCCCTCTCCCTCCCTCCCTCCCTCCCTCCCTTTCTCTCTCTCTCTCTCTAGACCTTGCCTGTTTAGTGGAACAAAACACCACTTTATCTTAATTGAACATTACAGGTGGCAAAAAGGTGACGTCTGGATGCGGAATGCGTCACTTTTTGTATTTGCCCATGCCACACACATAACGGAACGTCATGCTTGCGCAGAGGACTAGCAACCCTGGGAGATGAACTGGCAACATTGGCTCCGGCCACTGATTTGATCCTGCACCAATAAAGAAGTGGCCAAAGGACTCTTTAACCCTTTCCTCCCTCACTGTGAACGTCAATTGAGGCTTTGGCTGAGCTGAGCTGTCTCCCTTACTCAGTTTGGCCAACGGCAGAGCATCAGCTCTGCATGCAGAAGGTCCCAGGTTCAGTCTCTGGCATCTCCAGGTAGGGCTGGGAGAGACTCCTGTCTGAAGCCCTGGAGAGCCTCTACCAGCCAGTGTAGACAATACTGCGCCGGACGGAACAGAGGTCCAACTCAGTATAAGGCAGCTTCCCATGTTCCTATGTTAAGAGTCAGCTTACATCAGGAGTGGGCAACATTTTTTTCCAACAAGGGCTGCATTTCCTTAGAAGTAATATTTTCAGTATAGCTCTGGCAGTGAGAGGGGCCAGAGCCAGCTCACACTGTTATGAATCAGAAGGAAGGGGTAATAGTGTGAAGTGGTGAAAATCTTAAAGGAAAAGAGAGAATTTGGGGTGGTGAGGGCTTAGTTATTTTACCCTTTCCTGCAGGAAATTAGGCCCTGGGGGTGCAGGCTGGCCACTCCTGTTCTGTATGATGTGGTGATGACTATTAGGTTAGATGGCTTTAAAAAGACAGAGGACCAGAAACATTAATTGAGTCAGATAGGCTTAGCAATGGCTATTATCCATGATAGCTAAGTGGAGCTTCCATGTTTAGAGGCAGTGTACCTCTTGAGTACTAAATTCAGGCGGCAAAGGACAGGTGAGTTCTATTCCCTTTGTGCCCTGTTCATCACAGATTTTCTGTAGGTATCTAGTTAGTCACTGTAGGAATCAAGATGTTGGACTGGATGGTTCCTTGGTCTGATTCAGCAGGATTCTTCTTTAGAGGTTTTGAAACAGAAGCTGAATGGCCACCTATCAAGGATGCTGTAGTGTTGAACTTCCCACATCAACAAAGGTCAGGCTCAATTACCTTTTGAGATCCCTTCCAACAATAATTCCACTCTTAGGAACAAAAGTATGAGCTTCCACCAGCTCTCTCATATGAAACCCTCCCCCTCAACAATTCTGAGAACCTATTCCATCATCCATCATTTAGGGAGTTTAGATAGTCGTTAACAAAGAGCAGGACCTTTTTGGTTGGAACCCCTAGGTCATAGAGTCACAGAATCATAGAGTTGGAAGGGGCCTATAAGGCCATGGAGTCCAACCCCCTGCTCAGTGCAGGAATCCAAATTAAAGCATCCCCGACAAATGGCTGTCCAGCTGCCTCTTGAATGCCTCCAGTATCGGAGAGCCCACCACCTCCCTAGGCCATTGGTTCCATTGTCATACTGCTCTAACAGTTAGGATGTTTTTCCTGATGTTCAGTTGAACCTGGCTTCCTGCAACTTGAGCGCATTATTCCATGTCCTGCGCTCTGGGACGATCAACAAGAGATCCTGGCCCTCTGTGTGGCAACCTTTCAAGTACTTGAACAGTGCTATCCTATTTTCCCTCAGTCTTCTCAAGGCTAAACATGCCCAGTTCTTGGTTCTGGCATTCCTTCTCCTTTGAGGTCGTGGTGGTATGCAATCCCCTTCCCCTTTTAGAGAGGAGTAAAGACCTATTCTTTCATTGTGCCTCTTCTGTTTAATATTGTCTGCAGATATTGGAGCACACATGTTGTGCCATGGTCCTCCTGTCTGCTGTTTGCTCCATCTTAATTGCGGAATGTAGCTGTTAATTAATTGTTGTTTTAGCTGCATATTATTTTTAATGGCTGTTGAAGCTGCTTTGGGAATCAGCGTGGTCGACAAAGTAGTTTGCAAATATTGTAAATAAATAGAAACAAAAAATAAAGCATGGGCCTCTCCAGACAAGTTGTGGGTTTTTTTTGGTGGGTGCATTTTGCAACATGTCATTAATGCAGTAATCGTGCATTATTGGGGGATTTATTCTGGCAGAGGATCCCATGTCAGAAACCTCCTCCAAAACTAGAGCGAATTGGACTTCTACCTAACAATGGGTTTCTCTAGACTAGTGGTTTTTTGTGGGTGCATACTCAGGATGTAATCATCCAGAGTCTCGGGTGGTCTTAAACCCTTTACTTTTTTGGGGAGCAGGGTCCCTATGTCTCCAGTGTCCTACGAGGCAATCAGCATGAAAGGGGAATATGCTAGCCACTGAGAAGAGTAGAAGAGTTTTCTAACTTGCTTGTTTCCTGCTGATTGGAGCCAATCAGAGTGAAAGGAGGCAAGTCAGCCACTGAGAAGACTCTTCTCAGTAGCTAACATCCCCCCTTTCATGCTGATTGGCTCCTAGAGACATCTGTTGTTGTGGGGGGAAGGCATTAACAAGGATCTCATGCTCAACCTAGCAGGAAAAGAAAAAAAGGGGGAGGGTGTGTAGCTGTGACTATCATGAAAGGGACCCTGCACTTCTGAATTTGTCGCTACGTGACTGTGCATTCTGCAACATGCCATTGACGCCATAATAATGCATTAGTGGTGGATTCATACAGGACCATTCATACACATCATTCACCTTATTAGTTCTGCAATGCGCCCCCAATGTTGGTGCATTATTGCCTATCTGGAGGGGCACCCTTGCAGTACAGGACAACAAAAGTGGGACAAAAAACAGACTGGAATATTTTATGTTGTATAAAGATAGAAGATTTATTATTTACTTATTTACTTATTATCTTTGTTTATACCCCGCCCTTTTTCCAGTGGAACTCAGGGCGGCTTACAACAAACATAAATACATATGATTAAAACATTCAAAATTCTACATTAAAATAAGATCAAACCATTAGCATGATTAAAACGTTTAACATCCACTTAAAATAAATAAAAACACATTAAAAATAGTGCAATTAAGCAATAAACAATGCAGCAGCCTCTCAGCAAACTGTCCTAACCACCTTTTATTCTAAAAGCCTGTTGGAATAAGAAAGTCTGCCTGCCGACGGAAGGACAATAAAGAGGAGGCCATCCTTGCCTCTTTAGGAAGGGAATTCCAAAGCCTAGGGGCAGCCACCGAAAAGTCCTTCTCTCACGTCCCCACCAATCGTGCTTGTGAGGGCGTTGGGACTGTGAGAAAGGCCTCTCCCGAAGATTTCAGGGCCCGGGCAGGCTCATATAGGGAGATACGGTCTACAAGATAGCCTGGACCTAGGCCGTATAGGGCTTTATAGGTCACAACCAACACTTTGAATTGTGCCCGGAAACAAACTGGCAGCCAGTGGAGCTGTTGTAACGGGGGTTGTAGCCAGCCCCTGATTTCAGCAGAAAGCTACAGGGCATGCACTGATTGGAAACGAAGCAGTATGTCCACCCTGAAACATTTGCAGGCACAAACAATATTTGTCCCTGGGACACTACTGAGCATTGTGAATGCGCAATAAAAAGGATGGCCCTCAGTAAGGTCGCCCTAGGATGTTTGGAGGCAGGGAGGGTGAGAAGGCTTTGAGCCCATCTGCACCCTATTAACCTTAGACCTTACATCCCAGGCTTAGGTCTCCAACCCCTGCTGATTGTTATTGATTATTATTTTTACTGCACTTGTAGGGTGGTGGGTGGTGGGCGCACTGAAAGATAAAGTACCACGCAGACCCCAGACACCCGCCATCCTAATTCACTTTCCAGTTGCAACACAGATTGTGATGATCTGTAGTTGCTGAATATTGTTTGTGGATTGTATTCACTGGAGACAGGGAACTTGTCAGTACATGCATGTGAGTACACACATATTTGGATGGGGCAGAGAGGGAGACTGTGTGTGTGAGAGGGACAGGGAGGCAAAATGTTTGATGTTGGATACGTTTTTTTTATTCTTAAGAGCCCTGCTGGATCCGGCCAGTGGTCCATCTAGTCCAGCGTCCTGTTCCCACAATGGCCAACCAGATGCCCCAATGGGAAGCCTGCAAGCAGGACCCGAGCGCATGCGCACTCTCCCCTCCTGCAGTTTTTAGCAACTGGTATTCAAAAGCATACTGAATTCCTCCATAATGGAGTAGAATGTAGCCATCAGGGTTAGCAGTAGCCAGTAATAGCCTGAATTCGTCTTATCCTTTTTTAAAGCCATCCAAGTTGGTGGACATCACCGCCTCTTGCGGGAACAAATTTCACAGCTTAACTATCAGCTCTGTGTAGAAGTACTGTTCTTTTGTCTGAATCTTCCAGTGTTCAGCTTCATTGGATGTCCCTCAATTTTCATATTATGAGAGAGGGAGGAAATCATCTTCTTATCCACTTTCTCCAAACCACGCATAATTTTATAGTGTGTACATAAGCAGTAGTTCTTGCCAATAGATTACGTGTTGGGCAGGGGGCCCAATCCATATAGGGTGTATCCCCCAAAATCCTGTTGGGACCTCAGTGCTCAGAGCAAACAGCAAGAGCCAGACTTTGTTTTTCCCATCTGATGAAATGTGGCCTAAATGTGCCTCTCTGCAAATAAATTAACCCATGCAAATTCATGGCATGATCCCATGCCCTGAACTTTTTCAGTATCTAGCAAGGTGTTCGCTTCAGTATATTCTAGTTCTGTGCAGAGGGCAACATCAGACTGAAGCCCACAGCCCCTAGCTGGGACACCTGTGTGTTCAAGGGCTGTGTGGATCCCAACAGCATTTCCTTGACAACCTGTGATTAAAGGCCAGCGCTTTTTAAAATTCTAGCTCCAGTCCCTGCTGTCTATCTCCGGCAGCTGAGCCAATATGCGTTTGACAAATACAGGCGCTTCTTGGCTGAGAGATGCATGATCTGAGAAACAGCCCTTAAAGCGAGCGTCATTCACCTCCCTCCATTCTACATACACAACAGATGTTTTTTCGGGAAAGGAAGATATTATTAAGGGCAGCGGAATGTCCAGAGACTTATAAATTGTCTAATGTTATGAGGAGAGCCGGAGAAGCTTTTAAATTGTCCACCAGCAGAAACAACATTGAAGTATTAGACCAGGGCTGGGGAGCCATTTTCAGCTTGAGGGCCGCATTTCTTTCTAGGCAACTTTCTGGGGGCCATGTGCCAGTGGTGGGCGGGGCCAGGAGCAAAAGTGGGTGGAGAAAGAAATTTACTCGCACGTCTCTATCTGGTCTCTATCCAGGCAAGCGGCAAACATTATCAGAGTTCAAGGATGCATTCTAGCCAGCCAAGCACTCAAAGAGGGTGCAGAGCAGGGTCAGCAAGGGATGTGGCCTGTGGAGAAGGGGGGTGGCTGGGGAGGGAGTGTGGCCTGGGGACAGCTGGAGAAGTGTGGTCCCAGACAGAGGGAGTGTGGTCCCAAACAGGGACAGATGGAGAAGCCTGGGGGACCACATTTGGCTCCTGGACCAGAGGTTTTCCCCTCTGACATAGACACTGTAGACAGGCCCAGCTACATCAGTTCATGCTCTCTTTGGGCAACTGGCAAAGGGCCCTGTGCTATCCCACCCCCCATCGAGTGCCTTAGAGCTGCCATTTAAAACTTCCCACAATGCCCTGGAACGATGCCATGCTGGGGGCATTGTGGGAAATTTGAAGTAGTAGCTCCAGCTGTCTGGTGTCTGCCAGGTATTCTCACCAGGGCCCATTGACCTATATGAAGACCCACCAGAGGGGCACTTTGCCTGGAGCTGAACCACACTAAGGGCGTGTCTGGAGTTTTGTACATCGCAGCTTCAGTACAGGTACACTAAATGGGTAGCACAGAGGAAGTTACAGATGGGTTTGCTGTAGGAGACTGAGGCTTGGTCTGGGACAGAATCCTGAGGTGGCGGAAACAGGTTGCACAGCATCAGACTGGCAGGTGAGGCTGAGGGAAATACCTTTTTTGAATGTTCCCTTACAAAAACATCTCCTTGCATGTTTTTGTTGTAGTTTGCTTGTTTGTTTTAAACTAGGACTTTAGGGAGAAAGGTTCTGGCAGAGCATGCTCTCTGTTGCACTAGCTTTCTACTTGCAGAGTTGCTTATGTAGGGAGGCATTCATGAGAGCTTGCATTGGCTGCCTGTATGTTTCCAAGCTCGATTCAAGGTGCTGGTTTTGACCTATAAAGCCTTACACGGCTTGGGACCACAATACCTGATGGACCGCCTCTCCCGATACGAACCCACCCATACACTACGTTCAACATCCAAGGCCCTCCTCCGGGTGCCTACTCCAATGGAAGCTCGGAGGGTGGCAACAAGGGAGAGGGCCTTCTCAGTGGTGGCCCCCAAATTATGGATTGACGTCTCTGACGAGGTGTGCCTGGCGCCAACACTGTTATCTTTTCAGCGCCAGGTCAAGACTTTCCTCTTCTCCCAGGCATTTTAGCATGTGTTTTAAATTGTTTTTATATTGTTTTAAATTTTAAAATTGTGTTTTAAATTGTTTTTAAAATATGTGTTTTAAATTGTATATTTGTTTTAATGTTTTTGGTTGCTGTAAACCGCCCAGAGAGCTTCGGCTATGGGGCGGTATACAAGTGCAATAAATAAATAAATAATAAATCAAGCCTGCTACATGAAGTGGTACAGTCCATTCTGCCACCTCTGAGCTCTGAGGCAATAGGACTCTGGATGCAGCAGAAATGGACTGGTACCACTTCAGAGTGCAGGTATGGAATTGCATGTGCTTTAATGCTCCCCTGTATGCGAGGCTGTATATCTATATATAAATAACTGAGGATCATTTCAAAATTGTATTCCCTCACCCCCCTTGAAGTGGTACTATCCAGAATTCTGTCATCACCATCTCATTCCACTGCTTGCATAAACCTGATCTCATCTCCATCCTGTGTCATAGTGGTAAATGCTGAACTTAGCTCAGGAGCTCATCATGACAATACTCCATAGCCACACCCCTAGGAGAGGCCAGAAATGCAAGCAGCTGTTCTGACCCAAATACACACACACACACATGCACCAAAGAGAGCAGTAATAGGCAATAGCACAATATCTAGTTTATTAGGATCAGCTGATTGTAAAGGATGGTAAAGCGCTGGCATGTTTGAATTTGGCTGGGGAGACGAGTTCTCATCCCTGATTGGTCATGTGGCATGACTACAATCCCATGCATACTTTCCTGTTGGTAAGCCTCGTTGAACCCAGTGGTGCTTATTTCTAACCATTGTAAGACACACTGAGCTTTAACCAAAAAGTCCAGAGCTTGGAAAAGTTACTTTTTTGAACTACAACTCCCATCAGCCCCAGCCAGCGCTGGCTGGGGCTGATGGGAGTTGTAGTTCAAAAAAGTAACTTTTCCAAGCTCTGCCAAAAACAAATATTCAGCCAGCTGAAAGGCTTTGGATTAGAAATGCAAACCTATACAAAGAAGTGTTACCATTTCCATTGCTAGCGTTGTGGAAGGTGTTCAGTTCACATCCTGCTTTTTGACCTCTACAAGCCCTACAAAGTGGCTTTATGTGTCGGTATTTTTTTTTTCTTAGTTAAAACTCTTTACACAGCACCAACTTTAACACACTCGACCCTGAGAGATTTGGAAAGGGTTTGGGGATACATGTGTGCTAAAGAAGTGTTTCCTCAGATCAAGCACTGGCAAATCTTCTTCCTCAGCCCTTTTGTTGCCCTGGACCAGAGTTTACTGACAGTGCCAATAAATCACAACTCTGCATTCACTGCCCGTTCAAGGTTTGCTTGCAGCTAGTTCAAGTTCCATCCAAAAGATTTTCCTGCGTGAGGCAGCAAATCTGTCACAAACGCACTTGCACTCTCTCTCATTAACACATCTTCTTTTGCAGGCCCCTCTTTGTTTCTCTGAGGCTTTTTGCAGAATAACTCCTTGGTGGTTTGGGTGTCATGATTCAGATCTCTCTGGTTGCTTCCAGGAGACCTGTTTATTGAGTGTTTGTCCTGATTTGTTTGCACAAAGTTTGCAGAGAGGTTGTAGGACCTTGCCTGTCGAGAAGTTATACGGTGTTGCACCAAGCGATTGTTATCTCAGTACATTTCCTTGTCACTCTCCAGTGTACTGCAAAAAGTCCAGTTGTTTTTGGAAATGGGTTTGTTGCGTGAGAGCAGCAAATCCACTTCAGTTACACAAGCTGAATTTAGAGCTATCTTGCCACAGAACTCTCGCAAGTGCAGGAGACAAATTTATTAACCCAAGTAGTGTTAATCTTACCATCTTTTGGACAATTAACTTTTTGTCAGAGGATCAAAATTGACATCTGACCTGATTGGCTTCAACAGAAGCCACAGGACCTCTGGGGAAGTGACCATAGCTCAGTGGTAGAACATCATCTGCTTTGCATGCAAACGGTCCCAGGTTCAATCCTCAGCATCTCCAAGTAGAGCTAGGAGAGACTGCCAGTCTGAAACCCTGGGGAGCTGATGCCAGTCAGTGTAGGCAGCACTGAGCCAGATGGACCAATGGTCTGACTCAGTATAAGGCAGCTTCCTGTGTTGTATCGGGGGGACAAACAAGGAATAACCGGCAGCTGTTGCAATTTAATAGATAAAAGAAGCCATTGTATAAGTCATAGAAAAGGAAGCTTGAAACGCATCATCTCCTGCTTCCTCTGACTGCCCTTTTGGCGTGCTCTCTCTTTCTCTCGTTCTATGAAGCAGATACTGGAGAGCAATCATACTGATAATTCATCTGTCGGGGAAAGGGCCATAGCTCAGTAGCAGAATCCCTGCTTTCCATGCAGAAGGGCCCAGGTTCAATCCCCATTAGCTGCAGTTAGAAGGCTCAGGTTGCAGGGAATGGGACATACCCTCTGCCTGAGACACTGGAAAGCTACTTTCCATCAAAGTAGATGGTACTGATCTGGATGGACAGGCGGTTGACCTTGATGGTGGCTGATGCCCATTGTGACTGGTGGGGCAGAATTCAGGGAGCCCAAACAGCAGGTGGAGCCAGAGCCAATGACAGGCAGGGCCAACTAAGGCCACATTCACACCATATACTTATTCTGCTATTAGTCCACTTTAAACAGTCATGGCGTCCCTCAAAGAATCCTGGGAATGGTAGTTTGTGAAGGGTGATGAAAGTTGTTGTTATGTGCCTTCAAGTTGATTTCGACTTATGGTGACCCTATGAATCAGTGACCTCCAATAGCATCTGTCATGAACCACCCTGTTCAGATCTTGTAAGTTCCTTTATGGAATCAATCCATCTCTTGTTTGGCCTTCCTCGTTTTCTACTTCCTTCTGTTTTTCCCAGCATTACTGTCTTTTCCAGTGAATCATGTCTTCTCATGATGTGTCCAAAGTATGATAACCTCAGTTTCATCATTCTAGCTTCTAGTGATAGTTCTGGTTTAATTTGTTCTAACACCCAATTATTTGTCTTTTTCGCAGTCCATGGTATGCGCAAAGCTCTCCCCCAACACCACATTTCAAATGAGTTGATCTTTCTCTTATCCGCTTTTTTCACTGTCCAACTTTCACATCCATACATAGAGATCGGGAATACCATGGTCTGAATGATCCTGACTTGAGTGTTCAGTGATACATCTTTGCATTTGAGGACCTTTTCTACTTCTCTCCTAGCTGCCCTCGCCAGTCCTATCCTTCTTCTGATTTCTTGACTATTGTCTCCATTTTGGGTAATGACTGTGCCGAGGTATTGATAATCCTCGACAAGTTCATAGACCTACAGTTTTCAGAGTTCTATGGGAAGAGGGACTGACTGTTAAACCACTCTGGGAATTGCAGCTCTGTACAGAGAATAGGGTTGGAGACACACTTACTGTTGTGCTGGTTCCAGTGCGTCTCCACCTCTCTTTTCTGAAAATGGGGGCACACAAAGCTTTTTTTAAAAAAAGATGTTTTTAAAGCTTTTTTTTAAAAAAAGATGTTTTTAAAGATGTTTCGTTTTAATATGTTTTTAAGGATGTTTTGTTTGAATATATTTTCAAATCTGTTTTTATGACGTTTTAGAGTGTTTTTAGTGCTTTTGTTTGCCGCCCTGGGCTCCTACTGGGAGGAAGGACGGGATATAAATCTAATAAATAAATAAATAAAATGCTAGTCAGACTCTACCCATTTCTACTGTAAAACCTGGTCAGATCAGGTTGAGGGTTTTTTTTAAAAAAGGAAAAATCCAGCGTGAAATAGTTTTTACAGCTGATTGGCAGATCTACTTGTTCCGCCTCCGGGTATGGCCAGTGGAAACGCTTTGCTGTAGACGACTAGTGTGCTCACAGCCTAGGGGTCTCCTAACAACTCTCAGCACTCTTCACAAACTACCCTTCCCAAGATTCTTTGGGGGAAGCCATGATTGCTTAAAGCAGAATCATAGTGGAATAAATATATGGTGTGAATGTGGCCCAATTCTAGTTTTGTCCCCATCCTCCTTGATGGGGCAACAGTGAGCCTTAGGAAGAGGAGGTTGATAGGTAGTGCTGCCACACCCTGGACTGGTTATCACTAAGAAGTCAGACAGGTGGGGGCTGGGTGAGGGCAGACTGAGGCTGGTGGGTAATGTCCCACTTGTGCTAATGGAGCAGCCTCCATTAGTTGACCAGGTATAAGGTTTCCTATGTTTCCAAGCAGTCCAATGATTTCGTGCCCTCTCTCTTCTCTAGGCATGGAAGAAACGATGGTTTATCCTTCGCAGCGGCCGTATGAGTGGAGACCCAGATGTGCTGGAGTACTACAAGAACGACCATTCCAAGAAGCCGCTGCGTGTGATCAACCTCAACTTCTGCGAGCAGGTGGACGCCGGCTTGACCTTCAACAAGAAGGAGCTGCAGGACAGTTACGTCTTTGACATCAAGACTAGCGAAAGGACGTTCTACCTGGTGGCCGAAACGGAGGAGGACATGAACAAGTGGGTTCGCTGCATTTGCCAGATCTGCGGCTTCAACCAGTCCGAAGAGAACACAGGTATGGCCAAAATGTCACAGCTGGGGTGTGGAATGAAATTTCATGCATCAAAACAGGACTGTCACTTATTTATTTTACGGAAGGTAATGCATCAACCGTTCATGTGAAAAAAAGGTCTGTTACATGCAGAAGGAAGCCAACAAACAAACAAACAAATGCATTTTGGAGTGAAAGCAGATCACATTGGAAAAGTAATAGGTACATTTCTGTGGTCCAAGGCAGCAATTGATTTCAGGTGGTCCATGCAGAACAAAATTACTGGGGGTCTCTTGGCGGACAACTTCATTAGTTGCCTGTTTGTTTCTGGGCCCAGTTTAATGTGCTTGTGTTGGTGTTTAAAGAACTAAATGACATAGGTCCCAAATATCTGAAAGATTATTGCCTTCCATACAGACCTTCTCGAGTATTGAGATCAGCAGAGGGAGGCCTTTTGGTAGTTCCATCACCCTTGGAAGCTCAGGGGGTTGCTGGCCCGAGAGAGGGCCTTCTCTGTGGCAGCCCCTAAGTTGTGGAACTTCCTCCCCACTGAGGTACATCTGGCAACTTTGCTGTACAGCTCTAGGCGAATGCTGAAGACGCACCTCTTTACCCTGGCCTTGGCACCTGAGATGTGTATTTTTAGGACCCACCCTACTTTGTGATTCTGGTTGTTTTTAATTGTTTTTAACACTATATTTTAAAATTATTGTAACCTGCTCTGGGAACTTTGGGTGAAGAGTGGAAATAAATGTTTAATAATAATAATAATAGTAATAATTCTACAAATCAAAGCAAATACTCAAAATTAATTTTATATAACTTTTTTCCTTTCATTGCTGGTATTAACACTAATGCCATAATTGAAAATAATGGGCCCTAGACTAAGGCTGCAATCCAGTACATGTTTACTCAGGCGTAAGCTCCATCTTGTTCAATGGGACTTTTTTGTAGGTGTGTATTGGATCGCAGCCCAAGCTGCTAAGAAGGGTCCCTTTTGAATTCTTTTAGGATAGCTTTTGATGAATTCTTTTTGTGTGCATGGTTTAAATCTGCTGTGAACCACTTGGGATATCTTGAAAGGGGAAAGTAGGTTGTTGTTATTATTATTATTATTATTATTATTATTATTATTATTATTATTATTATTGCAGAGCTGGTATAGCACAGTGGGGAGGAGAGCCTGGCTGGGAGTCCAGAGTCTGTGAGTTCAAATCCCTGCTCATGTCTCCTGGGTGTCAAGGGCCAGCTAAAGATCATCCCCACAGTGAGCGGCTCAGGGTTTACGTGCCCTGCCACCTGTGCAGCCATGGGCAAGCTGCACAGTCCCAAGGAGCCCAGTTGCCCCTCAGCTGGCAGTGGCGGACAAGGAAGGGGCTGGCTTGTGCAGCTGTATCAAGCTGAGCAGGCCCTAGCCAGCTGGGGAGGACTAGCCTCAGAGGGAGGCAATGGGAAACCCCCTCTGCATACCTCTTACCATGAAAACCCTATTCATAGGGTAGCCATAAGTCGGGATCGACTTGAAGGCAGTCCATTTTTTCATTATTATTATTATTATTATTATTAATTACATATACATCCCACTTTTCCTCCAAAGAGCTCAAAGTGGTGAGCGTAGTTCTACCCTCTCCATTTTATCCTCACAACAATCCTTTGAGGTAAGTTAGGCTAAGAGACAGCGACTGTCCCAAGTTGCGAGCTTCGTGGCTGAGTCGGGATTCGAACCCGGTCTCCCAGGTCATAGTCCAACACTCTTACCATGACACCACACTGGCTATCCCCTGTCACGGTCCAGGGGGTGCGGTATGGGGTGAGGGTCCAAGTCCAAGGAGGTATAAGCCTCTGGCCAAAACAGTCACTAACAAGGGCAGGGTGGAAGGTGCACTGCAGTCCAAACACGCGAGGGTCAAGCACAGGGAGGCAGGGAAGTCCAAAAGATGATCCAGAGACAATGTCAGGCACCAGTCCAAGGACAATATCACAGGGTAAAGTCAGCTCAGCCAGGAGGGGCAACAAGGCTCAGGAGCAAGGAGACAGAGACCTGTGTTGTTTCACGCAACTGGAAAAAGGAGACCTGATATATTCCGGCCTCTAATACCAAACCCTAACCACAGCTAGTGCTGGTTTAGGAGTTTCAGAGATTCCTTACTTATAAGGAGACCCCTAACACACAAGGTGTACAACCACTCTGGGTCCATAGACGCATGCTGTGCTGTCACTCTCTGGCCCAGACCAGGGATGTGCTAGAATTCCACCCAATTTGGATTTGATACTGAATTTTCCATTAATTCACTTATTTGCTTTTGTTGCGGATTGGATTTTTATGTAGTAATTTTCTGTGGCTATTTTCGGAAATAGATTGTTTATAAAAAATATCTGTGTCTCAAGTATTGATATTAATAATATTTTATCAAAATTCCCCTTAATTTATTAATATTTCCTTTCAAAATATCAATATTTTTCCAAGTGGGGAAAACGGATCAGTAAAAGCAGCGCCTTGCAGACAAAGAATGGACTCAAATCAATGCCAGCCGGTTAGGTTGACAGAATGCTTTCGAACTGTCACCAGCCAACAGATCACATCCCTAGCCCAGACCTTTTGTCGCTGTTCCTCTCAAGGACAGAGGTGTGGCTCCTCCTTCTCTGACATAGCCAAAGTTTCATCAGCAAGACTTTCCCAGACAGCCCCCCAAGGGGATCCTCAGCTGTGGTTCTAGGGGACTTTTTCTGCTCCCCAAGGTCCGTGACCGTCATTCCCCAAGGACTCTGTGTCTGGTACCGGCTGAGGGTTAGTCATGACACCACTTAGTCGTCATCCCCTGTTGAAATGAAGCCAAAATATGTGCTGCTGTATTTGCCCATATGTATTCTTTTTTCTTTTTCTTTACACACTTCCCCATATGGCAAGAATTACAAGAGCGATGCTGTAGGGTTTGGTTGACTTTGGGTGAGAGAGCTCTGGAGCAAGGGGGATGTTCTTGCAGCTCTCCAGATGTCGTCAGACTGCAAATCTCATCGGCCCCAGCCAGCATGGCCAATGGTGAGCGGTTAGGGGAGATGTAGTCCACCAGCATCTGGAAGGCTAGAGGTTCCCTGCCTGTCAGGCCCAGTATGTGACTCAGGAACCAGACCAACGGCTGTAGTTAATTCGTGTTTTATTAGGGTAATGTCCAAACAAAGACTGCGTTTTCTCATGAAGCAATACAGGGATACAGGTCCTGCGGCATTGGGAGAAAGTTGACAGAGCAAGGGACTTCTTCCCGCCTGTTCTTTAAGAAGGGGCCAAACGGGCGCGCAATCTTTCGCTCCTCCTTAACTGCCCCTCAGGTACTGCCCACCTTCCCCCCCTTCTCTCCTGTCTTTTCAGCTGTCTGCGTGTGCGCGGTGAGGGGGGAAGCATCACCCCCTCCTCTTCTGAAGTTTCCGATTCCAGGATGGGGGATAGGGGAGGGGCTGATGGTAAACTGCCTCCCCGCTTTTCGGCTGTGAGCAGCCCTCCCTCTTTCCCCTCTTGCTCTGAGCCTAAAAGAGGGGGAGGCGTGAGAATGTCCAGGGAGGGCTCAGGCTCCCCGTTGCTAAGCGACCTTATCACTGGCAGTTCCTCTGTTTCGTCTTCGCTCCAAAGGGGGGAAGTTCCTCCCCCTTCCCTCTGCCATCCATCCGAATACTCTTCTCCCAACTCTCCGGGATCCAGCTCCCCGGGATTGGGACCCCAGTTCTGCCTTCCGACACCATCCCCCCTCCCAGGCTGTGCCCCCCTCCCCTTGTCTGGCTTGGGACGGTGGGGAAAACGTTGATGGAAAAGTTTTACCAATTCTGGAGCATGCACATCAGCTGCATCTTCCCATGATCTGTCAGCCACCCCATAGCCTTTCCAGTGAATCAAGTACTGCAGCTTGTGGCGTCTGATCCTGGAATCTAAGATCTCCTCAACTTCAAACTCAAGCTGCTCATTTACCAGGAGTGGAGCTCCGGGAGGTTCCTCCGGCCGTAACTCACTGGGAGGGGCGGCTTTCGTTAAGAGGGATTGATGGAACACAGGATGTATTTTAAACGTGTCAGGCAGCTTCAGTCGGTACGCCACGGGATTGATTTGAGTTTCTATTTCGAAAGGACCCACCCTCTTGTCTTGTAATTTTCTACATTTGCCCGGCATCTGGAGGAAGCGGGTGGACAGCCATACCTGGTCTCCCGGTTGAAGGGGGGGCCCTCCTTCCTGTGCAGGTCAGCAACTCGCTTGTACTCCGTTTTGGCTTTGTTTAACTGCTGTTTCAGTGTCTGTTGCGCCGCTTGCAATTCCTTAAGGAAGTTCTCAGCTGCCGGTACCAGCATTCCTTCTGAGCTGCTTGGAAAGACTTTAGGATGGAATCCATAATTAGCGAAGAACGGGGTTTGTTGAGTGCTGGAGTGCAGAGAATTGTTGTAGGCGAACTCTGCAAAATGCAAATATGATACCCAGTCAGTCTGTTGATAGGACACATAACTTCGTAAATATCTTTCCAAAACGGCGTTCAAGCGTTCCGTCTGCCCATCTGTCTGGGGGTGATGGGTGGAGGAGAGTTTTAATTCTGTCTGCAACTGTTTCCACATTGCTCTCCAAAATTTGGCTGTGAACTGAGTTCCTCGGTCTGAGACTACGCTGTTTGGCAATCCATGCAGCCGGTAGACTTCTTTTATGAATAACTTGGCCGTTTCTTTAGCCTCTAAGGCCCCTGCACAAGGAAGAAAGTGTGCCATTTTGGTAAGTAGATCCACCACTACTAAGATGGCTGTCATTCCTTGGGACTTGGGTAGATCAGTTATAAAATCCATGGAGAGGTCCTTCCAGGGTTCGTGTGGGACAGGCAACGGTTGTAACAGTCCTGCTGGTGTCCCTGTTTGTGTTTTGGTCCGCAGACAGACAGAGCAGGACTTTACATAACTGTCAATATCCCGACGCATTTTAGGCCACCAGAAGTCCTTGGCCACGTTCTGAATGGTCTTGTAAATCCCAAAGTGTCCCGCTGTGATGGAATCATGACACTGGCGTAGGATTCTGAGCCTTAATTCCCCTTCTGGCACATATCTGGTGGTTTTGAACCATAACAGTCCATTTCTCCAGTGAAAGGTTACTTCTGAGTCTTGACCTTGTCCCGTCTCCTGCTGATATTTTAGCATGTCTGCATCTTCTTCTTGTGCCTTTTTGAGTTCCTCTTCCCATGAAGGCTGGCATACTCCCAACGTTAATTTCTCTGGCGGGATTACGTACTGAGGCTGGTCCTCGGATTCACTTTCTTTGTATTGTGGCTGTCTGGATAAGGCATCCGCTCTCTGGTTTTTGGCTTGGGCATGGTAAGTAATCTGGAAGTTAAACCTAGTGAAGAACTGGGACCATCTTATCTGTCTCTGGTTCAGCTTTCTGGCTGTTTGGAGGCTTTCAAGATTCTTGTGGTCGGAGCGCACTTCAATTCGATGAGAGGTCCCCTCTAGGTATTGTCTCCAGTTTTCAAAAGAATCCTTGATGGCCAGCAGCTCCTTCTCCCAAACTGTGTAGTTCTTCTGTGCAGGCTTTAACTTCCGAGAGAAGTACGCACAGGGGTGCAGCTCCTTCCCTTCTTGGTCTAATTGTAGCAGGACCCCCCCGATGGCAAAATCTGAAGCATCTGCTTCCACTACGAAAGGGCGGTTCGGATCAGCAAAGCGCAGAATGGGCTCAGTAGCAAACCTTCTCTTCAGCTCCTCAAAGGCCTCGGTGGCGTTCTCTGTCCATTGAAACTTCTTCTTCCCCCTTAAACAGTCAGTCAGAGGAGCTGTTAAGTTGGAAAACCCTGGAATAAACTTTCTGTAATAATTGGCAAACCCCAAAAACCGTTGTACATCCTTTTTGGTGACAGGTTGGCCCCAGTATAATATGCAGCTTACTTTCCCTGGGTCCATCTCCACGCCTTCTGCTGAGATTCGATATCCAAGGAAGTCTAGAGACTTGAGGTCAAATCCACATTTCTCTAATTTAGCATACAGGTGATTTTCTCTCAGTCTCTTCAACACCGTCTTCACATGCTGGTCGTGGTCTTCCTGGTTCTTTGAGAACACCAGGATATCATCTAAGTAACAGATTACATACGTGTCCAACAAGTCTCTAAACACGTCGTTCATGAATTTTTGAAAAATTCCTGGGCTTCCACAAAGCCCAAACGGCATGACCAGGTATTCATACTGTCCGTAAGCGGTCAAGAATCCTGTTTTCCATTCATCTCCCTCCTTCATTCTGATCAGATTGTACGCTCCTCTCAAATCCGACTTCGTGAAGATTTTTGCAGAGCGCAGTCGGTCCAGCAACTCTGAGATCAGGGGCAGCGGGTAGCTGTTGGGGATGGTGATCTGGTTCAATGTGCGATAGTCGTTACAGGGTCTGAGTTCCCCCCCCTTCTTTTTCACAAACAATAGTGGCGCTCCAGCAGGGGATTGTGAGGGGCGTATGAATCCTCGCCTCAGGTTTTTATCCAGGAATTCCTTCAGGGCCTCCCTCTCATTCTCTGTGAGAGAGTAGATTCTCCCTGATGGGATGCTGGCTCCTGGCACTAGGTCAATCGCACAGTCGTAAGGGCGGTGGGGGGGTAAAGTCTCTGCCTCTTTTTCATCAAACACATCTTTGAATTCTTCATACTTTGGCGGCAGGGTCACTTGCTCGATCTCTTGCACTGCCCCCGCTAAGGTGTTCTTGATTCCTTCAGGTTGACAGTTCTCCTGGCAATACTGTGAGGTGAACCACACCACCGCCTCCTTCCAACTTATTTTGGGTTCATGCTTTGCTAGCCAGGGCATTCCCAGAATCACCTCAAAGTTCGAGAGATCTGACACGTATAGCGAAATGAACTCTTCGTGCCCGGGGATTTGAAGTTTCACTTCCTCCGTGGCTTGTGTCACCCCTCCTGACTTCAGGGGTCTCCCATCGATAGTCTCCACAGCTAGGGGAGCGTCCAGTTTCCACCGGGAAATTCCATGACGCTTGACTAACTTTGCATCAATAAAATTTGTGGAGGCTCCACTGTCAATTAAGGCAGTGGAATTAAACACCACTCCTCTGGAAGTTGTAATCCGAACAGGCAAGACCAACACCCCCTTTGAGGGAGGTTGGATTGTTGGGGGGCCTTTATACAACGCTGCCCCCAGTCCACCGGCCTGCATGTGGACTGGGTGTTCTAGTTTCCCGACGGCTCGGCTTTCCCCCCTTTCAGTCCACAGTCTCTGGCCACATGGCCCGGCTTTGAACAATAAAAGCATAAACGTTCCCGGCGTCGTCTTTCCTTTCCTTCTTCCGACAGTCTTGGCCTAGCCCCTCCCTGTCCCTCAGTTGCATTACCTGCCATCCCTGCAGTGGGAAGGGTCTTGTTGCGGGATGCCGAGGCTGAGTATCTCGGGACCTCCTGCTTCCTTTCCAGGCGCCTTCCTTCCATCCGGTGATCTATCTGTAGGCATAGCCGGATGAGCCCTGGTAGGTCAGCGGGGGGGGGGGTCCTGGCCAACTCATCCAGGATTTCAGCATTTAATCCACTCCGGTACATAAACATCAGGGCGGCGTCATTGTAACCAGTTTCCTGGGACAGAATTTTAAAAGCGTTAGTGTACTCGGAAACAGTCCGTATAGCTTGCTTCAGAGCGCCTAGTTGCCGCACTACTGTTTCAGCCCTTTGCGGGTCTTGAAACATCTCGGTCATCTCCTGTATAAATCCTCTGTACCTTCCTAAGACAGTATCCTTTCTCACGAGATACGGAGTCACCCATTTTGCAGCTTCTCCCTTCAGGAGGCTAATCACGAAAGCTACTTTAGCCCCATCGTCTGGAAATTCCGTGTGCCTGACATCCAGATATAACTCACATTGAGCCACGAAGGTTGCCAACTGATCACTTTGTCCCACGTATTTTGGGGGCAATCCAATGGGAACCTTTACTACGGCAGCTGGAGGGGCTGTTCGCATCTGGTCTATCGTGGCCTTCAAGGTTTGATTATCCGTCTTCAGCGCCTTGACTGCTGCTAGCAGGGCTTGAACATCCGTCTGCAAATCAGCTACCTTAGTCCTCAAGAGTTCCACTTCTTCCGTCTCAGAAGTGGGGTTCGTCCCCCCGCTGCTTCCTTTGACATCTTGTCCCAGTCAAGTGAAGAGAGCGTTGAGGGTGATTTAGGTGGCTCTGTCAAGCTGTCAGGCCCAGGATGTGACTCAGGAACCAGACCAACAGCTGTAGTTAATTCGTGTTTTATTAGGGTAATGTCCAAACAAAGACTGCGTTTTCTCATGAAGCAATACAGGGATACAGGTCCTGCGGCATTGGGAGAAAGTTGACAGAGCAAGGGACTTCTTCCCGCCTGTTCTTTAAGAAGGGGCCAAACGGGCGCGCAATCTTTCGCTCCTCCTTAACTGCCCCTCAGGTACTGCCCGCCTTCCCCCCCTTCTCTCCTATCTTTTCAGCTGTCTGCGTGTGCGCGGTGAGGGGGGAAGCATCACCCCCTCCTCTTCTGAAGTTTCCGATTCCAGGATAGGGAAGGGGCTGATGGTAAACTGCCTCCCCGCTTTTTGGCTGTGAGCAGCCCTCCCTCTTTCCCCTCTTGCTCTGAGCCTGAAAGAGGGGGAGGCGTGAGAATGTCCAGGGAGGGCTCAGGCTCCCCGTCGCTAAGCGACCTTATCACTGGCAGTTCCTCTGTTTCGTCTTCGCTCCAAAGGGGGGAAGTTCCTCCCCCTTCCCTCTGCCATCCATCCGAATACTCTTCTCCCAACTCTCCGGGATCCAGCTCCCCGGGATTGGGACCCCAGCTCTGCCTTCCGACACTGCCCTAGAGGTTCGTGTTGTCTTGCTAATATTTGCTTTATTTACAAAAATGCAAGCATAGCAGAGGGAAACATTCTCCTGTGACCAGATAGCTCAGATGCTTATCCTGCATCACATCACCAGAGGCAGCCAACTTCAGTCAACTCATAGTTCTAAAATTCTCTCTTCCCTCCCCCTTTCTCTCATTCTCCCCAAATTTAAAAATGCAAAACTGGTGCCAAATTGGATACATCTAATTTATAAGAATTCTAGAACTCAGCAAAATTTGGTCAATTTTTGTGAAACTAGAAGGCAATTTAAATCTTTAATAAAAAAGAAAAAACGCCTAGCCTTAAAACAATCCTGGCAAAGCCTCTTGCAAGCTTCCAAACTAAAAAATTCGGCTATTTTTTGGCGGCAATTAGCCGTTCAATGGCCTAAATCATCTTTCCAGTTTGAGTGTACAATCGCCCCAACTGTATGGGAAGATTACTATGGTAATCTGTTCCAAGCGACTAGTTCTGGATTCTCGCAACCATTGCAATTACCATCTGAAATTCCTCTTTGGCCGCCTGTTACAATTGTCGAAGTGATGGAACTTATAGAAGATCTGAAGCCAAATAAGGCCCCTGGTCCGGACAGTATACCTCCGGAAGTCTTTAAGGCCAACGCTGAGTGGTGGGCCCCAATCCTAGCAGTATTGTTTAGCACAATAAACTCTACATTACAAATTCCTGAGGGTTGGGGAACTGCAATTATTGTACCCATTTATAAGAAAGGCTCTACTTTAGATCCGGCAAAATATAGGCCTGTAAGCTTACTTAATATAATAAGTAAATTATACTCAAGTTATCTGTATAAAAAATTATCATATTGGATAAATCAAAATGAAATTTTAGCCCCAGAACAGGCTGGATTTCGTTAAGGGCGTTCAACTCTTGATCACGCCCTCGTTTTGCAACATTTGGTAATTAAGTATGCTTGTAAAAAAAGAGGAGCCTTGTTTGCTGCTTTTATCGACCTTAAATCGGCATTTGACCTGATATCGAGAACAAGATTATGGTCCAAGCTATTAGACCTGGACATAGATAGGCGCCTATTGATATTAATACAGGGTCTTTATGATGATACGTACCTACAAATTCGTTGTAATAACAAGGGGCACCTAACAAATCCAATTCCTACCTTTAAAGGGGTAAAGCAGGGATGTATATTGGCACCCCTACTGTTTAATATTTATATTAATGCAGTGGTGGAAAACCTTGCTTTTATTCCCTCTCATCCTCCGAATTTAGTGGGCTCACCGAGATTCTGCCTCTTATATGCGGATGACATAGTATTGTTATCCCAATCTCCGATTGGTTTGAAAAGACTTTTGAGGGCTTTTGCTTCTTTTTGCTTGAAAAAAGAACTTATTATAAACTATGAGAAAACGAAAGTCCTAATTTTCACAAGGAGAAAAATAAATCACGTATGGAGAATTAATAACTATTGTATAGACCAAGTTAAATCCTTCAGATATTTAGGAATTGTTCTTTAATCAACAGGCTCATTGCAATTGCATCTTAAATACTCTATGCTAAATGCCAAGCGTACAACTAAGGCTCTATTATCATTCTTTTATAATAAGGGTGGACAACTTGTTCCACCCATTATAAAAATATTTGTAGCAAAAGTTGTCCCTCAATTACTTTATGGCTCACAAATAACTACAAGTGAGAACATTGTAGTTTTAGAATCTATCCAAAACTCATTTCTCAGAGCTATTCTTGGAGTACCTACATGTGTGCCTAGTTTTATACTGAGGTTGGAAGTTGGTTTACAATCCATTGAATCCCTTGTTTGGAAAATGAAACTATTGTTCTGGCTCAAATTGCTATTCAATCCGATTGGTCTGGCCCCGCAAGTCTTATTGGATTCTTTTGGTTCCCCTTGGGTTAAAACTGTCCTCGCTAAAATATCTAATTTGGGATTTTCCCTTCCCAATATTTTACAGATGGGTTTTAATTTGGCTAGCGCAACGATTAAAAAGCGTCTTAGTGATATTGATTTTCAAGAGCATTTAATGCAAATTAGGAATCAAAGACATAACCCTAAATTTTGCACTTTAATGTCTTATTTATCGGCTTTGGACTTACCCAATTATAGGAGAGCTTTTACATTAATTAGACTAAATATACTCCCCTCTGCTCTCCTTGAGGGCAGGTATAATAAAATACCTTACTTAAAAAGGCTATGTCCTTGTGGATACGACGAGATAGAAACTAGCGAGCATGTGCTTCTTCGTTGCTCCTTTTATCAAGACTTAAGACAACAACTAATCGTGCCCATTTTAAAGTCATTACCCGGTAGATCAGAAAGATTTTATGTGGATTATTTACTTGGGGATTGTTCTCCCCAAGTTACTCTTGTAGTTGCCAAATACACAGTTGCTGCAATCCGTTGGAGAAAAATATGTATCCCTGATTGTTAAATGTGTGCCTTTTAATTTTTAAATTTTTAAAAAACTTTTATACCTCTTCGTGAATTAATCTTTTGAAATTGTTGTTAATATTTTATTGTATCTGGTTTTTGACTGTAATAAAGTGATTGATTGATTGGATACAGGAATACCCCGCATTAACGTATGCAATGGGTCCAGAGTGAGTATGTAAACCGAAAATGTACTTAAAGTGAAGCACTACCTTTTTTCACTTGCGCCGCCACTGTGCCACCTCTCCTTCATGCGGAGCCTCAAAGCCCCACGCTAAAGCCTCTGCTGCTGCGCTGCCGCACCTCTCAGCTGATTCGCAGTGGCGCGGTCACGTCTCTTTCCACCCCCCACCGAAAGAACAGGCCACAACCAAAGGTTAAGTGTCCATTCTTGCGAAGCGAAGTACGTGAACAGGAATGGTGCTACTGTAAGTATGTCTGTACTCACAAGTGTCCGTAAAGTGAAGGTCCGTATAGTGGGGTATTCCTGTATTTACTGTGTAATAGCTGTGGTTTACTCATTCATTTTTTTCAAGGCATCTGCATGACTTTGTGAACTAAGCATTCCCCTCCTGAGTTTTCACAGTTCATCTTCCTTCCTTCCTTCCTTCCTTTGGAGCCCAGAATATCCAACATGTTTAAAAACTCAATGGAATACATACACAATTCCTCAGGTGTAGATGACCTATCACACCACTATTCTGGCTACTTCTGTTATCTACAGAATGCTGTAGCCCATTTCCTTTGTATGGTCAGTTTCTCTTCTCTAGAAACGAGCTATCACTTTAACCCTTCCTTTTCCAAGTAGCATTGCCTTAATATCAAGGTTTCTCTCTTCCTCTCCCCCACCCGCAAATTGCAGCAGGGGGCAATTATGAAAACTGCCCTTGGGGGTGGGAGAAGGGGGAATGCCCACAGCGCCAAAGCATTAGAAGTCTGGAAGCAGAGTTGCTCTTCCAGTTTAAAACAGAACAGCAGGGATTCGGTGCTGCTAAATCATCCATCCCTGTCTCTCTGCTGGTCCCTGTCACTCTGAGGGATGTCACCTTCCCAGACTCCGATGGGCATTTACATTCCAAGGGCTAGAAAGAGATTCCAGGCTATCAAGAGAACATTCCTAGTCATTCACACCCTTTTGTTAAAACTCTCTGGCTGCGGATCAGGTGGCCATTTGCAGCTGCCAAGGTGGTCAAACTCCCTTTTACCCTATCTAGGTTTAAAATAACTTCAGCAGTAGTATAGTGGCAAATTCAGAAGTGCAGGATCCTTTCATGTTAGTCCCAGCCATACCCCCTCCCCCTTTTTTTTCTGGGGGGTTGAGAATGAGATCCTTGGTAATGCCTTCTCCCACACAACAGACATCCCCAGGAGCCAATAAGTAGGAAAGAGGAGAGTGTTAGCTACTGAAAAGAGTCTTCTGTGACTGACTCGCCTCCTTTCACTTTGATTGGCTCCAGGAAAGGAGAAGGAAGCATGTTAGAAGACTCTTCTCAGTGGCTAAAACACTCCCCTTTTAGGCTGATTGGCTTGTAGGATGCTGAAGCCATAGGAACCCTGCTGGGACTTTGCTCCCAAAAAAGTAAGGAGTCGAAGACCCCCTGAGAGCCTGGACGACTACAGCCCTGATCTTCAGACCCCGCCTTTTAACTTGGTAAAAGTTCTATTCACTGATGGCGCTGTATAAATATTAATAATTTTATTTATTTGTTTACTACCTACATGCCAAAATGGTTTCAAAGCGGTTTACAACATAAAATCAATTATAAAATACATGGTTGTTGTTGTTATGTGCCTTCAAGTCGATTACGACTTATGGCGACCCTATGCATCAGCGACCTTCAAGAGCATCTGTCATGAACCACCCTGTTCAGATCTTGTAAGTTCAGGTCTGTGGCTTCCTTATGGATTCAATCCATCTCTTGTTTGGCCTTCGTCTTTTTCTACTCCCTTCTGTTTTTCCCAGCATTGTTGTCTTTTATGGTGAATCAGGTCTTCTTGTGATGTGTTCAAAGTATGATAATCTCAGTTTCATCATTTTAGCTTCTAGTGATAGTTCTGGTTTAATTTGTTCTAACACCCAATTATTTGTCTTTTTCGCAGTCCATGGTATGCGCAAAGCTCTCCTCCAACACCACATTTCAAATGAGTTGATTTTTCTCTTAACCGCTTTATATGCTGTCCAACTTTCACATCTATACATAGAGATCGGGAATACTATGGTCTGAATGATCCTGACTTTGGTGTTCAGTGATACATCTTTGCATTGAGGACCTTTTCTAGTTCTCTCACAGCTGCCCTCTCCAGTCCTAGCCTTCTTCTGATTTCTTGACTATTGTCTCCATTTTGGTTAATGACTGTGCCGAGGTATTGATAATCCTTGGCAAATTCAATGTCCTTGTTGTCAACTTTAAAGTTACATAATTTTTCTGTTGTCATTACTTTCATCTTTTTGACATTCAGCTGTAGTCCTGCTTTTGTGCTTTCCTCTTTAACTTTGAACAGCATTTGTTTCAAATCAATACTGGTTTCTGCTAGTAGTATGGTATCGTCTGCATATCTTAAATTATTGATATTTCTCCCTCCAATTTTCACACCATCAAATACATAACATAGTTAAAATGCCAAATTACAGTTCAATTCAAACATTGAAACATTGATTAAAATATGCAGTAAAACAAACCAGTTAAAATGTGATAAGTAAAACAGGTAAAACAATCAATCTAACCAGTTAACAACAACCAAAAGTTCAAGTGGAGAGGAATGGACGCCTAAACCCGTGTGTCTTCAGGAGCCAGAAGGATGCCAATACAAATGGAGCCTGTCATATTTCAACAATGAGGACATTCCACAACACTGGTGGCACCAGTGGAAAAGCCCACCTCTGTGTTACCACAAGCGCGACAATCATCTTACCATCTAGTTCCTATATATTAGAGTCTTGGAGAGGGATTTTTTTTTTTGCAAGGGCAGGGGATTGGATAGGCATAATTGATGTGTTGTAAATCAGATGCCACCTTACTAAGGGATCTAAGTGGTTTGGCTTTTCTGAGAGCAGAGCGGATACATTTTACAGGACCTCTGTTTGATCTCAACACTTATCAGGGACAGAACTAGATTCCAGTTTTGCATTTCCATTAGCAAAACAACCCTTCCAGCCCTGAGTTCTGCAGAATCAATACAGGACTTCCAAGTGCAATAGGAGTCTGGCTATCGTCATCAGAAGCACCATGGAATTCAAGCTACGAACAGACGTGTCCCAGAGGGAGAAGAGGAATTGTTTGAAGTGGAAAGCCTCCAAGAGTTGGCCCCCTGAAGGAGCCCTCTCTTCCCCACCCACCTGCCTCTCTGGCCAAGTGACCTCAGCATTGGAGGAGAGGACAGGGCTGCTTGCAAGATGAACTCGCGCCTGCTTAGCACTCTAGGAAATGAAGCCATTCACCTGCCAAGCCCGATATCTTCTGACCCAGCCTAAGAAAAAGCTGTGCTGCTTACCAGCAGCAAACTCAGCAGATGTGTCTGGATGCATGAGGAAGGAGAGGTGTCTCGATGTGGAAATGGGTCGCTCCTGAGCAGTTTTATGTACAGAAAGGACCGAGACTTGAGCCTACAAAGGACATTTTTCTTTTTGGAGATATAGGCCTGGGATGCGTTGGATGTAGGGGCCCTCTCAATCTTCATTGTTTTCAGCAAGACTGATGAACCTCTGGCCTTTCTCCTGCTTTTCCCTTTTTTGCAGCTTTGGTTTGTCACTATTTCTGTTATACCAGGGGTATATCCCAGTGTTCCTCAAATACAATCATGGGGAACCCCAGGCCCCCTATCTCAGGCCCTTGGGATTCTTCCCAGACCCCATCCCTTCCGTTGCATCCTCTCCCTAGGCCACACCTCTCCCTTGCTCTGCTCCGCACCCTCCTTGAGTGTTTTTGCCTGGCTGGAATGTGTGCCTGAATTCTGATAATGTCTTTTACTTGCCTTGATAGAGGAGAGAGAAAATGGAAATGGACTGCCTTCAAGTCGATCCCGACTTATGGCAACCCTATGAATAGGGTTTTCATGGTAAGCAGTATTCAGAGGAGGTTTACCATTGCCTTTCTCTGAGGCTGAGAGGCAGTGACTGGCCCAAGGTCACCCAGTGAGCTTCATGGCTGTGTGGGGACTCAAACCCTGGTCTCCCAGGTCATAGTCCAACACCTTAACCACTACACCATACTGGCTCTCCAGACGAGTGTAAAACTAGCTTACTGTGCAAAGGTAAACTTTACATTCATTGCTCCGCCCAGTTTTGCCTCTGGGCCTGCCCACCACTAACATTTGGCCCCTGGAAGGTTACCCAGATTGGAATGTGGCCCTCGGGCTGAAAATGGTCCCCCACCCTTGCTTTATGCCTATTCTTTGTGCTCACACAGACACCTTTCTTTTTGTACAAAGCAGCTGACAAATGCAATAAATAATAGTAACAATCACTGTTGAAGGCAGGGATAGAATACCCTGTCAATTTTTGATTCTCTCAGTTTCTCATTTTTCCAATCTTAAATTCAGTTCTCCACATTTCTGCAGCAATTTGTGATTTTTTTTAAAAAAAATCCTCAAGAAATCTGCTTTTGAATGGGAATTTGGTCCAAATAAAAACATTTTTGTATGCAGTTTTGACTAATGTAAACATTTTTGCAAACTTATTTCTCCTAACATTATGCATTTTATCTGTTATTTTCACTCTTTACCCTGGCCTTCAACACCTGAGATGTATGTTTTCAGGACTCACCCTGCTCCTGTGAATGTGTTTTAATGGTTTTTAATACTGTATATTAAATTTCTGTAACCCACCCTGGTACCTAATGGTGAAAGGCGGGCAATTATTTTTATTATTTCATTTTATGCACTCTTTCCTTTAATCCATGCATTTTTGTAAATCTTAGTTGGCTAGAGAAGTGCATCACAAAATCCATGTAAGTGCAAATGTTGAAGGATGGCTGTGCTTTGGTTCCCTTACTGTTTCAGGAAGTTCAATGCAAACTGAATTGAGTTGCTGCCCCATCCCTAGTGCACACTAATGGCAGTGGTGTTCCTAAGCTTGGCAACTGTCATAATGAGGCAGGGCAGAGCCGGTGCCGGATCCGCCGGATCCAAATTCAGTCCAAGTCTGCTGCAGCAAAACTCCTGCAGGGACTGCAGATGTGGCAGAGAATCCACCACTCCGCACCTCCTGTAGGGTTTCTCCTTTACTGTATTTTTATGTTTGTTTGTTTATTTATTTTATTTATACCCCACCCTTCCTTCCAGCAGGAGCCCAGGGCCGCAAACAGAAACACTAAAAACACTTTAAAACATCATAACAAGACCTTAAAATACATTAAAACAAAACAGCGTTAAAAACATTAAAGAAAAAACTTCAAAAACATCTTTTAAAAGAAAAGGGTTAAACATGTATTAAAAGACATATTAAAAGCAATTCTAACACAGACGTTTATATTGTTGTTTGCTGCCTTGGGTGGTCTTGGTCCAGAAAGACAGTTTATAAATATTTTAAAATAAATAAATAAAGGGTCCTTCACACAATGCAGAACTCTAATTTTTGGAATTCGCTGCAGCAAGTTGTGCTTTTTAACAGCAGATTGGACCAATTAATGGAGACTAGGCTTATCAATGCTTCTTAGTACATAGGAACATAAAATACTGCCTTATTCCAAGTCAGAACATTGGTTCATCCACTGCAGTACTGTCTACACTGACTGGCAGCAGCTCTCCAGAGTTTCAGACCAGGTTATCTGTCAGTCCTACCTGGAGATGCCGGGGATTGAACCTGGGACCTTCTGCATGCAAGGCAGCTGCTCTACCACTGAGCTACAGGTAAAAATGACAGAACGGCTACGTGGCATCTCCAGGTTCAGAGGTCATATGCCACCGAATACCAGATGCTGGGATGGAGGAAAAGTAGACGAGGGTTATCTCATGCCCTGCGTGTGGGTTTCCTAGAGGCATCTGGCTGGCCAGTTTATTTTTTATTTATTTATTATTTTATTTATATCCCGCCCTTCCTCCCAGCAGCAGCCCAGGGCGGCAAACAGAAACGCTAAAAACACTTTAAAACATCATAAAAACAGACCTTAAAATACATTAAAACAAAACAACGTTAAAAACATTGTTTTTTAAAAAAAGCTTTAACAAAATCTTTTTTAAAAGAGTTAAAGTTTGGGAAGCCATGTGCTGGTCCAGGCAGATCTTTGGTCTGATGCAGCAGGGCACTTCTGGCTCTTGTTATCCGCAGGTTTGGTATTGCGCTAGAGTGGCACGGTCATTTTTTGGGCTTGGTTTCCAGCATTCTTGCCAAAACACTGGCCGTCGCTGCTGCAGAAATACCAGTCCATTGTTAGGCATCGCACTGTCTTCCGTGCCCGAGTGGGCAAGTGTCCAGCTCTCAGCTGGGAACTGAAGGTTCTCAACTGTTTTGCTAAAACATACCTCATGTGCCATTAGCACTCTCTCTCTCTCTCTCTCTCTCTCTCTCTCTCTCTCTCTCTCTCTTTCTTTCCCTCTCTTTCTCTGTGTTTCTGTGTCTTTCTTGGATCTGATGAGGAATCCAGCCCAACCCATTCTGAGCTATGTTTAAAATAAATAGCACTCAGTACAAGTGCAGACTTTCCATAAGCATCTGGTCAGCCACTATGAGAACAGAATGCTGGACTAGATGGGCCTTTGGGCTGATCCAGCAAGGCTCTTTTGTTCCTAAGTGGATTGTTCAGATTTCTGAAGCAGAAATGTCCTTTGAATGAAAGCATGGACTCGGAAATGTATTTTGTTTTAGCACTGTGTGTTGCCACAGTTACAAGCCCACCAGCACAACCTGAGTGTAACTCCCCTGTGAGGGAAGGTTACAACATTTGGGCTTTTTAGTTGAGAGAAAAGGTGAGTAAGAGGTGACATGAAAGGTGTGGAGAAAGTGAAAAAAAATTATCCTGCTGTCATAACACTAGAACTCGTGGACATTTAATAAAGCTAAATGTTGGAAGATTCAGGACAGATAAAAGAAAGAACTTCTTCATGGAGTACATAGTTAAACTATTGAATCTGCTCCCACAAGAGGCAGTGATGGCCAGGGGTGTAGTCATCCAGGGTCTCAGGGGGTCTTAGACCCCTGACTTTTTTGGGAGCAGGGTCTCTATGTCTCTAGCATTGTATGAGCCAATTACCATGAAAGGGGAGGGTGTTAGCCGCTAGGAAGAGTCTTCTAACATGCTTCCTTGTCCTTTTCCTGCTGTTTGGAGCCAATCAGAGTGAAAGAAGGTAAGTCTGAGAAGACTCTTCTCAGTGGCTAACACTTTCCCCTTTCATGCTCATTAGCTCCTAGGGATGTCTGTTGTTGTGGGAGAAGGCATTAACAAGGATCTCATTTTCCGCTAGGCAGCAAAAAAGGAGAAGGGGGCGTGGCTGTGACTAACATGAAAGGACCCTGCGCTTCTGAATTTGCCACTATACTGCTTGTGATGGCCACCGACTTAGATGGGTTTAAAAGAGGATTAGACAAAGTCATGGAGAATAAGGCTATCAGTGGCTGCTAGCCATGATGGCTGTGTTTTACCTCTACTGCTGGAGGCTGTATGCCTTTGAATATCAGTTGCTAGAACCTGCAGGAGGGGAGGCTGCTGTTGTGCTCAGGTCCTGCTTGTGGGCTTCCCATAGGCATCTAGTCGGCCACTGTGAGAACAGGCTGCTGGACTAGATGGTCTGCTGGCCTGATCCAGCAAGTTGTTCTTATTTTAACTTGATAGTGTTAGAGAGGACTTGGTCAATTCCTTATTGTCACCTGATCTGTACTGAAAGCTACAGTAATTTCTCTGGACGTCTGCAACGGTGGCACTGCATCACAGAATTTATTTTATTTATGCATTATATTTAAAGCGTGTATCCCATCTTTCCTCCTCTATTTAAAAAACAAACAAGCAAACCTCACGGCAGTTTACAAACAAATTAAATCAAGCCAAACAGCAGTCCCAAAATCAACAAAACAAATTATATGCAGCAGTCTCAGCTGATTGCAGTGCGAGTTGTCAGGGCAAGGTGTTGCTGTATGGCAGAAATTGACAATTTGTTCATCCCTACTTGAGACTTGTTCAGTGACATAGGACCACCAGAAGCCTTATACATGGTTGGACTGTTTGTCCATCCACCCCAGTATTGATGACTCTGGCAGCGGCTCTCGAGACTGCAACAGAATAACCTGCCTCCGGGAGAGGGTGCCCGCTGCATCTCAGCATGAGCTGGGAGCTCTGGGCCCACCGAGCTGCTCTCAGATTAGTGACTTGCACTGAAACAAAGGGGGTAGGTTCATAGAGTTATAGAACTGGACAGTGCCTTAGAGGTCATCTCTCCAAATCCCCTGCTTCATGCAGGATCTATAGTGCAGGGATCTTGCCCCTCTGGCATCCCTGTCAAAGGGCTGTCCAGACTCCACATCAATACGTCCAGTGAAGGAGAGTCCACTGCCTCCTGAAGCAGCAGCTCTTCTTAGCCGAAATCGGCTTCACCAGTGATCCTTGGCCTGACCTCTGGAGAAACAGAGAACAAGTTTGTTCCATCTTCTGCATGGGACCCCTACAGATATTTCAAGGGTTCCTCAGAGGACAGATAATTTCTACCCTAGATATGATGTTAAGGATATTACTAGTTTGGGATATTATTCGGATATTACTGGGTAGGGCAGCTATGAGAGAACTAGAAAAGGTCCTCAAATGCAAAGATGTATCACTGGACACCGAAGTCAGGCTCATTCAGACCATGTTATTCCCAGTCTCTATGTATGGATGTGAAAGTTAGACAGTGAAAAAAGCAGATAAGAGAAAAATCAACTCATTTGAAATGTGGTGTTGGAGGAGAGCTTTGTGCATACCATGGACTGCGAAAAAGACAAATAATTGGGTGTTAGAACAAATTCAACCAGAACTGTCACTAGAAGCTAAAATGAGGAAACAGGTTATCCTACTTTGGACACATCATCAGAAGACATGATTCACTAGAAAAGACAATAATGCTGGGAATGAATGAATGAATGAATGAATGAACCTTTATTGCTCAAAGCTATTAGCCACCGCAAGAAATTAAAAATACATGAAATACATAAAATATTACAGGATATACTAAAAACGTCCAAAAATAAATATATACATTCATACATAAGAACCTACATTAGTAGACATATGCATGTAAATTTAAAATCAGCGAAAACAATATCAAGCCGACTCTAATTGTTTTACGCGGTTAGCCCTGATCTTCCCAGCTGCCAAAGCAAAGTTGGCGACCCGAAATGTTATATGAACATCCGTACTGGCCAGAAGAATGGATATTTGTTCCGGCATAGGCCTATCCGACATAGGGTGGATTATGGGAAATAAAATTTTAGACCTGGGATCTTTGTAAAGAGGGCATCTCAGAAGGTAGTGGGCCACATCCTCCACCTCTCCCAAATGGCATATACAAACTCGAGAGTGGGGGGAAATGTTAGCATAACGACCTTCAAGGATAGCCGAAGGCATGGTTTGGAGACGTAAGGCAGTAAAAGACCTCCTCAACGATGGAGCAGAAAGGAAGGAAAAATATGGCTCCATGCTAAATGTCGTCTTGTACCAAGGATACCATAAGGAGAAGGACGATTGGGAAGCTGAATAAAGCGTCCATCTTTGAGCATATAAAAAGATCCTGCCCTTCAGCAGTTTTTTTGCCCTCAAAGAAGGGTGCGAAGGTAAAAGGGCAATGGAGATCCCGTAAGCGGCCAATTTAGTTTTGGTTCGTTTTAACCAAGTAGAGTGATAAGATGATTGGAGTTGTTCGAAAAAACACTTTTTAGGTAAACAGGAATCATCCATGCCAGCAAATAATGCTGGGAAAAACAAGGGGGTAGAAAAAGAGGAAGGCCAAAGAAGAGATGGATTGATTCCATAAAGGAAGCCGCAGACCTGAACTTACAAGATCTGAACAGGGGGGTTCACGACAGATGCTATTGGAGGTCACTGATTCATAGGGTCGCCGTAAGTCATAATCGACTTGAAGGCACATAACAACAACAACAGTTTGG
The DNA here is from genome assembly GCF_030035675.1 of Rhineura floridana. Classification (NCBI taxonomy): domain Eukaryota; kingdom Metazoa; phylum Chordata; class Lepidosauria; order Squamata; family Rhineuridae; genus Rhineura; species Rhineura floridana. The sequence continues at coordinate 179,441,455 of NC_084484.1, forward strand.
GGTAAATAGATTACAGCAGGGGGACAGTCCACATCAGGACCACACAATGTGGGGGGTAGCATTTAAACATTTGCCTCTACCACAGTCCCAGTCCAGATTCCTCTTCCCGTACACCCATGGCTTATATTTGCCCTGGAAGGGATGTTCCTATTCCCTGGGAAGAAGGTTTGACTGTTAAAGCTCTCTGGGAATTGTGGCTCTGTGAGGGGAAGTGGGATCTCCTAACAACTCACAGCATCCTTAACAAATGACAGTTCCCAGGATTCTTTTGGGGAAGCCACGACTGTCTAAAGTGGGATTATGCAGCTTTAAATGGGCAGCACAGTTGAGGCCAATATATTCCCCTTTGAAAAAAATGTGTTTCTATACCCAGCCCGAAAAGCACAGATGGCCCTCACATAATGCCTCCCTCCGGTGAAGGTTTGCTTCTTACCCTCCGCACAGAACATATTTGGAAAGGGGGGGGGAGAGGCAGGGAATGATGGGTATGTTTCGGAAAGAGAATGGAGTGAAGGGGGAGTGTCTGAGTCACACACTGTTCTGTCACCATGGCACAAAGAACTTAGTGTGAACACAACGGCCTTTGGAAGCAAAGTTCAGAGCAATCCCACCAAAGCACTGTGTGTGCTCACAATGATCCTCTGGTGGTAACAAAAGTTAACCTTTAACTCCTCAAGACTCCTGCTGCTTTTTCTGGGAAAGAATGATGGGCAGTGGGCGGTGGGTCTAGGCCTTAATTTGAGGCAGGACTTACCCAGTAGTGTAGTGGCAAATTCAGAAGTCCAGGGCCCCTTCCTTACTTGACCTGTTGCCTTGCGACACTACTAACAACAGACATCCCTACGAGCCAGTCGGTGTGAAAGGGTAGACTGTGTTAGCTACTGAGAAGAGTCTTCTCAGTGGCTGACTCATCTCCTTTCATTCTGATTGGCTCCAATCAGTATCTAAGGACAAGGACTCTTCTCAGTGGCTAACACGCTCCCTTGTCATGATGATTGACTCCTACATAGGGACCTGGCTGGGACCCTGCTCCCAAAAAAGTAACAGGTTTACACCCACTGCAAACCTGGACGACCACACTCCTGGGTTTATCAAAACCTCTTCTAAGTGCTGGTTACAGTGAGGAAGAGTAAGGATCTTGAGATCAGGGCTGCTTGCATAGGTGAATGCTTCTGCTCTGATTCTTATGAGGGGAAGGAACATTGTTCAGTGTCAGAGCATCTCTGCTTTGTGTGCAGAAGATCCCACGTTCGATCCCTGGCATCTCCAAGGATACAGCTCCTGTCGGAAATCTCGGAGAGCTGTTGCCAGTCAGTGAAGACAATACTGAGCTAGATGGACCAATGGTCTGACTTGATACAAGGCAGCTTCCTATAGAATTGTAGAGTTGGGAGGGGCCTATAAGTGGAGGAATCCAAATTAAAGCATACCCGACAGGTGGCTGTGCAGCAGCCTCTGGAATGCCTCCAGTATTGGAGAGCCCACCACCTCCCTAGGTCATTGGTGACATTGTCATAGAGCTCTAACAGTCACAAGGTTTTTCCTGATGTTCAGCCAAAATCTGGCTTCCTGTCACTTGAGCCCATCATTCCGTGTCCTGCACTCTGGGATGATCGGGAAGAGATCCTGGCCCTCCTCTGTGTGACAACCTTTCATGTACTTGAAGAGTGCTATCCTATCTCCCCTCAGCCTTCTCTTCTCCAGGCTAAACATGCTTGGTTCTTTCAGTCTCTCCTCCTGGGGCTTTGTTTCCAGTCTTCTGATCATCCTTGTTGCCCTCATCTGAACCTGTTCCAGTTTGTCTGATCATTCTTAAAGTGTGATGTCCAGAACTGGACACAGTACTCAAGATGAGGCCTAACAAATGCCAAATAGAGGGGAACCGATGCTTCACGTGATTTGGAAACTATATGTCTGATAATGCAGCCTAAAATAGCCTTGCCATTTTTGCAGCCACGTCACACTGTTGGCTCATATTCATGTGATCAACAACAGTTCCAAGATCCTTCTCGCATGTAGTATTGCTGAGCCAAGTCTTCCTGTGGTGGGAATTCTTAATTCATTAACAATGAATTAATGCAGAGTACTGACTGCACATCCTAAATTGGTTTTATATTACAAATAGTTGTTGGAAGTGCAAAAGCTGCCTGCAAGTAGGGATTAAAGGATCTGTCAGTTTTGGTCCTCTCATTTTCTCATTTTTCCAGTCATAAATTCAGTTCATTTTTGCAGTAAATTGCAAAATTTTAAACAAAAATCCTAATGAAAATTCTTCAGCACTTTAGAGCAAATTTCTAATTAAAGATTTTTGTTTGTAGTTCTGACTAATGCAAACATTTTTGGAAGCAGTTTATCCTAACGCAATGTATTCTGTATGTTCCTTTCACTATTTTTATGCACACTTTCCCCTAATATATACGTTCTTGTAACCATCATTTAGTTGAAGAACTGCATTGCAAAATTCAGATGAGTGCAAAATTTCAAAAGATGGCTGTGTTTCGATTCTCATAGCATTTCAGAGTATGCTGATTTGGTAGATTCGGCTTTAAATATGGACTGAATCGACTTTCTCCCCCAATTTTTACCTTCAGGCTATCAAGAGCTCTGAGCTGCGATGGCTTCTCTGGGATTTATTTGCAATGGCTGTTTCCCTGTGAATGACACCCGACAGGCAGGAAAATGGTACCAGCTGCAGCAGACCCCTTCAAGTGCTTCCTGGCCGTTGTGCACTGCACACTCCCATTTCCTCTCCTGCTGTCTGTGCGATCGGCGCATTGTGTCTGGGGTGGTGGGGGAAGAGAGACCATGAGCAGATTAAGAATGACTTTGGGATTGCTTGCTTGCAAACGCAGGGCAGGAAGCTCCAGGCTTGTGTGCCTCCATGGCACGGAGCAGGGGACGGGATGAGGGAAGGGGAGGGATCAGGGTGGTAAGTCCTTTGAGCAGGAACTGTGCACCGTACAACGATTTAGCCCAAGGAACATAGGAAGCTGCCTGATACTGAGTCAGACCATGGATCTGTCTAGTTCAGTATTGTTTACACTGACTGGCAGTGGCTTCTGGAGATCCCAGGGATTGAACCTGGAACATTTTGCATGCAAGGCGGATGCTCTACCACTGAGCAAGGCTGAAACTAAGGGTGGGGGAGAAATTCAGTTCAGTTCGCTTTTGAAGTGACCCCACCTGATCCACAGTTTCCGATAGAATGTGCAAACCAGAACACAGCCAGCGTTTGAAATTCATACTCCTCCAAATGTTGCCATGAAGTTCTCCAGGAGGGTAGTGTTTACAAAAATGCAAAAAATTGCATAAAATGCCTATATTACTAAAAAATAACATACAAAAATGCATTCTGTTGGGGAAATCTGCTTTGCAAAAATGTGTATATTCAGCAAAATTGCAAACCAAAATGTGTATATTAGGAGAAATCTGCACTAAAATACTGATGAATTTTCATGAGGACTTTTTAAAGAAAAAAATTGCAAACTGATGTGGAAATGTGGAGAACCAAACTTAAGTTTGGGAAAATAAGAAACAGAGAAACTGAAACAGGCAGATTCACCCATCCCTAGCAGAAACTAAATATATGTGGTAAGTGGAAAGACATAGGGCCCATCCAAACTGCAGTTTTATTGGGAGTCTAAGCAGCAACAGGTTGTTGCCACATTAACAGTGCATTTGAAGTGGACTTAATAGTGGACTGTCCACACATCATCCTGCTTTATCAGTTTTTCTGTGATGCTTCCGCCAGGTTCCCATTTTACTGCAGCCACACTTTAGTGCCACCCATTCTATTTTCCCTGTTCCCACCATCCCCAGTTCCCTCCTTTTTTTCCAGAGCACAAGTTAATTGCGCTATGACGCTGTGCCACCGTACTCTTCCTTGTAACCATTTTAAAGTGTTTATGCTTAGACTGGGATTTCAGGGTCAAACCGTTGCTTGTTTCCCTCCAAACACCTCACAGGAATGCTGGAATCCAGCATCAACAGAACGGATGCATGGGAGTGGGCACAACAGCGCAACCTTCTCCCCGTCCCCCCTTTTTTCAAGCGTGAGTTAGTTGTACTATGACGCCATGCCACCACACTTCCATTTTTACACTTTCAGTTTTTATGATCAGGCTGTGATTGCTCTGCCCACAGGAACGCTGGTATCAGGCATCAATAGGAAGTATTGTTTTTATTTAATTATTTATTACCTGCCCTTCACCAGCAGGCCCCAGGGCAGGTTATAAAAATTTAGAATTCAATATTAAAAATAAAACATATTGCTGGTTCCCAATCGAAAAGAGTGTGAGATGGGTGTCTTTTATCACCCTATTTGTTTAATCTATATGCAGAAGATATCATACGGAAAACGGAATTGGACCAAGATGAAGGAGGTGTGAAACTTGGAGGGAGAAATTTCAATAATTCAAGATATGTAGGTGATACCATACTACTAGCAGAAACCAGTAATGATTTGAAGTGAATGCTGATGAAAGTTAAAGAGGAAAGCACAAAAGCAGGACTACAGCTGAACGTCAAGAAGATTAAAGTAATGACAAGAGAAGATTTATGTAACTTTAAAGTTGACAATGAGGACATTGAACTTGTCAAGGATTATCAATACCACAGCACAGTCATTAACCAAAATGGAGACAATAGTCAAGAAATCAAAAGAAGACTAGGATTGGGGAGGGCAGCTATGAGAGAAGTAGAAAAGGTCCTCAAATGCAAAAATGTATCACTGAACACTCAAGTCAGGATAATTCATACCATGGTATTCCTGATCTCTATGTATGGATGTGAAAGCTGGACAGTGAAAAAAGCAGATAAGAGAAAAATCAACTCATTTGAACTGTGGTGTTGGAGGAGAGCTTTGTGCATACCATGGACTGCAAAAAAGACAAATAATTGGGTGTTAGAACAAATTAAACCAGAACTATCACTAGAAGCTAAAATGATGAAACATCATACTTTGGACACATAATGAGAAGACATGATTCACCAGACAAGACAATAATGCTGGGAAAAACAGAAGGGAGTAGAAAAAGAGGAAGACCAAACAAGAGATGGATTGATTCCATAAAGGAAGCCACAGACCTGAACTTACAAGATATGAAAAATGGTTTATAACAAATGCTATTGGAGTTTGCTGATTCATAGGGTCGCCATAAGTCGAAATCGACTTGCAGGCACATAACAACAAAAAACTTATTGCAGTCACTGGAATAGGGCGGGTATTGAAAACACATTTCTCAGGTGTCAAAGTCCATGGTAAACTGGTGCATCTTCAGCCTACGGCAGAAACTGTATAATGAAGTTGCTGGGCACACCTCTATAGGGAGGGAATTCCACAACCTAGGAGCCACCATATAAAATGCCCTGTCCCAGGCCACCATACCTTGAGCCTCTGAAGGCAACGGAGCTACCAAGAGGGCCCCTCTGCCAGTTTTATCACCTGAGGCATGTTTACCAACAGACATTCATAGGATCATAGGAAGCTGCCTTATACTGAGTCTGACCGTTGGTCCATCTAGCTCAGTATTGTCTACACTGACCAGCAGTGGCTCTCCAGGGTTTCAGGCACAGAGTATCTCTCAGTTCTACCTGGAGATGCTGGGGATTGAACCTGTGACCTTCATGCAAGGCAAATGCTCTACCACTGAGCTATGGAAGGAGTATATGGGAGTGGCTCCATCCCAAAGAGGCGGATACATTGCTAAGGCGGTCTTGCAGTATAGTGCATTAAAAGCAGAAATTAACAAAAGGACTGGAACATTTGTAGTATATAAAAAAAGGTACAGGATTTTAGCAGGTAACTACAGGACACACACCAATTGCAGCTGAAGCAGCATAACCACACGGAAAGTTTGGTAGGTGCAAATGGTATTGCAAGCGTGATTATGTGTACCCACCCCAATAGCATGAAGAGTGCAAATAATGATGAATGCACAATTAAAAGGATATCTTGAGGGGCTGATAGGTTTGTAGGGTCTGGCTGACACCTCTGGTAAATAAAATTACATTTATTTATGGGGGGGGAAATATTACCCAATTTTCTCTGCCAGTAAGTCCCAAAGGGGTCGAGGTCCACTCAGCCTTCCATCCATCTGTGGTCGGTAAAATGAGTACCCGGCATATGCTGGGGGGTAAAGAAAGGCCGGGGATGGAACTGGCAATCCCACCCCATGTACACGGTCTGCCTTGTAAACGTCGCAAGACGTCACCCTAAGAGTCGGAAAAGACTCGCACTTTAAGTGCGGGGACACCTTTACCTTTTTAAGTCTCAAAGTTGGGTACAGTGTCAATAAAACACATTCAAAGCATATCTGAAAATATATCAGTGAAACACGTCAACATGAACAAAATCAGCATATGCATTTACCAGTACTTCAAACAAAGCCATGTGTGAACAGGTAAATCTTCCATCGGCACCGAAAGCTCAGAAGAGTTGGTGCCAACCATATGTCGGAACTGAGCACAATGCATGCAGTAGATGAAGCAATAATTTTACAGGCAGCTGCCTCTTTAATTTTTATTCTCTCTCTCTAAATGCCTTTGACCCGAAGTTTCCTGAGTCCCAAGCAGCAAGTTATTTTAAGAATCCAGCACTATTTGGCTTTCGTTTGAAAGAGTAAACAATTCCAAAGGAGGAGTATATTTGGCACAAAACGGACACTGAAGTATGTGTGATTGTGCCCTGCTCGCATCCACCTCTCTTTTATCAAGAGACAGATAAAACATAAAGGATTTCTCTTCCTGGATCAGGCCAGGGATCTGTCTAGTCCAGCATTATATCCAGCTGTGACCAGCCAGGTGTTTTGGGAAGCCCCTGGTAGGGCACAAAGGCAACAGTTCCCTGTCTGCTGCGTCACATGTTCAGAGATATAATGCCTCTGAACATGGAGGTTCCATTTTAGCTGTTGTGACGATAAATTCTATATTTATTTATTATTTTATTTATACCCCGCCCTTCCATCCAGCAGGAGCCCAGGGCGGCAAACAGAACACTAAAAACACTTTAAAACATCATAAAAAGACCTTAAAATACATTAAAACAAAACAACGTTAAAAACATTTTAAAAAATGTTAAAAATTCTTTATATATATATAAAAAAGATGCATATTGTTTGAAGGTAATGACAGATACAAAGAAGCAAAACAGCCAAAAACTGGGGGAGAATTTTTGACATCCCTCATGTGACTCCTGCATGCAGCCTCACTTTTGCTTCCAAAAATTCCATGGAGGGCTTGGGAAGGGTCATAGCTCAGTGGTGGAGTACCAGCTTTGCATGCAGAAGGCATCTCTAGGTAGGGCTGGGAGAATCATCTCCGTATCTGAAATCCTGGAGAGACACTGCCAGCCATTGTAGACTAGGGATCACCAACTTGGTGCATGCGGATGCCATGGCACCTGCAAAGGTCTACCATGATGCCCATGGGTGCCAGGTTGGCTACCCTCTGGTATATTATTTATTTTATTTAAATCATGTCTATATGGCTTTACCTTTCCAAAAAAAATCTCTAAGCAGTTTATAATCTCTAAGCACATCGACCAGAACATTACAAAATCAAAAGTACAAGTCACAAATGAAAAACAAATACAAAATACAATAAAGATCCACCTTTAATACACTTAATTTAACAGAAAAATAAAATATTATATGAAGCATAATTGCAGATAAAAATCAAATACAAAAGTTCAATAAAAAATTAAAATAAGGGTCGCCACCTCTCCTTCTGTGCCTTCAAGACAGCACGACAGGCAGAACTTCAGTATTGAAACCTATTCTTGGCATGGAAATGCACTGGGGCAAAGAACTTTACATTTTGAATTTCTGCCTGGTGTGCAGCTGTCAAAGGCACAGGACCCTTGACTAGGAAAACCAGGTGTATTCCTGCTGTTTTTTTCCAACACAACCCTGTTCCCCCTTGTAGTTCACTGCCTAGGAATTACATTTTGCTAGAAAGAGAATTTACTCTTGTTCTTAACTTCCTCTCCATTAGAGGCAAACCCAAGGAATTTTCCTTTCCTTTGACAGTCCTTTGACAGGCTTACTCAAATCAACTCTGGGGTCTGCAAAACTGCAGAAATATCTGATTTTACTCCTGAAAAAAAAGAGTGATGACAGGAACAGACGTTTTCTTTAGAGGCCTTTTCCTAACCATCTTAGCCTTTCTAACCCTTTGATGTCAATGTGCTCGGAAAAGCCGGACGTGAATTGCTTCAAAGCAACCAAGGCTGCCTCATCCCGAGACACCACTGTGTATCCTCTTGTACACATGTGCATGTCATCTTCAGCTGCTAGATTTTTGTTTATTTCTTTGGTTCTTCCAAACAGAACTTGCTAATGTGAGTGTCACGGCATATCAAAAAATGACAGGGATGTTGAGACCTCAAGGTTAGGAGATGCCAAATGGCTATGGTTGGGCCATCGTAAGCCATTCTAATATGCAAGTTTTTAAAGATTCACAGAGCTTTGTCAACCTGAATGACAAGTGAGAGACGTCCCAGGAAAATATAAAGCTAGCTGGGTAGTCATGATTCAAGCTAGGCATGCCTGCATAGAAAAGTTTCTTTATTTGATTGATCCAAATCTGAGTTCTCCATACGGGGTGTCTGAGGGCCCATCCACAGGATCTATTTATTGAACTTTCATTCTGATTTGCTTTATTGAGTATTGGTTCTGATTTGTTTTGGAGTGGGGGAATTTATATGACAATGAGCATTCACCCTGCATTCATCTTGATTTGCTTGTGAGGTGTTTTACACGTCTTTACATAGGAAGACTTGTTCATCCCACACGGTTCAACACATTTCCCCCTCATTTTCCAAACTGCAAAAAAGTCCAGGTGCTTGTTTTTAGTGGATTTGTTGCAGTAGGGCTGCGTTAATCCCATGGAATTGAGGAAACCTAAAGTTCAGGTAGGCACTTGATTCCTGGCTACAAGACACTGACAATCTGGAGGCACAATGAAATGGTGCACAGTATTAAATACTTTGAAAGGACAAGACAAGTTTAAAAACACCAGAACAATAACACCCATCCAAAATTCAGGATCAAAATAATAAATTCTTTTCAGCCTGAGAGGAAATATACAGTGGCCCTAAACCACAGATAATGGGAGAAGTTGCTAACGGCAAATGCCCAGGAATTGTTAGAGTTTGAAGTCTGTGATGAAACTGAAGAGGGTAATTGAAACAAATTCCCTCTTTTTCTTTGGATAAGGCTGAAAGAAAGAGAGGTGTGTTGTACTGATATTTATGAAGTTCTGGAATGATGCCCATTGGCCAGGTTGGCCAGAGAAGATGGGAGATGGAGTCCAACAATATCTGAGAGCACTTAGTTGGGGATGTTTGTGGTCTGTGCCAGGACTGGGGGAACCTGTGGCCCTTAGGATTTTGTTGGATCGTTACTCCTATCAGCTCCAGCCAGCACAGCCAAATGCTCAAGAATGGTGGGAGGCTGCAGCTTCTTCATGGCTGCTGGACTGCCTTTAAGTCAATCCCGACTTATGGCTACCCTATGAATAGGGTTTTCATGGTAAGCGGTATTCAGAGGGGGTTTACCATTGCCTTGTTGAAGTGTGTGCGTTGTTGCGTGAAACAGCATACATTACGTTGGAGTTAAGTTGAGCAAGAAACTTCTTCAGAGCATTAGATCATGTTAAGAGTCTTTATTAAGACATTACGGCCAAAGGCTTAAGAGTAAATACATGTAGAGTTTCTTCAGTCACCCCCCTTCTGGTACATCTCTCTCCAAAGGTAAACACAGAAGAGAACCTCTCTGCTCAGAGGCAATACACAGAAGACACAGCTTAACACAGATAGCTGCTAGAACTTTTCCCAGTCTATCGCGATGGTTACCATAGCAATGGCCTTGGCAGTCTGTTCCCAGACTGGGCAAAGACATAACTCCCCCTAGCTACGGTTTTTCAGACTTGATGGAAAACAGACTCAGTGACAGTGCGGTTCAATGGTCAACATGCCTGGCTCTGAGGCTAGTCCTCCCCAGCTTGCCAGGGCCTGCTCAGCTTGCCACAGCTGCACAAGCCAGCCCCTGCCTTGTCCACAACTGCCAGCTGGGGGGCAACTGGACTCCTTGGGACTATGCAGCTTGCCCACGGCTGCACAGGTGGCAGGGCACGTAACTCCTGAGCCACTCACCGTGGGATGATCTTTAGCTGGCCCTTGACACCCAGGAGACACAAGCGGGGATTGGAACTCACAAACTCTGGACTCCCAGCCAGGCTGTCCTCCCCACTGTGCTATATCAGCTGTGGGCAAGCTGCATAGTCCCAAGGAGCCCAATTGCCCCCCCAGCTGGCAGTTGCGGACAAGGAAGGGGCTGGTTTGTGCAGATGTGGCAAGCTGAGCAGGCCCTAGCCAGCTGGGGAAGACTAGCCTCAGAGTCAGGCAATGATAAACCCCCTCTGAATACCGCTTACCATGAAAACCCTATTCATAGGGTAGCCATAAGTCAGGATTGACTTGAAGGCAGTCCATTTCCATGGTGTCTCTACACATTCATAAAGGCAACTGAATAAAGGTCTACAAAGAAAGTGGGAAATGAGTATAGGAACAGTTCATCTAACCTTTTTTTTTTTAAGTGATTCTCCAAGGCGCTGGGTTCTGGTTTGATGATTTCCTTGGCTCACGTACCCTCTGTGTGCTTGCTCGCACACACTGTAGATAGTGGCTGTAGAATTGTTTTCCTCTACCAGGGAGTTTACCACCCAATAAGAGTGTTGTTTCAAAGAGGAAGGAGAAGGTGGGGGATTATTTTTTTAACCCAAAGGATGCTTCATGTAGGAGTTTTGGACAGAATATCAGGAGCTGAGATGGCTTTCTTTAGTACGAAGAGGTTATGGGCTGTTTTCTCGGCTGAGTCATCTAACCCTCCTGAGAAGAGCCCCTGGCAAGCAATGTAGGCCTGTAAGAAAGGTGTCATTTTCAGTGCTTTGTAATGGCAAGGGGGGGAATAGGAGCCACTGAAGATCTTGGCAAATTCTTTCTCCCCTTCCCGGTTGGGGGTCAAAGTGGATTTGTTTTTAAATCAAGGGCCACAGGCTCCTGTTTCAGATTGCCAGGCGCTTGGTACTGAGTGTTGGGAAAGTCAGAGCACAGTGGCTGGCAAGGTTGCCTAGACGATGAGGCCAGGGCTGGGGGTAGCCATAACTATACCAAGGCCTAGAGAATATATTCAGGGTCCCTGAGATTGGTAACTGGAAAAGCTGTAGCTTTCCATGCAGCAGCCAGAAGGTCCTGCACTGTTAAACAAGCAATGGCAGAAAGCAAGGCCTACAGTGTTTATACCAGGCCTCATCAATCCAGAGGCTGATGTTCCACACACACTATTCCCTTCTGTGCTTAAAGGGGGCTCAGGGCCTGAGGACGCCACACAGAGGCCATATTCATACCATAGACGTATTCCACTGTTATTCCGCTTTAAACATCTGTGGCTTCCCCCAAAGAATCCTGGGAAGTGTAGTTTGTGAGGGGTGCTGTGAGTTGGTATTCCCCTCACAGAGCTTCAATTTCCAGAGTTCCCTGGAAAGGGGCTGACAGTTAAGCAGATCTGGGAACTGTAGCTCTGTGAGGGGAATTGGAGCCTCCTAGCACCCTTCACAAACTACACTTCCCAGGATCCTTTGGGGGAAGCCATGACTGTTTAAAGTGGAATTAATAGTGAAATAAATGCACTGTGTGAATGTCGCCTAGGTTAGGTCTTGGCCTTCCACCTTGAGGGTTCTTTGTTCAAACAATTTACGGCTGCAGCAGGGAACCTGTGGTCCGTGGGCTTAATGCAGTCCACCCACCAGGCCTCCCCGTTTGGCCTGGGAGTCCATTTGGGCCAAGCCACACCCACCCACCATACACCTGACATACTATGTGGCATCAGATGTGGGGCAGGTCAGAGATGCAGCTCCCTGCCAAAAGCAGCGTTTGCAGACACCACTGATCAGCTGGTGGTTGGTGCTTGCAAAGCTCTGTGCCTTTGCAAGCGCCAGTGGTCACAGAGGTACTTGCAAAGCCACAAAGCCAACAGTCAGCTGATTGGCAGCACCTGCAGAGCCCTGTGCCTTTGCTCCTCCCCCCCGGTCATAATTGTCCTGTGAGGGGTGGGGAAGGCAAGGATCCAGTCCGCCAGCCAGATCCAGTTCTTTACCCCAAGCTTCACAGTTTCTGACAAAGAGGCCGCAAAGATATGGTCTGTATCCTGGATAAGAAGTCAGAACGTGGGCCATTGTTCCTATGCCCACCAGGTACAAAAAAAGGCTAGACAGAACCCAGGGAACAGCAGAGAGGAAAAGATATAAAGGAATCCACCAACCAATGACTTGACAATATGTATATATTTTCATACATTTATACTCAGCCAGTTTCCCATCAGGCAACCCAAGGCAGTATATTGTTACTTGCATTTTTGTACTCAAGTGTCTCAAAGTGACTTACACAGTAAAAATAAAATATCAAAAGACATTAAAATTAGATAAAAAGCGCAAAAATCAAAAACTAAATTACACATCCAGCAATATATTTAAAAGGAACAAGTCTCACCTACCCTGCTTAAAGGCTGAGCACAGAGGTCACTTTGTTACATGTGGTTCCCAGGCAGCCACCCATCCATACACTGACCAGAGACAGACCGCCTTTGCTCAGCAGTGTAGTCGCTTCATGGACCTTTAGGCTATATCCTGGGATAACTGACAAGATAGGAACTTACTTTATACTAGGTCAGACTATTATTTTCCCACCTAGCCAGGTGTTTTCCACTCCAACCAAAAGTGGCTCTGCAGGGTTTCAGGCAAAGTTTTTCCCCATCACCTATTACTACACCTTTTAAGTGGAGATGCCAGGAGTTGAAACTGGGACTTTCTGCACAAAGCATGCTCTCTACCACTGCGCTGTGGAAGAGCCCCGAAAGGGAACCATAATAGAACTGAACCCCAGAGCATTTCTTAGGGCCCCTCCAGATGTCCTTTTTCATTTTGCATTTGTGATCATTTGTGCTCATAATAGTATAGGGGCAGTTATACACAATTCTGCTTTCAATTCTATTTCTGTCTGCAAAGATTTCAGGGCACACATACTGCTTTGTTTCCAGTACGAGCATGCCCTGTAGCTTCCTGCTAAAATCCTGTAACTTTCTATACCGCAAATGTTCCCGTTTATTTTTTCTCAGGCGTTTGTTATGCTGTAGTGCAAGAGTGATCCTCCAGAACAACAAAGGAAGCTATCTTATACTGAGTCAGACTATTGGTCCATCTGGCTCACTGACTGGCAGGATTTCAGACAGTCTTTCCCCATCCTACCTGGATATGAAACTGAGACCTTCTGCAAGCAAAAGGTCTACCACTGAGCTACAAAATGTTGTGTGGCCAGTCCAGTATAAATCCGCCACTAATGCGCTATTGCAGAATACACCCGCAAAAGAACCCAACCAGTCTGGAGTAGTTGTTAGGTGATCAAATAGCTGATGTGCCATTCCTTGTACATCTCTTTTTCAATTCAAGTTATTTTATACGAAAAACTGAAGCAAATGTTGGGGGAGGGGAATAAAACTTTATGATGGGGAGTGTTCTCTGGGTTCACTTGCTGGTGGCGTTCGTCTCCTCTTCCTAAGCAGAGCAGATTGAACGCATTGGTCCCAGGGGTTGTATCTATTATTAATGGGAATGTCAGCAGAGGCTGCCCAGCTAAAGGTGCGGTGACCTCTTTGTGGTAGCTTTGCTAAAAGCTTGCAGCAGCAGAAGCAGCATACGGAGAAAACTTGTATTTATAAGGCGGACTATCAAGCAAATGCATTTCATGGCTGTGTTGCTTTCAACTTCGGCCAGCTTTTTGTCTCTGGCACAAGCCTCCACCCTAGCTTTCTGTCAAATCAATACAGATGTTTTCACACCCACCATCTCCTCTCTCTCCCTCCACCCTCGATAATTGCAAACAGAGCTAGGAGTCCATCTGCAGATGTTTTTCTCTTTTAGCAGGACTCAGAGAGCTAAAAGTCGCATTAAAGCAGTTCTCGGTAAGGCAGCAGGGATAATTTGTTCAGCCTGTATTTTACTAGTATGACCAATAAAACACTGTTCCCTCAGGTTTACAAGTACTGGGATCTGAAAAAATGTGTAAAATTTAGAGCAGTGATGGGCAGCTTCAAATGTGGCCCTCCATGTCTCCCTATCTGGCCCTCAGGACTCTCTCCAGACCACACCCCTCACAACCCGTACTTTGCAGCCAAAGTCTTTTTGCCAGGCTGGAATGTGTCCTGAAACTCTGATAATGCCTCTTGTTTGTCTGGATGGAGTATAGAGTGGGGTGGGTGGGTGTAGAAGCTTCCATCTCTCATTATGAGTGCTATGTTCTTTTGCAATCCCATTGTGCCAGAGCAGATTTTTAAAAATGTTTATATTACACTTTTATGCCTCCCCCTCTCCACTTCAAAGAAACTCAAAGAGGTGTACATAGTTTCCTCACGCCTTTTATCCTCACAAAAACCCTGTGTGGTAAATTAGGCTGAGGTGCAGTGATTAACCCAAGGTGACCCAACCAATTTCATGGCTGAGTGAGGATTTGAGCCTGGGTCTTCTCAGCCCTAGCCTGGCACTCGGACCTAGGGATGAGAATGTTTTTCCACCCAAGGACCACTTTCCCTCATTGGCAACCTTCCAGGGGCTGTACACCGGTGGTGGGTGGTTTCTACACACACACACGTGCACACTCATCCCTCTCCACTCAGAGAAACAAGAGACATTATTACAGAACAAGGACACATTGCAGCCAGGCAAAAGTATTTGAGGAGGGCAGAGAGCAGAGCCAGTGAGGGATGTGGCCTGCAAAGGGGGTATGGCCGAGGGAGGGTCTCAAGGGTCGGATACAGAGGCCTAGAGGGCCACATTTAGCCCCCATGGCCTGTTCTATCCACCACACCACTCTGTCTCAATATACTTTTCCTGTATTTTGAAAAGTTCAGGATTCATTTTTTTAAAACTTATACCTGTAAATCTTATATGACCAAACAATTTTTGATTTAATATACATAAACTGTGTTTCCGCCACATAGATGCCCAAGACACACACATACTCTGAAGCAGCGGCTACATCACTTGTTACAATCAATAGAATCTGAAGACCAGCGAGCATTAAAGCAAATCGATGAAACGTGAATAGTAAAACCATAATAAACAATAGAAACAAAGTCCAAAAGTCGCCCTGCTAGCGGGAAAGATAAGCTTGAAAATTTGTGGCAAGACCTAGGAAAACTTCAGAAGCCATAAAAAGGTGTCTCTACGCAGTGATTCCAGCGATCGAGATACCGACTTCAGAATTTGGTATAGCCCCTCGGTTAGGCAAATCAAGTAAAGTGATGGAAATGTGATTAATTCACATAATTTATTCACATACAAAAAAAACACAAGCATTGCTAGGGCTTTGGGCAGCTTTTCTAAAAGTAGGCATGGCAGGTACATCCCTCAGGTGAACAGCTGAAGGCTTGAACTAGGAGTTGGAAGAGCTGAGGCTTCAAGTAGAGCTTGCTGAAGCTATCGACCCAAGAAAGGTACGCTTATAGTATTACACCAGTCCCGGCCACTCCAGAGGCGTTATATGGCCTGCCAGTAACAGCAGTTCTACACGCCCCTATTTTCTTTTGCACCAAAAGGGGCCTCTGAGGTCTGCATGCAGCCCATCGTAGGTTACTGTGCTAGGCGCCAGCCTTGTGCCTTGAGGGTCTCACATATAGCCTAGAGTCCCAGACAGGAGGCAGCAGAAATGGATGGGGTTATATGGCCTGCGTGGAGCTACAGTTCCTGTGCTTACCAGATACTTCAAGACTGAGCAGAAGGCCAGGCTCCCAGTATTGATACCAAGCTGGCCAATCCAGAAGCGTTGTAGTGCCTGCCAATGGTAGGGGTTAATGTTGCACATCCTCATTTGTGTCTGTGCCGAAGGAGGTCTCTGAGGCCTGAGGACACACAGTTTTATTTAGGTAGCACACTTAAGCTAGGTAGGCCACATTCTCAGATGTCCATTGGTCATGATGAAGAAGTTTCATGTAATCTACTTTTTTCTGACCAGTGGGAAATCTATCGGTCAAGCACAGCATAAAAACTGGCACTAATGGATGTATATTCCAGAATTCACAGAATGGACTTTGCTAGTCCTTTGCATCCTTCATCCACTTTTTTTGTTGTTGTTCTTTCACACAAAAAGATAAAAGAATAGGTTGGACAGCACGTGCACACCATTTGCCCACACCTCCTCTTTGATGTGGAAGGGTTGTAAAAATGAGGGGGAGAGGCCCAGTGCCAGCAAGAAGCTAAGCCAGGCACGGGCCCGAGGGCCCCTGAGGCTCAGAAGGATCTCTGGGAGGGTGGAGCTCTCCGCAATCTCTGTTGGGCCAGGGGGCATGATGTGCAGCGCACATCAACCCCTAACCCCAGGACACAAATAGCAACCCGATGCTGGTATGGATTGCAGAGCTTCAGCTTCCTGAACAACACCCTTCATGCAACCATCACGGGCTTCAATAGGCCTGACAACCCCACCACCCATGTGGCCACATCAGCGCATGAAAAAGGTGTGCACATATACTGCGCTAGTACACTGACGTGATGATGTGGGAGGTGAGGCAGCTGGGCTTATTTAAGCCCACAACGGCTGCATAGGGGGCATGTTGGTACCCAGGGGCCTCCTCATACCTGGTGCCTGCCCTGGGAGGAGGCCATGGGTCACTGTGCACTACTGAGACCACGTTTTGTTGCTGTCAGATGCTCAGTGCTGTGGCCTCAGCAAGGCAAGGTAGAGGGAAGCAATGAATATTCAAGTAGAAGCAAGTGGCATCCAGGAGTGGCGAGAGCGTGTCAGGCACTGAAAAGCAGCCAAGCGGCAGCCTGTTGCTCAAACTTGAAGAACAACAACTCCAGGCCTTGTGGGCTATATAGATGGTGGTGGAAGGTGACTGGCTCCGTCTGATCACCTGACTCCCCATTTAGAGGAAATCTGCTCAGAGGTGCTGTCCGATAGCTGGAAGAACCTACATTTTCCCTCTCTGACCAGCTGCCCTGGCAGAACAGTACAATAATACCTCAGTTAACGAAGTACATGCGTTCCTGGACATTACTTCTTTAACAGAAACTTTGGTACCAGAGTAGGAATAACATGGAAAGAATAGGGATAGGCTCCTACAGCACAAAAACAAAGAGCAGCTCAACATATTTTAGCAAACGTTTTATTCAAAACTAACAATGTGCATGTCTGAAATGAAACAACCTGGTCAGGTAAGCCTTGCATGCAGACCACTTGAAGGCTCTGTACCCTTGGGCAAGCAGGCAAGGGGCAGATGCCACCCCACCCCCCTGTGATTGTCTCTCTCTCTGCCATCCTCCCCTACACTTGAGCAGAGGCATCTGCAGTAAACAGTGCTTCCTGGGCACCCAAGCACTGTTTACTGCGGAGGTGCCTGCACCACCTGGAAGGAATGCCGTTCCAGCCACATGTGAGAGAACTGCCTGCAGAAGCTGCAATCCAGTAGACAAGGAGCCACATTCTGACTATGTCAGAGTTTGCGCCCCCCGCACCCAAAAATTACTTTGTTAAAAGGAGCTTTTTTTCCTGGAGGATTTGTTAACTGAGGTATAACTGTATATAAGGAGCCACAGTAGGGACCCTGCATTTTGGCTGGACTTATAAGGAGCATTGTACACCAAAAACTGCTTTAGCAATGTTACATATTCATTTATTTTTTCCTTATTACTTATTCACTATATAGAAAAATGTGCCACATTGTAATTGTTAACATATCCATAATTATTTGATTATTTTTAATGTTCATAGTAGAGTGGTCAATTCTTTTTAAAATGACAATGATAATAAGGGATGTTACTATGTCACTTTATGCGTGCATTGGCATGGACCATTTGTTGGTTCCTGTTGCAAGGCATACCATTTTTAAAAAAACAAGTCCACAGCATCAACACTTGCAAACTGCAATTGAAATATTCCCTTGCCCTTTTCCTAAAGATTACCGGAGAGGGGAAAAATGTTTTCCTCCCATCTAATGCAAGATAAACAACTAGCGGTGGTATTAATTAAAGTCAAGTCCTTGCTGGAATGAGGCGTTTAATCACCAGCACCCCCGCTGTGTGTACTGTCATCAAGTTGAGAGCAGCATTCCCTTTGATTGAGCAAGGGGGATACCCTTGCCTGTTCCCTCTGGCTACTCCATTTCCCTCTTAATCAGCATTGTGAAAACTTCTTGGCTTCTTTTCGAATCAGTCTAGACGTGATGCGGGAGCCCAATGTTTGGAGCACTCTGACATTGTCATTTTTCTGGTGGCGGAAAGAGCCACAGGAGCAGTGAAGGCTGGTCCTTTAGGGTGAATGAGGCTCTTCCCCACCAACCTCAGTCTGCCCTTAGCCAGCCCTCTTACTTCCATCCACTCCAGGGAGTGGCACTGCTTGTCAGCTTCCTCCTCTTTAGCCTCTGTGCTGCCCTTGCAGAATTCAGCAGGGAGGAGGATAGGAACAAACATAGTTTGCTCTGGCTAACATTTGTTCTGGCTCCACCTACGATATAGGCTCCCTGCCCTCTGCCCCACCAGCCCCAGTGGGCCCCAGCTGCCATTGCATGGGAGGAGGGTGATTTGGATCAGGCCTGCAGTGCTAGAGGAAGAAGCCTTCCCCAACATGGTGCCCCCCGCAGCTGTTTTGGACAACATTTCTCATCAACCCTGTTGGCTGGTGCTGATGGGAGTTGTAGTCCAAAACTGCTGGGACAGGGGGAGACACCAGGCTGTGGCAGGGTGTTCTAACCCTTTATCCCTGTGCTACAGCCCCAGTCCACAACCCCCCCTTCCAAAACTGGGTATAAGCCATGGAGGGAAATAAGTGGTTACACCTGTGTTTTCCCTGCTGCAGCTTATATTGGCTTTGAGGGAGGTGGATTTGGATTGGGGCCACTGCACGGACTGAATATTGCAGCATCAAGAATAGGCTTGCATGTATGAGCAACACATCACAGATCAAATACAGGCCAGACTTTATATTTTTGCAAAAGATACACATGCAAATAACAATAAAAATTGAAAACAATAAGCAATATATCCATTGCATACAGTCGACAAACAATCTAAATGTATTTTGGAACATGATATATATTAAATCTCTCCCTCCTGTGTGCGTGCAGTCTCTCTCTCTCTCTCTCTCTCTATATATATATATATATATACACACATCAACATACACACACACATACACATTCTTCTAGAACCTAATTAATGATTCCCAGATTTCTTGAAGAGCTTTCTTTACACATCCAGTCTTAACCATTTTTTCAACATTGTTAATTTGTGGTTTCCCAAGGCTTTCAATCTGTCTCTACTTGTCAGAGCTCCAGTTAATTTTCTATTTCCTTCTGGGCAATATTTCTTCTTTCCGTTCTGTTTCCCGCATCTTCTTCTTATGACCTCAGCTGCTCAGCCCTGAGTTGAAGCTGAGACTCAGGCAAAGAGAAATGAGCAGCTGAGGTTAGTCGAGGGAATGCACAGACCAAGCCTTTGTTGTGCTTTGTGCATGGTGGGGAGGGGTCAACTTTTGTAGGGATTGTGGCATGCGGTGAAACTCGTAACCCTCCTCTCCATGAACAAAGGGTGGTATTCAATTCTAGTCCTACTCAGAGCAGACCCATTAATACAGTAGGGCCCCACTCTTACAGCAGGTTAGGTTCCAGACCCCTGCCGAAAAGCGGAACAGCTGTAGCGCGGGGGTGTGGAACCTAACCCACTGATCGTGCTGGAGGAGAAGATCTTCCCCTCCTCCGGCGCGATCAGCTCAAGCGAGGGAATCTGATCGCACCAGAAGAGGAGGAGGAGAGTAGCGTTCTACAGCTGATCTTCCCCTCCTCTGGCGAGATCAGCTGGAGCGTGGGGAGCTCCAGCCCCCCCTCCAGCTGATCGCCCCACTGGCACTGTATTAACAGAACACTGAAAAACAGGGCACCGAGAAGCGGGGCCCTAATGTAGATGTGACTTAGGTTCATTAATTTCAGTGGGTCTACCCTGAGTCAGACTAAGTTGAATACAACCCAATTCCCCATGTGCCTCCTACTTGCAGCTAAAAAACCCCAACTAGGAATGGGTAAATCTACCAATTTTGGTTTCTCTCACATTATCATTTTTTCTCATCTTAAGAGCACTTCTCCACATTTCTACTCAGTTTGTAATTTTTTTAAAAAAAAAATCCTCATAAAAATTCATCAGCATTTTAGTATGCATTTCTCCTAAACATACACACTTTTGCAAGCAATTTTTCCTAATACAATGCATTTCCGTATCCGTATGTTATGTTTTTAGATGGTTTTTAAATTGTTTTTAATTATGTTTTGTTTAAAATTGTATTGTTTTAACATTTTGAATGTTGACCTCTTGAAGGTCTCCAGTGTTGGAGAGCCCACCACCTCCCTAGGTCATTGGTTCCATTGTCATACTGCTCTAACAAGAAGGTTTCTCCTGATGTTCAGTCGAAATCTGGCTTCCTGTAACTTGAGCCCATTATTCCTGCATTCTGAGATGATCCGAGAAGAGATCCTGGTCCTCCTCTGTGTGACACCCTTTCAAGCACTTGAAGAGTGCTATCCTATCTCCCCACGTCTTCTGAAGACTAAACATATCCAGTTCTTTCAGGCTCTCCTCATAGGGCTTTGTTTCCAGTCCTCTGATCATCCTCGTTGCCCTCTGAACCTGTTCCAATTTGTCTGCATCCTTCTTAAAGTGTGGTGTCCAGAACTGGATGCTATACTCGAGATGGACACTCCTAAGAATTAGTTGACAGCCAAGTTTTTAAAGGAAAGTACTGGACAGTATCCCAGTACAGTAAATGACCTTCATAAAGTTGGAGGCAATGCATCCAATCAATCTGTTGGCTGGATATGTTACAAAATAAATTTAAATTTAAAAAGCAACACCACAAGATTAGCAGAAGAGCAATTTGCATTTGGAGGTGGGTCCTCATGGGAATGATATAAGATTTAGAGGAGGTTGGGCAAGGCTAGGCAGAATGAGATGTATAGCTTTGCCTTTGTATGCAACAATCCCTCTGTCTTTCTCCTTTCTGCCCTTCAAAGAATTGATTGCAGTTAAAATAACCGCGATATATAATGCTCTGAGGTCAGGGTGATCTGACTTCTGACTTGGCCCTTTTTTCCTCTTTCCTGACGCTCCTTTTTCATTTGTCTGTTGCATCTCTGATTCTCTCTCGGTTTCATGTGCGTTTTGCTTCTCTGGAAAGGCTTCCTTTTTTTCTCTGTCTTTTAAAATGACTTTTACGAGATTGCTGTCACTTCTGTATAGGGAGGGGGCAGAAATTTAATTTGGTTCACAATTAAAGGCAAATCTACCGAATTCACACTTTCTGAAACAATATGTCAACCAATATGTGTTGGAATTGCTTTTTAAGATGTTTTTAAACCTTTTTTTTTTAAAAGATGGCTTTAAAAATGTTTTGTTTTAATATATTTTAAAGTCTGTTTTTAGGATGTTTTAGAATGTTTTTAGTGTTTTGTTTGTCACCGTGAGCTCCTTCTGGAAGGAAGGGCAGGATATAAATTTAATTATTAATGATGATGATGACGACGCATTTAAACATTTAATAAATTATTATTATTATTAAAACACAGCTGATCTTCAAAATCCACACTTCTCCAAATTTTGCAGTGCAATTCTCCAACCAAGTAATGTCAGCAAAAATACATATATTGGGTTAAATGAAAATGGACTGCCTTCAAGTCGATCTCGACTTATGGCAACCCTACAAATAGGGTTTTCATGATAAGCAGTATTCAGAGGTGGTTCACCATTGCCTTCCTCTGAGGCTGAGAGGCAGTGACTGGCCCAAGGTCACCCAGTGAGCTTCATGACTGTGTGGGGATTCGAACCCTGGTCTCCCAGGTCATAGTCCAACACACTAACCACTACACCACACTGGCTCTCTTAATTGGGTTAATGTGTGCATAAAAATTCATATATTAGAGAACATAACATACAAAAGTTATATCAGGGGAAGTTGCTTTGCAAAAATGTGTACATTACGGAAAATTCCATGCAAATGTGCACATTAGGAGAAATTCGCACTAATGAATCTTCACGAGGACTTTTTTTAAAAACAAAATTGCAAACTGATGTGGAAATGGAACTGAATTTAAGATTGGAAAAATTAGAAACTGGGAGACACCAAAACTGAAGGATTCATCTGTCCTTTCTTCTGGACACAACATTGTTTTACCTGCACTGTTTTCCCCCCCTCACCTCTCTCAGCATGTTCTTGCAACTCCACAAAGAGAAATCCAAGAATGACACTAAGGCTGCAATCCAATCCATGTCTGCTAAGAAGTAAGCTCCATTGGGTTCAGTGGGCCTTACTCCCAGGTAAGTGTGTACTGGATTGCAGCCTAAGAATTCTGGCGGTTCTTTGCAAGCTTATAAAGGGTTCCTGAGTACTGTATGACAAGCTGTCCCTTAATCTGCATAAGCAGCTGGTGTAGCCCCCCTTCCTCCAGTCCACTAGTAACTCCCCCACACACACATTTTTCTAACTGAAAGAAAGAAAGAAAACAGGAAAAAGGGAAGGAAATGAGAGTGATAATAAAGAAAATAATAAAGAGTAGGACTGTTTGTTGGTTTTGCTGCAACAGACTTAGCACAACTACTACTCTGGAAATGGCTACCATCAGGGTGGGAGACAGGAAGGAAGAGAGAAAATAACAGAGAGGAAAGGAAAGAAGAGAAAATGAGAGAGAAAAAGAACAAAAATGGAAGTACTTCACAAAACATATGGGGGACAGTGAAGGCTCTGCTATAAGCTTGGAAAAATGAAATGGACTGCCTTCAAGTTGATCCCGACTTATGGTGACCCTATGAATAGGGTTTTCGTGGTAAGCTGTATTCGGGGGGGGGTTACCATTGCCTCCCTCTGAGGCTAAGAGGCAGTGACTGGCCCAAGGTCACCCAGGGAGCTTTAAGGCTGTGTGGGGATTCGAACCCTGGTCTCCCAGGTCATAGTCCAACACCTTAACCACTACACCATACTGGCCATAAGCTTAGCATAAGGTTATGGTGGCTGAAAGGAAAAGTATCCATCTCTGTATTTACACACCCTAGCTCTTTATTAAATGCTATATGCCCAGCTGCAGGGAAAAAAATAGAAGATCCATTTGACCTGTTTATTAAGTATTCATTCCCCCCCCTCAAGGAGATTAGACAGTGTAGGCTATTTATTGAGCATTCACTCTGATTTGTTTGCATGGAGGTTAGACAACGTTGCATCAAGCAAATGTTAATCCCACACTTTCTGGTATATTTTCCTGTCATTTTCCTTATCTTTAATTTTCCTTATCTTTAATTGTGGAGCCTGAATTTGCCGGTATGTGATTAAATTGCACTGGAAAATAGTGACAGTCTGGGAGTGCCCGAAGTTCCCATTGCACAATTGACTCCACAACCCAACTTTTTTTTTTAAAAAAAGTGATACAGATGGTCTGTGTGTTTATATGTTATTGTTAATGAAATCGTATACATTATCTTTCCACCCAAATCCCATGAGCAGATCACATACAAGTCTACTGCTTGCATTACTAAGGGGGGAGGGCAGATAATTGCATTTCTCCAATGAGCGCCCATTACAGTGCGAGTGTTGGATTCTCAGTGCGGCCAAGGCAGCATAAGCTGGAATGCCTGTATTGCCTTCTCCAACCTGGTGCCCTTCAGATGTTTTGGACTGCCCCAGCCAGCACAAATGTGCTTATGCTTTTGTGCATAGATGTTTTGTATGTAAGAGATGACAGCACAGTGTATCTCATTCGCCCGAAGGCCGACTTCCTCAGCCTGGAGTGCACCAGCTTGGGGATGTCTGCCTTGCAGCAGACGAGATAAACTGTGCTGTCATCTCTTAGAAACTAAACATCTGTACAAAAGCATAAGCTGACTACAATTGAAAGGTATCTCTAGGTATTCATGTTGACATGATTAAAATAGTAGAAAATATTTGCAGAGAGGCAGAGGCAGAACAACTTTTGAATAAGCGCCATGCTGATGGCATGCACAGAGAGAGGTATACACACACACGCGCAGCATGCAGATTAAATGTCAAGTGGATTTGGTGACCTGAGTCTCAGTGTCCTTTGATTCTCCTTTAAAGCCTTGCTGCTTTAGAATGCTACTGCTTAGGCCTAGAACAGCATCCCTGTCTGTCACTCCCTTTCTCTTTCACTCCCTCCTCAAAACCATAACCCTTCTCGGTGAATTCACACAATACAGTTTTAACTGTAAACCTCAGGGTTTAACTGTAAATGTTACTAGGGGCACGGGTTGCCTCCACTGTGACTTTTTCTCCCCTCTTCCTGGCAATGTTTCCCATAATGCAGAGGTGAGAAGCCTCACTCGGGGGGCCAAATGTTTGTGAAGGAGCTTAAAGGCCGAAAAGATTGTATAACTGTTAGGTGCTGCTGCTGCTACTATAAAGAGGGCTCTTGGGTCTTGACTGATGTAAGACCACAGTTTTTCTGAGGGCGTGTACATACATCTTTAAAAACATCTTAAGAAACACTATGGATGCAGACTGGGATAAAGGTCTCTACTTAAAAGGCTTGTTGAACGACAAAGGTCTTCAGGAGCTGCCAAAAAGACAACAGTGACAGCACTTGTCTTACTATTTAAGGGGAGGGAATTCCAAAGGATAGTTGCCACAAAACTAAAGGTCTGCTTCCTATGTTGTGCAAAGCAGACCTCCTGATGAGATGGTAGTATGGTATAATACCATGCTCCTTTTGGGAGGAAGGGCAGGATATAAAATTAATTGATTGATGATTTTATGTAACTCTAACCTGTTTTAAGCATACACTTCAGAATGTAAAATGGTGAACAAACAGCAGAGATGGATTTCTCTTTGCAAACTTGAATATTACAGCAAAACACACATCAGGAGTGGCGGTAACCCTGTTGCGTGTACTTTCAGTGTCAAATATGGGTTTCCTGCTGTTGTGAAAAGGCCCTGTCAAACCTCACCTAAGCCATCTAAACTTTTGCATTGTCTGACTCTTTGCCATGCCACCTGAGTTTCTGCTTTCTAAACCCCAAGCCAAGTGACATGATGAGCAGAAGTGCAGGGTTTATCTGTTGCTAGGCTGCACCATTTCCAACTGCAAGCAGGAGTCTATGGATTTGAATCCCTCTCCGTAGAAAAAGCACATGAGAGCCAACTGGCCTAGCCCAGACTTGCAGCAAACTTGCTATTGGGCTCCTCCAGATGTCCTTTTTTACTGAGCATTCATGATGATTTGCGCTCGTGATCGTATCAGGGTTGTTATATGCGATTCTGCTTTCAGTACCATTTGTACCTGTAAATGTTTTGCTTCATTGCCAATCAATGTATGTTCTAGAACTTCCTGCTGAAATCCTGTAACTTTTTGTACTACAGATATTCGGGGGTGGGGGTGGGGTTGTCGTGCTTTTGTCCCTCCAGATAGCAATAATGCAGTAACACCGGGGAAGCATCAGAGAACAGCTAAAATGAGAATGATGTGCGGATGATCCAATATCAGTCCACCACTAATGTATTATTGTGTCAGTCAGTGACATATTACAGAATACACCTGCAAAAAAACATGCTAGTCTGGAGGAGCCCTTTGTCAGGGAGACGTCTAGGCTAAACCAATTCTATCTTTATATAGAAGAGGGTTCAAACATGTGATTCCCCTACCAACAGTCTGAACTAGGGCAGACTAGCAATTTATTTGAATTTATCATATATTATTTATTAAAATGGAGACAATAGTCAAGAAATCAGAAGAAGGCTAGGACTGGGGAGGGCAGCTAGGAGACAACTAGAAAAGGTCCTCAAATGCAAAGATGTATCACTGAACAATAAAGTCAGGATCATTCAGACCATGATATTTCTGATCTCTATGTATGGATGTGAAAGTTGGACAGTGAAAAAGGCGGATAAGAGAAAAATCAATTCATTTGAAATGTGGTGTTGAAGGAGAGCTTTGCAGATACCATGGACCGCGAAAAAGACAAATAATTGGGTGTTGGAACAAATTAGACCAGAACTATCACTAGAAGCTAAAATTATGAAACTGAGGTTATCATATTTTGGACACATAATGAGAAGACACCAGAAAAGACAATAATCCTGGGAAAAACAGAAAGGAGAGGCTGGACAGCTATCTGCGGGAGATGCTCTAGCTGTGGACTTCCTGCTGTGAGCAGGGGGTTGGACTCGATGGCCTACAAGGCCCCTTCCAACTCTATGATTCTATTCTATGAGTAGAAAAAGTAGTAGAAAAAGAGGAAGACCAAACTAGAGATGGATTGATTCTATAAAGGAAGCCACAGAGCTGAACTTACAAGATCTGAACAGGGTGGTTCATGACAGATGCTCTTGGAGGTCGCTGATTCATAGGGTTGCCATAAGTCGTAATCGACCTGAAGGCACATAACATTTATTAAAATATTTATATGCTACCTATCCAGTTACTCAAAACAGTTTACAAGCAAATGAAAAATACAGATAAAACCTGTGCCCCCGCAGTGTTGGTCCCATCATCTCTAAGCACGAGCCATGTTGGTTGAGGCTGATGGGAGCCCACCAACATCTGGAGGGTCACAGCCTCTCCAACCATCCCTGTCCTAATGTTTAGCCGAAATCTGCTGCCCTGCAGTTGCCACCCATTCTATTCCAGCACCCCAGAGTTGTTCCTTGGAGCATTCCTAGCTCTTTCCGTCGTTCCTCAGTTAAGGAGTAGGGGGCCATGAAAAATCTCTTCACTTTGGGAAACCCAAGTGCCATGGCTTCATCCTGTTTCCTCTAAGCACTGAACTCCATACAGAGCTTTGAGTTCAAATTTCAGCACTGCCTTCCTGTTGGGCTTACAGTTCTGACAAGCTGATCGCTATGTTAGGACCCAGGGGGAGAGAGCAAACAAAAGAGTCTTGGCATTAATGGGAACTTCCAAGGGCATTAAAGGAGCGGAGGAGAGAGTGTGTGGAGGTGACAAGGAGAATGAGAAAGTGAAATTAGACAGCAAAGCAAAAACTAACCTGCAAGAAATGAAAGCAAGGTGGCTGAGGTCGCTCTCCTGTTAAATTCCTCTCTTTTCCCTTGAACACCACCTGAAAACCTAGCAATGCTAAATGGTCTTACCAAGCTGTATACCTGCCTCCATATATCCACCCACTCACCTGGCCTGCAGGGGTGAATTCCCAAGCAAAGTGAGAGCCATTTTAGCACAGTGGCAAAAAATCTAATCCCTGGGGTTACAGGTTAAAATCTCATCCCAGCCACAAACTCCCTTGGATGCCTCTGATCTGCAACATAGGAGATCATGGTGCCATTGCAAAGCAGGGGTGCGGAACCGGATAGCCCTCCAGATGCAGAGCTTGGAAAAGTTACTTTTTTTGAACTACAGCTCCCATCAGCCCCAGCCAGCATGGCCACTGGATTGGGCTGATGGGAGTTGTAGTTCAAAAGAGTAACTTTCCAAGCTCTGTACCAGATGTTGCTGAACTACATCTCCCATCATCCCCAGGAAGCATGGCTGGTGCTTAGGGATGATGGGAGCTGTCGTAAAACAACACGGAGTTTTGTAAACTGTTTTGAGTGACTGGACAGGTAGCATACAAATATTTTAATATCTGACAAATTCAAATATTATTGATTAATAAATAGCGATAGGACGATAGAAGTTGTAGTTCAGCAACATATGGAGGGCCAAAGGTTCCCTACACCTGTTGAAAAGATTACTGTGATAATGTTTGTGAAGGAGCTTAAAGGCCAAAAAGATTGTATAACTGTTAGGTGCTGCTGCTGCTACTATAAAGAGGGCTCTTGGGTCTTGACTGATGTAAGACCACAGTTTTTCTGAGGGCGTGTACATACTATACAGTTCTAAAAAGAGCCCTGCTGTGTCAAACGAAAGGCCTTCCAGTCCAGCATTTTGTGCTTTCACCTGCCTCTGGAAGTGTGCAAGCAGGACTTGAGCTAGGGTTGCCAGGTTCATGGCCTGAGACTGATCCTGTATCTTTAGGAGAAGAGAAAGTCAGCCAAGTACAGGTGTTCTTGCAACACTGTAATAAGAAAAACCACAAGGTGGAATTCTCCCTTCCCCCTGCACACCTTTTAAAGATACAGAAGACCTCTTGGTTGCCAGGCCCAGCCTC
Source organism: Rhineura floridana (assembly GCF_030035675.1). Taxonomy (NCBI): domain Eukaryota; kingdom Metazoa; phylum Chordata; class Lepidosauria; order Squamata; family Rhineuridae; genus Rhineura; species Rhineura floridana. The sequence continues at coordinate 179,469,652 of NC_084484.1, forward strand.
CAAGAGGTCTTTTGTATCTTTAAAAGTTGTGGAGCATGGAGGGAGAATTCCACCTTGTGGTTTTTCCCATTACAGTGTTGCAAGAACACCTGCACTTGGCTGACTTTCTCTTCTCCTAAAGATACAGGGTCAGTCTCAGGCCAAGAACCTGGCAACCCTAACTTGAGCACAACAGCACTCTCCTCAGTTGTGACCCCAAGCAACTAGCATTCAGAGGCATTCTGGAGGTAGCACATAGCCATCATGACTAGTTTGCATTTCAAGCCAAATCAATCAAATTCGCACATTATGAAAAAATGTGAGAACCAAAACAGGCATCCTTTGAAATTCGCACTTATTGAATTTTGCAATGCAGTTCTCCAACAAGCCATTGCTTATAAAAATGCATAGGGTAGGAGAAAGTGTGCATACAATGAATATATGAGTGGTTATGCATTATATGATGAGAAATTGCTTGCAAAAATATGTACATTGGTCAAAACTGCCTACAGAAAATGTGTTTATTAGGAGAAATTCACACTACAATGCTGGACAATTTTCATGAGGTATTTTTTTAAAAAAAATGAAAATTGCTGCAGAAATGTGGAGAACTTAATTTAAAATTGGAAAAATGAGAAATGAAGAGCACCAAAATTGACAGATTTTTCTATCCCTCCTAGTAGTCATTGACAGCCGTATCAATGTGTCTAATCCCCTTTTAAAACCATCCAAATTTATAGCCATCACACATATAGTGGGAGCCAACTCCGTAGATTCACTATGTGCTGTGTGAAGGAGTGCCTCCTTTTGTCTGTCTTGAACCTCCCAATATTCAGTATCATTGGATGACCCCCAATTCTGGCATTATGAAAGAAAGAGAGAGAGAGAGCACATTTGACATGCCTGGCTGCCAGCTGAAAGCACTCTGGCCATTGTAATTCTCTGAGGGGTCCAGGGATGGGCGGCAAGATGAAGTTTGCCCCTGTTTACAGTGGCTGGAGTCCTTTGGGAGAAGTCATGACGACGGTCCCAAACTGGTTAAAATTCACAGCACGTGCACCAGTAATGACAGCCAAGAGTTTACATTCCCAAGGCCAGGGAGAGTCATTGCTCTGCAGCAGAGCATCTTAACATGACCACAGTTCATCCCCTCATTCCCACCTACCTAATGGGTGGCCTAACATAAGAAGGTAATATTTCCTGTACTGGATCAAGGGAAGACTGTAGCTCAGTTCTTAGAGCATCTGCCTTGTATGCAGAAGGCCTTCAGTTCAGGGCAACCAGAATGATCAAGGGGATGGAGCGACTCCCTTACGAGGAAAGGTTGCAGCATTTGGGGCTTTTTAGTTTAGAGAAAAGGCGGGTCAGAGGAGACATGATAGAAGTGTATAAAATTATGCATGGCATTGAGAAAGTGGATAGAGAAAAGTTCTTCTCCCTCTCTCATAATACTAGAACTCGTGGACATTCAAAGAAGCTGAATGTTGGAAGATTCAGGACAGACAAAAGGAAGTACTTCTTTACTCAGCGCATAGTTAAACTATGGAACTTGCTCCCACAAGATGCAGTAATGGCCACCAGCTTGGACGGCTTTAAAAGAAGATTAGACAAATTCATGGAGGACAGGGCTATCAATGGCTACTAGCCGTGATGGCTGTGCTCTGCCACCCTAGTCAGAGGCAGCATGCTTCTGAAAACCAGTTGCCGGAAGCCTCAGGAGGGGAGAGTGTTCTTGCACTCGGGTCCTGCTTGCGGGCTTCCCCCAGGCACCTGGTTGGCCACTGTGAGAACAGGATGCTGGACTAGATGGGCCACTGGCCTGATCCAGCAGGCTCTTCTTATGTTCTTAATCTGGCATCTCCAGGGAGGGCTGGGAGAGACCCCTGTCTGAAATCCAGGAGAGCCACTGCCAGTCACTGTAGAGAATACTGAGCTACATGGGCCAATGGTCTGACTCAGTATAAGGAAGCTTCCTATGTAAATATTAATTTGCGTCTCCAGTAGTGGCCAGTCATATTCCATTGGGAAGCTCACAAGGTGGCATGATGGAGATAGCTGATCCTTGTTGTTTGGTATGCTGCTTCTGAACATGGAGGCTCCATGCTTAACTGCTTACCACATCACATACCTACTGATAGACCTGCTATCCTTGAATGTGGCTATAATCTTTTTCAAAAGCTGTCTTTGCCAATGGCAATCACCCCACCTAGTGGCTGTAAATTTTTCAAGTTGAATTGTTGTGCTTTCATTTGCCACAAATCTAATGAGAAATCATTTTTCCTTGGCTGGACTATCACAGGATTAATTCTGACACTGTGTGGATGCCGTGCAATTTGCAGTGACTGCACTGAAACAGCAGCACATCATCAGAGCAAACTGAAACATACATCACAAACAAGGATAGGGAACCTGTGGCTCTCCAGATGGCCCTGGACTCCAACTCCCATCAGCCCTAGCCAGGATGCCCAATGGTCAAGGATGATGGGAGTTGTAGCCCAGCAACGCCTGGAGGGCCGCAGGCTTCCCATCCCTGCCCTACAATATGTGCCGTGTCCTGAGTTATCTGGACAAGATGTAGCCAGACTCAGCTACATGATCAGCATAATCATTTCAGGTGTGTCTTGGTACACTGTACCATTTCAGGTTGAAAGTGGGGGGGGGGGCTGTTTTAATGGTCCCAGAAGTTGTAACTCCTTGTGCATGGAAAACTAGCATGTCAAGGAATCCTTGCCTGGTTTTCTACTTCACATGATGGCTTGATATGTGCAGATAGTGTGTTTTCAAAAGAGCGTTCAAACATGCCTTCCTCTGCCTGCAGTTTGTCATCAGGGCTGGCGCCAAAGGGCGGCCAGGTTGGGCCCTGGCTGCCTGTGCAACCCAGAGGGCCCCTCATACGGGTGGGAGAGTAGCGCTTCCCTTCTGCGATCTGCAGCAGAGTCCCTGCCACAGATCACAAGGAGGGAGCTTCCAGGCTGTTCTCCGATTTGCTCACTCCACCTACCTCTTTCTCCTGACTTTTGCAGCTGCGTGCGCAGGGTTGCCATCAACCAAGATGGTGGCGTAGGTTTTTTTAAGGGGTTTTTAAGTAGGTTTTTTTTATGCGTACCACACATGCATACCTTCAACCAAGATGGCAGCGGGGGCATCAGCCTCTTAGAGAAGCCTCCGCCGCCATCTTAGTTAATGGCAGCCCTGCACACACAGTGTGCACAGCAGTAAGAGACAGGAGAGAGGTAGGTGGAACAGGCAGGAGCTGTGCTCCCGGGTAGGCTGGTGCCCAAGGGCCCAGTAATGCCTTGCGCCGGCCCTGTCTGTCCCTGAAGGAACTGCTTCTGCTGATTGTGTACCTTGGCTGTCTCTGTGAATATAATCATTTTAATTAAATAAAGCAACAGCTTTGCTCAGCCAAGCCTATCTTCCCAGAAACAGCCCTTTCTTATGCAAATTCTGCCCTTATCTTCTAGAAGGAATGCCACTGGTAGGAAAGAATAGAGCAATATAGCTAAATATTTTGGGCAGAGGGGGGATTTGAAGATTTGCAACAGCTGCATTTTCAGTTCAGTCTGAAAATATTTATGTCCCATCGCAGGACCAAGACATATTTTTTTAAAAAAATTGCTGAAACAAGCAACCAAATTGCTGGATAACAATTTCCAAGAGATGCTGGTTATTTTACGGAAGTAAGGAGAGAAAACTTTGTTTTGTTTTTAAACGCACATACACAATTCTGGTTACGTGTTCCACACAGGAAATTAGAATCTCTCAGGAGAACAGAGGAAAACATTTTTAACGAAAGGGTCATAGCTCAGTGGGAGAGCACCTGCTTGGCATGCAGAAGGTCCTCTGTTTAATCCCCAGTGGCATCTCCAGGTAGGTCTGAGAGAGAGCCCTGTCCGAAATCCTGGAGAGCCACTGCCGGTCAGTGTAGACAATACTGAGCTAGATGGACCAATAGTCTGACTCAGTATAAGGTCGCTTCCCATGTTCCTGTGTGTTTAAAAAAGGTTTAAAATGTCAAGGCTCCCACTCTGCATCAGTACCATAGCTAAATATGGACCCTCTCTCTCTCTAGCTCTCTTTCTCCTTTTTCTAGAGTAAGATGCTTTCACTGTATTTTTCGTAGAGATAGGGAGAAATTCAATTCAGTTTGCATTTAAGGACAAACCTACTACCAGAGTCGCACTTTCCGAAACAGCACACAAACTGAATCACAGATATTCTTGAGAATTTGTACTTTTCTGAATTTCTCTCCAACCACACAAGAATGCATATATGAGGGGAAAGTGTGCATAAAAATGAATACATTGGGGAAAATAACTACGTACAAAAATGTGTTTATTAGGAGAAATTCACATTAAAATGCTGGTGGATTTTACGAAATCTTTTTTAAAAAAAATTGCAGAAATGTTGAGAACTGAATTTAAATTGGAAAAATTAGAAACCGAGAGAACTAAAACGAAGAGATCCATCCATCGTGGAGATCAACAGGGGAAGAATGCTGTTGGGTTCATGTCTTGCTTGTGGGCTTCTCAGAGAAGTCCTGTTGGCCTCTGTGGAAACAGAATATTGGACTAGATAGGCCGCTAGTCTGATCCAGCAGAATTCGTCTAATTTTATGTCAACTGGGGCTGAGAGAGAGTGACTTACCCACAGCCTACTGAATTCATGACAGAAGCAAGATTTGAACTAGGGACTTTCTGAATCAGAGCTCAGTACACCACACCAGCTGGCTTGTTGTTTGTTTATCCAGCTTCCCCAGAATTCTGCTCTTATGTGGGATGCTCTGAAGACCAGGTTGATGTGGCAAATACCCTTCTTTGGGCTGGAGGTGTTGCTGTGGTTCCACCTTGCCCCAATATGAGTGAGGGCCTCATAGTTTTATGAGGGCCCTTTAAATCTCCAGTGCCCCCTCCTGTCCTCACCCTAGGCTCTCTTGCATTAAGAGATGGAACAAAGGATGGTAGTGCCTTGGGTCTATATACCAGATAGAATTTCTTTCTCACATTACAGCAGTGTGAGCTCTACTGTTCACAGATAATCTCTGGCCTTGATTTACTCCATGCAGGAGAATATCTTAATACTCTGCTAGATCCTTTTCCTATTCTCTGTTTAAGAGCCTGCTGGGTTAAGGAATGTTTCCCTTAACAACAAAAGAAATCTCCCAAGTAGCGTTACACAGCTATGAAATTTTCTTTTTTCTGCCGTTCGTATTCCATACCGTTGTTTCTATAACTATAGGAAGTTCAAATAAATAAATGTAGAATAAAAAAATTTCCAGGACTTGACAGAATCTAATATTTCCTGTTGGAACTAGACTTACATTTTTTCAAAAATAGGAACCCCCAGTGCCCCCCGAAGCACGAAATAGGGGTAGTGTTCTGTCAGGAAGAGGTACCAAAAATAGGGACTGAACCCGGTAAACAAAGACAGTTGGACAAAGGCAGTTAGATAACACAATTTTTCAGCATATTTATTGATTGATTTTAGACCTTTATATATGGCTTAATCATTTGCATTTCTAAGCGGTGTGCATAAAAACAAGCCATACATAAAATAAACAATGGAACAATGAAATAATTGTAAATATCATCATATGCCATTTATTGATTTCGTTTTTTATATTTGTAGTGCACTTTCAGCACCAGCACCCAGCGTACTCGGGCAACTGTTGGGACCCACGCACCCAGCAGGGCCCACCAGAGCTGATGCCTACCCTCCTACCATCACCCCTGCCACCACAAAGCTGCCATCACATGCCACCACTTGGGCCCCCAAACAGCACTGCAGCTGCCAGCCACCCCCTCCCCAGTGGCAGCCTCACACAGTGGCAGCAATTCTGCATAGAACATTGATGTTGGGCGGTGCATTTTGGAAACTTAAGATGCCAGCTACCTGGCATTGATCAGAACTGAGCAGCCACTCAGATCTCATCTGCAAGTGTTGCTGCCAGGCCAACGCACCCATGGATAGGAGCGGTAGGCTGAGCAGCGCTGTAGTGGCAGTGACTGGCAGCAATGCCAGGCAGGGGTGGTATTAGCACCTAGCAGGGGTTTCATGGGGGACATTGGTGTTGTTATGCCAAGGGACCATTCAAGACTGGTGCTGGCCTGGCCTTCTTTATTGCCCACCAGGAGCCTTCAAGGCAGCTTCCAGCATGAAACCATATGAACAATTTAATAAAAGATAACATTAAAATGTAGATATAAAACAGGGGTTGCCATCATGGTGCCTGTAGGAGCATTTGTGCCTGCAGAGGCCTTCCTTGGTGCTCACAGGGTCCCGTCCCTCGCTAAAATCATTATTGAAAGAAGCAATCTATTGTAGCCAATAGAAAAGATTGTTGTGTGTGCTTGATGGTGTTCTCTGTGGCGCCCATAACAGGTTTTTCTGTTTGCAAATGAACCCAGGGCCCCCCAAAATGTGTGTCCATGTGCGTGTGTGTGTGTATGTGTGTTTGTATGTGTAGCTGTGATCCAAAGTAAAGCACATCAGCCACATTGCTACCATGTAGGACAAACATTCAGTTTTCTAACTTATTTTTCATCCACTCCTCCAGCCCCCCCGAAGTTCAAACGCAAACGTCACAACTTCAGTGCTGCAACCCACCTCTTGCCTTTTTTGACTGGGTTTTGTCTCTTAAACTCTAATGGTGACGAGTGAGTTCTAAATCTGCTTCAACCACTAAAACACTTAGTGGCTGGGTCATTGTGGGAACTATAATGGGGATACATTTTTGAAAATCGATGCCAGTGTCAATGGAATGGGTTCCCTTGGGCTGAGTGGCCTGCTTTTACTGGAGATTGCGGAGTGGAGGGGGTGCCTTCTCCACAGTCTCTGTTGCCCCCACAAATACCCTTTTATGCCTTTACAATAACAGGGACAACTGTTGAGTAATGAGCCTATTTTTAATCCGTCATAGTCTTTCTTTCTGTCACCCACATACCATTTGAGTTAATGAGCCTCCCTCATTTTTCTCCAGTACCTCCCCCCAAAAAAGAAAATCACTCCGTTTCCCCCCACTTGGCTTGTTTATCCAGTATGCATATTTTTATTCATATATTTCAGATTTTTTTCCAGACAAGTTGAATGAAAAACCTAGTTTGGTAGTAATATATTTAAAAGCCTATTCCTGGCATTCTGTCACTTTCTTGCATGACCAAGAGACAAAATAAAAGGATAGGGCTATACAGCTAGGAGTAGATTTCATTAATTCATCCCCCTTCCCACCATCTCCCACATTCTTTCTCTCATTGTTGACCCAGTGTGTGGCAGCTGTGGAAAAAGATAAATGCCATGCTTGTGATCATTACGGGAGGGATTGAAAATAAAACTGCCAATATTATTATCATTATTATGTCCCACCCTTCCTCCCAAAAGGAGCCCAGGGCAGCAAACAAAACTATTAAAATATCTTTAAGCAAAACATATTGATTAAAAACAAAAACGTTAAAAACCATTCCAATACAGATGCACAATGGGATAGAGATCTCAATTTAAAAAGCTTGTTGAAAAAGGAAGGTCTTCAGTAGGCAACGAAAAGAAAACAGACACCATTATCATGCTGTCATACACATCTATGGTGTGATGACACTTGGAATATTGTATACAGTTCTGGTCACTCAAAAAGCATATAGTAGAAATGGAAAAGGTTCAGAAAAGAGTAATCAGAATGATCAATGAACCTCTCTTATGCGGGAAGGCTGCAGCATTTGGGGCTATTTAGATTAGAGAAAATGTGATTAAGAGGAGACATGATAGAGGTGTATAAAATTATGCATGGTGTGGAGGAAGTGGACAGAGAAAAGTTTTCCTCTTTCATAATACTAGAAGTCGGGGACATTTATTTATTTATTTATTTATTTTATTTATACCCCACCTTTCGGCCAAAGGCCCTCAAGGCGGCTTACAAATATATACAATTATAATTATACAATAAAATTATACAAATATACAAATTTACATAAACATTCATTGATATACTCATGGTCAAACCGGATCAGTTCATTAATGGTCTCCAGCTTAGGTGATGTGGGCCCCAGAGTGGAAACGGGGGAGGCTGGTACGGAATCTGCTTCTCCTCCACACCCTTCCTGGTGCAACTTCTCCAGGCAGGCTGGTCCTGGGCTACCATAGTGCAGGAACATGTCTGGATCCAGACTGTCCAGAATGCCCAAGAGGAGATCGGACTCAGGAGCTAAAGAGTCAAGGCTGTCTGAATCCAGGTGGAGGCAGAGGCTGCCGCTGTCACCACCGAGGCAGGCGACTGCTGGGCCTGCAGACATCGAGTGAAGGAGAGACAAAAAATAGTACTTCTTCACACAGCGCAAAGTTAAACTATAGAATTGTTCCCATAAGGATGGCTTTATAAGAGGATTAGATAAATTCATGGAGGATAAGACTGTCAATGGCTACTGGCCACGATAGCCATGTTCTGCCTCCACTGCTGTTGAAGTTGTTGTTTATTGAATTTAGATATCCCGCCCTTCATCCCGAAGGAGCCCAGGGCAGCATCTGAATGCCACCACTGGGAACTGCAAATGGAGAGTTGCTCTTGCACTCATGTCGAGTTTGCAAGCTTCCCAGAGGCATCTGTTTGGCCGCTATGATAACAGGATGCTGAACTAGATCCATCATGGGTCTCTTCTGTAAAACCCCCCCTCCATTTGCCGGGGGGGCAGATGTTCCTTTATATCTGAGTTCAGTTATGCAATAAAGATAGACACCAGCTGTGCTCATTAAGCTAACACAAATTATTATTCTGCAGAGCAGATAATATATTACCATGCAGTTAGCAAGGGAACATCTTCTCCTTATAGCATTACAGGGAAGGGGGTCTCCTGTGTGTCAGTTCACCAGGCCTCCTCTGGACAGTGCTATTGATGTTCAAGGGTTCAGGTCTGCTGTCGATGTGCCTCTGTGTCTCTCTATTTTCCCTTTATAATAAGGAGATGAAAATGGAAATGGACTGCCTTCAAGTCGATTCCAACTTATGGCGACCCTATGAATCAGGTTTTCATGGTAATCGGTATTCAGAGGGGATTTACCATTGCCTTCCTCTGAGGCTGAGAGGCAGTGACTGGCCCAAGGTCACCCAGTGAGCTTCATGGCTGTGTGGGGATTCGAACCCTGGTCTCCCAGGTCATAGTCCAACACCTTAACCCAGCCTTTCCCAACCTTTGGGTCCCCAGATGTTGCTGGACTACAATTCCCATCATTCCTGACTATTCACCATGCTGGCTGGGGCTGATGGGAGTTGTAGTCCAACAACAGCTGCCTTAACCACTATACCACACTGGCTCTCCGATAAGTTATGTCTAAGTTTGTAAGTGGCCAACAGGTGGCACTGCCACATCACAGGAGGAAACACTATTTACTATTCTGTTCCCACAGCTCTCATGATTTCATCTTCGTAGTCACAACATACTGATAAGCGGCCTATATAATGTCAAGATAAAAAAATCGATATGTCGACAGTATTTTTGTTTAAGATAGAAAAAGAAACATTAATATGTGAATCTGACTGACTGGTTTGTGCCTACATGCACCGTTAATGAATGGTTAATCAATTAACCATTAATTCTAATGATGTCAGTAAGAGATTAAAGAGAAAAGTTCTCTTTGCATAGCTCATTACCATAATAGATTACACACAGGGCCCTCAAATTCCATGCTTTGAAGAAGGAGAGATTCACTTAGCAGCACATTCTCCTATCAGAATTTAAGTGTTCGCGTTGCTATTATTTTTGTTGTTGTGGATGACCTAATGGACAGCAGATGTCTTATCAGTGTGGCTGCAAAAAAGGCAGATGCTATTTTAGCCTGAATTAAATGAAGTATAGCTTCCAAATCATGTGAAGTACTAGTTCCCCTGTATTTGGCACTAGTTAGGTCTCATCTTGAGTACTGCATCCAGTTCTGGACACCACACTTTAAGAAGGATGCAGACATACTGGAATGGGTTCATAGGAGGGCCACAAGGATGATCAGGGGACTAGAAGCAAACCCCAATGAGGAGAGACTGAAAGAACTGGGCATGTTTAGCCTGGAGAAGAGAAGACTGAGGGGAGATATGATAGCATTCTTCAAGTACTTGAGAGACTGTCGCACAGGTGAGGGCCAGGATCTCTTCTCAATCATCTCAGAGTGGAGGACATGGAATAATGAGCTCAAGTTACAGGAAGTCAGATTTCAGCTGAACATCAGGAAAAACCTAACTGTTATAGTGCTACAACAATGGAACCAATGACCTAGGGAGGGAGTAGGCTCTCCAACACTGGAGGTCTTCAAGAGGCAGCTGGACAGCCACCTGTCAGGTATGCTTTAAGTAGGACTCCTGCAATGAGCAGGGGACTGGACTTGATGGCCTTATAGGTCCCTTCCAACACTATTCTATGATTCTATGACATCTGGAGGGTCACAGGTATTGCAGTGGCCAAGTTCTTCTTAACAGGAATGATGGTTCTTGGAAGCTTGACTCCTTTAACACAGATTGCTTTTATTAACTGCCAAACTGTTCTCACAACAAACTAGATGCTGCTTCTACCAACTGTAAACAGTTGCTTTCACTTTTCATAATACTCGTTGGGAGTTACATAACAAGATATCCCCTTAGGCCTCTCTCTGTGTCACTCCAAAATCATTCCCATTAAAGAAACAACACCCAGTTTCATCAGGTTTCACATCACTGATATACACATCACTGATATACACATACATATACATAGTTCTCTCTGTATTTCCATGGATTATCAGCTTTCTCCCACGTCAGGTTTGTTTGTCCTTCCAACATGGTACTGTTTTTCCACCACCAGGGAAGGCTAGGCTGAGAAAATGCAGAGGAGAAAGCTGGAGTTACACAGTGGCTTATGAATCAGGGTCTGATTATACAGCCACAAGAGTGGCTGTATACTAGATCCAGCATGGATTTTTGGCATTCCACCATGTTAAGTTGAAAATACCTCCCATGTCATTTTGCTGCTTCCAATAAGCTCTTACAAAACGTATTGTCCTGAACTCAGAAACGCTTGCTTAACAACCCTCTAAGTTTTCATGATGATTCACAAAACAGTCAGAGAGAGTCCAGAGTTTAAACAGGAGTAACAGAAATCCAGACCCCTGGTGGACTTTTTTCTGTCAGTGGTCTCATAATTTGTTGAAATTCATTAGAAAGCAGCCATGTTCACCTACCTGACCTTCATCTTCTGCAGTTTAAAAGTTAAAAAAATCCATGGATGATTTTTAATTCTTTTAAGAAAATTAACATTGGAGTCTATGATATTACAGGCATGCTCTGTAAGAACCAACTGTCAGTGTTCTAAAAGCCAGACTCAAAGCTATTTGGCTTGACTAATCAGGGTCAGCTTTGGTTTAAATTTGGGTGAGAGACTACATGTGTCTGCTATAGAATAAAAAGGTGGTGGAAACCTCGAAAGATGATACCGTTAACAATGTTTCCCTCTGGGAAAGGAAAGGGGTTTTCCCTCTGCCCAGTGCCAACCCACCCAATCTACTCCCTCCCCTTCCTCCTCCTCCTCCTCCTCTCCTACCCACTGCAGACCTCCCTCTCTCCCCCATGGTCAGTTTCATCTATCCTAAGCAATGTTGCACGGGAGGAAGTCTTATGGAACTCAATAAGCATGTGAATGTTTAAAGCTGCCCTTCCCCTCCTCGCTGCTCCCTTCTCCCCCTCCCTTTTTCCTGCCCTCCTCCTCCACTCCCCACTCCTGCCCTTTCTCCTCCCTGGTCGGTTTCACCTATCCTAAGCATGATTGCAGGGGACTGGAGTAAATCCCATTGAACTCATTAAGCATGGAAATGATAAAACCATTCTGAGCAAACTTGCATGGGATGCCATTTCTTACCTCTCGGATTAAAAAGCAGAGAAGTTCACTAATAGGCAAAAAAAATATCCTTGCAGTTTAAGGACGTACCTTTATGCTCAGAAGCAGAGCTTGGAAAAGTTACTTTTTTGAACTACAACTCCCATCAGCCCCAGCCGGCATGGCCACTGGATTGGGCTGATGGGAGTTGTAGTTCAAAAAAGTAACTTTTCCAAGCTCTGCTCAGAAGTATATATTACCAAATTCTTCCAAGTTACACAGGAAGTGGATTGGACTATGAAAGACCAACCCAAATTGTGTTTGCATTTTACAAATGTGTAGGGCAGTACAACATCTCAGAGACTTCAGGTCTCCTGCTCCCCTGGTGCATTCACTATCACTGCCCAATTTCCCTGCTTTTTAAAGTTTGATAGAAATATCTGTTGGCTATAGGTATGTTCTTAAACTGCAAGATTTTTTTGCCTATTAGTGAATTTCTCTGCTTTTTAACCTGGGAGGTAAGAAATGCCGATTTTTTTGCGGATTAGTGAATCTTTATATACAGCTGAATGTGGCAATAAGCGTTATGGACTGTATGGCCTAGTGCTGCCCAATGGGGGAAGGCAGGTACACAAGCCCAACCCTCTCTGCTCCAAAATATTAGTAGTAGTAGTAGTATTTACATATTAGCAAGAAGAATATGAAAGAAGAATTTCAGTTTGAATCCTGCCTCTGCCATGAACTTGCAAAGGTCTTCCAAAAGGAGCCACTGGGAAGGTTGTCCGGGAGGACCTAGAATCATAGAATCATAGAATGGTAGAGTTGGAAGGGGCCTATAAGGGGCCTCCTGTTTACCCAGGCATTTGATGACTGAAGGACACCATTCCCGGCAACCCAGAGGTCACTGGATGCAAGAATGCTTTTATTTGCAACTTTTTTCACAGTGCAGTGATGACTAGAAGCCAACATGGATTTGTCAAGAATAAATCCTGCGAAACTAATCTTTTCTCATTTTTTTGATCAGGTAACCACCCTAGTAGACTGTGGGGATGCTGTGGACATAATATATCTCAATTTCAACCATTCAGATCATAGAATAGTAGAGTTGGAAACAGCCTATAAGGCCATCAGGTCCAATCCCCTGCTCAGTGCAGGAATCCAAATCAAAGCATTCCCGACAGATGGCTGTCCAGCTGCCTCTTGAAGGCCTCCAGTGTCGGAGAGCCCACTACCTCTCTAGGTCATTGGTTCCATTGCCGTATGGCTCTAACAGTTAGGAAGGTTCTCCTGATGTTCAGTCGAAATCTGGCTTCCTGCAACTTGAGTCCATTATTCCGTGTCCTGCACTCTGGGACAATTGAGAAGAGATCCTGGCCCTCCTCTATGTGACAACCTTTCATGTACTTGAAGAGTGCTATCATATCTCCCCTCAGTCTTCCCTTCTCCAGGCTAAACATGCCCAGTTCTTTCAGTCTCTCCTCATAGGGCTTTGTTTCCAGTCCCCTGATCATCCTCATTGCCCTCCTCTGAACCTGTTCCAGTTTCTCTGCATCCTTCTTGAACTGCGGAGACCAGAACTGGACGTAGTATTCCAAGAAGGACCTCAAAGGAGGGCAGACAGAATGAGAGGGCCCATGGCTTATTACTCAGGCATCAGTAATGCATCCTACTGGAACAATTAGACTCTTTCAGAACACTAATCCATAACTGTCATCATGGGGACCATCAGTCCTCTTAGCTATCCTGGAGGCCTCAGCCCTGCATTTGTCTGTTGCCCCAATGCATTGTGGGAAGCTGGGCCCTCCAGGGCACCCATTTAGAGCACTATAAATGTTCAGATGCCGCTCACAGTGTTTTGTGTGAAGGCTTTTTACTCTAGACCACCTTCTAAACTTCACCCTGAGAACACTGTTCTTTAAATGGCTTTTAAATGCTTTTAGCAAGTGGCCTGTGTGATCTTTTTACTCAGTTCCTCAGCTTGAAAGCAACTCTGAAAAAGGCGCACACACAGGGAAAGACTTTAGAGGGGGAAAATAACTTGGCTGAAGGAGTTGAATTGCTTTGAAAAGTTTTGACTGAGATTGTGCACACCAGCAGTTTTCAGACTTATTACCTTCAGGGCAGGCTGAAGACATTCTGCTGCCTGAAGTGAAGGAAAATATGGCGCCTCCCCAATTCCATGTACAAAACCCAGACTAGCAGTTGAATCTTACTGGTGTCTCCAAATAGGGCTGGGAATGCCCCCAATCTTAAGCCCTAGATGGCCACTGCCAGTCAGTGTAGACATTATTGAGCTAGATGGGCCAATGGCCTAACTTGGTATAAGGCATATGTAACTAGCATCACTTGTAGGCTAGCATTGCGCTGAGCATTGTGGGAAATAAAAATGGTGACCTCTAGTTGGCAACTGCCAAGAAAATCACTTGAAGTAATTTTTGAGTAAAATCATGTGATTTTATGGGTAAAACAAGGAAGGAAAAAGATAAATAGATTTGAGCTGGAATGGGTGCTTCCCTGCTGCTATTAAGCAAGAGTAAGTTGGACAGTGAAAAAAATGGATGAGAAAGATCAACTCATTTGAAATGTGGTGTTGGAGGAGAGCTTTGCGGATTCCATGGACCACGAAAAAGACAAATAATTGGGTGTTAGAACAAATTAAACCAGAACTGTCACTAGAAGCTAAAATGATGAAACTGAGATTTGAGATTTTTATTGAACTGTATTTATCGTAGCTATTTAGTTTGCTTTTTTGGTTTTAACTGAAGAAATATGACAATATTATGGATGCTTTTTGGATAAATGTACTAGTTAAAATATTTTTGTTACACTTCTAGTATAAGGTATGAAGGTAATATGTATTTGCATTTATTATGTAGCCACAGCACTTTTATCAAGCTGTGAGTACCAGGGCCTCAATTTTTTTTTACCAAAAAAGCAGTGTTAATATGTAATCCATGTTTGTAAATAAAGTCTCTGTTGGAATTTCAAACAATAACGAAGGAAAGAGAGAAAAATTACCTGAAGGACTATTGCTGAGGAGCCAAGCAGGGGAGGGCTATTGCCTTTCTGCCCTGGCCGTGGGCTTCCCAGTGGCATTTGTTTGGCCACTGTTGGTAACAGCATGCTCAGCTAGATGGACCACTGTTGGGGTCTTCTTATATCCTTAAGAAGGAATGGTTTGGGACCACGTTAACCTGAAGGACTGCCTCTACCAGGGATGGGGGATCTCTGGCGCGCGTGCCAAAATTTGGCCTGCCAGACCATTTGGGGGGAAGCCACATCCCCTTGCCCTACATCTGATGCCATACAAGATGTCAGGTAAGGGGCGGATAAGGGCGGGGCTTCAAAGGAACAATCAGAAGCTTAAAATGGGCTCCTGGTTCATCCTTTGCGGGAACAAGGCACACTTCCAGATGGGCAGTAGGGGTGTTCCTTGCTGAAGCAGGTGGAAGCAGTTTCCATTCAGTGGAAACTACTTCTCCCTCCCCGCACGGCACCTTTAAACTTTGGAAATCTGACATTTAGAGGAGCCACGTGCGAAGGGAGTAGCGGTTTCCCTCTCGTAGAGCAAGGCATGCCCCTACTGCCCTCCAGCTGATGGGCAGATGGAGCCTTGCTCTAACAAAGAAACAATCAGAAACAAGCTGCTTCCAAAGGGCTTTCAAACAGCCCAGCGCTGCACTTTGAAGTCCTGACAATTGCTGTGAATCAAATGATTGACCTACTTGTCATGTTTGGCCCACCAAAACATCTGAGAACCTCTTTTCTGGCTTTCCAGTGAGACCCATTCAGCTGGCAGGTACAAGGGGTAAGGCTTCTTCAGTGATGGCCCCACACCTTTGGAAGCCCCTCCCCAGGAAGAGATACAGGGCCTCATCACTTCTTTTAAAAAAATCTCTGGAGACTCATTTATTCAAGTCTGAATGTGGCTGAATTGTGCTGCACTTGAAAAAAATCTTTAGCTGTTGCTGCCTTGTGTGTGTGTGTGTGTATGTTCAGTAATTGTGTTTTCAAGTGTTTTAGAGTCTTGCAAGCCACCTTGTAAGGGTCACTGTGCCCTGAATGGTGGGTTTAAATTTTTAAAAAATAAATAACTGAAATAAAATAAGAGGAACACTGGCATGATGTATTTTGTGTTTGTTGTACTGCAGCTCCAGAAAGTGTCTTCATAAGATTCTTGCACTGTAAATCATCATAATCACAATAATGTTTTAATGGTCGCAATAACTCTCTTAATTCTTCCTGTGCAGATTCTTTAAGAAACATTCCTGCTATGAGTCATGGTCCACGCTCATCCCCAGCTGAGCTGAGTGGCTCCAACCAACGGCTGCTGCGAGAACGGAAGTCGTCAGCACCTTCGCACTCTAGCCAACCCACCCTCTTCACATTTGATTCACCTGCTAACCATATCCGGACCACCCTTTCTGCCAGTGCCCCCCAGGACTATCTCTTTCTACACCAGTGCATGAGCAGGAAATCAGAGAACACCAGGTAGGCATGGAACTTTTTGGTTAGGGAGAAATTCTATTCAGTTTGGATTTAAAGGTGAACGTTTTGGTGAAGGGCTGCAGCTCAGTGGTAGAACATCAGCCTTGCATGCAGAAGGTCCCAAGTTCAGTTCAGTCCCTAGCGTTTCCAAGTAGGGCTGAAAGGGACTCCTGCCTAAGGGTGGAATCCTCTCCTTTATGTTTTATTTTTAAGTGTGGCCCCCTGATGGCTGTTAATAATCTGATTCCTTTTTCCTCTGATATCTTTCCATTTTTCTGATCTCCTCCGATTTTTTATTTTTGCTTTGCAGAGAATTATCGATATTATATTCACTGCTCATTCACGAGTCTCCAGTGGTATCAATCTTTATTCTGAACTCTGTAATTGTTGCCTGTTTATATTCATTTTCTTTTTTTTTTTTTTCAATAATTTTTATTCAGATTTTCATAAAACATACAAGACGAAATCATAAAACATTCGAAGACAAAAAACAAAATCAAAAATAGTTAAACAAAAAGAAAAAAAGAAAAAAAAAACAAAAATAAAAAATAAAGAGTAAAATATTGACTTCCCATTTGTCAAAGATCAAATCAGTTATAAGTCTATAATATATAACAATCCTGTCTCTTAAGTCATATTATAAAATCACTTTCCTCCAGTAGTTATCTTACTTAATCATCAAATCTCATAAACATTACTTTATTCTTTCCACAAAAAGTCAAAGAGAGGTTTCAATTCTTTAAGAAATATATCTATCAATTTTTTTTCCAGATAAGCATATCGATTAATCCATCTCATTACTAATTATGATAATCTTATTGTCATAACCATAGTCAAAATAAACATTTCAATTAATCCATCACATCAGAATCTGTTAGGTTCAATAATTTCAGTAGCCATTGTTCTATTATCCCTATTAGTTCCATTTTCCATCTTCCATCTTCAGTAGTCTTGTTAAGTCCAATAATTTCAGTATCCAATCTTCCATTATCAGTATTCCATAATAATCTTGCTGTCAAAGCCATAGTCATATAGTAAGAGTCTGATGGGAATTACCTCTATCCCAAATATTTTCTTGCCATCCATTCTGAATAGGTTGCTGAAATACTGCTGTAAAATCATATCTCTGTTCTTTTTTTCAAAATACACTGGGTCATCTCTTGAAAGTTTTTCCATTGTCACATGGCTGCAGTTAATTCCATAGATTTTCTCTATATTGGGCTCCATCACATCATTCCAGTCCAGAAGATTATCCATGCCATTGATAACTTTATCTCTAGAATCTTCATTAATTTCTTCAGAGATAACATTGAGTTCCAAACAATAGATTTTATTTCTAAAGTCCATAGACTCCAAATCTTGTTCCTGTTCCACGTTTGTTCCAATCTCCGGGATCTCCTCTCTCACAGGGACCCCTGTTCCAGTCTCCAGGGTCTCCTCTCTCACAGGGACCCCTGTTCCAGTCTCCAGGGTCTCCTCTCTCACAAGGACCCCTATGTCTTTAATCTCCTGTGTCTCCAAACAATAGATTTTGTTTCTAAAGTCCATAGACTCCAAATCTTTTTCCTGTTCCACGTTTGTTCCAATCTCCGGGGTCTCCTCTCTCACAGGGACCCCTTCCAGGGTCACCTCTCTCACAGGGACCCCTATATCTTTAATCTCCTGCTTCATTTTACTCAATTCAATTTTCAGCTCCTTACAACCCTGTCGCAGGTTTTGTTTCGTTATCTCAATCTCATCCATTATTTTCTGAAACATAGTTATTTCCAGATTCTCAGCCACTTTCTTAATTGCCATTTTAAAAGAAAAATATAGGAAAACCACTTCTTATTTCAGCAACAATTGGGTTAATACTCCAAACTTGGTGACATCACAGTATAAACAGAGCAGACAGCCTTATCTCTCCATGCTTAAGTAAACAAAATGTAGTTCCCAGGATCGAAACAATTAATGGCGGTCGTCAGGAAACAGATTCGTCAAAATAAAATAGACCAAAAAGAGAGTAGTCTCAGACAATATAATATTCTTCAAAATAAAAATCTGGAATAGAAATCCCTCTTCTGTGTATATCTTTAGAATGCAAATCCAGGACAGCTTTTTGCAACAAAAACAGAGATAAGCTATTAATTAGTGAGTAGCAGAGAGAAGTTATAGCTCCCCAGTGAGATGTCAAAAACCGATCAATCTGGCAAATCTCTTTTAAACAGCAACAATTTAAGTCAAGTAAAAGAAAAATATAGAAAGAAGGGTGCTTGCCTGTTAGTGCGTTCTCTCTTAGAAGATAAGATGAACGTTCGCTTTATCAGATAGAGCTTGTTGTTGAAAATCCGTCCCACCTTCGTCGGCTGGACCTCGTCCCATAAATTAATGAGATCTGGTCGTCCCAACAAAAATAGGCTTTGAGGTTAATCTCTTCGTTTCTCCCTACCCGGGAGAAGTTTAATCAGTCAAAAAAAAAAAAATCTGACTGATATATCTGAATAAGCTTCTTTTGAGGCAGGAGCCCGTCTCAAAAGCAGGCACAGGCTAAGTCACCCTTCCCGGACAGCCCTGTTTATATTCATTTTCAAGTGCGTTGCAGAGCAGTTTAAGGCAGATAATCAAGCCAGTTTCTTCCCCCCTGCTGCTTATAACTAACACCTCATTACCCCCTGCTGCTTTCTGTCTGTCAGTTACAATCAACACTTCATTGACATCAGTGAAAGGGAATATGCAGTTGAAGAGCTCACATAGAAAGTAGATTGATAAAAGTATCACTCACACTATCGATTTCAAAGCGAATTTAAAAAAAACGAATTGGAAAAAAAGAAGAAGAATCAATCGGAAACCAGGTGTGGAGAATTGCTGCTTCAACATTCTTCCTGCAAAGATAGAGAATATCAGAAATATTAATCCAATGGCAAATCCGATTGTTGCAGAAACTGAGCCCACCGCTACTCCTGCCTGCAACCCTGGGGAGCTGCTGTGAGTCAGTGTAGACAGTACTGAGCTAGATGGACCAATAGGCTATTGAATCAGTGACCTCCAATAGCATCTGTCGTGAACCACCTTTTACTTTGTTCTTATTGCATTGTTCTCGTATTTGCATTATTCTTGCTGCATTGTATTTTTACTGTATATTTTTACTGGTTATTTCTTATGTAATTTGTTTTGGTAATCTGTGTTAATATGTTGTTCACCACTTTGGGGGCCTTTTGACCAAAAAGTGGTATATAAATAAACTATAATTGTAATTGTACTGCCTTCAAGTCAATTCCGACTTATGGTGACCCTATGAATAGGGGTTTCATGACGCTGAGAGGCAGTGACTGGCCCAAGGTTACCCAGTGAGCTTCATGGCTATGTTGGGATTTGAACCCTGGTCTCCCAGGTCATAGTCCAACACCTTAACCACTACACCACACTGGCTCTCAAATACACTATAAACTAAACTAAACTAAAAATCTTGTTCAAAGTATGATAACCTCAGTTTCATCATTTTAGCTTGTAGTGATTGTTGTTGTTATGTGCCTTCAAGTCGATTACAACTTATGGCGACCCTATGCATCAGCGACCTCCAAGAGCATCTGTCATGAACCACCCTGCTCAGATCTTGTAAGTTCAGGTCTGTGGCTTCCTTGATGGAATCAATCCATCTCTTGTTTGGCCTTCCTCTTTTTCTACTCCCTTCTGTTTTTCCCAGCATTATTGTCTTTTCTAATGAATCAGGTCTTCTGATGATGTGTCCAAAGTATGACAACCCCAGTTTCATCATTTTGGCTTCTAGTGACAATTCTGGTTTAATTTGATTTAATACCCAATTATTTGTCTTTTTTGCAGTCCATGGTATCCGCAAAGCTCTCCTCCAACACCACATTTCAAATGAATTGATTTTTCTCTTACCCACTTTTTTCACTGTCCAACTTTCACATCCATACATAGAGATTGTGAATACCATGGTCTGAACGACCCTGACTTTGGTGTTCAGTGATACATCTTTGCATTTGAGGACCTTTTCTAGTTGTCTCATAGCTGCCCTCCCCAGTCCTAGCCTTCTTCTGATTTCTTGACTATTGTCTCCATTTTGGTTAATGACTGTGCCAAGGTATTGATAATCCTTGACAAGTTCAATGTCCTCATTGTCAACTTTAAAGTTACATAAATCTATTGTCATTACTTGAGTCTTCTTGACGTTCAATTATAGTCCTGCTTTTGTGCTTTCCTCTTTAACTTTCAACAGCGTTCATTTCAAATCTTACTGGTTTCTGCTAGTAGTATGGTATTGTCTGCATATCTTAAATTATTGATATTTCTCCCTCCAGTTTTCACTCCTCCTTCGTCTTGGTCCAATCCCACTTTCCGTATGATATGTTCTGGGTATAGATTAAACAAGTAGGGTGATAAAATACACCCCTGTCTCACACCCTTTCCAATGGGGAGCCAATCGGTGTCTCCATATTCTGTCCTTACAGTAGCCTCTTGTGCAGAGTATAGGTTGTGCATCAGGACAATCAGATGCTGTGGCACCCCCATTTCTTTTAAAGCATTCAGTGCTTGGGTAACAAGAAGAAAATATTGCCATCGTGTAAATAAGATCCTGTGGTCATTGTATACATAGTGCCGCCTACTGGTGAAGAAACATAGGGCAGCTAAACATAGGAACCTGCCTCACACTAAGTCATATCATGGGCTTACTATCTGTATTGGCTCTAGCCCACAATTGCTTACACTGACTGGCAGCAGGTCTCCTGGGCTTCAGACAGGGGGCATTTGCAATCTTACCAAGAGTTGCCAGGAATTAAACAAGGGACCTCCTACGCACAGAGCAGATGCTCCTGAGCCCCAGCCCTTCCCCAAAGCATCCAGTTAAATTCCCAAGAACTCCACAGTCCACCAACTAGAACCAGGAGCAGAGCAGAGGCTGGGGGCCAGAGCCAGATGCAAAATGGTGGTTCAGGGGACAGAACCAATTGCCTGCCTCATCCCATGAGCCACACATTGGAATAGCCTGCATATTCGAGTACAAATCTCCATCTGAGTTAGACTATTTGTGTTAGAATCCCTAATCTGTACTAAGACTAGGGTTGCCAGGTTCATGGCCTGAGACTGGTCCTGTATCTTTAGGAGAAGAGAAAGTCAGCCAAGTGCAGGTGTGCTTGCAGCACTATAACAGGAAAAACCACAAGGTGGAATTCTCCCTTCCCCCTGCACAACTTTTAAAGATACAGAAGACCTCTTGGAGGCTGGGCCTGTGCAGCTCTAGTATAACAGCATGCTACCAAGTACACATAGTGTAATATTATTTCTTACATATATTTTGCCATAACTTTACTATGGATCTTAGTGGAAAGAAGGGCTCCTAATTCTGTGTGAACTGATTTGGTATGATTATGTTTATTGGCTAAAACAAAGGAAATATATCCCAATGCAACGTACATGATGATAACAGACTGATACCAGAAAAAATGGAATGAAATGCAGTAACCCTGATAGGATAAAGAAGACTGAAATAGAAATATAAAAAGGCAAAATGTGTTTCTACCAAAAGGTCTTCTTCAGTGGTCACTAATATATGGGTTTTTTTAAATTATCCCAATTTGTTTGTTATCATTATGATTATTTCCAGTCTCCCCAGAGGTTGAACATGTGTTTGATTCATGTTGGGAAAATCGGAAATGAGCTTGTCAGGAAGCCTCCCTTGCACTTGTTTCTCCATCTCATCAAATCATGCCAGAACACTGTGGAAGTTTGCTCTGGGGAAGTTAAGAGGGGGGTTCCCATCGTAGATCTGGTAACTGGGAAGGAGCCCAAAGGGCGATGGATGACAGCTGGAGAGGTACCAAAAGTGTGGCATGCCTGAATCAACAGCTGGATTCTCCGTGAGCCCAAGGGCTTTCCTGAGTTCAAGAGAATTTCACCCCTGCATCTGTCTTCCATTAATAATTAAAAGCAGACTTTACTTCAGATGGAACTAATGGAAGGTCATTTTAAAAGACACCTGTCATTTGGAACTCTCCAGGAGTCCTGGAGGTATATTATGCTGCCAGTGTGTGAGTGGAAGAGACTTCCAATGGAACTTCCCCTACCACTCCACATACACCCCTACAGGCCCGTGCACCCCCAAAAAATCTGCTACAGGGGGATGGGGGACCTTCTAGACCAGATTTCTGGGATGTGCAGGGGGTGGAGAGGAAAGAGAAGTCACATTGTATGAGCAGAAGTCCACTTTGGGGAAGGGCCGTAGCTCAGTGGGGGAACACAAACTGGGCATGCAGAAGGTCCCAGGTTCAATCCCTGGTACCTCCAGATAGGACTGGGAGAGAACTCTCCCTGAAACCTTGGAGAGCCACTGCCAGTCAGTGTAGACAATATTGAGCTAGATGGACCAATGGTCTGACTCAGTATAGGCAGCTTCCTATGTGCCTACTTGCGCAGCAGTGGATACAATCCCACATTGCTTTGGCTGTTTGGATGACAGAGTGAGCTTACATCCCCATCTCATCTGTCTCTCAAAAAAAGTGTGTGTGTGTGCATGCGTGCATGCACGTGTGCACATTAAAATCTGTGCGTAGATCCTCCTGGTAGTGCTGTAGCCGTTTGAGATACGTCCTGCAGCAGACCAAGGGAGGGCTTTCTTGGTGGCAAGCACCCGATTTATGAAACTCCTTGCTCTCTGAAATATGGCCAGTGCCAACTCTTACAAATCTTTGGTGCCAGCTGAAGACCCACCTTTTCACTTAGTCATTTGCTGGAAGTTGTTGCTTGGCCCTGTTTGTCATTACTATTTTAGTTTTCTTCTGCTGAGAGTCCTATGATAACGTTTATTTATAATGTTTTCTTGTATGTCTTGTGTGTATTTATTTTTCTGTAACCTGTTCTGGAATTGCTATTGCAATAAAGAGAGGATAATAAATATCCCAAGGTGCTAATCTTCATTGTTGCCAATGCTACAAATTTCTGTTCTTAGCAGTTGTGTGAGCCAAAACAGTTCTTCAAATTTTATAGGCCACTGGTTAGAGTGTTGGACTACGACCTGTGAGACCAGGGTTTGAATCCCCACACAGCCACGAAGCTCACTGGGTGACTTTGGGCCAGTCACTGCCTTCAGCCTCAGAGGAAGGCAATGGTAAGCCCCCTCTGAATACTGCTTACCGTGAAAACCCTATTCGTAGGGTCGCCATAAGTCGGGATCGACTTGAAGGCAGCCCATTTATGTGAGGCTGAGAACTGCACATGAGAACACATCACACAGACCTTACTGCTTAACACTCTGGCTTCATCCTGTTCTGTTCTCAGTTGGGGTGGTTAAACTCCTGGCTACGATCCCGCATTTGGGGTCTGAGAGATTGCTGAGGGCCTCTCCCCATTTACGTTTTATACCAGATTAATTCTTACAGCATTCCTTCAAGAATCATGGAAATTATAGTTTGCGAAGGTACTAAGGATTCTCTGGCAGATGCCCCCCTACCCCTCAACTGAATTACATTTTCCAGTTTCCCTAGGTAGACAGGAAAACTAACTATAATATGCGGCCTTAGATGTGTCCATATATTACTCAGTGTCCAATCTTACCTCTGCTTCCTTGTTCCCCTGCCACTTGTCATTTTAGGAGCGCTAGTTTCTCTCAAGCCACGAGATCCTCGTTCTTCATGAGAAGCGACCCGTCTGTTCAGAAGCTCTCTCAGGGGAACGGGCACTGTGTAAACGGAGTGGGTGGGCAAGTGCACGGCTTCTACAGCTTGCCCAAGCCGAGCCGGCACAACTCGGAGCTAAGAGACAGTGCTTACGACCTTCCAAGGAGTTTTGGATGCTACGCCCGCACCAAATCCAGCCACACAGGTTCCGAAACGGATAGCGAGGAAGTGTATACCTTCAAGACCCCCAACAACACCCTTTGCAAAGACTTTGGAGAACTTTCTACTGACTCTTATGACGTCCCTGGCACCCCTTTGTCGATTTATCAGATCCCAAGGACATTCACACTGGACAAGAACCACAACGCCCTGGCGGTGGCCTCCAGTGAGACACCTGCTCCTCCTCCTCCAAGGCCTCCTAAGCCAGGGCAGGCAGAGTCACGGTGGGGCAGTCCTCAACAGCGCCTGCTAGACAGCGAGGGCATGGGCCCAGTTGCCGCCACCATTCCCAGAAGGAATACATTGCCCGCCATGGTGAACTGCAGGCTGCATCGAGGTGTGTACTAGGCAGTTGGCATTGGAGGATTGTTGGTGGCTATCTAGGGCAGTCTGCGTGGAGGGAAACACTCTTCCATCTCATAGAATCATAGAACAGTAGAGTTGGAAGGGGCCTCTAAGGCCATCGAGTCCAACCCCCTGCTCAAGGCAGGAATCCAAATCAAAGCAACCCCGACAGATGGCTGTCCAGCTGCCTCTTGAATGCCTCCAGTGTCTGAGAGCCCACTACCTCTCTAGGTAATTGGTTCCATTGTCATATGGCTCTAACAGTTAGGAAGTTTTTCCTGATGTCCAGTCGAAATCTGGCTTCCTGCAACTTGAGCCCATTATTCCATGTCCTGCACTCTGGGACGATCGAGAAGAGATCCCGGCCCTCCTCTATGTGACAACCTTTCATGTACTTGAAGAGTGCTGTCATATATCCCCTCAGTCTTCCCTTCTCCAGGCTAAACATGCCCAGTCTCCATCACATGGAAACGGATTTCCTATCCCAGAAGCAACTTGCTGCAGAAACAGAGGTGGGACAAATTTGTTCCCAATGATTCTCCTGAGGGCCAGACCAGCCCTACCATTAGGCAGAGTGAGGCAAGAAGTGGTGGCAACTTGCAGAAGGACAGAGCTGTATGGATCGTGTGACCTGGCCTGTGCTCCCTAAGTCTGTTGCCCTCAGGTGTAGTGTAAGATATTGTCCAATCTCTAGTATTGAAGGAAAATTGAACTGTCAGCCTGGTTGACTTCTAAACATGGGATGGGTGGGTGGGTGGGTGGGGGACATCATCTTGTCCTTTGCGTCAGGCAGCAAAAAGTCTTGGGCCAGCCCTTTCTGGCTGAATTTTGATATAAAATGGACAAAATGCCTATACACAACCACTCACTGTTCTCCAGACACTGGACTGAGTGCAACAAATGTACTTTGACATACAAAACGACCCTCTAACCTGTCAACTTCCAGTAAAGAGTTTCTAGTTCTGGAGCATACTTACTCTAGAATACCATTAGTGTGAAATACAGACACACACATTTACATATGACTTCTACATTACATGCAAAATCAACAAGAAGTTGCTTTAAAACAGGGATAGGGGACTTGTGCCCCAGCAGACATCATTGGACTACAAGCACCTTCAGCTGCAACCAGCGTAGCCAATGGTCAGGGATGATGGGAGTTGTAGTCCAACAATATCTTGCGGGGGGCACAGGTTTCCCTTCCCTGCATTAAAGGGTGGAAGAGATACCTCTCTCTGTTTCTTACAACTTGAAAACACTTTCCCTTTCAAGGATAAACAGATATTTCTATCAAACTTTAAAAAGCAGGGAAATTGGGCAGCTATAGTTAATGTACCAGGGGAGCAGGAGACCTGACCTCCTCTCTTGAGATATTGTACTGCCCTACAAATTTGTCAAAATGCACGTTACCAAATTCTTCCAAGCTACACAGAAAGTGGACTGTACTGTGAAACACCAACCCAAATTGTGTTTGCATTTTTACAAATTTGTAGGGCAGCACACTATCTCAGAGAGGAGGTCAGGTCTCTATAGCTGTCCAGTTTCCCTGCTTTTTAAAGTTTGATAGAAATACAGGTATGTTCTTAAACCGCAAGGATTTTTTGCCTATTAGTGAATATACTGCTTAATTGCCACAGTGGCTTCTATGTGGTTTACAGTTACAAAAAATATACAGACGCGTATTTAAAACACACAGTAAAACAATTCCATCAAAACATTAAAATGAAACATCCACAATTAAAATCAGTAATTAAACAAGCCTATTAAAACAGCACAACAATTAAAACAGCAATTAGATCTAGTAGACCAGGAGGTTCGAGCTAAGAGCTCAGGGGAACACTTGTCCAAAGAGGCGTGTTTTCAAGAGCCGGTGGAATGCCAATACTGATGGGGCCTCTCATATTTCAGTAGGGAGATCATTCCACAAGACTGGTGCCACTGTGAAAAAGCCTGCCTCTGTGTTACCACAAGTCGATAATCATCGGGCCATGGCAAACTAATTCCATTAGTTGATCTTAAGGCCCTTACCTGGCCAATGTGGGGGAGGTGGCCTTTTTGGTAACCTGTCTGGAGTTCTTTAAGACTTTATATGTAAATATAAATGTAAATATGTAAACCACCCAGAGAGCTTCAGCTATGAGGCGGTATATATGTGTAATAAATGATAGATAGATAGATAGATAGATAGATAGATAGATAGATAGATAGATAGATAGATAGATAGATAGATAGATAGATAGATAGATAGATAGATAGATAGATAGATAGATAGATAGACAGACAGACAGACAGACAGACAGACAGACAGATAGATAGATAGATAGATAGATAGATAGATAGATAGATAGATAGATAGATAGATAGATAGATAGATAGATAGATAGATAGATAGATAGATAGATAGATAGGAAGACCTTAAACCACACATGCTCCTCATCCTCTGGATCGCTGCAAGGGAGGGACAGGCTTATACTAATGTCGCTTGTGGACAGAAATGGCCTCCCCAGGCTTCTTCCATATTGGGGGATGCCATGGGCTGAACAGGTTCATCCAACCTTCATAAAGTCCGCACTCTAGGGCTTTAGGACTATGTGTGTCCATCTAAAAGGCACTAGGAGCACCCATTGAGTTGCTCTTCTGAATCAATCTGGTTTATTGTTCATGAACTGTAATTTTATGTCATTTATTTCAGCTTCGTCCTGCGAGACCTATGAATATCCCCAGCACAGCAGCAGCAGTGCTGTTCAGTCCACAGAATCTGTGAATGTTGGGTTGAACTCGTATCTGGTGAGCTCTTTAGCTGCCTCTTGTTCATTCTCTTAATTGCCTGCCTGGTGGGAGGATATTACCCTTATCTGGAGCATGTTTTTAAATCAGTCCATGATTAAAATTTGTAAAGCCAGATAACATTTCTTGGGGCAAGCAGAACTGGTCCACTTGCTGTTCCCAGTCTAGAATCTGGTTCATGACAGATGCCACATCCATACCAGACATTTATTCCACTCTAAACAGTCATGTCTTCCCCCAAAGAATACTGGGAAGTATACTTTGCTAAGAGTTCTGAGTGTTCTTAGGAGATTCCTTTTCCTCTGGCAGAGCTCTAATGGCTAGAGTGATTTAACAGTCAGCCCCTCTTCCCAGAGCATTGTGGGAACTGGAGCTCTATTAGGGGAATAATGATCTCCTAACAGTTCTCAGAACCCCTCACAAACTACGCTTCCCAGGATTCTTTGGGGAAAGCCATGACTGTTTAATGTGGAATAAATGTCTGGTGTGGATGTGGCCAGAAACTGCCTATATATGGGGAGGGACCTTCTTCAGCCTGAGGGCCGCATGCCCTTCTGGGCAACATTCCAAGGGCCACACGCCTGTGCTGGGTGAGGCCAGAAGCAAGTGGGTGGTGCAACAAATGTGACTTTTACCTTTGTACAGTAGCCTCTCTGTCCTTCATCCAGACAAGGAAGAGGCATTGTCAAGAGTTCAAGGACACATGGCAGCCAGGCAAAGCACCTGGATGCACAGTGGAGTCATTGCGGGGTATAGCTTGGGGGGAGTTCTAAGGGCCAAACAGAGAGGCCTGAAGGGCCACATTCAGCCCTTAGGACTGAGGATCCCCACCTTGCTATGTACAATTAAAATTAGCCAACGGTAAGTGTGGGGAGAGATTAAAATGCATGCCACTGCAAGTCTACCTCCTGTTCCTCTGGGAATTGTTCTTCATTTTCTGCCTTCTCCCATTTGCCTCAGCTTCTGAGATTTTTTCAGGCAGCGTCCACGCATTTCCAAGCTTTTCTCTGGAGTCCTAAGGACTAGCAACTTGAGGTGTTTTAATAATTAAATAAATTTGGGGTTCTCATAAAGCTGCTCTACAGCAATTCTGAAGACCTCCACTTACCTAGAAACTGAGCATTGTTTCTATGGGGCCTTTCCCATCTGACTCTGCCCTTATTTAAATTTTGCCGCCTTCTCCCTTCCCAGCAAAACAAAGCTACGGTGTCTCGATCGCACAGTGCCGACTCAGAGGACAACTATGTCCCCATGAACCCAGGTTCTTCAGTCCTGCTCAACACAGAGAGGCCGAATGACAACTCCCAGCACCTCTACATCCCTATGAGCCCTGGGCCTCATCACCTGGACTTGATGGGGATGTCCTCTTCTACTTTACCAGTTCATAAAGGTAGTAGCAGTTCCCAGCTGCACAGGCGGATGAGTGAAATCCAGCCTCCACCCGTCAACCGCAACCTCAAACCTGATCGCAAAGGTAAGCCCCTTCTCCAGCCAATGTTGGCTTTGGGTTTTGGAGTGCCCTTGGACAAGAACACCGTTTGTGGGGTCCCCTCTCTCAGTGAGTCTACCTTCTCATGGCAGTGGGCCCCCTGCTGGATGGTGGGCCCCTGGCAGATGCCCAACCATGCCAACTCTTGATGCCTGCTCCTGCCCCTCAGCCTCTTCTCAGTGTTCAAGGGGGAAATGATGATTTTCATCAGTCCACTCAAAGAATCCACTAAACAGTTGTTCAGCTGTCTTGACTCAAATTTATTTCTGCTCCAGCAAAGCCAACACCACTGGACTTAAGGAACAACACAGTCATTGATGAGCTTCCCTTCAAATCACCAGTCACTAAATCCTGGTCCAGGCCTGGGTGAGTACGAGGTCAGCTAGTTTTGCTTTGTTTTTAAATTCCTCCCATCCCTTGTCACACACCAAGAGTGACTCTCAAAGCAACCAACCTCCTTCAATGAAGGTCATTATGGCTATGCGTATGCCACAAGCAGCTAGCTGGAAAATTCTGGAATGTTCTCCTTGAAAGAGAGTAAGGGCCCTCACTGGGCCCAACAGAGGGCTGAATAAATGTATGACGACTACTGTGTTGTCTCTTCAGGTCTAGAAGGATACGTATAGGAATTGAGTTGAAGCTGATCCGGTACCTTTGGACCAAGCTTGCCCTGCTGCCAGAGATCTGGAGCTGGGCTTAAGCTTTGCAGTCACTGAGAGTATTGGGCTGCCAATGTTACATGTAAAGTCTGTTTTTATGATGTTTTATTCAGTGCTTTCGTTTGCCGCCCTGAGCTCCTACTGGGAGGAAAGGCAGGATATACATCTAATAAAAAATCATAAATAAAGATAAGAAACTCAGTTATAGTGAATTGGGCTATTGGCCCATCTATCATAGTAGTGTCTACTCTGACTGGCTCTGAGCAGAGGGTTGTTTTTTTCTCTCAGCCCTGACAATGTGATGGTTTTAACTGGAGAATTCAGGAACTGAACCTGAGATCTTCTGTCTGTAAAGGATGTGTTTTAAAATTGAGCTATGATCCCCCTTCCCATAACCAGATGATCCTAGATGTACAGTCTTTTGGCTCACAGCTGGAATGGCTAGCTAAATGTGCCACAAATATGTGTCAGACTTTAATTCAGACTCTCCAGGCTTCTCCTCCGATGAGGATGATGATTTCAATTTATTAGTCACTTGCCACTTAAGGAATCTCCAGGTGACTTACAAAATGTTAAAACACAAAGGATAACATAAAATCATGGAGTGGAAACAATAACCTTTGAAACAGACCCAGTAAAACAATAGCAAAAACATACCTTCAGTAGGCAGTAAAATCATCATAATCCATCAATATAAGTTTTTACCTGACGGTAAAAGGATGTTAATGACAGCCCCAGGCGGACCTCACTGGGAAGAGCTTTCCACAAGCAGGAAGCCATAACTGAAAAGGCTCTCTCTCTTGTCACCACCCTCCAAACCTCTTTCAGAAGGCGCATTCAGAGGAGGGCCTTAGATGAAGATTGAAATGTCTGGGTCGGTTCATAATATCTGTAAAGGACCAAGGATGCCCCCCTCCCCTTGAAGTTCTCCATCCTGAGTGACCTTGACCAGTTACAGTCCTTTATTGGGCCACTCTAGCTTCTCCTCTTTATGGTTGAGCACTGAGGACATTGTCAGCATGGCACCAAAAACACAAGTACTTGGTTGGCTGCCTTGATGCCTGCTTGTCTCCTGGACATTCAACTTGAAAGCTTCATCTTTGCAAATCCAGCTCCTCCATAATGCTGAAGCCATGTGGTGACTAACTATAATCCCTCAACTCTCATTACAGCCAGACTTTCACCTCCAACTTTTCCCAATATTGCCGCCCCATCTCTACCCAGAGCATCACCAGCACTGACTCAGGAGATAGTGAAGAAAATTATGTGGCCATGGTAAGTCCCTGAAGAATCCATCTCTTAGTACAGCTCAGGTTTCCATCCATACTCTGCTCTCCTGGTTCGTCTCCCTAGTACTTCGTGTCCCCAGGTGATATTTTAGCTGTGGGCAGGCAGCTTTTGAATGAGAGCCATGCTTAATTCTCCTCCGTGGTGGCTGCCCACCATCTTAATTTATTCAACATGCAATTTCTGGCATACAGATCTACGAAATCTATAGTTTTCAAAGATCTATAGTCAAGTTTTTATAGTTCTATAGGCTGGGGAATTGCATTTGGAGTAAATTAAAATGGTGGAGTAAATTAAGATGCTGGAGTAAGTTAAGATGGTGGATGGCCACCGTGGATGGCAACTGCTAAAACAACCATCCAGATGCCCAGCAGGAGAGCACTGAGTGGCAGCATGGCTGGCTCATGCGGATGAGGGGCCCTTCCGAGCCCTTGGGGCCCTCAGCCAGTGCCTGACCTGGCCAATAATTGGTGCTGAGTCTGAGGCCACCAGATAACTGGCTTACATGGTATTAAAAGAGGATTCGACAGATTCATGAAGGAGGAGGAGAGGCCTATCACCCATTATTATGGTTGCTAAATGAAACTTCCAGTTTTAGGGGCAGTGCACCTCTAACTACTAGTTGCATAGGTTATGGGGAGGGGAATAGCAGAAAAATACCCTTGTCTTCACATTCTGTTTTGGGGTTTCCCAGAAGCACATGACCAGTCACCATTAGAAACAGGATGCCAGACTTACAGTAGATCCCCTCCAGATGTCCTTTCATTGTGTATTCATGATTATTTGTGCTCTTGCTGGTACCAGGGAGGTTTATACATGATCCCTCTTCCAATACTGTGTATGGCTGCAAAAGTTTCAGGCTGGTCATACTGCTTCTGTTTCCAACCAGTTCCTGTTCTATAATTTCCTGCTGAAATCTTGTAACTTTTCATACCACAAATGTTGGGGATGGGGGCGTGTTCCACTTTTGTGTGCTGTAGTGCAAGAGTGCCCCTCCCAGACAGCAATAACACTGGGGAAGCATCACAGAACCACTAATAAAATGGAATGATGTGTGGATGGTCCAGTATAAATCCACCACTAATGCACTATTATTGTATCAGTGACATGATGCAAAACACACACACACACACACACCCAGTCTAGAGGGACCCTTAAATAGATCCCTGATCTAATCCAGAAGAGCTCTTCTCATGTCTTTACCTTTACAGTGTGGGTTTGGGCATGTTCACCTGGAATTTGGGCTACAAACCATAGATAGGGAGGATTAGTCTGTGCACCAGTTGTACGTGCTGGTGCAGGCAGCTTGAGCAGTCCATGCTTTACTCCTAAAATGGGGGAACAAACCACAGAGCAGCTGGCTTAGCATTCGATACAGACCAGAGTTTGCGGTTTGTTTCTTCCACTCAAATAGCAAATGCTATTTTAAGCTGCATTAACATAAATATAGTTTCTAGATCATGTGAAGTACTAGTTCCCCTCTGTTCAGCGTTGTCTTGAGTACTGCGTCCAGTTCTCTTTAGGAAGGATGCAGACAAACTGGAACAGGTTCATGCGGATGATCAGGGAACTAGAAACAAAGCCCTATGGGGAGAGACTGAAAGAACTGGGCGTGTTTAGACTGGAGAAGAGAAGACTGAGGGGAGATATGATAGCACTCTTCAAGTACTTGAAATGTCACACAGAGGAGGTCCAGGATCTCTTCTCGATCATCTCAGAGTGCAGAATGGGCTCCAGTTGCAGGAAGCCAGATTTCAACTGAACATCAGGAAAAACTTCCCAACTGTTAGAGTGGTATGACAATGGAACCAATGACCTAGGGAGCTGGTGGCAGAGCTTGGAAAAGTTGCTTTTTTGAACTACAACTCCCATCAGCCCCAGCCAGCATGGCCACTGGATTGGGCTGATGGGAGTTGTAGTTTGAAAAAAGTAACTTTTCCAAGCTCTGGTGGGCTCTCCAACACTGGAGGCCTTCAAGAGGCAGCTGGACAGCCACCTGTTGGGTGTGCTTTAAGTTGGATTCCTGCATTGAGCAGGGGGTTGGACTTGATGATCTTATAGGCCCCTTCCAACTCTACTATACTGTTCTATTCTCTGTTCTCTAAACCATGAGCAGGAAGGAGGCCAAGAACAAACCGTAGCTTCCAATAATGGTTTCATTGGAAAGAAACAAACCTTGAGCACTGGTTCATGGCCAGCGTTGTGTGCGAACAAGGTCATTGTTTGGACACGTCTTTTCCCTTTACTAAGTCCTTCTCCATTTTCTTTTTTTCGCTTGTAGCAAAACCCTATCTCTGCATCTCCTATTGCCAGTGGCACCAACAGCCCAGCTACAAAAAAGAGCACAGGAAATGTCGATTACCTGGCCCTGGACTTCCAGCCAAGCTCACCTGGTCCTCACAGAAAGGTATAGTCCTTTTCTAAAACCTTTGCATTATTCAGGGGTTCCCAAACTGGGGTCCATGGACCACCAGTGGCCCATAACCTTCATTCAGGTGGTCCATGGCATGTCTGCAATAAATACCCATACTGATTTTTAATTGTATTTTCATTGCTTCTTTTGTTTTTTATTTGAATTTAATGCGTTACAGTTCGAGTTCTAAGGAATACAAATTGCAATGCAATAAAATACAATATAAGGCATAAAAGAAGCAATAAAAATACAATTAAAAACCATACGGCATCTAGCACAGTACATTACAGCAGGCAGAAATATCATTAAGTGGTCTGCCAAGACCATCAGCAATTTCAAGTAGTCTGTGGGGGGGAAAGTTTGGGAATCACTGGCATCGATCAAATGGGGTGCAGACAAGTCCTGGAATGTTCTGCCCTGTTCAAGCAAGCTCTTTCTGCATAGAAGCCTCTGAATTGTGCATGGCTTGAACGTAGCCTCCCATACAAAAGGCAACAATCGCATCTGTTGATCTATCCACTTTTTGTCTCTGGCCATGCTCATCAATGGTAAGCCACCCTTAGAAGGTTGCCCATGAGTGGTCTGTCCCTCGGGCTAAAAAGGTTCCCCCCGTCCCGCTGTACTGTTCTGGTGTTGATGTACAACCAAGTTCAGCTATTCTGTGCTTTCCTCCCATGGTCAGCCCTCCACATCGTCAGTTACCTCAGACGAGAAGGTCGACTACGTGCAAGTTGACAAGGAGAAGACACAAGCGTTGCAAAGCACTATGCTGGAATGGACCGACGTCCGGCAGTCTTCAGAGCCCACCAAGGCGGTGAAGTAGTAACAGGTGGAATAGAGGGGAAGCCTTCTGGAAGGGCAAAGACTAAATTATTCCATCCAGCAAGGCTAGGCCACCTGCCATCGTTCAGCAAGGACTGCTAAGGCCCAGGTGACGCTCTTGATTTAGAAAGCAAAGTTAACTTCAGGGGAAGACATGGCTGATAACTGTTTGCCATGCTCAAAGGTGCCAGAGCTCTTTCTGGATAAATTTTCTGGGAAATTCAACATAGCAATACTGGGAATCTTGATGCCCTGCATGCTTTCAACCATCGCTGAACCCATCTTGTGTCTGCCACCACTGTATTTTCCTCAGCATACACCTGCTGTGAGCCAAAGTGATGCCAGTTTGGCTGAATGCCAGGCTTCTGCTGGGATCTTTGGTCTCCCCTTGCCTCCCTCTTCTGTCTCCTGTCCTTCTTGAAGAAAAAGAAAATGGGCAACTATTTTGGCTGTAATCGTGTTTTGTTTTTCAATGAAGCCCTTACAAGCATTGGTTTTGTCTACTGTGCAAAATATAGGAACTCTTATCCTCAAAGCACTTAAACGTTTTCCTTGTGGAGTTGGGGTAGAAGGAAACTCATTGGCATATATCAGTTTCTTGATAAATGTGTGCTTGCTTAAGCTGACATGAATTTCCTCTCCCAAAATTCCCTTCAAGATTCTGTCGGGAATGCTTTGATTTTGATTCCTGCATTGAGCAGGGGGTTGGACTCAATGGCCTTATATTCTATGATTCTTTGCAAATCTTAATGTCAAATCTTTTCTGAATACTTGCATATTGTTGAATATTCAATAATGTTTGAGTTCAACCATTGACGTTTGAGTGTGTTTGATAGCCAGTGTGCAGTTGTGTTTAGTAGGTGACTGAGTTTGATGTCTGACTGCTTAGGAGATTAATAGTTAAGACCGTCAGAAGAGCCCTGTCAGATTGGGTTAAAAGTCTATCCAGTCTGATACTCTGTTTCCAGAAGTAGCCCCTCTGACATTCAATGCCTGCCAATAAATCTAATGCACTCAAATCTTTGAAACAAAATTTTACATTTTCAAAATACAAATTCAAATATGAAATTTCACATTTAAAAGTGGCAAAACTGGGGAAATCTGCTGAATATTTGCAATTATACCACTGCAGTGAGTGCATTGGAAATTGCCCGTTGTCTTGATACATAGACCTGGTCTGAAACATACACACACAACGGATCCATTTTCCAAATGTCAACAAAAGTGCCCTGTTAGGTCTTATGGTAATCTTCAAGATAACCAAGTTGTGTCTAGATAATGGCAAAAGAGGGCCTAGCTCATATTTGCTACCCCACTAAAAATCTTCTGAAAGTGGCTTCAAGTTCTGTGACACTATGACTGCAGGTTAAGTATGCATGGGACCATTGCTCCCGTGTTCTCAACATGCCATGTGGGTCTGTGAGTTGCCCCTTGATGAAGAGGTGTGAAACTACCCGGAAGTCACATGAATGTCACAATCATTGACCGATCCGCCCTCCCTATTAGCACAAAGGACTAGAAGAACGGATGTCAAGAGGATGCTGCAAGAAGCCATAACAGCACTGGGCTTGTGGGTGTCATGAAGGAGCAGTGGCTTTGAATGCTATGGCCCCCATGCCTTTCAGCTGGACATTTCTGCAAATCTATAGAGAGAATTTAGTAACTGCATGGTGCGATGATTTCATCCCTCTACATCTAATGACATGAAGTCAGAGACCCTGGAAAAGGGAGTGGACATTAGGATTGTCAGGATGGAGGGAGGGAATCATCAGACAGAAACAGGCTGCCATTGTAGTCAAGGCTAATTGATAAAGAGGTGCAACCCATTTTCTAGTAGTAACTGCACGGAGAGCTCTGTGCATGAAGCTGCATTATGTCGAGGGCAGTGGTCCAGCTACCCCAGTATTATCTACTCTGACAGGCAGCAGCTCTCCAGGATCTCAGGCAGAAAGCCCTTTCCTGTTATCTGCTACCTGATCCTTCTAACTGGAAATGCCGAGGATTGAATGTAGGAACTTCTGCATGCAATGCATGTGCTCTGCTAGTAAAGCAATGGCCGTTCACCTCAAGGTGCAACCAGGCTATACACTGCCCCTCGTTCCTACTGTGCCACCATACTAAGGCAGTTCTGTAGTTGTAAGCCTCCCCATGGTGCGTACACAAAGGCACTTAACAGCACCGTCCTATGCCGAAGTAAGTCCCACTGTGTTCAGTGGCGTTTATTCCCAGGTGTGATTTGGATCGCAGCCTTCATGTGATGAATTACTAGGACATCGCACCAGAACTGTTTTCCCCATATGAAAAATGGAAGTGGACTGCTTTCAAGTCCATCCCAACTTACGGCAATGCTATGAATTGGGATTTCATGGTAAGCGGTATTCAGAGAGAGTTTACCGTTGCCTCCCTCTGAGGCTAGTCCTCCCCAGCTAGCCAGGGCATGCCCAGCTTGCCACCACTGCACAAGCCAGCCCCTGCCTTGTCTGCAACTGCCAGCTGGGGGTCAACTGGGCTCCTTGGGACTCTGCAGCTTGCCCACAGGTGGCAGGGCACGTCACCCCTGAGCCACACCCTGTGGGGGTGATCTTTAGCTGGCCCCTGACACCCAGGAGACACGAGCGGGAATTTAAACTCACAGACTCTGGACTCCCAGCCAGGCTCTCCTCCCCATTGTGCTATTCCAACTGTGTTTTCCCCATATAGGAAGGAGATAAATAATGTAGTTACTTGGGGCTTGCTTCTTTGTGTGGGTAAGACCTGATGGATCACAGCAGGGGTCTAAGAATATGCTTCTGGTAATCATTTGGTGTTAACTCTGCTGCCTCCTTGCATGCCAGACCTGCTTACCTCATTCCACCTGACTCTTTGAAGCCAGCCTGCACTGAACAGAATCTCTTTTCCTCTCTGTACCTTTGGTGTAGCAGCCAAGGATAAATCTGATGTATTGGCCTGCCTTGTGGCCTTTATGCCAGTAATTAACAACACAGCCCTAATATCCCATGCATGGTTACTCAGAAGTAAGTCCTATAATGTTTCGTGGCGCTTACTTGCAGGAAAGTGCTTAGGATTGGAGCCTCAGTTTCTCCCACTGTGTTCCCTTTCTTGCACTGTTTTATCAGCTTACCGGTAATTATGGATAAACAGTGAAAACTGACTATATGATGTCATGACCTGTGCACTGATCTTGTGACTGTTAAAAACAGCCGCACCTTTACAAAAGGATTTCTTTCAAGGCCTAGATTTTTTTTTTAAAAGCATGCGTGTATCTTTCTGCAGGATGGAGTGCTGGTGTGTGGGCAATCCTACCTGGCAATTCAGTGGGATTCAGCTCAGACAGATTTAAAAATTTTTGGGATGAGTCAGACTTTTGCTGATGAGTCCTTTTAGTCCTGCATTTCCTTTCTATGTGAAGCCAGCAGTTGGAAAACTTGCAGGGCCATTGTTTGTTTGCTGTTGAGAGGTATACTGCCTCTATATGCTCAGGTTCCATATAGGCTTCATGGCCATCTACATGTTTTCTTAGGCCCGGACTGTCTCCTTAGGTGCTCTCAATTGTTATTTCAGGACATGTGTAATATAAACCACAGGGCAGGGTAAGGTTTTTGGTTCACAGTGGAAATCCAGTCTGGATCCACCTCTGGGACAAGGAACTGGGAACGTGGTAATCCCCGGTACAGAAAATAAAAGGAACCTCGGTAACAATGCAACTGGTGGGTAACGTGTGTATCTCCTACAAAAGTGCTATTGGAGAAGGTGTGGGGAAACCTGCGGCCCTCTAGATGTTGTTGGGCCACAACTCTCATCAGCCCCAGCCAGCAAGAATGCAAGATAAGGGATGATGGGCGTTGTAGTCAAGCAACATCTGGAGGACCACAGGTCCCCCCACTCCTACACTAGAGGCACTGTTTATGCATACACCAGGCCTATACCTGTCTCCCACCCACCGCAAAGACTTAGTTTGCACATGCAAGAGGTGAGAGGTGGTACAACTGTAAGTGCACCATATAATTTCAGAAGGGGGTACCCTGCCCATAGAAATCTAGGATGGCAAGAAAAAAGCTAGGGCAACACATCTGGCTTTCTGCGGGCAGGCACGCACTCCCCTACCTGCAGTCTGAAGCAGAACAGTCTCTTGCCAGTCCAGGTATAAGCTCATGTCAAAAAGATGGGCATCACTCTTCCTTCTCTAGTCGTATAGTGCAAGCCTGGCCCTGGCCATTAGAATGGCACCTGGATTTGGCTTTAGGTGACATGCAGTGACTCCTTGGGCCTCTGGTTGTTCAGGCTGAGGTCATTCTTTTTTCTGCTGCCTAAAAACTATAAAAGGCTCTGAGTACAGCCCTTCAATGTCCCACTCTGACATTTATCCCTGACTTTGCTCAGATCTCTCCTCTGCTTTTCAATCCTTTCCATCCTGCAGGACGATGAACCTGCTTTGTGGGACTCCTGGCTGTTCATGCATTCTGCTTGTGGGTAAAGTCTGCGACAGGCTGTTTGGACAGTCTTACCTTTACAGTACATTGTTCAATAAAATAATAAGCTGCTGGTGTCATCCAACCCCAGAATAAAGGTGATGTTTCAATTTCCTACCTCACAGGGCTGTTGTGAGGATTATAGTTTGGAGGAGTATTTTAGATGGGCCCTATCTACTAGGGTGTTACATCTGACACCACTGTTGCATCACAGCAACCAATGTTAAAAGTGTAATGAAAGGACATTTCTATGCCTTGCTGAATCAAAACCCTGTTAAAAGCATTAATCAAAATGGTAGAGGCCTCATATGAATTAGGATGCTGAAGATTTGCCCTGTTCTGAAGTTTCACTGTGATCATCAAATGGGACGAAAAATTATCGACCATGTAGATCAGCGATGAATTCTGTCTGTTGGAAAAACAATGAATGTGTCGGAGGTGGGGATAAAAATAATGACAAATGTGAAACAGCCTTCACTGCAATGGACACAATGAAAGGAGAGCCAGTGCAGTGTAGTGGTTAGAGTGTTGGACTGTGACCTGAGAGACCAGAGTTCAGATCTCCTCTCAGCCATGAAGCTCACTGGGTGACCTTGGGCCAGTTGCTGTCTTTCAGCCTACCCTACCTCACAGGGTTGTTGTGAAGATAAAATCAGGAGGGGGAGAACCATGTTTGTACGCCACCTTGAGCTCCTTGGAAGAAAGGTGGGACAGAAAGGTTAATAACGATGATGAAAATCTGCCACTACCTGCAATGTCAGATCCATCAGCAAACGTAATAGAAAAATTAACTTGTATTCTAAAAAAAAGGTCGAGAGTTTTCCCAGTTTCTGACAGCTTGGAAAAATCTGAAATAAAAAGGTTTTGGTTTTTTAATTCAGATTTTTGTAGCAACGTTTCCAGTGACATCTGTATTTTTGCAGCCCCAAACCTAATCAAGAACTTGAGCCTCCTGCCAGGTTCTCGCATCTAGTTCTCACTGAAGTGGTAAGACCTGTGCCTGAGCTGAAACATTCCAGGCTGCAGCTGAAGGCTCATGTGACACAGGAACCTGCCTTCTACTGAGTCAGACCTTTTGCCCATCTAGCTCAGTACTGTCTACACTGACTTGCAGCAGCTCTCCCAGATTTCAGGCAGGGAGTCTCCCACTCTTTCCTGGGGATGCCAGGGAGTGAACCTGGGACTTTCTGCATGCAAAGTGGATGCATGCAAACTGCCACTGAGCTATAGCCCTTCCACAACCATCTGCCATGTTCCTAAGCTTCCTGTGAGACTAAGAAAGGTTTGCTTTTTTTAAACACACACACACATTTATAGCCTCCTGGACATGCTGTTTTCTATGTGCAGGGATCTCATTTTATTGGACAAATGTTCGGTAAGGCGAGTTCCCACCTGCATGATAAAACGAGACAAGCAGATGCTGGTTTGTCATCACAGTGAGAATGGACCAATTCCCAGAATGCCTGCACAGTATGGTGGCCGCATTGGCATAGCTGCTGCCATTTTGGTGCTCCAGTGATTTGGGGAAAAGCTGACTTACAGGAGCAGTACTAAAAGCAGCCCCTTCACCCTCTGAATAGTGTATGAATTGGGCCCCTCTGCCTGCCATTTGGATCTCAGAATAGCAGACTTTTAACTGACAAGCCATTGGAGCTCCCATTTGGTCAAAATGGTCAGACCTGAATTTGTGATTCATTGAAACATTAATATTCTGCTCTAAACTAAGGCACTACAGCTGCAATTGAAAGCACACAGCCTGCCTCTTCTTCTGGCAACATTTAGCAATACAAGATAGTGCCATTGCTGTTGAGTTTCCCCATTAAGGGCTAGTACTATAGGAAGAGCCTGCTGGGTCAGGCCAGTGGCTCATCTGGTCCAGCATCCTGTTATCACAGTGGCCAACCAGATGCCGCAATGGGAAATCTGCAAGGAGGACCTGAGCACCAAGCACTCTCCCCTCTTGCGGTTTCCAGCAACTGGTTTTCAGAAGGATGCTGCCTCCTAGTGGCTACTAGCCATTCATGGCTACTAATAGCCTTGTCCTCCATGAATTTGTCTAATCTTTTAAAAGCCATCGAAGTGGATGGCCATCACTGCCTCTTGTGGGAGCAAATTCCATAGTTTAACTCTGCACTGTGTGAAGGACTTTCGTTTGTCTGTCTGGAATATTAACATTAAGCTTCACTGGATGCCCACAAGTGTTATCAGAAAGGGAGAAAAACGTCTACCCATGTGCCATGCATTATTTTAAACACTTCAATCATGTCACTTCTTACATTTTCTCTAAAGTAAAAAGCCCCCAATGCTGCAACCTTTTCTCAGAGAGGAGTTGCTCCATCCCCCTGATCATTTTGGTTGCCCTATTTTAAACCTTTTCCAGCTCTACAATATCTTTTTGAGGTGAGGCAACCAGAAGTGCACACAATATTCCAAATGCAGCCGCAACATACATTTATATAATTGCATTATGATATCACCAGTTTTATTTTCAGTACCTTTCCAAATGATCCCTAGCATCAAACTTGCATTTTTCACAGCTGCCACACACTGGGCTGACATCTTTATTGAGCTATACACTACAACCCCAAGATCTCGTTCCTGGTCAGTCACTGCCACTTCAGACCCCATGAGTGTATATGTGAAATTAATTTTTTTTTTGTTCCAATATACATAAGAACAGTTATTTACATTGAATTGCATTTGCCATTTTATTGCCCATTCAGTTTGGGGAGGTTTTTTTGGAGTTCTTCACAATCCCTTTTTCTTTTAAAAACCCTGAACAATTTAGTATCATCAGCAAACTTGGCCACCTCACTGCTCACCCCTGACTCTAGAGCATTTATGAACAAGTTAAAAAACATCCTTGGGGGGACTCCACTTTCTACATGCCTCCATTGGGAGAACTGTTCATTTATTCCTACTCTGTGCTGTCTGTTTCCTAGCCAGTTTCTGATCCACAAGAGGCCTCTCCTCTTATTCCATGATGGCTGAGCTTACTCAGGAGTTTTTGGTGAGGTACCTTGTCAAAAGCATTTTGAAAGTACAAGTGCACTATGTCCACTGGATCACCTCTATCTGTCGATACTCTCAACTGCAATAGGTTAATGAGGGAGGACTTACCGTTGCAGAAGCCATGCTGATTCTGCTTCAGCAAGGCTTGTTCTTCTATATGCTTGGTTATTTTATCTTTAACAATACTTTCTACTGGTTTTCCTGGGGCAGACGTTAAGCTATGTGACCTGTCATTTCTGGGATCAAATTGGTGTTACATTGGCCACTTTTCAGTCCTTAAGTATGGGGGTGGATCTGAGAGACAGCTTACATATTGTTAGAACATCAGCAATTTCACATTTGAATTCTTTGAGAACTCTTGAGTAGATGCCATCCAGACTTGGCAATTTGTCAGTTTTTATTTTGTCTGTTAAGCCTAGAACTTCACCTCTCATCACCACTATTTGCCTCAGTTCCTCAGACTCCCTTCCTGCAAAAGTTAGTACAAGCACAGGGATCAGCCTTATATCTTCTGCTGTGAAGACAGATGCAAAGAATTTTTTTAGCTTCTCTGCAATCTTCTCATCCTGCTTTAACACATCTTTGACTCTCTTGTCATCCAAGATCCAACTGCCTCCATAGACAGTCTCCTGCTTTGAATGTATTTAAAGACTTTTTGTTGTTGGCTTTTATGTTTTTAGCAATGTGCTCAAATTCTTTTTTTAGCATCCCTTATTGTCTTCTTGCACTTCTTTTGCCAGAGTTGGTGTCTCTTTTCATTCACCTCATTCAGTCAAGACTTCTGTTTTTTGAAGGAAGACTTCTTGCCTCTAATAGCTTCTTTGAACTATACCAGCATCCTCTTGGCTCTGGTAGTATATACTCCAGTTGAGCTTCTAATATTGTGATTTTAAACAACTCCTAAGCATTTGGAGAGATTACATCTTGACTTTGCCTTTCTTTTTACCAATCCCCTCATTTTGGGGAAGTTTCCTCTATTGAAGTCAAATGTGACCATGTTGGATTTTCTTGGTAATTGGCTGTTTCCATGTGTGTTTAATAACGCTATGATCACTGCTCCCAATTGATTCAACAACACTTACCTCTCGCACCAGATACTGGATGCCCCTCAAGTCCAAGGTTGCCATCCCTTTGTTTGGTTCCATGACCAACTGTTCTAGGGCACAGTCATTTAAGGTATCTAGACATTTTACCTCTTTGTCATGACTGGGACACATATGTAGCCAGTCTGTGTCAAGGTAGTTGAAGCCACCCATGACTACAACATTTCCTAGTTTGGATGCTTCCTCAATTTCATTTTTCATCTCAAGAGCTTCCTAAGCATTTTGATCAGGGGAAACGATAGACCATCCCCAGTACTAAATTACTCTTGGGGTCCAGTACCACCACCTACGACGATTCTGTGGAGGAATCTGCCTCTTTCAGGGGTTCTAGTTTTCTGGATTCAGTGCCCTCTTTCACATAAAGAGTGACACCACCTCCAATACATCCTGCTTACCGGCGTTCCGTTTTCCGGCGTTCCACTGATGCAGCGGCTTTCAATGAGTGGAAATTCCCTGTTTTAGGGCCGTTTTTACGCTTTTGTGACATTTTCGCGCAACGCGCCCCATTATTTTCAATGGGGTTCGCTTTATGGTGATTTCCGCTTTACGGCGGCAGTTCGGAACGGAACCTGCCATATAAGTGGGGCCTGCCTGTATATGCAGTGTCTCTCTTCAAGTGTCTTTGGCACTTTTGGTTTGGCCCGTGTTACTTTGGCCTCTGAATTGCTATCCTGTGCCCCTGCACTCACAACCCTGAGCTCCTGCTGGGAGGAAGGGCGGGATATAAATCAAATAATAAATAAACACCTAGTTCTAGGCTTGCCCCATTTATATTTTCATCAATTTGTCCTGAACTGGACCCTCCTCATCTCCTGTCCGCTTTCCCCCCACAATTAGTGTCCGCTTTCCCCCCACAACTAGTTTAAAAGCTGCTCTGCCACCTTTTTGATTTTGCCATCAGTCTGGTTCCATCCGGGTTCAAGTAGAGTCCGTCCCTTCTGTACAGGCCTGGCTTGTCCCAAAATGTTCCTCAGTGCCTAACAGATCCAAGCCCCCTTCTCCAAACCCCATCGTCTCATCCACGCATTCAGACTACAAAGCTGTGTCTGTCTAACTGGTCCTGCACGTGGAACCAGTAGCATTTAAGAGAAAGATACTTTGGAGGTCCTGGCTTTCAGCATGCTTCCAGGACTTCACGACTGCATTTCCCTATGTCATTGGTACCAACATTCACCACAACCACTGACTCCTCCCCAACACTATCTAGCAAGCTATCTAGATGACGGACAACATTCCCAACCTTCACACCAGGCAGACAAATCATCCTGCAGTCTGTACGCCAATCACACACCCCATTATCAATGTTCCAAATTATTGAATCACCCACAACTAGGATCCTTCCACCACCACCACCCCGAAGAAGTATCCTTGCCATGAAGAGGATAGCTGGTAGTCCCCCAAGGAATGGGTCCGTTCTAAGGAATTGTTTCCCTCAGATAGACGCTGTCCTACCCAAAGGCCCTCATTCTCCATGATAGCGGGACAGCAATCATCCTGGGAATGGGATACAGCTGTAATGTCCCTGAAGGCCTCTTCGACAACCCTCTCTGCCTCCCTCAGCTTCTGAGGTCAGCCATCTTGGCTTCAAGGAAACAAACCTGTTCCAGAAGAAGCAGAAGCTCATTGTACACTCACAACTTCTGTCCAACAGGCAGACAGTCATACATGTTACAGACAGTGCAAAACACTGGAAAGCCCCCATAGCCCAGCTGGCTTCCTACCTGCATGATTGTTTGTGTAGTTAATATATTAAAAGCTTAGGTTTTCTTTAAATCAGGGAACAGACGGGCAGAGTG
Source organism: Rhineura floridana (assembly GCF_030035675.1). Lineage (NCBI taxonomy): Eukaryota > Metazoa > Chordata > Lepidosauria > Squamata > Rhineuridae > Rhineura > Rhineura floridana. The sequence goes on from NC_084484.1 coordinate 179,513,952, forward strand.
AGGTACCCTGGCCTTCTCACCCTGCTGCCAAACTCACTCTAATACAATAAGGGTGGTATTCAGTGCTAGTCCTACTCACAGTAGACCCACTGAAATTATTAGACATGACTGACCTAGGTTCATTAATTTCCAGTAGGTCTAGTACCCTGAGAGTAGGACTTAGTTGTATGCCTCCAACTACCAACTGCTGGAAAGTGCGGGTAGGCCGAATGCTGTGGTGCTCAGGTCCTGCTTGTGGGCTTCCCATGCGTCTCTAGTTGTCCCCTGTGAGAACAGAGTGTTGACTAGATGGGCTTTTGGCCTGATCCAGCAAGCTCTTCTTACATTCTTATTGCCAACCATTCTTCCCTTCTTCCATTTGTCATTCATAGGGCTATGGGAAAGTCACACTGTGCTGGGGTGGAATTACTATATACATGCAAGAAGTAAGAAGGCTCTACTTCTGGTCAAATGGGACCACGTGACCCACATGCAGTCAGTCACATGACCAAAAACAAAGGCCACATAGCTGGACATGACACCCCCAGCTGTCAAAACAAATGCTATGTGCATGATCACATGATGGCCATGCAATCAGATTTTGACAGGAAGTAGGTCTATCCTAAGGGGCCATGGTCAACATATGCAACCTTTTGTATGAGAATTCAGTGGGCCCCAGAGCAGCATACCATTTGAGAGTTTAAATTTTGAGAGGCACCATCGTAACAATTCCTTTTGTGGCCAATGCACTATAGACAAATAGCACATGGAAAAGGTGTGGGGGTGGGAGTGTGTTGAACAGACAGGCCCAGGGTAGCCCAAGATCAATGCCCAGCATGCTCAGGACCACCAACCTTCATACCTGCTCTGAGCTGGGCTCCATTTACTCTGCCACAGGTATGGGCATGTCTAGCACTTGGGGCAGGGAACTGCAACAAGCCCACCATTTAAAATTGCCCACAATGACAAGGTGCAACACCACACTAGAAAGTCCCCGGGGGGGGGGGGGCTCACCAGACAGCACTTTTGCCAATGGTCATCAAGCTCTGCGACAAGATGAAGAGGATGTAGACTCTCAGCTCATAATGTGGTTACTACCTCAACCAGGACAGTTAGTTTTGTGCTTCTTTGGCCTTCACTGCAACAGCAGCCAAAGGTGGGTGGAAGAGGCAGGCATCCTTCCTACTTACTCAAGCATTCTGAGCAAACCCCCAAGTGCTGTAAACCGCCCAGAGAATGTCAGCTATGGGGCGGTATATAAATGTAATAAATATAAGTGTTTTGAGAATCTGCTTGGAAGATTCCATATTGCTAACCTGGCACCACTGCATCATAGGTTTGTATTCCAACAGGAAGAGGGGCTCTAGTATTCAGTGGCTGCTGGCCACCCAATTGTACTATATAGTTTGGAAAGGATTCACCTAACTGGGTATTCGCATAAATAAAAGGCTATTTAGAAATGGCCAAATTGATTTGGTAGCCGCATGGAAAGCCATCAAATTCAGCTATTCAGAAACCAGGGTTCAAATAACCAAGGTTCTACATAATGGAAACATTCTATTGTTAATGCAAACATTTAGGTAAATTTTATAGTGTCCCAAAAGCTGTTTGATGAGGAGGCTTTAAGGGTGCTGAATCAAAGAAACATTGTAGTTTTGTAGCTGTGAATGTCCTGAAATGAATGACTGTTTTGGTGATTGGGGGAGAAATGGGGTGTTTTATTTCATAAAAGTAATTTTTTTAGATGGACAAAAATGCTCTTTTAAAAAAAAAAAATGTATGCAGCAAGTTTCTGTCTTGTGTCATTATTTGAGCTGGTATTAATTTTTCTAGTCGCTAAAGATTGCTAATCCTTTAAATTATTAATTTATTCTTTGTGAGTTTCCTTTTTAAAAAAAATACAATTTTGACACACTTACCCTGTAAAACTGATCTTGCGCTTAACCTAGATACTTTAAAAAAAATATTGCTGTTAAATAAATGTGACGTGCCTAAAAGCAACGCTCTTGTATCGACATTCTTAACTAGCCTAATCAGAGGCAGCCTGGGGAGGGATTTGTTATTTATAACCCTAATGAAAACATTTACACAGTGCATTAGGTGTTCAAAGTGTTCAACATACAGAACATAGAACCATTACTATGCCAATACGATTAATCACCTGCCCATAGAGGCCATGTCTCCCTGCCATATGTGCATTTGGCATTAAAATGTAAGCAATGTAGGCAAACAAACTTGTGTAAGCAAACATAAAATGTGTGCACATAGAGGATAATAATAATGATATCCTAACATCACATATGCACTAATGGGCCTGAAGTGGGAGTAAGTGAGCAGGAAAAAGATCTTGGCACTGTGGTGGGCAAACATAAGTCTCGGTTATTACAATGTGCTCTGTGTGGGGCTACTCTTGAGCCTGATTTGGAGGCTCCAGCTGGTGCAAAATACTGTGGCTAGACTGTTGAGGGAGACAGACTATAACTGGCACACAACTCTGGTACTCAAAAGCTTGCAAGGGGTGCCTACACTGCCAGGCCAGGGTCAAGGTTCTTATATTGATTGACAAGGCCCTTAACTCAGGCCCAGGATACCTCCAGGACCGCCTAAGTCTGGCAACTTCACTGTACAGTTTTCAGGGAATGCTGAAAATGCACCTCTTTACCCTGGCCTTTGATAACTGATATAGGACCTATTTTGTAATTGTAGGGAAAAAATCAGGTAAGAGAGAAATCAACTCATTTGAAGTGTGGTGTTGGAGGAGAGCTTTGCACATACCATGTACTGCGAAAAAGACAAATAATTGGGTGTAGAACAAATTAAACCAGAACTACCACTAGAAGCTAAAATAATGAAACTGAGGTTATCATACTTTGGACACATCATGAGAAGACATGATTCACTAGAAAAGACAATAATGCTGGGAAAAACAGAAGGGAGTAGAAAAAAAGGAAGGCCAAACAAGAGATGGATGGATTCCATAAAGGAAGCCACAGACCTGAACATATAAGATCTGAACAGGGTGGTTCATGACAGATGCTATTGAAGGTCGCTGATTCATAGGGTTACCATAAGTCATAATCGACTTGAAGACACATAACAACAAAGGTTGTTTTTAATGCCGTATTTTAAAATTGTATTAACCTGCTCTGGGATCTCTGGGTGAAGGGGAAGAGGAGGGGGAGGATCTCTTAGATCCCTGCTCAATCACTGATGTCTCTGGGGGAGTCACTGTTAGCGGTCCTCCATGGCTCAGATGCATGCCTCATTCCATGCCATGCATCCAACATTGTGGGCCCAATTTTATGGAACTCCCTTCCAGTTGAGCTCAGACAGGCTTCCTCCCTGTTGAACTTCTGGTACTTACTGAAGACTTTTTTTTTAATTCCAGCAGGCTTTTTAATTTAATTCTGATTTTATAGTTTTAACTCATTTTTAATCACTGTATTGAGTCTCATGTACAACACTTGGAGACAACTGTAATTAAGCAGTATACAGAATGTCTAAATAAGTAACTCCATAAAAAAGTTGACCCAAGGTATGGCACTGTGAAAAAGGCAAATTCTGAGCTAGGGATCGTTGGGAAAGGAACTGTAAATAAAACTATGAGTACCCTATGCAGTTATAAAAAACTAGGGTGTAAATACCATGTACCGTTCTGGTTGCTACAACTCAAAACAAAATTGTACAGCTTGAAAAGATTCAGAAAATGGCAACCAAAATGATCAAAGGCTTGGAGCAGCTCCCCTCTGGGGTCTTTTACTTTAGAAAAAAGGCAAGTAACAAGGGGAAATTGGAAAAGTCAAAGATTTTCTCTCTCATAACAATGGAACCCAGGGCCAGTCAATGAAGCTGACTATTGGAAGATTATCATCTTTCATCTATTATGTCTATTATCTTTGTAAAACTGTGGAGGATGGGTGAAGTGCCAGACGATTGGAGGAGGGCTAATGTTGTCCCAATCTTCAAAAAGGGGAAGAAGAAGGAACCGGGGAACTACAGACTAGTCAGCCTGATATCAATCCCTGGGAAAATTATGGAGCAGATTATAAAGCGGTCAATCTGTAAGCACCTTGAAAACAATGCAGTGATTACTAGAAACCAACATGTATTTATCAAGAACAAATTGGTTCCCCTCTATTTGGCACTGGTTAGGCCTCATCTTGAGTAGTGTGTCCACTTCTGGACACCACACTTTAAGGATACAGACAAACTGGAACAGGTTCAGAGGAGTGCAACGAGGATGATCAGGGGACTGGAAACAAAGCCTTATGAGGAAAGACTGAAAGAACTGGGCATGTTCAGCCTGGAGAAGAGAAGACTGAGGGGAGATATGATAGCACTCTTCAAGGGCTTGAAAGGTTGTCACACAGAGGAGGGCTGGGATCTCTTCTCGATTGTCCCAGAGTGCAGGACACGGAACAATGGACTCAAGTTGCAAGAAGACAGATTTCAACCGAACATCTTGGAAAAACGTCCTAACTGTTAAGAGCAGTATGACAATGGAACCAATGACCTAGGGAGGTGGTGGGCTCTCCAACACTGGAGGCCTTCAAGAGGCAGTTGGACAGCCCCCTGCCAGGTATGCTTTAACTTAGATTCCTGCATTGAGCAAGGGGTTGGACTTGATGGCCTCATAGGCCCCTTCCAACTCTATGATTTTATGATCCTAAGATTCAGGACAGACAAAAGGAGGATTAAACTATCAATGGCTGCTAGCCATGATGGCCATGTTCTCCCTACATCGTCACAGAGGCAGTTTGCTTCTGAATGCCAGTTGCTGGGAATTGCTGATGGGAGAGAATGCTGTTCTGCTTGCTGGCTTCTCACAGTGGCTAGCCAGATGCCCATGGGAACAGCATGCTGGACTCGATGGGCCTTTTGGTCTGATGTAGCAGGGCTTTCTTCATGTTCTTATACAAAGCTGCGACTAAGATTATGCACAGCCTGGAGAAAGGAATAGAGAAAAGCTTTCCTCCCTTTCTCATAACGCCAGAACTTGTGGACATTGAATGGAACTGAATGTTGGAAGATTCAGGACAAACAAAAGGACTTCATGCAGCACATAGTTAAACTATGGAATTCGCTCCCACAAGAGGCAGTGATGGCCACCAACTTGGATTGCTTTCAGGGTGGTCCATGACAGATGCTATTGGAGGTTGCTGATTCATAGGGTCACCCTAAGTTGTAATCGACTTGAAGGCACATAACAACAATGAAGACAAATTCATGGAGGCTACACAGCTGGTATAGCACAGTGGGGAGGAGAGCCTGGCTGGGAGTCCAGAGTCTGTGAGTTCAAATCCCCACTCGTGTCTCCTGGGTGTCAGGGGCCAGCTAAAGATCACCCCCACAGGGAGTGGCTCAGGGGTTATGTGCCCTGCCACCTGTGCAGCTGAGGGCAAGCTGCATAGTCCCAAGGAGCCCAGTTGCCCCCCAGCTGGCAGTTGCGGACAAGGAAGGGGCTGGCTTGTGCAGCTGTGGCAAGCTGAGCAGGCCATAGCCAGCTGGGGAGGACTAGCCTCAGAGGGAGGCAATGGGAAACCCCCTCTGAATACAGCTTACCATGAAAACCCTATTCATAGGGTTGCCATAAGTCGGGATTGACTTGAAGTCAGTCCATTTCCATTTTACCAGTGGCTGCTAGCCATGATGGCTGTGGTCTGCCACCATTGTCAGATGCAATATGCTTCCGAATATCAGTTGATGGAAACAGCAGGAGGGGCATGTGCTCAGGTCCTGCTTGCAGGCTTCCCATGGGCATCTGGTTGGCCACTGTGAGAACAGGATGCTGGACTAGATGGGCCACTGACCTGATCCAACAGGGCTCTTCTTATGCCCGATACCAAGACAGCCTGCCCATTTGTCCATCCAGCCCAAGACACGGTCTACTCGATCTAGCAGCACCTCACCAGGGCCCCAGGCTTCAGTATCTTTCCTATCCTTGCTCCTCGAGATCTTTTAAAACATGAATGGAGAACCAGCAAATCGCAAGCCAGACCCGGCCATCAAAGTCTTTCCTTTCCACCCAATTCGCAGCCCTCTGCTGGTTGGCCCTGCCCCCATCTGTCTCTCTCCCCTCTGTCCATCTCTCCCATTGTTGCTGTGATCTAGCCCCAGAAGTATGAGAGACAGAAGCACATGGAGCCAAGAGACACTCCAGCCGCTGAGCTCCATGGTCAGGCTACGGAGCAGCTCTGCATGAACCTGCATGTGACCCTTGCCAACTTGCCCACAATGGAAGGCAGCCCTGAAAAACAAGATCCCCCCACCCACTCTTTAGATCCGTGGTGGCTAATCTTCAATCCTCCCAGTGTTGTAGGACTCCCATCATCCCTGGCCATGCTTATTGGGGCTGATGGGAGATGTCATTCAACAATAGCTGGAGGGCCAAAGGTTGCCCACACCTGGTGCAGTCTGACAGTAGCTGGAGGGGCACAGGGTAGCCATCCCTGCTTTAAAAACGGAGATGCCAGGTAATGAAGTTGGGACACAAGAAGCTGCCAGATACTGAGTCGGACCAATGGGCCATTCAGCTCAGTACAGGCAGCAGCTCTCCAGGGCTTCAGGCAGGGGTCTCTCTCAGCCCTAACTGCAGATGTCAGGAACTGAACGTGAGACCTTTTGTCTGCAAGGCAGATGTTCTAGCACGGAGTGATGGCCTTCCTCCTTCTGTGCGCCAAGGAGGTGCTCTACCAGACAGCCACCCCCAGGGCTGGTGCCAGGCATGACCACGCCCTTGGGCACCAGCCTGCCCCATGAGCGCAGCGGTATATGCCCTAGCACCCCCCCGATAGAGGCGGTGTGGGGCTGAAAGAGGCCCACCCGCCTGACCTACCTCCCATGTCGGTGCGCACGTCCCATGCATTGCGCACATGCCCACTTGCCATCACCCAAGATGGCATTGGGGATGTCAATCCCTTAGGAATGCCCCTGCCACCATCTTGTGTGATGGCAGGCATGCATGTGCAATGCACAGGGTGTGCATACTGACATGCAAACCATCCTGTGGAATTCCCTCCCCTTAAATATTAGACAGGCGCCATCTCTGTTATCTTTTTGGCTCCTACTGAAGACCTTCCTCTTTCAAGTAGAGACCTTATCCCAGTCTGCATCTGTGTTGGAATTGCTTTTTAAGATGTTTTTAAACATTTTTAATATGTGTGTGTGTGTGTGTGTTTAACCTTTTTTTTGAAAAAAAAATGTGAAAGAAGTTTTTAAAGATGTTTTGTTTTAATGCATTCTAAAGTCTGTTTTTATGATGTTTTAAAGTGTTTTTAGTGCTTTTGTTTGCTGCCCTGGGCTCCTGCTGGGAGGAAGGGCGGGATATAAATCAAATAATAAATAAATAAGTGGGGCAGACGGGCTTATTTAAGCCCACACTGCCTGTATTTTTGGGGGGGGGGCGGTGCCTGGGAGCTCCCGCTCTATGATCTGTAGCAGGGGCCCCTCCAGGCCACAGAGGCACTTAGCAAGGGTCCAACCTGGCTGCCTGTGGCAGCAGGCCTGGCCATACCCACCATCCCTCTCAAGGGTCAACATGTGGGCTTTGCTGGAGGAAGTAAAAATGAACAACATTGCCACAGAGGTACTGCCAAGGCAAAAAAGAGAGGTAATTTTTGTATTTGTATATATTAGTGTATTCCATTATATGGAAACGGAAAATATTAGCCTGCCTGTAACTGTGGATTTGGGCAACTGATGAATAGAGCTTGATAGCAGGGAGTTCGCAGAGCAAAAGAGCTCTACATCTGGGTTACAGCCATGGGTTTTTTTTAAAAAAAAATCAGCTAAATAATCAATTACCAACATCTGCCCTTATATACTTCAGAGACACCACATGAGCCACAGTCTACTAAAATACTGATAGGGGAAGGCAAGTGGGGAGAAGAGAAAATAATCTCAGCCCAGACTGTCATCTCAAATGTTGCACTGAAAAAAGAATGTTGGTTTTCCCTCTTATGGAAAATACAGGGGGCTTTCCTGGTCGGAACCTTTGGCCCTCCAGATGTGGCTGAACTACAACTCCCAACATCCCTGGTCATTAGCCATGCTTACTGGAGCTGATGGGAGCTGTAGTTGTCACATCTGGAAGGCCAAAGGTTTCCCACACCTGGTCTAGGTCAACAAGAGTAGAGGGCAGCTCCTTTGCTACTGCAGCCGGGGGAGGCATGCCTTGCCCTTCTGAGCACCGTGGTAGGTGGGAGAGGAGGTCTTACCAGGGCCCTCATGTCCCACAGGGTCAGGCTGGATACTTGAGGCAGCAGTTTTAGCTAGTGGCTCCATGGCAGTGGGATTGTGGAATTTGCTCCGGGTTTTAGTCCAAACTTTCAAGGAAGCACCTTGAAAGTTCAGACTAAAACGTAGAATGGATCCCACAGCCCCACTGACATGGAGCCACCAGCCAAAGGTACTGCTAGCAAGTCCAGGAACTTCAGGATCTAGTATATAGGAAGAGGGTATGAACATCATTCTAATATTCAATCTAGGCATGCCTAAATACCCAAGGCTAACCCTGCTTGTTAACTGTGCTGCCCTTTCTCCTGAAGATAAGCCTCCATATTGCCTTATTCCCCCAAAAGCTCCCACTTCTTTCAACTTTACCTACCCTCAAAATATCCATGGCAATGAGGACTCCCATCAGGACAAAGATTCAAACCATAGCACCCCCGCTTTGCTCCGAAAAGGCATCACAACAAGAAGCGTCTATGTCACTGGAAATTTCCTTGAGTTGTAGATTTAAGTGCAGCTTGCAGCATGGTCCTCCCTGAACTGACTGAAAAAAGATACAGACAAACACGGACACACACACATGGACACCCCAAGGGGGCTTCACAATAAGGATTTCCAACACGTCTGCAAGGAGAGGTGTAGGCGGGCACTTCAGTATACTTCAAACCCAGTTCAGCAGTATTCCCCCTGCAGATCCTAGGAAGTGTAGTGCTGTGAGGGTGCTGGGAATTCCCTGATCGCCACCACCCCTCAGAAAACTACAGTTCCCAGAGTTCCATGGAGAGGTAGGGCAAGAGCATTAAAACCACTGTGGCGCTCTGTCTTGCCCGCTGGGGGCCTAGCTCTCCTGTTACTAAGAATTTGGAAAGGCCAAAGGGTTGCTGAGCACAGAGGAGCTTTTGCTTGATGGTTACACTAGCGCTAGCTATTTAGTTTGGGGCAAAAACGGCACTGCTAGAAGACGAGTCCGTGAAAAGAGCTTGATCCTCCTCCGCCAGGATCGTGCCCACAACCCCCCGAGGAGCCATCATCATCGCCGCCATCAAAGTCTTTCCACCACAGAGGGGATTTGGGCAAGGCTGAGATGTAGGCACTTCTGCTTCTGGCTTCCTTTTCCTGCTCCTGCGATACACACAAAACAAAAACCACAAACCAAACTCAGGCAGCATACCAATCTCAAATTAGGAGACTGCCAACAACAAATATCTAACCCAGGGTATCCAACATGGTGCCTTCGAGTTGCTGTTGGACTCCACCTCCCATCATCCTGGCTGATGGGAGCAGTTGGAGTCCAACAACATCTGGAGGCAACAACGTTGGCTATCACTTAACAAATGAGGCTCTGCAACAAAACGTTGCAGTGCTGAATGCTCCCATTCAGGGTTCTAATCCCTCTAATCCATTCCCCACCCCCACTCCCGGACCACACAGGCAAGGCATCTCCCGGCAGGGCTGGGAGAAACTCCCTGCCTCAAACTCTGGAGAGACACTGCCAGTGTCTACTAAGCTGGGCGAACCAATGGTCTGACTCAGCATAAGGCAGCTTCCTAAATTCCTATATTAGGTATTTCACAGCCAGTGAGCATGGGCTGCTCTGCTAGGTAGGCAGGTGTGTGTGTGTGTGTGTGTGTGTGTGCGCGCGCGTGCGTGCGTGCGTGCGCTCCTCTATTTCAGATTTTGTTTTTTGGAGGAGTGGGCAGGCAGCTCTCTTCCTTCTTTGGATACATTTAAAAGCAATGTAGATCAAGAAATAACCTTCTCAGACAACATCAGAGATCATATTTGGTTAGATAGACAGATAACTAAATATGTATCTCTTTTATTCCACCCTCTCACCCAGCTGACTTTTTCTTTGAAGCAACATTCCGTGGCACTGAGTTATTACGGGGGGGGTTTCACCCCCTTGTAGATTATTTTTCCCTAAAAAGTTTTGGATATCAGCAAACCTCAGGGTTACTCCAAGTATGCCAATATCTGGCATACCAGATGCAGCTTTGGCTCATTGTGAGCACAGGATGACTCAAACCAGAACTATAATATATCAAGGATGGCTTGTGTGGTGCTCTCCAGGCGCTGCAAAACTCCAACTCCCATCATTCTGGACCAATGGCCAGGCTGGCTGGGGCTGATGGAAGCTGGAGTCCAAAAACACCTGCAGGGTGCCATACTGGTGACCCCTGGAATATATGACAATGGAGCTAGCATATGTTACCTGCAAGTAGAGGATGTTATCCTTTGCAATGGCTTCCATCAGGCTTTTATCTGGAGAGTGCAAGTCTCCGTTCACCCAGCCGGACTCTGCAGTGGCCCCACGCCCCACGTCTTTTGATCGGCTCCTCCTCTGCCTATAGAACAGCAGATAAGCAGTGTCCTTCGGCAAGAAGGAGGTCACATTGCTAACTGACTCAAAAGAAGAGAAGGAGACCCTGGTGTCATTGAAGAGGTACCACTGGATCGCAACATCTGGAGGTTTCTCCGAGGCGATGCCCCAAGAAGCATTCTTTGGGTCACTTTCTGCTGTCACATCCTCACAGTCCCTGGCATAGCAATAGTAATGGCCGCTCTCCGAGGAGACTCCGGAATGTACCACCACACTGCAGAGGTCGTACACCACCGAAGCAAAGGCCTGGCAAGCCGAAGCACGCCCTGCACTCTTTGGAGGATTCGTGCCGCTCAGGTCCTCTGAGGACATCAGGACCGGCAGCTTCAACATCAACGGGACAGAGATGTTATCCAGGATCTTCTTTCTCCTCATGGCCCTCAGGTCAAACGAGAACCTCAGCAGGGTAAGAATGAGGTAGTGAGGCCCCTCGGTTAGTTCAGCCACCTTCTCAGCATCCTGAAGGGATGCGCAATTCTCACAGTGATACCGGTTCTCTGCTGTCAGCATCTCAGGTGATAAGAAATAATTTATCAAGTCGGGGACAGACCTGGAGGCCTTGGGACCGTGAACTTGCCCCCTCAAAGCCAACATAGAGTCTTCAGCAGGTTTCACACCAGTGCCATCTTGCCTCGATCTCACAGGGAAAGGCATGTCTGGCCCCAAAGTTTCAACCGGCAACACTTTGGAGGGATCTTCTCCTGGCGCAGTAGGCTCAGCTAATCTCCTTGGTGAATCACACACACTGCTTTGCACTTCTATGCTTGGCTGAAAGGTCTGTGGGCCCATTTCTTCCACAGGTAAAACAGAGGTCCTGCTGGCAGGTACAGGCACATGCTTATCAGCTGGTGGGAAAGCCAAGGAAAGGTCTGTGAAGGCTTCTTCTCTGGAAGAGACTTTTAGGCACTTCAGACAACGGATTCTTGTCTTAATTTTGCCACCAAACATTTTTTCAACTAATGTCTTGTTTGTAGAGCGCTCTTGATCAGCCTGAGACATCACTGTGGACCCTTTCAGCTTCTGGTAGATTCTTCTTCCCGTTCTCTCTTCTTCATGAAGCCTTTTTTGCGGGGGAGGAGGAGAAAAGAGATACACTGAGGAACATCTCCAGTGAAACCATCTTTCCAGCACTGGAAGGAGGAGTTACTATACACTTTGATGACTGTAACATCTAAGCCAGTGACGGCTGGTGGCTCTATGTCAGTGGGGCAATGGAATCTGCTCTGGGTTTTCGTCAGAACTTTCAAGCACCTTAGACAGCTCCTTGAAAGTTTGGATGAAAACCCGGAGCAGATTCCACTGCCCCACTGACATGGAGCCACCAGCCCCCACTGATCTAACCCCACATCTAAGGTACCAGAGTTATTGAATTCTTTCCTAGGAGGAGTTTTGACAAGCTCCCTCTCTGGACAGACACTGAAATCTTTTTATCCCAGAAGCCATTTCATAAACCAATTTCACCATTTTAATAGACAAGCCCGCATCACAAATTAGCTGTGCTCTATCTTTATAGTTACATCTTTTCAGTGCGTTTTTATTGTTGATTTCACAGTAATTCTTAGTATTATGGCTGTTGTTTTTTCCTATGCAAGCTGCCTGATAAAGTGGGAAATAAATAATCTGGCCAAACCAGATCGTATTCTAGTGTCATGACTTTATGTATTTCCAGGCTCTCTCTCCACATTGGTGGCTGCTGGGGGCAAGGGGCACGACCCTGTGGCATCAAGACATGGGCAGGTTCTACGAGATATTATGCAGCAGGAGAGAGGAGAATGAAGGCACACAGCTGTCATTTTCGGTGGTGGCTGCATTTAAAAAGATATCCCCCCTCTAAAAAAGAAAGCAGCTGTCAAGTGTATAGGGCATTTTTGGGGCTGAGCTTCACAAGCTGTGAAGGGAGGGGTCATTTTGACAATTTCTGGGGGGTCTGGAGGATGGGCAACTCTGCAAACTTCACTCTCTCCTTTTTTTTCAATCTTAAGTTCAGATCTCTACATTTCCAAATAGTTTGCGATTCCTTTTTTTTTTTTAAGTCCTCGTGAAAATCTATTCCTATGAGGAAAGGTTGCAGCATTGGGGGCTTTTTAGTTAGGGAAGAGGGAAGTAAGAGACATGATATAAGTGTATAAAAGTATACATGGTGTACAGAAAGTGGATAAAGATAAGCTTTTCTCCCTCTCTCGTAACACTAGAACTCGTGGAAATCCAAAGAAGCTGAATGTTGGAAGATCAGGCCAGACACAAGAAAGTACTTCTTCACAGAGAACCTAGTTAAACTACGGAACTCGCTCCCACAAGAGGCAGCGATGGCCACCAACTTGGATGGCTTTAAAAAAGGATTAGAAAAATTCATAGAGGAAAAGGCTATCACTGGCTACTAGCCATGATGGCTATGATCTGCCTCCACAATTGGAGGCAGCATACTTCCAAATACCAGTTGCTGGAAACTCTAGGTGAGGAAAGTGTTCTTGCACCCAGGTCCTGCTTTCGGGCTTCCCTTTAGGGCATCTGGTTGGCCACTGTGTGAACAGGATGCTGGACTAGATGGGCCACTTCCCAGATGCAGCAAGCTTTTCCTGTGTTCTCATGTTCTTAGTGTGAATTTCTCCTAATATACACATTTTTGCAAAGACACTGTCTGTAACATAATGCATTTGTGTGTGTTATTTTCACTAATATACACACCTAGATGCATGCTTTACCCTAATATACACATTTTTGTACACATTGCTTGGCTGGAGAATTCCATTGCAAAACTTGGAGAAGTACACATTTTGAAGGATGGCTGTCTTTCCAAAACTTACTGTTTTGGAAAGTGCAAATTAGGTAGATTTGCCTTTAAATGTGAACTAAAACAAATTTCTTCCCCATCCCTAGAGTGGATTCTCAGCACGTGATGTCATTCCTGAAGTGGAGGGCAGTAAGTATTACCCTCACTCTGTCTGACTTCATAGCAACACTGTGTCATTATGGACTACTTCTAGACTGCTGCTATTTTGCAGGTAGGATTCAATCACATACTGGCAAATTCCGGATGCTCAATTAAAGTGGATTTGGTGCTGTTGTGTAACAAACCCCCTTTTGCACATACAAAAAATCTAGACTATTTGTAGGAAGGGACGTGATGGGAAGTGCACGGCAAAGTATGAGACAACTTTTGGCGCAACATCCCTCCCTACAAACAACTGAATGAACGCTCGATAAACACGTGATCTGGAAACCACCATGTTGCATCATCATGAAGCTAAGTGGAGAAAGAGAAAGGACACATTTTCCTGCCTTCAGAGAATGCTGGAAGAAAAAAGTACAGTGGCTGCCGGCTGCCAAGAGGAGAATTGTTGCTGCCTCTACCAATACCACAAGCTGCCTTATACTGAGTCAGACCATTGGTCCATCTAGCTCAGTATTATCTACACAGACTGACAGCAGCTCTCCAATTTTTCCAGGCATGGAGTGTCTCTCAGCCATGGAGATCTGCAGGAATTTTTCTTTTTGGGGGGGGGGGGAGCAAAGTAAAAACACTGAAAGGGGGAGAGCAAGCTAGTTTCTCAAAAAAAAAGAAGGAAAAACTGGAGGTTTAAAGAGCACTGCAGGGTTGTTTGCAAAAGGACTTTCAAATAGCCCTGTGCTGTGCTTTGAAGTCCCGACAGTTGGGGCTTCAAAGGGCATTGATAGGTGGGTAGCGTCAAATTTGGCCCTCCAGGGGTGGGGAGATAAGGATTTGATCCCAGCCCTACCTGGAGATGCTGAGGACTAAACCTGAGATCATGAAAAGAAGGCAGGCTCCCATTCAGCTATGGCCCTTTCATCCTGTGTAATATACAACAGGTGAAAAGGTGAGCTGGGCATGGAATGGGGTGTTCAGGAAGTCTTCCCTGCCCCACCCCCGTCTTATTTTCACATGAACTTTTGGCTCAGCTTTAGAAGTTTTCAAAATTCAAGGAATGGGGTCCCCAAAGCATCCACGATTCAGAGGGTCAAAGCATATTTTTCTCCATGATGGCTCCAACTCACCGATCGAGCAGGTACTTGAGATATTCAGAACAGTCCTGCTGGGCTCCCCGGGTGAACCAGGGAGGCCACGAAGCAGACAAAAAGCTTTCAGGAGAGATGGCAGGCCGCTAGCAGAGATTGAAGAAAGGAGGAAAGAAACAGGGAAAAAAGGAGGCAGAACGGTGAAGAGATACAAAGCATTTTGTTGTCTTGGTATCAGGCAAAGTCTGTGCTGTTTTATCTGTGTTTTTTAAAGTTTACATCATGGGATATTAAGGTCCAACTGGTTTTTACCCTGCTGAATTTATATATTAGGTTGTTTTAATTCTACAATCCGCTTTGAGTGTTATCATAAAGTTGGGAAGAAAGTTGCTAACAGATAAACAAATCTCTAATAAATAAAAATATGTCCCACTGGCCTGCTTTTCCAGCTGCTATAGTGGCTGCTGTGACATTCCTTAGCCTGTTCATTCCCACCCCAAAATCTTCAAGATGAGCAAAACTCTTTTCTCTGCCCAGTAGACCAGTGATTCCAAAACATTTTTCCCCCCACGGACCACATGAAAATTGCTGATGGTGACAGATTTTTCCGCCTGTTGTAGCAATTGTAATGTGCTGCGCTAGAAAGTCCTATATGCTTTTTAATCGTATTTTTACTGGTCCTTGTATTTCTTAGATTGTGTTTCAATGTATTACACAATTTGCATTCCAGGGAATTCAAACTGCAATGCAATAAAATGCAACATAAGAAATAAAAGAATAAATAAAAATACAGTTAAAAGTCACTGTGAAATTTAATGCAGATGTGCCATGGACCACCAGCTTGCGGTCAACAGACCACAATTTGGGAACCCCTGCACTAGACAAACACTGGATGACATTTCCATTATCTTCAACAAAGAGCGAAAAAACAGAGAATCAGTATGACCTAGCAGCTACGGAATGGTTTGAGCACTCTATGTGGTGCAGTGGTTAGAGTGTTGGACTACGACCTGGGAAGGCCTTCGATCAGTTATTCTCTCAGCTTAATCTACCTCACAGGGATGTTGTGAGGATACAAGATTGGGGGAACTATGTATTCCACTCTGAGATCTTTGAAGAAAAGGTGGGATAAAGATAGAATAAATAAGAACTAACAGCAAATAGCCTCAGGTTTCCAGTCCCCACCTCTTACTATAGACAAACCTATCCTGGTTTGAAGCAACAATATAGTTCGAGGCAAATTGTCCAAACCTCCAAGTTTTCAAGCAGAACTGGGAAACGAACCACTCTGTTGAGCCAGGAAGTCCCCAGTTCAATTCTTCCCATCTCTCAGACTCAACTCCCTCCCTCTTTGCCCCATCTGGAATGTGGGGATTAATAATACTGACCTACCTACCTAACAGAGCTGTTGTAACAGTCACTAACACATGCAAGCTACTAATGCAAGCTAAATAATTTGAACGTTCCAAAAAAGCAGGATAAAAATGCAAGGATTAGTGACTTCGCTAAAATTACCTGACTGTGCTCTAGAAAGGCAAACAGCCACTGGAGTTTTGTCATCAAGGGCTGGGAATTGTTCTCAGCTAAATTCAACACCGAACGCCTGAAGCTTGAAAAGAAGTTTTAAAACAAGTTTAAAACCGGTAAACATGCAGGTGTTTTTTTTAAAAAGCCACATTATGTTCATAACCAGAAATTTGAGATTCCCAAGCAACAGTAACAACCCCACAACTGAATAGCACACACAGCAGCTAGATTGTGAGAAACGAGGGCCCCTCCAGATTGGTGGTTTTTTAGGGGGGAGTGGATATATTCTGCAACATGTCATTGACACAATAACAGTGCATTAGTAATGGATTTATACTGGGACATCCACATTATTGCCATCTGGAGGGGCACTCTTGCCCTATATAGAGCAACAATATAGTGTTTTTATATAGTGTTTTTAGTGCTTTTGTTTGCTGCCCTGGGCTCCTGCTGAGAGGAAGGGCGAGATATAAATCAAATAATTAATTAATAAATAACAAAAGCAGGACAAAAAAACCCCAGAACATTGGCAGAATGAAAAGTTATAGCATGAGGTCACAGGACTTGCATTGATAGGAAACAAAGCAGTATGTCCACCCTGAAACTTTTGCAAGCACAAACAGCATTGAAAGCAAGATCGCGTATAACCACCCCGACACCTTCATGAGTACAAATCATCATGCACAATAAAAAAAAAGGATGATTAGAGAGGGCCCTACTAAAGTTAGGGCTGTGTGGCAGCGTTGTGTTTATAGCACTGTGGTACAAAATCACTCAATCCATGCAGTGCGCCACTGCACATGAACAGTTTCCCAGTGGCCATTCAATGTGGGACAATGTAAGACGGACTACAGCAACACATGCACTGCCGCTGAAGTTAGTGAAGCACAGTAGCCAACACATGCTTGAACATTGAATTTGCTCACCAGTATGATCAACAGGTGATTTTGACTTCTATTCACTGCTGGTTGCATTGTTTCTTCCACTTTGATGCCTTCAGAAGCCCATTATCAACAACGATTCTCAGTGCTGCTGAAGGCATCAACGTCAGGGCCAGCTTCAGGTTTGAAGGGGCCCATGGCACACTGTCCTCTGGTGGATCCCCTCCTACGCTGATGTTCTCTCCTGGCACTGGGAAACGAAAAAACAGCACTCCCTGAGAGTCGCCATTTCCCTTATTGGCTTGCTGCTGCTGAGCACAAAATGTTGTTTTAAGGGGAGGCCAAGGGAGGCACCAGTGAAGGGCCATTGAATTGCATTACTTCTATTTAGGGCTAGCATGGGGAACATATTTTCAGCCAGAGGGCCTCATTCCTTCATTGGCAAACTTCCAGGGGCTGCGTGCCAGTGGCAGGCAAATGTGGGTGGAGCAATGGATGTGACTTACCTATGCACAGTGAGCTACATTCCAGCCAGAGAGAGAGAGAGAGAGAGAGAGAGAGAGAGAGAGAGAGAGAGAGAGAGAGACCGCATAGTGCAGGCTGGTCCATTAGGGCAGGTGGGGTACAACCCTACCAACTTCAGTCTACCCTCAGCCAGCCCCCACCTGCCTTCTCTCTTACCACCAGCTCTGCAGGTGGCCCTGGCTGTCAGCTTCCTCCTCCTTAGTCTCAGTTTTGCCCTTTTAGAACTCAGCAGGGAGGAGAATGGCAACAAAACTGGAATTAGTTGGCTCTGCCTGCCAACTGGTTCTGCCTACTGTTGGCCACATGGTCTTGTCCCATGGCCAACTCTCTGAGGGCCACATGGTAAAGTTGAAAAATACCCTTTATTTTCTTTCCATTCAAAGTCAGTCTGTTCCCTTTCTTAATACCTCTCATTCTATTTGTATCTTCTTTTTTTCTTTTATTTATTTTAACTGTTTCTTTTCCTTATTATTATGCCATCAAAGTCCCTCTTCCCCATCCCAAATTCCCCCAAACTCATTTAATTTGCTCATCAATAGGTGATTTTGACTTCTATTCACTGATGGTTGCATTGTTTCTTCCACGTTGATGCCTTCAGCAACCAGCAATCAACAATGATCTCAGTGCTGCTGAAGGCATCAAAGTGGGAGAAACTCTTACATATTAGACAGGCATCATCTCCATTATCTTTTTGGGACTGACTGAAGACCTTCCTCTTTCAACAAACCTTTTAAGTAGAGGCCTTATCCCAGTCTGCATCTGTGTTGGAATTGCTTTTTAAGGTGTTTTCAAAGCTGTTGTTTGTTTTTTTAAAAATATATTATTAAGATGTTTTGCTTTAATATGTTTAAGATGTTTTGTTTTAATGTTTTAAAGCCTTTTATTTTTAAGAGGTTTTCGTGGGCTTTTAGGAAGAAGTCCTAAATAGGATATAAATTTGATAAATGATAATAACAATAACAAAGTCAGCAGTGAACAGAAGTGAAGTTAATAGGATGTTAATGAGTAGTGCTATTTACAGTAAACCCAGAAGCTGCATCAAGAAAGAATAAATTGAACGTGGGGGGGGGGGGTTAGTAGCCTTAATTGACTTTAAAATGACAAAAAATTACCTGAGGGCACCTGGGGAAGCCTAATGAAGGTAATTAATGGGGAAAAGCTAAGGCCCATCCCCCAAAGACATTTTGGTCCACCTCACATTTGAAAGCCAAATCAGAACTTTCAGATCTATAATAAAATTTGAAAGCAGGTAATGCTGGAGGAAAAAGCAGAGGCACAAGGATGGGAAGGAAACCTACTCAGAGGCCATGAAAAGTGCTTGGATGATGCTGTTCATGTAGCAGGTGTTCCCCAGGTTGATTAACCCTATTTTCCCCGTTTCAGATTTGGAAGCCAGGCGGGGATAAAAACTTGCCAATTCGTTCTTCTGGGAGGTCCAAGCATTCTGCCCGAGCAGATGTTTGATTCGGTCTTCATTTGGAATCGGAAGAGCCTCAAGAATAGAGCAAGCAAAAGAGCAGGGTGCTTTAAGTATGCGAGGTTAGCAACTCCTTTTGATTTACAATTAAATAAAAATTGACCATGCAGCAATTTTAGGGACTAACACTCACCTTGCTACAAGTTTATAAACATGGAGCCCTCCACTTACTACTTCAGGCACTGCTAACACCTTATTGCCTTGCTCTAGCCATGGAAGTTGGCTCTAGAATGGGGTGGGTGGGAGAACCTGTGGCCCTCTGGATGCTGCAAAACTAGAACCCGCATCAGCAAGGCCAACAGTCAGGGATGATGGGGGGTTGTAGTTCAGCAACATCTGGAGCGACACAGGTTTCATGCCCCTGTACTAGACAGCATGAAATACAGGCCGTGGATGGGACACCCCTAACGCCATCCCTGTACAACCCTTTCTATAACTTTCCCCCATGGACTCAAAAGAGTCTCTTCTCACCTCCTGCTAACTATCAATGATGAAACCCTGGATGACCACTTCTCTCTCCCTCTCTCTTTTTTTCAAATACACATTTCCTTTAAGCCTCATTTCCCCCAAAGCTGCCAATAAGACTTTGTTGAGCTTCATCAACAAGGATTGTCAGGAGCAGAGGGGATTAAAGGGGTGCTCCCAGCACTGACTCTTAAATAGGCAGCTGTCTTGAGTCAAGGCAACCGCTCCATGATTCCTTCTGATGGCAGAGTGCAGCTGCTCCCCCCACTGCCCCGAGGTCCGTTAGCCCCTCCTGATACAGCAATTCATTAAACTCAATGTCATTCCCTCTTATTCCTGAAGTTCAGGCTCTGAGTGCCATTCCTTATGTAGCCAAAACAGTGCCACCCTTGCACAAGAGGGAGATTGTCAGCTGGCATGGGGGAAACCCATATGTTTGCAGAAGAGCAAACAAGAATAGGGCCACACACGCCGAGGGCCCCCCTGAAACAGCTGAATGTAATATTGAGCTTGTTCTGTGGCCACAGAATGCTGGCTGGCTTGTTTCGGATAGCGGCGGTGGGGAAGTGGGCAAGGACAGAAAACCAGGATGGAGAAGGAATGGTATGGAGAGTCTGGAATTCTCAACAGCAGCACTCTGCACTGCAACATTTTGTTGCAGGGCCCCACTTGTGAAGCACAATCATGGACAGTTTGGTGCTTTACTATCAGGAATGAAAGCCAATCTACATTTGTTTTTGTTTCTTTGTTTTTTGCTGATCTCCCGCAACATTTCATCAGGAACTTTAGCCTTCACCAACTTGGTGTCCTCCAGATGTCTAAGACCAGGGGCAGCCAACATGGTGCCCTCCAGATGTTGCTGGGCTCCAACTCCCATCAGCCTCAGCCAGAACAGCCAGTGATCAGGGATGATGGAAGTTGGAGTCCAGCAACATCTGGAGAGCACCATGTTGGCTACCCCTACTTTTGCCTAAAAATTCTCCATCAGCCCCAGCCAGCATGGCCTTCTGATTGGCCACTGTGTGAAAGGAAGATGCTGCTTTATTTATTTATACATACACCAATTAATGCCAAAATAGGCTTCTAAGCAGTTTAGAAATATAAAAAACTTACACAAGCATCAAAGCATAATGCCAGATAGGCCTTTGCTTTGATCCAGCAAGGCTCCTCTTGTACTCCCATTTTACCCGCCATTCTGCAAGGGCCACAGGATAACACCCTCCTCATAGCCATCCAATACATTTGGGCCATGCGTAGGACTTGAAGCAGGGCTCATCCCATCAGCTCTGCTGAAAGGCCAGATCCATCGGGCCTCCTCTCCCTCAATGGTCACCTGGCAGCAGCCATTCCATCAGGCTGCCTCAGTGAAAGAGACGAGAAGCATCTTTCCCAGAAGACGAGCTCCATCAGACACCTCCTATCCCTGAAGTGCTTCTGTGCCACCAGGTCATTACAAGGAATACTAGTGAAGAATTGGTGCCTGCATTTACTTTTTCCCCCTCTTCCCTCCCTGCCCCCTTTCCCTTGTGTGTTGTGTTTTTTAGATTGTACACATGCAGACAGGGAGTGTCTTGTTTTAATTGACTGTATGTAAGCCACACTGGGAGCCCTTTTGGCTGAAGAGCTGGGTACAAATGCTCTGAATAAATAAATAATCCTGATGGGCTCATGCTATAACTCTGACCCCATTGCTAATGACTGCTCTGATTTCAACTCTAAAAACATCTTATTCATCCTTCCCCAACTGTTTCTTGCATGCAGGCAGACCCAAAAAGAAGCCGTTACTTTTATCGCCTCCACAACAGGTTCGTAGAGGTCTGGGAATCCCGAGAAGCGGAAGAACATACAGTGGATTAACTCGGCCAACTGTTCCAGGCAGCTCGTGGCAGAGTTGGAGTTTTCCTTGTTGAGGGCTGTGACCACTCTGGGGATGTGTGGGAGAAGCTTTAAAAAAAAGAAAGGCAAAAAGTCAGTCTCAAGTAGCCAGAACCATCCACAGTGCTGAGATCTTTAAGGGTTAAAATTGCTGGAAGCGCAACAGCAGTGATCATTCAGTTTGTAACTAAGGATTAGTTCTGCTAATGTTAAAGTCTGCTAGCCAAGAGAGAGACAGGTGGAGGTGTTGCATAGCAACCAAGCAGCGTGGCATGATCATTACTGAGGTAGTACATGTTCTCATTGGCTGTGTAGTTCTGACAGAGTTCTCTCTATGTTTGGTTCATTGTCTTCCTACTATGTACAAAGCCTGAACTAAGAAAGACAAAACCTCAATTTGTTTCTCCTCAAATTATACACTTTTTAAAAACAGTTTTCTCAGTAAAGTGTTATCAAGATTTCTTTCCTCTGGACTCCATCTGTGTTATTTAAGTGACTTTGCTAGCAAAAATGTGGCTTATATTTCTTTCCGGTGTCACTCATCCTGCAGCTGGCCAATTGTCAGAGCTTTAGTGAGAGAAGACCCACCTCTTCACTGTAAAACATTCTTGTTACTATGCCAGAAAGACCTACTGCTCAGGATGGCTATAGGGGTGGGATTTTTTTAAGGAGATCTTTTTGGGGTCAAGATTTAATTTTAGATATCTTTTTTGCTGTTGTTGAGACTATGGCACTGTATTTTATTGTTATAGTATTATGAAGTGGGGATTGCTTAATTTTTTGTATATTTTTTTTTCATTAATTTTTATTCAAATTTTCAAAGACAAAAAATAAAACAAAACAAAAACAATCAAACAACAAAATAAAATGTTGACTTCCGATTTGTCGCAGATCAATTATAAGTCTACAATATATAACAATCCTATCTCTAAAATTATATTATAGAATCACTTTCCTCCAGTAGTTATCTTAATTAATCATCAAATCTCATAAACATTATTTTATTCTTTCTACAAAAAGTCAAAGAGAGGTTTCAATTCCTTGAGAGATATATCTTTCAATTTTTCTCCAAATAAACATGTCGCTTAATCCATCTAATTCAAATCTGTTAGGCCCAATAATTTCAATAGCCATTCTTCCATTATCTATATTAATTCCATCTTCCATCTTCAATAATCCTGTTAAGTCCAGTAATTTCAGTAGCCATTCTTCCATTATCAGTATCCCATAATAATCTTGTTGTCATAACCATAGTCCAAATAAACATATCGATTAATCCATCTCGTCAAATCTGTTGTCCAATAATTTCCATAACCATTCTTCCATTTTCAATATTAATTCCATCTTCCATCTTCAACTGTTAAATCCAGTGGTTTCAGTATCCATTCATCCATTATGTTAAGTCCAGTGGTTTCAGTATCCATTCATCCATTATCAGTATCTTATGATGATCTTGCTGTCATAGCCATAGTCATATAACAAGAGTCTGATGGGAATTTCCCCCATCACAAATATGTCCTTGCCATCAATTCTGAATATATTACTGAAATATTGTTGTAAAGCCACATCTCTGTTCTGGGTACATCTCTGCTCTGTCACATATTTGTAGTTAATTCCATAGATTTTTTCTATGACAAGCCCCATCACATCATTCCAGTCAAGAATTCTGAATATGTTACTGAAATATTGCTGCAAAGTCATATCTCTGTTCTTCTTTTTTACAAAATGCACTGGTCATCTCTTAAGAGTTTCTCCACTGTCACATATCTGTAGCCAACTCCATAGATTTTTTCAATGTCAAACTCCATCACATCATTCCAGTCCAGAAAATTATCCAAGGCATTGGTAACTTTACCACCAAAATCTTCATTAATTTCTTCAGAGACAACTTTGAATTCCAAACAGTAAACTTTATTTCTAAGATCCATAAACTCCAAATCTTTTTCCAATTTCACACTTGTTCCAATCTCCAGGGCTTGTGGCTTCCCTTTAATTTTTCTTTTTTCATCTCTAATCCCATCAAACACGTCTTTTACAGAATCTCCTATTTCTTTAAGCTCCTGTGTCATTTTGTTAAATTCAATTTTCATCTCCTGTCTGCCCTGTCTCAGGGTTTGTTTTGTTATCTCAATCTCATCCATTATTTTCTGAAACATAATTTCTTCCATGGTCTCAATCACTTTCCTGGCTGCCATTCTTAAAACCACAGAAACAAAAATTATTTCAGCCACAATTGGGTTAATATTCCAGGCTGCTGATATCAGTGTAGACAGTACAGCCTGCCTTATCTCTATGTGTTCAGGAATACAAAACAAACTTAGTTCCCAACATCAAGACAATTAGTGGAGTCGTGAACAAGCAGATTCGTCAAAATGAAATAGACCAAAAAAAGTTTTTTCCCCCTCCTCGAAATAGAAATCCCTCTTCCGTTGGTATCTTTAGAATGCACCTCCAGGACAGCTTTTTGCGATAAAAGCAAAGATAAGCTTTTTCGATTTCTTTCCTCCTTAATTTCGTAAGTGAATGAGAAA
The DNA here is from genome assembly GCF_030035675.1 of Rhineura floridana. Classification (NCBI taxonomy): domain Eukaryota; kingdom Metazoa; phylum Chordata; class Lepidosauria; order Squamata; family Rhineuridae; genus Rhineura; species Rhineura floridana. The sequence continues at coordinate 179,537,796 of NC_084484.1, forward strand.
AGCCATAACTCACCTAGGAATTCTTCACAGCTGATTCATTGACAAATCTCTTTTTTAACTGCACCAATTTAAAACAAGTGAAAAAAGAAAATAGAAAGAAGGATGCTTGTTTGCCTGTTATAATCCGTTTTTTCTTTGAAGAAAAGATAAACGTATCGCTATAATCAGCTAGAGCTTGATGAAAGTCCGTCCGACATTGCAGTTTGAACCTTTTCTCATAAATAAATGAAATCCAGTCCTCCCCACAAAAACAGGCTTTGTGGTTAATCTCACGTTTCTCCCTGACCGGGAGAAAATTTTTACCAGTCAAAAAAGACGTTCTGACTGATTTTGAAGCTGAAAAAGCTTCCTCTGAGACAAAAGCTCGGCTCAGAAGCAGCACAGGCAGAGCAACCCTTCCCAGAAGTCAATTTTTTTTTTGGTATATTTATTTATATATTTTTTGTATATTTATTGAGACATTTTCATTAGTTTATTGTTTGACTATTTATATTTTATTTTTGTAACTGTTAGAATGAATTCTGTAAGTTTTTGATTGTAAGCTGTCTTGAGCATAGATTAGCTACAAAAAGGCAGCATACGAATAAATGATGAGGGTGAAAAAAAGCTTTAAACAAAAAAATGTCGGGCATAACACTTACATCACAGGAATCTCATCTTTCTTTTGATTTTTCAAAAAATTAATTTCTAGCCCTTGTGGCTGTGAAAATATGGTTCAAATTGTGGATGCAACACCTGGTACAATTCTCCAGAGTGGTGTAACTGTCAATCTCTGTTCCCAGGGAACTCTGGGAATTGTAGCTCTGTGAGGAGAATAAGAGTCTCCTCAGCAACTCTCAGCACCCTTTACAAACTACAGTTCCCAGGATTCTCTGGGGGAAGCCATGACTGTTTAAAGTGGCTTGATACTGCTTTAAATGTATAGTGCAGAAGGGCCCTTTATCAGGTGCAATGGGATAATTCAACCCTTCACAATGATCTGCCATCAGAGGCCGAGGGAGTGGGAAATACTTTTGACTGCCACACTCTACCCTTTGTTTGGGTGCAAGCAAATGTTTGCCTCCCGTTTCTATCTAGAACAGCAAAAGCATGACTCAGTTATCACAACTATGGGAACATGTGGCTCTGCCTGGCATCAGTCCCCTTCTTCCGCCTCAGATATGGGGCAACTATGGCGTTCCAGATGCTGTTGGACTACAACTCCCACCGCTGCTGAGTGCTGACCAGGCTGGCTAGGGCTGATGAGAGCCTGGAGTCAAACAATATCCGGAGGGCCACAGGTTCCCGATTCCTGTTCTATCTGGTTCATAATTAAGCATATGTATGTTTAAATATGACTGCTGACAGGCCCTGTCTTACCAAGTGAAATGCCTCATGGGAGTGTTGGAAGCTCAGCAGCATGTAACGCAGAATAGAGAGTGCTCCCTCCCGCAGAATAGGGTATAGCAACTTGGAAAACACCTGCCAGAGAAAGAGAGGCGGCTCATGAATACAAACATGGGAGGCAAGCAGGACCCCAACCAATCGGTCTGAGCTATCATTGGATATTTAAGTTTACAGTCCTCTACTTCCAGAAGCTTTGACACAGACTACAGAATTAAACAGAAAAAATAAGACAACCTTGAAATTCCCCTGTCCTTTGCCAACTTAGGACCAGGCTACATTACATTTCTATTATTATTATTTTCTTACCCACCCTTTACCGTAAATTCCAAGGGCAGATTACAACAATATAAAAATCCAGATTAAAACCAGTTAAAACAATTTGTTAAAACAATTTTCAGTCCGAAGAACACAGGTGGGTCCTAAATATATACGTCTCAGATGTCAAAGGCCAGGGTAAAGTACATCTTGAGTATTAATCATAAACTGTATAATGAAGTTGCCCGACACTTCTGTGGGGAGGGAGTTCCACAACTTAGGGGTTGCCACAAAGAATGCTCTCTTCTCAGCCACCTTGCACTTCTGAGTGCCGTAGAACTACCAAGAGGGCCCCTTCTACCAGTCTCAACACCCCAGAGGGTCTGAAGGGAAGGAGACAGACTTTCAGATATTTGCCATATAAGAAAAAAATAAATAAACAAGCAGCCTAGCTCTGCCTGTTCAGAACATTGATGTCTCCTGCCAGACTGGTAAATAAAGGCTCTGGGATTAATTCTGAACCAAGAGAGGTCCAGAGAGGAGCAGTAAAAGAGTGGCCTTTTCTGTCATGGCCCCTGTCTATGGAACTCTCTGTCCAGCAAGGCCTGCCCAGCACCAGGTATGGAAACAGCATCAAAGGCACAGTCATACATTTAGAGTAAGTTCTGAATTGTGCCTTTGCAAGCAGGGTTTGCTGACTGGCACCAACACGGAGCCCCCTTGAAATGTGTTTGCAAGAACACATTTCACATTGAATCCAAACTGCTTCTTGCAAATGAAGCATTTTTCCTCTGCAGACACAAACTTGGCCTTAGTCACCGCCTCTCAGCCTAACCTACCTAACAGGGCTGTTGCAAGGACAAAATGGGGAGGGCGAGAAACATGCATGCCACCATGAGTACCTTGAAAGAAAGGCGGGATATTCATAGAAAGATACAGCTCTTTACCCTTTAGCCTTTGACACCCGAGATGTATTATTTTTTGTTATGTGCTTTTAGGTTGTTTTTAACTGTTTTAATTACGTATTTTAAAACTGTTGTGACTGACCCAAGGACCTTTAGGTGAAGGGTGGGAAATATATTACCTACTGCTACTACCACTACCGCTACTACTAATAATAATAATAGAGATGCCAGGATGACAGATTCATTCGTGGAGTAACTGTATGATGAAGAACCAGAAATTTTAGAATGCGAGGAGAAAGCTGCTCTTAAAATATTTGGAAGAAATAAATCACCAGGAATAGATGGCATACCAAGAGTTGCTAGAAGCTACTAAGACTGAATCTGTCCAAATTTTGACAAAAAACTGTCAAGAAATATGGAAAAGAAAACAATGGCCCACAGACTAGAAGCATTCAATATACATCCCAATTCCAAAGAAAGGGGATCCCAGGGAATGCAGTAATTATCGAACTATTGCCTTCATATCCCATGCAAGTAAAGTAATGCTCAAGATTCTACAACAAAGACTCTTACCATATATGGAGCAAGAAATGCCAGATGTCCAAGCTGGATTTAGAAAGGGAAGAGCCATCAGAGATGATATCCCAAATATACGCTGGATAATGGAACGGACCAAGGAATTTCAGAAGGAAATCACCCTGTGCTTTATAGATTACAGCAAAGCCTTTGATTGAATAGATCATGAAAAACTATGGAATGCTTTAAAAGAAATGGGGGTGCCACAGCATCTGATTGTCCTGATGCGCAACCTACACTCTGGACAAGAGACTACTGTAAGGACAGGATATGGAGAAACCAATTGATTCCCAATCGGAAAGGGTGTACTTGTTTAATCTGTACGCAGAACATATCGTACAGTAAGTGGGATTGGACCAAGATGAAGGAGGTGTGAAAATTGGAGGGAGAAACATCAATAATTTAAGATATGCAGATGATACCATACTACTAGCAGAAACCAGTAATGATCTGAAATGAATGCTGATGAAAGTTAAAGAGGAAAGCACAAAAGCAGGACTACAGCTGAACATCAAAAAGACTAAAGTAACGACAACAGAAGCTTTATGTAACTTTAAAGTTGATAATTAGGACATTGAAGTTGTCAAGGAATATCAATACCTTGGCATAGTCATTAACCAAAATGGAGACAATAGTCAAGAAATCAGAAGAAGGCTAAGACTGGGAAGGACAGCTATAAGAGGAGTAGAAAATATCCTCACATGCAAAGATGTACAACTGAACACTAAAGTCAGGATCATTCAGACCATGGTATTCCCAATCTCTATGTATGGGTGTGAAAGTTGGACAGTGAAAAAAGCGGATTAAGAGAAAAATCCACTCATTTGAAATGGGGTGTTGGAGGAGAGCTTTGCGGATACCATGGACCACAAAAAAGATAAATAATTGGGTGTTAGAACAAATTAAACCAGAACTTTAGAAGCTAAAATGATGAAACTGAGGTTATCATACTTTGGACACATAATGAGAAGACATGATTCACTAGAAAAGACAACAATCCTGGGAAAAACAGAAGGGAGTAGAAAAAGAGGAAGGCCAAACAAAAGATGGATTGATTCCATAAAGGAAGCCACAGAGCTGAACTTACAAGATCTGAACAGGGTGGTTCATGACAGATGCTACTGGAGGTTGCCGATTCATAGGGTCACCACAAGTCTTGAAGGGACACAACACACACACACACACGGCAGTTTATTAGGTTTCCAAATATGTGCCTGTGTCCAAAGAAGTTGGAAATACTTGGCCTTAGCCACTTAACGTCTTTTAAAGTTAAAACCAGCACCTTGAATTATTTCTGGAAGATAACAGCTAGACAGTGCTGATGTCAGAGCATTGGGTCAAACACCCACACCAGAAACTGAGTTATATTTCTATCATTTAAAGCCTCCCCAAGGACAGAGAAAACTTCCTGCCAGTGATAAATGCATGATAGCCACAGCATGCAGGCCTATGTGAAGAAGCAGACTGACCCTCTCAATTTTGGAAAGCGTGACCTCAATCAAGATGCTGAATTTCTTCACTGCGGCCAAGCCCTTCAGCAATGCAATGATCCATTTGTCTATGTTCTTCCCCAGAGGCCAAGAGACCCATTCAATCATCCTGCAAAGAGAAAAATATAGAAAGATAAAAAAGATAGGATACTGTTATCACTGTTATCTTTTCGGTGCCAGGTCAAGACTTTCCTCTTCTCCCAGGCATTTTAGCATGTGTTTTTAAATTGTTTTAAATTTTTTAAATTGTGTTTTAAATTGTTTTTAAAAGATGTTTTTTAAATTTGTATATTTGTTTTTAATGTTTTTAGTTACTGTAAACCGCCCAGAGAGCTTCGGCTATGGGGTGGTATACAAATACAATAAATAAATAAATAAATAAAATACATGCAATAATATTACAACATGCGAGGAAGGTCCGGATTAATTTGCTTTTTAAATTCCAAGCTCAGATATGTATAGTGCAATCCTATACATGCCAACTGAGAATTTAGGTTCTTGGTTCTCAATGGGGCTTACTCCCAGATAAGTGCATAAAGAATTAGGTGGGGTATTTCCAGATGGCACAGAATAGGGCACAGCAGAGTAGGGAGGTGCATCTTTCAGAAGAAGCTCTCTTTGCAAGAAGGTACCCGGAGCAGCTCTTGCAACTCTGCTGACCCTACTAGTTTTTAAAGACCATTTCATACAATTATTATTTGTTTTTATTTACAAAGCCGTTATTTAGCAACTATTTTAAAATGAGCATTAAGAAATAGCTTTCAAATGAACAACTTCAAATTAAACCACAATGAAGGCTTTCAAGAGGCCCTTAGGTTTGCATCCAACATGCTCTGAGTAGGCCCACTGAAATCAACGGACTGAAGTTATAAACAGCCTTGGTCGCCCTGTATGATGACCACTGTCAGGAGAAAGACAGAGGGAGTGTAACTCTGTTGGTTCTCCTTGATCTCTCGGCGGCTTTTGATACCATCGACCATGGTATCCTTCTGGGGCGACTCGCGGATTTAGGAGTTGGAGGCACTGCTTGGCGGTGGCTGTGCTCCTATCTTGGGAATTGTCTCCAGAAGGTGATGCTTGGGGAACATTACTCGAGTCCCTGGGTGCTCCAGTATGGGGTCCCGCAGGGCTCAGTTCTGTCCCCCATGCTTTTTAATATCTATATGAAGCCGCTGGGTGAGGTCATCAGGAGTTATGGAGTGCGTTTCCAGCAATATGCTGATGATACGCAGCTCTATTTCTCCTTTTCATCTTCTTCAGGTGAGGCTGTTGCTGTACTGAACTGCTGCCTGGCCGCGATAATGGACTGGATGAGAGCGAACAAACTAAAACTCAATCCTGACAAGACTGAGATGCTGTTAGTTGGAGGGCCCTCTGCTCAGATGGTTGATGTCAGACCTGCCCTAGATGGGGTTACACTCCCCCTAAAGGAACAGGTCTGTAGTTTGGGGATCTTATTAGATCCGCTTCTGTCACTTGAGGCTCAGGTAGCCTCGGTGGCACGAAATGCGTTTTACCAGCTTCGGCTGGTAGCCCAACTACGACCCTATCTGGACAGGGAGAACCTAGCCTCAGTTATTCATGCTCTGGTAACCTCTAGATTGGATTACTGTAATGCTCTCTACGTAGGGTTACCTTTGAAAACGATTCGGAAACTTCAGCTAGTGCAGAATGCTGCGGCCAGAGTTCTTACTGGGACGAAGAAATTCGACCACATAACACCTATTCTGGCCCAACTGCACTGGCTTCCAATATGTTTCCGGGCCAGATTCAAAGTGTTGGTCCTTACCTATAAAGCCCTTAACGGCACTGGACCGCAATATCTGATGGAACGCCTCTCTCGCTATGTTCCTACCCGTTCACTCCGCTCGACGTCTAAGGCCCTTCTCCGGGTCCCAACCCATACAGAGGCCTGGAGAACAGTAACAAGATCTAGGGCCTTTTCGGCGGTGGCCCCCGAATTATGGAATGCCCTCCCAGATGAGATACGCCTGGCGCCTTCCCTGTCATCTTTCCAGCGCCAGGTAAAAACCCACCTCTTCACCCAGGCATTTTAATGTATTTTATGCTTTTAATCTTAATTATTTTATTTTTAGTTTTCTTTTACTTTGTTTATATAATGTTTTATATTGTTTGCGCAATACACACTTGCTGTATTTTAAATATTGTGGTTTTATCATGTTGTACACCGCCCTGGGAGCTGCTAGCTATAGGGCGGTTTAGAAATGCAACTAAATAAATAAATAATAAATGTCAATGGGTCTGCTCCAAGCATGACTTACTTTGGATACAGCCCTCAGTCTCTTGGGTGGATGGCACACAGGCTTTGTGTAGCTGCTCAGAAGATGCCAATGGCCCAGCAAGTATTCCTATTCTAGACCTACCAGCCCACAAGGAGATAATACGACCCATCCCAGGCAGCATGGGTGGTATTCAATGCTAGTCCTACTCAGAGTAGACCCACTGAAGTTATAGACATGACCCATTTAGGTTCATTATTTTTAGTGGGTTTACTCTGAGTAGGACTTAGTTGCATACAACCCCGTGTTTTTCTTTTAGGACAGGAGTGGGGATTCCACTGGGAAACTTTTTTTCCATCAAGGGCCACATTCCCTTAAGGGTAATGTGTCAGCAGCCACGTCCCAGTGGTGGGTGGAGCCAAAGGCAAAAGTGGGTGGAATACCCCTTCCTCTCTTTTTTCAAGTTTCTGTTTACACAGATCCAAACAAGAGATGGATTGATTCCATAAAGGAAGCCACAGACCTGACCTTACAAGATCTGAACAGGGTGGTTCATGACAGATGCTCTTGGAGGTCGCTGATTCACAGGGTTGCCATAAGTTGCAATCGGCTTGAAGGCACATAGCAACAACAACAAATTTACACAGATGTACATGCCACTGAGGGTGCAATCCAACTCTTATTTCCGCCGGGCTAGGGGTAGTTGGATGCAGCAGACCGCCGGCTGAGCTGGCAGGCTCCTGGCGCTGGCACGCTCCATCAGCAGAAGCCCCCTGCAGCGGCTGAGCTGTGGCGCCACCAGGATCCTGCTGGTGCCGTCAGAGGTCCACCAGGGACGGCCAGCCCGGCAGCCAGAGACCAGGTGGAATTTATTTATTTATTTGTTTATTATTTAATTTGTATCCCACCCTTCCTCCCAGCAGGAGCCCAGGGCAGCAAACAAAGCGCTAAAAACACTTTAATGAGGCATTACAGGGGCGTGACAGGGGAGGAGCCATGGGGGGTGGGGCTTACACAACTTCCAAGTCCCTCTTGGAACACTCCCCCAGGTCCTGATCCCCACAATAATTCCACCAGCTAATAGGCTGGTGCAGTTAAAAAAAAAAAAAAAAGGCAGTCTACAGGGACCGCTTACTCCTTGGTAGGCCTGTTCATGAGAGCCGGCTCTTCCCATCCAGCTCCTGTGCACAGCTCCTGTGCTCAGCCGGACGGGTGACTCCTGAACAGCAAGTGGATGCTGCAGAGCTTTCCACCAGCTCCTCCGCTGCCACCCCCGCACCCACCCCGCCGGCTTCCCATCATTTGGATTGCTCTGCTCATCATTAAAAAACAGTCTAAACCAAAGGGATGGCAAATCTGTCAGTTTCAGTGTCTCCCAGGTTCTCATTTTTCCATTCTAAATTAAAGTTCAGTTCTTCACATTTACACATCAGTTTGTGATTTTTAACAAAAATCCTCATAAAAATCCATCAGAATTTTGGTGCCAATTTCTCCTAATATACACATTTTTGTACACAATTTTACCCAATACACACATTTTGCAAAGCAATTTCCCTTAATATCATGCATTTTTGTATGTTATTTTCACTGACATCTGCATTTTATGCACACACTATCCTGGCACATGCATTTTTGTACATGTTACTTGGCTAGAGAACTGCATCTCAAAATTTGGAGAAGCACTGCTTTTGAAGGATCGCTATGTTTTGGTTCCTTTATTGTGTTGGAAAGTGTGAATTAGATAAGATTTGCCTTTAAATAAAAGCATTAGAACAGCCTGCAGATCAGGACAGTGGCCCATCTAGTCCAGCATCCTGTTCTCACAGAGGCCAACCAGGTGCCTGGGGGAAGCCCGCAAGCAGGACCTGAGTGTAAGAGCACAATCCCCTCCCCCCAGTTTCTGTCAACTGGTATTCGGAAGCATACTGTCTCTGGCTATGGTGGCAGAGAGCACAGCCATCATGGCTTGTAGCCACTGGTAGCCTTATCCTCCATGAATTTGTCTAATCCTCTTTTAAAGCCATCCAAGTTGGTGCCATCACTGCCTCCTGTGGGAGCGAATTCCATAATTTAACAATGTGCTATGTGAAGAAGTACTTTCTTTTATCCGTCCTGAATCTTCCAACATTCAGCTTCATTGAATATCCAGACGTTCTAGTGTTAAGAGAGAGGGAGAAAAACTTCTCTCTATCCACTTTCTCCAGAGGACATTGAACTTGTCAAGGATTATCAATACGTCAGCACAGGCATTAACAAAAATGGAGACAATAGTCAAGAAATCAGAAGAAGGCTAAGACTGGGGAGGGCAGCTATGAGAGAACTAGAAAAGGTCCTCAAATGCAAAGATGTATCACTGAACACCAAAGTTGGGATCATTCATACCATGGTATTCCCGATCTCTATGTACGGATGTGAAAGTTGGACAGTGAAAAAAGCAGATAAGAGAAAAATCCACTCATTTGAAATGTAGTGTTGGAGGAGAGCTTTGCGCATACCATGGACTGCGAAAAAGACAAATAATTGGGGGTTAGAACAAATTAAACCAGAACTGTCACTAGAAGCTAAAACTATGAAACTGCGGTTATCATAATGAGAAGACAGCATTCACTAGAAAAGACAGTAATGCTGGGAAAAACAGAAGGGAGTAGAAAAAGAGGAAGGCCAAACAAGAGATGGATTGATTCCATAAAGGAAATCACAGACCTGAACTTACAAGATGTGAGCAGGGTGGTTTATAACAGATGCTCTTGGAGGTCACTGATTCATAGGGTCGCCATAAGTCGTATTCGACTTGAAGGCATATAACAGCAACAATCCACTTTCTCCATGCTATGCATAATTGTATACACTTCTGTCATGTCACCTCTGACTCGCCTTTTCTCTAAATTAAAAGCCCCAAATACTGCAACCTTTCCTCATAGGGGAAATCGCTCCATCCCCTTGGTCATTCTGGTTCATTCATTCATTCATTCATATCCTGCCCTTCCTCCCAGCAGGAGTCCAGGGCAGCAAACAAAAATACTAAAACACTTTAAAACATCTTAAAAACAAAAGACTTTAAAACATCTTTAAAAAACAACTTTAAAAACATCTTAAAAAACAATTCCATCACAGACGCAGAATGGATAGATGAAGTCTACTTGCAAGGCTTGTTGAAAGAAGGAGGTCTTCAATAAGTGCCAAAAAGATAACGAAGATGGCACGTATCTGATATTGCAAACATTTCCCAACATAAAACCAATGTCACCTTAAAGTCATTGATTTTGAGTCAATGAGATTTTGAGTTTCAGAATAAAATATCATACAGAATGAAATTACAATGTACCATTTGTAATTCAGTAATATGAGAGCATTGGTCAGGGGTCTGATTACTTTTGCAAGGCACTGTATATGAAATTAATTTGTTTTGCTCCAATATGCATAACTTTACACTTGTCTATAATGAATTCCACTGGCCAATTTACCGCCCATTCATTCAGTTTGGAGGGGTCCTTTTGGGTCTTTTCGCAATCCCTTTTTGTTTTAACAACCGGGAACAATTTAGTATCATCAGCAAACTTGGCTACCAAACTGAATAGAGTTTCTTGCCCTTCCCTGCTTGCCCATCACAAGCTACCAGGTCCTCTCTCTCTTGAACTGGAGGGTCCCTAGAAGAGGAAGGGGTGTGTGTGGTGGTGAAAGTAATTCCTTCCCCCTCCAATTCTGGTAGTGGAGGCACTACAGCAACTGCCCCCGCAAAAAAAGCAGATAGGACTGCATGCTGTACAGGGAACATAGGAAGCTGCCCGATACGGAGTCCGACTCACTGCTCTAGCTCAGTATTGTCTACACTGCCTGGCAGCAGCTGTCCAGGGTTTCAAACAGAAAGCTTCTCCAGCCCTACCTTGAAATGCTGGGGATTGAGCCTAGGACCTTCTGCATGCAAAGGAGATGTTCTACCACTGAGCAGTGCTCTATGACCAAACCAGGTCTCTTTTGGGGGGATGTGGGAGCAAGAGCACAAGAGGACCAAAGGCTGCTTCCACATTTCAACCACCACCATCGCCCAGAAGAACCAGCCTCTTTGAAAGACATTGGGAGTTTGCATGGCCATAACTGTTGTTACAGATTCCGGATGGTTAGGCAGATCTCCGGTTAATAGCCCACACTGGTTGGCTGATAGGAACCAATGATTAGAATAGTATTATTTATTGATAGAGAAAGATAGCTGGGAATCTCAATGTAAGACTGAATGAGGTACCCAGCAGGGCTAGCTGGCTAATAGTCCAGAATGGTTGCCTGATGGGAACTAATGATGAAACAGGGGTCGCCAACCGTTTTGGGCCAGTGGGCACATCTGGAATTTTGAGAAAGTGCCATGGGCTCCAGTCATAAAATCACTACCATGGGGGTGTGGCATAATGCAAAACGTCTCCCGGAAGAGGAGGGTATATAAGTGAGGCTGCACCAGTTTACATAGGAACTGAGCAGGACAAGCAAACATTCTCTCACGCATTGTGGATTTTTGAAAGGATTTTTACTGTCCTTTCGCAGGTGCCACAGGAGGTACTGATGGACACACTGACACCAACAAGTGCTGTGGTGGTGGTGACTCCTGGATTAAAAGACAGCTAGGAACCTCCAGCTGAACTGAATAAGGATCCTGGCAGGATTTAGGAAGAAAATCTCTCTCCTTTCAGCAAAGAGGAAGCAGTAGGGGTATGCATGTGTGTTTGTGAGCTTGAGAAAGTAGTTTTTAGACAACAGAAAGTTTTGGAGCACTTCAATTGCGCAGGGGGTCTCCTTCTCTCTTTAGGACCTGCTATACTGCAGCCTTTCCCAACCGGTGTGCCTCCAGATGTTGTTGGACCACAACTCCCATCAGCCTCAGCCAGCATTGCCAATGGCTGAGGCTGATGGGAGTTGTGGTCCAACAACATCTGGAGGCACACCGGTTGGGAAAGGCTGTGCTATAGGATAGTCAATCTGCTGCCTTTACATTTATTTTACTTATTACATCTACATCCCACCTTTCCTCCAAGGAGCTCAAGGTGGCGTACAAACATGGTTCTCCCCCTCCCGGTTTTATCCTCACAACAACCCTGTGGGGCAGATTAAGCTGAGAGGCAGCGACTGTTCCAAGGTCATCCAGTGAGCTTCATGGCTGAGCAGAGATTTGAACCCTGGTCTCCCAGGTCCCAGTCTAACCACTACACCACAAGGAGGGCCTGCTGGTTGCTGCTACTTATGTCCTTCTTTTGTACATATTAGAAAAAAATGCATGAGTTTCCAGTACGCTGTCACCCAAATTCAGGGCACTGCTGCCCCTAGAACAAGCGTAGCCAACATGGTGCCCTCCACATATTGTGGACTACAATCCCCATCACCTCGTATTTTTGGCCACTCTTGTTAGGGCTGATGGGTGTTGCAGCCTCAAACATCAGGAGGCCACCACACATCATCATCATCATCATCATCATTATCATCATAATCTATTACCTGCCCTTCACCCACAGGACCCAAGGCAGGCTACAGCAATTTTAAAACACATAATTAAAAACAACCTAAACAACATCACAGAAAACAGGATGGATCCTAAAAATATTGCTGCACACCTCCCCAATCTCCGAGCGGTGAGATCTCTGGGGTCCCTGCGCTCATCCAGGGTTTGGTTTCCTTTGGGAAGAAGGTCAGCGGAGACTGCAGTGTCTTTATGAAATATGGTTTATTTATTTACACACATTCCAACCTGAGCTTAGGATGGAGGGGGTTCAAGGCATCAGCAGTCCAATATCCAGCTTTTCCATCTGTATTACAGGAGGCACCCCAAATGCCATGGCGCAGCCAGTCTATCTGCCTGCCTCCAGTCTCCAAGCATTTTCTAGACACAACTAAAACTACAAGCCTCTGCTGGACTCCAGGAAGGGGGGGGGAATGCTCTCCTGAAGAGTTTCAATGACAAAAGGGTCTTCCTGGCCCATTCACCGTTACTGGGCAACTGAGAGGCCCATTATCTTACCTGGCCACTCTATTTGTTTAACAAAGGAGAGACTCATCTGACCAGCAGAGTGAGTTCCTCATTTCAAGGCACATGATTCCAAATCAAAGGCTGGAAAGGGGACTCACAGGGATCATCCATTCTAACCCCCATGCTCATAACAATATACATCTCAGGTGTCGAAGGCCTGGGTAAAGAGATGCATCTTCAGCATTCACTGAAAGTTGTACAATGAAGTTGCCAGATGCACCTCGGTGGGGAGGGGGTTCCACAGCTTAGCAGCTGCCATAGAGGATGCCTCTCCCTGGCCACAACCCCCAAGTTTTTGAGGATGGCTGAACTACCAAAAGGCCCCCTCTGCTGATCTCAACACCCAAGAGGGTCTGTAGGGAAGGAGGCATGCTACCCTTGCCCTAGAATAGCCTTTCCCAAGTAGTGGGCCACCAGATGCTGTCGGACCGCAACTCCCATCAGCCTCAGCCAGCAATGCCAATGGTCAGGAAAGATGGGAACTGTGGTCCAACAACATCTGGTGGCCCACTACTTGGGAAAGGCTGCCCTAGAAGAATGGCTTTCCCAAACCTGTTGCCCTCCAGATGTTGCTCAACTGCAACTCCTACCATCTCTGATCCCTGGGCCACATCGACTGGAGCCAGTTCTCTGTGCCTCCGTCTGACTGCAGTAAAACAGCAATTTACCGGGAACAGCTTGCTTGCTAGGGTGACGTCATCTGGATGAATGCCCAATGTCTGCACAGTCCACTCAGGAGGAGGCGAGTGTCTGGAAAAGGGCCCTAGAAGCAAGCAGTTGCTATTTGGCATGCCAATTGGTTTTTAAAGGCTCCTCCAAACCACCCGCCCACGCCTTGAGTGAGCCTAATTGCGTTTCATAGCCTCTTCTTAATGCCTGTCCCAACTCTACTCTAGCACAGGAGGCTAATTTTAAAAAAGGACAGAGAGGCAATCGATCCTGCAAGGCCTAATTTTTGAAGCTGGTGGCTTTTCAGTGGAAGCATTGCTAGGGAGCACCTGCCATTAGCTGCTCAAGAAAAAGAAGAAAAATAATTGAAGCAAGTTGAGAAGAAAGAGAGAGTATATGCACAAGCTTTGCAGGACTTTTAGCTGGGCAGGACACAGCAAAACAAAGAATTAAGTGCCCTCTGAAAAAGGCCTGGCAGAAGAGAAGGAATTCTGTAGGACCACATCACTGGGAAAACTAAATGCATTGCCTAAGAGCAAGAAGACTAGGGATGGCCGTGTGGATCTCTCCCAGTCCATCTCACTTGCATGTATTCACCCCAAAATCCACTCCATCACATTTCCACAGTCATGTTTTAAAAATCTCCATGAAGTTTTGTGTATCATAGAGTTGGAAATGACCTATACGGCCATTAAGTCCAACGCCCTGCTCAATGCAGGAATCCAAATTAAAGCAAACCCAACAGGTGGCTGCCCAGCTGCCTCTTGAAGGTCTCCACTGCTGGAGAGTCCACCACCTCCCTAGGTCATTGGTTCCACTGGCATACTGCTCTAACAGTTAAGACATTTTCCTGATGTACAACCTAAATCTGGCTTCCTGTAACTTGAATTATAAAATTACATATTTACAAACACAGTGGCGGGTGGTGCCCATTGAGACTGGTGGGGCGGAAGGCAGGGAGCCCAATAGGAGGTGGAGCCAGAGACAATGGCAGGCAGAGCCAACTAATACTGGTTTTGTCCCCACCCTCCTCCCTGATCCATTCTACAAGGGGCAACACTGAGACTAAGGTAGCGAAAGAGGACAGGCAGCATCATGACCCTCGACTGGTTGTAAGAAAGCAGGCAGGGAGGGGCTCACTGAGAGCAGATTGAGGTTGATGGGGCAGTGCCCATCTTCCCAAACAGACCAGCCTCCACCAAACACATTCTCTCTCAAAATGCACATTTCTGAACATATTTTGGTAATTTTTTAGCTATCTCAGAACACTCAGTAAGAAGAAAAACTGGGGGTGACTTAAATTCCAATCTGCATAATAATCTGGGAGATACAGATTAGGTCAGTACATATTGGAATGATCATGTCACCTCTGACTGAACTGTAAAGCCCCAAATGCTGTAGCCATTCTTCACAGAGTTGTTCCATCCCCTTGATCATTTTGGTTGCCCTTTTTCTGAACCCGGCTCTGAAGTATCCATTTTGAGGTGAGCTGACCAGAACTCTACACAGTATTCCAAAATTTGGCCACATCATAGATTAGCTTAACGGCATTCTGACACTGGCAGTTGCACTCTAAAGTCAGGATCATTCAGACCATGGTATTCCCAATCTCTATGTATGGATGTGAAAGTTGGACAGTGAAAAAGGCGGATAAGAGAAAAATCAACTCATTTGAAATGTGGTGCTGGAGGAGAGCTTTGCGCATACCATGGACTGCGAAAAAGACCAGTAATTGGGTGTTAGAACAAATTAAAGCAGAACTATCACTAGAAGCTAAAATGATGAAAGTGAGATTTTCATACTTTGGACACATAATCAGAAGACATGATTCACTAGAAAAGACAACAACGCTGGGAAAATCAGAAGGGAGTAGAAAAAGAGGAAGGCCAAACAAGAGATGGATTGATTCCATAAAGGAAGCCCCAGACCTGAACTTACAAGATCTGAACAGGGTGGTTCATGACAGATGCTCTTGGAGGTCACTGATTCATAGGGTCGCCATACGTCGCAATCGACTTGAAGGTACATAAGAACAACAATGGTGTCTAGCATGGAATTCACCTTTTTCACAGCTGCTGCACACTGGGTCAACTTATCGTGCATGAACCTGCCTAGTCCTCTTTTAAAGCCATGCAAGCTGGTGGCCCTCGCTACATCTTGTAGGTGTAAATTCCACTAGGAAAAGCAGAAGGTGCGCTATGCACAAAGACCTAATGAAGCAGCTGTGGATGCTCACCAGATAGATGCTGAAGGACCATCACCAGAACAAATGGTGTGGCCACGATCCTGCACACTCAGCAGCACAGGGGAAGCACTTACTAATTGTGGATAAAAAAAAATTAATTGTGAAGAGATGGCAAGATCCAGCGCCCTACACTCAGTGCTTCGCCACCGAGCTATAGAGAAGGGCCATGCTTCAGTGACTTCAGTAACCACGTGATGGGAAGTCTCTTTGCCCGAGACCCTGGATAATCACCCCCAATCAGAGGAGACCAGGGGTTCCCAAACTATGGTCCATGGACCACTAGTGGTCCATAAGCTTTATTCAGGTTGTCTGCAACGTGTCTGCATTAAGTATTCATGTTGATTTTAACTGCATTCTTATTGCTTCTTGTACTTCTCATATTCTGTTTTATTGTATTATAATTTTAGTTCTATGGAATGCAAGCTGCAATGCAATAAAATGTAAAAGAAAAAACAAAAGAAGCAAAATGCAATTAAAAATCATACAGCATCTAGCACAGGGCATTACAATTGCTACAACAGGCAGAAAAATAATTGAGTGGTTCGCCAAGCCTGTCAGAATTTTCAAGAGGCCCATGGCGGGAAAAAGTTTGGGAAACACTGGAGTAGACAATTCTGGGATGGACAGACAGTATGGCTTGGTATTAAGGCATCTTCCTGGGTTCCTCTTTTAAAATAATGGTTAGCGAGGTGTTGGAAGTTAGCCAAAATGACCATTCTCTAACTGCTGGGTTAGGCCTTCATCTCCCCACTCCCCCAGCTATTGTTTTAACTGATGAAAAACATATATTATCTAAAGCAGGATAGCCAATAAAGGGCCCTTCAGATAATGTGAATTCAAGCTCTCGTCGGCCCCAGCCAGCATGGCCAATGGCTAGAGATTATGGGAGTTGGTGCTTTCCAAATGATGTTGGCTACAAATTCCATCATCACTGGCCATGATGGCTGGGGCTGATGGGAGTTGTCGTCCAATGATATATGGAAGGCACCTTGTTGCCTGCCCAATCTAGATAATGATACATATAAGAGGCTCCATTCCAAACTCATGTTATGATTTGAAGGACCCTTTTTATCTGTTAGTTCTTCCTTTGTGTTATGTGAAAGTACTGTTTGTACTGAATGTATCGTATATATATATATATATATTGGTTTTCCTTGTACATTCTAACACAGTGATAAATATAAATCGGAAAGCACCCTGAGTATTTTGGGGGGAGCACGGTTCTCTCACCCCGTATTCCCTACCTGCCAATTGCCATCATCATCTGCACATCTGTGATGCTGTCGTCATTGGTGAGGTTTCTAAGGATCCCATCCATGAGTTCTAGCGGGACGTACTGGACCACACTGGCTAAGGCAATAGACGGTGGATCCTGCTCGTCTGCAAGACCATTGATAGGCACAGGCAGACCAAAACCAAATGGCATCAAGAATTAAGATTATGTACTTTATGGCAGTATCCTTCAAATTATTTAGTAGAACACTTATTTAGCAAAATAGTTTTACCCTGCTAATCCATCCATGCAGCACTCTCAAGGCAAACAACAAAATCAGTCATGAGGACACACATACGACAACAGTCGGAGAGAAGGGAAACAGACCAGAGTAAACCTAAACGAGCATATCTGAAATTCACTAATAGGCAAAAAACCTTGTGGTTTAAGAATGTACCTATAGCCCACAGATATTTCTATCAAACTTTAAAAAGCAAGGAAATTGGGCAGCTATAGTGAATGCACCAGGGGAGCAGGAGACCTGACCTCCTCTCTGAGATATTGGACTGCCCTACAAAGTTGTCAAAATGCAAACACAATTTGGGATGGTCTTTCATAGTCCTATCCACTTCCTGTGTAGCTGGAAGAAGCTATATAATATGTATGACCCCATCTATGCCAGTTTGAGAGACACTGAAGAACATTTTTATACCAGTCTGCATGTAGTTAATTGTAACGTGCTGTGCTTTTTAATTCTTATTCCTAGTGCGTATTATTTATGCTCTGTGTTGTAAACAGGAACAGGGAGGCTTTTTCAGCCCAAGGGCCCCATTCCCTTTAGGGCAACCTTCCAAGGGCCACATGCCAGGGGTGGGCAGGATCAGAAGCAAAAAGCAGATGGAGAGACAAATGTAAATCTTACCGTTGTGCAGTAGGCTTGTTTCTACCCGTAACCCTTACTATCCTCCACCCAAGCGGCGTTATTGTATTTATTTATTTAAAATATTTCTATCCCGCCCTTCTACCCTACAATAGGGCACTCAGGGCGGCTACAATAAAATTGCACATGTATATAATAAAACACACAGTAAAAACACAAACATTACAGTAAATTAAAATGCATAAAAAACAATTAAAATACATAAAATGCATTATGCATACACATCTGAGGGAGTGAGAATAAAAGAACTTAAAAGATAAAAATAAAAGATAAAAAAACTTAAAATGGTGTCAGGCAGTTATCCAAATTCAAGATGCATTCTAGCCAAGGGAAAAAAATACTGAGTGCAAAGCAGGGCCTGTGAGGGGGTGCGGTCTGGGGAGAGTTTCAAGGGCCAGACAGAGAGGTCTGGAGGGCCACATTTGGCTCCCGGGTCTAAGGTTCCCCACCTCTGGTTCTTTGTAGAACACCTTATGAGAATAGTGTGCCCTGACAGGCAAGGTTATTTTTTTAAAATATATAAAATCTTATAAATAAATCCAATTCATACATTAAGATTTTTACTATAGTTTTATACACTTCTCTAAGCCTTGAGGAAAGGCAGGAGGGGGATTCAGATCGATTGTATCTATAGGCAGGTATGTAGATTTACAAGCCAGTTCCCAGCATTCCATCACACTCCAGGGTGGACAAGGAAGAGATGCCCAGGATGGGACTCTATGCAGCACTGGTAGCGGGTGGCTCCAAGTCAATGGAATCTACTCCAGGTTTTAGTTCAAACATTCACAACCTTGGACAGCTCCTTGAGAGTCTGGACAAAAACCCAGAACAGATTCCACTGCCCCATTGCCACAGAGCCACCAGTTACCACTGAAATGCAGATAACAGCAGCCTTGATTTTCAATGGCTGGAGTTGTCAGAGGCAAGAAGTGGCAATGACCCAAGTTCAAACCCCACTCATGATTATTAAATCGAAAATACATGAAATTGTAAATCAAAATACATGAAATTCACCAGATGAACTTGGGACAGTCAACACCTCTGAGCTTGACCTACCTCACAGGGTTGTTGCGAGGATAGCATGGGGGGTGGGGAGAGAGAATCACATCTCCACCCTGAGTGGAGGGTGGACTAAAAATGTCAATCAAGCAATGCAATAAATAAGCCCAACTCCTTGGTGCCTCCAAAATGCAGCCATTTGGCTTCTTCCATAGAGGTTTGAGGCAGGGAAGCTACAGCACAAGGGCTGTATCCCTTCATGGGCCACCTTCCAGGGAACACACACCAGGGGTGGGCAGGGACTGAGTTGTACATTCTAGCCATGCAGAAGTCAGAGGCTTCTGCCCAGGCGTGCAAAACATACACATCTCTCCACTCAGGCAAGTCAGGGGTGTTATCACAAACGTATCAGACACATTTCAGCCAGCCAGAAGTGCTCAATGAGAGCAGGGAACAGGGAGTGTGGCCTGGGGGAGAGTCCCAAGAGGCAGACAGAGAGGCCTGGAGGGTCACAGTTGGCCTTCCAAGCCAGAGATTTCCCATCTCTGATATAAGTGAACAGATGCAACTTGGGGGTGCTATTGCATGAAGGGCAAAAATTGTCCTTCCCATTGCATACCTCGAATGGGATATCCTTCACTGGCAAGAAGGAGGTAGTGCAATACAATTGCCATCCCGCCTGAGCAAAGGTCATGCTGCCTAGGGCTGCTGGGAGTTGGAGTCCAAGTTCATCCAGAAGGCCACAAGTTCCCCATCCCTGACACAGAGCATACAAAGAGAAGCAGACTGTACACACACACCCTAAGCCTTCACAATACACATACCCTCCCAAACACCATCACACACACCACCACGACTCGCAATTATGGACATTTTGCTAGCAGCAATACTATCTTATTTATTTATTTATTATTTAAATTGTATCCCACCCTTCCTCCCAGCAGGAGCCCAGGGCGGCAAACAAAGCACTAAAAACACTTTAAAACATCATAAAAACAGATCTTAAATTACATTAAAACAAAACAGCGTTAAAAACATTTTAAAAAGCAACTTTAAAAAGGGTTAAAAACATTATTAAAAAACATATTACGGACGCCCACTCTCACCTGTCGAAGAGATTATTGTGAAGAGTTCTTTCAAGGATGGGAGAATGGAGGACATCTGAGCCTTCCAGATTTTCTGCAGCAAGAGACTGACTTTGATCACGTGGTCCAAGAAGTCCGCGACAGCCTCTTCTCTTCCCGATGTAGTGCAGAACTGCCCGATGCATCGGATAAGCTGCTGGCAAAAGAGGGCTTGACGTTTGCCCATGGGAATACACTGAGGGTACTGGGTTAAGAGCTTACAGATTTTCACGCACTGCTTAAGGCCTGGCCTCTCGCAGACTTTCCGGAGAACCTCCGTCCTCAGCAGGCTGAAAATGTCATCAGATGACGTGCCGTCTGAGACAAAGGACAACCCGAGATGGATATAATCTAACACATAAATGCTCCTTTTCCCGAGAGGCCCATAGCCCTCTTGGAGGAGGCTTAAGAGGAAGCGGGCGTTGAAGAACTCCTCAAAGACCTCGCGGTGGTAAAGGCCATAGGCTTCCAGGACTTCTTTGCCAACAGACCTCTTGAACATTGTGTCGCCCACCAGGAAAAGCTTGGTAGAAAGTTCAAGCATTGACCAACACTGCTCGCTGTCCATGGACTGCTTTGAAGCCTTGAGGACTCGCCGCACCAGCCCTTGCTTGACATGATCAGGGTATGATGAATTGACGATGGCTTCAAGGATCTTATCCATAGTGACTCGCCTTGGGTGCTGAAAGCAAATCGAACAATGACAACTTTAGTTTATTTATTTATTATTTGATTTATATCCCGCCCTTTCTCTCAGCAGGAGCCCAGGGCAGCAAACAAAAGCACTAAAAACTTTAAAACATCATAAAAACAAACTTTAAAACACATTAAAACAGAACATCTTAATAAAATGTTTCTTAAAAAAACCTTTCAAAACATCATCTAAGATTAAAAACATTTTAAAAAAGGTTTAAGAATATATTAAAAAGCAATTCCAACACAGACGCAGACCAGGATAAGGTCTCAACTTAAAAGGCTTGTTGAACGAGGAAGGTCTTCAGTAGGTAGATAACAGAGATGGTGCCTGTCTAATATTTAAGGGAAGGGAATTCCACAGGGCAGGTGCCGCCACACTAAAGGCTGTTTCCTATGTTGTGCAGAATGGACCTTATGTTGCACTGGACACCTCACTGGGGCTACAGTAGATGTGGATGGGACATAGTGCCTCAGGCCTAAGTGATGTGGCAATTAAAGGCCAAACTAGACATGACTGAGCACATGTCCACTCTGATCATACCGTTATGGGGTTAGGGGTTGGGCTGGACAACCTCATGAGCTGGGCCTGTTCTGTCTCCATTTGCTCCGTTGTCTCCAAGAGCGGATGGATAGTTTGGCCAAGTGACCAAGTACCTTTCCTCGTTATGCATCAGTGATTGGTAACCTATATACAGTTCCTTGTCCCTGCCCTCATGACTGGCAGAATAAGCTATGCAAACTGAGAGGAGTAAGAAAATGGCATAATTTGCATAATTTATACAGGCTGTATAATTCCAGGTTTTGGTTTTCATTTTGTTGCAGAATTAGAGTTACCTTGATATGGCAGTTTGATTTGTTAAAATTTCTGTATGCAACCCCCTAACTGATTGGAGTTTTGCATACTGCTCTTGAGCCTCACTGACTTCTGCGATATGGTGATGGAATTCTACTCTGTGCATAATACAAGTTCCGCAGAAGTGCAGAAAACTGTACTCTACGCAGTTATGCAATGTTCTCCCAAAAGACGTTCCCTTGGCATCCTTTTATACAAGTTTAGGATGGCCATAAAAAAAAAAAATCCTCTTCTACAAGGCATTTTTTATAGGGAATGTTCAGTTGTGCAACATTTGAATGCCATTGGTCTTTGTTGACCCTTGTTGCTGTTTTATGCCAATTTGTAAAAGGCACAATACAAGCAAAGTTAAGCATTTTTTAAAGTTCCCTTGATTTCTGTGGGAGAGTTAAACAGCATGCCCAATTTTCCTATTGGAAAACAACAACAACAACAAACCCAATTGAATCATAGAATCATAGAATAGTAGAGTTGGAAGGGGCCTATAAGGCCATCAAGGCCAACCCCCTGCTCAATGCAGGAATCCAAATCAAAGCATTCCTGACAGATGGCTGTCCAGCTGCCTCTTGAATGCCTCGAAATCTGGCTTCCTGCAGCTTGAGCCCATTATTCCGTGTCCTGCACTCTGGGACAATCGAGAAGAGATCCCGGCCTTCCCCTATGTGACAACCTTTCATGTACTTGAATCATATCTCCCCTCAGTCTTCTCTTCTCCAGGCTAAACATGCCCAGTTCTTTCAGTCTCTCCTCATAGGGCTTTGCTTCCAGTCCCCTGATCATCCTTGTTGCTCCCCTCTGAACCCGTTCCAGCTTGTCTGCATCCTTCTTGAAGGGCAGAGACCAGAACTGGATGAAGTATTCAAGATGAGGCCTAACCAGTGCTGAATAGAGGGGAACTAATACCTCATGCAATTTGGAAACTATACTTCTGTTGATGCAGCCTAATATAGCATTTGCCTTTTTTGCAGCCACATCACACTGTTGGCTCATATTCAGCTTGTGATCAACAACAATTCCAAGATGCTCCTCACATGTTGTATTGCAGAGCCAAGTATCCCCCATCTTATAACTGTGCATTTAGTTTCTTTTTCCTAAGTGTAGAACTTTGCATTTATCCCTGTTGAATCCCTGAAGAACTTTGACAATGCAATCCTAAGTACATTTACCAAGCCCCATTGGATTCAACAAGACTTGCTCCATGTTAACATGCATAGGATCAGGCTATAAGAATATTAACACGAGAAAGATTGTGTCCCGTGTTTTTAGCATGTTTAACTCCATATTTTGTAAGACTTTGTTTCTATTGTGTTTTTAACTACTGCTACATCCTATTAAACATTTGATTTTTTTTAGATAGCAGTCTTCAATCAATAAGATTTTCAAAATGCAGCCATGTGCAAAATTTGAGATGAGACACATTCCTGTAAAACTGATTTCCGATCATAGCAACAAGACATTGAATTCATGCCAGATACATTTTTTCTGCATCCCAAAAGGAGGTTTTAATTTGAATCAAAAACAGAAAAATCACCAATCCTATGTACATTTACTCATAAGTTAAGTCCCACTGTGTTCATTTAGACTATTTTCCAAGCAAGTCTGCATAGTCTCACCATCTTTTTATTAGCACAATTTCTAGAGATGCAAAGACCTGGGGGCGGGGACAGAAACATTTGGGGGGAAGTTCCCCCACTCTGATTTTTTCCTAGGGTTGCCATATTCCAGTTCCACAAATCCGGGCAGGTTAATTTGCATATTATGCAAATTATTTGCATATTATTTGCATATTATGCAAATATTTGCATATTAATATTTGGATTGTCCAGTTGTTTTGTTTTTGTGCCTAGGAATTACCACCAAAAACTGGGGAAAGATGTGAGAAATCTTTTTTTTAAGCAACATTTTCAGCCTTAAATGCCTAGACTCTAGTTTCCAACACTATGGAGTATTTATTGATTGATTAAGAGGATTTATATCCTGCCCTTTTGCTGTTAAAAACAGAGCTCAGCACAGCTTACAAATATAATAAAAACAATAAAAATACACAATCAATATAAAAACATAATAAAAACACAAAATAGCAACAAACATAAAGTAAGTCAGGGCAGCAGTACGGTAAACCATAACATATACAATATATTTCAGAGATGTGGTGGGTGGAGAAAAACAAGCCAAAATGTTAGGAAAAGGAGTCTTTCACACCACATGCTCAGTTCTAAATACTGTTGCAGCAAGTTTTACAAGTTCCTCCAGTATTCCACTGGTGCAGGCACTCAGACATTCAAAGTATCTGTATGTTTCTTAGGTTTTATACAAGCAGAGCTTTGCTTAACTCAAAATTTCTTCTCCCTTTGATCAACCACATCTACACAGGTTCCACCTCCATACTCAAAATGAAACTGGGCCTGGAAGTGTGCAACAACCCCACACATACCTTGCTAATTAGATTACCAATGCCAGGATGTCTGTCTTATCGACTACTCTCCTGCTCCCTGGGCATCATGAAAGACCCAGTCCTGGGCTCACAAAGAAAATAAATATCTGGTCCTCTTCAAAGTATTGAGAAGCCTCTTGTTTTAATTGAAATAATAATTATAAATTCTTGTTCTTATCACTAATGGGAGTTAATTATCTTGCATATGCTGCTGTTGCTTCTATGGCTGTAACGGAGTGAGGTTAAAGATAAGTGAAATGCAAATAGGAAAAAAAACACAGAAGGCAGTAACACTTTCCTAAATGTAATACCATACCAACCACAACAAGATTCCTATGAGTAGGGCAAAAAACTAAGCATCTCACAACCAGTCAGGATTCCTAACCAAAAACCAAAAATATGATAAATGAAGAAATATGTATATAAGCATGACTATCAAATATATTTATTATTTACACAAACTGTAAAGATATTTATAGTGCAATCCTAAGTTTATTTATTCAGAAGCAAGTCCCAGCGTATTCAGTGGGGCTTACTCAAACAGGGACAGAAATGCAACCTCAAGTGATAAGCAACTTCATTCACACAACCCAAAATTTCGAATCATGCCACTTTACGCTGTTTTGCAACTGTTTATACTTGTTTTATGGTCATTGGATTTTAAATGGCTTTATTTCTTGTTGTGAGCTGCATTGGTTTCCAACCCTACCTCACAGGGGTGTTGGAAAGACCCCATACACGCACACGCACACACAGCAGATGTATAAATACATACAGCCCATATAATAGTTTATTGTCAAACCAGTTGGTCATTGCAGAAAAATCAGTATTAGTTTAAAAAAAATCAGTATTACTTTCATACAGAATAAAAACTGTAATACCTAAGTAAGCCCTGCCTACTTGCTTTAAAATTGGACTAGAGACAGAAAGAGTTATAACACAAACATAATTCTTTTTTACATTCACTCCAAAGTCCCACTGATTTTCAGCACATTCATAACATGTCTACACAAAGTAAGTCCTATTGAATTAAATGGGATTTACTTTGGGCATATGGAATTAGCATTGCTTTTACAAAAAGCAAGTATTGGGAAGGTTTTCAAAACACTGCCCAAGCTCTGACTCCTGCACACAAGAGGAAAAAAACTGAAATGTATATACTTACCCAATTTATGAGATTTTCAGATAAACGGGGAGGGGGGTGTTGAAACCACCATTTTGTTTTCTAGACACTGCCTGAGGTCAATGAAACTGAAACACAATCCCTGATTGGCTGCAAGGCTGAACGGGCGGGGTTAAAGCTATGAAGTGCTATAGTACTGTATACAGTACTGTTTAAAGAAAGATTTAACAGTTGGGGGGGCGGCTGACGTTTTTATGTATATCTCGAGAACCGGACCACCTAGAAACTTAATTTTTTTTTAAATTAAAGCTGAGAATCCGGGCCACGTAAGGGGCTAGCCGGGCGCTGGGTGGCATGCATAGAATCCGGGTAAAACCCGGCTATCCGGGCAATATGGCAACCCTATTTTTTCCCCTTGGGCCTTCATATGTCTAACCATTTCTGAAGAATCAATTTGCTTTGCCTTGCTCAGAATCATAGTTTTGTATCATTACACAAACTTGGAAGAAATTTCTTATGATTTCTGCCCGTAGATGCTACAAACATAAGAAGTAAAAAGGAGAAGATATGGAATACTTTGGACAGCTTGAAATAAAGGGATTTTATACTATAATTATTTGACATGTACCCTTCTGCAACACTTCTAGCAAAGAGAAAATATATTATAAAAACAATGTATATTCTGCCCAGTTTAAACCCCAGTATCAGTTCTGAGAAATATTCTAAATGTTATACTGAATGAGGCCAAAGTCCTACCCCTCCCAGATTAACGTCTTCGACAGAATGCAGTCAAATGTCTCTAAGAAACTCACAAGCAGGATACAGCGGAGACAGTCACTGTCTCTCACACACATACATACACACCATTTGCATCCAGCACCCAGTAATGACACGTGTACTGATGCCCCTCTACACAGAAACACTATGTTTAGCTACCATGGCTGATAGCCATTGATGGACCCACTCTTTATGAATACGCCCAAACCTATTTATAAGCCATCCATGTTAATGGCCATAACATCTGTGCCAATACACTCAGTAAGTTCAAACTGTATGTGGTGTCGAAGGGTGCCTTCCTTCAATTGTTCTAAACATTCTGCCCCTGCCTGTGTAGATATTTTGGACTCCATCTCCACCAGCACCAGCCTGGGGCTGATGGGAGTTGGAGTGCAAAACACCTGGAGGACACTAGTTTGAGGAAGGTGGCCCTAGGCCTACTGCCAATCATTTCATTTGAAGATAATGTGTTCTAGTATTTTTGAGACGGAGAATAATTTAGCTCTATTCATTCATTCAAAATGGCAGAACAAACGGTTGGAATCTCCAGTTTTGTTTTGTTTAATATATTGAGTAGCAGATCTGTCCAAAACGTGGAGAGCTGTTGCCTGTCAGTGGACAGTGCTGGACTGGATGGACCGATGCCCAGTTTGGTATCAGGCACATGTTCACACGACTCATAATTTTGCAACCATGTCTCCACTGGAAGCCAACATGACACCTGGGCTAAAGAAAGCCATTGTTTCATCTCATAAATAGGCACCTCCATATGTATTCGTAATAAATCTTCATCATTCTGAACTTTATCCCACAATCGTTCAGTTTCCACTGCATATTTCAAAGAAATGTATGCAAGGTTGCTCCAAGGCCCTTGCAACTGAGTAGTTATCCTGTATTAACACATCCTGTTTACACAGGAAAGGAATCTCAGGAAGGTTTAGCTAATCTATTTCTATGACATACCAAAACAACAAAGAGTCTTGCAGCACCTTCAAGACCAGCAGATGCAAGAAATGGACTGACATGGCTAGTCTTCTGGAAATTGTGAAATGCCATTAAGACCTCACAAGTCACAAGAGAAATTTATTTAGCTGTTTATCGAATTTATATCACACCTTTCCACCCAAGATGGAACACTACAACAAAATTACAGAATGAAACAGAGATATCACATTATATTTAGGGAAGGGCTGTAACTCAATGGCACTGCTCCACTTTGCATGCAGAAAGTCCAAACCCCAGATTCAGTCCCCGGCATCTCCAGGTAGGACTAGGAAAGACTCCTGCCTGAAACCCTGGCGAGCCGCTGCCAGTCAGTGCAGACAGTACTGAGCTAGATGGACCAACGGTCCTGACTCTACATAAGGCAGCTTCCTATCTTTTATGTCCCTATAAATTACAACAGCAGCAGACAAAAGCCAGTCAGCAGAATCAATAAAACAATGGTCAGTGGTTAAAAGAATCACATCAGCTAAACACGCAAAAGGCCTGCTTAATGATGCAAGGTCTATCTGTCAGGAGGAGCGCATCAGAGACGGGCAAGATGACCAACTCACTCCGCTTCTGCATTACCAAGACCGCTACCACCCTGGCTGCATAACATGAGCATCGAGAACTGGGAAGTCTTGGCCTGTGAATGTCTCAAATGGAGGTCATCTAAAGGTGCCGTGGACTTTGAAGAAGCACAAATACAGGGTGAACAGGACAAATGAGCTAAGCGGAAGGAACGTCAAACAAATCCCCATCGCGACCATCTTCCATCTGGAAACCTATGTCCTCACTGTGGGAGGCTGTGTGGATCCAGAATTGGCCTCCACAGTCACTTACGGACCCACTGTTAAAGACCTTATCTTGGAAGGCAATTTTACTCGGCCACAAGTGATCGCCAATGAATGAAATGAATATATATATACCATATATTTAAAGCATATCCCCCCCCTCCAAGAATCCTGGGAACAGTATTTTATTAAGGGTGCTGGGAATTGTGGCTCTGTGAGGGGTAAACTACAGTCCTCAGGATTCTTGGGGGGGGCTTTAAATGTACGGTGTGTTCACAGCTAGGTGTGCGTTTGTGCAAATTATCCCAAGTGTGCAAGACAGAGAAAAGTCACCTCCTACTCCACTGCCCTGAAATAACACAGAATCTCCTTTATTTATTTATTTATTCTTTGCATTTGTATACCGCCCCATAGACAAAGCTTTCTTCACCTCCACCTCAAATGTCTGGCTAAACCCCCATTTATAAAAACAAAATCAAATAGTGAAGGAGATGAAGAGAACAGAGTGCACTGTAAACAAGCCCTGATGTCCTATACGTTTTACCATCATTGTTTAATATTTATTGGTGTTTCTTCCTCAATTCTACCTTGGAGGCTTCTATATAAAAAAGGAAAATCATAAGTGATTGAAATAAAATAAATAATATCTTCAGGACCAAAGCCTGGAAGAGTCTGAGGCAGGGCAATACAAATGTCGGCAAGGAACTGGCGCCCCTCAAGGATAATACTCCATCCCCATAACTATCTTATTTAAAATATGTAAGTGTCTAGTCCTTTGAAGATACAAGAGGAGATGTCTAGGCAATTATATCCAATTGCTCACTAAGGCTGCATTCCTAAACACACTTAGACCACAGTCACACCATACATTTTATTTATTTATTTTATTTACTATTTGATTTATATCCCGCCCTTCCTCCCAGCCGGAGCCCAGGGCTGCAAACCAAAAACACTTTAAAACATTATAAAAACAGACCTTAAAATACATTAAAACAAAACATCTTTAAAAACATTTTTAAAAGCTTTCAAGGTATCTTTAAAAAAAGGTTAAAAACATAGTTTTTTTTTTTTAAAAAAAAAGGTTTAAAAACATATTAAAAAGCAATTCCAATACAGACGCAGATTGGGATAAGGTCCCAACCTAAAAGGCTTGTTGAAAGAAGAAGTTCATCAATAGGCGCATAAAAGATAACAGAGATGTCGCCTGTCTAACATTTAAGGGGAGGGAACTCCACAGGGAAGGTGCCACCACACTAAAGGTCCACTTCCTATGTTGTGCAGAACAGACCTCCTGATAAGATGGTATCTGCAGGACGCCCTCACCTGCAGAGCGCAGTGATCGGCTGGGTATATAATGAGTAAGACGGTCTTTCAGGTATCCTGGTCCCAAGCTCTACAGGGCTTTGCACACCAACACTAGAACCTTGAACTTGGCCCGGTAGCCAATGGACCGTCAGTGCAATTCTTTCAGCAGTGGGGTAATATGTTGGCTGTACCCTGCCTCAGTGAGCAGTCTTGCTGCCGCCTTTTCAACCGGACCAACCTCAAGGGCAGCCCCAACATAGAGTGCATTACAGTAATTGAGGCTAGAGGTTACCAGTGAGTGGACAACAGCGGTCAGGCTATCCCGGTCCAGAAACGGCCGCAGCTGCCTTATCAGCCGAAGCTGGTAAAAGGCACTCCTAGCCACGGAGGTCACCTGGGCCTCTAGCGACAAAGATGGATCCAGGAGCACCCCCAGACTATGGACCTGCTCTTTCAGAGGGAGTATGACCCCATCCAAAGCAAGCAAGTGACCAATTATCTGAACTCGGGAACCATCAACCCACAGTGCCTGTCTTGCTAAGTTTCATACTCAGGTTACTGGCCCTCATCCAGCCCACCATCGAGTCCAGGCAGCGGTCCAGGGCTTGCACTGCCTCTCCCGATTCAGATGTTATGGAGAAATAGAGCTGGGTATCATCAGCTGGGTACTGCTGGCACCTCACCCCAAATCTCCTGATGGGTTCAAGGGGTCTAGGGTGGGCTTTTTCCAGGAGTGGTCAGATCACCACCTCTTTCAGGGTGGCGGAAACCACTCCCTCCTGCAATGATGTGTTGACCACACCTTCGATCCACTCGGTCAAAGCCCCTTGGCAAGCTTTAACAAGCCAAGAAGGGCAAGGGTCAAGAGGACTTGTTGCTGGCCGCATCATCGCAAGCACCTTGTCCACGTCATCAGACTGCATCAACTGAAACCGTTCCCAAGAAGTTGCAGCGGATGTTGCACTGGACACCTCATTGGGGACTACAGTAGATGTGGAGGGGGCATCAAGACTGCTACGGAGGTGAGCAACTTTACCCCCAAAGTGCCTTGCAAACAATTCACAGTGGGCCTCCAAAGGGTCTAAGAATCCATTTCCTGGAGTTGATGTCAACAGACCTCTGACAATATGGAAAAGCTTGTCATGGCCCCGTCAGAGGACTCCTCAGATGAGGACGACTCGGGAGTAACAGCAGCAGACCCAGGAACAGCAGACTCAGAAGGAGACACGGAGGAGCCTCCTGAGAATCCAGCTCCTTCTCCCCCTCAGCTGCAGAGCACCCCAGATACAGCAGAGGCCCTGCAGCCAGACACAGACAGTGCACAGGATACTCCCCCCTCACCTGCAGAACGTAGACAGCAGAAGGTCAGGCAGAAGAGGGGCAGGCCTGTCTCCTTAAGGCCCAAACGCTGAGGGCTCACACCTGCTGTCAACTCTGCTCTTGATAAGGCACACCTTGGCTGCAGCTTGTTGCTGACTGCAATGTCAGGCGTGGCTTGTGTGTTCCTAGTTTCCTGGCACCCTCTTTTGGACTGACCCCTTGGCACTTGATCCCGGACCTCTACTGACCTCACTTTTGGACTCCTGACTCGGCAAGTACGCTTCGGACAAGCCTGGCCCTTATCAGCTCCCCTCCTCCTAGACCTGGCAGATTTATGGCCAGACTGCTGGCTAAGGACTTTGCTTCCCTGCCAACCACCCAGGAATTTCCAGCCCCCCACCGGCACTGCTGATGCAGTGTAGAGCTGACAAAGCTCCGCTGGATGGCTACTTGAGGATGCGATGGAGGCAGAGAAGTGGGCCTTCTTCGCCGCCCTCACTGCCACACAGTAGGCACGATGATGTTTTACTCGTGCGCGATCAGCCTCACAGCACATCTTTCGCCACTTGTGCTCTTGCCGTCGTCCAGCCTCTTTAATTGCCCTTAGCTCACTGGTGTACCAAGGTGCAAGCCGGGCTGTGCAAGCCGGGCTCCACAATGCCAGAGACGGCACTCGGGGGCAACCGTGTCAAGAGCCCAACATGCCTCACTGTTCCACAGCGTGACAAGGGCTTCAACAGGGTCACCTGCTCTATCTACTGGGAACTCCCCCGCGGCATTCAGGAATCCAATGGATTCCATTAGGCTCTGGTGGTAGACCATCTTAATCTCTCCACCACCCCTGCAGGGAAGGATTGGAGCCATAAGTCTAGACTTCACCAGAAAGTGATCTGACCATGACAATGGGGTGACATCCACCCCCCCCTATCTCCAGACCACCCCTTCCTCCATCTGGAGCAAAAACCAAGTCGAGGGTGTGCCCTGCCCTATGTGTTGGACCAGTAACAACTTGAGACAGCCCCATGGTCATCATGAAGGCCATGAAGTCCCGAGCCAAAACACTAGAGGCAGCCTCAGCATGGACACTGAAATCACCCAGGACTATTGTTCTGGGCTCCTCCAATACCACAGCCGAGACGGCCTCCACCAGTTCAGTCAGAGACGCTGTTGGGCAGCAGGGTGGATGGTACACCAGCAGCAACCCTAGTTTACTGTCTCCTCAGCCCAACACCAGGTGCAGGCCCTCACAGCCAGCTCCAAGAGTGGTTTCCTGGTGACAGAGATGGAAGTTCTGTAGACCACAGCAACTCCTCTCCCCGTCCCTGCAGCCTGTGCTGGTGTTGCACCGAGTATCCAGGTGGGCACAGCTGGGACAGATCAACTCCTCCCGGCTCACCCACCCAGGTCTTGGTAATGCACACCAAATCGGCACCTTCATCCATGATCAAATCATGGGTGAGTGTGGCCTTATTGTGTACCGATCCGGTGTTAAACAACAACACACACACAGGCCAGTGGGTACAGCAGATGAGCAATGAGGAACCCATCCATGAGAGGAGTGGCAGCAAGGAACAAGGCGTAGATAGCCTTGCCCTCATCTTTTATGGTGATTCACCATCTCCCCATGGCTATACTTCCCTCTACCTGTGAAATTGGGCTGGCATCACCCATGTTCCTCCTTACTGTATAAACACCTGATATGGACCCAACAAGAGCCCACCAACAAAACCTACCTGAGCCAATTATCCCAGTAGGCCTCTGCCAGAATTGGGAACCATCAGACCCACTCAATATTTTTCACACAAGGCACATCTACTCCCCCTCTGTCTCACAGCCAGGGAGGGCCAGCCTTCTGCCAGTTACAGACTCTCACTCTGAAGGCATCTGGCAACTTTCTCCTATCATTCAGTTCACTGCACAGGCTCTCACCCTGCGCAGGAACTACACGTGAGCCACATGCCCTCCACACTACCCAATCTCCTCCAGATTGGTTAGAAAAACAAAAGAAAGAATTAGAAGAGGGTAGCGCCCTCGCCCTCTGGGCTCCCCAAGGGGCAATCCCTTTGGTGTTGCCCCTTTGGTGGCGACCCTGGTGGCGGCAGACCGGCCACCCAAGGGCAGCTGGGCTTTTATGCCTCCTGACCCTGCCAGGAGCTGATGCAAGAGGCTGCACAATTAACTACAGCCTCTCTCTGGAGCAGGGTCAGGCAGGGGGTCCTTGCACCATTTACCAGGGACTTCAGCTGTCTCAAAAGACAGCAACCCAAAGCAGCAAGCAGCATGCACCCAGATACTCACTCCCAGGACAGGTCTTCTTCAGTCTCCCTAGTGCTGCAGCTGTTCCACTGTTTTTCCACTTTAAACAGTCATGGCTTCCCCCAAAGAATCCTGGGAAGTATAGTTTGTGAAGGGTGCTGAGAGTTGCGAGGAGAACCCTGATCCTCTCGCAGAGCTACAATTCTCTGAGTTCCCTGGGAAGTGGGGTTGATTGTTAAAACACTCTGACAACTGTAGCTGTATGAGGAGAATAGGGGTCTCCCAACAACTCTCGGCACCCTTACCAAACTATACTTCCCACGATTCTTTAAGAGAAGCCATGAGTGTTTACAGTGGAATAAATGTATGGTGTTTATGTGGTCTTACTGAAGAGTAAGTCACATTGCTTTAAATGGGGCTTCCTTCTGAGACAATATGCATAGTATTTGCAGTGGAAATTAGTGCTTCCTCTGAGGGCAGGCAATTCCACTGCCTCAGAGTAAGCAAGTTATACAATCACACCTATGCAGCAGTCACTCTCTCCCAATCTGCTGATTGAAAAGAGTCTGGGCCGTGACAGCAACTCATGCAGAGATGCAGAGGACAGCCTCTTCCATGGGCAAGTACTTTGCTGAGTTCACAAGAGACTTTAATTAGAGCTAGGGTTGTATAGCACAGCGGTTCCCAAACTTCCCCCCTCCCCAGAAAGCACTTGAAAATTGCTGAGGATCTTGACAGACCACTTTAACTATTTATTTTTTATCCCGTTGTAGCAATAGCGATTCATAGAATTCAAATTGTAATACAATATAAGAGATAAACGAAGCAATAAAAATCAATAGGAATATTCAATGTGATGGATGTACCATCTCCCATCTTCATCCACAAGAGGACCAACTGAATAAATCTCACGGACCACCAAAGGTCCACAAACCACCATTTGGGAACTCCTCATACAGCCGTTAGTGTCCCAGAGTGATCCAAGTTCAAATCCCCACTCAGTCACAAAGCTCATTGGGGGACCTCAGACCAATCACAATCTCTCTCTCTCTCTCTCCCCCTCTGCCTAACCTACGTTGCAGGGCTATTGCAAAGGTAAAATGTATGGATGTGGGAGAACTTTGCATGCCACTTCAATGCTCCTTAAAGGAAAGGCAAGATGTAATTATAATAAATAAATGCATGAAAGATGGTATAGCACAGTGGGGAGGAGAGCCTGGCTGGGAGTCCAGACTCTGTGAGTTCAAATCCCCGCTTGTGGCTCCTGGGTGTCAAGGACAAGCTAAAGATCATCCCACAGTGAGTGGCTCAGGGGTTACGTGCCCTGCCACCTGTGCAGCCGTGGGCAAGCTGCAGAGTCCCAAGGAGCCCAGTTGCCCCCCAGCTGGCAGTGGCGGACAAGGAAGGGGCTGGCTTGTGCAGCTGTGGCAAGCTGAGCAGGCCCTAGCCAGCTGGGGAGGACTAGCCTCAGAGCCAGGCAATGGTAAACCCCCTCTGAATACCGCTTACCATGAAAACCCTATTCATAGGGTTGCCATAAGTCGGGATCGACTTGAAGACAGTCCATTTCCATTTTCAATAAGTAAATGCATTTATTTCTCCCATCACAACTGCAGTTCTCTGATGGCCTTAAGGCTAAGACTACTGCTTTAGCTTTTACAAGACTCAAATGCTGCTGCAGCTCCTGCTGCAGAAGTACACGGCAGAGAAAACACAGCAGCAAAGAAGCAGCCTGTTATTAGCTTTCCCCTGGATTCCTTCTCTCAGTACGTCAGTAAGCCTGACATCAACTCTTTGTTTTACCAAAGCTTTGTACTGCTGGGGGGGAAAAACCCTTGCCATATTCCCCTTCCACAGGCTCACCTGTCTTTCCAAACCCTTGCCAAACAATTATTAGGTAATGAGAGAATGCCAGCCCCAGGGAATGGAACAAGAGTCAGGAACAAAATTAAGTTAAATTAGTAAACCATGCTCCAAAATCAGTTTTGAATCCCGCAGCTCAGCCCTGAAGAAAGTGAAGTCATCCTCCAGAAAAGCAGCAATATTGAGCATGTGCAGTGCATATCTTAAACAGTTAGGAGAAAGAGCCTGGCTGAATCAACTCAACGATCTATGGTGCAGCCTACGCAGCCAGATGCAAGAGGGCAATTGTCCTCTCCTGTTGTTTGTCACCCAGTGTCTAATATTCAAGGATATACTGCCATTAAACATGGAGGTTCTCTGTGGGTGGCATAGAAATAGAGAGCTGGTGTAGTGGTTAGAGTGTGGGTCTGGGACCTGAGAGACCCAGGTTCAAATCTCCACTCAGCCATGAAGCTCACTGGGTGACCTTGGGCCAGTCACCATCTCTCAGCCTAACCTGCCTCACAAGGTTGTTGTGAGGATAAAACCGGGAGGGGGAGAACCATGTTTGGGTGCCACCTTGAGCTTCTTAGAGGAAAGGTGGGATATATGTGTAATAATAAACAAAATAAGTCAATAGGGTCACATCAAACCTCCATGGAAGGGGTCAAAAAAAATCCCAAGGCTCCCCCTTAAGTTTTTTTCAGTAATGGTGATAGCAGTCCACTCTCCTGTCCAGTCCAAATCTGGCGATCCTGCGTCCGTTTACCTGGGAGTAAGCTCTACACCCCGCCTGAACGCAGCAGGACTGCCTTGCGAGCCAACATGCATAGGATCACACTGCACTGCGCGCATCCGTTATCACTCGGGCTGTCTTGGCAAAAAATGGTAGAGGGGAGGCGGTTGGGAGTTGGGGGGTAAGGAAGCAAGGCGATCGTCCACTTACTTCTTTCTCCAGGCGCAGAAGACGCCTTTGCAAAACAACGCCTCCCCTCCTCTGGCCGCCCGCACCGTCCGCTGGCCTCACTGCAAAACCCAGCGCTGCTGCAGAGGAACAGCGCCAGGTCAAAGCCGCTGCAGCCAGCCTTGAACTGCAGAGACAACCTCCGGCTCCCTTCCGAGATGGGCTCCTCCTGTGCCTTTCAACCCCGCCAGGGATCCCAGGGCTGCGTCCCCTTTAACACCAGCTGATCGCTCCCAGGCTCTGCCCCAAGGCCGCCTGGGAGTTGTAGTTTCACCGCCGATTGGTCGAGTTTGCAGAACAGGGGCCCGAAAAATACAGTTCCCATGGAGCACTGCGGGCGGCTGGAGCTTCCCTTCGTCTGCCAGGCAGGGCATTTCCACCTTTCCCCCACCTCGTCTTCCCCGTTCCCCACCGCATTCATTCTTCTCGAGCGCCTGGGGCTGAAGGGTCCCGCGGATTGGTAAGGGGGACAGGTAAGTGATGCAGGTGGCGCCAGGTGTGCAAAAAGGAGGAGGGGGCCGGAGGATGCTTGGATGAAGTCCTCCAATGAATGAGATGCTGACTGATCACCGGCAAGTGGGATCCTAAATGCTGGGGCCCTCAGAGGCATGCCGCTGGCTTGATGCGTGCATTTTGCAGTTGTTGTTTCAGTAGTGGAAGAGAGAGGTAATTCTTGTAAAGCCTGCTTGGGTAAGAAGTTGAATTTTAATGAAAACTGTTGAAAAGTTGCTCCTTCCCTTTGAGAGTCTTGAATGTCGTGTTTCCCCCACCACCACCTCTAAATTAACTTTGCTGTGCGGCCTTGTGTTTTCCTAGCACTAGGGCTTCTGTGGTTTTAATAGAAATTCAACAGGGAGAGCTTTCCTGTTGCATCCTTTGAGTTTCTGCCTGTGAGGCAGTTAAAAGTAACTGCTAGCAAATGTTTACTCCCAACTTATTATACATAACATTATTATTATTAAGACAACATATTTATATCTAAATATCTCCCATTATGAGGTACTGTAGTTCATTTCCAGAGTTATACAAAACAGTAAAGCCTGTTAGGCTGCAGTAAAACATGTATTTATGTTATTTTCCTCCACCATAAGTTGTCTTCCAATAATCAATAAAAGGACCCTACACATTTAGAGTTCTGCTGCCTGCCATCCCTTAGATCAGTGTTTCCCAGCCTGTGGATCATGATCCGCAAGTAGGTTGCAGGCTTTATAAATAAATCCCAAATAATTGTCGCTTTTAATCTTTAACTGGCACGATGAATATTTCTTACAACTTTTTGTTTCATTGGCATATTATAATGATGCGTTGACATTTGTAGCTGAACAATGGAAAGACTTGAATCTTGCAGTTTAATGCTTGGGAATGGCTCTCTGGCAACAGATCCAGAGACAGTTCACTGCAAGGTGCTCATACAGGGAGTTATTTTGAGTGCCTATTACAGCTTGTCTCTAATGTGCAGGTGCCAAATAATAATGCATGAAACTAACAAAGGCCTAAGGTCCAAAATTCATGTGACACCAAATTGACGGGTCACCGTATTAATCTGTAGTTGGCTACAGAATTGTACTCAAACTGCATGTCAGTGGTTCCTGCTCAAACTAGAGGAAGGTAATGAGTGAAGAGGTGCTCCTAGTCAAGAGTAGGAAACAGTGTCTAATGTACAAATAGTCTGACCTAGTATAGAACAGCTCCCTCTGTCTGAAGGAGGGATAGATGCTATAATTTTAGGCAGATCTGTTTCCATATAATGTCTGGATTTTGTCTGCCATGTCCACAGTAGAATTTGTTCTGAATGCAAAATTCAAGGAAGATAAGGCTATCAGTGGCTACTAACTCTGATGGCTGTCCTTTTCCTCCATGGGCTGAGACAGAATGTTTCTGAATACTTGTTACTGCCTGAAGATCTAGTGCACTACATGCTCTTTTGTCCCCTGTATAGGAACCCTAGACACAAATTCCTAGCACCTCTGATCAACCTTAAAGGGGGGTTACCTTGTGACATCCTAGTAGCCGAGCTCCTGGCCGATAAGTACAACCAGGTGACAGTTGCAGTGGCCAACTTTGCCCTAGCTGCAAAAAAGCTAAGAGCAAATTACGTAAAAGCAAAATGCCCACAACCTTGTAATGATTGCAAATTTTAAGTTGTATGGTTTTAATGGTCATATGGTTTTAAATTGTTTGTTGTATGCTGTGCAATGGCCTATGGCTAAAAGCAAATAAAGCGCTGATTTGATATGAATACCTGTTACTGCAAACAGCAGGAGGGGAGAAATCCTGCTTGTGGGCTTTCCATAAGAATCAGGTTGGCCATTGTGAGAACAGGATACTGAACTAGATGGGTCACTGGCCTGACTGAGCAGACTCTTCTTACATTGTTATGATTGTTGGAAGTCAAAATGATTACAAAACATGAGCTGCATGCAAAGCCTTTTGCATGACTTCAGCTCCTTGGAAAGAAAAATGTACTTGACAAGGCTTGTTAGAGGCAGTGTAAAATTAAATTAAGGCTGCAGCAATCTCCACACTTACTTGAGAGTAAGCTCCATTGAATTCAGGGGACCGTCCTGCTGCGTAATCATGAACGGGATTGGGCAATTAAGATTAGAATGTACAAACAGGCAAAGACAGACTCTGATTGTTGAAGCAGTTCTTTTGTGCCAACGTCAAGCCAGAGTTGGTAAATCTTCTGTTAACACACAGCTGATTTCCTTTAATCTACCAACACCAACCACAACGTATAATCTTATCTATAAAGGTAAAACTGGTTTTAAAAGATGAAAGGTATAAAGGGAGGGGAGAAGGCCAAAAATATCAGACAGATCATGTGCAAATTTAAGCTGACTAGCTGTGCCTTGCTTTATGATTTAGTCCTGAAGATGAACATGGGAGATTTTTGTGAAGGGAAGATTTTTAGGGTGGGATTGCAATGGACCTAATGTTGTGTATGTATTTACATTAATAACCCACTCACCCCTAGGGTGGCTTACAAATAAAAGCCGCACACGGGGGGGGGCACATGTGCACGCGAAGCCTAGCAGCAGCATGAGAATATTGCTCTGGTTTCCATCACACTGCTGATGATGATGATAATGATGATGATTTATTGCATTTATATACTGCCCCATAGCCAAAGCTCTCTGGGCGGTTTACAACAATTAAAAACATTAAAAACACATATACAAATTTAAAAAACACATTTTTAAAAATAAATTTAAAACACATGCTAAAATGTCTGGGAGAAGAGGAAAGTCTTGACCTGGTGCTGAAAAGATAACAGTGTTGGCGCCAGGAGCACCTCGCCAGGGAGATAATTCCATAATTTGGGGGCCACCACTGAGAAGGCCCTCTCCCTTGTTGCCAGACTCCCAGCTTCCCTTGGAGTAGGCACCCAGAGGAGGGCCTTGGATGTTGAGCATAGTGTACCGGTGAGTTCGCGTCGGGAGAGGGGTTCCATCCTGATGAAAATGCTGACACCCCTGCGGTAATTGTCTATCTCACTTACAACCCCTAACAAATGAAATAATGTAGCGCGCTCCTGCTCACAAACAGAGGCTTGGCAGATTTAATTAGTGCCTTAAATTTAAGATTTTAGGCATAGCCCCTGATGCAATCTCAAAATGGTGGCGAAAGGCAGGAAAACGGGGCAAGAACAATTGGCGCCTCATAATCTTGAATCTTTGCTTGAAACTATAATGGAACGTGTGCAAAAAATGCATTCCTTGCTAATTGCTGAATGGCAAAAAGCCTTTGACTCAACAAAAGAAACGTCAGATAAACTAACGCAAAAAATTATGACTATTGAAATGACAGCAAATAAAGCTATGGAACTAAGTATAAAAAATGCTGATAAAGTCCAGAAACACTTAAAAACCAATAAGGACTTGCAAATAAAGGTGGATGAACAGGAGAACAGAGGAAGACATCGGAATGTACATTTTTGTGGGGTCCTTGAAGAAAAGGAGCAGGGAGACATTTCATTGCTTCATTCATTCATTCATTCATTGGCAATCACTCGTGGCCGAGTAAGATTGTCTTCCAAGATAAGGTCTTTAACAGTGGGTCTGTAAGTGACTGTGGAGGCCAATTCTGGATGCACACAGCCTCCCACAGTGAGGACACAGGTTTCCAGATGGAAGATGGTCACGATGCGGATTTGCTTGACGTGCCTTCCGCTTAGCTTGTTTGTCCCTTTTGCCCTGTACTCGTGCTTCTTCAAAGTCCATAGCACCTTTGATAATGGCCGACCTCCAATTGGGATACTCATGGGCCAAGGCTTCCCAGTTCTTGATGCTTATGTTACATTTTTTTAGATTAGCTTTGAGAACATCTTTAAACCTCTTTTGCTGTCCACCAATATTCCGTTTTCCATCCTTAAGCTGGGAGTAAAGTAGCTGCTTTGGAAGGCAGTGATCAGGCATTCGAACAACAGGGCCGGTCCAGTGAAGTTGATGTTGGAGGATCATTGTTTCAACACTGGTGGTCTTTGCTTCTTCCAATAAGCTAACATTAGTCTGCCTATCTTCCCAAGTAATTTGCAGAATTTTCCAGAGGCAGCGTTGGTGGAATCTTTCAAGAAGTTGGGAGTGGCGTTTATAGATGGTCCATGTTTCACAGGCATACAGTAAGGTCGGTAGTACAATGGCTTTTTAAATAAGCATTTTGGTCTCCCTGCGAATATCCCGATCCTGGAACACTCTACGCTTCATTTGGGAGAATGCGGCACTTGCAGAGCTCAGACAACGTTGAATTTCAGCATCGATGTCAGCTTTTACAGAGAGATGGCTGCCAAGATAAGAAAAGTGATCGACATTCTCCAGTATTGCACCATTAAGGTGGATTGATGGTGCTACAGAGGGATTGGTTCGCACTTGCTGATGAAGCACTTTGAGTTTTTTGATGTTAAGCGAGAGGCCAAGCTTTTCATATGCTTCTGCAAAGACATTTAGGATAGTTTGAAGATTTTCCTCT
This sequence comes from Rhineura floridana, assembly GCF_030035675.1. Taxonomy (NCBI): domain Eukaryota; kingdom Metazoa; phylum Chordata; class Lepidosauria; order Squamata; family Rhineuridae; genus Rhineura; species Rhineura floridana. Next base: position 179,578,161 of record NC_084484.1, read on the forward strand.
GAATGTGCGGAGACTACATTATCATCGGCATATTGAAGTTCTATGACAGAGGTTGTAATTACCTTACTTTTTGCTTTCAGCCTACTGAGATTAAAAAGCTTTCCATCTGTTCGATATGTTATTTCCACGCCAGTGGGAAGTTTCACCTCAACAAGGTGTAGAATCATGGCGATGAAAATAGGTCAGAGCAATGACACGTCCCTGCTTGACGCCTGATCCCACTCTGAATGGATCACTTTGAGAGCCATTGTTATCTAAAATTGTTGCCATCATGTTGTCATGGAGGAGTTGCAAAATATTCACAAATTTATCAGAGCATCCAATTTTCAGAAGGATGGTCCTGAGAGCAGTTCGATTTACAGTATCAAAGGCCTTAGTCAGATCAATAAACGCCATATACAGAGGTTGGTTTTGCTCCCTGCATTTTTCTTGAAGCTGTCGTGCAGTGAAGATCATGTCCAGTCCCCGAGATCCCTGTATCAGCATTAGACCTGGAACATGCCCAAGTCCAAAGCTTGTGCAATGCCCGTGATATTATAGTGGCTTTTGCTCATTTTTCAACTTAAAGACAGACTTATGAAAGTCATTAGAGACAAAGGGGGTCTGAAATATGATAATAAAGAGATCATGGTCCTTCATTGCATTGTTATCCGACTGTAATCACCTTGTGTGACATGGGCTACTTCTGGGAGGAAGGATGGGATATAAATTTAATAAATAAATAAATAATAAAAATAATAAAATGAAATAAAGCTGCGCAGGAGAACAAATGAAATTGTTTTAACACAACCGTCCCCAATCTTCAAGGTACCAGTACTCAGGGCTTTTTTTGCGATACCACTCACTGATACAGGAGCCTCTTTTTTTTGCTGCCCAATTTTTGTGGGCACCCACAGCACTTTTATCAAGATATGAGTACCAACACCTCATTTTTTTACCAGAAAAGCACAGCTAGTACTGGTGTACCAAGTGCTGTACCACTTGGAGCCAGGATACCTAAAATATTGTCTCACCCCTCATATGCTCAACCTGATCACTGTGCCTTGCAAGGAGAAGGTCTTCTGAAGATACCATCTCACCAGGAAGTCTGTTCTGTATGATGTAGGAATCGAACCTTTAGTATGACAGTACCTATCCTCCTGTTACAAATCAGACGGGCGACATCTCTTATCTTTTTCCAACTAGCCTTTTAAGTGGAGATTTTTATTCCAGTCTCTATCTGTATTGGATGTGAAATTGTTTTTTAAATATGCTTTTGTTACTGATCCTTTTTTTGCTGAATTGCCTCAGGATGTTTTAAGGGAGACCATAAATGAAATAAATAAACCTGGTGCCCTCTAGATGTTGTTGGACTGCAACTCACATCAGCCTCAAGCAGCATGGTTGCTGGTCAGGAGTGATGGGAGGTGCGGTCCAGTGCCATCGGGAGGTTACTCAAGTTGGGAGATGGTTGCTCAGAGGACTGGACGGTCACCCTGACAATAGACCGGGCCCTAGAGGACCAGATCATCCCCATGCCTTTTAGGCAAGGCTATACCTTATGTAGCCTAAGTCAGAGGTAGCCAATATGTAAAAAGATGCTCTCGTGTCCTGATGAAGTTTAAATGTAAATGTACTGCCTTCAAGTTGATTCTGACTTATGGCAATCCTATGAATAGGGTTTTCATGAGGCTGAGAGGCAGTGATTGGCCCAAGGTCACCCAGTGAGCTTCATGGCTATGTGGAGATTCGAACCCAGGTCTCCCAGGTTGTAGTCCAACACCTTAACCACTACGCCACACTGGCTCTCCTGATGAAGTTTACCATGTGTTATTTTCAACTAAGTCCTACTCAGAGTAGACCCATTGAAATTAATGTACCTGTTAGCCATGCCTGTGAACTTTAGTGGGTCTACTCTGAGCAGGACTAGCACTGAATACCACCCCATGGATTTAGGAATAGTTGTGACTTGTAGGTAGGGATGGGATCCTTTGGCCAGTGCCAGTTTGAAAGCATTCTGTCGATCTAACTGGCTGGTATCAATTTGAATTCATTATTTATCTGGAATCCGCTGCTTTTACTGATCCATTTTGTTCCCCTTGGAAAAAATATTAAGATTAATATTGATATTTTGACATGAAATGTCAGATATTTATAAATTAAAGGAAATATTGATAAAATATCGATATTAGTATCACTATTTTGGATGTGAATTTATTTTTTTAAAAGCCCATTTCCAAAAATGGCCACGGAAAATCACTACATAAAAATCCTATCTGCAACTAATAGCAAATAAGCAAATAAATGGAAAATTCGGTAGCAAATCCGAATTAGGTAGAAATCTAGCACATCCATACTAGTAGGTGTGTTAAATTAAGTTCCTGTTAGAATAATTGTTAGGGCTTCTGCAGATATCCTTCTTATGCTTCCTGCATGATTTTTTGCTTATGATGGTATTGGGGCAGATATATGCGATCTTGCTTTCAGTACTATTTGTGCCTGCAAAAGTTTCAGGGTGGGTATACTTCTTCATTTCCAGTCAGTGCATGTCCCATATTGCTGATAAAATCCAGTAACTTCTTATACCACAAATGTTCCCATTTATTTATTTATTTTGTCCTACCTTTGTTGTGCTACTGTGCAAGAGTGCCCCTCCAGACAGCAATAATGTGGTAACTTTGAGGAAGCATTGCAGAACTCCTCATAAAGTGGAATGATGTGTGTCGAGTCCAATATAAATCTATCACTAATGCACTGTTATTGCATCAAATCACATGGTTGCAGAATGCACCCCCCCAAAAAAAACCACAACCCCACTAATCTGAATGGGTCCTTAGTGTTAACCAATTAAATAAATATGAAGTAGTTAGAAGGGATATTTCACTTCAAGGATAGAAGGTCTCTGCCATCAGTAAAGACCCTCTCCTTCCCTCCCCTCCCCACCATCTAGGCATTTGGGATGCCCGTACAACGTCACCCCACTTTACAAGTAGAGAAATCCAAGGGATAGCCATACTAGGACTAGTATACACTGTGTGCTCCAGATGCTGCTGGACTACAACTCCCATCATCCTTGACCATTGATTATATCAGCAGGGGCTGATGGGAGTTGTAGTCCAACCACATCTGGAGGGCGCCACATTGGCTACCACTATAGCTGTGTGTGTGTATGTGTGTGTGTGTGTGTGTGTGTGTGTGTGTGTGTGTATATATATATATATATATATATATATATATATATATACACACATATACACATATATACATATATACATATACATATATATATACACATATACATATATATATATACACATATACATATACACATATATATATACATATATACACATATATATATATACATATACACATACATATATATACATATATATATATACACATATACATACACATATATACACATACATACATATATATATATATAAGGCCGCCTAACAAGATCAGCCACACAGGACCTTCTCTCGGTCCCACCAGTAAAAACAGCTAGGCTGGTGCGGACCAGAGAGAGGGCATTTTTGGTTGTGGCCCCCACTCTCTGGAATTCTCTCCCTTTGGATCTTCGACATGCCTCCTCCCTGTTGGGTTTTCACCGAGCCTTAAAGACCTGGCTATTCAGGCAGGCCTACAGAATCCTCAGGGTGGATGAGTTTTTGTAATGTATTAATTGATGTTTTAGACTACCTGTGCCTTTTTTGATTGTATACTGTATTTTATTATGTTTGCTGTAAGTCGCCTAGAGTGTCCGTTAATTTGGACAGATAGGTGACTAACAAATAAAATTTATTAGTTATTATTATTATTATAATAGATAGATAGATAGATAGATAGATAGATAGATAGATAGATAGATAGATAGATAGATAGATAGATAGATAGATAGATAGATAGATAGATAGATAGATATACACCACTCACATCTATCTCTTTCTCACACCTTTTTTTAAGCCCTTTGTGTAGAATTCTGGACCCCTAGCATACAGTTATAACTCTTATTGAGTCTGAAATGGTAAATGAAATGTTAGAATCTTTCTGCACTCAAACGCCTGCCCTGCCAAACCTAAACGATTTGTATGGTAACACCTGATGCTTGTTATTTCTTCCCAAGATCTGTTCCTGAGGCTGCACCTTTCTCTTGCCATGTCAGAGCCTATAACACTAAACGTTGGTGGGAAGCTGTACACAACTTCACTGTCCACCTTGACCAGCTTTCCAGACTCCATGCTGGGCGCCATGTTCAGTGGGAATATGCCAACCAAGAGGGACAGCCAAGGCAACTGCTTCATTGACCGAGACGGCAAAGTTTTCCGCTACATCCTCAACTTCCTGCGAACATCTCACCTGGACCTCCCAGAGGACTTCCAAGAAATGGGCTTGCTTCGCCGAGAGGCAGATTTCTACCAGGTCCAGCCGTTGATCGAGGCCTTGCAGGAGAAGGAGGTGGAGCTCTCCAAAGCAGAGAAGAATGCCATGCTCAATGTCAGTCTGGACCAGAGGACTCAGACAGTTCACTTCACTGTCCGGGAAGCCCCCCAGATCTACAGTTTGTCCTCTTCAAACATGGAAGTATTCAATGCCCACATATTCAGCACCTCCAGTTTGTTTCTGAAACTTCTGGGCTCCAAACTCTACTACTGTTTCAATGGCAACCTGTCATCAATAGTGAGTTACTTGCAGGACCCCTACCATGTGACCTTGGATTGGGTTGCAAGTGTAGAGGGCCTGCCGGAAGAGGAGTACACCAGGCAGAACTTAAAAAGATTGTGGGTTCTGCCTGCAAAGAAGCAAATTAACAGTTTCCAGGTGTTTGTGGAGGAAGTACTAAAAATTGCCATGAGCGATGGCTTTTGCGTTGACTCCTCTCACCCGCACACCTCGGATTTCATGAATAATAAAATTATCCGGCTAATCCGGTACAAGTAGGTGTAGCCTCCTTGGCACTCTCCCACTACGATAGCAATGATACGTTGAGATTCATGTCTTGACACCAGGTACACTTTTGGAGCCCGCTTCACAAATCACGTGCTAATAACCTGAATTATGAGCTGCAAATTGGAAGGTAGTTTTCCACTCAACAGACTAACGCAATATCTGTCAAAAACTCCCTAACAGGGTTGTGCAGTGAATCAGTTTGTGGGCCAGATTGGGGTGGGGTGGAGTATTCTCACAAAGACCTCTGGTTCCATGTAAACTGATTGCCCTTCTTCCAAGGTGCATCCTTAGGAAGGGATGAATTCCTTCCTGCATGGCTGTGCAGGCATTGGTAATGACATCAGCACTGGGGTGTGTGTGGTGCATATCCTGTACTTGTTTCACCCCCTTTGCATGTTTGATGCTACTGTGCCTGGCAGGGAAGAGGCAGAAATGATGTCAGCAAGGGTGCGGTGTAGGAACATTGATGGATAAATCTGGTTATAAAATGGCCTGAGGCTGGAATGAAGCTGTCCATCCCTGATCTGCAGGAGAAAAATAGCAATATTTAATGGTTTACACAGAGACTGGGTGTTGTGAAGAGATTCTGCTTTTGTCTAATGATAGGCGACGTATTTTAACTTCTCTGCCTCAGTTTTCCCATTGGAAAGAGAGTTGTGCAATCTGACCTACTAGAAAGAGCTGTCAGGCGGCTAAAACTCATTAAGGATGTTTGCGCTTGTGCGAGAGCCGAAGGTTTTCTCGATGAAAGAGACTTTTGAGCAGGGCATGATAGTGATTGGAGTTGATTCCCTTCTCACTTACATCATACAGTCTCTGGCACCTAGATATAAAATTGTTCAGTTTAGAGCAGCTCTTTGCCTTTATGCTGTTTTGTTTTTAAAGTGAATGACCAGTTATAAGATTGAAACAAACAAACGATGTAACCTCTAAGTATTTTGGATTTTTGCCTATAGAACAAAATGGAGCGCGGCTCCGTGATAATAGGCTAGTGAGGAATATCCATCTCTGCCAGCTGGCTGCTAGGTAGAAAGTAGCAGAGCACCTGCTTGCATGCAGAAGGCCACAGGTGCAGTCCCTGGCATCTCTAGGTAGGAATGGGGACATCCCTAATTGAAACCCTGAAGTGCCACTGCCAGTCAGTGTAGGCAATACTGAGCTAGCTAGACAATGGCCTAACTTGGTATAAGGCAGTTTCCTCTGATCCAGTGGTTTGTTCCCAAGGAGAAAGGAAGCATCTTGAAGATGCTGCTTCGCCGCCATCTGGACAGTGTAGCCGAGAGGCGCTAGTCAAATGCAAAGTATCTCCTCTCAGCCCTTCCAAAATCAACTGGCAAAGGGATAATGTTGCAGCTGGTTCTCCAGCACACAGTTGGAAAAGGGGGCACGGACACAGAGAGAGAAGGATTCTCTCCAGCGGACACAAAAAAGTGTGGTGGTCCTGAACAATTTGTGACACCCCCACCCCCAAATGGAAGATCAATCAGTTGCTTTATTTATTCATCATAAGCTGCAATTCTGCACATGCTTACCTGGGAGAAAGCCCCACTGCACACAGGAGGACTTACTCTGAGTAAACATGCATAGGAGGGCACTGTTAGGGATGTATACCCCATCTTTTAGGGGTTAGCCTCAAGATGGGTGACCAAAAAACATATATCACATAATAAAAGCAATAAAAGTGATAACCAGTGAGCTAAATGTGCATAAAACAGCAATTAATCAATTAAAGCAGCAGTGTTCCTAGGGGCATGGCCAGGTCATCACTATCTAGGAAGGGATGCAGCTGGCGCTCCAGCTAAAGCTGATGAAAGGCACTGCAGTGGTGGCAGCCAATGTGGCACCCTCCAGTTGTTGTTGGATCACAGCTCCCTTCATCCCTGACTGTTGGCCATACTGGCTGGCAGTGGAGGCTCCGACATCAATGCACCTTGGACAGCTCTTTGAAAGTTCGGACGAAAACCTGAAGCAGATTCACTGCCCCTCTGGCATCGGAGTCACCAGCCTCCACTGCTGGCTGGGGCTGATGGGAGTTGTAGTCCAACAATGTCCAGAGGGGTTGCCCATTGGCTACACCTGCACTGCAGCCTACCAATGCCGCAAGGGTCCAGCGGCAGCGCTCAACCTAGCAGTGCTCCAAGCTACAAAAATGCCCCCTAAGGAGATGTTCGGCTGCCAGCCAGAAACAGGTCGAATACCACAGCATTGGACTAATAAACTATTAGTTAATCACACGTCTTTTTTTTACCTGGACTGAGTTTCAATTTGTTAATCTTCATCCAGCCCTTTGCTGACCCCAGCCATCTGTTCAGGATGTCCACAGCTACATCTGGGTCCAACTGTATGGTGGCCTGACAGATGCTTACCAACATCCCTGTGCCGTTTTTGCGGTCGCAGCCTAACAGCAAATCCACAAACCCCTGGTGGGCCCCCATATATGGCTGGTAGGTTGTTTTCAGCTCAGTGGATCCTAAGACCTGCTTGTTAGCTTCGGCTATGCGGCAGTATACAAATGCAATAAATAAATAAATAATTTTATTTATTTATTATTAAATGTATATCCCGAGAGCCAGTGTGGTGTAGTGGTTAAGGTGTTGGACTACGACCTGGGAAACCAGGATTCGAATCCCCACCCAGCCATGAAGCTCACTGGGTGACCTCAGGCCAGTCACTGCCTCTCGGCCTCAGAGGAAGGCAATGGTAAACCACCTCTGAATACAGCTTATCATGAAAACCCTATTCATAGGGTCGCCCATAAGTCGGGATCGACTTGAAGGCAGTCCATTTCATTTTCAAATGTATATTCCACCCTTCCTTCCAGAAGAAGCCCAGGGGGTCAAACAAGTGATAAAACACTAAAAGCATCTATAAAACATATTAAAAAAACAAAGCATTAATTGGTGGATGCTTTTGCGTGGGAGCAACACCTCAGCTCTACGCTTCCATTGGTGAAGCCATATTTATTATTTATAATTATTATTATTTGTTTCATTTTTAGACCGCCCATAGCTAGTAGCTCTCTGGGCGGTGTACAAAACAGATTAAAAATACAATATTATAATAAAATCAATCACATATATCAACAACAATATTAAAATAAAGCGTAGACATAAACATTAACATTAAAAACATTAAAAAGCCTGGGAGTACAGCCAGGTCTTAACCTGGCGCCTAAAAGAAAGCACCGTAGGCGCCAGGCGTATCTCTCCAGGTAAGCTGTTCCACAATTCGGGGGCCACTACAGAAAAGGCCCTAGATCTGGTAACAATCCTCCGGGCATCCTGGTGAGATGGTACCTGGAGGAGGGCCTTAGATACTGAACGAAGTGAACGGGTAGGTTCATAGCGGGAGAGGCGTTCCACAAGGTACTGTGGTCCCACACCGTGTAAGGCTTTATAGGTCAAAACCAGCACCTTGAATCTGGCTCGGAAACAAATAGGTAGCCAATGCAAACAGGACAGGACAGGTGTTATATGCGCAGACCGATTGGTCCTCGTCAATAGCCTGCACTCATGAACACAAAACGAAGTGTGATGGTGGCGCTAATAGTAAAACCATGTTGCTTTTTCAACTAAAGAGAAAAGGGCCTTCTGTTTCCTCCTGCAGTGTGAGTTGGGACCAGCTTGAGCCTTCCCTTTGTCCTCTTTCCTTGAACATTGTATAAGTTAGGAGCGCATTTCTCAGTCGAATGTTGCAGCCAGCATGTAATAATTACACATATTTATGTCCTGCCTCCACTGTTGGAGACAGTATGTCTCTGAACACCAGTTGCTAGGAATCCCAAGGGCGGGTAGAGTGCTGTTGTGCTTATGTGCTGCTGGTGGGCTTCCCCTTGTGGCATCTAGATGGGCCTCTACTAGCCACAATGGCTACTAGCCATGATGGTTATGTTCTGCCTCCACACTGGTCAGAGGCAGTATGCTTCTGAATACCTGTTGCTGGAAACTGCAGGAGGGGAGAATGCTGTTGTGCTCAAGTCCTGCTTGTGGGCTTCTCGCTAGCATCTGGTTGGCCTGATCCAGCAAGGCTCTTCTGATGTTCTCACGTTAGCCTCGTAAAGTCACAAGGCTCTTTGTATTTGGAAGGTCAGCAGTTCAATCCCTGGCATCTCCAGTTAAAAGGATTGGGTTAACGGGTGATGGAAAAGACCCCTCTCCTGGCTGATGGATGGGGCCAGACAAGTCTTCCCCTTCCTGCAACATTCTTGTTGGGAGACAGGGAGGTGCTGTCTCCTAGTGCTGTGTTGTGCACACACCCCAATCTCTGAGTGGTGCAAGACTTTCAGAGGTTCCAGTGCTTACCCAGGGTTTTGTTTCCTTGGAATGAAGGTCAGTGGAGACTGGTGTCTTTAGGATATATGGTTTTATTTACACATATATACAATCTGAGCATAAAATGGAAGGGCTCACAGCATTAACAGCCCAACAGATCTTGCTTCCCCATTAGGTTTCTAGGGGACTCCAAAGCCATGGCTTGGGGTTTAGCACAGACAACAGGGCATGTGTCTATGTCAGGTCATCCCTACTTCTATTTAATCTGTAATGTTAAGCCCCTTGTGTCTCCATTAATTCACCCTCATCTATATGACACTGTCCTCCAATCTCTGCCTTTCCACATTTTCCACTCCCTTAATCCAGATTTTTCTCATACTAGGTATACTCCGAAAAGGAGAGAGAGCAATTACAACCCATTGCTAAGGAAGGAGCCCAGTTGCTTTGACCACATGCTTTGTATTCCATGTGGGTGGTTCTAACTCCTCCTCCTTCCATGCCTTCCGCTTCCCTTCTCCCTCTGTTATCTGAGCCAAAACACAATGAGATGGGGAGAAAACAGGATCTCAGGGGCTGGCTTTTCTCATCTCCTCATCCTCTCCCATTTCTGCAGATGTGGGTGATGGTCAGCTCTGTGTTGGGAGTGGAGGAAGGAGGGATGAAGGGGGTGGTGTAAATGAGCCAAGCATACTTTGTGGACCCACGGAAGGAGGGATGGTGGGGTCAAAGTCAAGCAAGCAGCAAAGTAAAAAAGGACACCCCTACAAATGTGGATGGGGGAAAGTTTGAAGGATCAAGTTTGGACTACCAGGGGATAATCCGGGATAAGGAAAACGTGGATTTTTAGCAATTTTACATGACAGTATGGATGAGCCCTATGCCCTTTCAGCTCCCAGCTCCACACCAGACTAACCCAGAATCTACCACCGGCCCTAACCCGGTGAGAGGGAAGGGATACCCTCATTCCTATGGCAACACATCTTGGCCAAGTCTTCGACACAAAGATTGGGCACTTGACAAACCCATTAACCTAACAAAGAAACTGGCTTGATCAGTACAACAGGTTTCTTCCCTGGCAGACCCCGACTTGCAGATACAGGGTTACAGGTTTGGAGGGGACCCACAGGCATAATCCATCCCAACCCCCCAATCCTATAATAGCATGTTGGTTCCCTGTCCAATGGTATGATTGAAGCAGGGTGGGCACTGGGCGGTCAAGACAATGGGAGCTGGTCTCGGGATGAACCAGAGAAGTCTGGCCAGTTGGTCACAATCATTGTAAAAACTTTTTTTTTAACCTCTCGGATGTTAAGATCAGCAGAGGAGGCCTTCTTGGTAGTTCCACCACCCTCAGAAGTTCAGGGGATGGTGGCCCGGGAGAGGGCTTTCTCTGTGGCAGCCCCTAAGTTGTGGAATTCCCTCCCTACAGAGGTACATCTAGCACCTTCACTGTACGGTTTTCGATTCATGCTAAAGAGACACTTCTTTACTCTGGCCTTCGGCACTTGAGATGTATGTTTTCAGGACCCACCTCTATTCCTGTGAATGTAATACATTTTGATTGCTTTTAATACTGTGTTTTTAAATCATGTAACCTGCGCTGGCGGAGGGTGAGCAATACAAATGAATAAAAATATTAAATAATTTGACTTTTCTGCACAGGAACTGGTCCTGTAAACACTCCTTGAGATTTAAGTTCCCCATCTCTTGGAATGGCTTCAAATATGGTCAGAGGTAGGAGAGGATGATCTTGAAATCTACTTCATCATGATGTTCAAGTGCCCCTTTGAAATGAGTCCTTAGCAGCTAACACTTGATGCTCTGTGGCTGCTGCAACGGATGATTGTGAATACCGTTCAGTTCTGCAATAAATGCTAAAACACCACGACTGATTCTGCAAGAATACCTGGTTGTTGCAGTTACAGGGTGTTTGGGACCCTCTCTAAAAAGCATCTTGGGTTTAACAGATGTTTATAATAAATCTGCTTGTTAACTTTTGAAAGATGCCTCTGAGAATTCTGCATATGTTTCTGGACTTGGTTTATGACAGATTGTAATGTCACACAGGTAGCTTTTGTTAGGAGATGAAGCATGACCTCTGTCCTCACCCCACCCCCATGTTGCATAGGCCTCAGTGACTAACAGGGGTATGTAAACACACAAACGGACTTGCAGCTCTGTGCAGATAAATGCTTATTTGCTATGCACGCTGACCAGCCTAGACTTCCATGCATCTGACATCCAGGTTCGACAAGTTTCCTTTAATAAACTGAACATAGGTCCATCTTCGAAGAGTCTCCAGAAACTGTAGTTAATTCCAAATACAGCCTTTCCATTTCTAAATGGGATCAGGCAATAAGAATAGTCTCTGGGCATGCAATTCAAAGTGCTAGTGATTGCTTTTTAAGCTCTCTATGGCATGGGTGTTGAAGCTGTTGCTGGACTCTTAACTCCCATCAGTTCCCCAGCCGGCCTGGCCAACGCTCAGGAATTAATTATGGGAGTTGTAGTCCAGAAACATCTGGAGGACCACAGATTTCCCCACCCGCGGCCACAAAACATTTCCTGATGTCCAGCTGAAATCTACTCTCCAATAACTTAAGCCCATCAGAGCTGGTTCTGTCCTCTGGGACAGGAGAGAACAAATGTTTGCCCTCCTCTTTGTGACAGAGGAGAAAGGGCTGTAGCACATCTTGCTTTGCGTGCAAAGGGTACCAGGTTCAAACCTCGGTATCTGCAGGTAGGGCTAGGAGAGACTTCTGCTTGAAACCACTGCCAGTCAGTGCAGGCAGTAGTGAGGGAGATGGACCAGTGGTCTGACCCGGGGGAAGGTAGCTTCCTATGTCCTTAAGAGAGCTATCATTCCCCCCCCCCCGCACTTCTGGCAAAAATTCCCAGTTCCTTCAACCTTTCCTCGTTAGACTTGCGTTTCCATACCCCCGACCATCTCCATTGCCTTCTTCTGAGCCCGTTCCAGTTTGTCCTTGTCCTTCTTAAAATGAGGTGAATTCATAGAATCGTAGAGTTGAGAGGGGCCTATAAGGCCATCGAGTCCAACCCCCTGCTCAATGCAGGAATCCAAATTAAAGCATTCTCGACAGATGGCTGTCCAGCTGCCTCTTGAATGCCTCCAGTGTTGGAGAGCTCACCTGTCTAACTGACTCTTGCCCATCGTGGCTCATCATGAGATGCAGAGAGAAGTTGGGTGAGGGGATCAAAGCGGTGGTAAACGCATCCTTGAAAGAGGGTGTGATGCCATCAGCCCTCAAGGAGGCAATTGTAAAGCCCATCTTAAAGAAGCCCTCCTTGGATCCCCAAGTTTTTAATAACTTTCGCCCAATTTCGAATTTACCATTCTTGGGCAAGGTCATTGAGCGAGTGGTGGCCAATCAGTTGTCGACACACTTGGATGAAACGGATTACTTAGATCCATACCAATCGGGCTTCAGGACTGGTCACGGAACTGAAACAGCCTTGGTCACTCTGGTAGATGATATGAGGAGGGCATTAGATAGGGGAGAATTTACCTTCCTTGTCCTCCTCGATCTCTCAGCGGCTTTTGATACTGTCGACCACAGTATCCTTTTATATCGCCTAGAGGGATTGGGAATAGGAGGCACTGTATTACGGTGGTTCCGCTCCTTTCTCTCTGATAGGTACCAACAGGTGGCATTGGGGGAGGAGGTTTCAGACCCTTGGCCTCTCAATTGTGGTGTGCCACAGGGCTCTATCCTCTCTCCCATGCTAGTTAACATCTATATGAAGCCGCTGGGGGCAATCATCTGCAGATTTGGGCTGCAGTGTCACCAATATGCGGATGACACTCAGCTCTATCTCTCATTTAAATCTTCACCAGAGTTGGCTGTGGAGACCTTGTCCAAGTGCCTGGAGTCCGTGAGTGGATGGATGGGAAGGAATAGGCTGAGACTGAACCCCGACAAGACCGAGGTACTGCTCGTGGGGGACAAGAGAAGGTTGGGAACCGTTGACCTGAAGTTCAATGGGGTGAGTTTACCCCTAAAGGACCAGGTCCGCAGCCTCGGGGTTGTACTTGATTCCAAGCTGTCCATGGAGGCTCAGATTTCGGCTGTGAGCCGGGCAGCTTGGTACCAACTACACCTTATACGTAGGCTGCAACCCTACCTTCCTGTTCATCAGCTCCCACTGGTAGTACATGCCCTGGTCACCTCTCGATTAGATTAGATTACTGTAATGCGCTCTACGTGGGGTTACCCTTGAAAACGGTCCGGAAACTACAACTTATTCAGAATGCGGCGGCTCGATTACTCACAAACAGTCGTCGCCGGGACCACATCACGCCAGTGTTGTTCGATCTACACTGGCTTCCAGTTGTTTTCCGGGCCCAATTCAAGGTGTTGGTATTAACCTTTAAATCCCTACACGGTCTCGGCCCAGTTTATCTAAAGGAGCGCCTACAACGCCACCAATCATGCCGCCTGACAAGATCGGCCACACAAGGCCTTCTCTCAGTCCCACCAACCAAAGCAGCTAGGTTGGCGGGCACTAGAGAGAGGGCCTTTTCAGTGGCGGCCCCCACCCTCTGGAACTCCCTCCCACAAGATCTTTGGCACATCTTTTCCCTGAATATGTTCCGCAAGGCCTTAAAGACCTGGCTTTTTCAGCAGGCTTTCAGGATTTTTGGGGAGGCTTAATATTCTTCTGTTTTAAATGCTTGCTTTTATAATTTATATTATTTCACTGTATTTTGTACTGTATTCTGCTATATTTATTGTATGTACGTCGCCTAGAGTGGCCATTGGCCAGATAGGCGACACATAAATTAAATTTATTATTATTATTATTATTACCTCTGCCCTAGGTCATTGGTTCCATTGTCATACCACTCTAATCAGGAAGTTTTTCCTGATGTTCAGCTGAAATCTGGCATCCTTCAACTTGAGCCCATTATTTATTTATTTAGACTATTTATTTACCGCTTAATATTTAAAAAGATCTCTAAGTGGTGTAAAACAACTACAACAAGTATTAAGATTTAGAAGAGGAAGTACTGATCACATCTTAAGAAGCCACCAGGGACAACAAGATGAAATTGGCTTGCCTTTCAACAGATCAATAGAGTGCTATGCTGCATCCTGCACTCTGGGATGATCTAGAAGAGATCCTGGCCCTCCTCTGTGTGGCAACCTTCCAAGTACTTGAAGAGGGCTATCCTATCTCCCCTCAGTCTTCTCTTCTCAAGGCTAAACATGCCCAGTTCTTTCAGTCTCTCCTCATAAGGCTTTGTTCCTAGTTCCCTGATCATCCTCTCTGCCCTTCTCTGAAGCCATTCCAGTTTTAGAGTCAGCTTGGGATAACTCTTGTCATCCTAGAGTCACCCTGGGATGGATCTACGCTTGCACAATGCAAGGTATAAAGACAGTTGTGAGAGCCAGTGGGGTGTAGTGGTTAGAGTGACTACGCCTGGGAGACCAGGGTTCGAATCCCCACACAGCCATGAAGCTCACTGGGTGACCTTGGGCCAGTCACTGCCTCTCAGCCTCAGAGGGAGGCAATGGTAAACTACCTCTGAATACCACTTACCATGAAAAGCCTATTCACAGGGTCACCATAAGTCGGGATCGACTTGAAGGCAGTCCATTTCCATTTCCAAAGACAGTTGGGCCTCATTTTAGTTACACTTCTAAACCCACTTTTCAGTACTTAATTCACAAGGCAATTCACACACCACAGAAACAAAAATTATTTCAACAAGTAGTGACCAATTAAAGCTGCCTAAAATAAAACCAGTAAGATCAAAAAAGCAATCTAAACTTGCAGGATCAAATATTGGAACAGTCAGTTTGCATCACTTTCTGACTCATTCATGTAGGCATTAAATTAGGGTCAATACATTTTTGCTGATGTACTCACCACTGTGGAGTACTGCACCTCTTTTTTTGCTAGCCATAACAACTATTCTGTGCTGGCACCCACAGCATTTTTATAAAGGTATGAGTATGGGCACTTCATAGTTTTTAACCAGAAAAGCACTGGTTAAGGTACTTCCCCAACAGAGAGCTGAAATCGATCGTCCCAGAGTGCAGGATATGGAATAATGGGCTCAAGTTGCAGGAAGCCAGATTTCAACTGGACATCAGGAATAATGTCTTAACTGTTAGAGCCATACAACAATGGAACCAATTACCTAGAGAGGTAGTGGGCTCTTCGACACTGGAGGCCTTCTAGAGGCAGCTGGACAGCCATCTGTCAGGAATGCTTTGATTTGGATTCCTGCATTGAGCAGGGGGTTGGACTTGATGGCCTTATAGGCCCCTTCCAACTCTACTATTCTATGATTCTATGAAATAACTTGATATATTTGGAGTCCAAGATTCCCCTCCTCATAACAAACATATGCAAATTTCACAAATTTCAAATCGTCAGTTTGTATGAAATGCAAACAGCTCTGGCAAAATTAATAACAAGAATTTACATAGCACAAAGCTTTTTTTCCTCAGCAGGTTTCTTCAATTGCTTGTTGCATTTATCAGTCCCTCCTGCAATGAGCTTCTAGGCGACGTTCAACACAAATATAACACAAGAGTTAAAACACCTGAAAATACAAGCATTTTTACGTGGTGCATAAATGCAGTTTCATTCATTCTTATTATTACTTCTTATGTTTCAGTGCCGTGCTCTGGCATTCAAGAAACAGCTTTTGCATGGCACAAAGGAATACTCCAATCCTATGGGCTTATTATGCCTATTGTATTCAGTGGGATTTAACAGCAAACGTGTGTTGAATCGAGCTACAAAATCCGAAAATCTTCCTATTAGACACCAGTGAGACCAGGATATCAAAGGCTGCAATCTTATGCACAATTTCTCAGGAGTAAGTCCAATGGAGCCTATTCTGAGTAGACGTCTATGGGATTGCACGTAAACCTGCACAGGACCGAGCTGTCAGTCCCACTGAAGTCACGCCTTCCACTAACGCGGCTGCACGATACACTCTTGCCTACAGGGGGCGGCTATGACTGAAACACGGCGCCGCTCTCGAATCCAGCGCGCAGGCGCCCTACTTAGCCATTTCCTCCGACCCCTTTTCCCCAGCGCAGGCGCGTTGATGCTGAAAGCCTCTTTTTTTTTTTTAAAGCGTCATGAGAGGGCCTTACTTTTTCTGGCGCATGCGCTGTATCGCCAGCACTCTCGGAGAGAAGCGGTGCGTCATGGCGGCGCTCGGTGGCGGCTGGTTCTTGGCTCTGGCCTTCGGGGTCACGTTGCTCAAATTGCTCCTCATGCCCACGTAGTAAGACTCAAGATTCGTTATTATCCCCGCCCGCATCCCAGGAGAAAAGGGTTGAGGTGGGAAGCTGATTGAAGCTCTGCCGTTATATGGCTCGGCTGTTCTTGGGAAGGGTTCTCCCCCCTCCTCTCTCCGCTCCTACGTGGCTGTTCCCCTTGGCGTGTTCTCCTCCCCCTGTTCTGCCTGCCTTGCGTGTTGAGGCTTTGCCTTAGTCTTATAGAATCATAGAATAGTAGAGTTGGAAGGGGTCTGTAAGGCCATCAAGTCCAACCCCCTGCTCAATGCAGGAATCCAATCTTCTTGTAGGGTTGATTCTTCCAACTCTCCTGCAGTGTGAAGGGGGGGGTACGCTGTAGGGCTTATTATTATTAGAGAGCCAGTGTGGTGTAAGCGGTAAGAGTGTTGGACTGGGACCCGGGTTCAAATCCCCTTTTGGCCATGAAGCTCACTGGGTGACTTGGGCCATTCACTGCCTCTCAGCCTAACCTACTTCATAGGGTTATTTTGGGGATTAAATGAAGAGGGGGAAAGCCATGTACATCACCTTGAGCTCCTTGGAGGATATGTGGGATATAATTGCAAAAAAATATTTTTTTAATACTCTCCTGCAATGTGAATTTGGGTTTGGCGCGGGTGGAGACTTGGGAGTCATGCTGTAGGACATTATTAGTATTATTTTGATCCTCCATTGTGAAGTGGGGGTGGGTGGGAGTGAAGAGTTGGAAGTAGGGTTGCGAAGTTCAAGGCCTGAGACTGATCCTGTATCTTTAGGAGAAGAGAAAGTCAGCCAAGAGCAGGTGTTCTTGCAACTCTGTAATGGGAAAAACCACAAGGTGGAATTCTCCCTCCCCAACTTTTAAAGATACAGAAGACCTCTTGGAGGCTGGGCCTGGCAACCAAGAGGTCTTCTGTATCTTTAAAAGTTGTGCAGGGGGAAGGGAGAATTCCACCTTGTGGTTTTTCCCATTACAGAGTTGCAAGAACACCTGCACTTGGCTGACTTTCTCTTCTAAAGATACAGGATCAGTCTCAGGCCAGAAACCTGGCAACCCTAAGAAGGTTGCACATGAGGGAATGCGGCCCTGGGTTGACAGAGGTTCCCCACCCCTGCAAAAAGGTACAGGTATTAAGGGGGGTGAGGAAGGAACAATTCTAGAATGAATGGGGGGAGGGAATGAACGGGGGGGAGGGAATGAACAGGAGAGAGAGGTTGTGTGAATGCGTGTCTCCTCAGAAGTAAGTCCTATTGAGTTTAATGAGGCTTAGTCCCTGGCAGGTGTGTATACCATTGTTGCCTCAGTCTGCAATCCTTGTGCATGCTTGATTTGGGAATAAGTCCTGTTGGAATCAGAAGGCCTTGTTTCTGAATGTTTCCCCTGGTAATGCAGAAGATTGCACTGCACAGATGTAATCCTATGCATACGTAACTTGAGAATAAGTCTCATTGGACTCAAAGGAACTTGCTTTCAAGTAACCATGCATAGGAGCAGGTTGCAATTTTGTGGACTGCTATTTGGGAGTAAGCCCTATTTAACATAATAAAGCCTTATTTGTAACAAAATGTACGAATTCTAACAGGCTCAAGGCATAGCAGAGATGTGTGTGTATAAAATGCATAAACGGAAATCATCAGTTTAAACTTTAAAAAGAGTTCAAAAAGATGCTCAGGCGTAGGTTTAGCGACTTTGACGGTTATTGGGGTGGCCACTCAGAGTGTTTACAAGATATGTAAGTTGTGCCAGTTTAGTGTCCAATGGAACAAACTCTTTCAACATAGTGCATAATCTTCCTGTGACCTTCTCTTGTCCAGCTTTACCAATGTTGGTTGTTCAAAGGTCTCCTGTTCCCTCAGACACCGTTGCCCATTTTCCATTGCTGCCCCCATGCCTGGAACTACCTCTTGTAATGTCTCCATGCAGCCACCTCCCTTATTTCCTTTGAATCTCTCCTCAAAACTCACCTTTTTCTGGGAAGCCTTTGGATCACATCCCAGTCCCTACACCTTATTAGCTAAGCTGTATAGCCAACATAGTAACTACTGTTGACCATGCTGTCTGGGGCTGCTGGGAATTATTTATTATTATTTATTTATTTAGTATATTTGTATGCCACTTTTCATCACCAGGTGATCTCAAAGCGGCTTCCATAGCAAGAAGAAAACAATAAAAATTTCAACAGTATCAATAAATGACACCACAAAATAAGTTCAAATCTCAAATCAATCTAGTCTGCAAAAGCTAGAGAAAACATATATATATAGAGAAACACAAACATACAGTAGGGCGCCATCATTGTATGACCAAAACATCTGGAGGGCACTGCATTGGCTACCACTGCCTTACTGTAACTAAGCCAAAGTACGTGTCAGTGAAATAAGTGCATGTTCTTTTCATGCCTTCACACACCCCCATTCTTCATGTCTATTTTAGATTGTAATTCCCTTGGGTTAGCGACCTGTCATACCTCTTGTAAAGAGCTGAGCGCATAGATGGTGCTATATAAGTAATAGTTCTTGATAAGTTGCAACTGCCAGATATACCAGCTGTTGCCTCCTGCCTACCACAAAAATATTTTAGTCTCTGGTCCATTAGGAGAAGGGTATAAGGGAGCAGATATATAGATACAGATATTCTAATTCTCTGCAAGAGATCCCTTCAAATTATCTCTTCAAGAAACCCTACCCTAACTAGCGATTGAGTCAAACCAAGAGGTGCAGTAGTGCCAAGTTAATGAGGTCATGAGTGATTGCATGCAGATCTCATTGAGGGGTGTTAGACTTCTGGGTTTCCAGGTGATAGAATGTAAAGCTCTTCACTGCATCAATTCCAATCAGTGTCTGTTAGGTTTAATAACGCAGGAGAAGTGAGCTCTGTCAAAGTACTAAAAAAAAAATGTGGCTGTATCTGAGAAAATGAGTATGTCATGCTGGTGTCAGCGATGGCTATTGCAAGATGTGGTCAGGCGAAAAACTGACTTGCGTGGGATGTATTTTGGTAGGGAATGCAATTGTGATGCGATTGCCTGCTTTAACCCAATTGCAAATTAAGAACACAAAAGCTCTGCTGGATCAGAACAAAGGCTCCTCTAGTTTAGCTTCCTGTTCTCACAGTGGCCAAATAGATGCATATGGAAGCCCACAAGGAGGACCTGAGCACCACAGCACTCTCTCCACTTGTCACTCCCAGCAACTGATATTCAGAGCATGCTGCCTCCACTCTTGAGGTACTATATAGCCATCATGACTAGTAGCGATTGATAGCCTCATCTTGAATTTATTTGATAGCTAGGCAAAGTCTGCTTTCAAGAATCAGCATAGCATATCATAGCTGCCTCCCATTGTCTGTTAATGCTGACCCCGTCTGTCAGTTCCACCTTTAGGCTTGCTTACGTGGCAGGTCTTCTGAAAGTGAGATTGTGGGGAGAACACAAAGGCCCCATGGACTGACCAGATTAATAGTTGTGTAGAAGAGGGGATTTTGGCAGGTGCAGCTTATCCTGGCATCCAGGGGGGCAAAATTTCTCATTCTACCTGGCTGTTGATGGTAGAGGAGAGTCCTGTCCCTTTTTGTGTCAGGTACTTCTGTGTCATTCTGGAAATTGTGGCTGTTGCATTCAGTTCATATAACAGTGCATATATTTACCTGTGTGTCTAACTGTGAGTTCTAGACGAAGTGATAATCCAATTGGTGAAACATTTTTTAAAATCTGTCAAAAGTCACTCCTACTGTTGAAATTAGGAAATGTAATTAGCTGTAGCAAAGTTATACTGCATGGATACCTGTGGAAGCTGCACATGCACACGTATCCCTTTTTCTGCATGAACACAATTGCTGAAATTTTATCTCTTGTTAATCGCCTAGCAGAGAGTTCCTCATAAGTACTTGCTCATCTGCTGTTGCATAGTAAAATACACGTTGTGGTGTAATCCAGGCACTAATAGCTAACTTCTCGTAGTCATTCCACAGATTTTGAAGTACACAGGAACTGGCTTGCCATCACCCACAGCTTACCAGTCTCTCAGTGGTATTATGAGGTACGTGTGTTGCCAGAAGCATCCTTGGTTTTTAGAACAGTGGGTACACCATCATGTGGAGTTTTGCATACTGATATTGTGCCTTTAAGCAGACTATGTTGTTCATGCACCGCTCATGACTCCCAAATGCAGGGACGCTCAGTTTGGGTTTTATATGAGTGCATTTTAATGATCCAATAAGGGAGAAGCTGTGGGGATGCTCATTAAGTTGGGTTGTTGCAAGCCATAGGTGACCAGAGGCTGCATTTAGATATCTACTCATTGTTTCTGGAAGCTGAATGGACCTCCAGTGCAGGCAATTGAAGTGTCTTTTGTCTGTAGTTCCAGGCTTCCTAGAGTAAAAGTGAAGGACTCTGACTGGTTTAGAACAGCTATCTGATCCAGATCGTTCCCCTTCGCACAATTAAAAAAAGCTCCCCAATTATCTGCTCAGCATTGACTGTGATAAGTTCAGACTCTGCCATTCCAGTAGCAGAATGTGACATCCACCATAGAATCTGGGAAGGTCCTATGCGTCTTCTGTTCTGGGCTTTCACTTTCAAAGTATCCAGCTTCTAGTTCTCATCATAACTGGAATTCTTCTACCATTTTTTTGAGAGGGCGCACTGGACATGTACTTGAAAGGGTGTGGTGTGGAGCACAGGGATGATACATGGCTATATCTTTGTGGCAAAAGGGAGGAAGGCATGCCACTTGTACAGCATGGTAATGTACGGCCTTATGCTTGAAGTTGGTTTTGAACCCAGACTTCCTCTGTTCAAGCCAGTACTTAATCCAATAGGCCAGAATCCTGCACTAATGTAACAACACACGTTTGTGCACACACACATACAAGCAGAATTCCATGATCTGTATGAATTATGCATTCCAAGATCGTAGTTTCTTTGGTTTGATGATTTTGCATGCTTTTTCTACTGGTCACGGGAAGGGGTCCTTTTAGAGCACTGATACCCCCAAACAGTGAGAAGTCTGCTTAATTTCCCTCTCTGACTTAAGATTTCACTGGACTGTAACCACATGCTTTCAAGCCTGGCTTGGCTTTGAGGGCTGGAAAGTTTTAAAGTGAGCATTGAAAATTGCACCCAGTGCGTCCTGTGCCTCATAACAAATTCTATGTTTTTGCAACATGTCATGGAATCCGTGCAGCTCTGTTCTTAGGTGGAGAATTAAGAGATATGTTTGTCCAGGGTCTGAAGATACGCAGCTGCCTTATGCCAAGATCATTGGCCCTTGTTACTGCAGCAGCACCTCACAGTCCTGGGCAGAGGGAGGCCTTTCCTATCGCCCCAAGATACTTCTTTCTCAGGGATAGGAAATATTTTTGGGACCAAAAGCCAGTTTATCTGTCCTGGCTGTGCAAAATGCAAGAGGGACTTGGTTATTCCTACAGAAGAATGCAAATAAAGTCAATGCTCTGCCACCCTAGTCAGAGGCAGCATGCTTCTGAAAACCAGTTGCCGGAAGCCTCAGGAGGGGAGAGTGTTCTTGCACTTGGGTCCTGTTTGCGGGCTTCCCCCAGGCACCTGGTTGGCCACTGTGAGAACAGGATGCTGGACTAAATGGGCCACTGGCTTGATCCAGCAGGCTCTTCTTATGTTCTTATGTTCTTAATGCACAGCTAAACTGCAAGCCCTGTATTAGAGCTATTCAAAGTCTCAAAACTGCAAAGTGCAGTTGCATCCCAAAAATTGCATACCATGCATTTGTGGAATGCACGGGCACGGTTTCATGGGCATTGTTTGCATATTTGAAAGGAATACAAACCTATCTCTCTGCTGAAACAAGTCCCTTTGAGTGGAATCTTCTTGCAGAGGAAGGAGCTGTAATTGCACACTTTGCACAACATCAAAGCCCTTTTTCCTCTCAGCTGCCTCACTCTGAACAGCTGATGGGTAGGAGAGGACACAGACGGCTGAATTTCATCTGGCTGTGGTCCGTATCCAGTCCCTGGGCCGGGAATTCTCTACCCTTGCTCTAACTAGAGATGCTAATGATTGAACCAGGGAACATCTACTTGTAAACCATGCTCTCTAACAGTAAGCTACTTACCTATTCAAGGCTAGGCTGAAAACAACTGCAGCAAAAGATATCAGGGGCAATCAGTCATTTGATGTAATCAGCAAGGGATGAATGTACATACATGAACCAGCCTGCAGTTTAAGATCTTCCAGTGCCTGACTTCACTTTCGTTCTTGTTCCACATTTTTCATTTCAGGCGACTTCTGAGTGGACCTTGGACTACCCTCCCTTCTTTGCATGGTTTGAGTACGCACTTTCTCATGTTGCAAAATACTTTGACAAAGAGATGCTGGTCATCCAAAACCTCAACCATGCCAGCCAGCCAACCGTTATTTTCCAAAGGCTTTCGGTCGTCTTTACAGATGTGCTCTTCATCTATGCAGTTCACGAGTATGTTGCTGCACCCCTATTTTCAGTATATGTTACCTTTGGGAGCAGAGGGGAGAAGGAAAGATAAACTGCTGAAGTCTGGAAAGAAAGAAAGAAAGAAATGACTTGACCTGGTGCCTTTTTTTGAAATCAGTAAATCTGCTGAAGGGTCGCTTCAAGGAACAGATGGAAAGTGTAGATGGAACGGCTCTTGTTGCTTCTGACTTGAATGGTCTTCAGATGGCAGTAAAGCGCATCCTTTCCATGGAAAAGGTCCCATGTTCAGTCTCTGAGATCTCCAGTTAAATGGTTTCAGCCACAGGGCTGGGAAACAGGGCTGGTTCCAAGGGGCGGCCAGGTGGGGCACTGGCTCGAGGGCCCCTGAGGCTACAGGAGCCCCTGGGGGCCCCCTCTGCTCCCCTTCTGCGATTTGCAGCAGGATTGCTGCCACGGATTGCAGGGCGAGAGCTTCAGAGCTCTGCCATTCCCTTCCTTAACTTACCTTGTTCTGTGGTTGCGCATGCAGCGGTGCCCTTAAGAAAGATGGTGGCTGAAGTTTTCCTAAGAGGCTGAAGCCTCTGCCACCATCTGGGCTGATGGCACGCACGCTTGCTGTGCGCTCGCATCCCTGCCATGAACCAAGATGGCGGCAGAGCCTTCAGCTCCTTAGGGAAACCTCAGCCGCCATCTTGGTTAAGGGTACCGCTGCGTGCACAACCGCAGAACAAGATAAGTTAAGGAAGGGAATGGCGGAGTCCCGAAGCTCTTGCCGTGCGCAAGTCGCGGAAGGGGAGCACTGGGGCAGGCTTTTGCCCAAGGGCTGCAGTGTGTCTGGGGCTGGCCCTGGGCGCGCACACACATGTATCTGTGCATGCACACGTGCATGCCAGGGCCCAGGGCAAGCTGGTGCCCAAGGGCCCTGGCATGTCTGGGCCCAGCCCTGCTGGGAAATATGTAATAGGCAGCACTGGGCTAGATAGAGGGACCAGTGGCCTGCCCAGTGTACAGTATATTCACCCTTACTAGAGTCTGAAAATGTTCAGGTGTAGAATTGGTGCCTGGAGGCAGTGATGGGCTGCATGGGGGCAAATAAGCTGAGGCTTAATCCTAATAAGATGGAGGTGCTGTGGGCGTGCGCTTCCTGCGTCCAAGAATTAGATGGACAACCTGTACTGGGTGGAGTTGCACTCCCCCTGAAGGAGTAGGTTTACAGTCGAGAGTACTCCTGAATTCCAGCCTGTCACTGGAATCCCAAGTGGCTTCTCTGGCCTGATCTGCTGATGCCCAGCTTAGGCTGCAAGCTGTGGCCATTCCTGGCCCAGGATAGCCTCACCTCAGTTGTCCACACTCTAGTGGCTTGCCACCGGGACTGCTGTAATGTGCTGTTCATGGGGTTGACCTTGAAGACTGTTCAATGTCTTCAAATGGGTTGTTCAGATCGGATTTTCCTATATGCATGACTGGCACTTTAGCTTCCTTCCATTTTGTAGGAAGTGAGAAAGCCAAGCTTCGCAGGCTACTAAAATGGCTAACAAGCCCAGCCAGAACTTGTGGTTTCCTGACTCTTCCTATCACAAATGGATGAGCTTTTTAAAATAATGCCTGGGAGAGACAGAATATTTTATAAACCTCTTGTGAACTTACAGAAGAATAAGGTGAGCTCATTAGGATTCTGTCTCGATTTCCCCTCTGTTCAGGTGCTGTAGATGTATAAATGGGAAGCAAGGTGTAAAGGAGCCTTTGGAGAGCCCTCAATTCGTTCTTTCAGTTCTCCTTTTGTGGAACTTTGGCCTCTTAATTGTGGACCGTATCCTTCCAGTTCAATTTTCAAAAGAAATCTGCTCAGATCACCTTAACCGAATATAGAAACGTAGAAAGCTGCCTTACACTGAAGCAGACCATGATTTATCTAGCTCAGTATTATCTTCACTGACTGGCAACAACTTCTCCAGGGTTTCAGGTAGGGTTCTCTCTCAGCTCTACCTGGAGATGCCGGGGATTGAACCTGGGACGTCCTGCATGCAAGGCAGACACTCTCCCACTGCGCTGCAGGCATTCCCCAATGAAAAGTACATTGGGGAGGGGGATCAAATTCTAATGTGAATTGGATTTCCTAAACTCAGTACTGGTAAGATATAGAACTATTCATGCCACTTGGAATTCATTATAATAGCAGTAAAGTTTAAAACGTCGTCTGGGTTAGGGTGTCTTTCTAAAGTGGAAATCCTTCCTTGACTCAATCTCAGACATTCATTTTCAGTACAATGGTTTTCTGTTTGGATTCATGCTGCTCTCTGTTGCGCGGCTATTCCAGGTAACGTGTAAAAATGTTCAGAATAAATCCGTGCACAGTACCTGTTCTAGAAGTCTCATCCAGTTCTTGAGTCGGTGTTGTGTTTATATAGGCCTTCGATCCTTTGCTTCTCTTCTCCCACATTCCCTTCCAGAAAAGGCACTTGGAAGGAGCTTTCCTTTTTGCTGTCCTTTTGCACTTCAAGCATATCAACCTCTATGTAGCTCCAGCGTATGGCATGTACCTCCTACGGTCCTACTGCTTCACAGCAAATAATTCAGGTATGTTGTCGATGACTTCATAGCAGGAGTGGTGAGGGTTTGCATGCACTGCCTGGTGGGAAAGAGGACTGCCGGGTTGGCTGGGGCTGATGAGAGTTGTAGTCCACAACATCTAGAGAGCCCAGGGTTGGCAAAGGCTAGACTACAATAATAATTACCTCTTAGGAGTAGCAAGTGACATCCCAGGTTAGGATGGGGATCCTGTTCAGAAGCAAATTAAAGAATGCTGTGGAAGCATTTCTGGTTTCTCCCACCTTTCACCTGTTTTGTTTTCCCTAGATGGGTCCCTCCAATGGCGCAGTTTCAGTTTTCTTCGCTTAGCTGCCCTGGGATTAATTGTCTGCTGTGTTTCTGCCCTTTCGTTGGGACCATTCATTGTCTGGGTAAGGACCCTGGTCCTCTAAACAGCCACCTTTATACAGCTCCTTAAGGTGGCGGCTGCTTTCTGAATGACTGTATGCGGGAAGTTCTTTACAAATTGTTCCCAGTTGAGCCAAGTTAAGTAGAAAATAATTTTTTTAAAATTCTCTCTGCTTTACAGGTCAGAGAGAGGTTGAGAATTTGGGACTGAAGGAAGGTAGTGATGGGGGTTCAGTCTGACTGCACCAGTCTTGCCATTCTGCTTGGGGACAGAGCCTTCCCAGTGCCACAGTTTAGAGCTAATCTAGGCATTTAGGAAGAGCCTAGTACAGGTGCTGCGTGGTTGTACCACTTGTGAGTTGGAAAGAGAGGAGGACTGCTTGAAAAGTGTCTACACATCAAAACCTTTCTGTAGATGGAAACTAAACCATTGAGGCTTTAACAAAGCTGCTTTTCTTATCAAGCTTTTGTTGCGTGTGCGTGTATAGATCATACAAGGATGGAATCCAAGAGTCGCATAGAACAGGAATAAGCCAGGCCAGGCAAGTTCTTGTAAGAGTCTTTACTAGGCAAAGACATTAGACACAGTTCTCTTCACAGACGACTTTTCCCCCACACTGAGTTTTTGCAAGAATCCCACCTTATCATGCTTCCCAGCCAGCTGCTGACCTTGGCAGTCTGGCACTCTGTTTTTCCAGCTTAACCCTTCTGCTTCAGGTTTCACTCTCTCACTAAAAACCCTGTCTGTGAGTCTCACAGAATGCTTCACTGACCAACAGCCCCCACCTGAGACTCACAGATGACAAAACTTCATTGTTCATCATTACATTTCTACAATATTAACTTTTCATTGCAATACATATCAGTACATGGTTTGTTTTCTTACAGTTTCTATTTACATTTTCAGTTCAGGTTTTGTTTCTTTATTTCTTTATTCACACAGGTTTTACAGAGTCATGTTTGTTCACTTTTATTTGATAACACATTTATATTTCATTCCTCAACACAAAACTTCCACATGAGATCCATTGTTTCTTTATCTATTGGCCCTTCTTTTTCCCATTCTACTGGATATTCATCTGCCTCATCATTTTTATGTGTAACATTAAATGTGAATCTCTGAGGTGGTTGACCTTTCGTTTTTCTTTCTGATCTCCTAACATTATCTATTTCCATTTCTTCCTCACTCTCAATTTTACTTGGACCTGCACCTGTTCCTGCACTTGTACTTGGCATTTCTGTATCTTGCATTGCCATGTCTTCACCTCTCAGCCTTTTTACAGTACGTTTGCCACCGTGTATTAGATCAGTCAATGCAGTTTTTAATGGAATTTGCTGTCCAAAAGGAACATCTGCTGCTTCCTGCTTGCTTGCACCCTCAAGTATCACTGTTTGACTGTCTCTCCAAGGTTTATCTATCACCTTTATGCTTCTGCTTAACACTAATTGTTGTTTCTCAGGCAACCAAACTCTATAGTATGAATTCTGAAATCCCAAAATGCGTCCTGCCTGAGCTCTTGAGCCTAATTTACCATGCCTTTTCTGTTTTGCAATATGTACCCAGCATTTTGCCCCAAAACGCTCTATGTGTTTCACCCTGGGCTTTCTTCCAGTCAACTTCTCATAGGGAGACATGCCTATTGTTCTGTGCATAAGACGGTTCTGAATATAAACAGTGTACAGAATACATTCACCCCAATAAGTGTTATTCATATCTGCATCTGCTAGCATGGCTCTCATTGAATCCTGCAATGACCAGTTCCTCCTCTCTGCAGTTCCGTTGGAGGATGGGCTGAAGGGAGCAGTGAGACTTTGTATTATTCCCTTCTTTTCCAAATATGTTTTGAATGAATTACTGGTAAATTCCCCACCTTGATCTGATTTGATATTTTTGATAACAGCCCCATATTGTGTCTCTGTCCTCTGTATAAATGCCTTCAATTTCTCTTCTGCTTCACTTTTCTTTTTCAATAAGAACACATGTGTAAATCTGGAGAAATCATCCACAATCACTAAATAAAACCTTGCTCCACCTTTTGAGCACTGGAAAGGTCCAGCCAAATCTACATGTATGAGCTGATAGGGTTCAGTGGTCGTGCTTTCACAGCTCTTATTGACAGGAGTCACAGTCATTTTTGTTTTATAGCATACCTCACACTCATCCACATGCTCACAATGTGTTAATTTCAAATCTTGACTATGTTTTGGGGTGTTTTTTACCTTTTCGAAATGTGCGTGTGCCAATTTTCTGTGCCATTCATGTAAACAATTATCATGTTTATTTTTATTAACTCCTATCCAGGCACACGTGGGTTTATCAAGATTGCACTCAATCATAAACATTTGGTTCTGTAATTTCCCTTGCATACATATTTCACCATCTTTTCTCACAAAACATCTATCCCCTTCAAATGTAATTTTACAACCTATTTGAGCCAATTTTCTTACTGATAGGATGTTATATTTTAAACCAGAAACCAATAATACATCTGTTAATATAGTTCCCAGATTACCCAACCTGAGCGTGCCTGTTGCAATAGCGTCCTGAGTCGATCCGTCAGCCAGATAAAGCTTCTCCTGCGCCGGCTTTGAAGTGTAAAATAAACTAGAGTCTGTGATTAGGCAATTAGACGCTCCGCTGTCAAAAAGCCACTTAGAGTTAATGAGTTTATTGTCCTCCTTAGTAACAAAGTTCACGCTTGTTCTCTGACTTCCAAAGTCCCTGTTATTTCTCTTCTTTAAACAATGTCTCTGTATATGTCCACGGGACCCACAAAAATAACATATTTTATTCTCTTGCCTGCTTCTTTGCTTTTGTTGTTGTTGTACAGCCACAGTCTCTTTTACCTCTGTTTTCTTATTCTCTTGTCTTCTATTCCACTCTTGTTGAAGTTTCTGTTCTACAAAGTCCAAATTCAGATGTCCGTTGGGTAAAGTTTCCAGACTAGAGACCGTGACATCCCATTTTTGATCAAATGAAGATAACAGTATATAGAGGACTTCCGGGAAGGGTGACTTAGCCTGTGCCTGCTTTTGAGACGGGCTCCTGCCTCAAAAGAAGCTTATTCAGATATATCAGTCAGTTTTTTCTTTTTTTTTGACTGATTAAACTTCTCCCGGGTAGGGAGAAACGAAGAGATTAACCTCAAAGCCTATTTTTGTTGGGACGACCAGATCTCATTAATTTATGGGACGAGGTCCAGCCGACGAAGGTGGGACGGATTTTCAACAGCAAGCTCTATCTGTTAAAGCGAACGTTCATCTTATCTTCTAAGAGAGAACGCACTAACAGGCAAGCACCCTTCTTTCTATATTTTTCTTTTACTTGACTTAAATTGTTGCTGTTTAAAAGAGATTTGCCAGATTGATCGGTTTTTGACATCTCACTGGGGAGCCGTAACTTCTCTCTGCTACGCACTAATTAATAGCTTATCTCTGTTTTTGTTGCAAAAAGCTGTCCTGGATTTGCATTCTAAAGATACACACAGAAGAGGGATTTCTATTCCAGATTTTTATTTTGAAA
The DNA here is from genome assembly GCF_030035675.1 of Rhineura floridana. Taxonomy (NCBI): domain Eukaryota; kingdom Metazoa; phylum Chordata; class Lepidosauria; order Squamata; family Rhineuridae; genus Rhineura; species Rhineura floridana. The sequence continues at coordinate 179,607,509 of NC_084484.1, forward strand.
AATATTATACTGTTTTGAGACTACTCTCTTTTTGGTCTATTTTATTTTGACGAATCTGTTTCTTGACGATTGCCATTAATTGTTTCGATCCTGGGAACTGCATTTTGTTTACTTAACTATTGGAGAGATAAGGCTGTCTGCTCTGTTTATACTGTGATGTCACCAAGTTTGGAGTATTAACCCAATTGTTGCTGAAATAAGAAGTGGTTTTCCTATATTTTTCTTTTAAAATGGCAATTAAGAAAGTGGCTGAGAATCTGGAAATAACTATGTTTCAGAAAATAATGGATGAGATTGAGATAACGAAAATTGAATTGAGTAAAATGAAGCAGGAGATTAAAGATATAAGGGTCCCTGTGAGAGAGGTGACCCTGGAAGGGGTCCCTGTGAGAGAGGAGACCCCGGAGATTGGAACAGGGGTCCCTGTGAGAGAGGAGACCCTGGAGACTGGAATAGGGGTCCCTGTGAGAGAGGAGATCCCGGAGATTGGAACAAACGTGGAACAGGAACAAGATTTGGAGTCTATGGACTTTAGAAATAAAATCTATTGTTTGGAACTCAATGTTATCTCTGAAGAAATTAATGAAGATTCTAGAGATAAAGTTATCAATGGCATGGATTATCTTCTGGACTGGAATGATGTGATGGAGCCCAATATAGAGAAAATCTATGGAATTAACTGCAGCCATGTGACAATGGAAAAACTTTTAAGAGATGACCCAGTGTATTTTGAAAAAAAGAACAGAGATATGATTTTACAGCAGTATTTCAGCAACCTATTCAGAATGGATGACAAGAAAATATTTGGGATAGAGGTAATTCCCATCAGACTCTTACTATATGACTATGGCTTTGACAGCAAGATTATTATGGAATACTGATAATGGAAGATTGGATATTGAAATTACTGGACTTAACAAGACTACTGAAGATGGAAGATGGAAAATGGAACTAATAGAGATAATAGAACAATGGCTACTGAAATTACTGAACCTAACAGATTCTGATGTGATGGATTAATTGAAATGTTTATTTTGACTATGGTTATGACAATAAGATTATCATAATTAGTAATGAGATGGATTAATCGATATGCTTATCTGGAAAAAAAAATTGATAGATATATTTCTTAAAGAATTGAAACCTCTCTTTGACTTTTTGTGGAAAGAATAAAGTAATGTTTATGAGATTTGATGATTAAGTAAGATAACTACTGGAGGAAAGTGATTTTATAATATGACTTAAGAGACAGGATTGCTATATATTATAGACTTATAACTGATTTGATCTTTGACAAATGGGAAGTCAATATTTTACTCTTTATTTTTTATTTTTGTTTTTTTTTTCTTTTTTTCTTTTTGTTTAACTATTTTTGATTTTGTTTTTTGTCTTTGAATGTTTTATGATTTTGTCTTGTATGTTTTATGAAAATCTGAATAAAAATTATTGAAAAAAAAAAAAAAAAAGATAACAGTATATAGACCATCTGAATGTCACTATGATGCACTCCTCTATCTTGCAGCTCAGCATTTAATCTACAAAATTCAGCCAGATGCTCTGTCATAGTCACTTCATCTGTAAAACGCATCTGATAAAGTTTCCGTGCTAAACGCAGCCTGCTCCCTGCAGTTTGCTGCACATGAGCGGCTCTTAGCTTCTCCCACATCTGATTAGCTGTCGGCTCATTACTCACCAGCAACAGTTGAGAATCAGACAGCCCCAGAGTAATAAAAGCCTTCGCTTTCTCGTCTTTCTTCAACCACGCTGCTGAAGGAGCTGCCGGAGGGGGGTTTTCTACGACATCATTCAAATCTTCTTTAATCAGAACTGCTCTCATTCTCCATTTCCAGCTGGAGTAGTTTACAGCATTCAGCCTCTCCATCGGCATCCTGGAAGACAGGTTTACAGCCATGTTGTCCACTCTTACTTGCCTCTTACTTGCACTTTGTTTCTCTCTGCAACAACGTCACGTCAACAGCTCTCGAACCCGCTACCTTGTATGATAAGCTGGGCCCATAACCCCTGTTGCGTGTGCGTGTATAGATCATACAAGGATGGAATCCAAGAGTCGCATAGAACAGGAATAAGCCAGGCCAGGCAAGTTCTTGTAAGAGTCTTTACTAGGCAAAGACATTAGACACAGTTCTCTTCACAGACGACTTTTCCCCCACACTGAGTTTTTGCAAGAATCCCACCTTATCATGCTTCCCAGCCAGCTGCTGACCTTGGCAGTCTGGCACTCTGTTCTTCCAGCTTAACCCTTCTGCTTCAGGTTTCACTCTCTCACTAAAAACCCTGTCTGTGAGTCTCACAGAATGCTTCACTGACCAACAGCTTTTCCCTCTGTTATGCAAGCAAAAGTAGCAGGGTTTCAAGTCTACAATCCCCACCCTCACCCCAGAGTGGAAGCTGGGGTGGTACTAGACAGAGAGGATTCTGTCATGTGCTATGTTTAAATCTGTTCTCAATCACAGGAGTGACTCAGAAAAGCATCCTAGTGGAAATATCAATGTGGCGGGCATTTTTAGTTATATTTGAATTTATAGGCTGCTTTTGCACCCAGAATGAAATCACTTAAAATAATTTATTTATTTACTGTTTGATTTATATCCCGTCCTTCCTCCCAGCAGGAGCCCAGAGTGGCATTTTAACCAAACAATTTAAAAAAATAGAAAAATCATGGCCTAAGCAAAGCCATGGCCACAAGTGCCTTCTTATGCTGCGTAGAAAAGTTTTTGATAGGAAGGTTTAACATTCTTTTCCTTCCATTTAGGGCCAGCTTCCTCAGCTCCTGTCTCGCCTCTTCCCTTTCAAAAGAGGCCTTTGCCATGCATACTGGGCTCCAAACTTCTGGGCACTATACAATGCCCTGGACAAAGCTCTCTCAGTCATTGGTACAGTACTTTAATCCTGCATGTATTAATTGCAAATACTCGTTGGAGGGTTCTTGATCCCTTTTAAGAAATCTTTGTCAGAGGAGGCCAGCTCTGTCCAATTAGCCCAGCAAACAGCAGTCCCCCTCATTGAATTTCATTCTTAACCTTTTGAAAATATAAGCATAAAAATATATAAGCTTAAGTGCATCAGATGCAATAGCAGCAGTGAAACTTCAGTGCAAGTTGTTCATCTTTGTACCCTCCCAAGGTTAAAAAAACTGCGTACTGGTTTCACTTTAGTGATGTATACTGTATGTGTCAAGAAGGATGGATGAACATGCTTATTTCTATTTTGTGTCAATTTCGTATGCACTTAATCATAGGTCTGTTCTGTCCTGATTTTTGCAGATTTTTAAAAAAATGCTGCAGAAATGCACATTTTGGATATGTTCATCTCCTAAAATACACATTTTTGTGTGCTTTCCTCCATAAAATGCATGTATTGTGTGTGTTATTAAACACTGAAACTGCATTGCAAAATTCAGAAAGGTATATAATTCAATTCATGGCTTCATTCTGATTTTCATATAAGTCCAGGGCCAGCAAACATTTGCTTTGAAATGCAAACCAAATACATTTCTCCTTCATCCCTAGCTTCAAGCCCCGTAGTACATCTTATAGGTTTTTAAAGGAATATGGGTTTTGTCTCCCAAGTTCCATGTGTTTAGTCTTTAAGGGTTCTTAAAACTAAGAGTCAACAACAAGGGAAGTAACAAGTTCAGATGCATTCTTGGAAGTTCCTACAGCAGTGTTGTTTTTCCAGGGACAGACTTGAACTTGAAGAGCTGTTTTGAGTTAAACTCTTGAATGCACGTGACAGATGCTATAGAGATTAACTTGATACTTAACAACTTGTCATCCTTTTCCTCAAAGAAAAACTCTTGGCTATGTCTTAATGGCATTTTTAATAAATTGTCTAAAAAACAACCTGGGGCTGTGTTTGCCTGCTTGGAGACAGGCTGGTGGGCACTTATTAGTGGTCCCACAATTATGTGCTTGCCTGCTCTTGAGTTTCCTCTCTTGAGCCTCATCCTTTCTAGCCTTTGAGTAGGACTTGGAGATTACTTTTTTGCTAAGGTCTCTGATGTGCAATATATGCTGGGATTATAAAATAGGACTGATATGCTAAGGTCTGCTGAACTTTTACTGTTGTTTGTGCAAGCTTCGAGGGTTAAGTTACCTAAGTACATATGTTAAATGGCTTTATATTGTATTTGGATTTGAGCTTTTACTTACATTGTGAGATGCTTTGTGTTCAAAAAATGGATTATAAGCCTTTAAAAGAAATTACAGTTTACCTGGATGTAAATAGTACTGAAACAAGTTGTGGGACTTGCTTCCAAGTATATTTAGTTTCTGTGCATTTCTTGACAATGTGCCTGTGCTTCTTACAAACTTCATTTTAATTTCCAGGTCTGAAATACCAATTCCTTGACCCTGCAAAGATGCCTAAGGCTGCTATGACTGGAGGGCTGGTCCAGGAATTTCAACACACTATCCTTCCTTCAGTGACGCCATTAGCAACGTTAACTTGTACTGCCGTCTCTATGCTGGTAAATCCAAATTGCTGTGTTCACTGAGCACATCTTTGTCGGCACAGCCCATGGGGAACTTCTGACCAGGAAAAGACTCAAACCCTGCTTATCTCTGTGTTAGGCTGATGTTAAAGAGTCAGGAGCAGGCTGCCCTTGTTTTCTTAAGTAGGTAGGGCAAAACTTTCACAGCCCAGAGACTCCATTAATCCCAGTCTGCAACATGAGACCCAGCTTACGTCTTGATTTTTTGTACACATTTTAAACTATACTCTGTATATTTGTCTCCCTTTCTGTCCTCCTCCTCCCTCTCCTTCAAAATATGGTTGTGGCACCATTGGTGCAGTCCACCACTTGAAGAGCATCGGGTACAAAATTAAACATTTCAGGAATATTCTCAAAACTGCAATTCCCAGGGTTCCTTGGTTGGGAGACATGCCAGTTAAATGGCAAGTAATGTAGAATCTCTTGAAAAGTCACAAACACTTTCTGGCAATGCCAATTCATGGAGGGCAAAGCTATCAGTGGCTGGTAACCACGATGGCCATGTTCTAATTCCACGGTTGAAAGCAGCATGCGTCTGAGTATCAGTGGCTGGAAACTGCAGGAGGAGAGAATACTGTTGCTCTTGGGTCCTGCTTGTGGGCTTCCCATTGGGGCATCTGGTTGGCCACCATGAGAACAGGATGCTGAATTAGATGAGCCACTGCCCTGATCCAGGAGTCTGCTCTTATGTTTAAAGCAGGCTAATAAAAATGCAAAGCTTAGCAACTGCTGGGCTTCTACTGAACGATAAACCTGTGTGTCCGGCACTGAAATCACTTCTGAAGCTTTGTTTCTGCCTGTTGTTTCTAGCCCTCTGTTTTCTGTCTTTGGTTTAAACCCCAAGGGCCGAGAGGCTTCCTGCGGTGCCTGGTTCTGTGCGCGCTGAGCTCCTTCATGTTCGGGTGGCATGTGCATGAGAAAGCAATCCTTCTTGCCATTCTTCCTTTGAGGTAAGAGAACAGGAAAGGGGTTCTAGTTGCATATTTTAAAAACTGACTTGCCAGCCATCCTATCTGGAACCCTTCCTGGGCTGTGGCAAGGTTGGTCATGTTTGGCCACAAATGACTTAATCTCACCATGGAATCCCAAGAGTCCAGTTTTCTTAAATTTTGGAGCAAGTTTCTAGTTCTCATGGCTACATGGAACTTCCCTCTGCATATTGGGTGTGATTCTGTGATATCTTGGGGACAAGTCAGGCATAGAATAGCTTCTTGCAGTAGCTTTGAAACTGACTTCCTTGTTCTGTCTACTACAGCAAGTAGCCCAGCTGCTCTTGCAAAGTGGGGTGGGGAGTCCATGGCCTGTAGATGTTGGGTCCCCAGCTCCCTTCAGCCCCAGCCAGCATGGCCAGTGGGATGGTGGGGTCTGTAGTTCAACCACCACTGGAGGGCCAAGTGTTTCCCACCCCTTCTGTACACAGTCAACCTGAACTGATGGCTACTTTTTGAAAGTCCTGTTTGTGTATGTGTTTTTTAGCTTGCTGGCTGTAGAGAGATCCAGAGATGCTGGTGTCTATCTGGTCCTGTCTACTACTGGCCATCTTTCCCTCTTTCCTCTACTGTTTACAGTGCCAGGTAGGTACTTTCTGTTTCTCACCACTTGCCTGAAATACTTCGTGGCTTGCACGGTCGTTGATACGGTGTATGTGAAGGGCTTGAACACTGATGAATGTATGTAAATTGGGGCTGCTTCCTTTAATTGGCTAAAACTATTAGTAGTAATATTGGTGTCATTGTCATCATCACCAACTGAAAAGGTGACCCAGATGAGTCAGGGAGCACCTTGGTTTTTTTATGTATAAGTACTTACAAAACAGTAGGCACTGTAGCTTAGTGGTAGAAGATCCGCTTTGCGTGCAGAAGGTCCCACATTCAATCTGTGATACCTCCAAGCAGGGCTCGGAGATAACTGTCTGAAACACTGAGGAGCTGCTGTCAGCCAGCGTAGACAATACTCAGCTGGATAGACCAGTGTTCTGACTCATTAAAAGGCCGCTTCCTATGTGCCTGCTGCAACAGACACAGGCGCTGTCAAAGTACACAGTTTTTTCCCCTTCAGAAGTAAATCTATTGTAGCCTGGAACTGGGGGCATGTAATGCACCTGAATGGGGACCAGCTATGGGCCACCTGAGGAAGCTTCTTCCACCTTGGTGCCTGCCCATAAAAGCAAGCCTAGAGTGAGAGACTAGGATGATGTCAGCAGTTTCCAGGAACCTTCTTCATTGTGAGGTTTTTGTGGTGAGCTGTGAGTTCGTTTGGGCCCTGGGTGAGAGCCAGGAGGCTGAGTGGGGGAGGTGTGTCGCAAGGAGAAGAAATGGCTATCGGTCTGTATTTATTGAAAAAATGGATCCTGACTTCTAGCTACCCTATGAATATGGTTTTCATGGTAAGCAGTAATCCGAGGGGCTTTACCATTGCCTCCCTCTGAGGCTAGTCCTCCCCAGCTGGCTAGGGCCTACTCAGCTTGCCACAGCTGCACAAGCCAGCCCCTTCCTTATTTATTTTTTTATTTATTTAGTTTAATTTATATACCGCCCTAAGCCTGAAGGCTCTCTGGGCGGTGTACAAAAAGATACCGCAAAAAGATATCCTTGTCCGCAACTGCCAGCTGGGAGGCAATTGGGCTCCTTGGGACTCTGCAGCTTGCCCACGGCTGCACAGGTGGCAGGGTACGTAACCCCTGAGCCACTCCCTGTGGGGTGATCTTTAGCTGGCCCTTGGCACCCAGGAGACACAAGCGGGGATTGGAACTCACAAACTCTGGACTCCCAGCCAGGCTCTCCTCCCCACTGTGCTATACCAGCTGTTCTATACTTATTAGTGACTTGAATACATTTGTACATGTAACACTATATTTTTGTAACACTTGTTTAAGTTGTCTGCTTTTTAGCTTTCTGTACCCCACTTATGTTTTTATATATTAAGTGATATAGAAATGGTCTAAAAAAATCATTTTGGCCATGTATAGTCTGCCAACTGTTCCTTGTGTTTCAGAGCTGCCCATTAAAATACTGCTCATGCTGCTCTTCACGGTGTATAGCTTCTCCTCGCTGAAGGCCGTCTTCAGGTAATGACTAGCAGCCCAATCCTTACCACATCTCCTCAAAAGTTAGTCCTGTTGAATTCCATGGGACATCCTCCCAAGTAAACAGGATTAGGACCGCAGCCTAAGTGTTTTTACAAGGGTGAGCCTTCATGTTGGGGCTTATTTGGCTTACAAGTGCCTCTCAGTATATTGCTTGTCACTAACCTTAGTTCATCTTTAGGTTATCCAGAGTTGGGGGTGGGAGCCACAGCCTGCTGCCATTTTAGTCTGGGGTTCCCAGGGCAAAAATATCTGGAGGGCTCCCTATCCCCGATTTAGACATTTGCTCCAGAATAAGACGTTTGCAGACCTTTGCAAAAGAGGAGTGATTTGTAGATAGCAGTAACTTCTTAAAGTGAGAGCTCAGGAAGCAATTAAATTCCCCCTTTTTTCTTTCTCCCTGTCCACAGGAAAGAAGGTCCTCTGCTTAACTGGTTGGAAACAATCTACCTCATCGGGCTGATACCTGTGGAAATCGTCTGTGAAATTGTGTTGCCTTTCACCAGCTGGATACTCAAATTTCCCTTCCTCCCTTTATTGCTCACCTCTGTATATTGTGCTCTAGGTGTCATGTATGCTTGGCTCAAACTGTACGTCTCTGCCTTCACGGGACCACCTGCTGCCAGGCGAAAGGAAGAATAATGATGTTTACAATGGGCTTAAGTCCACAAGGTTCCTTCCATAAAAATAACCACCAACTCATGCCAAATGGTGCTTACTCTAGCACACAGAGTGCCATGCACTGTTCATTTAGGAGTGCACTCAGAAGCAAGAATGTTGGCAAATACATCCTTAAAGAAGCAGGAGCAATTCCCAGTGTGAAAAGAGAAGAAAGTCAATGAGGAAAGGAGCCTGGTTTACAAAAGGACTCTTAATTGGAGGGTTTTTTAAAATAGAACTGGGCTCTTGGCTTTTTTTATTTTTACCTTCAGTTTCAGTAAACCAAATACTAGCTATCTTTAATGATTCCAATCTTGCTTGTAACCTGCAAGGATACTTGTGTGTATTACAGGACCACTGTTCTCCAGCCAAGAAATTGGCTGCCATCCTAAACCCACTTACCTAGGCATAAGCCCCATTGAGTTCAATAGGACTTACTTCTGAGCTGATGTCATTAGGATTGCATTGTCATTTACAATCAAGTGGGGTGAAAAATGTGAACTAAAATGTTTGCTTTTATAAAAAAAAATAATTGTGGTTGTGTCTTATGTATATGTGTTCCTAGAAGGTGATCAGACAAATACAGAGGACAGACCATTCTTTCATGGCTACTTCCTGCTCAACAGTCCATGAGCATAGACTGTCAATGAATATCAGTTGCTGGCAAACAACCATTCAGTCATTTTCTGTAGGAAGCGTTAGCACTCAATGGAAGAACATACACTTCTGTAAGCTCTGTGCTAGGAATGGGATCTGCATTTCGGTGCCAGTTTTTGCTCTGCCAAACTTCCTTCTGGTACTGCTTTATCAGGGATCAATGTTCGCTATTTGCTATAAATATTGATTTGGGTTTTTTCTGCAAAGATACTGATATTAATATCTGTATTTTTAAAAATCTTTTTCATACATTTTTTAAAAATACAGATATTTTAAATGAAATATAAATATTAATATCAATATTTTGAATAGACAATAAATATTAATATCAATATTTTTGATTTTTTTTTAAAAAAAATACTCTTCACCCATGGAAAACAGCTAGAAAAAAATCAATCTGCAAGGACAAAAAACCGAATAAATAGGAAACCTGGTGTCAAATTCATATTTTGCTAAATTCAAGCACATCTCTGCTGTACTCTGTGCATCTATTTTAAACACGTCTAGCTTTTTTAATGAATTAGCTGAAAGCAGCTAGTGTACAGACTGCAACAATGAAACAACAAATCCAACAAAAATAGAAACACGGAAAACCCAAATAGCAATTGGATACAACAGCAGGAGCAGATGGAAACTGCACAACTTTGCAGTAACTAGTCAGCCATTACCAAGAATGCCTCTGAAAGGTTTTTATATGGTGCTTATACATACAACATGGAAGTTCCCTGAACACATTCCCAAAGAAGGTAAGCTACTGCCAGACTTGGTGGCCAAGGGTAGCTGGAACAGGACCTCGGATGCTGAGCAGAGGGTGAGATAATATCAGTCAATCAAATTTTACTATGCGGTCATAGACCCAATATACAGTTGATTATACAGATAGTAAAAACCATGAGTTATAAAATAGAGCTGACAGAGCTCGTGGAAGTTAAGGCATTGTTAACTAGGGAAGATCTTATGAACGGTTTGGGTGGCGGAAATGAACTTAGCAGCAGGGTGAGATAATACTTGAGCCAGGGAGCTATTTTACTGGTAAGAATCTACCTTGAACTAATCCTGCCAATGAATAGGCAGCTGGAGGAAATAAAATTAGACTTAATGCTGTAGTTGTCCAGCCTCAGCCACTATCTTGTTGACAGCGTTTTGCACCAGATGAAGTTGATGGACGCTATTCAGGAGTAGCCTTGCATGATGGAATAACCAAGCTTGTAGCTTACTAAGGAATGCAAAACCTGGCCAGATCTGAGTTCTTCAGGAAAGGATATGGTTGGTGGGGGAAAGTGTTCTTGGCCACCATTGCTGCTGAGCCTCTGGAAGCAATATCAGCTTCCAAGGTGTGTAACTGATTTTTTTTGCATGCACATGCACAAACCTGTCAGAATACCCGATTCCTGGATCAGACTGCCCCTCTGTCAGCCTTAGCCAGTATAGCCAATGGTCAGAGATTATGATAGGAGTTCTAGTCCAACAATATCAAGTGGCCTACAGGTTTCCCATCGCTGTTGTACACTGTGAGGTCCAAAATTCAGTTGCTGATCTGTCTAGTTACATTCAAAATCCATTGATGTTGGACCATTAGTGTAATGCTAAATTCATAAGCATCTTTGTGTTGCGAACCACTTTGGCTGCATTTGTATAGAAAAGTGGCATACAAATTAAATTAATAACAGGTAAGGGGCTTATGGGGAGCAGGACTGGAAAATGGAAAGCCGTTCCTCCACTTCCCGAGGGAGTAGCCATGTTAGTATGTTGCAGCAAAAGAATCTTTACTGTTATGTGCCTTCAAGTTGATTTCGCCTTATGGCGACCCTATGAATCAGTGACCTCCAATAGCATCTGTCATGAACCACCCTGTTCAGATCTTGTAAGTTCAGGTCTGTGGCTTCCTTTATGGAATCAGTCCATCTCTTGTTTGGCCTTCCTCTTTTTCTACTCCCTTCTGTTTTTCCCAGCTTTATTGCCTTTTCTAGTGAGCCATGTCTTCTCATTATGTGTCCAAAGTATGATAACCTCAGTTTCATCATTTTAGCTTCTAGTGACAGTTCTGGTTTAATTTGTTCTAACACCCAATTATTTGTCTTTTTTGCAGTCCATGGTATGCATAAAGCTCTCCAACACCACATTTCAAATGAGATTATTTTTCTCTTACCACTTTTCTCACTGTCCAACTTTCACATCCATACATAGAGACTGGGAATACCATGGTCTGAATGATCCTGACTTTACTGTTCAGTGATGCATCTTGGCATTTGAGGACCTTTTCTAGTTCTCTCATAGCTGCCCTCCCAGTCCTAGCCTTCTAATTTCTTGACTGTTTTCTCCATTTTGGATAATGACTGTGCCTAAGTATTGATAATCTGACGTTCAATGTCCTCATCAACTTTAAAGTTATGTAAATCTTCTGTTGACTTTACTTTAGTCTTCTTGGCGTTCAGCTGTAGTCCTGCTTTTGTGCTTTCTTCTTTAACTTTCATCAGCATTTGTTGCAAATCACTACTGGTTTCTGCTAGTAGTACGGTATCGTCTAATATCTGAAATTATATTTGTTCCTCCAATTTTCACACCTCCATCTTGATCCAATCCCATCTTCTGTATGATATGTTCTGTTTATAGATTAAGCAAATAGGGTGATAAAATACACCCGTCTCACACCCTTTCCAATGGGGAACCAATCAGTTTCTCCATATTCTGTCCTTACAGTAGCCTCTTGTCCAGAGTATAGGTTGCACATCAGGACAATCAGATGCTGTGGCACGCCCATTTCCTTTAAAGCATTCTGTAGTTTTTCATGATCTACACGGTCAAAGGCCTTGCTGTAATCTAAAGCACAGGGTGATTTTCTTCTGAAATTCCTTGGTCCGTTCCATTATCCAACTATGTTTGCGATATTTGCCTCTTTCCTTTCTAAATCCAGCTTGGACATCTGGCATTTCTTGCTCCATATATGTTAAGAGCCTTTGTTGTAGAATCTTGAGCATTACTTGCATGAGATCTTAAGGCAATAGTTTGATAATTACTGCATTCCCTGTGATTCCCTTTGGAATTGGGATGTATATTGAAGGCTTCCAATCTGTGGGCCATTGTTTTATTTTCCATATTAGTTGACAAATTTTTATCAAAATTTGGACAGATTCAGTCTCAGTAACTTGTAGCAACTCTCTTGGTATGCCACCTGTTCCTGGAGACTTGTTTCTTCCAAGTATTTTAAGAGTAGCTTTCACCTCACATTCTAAAATTCCTGGTTCTTTATTGTACAGTTCTGCTGTGAATGAATCTGTCATCCTTGCATCTCTTTTATAGAGTTCTTCAGTGTATTGCTTCCATCTTCCTTTTATTCAACATCCCTACTCTTACATTTAAATTTCCCTTTCTCTAATCTTTTGGAATAGGGCTGCTTCTACCTTTTTTTGTTGTCCTCTTCTATTTCTGTACAATAACTATTGTAATAGTTCTTTGTCCCTACGTACTAGTTGTATTACTGCATGTAGGGTTCTGACCATGTTTCTGTCTCCTTTTGCTTTCCTTCTGTCTTTAACCATTTTAAGAGTTTTGTCAGTCATCCATTGACGTCTTTCTTTTTAACTAGAGGTATTATCTGTTTGTATTCTTCCCTGATCATGTCTCTGACTTCACCCGATAGTTCTTCTGGTTCTCTGTCAATTAAGTTTAAAGCCTCAAATCTGTTCCTTATTTGATCTTTATATTCTTCTGGGATGTTATTTAAATTGTATTTTGGCATTATGATTGCTTTGTTCTTCTTCTTTAGCTTTACTCTGATTTTCGATATTACCAGTTCATGATCTGTACCGCAGTCTGCTCCTGGTCTTGTTATCACAGAGTATGGAACTTCTCCATCTTCTGCTACCAATTATGTAATCAATTAGATTCCTATATTGACCATTTGGTGATGTCCACATGTACAGTCATCTTTTCGGTTGCTCCAAAAAAGTGTTCACAAGAAACAAATTATTGGCTTCACAGAATTCAGTAAGTCTCCTGCTTTATTTCTGTCTCCAAAGCCCCATTATTAACACCTGGAATAAGAAAGGAACCCATTGTCTCCTAATTACAATTGAGCAGTTTCACTGTTCCTCCAGGTAGACTGGGCAAAAGGAAAACCAGAATCTTATCTGTAGATGTCTGGATGATTTGCAATGCATCTGCAACAATTTCTGATTCCCAATTGTTTAAAAACATGCCTTTTCCCATTTGAATTAGGCTACTGAAATGAAGAAAGTTTAGGAGTAAACATTAGTGTGCAAGGGCCGTTTCAGTTTTGGTACTGAAAACAAATCCCAAGGCTCAGATTGTTTTCAGGGATACCTTTAACTATGTCTTTTGCACTAGTTAGTGATGGCCACCAACTTGGAATGGCTTTAGAAGAGGGTTAGACAAATTGATGTAGGGTGAGGTTATCGATGGCTACTAGCCACAATGGCTATGTGCTGACTCTACTTTCAGGGACTGTATGTCTCTGAATGACAGTTGCTGGGTATCACAAATGAGGAGGGCACTATTGCTCTCAGGTCCTGCTTGGTGGCTTCCCGTTGGCATTTGTTTAGCCCCTATGAGAACAGGATGCTGGACCACATGGGCCACTGGCTTGATCCGGAAAGGCTCTTCTTATGTTCTCATGCATCCATTTGGCCACTGCGAGAACACAATGATGGGCCATTGGCCTGATCCGGCAGCCAGGCTCTTTCTTTCTTCCCCATAGACGCACACACACACCCCATCATGAAAACTGTCACCTGTTGGGTTTCTGTCTACGGTAGGAGCATCACTGCCAGGGCATTCCCCCCCCCCAAAAAAGAAGAAGAGGTGGTGGCTGCCTTATGGCTGCTACGGCGCCCTCGCATTCCAAGCTTGCTCCTGGGCTCAGCCTCCTATCCAGTCCTCCTTGCAGAGAGAGAGGGTGTCTTCAGAGTGCAGACCTACACAAGCCTCGTGGAGCTCAGTGAGGCGACCTCCCAGATTTAGGCCTTGGAGTGCAGCCTTGCTGATGCTGACACTTCGTTATCCGAGCCGTGCATATGAAGTAGTTAGCAGGTAGGGGGAACCAAAAAGCCGCGGAACCTTCGTGTTGCAGGGGAGGCCGGGGAGGGGGACGGTGTTTGGGGACGGACCGCCACACCCTTACCCTTGCAGTTGGGCCCGTGAACAGCTTCAACCGCGGCGGGAAGTCGAAGAGCCGGGTCGGCTGCGTGGTTGTCTTTACCCGGTTGGCGTCATGGAATTGTACATCCGACTGCCTGACGAAGCGCGGTCGATCCCGCCTCCCTCGTTGGCCAACGTGGGCTCCCTCTGGGGGGCCTTCATGGGCTGGACTGGCGCCTTGCTAGACAACGGCCTCAACAAGAAGCCGATCCTGGCAGCGGGTTAGCCGAGAAGGGGGGGGGGAAGAGGTTAGGGTGCGTAATCGTACGTCCTCTCTGACTTGTAGGAGAGGGATGAGCGTTCGAGGGAATTGCAGCTTGCATGCTCACTCAGCATTAGTGCCCGGGGAAATAACTCTGTGCATGCTTAGATTTTGGATTAGCGCCAAGAGGAATCGCTTTCTGCATGCTCAAGAGTCGATATGGGCGCCCAGTGAAATGACTCTGTGCATGCTCAACTCTGGGATTAGAATTATAAGGGATTGCTCCCTGTATTCTCAAGAATCAGCATGAGTCCCCCAAGGAAATGACTCTGTGCATGCTCAAAGCTTGGATAGCACCCAAGGAAATTGCTCTCTGTGTGTTCAAGAGTCAGCATGAGTGCCCAGGGAAATGACTCTGTACATGCTGAAAATAGAGATAGGCACACAAGGAAATTGCACCCTGCATACATCAGCATGAGTGCCCAGGGAAATGAAAGCCCAGATTGTTAGGAAGTCATAACCCTGGCCAAAAGGGAATAAGCCATTCTTATTGTGGTACTTGCCATCTTTGAGCAAGATATAAAATTTGGTGCTGTGGGTGGGGCATAGTTACAGGTGCTTTGAATTATGCTTAGTTCAACGTTAAAAAACAACAACAGCAAAACACTGCATGGAGATCTCTATTCATCCTGTTAAACTATTTTTTTTCTCTCTCCCCCCCCCCATTTTTCCTTCTCCTATTCCAGGGGTCCATCGCCAAATCCTGTGGGCATCAGTTGGCTTTTATATAGGCTATTACCTTCGTAAACGAGCCAATTACAATTTTGCCAGGAAGGACAGAGAACTTTCGGAGTATATGAAGCAGCATCCTGAGGACTTTAAGGAAAAAGGTACATTTATGATAAGCTGAGAGGTATATTCCTCAACTGTTCCCATTGCCTATCAACTGAGCAGTGTGGGGGTGTGTGATTAGCTTTCAGTGTGCCAGGAGTGAAAGTTTAAACCTCCCCATCCCCATGTTCAAATCCCCACACAGCCATGAAGCTCACTGGGTGACCTTGGGCCAGTCACTGCCTCTCAGCCTCAGAGGAAGGCAATGGTAAACCCCCTGTGAATACTGCTTACCATGAAAACCCTATTCGTAGGGTCGCCCATAAGTCAGAATTGAATTGAAGGCAGGCCATTTGCATTTGCATATTGTATTGAAAGTATGTGGCTATTTAACAGATTAATCGATGATTTTAGTTAAATTTAAAGGTTTACAACCAAATATTCTTTATTGGCTGGCAGCCATATTAAGTCCTCCCCAGCCTGCCACCAGCCACAGTGTTGTAAAGCTTCTCTTTCTGGTCATCAAGAAGAGCAAACCTTGCTTGCCATCTGACAACTAAGCAAGTGGCTTTTAACAGCCGTGTTCTAAAGCACAAAAATAGAACAAGGGGGTGTAGGAAAGCAGTGCTTGTACAGACACTTGCTCCGTGCACACCCCTATGTTGAAAGATACTCATGGTTCTCAAATAGTACAAACGGTAGGGAGAGAAAGAGAGCCATGCTTCGAATACCAGTCACTGGAAACCGCAGGAGGGGAGAGTGCTCTTGCACCCAGGTCCTGCTTGCGGACTTCCCATGGGCATTTCATTGGCCACTGTGAGAACAGGATGCTGGACTAGATGGGCCACTGGCCTGATCCAGCAGGCTCTTCTTATGTTCTCATGCTGGGGGCATTCACAGCTGAACCCCACCTGGTGAGGAACATAAGAACCAAACATCAGAGTTCCAGCCCTCACAGTGGTGCGTATGAAGACAATTGTGCATTACCATATTTTCTTTATGTCATTGTGGCTATGGAAGATCCCAATTCTGTCTAACAGAGAGAATGTGTTCTGCAAGGTTGAAATAGGGGGACTGGGGTTGTGGAAAGAGAGAAATCTGTTGTGCATCATCCTGAAGAAACCAGGGCCAGTTCATACCACATCTATGTTGAGGGCTTTATTATTTCATTTATTTTAAATAATTGTACCTCATTCTCCACAAAAGAGTTGCTCAAAGCCGTTTACAAATATAAAAGCAAGCATCAAAAAAGTGATTCAATGACTAAAACACAAATTATCAAACTAAAAACAGCAGCAAAAAACAAAAAGACCTTGCGCTCACAGTATAAACATTAAGCAGGAAAAGAATCAAAAGCTCATTTTAAAAGGAATGTTTCCAATTGCCAGGGGAACACAAATGAAGAGAGAAGTAACTTCACATATGGGGTGGCACCACAGGGAAAGCCATCTTGCCACAGCTTTGCATCCCAAGGCAGTGGTTCATGTAAAAGGGGTGAAACACCTAATCTTTAAGGATGGACAGAATCGCATCGTTTTTGCTTGCTTCCTTCCTGGTCCTGCCTACCAATTATTCATATCTTCCTGTCTGCTTCTGCTGGGGACACGACAGAGCAGCACTATGGCAGCTGCAGGCATGGGGCACAGTTGGAGTACACTTAAACTCAGTGTAATTGATGTACTCAGGTACACATAAATCTTTGTCGGGAGTGTAACCTCTATCACTCCTGACCCTAGAGAAGGTAATGCACACATCCTCGGTTCTGTGGCATGTGAATGCACGATGTCATGCAGCCTTAGCGCTGCTGAATACTGCAGAGGTTTCTCCATTGCCTGTTTGGGCTTCGAAATGTTGGGCCAGGTTGGGAGGAATGCTTTTCCTATTTGAAAAGCGGCACTATGGGAGACGTGAGGGATATGTGTGAACAGTGAGAGGAGCAAGAACAAATACCCAGTTGACGGCTTGCCTTGAGGCTGTTAATATGTGCCCGGCATGTTATGCAAGGGTCCAATTATATCCCTGCCTTACAGGCTTGAAGGGGATTGGGTAGAAGCAATCCTGAAGCTCTTGTAAAGCAGTCACGTGATCACTTCAGACCATTGCCAGATCAGTGGCTCAACGGGACCTGGTTTAGAGACAATATGCCATTAAATACCAGTTGCTAGGGTGGAAGGAAGAGTAAGGGAGGAGGATTTCCTTTGTGTCCTGCTTGTGGGCTTCTGATTGGCCACTCTAGGAAGATCTGACCATGTGATTGGCTGCTCTGGGGAAGCAGGAGACTAGACTAAATGCACCTTTGGTCGGTCCAGCAAGGCTCTTCTTACATAGATCCTGGTTGCATAATTTGGGTTTCTAGTACAGGATTGCTAGTCCTGTTCTTGTTTGCATGGTTTTTTAGATTTCCATAAGCTTGGGGTCAGGATATTTCTGCCTTATCTACATTGAAATCTTTTTTATTTTGCATTGTAATATGAATTGTCCTTTTAAATTTCCTCTCTTTTGTAGATAAGAAAACCATGGCAGAAGTTCTGGAGACTTTCTATCCTGTTCGCTGAAGACTTTGCATGCAGCTGCAGTCTTGTTCAGTGCTGTGTGTCCCCCAGCTCCACTCCTGAGCATGGAATTTGTTCATAATGTGATTTAAACATATAGACTGTAATCTTATTAAAGCAATGACTAAGTGAAGAATGTTTATATTGTATGGGGGGGATTAGAATTAGATTTAATTAATATATGGAACATCTTAAATGTTTCAAGCAGGACTAGGTCTTATTTGTCAGCCCTTCACCTCAAGGTCCAAGGGCAAGTTATAATTATGCAATATTAAAATCCAATAAAACAATTTAAAATAAAGCAAAGTATGTACATCAGCCACTAGAGGTAGTTTCATAAAAGTTACCCAAATGTTAGAGGGCCCACAAGCCCCCTTCTAACACTATGGTGCTGTGAAATGTTGACCCAGCATTGCATACCACAGGTTTGGTGAAGCTGCCTGTTCAAACAGACCTCCCTTATTTGCAGATTTCGACTGCTCTTTGTTTTGGTGGCATAAGCCTTTTGAAGAGGAAGTACAGTGTGACCTGAAAGCTTGTTTGTTGAGCTAAAACCTTTTTGCTTTGTCAACTTACACCTGTCCTACTTGCTTCCTATGAGATTTTAAAGGTGTTTTTTTTTTAAGAAAAAAGTTTAATACATCTATTTCATCTTGCTAGGCTAGTAAACAAATTTGGGAAAATAGGAAGCTGCCCTATACTGCGTCAGACCACTGGCCCACCTAGCTCAGTATTTTGAACCCTGACTGGCACTGGCTCTCCAGGGTTTCAGACAGGGAGTCTTTCACAGCCTTACGTGAAGATGCCGGGGACTGAATCCAGAACCTCCCACTGAGCTATAGCCGTTCAGCTTTTGCGGGCTTATTTACAAGGCTGGCAGTGCCTGTGTAATTCTTGTCAGCTGCCTCTTTATGATCATGAACAGTACTCTTTTCTTTTTTTAACAGGCTAGAATACATCCAGAATAGAATGTAATCATTTTGGGGGTATTTGACCACACCAGGACAGTCTTTGAACAGTGAGGTTGACTTTCAGTGGACCAATGACAGAGACAAGAGAAGTTGTTTCTGTCTGGAGATGGGTCTCCTGAGCAGTTCATTGCAGGCTGGGTACACACAGGCTGTCTATTCAAACAGACCAGTTCTTAGTTGGGCCATGGGTCAGTGCCCCCTGCCCCAGAGACTGAGACAGAATGAGCATGTGTCTTCTGAATGATCATCACCCAACCAAATGCGGCTTATTAAACCTTGGGAGCGCACAAAGCTTGGAAAGTTCAAAGCTCCTTGTCATTTTTGTTACATCAGCCCAACATGCCTGCCCTTGTGGAAACTGGAATTTGGGGTTACCAAATGAAATTGGTTGGCGATAGATTCAGCTGCTGAAAGTACTATATATGATGTATATATTTATAAAAGGCACTTTCGTGTAAAATATCACAAGGCAGGATACAGCCTGTAAAAGCAACATCAATCACGTCAGCACAAGTATCTCGGGTTTGAAAGGCCTATCTGAATATAATAGTTTTTAGAAGACATCTAAATTAAGCAGGGATACAAATGAAGCTGAACCTCTTTTGGCAAGGAGGCCCACAACGCAGGTTCAGCCACATTAAAGGCCAGCTGAACCTCAGGCATGTGGGACCACCAACAGTGCCCCATCAGAAGACCTCGGTGATTGAAGCGGAGCATAGGGAATTTATGATGCATAATTAACTTGAGGACTTGACTGCTGCATGGTGGCTTTAACGGGGTTAGATAAATTCATGGGGGATAGCTCTATCAATGGCTATTGGGAAGGGAAACCTGTGGCCCTCCAGATGCTTTTGGACTCCATTAGTCCCAGCCAGCTTGGCCAATGATCAGGGATGAAGGGAGCTCATTGGCAATCACTCGTAGTCGAGTAAGATTGTCCATCAATATCTGAAGGGCCACCTCCATGTTCAGAGGCAGTATGGTTCTCAATGCCAGTTTCTGGGGCAAAACAGAGAAGGGCTTGTTGCCTTCACACTACGCTGGTGAGTTCAAAAGAGCTCTGTTGGGTACCAGTGATCCATCTAGGCCAGCATCCTGTTTCTACCTAGATGCCTCCAGAAGTCCACGAGCAGGACATAAGAACATCAGAAGACTGCCATCTGTAAACATGGTGTTATTCTATTCACATTGAGGCGAAGGATAAATTGTGCGGTTTCCTAATGACCACGCCCTCTAACATTTCCACTCCCTCTGGTTACCTGGCAACCAAGCACACTCAGTTTGTTCTACCAGTAAGTTTCATTTAAAAAACAACAACCAGGATTATTTGTATTTTCACTGATACATAACAGCTGAAATACAAATCTTTGTTTGAGCAGTGTTAGCTTTTTTGCCTACAAGTTAGGGGAGAAAGAAAAATAAGGCACTGTTTGCAGCAACATAAAAAAGGCTTGCAGAATGGGGGAGAGCTGCCGGAAGTTGTTTGTCAGCCTACAGGAAATGAAATGAACAAAGGGAGGAGGAGGGAGTGGGCATGGAGAGGGGAATGATTGAAACACCCACCTATAAGCTTTGGAGCACAACATCTGCAAGCACTAGAGATACAGAGTGATGATATTTTTTCCTTCCCTTTTCATATTAGCAGATTGTGTTAGTATGGATTTACAGGGGGGAAACTGTGATAGCTTGTTTGCCAGTAATGTCATGTGAACCATGCAAATTAAAGGGATGTAAGCAGCACCAAACACACACTAAGCCACCGTGTAGCTGAGCCTAGGGAGTCTCTCCCAGCCTTACCCAGAGATGCCAGGGATTGAACCTGTGGCCTTCTGCATGCAAACCAGATGCTCTGCCACTAAATTACAGCCCTTTCTGCATTACTTCGCACAGTTTACATAATGAAGGTACACATTGGCCAGGTGGGAAGGTCCCTCTGGGAGACGATAGGCTAAATGGTCCCAGTCAAGGCAGCGGGGTGGGGGGGAGAGGAGGCTCACCCTCTTGCCTCCCCACCATTTGCAGAATAGGCGCAGTGGCTGTTTAGTCTGCTCCCAACGCTGGTTGGCTTAGCACTGCAATGGCTTAGCGCAGGGATTTGGCAGATTTTCTCAACGCCACTGCAGATGCTTAGTTTGGAGGTTTGCAGTGTTTTGGAGAAATGCACACACACACACACACACACCAATCTCCAGGAATAGCTGATGAACTTGAGCACTTAGTCCTAGCCACAGTGAACACTTCAAGGGAGCCTACGTGTAGCAGACACTGAATGTGCCTCAGCGCTCAGAAAATAAAATTTATCTCCATAATCCATGAAAAATTTATATATTTATTTGGTTTGGCTCTGTCAAAATGATTGACGATTGCATATAGCATTAGATGCTAAGTTCTGTAAATTGAAATCACTGTACTAAATATGTTAAGTACTGACAGAATGAAGCCCGTATGTACGGGTGGTAGTATTGCATCAGTCTCTTGGATGATGTAACATTGCATAAATGTGGTGTTGGAGAAGAGCTTTGCGGATACCATGCACTGCGAAAAAGACAAATAATTGGGTGTTAGAACAAATTAAACCAGAACTGTCACTAGAAGCTAAAATGATGAAACTGAAGTTATCATACTTTGGACACATAATGAGAAGACCTGATTCACTAGAAAAGACAATAATGCTGGGAAAAACAGAAGGGAGTAAAAAAAGAGGAAGGCCAAGCAAGAGATGGATTGATTCCATAAAGGAAGCCACAGACCTGAACTTACAAGATCAGGGTGGTTCACAACAGATGCTCTTGGAGGTCGCTGATTCATAGGGTCGCCATAAGTCGTAGTCGACTTGGAGGCACATAACAGCAACAAATCCTCACACTGGATGCTGAGTCATTGTAAAAAAATGAAAAATAAATATATGAATTAGCTTATTTTTGAGCATGGACAGAATAGGAAACATATGTATGTAGAATAGGAGCAAAAAGAAGAGAAATAAGTAGAACATTTGGGTGAGTAAATTTTAATGGATTATGGATATAAATTTTATTTTAAATTCTTGTTTGAATTGGAATATAATCCTGAATGTTTATGTTAATGTAGGTATAATGTATCATGCTGCATTATGGAAGGATTGTAAAGTATCTTTCATAGATGATATCTACAGCAGCAACTTAGTTCACTTGGTAAGCCTTTTTTAAATTTTAAGTATATTTTTAATGTGAATTGGTATATTCTTTCATGTTAATAAAAAGTTTTTAAAATATTTTTTATATTTTTAACTATTGCCTTTTCTAAATCCATGCTCAAAGAGAAACTTTCCGAACATATGGCACTGAAGAAGACTTGTCTCAAGTCGAAATGCGTCTGGCAAATTATTTCAGATACGTGGTGTATTTTATCTTTGCATTTTATACTTCTGTATTAGAATACCTTTGTAATTTCTTACTGTGTTGTCATTGGGAGTGCATGTACATCGTGTCAGCACAGCAAACAGTTTACATCACAATTTGTGGGAGCAAATTGCATGTACATTAGAAATTGGTTATTATTGTGCATTCCTTTGACTATCAGCCATAGACCATATTTCCTACTATTTCTGCATATTTTTCAGAATATATCATGTTTTATTAGACCTTGACTTTGGGCTCATTTGGTTTTGGTTATTGGTCAAGGAATAAGTTCTCCACAGTAGATTTTTGTCTTTTGGTGGACCAGTGAGAGACAAGGGGGTTATTTTTGTTCAGAGATGGATCTCCTGAGAAGTTCATTGCAGGCTGAGTACACAAATGCTGTCTGGCAAAACTGAATGCTCAGTGCAGGATTCCAACTTAAAGCATATTTGACATGTTGTAGGAAGTTTTTAACCGTTTTTAGAATCCTTTTGTTCTTGTTGCTGTTAAATTGTTTTATTTTGTTTGCCATCCTGGGCTCTTTTGGGAGGAAGGACGGGATATAAATTCATCCCTAGCCCCAGGGACTCCTCCATCCAGACCCATCTCGCCAGGCTACCCCGTCACTGTTCCTACTTCACAACCTCCTTGGGCGGTTTTGCCTTGACAGGAAAGCATTGTGATCACGCATCTTGTTTCCCTGAATGGAGGATAAAGAAAGATTGGTGTGTGGGCGTCATATGTGGCCCTCTGAAGGTTACCCAGAAGGGAATGTGGCCCTCAGGCTGACAAAGGTTCCATTCCTCTGCTATATAGCACAGCCGAGGAAAACTTTGGAGTATCTTTTCCCCTCCCTACTCCCTGAAACTCCCCAGAGGCCTAAACAGCACTACAAGGCTCTTGTTCCATGCTGCTTGGAGCCCTTAACAGTAGCATAACATATGTCAGGGGGTGGGCATATGTTGTAACATTTTGTTGCAGTTGCCACTAATTTGGATTATGTTGCAAGCTGCTATGAGCATCCTTTCGGGCAGTAATGACAGGGTACACATTTTAAAAAGAAAAATATACAATCTGCATCAATAGTTGTCTTAATTAGGTTACAGATCTCTTGTAGACTAGACCTTGAAACCTGGGGGGGGGGGCAGAGTCAGGGAGTTGAAGGATAATGCCTCATCAGTCAGTGAAACTTTATAGATTGGGGATTAAACCTAATGAAGCCTGATAAGACTAAGGAGATGCCACATACCAGTTCAGGGCAGTTTTCTTCCTGAATTTTACCATTTTGATACGTATTTTTAAATAGTTGTGCACAGCCTTGGGACTTGACATAGAAGGTGGTATAGAAACATTTTTAATAAATAATATTAAATAATGTTCAGTGAAGATTCCCAGATATAATATAAAATTGGGGGTGGGGTGGGCTAGATAGCCTCCAGGATCCCTTCCAATGCAGTGATTCTGTGATTCTAAGATTGTGGAATATACATAGTACTAGCAAGTAACAGTAGTTTTACTACATCCACAGCAACACTTTTTAAAATAAAAATAAGCAAAGTTATTAGTACTCTGGGGTCATCACCCACAGTTAAAAACATAATTAGAGATACAAAAAACTTGTTTTATTCTTTAAATTATGAGACGTTTTCAAACCATACTGTAGTAACACCTGCAGCATAATTATGTCCTGGAGTTCAGATATGGGTATAGACATCACAAACAACAACAAACAAAAACCAGGGCTTGAAAAATTCAGGCACTGTTGTTGTTAAACCCCACTGTCCATCTCCTGGCAGCCATTCAAGACATCTTAGGGTCAGCCACTTAACCGTTTCTTCAGAGGGAGCTCTCGGAGCAGGCACCTGAGGAAAGGAGTCCGATGTGTCCTGTGAATGAATGGTAATGGAAAGCATTAATTTCCAAATGGTCATTTCCCCATGAAGCACCAATGAATTATCTAAAGTCCAGGTTAGCTTCTCCCTGAGTAGCTTCTAAACAAGTTGATCTGCACAATGGTGTGCGTGTGTGTGTGTGTCTTTCACTCTCACTTTTTATGTTCTTCCACAACATGCATCAGCTCTGATACCATAGCAAGCCTCTGGTTGGGGAAGGCTGGAGAGGTCATATTGTTTAGAGGGACATATAGTTTTAATTTACCTGGCATAAATGAGTCTAGAGACTATAGAATTGTAGCAAGGACAACCGTTTAGTACAGGGAATCTGTGACCCTCCAGATGTCATTGAGCTACAACTTCCATCATCCCTGACCATTGGTTATGACAGCTGGCGCTGATGGGAGCTGGAGTCCAACAACAGTTGGAGGGCCACAGATTCCTTTGGGGGAGGGTCGTGGCTCAGTGGCAGAGCATCTGCTTTGCATGCAGAAGGTCCATGGTTCAATCCCTGGCATCTCCAGTTAGAGATGGAAAAGACTCTTGTCTGAAATGCAGGAGAGCCGCTGCCAGTCAGTGTAGACAATACTGAACTAGATGGACCAACGGTCTGACTTGGTATAAGGCAGCTTCCTATATACCTATTCAAATAAGACCAATGCTACATACACACTATACATTTAAAGCATATTATTTTCCCCAAAGAATCCTGGGAACAGTAGTTTTTACCTGTCAGAGCTACAATTTGCAGCACCTTCAATAAACTACAATTCCCAGGGTTCCTTGTAGGACATAATGTGCTTTAAATGCATGGTGTTTATGCAGCCCAAGTAATTAAGTCTGTTCTGAGTCATTGCTCACCTTTACTTTTCACCAGCGGAGAGTAATTTCGCTCTGGTTAATCTGCCACATAATTTCATTGTATCTGGAGGTGACAGTGCTGGCTCTCCTAGCCACCTGATTTAGGACACAGTGTAAGGCAGATACGTGGTAATAAAAAAGTCCTTCAAGATCTGTTGTGACGTTGGCCTCCTGTTCTTTCAGCCGGGTGGCAAAGTTGGGATGCCGTTTATCAAGAGGCACTACACCCCCTTCCACCATCTGCTTGATGGATTTCAGCTGCGTGTAATATTCATACAGGTCTTTGTCACCATTGGCATTAGCTTCAAACCTGCCATCCTGCTCTTCCAAAGAGACTCCTCTGAGGAGACTCGGAAACATCACCGTTTGTTCCATCTTCTGGACAGCAGGGAAGTAATCTTCCATACCTGGGAGGAGAGCCCTGGGAGGTTTCTTGAGGTGCCGAATGTGATGCAAGACAAGCTCTACGTCGTGTGAGTGGTTATACCTTCCAATCTCATCAGTGGCAGTTTATGTAGCAAGGCTAGATGGGACTCATTCATGGACAGCGTGATCGTGATGGGTTCTGTGCCAGGACACTTCTCTAGTTCTGCTTTTAGGTAATCGCAACCTTTAGCCTTGAGCATCTGAGGCAACAGTTGCTTTTCTTAGCGGTCAGCAACGTGACTTTATTTGCAGATTGAAATCTTCCCAAAATAGAATTGAATCGTGCCTTGCACTTTGACCCTTTGCTGGAACCTCGCAAAACCATGCAATCTTGCAAGCGCTCAGTAATAGACAGAGATGTACTGGGCATTACAACGGATGCTGGTGAAATCTTCTGGTCGTTTGGAGCAAGACCCATCCCCAGAGATGGAGAAATCTGTCTCGACAAGAGAAATGCCACATGGAACAATCTTTGCCCATGTTTTTTTAACCCCTTTCGTTTTGGCCATAATAGCATGAAATGTTATATAGGCAAACACTTCTGAAATCCTCAGCCCAGAGCATGAAGTGTTCCTCTGTGCTGTGTCTGCAATCCTTAATCTCCAATAGAGCATAGTGCACTCTGAGGGTGAAATACAGCTGATGCAAGGTGAAGAAAGAAGGTGGATATCTGCTGAATTTTTGTTCTGAAAGTACAGAGTCCAGGCTGTTCCTGAGTTCACAATGGAAGAACTATCAGGTTCCAGCCCTACCATTAGATAGAGTAAGACAACTTGCCCTTTTTGTCCTTCACCTCAAGTTGCAATATTGTCTTGGGCTGACCCTGAGCCAGTCATGAATAGGGCTGGTCTACTATTAGGCAGAGTGAGACAGCTTGCCTTTCTCATCCTTCACTTCAGGCAGCCATATTGTCTCAGGCAGCCCTGAGCCAGCCATGAACAGGGCTGGTCTACTATTAGAGAGAGTGAGACAGATTGTCCTTCTCCTAAGCCAGCCGTATAGTCTCGGGATGACCCTGAACCAGCAATGAAGTGTTGGAAGGCAGTCTGTTGTGAGGGCCACACAGCCTGCCCTGAACCACCTAAGCATAGGAGGTGTTTACACCTTACTCTGTACGCAGGTACACAGATTGTACACTGTAACATGTGAACAGGGACCTAGTCTTTTGCCACTGGATATGGTAGACGATGCTGTCCCAGCTGTCATCAATAAGAATGGTACCAGCAGTGAGATTCAGTTGCCAGTCCAGTCAGGTTCTATATAAATGAAATGGGGGGGGGGTTTACCTTACCACCTTGTCCTTCACCTCAGGCAGCCATATTGTCTCAGGACAGCCCTGAACCAGACATGAATTGACAATTCTGGCCCTACCAATACGCACAGCAAGGCAGCTGCCTCAGGCAGCAAAAGCTGGGGAGGCAGAAAACTGCAATGAGGTGTTAAGAGGACAGAGCTAACCTGCTGCTTTCCAGGACTATGGAGGATGATGTCATATAATCATAGAATAGTAGAGTTGGAAGGGGCCTATAAGGCCATCAAGTCCAACCCCGTTTTCAATGCAGGAATCCAAATCAAAGTATTCCCGACAGACAGCTGTCTAGCTGCCTCTTGAATGCCTCCAGTGTAGGAGAACCCACTACCTCTCTAGGTAATTGGTTCCATTGTTGTATGTCCTTTCACAGGTGTTGAATTAAGGTCCATCCATCTGCCAATCCAGTCAGCTTCTGTATGTGGGATGGGGGTGGGTGAGGAAGGGTGCCATCTTGTCATTCGCCCCAGGTGGCACAAATGTCTTGGGCCAGGCCTGCTCATGAAATAGCTTAGCTGGATTGCTTAGCCTTTAAGGTGCCAGAGGCAGTGACAGGGTGGAATCCGAAATCAGGGAAATCACACACGTCAGCTCTCTGGACACACACACACCAGTGCACATGCAAACCATTTAGGACCGGAACCAATCCAAAATGGAGCCATGGGTGTTTTCCGAGAACCCGCCTGGCCTCCCCCACCTATTTCCCAAACTTACTGAGATGAAGAGGGGTGGGAGGAGTACTCCTGGGAACCTGCCATGGCATTGCAGAGCCTTTGAACATTTTGTATTCAAGGAGGCTGAGAACTCACATGTGGAATGCAGGAACTTGCCTTATACCAAGGCAGAGCATTGATCCGTTTAGCTTGATATTGTCTACCGTGACTGGCAGTGGCTCTCCAGGGTTTCAGACAGGGAGTCTTTCCCAGACCTACCAGGGGTGTAGTCATCTGGGGACTCAGGAGATCTTAGACCCCTTACTTTTTGGGGGGGAGCAGGGTCCCTATGTCTCCAGCATCTTATGAGACAATCCACATGAAAGAAAAGTGTGTCAGCCACTGAGAAGAGTCTTCTAACATGCTTCCTTGACCTCTCCTGCTGATTGGAGCCAATCGGAGTGAAAGGAGGTGAGTCAGTCACTGAGCTGACTCTTCTCAGTAGCAAACACTCTTCCCTTTCATGCTTATTGGCTTTTAGGGATGTCTGTTTTTGTGGGAGAGGGCATTAACAAGGATCTCATTCTCAACCCAGCAGCAAAAAAGAGGGAGAGGCATGGCTTTGACTATCATGAAGGGACCCTGCACTTCTGAATTTGCCACTACTGTCCCTAAGCCCTACCTGGAGATGACAAGGACTGAACCTGGGACCTGCTGCTCTACCACTGAGCTATAGCCGTTCAGCTTTTGGGGCTTATTTACAAGGCTGGAGTATGCATGTGTAATTCTTGTCAGCTGCCTCTATGATGACTTTCTTTTTAAAAAATCAGGCTAAAATAGAGTGTAACTATTTTGGGGGTATTTGACCACACCAGGACAGTCTTTGAACAGTGAGGTTGACTTTCAGTGGACCAATGACAGAGACAAGAGAAGTTGTTTCTGTCTGGAGATGGGTCTCCTGAGCAGTTCATTGCAGGCTGGGTACACACAGGCTGTCTAGCCAAACAGACCAGTTCTTAGTTGGGCCATGGGTCGTGCCCCCTGCCCCAGAGACTGAGACAGAATGAGCATGTGTCTTCTGAATGATCATCACCCAACCAAATGCGGCTTATTAAACCTTGGGAGCGCACAAAGCTTGGGAAGTTCAAGGCTCCTTGTCATTTTTGTTACATCAAGCTAGCATAGGAAGTTGTCTTATACCAAATCAGAGCACTGATCCATATAGCTTGGTATTGTCTACCCAGTCTGGCAGCAGCTCTCCAGGGTTTCATACAGGGAGTCTCTCTCAGCCCTACCTGAAGATGCCACTGATGCTCTACCACAGAGCTATAGCACTTCCTTGCTCGTGGCACTATCCATTTCCCAGCCTTGCTTGTTCCCAGTGTTCCTCTACCACAGTCCCCTGAATGCTTGGGGGAAGGTCCACAGTTTGCAGCTGGTGTCCTTACCACTGAGGCTGTTCCCTGGAGTCCTCTTGCTTGCCCCTCACCTTAGTAAATTTGCAGATGCTGGGCACAGAAAGCTCTCGCTGGACGCAGGCTGCAAGGAGTCTTCAGGGACCCACCATAGTCTCTGTGACATTATTGGGAATGTGGCAGAGCTTAGGGGCAGTAGTGTACTGGCAACTTCAGAAGTGCAGGGTCCCTTCATGTTAGTCACAGCTATGCCCCCTCTCCCTTTTTTTGCTGCTGAGTTGAGAATGAGATCCTTGTTAATGCCTTCTCCCATAACAACAGGCATCCCTAGGAGCCAATAAGCATAAAAGGGGAGAGTGTTGGCTACTGAGAAGAGTCTTCTCAGCGGCTGACTCTCTCTGATTAGTTCCAATCAGCAGGAAAGGACAAGGAAGCATGTTAGAAGACCCTTCTCAGAGGCTAACACACTCCCCTTTAAGAACATAAGAACATAAGAAGAGCCTGCTGGATCAGGCCAGTGGCCCATCTAGTCCAGCATCCTGTTCTCACAGTGGCCAACCAGGTGCCTGGGGGAAGCCCACAAGCAGGACCCGAGTGCAAGAACACTCTCCCCTCCTGAGGCTTCCGGCAACTGGTTTTCAGAAGCATGCTGCCTCTGACTAGGGTGGCAGAGCACAGCCATCATGGCTAGTAGCCATTGATATCCCTGTCCTCCATGAATTTGTCTAATCTTCTTTTAAAGCCGTCCAAGCTGGTGGCCATTACTGCATCTTGTGGGAGCAAATTCCATAGTTTAACTATGCGCTGAGTAAAGAAGTACTTCCTTTTGTCTGTCCTGAATCTTCCAACATTCAGCTTCTTTGAATATCCACGAGTTCTAGTATTATGAGAGAGGGAGCAGAACTTTTCTCTATCCACTTTCTCAATGCCATGCATAATTTTATACACTTCTATCATGTCTCCTCTGACCCGCCTTTTCTCTAAACTAAAAAGCCCCAAATGCTGCAACCTTTCCTCGTAAGGGAGTCGCTCCATCCCCTTGATCATTCTGGTTGCCCTCTTCTGAACCTTTTCCAACTCTATAATATCCTTTTTGAGATGAGGCGACCAGAACTGTACACAGTATTCCATATGCGGCCGCACCATAGATTTATACAACGGCATTATGATATCGGCTGTTTTATTTTCAATACCTTTCCTAATTATCGCTAGCATGGAATTTGCCTTTTTCACAGCTGCCGCACACTGGGTCGACATTTTCATCGTGCTGTCCACTACAACCCCGAGGTCTCTCTCCTGGTCGGTCACCGCCAGTTCAGACCCCATGAGCGTATATGTGAAATTAAGATTTTTTGCTCCAATATGCATAATTTTACACTTGTTTATATTGAATTGCATTTGCCATTTTTCTGCCCATTCACTCAGTTTGGAGAGGTCTTTTTGGAGCTCTTCGCAATCCCTTTTTGTTTTAACAACCCTGAACAATTTAGTGTCATCAGCAAACTTGGCCACTTCACTGCTCACTCCTCATTCTAGGTCATTAATGATTGCCTCACGGGATGCTGGAGACATAGGGACCCTGCTCCCAAAAAAGTAAAGGGTGTACGTCCCCCCCAAGACCCTGGATGACTATGCCACTGCTTAGGGGCCTCACCAATTCAGAACAGATTTGATTAAAAGGGCTGTAACTCTGTGGTAGAGCATCTGTTTTGCATACCGAATGTCCCAGGTTTAATCCCTGGCATGTCTAGATAGGACTCAGAGAAAGCCCCGCCTGAAATCGTGGCGAGCTGCTGCCACTGCCAATCAGCGCAATGGTCTGACTCGGCTGGGTACACACCATACATTTAAAGCCCATTCCCACCACCACCACCAAGAATCCTTGGAACTATAGTTTACCCCCTCCCAAAGAGCTACAATCCGCAGCACCCTTAACAAAATCCAGTTCCCAGGATTGTTTGGGGGGCAGTAATCCATTTTCAAGTGTATTGTTTGTATGCAGGTAGTTTCCTTTGTTCCCAATTTCAAATTGCTTGTGGATGTCTTTCGAATTAATCCACTTTGATGTTGTTTTCTGCTGCATCCGATAAGCACTGCTTCCCTTCTGGAATGTGCCGGCTCTGTCACTTGCTACAAGAGACATTTCTGGCAAATCGACAGTGCTGGCCCAAGGCATGTTGCTGCCTGAAGCAGAGCAGCAAATGGCGCTCTGTGCTGCCCTGCCCTCCCTTCCAAGTTAAGGCGCATCGCTGGAGGCTGGTGAGTTAGGGGAAATGGGGCATTGCCCCGCCAACCTCAGTCTGCACTCAGCGAGCCCCCACCTGCCTGTCTTCTTATGAACATGCAGCCCAGGGGGTGGCCTTTGGAGAACTCAGAAGGGAAGATGGTGGGGACAAAGCTAGAATTAGTTGGTTCAGCCTGTCATTGGCTCTGGATCCACCTGCTGTTTGGGCTCCCAGCCTTCCACCCCACCAGTCCCAATGGGCACCAGCCATCACTGGTGCATATATTGTTTAAATGAAATAGGAACAGTTTGTAGTCCTATTTCTTAGCAAAGCATATATGCAGCAGCAGAACTGAGAATAACCAGTCCCATCTTCCTCTCATACACACTAGTTAAATAAACAACAAAGACAGTCTTCTTAGGTAAAAAGTATAAAGAATGTTTACTCACACCCTTTCATATGTTCAGGAAACGTAGGCTCTATCTTAGATAGAAAATGTAGACATCTGAGTCCATGGTAAGGATCATCTTTGAAGGAGAAGCATGTGAATGCTTCTCACTCCTAAAGCTTAATGGAGAATTATGCTAAAGAGATCAATATCCCTTAACAAAGAAAGAGGAAGAGAAGTAAATAACCCCACCCTTTAAGGAAGTGACATCATGGTAAACAAGCATAGAGATGTCCCCCAATTCTAGCTAGAAGGGACATCTCCCTATCAAAGGGGATACATGCAAGATTGTTTATCTCAACGTATATGACCGGAGTGCTGCTGTCTGCAGGAGAAGGGCCCACAGGTGCCTCCCACTCCTTTGCAGTAAAAATGCAACAATGATACATCCACAGAGCAATCCAAACTCCTGTTGTGCTGAGACAGAACTTGGAAGTTGGCCTCAGTCGCCCTCCCACCAGTCTCTGTCTGTGCAATGTCTGTCACTCCACTGGTGTGGAGCTTCCTCTTCCACCCACTAAACGTGCGGGCAGAAGGGTGGGTGAGAGCAACCAGCAGAAAGCCCTGAAATAGGGCTTCCAGGGGGCAGGGAGGCTGAGGTTCAGGCTGGTGCAGCAATCTGCCTCCCCCGCCTTCTGCCCTAGCTGCCATATGTGGCAGGGCTGTGGATGCAACAGTGGCCCCACTGCACTGTAAGCCCCACCAGGCTGGAAGGGAGTCAGGGCTGTTCCCAAAATAACTAACAATTTGCACCCAAAATGCACTACCTAAAAATAGATAAATATAAAAAACACGATTAGGGATGAATTGGGATGAATTCCCAGATCAGTCTGTGAATTTGTTTTAAAAGGTCCTCATGAATATTTGTCAGTGTCTGAGTGCAAATTTCTCCTAATAGTTGCATTTTTGTATGTAATTTTGCCTAATGTAGACATTTTTGCAAAGCATGTTTTCCCCAACATTTATATTTTCCCTAATTAATGTATTTTTTGCAATGTAATGCATATTTATGTATATTATTTTCATTAGTATATGAACACAATTTCTAATTTTTCTAACCTTAAATTCGGTTCTCCACATTTCTGCAGCAATTGGGTTTTTTTAAAGAAATCCTCATGAAAATTCTTCAGCACTTTAGTGTCAATTTCTCCTAAAAAACACATTTTTATATGCAGCTTTGACTAATATACACAATTTTGCAATTAATTTCTTCAATTTCAGGGTATTTCTGTATGTTATCTTCACTAACATATTCATTTTTATGCACACTTTCCTCTAATATATGCACTTTTGTAAACATTGTTTGGTTGGAGAGCTGCATTGCAAAATTTGGAGAAGTGCGGATTTCGAAGGATGGCCATTTTCAGTCCACACATTGTTTGGAAAATCTGAATTGGGTAGATTCGTCTTTGAATGCAAACTGAATCAAATTTCTTCCCTATCCCTACTCAGACCAGGGTTGGGAAACTGTCACTTTCAGTTCTCTCAGTTCCTCAATTTTCAAAATTCAGTTCTCCACATATCTGCAGCAATTTGTGATTTTAAAAAACTCCTCATGAAGACTCTCTAGCATTTTAGTACAAATGTCGTCTAATGCATATTTCTGTAGGCAGTTTTGACTAAATGTACACATTTTTGCAAGCAATTTCTCATCATATGATGCATTTTTGTATATTATTTTCACTCATACATTCATTTGTATGCACACTTTCCCCTAATATATGCATTTTTGTAAACATTGGTTGGCAAACTACATTGCAAACTTTGAATAAGTGCAAATTTTGAAGGATGGCTGTGTTTCAGTTCTCTTATTGTTTCAGAAAGTGTGGATCTTTCTTTCTTTCTTTCTTTCTTTCTTTCTTTCTTTCTTTCTTGGCAAGTGCTTTCCCTGGCATCTTCAGCAAGGGAGATTACATTGCAGGTGACAAGATAAGACCTCTGCCCGACACCCCGAAGAGGCTATTGCCAGTCAGAATAGATATGACTGGGCTAGACAGACACATTTCTTGACCTGGGGTAAACCAGTTTCCAACTCTTGTTCATTCCCTGACCCTTTCTAGATGGTCAAAGGGGACTTCAGACTTAAGTTGTGGCCAAACATCTTTTTCTGGCCTTGTGGTTTGACAAGCAGTCTGCAAAATCTCTGCGTCTCATGAACCTCCCCCCCCCCCATAGCAAAAAAGTGGCATGAGCCAGTTTATCACAAATGGAACCCAAATTATGCAATGTTCTTCCTGGCACCCTTCCCCTGGCTTCCCACAGGCCAGGAATGTGCCTTGCCAAAAGTTATTGGGAGATTTCCATTCAGTGCCAGCCCCAGTGACTCAATATGGCACTCTGTCTCACTCTCTCTGATTATTGGTCAATCAAAAGACATCCTGAACTCTCCAACCTCCTAGCTGATGGCAAGGAGCTAATTTAGGCAAAAGGGTCTGGGAGGGAATCCAGACTGTAAATAAAAATCACATTGCAAACTGCTAACAAGTCATTACCTAAAATCATGCAATTCACGGGATTGGGTTGCTGGGAAAGGAGTGTCTGTAGTTGGCACAGAACCACTCCAGTCACGCCTTCTGTCACACGATTGCTATATAAATTGCTACCAGCAAGGCTGAAACCTATGACTGCTCATTTGCAGGCTCTCCTAGGTAGCCTTTTGTGTCCAGCCCCATTTGGGACCTTGGAAAAAGAAACAAACGTCAGGCCCAGAGACTCTCAACCCATCACCATGGAAGGATATGTCTCTGCCGTCCGCAAGATGGAGCAAACGGTGATGTTTCCTAGCCTTCTCCTGGGAGTCTCCCTAGAAGACCAGGAGGATGGCACATTTGAGGCCAACTCTAGCAACAGAGACTCTAGTGAGAGAGACTTGTATGACTATTACACCCTCCTAAAAGTCATCAAGTGGAAGGCGGAGGGCGGCTTGGCTCCTCTCGTTGGCCAGACTCCCAGCATCAAAGAAGAGGAAAGCAAGGAGAAGGCTGATCTTGAAGGACTCTTTCATTACCACGTAACCGGTTTGTACCACGTCCTCACCCAGCTAACAAGGAGAGCCAACACTGTGACTTCAAAATACAATGAAATTATGGGGCAGATCAACCAGAATGAAATTTCTCTCCGCTGGTGAAGCACATGCCAAGGATAGCAAAGGTGAGTTAATGACCAAACTCAGCCTTCCTGGAGTCCTCTAGATGTTTTTGGACTACAATGCCCACCAGCCCCAGCTTGGGCTAGTCCAAAACATCTGGAGGGCACCAGGTTGGGGAAGGCTGTACTAGCTGGATCTTCCCACATCAAACATTCTCCTTTTCCTCCATGGATTGTATCCAAATCCTACTCAGAGGAGATCTATTTAAATTAATGACTCTAAGTTATCCATATCTATTAGCCTCAATGGGTATACTCTACATAGGACTCTCATTGGCTACCTCCCCATGTATCCATGCTTGACACATCTAATTTTTCTTTATTGGAACCATTTGTCAATAGGAGCAGATGTGATAAAAATGATTTTGTACTGTACTGCCTGTTAATAGAGTCAAGGGACTTAAAGAAAGAAACTTACAAACATTTCATTCTTTCCTAATTAAGTTGTACAGGAGGGATGTTGTGGGTATGCTGGCTGGGGGCAGGTGGGAGTTGTAGTTCAAAATGGTGCTACTGGCTGGGGGCTGATGGGAGCTGTAGTCTAAAACACCTGGAGAGTGCAAGGTTGGAAAAGGCTGGGCTATAGCCTGTTATTAGAGTTGACAGGTTCAGGGCCTGAGAATGATTCTGAATCTTTAAGAGAAGAGAAAATTCAGCCAAGGGCAGGTGTTCTTGCAACACTATAATGGGAAAAACCACAAGGTGGAATTCTCCCTTCCCCCTGCACAACTTTTAAAACTACAGAAGACCTCTTGGAGGCTGGGCCTGGAAACCAAGAGGCTACCCTTTCCTTTAAGCCATTAAAGTTCTGAGGCTGAACCATAGTAATTCTCAGTCTAAATTAAGCCTCAATCACCCTCATTAACACTTTTTTCATTTTCAGTTTTACAGGACAACCTGCATTTCCATACCTGGACATGCGTACAACTTGGGTCCTCTACCTGAGACTGTGATGGAGCCTTTTAACTGGCACACTAGAGACTTTGAATGCAGCGTCTGTCCCATGGAGTTGCGTAGCATGAACTATACTTGAATAACTCAAGCACTGATATTTGTGGACAAAGTTGCTATCTATAAATGTATGCCCTGGGCGCTGTTGCTCTTCTGATGTTTGCATATGTGCTCCTGCTGGGAGGAAGGGCAGGATATAAATTTTAATAATAACAATAGTAATAAATATTGCTTATAGTTTAAACAAATAAAGCACTTTCTGTCATTTGAAGTTGCCCAGAACACAGTTTCATTATTTATTTATTACGTTTATACCCCACCATTCTTAATGTTAATAACTACTACTCTGACCAGTTATGGCTGTCTTCCAAGTATTTGCTTCCTGAAATCATTTTAACTGGAGACAAGCCAGAGCTCCCACGTGGCACCCTTGGGAAAATGAAGAGCATCAGTGCTTTGTCAGGGCCCACAATTCAGCTTTGTGTGTGTGTGTGCTGGGTGAGTAAAGCTGCATAAACATCATTTAAAGCATGGTCCCCCACAAGGATCCTGGGAACTGTAGTTTTTGAAAGCGTGCTAGGAATTACAGCTCCGGGTGGAGTAAACTACAGTTCCCAGGATTCTTTGGGGAGGGGAACATGCTTTAAATGTCCTTTAAATGTATGGGGTGTACGCAGCCTAGGGGTGCCATTTTAATTTTCCATGAAGTGACATCATCATGTTAGGGGCATAAATTAAAATGGCGGCTGTATAGGACAGATGCTGTTGCCTGCCACTGCCAGGAGGGGGCCCCAAGAGGGTATTTTGCTGAGGGCTCTCTCCAACCTAGAGCTGGCCCTGACTGCAGATACTTGGAATTAAACTTGGGGGTCTTCTGCTTGCAAAACACATGCAATACCACAGAGCTGTGTTTCAACCAGAAATTCTGGTACACCTTCCCTTAACATCAAATTAAGATACAGCTGAATCCAAGAAGGTATTCTCAGTCCCTGTTAGGCTGTGTTCTCCCTCATTCTAGGATTGCCACCTTTTCCAGGTAGGGCTCCTGGCCGTTTAACAATATCCCCTCCAGTATTTCACAAATGAAAATAGCTTGCAACATCCCTGTTTTTTTTAATGAGAACCACTGTGAAGACCCCAGCATGCTTTCACTCACTGATGAAAGCTTGGCTGTTCCTTCTGCCATGTGCTGTATTTATTAACTCTGCCCTAGCAAGCTGCCCTTTACTGATTTAAAAGCCAACAAGGGTTTTGTTCTTTTGATCAAAAATATATACTGACTATAGTATCAAAAATATATTAGAAGACAATATTCTGTCTGAAGCCAAACATTCCTCAACAGATGCAATATGTGAAATGCCAGGCTGTGCATTGCATAGCACCTTAGTGTTCATGCTCAGGAAAATTACATCTATGTGCAGTGCACTACAGGCAAGGTACACACATCCACCCACTGGCCTACCGGCTCAGAGGCTGAACTTCTAGAGATCCTAGATAGATAGACAGACAGACAGACAGATAGATAGATAGGTAGATAGATTTTACATTAAGAAAATTTTAATAAGGTGTCCCTAAGAAGCAAAAAACAGGGACAAAAAAAACAGGGACTGCCCCTAGCAAAAATAGATAGTTGAAGCATATGTTAAGAGCAGTATGAAAGGCAGAAATTCAAGAGGTAAAGCTGCCCTACAATCACTACTCCTGCGTGCAAGGAAAAGCTTTGCCTGTTGAATTTGTAGGCAAATGTATCATGTGGCCATTCAAGGCAGAGGTACTATAAATAAGAAATAAGGGGTGAAAGGGTGGAAATTATTATTATTATTATTATTATTATTATTATTATTATTATTATTATTAATAATAATAATAATAATAATAATAATAATAATAATAATAATAATAATAATAATAATAATAATGGCAAGAAATTTAGGTTCTGCTACACCCTCTTTTGCTACACCCACTTTGACATGTAACCCTGAAGCATTGGCCATTGGTCGATGTGGCCCTCAGCCTGGGAAATATCAGTCATCCCTTGCATGATAGAACATTAACTGGGGGTGCGTGGGTGGGAGAAGGCCAACTCTGTTATGTGAGCCTAGTGTATAGAGGCATTTGCTCGTGCTGACATATAAAGCCCTAAACAACTTGGGACCCAAGTATCTGAAGGAATGAATGCTTCCTGCCATATCAGCCTGCCCTTGTATTAAGATCAGAGAGGGGGGCCCTGCTCGAGATCCCACTTCCTGGTGAAGTCAGGGGTGTGTGTAAACAAGAGGGACTTCTCTGTGGTGGCTTCCTGCCTTTTGAATGCCCACCTCACTGAAGTATGTCTGGCATTGATGCTCTTAATGTTCTGATGACAAGTGAAGATGCATCTCTTTTCCCAAACCTTTGGGAAAGGGCTGAAGAGTGCAATGAGCTATTCAGCTATTACTATTCTTCAATATTTGTTTGTTTAAAAAGTGGTATGTGCCTTTGATATTGTTTGTTTTTTAAAAATTGTGTTTCAACTGTCTTCTTTATTTTCCGCCTGGAACCATTTGGTGAAGGGACAATTACAAATTTCATAAAAAATAAGTAAGTAAATATTTCAGTAAATAAATAGCATGGTTAGTGTTTTAATTCTTTCCCTACTTTTTACATTATGTGTGTGTGTGGAAGGTAGGGGTGGGGGAGAAATTTGATTCAGTTTGCATTTGAAGCTGAATCTATCAAATTTGCACTTTCCGAAACAATATGGGGACCGAAAAACAGCCATCCTTCAAAATTCACATTTATCCGAATTTTGCAATGCAGTTCGCCAACCGACCAATGATTTAAAAAATGGATATGTTAAAGGAAAGTGTGCCTAAAAACGAATATGTGAGTGAAAATAACATATAAAATGGATTATATGATGAGAAATTGCTTGCAAAAATATGCACATCAGTCAAAACTGCCTACAAAAATGCGTATTAGGAGAAATTCATACTAAAATGCTGGAGAATTTTCATGGGGATTTTTTTTAAATTGCAACTGATGCAGAAATGTGGAGAACTGAATCTAAGATTGGAACAATTAGTAACGGACAGAACCTAAACTGACAGATCTTTCCATCCCTACTTGGAACATGCCCTTGAACTGTGATGCCCTGGGCCTATCAGAGGGTGTCTTACAGACCCCCTGAACTCTTAGATCCCAGTTCGATCACTGAGATAATCTGTAGGAGTGCTGCTGGTTGTCTCCCAAGTTGGTTAAGCTCATGAAACCAAGCCTTTGCTGTCATTGGCCCAGTCCTGTGGTACGCTGTTCACCAGAAGCCTTCTATATTAACTTTCAAACCTTTGCTGAAAAAAATTGAGTTGCTGCCGGGCGTATGCAGACAATCAAGAAAAACCTCTTCCTTAATACTCACCTTTTGACCTGCTTAATTTTTTAAAATGGATTTTATTGCATTATAATTGTTGTAAATTTGCTTTGATTTTTTAAATGAAATTGAGGCATATAAATATTATTATCAATAAATAAAAATAAATAATGCCTCTTAGAGGTAAATGTGTGTGTGTATGTTTAGGTGTGTGTTTTATGTGGCTGCCAATTAGCTACCAGGCCAAGTTCAAGATGCTGGTTTTGGTTTTAGGAGAAATTTGTACTAAAATGCTGGAGAATGTTCATGAGGATTTTTTTTAATCGCAAATTGCTGCAGAATTGTGGAGAACTTAATTTAAGATTGGGAAAATTAGAAACTGAGAGAACCGAAATTGACAGATCTTTCTATCCCTACCAATGGAAGGTAATGGTATTAAAATAAAGAAAACATGATGCCTTGCCCATGGAAGCTGCACATGTTCATGAGCTCTCTGTACTGGGAATGGGAGAGACATTCAAGTTTGTTTGCTTTTAAAGGTGAAATTACATAGTTTGCACCTTCTTAAACAAAACGTGGACTGAAACAAAGCCATATTTTGAAATCCGCACTTCTTGAAATTTTGAAATGCAATTCTTTAACAAAGTAACGTGAACAAAAAAGCATATACTGGGGTAAAATGTGCGTAAAAATGCATATATTCATGCAAAACAACATACAAAAATGCAATATTATATTAGGGCAAACTCCTTTGCAAAAATGTGTCCATTAGGCAAAACTGCATGCAAACCTGCAAAATTGCACTAAAATGCTGGTGAATTTACATGAGGACTTGGGGGGGAATCAAAAAGTGATCATGTGAAAATTGGAGAATTGAACTTAAGATTGGAAAAATTAGAAACTGAGCAAAACCAAGATTGATTCACCCATCCCTACCCTGTGCTTACTTTATTGTTGTAGTTGTTATACTTTCATTCCTCATAGACAGCGAAGTACAAAGTACAAGAAGGCAGGTCTCTGCCACAAGGAGCTTACAGACTAAAACTGGCCACAGGAGGCAATCGAGGAAGGAACCGAAGACAAGGGGATAAAGAGGGGAAGAGAGGCTCACGTTATGTGTGAACATAGGAAGCTGCCTTATACTGAGTCAGGCTACAGGTCCATCTACCTCAGTATTGTCTATAGTGACTGGCAGCAAGTCCCCAGGATTTCAGGCAGAAGACTCTGCCAGCTCTACCTGGAGATGCCAGGGGTTGAACTTGGGGCCTTCTGCATGCAAGGCAGATGCTCTACCACTGAGCTATGCCTCTTCCCCTACCATTGAGCCACAGTGTGTGTATGTGTGTGTTTGAAAATCTGCTTCCTTTAGGAAGGAAATGCACTCCACACATGCCCAAGGGCACTGTGCCCTTGAGTTCTTTCTGAGGGGGGGAGGAAAGCTTTGAAACAGCTGTGTTCCACTATGGGAAAAGCTACTCTGCGTTTGCTCAGATTCATTCAGTCTTAAGTTCCATTATTCTTTAATGAAAGTTATACTGGCCCAACTTCATGGGGCCTGCTCTGTCCTGCTTCTTTCATGATCGTTGCAAGGTTACTTCTACGTGGCCAACTTTTCTGTTTTCCCCTATCCTGATCCTGGACCAGGAAAGAGGCAGCCAAAATGATCATGTAGCTGGAGCAACTCCCCTATGAGGAAAGATTACAACATTTGGGACTTTTGGGTTTCATCCTCCAGGATTTCTCAAACTCTGATAAATCTTGCAAACGTTTGCTTGGATTTTTCCACTCAGCACCTGCAGCAGTGCACATCATGATTCCTCTGTTATTGATCAGTGTGCCCTGGCTTCATCTGGGGTCAAGTCTCCAGACTCAGTCCAGGTTTTGTTTGGGAGCATTCCAGCCTGTAAATAAAGTCATACTGCTAACCACAAAAAAGGAGATATGAGAGGAGAAGGAATTTGATTCGCTGAGAACTGAGGAGTGTTGTTCACCATTTGCATGGAACCCTTCCTGTTCATGCTTTTCATGACTGATTTCCACCCAGTCTTGCTCATAAATGACCATCAACCAACTGGAAGTTATGGCCACTCACAGCTATCAGCCACCAGTGCAATTCAGTTGAGACCAGCCAGTTTTAGACTCAAAACAAGTATATTCTCACAACCATGGAAGATTACTTCTCTGCAGTCCACAAGATGGAGCATGCAGTGATGTTCCCTAGCCTTCTTAGAGGGGTCCCCTTAGAGGGACAGGGTGATGCATTTGAGGCTGACTCAGGTGTCAAAGATCTGTATGAATATTACACGCTGTTGAAATCCATTAAGCTAATGGCGGAATGTGGTCTGGTGCCTCTTGGTGACCAGACACCTCACATCGCCACCCGTCTGAAAGAACAGGAGGACAAATGGAAGGGCAACCTTGAAGGGCTTTTTTATTACCATGTGTCCAATTTGCACCATGCCCTCACCCAGCTGACGAGGAGAGCCAACGCTGTGACCTCCAAATACAATGAAATCATGGGGCAGATTAACCAGAGTGGTTTATGAAAAACACACACTGTGAACAACAAAGGTAAGGTTTTCTTGTTGCCCAAATGTATGTATTGCTTACTCAGAAGTAGGGATAGTTGGAGGAGAAATTTGATTCAGTTCACATTTAAAACCCAAACGATCCAATTCAGACTTTGCGAAACAATATGAGACCCGAAACACTGCCATCCTTTCAAATGTGCACTTAGCCAAATTCGGTGCTGTTCTCCAACCAGTGTTCACAAAAATGCACAGCCTAGGGGAAACATGCAGAAAAATGTATTTATTACTGAAAGTAGCATATAAAAATGCATCACATAAGGAGAATCACTTGCAATCACTTGTTTGTAAAAACAGCATACAAATATGTGTTTAGTAGGACTAAAATGCTGAAGAATTTCATGAGGATTTTTTTAGCAGGGGAAAATGCAAATTGCTACAGAAATGTGGAAAACTGAATTTAAGATTGGAAAAATGAAAAACTGAGAGGACCTAAATTGACAGATCCTTCCATTCTGTACTTAGAAGTATGTCCTATTGAATTCAGCAAAACTTACATGGATTGTGCCTTTGCATGTCCATGGAACATAGACAAAGGGCATATGGAGCAATCGTCTTGATTTATTTAGTTTATTTCCTTCGTAAGATCTCACCATAAACTTTCAAGGTGGTTTATAGCAAATGCAACACAGTCATACACATCATTTCACAAAACATCAGTGGCGGTTATACAATGTCACCATCAAGTGATTGTTATCCTATACTTTCCATGGTAATTTCCCATAATCTTTTTACTACGAAAAGTCCAAAATTTGTGTGTGTGTTGAAGAGGACTTGTTGTGCAAGAGTGCCATTTAGCCATGCTATTTATCACAGTGTGCCCGCTTTCTTTGCAGCAGTTTATGAAGGTGCACTCTCTTTTTAAATTTATTTTTATTGATTTATTATGAAGGTGCCCTTATATTGTGGTATCTGTCTGAACGTGTGAGAGATTGCAGCAAAGCTGCAGCAGTCTGAAAGAGCCTATATTCTACTCCATTTGAGGCTTGTAGATGCAAAAATGATTGAACGCCGAGTTAGTTCCAAGTGCATTCCCAAACATATGCATAAGGAAATTGTTCAACAGATATGGAAATAGCATTTGCTTTTGATTTGCTGCTTATTTATTTATTTATTAAATTTATATCTCACCCTTCCTCCCAGAAGGAGCCCAGGGCTCAAAACAAAAACACTAAAAACACTCTAAGACATCTTAAAAACAAAAGATCTTAAAACATATTAAAACAAAACATCTTTAAAAACATTAAAATGTCTTTAAAAACTTTTTTTTTAAAAGCTTTAAAAACATCTTAAAAAGTAATTCTAGCACAGACACAGACTGGGATAAACTCTCTACTTAAAAGACTTGTTGAAAGAGGAAGGTCTGAAAAGATAACAGAGATGGCACTTGTCTAATATTTAGGGGGAGGGAATTCCAAAGTGTTGCTACCACAACACTAAAAGTCTGCTTCCTTTGTTGTG
Organism: Rhineura floridana; assembly: GCF_030035675.1. Taxonomy (NCBI): domain Eukaryota; kingdom Metazoa; phylum Chordata; class Lepidosauria; order Squamata; family Rhineuridae; genus Rhineura; species Rhineura floridana. The sequence continues at coordinate 179,650,239 of NC_084484.1, forward strand.
TGGAACAGACCTCCTGATAAGATGGTACCTGCTGAGCACGGTGATCAACTGGGTATATAGGGGGTAAGACGGTCTTTCAGGTATCCTGGTCTCAAGCTGAATAGGGGTTTGTACACCAAAACCTTGAACGTGGCTCAGTAGCTAATTATAAAGAAGCTTAAATTATAGCCAGCATGGATTTTTCACATTTCACCATGTTAAATTGAAAATACCATGCCATTCTGGTGCTTTTCATAAGCTCATTTCAAAATAAAATCTTATAAAAGTTATAGTCCCAAACTCAGAAGCATTTGCTGAACAACCCTCTAAGTTTTCATGGTGAAACACTCAGAGAGAATCGAGGGTTCAAAATGTAAAACAAGAGAAAAAATATCCAGACCCCTGTTGGACTTTTTTCTGTCAGCGGTCTCATAATTTGTTGAAATTAATTAAAAATCAGCCATGTTCACAGAGTACCTGTAATCCTATTACTGACCTTGCCCAATGCTCTGACCTTCATCCTCTGCAATTTAAAAAATGCATGGCTTACTTTTAATTTAAGAAATTTAACATCAGAGTCAATTATAAGCGCAGGCATGCTCAGTAAGAACTAACTGTCAGTGTTCTAAAAGCCAGACTCACAGCTGCTGGGCTTGGCTAATCAGGGGGCCACACCCATGCCAGACATTGATTCCACTTTAGACAGTCATGGCTTCCCCCAAAGAATCCTGAGAAGTGTAGTTTGTGAAGGGTGTTGAGAGGAGACTCCTGTTCCCCTGATGGAGCTCCAGTGGTCAGAGTGGTTTAACAGTCAGCCACTCTGATTGAAGCTCTGTGAGGAGAATAGGGTGTCTCCTAGTACCTCTCAGCATCATTCACAAACTATACTTCCCAGGATTCTTTGGGGGAAGCCATGCCTGTCTACAGTGAAATAAAGGTCTGGTGTGAATGTGGCCAGGGACAGCTTTGATTTAAATTTGGGTGGGAGACTACATGTGCCTGCTGTATAACAAAAAGTTGGGGCAAACCCGGGAAAACAATGATATTGCTCACAATGTTTTCCTTTTGGAAAGGAAAGGGGCTTCCCCTCTGCCCAGTGCGCACCCACCCATTCTCCTCCCCTCCACCTCCCGCAGGTCAGTTTCACCTATCCTAAGCATGATTGTGCAAGACTAAATCCCATTGAACTCAACAAGCATGCAAATGATCAGACCTGCCTTTCCCCCCTCCCCCTCTCCTCTCCTTCCTCCTCTCTTCTTCCCCTCCCGTTCTCCTCCTTCCCCTCTTTCCCCTCTTCTCTCCCCTCCTCCCTTCTTCCTTCCCTCCCCCTCTTCCTTTTTCCTCCTTTGCCCAGTCCAGCCCTCATTCACTCCTTCCCCATGGTCAGTTTTACTTGTCTTAAGCATGATTGCATGGGAGTAAACTCCACTGAACTCAATAAGCATGCGAATGATCAAATCTGCCCTCCTTCTCCCCTCCGCTCTGGTCAGTTTTCACTTATGCTAAGCATGATTGCAGGGAAGTAAATCCCATTGTACTCAATAAGCATGCAAATGATCAATCCATGCTCAGCAAACTTGCACAGGATCCCATTTCTTACCTCCTGGATTAAACAGCATTTTACATCAAACTGCAGTTTCAGATTCAACTGTTAATGCACCCAAAATAGAAACAGAACACAACCTCCAGTTTGAAACACAAAAGGCTGTCTTCACCATCATATGACATTGACCAATAAAATGAAATTAATAAAAATAAATTTGACAGCGATTTCTAGGATGAATAATGAGAAAAATATAATATTCTAGGTTAGATTCTCTGTAGAAACAGTAGTAACACAGGTAAGAAGCAAAGTAAGAAGAACACCAACATACAAAAATGTAATTCTCCATCTTTGGAGATGGCAGGTGTTGTCACCACTCACCATATGCTCAGAGGCACATGTTACCAAATTGTTTCAAGCTACACAGGAAGTGGATTGGACTGTGAAAGACCAACACAAATTTTGTTTGCATTTTTACAAATGTGTAGGGCACTAGAATATCTCAGAGAGGAGGTCAGGTCTCCTGCTCCCCTGGTGCATTCACTATAGCTGCCCAATTTCCCTGATTTTTAAAGTTTGATAAAAAAAAATCTGTGGGCTATAGGTATGTTCTTAAACTGCAAGGGTTTGGGGGGTTTTTTTTGTTTTTTTGCCTAGCAGTGAATTATTTTGCCATTGCAGTGATACAATTTTCTTATCCTTCTTTCCAATTAAATCCACAGGGCCACGCCATCATTATCTTGTGGAGACCAAATGGGCACAGCGGACATCTTGATGTACATCTTTCTCCAGAGGACTTTCCTCTGCAACAACCCACGTGTTGTGATAGGTAGATGCTTGACTGTTTCAAGTACTGATGCTGCATAGCTAGAAAAGAGAGCTGTGTGTAAGCTTACATTATTATTCAGTAATTTTAATCTATAGTTTATATAAACTGCTGGTTTTGATTATTAAGCAGTCTATAAAATAAAACAAATTATTCATGTCTCTGATTCAATAGGATTCACAGAGTTTGTTTTTATATTTCAAATCAGCCCATATTCTAATCATTGCATTGTCTCTGCTTGCTAATAATTGCATCCCACTTTCAGAAAGAGTTATTTTATTGTCTTATGTATAAGAGAGAATTTTGAGCAGATGGGCTCACTGTCAATAAAATGCTATAAACAAGGTTTATTCTGAATATTGGCTCATTTTGTTTTATTAATGCATAGCCTCTCTGCTTTTGAAGTTAGGTTGATACCTGCTTTTTTAAAAAAAAACATCCACACATATTTGCTTGCCTACTCGTACAGAGGAAAAATATGTTGTACACTTTACTTTCTGTTAGTAATTATATGCTTGTTTTTGTTTGTTGGTGTTTGTATTTGCATTTTGGAGGGGTTTTTAGCCATTCCATTTAAAGAGGATGATGAGCATCTCAGATACATCAGTATTTGCTAAAGCAGAGGTTGGAAACCTGTGGCCCTCCACATGTTGTTGTACTACAACTCCCATAATTCCTGACTGTTGGCTGTCAATGTGCTGAACCGGTGCCTGGCTGCAACAATGGACTGGATGAGGGCTAATAAACTGAGGCTCAATCCAGAAAAGACTGAGATGCTGATAGTGGGCGGTTCTTCTGACCAGGTGGTGGATGTCCAACCTGTCCTGGATGGGGTTGCACTCCTTCTGAAGGAGCAGGTTTGTCACTTGAGGCTCAGGTAGCCTTGGTGGCACGGAGTGCCTTCTACTAACTTCGGTTGGTGGCCCAGCTACACCCCTATCTGGACAAGGATAACCTGGCTTCAGTTGTCCATGCTCTCGTAACCTCCAAGTTAGATTACTGCAATGCACTCTACGTGGGGCTGCCTTTGAAGACGGTTCGGAAACTGCAGCTTGTGCAAAATGCAGAAGTCAGATTGGTAACAGGGACCAGACGGTCTGAACATATAAAACCGATTCTGGCCCGCTTGCATTGGCTGCCTGTATGTTTCCGAGCTCGATTCAAGGTGCTGGTTTTAACCTATAAAGCCTTACATGGCTTGGGACCACAATACCTGATGGAACGCCTCTCCTGATATGAACCCACCCATACACTACGTTCAACATCCAAGGCCCTCCTCTGGGTGCCTACTCGGAGGGAAGGTCAGAGTCTGTCAACAAGGGAGAGGGCCTTCTCAGTGGTGGCCCCCAAATTATGGAATGATCTGTTAGCGGTAGCCTGTTCAGTACCAAGTAGGTTAGATAAGCCAGAACACACAGGAGCTTGATAAGAAGAACTTTATTCACGACACACAAATAAGTCCTTGTAACAGTTAGATACACTTACTCATGTAGGAACGCTTGCAACAACACCACATCGACTTTTACTCCTAAACCCCCACACACGCTGCTGTCTCTATCCCTGTTTTATAGGCCCTGGGTAATTAGAGTTAATCTCCTGCAGCTGTGTAGCAGATGCAACCTGAGCCTTCGCCTTGACTCTTTATTAACTCCTTGTTCCCCTGCATCCTTGGGGATCAAAACCAAACATAACATCACTGCATGTCTTCTACTGGTAACATGATCTTCCTGACGAGGTGCGCCTGCCACCAACACTTATCTTTTCGGTGCCAGGTCAAGACTTTCCTCTTCTCCCAGGCATTTTAGCTTGTGTTTTTAAATTGTTTTAAATTTTTAAATTGTGTTTTAAATTGGTTTTAAAATATGTGTTTTAGATTTGTATATTTGTTTTTAATGTTTTTAGTTACTGTAAACTGCCCAGAGAGCTTCGGCTATGGGGTGGTATATAAATACAATAAATAAATAAATAAATAAATAAACAATAGTTTCTACATACATCCACCCACCTTTCCATCCAGGTAACCAAGTGGCATCATCAGACTTCAAGAACACACTCCAGGCAGACAAAATCATTCAAGGAGGGTACAAAGTAAAGTTAGTGAGAGGTATGGCTTGGGGAGAGTACTGGAGGTTAGATAAGAAGGTCTGGAGGGCCATGTTTGTCTTCTGGAGCTAAGCTTCCCCACCCCAGCTATAAAGCAACAGTGAGAGAGGACTGTTATCTCCCTTATCCTACTTAGAGGCTTCTGGATGAAAGAAGGTGCTGACCAAGATAGTCTTTTGGTCTGGTCCAGCAGAGCTCTTCCATCTTCTTCTGTTCTCACGATGGGAGTGCTCCTGCAGGGAATGTCTGTGCTTAAAAAAACAGGGCTGGTAGCTAGGGTGAAACATCCGTGGGCAACTGCTAAAGCCCTAACCCTCTCACAACTCCTGTATTTTACGAAATGGGATTCATCACTGGACAGTCATTTTGTCTAGATCCTAGAATGGCACTTTTTATCTGTCTTTGAGGAGGAGGAGCAGGATGTCTCACACAAAGATCTCTTAAAAAATTTTATTAGCAGCAGCAAGAATGATGATTGCCGGAAGATGGAAGGAACCAGGTAATAATTTAAAATCAGAATGGTATCAATATCAATAGTTTTGTCTACCACATTCATGGAAAAACTGACACACAAAAATAAAAGACAGAAATAGTTCAGGAAAGACAGTGGACAAATTTCAAGCAATTTGGTTCAGCTTTATTGCATATGTGGCACAAAAAACATAACTGGCAACCACCCTCCACAAATGGACTTCTTTGGAAAGACTCTATAAGATAACCCTAAAGGAATAATAGAATTGTAGAATTGTAGAGTTGGACTAGGCCTATAGGGCAATCAAGTCCAACCCCCTGCTCAATGCAAGGATCCAAATGAAAGCTTACCTGACAAGTGGCTGTTCAGCTGCCTCTTGAATGCCTCCAGTGTTGGAGAGCCCACCGCCTCCCTAGGTCATTGGTTCCATTGTTGTACCACTCTAACAATAAAGAATTTTTTCGTGAAAAAAAAGAGAGAACCATTACTAAACAAGGACCATCAACAAAAAATTGACTTCTTTTGATACTACATTATGACTGATGCTCTTGTTGGTTGGTTGGTCATGTGCTATGTACTGTTTTATATTCTACTGATATTTGTTTACCAAAAATGAAATAAAACATTCTTGCAGGGAAAACAAAGATGCAAGAATCTTGCCAAGCACAAAATAAGTGATTGTGTGAGAGATGAGGGACCAGCTGAGACACTGAGAGAGAGAAGGACAGGCACCAAAGATGAGAGTAATGAATTTGACAATAGGTTGGTTGAGAGCATAACATTGTGCACAGGGTGGCCAGTTATGCATTCCTGAAATAATTCATTTATTTGCATATATTGATTTATTTGTATGGATGCACGTTTAGACATAATTCCTGCAATTTAAACAGAAATAAAACACATCTCTCAACCCCGGGGGTGGAGGGGTGGGAACAAGCCTTTGACCAGGTGATCTTGTGCCTGCCTGCTGTCCAGGTGCTAACTGTTGGCTACAGTGAAAGGAGTCTAGAAGCAGCAATGATTGGGTGCTGCAAAGTTGCTGAAATCTGGAAGCACTCTTAAACTGCTGGCCATCAGGCACGTGTTGTGGTAGGCAAGAAGGCCTCAGCTTTCATCCAAAGAACTTAAGCGCACAGAAAGGTTGCAAAACGCATCTCACAGGCAGAGAAACAAAATAGGATCAGTATTTTAAACAATCGCCAAAATCTCATGGATACAGAGGTAGATATAAAAAAAGCTCTGCTGGATCAGACCAAAGGCCCATCCAGTTCAGCATCCTGTTCTCACAGTGGCCAACCAGATGCCCATTATAGGAAGCCCGCAAGCAGGAACTGAGTGCAAACAGAACTCTCCTCTCCTGCGATTCCCAGCAACTGGTATTCAGAAGCATCCTGCCTCTGACAGTGGAGGTAGAATATAGCCATTGTGGCTAGTAGTCATTTATGGCCTTATCCTCCCATGAATTTGTCTTATCTTCTTTTAAAGCCATCCATGTTGGTGGCCATCACTACACCTTGTGGGAGCAGATCCCACAGTTTCACTGTGGATAAATAGGAACAGCTGGGGGATAGGTCAAGTTATGGGTGGGAAGAATGCAAGGAGAGAGAAATACAAGCAGTCAGTCTTAAGGGTGGGGCAGATGGGCTGCGATGTTTGCAGAGGTGGAAATAAACTTCTGTTTGACATAGGGGAGGAATGTGCTGCGTGACAAGGCTGTCAGCCTTATCAGCCTTGGTGGGTTGGTCCCTGCCTTGCCGGCCTCTAGAACCTAGATGGACTTAGGCAAACTCCTAGCTCAAAGGATCCAGACATTTGCCCCAGATGATCTCACCTGTGATGTGGCCAGAGCTGACAGCAAATGGAGATGTCCTAGCGTAGAATGGATTTGGAATATGGTGGTCCCCAGCTTTGTTTGCCAGGGCAGGGCTGATGCTTGCTCACCTTGCAAGATAAGAGGCCTTTCCACAGTGGGAAAGAAACGCCCTGGATTCCTCAGCTTTGTTGTAGTAGGGGAAAAAAATCACTGTCACGCCCTGTTCCAGAGCCAAGTGAAAGAATGTGCCACCACCATCAAAGGAGGCAAGCCCATGTTTACATTCACAGATTTAAAAACAACATGACTCTTATATACTTGTAAAAAGACACTTTTTTTTTTACACATCCAGGATTGTGAGCTCAGCTGTGGAAAAGGGCAGTAGCTCAGTGGGAGAACACAAACTGGGCATGCAGAAAGTCCGAAATTCAATCCCTGGCATCTCCAGAAAGGCCTGGGGGAAACTTCTCCCTGAATCCCTGGAAAGTAGCTGACAGTCAGTGTAGTCAACAGTACTGAGCATCTATAGTTAATGCTAATTAACCACAGTTTGGCAAGACAAAAGAATGAGCCTCCTTACCCAGGGAAGAGAAAGACTCGCAAAGGTCAATGCCCAGAATGACCCAAAAGATGCTGACAAAGTTTCAAAGTTTTCCAATTAGTTTTTAAATGACGAAAGAGTTTGAGACACAAATCTCAGGGCCCGCCCATACCTAACCGCAAAATCTGCATTTTCCATATTTGGTTGGTGGCCTTGAGATCCATACATGTCCCGTTTGTGGTCAGATTATTGTGAAAAACCGATTATCAAGCATCCATACATGTGGGCACTGGCTACTCCCCTAAGTCCACTCCTTTTCAGGGATTGGTCCATAACGGTCGTTTGCTTTTCGCACATAAGAACATAAGAAGAGCCTGCTGGATCAGGCCAGTGGCCCATCTAGTCCAGCATCCTGTTCTCACAGTGGCCAACCAGGTGCCTGGGGGAAGCCCGCAAGCAGGACCCGAGTGCAAGAACACTCTCCCCTCCTGAGGCTTCCGGCAACTGGTTTTCAGAAGCATGCTGCCTCTGACTAGGGTGGCAGAGCACAGCCATCATGGCTAGTAGCCATTGATAGCCACACTTTTTCGGAAGAGTGCAGAAACATATACAGTAGGGCCCTGCTTTTTGGCGGCCCGCTTTTCAGCGTTCCACTAATACAGCAGCTTTCAATTAGAGTAAGGCCCCACTCATATGACACTTGTTCTGCTTTTATGGCATTTTTCAGGCATCGGGCAACATTTTATTGACAGAGTTCTGCTTTTCGGCGGGTTTCGCTTTTCGGCGGAGGTCTGGAATGTAACCCGCCATATGAGTGGGGCCCTACTGTATCTTTTAAAAAAAAAATACTCACGTATGCGCAGGTTTGTGGATGTGCTATTGGGTGGGAAGGAGACAAGGGGCTCGGCATATGAAGGGGGAACGCCTGTTGCAGGAAAGTCCATAGCGTTGCATCTGAGCCCACGGACCTTAATGCAATTGATTATCAATTTAGGAAAACATATTGTTGGTATTTCTAATGCAGGTTAGTGAACGCGAAAATCTGTACTAGCTTGCAACATCATATGGAGGATGGTAAATTAATGAGGATACCAATCTATAACATTGCAGATTATACAGTTGTATGGATGGGCCCTCAGTCCACACATCCAGTGTGAGGACTTAATCTTTCAGCATGCAAATCCTTTTTGAAAAAGGCCACAATGCCTCTGTACAAAACATGATGTACTAAGCTCCTGTATTTCATGCACATGGCTATTGGTACTTAGTCACTAAGTGCCACCCAGCCAGGAGGATGTGTGTCATCACAACGCATCTGTGCAGAAGTTCTCAGAAGCTAATACTGTATCATGTAGAATCGGTGGTTCCAAAGTACATGACGTCCCCCCAGGAATCCTGTGAGAGGTAAATGCAGCTCCCAGGATTCTTTGGGGAAGTCATGTGCTTTAAATGTATGGGGTATACACAGCCCTTTACATGCCAGTTAGACTATATTGCTTCTTTATTGAACATTCATTCTAATCATTCACGGGAAGGTTATACGACGATGAGCATTCCTGATTTGCTCGCAGGGTGTTTATACATCTTCAAGTTATTTAGTAATTCTTTCCACACTTTCCTAATGCATTTCCCCTTCATTTTTCTGGTCCAGAAATGGTCACAACTGGTGCCGTGGGGGTTGATTCCCATTGATGGGGCGGAAGGCAGGGAGCCCAACAGCAAGAGGAGCCAGAGCCAACTAATTCTAATTTTGTCCCCATTATCCTCCCTGCTGAGCTCTGCAAGGGCAACAGTGAGACTGAGGAGAAGGAATCGGCCACCGCCCTGGACTGGATGCAGACTTAGGATGGTGGGACAGCACCCCATTAGCCCAAATGGACCCGCCTCCATTGAGCTGGTGTACCAGCTGAAGCTGGTAGAAGGCACTCCTGGCCACATAGATTACTTGGGCCTCCATAGTGACAAAGATGGATGAAGGAGTACCCCCAAGCTGCAAACTTGCTCCTTCAAAAGGAGTGCATCCAGTGATGGCTGTCCTATTAGGACAAGTAGGCACTGCCCCACCAAGCACAATCTGCCCTCAGCCAGCCCCCACCTACCTACCTCATTACTTACCCCCAGTCTAGGGGGTGGCATTGCCTGTTAGCCTTGTTCTTCTCAGTCTCAAGATTGCTCTTGTAGAGCTCAGCAGGGAGGAGGATAGGGACAAAACCAGAATGAGTTGGCTCTGCCTTTCATTGGCTCTGTTTGCTTTAGCTCCACCTACTGCTGGGCTCTCTGGTTTCCGCCCTACCAGTTCCAAGCCTCCACTGTATGTGCATCCCTGTCCAGAACAGGCAATTGACCTGCGTCCTGCACATGGGACTCGTCCACCCACAAGGCCTCCATCTTTTCAGGATTCAAGCTCAGTTCATTGGCCCTCTTCCAGTACACTCTTGCAACCAAGCCCCGGTCTAGGGCCTGCACAGCTGCTCCTGACTCAGACGTAATGAAGAAACAGAGTTGAGTATCATCGGTGTACTGATAACACTTTGCTCCAAAACTCCATCTTTCCAAATCACAAAGTCTGGGGTTTTTTTCCAAGTGAATTTGTTGTGCTGGACAGACACAGAGCCCTTTAATCCACTTGAGTTGTGCAAACTAGGGAGGGGTGAGAATTTTGATTCAGTTCACATTTCAAGCTGAATTTATCAAATTCGCACTGTACAAAACAATTTGAGAAACGAAACACAGCCATCCTTCGAAATTTGCACTTACTCGGATTTTGCAATGCAGATCGCCAAGCAAGCAATGTTTATAAAAATGCATACGTTAGAGGAAAGTGTACATAAAAATGAATATAGCAGTGAAAATAACATGCAAAAATACATTATATGGCTGCCCATTAGTTAACGGGTCAAGTTCAAGATTCTGGTTTTAGGTACCTAGTTGATAATGGTGCTTTGCAAGTGAGGGCCTCCTGCAGATACCATCTTATTGGGAGGTCCATTCCGCACAACATAGGAAACTTTTAGTGTGGCAGAACCCACCCTTTGGAATTCCCTCCCCTTAAATATTAGACAGGTGCCATCTCTGTTATCTTTTTGGCGCCTACTGAAGACCTTCCTCTTTCAACAAGTCTTTTAAGCTGAGACCTTATCGCAGTGTGCGTCTGTGTAGGAATTGCTTTTTAATATGTTTTTAAAGCTTTTTTTAAAATTTAAAATTTAAAAACATGTTTTTAAAGATGTTTTGTTTTAATACATTTTAAAGTCTGTTTTTATGATGTTTTAGAGTGTTTTTAGTGTGCCGCCCTGGGCTCCTACTGGGAGGAAGAGCAGGATATAAATTTAATAAATAATAATAATAATAAGAAGAAGAAGAAGAAGAAGAGAGCCAGTGTGGTATAGTGGTTAAGGTGTGGGAGACCAGGGTTCAAATCCCCACACAGCCATGACGCGCACTGGGTGACCTTGGGCCAGTCACTGCCTCTCAGCCTCATGAAAACCCTATTCATAGGGTAGCCATAAGTCGGAATCGACTTGAAGGCAGTACATTTACATTTTTAATTATTATTATTGTTGTTGTTATTAGTAATAGTAATAATAATAATATGACAAGAAATGGCTTGCAGAAATGTGTACATTAGTCACAGCTCCCTATAAGTATGTGTTTATTAGGAGAAATTCACACTAAAATGCTGGAAAAATTTTACAGGATTTTTTTTTTTAATTGCAGCTTGCTGCAGAAATGTGGAGAACTGAATTTAAGGATGGAAAAATGAGAAACGGAGCGAACCAAATCTTTCCATCCTTCATGCAAACACGAAGTTCCCGATATGCACTTGAATGCCTTCTGGGAAACACTTTGGAGCCATCTGACACCTGAGCACAAAACTCCACATAAGGGAGATCCCTGTTGAAACTGACGCTCTCAGATGCCTTCTTCCAGGGCCAAAAGATCAGCCAGGCTCTGAGTAAGCATACTGTGCCTTTAAAGGCGGAGGACAGGGCAGGCGCTCTGGATAAGCCGAGAAAGCCGGGTGTAACCGGTTCCGTGAATGACAGTCACAAGAAGCGAGTGCTTTGGGCTATGCTCACTTAGGCAGAGTTGGGATAGTTGAAGACAGTGGGAGGGTCTGAATTTGCTTGTCTAGGTGTTAGCCACGACTTCTTAAAAGCGTGTGCCCGAGGGAGGAGGAAGGAGAGAGACAATGCTGGATTGCCACCTTGGTTCTCACCACTCTGTGTCTCCCCACCCTAAAAAAAGTTTGTTGCCAGAGGGGAGGCCAGACTACAAACAAAAACAAAACAATTTCTGTCTGCAGGCTTACTCTGTTGCACCTGTAAGTCGGCCTGTGAGGAAGGATCTCCGTGGAGCAGAACTGTGGCTGCAGACTGGCAGGCAGGTAGATGTGCTGGAGTCACGACTTGGCAGCTGTGAAGGAAAAGCCCCCTAGGAGAGAAAGAGAGAAAATTCAGCACATGCACACGCACCCCCCTGCCACCCAGGGACCCTTTCTGGCTCGCTAGTTACCTTTCTGTGGATCTGAAGCAGCCAGGGTGGAGGGTGTGGGAAAAGATGAGCATTTCATCCGAACCAAAATCCCTTAGGAAACAAATTGTGATCAATCTGCAAACGGTAAGTAAGAGAAGGGCCCTGCCTGGAACAGTTTGCTGGGGAGGGACTGTATAGCTCAGGGCTACAGCACATGCTTTGCATGCAGAAGGTCACAGGCTCAATCCCTGGCACCTCCAGTTAACAAAAAAAGGCCAGCTAGCAGGTGGTGCAAAAAGATCCTCCATGGTGCAGAGTGGTAGGTGGCGCAACCGAAAGCTCTGCTCACAGCCGGAGTTCGATCCAACGAAAGGAGGAAGTCGAATCTCCGGTAAAAGGGGTGGAGGTCCACTCAGCCTTCCATCCATCCATGGTCGGTAAAATTAGTACCCGGCATATGCTGGGGGGTAAAGAAAGGCCGGGGATGGAACTGGCAATCCCACCCCATGTATACGGTCTGCCTAGTAAACGTCGCAAGACGTCACCCTAAGAGTCAGAAACAACTCGCACTACAAGTGCGGGGACACCTTTACCTTTACCTTTAGCAGGTGATGAGAAATTTCTCTTGCGCACATCCCAGCTGCACTGTACATTTAAAGCAGCATTATACCACTTGAACAAAGTCATGGCTTTCCCCAAGAAATCCTGGGAACTGTAGTTTGTGAAGGGTGCTGAGAGTTGTTCAGAGACCCCTTTTCCCCTTACAGAGTTACAATTCCCAGAATTTCCTGGAAAGAGGGATTGATTGTTAAACCACTTTGGGAACTGGAGGAGGAAAATTTACCTTAGTTTATAGAGAACATTCACCCATCTCACCAGTGCGGAGAAGAATGAACGGGTGACCTGCGTACCTGTCTGAGTCTCTGCTGGAATTGCTTTTTTAGATGTTTGTAAAGCTTTTTTGTTTAAGATGTTTTTGAAGGTGTTTTGCTTCAATATTTTTTGGAGATGTTTTGTTTTAACATGTTTTAAAGTCTCTTGTTTTTAAGATGTTTTAGAGTGTTTAGAGTGTTTTAGTTCGCCACCCTGGGTTCCTTCTGGGAGGAAGGGCAGGATAAAAATTGAATAAATAAATAATAAATTCTGGCTCAGTCTGTTGTCCAGGTGCTAACTGTTGATGGGTAAATTCAAGGTGCCTCTTACTTTCCTTACTTAGGATTCTTTGGCTTTTAAATCTGAACAGCCCTTCAAAGAGGGGTTTCCTTCAAACAGAGGACTATCCTCTTTAAAGTAGGACACAAGGCCACCCTAGCCCAAATTAGCCAGCTTGTTTTGTCTTAGGACAGGACTGTTCCTGCTCCCTCTATGCTCAAGGCTGAGATGTCTCATGTATGGGGGGAGTGGGGGATGGGGGAGATATGTGATTGTTTGTACTTTGAGGCATACCAACACAATTCATTTTCACACTTCTCAAAACAATACACTAACAGAAGAACAGCCAGCTTTCAAAACCTGCACTTCTCCAAATTTTGCAAAGCAGTTCTCCAGCAAAGTAACATGTACAAAAATGCATATGCATATACTATGGTAATATATGCATATATATGCATAGTGAAAATAACATACAAAATTATTATTTATTATTTATTTATTACATTTATATCCCACCCTTCCTCCCAGAAGGAGCCCAGGGCGGCAAACAAAAACACTAAAAGCACTCTAAAACATCCTAAAAACAAAATACTCAACAAAAGCATATGAAAATAAAACATCTTTTAAAAACAACTTTAAAAGCATCTTAAAAAGCAATTCCAACACAGATGCAGACTGGGATAAGGTCTCTACTTAAAAGGCTTGTTGAAAGAGGAAGGTCTTCAGTAGGAGCCAAAAAGATAACAGAGACGGCGCCTGTCTAAAATTTAAGGGGAGGGAATTCCAAAGATTAGGAGCCACAAAAGGTCCGCTTCCTATGTTGTGCAGAACAGACCTCCTGATAAGGTGGTATCTGCAGGAGGCCCTCACCTGCACAGCATAGTGATCGACTGGGTATATAAGAGATAAGACGATATTTCAGGTATCCTGGTCCCAAGCTGTGTAGGGGTTTGTACACCAAAACCAGAACCTTGAACTTAGCCTGGTAGCTAATGGGCACGTAGTGCAATTCTTTCAGCACCGGGATGACATGTTGGCAATACCCTGCCCCAGTGAGCAGTCACCACATTTGGCACCGGCTGCAACTTCCGGACCATCCTCAAGGGCAGCCCCACATAGAATGCATTGCAGCAATCCAGAGAGACCTCGGGGTTGTAGTGGACAGCACGATGAAAATGTCGACCCAGTGTGCGGCAGCTGTGAAAAAGGCAAATTCCATGCTAGCGATAATTAGGAAAGGTATTGAAAATAAAACAGCCGATATCATAATGCCATTGTATAAATCTATGGTGCGGCCGCATTTGGAATACTGCGTACAGTTCTGGTCGCCTCATCTCAAAAAGGATATTATAGAGTTGGAAAAGGTTCAGAAGAGGGCAACCAGAATGATCAAGGGGATGGAGCGACTCCCTTATGAGGAAAGGTTGCAGCATTTGGGGCTTTTTAGTTTAGAGAAAAGGCGGGTCAGAGGAGACATGATAGAAGTGTATAAAATTATGCATGGCATTGAGAAAGTGGATAAAGAAAAGTTCTTCTCCCTCTCTCATAATACTAGAACTCGTGGACATTCAAAGAAGCTGAATGTTGGAAGATTCAGGACAGACAAAAGGAAGTACTTCTTTACTCAGTGCATAGTTAAACTATGGAATTTGCTCCCACAAGATGCAGTCATGGCCACCAGCTTGGACGGCTTTAAAAGAAGATTAGACAAATTCATGGAGGACAGGGCTATCAATGGCTACTAGCCATGATGGCTGTGCTCTGCCACCCTAGTCAGAGGCAGCATGCTTCTGAAAACCAGTTGCCGGAAGCCTCAGGAGGGGAGAGTGTTCTTGCACTCGGGTCCTGCTTGCGGGCTTCCCCCAGGCACCTGGTTGGCCACTGTGAGAACAGGATGCTGGACTAGATGGGCCACTGGCCTGATCCAGCAGGCTCTTCTTATGTTCTTATGTTCTTATGTTAGAGGTCAGGCTATCCTGGTTCAGAAACTGCCACAACTGTCTATTAAACACCATTGCATTAAAAATGTATATTAGGAGAAATTCACACTAAAACACTGATGAAGTTTCATGAAGACTTAAAAAAACACCCTCAAACTGATGTGGAAACGTGGAGACTTGAACTTAAGACTGGGAAATGAGAAACCCAAATGGACAGATTCACCCATCCTTATGTATTAAATTCCTTTTCGTTCTTTGTTTCCAGCAGTCTCAAATCGTAGAATTAAATGTTGGCGGGGAGATATTCACAACCACCATAAGCACCTTGAAGAAGCATCCTGGTTCCAAGCTGGCCGAGATGTTTGCTGGTGGGCAGACTAAGCCCCAGATGGACTCAGAGGGGAGATACTTCATAGACCGGCCTGGGACTTATTTCAAGTATATCTTGGAATACCTGCGCAGCAACCAGGTGCCCATGCAGTGTGTCCAGAACGTGTACAAGGAAGCTCTCTTTTATGACATTGAGCCTTTAGTCAAACAGCTGGAGGACTCCCCGCAGATCTTTGGCGAGTTGGTGGCCAGGAAACAGTTCCTTGCCCGGGTGCCCAGCTACAATGAGAACATTGAGCTGATGATCCGCATTGCCAGGGCAGAAGCAGTGGCTTCCCGCCAATCCAGCGTCATGGTCTGTGTGGTGAAGACAGAGGAGGATGTTGTCAAGTGCCACGATGCCCTCAATGGTTTGGACACCTACAAGAAATCAGTGGTCAAGTTTGGTCCCTGGAAGGCCTCGCCGGGCATTTCTGATTTGCTAGACTGCATTAAAATGGATGTAGAGGCCAAAGGTTACAAAATCTCTTTCCAGTCCTATGTGCCAGAAAGGGGCTTCCGTTTCAAATCCAGTGACTACTTGTACAAATTTATGTTCACTTGGTGGTAGCTGAATCCAACGGGAAGGGCTGTAGCTCAGTGGTGGATCATCTGCCTTGCATGTCAAAGGTTCCAGGATCAATCCCTGGCACCTCTAGGTGGCATTGGAATGATTCCTGCCTGAAATCTGGAGAGCTGCCACTAGTCCGTGTAGACAAAGACCGAGCTAGATGAATCGATGGTCTTATTCAGTATAAGGGAGCTTCCTGTATTCTTATGTTCAATGATTTGATTTGTTAAAATAAGTAGATTTTGATTGTTTATAAAATTGCCTTTCCAGCTCTGCCCCAGTTCTACTGGAAAAACCTGATATCTTTGCTCCAGTAGAGGGTCTGGCTGTCAGTCAATTGGGCAAAGGAGAAATCCCCACTCCAAGTCAGATTGGCTTTGCTTTGTGTCTCACTCTGTTTCCTCTTTTAAGTTCCATTTGGATTGGACACTTGTAATGGGAATCATTATACAGCAGTTCACGGGGCAGATTTCCAGTGGTCTGGATTTATGATGTGCAGCCGTCCAAAGGTTTTCTTGGGGGTAGGTGGGTGGCTGCAGATCTGATCAACTCCCAGCTCCTTATTCTTTATTGTATTGCAAAGGTGAAGCATAAGTCCAGCATGTTTGGGATTGCATATAGTGCATAAACGGACGTTTGAATTGCGCATTGGCATATAGCACCTAACATAGGGGATAGCCCTCAAATTGGTCTACTATTATTGTTTTTGGATGGATGGAAATGGCCTTCAAGTTGATCCTGACATATGGTGACCCTATGAATAGGGTTTTCATGGTAAGCGGTATTCAGAGGTGGTTTACCATTGCCTTCTTCTGAGGCTGAGTACTGGGCCAAGGTCACCCAGTGAGCTTCATGGCTGTGTGGGGATTTGAACCCTGGTCTCCCAGGTCCCAGTCCAACACCTTAACCACTACACCACACTGGCTCTTGATTATTGTTATTAGGGACAGTCTAAAAATTATTTTGGGAATGCAGAGCTGTACAGACCCCAGTTTCTTATACTAGCAACATCTGCACCTCTGGATTAAATAAGGCGGTAAAGCTGCAATCATATATAAACTGGATAGGAAAGGCATGCATACTTCTGACTAAATATGCTTTGTTGTTATATGCCTTCAAGTCGATTACGACTTATGAATTTTGGATATATTAATAGGGTTTTCATGGTAAGAGGTATTCAGAGGTGCTTTACCATTGCCTTCCTCTAAACCTATGGCACCTGGTATTCCCAGGCGGTCTCCCATCCATACACTAACCAGAGCTGACCCTTCTTAGCTTCCGAGAACAGACGAGATCAATCATGTTCAGGGTAGTATGGCCATAGGCAAATATGCTTAGGAGCGGTTTTTTAAGAACCAGATTAGGAACTGGAAACCAGTTTCAGTCTTGTGGTTTCTCCCATGGCTGCCCCGTGTCCAAATGAGTCATATGAGTAAGTCCTTAGCTAGTGGTCATCAGTTAGTGACGTAGACAGCATGGCTTTTGATTGCCCTGGACTCAGCCACCAGCCACCACTTTCACCAGCAACTCCAAGTCCTACTCTTCCATAAACTAATACCTATTTTCTCTCTCCACCCAAATGATTTTATGTACTTCTGTCTTACGCCCTTCATTTCCCTCTTTTCAAAGATGGCCAAGATCTGCATTTGATATCTGAGGAGCAATCCAGACTCTCCCTAATGGACTGTTCACACGTTCTTGGTCTGTTTGTACCAGTCTTGGTCACCCACAGCCTCCAATAAGAACATACTGAGAGCCTTGCTGGATCACACCGAAGGCTCATCTAGCCTGGCATCCTGGGCCCCTTCCAGAAAACCTGCTTATTGAGCATTCATCCTGATTTGTTTGCGCAGAATGTGCAAGGGGGTTAGATGACGTCAGCAATTTGTTGATCATTTATTCCAATTTGTTTGCAGGGAGGTTGGACGACACTGCATCAAGCAAATATTATCCCACGCTTTCCACTGCATTTCCCTGTCAATTTCCTTATCACAAAAAGTCAAATTATGGGGGAGGGTGGGTAGCAGGTTTGTTGTGCAAGAGCTGAAAATCCACTTTAAGGATGCAACCTTAATTTGCCAGTATGTGACTGAATCTCATTGGAAAATAGCGACTGTCTGGAAGTGCCCTTGTTCTCAGTGTGGTTAACCAGATACCTTTTCTCACTTATCTTTGTGGTACAAGGAAATTTCGTCCCTCACCCACCACCAGCACTTCTGCTGAATTAGCTCTTGTCATGAGTAGTCTTAATATTTCTTTTCAAGGCTGTTGGTTTAGCATCCTTGTTCTTTAGGGATATTTGAACAAATTGCACGCCCTGGATTAGCTTATGTTTACTTTTATACTGAAGTGCTGTCTTCCACCAGAGCATGCCATGTGTCTTATGCTTAAGTGGCATGTCTTTTCTTCTTCCAGTGATATTTTTTCCCTGACTTTGCTGCGCTATACAGATTTTGCAGCTGTAGGAACAGAACTACAGTAGAATCTAAGGGCTCGTTCACACGGCGACTTACTGTGAGATTGGTGCTACTTGCATCCCCATTGAATTTTATGGTTCACATGACGTTGCAAGCAATCAGCAGCTATCACACAGTTTTCCCATATCAACCCAATCCAATTCTAATGCAAAAAGGAAAAACCGTCTCAGCTTTGCTGCGCTCCTCTGTGTAGGTGCTTTGCCTCGATGTTTTTTTAGTGGGCAGGCTCTCTTAAGCCCCATTGCTAGCTTCATCTCTGTCTGGCGCCTGCAAAAGCTACCTTTCACTCACTCCCCCCTGTATTCAGTTTCACACAGTTTGGTGTCAATTGCACTCTCCCTTTGGCTTCAGCAGGGAGAGGTGTGCAATTGATAAGAAACAATGAAACTGACAAAAAAAACTCCCCTTCTCCATTAGCAATATCGGTACTCGGAGGAAGTAAGCATGTAAAATTACGAGCAGGGCCACAAGGAAACAGCGATACTAAACCTCTCCAGAGGAATGCCTACTTGGGTGAAAGGAAAACAGCAGATTTGAAGGTAGGAAGTGTGAACCTTGCAAAATCTATTGCGATGGCAAAACTGTGTCTTTACTGTGAAGTTCAGTTCCCATGTGAATGAGCCCTAACACATAAGGGCAGAGGTAGGGCAGATGAGCAGGTAAAGAGAAATTCGATTCAGTTTGCATTTATAGGTGAACTTACCAAATTCACACTTTTGAAAACAATATGAGAACCAAAACCCAGCCACAGAGCGACAATCCTCATAGTGATTTAACACTCAGTCCCTCTCCCCAGAGAACTCTGGCACTGTGGCTCTGTGAGGAGACTAGGGCTTGCCTAACAACTCTCACCGCTCTTAACAAACTACCATTCCCAGCATTCCTTTGGGGGAAGCCATGTTGGTTTAAAGTAAGACAATACTGCTTTAAATGTATAGTGCAGATGGGGCCTATGCAAAATAATAAATGGACACAAATATTGACTTTTCAACTTCCCTGGATACTCTGTAACTGACCTTAAGGTGACCATCCTTGAACAAAGGAACTTCATAGAGAGACTGCAACATGAAACCACGGAATTTCAATACATCAAGAGTTTGAATTCTCTTGTGAATTGAATCAGCACAATAGATTTATATCACACTACCTGTGTTCATTAGTTACCAATGCTAGGATGTCTGTGTTATCATCCCAACTGAGATTTGTCTGGAATATTAAACAGTATCTAAATGCTTATAAATGTTTTTTTTGTTGAATGACCACTATTAAATTAATAATTATAACTGTTTATACTTTTCTGTGTTGCAGTTCCTTCCAGTCTCATTGTTTACAATTCCCACATCCTCAACCATGCATGTGTGCTCCTGCAACTCAGGACAACACCTCATGCATGGGATGAAGACAAATTATAGTAAGCTCATGCGCTAATATAGTTTTTAGCCACAAGACTCTTTTAATTTTGTTTGCTGCGAGATGAACACGGCTACACCCTGGAAATCATTTCAATGCTAAAACTGTACGCAGTATTTTGCCCCCCCCCCGGGCATCTCTTCTGAAATAGGCTGCCTTGCATGAGCTTTAGGGGAAGGACCATGGCTCAGTGGTGGAGTGTCTGCTTTGCATCCAGAAGGTTTCGGGTTTGCTCCCCACCATCTCCAGGCAGGGCTAGATAAGATCTCCAACCTGAAACCTTGGAGAGCCAGTTGACAACACTGAGCTAGATAAACAAAAGGTCTGACTCAGTATAAGACAGCTTTCTATGTTCCTTTCTAATGAGCATGTGGCGTTTATATGCCAGGGGTACTTGGCCCAGAGAGATGCTGCATTGGTGTACTAATATTACACACATAGGGTTGTATGTATCTAAGGCTTCTGTTCCACTCGTGCAACAGCCTTTCACATGCACAAGAAAATTTTCCCATCCTCTCCAGCCCCGTCTCAAAATCTGTCTCAGAAGGTTGGGGGACCTTCTGGAGCAGATTCTGGAGGCATGCGGGAAGAGGAGAGAAAGGGGAAGTCCTGCCGCATGAGTAAAATGCCCCTTGCGCAGCGCTGGATACAACCCATAGCTATGTTTAGATGTGGGTCCTGCTAACTATACCAGGTCTGTTCGCGATCACCTGGGATCACATTCAAATTGGGCCCACGTTTGAGCCATTCTACAAGTTATACAGAATTATAGGGCAGAGTGAGAGGACGGAGTTTATGGTCTGTATGGTCTGTATCACTGTAGATGGGGGGGGCATTCATTTTTCAGTGCTTCGCAACATTTTTTAAAAAAACCTCTCTGCATTCACATCAGGGAGAAGGCTATGCTAAATCTTCTTCTGTCATACTCAACTAGTTTTCTGCATGCATGGTTCTTTTTGTAAGAAGCGCTAAAAATTATGACACAAACACACAATGTGATGTAGTCCAATATTTTCCCACTTCAGATTACGTCTTTGTACACAGTGGCTTTCAGGTACTGGATTCAAATTCTAATGGTAAGAAAAATAGGAAGGGGCTAGGTAGCAGCAAACAAGGAAAATAAAATAAAGAATCAAAACTTCAAAATGGGACTGGAAAAAAAGAGCTTCATGCCCATATAAGAAGCCCTGGGAGAGATGTTGCTTTAACAGAAAAACTGTTTTCTTGTGTTCCTGAAGAGTGTCTTTACCAAAACACGTTGGCATTTTATAATAGCATTTTACTATTTTATAAAATTCACTTTTTTAAAAATGTTCTGCCTCCACGATCAGAGGCAGTATGCCTCCGAATGCCAGTTGCAGGAAATCACAAGCTAGTGAGAGTGCTCTTCCGCTCTGTTCCTGCTTGTGGGCTTCCGATTGGGGCATCTGGTTGACCACTGTGAAAGCAGGATGCTGAATGTGCATGGGCCTTTGGGCCTGATCCAGTAAGGCTCTTATTTTGAAGTTTTGTCTTCCTTTTAAAATTTGTTTCCTTAAGCAACAGGAGATACATGTCTAAAAAATAAAACATAGCCATGCCTTTGAGCATGTGCAGAGTGCCTTTACGGCACTTCCTTCTACCCCGCTGGAATTAAGCAACAAGTTTCCCAGTCAGAAGGTATTATGCCAGAAAAGCCTGACCGTCCCTCCGCCCCCGCATCCCTTCCTTTTTGCTGCTATAGAGCTTATAGTCTGTTTACTCCCAAGGGGGTAGAGTCTCATTTTGCATTTAGACTTCCGGATCTCCATCGCACCCCTTAAATTTCTCCATGTGCGGGGCAAGAGTAGTGCTTGTATATAGAAATCCCCATATCACAACTAAGCAGTCTGAAGGGGCTTATGGCACTGCCTGAAACAGCCAGGCAGTAGTGAAGTTTTCTTTGCAATGCTTTCGAATAATCATGACCTTTATCCCCCCCCCCAGGAAAAGGGGGAAAGGAAGTTAAATTGGGATGACTTCTTGGATTTGACAGGGCTTACACCTTTCATTGCTGGATATTGCTCCTGCGAGCTTTCAAAGCACCGTTGAAATAGCCTTCACTAGTTTTGCTTGAGTTTGTACATTGATTTCTGTTTACTTCCCTCCACTCTTGTCCCTCACATGGAGGATTCTATGTCCTGCAATTGGAAACCTGAAGTCACATTATGAAACGTTTAAAGAAAAATCTCTTTGATACGTTCCTGGGAAGAAGCGACTACAGTGGCCGGGACGACTCAAGTGGCGCTGGAAAGCGAATCTCTGGTGGCTTGTGACTCCGTCCAATATGGCGGCGCACCTAAAGAAACGGGTGTATGAAGAGTTCAGTAAAGTGGTTGTCCAGGTAAGCAGGGAGACGGAGTGAGGCTTCGGAAGCGCTGGTACAAGGGAAAGCTGGTGCAAGGGGAAAGGGTTAGCAAGCACACAGGTGGTCAGTGCAAGTCCCAAGTCAGTATAGTAGTACCCTGAAGTCTTTATCCACACCCCAAAAACTGCTGCTTCTGCTTTTCTTGCATAGAGTTTCCCAGCCAAAAAGTGTTTTAAATCCACTGCTACAGATGGTTTGATTGTGGTAACCGTCTCTCCCTCTCTTTCTGCCCCCACCCCATTAGCAGCATGAAGAAATCTCGGCAAAGAAACTCCGGCTGACCAAACCAAGTAAGTCGGCTGCACTCCATGTGGATCTATGCAAGGCCACTTCGCCAGCAGAAGCTTTACAGTATCTGCTTCAGTTTGCCAGGAAGCCAGTTGAAGCTGAGAGTGTAGAAGGTGTTGTCCGAATCCTGCTGGAGCATTATTACAAGGTAGGGCAGGTGGTATCTCAAGGTAGTAAATGTAAATGTAAAAGTCAGTTTCGACTTATGGCGACCTTATGAATAGGGTTTTCATGAGGCTGAGAGGCAGTGACTGGCCCAAGGTTACCCAGTGAGTTTTCATGGCTGTGTGGGGATTTGAACCCTGGTCTCCCAGGTCGTAGTCCAACACCTTAACCACTACACCACACTCGCCTCAAGGTAGTAAGATGTCCCGAAACAGAAATCCCTGTCTGGAGAACACTTAAATCTGCTTCCCTGGTCCAGTTTTCTTTTAAAAACCGCCATGCTTCACCCCAGTACTTTCCATTGACTGAGACAACAAAGCATCTCAGTGGCAAAAATCAATAGATTTCTTGGGATATTTTATGTCTCCTATTTTTATTTTTTTCAGGAGAAAAAAAGTCTATATGAGCATTTAAATCTGTTTTTCCAGGATCATTATTTGTTGGGAAAAATTTAGTACTTTCTACTGGCTGGGACAATTTGTGTGTGTGTGTCAAAAATCAGTTAAGTTTTTGGGATTGTTTTGTTTTTGTTTTCGTCACAGGAAGTAAATGATAAGTAGCTGAAATTTTGGAATATTGTTCGCTACTGCGCAGGTAACTTAGAACTTAGACTACATTGCAAGTCTACCTCTGTATAAATTCTGCAATAGATAATGTGCCGGGGTAGGATTTTGTCCTAAGTTGGTGTGTGAAGGTTTTAGTCTATCTCTTGTGCTTATTTTCACTTTCTTAGATAATCTTGGTTTTGGGGAAAGCAGAGCCTGTTTTATTGTGGATTTGTAAAGCATCCCACGCATCAGCTGGCGTTGGGGTAGGGCAGGAGCAGGGAGGGGGACGTTTTTCTGACTTCCATCTTTTGCCCCCCTAGGAGAACGATCCTTCTGTGAGACTGAAGATTGCTTCCTTGCTTGGTTTGCTATCAAAGACTCCAGGCTTTTCTCCTGACTGCATTCTGGACGATGCCATTAACACACTCCAAAATGAGAGTATGTGACATTCTTCAATTAGAGCCTGATGAGCAGTTAGAATCCCTCCGGGCTTTTCTTGTGGGAGAAGGAGTGCAGGGGGAGAGCATGTGTACGTGTTGCTTTCATACGAATGCATGAAACTGTCTTATATTGAATCAGATTATAGGTCTACCTAGTCTGGGGTAGCCAATGGGATGCCCTCCAGATGTTGATGGACCCCAACTCCCATCATCCCTTGGCCATGCTGGCAGGGGCGGATGGGAGCTATACTTCAGCAAGTGGTCAGGCATGATGAATTGTGTAGTCCATTAACGTTTGGAGGGCACCCCGTTGGCTACCCCTGAATCTAGTTGAATATTGGTTTGGTTTGCATGTCACGCTCAACTAAACCATGGCTTAGTGCAACCACGTGTGAGCTTGCGAGCTCTAGCAGAGGAGACTGTGGCTGCTTTGCTCCTCCTCAATCACTCTGCTGCTATACTGAGCTAAGTCATGGCTTGGCTTAGTGTGTCATCCGAATCCAGGCCCATGGTTCAGCTGTCTCCAGACTAACCGCAAGCTGTAACCAAGGTTTGTCCTGTAGTTCATGAAACTGGCTGACCAGTTTGGAAAAGCGGCAGGATATACTGTAAAACAAAGGTTCCCAAAGTGGGGTCTGCGTTATTCAGGTGGTCCATGGCATATCTGTAAAAATACAATTAAAAATCATACAGCATCTAGCTCATGCATTACAATTGCTACAGCAGGCAGAGAGAAATCATTCAGTGGTCTGCCGAGACCCTCAACAATTTTTAAGTGTCTACGTGTGTGTGTGTGTGGGGGGGAAATGTTTGGGAACCACTAGTGTAAAAGTTAACACGAGAATTGTTGACATGTCATCTTATAGCAGAACAGATGAGAAGGCTAAAAGAAAAGACTCATCTGAATATCAATAAAAAGCTAGTCCATTATATAGGGGTGTTTTGGCAAATTCAGAGAGTTACAATTATTAAATTAAATTGTTACTTGCTTAGCTTCAGCTTGGTTGCTGCGTGATGTGCCTCTATACCATGCCTGAGGACCTGATGGAATGAACGCCATAATACTGGTTTTGTTGTTGTTGTTTTTAGAGTCCCACCAAGTTCTCGCTCAGCTGCTGGATACCTTGTTGGTAATTGGAAAGAAGCTCCAAGAAAACCCTGCAGTCAGAGTGCGCCTGGTAGATGTAGCCTGCAAGGTGATGAACTACCAAAAAGAAAAGAACTTCTAGCTGGATTGGTCATTCTGATCAGGGGTGGGGAACTTTTTCCAGCCAAAGGCCTGCATTCCCTTGTGGGCAACCAACAAGGGCGAGGCTGGGAGTGGGGGTGAGGAGACTGCATGCTCGGTGGGGAGCAAAGCCAGAGGCAAAAAAGTGGGTAAAGTGATGGGTGTGACTCTTACTTTTCTACAGTAGGCTACATTCACGCACACACCTCTGTCCATCCAGGCAACCATGAAGCATTATTACAGTTAAAGGACCCATTTCAGCCAGGCAAAAGCACTTAAAGGGGGCAAGCAGCAGGGGCCAGTGAGGGCTGCGGTCTGGGGAGCATCTCAAGGGCCTGATAGAGAGGTCTGTAGGACCACATTCGGCCCCCAGGACTGAGGTTTCTCACCCCTGATGTGGATGTTTACCAATTACATGTCACTGATTTATTATTGTTAAGGTGTGGCTTTGGCTGCATTTGGATGTCTGAATAAACCATGGCAGGCACAAGCCTCTGGGCTTGTGCGCTGTCCCCTCTGCTGCCCGAAGTCCAAAGCTTTTGCCACAGTTGAGTATTGCCAAGTCCGATCAGTCTATTCATTGAGACAAGCCAGCTTCATTAACCACGGTTTGAAGTTGGCCTGTTTCAAACAAACCATAGTTAAGATTTGGTTTGGATGGCACAACAAGCTGGGATCAATCAAAAGCAGAAGTGAAAGCTTGCAAACTCCTTCTCCAGATTTGGAGAGGCAAGGGGTCTGGCAAGTCTAGGAGACTCTTGGAGCGTTCCTGTCCCAATAAACTGTGGTTTACTGTGATTACTGAATGCAGCCTCTATTTCGTACAACCAGGCAGTTTAAAAAATGGCCCCCACCAAAAAACACAAGGAAAGCTTTATTTGACTTGTGATTAAACTGACTGAAGCTTGAAGTACTAAAGGAAATATGTTTTTTGACATTTACCAACGGTGTTTTGAAAAGCATTGTCTACTTATGCTGCCCTCCTCCACCGACTGTGTGCATCCACCATACAGGTGGCTAAAACTGTCCTTGGCTGCAACCAGGGCTGTGGAGTTGGTATGTCAAACCTTCGACTCCTCTTATTTTTCTACTCTCCGACTCCTTCATAAATGGCAAATGTATATTAATTTTTCTACTGTCTGACTCCGACCCTGACGCCTACATAAATGGCAAATATATATTAATGTATTAATATTAATAAATTAATATTAAAATAGTTATTTTATTTTGAAGTCGGAGTCAGTACATTTCTACCGACTCCAACTCCACCCAAAATTGCTTCTGACTCCACAACTCCGACTCCACACCCCTGGCTGCAATGGCCACTTGCCAGATGTGAACAAAGCGGGAGACCAAACGCATTTTCCATGGAGCCTGGGCAGTGCATCCCCCTGTGTATTCACCAAATTCATCGTTCTAGAGGGTGTCCCAGGCTGCCTCTGTGGCTTTTCCTGCTTCCTCCCTATTATGGCTGCCAGTTTTGCTCTCTTGTATTCCTTGACCCCAAACGTCTGCCTAAACCCTTTGACTTTGCTGGCTCCCTAACAAGAAAACTGCAGAGCTAGTCAGGGCAGTGCCTTGCACAGGAACTACAGGGACAGTCATACTGATTCCTTTTGGGGTACCATATAGGGCTGACGTAGGTGAGGAGGATGGAGCATACGGGCTTCCTGTCAAGTGGTGAGTGGAGTGAGTCTGGCAGCATGCACCCACCTTTAACAGGTACTGAATGCAATAAATTGCTGCCGGACCCTTTCAGGTTGCATGGAGAGTCATGATGGCCAAGTATCTATGTAATGAAGCCTACAGACTCTGCCAACCCTTATCTGTGTTTCAGACCCTGGTAGGTCTGGGAGACACTTTTATGTATAAGAGTGTTGCATCCCAAAAAGAATCCTCCCCAAATCCCTCAGATTCCTCCGATGAAGGCCAAAATGTCAGGAGAAATTAGGGATAATCTGCATATTTTGTCTTCGTTCGGCAGCATCTGACTGATTCCTCCCACGGTGTAAGGAACAGATGCCTCCTTCTGATGGGCTACCTTGGGACCGTGGAAAGAGGCACCTCGAAAGAAGCAGAAGGCCAACCTCCCAAAGATGTCCAGAAGATACTAGGGGACCACTTCAATGACCAGGATCCTCGGGTTAGAACAGCGGCTATAAAAGCTATGGTAGGTGTGGATGGTGAAGGATAGCGATTTAGAATCATAGCAAGTGGGACCTGCAACAAACAGTTGCAGTGCAGAGTGCTCATCTTCATTGTTGTCAGCCATGCCCTTCCTGAGGACATTCCTTTCAATTCCCGTCTCCCATTCTGTTTTCCATCCCCTCCTTGCTCCCAACAGGCAGTCAACATTCCATATCCACTAAGTATGCTCAGTTGTTAACATTTTGTATTTGGGTTCTGCCCCTACCTTAGGTTTTTTAAAATAAAGATTTATTGTATATCTGCAAACCTCAGGGTTACCCTGAGCCTGCTGGTTCCTCCCACTTCTGGGTGGATAGTGCTGTTCTGGCTACATAAGCAGCGGCACTCATAGCCTGTACATCGGAAATAGAAGGAGTTATTGTTGAACAAGGGTGGGTGACCTCTGGCCCATAGGCCAGTCTTGACCAGCCAGGAGGTCCAGTTTGGTTCATTAGGCCATTTCCACAAATCCACACCCACCTGTCAATCATCTGGCATCAATGGGTGACTCCTTCTGGGAGCTAGTTTGCCGGTGTGTTTCCTGTGGGAAGCGTGCTGGCAAGGCAGAACCCTCCGCCCCACCCTTGTGGGTCAACTTTGACAGGTGGGTGGGACCATCTACCTATCAGTCACCTGGCGTTATCATGACAGCAGATGATTGGCAGGTGGGTGGCCTCTATGGAATAGGGGGGATTTTTATTTATTTATTTATTTATTTATATATAAAAAAAATAGTATACCGCTTTAACCTGAAAAAAATCAAAGTGGTTTACAACAGCCGTACAGTTATACAATAAAAACCATGTAAACATTTAAAACCAGAGGTCATCAACTAACTGTTACAGGAAGATATTTTCTTAATTGCCTAGCTGAGCTTGGCAGCATAGAACAGTTTTCAGAGATGTTTGAAAATTAAAACGGAAGGTGCCTACTGGATCTTGATTGGCAGAGCATTCCCCAGGACTAGACCAACAAAAAGATCTGGCCCATTGGGCCAAAAAGGTTTCCCACCCCTGTTACAGAGCTAGAAATAACCCATGTGGTTGTTGAGTCCTGCTTTCCTTAAAGCAAATCCTCAGTGTGTGTGGGTTGTACATTGGAGGTGAACAACTGGTCCTGGGCCAAATCTGGACATACACATATCCCCTCCCGCTACCAGATGATGAGGAATGTGAATGACCGGCAGTCGTAGCAATGGAACTCACAGCAGTACCACTTTTGAGGAACTGGTTTGGCTCCATATCCCTTGCTCCCTCCTTGAACTAGTCTTCCATGAAGTTGCTGACCAGGAGGTTGCATTATCAGAGGTGGTATAATATTAAATTGGTTACTGGCAAGTTATAGAGCTGCTATAGCACAGTGGGGAGGAGAGCCTGGCTGGGAGTCCGGAGTCTGTGAGTTCAAATCCCTGCTCATGTCTCCTGGATGTCAAGGGCCAGCTAAAGATCACCCCCACAGTGAGTGGCTTGGGTGACGTGCCCTGCCACCTGTGCAGCCGTGGGCAAGCTGCATAGTCCCAAAGAGCCCAGTTGCCCCCCAGCTGGCAGTTGCGGACAAGGAAGAGGCTGGCTTGTGCAGCTGTGGCAAGCTGAGCAGGCCCTAGCCAGCTGGGGAGGACTAGCCTCAGAGGGAGGCAGTGGGAAACCCCCTCTGAATACCGCTTGCCATGAAATCCCTATTCATAGGGTAGCCATAAGTCGGGATTGACTTGAAGGCAGCCCATTTCCATTTCCAAACTGGCAGGTTATAAGGAGAAGATGTAGCCAAATCCTGGTGATAGAATCTGATAGATCTATTCATATGGAAATGCCACCTGGAAAAGAACTGCAGAGCCATCCTATGCATATTGTCTGAGGTGTAAATTCCACAGTGTTTTAACGGAGCTAACTCCCAGAAAAAGTCCATATGGGATTGTAGCCTTAAGCACGCAATGTACTTGGGGTGCAGTGTTGTAAGGTCATCTCTGCAACTTGATTTGATACTTTGGATCAGTCTCCTGTACTGATACCCTTAATGGCTGAACTCCAGTCTTCAGCCTCGTTTCTGCCTCTCTGATTATATTTCCCCTTTAAAAAAAAAAAAAAGTGGGTTTTTTTGGGGGGAGGAATTATAATCACAATTTGTTGTGCTTTTTCTAGCTCCAGCTCCATGAAAGGGGATTAAAGTTGCAGCAAACCATTTATAGTCAGGTAATTACTGTGTTGTATATGTCTAGTGAGTGGCTCTACCATTAAGAAGGGTCATGGAGAATGGGGGTGTCACACATCTTGCTTCAGGTTCTTTTTGTTCCCTGCATTTTGGGTTGTGACCAAACCCACTTGGCCGCTGCTGGTCTGGCGTCAACACCCATCATGCTGGGGCAAATGCTAGGGGCCCCTGGCCCTGGAGAGCCCACTGCAATTGATGATAGCTTCTTTTTCTTTTTAAAATTGCCCCATTTTTTAAAATGCCCTAGCACTGTAAAGCAGGATTCACCTGTGTCAGGCCTTGGGGCCAGATGTGGCTCTCCCGGGTCTCTGTCTCGCCCTTGGGTGTGTTTTTCTACTTAATTTTTTTTTAAAAAAATAAAGCCAATTGGTGACTCTTCACATAGTACACACTCTGTATCCTTATGACTGCAGTAGGATGTATGATCCCGCTTCCCGCTCCCCCCCCCGCAATGAAAAAAAGTGTTGCAAAATGCAGCAGCTGCTGGCCTACTGTTGGCTGTTTCGAAACAGGAGAGCCGCTTGTTCTGGACAAATTAATCACCCTGGGACTTTGAGCCAAATATAGCAAGTCAGCCAGCGTTGGACAAGTCTGTCCTGCTCTGGGTGACAGACAAGAATCCAAGCAGTTAAAAAAGCAGCCATTAATAATGATCATTATTAGATCTTGCCCTCGCTTCCTCCTAGGAGTTCAGCTCCGCTTCTCTTATCTCATTTTATCCTCACAAGAACCCGGTGCGGTAGGCACTTACATTATAACTGTTTTTTAAAAGGAAATGGAGGAGAGTCCTACTTCCGCCTCTCTCCTCCCCGCCCAGTGCATGACCATTTTGATTTCATGCATTGGAGTATATATGTGTGTGAAGATGCTGTTATTCCCAACAAGTGGCAGTGGCTCTCCATTCATGCCAGATCACTCAGAAGCTGGGATTTGCTGGGATTTTTTCAGAGGGGTGTGTGTGAAGGCTGAAAAACTTCCTGCGTGGTGTTCAGGTTGCGCTGCTATACTGGTTTGGATTTGAATAGAGAACACTTCAGTAGGGACTTGGGGTTCTTTTAATTTGCTAGCTCATCCAGCTTGCGTCCGATAATTTACAAGCTTGTTAAAAGAAACGAAGGATAGCACGCAGTGTAAATGTTGGCGAAAGGACTCGAGGGTGATAGCTGACTGGGGATCTTCCATTTCAGGCATGTAAACTTCTAACCGACGACTACGAACAGGTCCGCAGTGCTGCAGTTCAGCTCACCTGGGTCCTCAGTCAGCTTTATCCAGAAAGGTATGTGCGGAGAGCCGGGTAGCCCCAAATGAGGATGTAAGGACGGGTAGCGATCAGCTTTGTAAATAGCAGCCAAAGAGTTGTCAGCCTACAATAAGTCAGCTTCTCTGCG
Organism: Rhineura floridana; assembly: GCF_030035675.1. NCBI lineage: Eukaryota > Metazoa > Chordata > Lepidosauria > Squamata > Rhineuridae > Rhineura > Rhineura floridana. Next base: position 179,680,749 of record NC_084484.1, read on the forward strand.
AGTGTGAGAGTTAGATCACTTGTGGTATTTGAGGATCACATGTCGCTCTTGAAACCAAATGTACTATTCTGGCACACCTAGAAAATACTGCATTAAAGTATCCTCAGTTCTGATATTGTTAGTACTGTGTCCAGGCATCTACCCCTGCTTTGAGCAATCTTTGGAAATGGGACATGTTCCCTGTTGCATTGTTTCTTGAGACTTTTAGTACAGTTATAAGTGAACAGTCTTCATCTGTGGGTCCCAAACAGCATAATGGGACTCTGGTTCCAGGCTGACATCCCTGTTGAGGACTGGGGAATCTACTGCAACATTTTGTTGCAGATTTCCACGTAACTATATCCCGTTACTAAAAAAAGTAGTTCTCTGCTTACTCAGCATGCACTAGATGAAACCTGCTTTTTAGTTGTGTAAGCTAAATTGGGCAGGTGTGTTAGATAGGTCCACACACCTTCTGTTCACAAATGGTTGCACAGAGTATTGAACTCTCAGCCAATCGGGCATGGCAGATTAGAGCTCAGTCTTGATACAATACATTCATGCAGTAGCTTGTTTTTCTTCCTCCCTGCCCCTTCAGCATTGTCCCAATCCCTTCCTCCAATGAAGAAATCCGCCTCGTCGATGATGCGTTCGGAAAGATTTGTCACATGGTCAGTGATGGTTCATGGGTGGTGAGAGTACAAGCTGCTAAGCTTTTGGTAAGTTCCTTCTTAAGCTGTTAGAAAGGAGATGTCATAGAGCTGACAGCTGGAGAATGACATGCAAAAGGGTTAATTATCATTCTCTAGAGCAGGCTTCCCCAACCTGGTGCACTCTAGGCTTTTTGGACAACAAATCCCATCAGCTCCACTAAGCATGGCTGCACGCAGCCATTTTAAGGCTGTGTTCTCTGAGTCTGGTGGAAGTCCAAAACATCAGAAGGGCATCAGTTTGGGGAAGCCTGCTCTAGATTTATCTCTGACCACCTTCTGTAAAAGGCTGGATTAAGCCTGTCCCTAAAGCTTGGGGGGGTTGTGATTGGGACAAGAGGAGAAGTTGCCCAACTTGGGTTTTTTATTCGAAAAGGGGAGGTTGTTTACTGGATTATGGTTGTACAAGTTGTATCCAGAAAGCCCCTCTAGAGTCCTAAGAGTTGGGGTGTTGAGATCGGGAGTGGGGAACCTTTTTGGCTCCATGGGCAGATCCTTATGAGGCTCAGCCTCGTGGGCCAAAAGGGAAGACCAGGTTTTGCCTGCAGGCCGGAGATTCTCCACCCCTGATCTAGATCTTATGGTTGCATCTTCAGTGAACAGTTGCTTGGGATTGTACCCAACTGTGTTTATGCTCAGAGTGTATGCCTTGAATCAGCGGTCATCAGTTAGTCAATTTCAGTGGGTGTTCTCCAGATGTGGGCTGGATGGAACAACTATCAAGTGGATCCACAGTTGGTTACAGAATCGTGCTCAAAGAGTGCTTATCAGTGGTTCCTTCTCAAACTGAGGGGAGGTAACAAGCGGGGTACCGGAGGGCTCTATCCTGGGCCCAGTGTTCTTCAACATTTTCATTAATGACTTGGATGAGGAGGTGCAGGGAATGCTTATCAGATTTGCAGATGATACAAAATTGGGAGGGATAGCTAATACCTTGGAAGACAAAAACAAAATTCAAAGGGATCTTGATAGGCTGAAGCATTGGGCTGAAAACCACAGAATGAAATTTAAGAGGGATAAGTGCAGAGTTCTACACCTATGAAAAAGAAACCAAATGCACAGTTATAAGATGGGGGATCTTGGCTCACAAGCTGAATATGAGGCAACGGTGCAATGGGGCTGCAAAAATGGCAAATGCTGTTTTAGCCTGCATTAATAGAAGTATAATTTCCAAAACTCGTGAACTACTAGTTCCCCTCTATTCGGCACTGGTTAGGCCTCATCTTGAGTACTGCATTCAGTTCTGGACACCATGCTTTTAAGAAGGATTCGGACAAACTGGAACAAGTTCAGAGGATGATCAGGGGACTGGAAACAAAGCCCCAGGAGGAGAGACTGAAAGAACCAAGCAAGTTTAGCCTGGAGAAGGCAAGACTGAGGGGAGATAGGATAGCACTCTTCAAGTACTTAAAAGGTTGCCACACAGAGGAGGGCCGGGATCTCTTCTCGATCGTCCCAGAGTGCAGGACACGGAATAATGGGCTCACGATACAGGAAGCCAGATTTCAACTGGACATCAGGAAAATCTTCCTAACTGTTAGAGCCATACGACAATGGAACCAATTACTAGAGAGGTAGAGGGCTCTCCAACACTGGAGGCATTCAAGAGGCAGCTGGACAGCCATTTGTCGGGAATGCTTTGATTTGGATTCCTGCATTGAGCAGGGGGTTGGACTTGATGGCCTTATAGGCCCCTTCCAACTCTACTATTCAATGCATCTATGACTTAGCCAGCTTCAGCCCCTGGTGACCTTAGCACTTCTCCATGCTGTGGTTCACAATGCTTTCACTCAGCCTGAATTTGAAATTGTCTGCAGCGATGAGCCAGGATCCAAACTCATGGTAGAGCAGTCGCATCCTCACGGTATGTCCAGATTCGGCATTGGCTACAACAACACTCCCCACCTACTATGAGTGTAGTTTGACTGGCAGTTTTATGTGCCAATCAGTTGAATGTGGGCATTGTGGGTGGTGACTAATGTCAGGCAAGTAAAACTTACCTTGGTCTCAAGGTATGGCCTGAAGGCATGTGAGGCCCCCGCCTTCATGAAGCTAAGCGGGACTGGTCTGGACAGTGCCTGGATGGGAGACCACCTTGGATTCCATGACAGAAGAAAGCTGGGATGTAAATATTATGCATCAGAGTCTGCCTTGGCAAGAGAGAGGGGGAAAGGGTAGTGTCCCTATTTGGGTGATTAAAGGTGGGAGATGGTATAGTGAACAGTGCAGCGGAGGGGGGCGATAATACGGTTGGGGGGGTCTGGCTAGTGATGGTCCCTTCCTTGCTCCAGTCCTCCTTGCAGGTACTTGGTAGCCCGGCCACTGAGTCATTTCCCTGGCTCTTAATGATGTTTTCAAACTGCTGCTATATATTTGCTTGTTCAGGATTGCATCTGGTATTATAGGTTTTTCGTTTTGTACGTATGTGTGTCTGTGTGTAGGGTTTCTTACATAATTTTTTTGTAAACCCTCAGATTGTTTTTGATATTAAGCAGTATATAAATTTAGGAACTCAGCACTAAATAAGGAATTGAAAATGAATAGGACGTAGGCACGGGAGGCAGAGAGTCTCTTCTGCCCGCTCCTCCCCAGGCCATCTGTCGCTCAAATGGCAGCCTTCCAAATGGGGATAAGAGGGGGAGGGCCATGTGTCACCCGGCCTTTTCACAGTCAGAAAGGGGGTGTTTGGGAGTACGCACCCAGTGGAACTGATTGCTGGTAGACTCTGAACAGGCAGAAGAAAGGACTTTCATATACAAAGCATAATAAGGAATTTCTCTGTCATGAGATCTGGTGTTGGCCACCAGCTTAGATGGCTTAGGAGGGGGCAGATGAAATTCACAGAGGAGGAGGAGGAGAGGTCTTCCAATAGCTATTAGCCTGATAACTAAATGGAACCTCCATATTCAGAGGCAGTATATCTCTGAGTATCTGATGCTAGGGACAAATAGCTAGCATCTTAACCTTACCTTTGCTGTGTTCAAAATCACCCATTTTGCCAACATGCTACTTTCCCCTAATTTTCTTTCAGGGATCTATGCAGCAAGTTAGTTCTCATTTCTTAGAACAGACCCTGGACAAGAAGCTGATGTCAGACCTGAGGGTACTGAAATCTATTTGAATTTATCGGGGTTTTTTTGCTGCACGCCTGTGTCCCAACCCTGGTATGTTGGAAGTTGCACAACAGGTTTCTTTTCGACAGCCTCTGGATCCTTTCTGTGCCTGAGGGGAGGTCAGAAGCTGGCTTTCTGGTAGTTTGAAGCCAGTGAAATTTGAGCCACAGCTGCATTTGTTCAGCCTTTGTAAACTTGCAGTAAATTGCTTCAGGGCCATTCCCAGTTTCATTAGAGAAGGGTTCATCTGAATGACAATATTTGAGCTGGGAGATGCTGAACACAGAACAAAGGGTTTGGAACATTTGTGGAGCTTTGACAGCTGTTTCAAATTAGTGGTTCAAGAAGGCAGTGGTAATTCTCAGTGCCTCCGTGTTACTCTGTACTATAGACATATGTGAATGGCCATGTTGCAACTAATTAAAAAAGTACACACACATATATGGGAGTTAATAGGAGCTACACAAGAAGACATCGAAGAGACTTATGGCACCTTAAAGACTAACAAGTGTATTACGGCATCATTTTTTGTGGACTGTGGTCCACTTCACCAGATGCATGAAATGTTATCCTGTGTTGCAGATGAACAAGCACACAGGGCAGGATTCAACTAACTAGATCTGCTAGCACAAGGATTTCCATTTGCGTGGCGGAACTTTCCTTCCCTCCTCTCCTGCATGCCCCCCAAATCCTCCCCAAATCTGCAATGAGGGAGTAGAGGGGGAGGAAATTCTTTTGCACAGCCAAAAGTCCTTGTGCTAGTGGATCTATGTAGTTAGATACCAGCCAACATTGGGAGAGGGGCGGTTTTACACAGTCCGTTCAAACAGAATGAAAAACAGAAAAGTGCAGATGGCGGTAATTGCATTATTAACAGTGGCCATTCACAACCTCCCTCTCCACTCATAGCTGTTAACAATACAGACGTCCTGGCATCGGTAAGCCAGTGAACCCATTAAAAAAACAAGCCTTTGCCCTGATTCAGTCCACAAGCGATAGCACTGAACTTCTTGATGATTATTCAACAGTTTCATGTTCCCTTTGAAGTCCCTTTGTTCCAATATGAACCCTATACTGGATGTAACACCCTCTGGAGCAGTGCTCATTTATGTTGATGGGGCTTTATCAGGCAAAGTTCTCTGTTTGTTGTGTCTGTGTATTGTGTACTAACTTTGGGAGGAAGATTGGAAACTTGAGCAAAAAAAGTCAGAAACTTCATCAAGCAGTTAGATTAGCGGTCAGGATCAGATCCTTGCTGGTGTTCCTGAGCCTTTTGTGCTTAAAGTCTCTTATTTAGTATCTCAGACTCTGGCCAATAAACAAAACAGATTCTGGGGAAAAAGAAAATGTAAAATATTGCACTTTGAATAAAGCGTGCAAAACAAACAGGCAGGTTTGCCTAATTTGCTGAATTAAATCTGGGTTTTCAGATAAAGCCTCCAAAGTTGTTATCCCACAAAAATACTTTCTAGCTTTCCCAGACAGACTTGCATAAAGGCTCTGTGGAAAGGAAATCTCTTTTCTGAGGCTTATCTGCTCGGTTGCTTGGAGTTAATGCGTTATTATCATTTTTTAAATAAATTGTTGTCTTTTCATGCCATTCCTGGCATGTAATTTTTACATCTGTTGCGTCTACAGCGAAAGCGCACAGCCCATGAACGAGCCAAAGAGCTGTACAGCTCCGGGGAGTTCTCAAGTGGCCGAAAATGGGGGGACGATGCTCCCAAAGAAGAACTAGACACCGGAGCCGTGAACTTAATTGAATCGGGTGCCTGTGGGGCGTTTGTCCATGGCCTGGAAGACGAGATGTATGGTGAGTGGAGGCTTTGCTGCCAAGATCCTTCATGCCTCTTTGCTGGCTGACATCTGCTTAAAAAGCTCTTGGCTGACTCAGACATTTCTCTTTCATCTGACTGGATTAATCTGTGGGCTATGTTGAAATAAATTTGCATGTCACCAAAACCTCAATATAGATGTCTGTTTGAAAGAAGTGCATGATTGTAAGTGATCTGCAGTTTGAATAAAGAGAAACTGTCACTCTTTCCTGGAAGGAGAAGCCACTTCAGGACTTTTTTTTTTCTTTCATCCCCTAGTCCAGTAACTCACCAAAATTAAAATAGCTTGAAAGAAATAAAAGATTGTGGTGCTAAGATGCACAGTTTCTTCAGTATAAAAGTCATCCTCCTTGATTAAAATTAGCTTCCAGTGAAAGCTGTAGCTGAAAATAAGTTGGCTTTCAACTAAGGCCTTTTTGATTAATCTATTTATTTAATCTACTCACAACAGAAGATTTATGTAACTTTAAAGTTGACAAAGAGGACATTGAACTTGTCAAGGATTATCAATACCTCGGCACAGTCATTAATCAAAATGAAGACAATAGTCAAGAAATCACAAGAAGCCTTCTGGTCCATCTCTCTCCAAAGGTAAACACAGAACACAACCTCTCAGTTCAGAGGCATGATACAGAAGGACACAACTTACAAACTCTGTGAGAACTTTCCCAGTTGCTATCTCACGTTACCATGACAACGGCTGGCCTTGGAGTGTTTGCTCTCAAGCCAGCAAAGACATAACAGTGTTACTTCTCCAAACTTGCAGGCTTTATGGAAAACTACTAGAAACAGTAATGCCTATGGGTCACAGCCCAACATATAACAACATTTTAAAATAAAAATAAAAAATCCAGTCATACTCCTTACCTCTGAAACACAACATTGCCTCAGTTTTGCAGTCTTTGGAGCTCAGCTGAGTTGATCCAACCTAGTAGGAAGTATATAGGCTTGTTTGTTTATTAAAAGACTTTAAACTGCCATTGATCAATTAGATATCAGGGCAGTGTACAAATTAAGAGCTGAAATGAGTCCTCCCTTAGCTGTTGTCTACAGCAGCTATTCCATCAGGCTACAGGACGGGGAAAGAGAGGTGGGGCCACAGGGCCTCTCCACCTACTCTACTAAAAGGCCAGATCTGTTATGCACTTCCTTCAGCCATCATCTATAGCATCCATTCCATCAGGCTGTAGGAGAAAGGAAGAGAAAGGATTGCAGAGTTGGTGGAGCTTTTGACTCCTTGAAATCTTTCCATCCCAACTGGCCATTACAAGACCTCAAGAAGTAGTGTCTTTTTCCCCTCCTCCCTCCCCATCTATTATTATTATTGTTGTTGTTATAATTATTATTACTACTACTACTACTACAACTACAACTACATTTTTATCCCACCCTTCCTGCCAGAAGGAGGCTGGGGTGTCAAACAAGGGACAAAACACTAAAAATACCTTAAAACATCTTAAAAATAAAACATCTTTATTTATTTTTTAAATTGAAAAAATCTGAAAAAGCATTTCCAGCTCAGACGTAGACTCTACTTCAAAGGCTTGTCGAACGAGGAAGGTCTTCAGTAGGTGCTGAAAAGATAACAAGAGATGGCGCCTGTCTAATATTAAAAGGAAAGGGCATAATGTCTTTAAGGCGTCATGCCTTTTCAATTGTAAGCATCAGAGCTAAGGACTGCCTCGCCATTGACATTTGCAAGCTGCTCTGGGTTGCCGTTTTTGGCTGAAGAGCAGAAAAAGAGTTGCTTTAAGTAAGCAAGCAAGCAAGCAAGCAAGTAAATAAATAAATAAATAAAAGGCCATACAGCCATGAAATGAAAACTGTAAAATACACCGAAATCAACTTTAAGAGGCAGCAAAAGACAATAGGGCAGACTATACAACTAAAATGCCCAGGCAAAGAGAAAATTCAGCACCAGTCATCATTCTGTGGGGGAGTGTTCCACAGTCAGGGTGCCACGACAGAGAAGGCGGACAATCTTGGCACTAGAGCAGCCTTTCTCAACCTGGATGACAGCCCCGATCATCTCTGATCATTGGACATGCTGGCTGGGGCAGTTGGGAGCTGTCATCCAAAACATTTGGAGGGCAACAGGTTGGGGAAGCCTGGACTACAGACTAATTTGGGAAATCCTCGGTGTGTGGAAGGGGACTGATTCCCCCCTTCCCCTGAGCCTCCTGTTTTCCCAATTGCAACCCCCTTCTTTCTTTTCATACAAATAGTTTTGTGGAATTTACTTCCGTTCATTGAAAGTGTCTGCTTTTCCTTTGTTTTGTTCATGTGTATGAAAGGGGGGCGGTGAAGGTGCTGAAACTGGTAAAAAAGAAAAGGCCTTCAGGAGGACCTGATTTCTCTCTCCCTCCTTCCTTCCCGCTCCCGGCAACAAGACGCAGGGGCAGCAAGAGCAGCATGACCAGGCTCTGTTTCCCAAGTCCTGAGGCCGCCTTCTGCCTCTCTCACTCTGCCCTTTGCATTCCTCAGAGGTGCGCATCGCCGCAGTCGAGGCCCTCTGCATGCTGGCCCAGTCCTCGCCCTCTTTCGCGGAGAAGTGCCTCGATTTCCTGGTCGACATGTTCAACGACGAGATTGAAGAAGTGAGGCTCCAGTCAATTCACACCATGAGGAAGATCTCCAACAACATCACCCTCCGGGAAGACCAGCTGGACACAGTGTTAGGGGTCTTGGAGGCAAGGGGCTCCCTCTCTCTCCCTACCCGCACCCCGCTTCCTGGAAGAGCTTTTGTGTATCCGTTCTTCACTGGTTCTCAAGAGAGGTTTTTGGTGTTGCCTCCTTAGCTGCCTAGTCCAGGTTTTCACCATCATCGCCACCAATTGCTGATTTCTTCACAATAGTGTAGCTCGGATCATCCTCCATGCCACAGTTTGGAGGAATGGGAACGAGCCGTGAGCTTGCCCTTCACCCTTCTCTCATCGCCAGCATCAGTTAAGAACATAAGAACATAAGAAGAGCCTGCTGGATCAGGCCAGTGGCCCATCTAGTCCAGCATCCTGTTCTCACAGTGGCCTACCAGGTGCCTGGGGGAAGCCCGCAAGCAGGACCCGAGTGCAAGAACACTCTCCCCTCCTGAGGCTTCCAGCAACTGGTTTTCAGAAGCATGCTGCCTCTGACTAGGGTGGCAGAGCACAGCCATCAGACACTTCTGGATTGTGTGATTCAGTTTGTCCTGCCAAACTGTGGCTAATGATATCCATAGGTGCCTGATTCATAGAGATGTGAAGGCCCGGGGGGGGGGGGAATTGAAAAATTTGGAGCGGGAGAGGAGGTTTTGGTTTGTTACAAATTTTTCCATTTTTTCTTTTTGAAAATTGGAAGAAAACTTCCCCCCCAGGCTTTCACATCTCTACTGATTCATAGTAACATGGAAATGGACTGCCTTCAAGTTGATCCCGACTTATGGCAACCCTATGAATAGGGTTTTCATGGTAAGCGGTATTCAGAGGGGGTTGACCATTGCCTCCCTCTGAGGCTAGTCCTCCCCAGCTGGCTTGGGCCTGCTCAGCTTGCCACAGCTGCACAAGCCAGCCCTTTCCTTGTCCGCAACTGCCAGCTGGGGGGCAACTGGGCTCCTTGGGACTATGCAGCTTGCCCACACTGCACAGGTGGCAGGGCACATGATCACTGGGGGGGTGATCTTTAGCTGGCCCTGATACCCAGGAGACACGAGCGGGGATTTGAACTCACAGACTCCGGACTCCCAGCCAGGCTCTCCTCGCCACTGTGCTATACCAGCTGTTATGGTGACCCTATGAATAGGGTTTTCATGGTAAGCGGTATTCAGAGGGGGTTTACCATTGCCTTCCTCTGAAGCTGAGAAGCAGTGACTGGCCCAAGGTCACCCAGTGAGCTTCATGGCTGTGTGGGGATTCAAACCCTGGTCTCCCAGGTCGTAGTCCAACACTCTAACCACTAGGCCACACTGGATCTCTATAGTAACATAGGATGCTCCTTTATACCGAGTCAGACCATTGCCCCATCTAGTTCAGTATTGCCTCTGCTGACTGGTAGAGGCTCTCCAGGGTTTGAGACAGAGAGTCCCTCCTGTTCCTGCTTGGAGAATGCCGGGGATTGAACCTGGGACCTTCTGCATGCAAAGCAGACGCTCTACCACTGAACTACGGCCCTTCCCCGAATGTGACAGCAACCTATAGAGAGCGCAAAATGGAAGTGGAGGAGGAAGCTCATGACGTTGTTTACCCTCCTCAAGACCGTGCAGCAGGGATGAGGAGCCTGCTGGCCCTTCTGATGCTGCTGGATACCCAACTCCCTCCCGCCTCAGCCTGCATGGCTGATGGTGAGGGATGATGGGAGTTGTGTAGTCCCAACATCGTCTGGAGAGCCACAGGCACTCCACCTCTGCTCCATGGATGGATGCCCAAACAGAGTGAATGTCCCAACCATCCTTGGACATCCGCATGCAGGGATGAATGTTACACTGAATGGCCTTTCAAGGATGCGTGGATCGGGACCTTCTCCCCCAGTACCTACGTTCAGCAGGTGCATGTCAGATCCCCACCTGCAGTCTAGTCTCGTAATGGATCTCTCACACTGGCCCCAGCACAGGTCTCTCACGATCCCACTAGTAGGCACCACCACCTGACACTCTGTAATGCAACACCGCCCTGAGACTGTGCCTTAGTGCCCCCTCCACAGATTGCTACATAGTGTCTGGGTGCACTTACAGGCCACAATCCCCCTGTATCTTTCTGCCTTTAAAGATTGCAGCCCTGGGTTGTTTTGGATACCTGATGATGTTACACTATCCCTTCACCACCACTGAGACTGTTCCCAGCTTTGGTATTTGCTCTGCCCACCCTTCTGGTCTGTAATATCCCAGCCAAGGATCAGGCATGTTGTTAAACCAAAACTATTAAGGAATAAACAAGATTGCTGTAAGTTCAGTCAACATGCGTGTGGTTACATATAATAGTTTTTCTCTTTATATATCTTAGTCCTAAAACCTGCCTCACTACCCGCCTAACACACAAATCCACCCCTCCAAAACCCAGAACCAACAACAACCAACCAACCACTCTCCATCTGTCATTCTCTCATTTATACCTTCAATCACCCAGATGCTCAGCCAATCACCACTCAGCATTCTTCAACATTCCAACCCATGTATTTCCCTCTCTCACTCACTCTACTTACCACAGTTACCCTACAAAACCGACACTTACCATAATTACTGTACAACATTTACAGGGGCATCACAGTGCACACTTCACGTTACCCATGCAAATGTGTTCTGGGATGTTCAGGACTCCTTGGTGGTAGAATAACCTAAGATGCTGCCTTTATATGAGGTCAAAGGAGGTCACCACTCTGGCTGCTCTGCACAAAGCCCGTAGGCAAGCATGCACAGTGCTGATGTTATAGGTTTACGGCTTCATAAAACGGGCCATAAAAACTGCTTTTAGAATGCTTGTTTGCTAAATTGTTTCGTTGATGGCTTTGCCACCCTGAACTGCTGTGGGAGGCAGGGCAGGATATAACTTCAATTAATTGCCACCATCTTTCCAAATTGTACGGGCTGAGCCTTTCTGTCTGTTGCTTTAGGATTCTTCCCGAGATATACGAGAGGCTCTCCACGAACTGCTGTGCTGCACCAATGTCTCAACGAAAGAAGGCATCCACCTGGCCCTGGTGGAGCTCCTGAAAAACCTCACCAAGTATCCTACTGACAGGGATTCCATCTGGAAGTAAGTGCTGTTTCCTTAGACCAGGGGTGGGGGACATTTTTCAGCCCGAGGGCCGCATTTCCTTCTGAGCAAGTTTCCGGGGGCCACATGGCAAAAGTGGACAGGAGCAGAGGCAAAAGTGGGCGGAGCAATAGATGTAAATTTTACCTTTGTATGAGAGCCAGTGTGGCGTAGCGGTTAGAGTGTTGGACTACGACCTGGGAGACCAGGGTTCGAATCCCCACACGGTCTTGAAGCTCACTGGGTGACCTTGGGCCAGTCACTGCCTCTCAGCCTCAGAGGGAGGCAATGGCAAACCCCCTCTGAATACCATAAAAACCCTATTCATAGGGTCACCACACGTCGGGATCGACTTGAAGGCAGTCCATTTCCATACCTTTGTATAGTAGATCATTTCCTATGCACATAATTACCTCTCTCTGTCTTTCATTCAAGCAAGCAAGAGGCATGATCAGGGTTCAAGGACACACATCAGCCAGGCAGAAACACTCGGAGGTGGGAGGCAAGCCTGGTGTGGGGGGGGTGCCTCTCTTTAACCTAGCCTTTGACCCTTGAGATATATAGTATTAGGACCCTCTCTAGTTGTGAACGTAATTTGTTTCAGACTGCTTTTAATGATGTGTTTTATATTGTTGTGTGTATGCTACACTGTTGTGACCCGCCCTGGGACATACTGGTGAAAGGGGTTTTTAACAAATTTAATAGTGTCCGTTTCTTTATTGTTATTGCTTTTAGCTGATGGCCATTACAATATGGAAATGGACTGCCTTCAAGTCAATTCTGACTTACGGCGACCCTACAAATAGGGTTTTTCATGGTAAGAGTGTTCAGAGGGGGTTCACCATTGCCTTCCTCTGAGGCTGAGAGGCAGTGACTGGCCCAAGGTCATCCAGTGAGCTTCATGGCTATGTGGGGATTTGAACCCTGGTCTCCCAGGTCATAGTCCAGCATCTTATAAAACATTAAAATTCAATCCAATAAAACGTGGATAAAATCCTAAAACTACGAATGGGAGTAATAGTAGTTTACTACATTTATTTATTATTTATTAATTTATTGTTTGATTTATATCCTGCCCTTCCTCCTAGCAGGAGCCCAAGGTAGCAAACAAAAGCACTAAAACACTTTAAAACGTCATAAAAACAGACTTTAAAATACATTAAAACAAAACATCTTTAAAACCTTTATTTACATTAGGAGCAAACTCAAATGAGCTCCCCTTAGCTTTTAACACTGGTGTAGTTCAGAAAAGCTGTTCTGATTTTTATTGCGGCTAACGCTAATAATTGTCTTAAACTGATCTGGCTCACCTAGTAAAATCCTCTGCTTAACACTAACCTATGATCATTTTCAAAACAAGCTAACTTCAGACCATTGGTTATGAAGCTGTCTTGTTTAAACCAGTCAGTGTCAGTTGCCTGATTAGTTCTGGGATTTTCAGCTACCTTTGTGTTTGGGTTATGGTGAAAGGGAACTTCTATAGCTTTTAGATGCTCACCAGTCTGAATCTGTGTGTTGTAGGTGTTTAAAGTTCCTGGGAGGCAGGCATCCTACCTTGGTGCTTCCACTTGTTCCTGAACTGCTGGGGACCCATCCTTTCTTTGACACCCCAGAACCTGACATGGATGACCCAGCTTGTATCCTTTTTTTCCTACTACCTGCTACTTCCCTGCTGAATTCAGACCACACCAAACCATAGTTAAGGAGCCACGGTTTGCACTTGGCTGACAAACCAGAATTGGAAACCATGGGTTGAAGTGGGTTTGTAAACCATGGTCTGTGCTAACTATGTTTTTGGCCTAATATCTAAAAAGATGATTTGGGATCCTGGTTTCAGGGCACAATATGGTTTGCTACAAAGGAGAAGAGGAAACGTCTTGTCTATTCCCTTCACACAGAAAGAAAGAGAAGGAGGGAGTGTGCAAGCCCAAGATTTGACACTGCTTGTTCTCATAGCTGCAAACCATAGTTAGCCATTACATCTGAATTGATCCGTTGACTGTGGGGCCATGAAGAGTAGGAAGAGAAAGATCTCCGACAGTTAAGCTGCTTTAAGTTTGCAATGTAGATGTGTTGCCCTAGGGAATCTCTTGGCGCTGATAGGAAACTGGATTTTGCTCCCACAGGAGGCAGTGGCCGCCAAGTTGGATGGCTGTAAAAAAATGATTAGACAAATTCATGGCGAATAAGGCTATCAGGGGCTACTAGCCATGATGGCTATGCTCTGCTTCCACTGTCGGAGGTGGCATACTTCTGAATACCACTTGCTGGAAACCGCAGGAGGGGAGAGTGCTCTTGTGCTCAGGTCCTGCTTGTGGGCTTCCCAGGGGCATCTGGTTGGCCACTGTGAGAACAGGATGCTGGACTAGATGGTCCATTGCCCTGATCCAGCAGGCTTTTCTTACGTTGTTGGTCCTGCTGCAGGGGTGAGACTGCTGGGACCATCAAGGGGCATGTTTTTCCACCTGCCTTGCCCCACCCCTCTGCCTGGACCTTATCAGGGAGAGCTGCAGACTGGGAGGCACTGTTGCAGGGGTGAGACTGCTGGGACTATCAAAGGGCAAGGTTCCACCTGCTTTGCCCCCTCACCCCTGCTCTTAGTGACACTTTTCTGGGGACTGCCCTTTATCAGGAAGATGAATGCTTTTGGTTAGCTGTTGTTGCTTTTCAGAAATGCTACAATTTTGTTAGTTTTTGTTTTTGGTAAATTGTATTGTTTTTGTTTGTGTTTGTGTTTTGTATTTGTGTGTAAGCTGCCTTGGGGACCTTTGTGGCCAAAAGGAGGCCTAGAAATAAACTGTAACATAACATAACATAACATGTTCTTATGAACATAGGAAGCTGGCTTCTAGCGAGTCCAACAATTGATCCAACTAGCTCAGTATTGTCTGCACTGACTGGCAGTGGCTCCCCGGGTGTCAGACAGGGGTCTTTCCCTACACATACCTGGAGATGCTGGGGATCAAATCTGGAACCTTCTGCATGAAAGCAGAGCTCCGCCACTGAGCGACGGCCTTTCCCCAGTGAAGTTTCTGTGCCATTCTGTGGCTTGCATTCCGGAATGATTGCTTTGTGTTTATGAGTTTTACCTTTGTCGCTGCTCTTTGGAGTTTTTCTCTATACTTACTGATGTTTCTATCAAGTCAGAATCCTAATTTTTCCTTAGCCTGCGGCGCAAACAGATATTGCAGTCTTGGTCCTCATTTTCAATGCCGCCAAATCGTGCCCGACTATGCCAGCCCTGTTTTCGGACCATACCTTCAGGCACTACGCTTATCTTCGGGACAGTCTGTCTGACCTCGTCCCTCCCTTGAGGGTAAGTAAATCTGTGACGATAAGCGACTTCTGGTTTTGGTTTTTATTCTGGTCTTGTAGAATTGATACAAATATGAAGACATGCAAGCGACGACTCCAGGAGTAACGATCAGTAGCAAAATGGCAACATTGGCCAGTAGATGCGCTTTCCCCAACTTGGTGACCTCTGGTTGCTTTTGACTAAAACTCCCGCCAACAGCCATGCTTTAGGGCAGCCTTTCTCAACCAGTGTGCCTGCAGATGTTGTTGGACCACAACTCCCATCTTCCTGACCATTGGCAATGCTGGCTGAGGCTGATGGGAGTTGTGGTCCAACCACATCTGGAGGCACACTGGTTGGGAAAGGCTGCTTCAGGGTAATGTCCGGGTCTTGATCTGGGTTCATAGAGCAATGGTCACAATGGGTGAACTGTAGGATTCTGTTGAACACAGCAAGGAGTAGGCCGGCCTGAAACATTTTTCCCATTGTTGGGTTTTGGGTTTTTTTGGCATTCTTCTTGCAGAGGATCCTTTCTTTAAAGGATGAATTGGTGGGCGAGGGACTTGGAGGAGCATTCAGAAATGGCAACTGGTTCACATCAGTGTGGTGTAGTAGTTACGGTGCTGGACTACGACCTGGGAGACCAGGGTTCGAATCCCCACATAGCCATGAAGCTCACTGGATGACCTTGGGCCAGTCACTGCCTCTCAGCCTCAGAGGGAAGCAATGGTAAACCCCCTCTGAATATTGCTTCCCATGAAAACCCTATTCAGATGTCGCCATAAGTCGGGATCGACTTGAAGGCAGTCCATTTCCTTTTCCCCCAGCAGTGCAGTCCACTCTGCCACTCCCAGATTAGGAACATAGGAAGCAGCTTGGCTCATCTAGTGTGATATCACCCAGCCTTCCCTAACGTGTTGCTGCTGCTGGCGGGGGCTGATGGGAGTTGCAATCCAAAACATCTGGAGGTCACCACATTGAGGAAGACTGTCGTAGAGAGGTCAGGCCTATTTCTCTATATTGAACAGGCGACTTTTTGAAAATGTGCTTTCTAGAGTTGCAGAACTAGATTGGACTTTGCATGTCGTTATCTCAGGGTTGGCAGGAGGAGTGGGGCTGTTACAAGTTGGCAGCTGCCTTTGGATCAATGCCCCGGCTGCACACATGCAAGACACCTTGCATTCCACCAGAACATTTAGCCCAAGGTGACTGATGTGCTTCACACAGTGCTTATTCATTCATTACATTTATTACATTTATATACCACCCCATAGCCAAAGCTCTGTGGGCAGTTTACAAAAATTAAGAACACTGAACATTTAAAACAAATACACAATTTTAAAATCACACAAAGGTTTAAAAACCACAAAGCATAGATAAACGACCTGAGGTCAGAGCTCAGCACATGCTGGTAGAATGCCTGGGAGAAAAGGAAAGTCTTGACCTGGTGCCGAAAATATAACAATTGGCGCCAGGCAAACTTCATTGAGGAGATCATTCCAAAATTTGGGGGCCACCACAAAAGGGCCCTCTCCCTTGTTGCCAACCTTGCAGCTTCCCTTGGAGTAGGCACCCGGAGGAGGGCCTTGGATGTTGAGCGTAGTGTACGGGTGGGTTCGTGTCGGGAGAGGCATTTTGTCAGGTATGGTGGTCCCAAGCCATGTAAGGCTGTATAGGTTAAAACCAGCACCTTGAATCGAGCTCGGAAACATACAGGCAGCCAATGCAAGTGGGCCAGTTCTGGTTTTATATGTTTGAACTGTCTGGTCCCTGTTACTGATCTGGCTGCTGCATTTTGCCCAAGCTGCAGTTTCCAAACTGTCTTCAAAGGCAGCCCCACTTAGAGCTCATTGCAGTAATCTGATTTGGACGTTACCAGAGCGTGAACAACTGAAGCTATCCCTGTCCAGATAGAGACATAGCTGGGCCACCAACTGAAGACATATCAGTGTGAAGGCTGTTGTTGCTTAGCTTGAATAAGAACATTAAACTGTGGGGTGGTCTTTGACAAGGCAACATGTGTGTCATGTTGGACATCCAGTCGATTTCAATTTTTTGTTTTGATTGTTACAAGTGTTGAAAATCTCAATTTGCAAAGATATATTGTTGCAAATGGAATTAAAGCTTCCATAGCTCACTTTACAAGGCAAGGATAGGCTTCTCTCAAAGAACACCAGAATTCTCCAAGGCTTTTTGAGTTAAACTCCAATTGTAGTAACTTTCTTGTCCTAAGATCAATGAGTTCAACTTTGGCTAGGTCAACATCTTCGATACTGTTTATATCAGAAAGAAAAGGATTGTGGATCCGTGATTCAACTTTAATGCCATCTCGATAGAAATTACTTTTGAAAGAGTTCTGAAGTGTTTCCAGGTGTTTGCAGTTTTCTGTTTTCAAATAAATTGACAGAGAATTTTGTATCTCAACTCCATCTTGGTAAAGCACTTCCTCCAGCATTTGAAAGTTTGCAAGGATGTCGGCCTCTACTCTCTTCTTCCCTCTCAGCAGCTTAGCCAAGAAAGCTTGCAATTTTTCAGTAGCATCCATAATGGTGACTTCAGGACCTTGAATTGAAAGATTTATCTTATTCGTATGGTTAAAAATATCTGCCAGGTAAGCCAACCCATGGATAAAATCCTTTCTTTCAAAGTGTTCCAAGTGTTTTCTTTCAGAAAAAGTTAAACTTCTGCCCTTAGTTCGAACAAGCGCTTCAAGACTTGCCCTCTTGAAAGCCAGCGAACTTCTGTGTGGTAGAGAAGCACTTCATATTCTGCTCCCATTTCTTGACAAAATCTTTTAAAAATGTGATGATTCAGAGACCTGGTTCTGATAAAGTTGATGACTTTTACGGATGTTGACAAAACTTCTTTCAGGGTTGTTGGAAGAGTCTTTGTTGCCAGTGCATGTTTGTGTAAAAAGCAATGAGTGACAACGACGTGAGGAGTGTCCATTGTCACTAGAGTAGCAAAACCAGATGTATTATCAAGCATCGCAGGAGCATCTGTGCAAAGAATATGAAGCTTTTCTTTCCAGTCAAAGTTTTGTTTGGCAAAAATTGTTTTTTTACCATATCCAAAACGTCAATGGCCTTTGTCGTTTCCAAAAGGGACTCACAAAATAAGAATTCTTCTTTGATGGCATCAGCATGCACATAGTGAACAAAAACAAGGAGCTGGCAACGTTGAGAGATGTCTATAGTTTCATCCAGTTGCATACTGAAAGGGAATGGCAAGGCTGCCAGTTCCTCGATGACCTGCTTCAAAATGTTAAAAGAATTATAAACTATTCTAGAACGTATCACATCATTTGACAAGGGAACAGCTTCCAGTTTTTTCCTCTGTTCCAGTCCACAAACCAGCTCGACCTTTTCCAGTGCACATGGCTTTGCTAAAGTCTCTCCAATAGTGTGGGGCTTCTTTTGTTTTGCAATCTGTTAAGCAACTTTATAGGATGCTTCAAGAAAAGGTTTTTGTGAAATGGCAAATCCAAATGTTGGAAGTGTCCCAACTTTTTCGAATTGCGCTTTCTTCACACGAAAATAACCCCGTGTTTGAACTTGCCTGGTCTACACTTGTAGCCCTTGTGACTATCCGTGTTACAAAAGGCAATGCCGCCTTACGGAGAGTCACGAATTCTCATTTGAACTGTTCAGTTTTGCAAAACTTTAACAAACAATAAAAACGACTCGCCTCCTTCCACGTATTGATCATCAAACAATTGTAGATAGGGAATACTGGAAAGCAACGTAGATGTCTGGGTCACCAATGTGAGAACACGCGACTTCACCGTTTGGTGGCTGAATGACTACATGGCACAGAGTTGCCCAATAGTTGGCCAGCTACACCGTACGAGCGTCTGTAGACAGGAAGATTGTGATCACGTGCGATGTAGCGGCGGGTCTAATAACTACCGTAATTTCAAAGTAGTGGTCAGCATAAACAATATTTTGAGATAGCTGCAACAACTGTAATGTGATATGAAAATATTTGTGATTTCTATTGGTGACAAAGTCACAGGTACTGCTAATACTACTCTGGTTTGTTGCCTACATTCATAATTGAAGGAAATGCTAAATTTCAGTTAGAGTTTAGTGAAAATAAAGATGTAATTTTTCCCCATCTAAGTTCACGGACCCCCTGAAATATATCCACGGACCCCTGGGTCCATGGACCCCAGGTTAAGAACCCCTGTTCTAGGAGAACGCACAAACTATGAACCTGCTCCGTCAGGGGGAGTGCAACCCCATCCAGAACAGTTTGGACATCCACCATCTGGTCAGAAGAACCACCCACTAACAGCAGCTCAGTCTTGTTTGGATTGAATCTCAGTTTATTAGCCCTCATCCAGTCCATTGTCGCAGCCAGGCATTGGTTCAGCACATTGACAGCCTCACCTGAAGAAGATGAAAAGGAGAAATAGAGCTGCGTGTCATCAGCATACTGATGGCAACGCACTCCCAAACCCCAGATGACTGCACCCAACAGTTTCATGTAGATGTTGAACAGCAAGGGGGACAGAACTGACCACTGCGGAACCCCATACTGGAGAGTCCAGGGTGCCGAGCAATGTTCCCCAAGCACCACCTTTTGGAGCCGACCTGCCAAGTAGGAGTGGAACCACCGCCATGCAGTCCCTCCCACTCCCAACTCAGCCAGTCTTCCTAGAGGATACCATGGTCGATGGTATCGAAAGCCGCTGAGAGATCAAGGAGAATCAACAGAGTCACACTCCTCCTGTCTCTCTCCTGACAAAGGTCATCATACAGGGCGACCAATGCTGTTTCCATGCCAAACCAGGCCTGAAACCCAACTGAAATGGATCCAGATAATCTGTCTCTTCCAAGAGTGTCTGGAGCTGGCCTGCCACCACTCATTCAAGGACTTTGCCCAGGAATGGAACATTTGCCACTGGCCTATAGTTATTAAGATTTTCCGGGTCCAGGGAAGATTTCTTCAGGAGTGGTTGTGATGTCCCTGTTATTTTAATATCTGTAAATATGGTAAATATCCCTCTCGCAAAGAGGCATTAATCACTTCTCTGGCCCAGCCGACTATTCCATCCCTGCTAGCTTTTATTAGCCAAGAAGGGCAGGGATCCAGTACAGAAGTGGTTGCACAAACCCATCCAAGCACCTTGTCAATGTCCTCAAGCTGCACCAACTGAAACTCATCCAAGAAATCGGGACAAGGCTGTGCTCTGGATACCTCCTTTGATTCATCTGCTATAACACTTAATTAGCATATGGAATTCCCTGCGGCAAGATGTGGTGATTGTCACTTGGGTCAGCTGGGCTTGAAAAGGGATTAGACGCATTAATGGAGGATAAAATCTGTTTGGTAGCTACAGGTCATCATAGTTATATGGGACTATCTGTGTTCAAAGGCAGTATCCCTCTGAATGCTGGTTGCTGAACAGCAGCACTAAGAAAGGGCTTTTGCTCTCCTGGGGAGGCACAGCTGATTACATTACTCTTCTGCCAGTGACTGGGTGCCAGTAGAATTTGAAGGGGCAAATTCTGTTGTGGGCAGTAGTGTAGTTGTCCGGGGTTGCAGGGGGTTGCAGACCCATTACTTTTTTGGGAGCAGGGTCCCCTTCCAGGTCCCTGTGTATTAGCCAGTCGACATGAAAAGGGAGCATGTTAGCCACCAAGAAGAATCCTTGTCCTTTCTTGCTAATTGGAGCCAATCAGGGTGGAAGGAGGTGAGTCAGCCGCTGAGAAGACTCTTCCCAGTAGCTAACACACTGCCTCCCCTTTCATAGCTGACTGGCTCCTAGAGATGTCTGGATTCGGAGACAACATGGAGAGCAAGGGACATGAGGGAAAGTGGAAACGGGGGTGTGGCTGTGAGAGGGTGTGGTGTGACTATCATGAAGGGACCCTGCACTTCTGAATTTGCCACTACACTACTGGTTGTGGGCAATCATTACCATGAACCTTTCATTTTGATCTACAGCCATGCTTTCAGAAAAATAAACTCATGGCTTGGAGGTGTCTTGTCTTGGTTCCCTGGGGATTAGTCACTGAGGTACAGGGTGCTGAAGTTGTCCAGCAGAGGCCTGTCTGAGGAGACAGACCATTCCAAGGCAGAAAGTTGGATGGAGTGTGATCTGTTTTCCTTAACCCCAAATCGTTTTTCTCTCTCTTTGCTTAGTTGCCTGGAAAAAAACTGGCATCTTCACCTGTTTCTGCCAGTCTTGCACTCCAGGAAGATCCTTCCCAGGAATTTTTGCAGCAGAGCCTTGAAAGAGTTTTCAACCTTCAGCACCTAGACCCACAGGGCACTCAGGAGCTTCTTGAATTCACAATTCGGTAAGAGTTACCAAAAACTAGGGGGGTGGGGTGGGGTCAGTCCTTTTGCAATATGGGGCATTCACTGTGATACTGTGTGTGCTTTACAGTTTTTCAGTTCCACAGGTCCTTTAAAAAGTCACACCTGTTAGACAGGGCATAGTTAGGAGCACTGTGCATCTGTGTATCCATCCAAATGCTCCTGATGTACCAGCACAAAGCCTTGGTTGCAAGCTCTTCCTCTGTGCATCTCAATAAATGTTAACTTTGCTGCAGCAGAGCAAAGCATTAGAGAGGAGGACCTCAACTGTGCTGGGTTCTCTAGGCGTCTGTTTTCCTACAGAGAGCACTTGTGGGTTGTGGTATTGATGCAATTACTGTTTTTTATGAGGTCTCATAAATCCTCTAAGCGTTGTTGTTGTTGTTGTTGTTATGTGCCTCCAAGTCGACTACGACTTATGGCGACCCTATGAATCAGTGACCTCCAAGAGCATCTGTCATGAACCACCCTGTTCAGATCTTGTAAACTCAGGTCTGTGGCTTCCTTAATGGAATCAATCCATCTCTTGTTTGGCCTTCCTCTTTTTCTACTCCCTTCTGTTTTTCCCAGCTTTATGGTCTTTTCTAATGAATCATGTCTTGTCATGATGTGTCCAAAGTATGATAACCTCAGTTTCATCATTTTAGCTTCTAGTGATAGTTCTGGTTTAATTTGTTCTAACACCCAATTATTGGTCTTTTTTGCAGTCCATGGTATGCACAAAGCTCTCCTCCAACGCCACATTTCAAATGAGTTGATTTTTCTCTTACCAGCTTTTTTCACTGTCCAACTTTCACATCCATAAATAGAGATCGGAAATACCATGGTCTGAATGATCCTGACTTTAGTGTTCAGCGATACATCTTTACATTTGAGGACCTTTTCTAGTTCTCTCACAGCTGCCCTCCCCAGTCCTAGCCTTCTTCTGATTTCTTGACTATTGTCTCCATTTTTGTTAATGATTGTGCCAAGGTATTGATAATCCTTGACAAGTTCAATGTCCTCATCGTCAACTGTAAAGTAGCATAAATCTTCTGTTGTCATTACTCTAGTCTTCTTGACGTTCAATGATAGTCCTGCTTTTGTGCTTTCCTCTTTAACTTTCATCAGCATTCGTTTCAAATCATTACTGGTTTCTGCTAGTAGTATGGTATCGTCTGCATATCTTAAATTATTGATACCTCTCCCTCCAATTTTCACACCTCCTTCTTCTTGGTCCAATCCTGCTTTCCGTATGATATGTTCTGCGTATAGATTAAATAAATAGGGTGATAAAATACACCCCTGTCTCACACCCTTTCCGATGGGGAACCAGTCGGTTTCTCCATATTCTGTCCTTACAGTAGCCTCTTGTGCAGAGTATAGGTTGCACATCAGGACAATCAGATGCTGTGGCACCCCCATTTCTTTTAAAGCATTCCATAGTTTTTCATGATCTACACAGTCAAAGGCTTTGCTGTAATCTACAAAGCACAGGGTGATTTTCTTCTGAAATTCCTTGGTCCGTTCCATTATCCAACGTACGTTTGCGATATGATCTCTGGTGCCTCCTCCCTTTCTAAATCCAGCTTGGATGTCTGGCATTTCTCGCTCCATATATGGCAAGAGCCTTTGTTGTAGAATCTTGAGCATTACTTTACTTGCATGGGATATTAAGGCAATAGTTCGATAATAACTGCATTCTCTGGGATCCCCTTTCTTTGGAATTGGGATGTATATGCAACGCTTCCAGTCTGTGGGCCATTGTTTAGTTTTCCATATTTCTTGACAGATTTTTGTCAAAATTTGGACAGATTCAGTCTCAGTAGCTTGTAGCAACTCTATTGGTATGCCATCTATTCCCGGTGATTTGTTTCTTCCAAGTAGTTTAAGAGCAGCTTTCACCTCGCATTCTACAATGTCTGGTTCTTCATTATATGGTTCCTCCGTGAATGAATCTGTCATCCTGGCATCTCTTTTAAAGAGTTCTTCAGTGTATTGTTTCCATCTTCCTTTTATTTCATCTCGGTCAGTCTGTGTGTTCCCCTGTTGATTATTCAAGATCCCTACTCTTGGTTTAAATTGCCCTTTAATTTCTCTAATCTTTTGGAACAGGGCTCTTGTTCTACCCTTTTTGTTGTCCTCTTCTATTTCTGTACAGTAACTATTGTAATAGTTCTCTTTGTCCCCCTACGTACTAGTCACTGTATTGTTGCATTTAGGGTTCTGTCTGTGTTTTTATCTCCTTTTGCTTTTGCTTTCCTTCTCTCTTGAACCATTTGAAGAGTTTCTTCAGTCATCCATTGGGGTCATTTTTTTTAACTAGAGGTATTGTCTTTTTGCATTCTTCTCTGATAACGTCTCTGACTTCATTCCATAGTTCTTCTGGTTCTCTGTCATCTAAGTTTAAAGCCTCAAACCTGTTCCTTATTTGATCTTTATATGGTTCTGGGATGTTATTTAAATTGTATTTTGGCGTTATGATTGCTTTGTTGGTCTTCTTTAGTTTTTCTCTGATTTTCGATACGACCAGTTCATGGTCTGTACCGCAGTCTGCTCCTGGTCTTGTTTTTGCAGAAAGTATGGAACTTCTCCATCTTCTGCTACCAATTATATAATCAATTTGATTCCTATATTGACCATTTGGTGATGTCCACGTGTATAGTTGTCTTTTCGGTTGTTCAAAAAATGTGTTTGCCAGAAACAAATTATTGGCTTCACAGAATTCAATAAGTCTTTCTCCTGCTTCGTTTCTGTCTCCTAGGCCCCATTTCCTCACAATTCCTAATTCTTCTCTGTTCCCTACTTTTGCATTCCAATCCCCCATGATTATCAGCACATCTTGTTTTGGTGTGTGATCAATTTCTTCTTGTACTTCTGCATAAAATCTCTCCAATTCCTCTTCTTCTGCATTTGCTGTCGGAGCATAGACTTGGATGATGGTTATGTTGATAGGTTTCCCATTTAATCTCATTGATATCACTCGCTCAGACCTTGCGTTGTAGCTCCTAATTGCTTTTGCTACATCACTTCTCACTATTAAAGCAACCCCATTTCTTCTTAATTTCTCATTTCCTGCGTAGAATATTTTGTAGTTGCCTGATTGGAAAAGTCCCATTCCCGTCCATTTTAGTTCGCTCACACCAAGTATTGTAATGTTGATGCATTCCATTTCTTGCTTGACAATTTCTAACTTTCCCTGGTTCATGGTTCTCACATTCCATGTTCCTGTTGTGTGCATCGTACAACTCTGGACTCTCCTTTCACGTCTGTGCACATCAGCCTCTGGGCTTCCTTTCGGCTTTGACCCAGCTGCGTCATTAGTCACAGTGCTACTCATCCTTTGTTCTTCCCCAGTAGCTCGGTGAGTGCCTTCTGACCTGGGGATCTCATCTTCCAGCACTATCTCGTGTTGCATTTTGGATACTCTGTTCATAGGGTTTTCGTGGTAAGAGATATTCAGAGGTGGTTTACCATTGCCTTCCTCTGAGTTTGGATGCATCTTAGTCTGGTGTTTTAGCTTTGACCATTCCGCTGTGGGTGCCCCTGCTAGGAGTTTAGCCTCTTGGTCTAGACTCCTGACGGCATTGCTCTCAGCTTCTTCAACACTCTCAAACCCCCTCACCACGTTAAGGTGTGCATCCAAAGAGGAGGCTAAGTATTGTACACACATAAAAATAAAAGCAGAACAGTATAACCATACTACGGTAAAAAGAGTGCAGTAAGCTTAAGAGACAATCAGCATAAAAGACAAATACAAAATTCCTATGTAAAATTCCTATATGTGAAATACATATTATATATATATATATATATATATATATATATATATATATATATATATATATATATATATATTAGAAGATCATGTGTAATTTCCATGCCCACCTGCAAACACTTCCCAACACATGGCTCTAACTTTTGGGAAACCTCTGCTAGCCAGCCAGGAGGATTTGGGCTTGTCCCACAGTATGTTTTATCCTGCAGTGAGTTCAGCTATTGAAGGCCTCAAGCTTCTTTGATGTGTTTGCATTTTTCCTCCCCTCTGAATTCTCAGCTCTGAATAAAATTCTTGGTGAAAGAGATTCAAGTCAGAGTCTCCAGATTTCTCTAAGAATCCTCTACTCACTTTCTGTTCTCTTCAGTTCTTTCCAGGGAGTGTTTAAACAAACTATGTCAAAGGCTATTAATTAAGTGACAAAACCACGTTGTATTGACCATCTCTCACCAGTGGAGACCAGTGGCTCCGATTTCAGTAGGGCAGTGAATCCGCTCTGGGTTTTAGTCTTCAAGGAGCTCCAAGGTGCTGAAACCTATAAGTTTGGATGGCTCCTTGAAGGTTCGGGCTAAAACCTGGAGTGGATTTACTGCCTCACTGACATTGGAGCTGCCAGTCCCCACTCTCTCTCAGTAAACTGAACAGGTTCCCCTTCTGTCCTTTTTCACTGAAGGGACCTTCAGAGATTTGGAGAACTCCAATCCGACTTGGCTGGGATGGCTGACTTCTCCGCAGCTTACCTTCGATGCCAGCTGCTGCTTATCAAGGTATGCCTTCCCCTGGATGAATACCTAGGCGCTTGTTCCTGCACTTGCCAACGCATTATGGACTGATCTTCTTGCCCCTTAAAATCAAGCAGTTCAAAGCCAGTTAAACCGGAATGTGAATTTCCCCCCCTTCGCAAAAGTGGGGAGCCCCCCTGCCTTTGCTTGGTGTGAAATTGCCAATTTGTACCTTCTCATGACAGCCCAGAAAGGCTGGGGCTCATAGAAGATGTATTAGGTCAACAGAATGGGGATTCGGTTGGCGCATTAGCTAGGAGCTGACTCAGCATTCTCTGCAGCTACAGCAGTCTCTGCTGGCTCTGCAGAAAACAATCTTGCTTCCTTCAGCACCTTCCCCCCCTGCAGATTGTGGGTATGTGATCTGTTGAGAGGCTGAAGCGGTTGGTAAGTGGGTGGATATGTCGTTGTGGCCTTGTTGCTCCTTTATGTGCCATCAAGCAGAAGCTGTTAAGAATCCAGTGGCTCTGATGCACCTGTGCAGCTTCACCAGGTCAGGGAGTAGTCCATTCCTGTTAGGTGTCAGGGAATGTTCTGTCAGTTCAGTGAATCTAAGGAGAGCCTTGTGTGGGAAATGAGACGCTTACCCAAGTCACATGGCAAGCCTATACTGAGTCCTGTGATTTGTTGTTGTTATGTGCCTTCAAGTCAATTACGACTTACGGTGATCCTATGAATCAGTGACCTCCAAGAGCATCTGTTGTAAACCACCCTGTTCAGATCTTGTAAGTTCAGGTCTGTGGCTTCCTTTATGGAATCAGTCCATCTCTTGTTTGGCCTTCCTCTTTTTCTACCCCCTTCTGTTTTTATATATTTACAAGTTTGTAAACTTTTAAACCACCTTTTAAAAACAAAGCATTATGAGGTCAGCCTTAAAATGTTTTAATGCAGCAACAGCCAAGAGCCACATTCACACCATAAATTTATTCCACTATTATTGCGCTTTAAACAGGCCTGGCTTCCCCCAGAGAATCCTGGGAAGTGTAGTTTGTGAAGGGTGCTGAGAGCTGCTAGAAGGCCCCAGTTCCCTTCACAGAGCTACAGTTCCCAGAGTGGTTTAACAACCAATCCCTCTTCCCAGGGAACTCTGGGAATTGTAGCTCTGTGAGGGGAATAGGGGGTCTCCTAACAACTCTCAGTGCCCTTCACAAATTGCACTAATAGTGGAATAAATGTATGGCGTGAATGTGGTCAAGGTTTAAAACTACCAGCAGGCGGAAGCTCCCATACCCTAGATCAGGAGGGGGGAACCTTTTTCAGATTGAGGGCTGCATTCTTTCTGGGCAACCTTTTTTGGGGGGGCTACATCTCAGTGGTGGGTGGGGACAGAAGCAGAAGTGGGTGGAGCAACATCTTCAATGAATAGCTTCCGCTGTATGCTGGAGACACACCTCTTTACTCTGGCCTTTGACAGCTAATCGATGAATCAATCAATTAATTAATATTCCGCCCTACTTCCCAGTAGGAGCCAAGGGTGGCAAACAAAAACACTAAAAACACTCTAAACCATCTTAAAAAGAGTTTAAAATATATTTAAACAAAACATCTTTAAAAACATCTTTTTAAAAAAGCTTTAAAAACATCTTAGAAAGCAGTTCCAACACAGAAGCAGACTGGGATAAGGTCTCTACTTAAAAGGCTTGTTGAAAGAGGAAGGTCTTCAGTAGGGGCCGAAAAGACAACAGAGATGGCGCCTGTCTAATATTTAAGGGGAGGGAATTCCAAAGGGTAGGTGCCACTACAATCATGGTTTAATTCCTATGTTGTGTGGAATGGACCTCCTGATAAGATAGTATCTGCAGGAGGCCCTCACCTGCAGAGTGCAGTGATCGACTGGGTGTATAAGGGGTAAGACCATGTTTGAGGTATCCAGGACCCAAGAGCCTTGAACGTGGCCTGTAGCTAATGGGCAGCCAGAGCAATTCTTTCAACAGCAGGGTGACATGTTGGAGATA
Source organism: Rhineura floridana (assembly GCF_030035675.1). Lineage (NCBI taxonomy): Eukaryota > Metazoa > Chordata > Lepidosauria > Squamata > Rhineuridae > Rhineura > Rhineura floridana. The sequence goes on from NC_084484.1 coordinate 179,708,225, forward strand.
CCCTGCCCCAGTGAGCAGTCTCACCGCCACATTTTGCACCAGCTGCAGGTTTGACTAACCTCAAGGGCAACCCCACATAGAGCGCATTACAGGAATCCAGCTTGGAGGTTACCAATGCATGGACAACAGTGGTCAGGCTATCCCGGTCCAGAAATGGCCGCAGCCGTCTTACCAGCCGAAATCTATTTTTGGGGGGACCCAGCTCTTTTTATTGTATCTATATACAGTTATTTTGGGGTTGGAATCATCTTGATTTTTTGCTTGTTTTTATAACTGTAACTCATTTGTTTTTATAACCTGTATGAGTATATTGTTGGAACCCATCCTGGGACCTTATGGTGAAGAGTGGGTAGGAAATCCTATATAGAAAATGAATCTTAGCCCTGGTAGAGCCTCCATGTTCAAAAACAGTGTACCACAGAGTACCAGTCACTGGAAAGGCCAACAACAAGAGAGAGCTGTTGGCCTTCGTGCCTTGCTTGGGGGCATCCTGAAGGCATCTGGCTGGCATCTGTGGTGAAGGAGATTGCTAGACTTTGCTGGACCTTTTTGACTCAAATCCAGCAGGCCTGTTTTACCTTTTGAAGAGGAAGCCCCAAAATGTAGTCTTTTCTCTGTTGGCCCTCAGCCAAAAAAGCCTAGCAGATACTTTAATTTCTTTTTGCTGTTGTTGAATATACGTTTCATCAAAATCTGGGTGTCTTTTTCAGGCTCTCCAGGAGAAGCTGTGGAGCGTAGCGGCTCCCCTGTACTTGAAGCAGAATGCGCTGGCATCAGCTGCAGCAAAGCAGGTAAGACAAAGCAGGGAGGAAAAAAACATGTATTTCACCAAGGCAGAACTCTCTGAGCTTTTCTATTTTTGGCGGGGGGGATTGCTTTCCTTAATTATGTGCCATTTGTTTTCAGATTACAGGAAAGTAGCAAGGAGTGCTTTTCAAAATATTTTTTTATTAAAATAACTTTTATATCACTTTTCATTCAGAGTGGTTCACAACAATCAAAACTGCAGTAATGCAGTAATAAAACATTACAATGAAATATCCAACAGACATTTAACGCCTACCACAACCTGAAGGTACCGAAGAACTGGTATTAGAATTGCTGCGTCATTTTGAACTAGTTTTGAAGGTTCTCCCCTCACCCCTGGAAGCCCAATGGTAAAACTGTCCAGAATTGAGAAAGGGGCTGTTTCCTTGTCTAGATTATGGAAGAAACGTACAAGATGGAGTTCATGTACAGCGGCGTCGAGCACAAGCAAGTGGTCATCATCCATCACATGAGGCTGCAGGCAAAAGCGTTGCAACTGATAGTAACAGTGCGGATATCGAGAGGGTAAGGACAATCTCTGGGCTTCAGAGTGCCTGGACTTGGCTGTGAGACTAAACAGCTGGACGCAACTAGTGTAGCTAGCCATGGCTAGCACAGAAAATGCTCGGTGTTCTGGGCAACTGCTAGCATAGAATGCCTGTGATGCTGGGATTAGATCCTAGCCCAAGGCTTATTTATGGTCAGGATATTGTGGAAGGGGAGCTGAGCCTGAGAGACAGTGGTTTGCCAAAGGCCACCAAAAGATTTTGCAGTGGTGCAGCTATGTAAGTTTAGACCCTGGACTTGATGGCCTGGAGGCGGGATGGTGGTGGCCCTTTTAGAAGGCCTGTTCGTATTACTTATGAAGCATACAATTTACATTTTTTTCTTCTCATCACCACCACTGTAAGATCCTGCTGGATCAAGCCAAAGGCCTGTCTAGGCCAGCATCTTGCTATCACAGCAGCCACCCAGTGGTCCATATGGGAAACCCACAAGCACCATCTGAGTGCAACAGCACTCTCCGTTCCAAGCTTTCCGGCTGCTTTTAAATTCCTGATATGTTGGAACAACAAAGAAAGAAACAAAAAACAATTTGTCCAACTCTTGATTTTTTTTAAAGAAAGGAAATAAATACTCTGAGCATGTGCAGTTTTGCATTTTAAGCTCTGAAACCATAGTACCAACGTGACTGCAGGAATAAAATGGTGCATGCTTCAGCTACCCTGACACTAAACACATTTACTTGAGAATAAACACCATTTGGTTTTGGAAAAGTATAATGTGGGTCATATTCGATGTAGCGCCAAGTAAGTGGTTCCATCAGCACAAGGATTTCTGCAGAAATCCTTGCACACTGGAACTGCCCCTTACCTCGGCGCTAGGGTTTCTCACAACCCTCCAGAGCAGATTTAGGGAGGGTGTGGGGAGGGGGAAAGATTTTTTTTTCAGGGGTGTGTGGTAGGAATCCCGTTGCACTAGTGGTGATCCTTGCACTGGCGGGATACATTTGTTGAATACCGCCCTGTATTTTAAAAGTAACAATAATAAAATGAGCACCTGTAATTCTGCACATGCCTGGTTGGCCACCTGCTGACTATATAATGTTTTAAAACTTAGAAAGAACGAAGGACCAGTGCCAGCCTATGCCAGCCCATATGCTGGTGCAGGGCATGTCTGCTGCTGCGCTTATCGTTGTTGAATGAATGAATGAATCTTTATTTTTACCCCGCCCTTTTTCCAAAACTGGAACTCAGGGCGGCTTAGTTGTCACCTACTGCTCTGTCTTGGGGCCCTGGACTTTGGCTGTGAGATCCAGCCCTAGCTGCACCACTGTGGGTTTGTGGCCAACTTATTCAACTCACGCTCGGCCATTCTGCTAACCAGCTTCCCATATGCATGAGTTCTGCTGTGGAATGTCTGCGTTCTGTAATGGAAAGTAACTGTAATGCAAAACAAAACATTAAAATGGGCATTATGCCTTCATTTCCAGAGTGGAACCTCTCTTTGGAATGTGTGAGAAGTTTTTACAAGAGGTGGATTCTTTTCAAAGGTATGTTTTCTTGTTTGAGGGTTTCCTTGGACTCCAAGGATGTGTGTGCATTTCTTGCTGAATTCTCACCAACAGCAGATGAGGCCACAAACCTGTGTCTAGGTTAGGCCGCCTCAGACTGTAGGTGGAGGCTCACAATGACTGACTGCTCCTCTGTAAAAATAAATGTCCTTACTCAGGGCCTCATTGGCAGCTGCAGTCTTCATCCAAACAAGCTTGGGTGTTTCTTCCTGTTGCTTCACAGCAAGCAAGATCAAAGGCTGTCCTTTTCCACCGTATACTCTTTTCAACGTTTTAGTTTGAAAGGCCCAGGCGGACAGTATTAGTGTGGGATTTTCATGCATGTGAGCCTGAGGTCACTCCAAAATATGAGCCTGTATCTTCACAGCAAGCAAGATCAAAACTCCTGTCCTTTTCCACCATAGGTTCTTTTCAAGGTTTTAGTTTGAAAGGTCCAGGCGGACAGTATTAGTGTGGGATTTGCTTGCACGTGAGGCTGAGGTCTCCCCAAAATATGAGTCTGGGGATCGTCTGTGAGCCAAAGGTAAATCTGGATCTACTAGAGATCTCTGGGTGATTTTCAGTAGATTGGCAAGGGGGTTCTTTTAAAAAAAGTATTAGAGTTTAATCATAAGTACAACAGGGGTAAAAAGAATCTTGGTGCAGAGTCCAAACCAAATATTAAAAGCCCAGAAAACGCAACTGCCACTGATCCTCCATGTAGATGCATCGACCAATACAGTAGGGCCCCACTTTACAGCGCTTCGCTTTACAGCATTCCACTAATGCAGCGGTTGTCAATTGCAGAAAGGCCCCGCTCCTACGGCGCTTGTTCCGCTTTAATGGCATCTTTTGGCCGTCGGGCGCCGTTTTGGTCAATGTTAGTCAATGCGTTCCGCTTTACAGCGGTTTTCACTTTACAGCGGGGGTCCAGAACGTAACCCACTGTATGAGTGAGGCCCTACTGTAATTGGGAGAAACACCATCAAGAGATTAAGTTTAAAAAATTGCAGTGTGGGAAAAGATACAAACGTATCAACCAAATATAGATCAATAATTTTTTCAAATAAAAGTCATATTTTGCAGGGAGGAAGCGGGACATTATGTCTATCCATATAAGTTATAAAAGGCCACAAAAAGGCAGTCTTCAGGTGCGGCATCACCCGTGGCGAGTTTGAGTTCATAAGTCAGCTTTTCCAAAGTAGTGATGATTTTGTACCACAGATGGATTGTATCATTTGAAGCATCTTTCCAACCTCGAGAAATGGTTAAACGAGCCATGACCAAAAGACAAATCACTAAAGGTTTAAACGGAAGGCAAGGGGTTTCTGACACCCAATTGTTTAACAATAAAAACAACAAATCGACTTTATTCACTTAATTTTCTTCATTTCAGATGCCTGAATTACTCAGGAGCAGATTTGTATGTGAAATAAATTAGCTCTTGTCTGTTTCAGTACTGAAAACAAATTCCTAGGTTCAGAATGTGCTCAGGAGCCACTCTCTTATTTAACATAAGAAGAGCCTGCTGGATCAGGCCAGTGGCCCATCTAGTCCAGCATCCTGTTCTCACAGTGGCCAACCAGATGTCTATGAGATGCCTGCATGCAGGACCTGAGTACAAGAGCATTCTCCCCACTTGAGATTCCCAGCAACTGGTAATCAGAGGCATACTGCCCCAGAGAGTGGCTACAGAACATAGCCATTGTGGCTAGCAGCTATTGATAGCCTTCTCCTTCATGAATTTGTCTATTCCTCTTTTAAGACCTCTAATTCTAACTGCATGCCTGTTTCACCTAGCTCTGGTTGGTAGATCGTGAGGTTCTAGTAAAAGAACGGCAACAAAAATCCCAACAAGCCCAAAGTTGATTTGACAAGCCTGAAGTCATACTTTGGACACATCATGAGAAGACATGATCTTCTAGAACAGACAATAATGCTGGTAAAAACAGAAGGGAGTAGAAAAAGAGGAAGGCCAAACAAGAGATGGATTGACTCCATCAAGGAAGCCACAGACCTGAACTTACAAGATCTGAACAGGGTGGTTCATAACAGATGCTTTTGGAGGTCACTGATTCATAGGGTCACCCTAAGTCGTAATCGACTTGAAGGCACACAACAACAACGAGGCAGTTTCACTCTTGAGCCTACCCACAAGCCCACCTAAGGGCTTCATCCCACTTGGTCATCTTATTTTCCCCCCTCTTGCTATTTCACAGGTGTTTCATTTCCGAGCTCCCCCATATGCAAGACAGCTTTGTGGACAAACTCTTGGACCTGATGCCCAGACTGGTCACCTCCAAGCCTTCTGAAGTAGCTAAGATCCTGCAGACAACGCTGCGGCAGAGTAGCTTCCTTTGCCTCCCTCTCCCAGAGAAGGTGACTATCTGGCTGGCAGGCAGGCGGGCATTCTTGGGTTGAAATCTTTTAGACGTGCCCTCTGATTCCAAGCTGGTCTCAGATATTGCAGCTGAACCAGGAGGGTTCGACCTATGGGGGCTGTGCCTTGAGCCCATGCACTTTCTTATTTGCAATAGCTATAGTTTGCCTAATTTGGCTGCAACAGCAGAAAGTGAAACCTGCAACAAAGTGTGGCAGTACAGAGTGTTCCTATTCAGTACATCAGCCACCCATGCCTTCTTTCAAGATACTCCATTTCATAGAATCATAGAATAGTAGAGTTGGAAGGGGCCTACAAGGCCATCAAGTCCAACCCCCTGCTCAATGCAGGAATCCAAATCAAAGCATTCCCGACAGATGGCTGTCCAGCTGCCTCTTCAAGGCCTCCAGTGTCGGAGAGCCCGCTACCTCTCTAGGTAATTGGTTCCATTGTCATATGGCTCTAACAGTTATGAAGTGTTTCCTGATGTCCAGTCGAAATCTGGCTTCCTACAACTTAACCCCACTATTCTGTGTCTTGCACTCTGGGATGATCGAGAAGAGATCCGTTCCTCTCCTTGGTTTTCCATTCTCTCTCTCTCCCCCCCCCCAACTAGAGATGTGTAGGCCTGGGGGGAAACCAGAAAAATTAGGAAAAAATTCTTCCTCCCCTGTTTTTCTCCACATTTTTTCAGAAAAAAATTTTCCCATTTTTTCCCCAGGCCTTCAGATCTCTACCCCAAACACTCTGCATTCCATGGCCACAGAGCATGCCTAGCCTTCACTGAGCTGTGTTTTTCTGACCAACCTGGATATGAGTCCCTCATGCCCACCACAGCTCCTCTTGTCACTGCCTCCATAAATTGGCAAAGACCGAATACATTTTTCAAGTCCAAAAAAAGAAACAGGAATTTCAGGAAGCTTGTGTGTTCACCGTTGATGTCTCACAAATGACGATTTGCCTCTCTCCTGCAGATCCACAGAGCGACTGCCACCATTATTGAGCCATCAGGAGAATCGGACAACCCGTTGCGTTTCACATCAGGATTGGTTGTTGCGCTGGATGTTGATGCCACTCTGGAACATGTGCAGGATCCTCAGGGCACGGTTAAAGTTCAGGTAATAGGGATAAGAACATTAAGGACTACCTCAATAGGTTGCCATCCTGGTGCTTTTCCAGTTGTTTGGCACTACAACTCCCATCAGCCCCAGCCAGCATGGATTTGGATTCTCTCACATTTTGTGTGTATAGGGGCGAATGAACCTGTCAGTTTCCAAAACAGCTGGAGGGCACCAGGTTGGCGAAGGCTGGGCCAAACCAAGGGTCTGTTTCCTCCAGCATTGTGTCTCCAGCAGTGGTCAGCCACTCACACAGTTCTGGTCAGTGTAAATAGCATTTTGTTTCCTGCATAAGTCTCTGTTGGGAATGACTAGGATTCCAAACAGAGTAACAGCTTCTGATTTATGTTTTCCTGCTGGTGAATCAATTTCAAAACTGAAATTGACTGATTTGCCTAGATTTCCCAGGTTCTTGCATAGTTCCACCCACCCAGAAGGCGTTTGGTTCCCCCTGGCCTGGGTGTGTATCAAACATTTCCGGGTCAGACTTCCCTCTGTACCAAAGGGAACAGCCTGGTCTTGTCTCTAAATATAGGGCCTTGTTAAGCCCCTGCACTCACAGCTTTATTGCCTATTTCCTAGTCTCCTTGCCTGCCTATGCCCGCAGCCAGGCCAACATTTTCACCTCCCTCCCTGCCCCAATCCCATTCTACAGGGACTCATGCCTCCCATCATCCTAGCCCAGCCTTCCCCAACATGTTGCCCTCCAGAATGTTTTGGACTCCTGCTCCCATCAGCCCCAGCAAGCAGGCCCATTGGTCAGGGATGATGGGAATTGTAGTCCAAAACATCAGGAAGGCTGTTTAGCCCTATATGTACTACAACGATGTAGAGACTGGAGCAGGGCCATGCTTATAGCCCCATCCCTGATGTGGATAGGGATGGGGGAGAAATTTGATTCAGCTTGCATATAAGGGGAAACCTATCTAATTCGCTTTTCCCGAAACAATACGAGAACCAAAATGCACTGGTAACCTCCAGGCTGGATTACTGTAATGCACTCTATGTGGGGCTGCCCTTGAGGTTGGTCTGGAAGCTGCAGCTGGTGCAAAATGCGGTGGCGAGACTGCTTACTGGAGCAGGGTATCGCCAACATGTCACCCCGCTGCTGAAAGAATTGCACTGGCTGCCCATTGCTACCAGGCCAAGTTCAAGGTTCTAGTTTTGACGTACAAAGCCCTATACAGCTCGGGACCAGGACACCTGAAAGACCGTCTTACCCCTTATATGCCCAGTCGATCACTGTGCTCTGCAGGTGAGGGCCTCCTGCAGATACTATCTTATTGGGAGGTTCGTTCTGCACAACATAGGAAATGGACCTTTAGTGTGGCGGCACCTACCCTGTGGAATTCCCTCACTTGGAATATTAGACAGGCTCTGCTATCTTTCTGGCGCCTTTTGAAGACTTTCCTCTTTCAACAAGCCTTTTAAGTTGAGGCCTATCCCAGTCTGTGTCTGTGTCAGAATTGTTTAATATGTTTTTTAATAATGTTTTTAACCCTTTTAAAAGGTTTTTTTTAAAATGTTTCTAATGCTGTTTTGTTTTAATGTATTTTAAGATCTGTTTTTATGATGTTTTAAAGTGTTTTAGTGCTTTGTTTGCCGCCCTGGGCTCCTGCTGGGAGGAAGGGCGGGATACAAATTAAATAAATAAATAAATCTTTGGAATTCGCACCTCTCCAAATGTTGCAATGCAGTTCTCCAACCTGAGTAAAGTGCGCAAAAATGCATGTACTGGGTTAAAGTGTCCATAACAAAGATATGTTTTTGAAAATAAACTACAAAAATGTGATATAATAGGGAAGATTGCTCTGCAAACATGTGTATATTTTGAAAAATTGCACACAAAAATGTGTGTATTTATGCTAAACCTGCAGACTTCTGAAATCCTGGTACAGGAAGGCACTGGTTATACTAGAATGTTAATGAGTTTTGATGAGGCCTTTAAAAAAAAAAAATCGGTAAACTGATGTGAAGAATTGAACTTAAGATTGGGAAAATGAGAAAAACTAACAGATTTGCCCATCTCTAGAGGTGGGGGGTCTTTTCCCTTCAACAACTCTGTTGTGCAAAGAATACCCAAAGCACAGGCCCCACACGACCATGGAGAAGTTCACGCATTCTTGCATGAAGGAGCCCTTCATTCTGGACCCAACTGCAGTCTGTGCATGATTATGTCCAACTCGTGAGTAATGTGTACTTAGGGCCCCTGTGTCCCTGGCTGCCAGTGCCCCAACAGTGACACCTCCCCCCCTTCCCTTTTAGGTACTATATCCTGATGGGCAGGCACAGCTGATCCATCCTAAACCAGCAGACTTCCGAAATCCTGGTCCAGGAAGGCACCGATTAATCACTCAGGTTTACCTCTCGCACACTGCTTGGACAGGTAAGGAAGACGTTGGCTTCAGTGGGTCTTTTGTTCTGCTCAGGAAAGCCTATACACTGTAGGATTTGCTCGAGGAACTCCAGATTCAGTGGCTTCTCTCTGCTGATGAAAAAAATAAGAGGGCAACCATTGTAGCAAGAAGCCAGAAAAGGCACAAAATAGATGTTTGATCATGTTAATTGCCAGTCTCCTAGAAAATGACATATATTCAGTGCTGGAGAAAGATTTCAGCTTGCTTCACGTTGTATGTGCACTTTCTGTTCAAATTAGAACAGGCAACGCTTGTTAAAAACAAAACAGCAACACTGCAGAACTAGGATCATTTAAATGGTGTGAATGAAAGGTTTGTGGGTTGATGATCCCATAGGGCTATCTCCTTCCTTCACGTCTGGGGAACCTGCAGTCCTCCAGATGTCGTTGGAGTCCAATTCCCAAACAGCCCCAGCAGCCAGCATGCCCAGTGGTCAGAGATGATGGGAGTTGGAGTACCAAAACATCTGGAGGGCCACAGGTTCCCCCACCCCCGCTGTACTGCTTGATCCACTAAAAGATTTGTGCATCATTTTGACAGACAGTCCTTATTTTAAGGCGGGGTGGCTAACCTTTTTTTGGCCTGAGGGCTGCCTTCACTGTCGGAGGCAGCATGCTTCTGAATACCATTTGCTGGAAACTGCAGGAGGGAAGAGTGCTGCTGGGCTCAGGCCATCCCATACAGCCCCCCCCTCAACTGACCTGTGCAAATCAACTGAGGGTCATTGCCCCCTCCCTGGTAATTAATTATCAGAGAGTTGCATCCCTGATAGGCTGGGCAGAGAGGCTTACATGTTTCCGTCCATCCCAGGATCATATCTACTTTATTCCACCCACCCACCTCTTTTTTTTTTTGGCTGCGGCCACCAAAATCAGTGTGGTCTTGGAGGACTCTTTTTAAAGTGACAGATTTTCAAAGAGTAACCATATCAGTCTGTTGTAGCAAGCACCCATGAAACCTTAATGGCTTAGAGACGCAAGAGGGATGGACTTTCTTTTTTCCTGGTGCACAATAAGTGAAATCCTAAAGAGGTCTGTAAAGACCTGACATTCTGCTTCCTGCTGTCTTCGGAAACCTCAGAGCCAGGCACTGGGTCCAGTTTTTAAGTTGCCAAGTCAACTGGATTTTTGGTACCTTTTCTTACATTAATAAGAAGTGTTTTAATGTCCCACAAGACACTGTTGGCTTTGATTTTGAAAGTGTTAAACATTTATTTGTTTCAAGAAAATGTCTCCTGTTCTTCTTAAATATAATCCAAAGTGGCTTATAATAATATTAAAAGAAAGCAAATTAACACTTATTAGTTCCCCCAAAACATTAAAAGGCTGCCATAATCTAATGCTCTTTCATAATACTGGTTGGCCACTGGTGCAACTGGTTGCCCACTGTGAGAACAGGATGCTGGACTTGATGGGCCATTAGCCTGAACAGCAGGCTCTTCTGATGTTCTTGTGTTGTTACTAGAACTTGGTATCATCCAATGAAGCTGAATGTGGGGAGATCCGGGACAGACAAAATGGAGGACTTCTTTACGCAGCAGATAGTTAAATGATGGAATTCACTCCCCCGGGAGGCAGTGATGGCCACCAACTTGGATGGCTTTATTGGAAGTTAAGGCTATCAATGGTTATTAGCCACGATGGCTATATTCTACCTCCAGTATCGGACATATTATGCCTCTGCATACCGGTCACTGGGATTCACAAGTGGAAGGAGTGCTATTATGCTCATGTCCTCCTTGTGGATTCCCTATGGGATCTGGTTGGCTACGTGTGAGAACAGGATCCTGAACTAGATGGGCCTTTGGTTTAATCTAGCAGGGCTCTTTTAATGTTTTTACACGTTGTTCCTTTTTTTCCACCCTCCAGAACCTTGTCAAATTGAAGTGCGGCTGCTGCTGGCGTACAGTTCGGATAGAAACAAAGTGTCCACGAGGCTCTCCCGCTCCACCTGGGGGGACAGCCTGGATCTTCTCCCACAGGCCGAGAATGGCATTGAAGGAACCATCCCGTTCAGCAAACCAGTCAAAGTTTATATCATGCCCAAGCCTGCCAGGCGGTGAAGCCTGTCGTTGACAGACCTTTTTATTATTATTGATGGGATTCCTGTGAGACGCTTTTAAGCTTGGTTGGGGACAACCATGCATGCAGGAGATCAAATTGGGGCCACGGTGTAACAAAAATGTCCCCCTGAAAATTGAGCCATTTTCTCTTTGGAGATGTTTATTGGTGACTTGCAGAAATGGAGGCACCCCTGGATTGAATCGACCAACAAGCTGCCTTCCCATCCCACTCTGCCTTCCTCGTTGTCAGACCTGCTCCTGATGCACAGAAGGCTTTCTTGGGGTGCCCTAGCACTGCCAAGGGCTTCTCAGGAAGGATCCTCAACCGTGCTAAGGGCATTGCCCCCCCCTGCTCTTTCTACAATGCACAAAGGCCACAGGTTGGCCTGCAGTTGGAGGAAGACACCTGGCCGTTGACTTGCTAGCTGGTGGGATGTTGTCGTCAGGGACTCGGCAACAACCAAGTGCTTCTGGCTTCCTCCATTGAGAATAACCCCAGAGCCTTTAACTAGAGCTAGCTGTGTACGCAGGAAAGGTGGGAACAGGAAAGTGTTCTGATCCAGCCTTCCTCTGACCTGGTGCCCTCCAGACTACAACTCATCAGCCCCAGGCAGTCAGGAAAGGCAGTTTTAGCCCCATGCTTAAGAAGCACGGTGTTGCATTTTGTTTAACATTTTGATAAAGGAAAAAAGGGGCTGTTTATCGGATGGGGAAGCTGTGGGCCTCCAGATAGTTTTGGACTCCGGCTCCCATAACTCCAAATGGCATGTCCAGTGGTCAGGGGTGATGGGAGTTGTAGTACAGCAACATCTGGAGGGTTAGCAGTGCCCCATTCCTGATAAATATATTAAATTGGGATGGGATGATGTTTCTGCTGTGAGATCCTTTGTTGATTGTTTTGGGTTCCTTCCTCTGTCAATGTCAAGTGTGGCCCATAGGCTCTCCTCTGGCTCTGGCATCCATCCATTTTTTCAAGGCCCTCCCCTTTGAACACATCATCATGCCTCCCAAAGTAGGTGGAGCCTGCTGCAAGCCACACCCATTTGGTTGGCTGTTTAACTTTGGTTATTTCATAAATGCATTTTTTTAAAAAAATCTGCACCCAACTCTTCAGGTATGGAATGGACTAGAACTTTAAATAGTTGTGTCACAGGCTGGAAGCCCTGGCCACATGTGTTGGCCCCAACATCTAAAGGCACAAATGGAAATATTAACCTCATTCCCTCCTCCCTTAGAGCAGACTCCCACTCCTACCATTAACTTAAAACTTGCCTGCTGTTCCGTTGCTTTATAGGGAGATGCCTGTTAAAGGGCAATTTAGACAAAAGTATTTATTCTTAAAACACGTGGAGCAAATGTGATCGTACTTGAAGCTGAACATTCTGTGACCTTCCAGTCCTGTGCGGCTCATGGTCAAGGTTTGCTTCGCTAGCTGATCGCCCTTTCATTGAAGAGGTGCTCGCTTGCCCTATTATCTCTCTCCCTGGGGCTTGAAAGTATAAAAAGAGTACTTAAAGCAGGGGGAGGCAACCTGTGCCCTTCAGCTGTTGCTGGACTACAACTCCCATCATCCCTGACCTCTTTGGCCATGCTGCCTGGGCTGATGGGAGTTGGGAGTCCCAACAGCATCTGGAGAGTGCAAGGTTGCTCATCCTGGATTTAAAGCAAGCCTTGCAACATACACCTTACTAAGCCAAAGGCAGCCTGCCAGGGGCTTGATAAGCCTCTTGTCTGTCTACAGCTGTAGGGCAGGTGGGTTGTGGATATCAGGAACCTGGGAGGCCACATCACCTGCCTGGAGGGCTGAGCTTAATAGCTTAGCGGGTCACAACTTCTGCAGACCCTGATTGGAAGCAGGGGTGGGAAATCAGTGGCCCTCCAGATGTTGTTGGGACTTGCAACTCCCATCATCTCTGGCTGGGGCTGGTGGGAGATGGAATCCAACAACCTCGGGGGGGGTGTCACAGGTTCCTCACCTGGATTTTAAAGCCTTGAAATACAAGTAGTTGAGAATGTCTTTCCTTGGAGTTTTGTTTCTCTCTCGCTGCTTCTCCATAGTCCCACAGCCTCCAATGTCCAGGAGTTGTGTTTACACTCTGCAGTGTCTGTGGGTTGCAATAATGGTTCCAGCCTACCTTCTGGGGTTTCTTTGAGCAAAGGCATGTTGAGAGTGGTTACGTTATGAGCCACCTGCGAACTTGTCTGCAAGATGTTTTGGCTGCCCTAGTACATGAGAAAGGGTAGGACCCCAGATCTCAAGAGTCTTGGCATCCCACATGAGCTTTGAAAATTCACAGCAGCCCTCTTAGAAAACAGAAAACTGTGAAGTTGATCAAGGCAGTGGCCATATACTGGCATTTTTTAAATTACTGCTGCTGTTCTGTAGAAAAACAAGCTAACATATTTGGAGCTGAAAGAAATAGTCGTAGGTTTTCATTTGTTTACACCGTTTTAAACAACATGAAAATGTGCTTTAAATTTTACATTTTCTGCAATAAAAGGGGGAAAATATCATCTCTGTGTGCTGGTTTTTGTCTTGTTTAATGTGTGAATGCCTGCATGAGAAGAGTGTGTGGTTTTATAGGTGGGGGGCATTCTTCCGCAACTGGGCATTTTTCTGTTGTTTAATGGCTGTGCTCTGCCACCCTAGTCAGAGGCAGCATGCTTCTGAAAACCAGTTGCTGGAAGCCTCAGGAGGGGAGAGTGTTCTTGCACTCGGGTCCTGCTTGCGGGCTTCCTCCAGGCACCTGGTTGGCCACTGTGAGAACAGGATACTGGACTCGATGGGCCACTGGCCTGATCCAGCAGGCTCTTCTTATGTTCTTAAGTTCTTATTAATATACTGCCTGCAGGCTTGTAGGTAAAATTCTCTTTAGTAAATCTGTTAGCAATTGATTAGGTCCGATTGTCTGTTATTATGCCTTGATTGGCTGCTCTTGGAAGGAGTCCTTAGTTCTGTGTTTTGGGGTGGTTCTTCCTCCCTCAGGCCTGGTTCTCCACAGCTTGGAGGGCTTGTCTGTGCATTATCTTTCTACAATTCCATCTCCTTCGTTCAACTCAATGCTCTGTTTATCATCTTTGCGCAGTGTTTTCTTGCCGAGTCTGTTAGCAGCTGTGCAAGATTACTTACAAATAAAACAGAAGATCTGAGTTATATAAAGTGTGGATTGGACGCGAGTTTTATCTGCCCGGCTCAACGTGTGTTGAGGCCAGAACAGTGTTGGAATGTGACTGCTCGGGGTACCTAGTAACCAGAACTTAGAACACTCATAGGAATGTAGGAAGCTGCTTTTATACTGAGCCGGATCCGCTGATCCATCTCGCTTGCTGCTGGCTGCAACCATGATGAGGGACCTCTGCCCCTGCAGATGCAGCTGGAATCCCAGCTCCCATCAGCCTCTGACAGCATGACCAATGATCAGGGACGATTGGAATTGCAACGCGACTACATTTGGAGGGCCATGGGTTCCCCATCCCTAGTCTATGCTAACTTGCAGCAGCGCTCTGGGGTTTTGGGCAGGGCACATTTCCAGCCCGACCTGAAGACGCTGGACTTGGGACTAGCTGCACGCAAAGCAGATGCTCTCGTCGCTGAACCACGACCCTCCTCCTCCTAATCTCATTGCTCCAAACAAAAAACGATTGTAACTCATCTGTCTTCCGTCGGGTTTTCTGACGTTTTGCTTGATTAGGAACATGGTAATCTGCCTAGTACTGAGTCAGACCATTAGTCTGCCCAGCTCAGTACTGTTTACACTGACTAGTAGCGGCTCTCCAAGGTCTCTGGCAGGGGAGATTCCCAGTCCACTCGGGCGATGCCAGGAATTGAACCTGGGGCCTTCTGCATGCCAAGCAGATGCACTGCCACTGAGCTTATGGGCCTTCCCTTTAAACAAACGTGCAACAGAAGGGACCGGCTGCTGGGCATTTCTGGGATAACCCGGCGGCCAGAGCAGGAGCTCTCATCTGGAGTTGCCTGAAGGAGAGAGAAGTAATGCCATGCAGATCCTGAATTCCTCTCCCCTCCTGTTTCTGCTTCCTTCCAGCTCCTCCTACACATTCTGCCACACAGAGATAAGCAGTGTGTACACCAAGGCATGTTAGCTTGGCTGGGACGGACATTCCTGGCTCTGAGCCCAGAAACCCTCTTGCTGGTGTTGCTCTGTGTGGCCTAATGCAATGGTAGCCTTTGTTTTCGTGCTGCAACTGATAAAAGGAGCGGGAGAAGCAATGGGTCCTCTTTTGTGGTCTTTCATTGGGTGTTATGACTTGCACTCTAGTGGGGCTCACTGACTGTCACGTGAAAGTGGGACTGGATTAAATAATGGACTTTATTCCCACAAGCGCCAATGATGGCCACCACCAACTTGGATGGTTTTCAAAGAGGGTTAGGCAAATTCATGGAGGATAAGGCTATCAATGGCTGCTAGCCACAGTGTCTATGTCCTGCCTCTTCTGTTGGAGGCAGTACGCCTCTGAAGGACAGTTGCTAGGAATCACAAGTGGGGAGAGTTGTAGTTGCACTCAGGTCCTGCTCGCAGGCTTCCTGTCAATATCCAGTTGGCCACGGTGAGAACAGGATGCTGGATTAGATGAGCTTTTGGCCTGATGCAAAAGGGCTCTTCTTATTTTAGACCCCTGGTAAGAATGTTTTATTTCAGGTATAGCACAGTGGGGAGGAGAGCCTGGCTGGGAGTCCAGAGTCTGTGAGTTCAAATCCCCGCTCGTGTCTCCTGGGTGTCAAGGGCCAGCTAAAGATTACCCCCACAGGGAGTGGCTCAGGGGTTAAGTGCCCAGCCACCTGTGCAGCCGTGGGCAAGCTGCATAGTCCCAAGGAGCCCAGTTGCCCCCCAGCTGGCAGTTGCAGACAAGGAAGGGGCTGGCTTGTGCAGCTGTGGCAAGCTGAGCAGGCCTGGCCAGCTGGGGAGGACTAGCCTCAAAGGGAGGCAATGGTAAACTCTCTCTGAATACTGCTTACCATGAACATCCTATTCATAGGGTAGCCAGATGTTGGGATCGACTTGAAGGCAGTCCATTTCTATTTCCGTCCAGACACATCATTTAGTTATGTTCTTGTTTTTAATATTTGCTGATTTCTCTCTGTGTTACAGTTTTATATTGAGGCCTGGATCCAGCAGGACTCTTACGTTCTTAAGGCTGTAGGTTGGGGACTTCCGGGAAGGGTGACTTAGCCTGTGCCTGCTTTTGAGACGGGCTCCTGCCTCAAAAGAAGCTTATTCAGATATATCAGTCAGTTTTTTCTTTTTTTTTTGACTGATTAAACTTCTCCCGGGTAGGGAGAAACGAAGAGATTAACCTCAAAGCCTATTTTTGTTGGGACGACCAGATCTCATTAATTTATGGGACGAGGTCCAGCCGACGAAGGTGGGACGGATTTTCAACAGCAAGCTCTATCTGTTAAAGCGAACGTTCATCTTATCTTCTAAGAGAGAACGCACTAACAGGCAAGCACCCTTCTTTCTATATTTTTCTTTTACTTGACTTAAATTGTTGCTGTTTAAAAGAGATTTGCCAGATTGATCGGTTTTTGACATCTCACTGGGGAGCCGTAACTTCTCTCTGCTACGCACTAATTAATAGCTTATCTCTGTTTTTGTTGCAAAAAGCTGTCCTGGATTTGCATTCTAAAGATACACACAGAAGAGGGATTTCTATTCCAGATTTTTATTTTGAAAAATATTATACTGTTTTGAGACTACTCTCTTTTTGGTCTATTTTATTTTGACGAATCTGTTTCTTGACGATTGCCATTAATTGCTTCGATCCTGGGAACTGCATTTTGTTTACTTAACTATTGGAGAGATAAGGCTGTCTGCTCTGTTTATACTGTGATGTCACCAAGTTTGGAGTATTAACCCAATTGTTGCTGAAATAAGAAGTGGTTTTCCTATATTTTTCTTTTAAAATGGCAATTAAGAAAGTGGCTGAGAATCTGGAAATAACTATGTTTCAGAGAATAATGAATGAGATTGAGATAACGAAAATTGAATTGAGTAAAATGAAGCAGGAGATTAAAGATATAAGGGTCCCTGTGAGAGAGGTGACCCTGGAAGGGGTCCCTGTGAGAGAGGAGACCCCGGAGATTGGAATAGGGGTCCCTGTGAGAGAGGAGACCCTGGAGACTGGAATAGGGGTCCCTGTGAGAGAGGAGATCCCGGAGATTGGAACAAACGTGGAACAGGAACAAGATTTGGAGTCTATGGACTTTAGAAATAAAATCTATTGTTTGGAACTCAATGTTATCTCTGAAGAAATTAATGAAGATTCTAGAGATAAAGTTATCAATGGCATGGATTATCTTCTGGACTGGAATGATGTGATGGAGCCCAATATAGAGAAAATCTATGGAATTAACTGCAGCCATGTGACAATGGAAAAACTTTTAAGAGATGACCCAGTGTATTTTGAAAAAAAGAACAGAGATATGATTTTACAGCAGTATTTCAGCAACTTATTCAGAATGGATGGCAAGAAAATATTTGGGATAGAGGTAATTCCCATCAGACTCTTATTATATGACTATGGCTTTGACAGCAAGATTATTATGGAATACTGATAATGGAAGATTGGATATTGAAATTACTGGACTTAACAAGACTACTGAAGATGGAAGATGGAAAATGGAACTAATAGAGATAATAGAACAATGGCTACTGAAATTACTGAACCTAACAGATTCTGATGTGATGGATTAATTGAAATGTTTATTTTGACTATGGTTATGACAATAAGATTATCATAATTAGTAATGAGATGGATTAATCGATATGCTTATCTGGAAAAAAAAATTGATAGATATATTTCTTAAAGAATTGAAACCTCTCTTTGACTTTTTGTGGAAAGAATAAAGTAATGTTTATGAGATTTGATGATTAAGTAAGATAACTACTGGAGGAAAGTGATTTTATAATATGACTTAAGAGACAGGATTGCTATATATTATAGACTTATAACTGATTTGATCTTTGACAAATGGGAAGTCAATATTTTACTCTTTATTTTTTATTTTTGTTTTTTTTTCTTTTTTCTTTTTTTCTTTTTTTTCTTTTTGTTTAACTATTTTTGATTTTGTTTTTTGTCTTTGAATGTTTTATGATTTTGTCTTGTATGTTTTATGAAAATCTGAATAAAAATTATTGAAAAAAAAAAAAAAGGCTGTAGGTTGGCATTTAGACACCGGCTTGAAACTCACCTGTTCACCCAGGCTTTCCCTGAGGGGTGAACCAGCTATGTTAATGTGCTAACTTGATCTACTGAGTTGTGATATATTTTGCATTTGTTTTATGGATACATCTTCGTTGTTGATTTTGTGTTGTTCACTGCCAGGATATCTAATGTTGGTGGTACAGAAATGTTTGCAAATATCTAAATTTCTGGTAAACACTTTGAACCCCTTCTGTAAAATACTGACAGGACCGGTTGCTGGAGAGAGATCAGGGCCCATTCCATCAGCTCAACTGAGAGTACAGCTCCTATTTGGTCTCCACTTTCAGAACCATTTCTAAAGGGATTGCGAAGAGCTCCAAAAAGACCTCTCCAAACTGAGTGAATGGGCGGAAAAATGGCAAATGCAATTCAATATAAACAAGTGTAAAATTATGCATATTGGAGCAAAAAATCTGAATTTCACATATACGCTCATGGGGTCTGAACTGGCAGTGACCGACCAGGAGAGAGACCTCGGGGTTGTAGTGGACAGCACGATGAAAATGTCGACCCAGTGTGCGGCAGCTGTGAAAAAGGCAAATTCCATGCTAGCAATAATTAGGAAAGGTATTGAAAATAAAACAGCCGATATCATAATGCCGTTGTATAAATCTATGGTGCGGCCGCATTTGGAATACTGTGTACAGTTCTGGTCGCCTCATCTCAAAAAGGATATTATAGAGTTGGAAAAGGTTCAGAAGAGGGCAACCAGAATGATCAAGGGGATGGAGCGACTCCCTTACGAGGAAAGGTTCCAGCATTTGGGGCTTTTTAGTTTAGAGAAAAGGCGGGTCAGAGGAGACATGATAGAAGTGTATAAAATTATGCATGGCATTGAGAAAGTGGATAGAGAAAAGTTCTTCTCCCTCTCTCATAATACTAGAACTCGTGGACATTCAAAGAAGCTGAATGTTGGAAGATTCAGGACAGACAAAAGGAAGTACTTCTTTACTCAGCGCATAGTTAAACTATGGAATTTGCTCCCACAAGATGCAGTCATGGCCACCAGCTTGGATGGCTTTAAAAGAAGATTAGACAAATTCATGGAGGACAGGGCTATCAATGGCTACTAGCCGTGATGGCTGTGCTCTGCCACCCTAGTCAGAGGCAGCATGCTTCTGAAAACCAGTTGCCGGAAGCCTCAGGAGGGGAGAGTGTTCTTGCACTCGGGTCCTGCTTGCGGGCTTCCCCCAGGCACCTGGTTGGCCACTGTGAGAACAGGATGCTGGACTAGATGGGCCACTGGCCTGATCCAGCAGGCTCTTCTTATGTTCTTATGTTCTTAAGGCTAAAGAACTAGGAGTTGCCTTTTTATTTATATGCCATGTTTCAAAACAAGTTTCATCAAGAAAGCTTACAATCAGCATCACAAACACTTTTTGAATACGCACACACTCCTGAATGTGTGGGGTGCAAGATTGTTGCCTATCTTTAAACTGGCAACATTCAATTTTCATGGTTTGTTTTGAAAGCTTTCAAGACTTGGCACATGCTGAGACATGCAGGCTCTGGCTGCGGTAACCAAAATGGCTCTTTTTTATTCGCGCAAAAGCACAGGACAGTGGAAAGGGAGAGATGCCTTAGCTCTCTAGCACAGCCTTCACCAGCCTGGTGCTGCCCAGATGTTTTGGACTCCAGTTCCCATGTTTTGGAGTCCAAAACATCTGGACAGCACCAGGCTGGCGAACGTTACTCTAGCAGGTGGAATGGAAGACGCCACCCACTTTGGCTCCTTTGGAGGCCAGAGCGTTGTACTCTTTCACAGCCTTCTCCGTCTGCAGGACCAGCACATCAATCCCATGGCTCTTAAGGTAGTCCACGGTGGATGACGGCACCTTTAAAAAGCAGGAGGAGAAAAAAATCAGGGAGGAAACTCTCCTTGCCTACATAGCCTGCCTGGTAACACATAACTTCATCACTAACTTCTGGTGGCTGGTTTTAAATGCCTCCTGAAGACTCACACTTTTATGGTGGCCTTTTCTGGCTTGTAAAGGCCAGTATTATTCAATATTAGGCAGGTACCATCTGTGCTATCTTTTCGGCGCCTTTTGAAGACTTTCCTCTTCCAACAAGCCTTTTGCGTTGAGACCTATCCCAGTCTGCGTCTGTGTTAGAATTGCTTTTAATATGTCTTTAACCCTTTTTTAAAAAAAGATGTTTTTAACGTTTTTTTAAAAAAATGTTTTTAACGTTGTTTTGTTTTAATGTATTTTAAGGTCTTTTTATGATGTTTTAAAGTGTTTTTAGTGTTTCTGTTTGCCGCCCTGGGCTCCTGCGGGAAGGAAGGGCGGGATATAAATAAAATAATAAATAATAATAACGTTCATTACACTGGTCTGTTTTAGTGATTGTGGGTTTTTTGTATCTCTTGCGATATTCAAAATTTTGAGGCGGTATCCAACTAGGGCTATGTACATACTATACATTTCAAGCACATGGCTTCCCCCAAAGAATCCTGGGAACTGTAGTTTACCCCTCACAGAGCTGCCATTGCCAGTATCAATAACAAACTACATCTGGGAAATGGATTTCCCAGGATTCTTTGGGGGAAGCCATGTGCTTGAAATGCACAATGCATATACGCAGCCTAATTGGTTCTGCTAGCGGAAGGATTTTTTGCCACACAAAGGAGCTCCCGCTCCCGGTGTACCCCCTTCACCCCCTCAATCTGTTCTGGAACAGATTTGGGGAGGGTGCATGGGGAGGGCAGAAGCAGCAGAAGTTCTGTTGTGCAAGTGGAAATCCTTGAGCGAGGAGAACCACTTAAATGTGTAGCACTCTTGGGTTTTAACATTTTCTGTACGCCATGTATGCATTCGTATATTAAGCGGTATGTAAATATTAATGATATTTAGAAGTACTGAAATGGAAACCCCTTCTGGAGTTTTGTCAACTGAAATACAGAAGTTGGACTGTTAATTATTCCAGTTCATAAACCAATATACAGAATCTGGACTATTATTCCTGTTGATATATAAGTTTTGGGGTGTTAGACCAAATTAAACCAGAAGTATCACTAGAAGTTAAAATGAAGAAATTGAAGTTATCATACTTCGGACATATAATGAGAAGACATGATTCACTAGAAAAGACAATAATGCTGGGAAAAACAGAAGGGAGTAGAAAAAGAGGAAGGCCAAACAAAAGATGGATTGATTCCATAAAGGAAGCCACAGACCTGAACTTACAAGATCTGAACAGGGTGGTTTATAACAAATGCTATTGGAGGTTGCTGATTCATAGGGTCGCCATAGGTTGTAATCGACTTGAAGGCACATAACAACAATATATAAGTCTGATATTGGATATTCAACTCTACTGAGACACAGTTCTGGGCTGTTTTGAGTTCATTTATCACCATTGATACAAGGGTTTCATAATGCCTACTTTTTGCTACGTGCAGCATTTATGACATTATTTGTGGTTCGAGTCTTTTGTCATTGTATATGCATCTCGTTATTAACTCATCATTCTAGTCATTTATTGGTCTGTGACTTGTTTATTCTGCAATTGTATTGCTCAGCTGGCCATAGAATGCTAAGCAGGACCTCTGCTACAGCATCCGGACCTTTCTGCCCTGGACTAAACTCTGAACTTCACAAGCAGTAAAGGAGCTCCCTAGATTCCTGGGCCACCACATCTAGAAAAAGTACCTGCAAGGCCTCGCTCATGCCACGTCCAATCACTAATGTTTTGGCACCCTTCTGAACAACTTCTTCCACATCTGCAGGCTGCACGCCAGGAATATGCTGCATTTGAAAGGGGGGGGGAATGTATTTTATTATTATTTATTGTATTTGTTAGTCACTTTATACCAAAAAAATAGAGGCCTCAAAGGAACTTAAGATGAAATGCAAACAGATAAAATCAATTAACACCCAGAAAATTTAAAACAACATTGACAATACAAAATCCCTACAATGTTCATCCAAGAAACGCAAGAAGGGCATGCGCTATTCCACCCCTGCAAAAGGCGAGCACAACAGAGGCTAAAGACCAGGGAAAACAAAAAATGCTTTAGTCTGGGGTCCAAAAACTGGCAGTGACGGTGCCAGACACCAGTGCCAGTGCCAAAGAGGGCCCCTCCTTAGGGTGGGTAGGTACCATTCACTTCCATGATCCATGGCAGCGTTGGCTCCTGACCCTGCTGCAGACTGCAGAGAGGGAGCTCCCAGGCACCTTCCCTACTACCGCACAGGCCCGCGACACCCACCTGCATGCCCCACCTACCTTTCCCTTGAAGTAAATGCTGGTTGCACTCCTGGTGCTTGCCAACCAGCTTCCCTGGGAGGCTGATGCCCCTGCTGCCATCTTGGTTGATGACAGGCATGCGCGCACAGCGCGACCAGCATTCACTTAAAGGGAAAAGTAGGTGGGGCATACAGGCAGGTGCTGGGGCCCAGGGCAGGCTGGGGCCAACCCAGCCAGACCAGTTTCCCTGATAAGAACATTCCACAAACAAGGGGCCACCACTGAAAAGGCCCATTCTCACATGGCCACCTCCCTTGGGTAGGGCACACGGAGAAGAGCCTCTGATGAAGTCTGCAAGGTCCAGGCTAGTCCATATGGGCAGAGGAGGTACTTGAGGTACTGGGGTCCGCAGCACCATAAGGCTGAAGTCAGACATGAATGCTTTCCCCACCCCATTGAAAACATGAATAATTTGTAAGAGACCCTGGAAGAGGGAAAAGTTTACTGAACATTACTTGCACAGATATCTTTGCAAGGAACTGTGTGCAAGTTCAATTAGCAGTCACAAGAGACAAAAATGGCAATTTTTAAAGTTATTACATTTCTCTCCCATTATTACCCCCCCCCACACACACACACAAGAAATTGTGAGCTTAATTCTTGCAATAAATAGGAATCAAGGCTAGAGTTAACACAAAGTAGGACTAGAGAGTAAGTTTTATTGGATACAATTGGACTTTCTTCCGAATATACATATATTCGGCTGTCCAACATAAGTACTCAATTTAAACAATCAGGCCGAAAGCATTTGAAGGATTGACTTTCATTGGTGTCGCTACTTCATGAGCACTAGCCTAATTTGGTGTTTTCATATTTTACAAGATAATCCTGCCCATGCCTACTCAAAAGGAAACTTCATTAAATTCAATGGGATTTCTTTCATATAGGATGGCAGGGGGATTTCCTCTAACTGATAATGCTACACCCCAAACCCTTTCTATTCTCTTCCTTTAAAGCAGACAGCTTACATGACTTTTAGAATAGTATCTTGCTTAACAAAATAACCCCTTTTTTATTTTGTGCTAATAATGACTAGAAAAGGTCCTCAAATGCAAAGATGTATCCCTGAAAACTAAAGTCAGGATCATTTAGACCATGGTATCTCTATGTATGGACGTGAAAGCTGGACAGTGAAAAAGGCGGATAAGAGAAAAATCAACTCATTTGAAATGTGGTGTTGGAGGAGAGCTTTGCGCATACCATGGACTGTGAAAAAGACAAATAATTGGGCATTAGAATGAATAAACCAGAACTATCACTAGAAGTTTTGTTGTTATGTGCCTTCAAGTCGGCTACGACTTATGGCGACCCTATGAATGAGCAACCTCCAACAGCATCTGTCGTGAACCGCCCTGTGCAGATCTTGTAAGTTCAGGTCTGTGGCTTCATATATGGTAAGAGCCTTTGTTGTAGAATCTTGAACATTAATTTATTAAGGCAATAATTCAATAATTACTGCATTCCCTGGGATCCCATTTCTTTGGAATTGGGATGTATATCGAACACTTCCAGTCTGTGAGCCATTGTTTAGTTTTCCATATTTCTTGACAGATTTTTGTCAAAATTCAGTCTCAGTAGCTCATAGTAACTCTATTGGTATGCCATCTGTTCCTGGTGATTTGTTTCTTCCAAGTATTTTAAGAGCAACTTTCACCTCACATTCTAAAATTTCTGGTTCTTCATCATACAGTTCCTCCATGAATGAATCTGTCATCCTGGCATCTCTTTTATAGAGTTCTTCAGTGTATTGCTTCCATCTTCCTTTTATTTCATCTCGGTCAGTCAGTGTGTTCCCCTGTTGATTATTCAACATTCCTACTTGTGGTTTAAATTTGCCTTTCATTTCTCTAATCTTTTGGAATAGGTCTCTTGTTCTTCCCTTTTTGTTGCCTCTTCTATTTCTATACAATAACTATTGTAATAGTTCTCTTTGTTCCTATGTACTAGTCGCTGTATTGTTGCATATTGTTGACCGTGTTTCTGTCTCCTCTTGCTTTTGTTTTCCTTCTCTCTTTAACCATTTAAAGAGTTTCATCAGTCATCCATTGAGGTCTTTCTCTCTTTTTAACTAGAGGTATTGTCTTTTTGCATTCTTTCCTGATAATGTCTCTGACTTCACTTCATAGTTCTTCTGCTTCTCTCTCAAAGAAGTTTAAAGCCTCAAACTTGTTCCTTATTTGATCCTTATATTCTTCTGGGATGTTATTTAAATTCTATTTTGGCATTATGAGTGCTTTGTTGGTCTTCTTTTTTTATCAATGACTTAGATGATGGGGTGGAGGGAAGCCTTATGAAGTTTGCGGATGATACGAAACTGGGAGGGATAGCTAACACAATGGAAGACAGGAATAAAATCCAAAGGGACCTGGATAGACTAGAAAATTGGGCTGAAATTAATAAAATGAAATTCAATAAAGACAAATGCAAGATTCTGCATTTAGGCCACAAAAACAAAATGCACGGGTACAGGATGGGAAATACCCGGCTTAGCAGTAGTGCATGTAAGAAGGACCTTGGAATTGTAGTGGATCGCAAGTTGAACATGACCCAGCAGTGTGATGCTGTGGCAAAAAAGGCAAACGCGGTTTTGGGCTGCATAAACAGAGCTGTAGTTTCCAGGTTGAGGGAAGTAATAGTCCCACTATATTCTGCATTAGTCAGGCCTCATCTGGAATACTGCGTTCAGTTCTGGGCGCCTCATTTTAAGAAAGATATAGACAAGTTAGAGCGGGTTCAGAAGAGGGCAACAAGGATGATAGCCAGTATGGAGAACAAGTCTTATGAGGAAAGGTTGAAGGAACTTGGCATGTTCAGTCTGGTGAAGAGAAGGCTGAGGGGCGACATGATTACACTCTTTAAGTACCTGAAGGGCTGTCACATAGAGGAGGGTACAGATTTGTTCACTGCTGCCCCAGAGGGTAGGACTAGGTCTAATGGTTTTAAGTTGCAGGAGCGTAGATTCAGATTGGAAATTAGAAGGAACTTCTTGACAGTAAGGGCAGTTCGGCAATGGAACTGACTGCCTAGGGAGGTGGTGGGATCACCTTCACTGGATGTCTTCAAGCAGAGGCTGGACAGCTATCTGCGGGAGATGCTCTAGCTGTGGATTTCCTGCTGTGAGCAGGGGGTTGGACTCGATGGCCTACAAGGCCCCTTCCAACTCTATGATTCTATGATTCTTTAGCTTTACTCCGATTTTCAATATGACCAGTTGATGATCTGTACAGCAGTCTGCTCCTGGTCTTGTTTTTGCAGAACCTATGGAACTTCTCCATCTTCTGTTACCAATTGTATAATCAATTTGATTCCTATATTGACCATTTGGTGACGTCCACGTGTACGTCTTTTGGGCTGCTCAAAAAATGTGTTCGTAAAAAAACAAATTATTGGCTTCACAGAATTCAATAAATCTTTCTCCTGCTTCATTTCTGTCTCCTAAGCCCCATTTCCCCACAATTCCTAATTCTTCTCTGTTCCCTACTTTTGCATTCCAGTACCCTGTGATTATCAGCACATCTTGTTTTGGTATGTGATCAATTTATTCCTGTACTTCTGCATAAAATCTCTCCAATTCCTCTTCTTCTGCATTTGCCGTTGGAGCATAGACTTGGATGATGGTGATGTTAATAGGTTTCCCATTTAATCTCATTAATATCACTCGCTCAGACCTTGTGTTGTGGCTCCTAATTGCTTTTGCTACATAATTTTCTCTCTATTAAAGCAACCCCATTTCTTCTTAATTTCTCATTTCCTGCATAAAATATTTTGTAGTTGCCTGATTGAAAATGTCCCATTCCCGTCCATTTTAGTTCGTTCACGCCAAGTATTGTAATGTTGATGTGTTCCATTTCTTGCTTGACAATTTCTAACTTTCCCTGGTTCATGCTTCTCACATTCCATGTTCCTGTTGTGTGCGTCGTACAACTCCGGACTCTCCTTTCGCATCTGTGCGCATCAGCCTCTGGATTTCCTTTTGGCTTTGACCCAGCTGCATCATAAGTCACAGTGCTACTCGTACCTGTCCTTTGGTCTTCCCCAGTAGCTTGGTGAGTGCTTTCTGACCTGGGGGTCTCACCTTCCAGCACTATCTTGTGTTGCATTTTGGATACTCTGTTCATAGGGTTTTTGTGGTAAGAGATATTTAGAGGTGGTTTACCATTGCCTTCCTCTGAGTTTGGATGCATCTTAGTCTTAGTTCACTAGAAGCTAAAATTATGAAACTGAGGTTATCATACTTTGGACACATCATGAGAAGACATGATTCACTAGAAAAGACAACAATGCTGGGAAAAACAGAAGGGAGTAGGAAAAAAGGAAGACCAAACAAGAGATGGATTGATTCCATAAAGGAAGCCACAGACCTGAACTTACAAGATCTGAACAGGGTGGTTTATAACAGATGCTATTGGAGGTCGCTGATTCATAGGGTCACCATACATTGTAATTGACTTGAAGGCACATAACAATAGTCATATGTGTCCTTTTCATCCCATGTTTGTTACTTCTTGTAAATTGAAAATTCAAATTTTAACTACATTTGCATAATAAGGGAATGATGGCAGCCCTCCTTTACATTGTCTCTGAAGTTTACAGATGAGAAGTTTGCACACAATACACAGCTGTTCTAGATAGATTCCAAGCATTTGCCAGACTATTTTTAGCTCCCAACAGAAGCTTACCAGCATTTTTAACCACCCCACAGCCTAAAAACGGAAGGTTTGTGTCCAAATTGGCAGTTTCGCTCCATCATTAAACATATTACCTATCTCACAGGTGTCAGTAAGACTTTTGTAGCCAGTGATGGCTAGCATTTTCCCCTACCATGCTAAGGTAGCACAATTTCACAATTGTGAAAGCAGTACGTTGACTTAACCCAGCTAGGGGCAAATGATCTTTCTCACACACTCACACACACAACCATGCAAGAGAGCAGGCATGCAGAATAATTTAAACTAGAAGGAAGGAGAGATTTTTCTACCCTATAGCTTAAAAAACAAACCCTGATGTACTTTAAGTGGTGGTCACATGACAAACCCTTTACAAAAGAAAAAAGGTTTGGGTTTACTGTAATTACGATAATCGGGTTGGTGAAAGGGTTGTGTTGCCTACAAGCAGCACTCTGGAGACAGCAATGCCATGAAAAGAGGAAGAAAGAGAGGATTGTATTTCCAGGCAACACAAAAGGCTTGCCCTGAAGTTGTGGGAGCAAACACCTCTTAGCAAAACAGCATTTTTAAAGGGCCGGGAGGGGGAGGGGAAGAACCCAGCAAACTGCTTTGGAAAACAGGGCCTACAGATGAACTGTAACAGTCACTCCCAAATTTGCAAGGGGGCTGGTTTGGAGGGGAGGGGCATGGGGGAGGGATGGCTCATCCTCTTTGGGATGGGGGAATCTGCCAGTTCCAGCTTCTCATTTTTCCAGTCCTTTGATCAGTTCCCCACATTTCCACATCAGTTTGCTTAAAAAAAAATGGAAGTCCTCATAAAAATTCACCAGCACTTTAGTGCAAATTTCTGCTAATGGAGACACGTAATGCAATTTCTTGTATGTTATTTTCACTAATATATGCATTTATATGCATACTTGACCCGTAGTATATATGTACTTTTGTACACATTGCTTGCCCAGAGAACTGTGCTACAAAATCCAGAGAAGTGTGAATTCTGAAGGATGGCTGCGTTTTGGTTTGCCTCTTGCCTCCTGATGACGTATGTTTGCCTTGAAATGTGAACTGAACCCCATTTCTCCCTGTCCAGAGTAGTGGCAGGTTGGGCTTCTTTTAAACCCATCTTTTGAAGCAGCTGCTGTGAAGGCAGTGAGAGGCATCCTCTCCTCTTCTCCCCTTCCCCCCAATATATCAATTCTGGTATTTTAGATGAAATCAACAGCATGCAGAGCAGATTTCCCCACTCCCAGCAATATTCTCTAGCTGTGCAAACCCCCAAGAATTGGGCATAAAGGGTATTGGGAGGGAGGACACCGGCATGCATGGAGGAATGGAATGGAGTATTCTGGAAAAGGGGCTGGCTGGCTGCCTCTCTGAACTGGAGGATTCCATACCGCAACATAATGTTGTGGGCCTTGGAATATATGTGGTTCAGCTTCAACTTGGGTTGTGGCTGCATGGGGTTAAAAAGAGTAGCTAGAGAGGAGACCTCTTGGTTGCTAGGCTGTACCTGTCCTTTGATCTCTTGCTTTCTCTTCCTTTCTGCTAGACTGATATGCAGAGGATGTTCATCCCAGTTCCTTCCCTCCTTCACAGTCTTCTTCTTTCTCTCGAGAGGGGAGCAGACATATTCCTTTGTCTCTCCCTCTCCTCCAAGCATGAGGGCGAGCGCTGGGCTCAGTGTTTGCTGTTCCAACTTAGCTAGTTAGTTAGATATAGGACTCTTTCCTATCAAGTATGTACTTCCGGAATAAAGTAGTTATTTCTTATTTTAAAGCTTAAAGTCTCTGTCTGACTAATTTGCAGGGAAGGTGGAATCTTTAGCAAGGATTCAAACACACATACACATAAGCTCACTCAGAACTCTCAGTTCCCAGCAACTCTCGCACAGTTCTCCGACAGGCCTCATTTGTGAATACAGGCAGCCTAATAAATTAAATTGTCTTTCTTCTGTAAAATTTCATTAAAAAGAAACAAGCTGAGCATTCAGGGAGGAAACTTGGAATTCGGCTGTGAGGGCCAGCCCCTTCCACGCCCCCCAACTATGGCCCTGGATCACACAGGATCTTTATACCAGGCCAAACTTATTTGACCACCTCGACCAGCACTGTTCACTCCAGGGAGAGTGGAACCTGCCACCCTCCACCTGTTGGTGGACTCCTAACTCCCATCAGCCCCAGTCAACATGGCCAATGGTCAGGGATCATGGGAATTGTAATCCAGTAACAGCTGGGGGGTCACAGGTTCCCCGTCGCTGCTCTGCTTCGATTGGCAGTGGTTTCTCCATGGTCTCTGACAGATGCCATCTACATCACCTGCTCCCTGATCTTTTTCGCTGAAAGGATTGAACCTGGGTCCTTCTGCGTGCAAAGCAAGAGGTCTGCTACTGAGCTATGGACCCTCTGCTCTCCGTGGCGATAGACCCAATCAGTGCAGTACAAGCCCAGGCAATGGGAGGAGGGAAAAGAGAGAGAGGAGGACAGTGAGAGGTCTTTCAGAGCTTTAGTTTAATGGGAGAAGGTTAGAGACACCCATTTCCCGCTTCACCGCCCGACCTGATCCTTCCTCCCCGCCTCCCAATTCCTTAAAAAATAAGAAATCTATAAACGAAAGGAATTGGTGGTGAGTAAATGAAAAAAGTGGGGGGAAAGCGGATAAGAGAAAAATCAACTCATTTGAAATATGGTATTGGAGGAGAGCTTTGCGGATACCATGGACTGCAAAAAAGACAAATAATTGAGTGTTAGAACAAATTAAACCAGAACTATCACTAGAAGCTAAAATGATGAAACTGAGGTTCTCATACTTTGGACACATCGTAAGGAGACATGATCTTCTAGAACAGACAATAATGCTGGTAAAAACAGAAGGGAGTAGAAAAAGAGGAAGGCCAAACAAGAAATGGATTGATTCCATCAAGGAAGCCACAGACCTGAACTTACAAGATCTGAACAGGGTCGTTCATGACAGATGCTCTTGGAGGCCACTGATTCATAGGGTCGCCATAAGTCATATTCGACTTGGAGGCACATAACAACAACAAATGAAGCTGCCTTATGAAGATTCAGATCATTGGTCTATCTACCTCACTACTAGAACTCGGGGACATCCAATGAAGCTGAATGTTGGAAGTGTGTCTGGACAGATACAGGAAGAGTACTTCTCCACCCACCGCATAGTTAAACTATGGAATTTGCTATCACAAGAGGTAGCAATGGGACCACAAACATGAATGCTTTAAAAAGGGGGTTAGACAGACTCTTGGAGAATAAGGCTGTCAATGGCCCTTGCCCAAGATGTCTGTGTTCCACCTCCACTGCCGGACGCAGTTTGCCTCTGAATACCAGTTGCTGGGAATCACAAGTGGGGGAGAGTGCTGTCACTTCCCATGGGCATCTGGTTGGCCACTGTGAGAACAGGATGCTGGAATAGATGGGCTTTTGGCTTGATCCACCAGGGCTCTTTTTATGTTCTCATGCTTGGATGCACAGCCCAGGAGCCGCGTGTTCAATATTGTGGGCACAACTCCCTCCCTGCTGACATCAAACACATCCTCTCCCTGTTAAACATCCAGCACTTGGTGAAGATCTTTTTTATTTCTGCAGGCATTATAAGTGAGCTTTTCTGGTTGGTTTTATCGTTCTTTCTTTCTTTCTTTCTTTCTTTCTTTCTTTCTTTCTTTCTTTCTTTCTTTCTTTGGCAATCTTACTGCACAGTGGGCAAATTATGGGGTTCAGTAGTATATAAATTATTGGACTAAATGAATGTTACCTACTCTGGCTCGGAGCAGCTCTCCAAAGTCTCACACAGGGATCTTGCCCCGCTTTGCTACCCAGGATCATGCCAAGGACTGAACCAAGGACTTTTGGCGTGCAACTGGCCTACCACTGAGCTGAGGCCCCTCCCATTAGTGGCACTGTTTGTGACTGACATTGGGTCAGGACAGTTTTGTGATGGGCTATTTATTTATTTATTTATTAAACTTGTATACCACCCCATAGCCGAAGCTCTCTGGGCGGTTTACAATAACTAAAAACAAATACAATTTAAAATACATCTTTTAAAAACAATTTATGAACTGCCAGATGAAAACCTGAGCTCCAGAAACCCCAAGTATCTCCCAGATAAACAGCAAGGGGTGATTGTAAACGCATACGTCAGTTCCTGTCTCTCTCCAGTCCCACGTGCGACTGCCTCCCGGCCACACTTTGCAGTCCTTATACGTGGTGGAACAGCCTTTGACCGTCATCCGGCCCCACGAGAGGGAAGCAATTTCAGGGGAAGACATTATCAGATGGGCTTTAAATGCCTGAAAGATAAGAGAGAGATTAGATTGCTATAATAATAGTTTTAAAAGCTGTGATGAAAAGATAGCAGACCCTTTTGATGGAGCGTGGATGCAACAGCAGAAGTCTCTTTCTGCTGGTGGATTCCCCCCTTTTTGGGGTAAGGGTTCTCACCCAAAAAAGAATTAAGAGGCTGCTCTCATTCATGCTGAACCTACCCTGAAAAAAACACCAGGCGGTCTAACTATTCTGTGTGTGTTGGTGGGGGGCGGGTTCTTAAGTCTCTCCAGCCCAACTTTTGCCAATGATGGGTGAATCTCTCAGTTTCAGTTTCTCTCCCCCCCCCCCGGTCTTAAATTCAGTTTTTCACATTTCCACGTCAATTTGAATTTTTTTTAAAAAAGGCCTCATAAAAATTCATCAGCATTTTATTACTAATCCTAATATACGTATGCAACTTCCACTCATATACACTTTTGCAAAACAATTTCCCCCAATATAATTATTTTCTGTATATTATTTTCACTAATATATGAATGTTTTACACTAGCTTATGCACTTTTGTATACTTTACTTAGCTGAATTCCAGCTTTAATTGGGCTTGGAAATGGATTGCTTTCAAGTCGATGCCGACTTTTGGCAACCCTACGAATCAGGTTTTCGTGGTAAGCGGTATTCAGAGGCGGTTTGCTATTGCCTTCCTCTGAGGCTGAGAGGCAGTGACTGGCCCAAGGTCACCCAGGCAGCTTCATGGTTGCGTGGGGATTCGAACCCTGGTCTCTCAGGCTGTAGGCCAACACTCTAACCACTACACCACACTGGCTCTCTCGGATTGCTAACTAGTGGAGGTTATTGCAGAACTGGTGTAATATACCTATATTTATTTATTTATTCGATGTATTAGTCGCCCATCTGGCTGGTTACCCAGCCACTCTGAGCAACGTACAAAGCAAAAACATGTAAAACATCAGAACATTGAAGGGCTAAACAGTAAAAACTAAACAATAAGGTACCTATACCCATCAACACGACCAAACGCAGTTCTCTCTTTCCCCGTATCTGACCTTTGGAACTCTCTCTAGGCCACACTTCTCACTGGCCCTGCCTCTCACCCTCCTTGAGGGTGCCTGGCTGGAACGTGTCTTTAAACTCTGCTTCCCTGGATGAACAGGGAAGGGGTGGGAAGGAGTGTGCCGAAATTAGCCTTAACACTGACATCCCTTGCTCCGCTCAAATTAGTCTCTGGCGCTGCCCACCGCTGGCACGTCGCCCTTGGGGTTATCCCGAAGGAAATGTTAGCAGCTGTTTGAAGGATCACCAAGGATTCTTGCCCAACGTCTAAGCAAAATTAAACAAAGCTATTCCTTTTCAGCCGCACACACCTCCTTTCAAAACAGCTGAATCCAACTGCTCAAACAGCCCACTGCTCTGTTTTGCTTCCCTTAAATCTGGAGCTTCAGTCTGTCTGAGATGCAGATTGTTACACAGCCGTGCAGTTCTTTAACTTGTTCACGTTTTCCAATAGATCCTTGGCAAGGAGACTACTATAGCCATAAAAAAAGAGAGAGAAAAGAAAAAGTAAACTAACAACCCAACACTCACCTCCCTTTCTCCCTCACATGTAAGCAACCTCTGGATTAACAGATTTTCCTGTCCCTCTGGAAAGGCATAAGGAATGCCTGCTGACAGGGATACAAAGGATCAAATAACACAAGACTAACCTTTCAACCTCCCTCCCCGAGTAAGGAATAGCGGCAGGAGCTGGCCAACTCTCCTCGGCTGGCCAAGAGAGTGGACTCCAAAATGCTGCTTCAAAATGTCAAACTGAGAGCAATCTGTGGGAAGGCTCCGAATGCGGCAAAGGTTGCCTGCCCTTCCAGCATGAGGAAAGCGGATCTTTACTTGCTCTTCTTTATTTAAAACATTTTAAACATTTGCATGTCTAAGCAATGCACATAAAAACGAGCCGTACATAAAATAAATCAATGAGACAATAAAATCATCATAAAACAAAACACTACCTTCAAATGCCTGCTGGATCAAGAAAGTCTTAGTCAAGTGCCTGAAGTTCAGCCAAGAGGATGGGTGCCTGTCTAACCTCGGCTGGGAGGCAGTCCCACAGGCTTGGGCTGATACACTGAAAGCATGGCTTCTAGTCATCTCGAGCGTGCATCTGAGCCATGCGAGACCAACAACAGAGATTCCTCCAGAGATCTCAGTGAT
Source organism: Rhineura floridana (assembly GCF_030035675.1). Taxonomy (NCBI): domain Eukaryota; kingdom Metazoa; phylum Chordata; class Lepidosauria; order Squamata; family Rhineuridae; genus Rhineura; species Rhineura floridana. The sequence goes on from NC_084484.1 coordinate 179,741,716, forward strand.
TGGGCCAGGATATAAGGGATCAGGGGATCATTAAGATATCCTTCCCCCGACCCCACTCATGACCCCATGAGGGGGGGCACCTAGATCACGGAGCTCTTTCTTCAGTTTACTCATGTGTAGGTGGGTGACGGGGCACATCAAAAAAGGAACAGGGGTGGGCAAACGTCTTCAGCCAGAGACCCATATTCACTTCTGGGCAAGCTTCTGGGAGGACATGTTTGTGGTGGACAGGGTCAAACGGAAGCAGATCAACCTAAGTGAATTTAACCTTTCTACAACCCAGTGCCTGCAGGAAGAAGAGACCATCGCCCAAGGGAAGGAGAGGCTGCTGCTGCTGCTACTGTGCTGCTGCTGCGGGACCACCACCTCCACCACCCTTCCCTGTGGGACTTCTGCCTGGCAGGACCAGGCCCCAGGTACCCAGCCAGCTAGGACTGATTCTCACCACCTGTCCCTCTTTGGAGGGATACATAAGCCGGCTGGCTGAGGTGGCCTGGGAGACCACCTCAATCATTATTATTATGATGTACCGTATGTATTTTATCCTATTCTGTTTACCGCCCTGAGAGCTACTTGCTATGGGCGGTATATAAATGCAACAAAATAAATAAATAAATAAATAAAATAAACCTTTCTACAACAGGCTAAACACACAGCTATCTCTGTATCCTCCATCCAAGCAAGCAGCGTTATTAGAGTTCAAGGATCACTTTCCATCCTGGCCAAAACAATCGAGTGTCTCTGGGGGGAAGGCTTAAGGAGAGTCCCAAGGGCCTGAGAGAGTCCCTGAAGGGCCACATTTGGCCCCAGGTGTGAGATTCCCCACCCCGGTGTAGAATAATAATAGAGCATAGCTACCTGCTTGGACAAAAAATAGAGTTTGACTGTATTATCATTATCGATTATTAATTATTATTATTTTTAAAAAATCATACACCTGGTGGCAAAAGAGCATGGATAGCAGCTAAGTTAAAAACGCACACAAAAACTCTCTTTCAATAGCTCAGTTCAGATGTAACTGGAAACTATGACTTAGCGCTGCAGTGTTATAAGTGGTCTGGAAACTGCAGTTGGTTCAAACTAGGGCCTCAAAAGCATTAACAATCCATTTCTGGACCCAAGTTAAAGGGCTGGTTTTAACCTATACACTATAACTAAGGCAATATTTTCATGGGTTGCTCTGCCACTTTTGCCTCTGGCCTTGCCCACTCCTGCCATATGTCCCCGAAGATTGCTCAGGAGGGAATGCAGGTTCCATACCCGTTCCAAAGCCTTAAAAGTTTCTCTGAAAGAATGCCCCCTCCCACGGATGCCTACGTGAACCTTAAGATCCTCTTCAGAGGGCATGATCCAGATGCCAATGCTAAATGAAGGGAGGCGAGTGGCCACGAATTAGAAGGGCTCGAGGTGACAGCTCACCTGGTGCATTCTCCGTGGTCTTTTTGGAGCCAGGTAAAGAATTTTTAATTCCCCCAGGCTTTTTAGTTGCTTTCTTAACTAACCTTGGGCTGTTGCAGCAGAGACCCCACCTGCACTATAAATGTGTATTTCTAATGTGGTATCGTAGTGCTTTAAATGTATACGATACCACATTGGAAAGTCACAGTTTCCCCCAAAGAATCCTGAGAACTGTAGCGAGATCCCTATTCCTCTTAGTAGTTAGAGCAGGAATTGCCAACATGGTGCCCTCCAGATATTGTGCTGCATTCTGTGAACTCTCATCAGGCCCAATTATTTGCCTTTTTCACAGTCCATGGTATGCGCAAACTCTCCTCCAACACCACATTTCAAATGAGTTGATTTTTCTTTTATCTGCTTTTTTTCACTGTCCAACTTTCACATCCATACGTAGAGATTGGGAATACCATGGTCCTGAACTCAATTAGAATTTTAAAATTATATGATTTAAAGCTCAGGGTATTGTTGCAGCCCTTATTTCAGGTAGCCCAGTCCCATGGACTACTGAGATGAGAACAAGTCTTGTGGCATCTTTTAAAGCTGAACACAGTTATTCTGGCATAAGCTTGGATGAACCAGAGCCCATCATCTGTAGCATGGAGCTCTTTCTTCAGTTTACTCATGTGTAGGTGGGTGACGGGGCACATCAAAAAAGGAGCGATCCTTATTTTCGAGGGCCTACCTGACTAAGGCCCCATCAGCACTATACATTTAAAGCAGTATCATACCATTTTTAAACAGTCGTGGCTTCCCCCAAATAATCTTGGGAACTGCAGCTTATTAAGAGTACTGAGAGTTGTTAGGAGGTCCCCAACTCCCCTAAGCACAGCTACAATTCCCAGAGTGGTTTATCAATCAATTCCTTTTCACAGGGAACTCTGGGATTGGAGCCTACTTCAAGGACAAGATGCCAGCAAAGAACATAAAAAGAGCCCTGCTGAATCAAGTCAATGGCCCATCTAGTCTAGCATCTTCTACTCATAGTGGCCAACCAGATACCCCAATGGGAAGCCCGCAAGAGGGACCTGACTGCAAGAGCCCTCTATCCCCTCCTGCAGTTTTCAGAAATTGGTATTCAGAAGCAGACTGCCTCTGACCCCAGGGGAGCTTGTGATGCCATGCAATGCCATTAAACCCAAGAAATAGAAGGTGGGAAAGGAAGACCAGGGGCCCATTGCATATATACACTTACGTACAGCTGCCAATGAATAATACTTCTACAGAAGCGGACTCCGGCCTTACATCGCAATCAATGTGTTAATCTTTAAGAAAATGTTTGCTGTAACAGAGTTACAGTGCACTCCTAAACACAATTACTCAGAAGTTCAGCAGGTCTTACTCCATAGCATCCATTTCCAGAAAGGTAACTATGTTAAATCTGTTGTCACAAAAAAACCCAACCCAACCCAGTCTTGTGGCACCATAAAACTTTTAGTCACACAAGCCTCTTGGTTATTTTTGCTCCATGGTATATCAGCTTGGCAATAATTTAGAAAAAACAAAACCTGCTTTGAGCACTTGCTGAGAGAAAGCAAGCATTATAAATCTGGTAGTTGTAGGTCTCTATACACTTAAGGCACTATGATACCACTTTATAAACTTGTGGTGTCTCCCACAAAGAATCCTGGGAACTGTAGTTTGTTAAGGGTGCTGCTCAGAGTTGTTAGGAGACCCCTATTCTCCTCACAGAACTACAATTCCCAGAGTTCTCTGGGAAGAGGGATTGATTGTTAAACCACTCTGAGAACTGTAGCTCTGTGAGTGGAATAGAGGTCTCCTAACAACTCTCAGCAGCACCTTTAACAAAAGTCAGTTCCCAGGATTTTTTTGTTTTTTTGGGGGGGGAGAAGCCATGGCTGTTTAAAGTGGTATGATACCTTACATGTTCTTGTCTTCAAACTGCCACAAAGCACTTTAAAATGCCACAAACCAATGTTATTGCTGTGATCACTTGTGAAGGGGAAAGCAAGCATAGCATTATTGTATGATGCAGCACTTCCACAGAAATTAAGAGCATCTGTGACTTCCCTCCAGTCATTTCATGTAAACATTTAATTTAAATCCTCCCTCAGAAGACCAAAGTGGTGTATTGTTGTTGTTATGTCCATTCAAGTCAATTTGGACTTATGGTGACCCTATGAATCAGCGACCTCCAATAGCATCTGTTATAAACCACCTTGTTCAGATCTTGTAAGTTCAGGTCTGTGGCTTCCTTTATGGAATCAATCCATCTCTTGTTTGGTCTTCCTTTTTTTCTGCTCCCTTCTGTTTTTCCCAGCATTGTTGTCTTTTCTAGTAAATCATGTCTTCTCATGATGTGTCCGAAGTATGATAACCTCAGTTTCATCATTTTAGCTTCTAGTGATAGTTCTGGTTTAATTGGTTCTAACACCCATTTATTTGTCTTTTTCACAGTCTTTGTTATCCGCAAAACTCTTCTTCAACAACACATTTCAAATGAGTTGATCTTTCTCTTATCCACTTTATTCACTGTCCAACTTAAACATCCATACATAGAGATCGGAAATAACATGGTCTGAATGATCCTGACTTTAGTGTTCAGTGATACACCTTTTCTAGTTGTCTCATAGCTGCCCTCCCCTGTCCTAGCCTTCTGATTTCTTGACTATTCTCTCCATTTTGGTTAATGACTGTGCCGAGGTATTGATAATCCTTGACAAGTTCAATGTCGTCATTGTCAACTTGAATCCCACCCACAGCCCAGCCCACTTCCCCCAACTTACCTGTCCTAACACCTGACAACTTGCCTTTTACCTGTCCTTCCCTCCTAGCCTGGCAGGACACGCCCCCTCAAGCCCATCATTGGACACAGGCACTGTACAGACACGGCCCACGCCCACTAGCAAACAACACTTCCTCACACCACCTCCCCCTTTCGGCCACGCCCTCTTTTTGAGGACTGACGCCGCTTCCCTTGTCCGTTCTTTTATTATTATTATTATTACAATAACGCACCGCTCCCAGGCGCCACCGTGATTGGCTAAGGCGGCATTCCATCCCCGCCCCCTCTCTCTCTCCCAACTCTACCCCCCTTCGTAGCCTCGTTTTGGTTCCTGTGTCAATCAGTGACAGGAAGGACAAACGACAAGAAGGCTTCCTAGAGGTTCCCAGAACACGCTGCCGAGAGCCGCTCTTCCCCTTCTCGCCCTTCGTGTTCCTGAGGTCGCGTCTCGTGTTCTCCCGCGCTGCATGGCGGGATGGCCGAGCGGGGCTGAGCGCCTCCGCCACAGCGCCCCCTTCCGGCCTGTCAGCCTTCCTTCCGCACCTCCCCCCCCTTCTCCTTCTCCATCCATCCTCTCAGGTTCCAAGATGGCGGCTGCGGCTGCGGCTCCCCCATCCCCTCCTCCTCCTCCTCCCCCGCCTGCCGCCCCGCCGACGGAGGGCCCGTCCTGTCCCGGTTCGTGGCCCAACTTCGCCGTCGTCTGCTCCTTCCTGGAGAGATACGGAGCCCTCCTCGACCTGCCCGAGCTGCCCTTTCCGGAGCTGGAGCGAGTCCTGCAGCCGCCGCAGGAGCCCGGCGAGCAGGGTAAGCGCGGCGGCCGGCTCCGGAACGGGCCTCCTCATCCTCCTCCCTTCACAGCCGCGACGCGGGGAAGAGGCGGTGATTTGAAACGGGAGGAGGAGGAGGAGGAGGAGTGTGTGTGGGGGAAATAGATAATAAACTGTCCTAGGAAGTCCTTTATTATTCGCCCCCTCTACAAAACAAGGCCCACCCCGCCACCCACCCACTCACTCCCTGTCCTTCCCCACAGCAGGGAAGCTTTTTCTTCTCTCCTTTACTTTCCTTTTGGGACTATTTGAGGTGGGGGTGGGGGGCTCGACCCCCTTTCTTTCGAAGGAGGCGGGGCTCTGCAGAGGTCTCTACTCTTAATTAGCCTCCCTCCCAATTCATAATGTCAGGCCCCTCCCACTCACAGTGTGGGGATCCCCCCCTCCTCATCCTTCTCCCTCTCCCCCAATCTGGGATGTAGGGGGCAGAAAGAAGGGGGCGGGACACCTACTTCCCCCCCCCTCGCCATCCTCAGGCTTGCATGGGGGCTCCTGATTTTCTCTCCTGCTTCCTCAAGGTGGGCGGCTGCGTGCGTGTTCCTGGAAAAAAAGAGAGAGGGTTTTGTTGTTAATTTGTATAGCGCTGTCAGTGGCGTGTCTATCTCTAACATAAGCAGAAAACGAGTCTGCCCGAGGGCCTAACTAGATTTATACAGTACAGAAGGACTGCAAAAGAAGTTTAGCGGAGGGGAAGAGGAAGATAAGATGAACAGTAATAAGAGAGGGATGCATGTAAATCAATTATATTAAATTAGGCTTTGTTTCACTTGGGAAAGAGGATGTAAGGACTAGTTTTCCTGGGCATCTGTGAAAGATCTGATTTTAAAGGGAACCTTTCAAATTCCATCCTGGCACTGTATAATATGGTGAATAACCCCTGTCCACCCCTTTGCAATATAAAAAAGGAGAATTTCACGGGTGTGTGTTAAGTGAGAAAGAGATGATTGATAGAGGAAGGGATATATCCCTTAAGCTAAGCCTTTTTGAGATCTGATGGAGCTGTTCCCTACTTCCCATCTACAATATTCTTTTTGTGGAAGTTCTTCCTGGTGTCTTTTCCATCATCTTCTCTGTCTCTCTCCTGTGCCAGCCTTCAGCGGGCTAGTAAAACTACCTTGTAGGCTAGTAAGTCTTGTTGACATATTTACAAGGCTAATTGACAGGATAGGGTATTGCTGTTCTCATCTGGGCTCCTGCTGGGAGGAAGGGCGGGATATAAATCAAATAATAAATAAATAATAAATAAATCTAATATTTTACTGATGTATTCCAAATATTGAAAATTCTGAGTGGCTAGTTTCTTTGTTGATAGTGCTTTTAAAATGGGTGAACAAAATAATTAATCTTAAAGTAGCTCTTTTAATTGAATAAGTTGCCTGGCACACAATTGTGATTTACAATAAAAATGGAAATAGTTTTGTATTGCTTCTAGAGTTTTCATTATTGGTATGTTCTTTGTATGATACAAGTGTATATATTACATCATTTTTCATGTGGTTAAGATGCTTTTGATACACATTTTAAACAGTGAATACAGAATTGTTTTAAATGATGAACTGTGTATGTTCTGTTCTTTAGATTTCCATCTAGTAGCTGATTTTTTTATTTGAACATGCAGTTTTGTGTTAACTGCATAGTGTCTATGTTGTTTATCTGAACCTTGCCTATGGAAGTTACCTAATTGTTCTTTTTTGCCTCTATTTGCATATTTTTGTGCGACGGCAAAATGATTGTTGATATTTCATATAGCTTTGATTCATTTTTGCCAGGTATCAGGAACAAATGGCTGTGTTATCCAGCTGTCTCTGTCCAAGTGGACATACGGTTATCTCCAGAATACTAAGGGCATATCCACTGTGCAGACTTTAATTGGTTTAAAAGTCCACCTCTACTCCTGGAGAATCCTGGAAATGGTAGTTCCATGACGGAAGTTAGACATGGCTAATGCAGAACTGCATTTCCAGAATTCTTTGGGGGGTGCACACTTGGAAGAAGGTCGTATTGAAGCTGTTGGGACTGAAGGTTCATCTAAATGTTGGTGGGACTATAAGCTTCTTGCAGCCATTTTTGCCACAATATCAGTTAGTATTTATTGCATTTGTTTGTTGCTTTATACAAAGAACTCTTCATATAAAATAAGAGAATAATACTTTGTGTTATATTAGCACATTAAACAGAACTAGATTTTACTTTTAAGGAGTAAAAGTCATATCTATAGTTCATCCTTTGGAGATGTGCCAAAATCTGAAATGGAGCATCTTTCAAGAAGCTCTGTGGAATCTTTCTCTCTTGGCTCTCATTCAGTGCAGGGTTAGGGGGGTGGAATGGATAAAGTTCTAAGAATGGGTGCTGGGTAGTTCCCAGTTAAAATCCCACTTTAACCATGAGTAGTTGTACACTCAGAGCTTTCATTCAGAGGTTTTAGCCCATCTAACCTGAAAGTATGCAATTTACAGCATGTATGTTGGAATTGATTTATAATTCTGTAATAAAAAGCCGGCTATTATTTATATGGTGCTATCCATGTAGATCTGGAGTGGTGAATCCTGGGCCCTCCAGAGATTTAATGGGCTCCAGCTCCCATCAGCCCAGGCAACACGGCCAGTGGTCAGCAATGCTGGGAACTGTAGTCCAAAAACATTTGGAGGGCTGCAGATTCCTTCTCTTTGATGAGGATGATGCTTTTCAAAGAATGGGAGGATAAGTCCCTTCTAGATGGCAACACACAGGAGACTACAGGAATGTGTGAGCAAGTCTTAAAAATTATTGCCAGTTATTGTTTTTGTGAATTGCCACTATACTTGCCATATATGCATTTGAGCTTCACATGGAAGTGTCACATATGTACATACTGAACTCACTTTTACAAGTGTTGCTGTACTTCATGTATGTGTTTATAGAATCTGCCAGTTGTAGATAATATTTATGCATCTGATGAAGTGGGCTTCATGAAAACTTACGCTACAATAATCTTAGTGTTTGAGATGACACAAGACACTCCTTTTGTGTGTGTGTGTGTTTATAAAATTCTAAATTCCCTGATAGGCAAGCTTATTGCACTTGGGTGGTAGGATTTATTATATAGGAAGACTGTTGAAGCTGCTCACCAATGGAGGAAGTGTCACAATTTCCCTAAACAATTCATTCCATTGCTTGTAATTTTGATGTGTTCCCCTGAAGAGAGAGGAATTTAGTTTTTTAATACTGAATTTTAGATTGCTGTAACCCATCCTAGGACCTGCTGGTGAAAGATGGGTAATAAATGTAACAGTAATATTTTTTGTCATAATATGTTTTAAGCACTGGTTAAGCCAGACACCCAGAGCTCAAATCATTGTGAGAGATACTTCTCTATTTTTACTAAGTCAAGAGAGTTACATTGTTAACTATAGGAAATTTTATTTGACTTTTAGCTTGACATTTTCTTTTTTAAACATACCTGTTAGCCCCTGCACTCCCTTTATGCCAGGGGTAGCCAGTGTAGAGTCTTCCAAATATTGTGGACTACAACTCCTGTTATTCCTGACCTTTGGCCATGCAGGCTGGGGCTGATGGGAGTCATAATCCACAACATCTGAAGAGCACCATGTTGCTCTCAAAGCTTTGCTGTCTACTCTTCACTCTGTTTGCAAACAGCATACAAGATTTCCACACACATGCAACCCAACCGTGTTGAGGGGGCCTTACCTGCATGTGGGCTATGCTTTGGGGATGGCTGACTGCAGCAATTTGGAAAATTGGCACCAGCTCTGTCATATGCCTCTGAATCCAGGGAGAAGGGCCATGAACATGTAGGAACATAGGTATTCTATCCCGCACTCACTTTTATCTTATTACATTTTTTATTTTAAACTAATAAAAGTATTTTCAAAGAAGCTCTGAAAAGAGTGATAGTTGAATGAATGAATGAATGAAACTTTATTTTTACCCTGCCCTTTTTCCAAACTGGAACTCAGGGCGGCTTACAAATAAAACTACATGTAGTTAAAAGCATACAAAAGCATACAATTAAAATACAGTTAAACTATACGCAACCTTAAAACCATGAAACAGGCACTTAAAATACTAAAAAACAATTTAAAATAATACAAATAATGGCATAAAACAATAAAACAAACCTTGTAGAGTTGAGCAATTGTGACTTGATTATGTGATTTAGTTTGCGAACTATGTACTGTAGTAAGTGCCGCCCTGGGCTCCTGCTGGGAGGAAGGGCAGGATATAAATCAAATAATAAATAAATAAATATTTAATATGGATCTCTGCAGTCTGACAATGTCCTCTTGACTGCCACAACCTGTAGAAGTCTTATCTGGTGGCGGGGCAGAGGAGGGCCTTCATGGTAATGCGTATCATGTGGAATATTCTTTCTGCTGAGATCAGGCAGACATGAACTAAGGGGGTGTTTCTGCCTGCAACTGAAGACACATTTGTTTACCAAGGCATTCCCTGACCATTAGTGATGGTCCCTGTAGCTCTTGGTGACAAGATAATATTTTCCTATTGATTTTATTGTCAATTGTTTGCCTTGTGTTTGTTTTTTATTATGGCGTGAACTCCTTTGGCCTTTCCCCCCCCCTAAATAAAAAGCAGCTTTCAAATCCTTTTAATCATAAATAAATCCAGAAATATTGAATACTTTTTAAATGAGTTCTATGAAAACACTCACATTTGTGGGTTTAATGAATGTAATTCCAATGTGTTTTTTCAGTGTTTTCTTTTTTTAACTGCTAAATATCTATCTATCTATCTATCTATATCTATATCTATCTATCTATCTATATCTATATCTATCTATCTATCTATCTATCTATCTATCTATCTATCTATCTATCTATCTATCTATCTATCTATCTATCTATCTATCTATCTATCTATCTAATCTCCCCTCTTCTTGCCTAGATTTTCAAGACAGGGACCTGTATTTGCTCATACTGATGGTGCTACGTAAATAACTATAATTATGTGTTCACCATTTTGCAAATGTTTTGATCAAACAGTTCATAAGGTCCCTTCCAGCTCTGTAGTTCTGTGATAAGTAGCGTCTGGCCTAATTCTTGCTGAGGTGGTAAACTGATGTCTTGAGTTGAACAGCTTCAGACTACAGGTGAAGGCTCAATGGATTGTGTGCTTTTTTCATACCCAAAGGTGTCGACCTATTTTCAACATAGTAGGTTGTGGGAAAGGGTAGGGTACTCATCCCTGTCCTTTAATTTTGTTTGTGGAGGATTTGTATAGGCAAGCATTCAGTTCGGTGAGCCCCAGACAAACTTTCACACACCATAGTGAGGATGAAGCATATGATATGCAGTGAGTTCCCCCTCCCTTGTATCCTGCAAGGGCTTTTGTAGATTTCTACTTTAGATCCAGCACAGTGGGGGAGGTTGGGGAGAGATGCCACCTTTTAAATACGTTTAACCAGAAAGCAGCTGTTGTGCTCCAGGCAGTGCCTTCAGTGGCTTGGGTCTCAGTGCAAGAAAAGCCTTTTACAGTACTAAAGCACTTGCACAACAGAAGCCGGCTTTCAAGGTGCAACATAGTCTCAACAAGCCAAGGTCTAGCACAGAGTATCAGCATCGGTCTACCAGCAAGGTCAGTTATCACAGGGAGTTGCAAGGGAAGGGCACTAGAATAATGAGCCGGAAACCCGTATTGTCCCCTTCAACTGGAAGGCTCAAGAGGAAAACTTATAAAGTGTGGCCTCCTAGACCACACCCTAACCACAGTTGCTGGTAGTAGAGAGTTTTAGGGATTGCTTACTCCTGAGTAAACCACTTGCTCACAAGTAGATCCCTTATGCATGAGCTTCATGATGATCCTGGGTCTGTAGACATGTATTATGTTGTTGCTCTTTTGCCTGGCCACTGGTGTTAATGAGGACCTGGGGTAGCTCCAATTCCTTGGGTTCTTCAGCAGGTCTCCCACCAGAGGTCCTCTCAAGGGGATCCTCAGCACTGATTTTATTTTTATTTATTTATTAAATTTATACCCCGCCCTTCCTCGCTGAAGGAGCCCAGGGCAACAAACAAAAACACTACAAGCACTTTAAAAACAAAAGACTTGGAAACAGATTAAAAGAAAACATCTTTAAAAACATGAAAACAAAACATCTTAAAAAAAAACAATTTAAAAAACATCTTAAAAAGCAATTCCAGCACAGATGCAGACTGGGATAAGGCCTCTACTTTTAAAAGGCTTGTTGAAAGAGGAAGGTCTTCAGTAGGTGCTGAAAAGATAACAGAGATGGTTGCTGTCTAATATTTAAGGGGAGGGAATTTTAAAGTGTTGGTGCCACAACGCTAAAGGTCCGCTTCCTATGTCGTGCGGAGCGTACTTCCTGATAAGATGGTTCCAGAAGACTCTGCCTGATCCTCAAGGTCCTTAATCTGTGGAGAGTCTGGTTCGTTCTCCGAGGACTCAGTGTTTGGCACCAGGTCAGAGCTTGGCATGACTTCAAGCCCCACTGAGCACAGTGGGCCATACTTCTGAATAAAGATGCATAGGGTTATGTTGTGCATTTGTCTGAAGGCCTTTCCTCATCATGTAACACTATGACATGCCTATTCTAAGAAAGGCATCTCTGAGACCACAGATGTTACCTTTATACTTTTGGAATTGTTACTCTTCACATTGCAACATGGAAAGCTGACTTATCCCGGTCACTATGTGTACATCTACTCCAGTACATCTAGTCTATTCTAATTGGTAATGGCTCTGTGGATTCTCACACAAGGGTCTTTCCCAGTCTTGGTACCTGAGATAATTTTAACTGGAGATTGAACCTGGGACCTTCTGCATGTGAAACATGTGCCTGACCAGTGAGTGATGATACAGCCTCGCCTGCAACAGGGCTGGAACTTGGGAGCTTTTACTCCACCAGCCACAGCGCGGATACAGCCAAGCAGTTAGCCATAACAGAGCTAGGTGACTTAGAATTGACCTAGAATAAATAGATTTAATTCTTAAAAACTAAACATCTGTACCACTCATAGAGTAGATTGGATTGTGCCCTTGTATTTTAGCTGTGGGATTTGGGGGGGGGGATTCAGTTCATTTTACATTTTATGAACCTACCTAATTTTAACTTCCCAAAGCAATAGGGAACCAAAATGCAGCAATCTTTTGAAATTTCCACTTCACTGAATTTTGTTATGCAATTCCCCAGCCAAGAAAAGTGTACAAAAGTGCATTATTAGGGGAAGCTGCATAAAATACATTAGATTAGGAAAATTGCTTGCAAAATGTGTATATTAGGCAAAATTGCCTAATGTGGATATTGGGAGAAATGCACACTAAAATGTTGAAGCTGTAGTGATGCAGAAATGTGGTGAATTAAACTTAGGGTTGGAAAAATGAGACACTAAGAAAAACCAAAATTGGCAGATTTGCCCATCCCTGTTGGTGTGTAGCAGGCCGTTAAACGGTTTGCAGTTTTCCGGGTTCCCCAACAATGATGAAAGCTCAGGTTTAAAATTTTCTAGAAAACTATATTTATTCACTGTACAGGGTTTTGTAGAAAAATATCAGGTAGTAATGGAGGGGCTCGGGGTGATTTGTCAAGGTAATACTGTGCAAATTGGGAGCTGGTGATTGTGTTCATAAGCATGTGTATTTTCCCTCAGCAGGTCCTCCATTTGCGGCATGAGGGCAGCACACTTGTATTTAATGACCGGCATGCATGTGCAGGAAATGAATCTCTACCTCCGGTAGCATTTTATTTTTGGAGGAAAACATATCCAGTCACTGCCCCGTTGTGTTTTGCCAATAGCTTAGTAGCTGTTACCGATGTTAATTAAGCACCGACTCTCGACCATGAATGAAAATATTTTTAGAGTGTTAGCTTGCGCTCCAGATCTGATTTTACACATGACTATGCCAAAGACCTACTTGTGTGCCAGACTTCCCCGTGAATGAATGGGCTTAAAGCCATTCCGAAGCAAATTGTAAGGAGCAGGGAAGATTTTTTTTCTTTGCATATCTGCCATGCAAGCCCTTTTTAGCACTCCCCTTACTCAAATCACAGTGCACTATTGTAGCTTTGGTTCTATTGCTTTTTATTATTAGAAGAGCAATGACGAAACAAAATCTGGCTGGCGTTTCACAGGGATCTTAATTGAATCTTTAGAAATTGAATAATCAGTCTGTTTTTAAAAACTTCACTTCCTCCAGCCCCTTTCTTAATTTCCTCGTTTTCCACATGGACATGTGGGCATTGTATCAGTTGTTAGTTTTGTTAGTAGTTTTACTACTGTATATTTCAAATATTTCAGCCTTACCCAGTCTGGTGCCCTGCAGATGTTTTGAATTACAACTACAGTCAACCCTAGTCAGCATGGCCATTGGTCAGGGATGATGGGAGAACTTCGGCTATGGGGCGGTCTATAAGTTTAATGAAATAAATAAATAAAATAAATAAATCTGGAGGGCGCCAGGTTGCCAAAGGTTGCTTTGTTTCATCCTAGCCATTCCCGTGATCTCTCCTTCATGTCTTTTTCCATTTGGGACTTTCTCACAATAGATTCTGTGTGAATGTTTTAATGTTGTGACCTCTAAAATATACATACCAGGTCCCAGTCTAGATCTAGTCATGCATAACTACTTCTGACTCCAGATGGTGATGCACATTCATGTCCAACTCAAAATAGTTATTCAGTCAGTTTAGTGGATCCTAGATGCACATCTGCATTGCGGTGCTCTTCCAGATTTATAAAATCTTAACTGTGGATGAGTTGTGTGCATGAGCAGTCTTATTAGGACAACTTATTTTTAAAGTCGTTTAAAATATCTGGACTCTCAGCTTTCATTTTTTTAAAAAAACATTAAGTTTCTAGGTGGCCTGGTTCCCAAGATATAAACCAAAACATCAGCCACTCCTCCCTGCAACTTCAGTTAAATGAGCTCATAGCTGGCTGCTCTAATCCCACCCTTTCAGGTTTGTAGCCAATAAGTGAAGTCAGGGTTGTGATTGATAAGGCAGTATCTAGAGCCCTTTGCAACTCAGAAAACTTGTTTTTTCCTCTGTTTCTGAAAATCTCATCAATTGAGTAAGCATATAGCTTTCAGTATTTTTCTCACTTGTATGTAGGAGTCAAACAAGTTTAAATTTTTCTGGGCTGTTGAAGAGGGCACTGTTTTGAAAACCTTCCCAATATGAAGCTTTAATCCAGTACTTTTCTGGGAGTAAAGCTGCAATGCTAATCCCACATACCCAGAGTAAACCCCATTGAATTCAGTAGGACTTACTTTTGAGTGAAAGGATTGTGTTTGTGTTGTAAATCTTTCTCCTTCCCTCCAATCCTATTTTTAAAGCAATTAGGCAGGGCTTACATAGGCAGGGCTTGAGATCCAGTGTGGTGTAGTGGTTAAGGTGTTGGACTATGACCTGGGAGACCAGGGTTCGAATCCCCACACAGCTCACTGGGTAACCTTGGGTCAGTCACTGCCTCTCAGCCTCAGAGGAAGGCAATGGTAAACCCCCTCTGAATACCGCTTACCATGAAAACCCTATTCATAGGGTAGCCATAAATCGGGATTGACTTGAAGGCAGTCCATTTCCATTTTACATAGGTATCACTGCTTTTATTATGTAGGAAACTAATACTGATTTTTTTTAATGTTCTGCGTTGACCAACTGGCTTTGACAACAAACTATTATGGGCTATCAATAAACTATGATAGGGCCTTTTCGGTGGCTGCCGCTAGGCTTTGGAATTCCCTTCCTAGGGATGTAAGAATGACCCCCTCCTTGCAGTCCTTCCGGCGTCAAGCAAAGACCTTTCTATTCCAACAAGCCTTTGGTATTGACGGCTGCTAAAGATAGGGCTTGACGGGAACTGCATTGCTAATGCCTAATTCCTCCATTTTTAAACTGGTTTTTTGATTCTCTTTTAGCGATAAGTATGAATGGTTTTAATATTGGAATTAGTTTAATTTTATTTTAAGCTAGACTCTGTATGTTTTAATTATATGTGTTTTTTATCTGGAAGCCGCCGCGAGTTCCAGTTTTGGAAGGATGGCGGGGTATAAATAAAGACAATAATAATAATAATATTATATGAGGTGTATGTATTTTTATATCTTCACTGTGTGTGTGTGGAATCTTTCCAACAACCCTGTGAGGTAGGGTTGCAGACTGGAAACCAAGGCAGCTCACAATAAGAAATAAATCCCTTTAAAATCCAATAACCATAAAAACAAGGATAAACAGTTGCAAAACAGCTTAAAGTGGCATGATTCTGAATTTTGGGTTGCGTGAATGAAGTTCATCACTTGAGATTGCAGTTTTCTGCATGCTTCCCTGATTGAGTAAGCCCCACTGAATACATTGGGACTTGCTTCTGAGTAAACAAATCATAGAATCATAGAATAGTAGAGTTGGAAGGGGCCTATAAAGCCATCAAGGCCACCCCCCTGCTCAGTGCAGGAATCCAAATCAAAGCATTCCTGACAGATGGCTGTCCATGCAGGAAATGTAGAATTGCACTATAAATATCTTCACAGGTTGTGTAAATAATCATATTTGATAGTCATGCTTATATACCGTATATTCCGGCGTATAAGACGACTTTTTAACCCAGGAAAATCTTCACGAAAGTCGGGGGTCGTCTTATACGCCGGAATATAGTATTTCTCCTGCTTGCAGCCTGGCCCGGCGTCCCCTCCCCTGAGGGGAATCCCCATTGCTCCTCCGTCCCCGCCATCTCCTGCGCGGCCTCCTCCGCCGCAAAATGGCGGCCAGGGTGGGGAGCAGCAGCACCAGCAGCCTCCCTGCATCCTTCTCCTCCGTGGCGGCCTCGCCTGCGCCGCCTCCCGCTGCTGCTGCTGCTCCTCCGCCCGCGGCTGCTCAGGTGAGCGACGGGGCCGTGGCGGCGACGGCTGCTCCTCCTCGGGCAGCCAACGGCGGGCCTCTCGCCACTGCAGGCCGCGCCGGCGCCTCCGCTGACGCACAACCACCGGGCGGCGGCAGCAGCAGCAGCAGCGGGAGGCGGTGGAGGCGGGAACCCGCTGCCAACAGCTGCCCCTGCAGCCTCCTCCTCGGCGCCCGCCGCCGCCGCCTCCGGCCTGCTGGTGCCGCAGGAGCCGGCCTACAACTGGCAGGCGACGAAGCCAACGGTGCAGGAGCGCTTCGCCTTCCTCTTCAAGAACGAGGTGCTCAGCGACATCCACTTCTTGGTGGACAAAGGTCGGTGCGGGCTATGGGGCGAGGGGGCGCTGGCCACGCAGGGAAGAAAGGGGAGAGGGACGCTGGCTTTTTAAACGGGAATCAGGGTCTTTCTTGCGGCTGGGGGCGGGTTGCTATGGGGGCAAGCGGGTTGAAGAGTTGTGGCTGTGGTTGGGGAGCTGTTATTCCGGCATATAAGATGACTTTTTAACCCAGGAAAATCTTCTCAAAAGTTGGGGGTCGTCTTATACGCCCAGTCGTCTTGTACGCCGGAATATACGGTAAATATTTCTTCATACAGTACTATGTCCTGATAAGTGTCTGATTTCACACTATGGTTGTACTGTATTACTTCCTCTATATTTTCAGTGTGCCCTTCTTGCTTGGGGTGTTCATGGTTCCCCTTTGTTGTTTTCATCCTGAGGGGCAGATTAGGCTGAGAGATGGTGAGTAGCCCATGGTCACCCAGTAAACCTTATAGCTCATTTCCATTTTAAAAAATTAATTAAAACGACTTACATGCAGGCAAAGTTTATTAAGTAGATCCACACAATACGTTTAAAGCACATCTAACTTGTGTTTAAAACACATGACTTCACCTAAAGAATTCTGGGTAGTATAGTTTCCCCCTAACAGTTACAGTTCCCACCGCCCTTAACAAACTACAGTTTCCATGATTCTGTGGTGTGATTCATGTGCTTCAAATATGTGTTGAATGTGCTTTAAATGAATGGTGTGGATCTGCACTAGGTATGATATGCATTAATTAGTGAATTGAAAAGAACAATTTTAAATATTTTTTTTAAAACAGGGAAGGGTAGTATTAGGGCATATTCTTTGCATGCAAAGGTCCAAAATTCAATTTCTGGAAAAGACTATATTACCTGGAATCCTGGAGAGCCAATGCTAGTCCATGTCATCAGTACTCAGCCAGATGGCACCAAATGGCCTGAGTAGGTATCAGGGAGATTCCTTTGTTCCTCAAAATGGAAAGAGACCCAAGGGCCACAGTTACTCCAAAATTTATTTATGTATTTTAATTACAATATTTATATACCACTTTATTGTAAAAAATATCAAAGCAGTTTACAGAAAGAATTAAAACAATAAAATTATTGGCAAAAACAGTTCAAGATAGATATTTAAAAATATTCAAAATAATAAAACCAACAATGAGTTAAAAATAGATAAAAACATAATCGTTTTTGCATGCCTGAGTAGGCTTGCCTAAACAAAAATGTTTTGACAGGTGCCAAAAAGAGTCCAATGAAGGCATCTGCTAATGTCAATAGGCAGGGAGTTCCAGAGTGTAGGTGCTGCCACACTTAAGGACTGATTTCTTACATGAGCAGACCAAGTACTATGTGGCACCTTTAAAATGGAAAACACACCTTGAACTTGGCCTGGTAGCAAATCAGCAACCAGTGCAAATTTCAGAGCAGAGGTATTATGTGCTGATAGGTTCTCACTGATGTCAGCAATCATGCCACAGCATTCTGCACTAACTGTCAGCAATCATGCCACAGCATTCTGCACTAACTGCAGTCCCCGTGTCAGGTTTTGCTGCATGGGGATTTTGGTGACCTTGGCTGACTGGCTGCCAGGATTTTTTTAGTTTTGGTTTTTGGTTATGAATCCTGACTGGTTGTGGGATGCTGAGTTTCTGCCTTACTCATAGGAATCTTGTTGTAGTTGGTATGGTATTGCATTTAGGAAATCATTACTCTGTCTTTTTTCTTTTTCTATTTGCATTTCATTTACCTTTATCCTCACTCCCTTTCATCCATAGAAGCAACAACAGTGGTTCCATGGGCTCAGCTCAACCTCCTTAAACCCTCTTATGATGCACCTTGTTGTTTGCATAATGATTTGTTTCTTGCCCAATAGTGGTAAAAGAGATACATATTGGGCAGCATGGCTGCAGTAGTTGTTCCCAAGCTGCTGCCTATGAAGGTAGACAAAACTATGTGTGTTTTCTCTCTGTCGATTATTATTCACTGGAATTGGGTTGGCTGTCAAAGTGAGTTTATAGCAGCCCACAGGGAAGACAGAAAAGAGTAGAGAATCTTCTTACTCTTACTCATTTCTCAGACCTCTTTCTGAAGTGAAGGGTCAAATCTGTAAAGAAATTTAGAGCAGCCATGTTAAAATGTACGGGCAGGGCATTCCAGACAGGGGTTTGCCAACACTACTTGGATGTGGATATTTTTGCAGAGGATCCCTAGTCAAGCTTTACAAACAGCACAATCCAGACCATATCTACTGAGAAGTAAGTCCTATTGAGTTCTATGGGGCTAAGTCCCTTAGTATGTGTGTTTAGAATTGCATCCTTCGGGGGCATCCATCTTTACTCCTGAGTGCTCCCATCTAACATTTCTACAACACTAGGCTCCTTTCTTCTTACAATGGCCTTCTGGTGACTAGCCAGGCCTGAGGGCACTTAAAACCCTTTTTGCCAGAAGCAAGTTGGCTAGATCAAATGTTCCCTACCCAGGTTCCATCTTTTAGCTAAGATTTCTATCTTAATTTCCAATCAGAGAAATGTTTTTGTTTGAATTGTATGCGTCAAGCAACTGTGGTTGATGCTTAATGTATCATGCTTCATGACATCACTTGGGCCTGCCCCTTGACATCACTTGGGCCCACCCCATGACAGCATTCAGGCATGCCCCCATGGCATCACTAGGGCACACCCCATGACATCACTCAGACATGCCCCTATGACATCACTAGGGCACACCCCCAAAGGGTTCTGTCTGTCTGTTGTCTAGTTTAGTTACCTGTGTCAGAGTAGGCTGCAGCAAACAGTGGCATAGGTGCTGAAATCTTTAATATCTACCAAGCTGCAGGCGCTAGATCTTGGTGCAATTTGAGATGTATGCCTACCCCTTGAATAAGAGTGTTTTGCCAGCCTGGTGCCTTCCAGATGTTAAGAACATCTGAAGAGCCTGCTGGACTAGGCCAGTGGTCCATTTTGTCCAGCATTCAAATTGTAATACGGTAAAATACAATGTAAGAAATTTTAAAAAGCAATAAAAATACAGTTAAAAATCCATGTGAATATTTAATGTGAACATGCTGCGGGCCACCCTGCATGAACCTCACGGACCCCTGCTCTAGAGTTAAAATCAGATATTCATCTAAAATTATTTGATTGTCATTTGGAACTCTTCTCCTGCTTCAGTTAATATTCAGTAAAGACTCATTCTATTCCTGCTTTAAATGTCACCACACCCCCTCTAGCTGGTGTATGAAAAGGCACTCTTCCATCCACTACTCTTGATGATTATCTGTACTGCCCTGCAACTAGACTGTGACACAGTCTAATAGATAGGGAATACTGTCATGAGCTATATGTGGGGGCTGCCCTCACGGTTCTTTCGGAAGCTGCAACTGGTACAGAATTTGGTGGCCAGGATACTGAATGGAGTGGCTGCCTCCCCCTCCACACCTGTGCTGAAAGAACTGCACTGGCTGCCTAGTAGCTTCTACCCCTCTTCAAGGTGTCATTATCATATAAAGTCTTCCCCTGTATAGATCCAGTGGATCAGGGATGGGGAACCTTTGGCACTCTGTTTGTTGCTGAACTCCATCTCTCATCATCCCTGGCCATTGGCCATGCTTGCTGAGGCTGATGGGAGTTGCAGTTCAGCAACATCTAGACAGCCCAAGGTTCTCCACTTCTGCGCTAGATCCTTGAGTTCTTTGGTGGAGAGTTTGCTGATGGTGTTGCAACCTGTGGAATGCTACCTAGTGTCAACAAGAAAAGTGAACATTTTCTGTAGTGGTGGCAACCCTGTGGAATGCACACCTGCCCCTCTGTGGTAGAGGGGAGTCAGCTTGCTCTTGTGGGCAGAGGAATCCTCAGGCTCCTCTTGCTCTCCAGAGTCTTGCTACTCCCTCATAATGTAGAAGGGAGCAGGCAGGATTATTAAACCCTTCTACAGATAATGCTAACTTCTTTGTTTAATGTTTAGAGCATCATTCCCCAACGTGGTGCCCTCGAGATGTATTGGACTCCAACTCTCATCAGCCTCAGGCAGCATGGCTGATTGTCAGGGGATGTGGGAGTTGTGGTTCAAAGCGTCTGGAGGGCACCCTTTAAGGGAAGTCAGGTCTAGGGACCAGGAAAATGAAGTGGCATGGGAAAGCTGCATGTTTGTGAACAAAGGTGAGCAGCATCTGTCACTTTATGAAGGATTAGATGTCAGTCTGCAATCCTAAACATACCTGCTAGAAAGTTTCATTGAGCTCAAGGGGATGGTGGCTTTAATAATATTGAAATTATTAAATTTCTTGTACTTGTGCTTCATATTTTTAATATGTGGATCTTGTTATGTCATCATCATCATCATCATCAGGGATAGGGAATCTTTGGTCATCTGTATGTTGCTGAACTACAGCTCCCATCACCCCTGTAGAATAAAGATTAGCCTTAATTTTCTTTATGCAAACTGTTCAGTTTTTGATATCTGTTTATGAAGGGGAATTTTGGGATCTTGGACTGGGGGTCCTTGAAGAAATGTGAAGGCACAGGCTTGAAGCAAAAAGGTAGGCCTTTATTCCTTACAAGCGTACGCAGGGTCAGTTTCCCAGAGTGCCTGGTGAGGACTGCAATGAGGCGCTGTCTGCATGGCTCTTTTATACAGTGCTAAGAGCCAGTGTGATGTAGTGGTTAAGGTGTTGAACTATGACCTGGGAGACCAGGGTTCAAATCCCCACACAGCCATGAACCTCCCTGGGTGACCTTGGGCCAGTCACTGCCTCTCAGCCTCAGAAGGAGGCAATGGGAAACCCCCTCTGAATACCGCTTACCATGAAAACCCTATTTGTAGGGTCGCCATAAGTCAAAATTGACTTGAAGGCAGTCCATATGTATATATATAAGTGCAGCGTGTGACATCCTTACACCAATCATACAATATCCTCTAAACATTACATAACGGTTACACCTTTCTGCAGTATTTCTAAACCAATCATATAACATTATTAAAACGAGCACATGTATATTCATAATTGGCAAACATCTCCTATTCCATTGTTCTACTGTCTTCTTGACTAATGTCAATCTGTCCCCTTGACTAATATTTCCAATATACCCCTGTCTCCTTCACCGATGTTACTACTATTCCGCTGTCCCACTTTACTGATGGTTTTTGGGCCTTTTGAGACCAGCTACTATCAACCTTAACATTGCACTATTCTAATTGGTCTGCCATGCATATCTAGCACATAGCATATTCCATTGTTCCTGATCGGCCAGGCCTACCCAGTCCATTTATTAACCATACGTGGACCTGTAACTGCTCAAGTTAAGGTTGTTAAAAGTTCAAGGCAAACATACCTGTTGCTTCTTTATGATTTTCCTTGGTTCCTACAGCTCTTAGAATATATTTCTTAACTTATATATCTATATCTATATAAGACACATATGAGAATAAGAATATATGAATTCCCCATAATATTAACAAAAACCTTCCATCTTTACCTATTGATCTAAGATCTAACCAGCACATCCAGCACTTGTTACATTCTCACTACATGCGTGCTTGCTCATAAACAATATACTCATTAATCAAATGTTAATCATACACACAGGCCTGTTTGCTTCATTTCATAAGTTGAGAAGTTCAGGCTGAACTTCACTTGCCTCTCTGTGAGACTGGATTTTAGGGGTCTCATAGGCCTGTGGGCCTTTTGCTTAGTTCCTTGTGATTTTCTTATATTTCATAAACGTATACCTTCTAATATCTATGTTTATATGTGTGGATATATAAAAATTCTCCATTATGTAAGTATACAGATACTGAACCACACTTGAATGAGTAGCAAAGTGTGTATTTGCATTATATTTTGCTATATATTTCTGCCTGGGTTTATTGCCTCAGGCCATTCAGCACCTGCTTCTGAAGGGCCAGTGTAGTTCGGCCTTTTTAAGCAGAATTGCTCGGCTTGCCTGTAACTGTGTCATCAACACCTCTCAGTATTCCACTTCATTTCTCTGCTCTGTTTTTTTGCCAGTGAGTTCATTCTTGAAAAGCAGAGTATAACACTTCAGAGAAGATTTTCTCTTGCATGGTGCTCACGTGCCATTTTACACACGGAAACTCTGAGGCTTGATACAGATCTGTCATTCTCCAATCTCTTAACCGCATGCAAGAAATAAAGAGTGTGGGGTGAGCTTGTATGCTTCCTCCATTCCCTCCAAAAAGGGGGAGCATTGGCCCATGGGCCAGTCGTGGCTCACCAAGTGTCCAATGTGGAATGCGACACCATTTTCTGCCTCTGCTTTCCTCCTCTTCCCAGTACAAATTCCCTCTCCCTCTTGTTTTCAGCAGTAATTATGTTGGCACCAATTGATTGCAAATTGTGGTTAAAGGTAAACGTATCATTAATCTTGGTGCAGGTGTCTGGCTGTGCCATGATTAACAATGAAAAAGGAAAGGAGGAGGCAAGTGTGTGTCTGCGTTATGCTCCTGATTTTAGCTATAAGAAGGCCACTGAGATTCCATTTCTAAAATGGGTCTGTCTGTCTGATCTTTTAACATACAGTATATGGGGAAAGCCATTGTTGCTTCTTGGTGCAACCAGAAATCTGGAGGTCTTGGTGCAACCTGCAATCTGTTTTGCACTTAGCAGTCCAGTCTATTAAGTTTCTCCTGTCCATTTTTAAGATTGTTATAAACTGCAGAATTTGGGACTTTTATCACACACCCCTTCTTCCCTCCTCCCCTGTTTCTCTTCTGCTTAATGTTTGACCTGAAGAAGAGTCCTGGAAAACTGTAAAGCTTGCTTACTACATTTTAATGCAGGCATTGCCTTACTGAGGCTTTTGGATTTTTTTATTCTTATGGACCAGCATGGCTGTCCACAATTTTTGTGTATTTTAGAGAAATTATTAATGGATGAAGTAGGTTTGATGTCGCTTCTGCTGCTGTTGCTACTTCCCCCCCACAGGCACTTCTCCCTACACCTCCCCAATTAACAGTGCTTTGCTTCTTAGGGATCTGTGCCAGACGCTTGGACTCTCCCTTCTAGTCTTGCTTCTTTTCTTTTCTCATTCCAATCGTCCTCTGAAATAGGGCCCCCTAAACATAGTGAACCCAATTCTGTCCTCCCGCTGCTGTCCACACCAAATTACCTTTGAATTTCTCACACTCTTATTATTCTCTACAGCCATCTTTTTTACTCATGTTTCCACATTCCTCTCCTTTCTTCCTCCCCCCTCACCAACCCTCTAGCTGGCTGTTTCCGGTATTCCCACCCTCTCTGACAAGCAAATACAAGATCAACTAAACCACTAGCTTACTGAAATGCCGGCAAAGAATGTATTTTGACTAGCATAGAGCATTCCAGTCTGCTTTGTAGTTGACTTTCCAAGCAAAGGTTTTTTTTTTGCTGCAGTAATTTTATGTGAGCCTGTGCATGTGCTAGAGATGGTGGTGGGGAACACAACAACAGATCCAGAGAATAGCTATTATGAGGTTCAATGATGATATATCTCATTTCTGGCTTCCTAGAGGATCAGGCACCTCTGACTCCCCCCCCCCCCCCAAGTCTGTGCCTGGCTGTCCATCTCAACATGTCTTCAAACCTGGCTATGGTTTAGAATTTAAGTGTGGGCGTTGCTCAGTTCTGCCACTTGGTGCCAGTGTGGTTTAACTCCTGGTTCATATGTGAGTTGAGAGAGAACCTGTTAAGAAAGAGCTAGCTGTACAGTTCTCAGTAAATCCTGTAGTTAACCTCACCTAAGATGTAAAGATGTATTTTAGCAGATGTCTTAATTTTAGTTCATTTGAAATGTGGTGTTGGAGGAGAGCTTTTCGCATACCATGGACTGTGAAAATGATGAATAATTGGGTGTTAGAACAAATAAAACCAGAACTATCACTAGAAGCTGATGAAAATGATGAAACTGAGGTTATCATACTTTGGACACATCATGAGAAGACATGATTCACTAGAAAAGACAATAATGCTTGGAAAAACAGAAGGGAGTAGTAAAAGAGGAAGGCCAAACAAAAGATGGGTTGATTCCATAAAAGAAGCCACAGACCTGAACTTACAAGATCTGAACAGGGCGGTTCACGACAGATGCTCTTGGAGGTCACTGATTCATAGGGTTGCCATAAGTCGTAATTGACTTGAAGGCACACAACAACAAGAAGTTGTAAAGTATATTTTAGCAGATGTCTAATTTTAGTGCCCGAAGGCTGACCTACATTGCATCTAATGTAGGGGTGGGGGAAACCTGTGTGATCCCCTTTCTTTTTCTAGAATCCCCATGATTCACCAGTGTAAATGGAGAAATAGTAAGAATGCATATTCAGGATCTCTTAATAATTATGACATAAGTAACTTTTGTTTAGTGCTTCCAAGTATGATATCTTGCTTAAGAACATAACAAGTGCCTTGATTCTCAGCAATCAGCAGGTGCAAGGCAGTCCACAGGAAATTGGTTGGTAGTCCACTATTGGAGTATGCTGTGCCTTCTGTTATACCCTAATGACCTTTAAGTCATGCAGTTTTGTGAAACCCCAGGCTTCAGGTGTGGCCATGATTTTGGATTTGTGCTTATGTATGCCATTTAGAACTTAGTTGCTTCTTTGCTTTTAAACCCCCCCCCCATTTCTTATTTATAGTTCCCAGAGAACTGGTAGAACTTCATCTGAAACTGATGAGAAAGATTGGGAAATCTGTCACAGCAGACCGATGGGAAAAATACTTGATCAAGGTAAGTTGTGCTTACATTGCATGATTTGAAACTCTACTACTGGGTGGTATATGATGGTTGGTAATCCTTGATACCGTGGCCAGAAACAGGAGACGGCTGCCAATTTTCCATCTACAGTCATTACTGGAAGATTTCTGTCTCTATTTCTGTCCTTAAGAAATTGCTGGTGTTTTCTCTGTGATAGGATGCTTAGCTCTGTGCTTCATCTTAAACTTGTTTTAGTTCTAAATGTTCCTAGCAGAAAAAAACTGCCGTTAAATGTTTTCCCCAGTCTTCGTTCCTAGAGCTTAAAGTGGCATAAATGTGTCCTTGAGGTGCACATGTGCATCCCCTGTGTAATTTTGTTTAAAGAAATTGAACATAAGACACATACAGCCATTTCACAAACTGTTTTTGAAAATGCCATCAGTGGTTTGCTGTTCGTTATGTGAGGATGCTTTGGGAAAAAGAAGCTAAAATCACTCTTAGGTGTATGGTAGTAATTCTGCACTTCTTTGGAATAAGGGCTGGCAAATTTTGTGCTTGCCATTGACTCTGGCCTTGCTATTCCCCAAAGGTGAAGGGATGAAGTTTTGACTCTGATTCTACAGTGAGCTCCAGAGCACTTCCAAAGCCCATTGTGAATGTGAAGATGAGTCTCTCTCTCCCCTCCCCCCAAGCTCAGAGAGAGAGATTGGGTTCAGGTTTGGAGGTGCCCAGAGTGATTCTGAAGCTTGCATGACAGCAAGAGTAAACTCCACCTCCCCAAGTCATAGTTTGAAGGGGGGGGTTCTTCACTGTTGAGTCCAGCTTCATGTTCACCAGAGTGGGGAGGGATCCTGGCCTAATTCTTTTAACTCATTCAAACAGTAATTGCAAATATGTCTAGTGAGTGATGGCCAGTTGCTGCAGCTTAAGGCAAAAGCATCTCACCAGGTGGGACAGAGCTGCTACCTAGCTTCCCAGCAGGTGGGTCCCTGTTGCTCACTGGGAGGGGTGAGGCAGAGGGGAGGTTGGCATGGTGCAGATGCACTGGCAGAGCCAATCCGTCTCTCCTGTCAGTTTGTTTGCACCGTGCTGACCTCCCCGCTCCTTTTCTCCTCTTGGGAATCAACAGCGACCTACCTTCTGGGAAGCTAGTGTAGCACCTCTCTCCCCCCCAGCGAGCCATTTCTGCCTTAAGGTACTTAAGCATGTGTTTTGTGGAGTTGGTCGATGGGTGGAGGAACTGAAAATAAAGAACTTCCAAGATTGTGATAAACAGAAGGGAACGTGTATTGTTTGAGTATGCAGAGATCAATGATACCCTGCAGATTTTAAAAAAAAGACCTTCACATTTCTAAGGTGCACAGAAATCAACATCCTTGTATTTTAATTCATTTCACAGACCATTCTGAAAGACAAGTCTCTTTTCCAGTTTTTCATAGTTGGTTTCTGGGGCAATGTGTTTATGTCCCCACCCCTGCCAGTGCCCACTAATGAATACAGTCAGGCTGGTGGGCCTTTTTAATAGGGCATTCTTGGTGGTGGCCCTCTAGGAATTTGGTAAAAGTGGTAAGCGGTGGTAACTCAGCCGAAGCTCTGCTCACGGCCAGAGTTCGATTCCGACGAAAGGAGGAAGTTGAATCTCCGGTAAAAGGGGTCCCTCAGCCTTCCATCCATCCGTGATCGGTAAAATGAGTACCTGGCATATGCTGGGGGGTAAAAAAGGCCGGGGACGGAACTGGCAATCCCACCCCATATATATGGTCTGCCTAGTAAATGTCGCAAGACATCACCCTAAGAGTCGGAAAAGACTCGCACTACAAGTGCGGGGACACCTTTACCTTTCTAAGATATGGCATGTCCCATACCTTGCTCCTTTTAAGTGGGATTATTTCTTCCCTGTAGCTTTTAATGGTTAATAGGACTGTTGAAGTTGGTGTGTGGCTGAGTTTTATTGTTATTGTTTCATCATAAGAACATCAGAACATCTCTATGCTGGTCTTTAGAATTTAGTATTGTTATGAAATGAATTTTGAAAGGTTTTTGTCTTGTGTTTGAATGTGTTTTTTATATGTTTTGAACTGCTTTGTGATGCACATTGTCAAAAAGCAGATTATAAGCCCCTTAAGTAAATAAAATCCCATCTATGTCTGTTTGTTGTATATGGGTGCAATAATGAGAGAGTACTCAATTCTTAATTTAAACATTTTTCCTTGTAGATGTGTCAAGAATTCAACAGCACCTGGGCATGGGAAATGGAGAAGAAAGGGTACTTTGAAATGAGCATTGAATGCAAGTTGGGAATATTGAAGGTATTACTATTTTCAACTCACTTAATCCTTTTCTGGAATAGTTGTGATTGGACTCAATTTGGATGAGCCCCCAAACCATTGTTTGGAGCATTATAAATGTGCCTTGGAATTGTGCATCCACTTTCCCTCTTACTTGTCAATTTCCTCTGCCATTTCTGGGTTACTACAGCCCCAAACCATGGTTTGAAGTGAGTGCAGACTATGTTTTTGAGGTTAGTGCTAGTCATAGTTTGGAGGATAGTTCAAACTGAACCTTGGTGTATTATCAATAAATATTTATTTAAAAACTGTGAGAGGCTCTGAAAATATTTGTAATGGAAAGTTTATGTGAATGTTTATTGCTTGCTAATGAACTCAAAAACTTGTGAATATTATATATGTAGTGCTTGAGAGTATTTAGAGTGCCCCATACTACATTATATCAATAATTCTTACAGCAGCTCTGTAAGTTGGAACCTTATTTTAGTTAATTTAATTTAATGTTCTTAAAATATATTTAGGCAGCCTTTAATGGCAGAATCCCTCTTGAGGCAGATTACAAGATGAAAACATATAATAAAACATAATAAAGACAGCCAGAAGTAAACAAAGCAGTCACCCCCCCCCAAAAAAAATTTAAAATTCAGTAACAAAATTTATTTGTTAAAGCTCAATAAGAACACCTTCAAGGAAGGCCAAGAACACATGTGTTTTCAGAGCTTTCTAAAAGCCCTATGCCAACAACACCTGGTAGAACCCAGATGATAAGGCACTCCAGAGACCTGGGGTGTTGCAAAGAATACCCTCCCTCTAGTTGCTGCCGGTCTTCGCTCCTCTCACAGGCAGGCATGTGAGAATGGCCACAGTTGTTTATCTTAAAAGGCAAGGCAGGCTCATATATGGCTGTAGGTGGCCCTTCTTAACTTGGGCCCAAACCATTTCAGGCTCGAAAACTCAGAATTGCACTGGTGTCCAGTGCAGCTGGCATGATCTAGCTGTCACAGTAACCGACTGGCTTGCTCCCATCAATGCACAGGTGTCTACATGGGTGGTTCAGGTGGGTCATTCATTGAAAAGGCTGCCTAAATATGCCACTCCAGACCTACAGGGGAAAACAAATTAAAAAGAGATAAGGAAAGCAGCAACACTGGATTCTGCTAGCTTTGTTCATTATCACCTCTGCCTGGCTACAGCTCTCCAAAGTATCAGGCGTCCGTCTTTCCCAGACCTTTCTTGTTTCCAGAGACAGCCTTTTAACTGGAGATGCCAGGGAGTGAATCTTGAGTCTTTGCACATGCCAACTAGGTACCCTGCCCCTGAGCTACATCCCTCCCCATCAATTTCCTAAATCAAGCACTTCAGTGACTACTTTTTACAAATTAGTCTCTTGCCGTCACATTCTCAAAGAGTGCTTGTTTGGTGTTTCCTATAGTAGTTAAATGATACTTTTCTCCTTTTTCTCTAGTACCTTTGTGAGTGCCAGTTTGATGACAATCTAAAATTTAAGAACATCATTAACGAGGAAGATGCAGATGCTATGCGCCTTCAGCCGATTGGCAGAGACAAAGACGGCCTGACATACTGGTACCAGCTGGATCAAGATCATAACATTAGGATGTATGTTGAAGAGCAGGATGATCAAGATGGGTCTTCATGGAAGTGCATTGTCAGGTATTTTTTTAATCTCTAATTTTCCAGACTAGAGGCTAGTACTGTGACTTTAGAAGAAAGACTTCTCTTGGGTCCTTTTTCTAGAAAGGATTCCTGTGACTTTTTGAACTGTTCTCCTTTCTGACCCACCCTGTCAGGAAGTTCTTACAGCTGTTTCACATGGGCACGTTTGTTACAGTTTAGTGCAGCAACATTTAAATGATTTAACATTGAAATAATTTATTTTTAAAAGCTGAATGAAATACAAGGCTTACTAGGTGATAGGAATGTGTCTGGAAAGATGGCCACGGATACGGGTTGGGTGGTGAATGTTGGTCTGTGCTCCTCTTTATATGCCCAGGTTACTTTGGTTCCAGACCTGCTTTTAAATGTGGCCATGCTTTAGTTCTGCTATGCATGCAGGTAGGCCTGAGAGGAGGGTGGGAACTAGAGTAATGGCTGCTGGTGTCACAGAAGTGCAGCTGGTTTCCCAAAGCAATGATAAGACGCCTATGAAGTTCTTTAGGGGGAAGAGGCAATTGTTTTCCAGACACAGTCTATTTCCTTTCCCTTACTCTTCACTTTCCTGCTGATGCTAGCAAAGGGCAATGCAGGCAGACGTATGTGCCCAGGTGTGAGATACTATATATGACTGGCATGTTACGAGGTTTGGTGCTTTTCTTATTTTTTTTATCCAGAAGCCGTAACGAACTGGCTGAAACTCTTGAACTTCTCAAAGCACAAATTGATCCTGCGCTATTAAAAAAGCAGCAACAGGATAGCTCATCGCGAGAAAGCCCTAGTATTGAAGGTGAAGAGGCCAAAAAGGGTGAAGAAACGTCAGCCCAAGGTTTTGCTACTATTCTCATCTTGCAGTGGGCATTGTGCATTATTCTCAGTATTGACTGTTCCGGGAAATTTGCACACTGGGAATGTGGGTAAGAGTGGGGAAGTTCAATATTAAACGTCCTTTCAAATTAAAAAAGGGCATTTATCTTGGAAGACCCGAGAAGATTTTTTTAAAAAATAAGTGTTGCTGGTGTTGAAATAACATTAGGATAAACACCAGGCAAATCTCTCTTGGGAGAGCATTCCTTTATGGAGGTGCCAACACTGGGCTTGCTTGTTTTTTGGCCCTTTCTACCTCTGCTCTGTTCTGGAGAGCCAGGGTGGTGTAGTGGTTAAAGAAGCTCTCTTACACAGCATCAGACTTTTGGTCCATCTAGCTCAGTGTTATCTACACTGACTGGCAGCAGTTTTCCTGGGTTTCAGGCAGGAGTCTCCCCCAGCTCTACTTGGAGACACCAGGGATTGAACCTGTGACCTTCTGTATGCAAGGCAACTCTCTACAGCTCAGCTATGGCCCTCCCCCAAAGAACCCTCTCATAAAAACAGAGGAAGCTGCCTTACACTGAGTCAGACTGATAAGTCTCTCTGGCTCAGTATTGTCTACATCGGCTGGCAGCAGCACCCCATTGGTTTCATGCAGGAGATATTCCTCTTTCAACAAGCCTTTTAGGTTGAGACCTATCCCAGTCTGCGTCTGTGTTAGAATTGCTTAATAAGTTTTTTAATAATGCTTTTAAACCTTTTTAAAGTTGTTTTTTAAAAAAATGTTTTTAACACTGTTTTGCTTTAATGTATTTTCAGATCTGTTTTTATGATGTGTTAAAGTGTTTTTGGCGCTTTGTTTGCTGCCCTGGGCTCCTGCTGGGAGGAAGGGCAGGATACAAATTAAATAATAAATAAAATAAATAAATTTCTAGCCCTACTTGGAGATGCTGGGGATTGAACCTGGGACCTTCTGCACGCAAGGAAGATGCTCTTCCCCTGGGCTACGGCTCCTTCCCCAAATGTGCCCTCTGATTCTGCTATACCAGAATGGTTCATTCAGTAAAGGTGTCATTGAAAACATTTTTGTTCATACCCAAGCTAATACTTAGCATTTATATGACCAGCATGGGGTATAATAAATTGTTTAAAAGTTGTTTGGTATTAAGGAAAACAAGAAAGAAATCCTTAGGCGTCCCAAATATCTGGAAGACCACCTCCTTCCCTGCAGACCCTCTTGGGTGTTGAGCTCATCAGAAGGGTCCCTTTGGGTAATTTCGCTACCCTTGGACGTTCAAGAGTGGTGGCCTGGGAGAGGGCCTTCTCTGGCAGCTCCAAAGCTGTGGAACTCCCTTCCCACTGAGGTGCATCTGGCAACTTCATTGCACAACTTTTGGCGAATGTTGAAGATGCACCTCTTTCTCCTGGCCTTCGACACCTGAGATGTGTATTTTTAGGACCTGCCCTTTTTTCTGTGATGTCGTTTAGGTTGTTTTTAATTATATGTTTTAAAACGGTTGTAACCCGCCCTGGGACTTCTGGGTGAAGGGCGGGTGGTGGTGGTGGTAATAATAATAATAATGCTTCTGTGTCTGTTTTAAAAAACAGAAAGTGATTTGAAGGTGAAAGAAGAAAAAAAGGAGATAAAAGAGGAGCAGCAGCCAAAGCAGTTGGAAACCCTCCCACTTCCCGCAGTTTCAGAAGAGGAAAACAAGATCAAATTAGAAAAAGTGCAGGACAGAGAAATCATAAAGCTGCCAGTTATAGTAAAGTTAGATAAACTTTCAGAAAACAATGGGGAAATGCAGATTACCAAAGAAGAAAGTGACTCTTTTAAAGAAAACGTTAAACCTGTTAAAGCAGAAGTGAAGCTAGAGCCAAAAGACTTGAAAGATGTAAATAGCAACACAGCGAAAACTGTTCATGAGCATGAGAGGATAGAGTTCTGTGTCAGTGTCAAAACTCCCCAGGAAATTGTGGAGAGAACTGCGGAAGAAAGTGAGAAACTTAAAAATGACCAGCAGGCAAAAATCCCACTGAAAAAGCGAGAGATTAAACTGACCGATGATTATGACAGTCCATTAAAAGGGACCTTGCGAAAATGTATTACCCCAACAAAGGATGTTTTGAAGGAAGAAGGGAAGCAAGAGGAGGAGACATTTAAGAGAGTCCCTACAATTACTGATGGGAAACTTCTTGTAAATGGGGAGGTTAGTAGTGAGAAAATCATGCCAAATAACAAGTTGGAACATTCCTCCAGCACAAAGGAAGATACTCCCAGCCTGCCTAAGGAGAAAAATGGCATAAGTGGGGAGAAAACAGTAGAGACTGTTAGCGCAATAGTAAGAACAACTGAGGTTGAAAGTAGTTTGCATACAGGGAAGGAGGTAGCGGTTGTGATAGCCGATGTGCCTTTAAAGGAGGAAAACAGTCGTAAAGGAAAGGAAAACTTGCTGGACAGTGTAGAAGCACCTTCAAAAATGGATGATTTTCTTCAGAAGCCTGAAGAATCCATGAAAGCAAAAGATGGCCTGCCACCTCCCAAGGAATGTTTAGATAAATCCTTAAAGGCACCTTCCCCAAAGGAGCTGGTTACTCCAGCAGTTGAAGAGGGTCTGAAAAATAAAGTTGAGCCAAGAGAGAAACCGGATTTGCCAAGAGTGGATGTGACTCCACCGCCTGCTCCAGCCCTTCTCTCTGAGAAATCTGTTCCTGAAAGAGAGGACTCTGGCGCTAAAAGCACACTCCCCAATAAAAGCAAAATACAAGAAGGGCAGGATTCTAAGCCACAGAAGGGCTCTGACGTTGAAGGGAGCGAAACACTCAAACCAGGAAATGCCCAAAGTTCTGTCGAGGAAACTTCTGAGACTAAAAAAGAGCCTGTGAAAAGTAAGTGTAAATACAAGCTGATTTCTGAAGAAGAAAGTTCTCTAACGGAGAATAGGGAAATAACCTCTGAGAGGCAGAAAGATGGGATCAAGCTCACAATCAGAATCTCAAGCAGAAAGAAAACTGATCCTCCTCCAAAGACACAGAATGCAGCAGCTGAAAAGGAGGAAGAGGCAGCCGTCAACGTTGGTCGCATTTTACGGAGATCTCCCCGGATATCTAAACCTACTCCCAAAATAGTCGAGACCCGAGATCAGAAGCCTGAGAAAAAACGAAATGAGGAAGAGGAAGCGAGAGAGAAACCAGTGCAGAAGCAGGAGAAGAAAGAAGACTCAAAAAAGCAAGAGAAAGAAATGAATTCTAAGGCCAGCAAGGTAAAATATTCATATGAAAGTTGCCTTGAGTCTTCTGAATTTTGGTGGCTGCTGATGTTATTAATCCAAACCTGTGTCAAGACGCTTCAGTGTCTTTACCCAGCTCTTGTCTCCCCACACTCAATCCAGTTCTATTAATCTATACAATTTGGAACAGTTTTTCAGAAAATCGCTCATTTTGCAGGCATTGACCTATACCCAAGGCCTGGGAAAAAAACGGAAAAATTAAATAAAAACACCAGTTTTTCCCTGAAGCCGTTTTTGGTTTTTTTCTGGAAAATTGGAAAAATTGAAAAAAATGAAGAAAAAATGGATTATGGAATGTTTTATTTTAGCATGATGAATAGAATGTTTCATTGAATCTTGCCCCCCCTTTTCCTCAGTTCTTTTTGTGGGAATGGATGCTTTATGTCTGCTTGACACTGTGGAGGACTAGTGGAGACATAAATAATTTTCTTTGTTATTAATGTTGATTATTTCTTCTGGTTTTTTTAAATTGTTTTTTGCCTGCTCCTCATAAACTGGCAAAACGAAAGAGGTTCCTTACAGGTCTGTTGTTCCTTACAGTTCAGGATCCATATGTAACAAAAAAAATAAAAAATTTAAAAAGTAAATTCAATTTGTAATAATTGTTTGAATAAAATGTACTTTTAATATACCAAATGTGATAATTTTATGCCAGACCAACTTGTACATAATTACATTTTATGTTCCTGAAGTAACAAAGTGACTTTCAATCTGTAAAACGTGCTAATACTGCATTTTTTCAATTTTTCTGAAAATTTCTGTTTTTTTCTGAAACCTGTTTTTTTTCCATGGCTTCAAAATTTCTGGAAATTTTACATCTCTAGTTTGGATTACTGCCCCATCTCATAGATCCTGATACACAGCAGGCTTATGCTCAGTTTGCAGCACATTTGTCTATGGAACAGATTATTGGTATTTGTTTGTTTGGGAGGGGGAGAATAACGTAGTGTAAGGGAAGCCTGTATTCAAAAAAGCTATTGGCCTTGTTCAGACGTAGCATTAAATCATCACTTGGCATTATGAGAACAGGCCTCAATGAGTCTTGGGTTAGGGTGTTCCCCTCCTTCCTGTGGTTTGGCCATAAGGAGAAGTTTGGAAGCGTTTACTTCCATTTTTTAGTAAATGCAGCTTATTGTGACGTTCAAGTCTGGACAGACTGTGGTTAATCTCAGCAATGGTTTGTTGAAATAAGCTAACTTCAAACCATGGCTTACGAAACTAACTTGTTTAAAAGAAAACAATCATAGTTAAGATCAAGCACAGTTTAGGATTCGGAGGACGTGCTAAACTGTGACTAAACTCAAATAGAAGCAGAAGCTTCCAGTCTCCTTGTGGTTACCCTGGAGAAGAAAAGAGGAGGGGGGAGCATGAACCCAAGGCTCCCTGCATTCTTGTAATGCTAAACTGTGATTTATCGGTTGGATCGGAATGCAACCATTGTCATGCCCAGAAGATATTGTATAATCTGCCCATTTTAATTTTTTTTATTTGGTGAAATGTAAATTGGAGGAATACGTCATTCAACATGGAATTGTAACCAAGTGTTGAGATGGTGAGCCTTTCCTTGTCACTGGATTTCTAGGCTTCCCAGCGAAGTAAAGTTCGGTGGGCAGGTACTCGAACTCGTGGCAGGTGGAAATACTCGAGCAATGATGAGAGTGAGGATTCAGAGAGTGAAGAAGACTCGGAAGAGGAAGAGGAGGAAGAAGAACCTGCACCTGCTGATGACGATGAGCCATGCAAGAAGTGTGGCCTCCCCAATCACCCAGAGCTAGTAGGTTCTTTGAGAATGGTGAAACTAAAAAGTCAGTCTTTACAGGGATACTGGTTCAATTCCGACATCATTCTAAACTGAGGTTGAAGGAAGCTTAGGTATGATTTGGCATGATGTCTGAATTTACAAAGCGTGGTTTGTGCCCAGCCACCAAGCAAGGACTGGGTGCGCAAATCATGTTTTAATGTGATGTCTGAATTGAGGGACCACATTTATGGTCACTTCTTCCGGCTGCTGCACCCTGAAGGCAGAATTAACTTACGAGGCTCACAGGATGAAAAATGAAAGCAGACAAAGCAGTTCTAAGTCATGTTGTGCCTGTTGTGCATTTGGAAGTTCAAACTAGGGAGGGGGTTCTAAACTTTTATGTGTTTATGACATTTTAATCTTGCCCTTCCAAGGAGTTCAGGGCAGCGTACAAGGTCTACCCCCACTTTTATCCTCAGCAACAAAACTAATATAGTTTAAGCTGAGACATAGTGGGTGATATACAGTGTGTGTCAGGGTAGACTAGTGAGCCTACTCTTGTGTGTGATTTAGTTGGCTATCACCCACTGAGCTTCATGGTCGAGTCAGGATTTGAACCTGGGTCTCCTTAGTCCTAGTCCGACACTCCAGCCACTCCACCACACAGGCTGTCAAAATAATTAGTGCAAATTATGGCTCAATGTGATCCATTGAACTAGAAATCATAATATTAAACATTAAAAAATACAAGAGGGGTAATAAAATTTGGCAAAATGTTACACCCTAAAATATTCTTGTGCATGTATATGTTAGTTTAAAAGTCACTCTGTTGCTTTTGTCCCTTTTCTGTGGATGAGAGCCAAGATTCCAATCACATTGCTACCCTTTGTAGTAGTAGTTATATCTGGGCTCATGGTCTTGCAGCACGTTTCAGTTGGTTTGTTTGTCATGGCTTCTGTCCAAGGATCCTGTGTGATCTGTAGTTTGGCAAAGAAGCTGGGCACCTGAGAGAAGTCTTGGAATTCTTGGGAAATGGCAGGGCTCTTTGAGGAAACAGGACAACCTAAGGACAACCCAGTAGGTCTTTTCCACCATTGTAACTCGTATGATTGAACAGAGAATTGCTTCTCTCAGAGGATTATATGAAATATTTTGGGGGCAGAAAGAACCTGAATGTCCTCTAATAAAAATATGCTGTGTTGAGATGTACTTTGGTCTTCAATTCCCTGAAGAATCTCCCATATAATGTGATAAAAAAGAGACCTTGCTATTTTTATCCAGTTAAAATCAACAATGTGCTACTTTAACAACTTCCCATTTGAGTCTACAGCTGCACCAGAAGAGAGGAGACAGAAGGTTTTGCTTCCTCTGCATGGCCACAATGAATACAGATTTAATCTAGGAATGTTGTTATGCCTGGAGCATGATCCGGTTAACCCCTTTCAAGTCCTGTTGATTTCAGTGGGACAGTTAATGTTCCATTGAGGTTAGTGGGACTTAAAAGAGCTTAACTTTAATGGATTTGTGCCCTCTGTGCTTTCTAGCAAAAGTAACCATTTATCCTTGTATGCATATATCAGACACTACACTTTCCAAATATGTATATCGACCTTCCCCAATCTGGCACCTCTAGATGTTGTTGGACCACAACTCCTGTTATCTCTGACCATTGACCATGTTGGCTGGGACTGATGGGAATTGTAATCTAAAACATCTGAAGGCACCAGGTTGGCGAAGGCTGATTAATGCAAACATAAGAAAGCCAGGTGCACCTTGATGTGCTTCACAATGTGGGTGCAAGCCCCACTGATACTTTGGTTTATTTCCGCAGATTCTCCTGTGCGACTCTTGTGACAGCGGCTACCACACAGCGTGTCTTCGACCCCCACTGATGATCATTCCCGATGGAGAGTGGTTCTGCCCACCTTGCCAACATGTAGGCCTTGTCTTATTTTACTTTTCTGTCCCTCATGCAAATGCTCAGTTGTGGTGTAGTCATAGAAAGGAGCCTTCTCTTCATGTCTCCTCCATTCCTTTTGGCAGTGCTAGGTTTTTCTTTACATTGGGCTTAGTACCCATTATTATAAAAAGAAGTTTAAAATAACAGAAGTAGCTTTGTGTGTCTCTGGAACAAGGCTATATTGTAATCTTAGGAAAATAACATTTAATTTACAGTGACCAAATTGCATCATAAAAACATTTGTTTGCAGGCACACATAACTTTCTGCAGCTTACTGTCAGAAACCAATTAATATATAAGCATAAACTAAACACAAACCATCCATTGCTTGTTCCCTGTTATCTGCTAATATACTCGGGTGTGTGTACACTGCGCTTCAAAAAAAAGAGAGGGGAAAATAATGTCTGTGTCCAGGCAATCCAGATTCTGTACACAGAAAGGCTAGGGTCTGCAACCAATTTAAATTCTGCAATTTGAGAAAATGTGCATCATTATTTTAATAATTTATTCTGATTCTATGATGTTGACATCATTCTGGAGAGACAAGGACAGTGAAACCTGGTCCCAGAATAACTTCTTCAGTAACCTCAGAATCAACTTCTGTCCTCTGTCTTACGTAGAGTTTTCTAATACTTAATTTGACTTTAAAAAAAAACTGCTACAGCACACTGAGTTGATGATTCAGTGGAGGCTACAGCTAGTGGAGATCTCATCTTTGTACATGTAAGATTAGGGTGTCTGTGTTTTCTTGACTGTCGCTTTGCATCATGCTGAATCTCATCTCTCATTCTTTTTCTCTCCAATCACCAAACTCAAGGGAGAGCTTTAACATATAATAGGTTCACAGTGCATTTAGGATTTTGCAGTCCTTAGCAAAATGCAAATAATGCCCTCTTTATATTTGGCTGCCTTAATATCTTACCTGATTCTAGTTCATTTATCTCATTTAAATACTGCCGCTGCTAGTACAAATCCTCGAGGAACCCTGCTGTTAACTTCTCTTCATTGTGAGAATTGTCAATTTATTCCTACCTTCTGTTTCCTTTCTTTTAACCAGTTACTGGTCTCTGTAAAAGGACATGTCCTCTTTTCGCATGACTGCTAAATTTCCTTAGGAGCCTTTGGTGAGGGACTTTGTCAAAAGCTTTTTGAAAACCCAAGTATACAGTGTCCACAGGGATCACCCCATTCTGCATTTGTGTTGATACCCTGAAAGCATTCTAAAAGGTTAGTGAGGCAAGGTTTCCCTTTGCAAGTGCCATGCTGAGTCTTCCTCAGCAAGGCTTGTTCTTCTGTATATTGAGCAGTTCTAACCATCATATTTTTCACCCAAATTGCCAAAGGAGTATGCTTGGCTAACAAGTCTATTAATTTCCTGGATTTGCCCATTGGTCCTTTTTGGGAAAAAACCTGATGTTAATGCTGGCTACCTTTCAGCCCGCTGGTGATGAGGCTGATTTTAGTGACATAACATACTTCAGCTCTTACTACTGTCAGATGGATGACTTTTGACTTCTTTTGCCAGTTCTGAATCTTCGTCCTTTGGGGCCCCTTGTTTCCTAGTGACAGATGTGAACAACTGGATTTAGGGGAGGGAGGGAGGGAGGGGTGTAGCTCAGCAGTAGAGCACTGGCTCTGCATATAGAATCAATCTGGTTTAGTTCCTGTCATTTCCAGTTAAAAGGGTTAGGTAGCAATGGAGAGATGCTTTGCTGGGAACCCTGCAGAGCTGCTGCAAGTCAGAGCAGGCAGTACTGAGCTAGATGGACAAATATTTATTTATTATTACATTTAGGTCCCACCTTTCCTCCAAGGAGCTCAAGGTGGTATACAAACATGGTTCTCCCCTTCTCAATTTTATCCTCGGAACAACCCTGTGAGGTAGGTCAGGCTGAGAGGCAGTAACTGACCCAAGGTCACCCGGTGAGCTTCATGGCCAAGTGAGGATTCAAACCCTGGTCTCCCAGGACCCTGTCTGACTAACCACTACACCACACTGGCTTTCTACTAATCTGGTATAAAGCCGCTTCCTCATTGCTGGCTTCTGTATTCTCACAGAGAGAATAGCTGTTGTTCTTTGACCCCAACATGCCTACGTGCAATCTGAGATCTTTTTTTTTGCTTCAGAAAGCCTAACCGAACTAACTGCAGTCCTAAGCATGTTTACTCAGAAGTGAGTCCTCCTGTGTTCAGTGGGGCTTACTCCAAAGTAAGTGTTCATAGGGTTGCAGCCTGTGTAATGGCACCCCCATTTCCAGGATCATCTTTTTCCCCCCCACCTCCAGCACTTTGCTTTTGTTGTACTTGCTGTGCTCAGCACAAAGCCTGAAGAAGGTGTGCTCAAAATGCTAGCTCATTAAGACTTTTTAGTTGGTTGTCAGTCTTGTAAAAGTATTATGCCTTTGTTTCTGTTTGACTCAGCTCTTCAGATCCCTTCTCTCCCCCTACCCCGCCAGCACCCCACTTCCCTCTCCCTTGCCTCAGTGAGTCAGGGATGGGTGTTCCTCCAGCATCACACACAATGCAAAATGATGCAGGGGATCATCTGCAGCACAATCCTAAACAGTTTACTTGGAAGTAAGTCCCATTATTTTCAAAGGGGTTTATTCCCAGGTAAGTACCAATAGGTTTGCAGTTGTATCCGGCTTAGCGCTAAGTTAAAGTCACTTAGTGGTACACATGTTCCGCTGGCCAAATGTTTTGCGCCTGCAGAATGTTGTTGTGCAAAAGAATGCAAAAGCAGGTTGCTGGTAAGTTCGTTGCAAAATAGAATGTGCCGTCTGTTGCACAACAGTTTCCAGCTGTTGTGTTGGGTTATTCCATTGTGCAGCTTTAAAACTTTCTAACAGAATTCAGAATTCATAGTACATCTTTGTTGTCTGACAGTTGTGTTGCCTCACTCCGCTTCTAATGCACTAAAATGGTTTTGTTTTTAGCTGTTTGCGAATCTAGCAGTTTGCTCTTCCATTTCTTCTTGGCTTGCCTTATTGATGAAATTTACATTTTTCCCTGTGACTACATTAACTGTTCTGCTTTCTTTCTGCCACTTGATTCTGTTTTTTCTAATTTATGGCATATGTTTTATTCAAGCATTTCTGGCAGTTATTGTTTTATAAATATGATGTTTTATAGGTGTTTTTAGTGATTTGTCATTTGTTTGCCACTCTGGGCTCCTTCTGCGAGGAAGGGCGGGATATAAATTTAATAAATAACATTCAAGGACCTGAATGGGTTTAACATTCCTAATAGCATTTTTTAAAAGCTTTATTTTAACTAACCCTCTTGTTCTTGCCAGAGACCCCCATTTGAATGTAGTCATCAAGGATGTTGCATTTTCCAGGCCATTTTCTTGTGCATTTTGAACTTGTCACCCTGTGGTCACATTTTCCAAGTGGTTCAACCATATTTAAGTCTGCTGCCAGACCCTCAGCACTGTTTAAGTTTCAAGCCAACTCTTCTAATTTTAAAGCTCTGTAGGTCAGTGGTTCTCAGATCTGGGACTAAAGCAGACAGTCTTATTTTAGATGAGGCTGCATCCCTCCTGAAGAAGTAGTTGCGTAGTTTGGGAGTACTCTTAGGTCATTCTCTGTCCCTGAAGCTTAGGAGGCTTTAGTGGCTCAGAGTGCCTTTGGCCAACTGTGGGTGGTTCACCAGCTACAACTGTTCCTTGATAGAGAGAGCCTGGTCACAAAAACCATGCTCTGGCAACCTCCCAGTTGGATTACTGTAAATCACTGTTTGTGGGCTGTCCTTCAAGACATGCCTAATATGGAATGTGACTGCTGGGCTGTTTTGTGGAGCAGCTTGAAAGAGCCACATAACAGTAGTGTTAAAAGAGCTGCTGTGGCTGCCAATGCATTTCTGGTCTGAATTCAAGATGTA
This sequence comes from Rhineura floridana, assembly GCF_030035675.1. Classification (NCBI taxonomy): domain Eukaryota; kingdom Metazoa; phylum Chordata; class Lepidosauria; order Squamata; family Rhineuridae; genus Rhineura; species Rhineura floridana. The sequence goes on from NC_084484.1 coordinate 179,782,248, forward strand.
GGTGATGACCTATAAAGCCCTGAATGACTTGAGACCGAATGCTTAATGGAGCACTTCTCTCAACGTTACCCTGCCCGGGCATTAACATCTTTCAGGGAGACCCTTAGCATACCACCATTGAAACCATATATTATGTGGTGACACAGGAAAGGGCCTTTTTTGTAGTGGCACCCCTGCGGTGGAATAGCTTCCCCTCTGTCTGGCACCAACTTTAGCTCCATTTCAGCACCAGGCTAAGATCTGGTTATTCTCTCAGGCATTTATGAATTATTAAACTCTGTTGTTTAGTAATAAGGGAATCAGCTGCTCTGTCTTTTAAGTTTCTTAGGGTTTGAGATACTGCTGAAATGATTGTTTTAAATGCATTTTTGTACCCTGCCCTGAAAACTGTTTGATATAGGGCAGGATATAAATATTTATACTGTTAGGACAGAATATGGAGAAACCGTTTGGTTCCCCATCGGAAAGGGTGTGAGACAGGGGTGTATTTTATCACCCTATTTATTTAATCTGTACGCAGAACATATCATACGGAAAGCAGGATTGGACCAAAATGAAGGAGGTGTGAAAATTGGAGGGAGAAATATCAATAATTTCAGATATGCAGACGATACCATACTACTAGCAGAAACCAGTAATGATTTGAAACGAATGCTGATGAAAGTTAAAGAGGAAAGCACAAAAGCAGGACTACAGCTGAACGTCAAACAGACTAAAGTAATGACAACATAAGATTTATGCAACGTTACAGTTGATAATGAGGACATTGAACTTGTCAAGGATTATCAATGCCTTGGCACAATCATTAACCAAACTGGAGACAATACTCAAGAAATCAGAAGAAGGCTAGGACTGGGGAGGGCAGCTGTGACAGAACTAGAAAAGGTCCTCAAATGTAAAGATGTATCACTGAACACTAAAGTCAGGATCATTCAGACCATGGTATTTCCGATCTCTATGTATGGATGTGAAAGTTGGACATTGAAAAGAGCGGATAAGAGAAAAATCAACTCATTTGAAATGTGGTGTTGGAGAAGAGCTTTGCTCATACTATGGACTGCAAAAAAGACCAATAATTGGGTGTTAGAACAAATTAAACCAGAACTATCACTAGAAGCTAAAATGATGAAACTGAGGTTATCATACTTTGGACACATAATGAGAAGACATGATTCATTAGAAAAGATAATAATGCTTGGAAAAACAGAAGGAAGTAGAAAAAGAGGAAGGCCAAACAAGAGATGGATTGATTCCATCAAGGAAGCCACAGACCTGAACTTACAAGATCTGAACAGGGTGGTTCATGACAGATGCTCTTGGAGGTCACTGATTCATAGGGTCGCCATAAGTCGTAGTTGACTTGGAGGCACATAACAACAATAAATATTTTAGTTAATAAATAAAATAAAGTGTCCCAAGACACAACCTTGGATAATGTCTAGAAATGTTGCTGCTTTTATCAAGAGCAGTATTTATATCTGCTCATTTAGTTGGCAGGTAGAAATGCCCAGTATTCCTGAACTCTGCCTTTTTTTTTGGTCCAGATTTCTTTTGTATCCCAAGAGCAATCAAAAATCTTTATCTGCTTGAGCTAATGATGTTGTTACTATCACTAATAGGCTTGTAATTTCCACCCACAATGATTTCTGCGAATACCTGTGCTGGCTTTGACATACACTGCAGTGGAGGCAGCTCTGTTAGGCAAATGGGGCACCAGCCTCAGCCTGCCCCTGACCTGCCAGCCTTCTGACTTTAAAACCAGTCTAGGGGGGGCACTGTGTGCCGACTTCTTCTCCTCAGTCTCAGTGTTGCTTGTATAGAATTCAGCAGGGAGGAGGATGGGGACAAAACTAGAATTAGTTGGCTCTGCCTGTTGTTAGCTCAGGTTCCATTTACTGTTTGGGCTCCCTGCTTTCTGCCCTACCAGTCCCAATGGACACCAGCCACCCCAATACGCTATAAAACCATCTCATGTAAAATCTGCTGCCTTTTCAATTTTGTATCCAGGGATAACGTTCTGATTTTCCACAGTTCCTCTACTTTTTGTATACGCCTAACTAATTGTTGTAAACTGCCTAGAGAGCTTTGGCTATGGGGCGGTATACAAATAATAATAATAGTAATAATAGTAATAATAATACATTCTCATTTTCATTCCAATTGGGGTTTGAGGATTCTAGCATTTCCATGAAAAGCTATGCATGTGTGTTTACAGAAACATGCACACACAGTTTAACATTTATAAAGGACCCATGGTTTTCTAAGTGCTATACAGATGTACATCTGTTGTTGTGTGCCATTTGTCATTGTCAGATCATACAGGCCCTGTGCAGATGTAATATTCCTAATTGCTTAGCTCATGGCATTATTTTCTCTGCACTCTTCCATTCAGGAGTGCAAATTTCCTCCACAGAAGCATTGATCATGGCTAACTTAGGTTTCCTTCTAAACCAGGTCTAATTTGGTTTTGAAGTCCATTGTTGCTAAAAACACTTTATCATAGGTAATGATGGGAGGAATTTGCTCTCCTGGAAGGATGGGAGGGAATGTGAATTAAACCCTTTTTTATTGTTAACCATCAGCAATCAAGTCCAGTATGTTTCAGGTGGAGTCAGTCGCTTTGATGAAGGCTTTCTCTCTCTCCCCCCTCCCCCGGTCCAACATTCCCCTGTGACTCTGACATTCTCATTCATGTATTGTGAACCTTTTGCTTCTGCCTGCCGCCTGTGGAATAGGTGGCATTTCTGTGGGCTTGAACTGCAAGACCAGACTTGGGAATAATAAAATGTAGTGCATACTTTTGAGCATGCTTCACAGTGAGGGTCATCCAAAGTTTCCAAAGGGAAGGTTTCCAAAGTAATTTGCGTTTCCTAATTTTGCCAAGCAGTCTTTCTTTTTCTCACTGCCTGATGTCTGGAGAACTGTCAGGTGTTTGCTGCCTGTGACAGTCATCACACTGAAGAGGAATGTTTGGGATGGGGCCTGTTAAGAAATTGGCTGCATCAAGATGTTTGCGGTGTATGTTAATGCTACATTTTGGTTTATTCCCATAGAAATTGCTCTGTGAGAAGTTGGAAGAACAGCTGCAGGACCTGGATGTTGTCTTGAAAAAGAAAGAGCGTGCTGAACGAAGGTATCAAAACATAATTTGTTAGTGAATGGTTTAGCAATCCCTCTAAACACACATAGCAAAAGGCGTCCAGCAAGTGAGAAAATACTAACAGATTGTATTTGCATCACTGTCATATTACTGACAGTATACCTTGTTTTTATATGCTTAAACATCAATAAAGACAGGGTTTTTTTTAAAAAAAAGTTGTAGTAACTGAGTGGGAATCTTCCTGCTGGGTTTTGTAGGTTATGGGGTGCAGAAGACATCCCATCCTCGGAACTAGAATAATTTCATAAAGTTTGAGAAATGTTGTTTGTGTGGTAGAGATGGGTTGTATCCAGAGGGACTTCCATTTTCTCTGTGTGTGTGTGCTGCAGATCTGTTCGTCAATAAGCATGTAGGCTTTCAGGTTGGCTTTTCTGTGATATTAGAACATGCAGAGCAGCATGGCTCCATCCTAAGCCTCTCTTATATATGACTAAGATTTTGGCAGTATTGTTGTTATCTTGTAAGTTCATTTAAGGGTGAAAAGAGTTGCCCTCAGGCCAACGCCATGTAATCACAGTGTGACTTTTCCTAAAGTGGTGGCCGTTTTGCAGAGGGCAGGAAGGTCGCAGCAGTGTAGGGATGAAAAGGGGAGAATCACAGAACACCCATAGTTCTTTAATGGGGAAGCTTTGAAGCCCGAGTGTGAGGGGCAATAGCGTGCTGATTGCTGTACCAGAAATACATTTTTCAGGGTTGGATCAACTCAGTAGGTCTCCTTTTTCTTTATTTGGAGGACAGGAACCTTCTCATCACTGAGAAGTTTTTTTTCACAGAAAAGTTAGGGAAGCCTCACATTTTGTACTTTAGAAATTCTTGGGTTGTTTTTTTGGTTCAGTCTTAATACACTTTCCTCTTACAAATCAACATGAAAAGGACGGGTCTGGGTATGAGGTGATCTCATGTTTGTGTGTGTATTTCTTGCTGACGCTCAGAAAAACTAGTTCTGCTTTCTAATGCTGTCTTTGACCAATGGGATGGTTCTGCTGGGTGTGAGGAAATCGGCCAAGAAATGAGATAACATTTAATTCAGGGTCTTCACGTTCCTCCGAAAGTGCCAAAAGATTGCCCTTGCTTCTTGTCCTCATTTCACAGTGTTTAGGAAGGCACAACGAGCCAGAAAACGGGCTGTGGGGTGGGAGATGCAGTCCAGAATACTCCAGGGCCTTGCCACCCCTTCGACTCCAAATGAACCAAAGTGGGGGTTAGCCCAAGGACACGCGACACTTTTGTCTACACTGACTGGCAGCTGCTCTCCAGGGTTTCGGGTAGACGTCTCTCCCAGCCCTACCTGGAGGTGCTGGGGATTGAACCTGGGACTGTCTGCATGCAAGGCAGAGGCTCTACCACTGAGCTACAGCCCTTCCCCAATACATTTTATCTCTATAATAATTTTCCACCCTGACCTAAGAGGTCAAAGGATCTAAAGCAGCCTTCCCCAACCTGATGCCCTCCAGATATTTTGAATTCAACTCCCATGAGCCCCAGCCTGCATGTCCAATTGTCAAACAGGTTGGGGAGCCTGATTTAAGGCAGCGTTGTCCTTTACTTTATATTACTTCTATTATTTGCCTTCTGTTGCAAAAGTGGGACATAAATGTTTTAGATAAATAAATGCAATGAGAGAGAGATAAATTCAGCAGTGATATTGCTAGCCATACACATTTATCAGCCCATGCACCAACATGTCTATGTTAGTCTGAAGCAGATGTAACACTGCCCAATTTCCTAACAATAGTTTGTAGTTCAGGAATGCTCCATAGGTGTGTGGGTCTTTTCTCTTGACCTCACGCACCCTTCCTCCATTCGCTTTCATTTTTTGGGCTAACCATGGTTGGCATTCCACCTGTGCTGGAGCTTTCATTAACCAGGTTTAGCACCAACCCAGTGTGCAGAAGTCACTTAATGGCCATGTTGGAGCCAGCTATGGGTACAGCTAGATAAAGGATACAGGTCTGGTATTAAAGTAAACAGGTGCCGTTATGCTTTAACCTACAGTATAGGGGAAATGTGGCAATGTGAGCAGGTACTGTGAAGAAATGTCACCTTTTTTTATTTTTCCCTCCAAGGAAAGAACGCCTTGTGTATGTGGGTATTAGTATCGAGAACATCATTCCTCCACGAGTAAGTGAAATGAACTCATTGATATCTTTTACTTTCAGGCATAGAGCCAGGAGTGTGTATGCTGAAAACAATACAAATTCTGCCCCAAGAAAAGCTGAATCTGCAATACACATAAATTGCCCAAATCAATTTGTATGCATCTGCTTATTTTGCCTGATAAATTCTCCTGTTGCGAAGGGTTCAGGAGCTGTGCAGGGCAATAAAACCTGGCTCTCTGACCACTAAAAATCCAATGCACTCTTTGTGCTTCCCTTCTCCATTGCCTATGGCTTCTGCACGTGCTTATTTGTAAGTCTGTCTGTGCAGTCGTGTGGCCTGGGAACTTGCCATTGTTGTCAGAATCTCCACCTTGGCCCTTGTTGTTTGATCAGTCTCACCCTCTCACATTTGCAAGTCAGGGTGAGACTGGTCTAACGACACGTGCCAAAAACTACATGATGTAATAGTTACAAGAGGTTGTATCCAATGCTAATCCTATGCAGAGTAGACCCATTGAAATTGATGACCGTGACTCATTTAGGTTCATTGATTCCAATGAGTCTACTCTAAATAGAACTTATTTGGATACAACCCTAGGTGGGGGTTGGGGGGAGGAACAGTTGTGCAGTTGTTTGTGCAACAGATTGTTGCTACTGGAAAAGCGGGGGATTAAGGCTGACATTGTAACATCAATGTGTAGCGAAAACCTTTAACATTGGCTACAGCTATTATTTATTTGTTTGTTTAATACGTTGGTTGCCTCCTACCTAGTGGTCTCTAGGCAACTTACAACATATTATATAACACATACAGCTATTGCTGTGCTTAACAATGGTGTGTCTTGAACCAGGAGCCTGAAATACCTGAAAGTGTGGACGAAAAGAAGAAAGATTCCAAAAAATCAAAAGCAAAGCTGCTTGAAAGGAGGTCAACTAGGCAACGGAAGTGCATCAGCTACAGGCAAGCGACTTCTTTTTTGAAGGGATGCAATAAAAGAATCTTCAGTTCACGGTGGCAATGTTTAAAAAAAAAGGAGAGGAGGGTAGAAGGGAGGGTTGTCTCAGCAGCAGAGGGAGGCTGACTTCAGTTCAGTCTTCCTCATCCTCAAAGTGTCTGGGGGTTGGGGTTGGTCTCAGACAAAGTGCACAGTCCGAGCACAATTCTTCTCCTCTCCCTCCAGCAGTGGAGGAAGGCTAAGGGGATTGAGACTCCCTCCCTGCAAATGCTTTGGGGAGCAAGGGAATTGGACTCAAAGGGCACCTTTTATTCAAGACCAGCCTCAACTTCCCATCTGTACTGCTTCAGCAGCAGAATGTGGCTGTTCTACGCAGCCCCCTGCCCCTCCAAAGGCTCAGGTTTGCTGCAGTGGGCAGGGTGTGCTTGCATGCTTCCCATTGCTACCATGAATATTCCCCATTGACACATGCACAGTGGAGCTTGTTGACGCGCACATCTCCTGACTGTGACAGTTTTGGGTAGAGGAGAAGTGTCACTCTGGTGTCCCAGCTCTTTTTCTGCAAGGGTCTGGGAAAGGGGGTGGGAAATCTCCTGGTGCCACAGGGTCTATCCTTCCTTATCTTCCAATTTTGTGCCGTCAGTTACAACGCATCGGTTTGCTGAATGCTATGTGTTATTTCACATCATACTCCTCTTATATTGGATTTGGCATGTGTAAGTACCATGGTGGCAAGCTGCACATTCCACATCAAAATATGCAGCAAAGCTCCAGCACTGCCTCTTGAATGGTGGCATAGTTAAACTATGGAATCTGCTGCCATAAGATTGGTGATGGTCACCAGCTTGGATGGATTTAAAAGGAGATTGATGATTGATTGACTGATTGATATCCTGCCCTTCCTCCCAAAGGGAGCCCAAGTTCATGGGAGATAAGGCTGTCAGTGGCTACTAGGCATGATGGCTGTGTACTCCTCGAGTATAGGAGACAATATGCTAAGACTCATATAGAATAGTAGAGTTGGAAGGGGCCTATAAGGCTATCAAGTCCAACCCCCTGCTCAATGCAGGAATCCAAATCAAAGCATTCCCGACAGATGGCTGTCCAGCTGCCTCTTGAAGGCCTCCAGTGTCAGAGAACCCACCTCCTCTCTAGGTCATTGGTTCCATTGTTGTATGGCTCTAACAGGAAGTTTTTCCTGATGTCCAGTCGAAATCTGGCTCCCTGCAACTTGAGCCCATTATTCCGTGTCCTGCACTCTGGGACAATTGAGAAGAGATCCCGGCCCTCCTCTATGTGACAACCTTTCATGTACTTGAAGAGTGCTATCATATCTCCCCTCAGTCTTCTCCAGGCTAAATATGCCCAGTTCTTTCAGTCTCTCCTCAGAGGGCTTGGTTTCCAGTCCCCTGATCATCATGAAAGTTCTGCCTTGTTTGGTTAGCAAGAGGAGGCTGGCTTAATTGTATGCTGGGTTTCGTAGATGGAATCGTCATGTCCCTGACAGTTGAGGCAAACTGATGAGCTAGCAGAACTGCCCTCTTGCCCCAGGTTATCCGACTGTCCTCCATGGGGATTAAGCTTTTCTGCAAGCATAGCAGTTTGAGTGGGTCGTCACTTGTCAGTAAAAATTACACTTGAAATGTATTGTGCTCAACAGCAGGGCTGTGAAATGCTGCTTCTGCCTTTTTGCTTCTCTCATGGTGGTTTCAGCTGCTTTTGAGTGAAGAATCTTGAACTGTAAAGCCTGCGAGACAGTTGACCTTTTTTCCCCTTCTCCATTATGAATTAAAAAAAAATTAGCTACATTTTAATCCCGCCTTCCCATATTTTGTTTTCTTTTATGAACTGTAGATCACTGCTGCTGTAGCATCCAAAAAACAAGAACAGCAGGGGGGGGGTTCTTTTGGAGGGATTGGGGGGGAAGAAGGGAGAAAACATCTTTGTATGGCTATGTAATCCATTTCAGATACTTCTTAGTATAAATTCATTTATGAAAAGTGTCCTGCAAAGTTCAGAAGAAAAAAGAGTTCATAACTGGATTTTTGTGCTTAACATTCTGTGAAGAAGGTTAGAAAGCCTCTTCTGCTTGTGTGTACTATAAACTCTTCAGACATTATGTGGAACCTGATTCTTTGAATTTTAAGAAGGAATGCTGCAGGGTTTGCAGCATAGTACTTGTGCAAAATCAATCTCTCTGTCACTCACTCACTCACATACATATCTTTGGGGTGTGCAATGAAGGAAGTCATTAATTGGTTTTACTGTGCCTTTCAAAAGTAATCAGACCCCGACGAATGTTCTCATATTACTGAATTACAAATGGTACATTTTATTTTTAATAAAATGATATTTTATTTTGGAACACTGAAACTCAAAAGTAATTATTATAAGGTGACATTGGTTTTATGTTGGGAAATGTTTGTAAGAAACATAAAAAACTGAAACATGTTGCTTGCGTAAGTATGTAACCCCTGTGCTGTGGAAGCTCCCAGTTTACACAAATGAAAGAAATTGCCCTATCGAGGACACAATTACCTTACCATTGGCCTCCACCCGTGAACCATTGAAGTTGCTGTCACATTGTCAGGATAAAACCCCCTCTGTTGAAGGATCATTGGTCAGGCCGTGGATCTGAAGGAAAATGAAGGCCAAAGAGCATTCTACAAAAGTGAGAGATAATGTAATACAAATTAGGAAAAGGGTACAAAATAATATCCAAACAGTTGGATCAATCATCAAGAAGTGGAAGCTGCATCACACCACCTGGGCACTGCCAAGAAAAGGCCGTCCCTCAAAACTCTGCACTCGGACAAGAAGGAGACTTGTGAGAGAAGCCACAGAGAGGCCAACAATCACTTTGAAGGAGCTACAGAGTTCAGTGGCTGGGAGTGGAGAAATGGTGCACCAGTCAACCATATTAAGAGCTCTGCATAACACGGTGGCCTGTATGGGAGGGTGGCAAGAAAGAAGCTGTTACTCAAAAAGTACCATCTGAAAGCATGTCTGGAGTTTGCCAGAAAGCTCCAGCTGCGATGTGGGAAAAGGTTTTGTGGTCAGATGAGACCAAGATAGAGCTTTTCAGCCAAAACTCAAAGCGCTGTGTGTGGCACAAACGTAACACTGCCCATGCCTCAAGACACACCATCCCTACAGTGAGGTATGGTGGTGGCAGCATCATGCTGTGGGGATGCTTCTCATCAGCAGGGATGGGGCATCTTGTTAAAATAGAAACAAGGATGGAGAAAAATGCAGAGAAATACTGCAAGAGAATCTGCTTCAGTCCACTAAAAAACTGAAGCGTGGGAGGAAATTCACTTTTCAGCAGGACAATGATCCCAAGCACAAGGCCAAAGCAACACTGGAGTGGCTCAAGAACAAAAAGTTGAATGACCTACAGTTGCCCAGTCAAAGTCTTGAACTCAATCCCACTGAGAATCTGTGGCGCTCTTTGAAAATTGCAGTCCACAAGCAACGTCCAACCAACCTGACTGACCTGGAACAAATCTGCCAAGGAGAATGGGCCAAAATCCCTACAACACTGTGTACAAAGCAAACTTACCCCCAAAGACTTAAAGCTGTTATTGCAGCGAAAGATGGCTCTACCAAATATTAAGTGTGTGTGGGTTGGATACTTATGCAAGCAATATGTTTCAGTTTTTTATGTTTCTTACAAACATTTCTCAACCTAAAACCAATGTCATCTTACAATAATTGATTTTGAGTTTCAGTGTTTCAAAATAAAATATACAGAACAAAACTGCAATGTACCATTTGTAATTCAGTAATATGAGAGCATTGGTCGGGGTCTGATTACTTCTGGTAAGGCACTGTATTTGCTCTGTCGGCAATCTCTTTCACGAGTTTGGGATACAAATTAATCTCCCTGCTCCCTCATGCGTTTGGCCTCCTCAGTTACTGTAAGTTTGCCAGGTTATCCCCTGAAATATAGTTCAGCTATGCACTGAAAATGGCAAATGTTGTTGTTCTAGGTTTGATGAGTTTGATGAAGCCATTGATGAAGCCATAGAGGATGACATCAAGGAGGCTGATGGAGGAGGTATGTCTTACAGGGCTCCTTTTGAACAAATACGTTCAAATTATTTGTTGGAATACAACAGTGTCAGAATAGAAGCATATGGGTGACCTGAGTAGTGGATGGTAATCCTGAATTTAGGGACAGCATGCACTAAATGTATGCTGAGGGGCTTGGCTACTATTCTGCCATTTCATGCGAGTGCAGGAAAACAACGGAATTTGCTTTGTTTGCTACAAAGAGAACAAATCTTTCCCCCTCTCGTCAGACTTCTGAGCTGGTTGGAGTGAGTCGAAGGTGCCCTGGGCTCAGATCCCTACTCAGCCATGTGATTTTCTTGTGCCAGTTGCTGTGACTCAGCTTGACCCTCCCTTGCAGGGTTGTTGAGGATAAAGGTGGCAGTGGAGGGAGCCATGTGTGTTCCTGAGCTCCTTCTGGAGGAGGAGGAGGTATAAATAAAGGACCTGGGTGTCATTCTTGTATCCCTAGCCTTGCTTAAGCTTTTTGCTTTTCTAACGGGGAGGAAAGACATGATCCCCACCCATCCCATCTGTCAGCAGACATGGGAATGTGCAGCCCTGTCCTTGGCTACTAGTTATGGAGGGCAGCGTGGTACTTGTCATGCACCAGTGCCACCGGCCTGGCACTCTGTGCAGTCCCAGGGCTCAACTTCCCACCCAGAGCAATTGATCCTGGCAAAATATCTCCCCTTGTCAGGGCTAAGTAATCCAACAACAACCCTGCACTGTAGGTAGACTGCCACCACCCCTTAAACTGGTTAACCACTCTGAGCCAAGGGGAAACCCAGAGCCCAGAAATAAACCTGCCAGGGATTCCAAAAGACAAGAGCCAGAAGGGGGCACTCCTTGTCCTGGAGCTTCAGGCAAACCCAAATACACAGTAGTCTGTGGTCAGTGGCCAAGGTACCAGATTCAGAGCCAATTTCCCCCGGCAATGAACACACTTTGGTAAATAAGAAGTAGCTTTATTGAATAAAATATAAGTGCACAATTAGAAGTAGCCAAATGGTTCATTAAACCCACACCCAGAAGGGGCCAGGTAAAATACAGACAGAGTTCTGTCACACAGAAACAAAACAATAAAACTAGCTAACCTATTCTCCACTTACAGAAGAGGTAGTTGTTGTAAAGTCCCACATCTCCTCAGTGATGCACAGCTTGGGTAGTAAATGGCATGGAACCCCCACAGGTACCCACCTATAGGCAAGATGGAACCCAGGGGAACAAAGGCCAAAGATTCCACTCCTATACTTATGGAAAAGTCCCTAAAAACAGTCACAAACTAGTTATCCAATCAGGGGGTTTCTCATGATGTATTAATATTATTATTATTATTTATTACATTTGTATACCGGCTCATATCCGAAGCTCTCTGAGCGGTTTACAACAATTAAAAACATTAAAAACAAATATAGAAATATACAAATTTAAAAACACTTTAAAAAAAATTAAAAACACTTCTTCTAGTGTGTAACACTTCTTCTAGTCTTTGCGCTTAACTGGCACATCTGCCAACCATTCCCAGGCCAGGCTGACCTTAGGTACCGGGCTCTCGACAGATAAGCAGGTGTTCCCACTTGGCCTCTCAGTTAGCTGCAGCTGGGAAATGGAACTGCAAAATCTTTGCTCTCACACAGAGACCTCATTTCTGGACAAGATGAAATCCCACAGTCCCTTGCACAAGAGCCATGTTACATTCAAGCGTTCTCGACAGTACCAGCAGAAGGGAAATTTTGGTAAGAAGTGAATAGAAGCTAGACAAGATTCACAGTCGCCATTGTCTTGGTCCCCTGAATGTAGGAGGCGGGAGAGGGAAAGACATGTCTAACATCACAGGGCATCGTGGGAAGGATATTTCCACCATCCTGGAGGAAGAAAGGAAGGAAAGCAAGCGGCCTCTGAGGGCTGTTGCAGTTCGCCGAAAGAAAAGGCGGCGTCTGAATGACCTGGACAGTGACAGCAACCTGGATGAAGAGGAGAGTGAGGATGAGTTCAGAATCAGCGAAGGGTAAGGCCTGCTGCAGATTTCAGGGGTTATCCATCCCAAGCTGAGCATTTTATTTCTGCAGATCCCAGCTTGAATTAATGTCTCCTGTTGAAACAGTGGGATTGTAAAAAGTGCTCAGCTTTGGATCTCAGAAGCACTATAAGGTGCAGGCCAACCAAACACCAGTATTTAGGATTATCCCTTGGAACAATCCTTCCTACACTTCCAATCGCAGATGAGGATTACGTGCTTGAACATTTGCCCTGTTTTGCCTTTTGGAATCTAGGAAGAAAGGGCTCTAACCTGTTCCTCTTATCTGGCATGATAGCATTCAAGGTATATGGAGCTGTTTTACATGTGCATTCAAATATGCAGTCTTATACCTGAAATGGCACTCTCCCAGGAGAGGGCTGTAGTAGCTGAAAGTTCTGTGTAGTTGGTTCTGGGCACTCTTTTGGATCCTGAGGTTGGAATGCAGATTTGCGGTATTTTAGTTTTGCTAAAAGCAGGGGTAGGGAACCTTCACAGCATTTCCAGGTGCTGTTAAGATTCCCATCAGCCCCAGCCAGCATAGCTAGTGGTCAGCAATGATGGAACTTGTACTCCAGCAACATCGGGAGGGCCACAGGCTCCTCACATCTGGCTCAGGATGATGTCAGAAGCCTCCCTGGTGGCATGTGAGGGGCGAGCAGCTCCTCCTCCTTTCTTATTTTTTTATTTATTAGAGCTGTTTGTTGCTTGTTACCTGAAGGTCTTCAAGCCGCTTACAACACACTTGAAATATAAATATGTTGTACCATAAAAACAGAACGAAGCAACCTCTATAACAGCCAGAGGAAGCTTTGGCAGCACACTAGTAACAAAACGGCGTCATCTCCATCTATCAGAAACCTGGAGGAAAAAATAAGTCTGTACCTGGCTTTGAAAAGATGCCAATGAAGGCATTGCTGGGGAGAGCATTCCACAGATGGGGAGCCACATGAAAGGGCCCTCTACCTTGTTACCAGCCTCTGAGCCTCCTTCAGATGGGGGACCTGGAGAAGGGCCTCATGGGGAACTTTCAAACAGGCAGGGCCCCCAGACTAATTTTTGAGTTGATAGCTGTGTGAGGATTTACTGCATCCAAAGTAGCATGTTTGAATTGGACCTGAGGGACTGCTGCTGAAAAGCCAATTTTGCGGGCAGAAGAAGAGAGTGAATTTTTTTGCCATTGCAGCAAGACAACCTGTAAATCCATTGAAAGTCTTTAAAAAATCTTCCTTAGCTAATATTTTCTTATGTCAGTAGCTTCTCTATTAAAATGCAAGTCGGTCAGGGCTTATTTTTAATGTAAGCTCACTAATTTCAAAGATCTTTCCAACTAATCGTTGTCCTCTTAGATCACAAGATGAATTTGTGGTTTCGGACGAAAACGTAGATGAAAGTGAAGAGGATCAGCCATCAAATGACGATAGCGATACAGAGTTTTCCAGGCGTAGGCCCAGGCGGCACCATTCGAGGCCAATGAGGCAAAGCAGACGACTACGGAGAAAAACAGTCAAGAAAAGATACTCTGAAGATGACGAAGATGAGGACTCTGAGGATAATGTAAGCGGTGATTCTGGTAAGTTGGATTCTTTCACTGTTTGTAGCTTGACAGTTGGCCCAAAGGACTGAGTGTTGGGAACTAGACCCTTGGTTAGCAACCAGTTTTCCTGGAGGGTCGGCCATCTTGAGACTTGAGTGAGGACTCATGATCCAGCATCTTGATCTTCGCCCTCTATATTGGCCTGCCAGTGAGTTCAGTTGCCACAAATACCATTGTCGTCTTACTAGTTGGCAGCTGAAGAGCCAAGTGGCACTGCTCCAGGCTGGATTTGGCCCAAGACCCCCTCCCCCACTGCTTTCCCTCCAGTCTGAATTGAAATGTGGTCCTACCAACGATGATTTCGTCATTTGTTTGGAAGCTTCAGCTGCATTTACAGCTGGATTGTTGACTGAGACTGCATGTCCAGACTATATCTGGCCAGTTTTGAAATGAATGCCCTGGCTTCTTGTCCCCTCCTGGGCACAATTCAAAGTGCTGCTTTTAATCTTTAAACCCTAAATGGCTGTTGAGGAGAGGGAGGGGAAGTTGCATTGCACAAGTGGAAATCCTTACGCTGGTGGAAGGATTTACTTGAATACTACCCTTTGTTTATATGTTATACTCTGCTGCTTCTGGGTTAATGTGTTTCTCAAAAGAACTTTCTCTATTTTTAATCTGCTGCTGTTTTATATTTTTAAAATGGTTGGCTATTGTTTTAATTGTTCAGAGACTCCTTTAGGGTTGAAGGTGCAGGATGTATATTAATTAAATATACATTCAAAAAATTTTTTGCCAGCAAGAAAACAAAGCTAATATCTGTAGTTACTATTTGTAACAGGATGGATTGATTTAAATCAACTTTCCCACTCTAAATATATATATATATATATATTTCCTGAACATGCACGCACACCAACAGGTTGCTGTAACAATCAAAACATACTGGTTTGCAACAAAATTTAAATTGTGGTAGGCCTCCCTTTAAAAGAAATGACACGTTTTAAAAGGAAATCTGAGTTTAATACAGAGATACAGGTTTAAGTCTACACTTACTAAAACTGAATTACAATTGTTGGACACTGAGTTTGATGGTCATAAATGAACACTGTTATATATGTAAAAGTGAGAACTATATGGAAAAATTGTGCCCCCTGCTGCCCAAGAACTTTGCAGCAAGAGGGATGTCCCATCCATCAGCCGAGAAGAAGCAGCTGTGTGGAGCTTGGCTCCCCCTCCCCCTGGCCATCCGCCCCCCCACACCAGAAGGGACACGTGACTCCACCTGCTAGTTGCCCTGGTTGACTGCGGAGCTGAAAAGAAGCACTCTCTGCCAGAAAGCAAAGGACCACTTGAAGGTGCCATCTCCTGCCTCCCAGGAAGAACGTTGTGGCGAGGAGGAGAAGATCCGCCTAGCTCCATCCGCCAGCCAGACAAAGAGCAGCAGCAGAGAGCGTGCACATTCCTCCCCTGCCAGAAAGACCACATGACTGGAGTTGCCTTGGGAGAGGAGGGCAGAAAGGAAGCTCATCCCTTGACCAAGGACTAAAGGCTATTGGGTTGTGTGTGTATGTATGGGGGGGGCTGTTTGCTGTCTGTATTACTGCAGTATGTTGTAAACCACCTTAAAGATCATCCAATCAAAAGGAGTATAAATCATACAAATAAATAAGAACTTGAACTATCAAAGGTTAAGCGTTATAAATGTCACAATAATGAATGTATTTCCTCCCTTTCTTCTAAGAATCTGAGGTGTCCTGCACAGCAGTTCCCATAGGGGGCATAAAGGGGGGGCAAGTGCCCTTTCAAACAATAACTTCCTACTCCCTATAAAATTTCCTTTCTTTGAGAAATCTAGCATGTGCCTCAGGAACCCCTATGGAAAGGTATGCTTTGGATCAGGTCTGCCCAGATTTGACTGGACTATTCTGAAACACTGATGGTTTTTGCCTGAATTGAACTGATGGACTATGATGGATAAGTAGTTCCTGGGAGGGGGTATATTCTTGTTAACAGTTTGCAATGTTATGTGGAAAAACAATTAACAATTAAAAAATAATTAAGTGTACATATCATTGCAGCCCCAGCCCTCACATTTAGATTATTCTCCTAGGTAGTCTCAAGATTCTGGGTTGAATCCATTGTTAGTCTTACTCTAAAGTAGAGCTATTGAAATTAAAAGATATTACTAACTTAGGTCCATTAATTTCATGAAAACTACTTTGAGTAAAACTTGGTTAGACACAATCCTCTGCCTTAAAAAGTAAATAAAAACATTTTTTTAATCCACCATAAATTCTAAGCTAATTTATTAGATCTCCTGATTCAAGGGAAAGCTCTTTAGGCACTTGTCCTAAATCCTGTGCTGTTTTGTGAGTATGATAATGATGATCCCCTCATGACCAACGGTCTCTCGGCAACTTACAACAGATTTAAAAACAGAATATAAAACAGATTTTAAAATATACACCACAAATTTAAAAACATATAATATAAAAAAACCCAAACAAAAGCAACAAAGACAGCACACCTCAAGGCCTGAGTGAACAGGAAGGTCTTTGCCTGGTGCCTAAAGATGGATAAAGAAAGCACAAGGCATGCCTCCCTTGGGAGACCATTCCATGGCCAGGGGGCCACTGATTAAAAGGCCCACTCTCATGTTGCCATCCTCCGAGCCTCCTGTGTTTCCCATGTTTCCACGATGGTGCATGGGACATTGCCCCACCACTCTCAGTCTGCCTTCAGCCAGTCCTCACTTACCTACCTGCTTACTTACAACTGATCAAGAGGGTGGCCCTTGCTGTCTCTTTCCTTCTCCTTAATCTCATTGTTGTCTTTATAGAACGCAGCAGGGAGGAGGATGGGGACGAAATTAGCATTAGCTGGCCCTGCCTGCCTGACATTGGCTGTGACTCCTCCTACTGTTGGGCTCACTGCCTTCCGCCTCACAAGTCCCAATGGGCACCAGCCACCACTGCATAAGAGACTGGAAATACCCTGTTGAACCTTTGGCTTGTTTCAAAATCCACCATGTGTTTCATAGGTTCCACTTTTGCAGCCTGACACGTAGAACCTACCAGTTACAAACATACAATCTAGACCCCTCAGCCTTGGTATCAGGCTTGCAATATCCAGTTATAGGAAAGTGGCCTGTCAGGTAGGTGAAACTGAAAACAGAGCAACATGATTAACACATATTTTTATATTTAATTTGGGATCAATGCCCTGCTTCACAGCAAGGCTCCCAAAATGGCAACCTTGCAATTTGAAAAAATTGCCCTCAAGAAGCCCATGTGACTTTGGGCCTCCATGGGAAGGATGTGGGAACTAAATTTCTCTGCATTTCCTGGTGCCATGTTGTATCTTGAAGATAGCTCCTGGGGGCTGTATTGAACCACCCACCTGCCAGTTGCTTTTGTCTGTTGGAAAGGTTCTTCAAGTGCATTTTCAGATGGGAAAGAAATGGGAAGGCTGGAGTTGATCTATTTCAATTTCTGGCATGGTTCTCCTTCTGGGAAAACTGGACATGCTTTGAATGTGACGGCATGTTGCACTCCATAAACTAAACTTACAAGGTTACTTCTCTCCCCACTCCACCCCTCCCTTCCTTGCACAGAAAGTGATGCTTCTTCGGATTACAGCGACGAAGATTACCTAGAAACAAGGCGGAGAAGATCTCGGCGCAATCAGAAGAGACAGGTCAACTACAAAGAAGATTCTGAAAGCGAGGGCTCTCAGAAAAGCTTCCGATATGGGAAAGAGCTGAGAAGAATTCATAAGCGCAGGCTTTCCAGTTCAGACAGTGAAGGTAAAATAAGGGTTTCCTTGTAGTGCAAACTCAATAGTGCTTTACCCTCAGAGAGAGAGAAAGCCAAGCCCAGAGTTTAAACAGAAGCAAAGGGAAGTGCACAGATAATCCTTCAATTGGCGAGTTCTTCTTTGTCCCAAAGGCAATGTTTTTGGAGTTCTGAACTTGCACTAAGATAATTTCTTACTTTATTTTTATGTTATTACATTTATATCCCACCTTTCCTCCAAGGAGTTCAAGGCAGTTAACAAACATGGTCCCCTCCTGATTTTATTCTCACAACAACTATGTGAGGTAGGTTAGGCTGAGAGATGAGGATTGGCCAAAGGTCACTCAGTGAGCTTCATGGCAGAGTGGGGATTTGAACCCTGGTGTCCAGGTTCTAGTCAGACACTTTTAACCACTACACCACACTAGCTGTCCAGATAACTATGATTGGGAGCAGCAGATCTGGCACTGGACATTTTGGGGGGACGAGCAACAAACAGCTACTTTTTTAGGTGTAGTCAGGCTATTGGAGATCCCAGTTTAAATCTCTCCAGATCAGATTGAGAAAAGACATAAGCATCTTGGCCTCAATGTAAAATGGAAATTTATTGTGACCTCTCCCGTAGATTTCCACCCACATCTGGAAAAGAAAATGGTTTCTGCAAGAGGGTACTATCCAGGTGTATATGAAGCTGCCTTATAGAGAGTCAGACCATTGGTCTACCCAGTCCAATATTGTCTACTCTGACTGGCAGCACTTATTTTGGATCTCAGGTGGACAGACTTCCCAGCAGACCTGCTGCCTGAGATTATTATTTTTTATCTGGAGGTGCTCAGGATTGAACCCGGGATCATATGAATGTAGGGCACATGTTCCACCCCTGAGCTACAGCCCCTTCTCATAAAACTAAATAGAAGCATCGTTTCTTCCATTGTTACTTTCCAGGCTGCAAACCTGGCTCAGGGTTACAGGTCCCAAGTACAACTCAATCCACCTCTTCTCTGGCTTCCAGCAGCTTTCTGGCTGCAGTTTTCGGACTCTAGTTTTGACCAGCAAAGCCCTTAAGAGCGTGCGCCTCCTATGTAGCTTTAAAGCATCCCACAATGGGGTTTGCTTGAGCATTTTGACTAAAGAGCAGAGAAGAATATGCTTTAAATAAATAAATAATGCTTTAAATAAATTAACAAACAAGAATAATTAATTTTCTCTGTATTAGAAAATCCCATCCATAATTAGCAATTAACTAGCAGCTGCAAAGATGTCTGTTGTGTTCAGAGGCCTCCTACACTGGGTGGGTACTAAAAATTTGGAAAGCTGCCTAAATGAAAGATGACATCTTAATGATTTGATGGAGCCTTAGAAATTATACTTGGCTTGATATTTCTCTTCTACCACATGTAATTGCTCAGAGTGCTTCTCATGGACTCTCAGAAATGTTCACAGCCACTCTGTGAGGCAGATCATGAGTCTGATCCTCATCTTACAGTGGATTAGGAACAAATTTATTTATTTATTTAGTATCCCGTCCTTCCTCCCAGCAGGAGCCCAGGGCAGCAAACAAAGTGCTAAAAACACTTTAAAACATCATAAAAACAGATCTTAAAATATATTAAAACAAAACAGCATTAAAAACATTAAAAAAAACAACTTTTAAAAAAGGGTTAAAAACATTATTAAAAACATATTAAGCAATTCTAACACAGATGCAGACTGGGATAGGTCTCAACCTAAAAGGCTTGTTGAAAGAGGAAATTGATTGTGGCTTGACCCTGGACCAGCAGGGGTGGTGGGTGAGATATCTATTTTAGCTGGGTGCTTCTGTCTCACAGCTCCATCTTGAAACCATTACTCTACGTTAGCTCTCAAAGGACATTTTCATTTGGTGGCTGGGGCCAAGGAGTTTTAGGGTGAAGGGTTAATTTTTATAGCGGCATGGAATGTTTCAGCTTGAACTTTTGAAAGCACCTGAACCAGGATCCAACTAAAAAAAAAAAGTTGTGAAAAGGGGGATAATGGAAACATTGGATCCTTTTGAATCACAAATTTCTCCTGACATGTCTGGTAGTTGTCAGGCCTGTGGGGCGGGTATATTGGGCAGTGCAACTCTGATTTCTTGCCTGACTTGGGAGAGTGTTCTCTGTCCCTCTCTATATTTAGATTTTTTGATGCACTGCAAAATCTCTTAACACAAAATAAATTACAAAAAGGAACACTGAATAGAAAAAATAAGGACCACAGGGAACTTTCATATACCAAGTCAGACCATTTGTCCATCTAGCTCAGTATTGTCTACACTGACTGGCAGTGGCCAGGGTTTCAGGCAGGGGTCTCTCCCATCCCTACTTGGAGATGTTGCGGACTGAATCTGGGACCTTCTGCATGCAAAGCAGATGCTCTGCTACCGAGCTACGGCCCTAAGTTCCCCCAAGGTAAGGAAAAATACAGAGTAAACAGTTGTGTGCTGGAATCCCCAATACAGAGAGCACCAAATCTAGCAGGCCACAAAAAAGAACCCAGTTTTGCTAAAATGTCTTCTGGCTTCCACTTCCTTAAGAAGATCATCCTCTGATGCATTAGTCTTTCCATAAAAAAGATAAACGCAGGGCAACACAGTTTTTTTATTGGTGACTTTTTGGTGCAGCACCTAGGACCATAACTGCTTTAGCTGCAATGAGGAAAAAATATCTTTCGAATGAACCAAAACAGCAGAGACTTTGTAATGGTCCACTACAACAACTAGAGGATCTTTTCGTGCCGGAATACCACTAAATAGCATAAATCTGTGATTAAAAAAATTATTGCCCTGAAAGCTTTCTATTTTATCACATAGGCTAATATTCAGTGCTAATCTTTCTCAGAGCAGACCCATAGAAGCTAATGGACATGACTAACTTAGGTTCATTAATTTAAATGGCAGAGTAGGGCTTAGTTGAATACAATCCATAGCCAACAAATGTGAAAATGGGAACCCTGCAATCCTAAACACAATTATCAGAGACTGCTGTGACTGTTCATTCAGATTTGAGTCCCATTGTGTTCCGTAAGGCTTGCTCTCATGAAAAGTGTGCATTGGATTCCACTCTTGAGTATCACTGAACAAATCCTAAACAAATTTAGGATTGCCCTGTCACGTGGCCTTAATAGCCCAAATATTGATCTAGATGTCGCTGAGGATCGCCCTGTTGAGATCTGTCTTGCAACCTTTTTACAGTGTTGTTACATCTTGAGTGTAATGGCGAAATCAAGGCCAAGGAAAGGCCCTGTTTCACATAATGTTGTGGTCTGTCTTAAAGTGTAGAGCCTTTAATAAATAAAAGTATAGACACTTTGAATTTTGAACATCTGAGTATACCAAAGGGTCAGAATTAGTAAGGTTTCTAGTGGCCTTCCCAAACCTACTGCCCTTCAGATGTTTGGGACTACAACTCCCGTCAGCAGCAGCCAGCACTGAAACCACGGCATGGTCAGTCCTACCCTTTTCATACCAAAGATCGACCTTGGAAATAATTCTGATGTGTTGACTCTCCTTTTTTTATTATTATTAAAGGAGATTCGACAGAGCTACCCAAGGATGCTCTGGGGCAGTCTTTATAGAAAGGGGCTGTATGAAAATGTTACAGTGCCCTCTTCTCAAGGGATGCCATGGAAATACATGGAGGGGTGGTTTAACTAACATCTTGGATCATTAATAGGTGGTCGCCAGTTTTCTTTTGTATTTAACAGTTTTTATTTCCTGGTGGACACCAGTTTTCTTCTGGTACAAGCAACTGGTTCTGTGATGCATGAGGAGCGTGCTGTGTAAAAATGGAAGAACAGTGATAGCTATTGCTTGCCTTCATGTTTTGCTAATGGCTTTAAGTCTGATGCTTGTTCCAGAGAGCTACGTGGATAAGGACTCTGAAGATGATAAACCCGGCAAGGCGTCGGAGAGATCTGTTCGGAAACGCAGTCACAGCACGGATGAGTACTCGGAAGGCGAGGACGGAGACAAGGAAGGGCGGCCCATTCGAAAGCGTCTGAATCGGATCGAAACAGATGAGGAAGACAATTGCGGCAATGCCAACAACGATGCAAGCAAGCCTGTGCCTGCCAGCAAGCCCTTGGTGCCCCATGGCCCACAAGACATCACCAAGAAGCCCTGCTACCGGATAGAAAGTGATGATGAAGATGACTTTGATAATGTTGGGAAGGTAGAAAGCCCATTGGACTACAGCCTGGTGGATTTGCCATCCACCAACGGACAGAGCCCTGGGAAAACTATTGAGAATTTGATCGGCAAGTCTAGCGAGAAGACTTCCGCCCCCAAGGACAGCACAGCCAATGCCAGCTTGGCGCCTAATGGGACAAGTGGTGGCCAGGAGGCAGTAGGGCCGGAAGAAGATGAGGACGAACTTTTGCGAGTGACTGACCTTGTTGATTACGTCTGTAACAGTGAACAGTTATAAGACTTCCATTTTTGTGCTAATTTATTCCACGGTAGCTCATACCAGCGGGCCAGTTATTAAAAGGTGTTTTATTTTTCCTAGAAAACTCTCCACTACAGTATCACTTTTTAGCAGTCAAAATTTCACCAGTCCTGCAGTTTTGGGTAATTCTTTTCTCTCTCTTCCCCCAAGTGAAGTGACCAGTTGTTTTCTTGGAACTCTTATTTTTTTGAAAATAGTTACTATTAAATTCCCTATTCTGATTTCCTTCCTCCAGCCCTATGCCTTTCGTCCACTTCCACAGTCCAGATTAACTTCGTTCACATGCAGACCTTGTAGTAATGAGAGATTTGTATATTTTTGACTTTATATTTCCTGAGTGCACACAAATGGGGGGTGGGGAGGGTGTTAATGTGGGGGATGGGTTGAAAGAAAGCATTCCAAATTGGTCAGGGCCCAAAATCTGAACTGGGGGGGGGAGCAAGTGTGAGAAAGTGGGGGGTGGGTGGAGTACAGCAGCCCTTGTGCTCAAGCTTTTTCATAGGAGATAATATATATTATATTTGAATGTTCACAACTTAGATTACAATTTAATATGCTGTTTTAAAGGGGAGGGAAATCTCTATTGTTGCATTTTGTGACTTTTAAGTTGACTTAACCATAGTTCATTTTTAGTAAATCACCTTCCTGAAGAAGCAACCTTGATAGACCCCGAAGATGGCCACAGCGGAGAGAGGTCGAGGAAGTCCCAGGGAAGAAAAGCTCTTGCATAATCTTTGATTTGCAGTCCCCTCTGATAAATACCTTTTTAAAGTGTTTTGTGCAGTAAGAAGCATAAAACTAATGAGCTTTTGACAACTGAAACCATGCTAGCGGCGAGGTCATAAGAAGGCTCTTCTTTTTAATGCGTTAATCCATCCAGTGGTCTTTACCTATGATACCTCTTGAGAGGAAATGCAGTTTTTGCTGTGAACAGATGACAGGGCTCCCGTAAAGAGATACCTGGCCTTTTTTACAACCTTTGCTGTGCTCTTAGTATCTACTTCAAATTGAAGTACGCAAGTGGAGCAGTTTTTCCTTCTTGGAGGGTTTGTGTGTGTGTGTGTGTAAGATTAATTTTACTTATCCGTCTGGATGTTCTAGCAGGTTTTGACAGTAGATAACTGGCCTATAGGCCCCTTTGTGTTTTTAATAGCATCTTAATAGTTGTCACGTGACCAACTGATTTCTAAAACAGGACATTTCTGGGGGAAAGTGCATGAACCTCCAAGGTAATTCCTGCTCTTGGATCTTGGGCAACTTAACACTGGGTGTGAATGTCTGCTCTCTGCTTTAAACAAACAAAACTCTCTTCCCATTAACAGACAAGAATATGACTGGCCATTGTGTTTGCCAGTTCATTATTTCAGATTCTTTGCAGACTTTGGGATATTTTCTTGCCTTCTCTCTCTGTCCCCCCCCCCCCACAATTTAGCACACAGATGGTTGGAAGCCTAATCTGCACAGCTTTGAAATCCAAGATGGTCACATCACTCTCTTTTCTTTGTCTGGGTTTTAGACTTTGTTCTGGTGCTTGGTCCATTGCTGGCAATGGCTGCACCAGTCCTGCTGCTGGCATAGAGGTGACAGCTGACCTTTCCTTTGGCTGTATTGCATTTTTAGATGTTCGTCTGTAGCAAAGCACTTCTGTTTTCAATGTGTTTTTAATGCTAACATTAGGTCTGTACAAAATACCTCACAAGAAAACCTTGTATCCCCCAGATTCTCTGGCATTGAAATTCATCTTAGGTTTTCCCTCTTTCCCCCTGTATCCACTCTCTGATTAGCACTGTAGGAGCCACTCTACTAATTGTGTTCTAGCAGTATATATCCTCCACCTTTAAAATTCTACAGCTCTTGGACCTTAAAGAATACTAGCTTCCCCATACAGTATTTTATGCAGTAAAAAAAGTAAAGGTTCCTGGGCTTATATCACATAACTTTGTTAGTAGTCATCTATTTGGATAAGAGAATAAAGTTTAAAAGCCACAGAAATGCTGAAATCTTTCTGTAAAAGGCTACTTTGTTGTTTCCTTTTGCTTGAGCGATGCTACAATGCAGCGTGTTTTCAATTTCCAGTAGATCAGGCCACAGTGTTAAAGTCCTCAACTAATGCAAGGACATATGTTTCATATATATATATATTTTTATTGCTATTTTTAGAAGATGCGGGTCCTTTAAAATTTCTTCTTCCTGAAAAGACAGCAAATAGTCTGCACCGACTTTCAAAAGAAGTAAAATGTACATTCCTAGTTGTGGTAGGCAACTAATTATTAGGCGCCATATCTTGAACTGTGGATGAGGGCTGAAAGATCAGCAGCATGAACTGCCGATTGATAAGCTCACACATGACCAATGATGCAGGCACAGGACGCTTGAACTTCCCTCTTCATCAGTGTGAACTGGAATGGTAGGTGAGATCTTTCCTTATCTGCTCACTGCCATTCACCTGAGTGTTTGCCTTGCTCTTGGGAGCAAGCAAATGTGTAAGGAGAGGACTCTGACAAAACCTTTGTTACTGTTCACACTGGGGAGTGGCAAAGAGAGTGTTGGACCTTTTTTTGTAGGTTAAAACTTCTGAGATGCACAAGGAGGATGGGGTACTTGAGGTTGCAGCCATTGGGAAAGCCCAGGGGGTTAGGCTTGAGCCTTTGCCTATTCCCCATTGCCCATGCATCTTTTCTCACATATCCTGGTTGTGTACTGGCCCTGCTGTTGTATAAGGCACATTTGATTCTTCATGTGCAACGAAATGCTACTAGAGTCTCTTGAAAAGGATTGCTGTTTGCTTGTTCCTGATTTTAGAAAGTCATTCTAGCATAAAGGGCTAGATGTAATATTTGGTCCTTACCTCCCATTTCCTCCAGTGGAAATCAGGACAGAGTCGACTCTGTCCTGTTTGGGCCAAACAGAACATGGGCTTGAGTTTCAGGCTCTTCCCTCCTCTCTCTGCTTCATTTGGCAGATTCTTGCAAAAAGCAAAGTGTCAACTTTCCCCATCAGTCAGTTTTAGGGAACAGCTTTTGGTTGGAATTGTAGCCTTCCATTTATCTGCTGACCTTGTTTAATTGTCTGGTGACCTTGTCCAACTGTTGCTACTTGAGGTAAGATTGCATAATCATATGACATCAGGTAATTTCAATGTTTGCAGTAGTTTTCAGATGCTGCTGAGGTTACAGAGCAAATCCTGTTCTTAAGTTTGAGTAGAAGACAGCCTCTCCCTTTTCATGCAGTTGCATTGTTGGAAGACTTGAGTAGTCCTTTTGAGCATCTTAAGGCAAGCAATAAATTGGGGATGAATAGTGTCATGTTGGACATGGGTTGGGCTGTACAAAGGCAGCAGTGTTTGAACACAAAAAAAGAGATGAAGCAGATTGTAAGGAGAAACTGGTCCCAAAGGGTGCTTCACAAGGTGGACTTCACCTACAGCGTAGTGAGTTTATAGTAGTGGGTTGGGAGAGCAAGCCACATACAACGTTGTTTTGCAGGAGAATACAATGCAACACTCATTGGACTTCTACAACAACAAAAGTTGGCATGGGAGATATTTTTATAGTTGTTATAATGTGGGGGCCAAATTGCACATAGCTGCCAAATTACATTTTGTAACAAGTTAGGGAGACCACTGTGCTATGGTTTTTGTAACTATATCTCATTTAAGTTTCCTTTCTTGGATTGACGTTGGCAGAGGAAAGTTTGTCCAGTTCATCTCTTGCACTTAGTCTGAAGAGCTGAAATATAAACCCTGTAACAGTTTGTGTTCCCATTTTTAAAAACTTTTCCTCCAAAATCTGATTCATTTTTTTTAAAAGAAATAGTTCATTCACATAATGATGGTCACTGAAGGCCAGTTATTTCTGAAAGGCACATCCTTCTACTTTGTATATGAGATACTGTATGTTACTGTGTTGCATTTATTAAAATGAAACACTATTCATACATTCAGTGGTGCCTGGTGGCTCCATGTCAGTGGGGCAAGGGAATCTGCTCTGAATTCTGCTGAAGCACCCTGGGCAGCTCCTTGAAAGTTCAGACTAAAATCTAGAGTGGATTCCACTGCCCCATTTACATGGAACCACACACTGCCACTGCATGCATTTTACTGACTCTTTAGGAAAGTGGTCATTCCAATTGAATTTGGAAAAGTCATAATCCTAGTAGGGTCCACCACTCCCGAAGTTGAAGGTCAAAAGAATTTCCTCACAAATAAACGTACTTTATGAATTGACAGGGATGCACGTATCCTGTAGTTTTGCATGTTTGGAAGCAAGCCCCACTGAGTTCAATGGGACTTGCTGTCAAATCAGTGTGCATAGGATTGCAGAATAACTCTATTAATAATAATTTAAGATCTATTTGATTTTCTTGCTCAAAAAAGCAGTTTGAAACCTCTCTTAAAAATCCACCCTCTCTTCCTTTGCATGTGTTCCCTTCTGAAGAAACCAGAGGATGCAAAATGTATACAGAGTTCTTCAGAGATGGTATTAACACCACATCTCACAGCTGTTGTATTCAGTTTCATATTTTGCTTCACTGTTTATGTTGAACAGATTTTGATGTTTTTAAGGATAGCCCTTCCATCTCTCAGTTGTGGACTAATTTCCATGTTTTGGTGAGTGTACCTCCTTACCATACTAGTGTGCTTCTTCCTCTCTATGTAGATGTGCAGGGGATGTCCAATGTAGCAAGCCTTCTCCATTCTATACTAGATGCTTTCATAAAGACTTCATCCCCTCTCCTTAAACAGACTAAACCTTTTCGACAGGCGTAGGGAACCTGTGGCACTCCAGATGTTGCTGGACTACAGCTCCCATCTCCCTTGACAATTAGCCATGTTTGTTGGAGCTGATGGGAGTTTGAGTCCAACAACATCTAGAGGGACATAGGCTTCCCCCATCCTGCTGTAATACATTATTGCCTAAAAAAAAATGATAGGGAAGGCCAGTCCCATCCCTAGACCTGTTGCCCCTGGATCATTGCTTGTTGAAGCAGTCTCCCAAGTCCTGTTTGATGTTTTGCAAATATATAGCACAGTGTCAACAGTGAAGTCATTGCCACTTGTAATCATGGAAGCATCAACACGTTTTGTTACTGCAATACTAAAAGGAAGCACAGCTTGTAGGAGGGGGGGCAGCAGAGAGAGGTCCAGTAGCAATAGGGAGGAGGGGGGGGGAATGAAGCAGAAGTTTGCTAGGCCAGAGAAGCTTAGTGGGCTTGATGTGTGTCTCAGTGTTGAATCGCTGGCTTTTTGTGGGGCCCATTGAATACTGCCGTATCCATTGATTGGGATTTGATAGGCGTTCTGTCTAGCAGAAATGTTATTTTAGCCTTGGGACCGTGGCACACTGGTTACCAGTTTCTTGGGTGCTGCAGAGTTCTTAATACATAGTGTGCAAACATTTGAGTGCTTAGATAGGGCTTCTGAGGCATTGAAACAGGGACAGTCTGCACACGCATGTATATATATGCAGGACAAAAGAGGGCAGCAAAAGCACAGTCCTGATTGTACTGAAGTCGCTGATTCAGATTTTAAAGCCCCCCCCGAGTATGAATGTTACCAAACAATAGCCCATGCTACATTGTTACCCTACAGAGAGAGAGTTTCCCAGCAGACTATGTCCTTGAACTGAACCCCAGGAATCTGCACTGTGCGTGTGATTTTCAGGTGCTATGTGCCTGTCTTTCATTTGTTGTACACTTGTAGGTTTCATAGCTTAATATCTGCATGAGGGCAAATTTGATTTAAAGCAGGTTCAGATTATGAGGCCTTCCCATCTCTATACATGTCAATGAGGCTTCAAGGCTTACCCAAAGTTTTTTTTTGTGAAACCTAGAAATTGATGGCTTGAGTTTTTGGGGGGGTTGGTGAGGTTTTTTTTTTTTTTTTGCTATAAACCACCTTGTACAGACATAAGGAATGCACCTCTGCTACAAAGCAAGCAGTGTTAAACTGGTCACATTTTAAACATGTGCATTAGACGAAGTGATCTAAATAAATCATGACTTGGCCCACACTGGAAGCCGTGCAGAATGAGGTGGTAGAGGTGCCACTAAAGACTGCAGGTAGGTGAGTTTATTTTTTTAAAGGCTTCCTTACGTTAAAAAAACCCCTCTGTGTAGTAAATTTAGCTTTACTGAAACGTTTGCCCTGATGTGCTAGTTTACTACATGGAGGTAGGGTTTGGGGTGTTTATTTTAAGATGGAGAAGCATTAAAAACTGACACACCACATGCAGTCTGAAGTGCTACAGTCCAGAATTCTAACAATTCATTCTGTATAACTTTTAGAACATCTCTTGGCTTCCAAATCTACACAGTCAATTAAAGAACCTTTTTAAAATCTCTTCCCTCCGCCCGCATCTGCAGTGTGTTCAAGGTATCCTGACAATCTGATGCCTTTAATAAACTAATGTTGCACAGTGGGCAAATATCTATTGCTATAGAAACAACCATCTCTCTTCTCCCTCCCCTGCCCCTCCAAAAATGTTTGGGCACTATCCAGCATGTTACTTAAACTCCTTTGGGCATTAAAGACAGGCGTAATTTTCATGGTAAACTTTATAAAATGTTATTACTTGGCTCAATTATGTCCGTCTCTTGGGCCCTTAAAACAAAATAGCTTGTAAACAGATGCCCCATACTTAACTTACAATAACAGCATAGCTTAGAATGTTTATAAATTGCTTACTACTAAAAGAGGGCTGTGGGCAAGGAGGAAGAGAACATTTGCGGATTGGATTTCGGCAATATTGAGTGTACATGAAACACTTTTAACAACATTGGTAAAATGAAGATTAAAACTAATGAAAGATTTTAGCAACTGCTTGGCTTGCAAAATCTAAATGAGCAATTCTGGGAGATTCTAGATTGGGGACTTGCTCTTATTTGTTTAGCTTCCATTTAACATGGGAGACTTGTCTCTTCTGAGCTGCTGCTCTCAGGATAACTGGTTTTGTTCACATTGTGGTGAAGAGGGATCTTGGGGGGGACAGTTGCCCTATATATATTAACTAGAAAACCTGTATTCCTTAGCCAGAAACATGGTGTGTTGTGTGGTATATGCTTTGTATAGAGGCATATCGCAGTGGAAGTGTTCAAAGTTTCAGCCTTCACTGTGAGCAAGGGTAGACTTTTTTGCCTCTTTAGTCACCGCCAGGGAAACATTACACCTTGCTTGTGTAGGTGTTCCCCAAATTTCTGCGATTGCCTCATGTCCCCATTCTTCCTCCCATCCCGGAACATCAGGTTTGACATACTGTTCCTTTTCTTCTCTTGATTGAAATCACCCATCTTCTCTTGTATCGCCCTCTACCTACATCTCTTGTAGTATCCTTTGGTTGATCTATAAGCCTTACATCAGGGTTCATGAACCCGCACTTCAGTTCTCTCTCCTCACCACAATTAAAAAAAAACTAGTGAGCCTTTTTATTTAAATCTGTTGATAGAGATTATGTGGACAGAGTGAAGCCTGTGCTGCTGCTGTAGGTATTCCAGGGTTCTCGGCAGTGGTGATAAAATTTAAGTTTCTGGAGAGAGATAAAGCTAGGAACAAAGATAAAATGTACCTACAAGGAAAAAAGCGAGGCCACAATCCAGTTCAGAGTAGCATGTGTTTGGTTCCCATTGTGAAATCAGGATATCAGGATTCTGTGAGAGTTCGTGTGTGTGCGTGCGTGTGCGTGCGTGCGTATGCATGCTTGTGGTAGGCACTTGATAGCACTTTTGTGTATAATCAGTTTCACTGTTTTACCTTCTTGTATTCCAGTCTGGACAGCTTCTTCTGAAACAGCCTAGAGACAAATATATATTAGATTATTACAAGCCCGTAACAATTTGGGGAGTGATGGTGGAGGGAAGGGATGCATTTTACAAATAGTTTGTAATTCTCAAATGTCAGTGTCCCTTATAGATTCATAGGTTGACATTTCACTCTGTTGTCTCATCAGGATTGCATGCATGTTGGTGAATCTTTGCCCCAAGAGAACTGGGTACGTATTCTGGGTGAAACAGCAGAGGGAGAAGCATTACTGGATCAAGCAGTGGTGGGGCTCACTGTGGCTCTTTTACTTCCTGTTCTGTTTGGTACACTTGGGCAGACTAACCTCGCTACTAAACTGGTCTGAGGGAGTGATGCTTATTCCACTGGAAAAAAAACACCAATAGGCCTTTGCTGTTGCCTTGTCATGCAACTGTGAGAGGCAAGTAACTTTTTTCTTAAAACAGTACTGAAGTTTTGACATGATAGCAAAGTAAGCCCCCAAAGAAATGTCCTTCCATTTTGTTTCCCTTTTTGCTACTAAACAAATCTTGTTCAAGCATTTTATGCTATGTGAATTAAAATACTGTTTATTTCCCTAACATAGATTAAAACTTTTGTTTGGGTACGGGACAGGGGATGACAGTAAGTTTGCCAGTTTCATAGCTATGTTCTAGCTAAGATGGCTGATTGTATAATGGCATCCTTTGGGCCTGTTCTACACTGTTCAGTAGGTCTTATACAAATATTTCCTAAGCCAGGGGTGAGAAACATGTTGTGGGACACCAGCTCCTGTCAGTCCTAGCTGGCATGATCACTGGTCACGGATTATGGAAATTGTAATCCAACAATGTCTGGAGGGCCACATATTTCCCATCTTTGTGCTAGATGAACTGTTTTGACAGTTTTATTTAAAAAAAAACTAGATCAAGCTTTTTGGATAAGGGTTGCAATCTGCACAGTACTGCTTGTGTTCAATCCGCATCCATTTCGGTGGTACTTTCACAAGCAGCAGTACTTGTTGGTTGCACCTATGGGACAGTTTCTCATACTTTACCATGCCTGATCCTCTTCCCTGTGGGGAAAGTGTGCGCCCCGTTTCCACGGTGCATGTCGTATACTGTCTGGTGTAGGTGCTTCACTTGTACAGTGGAGGAGGTTTCAATTTGCACAGTCCCCTTTTCTTTTGAGGAAGAACTTTACAAACTGGGCTCCTGCAAATGTTACATGATATGTGTGGTGGCGTAGCTCTCAGGCCTGCCGTTTGTATCTTGAGCAGCCTGGCAAGAAATGTTCTAGTGTAGGACTGTTTCCCTGTCTTTTAAAATTAGAGCCTTCTAAATCTGACCTTCACCATTGATTCAGATTCCCGCACTTCTGCCCCCCCCAACATACAATTCTTATGTCTTTGATTCTGCCAAGACTGCTCTCTGATGTCAGCAGTGCACTGACACTGAGCAATGGCAGCAACAGCCTTTGGGAACAGAAAAGCAAGTTCAGCACATCCTTGTGCATGGGAGCAACCATGATGGGTGCATAGCTGGAGGTTTCCTTTTTCAATTTTTCATCTCTTTTTTCATTCTCTATAAAAGTAATATTTGTAAGGGTTTTTTTAAAAAGATGGTCAGGTTCATAAAGCCCTTGTACAACATGTTTCCTCAACCTTGCTTTTTAAAAAGATGAAATCATGGATTGGTTCCATTTTGAAGGGAATGAATACTGTGGATTTTCTGTGTGATCTGTACATTTTAAGCTGCTTCATACATAATGCTGTTTTGCACAGGGATAATCTCCATGTATAACAAGTTCACATAGTCACTCCAGAAGTTGATGTTTCTTTCTTTGGTCAGAATAGACAGACTGGGAAACCGATGTGCAGTTTCTAGTCAGTGCATTCATGACAGAATCTGCATTGCACTTCAGAAGTGATGGTGTACACATTTTTTCCTATGTGGAGATTATTTCCATGCTTTTTTAAAAATGTTGCATATGAAGTGGCCATTGAGAGGGAGAAGAAAATACCTTGGGGAAAGAACTGGAAATGTCTTCATTGTTGTACATAAATTCTGGGTTGCTTTCTCACTTTTCTCTTATCATTTCCTTCCCTACACCAGTAAATTCACTTGCATGGAAAACTTTTAACTTGAAATGGAGAGTCCTAGTGCCCTCAGCGCTCAAAGTGGTTAACTGCAGTTGACTAACAGCTGGTGTTTTTAGCTTTGCAGTACATGACTGTTTAAATACTGTATTCCTTGTAAATGAAGTTTAAAAAAAATGTTACGGCTGGTGCCAATATTTTTGTTAATGAAATGTTCAATGTCGTCTCACTACGGTCTGGTCAGAGCTCTTTGTGTATAAGCTGGGCCTGCAGCCTTTTTATAGCTTGGAGGCCTAATTGTGTAACTTTTTTTCTTTCATAATGTTTTTGTTTATAATATCTACTGTCATTTCTTTCATATAAATATGACATGTAAATTGTCATAATAAAAACCCATTTAAATAAGTTTACGTACAGAGAACGTGTCGGAGAAGCCACATCTTACTATGGAAGAAGGCGAGCTCCACAATGATATTGTTAATCAAATTTGCAGATGATCCTAATGTGGGAGGGACTGTATATATTAAAAAGGGATAGATTAATAAGTAGCTATTTTTTTAAAAAAAACGAGCTTGACAGACGCAACAGAAGGACATTCAACAGGCAAATGTAAACAATTGTATGTGTATGTAAGAACTAAAATGTGCAAGCTATGTAAGGTTTGAAGCAGGCATTTGGGACTTCCAAGGGATTTTAGTTACATAAAGCAGTAGTTGCTAATTGGCGGTTTGTAAAGTAGGTCCAGCTTGTGCAATCCTACCAAACTATAGAAAGAAATTTAATAATTTCAACTGAAGACTGTTTTTAAAAAAAGAGATTTGATTTTAGAACTTCAGGCATATAAAGCTAAACTGTTTTTACAGGTGTCTTTTATTACCAGTTTTATTGCCACTTGTGCTGCAATTCGGTTGTGTGGTAAACGACACTTCCCACCTCTACGAATAGAGAGGTTAGTCATGTTTGTGTTAGACCACCATATACTATAACTTAAATTTACTTTAAAAACACTCAGCATCCTGGGACGTAGTGGTGTGTTCGCTTTCCTGCCTTTTTTGGACAGGTGCTCTGCGCCTTGAACATTTTTTTTGGGGGGGGGGGAAGGTGCTCTGAAAAGCTGCACCCTTTGAATGCCAGCCTGCCATGTAGTTGTTTAAAGCAGTGCTGCAGTTACTTTGAGGCAATCTTGTGTGTTCTGAGTAAAGTACAAAGTTAGAAAGGCCGCTCAAGCTCTAACATTCACTGAAAATTCAAATCGTCCCAAACACCGATTACGGTGATAGCGGTCAACACATGCATTCTTTCCCCAAATAACTTAGCAGTTGGGGCTTCTTTGGGCTATTTTAAACTACACATTTTGCTCTCCTTTTTTCTCTCCTCTCTTCTACACCTTTTAAAAATATGTTGAAGGTAGTCGAAAATACAAGCTCCTTATGGAAAATAACGTCCGTGATAACCCCTCCCCGTATTGCTGGACTGCAGCTCCCATCTCCCCTTCTCATTGGCTATGTTCGCTGAGGCTGATGGGAGTTGGAGTCCGTTAGGGGCGCTACAGGCTCGCCATTCTCTCTGTCTAGCAGCGGCTTCTTCGTCTACGATGAGAGTATTATCAAGCTGTTGAAGGCGAGATGGGCATGATTCCTTCCCCCCACCCCGTACAGACTGTGATTTTTGAGGGTTGGTTCTGCACAACCGCAACAATTGCTTACATCTACAATACCATTCTTTCTCTTGCGCGTTTTGGGGCTCAAAATGGCGGCTCCTTCCGTGGGGGGGGGAAACGGTCACGCGACGGCTTGGTTGCACGACAACGGAAGTGTGGCGAGTGGGGTGGGCTTTGACATCTCCATGGCGACAGAAGGATAAGCTAAGCATTTCCGGGGTGGGCTTGGCGGGGTGGGCTTCCGGTTCTGTCGGCCCTGGCGCGGAAAAGACCAAAGAGGCCTGGGAGATCCTTGCTGCTTTCTGCCCGCCATGAGCTTCCTGAAGCGCATCCCGGCTCCTACCGAAGGGGTCCGGCTGCGGCAGCCCGACACCGAGGCCGTGCTCGGGGGACAGGGCCTGGGCACCGGGAGCTTCTACATCGCCGAGAGGTGAGAGAGACCGGCCTGTGGAGGGAGAGCCTCCCCGGGGATCGGGGGGGTGATAGAGCGGGAAGGCGCCACAGGGTTCGCTTGCGGAACTCCCTGCCACAGGATATGGGCGTGAGTGTCACCTTAGGAGGGACTGGAGTGATTCACGGAGGAGGAGGTCTGTTACGTGCGACTGCTAGACACAGCCTCCTTGCTCAGAAGCAGTCTGCCTTCGATAATAATGATAATAATATATCCCGCTCTTCCTCCCAGAAGGAGCGCAGGGTGGCAAAAACACACACTAAAAACGCTTTAAAATATATTGAAAACAGGCTTTAAAATATATTAGAACACATCATTTTAAAAAACATCTTAAAATAAACCTTTAAAAACATCTTAAAAAGCAATTCCAACACAGAACTGAATAGGAGCTGATGGGGGGGGGGTCCAGTAGGGCTTTCCTGGATGCATCTAGCTGAGAAATGGGGCCAAGCAAACTTTGTTCCTGCTCCAGTGGAGCTCCTCGTATGTAAAAGCTGCTCATAGGCCCGAATTCCAGACGATGAGAGGCAAATAATGAGCACTGCCTTCATGCCCTGCTTGTGGGGTTCCTAGTTGGTCAATGTGGGGAGGAGCATGCTGGGCAATGTGAACCTTTAGTTTGGTCCATCCAGGCTCCTCTTACAATGAAGACACAGAGTTTAAAAACAAACAACTTTATTTACTTATTACACTTGTATACCGCCCCATAGCCGAAGCTCTCTGGGCAGTTTACAGTAACTAAAAACAAATACAATTTAAGATGCATCTTTTAAAAACAATTTAAAACACAATTTAAAAATTTAAAACAATATAAAACACATGCTAAAATGCCTGGGAGAAGAGGAAAGTCTTGACTGGGGGCGAAAAGATAACAGTTGGCGCCAGGCGCACCTCGTCAATAAGATCATTCCATATTTTGGTGATATCAATTGGACAGATTCAAAGAGGAGGAGAAGGGAGTATTGAGTGCTGGACTGCGGGGCATACGTGGTGTGGGGGCACTTGATGAGGCATCTTTGGCTGAAGCTAAGTAGGTGTGATTTGGCCTGAATGGGATATGGCCTTGGAGTCCAGTGGATACTGTCTTTTGAGTTACATTGGCCTTCCTCAACCTGGCGCCCTCCAGATCTTTTGGACTACAACTTCCATCCGCCCCAGCCAATATACAGTAGGGCCCCGCTTCTCGGTATTCCGCTAATACGGTGCCAGCAGGGCGATCAGCTGGAGGGGGGCTGGAGCTCCCCGCACTCCAGCTGATCACGCCAGAGGAGGGGAAGATCAGCTAGCACGCTACAGCTGATCTTATCTTCTGGCGCGATCAGACTCCCGCTCAAGCTGATCGCGCCTGAGGAGTGGAAGATCTGATCTTCTCCTCCTCTGGTGCGGTCAGCGGGTCACGTTCCAGACTCCCGCGCTACAGCTGATCCGCTTTTTGGTGGGGGTGTGGAACCTAACCTCCTGTATGAGTGGGGCCCTGCTGCAGCTGAATCGTACAATGGTGGAAAGGTGGGATATGAACATATTAAACCGCTAGTTCCCAAAACTTTTCCCCCCACGGACCACTTGAAAATTTGCTGAGGACCTTGGCAGACAACTTAATGATCTTTCTGCCTGTTGTGTAATGCGGTGTGTGGTTTTTAAAAATGTGTTTTTATTGCTTTTTATTTCTTATATATTGTACTTTATTGTATTCCACTGCAAATACAATAAAATGCCATGTCAGAAATAAAAGAAACAATAAAAACACAACTATAAAAATCAGAGTGAACATTTAATGGAATGCACATGCCTCTCTCATGTTCAGTCACAATCCACAGACATGCCACGGACCACCTGAATGAAGCTCATAGACCATGGTGTGGGAACCCCTGTATTAAACTATGTTAGCCAGAAGGATCCTTCAGGTTTGGAGGCAATGTATTTCTGAGTACCAGATGTTGACAGCAGTAAGTGGGGAGGAGGGCTGTTGTCTTCAGGCCTGATCTAGCTGGGCAGTTTGGGATGGGAGGTAAGGAGGTGACCACTTTTAGAGACAATAGATGAGGATCTGCAACAAAATGCTGCAGTGTATCCCTAGTCTCCAATTGGAGGGTTCCTGTTAAGGGTGAAGAGCTTAGTGGTATAGTACCCCCTTTGCATGCAGAAGGTCCCAGGTTCAGTCCCTGGCATTGCCAGGCAGGATAGGGAGAGAACCCTCTCTGAAATTCTGGAGAATTGCTGCTAGTGAGTGTACATCAGGGATACGCAACGTGGCGGCCTCCAGACATTGTTGGACTCCAACTCCCATCAGCCCCAACCAGCAACGCCAATGAACAAGGAGGATGGTAGTTGTATGACAGTAACAACTGGAGGGGCAGCATGTTGGCTACTCCTGGTGCAGACAGTATTGAGCTAGCTGGACTAATGGTCTGACCCAGTATAAGGCAGCTTCCTATGGCGCCAGCCAATATGGGATAGCAGTCTTGTGCTGTATGGGTTTTGTAAAAGACATCTTCTGCATCCCATCCTGAAACCTTCACCCGTTGTGCTCTTTGGAGAAGCGGATGCCAGCTCTGAACCTGAGTCCTTATTGCTTGTGTAGGTAGGGGAGAATAGCATGGCGAATAGCAGTATGCATCGTCCACCCTCACCCTTAAGTCCACCTCAAGGATGCTGTAAGCTGTTAGGGATTTAAACAGACCAGTTCTCCTCCGGCACACCAACTTTTTTCATAGCTAACATTTACAGCATTTTAGGGTTCAGCTTCCCTCAGTTATAGACTAAACGTCTGGATTCCCACCTCCTGCCTGACTTATGGCTCTTTAAGTTTATAGGCTCTTTCTTCCACGACCAGGTGGAAGCTGCTCGCAGAAGACAATAGAGAAATCTGGAATTTTGGCATAGCTGCAATTGGCCAGCAATGTTCCCTTCCCTCCCCTGCCAAGTAGCAAGCAAAAAAGAAAGGAACAAAGGCCAGTGTCCCTGACTTTGGCATTCATTGTGAATCCAGAAGTTCTCTGTATAGGCATAATGCTATGTTCTTCTAGAACTCTCTTCCTTCGATCTCCTCAACATTCTATAGGTCCTAGAAGCTTGCAAGCCCATTTTAATTCACAGAATTTACTTCTTTTAATTCACAAAATTAGGTAATTGCATGCCTAGATAGTCCTTCCACTCTGTAAAAACCATTATCTTAGTTTGGGTGGCGTTATTTCATATCCAGGCTGTTAAGTGCTCAACCACCCATATTTGCTGTTCATTCTTAATTGATAAGCACATGTTAAAGGGCATAGAGCAGCCAAGCTATGAGCCCTGAAAAAGTAATAGCTTGGCCACGATAACAGCGCTACTCTGATACTTCAATAACTGGAATCCGTTTATCCTGGTCAGTAGAATATCTCCAAAGCAGCATTTCCTGTCTCCATTAGCAGCCCATTCCACCAGGGTGCAGGAGAGGGGGAAGGATGACATTCTGGATTCCCACTCACCCATCCATTGGCTCCGCTGGCATCTGCTGCCCTTTCGCTCCTCTCTTCCCCTAACTGCTTCTGGCAGTGATTGTTCCATGTACCTGGTGGTTATAAAGCACTATAAAATAATCAGCATGTGGATTTTATCTCCCTTTCATCTCCTATTTGGAGCATGTCTCTTAGAGCATGAGCAATCTTTTAAAAAATTGAACCATTTTGAGTCTTTGGCTCAAAGTCCGTATATCAATGTAAATGCATAAACGTACCCTGTGTCTGGTGTTTTAATAGCCTGAGAATAGAACTCTGTGTTTAGGTTTGAATTGAAAGAGACCACGGGTAGCCTACGTGGTGCTCAGTGGATATGGTTGGCCAATGGTTGGGGAGATGGGGGTTGTAGTCCAGCAACATCTGGAGGGCACCACATTGGCTACCCCTGGCCTAGACAATGAGGCTGGAATTACCTGGTGCCTCTTTCCGTGGGTGGGGGATCTTTTTCAGCCTGAGGGCCGCATTCCATTCTGAGCAACTTTCCAAGGGCCACATGCCAGTGATGAGCGAGGCCAGAGGCCAAAGTGGGCAAAACAATGAATGTTAATGCTGTGTTTGTCCAGTACAGTAGGCTGGTTTCTCCACCCACTCACACACCTGGCTGGGAAGAAGAAAAGCAGAGCTTGCTTATAACATCTGTATGCCGGACTAAAAATCTTTGGTGTTTTCCCCCCTCCAGCCGTCTGTCATGGATAGAGACTTCGGGCCTTGGGTTCTCATTGGACTATCCCATCATAAGCTTGCATGCCATCTCCAGGGACCTGAGTGCCTATCCGTGGGAGCATTTGTACGTCATGGTAAATGCAAAGTTTGAAGGTATGGAAGAGAGCCGGTCTAGTGAAGTGGATGGAGTTTTGGATGAGGGAAGCATTAGCTTCAAATCCGTGCTTGGTCATGATGTCATGAGATGTGAGCCAAGCTTGCAAGGCTGTTGTGAAGATAAGATGGGGTAACCTCATGTATGGCACTATGTCTGCCTTCGATGGAACCATCTTAATCACAGATAAATATAACTAAAAGGAAGGAAAGTAAGTAGCAGAGACATTCAACTATTCTACCTATGCCAGGTGTAGATTACAAACAAGTGGCCTTTTAAAACAAGCTGGTTAGTGAATGCTGCCACCATTTCCAGCTTTCTCAGCCTATTTTTAAAAGCTCTTTGTGGAACTCTTCATCTTTTTTGAAAACAGTCATGGCCACTTGAGGAAGTAGCCCATGAAAAGCAAAAAAAAACCCAGGTGGTGTTTGGCAGTGCTTCGGGCATACAAAATTCACCCACATCCTATCCTGCTGCTCACATGTTATAGGAAGCTTAGCATTGAGTGTGGTATTCACTTCAGAATTCAGTCTCCTGAGGGTCTTAGTTTCTATTTTAAAAAAAGAAAAGAGCAAGTTTCTAGACCTCATGGTTGCAAAGATATGCTTGAATGTGTGTAGACAGCACCTTGTGAAATCTCACAAGCCAGGAGGTGCTAAATCAGATTTCCAGCCAGTGTTCGGGGGGAAGAATGAAGCTTCGTGCTCTTTTTGATGGCCAGCAGAAGCAGCTTATGCAGACTTTCAGGCCTGCAGTGCAGCTGATCTTTATGATTTGATGAATGCCTTTCAGATGTCTAAAATGATATGGATCACATCCCTCAATTAACATTCACTGCTGTGTTTATTTTTTTAAAGATCTCTCACAATGTACTGGTTTTGTTCAAGCTGTGTGAGAGGTGCAGGGCAGGGTCGCTGTAAGACCATTGGAAAAGTTGGCCAGACATTTCAGATTTCTTGATAACACAACTACTTTACAATTCCTTAGCAGAAGAATCAAAAGAATCTTGCATGGGAGAAGAGGAGGAGGAGGAAGAAGGAGGCAGCGATGATGAGCTTGAGCCCATTTCAGAATTCAGATTTGTACCCAGCGACAAATCTGCCTGTAAGTAGAGAAAAGCACCTGGAAAAACTTGAGTTGCATCTTACACAACAAGAATTACACCCGTTTCAATTTGGGATGTATTCTACGTGAGAGTAGCAGGGAGGGAGTTGTGCCCCAAGTGTGTGTGTGTATCTGAACCTTTCAAAATAAGGCAACTTAGTTGTTGTTTTATATGTTTCACAGATTTTGCATGTCCCCTCTGTCTTCATAAATACTAAGCCGGCCTTTTATTGAAGCAAGTGCCTGGTAGCCCCTAAGAACGCCATGAAGGCGAGTGAGAGGACTGGCTCCGCATCCAGCACAGAAGTGCAGTGGGCACCTAGAGGAGGTGCAGAGCTCAGTGATCGACGGGTATATCGGGGTAAGATGATCTTTCAGGTATCCTGCTGCTGAAAGGATTGCTCTGACTGCCCATTAGCTACCAGGCTAAGTTCAAGGTTCTGGTTTTAGTGTACAAAGCCCTATACAGCTTAGGACAGGATACCTGAAAGACCGTCTTACCCCTTATATACCAGGTTGATCATTGCACTCTGCAGGTGAGGGCCTCCTGCAGATACCATCTTATCAGAAGGTCCATTCCGCACAACATAGGAAATGGACCTTTAGTGTGGTGGCACCAGGGCTGTGGAGTCGGAGTCGGGAGCAATTTTGGGTGGAGTCGGAGTCAGTACTACAACTACAATATCTGGGGCTGATGGGAGTTGTAGTTCAAAAAAGTAACTTTTCCAAGTTCTGGATTCACGTGGTGGTGATGAAATGCCTTGTACTACAGCAAATTTGTTATTACTAGTTAATATACATTTGCCATTTATGAAGGAGTCGGAGTCGGACAGTAGAAACACAGAGGAGTCAGAGTCGAAGGTCTGGCGTACCGACTCCACAGCCCTGGGTGGCACCTACCCTGTGGATTCCCTCCTCTTGAATATCTGTTATCTTTTAGGCGGGTATTGAAGACCTTCCTCTTTCAACAAGTCTTTTAAATAGAGACCTTACCCCAGTCTGCATCTGTGTTGGAATTACTTTTTAATACGTTTTTAATCCTTTTTTTAAAAAAGATGTTTTTAAGCCTGTTTTTAAAATGTTTTTAAAGATGTTTTAATGTTTTTACGGTTTTTTTAATATATTTTTAAGCTTTTGTTTCTCATATATTTTAAAGTCTATTTTTATGATGTTTTAAAGGATTTTGTAGTGCTTTTGTTTGCCGCCCTAGGCTCCTACTGGGAGGAAGGGCAGGATATAAATCAAATAAATAAATAAATTACAGACCCCTGACAATATGGAAAAACTCCATTGGACAGCTACTTGTGGATGCAATGGTGGCAGAGAAGTGAGTCTTCTTCGCTGACCTCCCCGCCACACAGTATGGTTTACTCGTGCCCTATCAGCCTCACAGCCCATTTTCACAGGCTAGTAACTTTTGCAGGCTTATTTACAAGGCTGTGCCAAGCTCACCAGACAGATATTGTCACTTCTCTGTTCAGTGGTTAAAAATGGTCTTGGCCTCATCCTGTATCAGGGGTAGGGAACTGGATCCAGCTGGCAAGCTACCCTACAAAGGAAGATTGAAGCCCAGCCTAGAGGAGCTGGAATTTGCCACCAGTCAGCTGATCGGGAGTAATCTGAAGCTCCGCTTGATCGGGACTAATTTCAAGCTCCTGTGGGAAACTCAGTAGTGCAGGCAATAAGAACATATGTGAAAATAAGAAGAGCCTGCTGGATCCGGCCAGTAGCCCATCTAGTCCAGCATCCTGTTCTCATAGTAGCCAACCAGATGCCCGTTATGGGAAGCCCACAAGCAAGACATGACTGCAAGAGCACTTCTCCTCCTGCGGTTTCCGGCAGCTGGTATTCAGAAGCATGCTGCTTCTTCCTGCTTGCCTTTCCTCTTGCTGTTACTAGCTTGGATCTGTGTGGATGTTAATGTAGGCTTCTTCAAAGTGAATCTGTTGCCTGGCCCAGGGTGGCCTGTAGTAGACACCACCCCCACTCCCACCATTATGGCTGCTCTTGTTTTTGCTTCTCTGATGTCAGAGAATTTCTTGGAAACCTTGAGCTGGACATCTGACTGTTGAGAAGCCAGTAAGGGAAACTGGTTCAGAATTCTGAGGTCAGTGGGTAATTGTGGGCTAAACCAGAACTGGGATCACTTTATGCCAGGGGCTTTTGACCTTGTGGGTCTGGCTTAGTTGTGTGGCCGTAGTAGCTTTTTGGCACTAACAGGCAGTGCTCACAGGGTAAGATACACAGTGCAGTAGGGCCCCGCTTTTTGGCAGCCCACTTTTCGGTCTTCCGCTAATATGGCAGCTAAAATTAGAGTAAGGCCCCACTCATACGGAGCTTGTTCCACTTTTACGGCGTTTTTCAGGCGTCGGGCGCCATTTTATTGACAGAGTTCCACTTTTTGGCGGGTTTCGGTTTTTGGCGGGGGTCTGGAACGTAACCCACCGTATGAGTGGGGCCCTACTGTACCTACTTTGGCTCGTAGTAGATCCTTGCCTGGCCTGTTCTCCACATCCACCATCTAGGTTGTACCTTTTTGCCTGACCCATCACCCTGGACGAGGACTCCAGAGCACTGAGAGATGTTGTACTCTTATTCCTGAGATGTGATCTCATTCCCTGGTGGAAACATAGTGAGGGAGGAGAAGCAGCTCATTCCTCCTCAATATCAGATCCTGAAGGTTGTTGCCTTTATTGTCAGCAGAGTTCATTAAGCCCCTTGCATTCTGCCCAGTGCAAAGGTGATAGCTAAATGTTCTACACAGCTTCCTTGGCTAGAAATAATGGCGCTCTGGTTACTAGTGAAAATTGATGGCTGCCAAGCGGGGCTGTCTCTGTACTTGGAGAGTGGAGCAGGATCTGGTATTACTGATTTGGTTGCAGAGACGTCGTGTGACCATTTTCCCTCATCCCAGAATCACCGTCCCATCAGTAGTGCCTGGAGCTTAGTCCACCTGAACAAATCTCAAGCCATTCCTTTAGGTTGTTGGACAACCATTTTGTGTTTTTATCAAAATATTCAATCTCCCGGCGTCTCCAGTTAAAGAACTGTTTTGATAGCAGCCCTGGGTAAAACCAGATGTTGTTAGACTGTAACTGCCCATCTACCCTGACCATTGGCCACGTAGGCTGGAGTTGGTGGGATTTGGAGTCCAAATTATGTGGAGGGCACCACATTGGGGAAAGGTTGCTCTAGAGAACCGCAGCCAGTGTTCGACTAGATGGGCTGACAAGTCTGACTTGGGATAAAGCACCTCCCTGCTGTCACAGTGGCTGTGCTCTACCACTGTCAGAAGCAGGATGCCTCTGGATACCAGTTGCTGGGAATTGCCGGTGGGGAGAGTGCTGTTGCGCTCAGATCTTTCTTGCGGATTTCCCGTTGGGGCATCTGGTTGGCCACTGTGAGAACAGGATGCCGAACTAGATGGGCTTTTGGCCTGGTCCGCCTACAGGTCTCTTCTTAAGTTCTTGTTCATCAATCTGTCCTTTTCGTTTGATTGCCAGCGAGCAAATGGTGTGTTTGTGTATTTTTACCCAGTGGAAGCGATGTTCTCTGCGATGTGTGAATGCCAGGCCCTGCATCCTGACCCTGAAGATGAAGACTCTGACAATTATGACGGCGAGGAATACGATGTGGAAGCCCACGGTAAGAACAGCCTTGTTATTGAGGATTGCCTTAAATTTCACAGAAATCCTTGACAGTCCTTTGACCAGTACCTGGTTGTTAGGTTTATATGCTGCTGAATACTCTACAGCTCATAGTGGTTTACAGCAGTTTCAAGAATAATTTAGCATTAAGAACAGGACATTCAGTAAATATGCATACACACAGTCTGTCATCTGAGAGCCAGTGTGGTGTAGTGGTTAAGGTGTTGAACTACGACCTGGGAGACCAGGGTTCAAATCCCCACATAGCCATGAAGCTCACTGGGTGACCTTGGGCCAGTCACTGCCTCTCAGACTCATGAAAACCCTATTCATAGGGTCGCCATAAGTTGGAATCAGTACATTTACATTTTATATGTCACTGAAGTAGCTGTTGGAAAGGTTTTTTTCCTGTGGAATAAGACTGATCCCATCTCCATAAACTGCTGTTAACATATTCATAGAATATAATTAGAAGGTGTATCATTGGTATTCATGATGATATCTTTGACCTAGGCTCTTTTTTTTAACTAATTGTTTTAAGAAAAAATTGGAACATGATTTAAATAAAAATATGTATTTAAATTCTTAAAAATCTGATTTTTTTAAAAATAAAACACCATTGATTTTTATCAACCCTATTTGGGAGGAACCCAATTGTCCATCTCCAGCTATTTTTTCCAGAGACCCTGGCCAAGTTTGCACGTTGTGATGAACCATGCCTTATTGTGACATGCACAAGCTGGAGCGAGGCTTGAGCCCGCTCACTCCTCCTCCTTCCTTCTGTGTCGCTGAGAGGAGGAGTTTGGAAGCTTCTGGTTTCGCTATTATTAAACCATGGCTTCCAGTTTTGTCCTAACCAGGGAAGGTGCTTGAGGCGGTTCCATGGGTTTTGAAACTGGCTTCTTGAAAGTATAGTTAGTGGTAACCAAGAATGGACAAAACGGGAAGCTGTGGTTTAATAAAAGCAGGGGGAAACTTTCAAATTCATCCTCCCAGCCATGTGGGGGATAGAGAAAAGCATGTGGATCCAAGGCTTACCTCAGCTTGTGGTAGGCATGACAGCAGAGGGATGCACAAGCCGCAGTAAATCTTGGATTCATAATTTGGGTTTTATGTGTTCACTGCAGAGATGGGCCAAGGTGACATCCCTTCATTCTACACCTACGAAGAAGGCTTATCGCGTTTAACTGCTGAGGGTCAGGCTACATTGGAGAGACTGGAGGGCATGCTGGCCCAGTCAATCAGCACGCAGTACCACATGGCCGGGGTACGGACAGAAGATTCTGTCAGAGACTTTGAAGGTGAGCGTTCACCTTGCATTGCTGCGTGT
The DNA here is from genome assembly GCF_030035675.1 of Rhineura floridana. Lineage (NCBI taxonomy): Eukaryota > Metazoa > Chordata > Lepidosauria > Squamata > Rhineuridae > Rhineura > Rhineura floridana. The sequence goes on from NC_084484.1 coordinate 179,826,690, forward strand.
CGAATGCTGCATTGGATGTGCCCCTTACTCCTCTCCCTGTAGCCTGGGGTTACGAAGTAACGTAAGCCACGTTTGTCAGATGAGCCAGTGGGTGGGATGTTGCCATACACGAAAGGAGTCTGCTCAGACAGATATATGTTCTAGGAACCCCCTGACTAATGCTATCCACGCGCCATGGTGGCAAAAAGAGGGGATGTTACCTGTATCTACTCCAGTTAAAGAACTTTCTGCCTTTAAGGTTTGCCAGAGCCCAGCATTTTTAGAAGGTTAAAATCAGGATCCCACCTGATGAATATAGTTCATTCTCCTTCTACGCATGATCTTTGGAAGAACTCTCTTGGGTAATGACTCCCACATTATGGCTCCCACTTAATGAGTTTTCTGCTGGTTGCAGCATTTGTCATGCTGGAAGCGATGCGAGTGTTAATTATGTTTTTATTTCTGGATGAGATAATAATGTACGTGATGTGTTGCAGTCTCCTTTTCAATGTGATATAAGATTATTTCTTGATCCAGTGGGTATGTTTGTTCACTTACTGGTTAATATCTTTGTTGCAAGTTTTAAATAATAGTAATAATGTAGGAAGTAGTTACTCTGGGCTCCCAAGGACTGTTAGAAGGATGAAAACTCTTCATCTTAACTCTTGTGTAGGTCCCTTGTAGGTTCTTCTCTGCTGCTTAGATGGTTTGGCTTGACCTCTGGTCAGGCGCTGTGTGTGCACCACAGCCTGGAGTTGGACAATGTCCATTTTGGTCCTCCCGGTCCTCTTACGTTTTGACACTCGAGTCAGCCGTCTCCTTGCAGCAGAGGGCGCTAGAGCTGCTCTGTGGTTTGCATTCACGTCTGCAAATGTTTCAGCCTGTTTCTGCCTTTGCTTCTAGATGGGATGGAGGTGGACACAGCACCAGCAGTTGCTGGGCAGTTTGAAGACGCAGATGTTGATCACTGAGCAGGATGCCCGGGTAGGTGTAAGGTTTGCAGTCTTCATTCTCTCTCCCTTCCCTATGAGACACCTTTTGGTTTCTCTGAGCCTTCTAGATTAGTGGGAAAATGTTTTTCCCCAGGGACCACTTGAAAATTGCTGAAGGTCTTGGTGGACCACTCAGCGATTTTTCTGCTGGTTGCAGCATTTGTAATGTGCAGCGCTGGAAGCTGTGTGATTTTTAATTATGTTTTTCTTGCTGCTTTGATTTGTTACATGGTAGTTTATTGTATTACAATTGTAATACAGTAAAATGTAAGAAATAAATGAACCATTAAAAGTACAATTAAAAAGCAGTATGAATATTTAATGCAGACTGCCTGAAAGAAGCTTGTGGACCACTGGTGGTCTTCAGACCACTGTCTGGAAACCGCTATTCATGAAAAATATCCAGCTTGCTTGGATTCTCTCTTCCCCCCTCACACACCTGTTGTTCAAACATTTATAGCGAATAACAGCATATAAAACAGACTTTTTTTTAAAAAAAAACCCTGTTAAATAAGAAATCTTCTCATGGCTTAAATATTATAAGGATATGGGGACTTTTGAGCTACTTCTCTCTGTACAGCATCTGAGATAATAGTTCTCAGAATTTAAGATTCCTGAGGATGATTGGTTGGTCTTATGAGACACTTACCCTGCTTTATCACAAAATAACCTCAAGGCAGCCTACAGTACAAAAGGAAGAACAACAACAGGCCGTGAATTCATTGGGTGACCTTGGGCCAGTTCCGGTCTCTGCCTAGCCTACCTCACAGGGTGGTTACCCTCGCAACAGCCCTGTGAGGATACGACAGAAGTTCTTTGGAGGAAAAGGGGGGGGGGCTTTAAAAATTAATTGCAAATACCAAAGTATGAGTTCACATAATGATTCAAATTTATCACCCTGATTGTGATGACTACAGTTTGCTTGACGTGTCTGCTCATGTCATCCTCTGTTCTACTGCCTCATCTGTTGCTTGATTTATTTAAAATGTTTATATACCACCAAAGCATATAAAATATCAAGGCTATGTACAGCATTATACAGAATATGATGCAAAATACAATACAAACAATACAAAAGACTCACTTAAATGACTGGCTAATCTAAAGGGCTGTGTAGGCCTGTCATCTAAAAGGTCTTCAAGGCATGCCTAACAGTCAGTGGTGGGGATGCCTGCCAAAGCTCTGCTGGACTGGGGGTGACAATCAGTGCCCACCTTTTAGTTGGAGCCAGTTGGGCCTCTGTAACACGGGGGACAATGAGCAGCGCACTCCTTCTCCCTCTGCTTGCTTTGTTTTGTTTTTGAGTTTATGCCTTCCCTCTCTTGTTGGGGCTGTGAGTGAATAAGTCCTTTTTCCTTAAAGAAAAACGGAACACTTCCTTTTTTGCAAGGCGTGCATGGCCCACTGCAGCCCTTTCAGAGACACGTCACCTCAAGTAGCTTCCATAAAAACATGATGTTGGGAAGCAAACATGCCCCAGCTGTTCAAAACCAGCGTGTGCCAATCAGCCAGGGAACTCTTATGGAACTTGTTTAGAAACTTTGTGGGGAGGGGTCGTGAAACATTGTTGAAAGAGGTAGTGAGTCCTTCTAGGACAGGTGTAGGGGACCTTTGGCCTTCCAGATGCCACTGAACTACAGCTCCCATCAGCCCCAGCAATGGCCAAGGTTGATGGGAGTTGTAGTTCAGCAACATCTGGAGGGCCAAAGGTTCCCCACGCCTGTTCTGGGGGGGTGGGGAACTGAATGCTAATTGGGGAATGGAGCTGGAATTCATTCATGGGCAAGAAAATCAGGTGCAGAAATACCTCTTGGCTGCAGCTTCTGTATTGTTTGTGGCTTTGGGTCCCCCTCTTGGTTTCTGGCTGTGTTATATTCCCCCCCTCCATAAGCTTCTGTTACTGCTTTTTGCCCTCTTCTGCTCTCTGCCAAATATTCCGAAGTCTGCAGAGCCAGGTAAAAGGCAGCAGCTCATAATTTAGCCCATTGATTCTTCCCAAATCTTTTCCCCCACGGACCACTTGAAAATTGCTGACAGTCTTGGCAGGCCACTTAAAACGTTTTCTGCCAGTAGTAGCAATTGTAATGCACTGTGCTAGATGGTCTGTGGTTTCTAACTGTATTTTTATTGCTTATTTTCTTACATATTGTATTTTATTGTATTACAATTTGAATTCCATTGAAATAAAATCGTAATGGATTTGTTAAATTGCCTCAGTAATGAACTGGATGAGAACCAATAAACTGAAGCTTAATTCAGACAAGACTGAGGTACTGTTAATGGGTGGTTCTCTAGACTGGATGGATGGGTTGTGGCCCATGCTGGATGGGGTTACACTTTTCTGAAGGAGCAGGTACATAGCTCGTGGGTACTCCTGGATCCATTACTGTCGCTTGGTGGTGTGGAGTGACTTCGATCAGCTTGGACTGGTGGCCCACCTGTGCCTTTATCTGGACAGTGATAGCCTAACTTTGGTTGTCTGTGCTCTGGTAACCTCTAGGTTTGTTGTTGTTACGTGTCTTCAGGTCGATTACAACTTATGGCGACCCTATGAATCAGTGACCTCCAAGAGCATCTGTCATGAACCACCCTGTTCAGATCTTACAAGTTCAGGTCTGGGCTTGAATCAATCCATCTCTTGTTTGGCCTTCCTATTTTTCTACTCCCTTCTGTTTTTCCCAGCATTATTGTCTTTTCTAGTGGATCCTGTCTTCTCATGATGTGTCCAAAGTATGATAACCTCAGTTTCATCATTTTAGCTTCTAGTGATAGTTCTGCTTTAATTTGTTCTAACACCCAATTATTGGTCTTTTTCGTATTCTATTGTATGCGCAACGGTCTCCTCCAACATCACATTTTAAATGAGTTGATTTTTCTCTTATCCGCTTTTTTCACTCTCCAACTTTTATTATTTATTTATTTATTTCACATCCGTACATAGAGATCGGGAATACCATGGTCTGAATGATCCTGACTTTAGTGTTCAGTGATGCATCTTTGCATTTGAGGACCTTTTCTAGTTCTCTCATAGCTGCCTTCCCCAGTCCTAGCCTTCTTCTGATTTCTTGAAGACTATTGTCTCCATTTTGGTTAATGACTGTGCCAAAGTACTGATAATCCTTGACAAGTTCAATGTCCTCGTTGTCAACTTTGTAGTTACATAAATCTTCTGTTGTCATTACTTTAGTCTTCTTGACCTTCAGCTGTAGTCCTGCTTTTGTGCTTTCCTCTTTAACTTTCAACAGCATTTGTTTCAAATCATTGCTGGTTTCTGCTAGTGGTATGGTATTGTCTGCATATCTTAAATTATTGATATTTCTCCTTCCAATTTTCACTCCTCCTTCATCTTGGTCTAATCCCGCTTTCCGTATGATATGTTCTGCGTATAAATTAAACAAATTGGGTTATAAAATACACCCCTGTCTTACACCCTTTCCAATTGGGAATTCTTCAGTTTATCCATATTCTGTCCTTGCAGTAACCTTTAGGTTAGACTACTGCAACATGTTGTTGTTGTTGTTATTATTATTATTTATTACATTTGTATACCGCCCCATAGCCGAAGCTCTCTGGGCAGTTTACAACAATTAAAAACATTAAAAACAAATATACAAATTTAAAAACACATTTTTAAAAAAACAATTTAAAAACACATGCTAAAATGCCTGGGAGAAGAGGAAAGTCTTGACCTGGCGCTGAAAAGATAACAGTGTTGGCGCCAGGCACACCTCGTCACGAAGATCGTTCCATAATTTGGGGGCCACCACTGTGTTATATGTGGGGCTGCCTTTGAAGAAAGTTTAGAAACTCCAGCTAGTGCAGAACTTGGTGGCCAGATTGCCAGCTGAGGTAAGTTGGTCCACACATATAACATCAATTCTGGCACAGCTGCACTGGCTACTAATTAGTTTCGAGGCTCAATACAAAGTGCTGGTTTTGACCTATAACTTATGTGGCTCAGTATCTCAAGGATCACTTCTCCCCTTATGAACCAATCCAGGCCAGGTGCTTATCAGCAGAGGCCTTTCTTCGTGTATGCCCTCCACAGGAGGCTTGGAGGGTGGCAACATGAGAACAGGCCTTTTCAGTGGTGGCCCCCTGGCTGTGGAATGTTCTCCCAAGGGAGACATGCCTGGCGTCGTCTTTTTCCATCTTTAGGCATCAGGCAAAGACCTTCCTTTTCACTTGGCCCTTTGGCCCTTGAGGTGTGCTGTTCTAGTTAGCTTCTTGCACTTGGGTTTTAAGTTTTTATATTGCGTGTTTTTAAATCTGTTTTATATTGTATGTTTTTAAATTTATTGTAAGTCCCCTAGAGACTATTGGGTATGAGGCAACCAACAAGTTAAATAAAGAAATACAAGATAAGCAATAAAAAAGCAGTAAAAATAAAGTTAAACAATATAGTTAATGCGATGAATGTGCCGTCTTCAACTACAAATCTACAGACATGCCACAGAGCACTTGAAATGAAGCTCATGGACTGCTCGTGGTCCTGGCTTGAAACTATGCCAAGAAGTCTCTGGCATGTTGCAGATGCTTTGTCCTGCTATACTGCACTTGCTTCTTTCTGCAAGTCAAAGAGGAGTTCCCACCACTGAACTTGTGTCTTGTATCTTTTCTAGATTCTTCTCTCAGCATTTCCAGAACAGGCTCTGCAAGCTTGAAGACGTTATAACCGAAATTGCCCTTTCTGTATTAATGGCCTAAATGTGGAGATTTAGGTCTGTAAATGCTTTTATAAATGTGTTGATAAAGCAGGACTTGACACTGTGGGGCTGGCTTTTTAAAAAAATATATGAACTTGAGAAAACGGTAATACCTTGGGTCTGAATGGAGGGATTAATCATGGTTTATTGTTGGAAAGTCTTTACAGGAATGATAGCGATTAAGGTATAAAGTTGTCCTTAGAATTCTAGATTGTCCTAGAATTTTCCACATATTTTTGTGCCTGCTTATCCACAGCTGACGATGTCTGACATGACCATGATTCTGGTTTAGCTAGAGAGATGAGAGGTGTGGTGGAGCTAGAGAGTCAAACAGATTTTGAAACCTTTCAAGGAATTGGCTCATTCCATTGGATGCTCTTGTTTTGTCATGGTTTTAGTGGCCTGGTTTGGCATAGGGATGCCATCTGTACTGCCCCACAGATAAGCTTCTTATGTCTTTGTCATAAATGAAAATAAAATGGTTCAATAAATATAATTTTTGTACCTTACAGACCACCTTTTTTGTCATAGCATTCTTTCTATGTCACAGGAAACTAATTTTCATGTTCAAGGTGCGACTAGTTTTCCTTTTGGGTGCTTCATATATCTGCCTGGGCTAGTGGTTATAGGTGTCCATGCTGTTGCAGTAGATGGGAAGCCTCTCCCGGTCCTCACCACATCCACCACAGATGGATTGCATGAAAAAAGAGGTCCAGTGTCTATGCTTGATGGAGTGTGTGCTGTACATTGTGAGTGTAAAAAGACTGGTGCATGCACGCATGTTTCTTGAGCGCTAAAAATACCAAGACTCTTTTTAAAGACTGAACCCCAAGATAGACCTCATTGTAGAAATTTGTTCTGAGAGTGATACACCTTCTGTGTTTTCGGCACTTTTCATAAAGGTGGTATGTTTTCAGACCTTAAGCATATGCCAGAACATATGTAGCCCCTCCTGGCTTATTTCATCCTAAGGTACTTTTCTGAGCCTTACTACTATAAGTAGCAACTTACTAGTTTTTGTGGCTTGCAGTCTTCACGGTCCAGAGATAACTGAGTAAAGTGTTTAACCACAAGGCTACCTCTGAAATTAAAGCATCCTGTTTTCATCCCCACCCTGCACATGCACCTGTCAGGAAGAAGAATTGCAGGGACATGACAGTGGTGAGGGAGGATTTTACTCTTTCCTTGCAGTTGCTGTTTACCAGATCCTTCTCTGCAACTGAGTATGAAAAACAGCCTTCTGAAAAAGGTGCATTGTACAGTAGGGAAGGGGTGAGACATAAGGAAAATGACATCTTTCCACTGTTTGAGGTACATACACTGATTGTGAATTTGTGCATGTTTATGGAGGATGTAATTTATTCTTGTCCTCTTCCCCTTCCAGTGGCAGGTTCTTCCCCCACCCCAACCCCTAAAATCCAAGGAGGGTCACATCCTTCCATTGGTGTGAGGAGAGGATGTTTTCTATCTAATGCTTGCTTCTGCTTTTCACAAGAATGCAGATCTTAAAAAAATATGTAAGTTGTCTCTCAGAGCAGCCTCCATACCTGAGGACTGGAGAGTGGCCAGTTTTTAACACCAGTTTTAAAAAACTGATCCAAAGGGTATCTGGGAAACTACAGGCCAGCTACCTTAACATCTGTTCTAGGGAAATTGCTGGAAAGCATTGTTAAAGATAGAATTACCAAGCATATAGAAGAACAAGTCTTGCTGAAGCAGAACCAGCATGGCTTCTACACAGGTAAGTCCTGTCTCACTAACCTTTAGAGTTCTTTGAGAGTGTCAAAAACCATTATAGATAGAGGTGATCCAGTTGACAGTGTCTACTTTGACTTTTATCTAGTGTTTTGAAAGTCTTTCACCAAAGACCCCCAGGAGCAGCAGCAGAAGTGCAGTAGCCAGAACACCTGCAAAGCAAACTTCTTGCCACTCACTACTGCTCTACATTTTGCTGCTGCCCTCTCTGAAAGGAGAAGAGAGTTGTCAGCCCATCCCTGGAGGAAGACCCACTCCCCTACTGATTTGCGGCAACTGGCTTTGAAGCCAGGACTCCTGGATGGGGAGAGGTGACAAGTTCTCAGAATAATACACCTCACCTTGGGCTGTGTGTGTGTGTTTTACGTTTTGTGTTTTTATTTTTTATCTGATAGAGGGTGAGTGAGAGGTTTTTCCCCCCTTTGGCAGCCAGGATTAGTGTGCTGCCAAAGCTTTCTGTGGCTGCATTGGGATGGTTATTTTATTTTATTTTTGTTTTATGTATGATATATTGGTTTGGGTTTTAATTACCTTGTAAGTTGCTTGGAGACCTTTGAGTAGCAAGCGACTAACAAATCAAATAAGTAAGCTTTGTTATGGAATAAAATCCTGTTATGGATTGGTAACTGGTTAGAGAACAGGAAGCGAAAAGTAGGAATAAATGGACAGTTCTCCCAATATGGGTTTATAGAAAATGGAGTCCCCTAAGCATCAGTATTGGAACCTGTGCTTTTTAACTTGTTCATAAATGACCTGGAGTTATGAGTGAGCAGTGAGGTAGCTGTGTTTCCTGATGATACCAAGTTGTTCAGTTGCAATCAGTGCAATCAAGTGTAAAGTGATGCACATTAGGGGGACAAATCCTAATTTCACATATACACTGACCAGGAACAAGATTTTGGGGTTGTAATGGACTGCTCCAAGATGATGTCAACACAGTAACTCAGGGCCATCCAGTGAAGCTGAATGTTGGAAGATTCAGAATGGACAAAAGGACTTCACACAGTGCATAGCTAAGTCATGGAATTCATTCCCACAAGATGTAGTGATGGCCACCAACTTGGATTACTTTAAAAGAGGATTAGACATATTCCCAGAGGATAAGGCTTATGATCCATTTCCATATGCTTCTGAATGCCAGCTGCTGGGAATCAAGTGGGAAGAGCGCTGTTGCACTCGGGTCCTGCTTCCAGGCTTCCCGCAGACATCTGATTGGCCACTGTGGGAAACGGGATGCTGGAGCGGATGCACCTTTGGCCTGGTCTAGTGAGGCTCTTATGTTGCATTTCGCCCATCTGATGCTCATATATGCCTGGGGGCCTTAAAAGCAAACAGCTCTGCATAATTTGTACATCTTGAATTGTGTGTACAGATAACACGCACTGGGCTCCACACATGTATGTCTGTATGCAAATATGAATTCCCTCACACTTAGCGACAGGCAGGCGTGCGGAGTAGCATTTGGGTTTCAAGAACTAGAAAAGTTTTTTTCAACCGTTAAGCTTTGCTTGATTTTAATGGCTATGAGCTCCCCAATTTCAGAGCTATCTGTTGTTGTATAGAGAATGTTTCTTAACTCTGCATTTCCTTGAACAATAGTTACCAGTGTCACCTCACGAAGGTGCACTTTTGATTTGGAAACAATGAAAATAGGAATACTAAGCTTGCTCTAAATTATGGAAATGAGTGAATACTGGGATGCTTGACGGCTAGGAAAAAAATACAAGGGGAAGAACAAAAGGTTTTTCTTTTATTATGAAGAAAATACACCCATTTTCTAAAATTTCAACATTTTGTAGTGGCCACTTAATGAGGCTCAGTTTATTTTCTGGCCGATGTTTCCGTGGTGCCCAGCCTTCCTACAATCCTGTTATGTAACTCTAATTAGTTCACTGGAATGAGATTCGGAGTCACAGGTTCTGAGCCAACACGTTTAGGGTTTAGAACTCAAGATACTCAGATTTTTTGTTTGTTTTGCCAGAGGCACCTTGATGGGATTTTTGTACAGCACAGCTGTTAAACAGTGTCAGTTTCACAAGTTCTTGAAGAACAGGCAAGTTTAAGGTTGTACAGGAAGAAGTGATAAATACTAAATGGTTGTCAACATGAAGTTTGCCATTCTTCCTAGGGCTTAAGTTTACACCAGCACAAAGCCTTGGAATTGGAGAGATCAGAGCAAAGTTCAGTTCTTTAGTTCACAACATTATTTACTGTAAAAATGGAACCTGCGGAATAACATAGTTCCTCTCACCAAGCATCTTAAGACTTCAGAAATCTCACCTGACAATCCAGACCACTTCAGGTTAAATATTTACTTGCTGTTTTAATCATGTTTTTGTGAGCTGAGGTCATAAATTTAGTGTTACTTGACATATAAGTCCTTCAAGATTTCTCTTTCTAAATTTTAGCACTGACTTCAGAACACGAGGATGGGGGAAAGGCTGCAGTGGGTAAGAGAGGAAATATGGATCATGGTTGTAGGCAAAACTACCAGCACACAGCAAAAGTTGGCTGCTGAAAGAAAATGTTGCCTTTTGATGTTAATTAAATATGGCACAGATACGTGGTACTAATAAAAAATCTAGTACTTGCTACCATCAATTCTGTTCCAGAATTTTATGCAAATACCTCATGAAAGGCTTTTACTGAAGCAAAAATCCTGGCTGCATTTGTGAAACCAATTACCTGTTATAAATGCCTGGACATTATTTGTGTTGTATAGCTACCCTCAGATATGTGCTTTGTTAATTTACAAATAATGTCACTTTTAAAAAGAAAATGTAAAGAGGTCACCAAAAGAAGTAACCTTTTTGCCTTTGGCCTGCTTGCTGTATTTTTGGTCTTTGCCTGCTGATTTGGAGTCATATGAACAATAGGGCTCAATCCAACTGCAGTTTACATTGGGCTGGCAGGAGGTGGATATAGTGGACCCTGGGCTGAGCCGGCTGGGTCCTGGTTCAGCCAGGCTACGCCGCCGTCTTCATCCCAGCTCAGCCAGAGATCCTCCAGAGAAGCCCAACCTGGTATAAGGGAAGCCAGTGGAAAGCCTAAAAAAGGGGTGCCCTTGCATGTTGGGGAGGGGCCGAGGGGGGACTTACACTATATCCAAGTCCTTCTCGGCTCCATCCCGCCCCAGCAGGATGGGAAAGGGGCAGTGGAAAGAACCATGCGTTGTGTTTCCTTCTGCTGCACCCTGCCAGCAGAACCCTGGCGTTCTCCAAGAGGCCTCTGAGCAACAGCTGTATGTGGCAGCCCTTCTGCCAGGTCTGGCTTCGCTCCCACCAGCTTCTAGTGAGATGGATTGCTCTGTTAATGTGACACATGAGATCCTTTAAAAATACAGAGCAGTAAATAGCTTTTCTAAACAGGTATCAGTGAATGTTGTCTAGGGTTAGCATTGCTTGCCTCCTGTCGGATATCTTAAAATTGTAGCCAGAGGAACTCGGGAAAGAAGCTCAAATGATTTGTCCAGCATATAGAGGAATTTCACTGTAACAGACCAAGAGCTACCTGGGATGGGTCTTACTAAGCCATTTTCCCCTGTGCCCGCCTCTCCTTTTTCACACTCACCTCATGTTAACAATGAAAACATGTCAAGTTTTAGATGCCGTTTCCCTCTCCTTCCCTTAAAGTGCACTTCTGTGGGTGTAGATGCAGGCTTCAATCTATTGAAATGGAGGACGGATGCTAAAAGGTGCAGGTAAGTGACTTGAGGCAGGTTCTGTGCCAGAACAGGCGAGGTGAGTTACAGTGAAAGAAGCTCGCCTAAATTACACAAGTAGAAGTGAAGAAGGCATCTAGTTATCAGGAGTGTTCTCTATTTTTCTTAAAACTATTTTGACATGGAAGACTGGTCAAAAATGGAACATTAAAGTTAACAAATTCTTCCAGTATGAAATACATGGCTCAGCTTCAACAGGTCATCTTGAAGGACACAAGCAAATATTGTGCTGTAAAATGCTATAATGATACTCCCCAAATAACCATTGGAGTTGCCAAAGTGATTCTAATGTCCAGTCTCTTCTGTCCATGAACAGTGTGGCTGTATCCGTTTATTTAGTGGTCTCTTGAAAGTCTCCTCACGTTAACATTTTACACGCCTCTGTGTAGCAGGGGCAAGAGTTCATCCCATATTACAAACACCACCATGGATCCTGAAATGATGAAAACAAAAATGCTTCTAAGGTAGTGTCTGAAGACTGCATAAGGGAAGGGGGCAAGCTGGAATAGCATGTGTTGGAAGTGGTATCACGATATTAACCTTTCTGTTTTGTGTAACAAATACATTTTTGAACCTCAGAGTGTATCCCTGTGTGGCCATGGCAATAATAGTCTTTCTAGGAGGGAAAACGTTGCTGCATTTTGGACCACTTGCATAACAGCTTGAAGCATGTGCTTGAAGTAGCAGTGATTATGTCCAATTTTTTTACATGAAGCTTGCATATTCTGGAGATTAAGCAAATCTATTTTGGCATTTCTGTCCATGAGAGGGAATTGTGTGATGTTTCAACAGTCTGATATAACAACCCCACAGTCTACCATTGCAGCTTACTGAACATTACTTGCATATACACAATGCACAATTGTTTGGGGAACAATGGAGCTGATTCAATTGTTCATCATTTACTTAAAGCCAAACCTCCTCCTTGCCCCAATTTAAAAGATGACCTACTACTGTCACGAGTCCTGAGGGTGGGGAGGAATATGGAGGAGCCTTTTTTCTGTCACACTTGCTGTTAACAGAATTATTTTCTAACATTAAGCTATTGATAGGGCTTTGGAGTACCCTGAAGCAAGGGTGGGAACATGTTTCATCAGGCAACAGACAGAAAAAATATCCTAAGAAGCTGCTATACTTAACCAAAGTTGTCCTCTAATCAGTGCTATTGCACTACATCCTTAGTTATAGTTAGGAGTACTAGATTGTCCTAATGAAATAAAAACACTTACCTATGCAGGGTGCAACCCAGTACACCAATATGTAATGCAAAAAATTTTCAGCGAAACAACTTATGTGCAAAGAAAATGCCAGAGCTGGGTTAAATATGGCTCCTGTGAGATGTCCTCCTGGAAGAAGAAAAAAATGAAAATATTTCCTCCCTCTAAAGGTTCATCTGGCACTGCTAATAGTACTAATACTCATCATGACTTAAGATCTAGTCCTGTCCAAACATGAACTTTATTCTAGTCCAGTACAGTGTGCTCTCTCCAGAGTTTCAGAGAGTGGCCTGTCTCAGACCCACATACCTTCAAATTAAATGTAGGACCTTCCAGAGGTGGTAGAATTATTTCACACCAGTTAGTAGCCTGAACTAAATGATGCTGCAAAACCAAATCAGTACCTCAAAATCAGAACAATGTTTCTTGTATATGTAAGGTATTGTGAGGATTTTGAACAATCTCCCAAAGGGAACAGAAACTCTGAAATTCCAAAGGTGGTGGTGGATTGCTAACAGTAGTCTTTTGGAAAAAGCAATGTTTGCTTTTGGTGACTTACAAACTCTGTATGGGGAAGGTTTATAATAAATTAGGGTACTTTTGTGTTATAAAAATCCTCCCATTCACCCCTTAAATTATCCCTATCAGTTATGGTGTTGCTTTCCCTATACTATAAATAGGACACTGAGCCTGAGAAGCAGTGCCTTCCAAAGGCCTCCCAATGAATACAGGATTTGACATCTGGTCACTCAGGCCCAAACTTAAGTTTACTTCAGCAGACAACATCTAGTGTAGCAGAGTGGTTAAAGAGTGAAGCTAGAAAGTCATTAGTTGAAACGTAATCTCAGCCAAGGAGTCCTAGATAGTCTATCCTCAGCCACCACCTCACCCTGCAACGCTGATACACGTGCAATTTGACAAAATAATAAACTGGATTTTGTTGCAAGAGTTACTGGGAGAATGGATGTGAAACATTTTTATATAAGCACCAAGTAAGAAAATTTCAAACCAGTAACGAAACTAGAAAGTTATTTTTGTAATATAAAAACTGGCCACCTTTTTTGCTTTCAACTGCTCTTGAGTCAGTTCTGTAGTACGTAGACCGCAATTGCTATCCTTTTGCCATGAGAGTTTCACATCTTGAGAATAGTACTGTGTGGGGCTTTTGTGAAGGACCTTTATATGTTTCAAAGCCCTGCTTAGGATAGTGGCAGATTTAAGAGATTAAATGAGTCCACAGCTCCTGAAGAAGGAGCATTTATCTTCAAAACGCATTGAGCAAATAAACAAATCATCTTCATAGCACCAGAGCTTGCCTCGCCTTTTTTCTTTTTCTTTTTTAACTATTGGTGCTTTTTCCTTCTTTGTTCCTGACATAATGGCGCACGAAAGACTTGTTCATTGCAGTTTATCTTGCTTGATTCAGCAAAGGTGGCTGCCAGGGGAAAAACAGCTCATAGTGTCTGGACAGAGATGACACTTTTCAGTTAATGCTTTGACACATGAAAATGCATGTGCTGCATAGAGCAGTGAGAGTTTATCGGGATCTAAAGGAGAGTTTGCATCTCATCTTTATGTTTCAATTCTTTAAAATCTCAATATAATTTGTACTGCTCAGTTGCACTTCCTGAGGGTGCCAATTCTTAAATAAGCCATTGGGTCTTTTATGGACAGTTCATCTGCATGTGCTGGTAATGTGGTTCTGCTCTGCTGTCTGTTTGCATGAGAAGCTTTGGTCAGGAACCTTGACCCCTCCACCTACTATTTCAGACTACAGTAGAATTAATCCACTGGAATTAAATCCAGTGGAATTAATCCACTACACAGGGATGTTATGCTCGTGAGCTAGATAACAGAAGGTCTGGTTAGTGTTTTGGATTTTGAGGCAGAAGGTGAAGTATGGAAAGAGTTTGATGTTTCATCAGTGAACTACTTTAGTGAAAGACATTTCTATGACGATTGCTGTTTCCAAGGATGGTATTTCAGGAGGAATAGGAATAAATAGGTGAAATACACAAGTAATGTGGCACTATAAGCCAATACAGGGAAGGCAAAAAGAGACTAGGAGTATAAAGCACTGAATTAAGAAATAACCTGAAGGAATACGAGGCAGAAAGAGAAAATGAAAAAGTAATTTCCTGGATATCCCCGCATCCCTTATTCTTACATTGGCCACTTTTCAGTCCTCAGGCACGCAGGACAAGTTGCATATTTTTGTTAGAAGATCAGCAATCTCACATTTGTGTTCTTTGAGACCTCTCGGGTGGATACCATCCAGACCAGGCAATTTGTCAGCTTTTGTCTATTAAGCCTAGAACTTCATCTCTCGTCGCTACTGTCCATCTCAGTTTCTCAGACTCCCTTCCTGCAAAAATTAGTTCAGGCACAGGAATGTATTTAAATAATTTTGTGTTGTTGGTTTTTATGTTTGTAGCAATGTGCCCCTCAAATTCTTTTAGCATCCCAATTTGTCGTCTTGCATTTCTTTTGCAGAGTTCGTGTACTTTTTTATTCTCATTCAGACAAGACTTCCATTTTTTTAAAGGGAGCCTTCTTGCCTCTAATAGCTTCTTTGAATCTGCTTGTTCACCATACTGGCATCTTTTTGGTCCTGGTAGTATCTTTCCTAATCTGTGGTATACACTCCAGTTGAACTTCTAATGCTGTGTTTTTAAATAACCCCCAAGCATTTTGGAGTGATATGACCCTATTGACTTTGCCTTTCAACTTTCTTTCTACCAATGCCCTCATTTTTGGGAAGTTTCCTCTTTTGAGTTAAAAGTAACTGTGTTGGATTTTCTTGGTAATTGGCCATTTACATGTATGTTTAATTTAGCAGCACGATGGTCACTGTTCCCAATCCATTTGACAACACTTACATCCTGCACCAGGTCCTGGGCGCCCCTTAAGATTAAGTCCAGCGTTGCTGCCCCTCAGATCGATTCCATAATTTGTTCTAGGGCACAGTCATTTAGGGTATCTAGAAATTTTGCTTCTTTGTCATGATTCCGGTTCATATGTTCTGATAGCTTATTTCATAATGTATTTTAAATGTTATAACACTTAATATTATCAAAATGAATCCTTTGTTTAGATTGTTATATTGTGTTTGAATGGACATCGGACTGTTGTAAAGTTATATTGATAGCATTTTTTTCTTTTGTGTTGTGAGCCTCTTTGGGTGCATTTATGCAGAAAAGCGGCATGCAAATTGAATAAATAATAATAATGTAAATATATAGCCAGTCTATGTCAGGGTAGTTGAAGTCACTCATTATTACAACATTTCCTATTATGGATGCTTCCTCAATTTCATTTTTCATCTCAAGATCTCCCTCAGCATTTTGACAAGGGGGACGATAGATGGTCCCCAGTACTAAATTACTCTTGGGGCCCTGTATCACCACCCACAATGATTCTGTGGAGGAGTCTGCTTCTTTGGAGGTTTCTGCATTGCTGGATTTCATAACCTCTTTCACATATAGTGACACCACCTCCAACACGTCCTTCCCTCTCTTTCCGATATAGTTTATATCTAGGGATAACCATGTCCCACTGGTTTTCTCCATTCGACCAGGTTCAGTTATGCTTACTATATCAATGCTGTACTTTAAGACCAAGAATTCCACTTCTCCCATCTTAGCTTGGAGGATTCTAGCATTAGCTTTTAAACACCTATATACAGTTTCTTAAAGTGTCTTTGGCAATTTTGGTTTGGCCTGTGGTACTTTGGCCTCTCTGGATTGCTTTCCCGTGCCCCTGCACTCACAATGCCTAGTTCTAAGCCTACCCCTTTTATCATTTTTATGTCTTTATCCCAGGGCGGAGATTTGTTCCAAACTGGACTGTCCTCAGTTCCTCTTGGTTTTCCCCCCTCAAGCTGCTCTGCCACCTTTTTGATTTTAAGTGCCAGCAATCTGGTTCCATCAAGGTTCAAGTAGAGTCTGTCCCTTCTGTACAGGCCTGGCTTGTCCCAAAATGTTCCCCAGTGTCTAACAAATCCAAACCCCTCCTCTCAACACCATAATCTCATCCACACATTGAGACTACAAGGCTGTGTCTCTCTAGCTAGCCATGCATGTGGAACTTGTAGCATTTCAGATAAAGTTACCTTGAAGGTCCTGGCTTTCAGCATCCTACCAAGCAACTTAAATTTTGCTTCCAGGACATCACAACTGCATTTTCCCATGTCATTGGTGCCAATATGCGTCATGACCACTGATACCTCTCCAGCTCTCTCCAACTATCTAAATGACAGGCGACATCTGCAACCTTCACGCCAGGCAGGCAATTCACCCTGAGGTCTGCAAGCCCATCACACACCCCACTATGTTCCTAATGACTGAATCACCCACTACCAAGATCCCTCCAACCCCAAGGATATCTGCCTATCCTCCAAGGAATGGGACCCTTCAAGGGATCATTTCCTTCTTCCTTCCCTCTTTCCTTCCCTGAGGTCTTCATTCTCCATGATAGCAGGATAGGAATCATCCTGGGAGTGGGACACCTACAATGTCCATGAAGGCCTTATCCACAAATTTCTCTGCCTCTCTGTTTCTCCAGGTCAGCCACCTTGGCCTCAAGGAAACAAACATTTGAAGAGCCAGGAGCTCACTGTACGCAAGTACACTCACAACTGTCCAACAGGCAGACAGTCATACATGTTACAGACAGTGCAAAACACTAAAAATCCCCCACACCCCTGCTAGCTTCCTACCTGCATAATTGTTTTTGTAGTTTACTGAGTTAATTTATTGAAAGCTTAGGTTTTGTTTAGGAGCAGGTTATGGGAAAGATCTTAAAACCTGGAAGGGCTACGGTCACTTGAGTACTATTAGAAACTAAAGGTTTGGCCTGGGATAAGGTAACTTTTTTTCTAATTATACAAATTGTACCACTGTGCTATAAACTATCCTTAATGAAATTTTGTAATTTTAAATAAATTTGGAGTCTTGGTCAAATATATTAGCTGTTTTGAATGGAAATTATCTTACCCCACTACTGGATTACTAAAGTGCTGTAAAAGGCCTACCATACAGGAAGTACATTGGTAAAATCTTTCAAACTGCAAATGCAAGTTGCCAAGTGAGAATGTAGACACTGGAAATTTATGGAGAAGTATCATTTTAAGACCATCCAGTTTAAAACTGCTCTAATTCAGTTAAATCAATCTGATTTTCATAGTGGTGGGTATTCTTTACTTTCTGTGAAGGGCACCAACTCTTCCATATCGCTGTGCTATAGTACTGCAGCTTTGGAATACTCTCTCCTTAAATATTAGGCACCGTCCGTCCCTGTTGTCATTTTGGTGCCTACTGAAGACCTTCCTCTTTCAACAAGCCTTTTAAATAGAGACCTTTTCCCAGTCTGCATCGGTGTTGGAATTGTTTTCAAGATGTTTTAAAATATTTGTTTTAGGTTTTTTAAAAAAATGTTTCGTTTTCAATATGTTTTACAGATGGAGGGGGGGTTGTTTGCTGCCCTGGGCTCCTTCTGGGAGGAGGGGTAGCTGGGATAGAAATTTAATAAATAAATAAACTTTCCATACGTGTTTGAAAAGCAGCCATTTAAGTGATTTTTTTCTGCTGCAGCAAAACCTGCTTTTTGTCCAAATTGCTGCTTTCAAATATCTCATATGAGACTCTCAAAGTAGAAATTGAGCATGAAATGTAAACAGCTGATTAATGACATGCTGGGAGACCCAAGAAGTCAATAGTGATGAGATTAACAAATGTATATTAGCCGTGGCCATTATGAGATTGTTTCTTCTTGTCTTAGTTGAACTGACCACTTTTGCCAAACTAATGAAAAAATTAATTCATAAATGGTAAACAGAGAGAAAAAACTAGTCTAGTGGCCCAGACTATGAACTCACTCTTGCAAGATGTAAGGCTGAAAACAGAATTAATTTGGGAATGTAAACACTTTAAAACAAACAAAACCCATGATATTTCTTTAATTTAATCTCATAGCACTCATACATTTTGTTTCACTACCATCAGGCACAAAGGAGAAATTGCTTAAATCTTTGTTCAAATATATCATAGAGTGCTACCACCTGCCTTGCCCAGACTGAGGCAACAGAGGTTAGACTTCAGCAAATCCTCGGGTTGTGCTGGAACATCAGCGTCAGTCTTTCCATCGGTGCAATTCACTATGTTTAACCATTCAGCCTCATGAGGTGTGGATAATTTCAAGTGCTTGACTGAACAGTTTGTTTGCTACAAAGAACAGCTTAACTTCTGGAATTTCTCTATATACTCTCAAGAAGAGGGGCTTATTTTCTTCAGGCAGTTTGGACCTTGAGATAGAACAACTATTCTTCTCTTAAGCCTATAGTTAAGAACATAAGAACATAAGAAGAGCCTGCTGGATCAGGCCAGTGGCCCATCTAGTCCAGCATCCTGTTCTCACAGTGGCCAACCAGGTGCCTGGGGGAAGCCCGCAAGCAGGACAAAGCGTCAAGGCGAGTTAAGCAGCAGAGCGAGTTCGGCAGCAGGGCGAGGAGGCCAGGGCCCCCCACTCTGCCCGTCTGTTCCCTGACCTCAACTAAACCGCAGTCTCCAACCCATTGACATAATAAACCTCAAACAAAACTATGCAGGTAAGAAGCCAGCAGGGGTGTGGGGGCTTTCCAGTGTTTTGCACCGCCTGCAGCATGTATGACTATCTGCCTGTTGGACAGAAGTCGTGGGTGTGCTCTCGGTGCAATGAGCTCCTGGCTCTCCGGGAACGACTTCATTTCCTCCTTCCTTCCAGGTACCAAACGATACCAAGCAGCAAAAGTAGAATTGTTGTTATGTGCCTTCAAGTTGATTATGACTTATGGCGACCTAATGAATCAGCGACCTCCAATAGCATCTGTCATGAACCACCCTGTTCAGATCTTGTAAGTTCAGGTCTGTGGCTTCCTTTATGGAATCAATCCATCTCGTTTGGCCTTCCTCTTTTTCTACTCTCTTCTGTTTTTCTCAGCGTTATTGTCTTTTCTAGTGAACCATGTCTTCTCATGATGTGTCCAAAGTATGATAACCTCAGTTTCATCATTTTAGCTTCTATGAATAGGGACTGCATAAACAGCTGTGTTACTGAGTCTCTGATTTCTGAACATGTATTAAATGTTCCCTGCATGTAGTTGGCAGTTCAGGTAGCTGGATGTTTATATTCTTGCACACCCTATGCTTAATTTCTCAGTGAATTTGGTTCACCCATACAGCATTCCATCCCCATGCTGTTATGAGAATTCAAGACATCACTCTTGTAGAGATGAGAGCCTTTTAAAATGAATGTTCAAGTTGCTGCGGTATAGAGCCTTAGTTGACTGAAAGGGCTTCTGACTTCAAAATACATGAACTGGCTTTCTGGGCTGAATATGCTATACATGGTTGACCTCAGCAACAGCTGCTCATCTGCCTCATATATGATGTGAAAACACCATTTCATGTCCCTTTTCGTATTGGCAGGTGTTAACAAAGATGGTTTAGATAGGGACTCCTGCTGACCAAGCAGAAACAAATCTCTCTCCTCTTGCATATTGGCAAAGTATATGTTTCACAATTAAACCTTTTTTGCCAAAAGTTGAAAGTCCTTAGTGAAAAGCAAACTGGACTGACCTATGATTTTGCTACTGTAGTATTTGAATTTCCACAGCTGAAGTAAAATTATTATTTCATAGTATGTTTACAGTGACAGATTTTTAAATGAAATATTATTACTATTTATGAATCACCTTTCACAAGACTTGATTTACAATCATACAATAAAAACTAAAAATATGTTTAAAAATAGTACAAGTTTTTCATCCAACTGGAATGAAATGTCATTCCAGCATGTCATACAGTAAATTTTGAAAAGGCTCTATAATTAGTTTAACTTGCATATATACCCTGTATCAGGGTAGCCAACATAGTGCCCTCCAGATGTTGTGGACTACAGCTCTCAACACCCCCAGCCAGCAAAGATAATCGTCAGGAATTATGGGAGTTACCGTCCAAAACATCTGCAGGAAACAACATTGGCCATCCCTGCCGCATATTAAAAGAACACAGAGGCTACCAACAACAGTCCTGAAAAGTTAGGCTATGTCTGAATTAACATTACACATATGCAAATATATTTAACAGCACTCTTGCAAATGTATGCATTATTACTGCTGCGATTCCTGTCATCTAGGCTGGACTGCTGTGGGCCACAGATAGAGCCCATATATTTGAAGCTACAGGAATTCAGAGTCCTCCCTTTTCATACCTGCAGCACTCTTGCTCCGAGATCTATTCATGAATGAATGAATGAATGAATTCATATTTATGCATAATGCCTTTCCTCCGTGGAGGAATAACTACAGTGGCTCATAAGAAAATCCAGAGAACACCCTCTGGGGCAGAAAGGATACCTTCTCTTCAGATGCATAGATGCTGATGTGTTTTAATTTTTTCCCCTGTTGCTGTTTTTAATTTAAAATGTTTCTAATTACTTGTTTTCAACTGTTTTATTGATAATATTAATATCTTTTGTAAACCACTTAGAAGTTTTCTACAATCAAGTGGTATATAAACGTTAATAAATAAATTAAATAAATAATAACTTTGATACAAAAGTGTCAGCCCAAAGCCCTCTTCCTCCCTCCCCTCTTGGGGCAGCGGTCACCAGCCATGAACAGAAACCAAAGAAAAATTCTAAAACAAGCAAAGAAAATATGCTGCCTCCTCTATGGAAGAAAACAATGGGGTGGGGGCAAGGAGAAACAGCAAAATGTACCGGTTTCTTAGGAGTGCTGGACCTCAGCTCTCTTCCTGGGGCCAGAAATCTGTGTCCTCGTATCAATGCAATATGCAAGTGCACGGATAAGTACGCTGCCCAAGTCTGGTGTCTACTAAGAGTGAACAGGTGGCCTCTCAGCATACGACTGCCCATTTAGTAGCCAAATAGCCCTTCAAGTGTAAAGTAATTTTTGAAGCATATTCTTGGCAACCCTAGATTCTCTTCAGTGTGTTCCTTCCTCATTGAGAACATCAGTAATGGCAGACAAACTGCCCTGAAAGCTTGTCATACAGTGTTTAGGACAGAGCTATGTGTGCTCTAAGTCTCAAGGTCAGTTCAAACTTAGCAACCATGAAGCCCAACAGGATTGACCAGTGCCCTATATAGACCAACAGTGTATCCTAAGAATAGCATTCTGAATCTCTGCAGTGTGCAGAAATTCTGTGGTTGACTGACAGATGGTTCAATTCAGAAAGCATTCCTTGAAGGGAGAAAAAGTTTAAAAAGCACTGGACAAAATTATCACAGAGATGCAGAACTACTTTAGATGAGCCTAAGGGTCTGGGGCCTCTGCTGGAAGTGTATAATGGGGGGGGGGACTGCCTTCAAGTTGATCCCCACTTATGGTGATGCTATGAATATGGTTTTCATGGTAAGCGGTATTCAGAGGGGGTTTACCATTGCCTCCCTCTGAGGCTAGTCCTCCCCAGCTGGCTAGGCCCTGCTCAGCTTGATACAGCTGCACAAGCCAGCCCCTTCCTTGTCCGCAACTGCCAGCTGGGGGCAACTGGGCTTTTTGGGACTCTGCAGCTTGCCCATGGCTGCACAGGTGGCAGGGCACGTAACTAATGAGCAACTCAGTGTGGGGTGATCTTTAGCTGGCACTTGACACCCAGGAGACACAAGCGGGGATTTGAACTCACAGACTCTGGACTCCCAGCCAGGCTCTCTTCTCCACTGTGTATTATTACCTACATTAAAGTCCAATGTAGATATACAATTGGCTTTACACTGTTTAACAGCACACTTATCAGTCAAAGTCTGTTTACAGCCTGAGACAATAACAAAGGAGGAAAAAGGATCACAAACCTTCATATACCATCATGGTAATCAGCATAGCAACTACATGGACTTTTATGTTGGGATTCGTTGATTCAAACTGCAGTAAGGTCAGATGGAGTAAAAAGGAGAACAGCAGTTCTAGGATGAAAGCATTTGCTATGGTGGTTTGGATTGGGCTACTGCAGTGCTCTGCCAGTGCCCTTGAATGCACTGGTATTATCCCCAACATCCAGATTAATTTGATGTAAAGATGAGCCAGTACTGCTCCAGTAAACTGAGCTGATGTCTGTAGCAACCAAGTCTTGACTGTGACCCTACCCTTGCAGAGGAGTTGAAAGCTGCTAGAGGGGTTGTTGATGCTTCCAGGCAAAGTCAAGCAGTGAAGAGCAGTGAAAACGTATGTGAGGGCAAGTGCCACATGAGGTTTGGGTGGAAAATCAGCCAGCAGGCAAATCTCGTGGGTACATGCACAGATCTGGAACGTGCCAGTTAACTCCAGGAGGAAGCAGTGGATACTGGGCTTATTAGATTGACTGGCCAGTCGCCTGCAGCCAGCTGTGACTATCATTGTACCTGCCATTACAAGCAGTGAGATGCAGGCTTCACAGATATCCATGACAAAAAGATTTGAGATTCCTGCAGCAGAAATCAATGAAGTGTCACTTCTTCCTGCTCTGTTCCACCTCCCCAGGGAGAATCACAGCTTTCTGTCCTACTCAGCTCACCTCACTTCAGCTCCCTCTTGCTCCTGACAAGGTTCTCTAAGGACTTGACAGGTCCTTCTCCCTCCTCAGCCCTGTCAGGGGATCTCTATTCCCTTGCATTTGCCCAGTTTAATCCATAACATGTCAGTAGAGATCACTGCTCCATCTTGCCAGTCGCCACAATCCCCATCTCCTGGGAGGGAGGATAAACTTTCCCCTAGGCCTGCCAAGGTTTCTCCATTGATTGTCAGGCTGACTAGTCCTGCTGGCAATTCAGTTCTACCACCACCACAACTGGTCTCACGTCCCTTAGTTTTCCCACTCTCTCTAGACGCCAGGTCACAATGGCACTGTGACGTCAGGGGAAATTTTGGCGGGGGGGGGGTAACGGCTCTAGAGAGTTTGGCTCAGCCTCCGTGTCCTCCTTGCTGAAGTCCTAAATGAAGAGGGACTGAGCGTTAACAATATCCTCCTGTGCTGATAACCGATGCTGAATCCCACTCTGCTTCTGAGGATCTCAGTTCCCCACTCAATTTCCCCCCACTTCATCCCTCTTCTGCTCGTCTTCCGCAACCAGCTGGTCCAATGGACAAATTGGCATCATGCCGCTTCCGCTTCTCCGTTGCCCTGCGCCTGCTGTGGGACTCACAGGGCTGCAGGCACTCTGCTTGGCGTTAACCAACTCTCCTGCCGCCTTGCTCGCTGCTAGAGGGCTGCCTTTCGCAATCCGCCCACGAGCTTCCTCGGGTCGCCGTCGCCGTCGCGAGAGGGGGCGCACCGCCGACGTCGCGCCGCAGCCACTAACAGCCGAGCGAATCGGCAGCTTCCAGCCTTGCAGGGGCAGCTGCTGCCGCCGCCGCCGCGAGCCGGCTGTGACTCTGCAGAGCGGATCTCTCAAGAGACTCCGAAGGCTGACCGACGACGCCTCCAGGCGGGGTGGGCCGGGCCAAGCCAGGCCAGGCGTGCGTGAGACTCAGGGCTCCTGCAGGATCGCGGGGACTAAGCTGGGTGAGGAGGTGGACCCTGCTCCTGGAGGAGGAGGAGGAGCAACAGGTGCCCAGGGCCCCGACAGCAGTCGCAGCGTTCCCGGTGCAGCGACGTCGCGCCGCGGAATCCTCCAGACTCGGCCGTTAAGCAGGCGGGGACCTGGCCTGTGATTCCTTTGGGGTGAACACCTTCTCCACGGGCCTGAACCCGGATAAGCCAACTTGGGTAGGCGGCCATACAGACGACGGCAAGGCAGATTAGAAACATTAGTTAAAAGAAAAACTGTTAGTTGGAGGGTTGTAGCAAAACCAAGAGAGAATCTTGCAGCGGTCATTTTAGAAACATTAGAATTGCGCCGCCGTGGATCTGGCTTGTATGCCACGTGTCCCAAGCAAAGTCCCTTAAAAATTCTTCTCTTATTTTCATCGACCGCTCCCGCTTACTCCAGAACAGCACAGCCCTATAAATCATAGAGGGTGTCCCTTTTTCTGAAAAAGCAAAACACTGCATTTTCCCACTTTTATTATCTTCCCTTTTATTCAGGTGTTACATGAGATAAAATATAAGAGATGCAAGCTGGCTCTAGACTGACAGTGCTGAGGGTGAACTCCCACTTCCTCCCACCAGGGCAGGGCACAGCCACATGGTGCCCACATGTTTTCTCTGTCACCCTCCACTAGGCCCCTGGACATGCTTCAGCGGTGGACAGGCAGTGGCACATGTGAATGGGAGCTAAGCTTGGCTCCCATCAGTGGTGACAACCAGCCATCTGACCTGGGGCCAGGGGATGATCTTTTGGGTCACTTAAAATGATAGATGGCCACTATAGATGGGAACTAAGCTTGGTCTCATTCAAAAGCAGCACTGCCACTGAAAAGGAAAGACCTGGCAGGGTGGTGAATGGCAGCATGACCAGGTCAGGCTGGTGAGAGATCCTTCAAGAACCCCCTGGAGCACTTGGGCAGCACCTGAACTGGCTGACTGCTGGCACCGGGCTTGGTCCCATTGAGTTCAACAGAGCATACTCCCAGATAAGTATTGAGTAACTCTTGCTGGCAAAGTTGCAGGTCAACAATTACAGTATGTTGATACAGTGTTGACAAAAATTACAGTATGTCAGTCTTTTCAACATTCAAAAATTTGTTTGTTAAAAAATACAAGCCACTCTTCAGAGTGTCTGTGTTTTCACATCCTTATATCTAAGTAATCCATTACTCGTTTCTGGCAGTTAGTACTGTCTATGACACTTTCCCAGAGACATGTGCAAACTGCTATGGAAACAGAGAGCACAGAGAGAAAAAGATGCAGAAAAGTGCAACCAAAATTATCAGGGTGCTGGAACAACTCCCCTATGAAGAAAGAGTACAACGTTGGGATCTTTTTAGTTTAAAGGGGGAAAAGAGACTAAAGAGAGCATGATAAGAGATGTATAAAAGTATGCATAGTGTGGAAAAAGTGGATAGACAGGCTTCTCTCACAGTAGAACTCAGGACCATCCAATAAAGCTGAATGTTAAAAGATTCAGGACAGACAAAACAAAGTACTTTGCCATACAGGGCATAGTTAAACTACGGAATTTGCTACTGTAAGATATAGTGATGGCCACCCAACTTAAATAGCTTTAAAATGGGATTCAGTTTCATTGGATGACCCCAGGTTTTAGTATTATGAGAGAGGGAGAAAAATGCCTCTCTGTCCACTTTCTCCACACCATGCATAATTTTATACACCTCTATCATGTCTCCGCCTACTCGGCTTTCTAAACCAAAAAGTCGCAAAAGTTTGTATCCTTTCCCCATAGGGAAGTTGGTTCAACCCCTTGATAATGTGAGGTGAACCACAAACACACAACAGAAGTGACAGTGTGGGACTTGGGAAAGCAGGGAACAAGGGAAAGAAGAGGATTAGGGATAGCACTTGCCCACTTATTTCAGCCACAGGCCATCTTTTTATGTTCAAATTTCTAACATTTCAAACATATTCCCATCTTTTGGTGGTCATCACATTAGTTGGTAAGTATATGGTTCATATATATCAGACAAGACAGAGAAAAGACAACAGACCTGCATACACTAACGAGGTGATGGCGAGGGAAAGCACATGAGCTCTGACACGGATCTCTTGCAATTGTGACTTCAGCATGGTGAACTGGAATGCAATGGAGGTTATAAGTTCTGTGCAAACGGCCTTAAAAAAATCTGTCTGGAGAGGATTGCTGCAGTCGTGGGGATCAGGGAACAAACTGTGGAACCCTACAAACCAGAGAAGGTTTTGGTAAAGTCTGGCTAAAAAGGCCCCAATGATTTGGGCCACAATCTTCAGCCCGCCTAGCTTCAATGAGATGCCCTTCCGCAAGATATATAGCAGGGTGCAGGCAGGATTGCTAATGTTCTCGCCTACGGTCAAGAGGAAATGCAGAGTGGTTATAGAATAAATGTGGCCGAGATAGACCTGGGGCTTGGGCTCCACCTCAGCTAGAGGGTGCAGCATACTGAAGCAAGCGCACAGCTGGAAAGTGGCCAACATCTCCAGCAGGAAGAGCCGCAACTCCAGCTGGCTCACAAACTTGCGGGTTATTATCCTGGTCTCAGTTGACAGCAGCATGGTGCAACCTTCTATCATGAATAACAGTATGGTGGAGGCTCTGTCCATGATGAAACGCCGTTTCCAGAAAGTACCGTATTTTCACTAAAGTCCCCTTTAGATGCTTGGCTACTCTTGCAGCCAAACTATTATCCTTTC
This sequence comes from Rhineura floridana, assembly GCF_030035675.1. Classification (NCBI taxonomy): domain Eukaryota; kingdom Metazoa; phylum Chordata; class Lepidosauria; order Squamata; family Rhineuridae; genus Rhineura; species Rhineura floridana. The sequence continues at coordinate 179,853,315 of NC_084484.1, forward strand.
CGTCTCATGTAGTCAAATTAGTCCTGCTTATTATAAGACTAATCTTAAAACTCTCCCTCTCCACATGGGTTGAGTCAAATCACCCCTCTGCTCGACATCTGTGTCTCTCCAGGAATCAAAACACTGCCTACTATTAAGAAATCTAATAGCCACTCTTGAGCACTTGAGGGTGTGCATCCAACCCTTTCCCTGTGAACCCCAGACTTCTCGTTGTCAGGAACCCCAAGGACAAAAGAACAAAACACCCCCTATTTCCCCATAATCTATGCTTGCTCTCTTGTCCGGGAAACTACACCCTATTGTAATAAATGGATCACACCTTTTATTCCCATCCTGACACAGGGTCAGGATACTTTCTGTGGAGGAAGCAAGGCTTCTCTGTTCTGCTTCCTCTCCAGGATGCAACCAACCCAACTTTTGGTCAGGTCATCAAGACTTTCTTTTGGGATGTGACCAGAACATCCACTAGGAAAGCTAAGTATCCTTCCTCTCAGGGAGATCTGGCCACCTTCTCTCTTTTTGTGACTGGGCCAAAGTCTGTTTTTATTTTCAGAAAGGCTCAGCACATTATTCTGTGAAACAGCCACCCTTTTGCTTAATGGATCCTTTCTTGAGGCAGTTTAGCACTCCCTTCTTGATGGGTAAGTGGGTTACTGTTCTTTTTTCTACTTGTCAGTAAAAAAACCCTCTTTTTGTTAGAGAGAGGTCAAAAGCACCCCATGCTATTTGGGGTGCCTAAAACATCCCCTTTTGTCAGAAGCCAATAGCTATGTCTGCCTTGTGAGGGGAAGCAACAACAAACACCCTTTTAGGGTCGAAGTGACTGCTGCTGCCCCTCCTTAAAGCTGTTCCTTCAATCCCCCCCCTCCAAGTTACAAAACAGGCGCCAAAGGCTTTTGACAACTGTCAATAGCATGGCACGCGTCAAGAGGAGGGGGAGAGGGAAAAGTCAAGGACGCGCACGCGCAGGCGAGCGGTGTCCTCGCGCCCCAGGTTCTGAAAGGGGGCGGTTTCTTTCTGATTCTTTTTCCTCGCGGACGCACGCGCCACCTGAAACCGTTGAAGTCAGTCACGTGGTGGAAGGCCCACCGTGAGAACCGTCGTCGAAGCCCTTTTCGATAGAAAGCGGGGAGGGGGGCCGGGAGGAGAAGACGTCGACGTTATTGCCCTACCCCCGCTTAAGAGTTCTCATGGAAGCGTCCACGGATTTTAAAATAGAGACTTTACCATTGGAAAAGAAGATGGGGAGGGCGGTAACATCATAAATTATTTCTGTGTATCAGAGCCTTTTTCACCACATCTAAAATTGCCAGTGATTCTCACCACTACTACTGTGCTTTTTAATAGTTGCCTAATAAGTAGCAATTTAGCAGGTGAAGCTTTTTTATTTTTGTGGCATGGAGATAAAGTAGAACAAACTTCACCTGCTTAATTTCTGCCTGCCACACCAGTTATTAAAGGCACAATGATGCTGTCAGGAGGGGAGGGAATTAACAAACCCCTCAGCACCTCAAAGTTACTCAAATGCATTAGCTCAATGATTTTCTGCAAGGCTCTTGTAACCTTGATAGCAGTGGGCTGAGCAGAAATTCAACAGGTGACTATCACAGAATCTCCCTGCTGGAGAAAGCTAGCACGGCTGAATGGCTCCCTGCGGTCCAGCTTGCTAAAAGCACAGCGGAGTGAAAATTTAGTGCTCCTTCAGACCACCTGTTTATTCAGCATTCATCCTGATTTGCTTACACAAATCTTTCATGGTGATTAGACAATGTCGTCTTTATTGTGCATTTGTTCTGATTTATTTGCAGGGTGGTTTTATGACAATGAGCATTCATCCTGCATTCATTCTGATTTGCTTGCAGGTCTTCCTGTTAGTCATTCATTCATCCCACACTTTTTGTTTTTCCCACCATTTTCCAAACCACAAAAAGTTTGGTTTTGCTTTAGAATGTGGATTTGTTGCACTAGTGGCTGGAGTGACTGAATAATTTAATCTACTTTAATTGCACAAACCTACAGTTTTGGTATGCATCTGAATCCCTCCTGCAAAATACTGACAGTTCTGGAGAGGTATCCTTAGCAAAAGAATATTTTTCCTGGCACCAGCCAAGTGATGGAGAAACTTTGCCTGCTTAACTTTCTACAGGTGACTATAAAAACCACAGGAGCAACACCAGTAAAGAAGCTGCCAATCTAGAAGTCATCATGCTATGGGGTTTTTCTGAAGTCAGCCACTTTGCCCTTCATATGAACAACGCTCTGGCTTGTTGCATCCACTACTACTGCCCCCTTTTATAGGTTGGCCAAAGTACTTTGTGGGGAACAGTCCTCTTGTTTGAAGACCTGCCCAGTCCAAGTAAAGAACCCTAAGAAGGAAGAGTTGAAGCATCAAACTTGCCCATTAACAGGCTGAGGAGGCGCATTGGTCTCAACTTTCCCCACTATGGTGAGATGTATTTCCTTTTAAATTATAATAATTATTTTTAAAATTGCATCTATATGTATAAAAGATCACATGCAAGTTTTATGCAGATCTGTGTTCCCTTTTATCGTCTTTTGTGGTGATGCGTAGGGCTATTTAGCAGGAAGAAAGCCTCTCTTGTTTGGTAACTAGGGGTGGGTGAGAATTTTGATTCAGTTCGCATATCAAGCAGAATTTATCAAATCTGCACTTTCTGAATCAATATGAGAACTGAAATACAGCCATCTTCAGAAATTTGTATTTATTAGAATTTTGTGATGCAGTTCGCCAACTAAACAATATTTACAAAAATGCATATAATAGGGGAAAGTGTGCATAAAAATGAATATATGAGTAAAAATAACATGCAAAAAAGCATTAGATTAAGAGAAATGGCTTGCAAAAAATGTATACCTTTGTCAAAACTGCCTACAAAAATGTGTTTATTAGGAGACATTCGCACTAAAATGCTGGAGAATTTTCATGAGGATTTTTTTAAAATGCAAATTGCTGCAGAAATGGGGAGAATTTAATTTAAAATTGGGAAAATGAGAAACTGAGGAAACTGAAATTGACAGATCTTTCCATCATTATTGCTAACTTCCCCTGGAAAGCCACTATCTCTATTTGGGCTCTGTTGTTGCCTTTGGGGATACCAAACATTTAGGCTGCAATCCTAACCCCACTTACCTAGGAGTAAGTCAATAAATGGTGATCACTCGTGACCAAGTAAGATTGTCTTCCAAAATAAAGTCTTTAACAGTGGGTCTGTAAGTGACTGTGGAAGCCAATCCTAGATCCACACAGCCTCCCACAGTGAGGACATAGGTTTCCAGATGGAAGATGGCTGCCATGAGGATTTGTTTGATACTGCAAGCTTGTGTCTGGTTTGTTGTTGAGGAATTTGTGAGAAGACCTCATCAGCCACGATAGAGTTACAATTAAGGAGGTCGTGGTAATGCTCTTTCCAATACAGTGCAATAGACTCTTTACCCTTAAGAGGTTTGCTACCATCCTTTGAACGTAAGGGATTTGTACCATGATTTGTTGGTCCATAGATGGCCTTTGTGGCATTAAAAAAGCCCCGTATATCATGGGCATCTGCAAAATGCTGGATTTCTTGAACTTTTTTTGTCCACCAGGCGTTCTTAAGTTCTCTAGTTCTTCTTTGGACCTCAACCTTTGCACTGGCATAGATTTTTTTCTTAGCAACACAGTTAATGTCTTTCTGCCATATCTGGAAGACCTTCCTTTTCTTGTCAATGATATGTTCAATCTCACTATAATTCTCATCAAACCAATCCTGATGTTTCTTAGTTTGGTATTCAATAGTTTGTTCACATGCTGCAATAATGGAAGTCTTCAGTTTAATCCAGTGTTCCTCAACGTTGTCAGGGAGTTCCGTGAGGACATAGGTTTCCAGATGGAAGATGGGTGCCATGAGGATTTGTTTGATGTGCCTTCTGCTTGGCTCGTTTGTCCCTTTTGCTCTGTATTCGTGCTTCTTCAAAGTCCATAGAACCTTTGATAATAGCCAACCTCCCTTTGGGATGCTCATGGGCCAAGACTTCCTAGTTCTCGATGCTCATGTTACATTTTTTTAGGTTATTTTTAAGAACATCTTTAAACCTCTTTTGCTGTCCACCGATATTCTGTTTTCCATCCTTAAGTTGGGAATAGAGTAGCTGCTTTGGAAGATGGTGATCAGGTATTTGAACAACATGGCTGGTCAAGTGAAGTTGATGTTGGAGGATCATTGTTTCAACACTGGTGGTCTTTGCTTCTTCCAATACGCTAACATTAGTCTGCCTATCTTCCCAAGTAATTTGCAGAATTTTTTGGAGGCAGCATTGCTGGAATTTTTCAAGAAGTTGGGAGTGGCGTTTATAGATGGTCCATGTTTCACAGGCATACAGTAAGGTCGGTAGTACAATGGCTTTTTAAATAAGCATTTTGGTCTCTCTGCGAATATCCCGATCCTCGAACACTCTACGCTTCATTCGGGAGAATGCGGCACTTGCAGAGCTCAGACAATGTTGAATTTCAGCATCGATGTCAGCTTTTACAGAGGGATGGCTGCCAAGATAAGAAAAGTGATCAACATTCTCCAGCGTCGCACCATTAAGCTGGATTGATGGTGCTACAGAGGGACTAGTTTGCACCTGCTGATGAAGCACTTTGGGTTTTTTTATATTAAGCGAGAGGCCAAGCTTTCCATATGCTTCTGCGAAGACATTTAGGATAATTTGAAGATCTTCCTCTGAATGTGCAGAGACTACATTATCATTGGCATATTCAAGTTCTACGACAGAGGTTGTAGTTACCTTACTTTTTGCCTTCAGCCTACTGAGATTAAAAAGCTTTCCATCTGTTCAATATGTGATTTCCACACCAGTAGGAAGTTTCCCCTCAACAAGGTGTAGAATCATGGCAATGAAAATGGCAAATAAGGTTGGAGCAATGACGCATCCCTGTTTTACACCTGATCCCACTCTGAATGGATCACTTTGAGAACCATTGTTATCCAAAATTGTCGCCGTCATGCTGTCATGGAGGAGTTGCAAAATATTCACAAATTTATCAGGGTATCCAATTTTCAGAAGGATGGTCCAGAGAGCGATTTGATTTACAGTATCAAAGGCCTTAGTCAGATCCATAAATGCCATACATAGAGGTTGGTTTTGCTCCCGGCATTTTTCTTGAAGCTACCGTGCAGTGAAGATCATGTACACTGTCCCCCTGGAAGGGCGGAAACCATTTTGGAATTCGGGGAGGATGTCTTCTGAGATAGGTAGGAGGTGATTTGTGAGGATCATTAAAAGGATTTTACCTGCAGTAGCAAGAAGAAAGATACCTCAGTAGTTCCCATAATCTGTTCTATCACCTTTCTTTAAAAGAGTGATAATTATGGCATCCCTAAGGTCTTCCGGGATCTCCTCCCTCATCCAGATCTTTTCAATGAGCTTATGAAGCCTTCTTTAAAGACTTCAGCAGGAATCCCATCAGGTCCACTTGCTTCGTTATTCTTCATTTATTTGATGGCTTTACTGACTTCATCCAGATTTGGGGATACTGCAAGCTTGTGTCTGGTTTGTTGTTGAGGAATTTGTGAGAAGACCTCATCAGCCACGATAGAGCTACAATTAAGGAGGTCGTGGTAATGCTCTTTCCAACACAGTGCAATAGACTCTTTACCCTTAAGAGGTTTGCTACCATCCTTTGAACGTAAGGGATTTGTACCATGATTTGTTGGTCAATAGATGGCCTTTGTGGCATTAAAAAAGCCCCGTATATCATGGGCATCTGCAAAATGCTGGATTTCTTGAACTTTTTTTGTCCACCAGGCGTTCTTAAGTTCTCTAGTTCTTCTTTGGACCTCAACCTTTGCACTGGCATAGATTTTTTTCTTAGCAACACAGTTAATGTCTTTCTGCCATATCTGGAAGGCCTTCCTTTTCTTGTCAATGATATGTTCAATCTCACTATAATTCTCATCAAACCAATCCTGATGTTTCTTAGTTTGGTATTCAATAGTTTGTTCACATGCTGCAATAATGGAAGTCTTCAGTTTAATCCAGTGTTCCTCAACGTTGTCAGGGAGTTCCGTAGGTAGACGTTTCTTAAGTGTTGTTTGAAAACAAGTTCACTTAATAGGACCTTGAAGGGCATGGGTGTTCATTTTATGCCTTGGTTTTCTTCCTTGGAGCCTACGCAGAGGAACAATATTAATTGCCATAGTGGATCGAATTAATCAGTGATCTGTCCAGCAGTCATCAGCCCTTGTCATGGCCCTAGTGAGGAGTACAACGCGATGATCTCTAGAATGTATAATTATGCAATCTAGGAGATGCCAGTGTTACAACCAAGGGTGCTTCCATAATGTTTTAAATTTATTTTTCTGGTGAAAGAGCATTTTGTAATAACAAGATTATGGTCTGCTCATTTAGTCAGAAGTAGAATTCCATTCAGGTTGCTGTTGCCAACTCTTTCTTTCCCAATGGTTTCTAGCCATAAATCAAAATCGCACCCAACTCTTGCATTGAAATCACCCAGGAGGATAATTTTATCTCTGATAAGATAGTGTCCAGCTGGGTATAAAATATTTCCTTGATGTCTTCATCAGCGTCTAATGTTGGCGCATAAGAACTTATAATAGTTGACTGCTGGTTTTTGGCGAGTTTTAACCGGAGAGTTGAGAGCCATTGATTAATGCCAATAGGATCTTCTGACAAGAGCTTCACAAGATTATTTTTAATAGCAAAGCCTACTCCATATATTCATCCTTGTTCAGGCAGTCCTTTCCAGAAGAAGGTATAACCTCCTTTTCTTCCTTCAATTGTCCTTCTCCTGCTCTTCAAGTTTCTTGGAGTGCTGCTATGTCAATATTAAAACGTCTCAACTCCCTCGCGATGATAGCAGTCCTGCGTTCAGGACATTCACTATCTGAGTTGTCCAGCAATGTCCGTATGTTCCATGTTCCAAAATTCAATTGTCTTTTGCAAGTGCTAAGTGGTGACCTCGCTGGATGCGGTAATCCAGTCAGGGAGAGATTAGGCAGACTGAATCTGTAACCACCACCCATGTGCCAGTCCATGACTAGGGGCTTCCGGATTTCACAGTCCTGCCTCTGTCATCATTCACCACAGGACTTTTGTTTTGTTTTGGAAGACGCCTGTGCATGAATTTGTTTTATGTGGGGAGATCGGCACACAATGATCAACAACAATCTTGACAGGAAAAGGCTTTGATTCAATGGCATGGATACCACAACAATTGGAAGTCTTTTATCTGCTGCAGCCTTCATCCGCCTTCACAGCTGTTGTAACATACACATTGTTATCCTCCGCCTGTTCTGCCGTTGAGGACATTCTTGGATTGTTCTTTGTCTGGTTTCTCTCCCTTGACCTTACTGCCATGGGTGACCCTGCTGGTAGTACATAACTCCCGACGGCATCGCTCACAGGGCTCATTGGAACACTCAAGTCCCCTCATCTACAAGGTGAATGGGTAGGAGTAATGGCCATTTAATTCACTGGGATTTACTTTTGAGTAAACAAGTTTAGGATTACAACCACAGGTGAATTAGCTGTCATTCTTTCAGGATTCAGTCTCCATCCTTAAACCTCTTCTCCACATAAATGCATAACTGTGAACACTAAGACTGCAATCCTATACCCAATTACCTTGGACAAAGTCACACAGAACTCAGTGGAAAGATTCAGGACATACAAAATAAAGTCCTTCTTCACACAGCACATAGTTAAACTGTGGAATTCTCTCGCACTAGAAGTTGTGATGGCCATAAACATGGATGGCTTTCATAGAGAATTGGATGGTTTCATAGAGGATAGAGCCCTGGGCTCCTACTGGAAGGGCAGGATATTAATTTAACAACTTTTATTATTGTTGTTGTTGTTGTTATTTAATGGCTACTAGCCATGATGGCTATGTTCTACCTCCACTGGCAGAGGCAGCTGGGAATCTCAGGTGGGGAGAATGTTGTTGCGTTCTTGTCCTGCTTTCAAGCTCCCCTGGTTCGCTGGGAGAACAAGATGCTGGACTACATGCGCCTTTGGCCTGATCCAGCAGGGCTCTTCTAATGCTTTTTAGACTTGCTTCTGAGTAGACTTGTATAGGATTATGCTGCACTGCAGTTTACAGTGCACAGCCTGCCATTTCATTCACTGTTGCTTTCTGAGGAATATAGTTAATTATAACCTAGGCCTCTTTTGCACATCAGAATAAACCACAGTTTGTCTTATACCATGGCTTTATTGTGAACGTGCTTCCACCCTGTTGAGTGGATCCCTGAACAGTTATGTCTCTACACATAAGTACACATAAGTAGCTCCCATTTGTTCCATTATTTAATTGAATTAAAACAGCTCAGAGAAATAAGCAATAAGGGCAGCCTAAGGTCACCCTGAGCTAGGAGCCAAATCCTGAAAGAACCTATATCTTAGGAGACAGATCCTAGGAGAAGGAAGCCTATAGAAAGCTAGTGTTCAACACCACCCTAGCAGGAAAGCTTCAGGGGACACTGTAAATAAGGCTAAATTCCAGTCGGAGAGAAGGGGGAAAAGGAAACTCCACCGACACATACAGGGAGAGAGTCAGCTCAGTCCTTGCTAAAAAGGGCAGCTTCAGCCTTCCTGAAACACAACCACAAGCTCTGTTTCCCTAGGTTAAAGAAAGGTCAGGCTGTTCTAGGTGGGAAAACAACAAACACAAAAGACTTGCCTGGAAGGCGCAGCCCCTTGATTAGATTAAAAGCAGCCAAAAGCTTAAACAGCCCCGCCCCTCGCTCAGGAAGGAAGGAAGCCTGAGAGAATACTAAAGAGTTAAGCCCCAGCTGATAGCCATCAGCCTCAAGTAACACATCATTGGCTGGCAGCAGTAGCTGGGAGGAACCAGCCACACATATAAAGTCAGAGCACCCTAGCGAGGGAGCCTGCTCCACGAGCTAGAGGGAGCCCCAGCTGACGAAGCGTCAAGGCCCCAGCTGACGAAGCGTCAAGGCCCCAGCTGACGAAGCGTCAAGGCCCCAGCTGACGAAGCGTCAAGGCGAGTTAAGCAGCAGAGCGAAAAGAGGGTAAGTAGCTCCCATTTATTCCATTATTTAATTGAAGTAAAACAGCTCAGAGCAATAAGTAATAAGGGCAGCCCAAGGTCACCCTGAGCTAGGAGCCAAATCCTGAAAGAACCTATATCTTAGGAGACAGATCCTAGGAGCAGGAAGCCCATAGAAAGCTAGTTTTCAACACCACCCTAGCAGGAAAGCTTCAGGGGACACTGTAAACAAGGCTAAATTCCAGTCGGAGAGAAGGGGAAAAAGGAAACTCCACCGATACATACAGGGAGAGAGTCAGCTCAGTCCTTGCTAAAAAGGGCAGCTTTAGCTTTCCTGAAACACAACCACAAGCTCTGTTTCCCTAGGTTAAAGAAAGGTCAGGCTGTTCTAGGTGGGAAAACAACAAACACAAAAGACTTGCCTGGAAGTCGCAGCCCCTTGCTGAGATTAAAAGCAGCCAAAAGCTTAAACAGCCCCGCCCCTCGCTCAGGAAGGAAGCCTGCCTTCCTGCCTTCAAAGGAAGGAAGCCTGAGATAATACTAAAGAGTTAAGCCCCAGCTGATAGTTGAGCCATCAGCCTCAAGTAACACATCATTGGCTGGCAGCAGTAGCAGGGAGGAACCAGCCACACATATAAAGTCAGAGCACCTAGCGAGGGAGCCTGCTCCACGAGCTAGAGGGAGCCCCAGCTGACGAAGCATCAAGGCGAGTTAAGCAGCAGAGCGAGTTCGGCAGCAGGGCGAGGAGGCCAGGGCCCCCCACTCTGCCCTTCTGTTCCCTGACCTCAACTAAACCACAGTCTCCAACCTATTGACATAATAAACCTCAAACAAAACTATGCAGGTAAGAAGCCAGCAGGGGTGTGGGGGCTTTCCAGTGTTTTGCACAGCCTGCAGCATGTACGACTATCTGCCTTTTGGACAGAAGTCGTGGGTGTGCTCTCGGTGCAATGAGCTCCTGGCTCTCCGGGAACGACTTCATTTCCTTGAGGCCAAGGTGGCAGACCTGGAAAAGCTGAGAGAGGCAGAGAGGTGTGTGGAGGAGGCCTTCAGGGACGTTATAGCTGTGTCCCACTCCAGCGATGATAGCTCTCCTGGTATCATGGAGAACGATGGTCTCGGGGGAGGAGAGCATCCAGCTGAGGAAGAGGGAAACGATCCCTTAGAAGGGACCCATTCCTTGGGGGATGAGCAGCTATCCTCTCATGCCGAGGATATATCTCCAGGGGGTGGAGGGATACTTGTAGTGGGTGATTCGATCATTAGGAACATAGACAGTGGGATGTGTGATGGGCGTGTAGACCGCAAGGTGTTTTGCCTGCCTGGTGCGAAGGTTGCGGATATCGCCCGTCGTTTAGATAGTTTGGTAGACAGTGCTGGGGAGGAGTCAGTGGTCGTGGTGCACGTTGGCACCAACGACATGGGGAAATGCAGCCGTGAGGTCCTGGAAGCAAAATTTAGGTTGCTAGGTAGGATGCTGAAAGCCAGGACCTCCAAGGTGGCTTTCTCTTAAATGCTACCGGTTCCGCGCGCAGGACCAGCCAGACAGGCCCAGCTTTGCAGTCTCAATGCGTGGATGAGACGATGGTGTCGGGTGGAAGGGTTTAGATTTGTTAGGCACTGGGGAACATTTTGGGACAAGCCGGGCCTGTACAAAAGGGACGGGCTCCACTTGAACCAGAATGGAACCAGACTGCTGGCACTTAAAATTAAAAAGGTAGCAGAGCAGCTTTTAAACTGACTGAGGGGGGAAACCCGACAGGAGCTGAGAAAGGTCTGGTTCGGAATAAACCTTCCCCGTGGGATAAAAACCAAAGAAATGATGAAATTTTAAAAGGGGTAGGCCTAGAAGTAGGCATTGTGAGAGCAGGGGCACAGCATATAAATTCAGAAGAGCAAAATTACCACAGGCCAAACCACAAGTGCCAAAGACACTTGAAGAGAGACACTGCTTACAAGTGCCTGTACGCTAATGCTAGGAGCCTCCGAACCAAGATGGGAGAACTGGAGTGCTTGGTCTTAGAGGAGAGCATTGATATAGTGAGCATAACGGAGACCTGGTGGAATGGAGAAAAACAGTGGGATACGGTTATCCCTGGATATAAACTATATCGGAAGGACAGGGAAGGACGTATTGGTGGCGGAGTCGCTCTATAAGTGAAAGAAGGCATTGAATCCAGAAAGCTCAAAACCCCCAAAGAGGCAGACTCCTCCACAGAATCGTTGTGGGTGGTAATACCATGCCCCAGGAGGGACTTAATACTGGGAACGATCTATCGTCCCCCTGATCAAAATGCTCAGGGAGACCTTGAGGTGAAATATGAAATTGAGGAAGCATCCAAACTAGGAAATGTGGTAGTATTGGGTGACTTCAACTACCCGGACATAGACTGGCCACATATGTGTTCCAGTCATGACAAAGAAGCAAAGTTTCTAGATATTCTAAATGACTATTCCCTAGACCAGTTGGTCATGGAACCGACCAGAGGGACGGCAACCCTGGACTTAATCCTCAGTGGGGACCGGGACCTGGTGCGAGATGTAAGTGTTGTTGAACCGATTGGGAGCAGTGACCACAGTGCTATTAAATTAAACATACATGTAACTGGCCAATTGCCAAGAAAATCCAACACGGTCACATTTGACTTCAAAAGAGGAAACTTCACAAAAATGAGGGGATTGGTAAAAAGAAAGCTGAAAAACAAAGTCCAGAGGGTCACATCACTCGAAAATGCTTGGAAGTTGTTTAAAAACACTATATTAGAAGCTCAACTGGAGTGCATACTGCAGATCAGAAAAGGTACCGCCAGGGCCAAGAAGATGCCAGCATGGTTAACGAGCAAAGTCAAGGAAGCTCTTAGAGGCAAAAAGTCTTCCTTCAGAAAATGGAAGTCTTGTCCGAATGAAGAAAATCAAAAAGAACACAAACTCTGGCAAAAGAAATGCAAGAAGACAATAAGGGATGCTAAAAAAGAATTTGAGGAGCACATTGCTAAGAACATAAAAACCAACAACAAAAAATTCTATAAATACATTCAAAGCAGGAGACCATCTAGGGAGGCGATTGGAGCCTTGGATGATAAGGGAGTCAAAGGTGTACTAAAGAACGATAAGGAGATTGCAGAGAAGCTAAATGAATTCTTTGAATCTTTCTTCACAGTGGAAGATATAGGGCAGATCCCTGAACCTGAACTAACATTTGCAGGAAGGGATTCTGAGGAACTGAGACAAATAGTGGTAACGAGAGAGGAAGTTCTAGGCTTAATGGACAATATAAAAACTGAGAAATCACCGGGCCCGGATGGCATCCACCCGAGAGTTCTCAAAGAACTCAAATGTGAAATTGCTGATCTGCTAACTAAAATATGTAACCTGTCCCTCGGGTCCTCCTCCATGCCTGAGGACTGGAAAGTGGCAAATGTAACGCCAATCTTCAAAAAGGGATCCAGAGGGGATCCCGGAAATTACAGGCCAGTTAGCTTAACTTCTGTCCCTGGAAAACTGGTAGAAAGTATGATTAAAGCTAGATTAACTAAGCACATAGAAGAACAAGCCTTGCTGAAGCAGAGCCAGCATGGCTTCTGCAAGGGAAAGTCCTGTCTCAGTAACCTATTAGAATTCTTTGAGAGTGTCAACCAGCATATAGATAGAGGTGATCCAGTGGACATAGTGTACTTAGACTTTCAAAAAGCGTTTGACAAGGTACCTCACCAAAGACTTCTGAGGAAGCTTAGCAGTCATGGAATAAGAGGAGAGGTCCTCTTGTGGATAAGGAATTGGTTAAGAAGCAGAAAGCAGAGAGTAGGAATAAACGGACAGTTCTCCCAATGGAGGGCTGTAGAAAGTGGAGTCCCTCAAGGATCGGTATTGGGACCTGTACTTTTCAACTTGTTCATTAATGACCTAGAATGAGGAGTGAGCAGTGAAGTGGCCAAGTTTGCTGACGACACTAAATTGTTCAGGGTTTTTAAACCAAAAAGGGATTGTGAAGAGCTCCAAAAAGATCTCTCCAAACTGAGTGAATGGGCGGGAAAATGGCAAATGCAATTCAATATAAACAAGTGTAAAATTATGCATATTGGAGCAAAAAATCTTAATTTCACATATACGCTCATGGGGTCTGAACTGGCGGTGACCGACCAGGAGAGAGACCTCGGGGTTGTAGTGGACAGCACGATGAAAATGTCGACCCAGTGTGCGGCAGCTGTGAAAAAGGCAAATTCCATGCTAGCGATAATTAGGAAAGGTATTGAAAATTAAACAGGGGATATCATCATGCCGTTGTATAAATCTATGGTGCGGCCGCATTTGGAATACTGTGTACAGTTCTGGTCGCCTCATCTCAAAAAGGATATTATAGAGTTGGAAAAGGTTCAGAAGAGGGCAACCAGAATGATCAAGGGGATGGAGCGACTCCCTTACGAGGAAAGGTTGCAGCATTTGGGGCTTTTTAGTTTAGAGAAAAGGCGGGTCAGAGGAGACATGATAGAAGTGTATAAAATTATGCATGGCATTGAGAAAGTGGATAGAGAAAAGTTTTTCTCCCTCTCTCATAATACTAGAACTCGTGGACATTCAAAGAAGCTGAATGTTGGAAGATTCAGGACAGACAAAAGGAAGTACTTCTTTACTCAGCGCATAGTTAAACTATGGAATTTGCTCCCACAAGATGCAGTAATGGCCACCAGCTTGGACGGCTTTAAAAGAAGATTAGACCAATTCATGGAGGAAAGGGCTATCAATGGCTACTAGCCGTGATGGCTGTGCTCTGCCACCCTAGTCGGAGGCAGCATGCTTCTGAAAACCAGTTGCCGGAAGCCTCAGGAAGGGAGAGTGTTCTTGCACTCGGGTCCTGCTTGTGGGCTTCCCCCAGGCACCTGGTTGGCCACTGTGAGAACAGGATGCTGGACTAGATGGGCCACTGGCCTGATCCAGCAGGCTCTTCTTATGTTCTTATGTTCACATACCCCCCCCCAATGCAGGGCACCTACATGGCTCAAAATAGTTTGGAATGTTGTGTCGGCTGAACTCTTGACAGTGATTAGTTTGAAATAAACAGCAATGGTCAGGGTTCAGATGATACAACAAGTCATACTATTGTTTGAGCCACACAGGTGCTGTGCAGACTGGGAAAAGCCATGCAGGAACCTGCACAGCAGTGAGGAAGCACATTTATAATTAAACTGTGGTTTAAGGCAAAATGTGATGTGCAAACCAGGACATGCTGTAGAACTAACAGTTTTTTAAAGTACACCTTTAACCAAATGAATCGGCTTCCTTCTAGCTTTTAAGGCAGTGGTGGACAATCTGTTGTTGAGTAAATTAGTGCAGCATAGAGCAGGCAGAACATGTACTGTTAAATTATATTATTTGTTTATTTAGATACTGGCATCACTTACATGCTATAAGAAGACAGGTCTCTGCTGTAAGGTCCTCGCAATATAAAATTTTGCATGTCTAGTGCTACCAAGCACTGTGCAAATACTTTTCCACAAGAGGGTGCTAGAGATTCAAGAATGTTGATGGATGTTTCTCTAAGATTCTGATTGCCCTGTCATAATCTGAAGAACCTTCCTTTCTGTTTCTCTAACAGCCTGCAAATGGGAGGGGAAATGGTGTTTGAAAAGTTAAGCAGGCAATTAATAGAAGAACACCAGGACGGAGAGAGACCCCTGTCTGATATTCTAGAGGGCTGCTGCTAGTCATCATAGACAGTACTGTCAGAAGACCTGTGGTCTGACTCGGCACAAGGCACTTCCTTTGTTCTTATGAGGCAGGTTTATATCATAGCAGAGGATCCTTGGGGGTGTCTTGTTTCAAGCCTAAATTATGATGAAATCTTCATCCTTTAGTTGTAGTGAGTTACTTCTAAGAAACCAAACAGAATGATAACAAAGGCAATGAAGACATCCAGACAAACTTGACATCAAGCCATCTTTTGTTTCCAGAACACACATGTTTGATAAGAAAAGGCTTCTGGAGGCAGCAAAAAACAAAAGCAAAAATACTTTAAAAAAACGAATAAAGGATAGGTCTTTGGGGGTAAAAAATATAATGAATTATGTTGTTTGTCATATCCATTGAAAAAGCTGAAAATACTATGCAGGGTACTAATGGGCAGTGATGGCCATTAGGCATTAGAAATCTATTCTCCAACTTCTTTTTTAATCCAAATGATGTAGAGCTTGATGCCTGTGATAGGGGATCAGTGGCAGAGCACATGTTTTGCAGGTTCAATCCTCAGCATCTCCAGTCAAAAGGGCCTAGGTAGCAATGCTGGATGACAGCCCTGCTGGAGACTCTGTAGAGCTGCAGCTACATTGAGTAGGCAACAGGACTAGACCAGATGGACCAATAATCTCAGTCTGTATAAGGCAGCTTCATATGCACATTGTGGTCAAATATATTAGCCTCTTCACATCCTATTTATTTGTTCCATGAAGGTGGTGAATGGCTGGCTTGCCCATCATTTGCTAGGTTAAAAGGTGGCAAATAAGGACTGTGCACACGTATGTGCCAATGCGGGCTTCACTTCTTGCCACTTGATAACTCACAGTTGAATGTGGAACTTCAGCAGTGGCACAGCTAGGTAATCTTCAGACGCTGGATGTAATGGTTGTATAGTGCGAACCCTCTTTGGGAATTAATATGCTTTATTTCACTTACTTCAAAATGGGGTAAGCATGAGGGGGGGGGACTCCAGCTCATTCTGTTGAACAGAACCCTAGATTTCTGCCTGAAAGTTCTCCCCTGGCAGCACCACTGGGAACTGCCTTGTTTCGGAGGTGATCTCATTGTGGGATTTGGGACACACATGGAAATCACCACTTGATGATGCAGGCATGAAGCAATGAACAGATCTGTGTGAACCATCCCATGTGTTTTTCCTCCTGCTTGCAGAATGAATTAGAAAGACAAAAAAGGAAAAATGTTGTGTGAACTTATAAAAGCTGGCAAAGGCACCTGGGTGGATGAAATATCTGAAAATGCTTTTAAAATTGTGAACGTGTCAGTCACTAGCCTCCAAAATATCAGTCATATTGAACTATTTAACTCCCAGAGGTCTAGATCACACAGTGTTCTTGGTTCCAGCAATATTCCCTCATGGTTTAGTAGAAGATAATATTCATTGCTCTTTTCTGTGCCTGTGGGGTTTCTGGCTGATAGAAAATGACAAGCAACATATCAAAGCAAAAAAGAAGTATTTTTCTCAGGAAGAATACGGCATAAGAATTGGACTCAATAAAAATTACATTTCCCTTAAACTCTGTGTAATAACCAATGGCAATAAAACTGTAGGTTGTTGAATCATAAAGTAGGACATCACACTGCCAGAATAATTCAGAGTCAATCAAAGGTATTTATTTGTTTATTTCTATACAGGTTTACATTTCCAAAAAAACCCAAAACATCCAACCTTTAATCAGTTTACAATCTTTGTTAAAAAAATAAAATAGAACACTGCAAAATATCAAAATAAAACCTTACAAATGTCTGTGTCTTGGAGCTGGCTGTGAGGGCCTGCACGTGGTGTCAGGCCAAGGAGACAGTAAACTAGGGTTGCTGCTGGACTGTATACCATCCACCCTGCTGTCCAGCAGCTTCTCTGACCAAGCTGGCAGAGGCTGTCTCTTCTGTGGTATTGGAGTTGTTCAGAACAATAGTCTTGGGTGATTTCAGTGTTCATGCTGAGGCTGCCCTAGTGTTCTGGGTTGAGACTTCATGACCTCCATGACAACCATGGGGCTGTTTCATGTTGCCACTGGCCTGACACATAGGGCAGAGCACACCCTCAACTTGGTTTTTGCTCCAGATGGAGGAAGGGGTGGTCTGGAGATGGGGGGGTGGATGTCACCCCATTGTCGTGGTCAGACCACTTCCTGAAAAAGCTCACCCTAGACCCATTGGTTTGTGACAACTACCACCTGGTCACAAATACCCCCTTTTGGGGAAGGTGATTGAGAGGGTTGTGGTGCAACAATTGCAAGCACTCTTGGATGAAACAGCTTATCTTGACCTATTCCAATCTGGGCACAGGCCTGGTTATGGGACTGAATTGGCCTTGGTTGCCCTGATAGATTAACTTTATCAGGTGGACAGAGGGAATGTGACCCTGTTGTTCTTACTTGATCTCTTGGTAGCTTTTGATACCATTGACTATGGTATCCTTCTGGGCCAACTTGGTGAGATGCTTATTGGAGGCACTGTTTTACAGTGGTTCCAATCCTATCTCCAGAGTTGTTTTCAGAGAATAGCATTGGGTGATTGTCTTTTGGCTGTGGGTTGCCATCTTGTCCCTCTTGCTGTTTAACATCTATATGAAGCCATTGGGAGTGGTCATCAGGAGATTTGGGGTGATGTGTCAGCAGTATGCTGATGATACCCAGCTCTACTTCTCTGTAACATGAATCAGGAGAGGCTGTGCATGCCCTGGACTGGTGCCTGGACTCGGTGGTGGGCTGGATGAGGGCCAATAAACTGAGTCTGAATCCTAGCAAGACAGAGGTGCTGTGGGTTGATGGTTCCCGAGTTCAGATAATTGGTCAATTGCCTGCTTTGGATGGGGTCGTACTCTTTCTGAAAGAGCAGGTTCATAGTCTAGGGGTGCTCTGCCTTTGTTGCTAGGTACCCAGGTGACCTCAGTGGCTTGGAGTGCCTTTTACCAGCTTCAGCTGGTAAGACAGCTGTAATAATTTCTAGACTGGGATAGCCTGACCACTGTTGTCCATGCACTGATTACCTCCAGTCTGGATTACTGTAACGTGCTCTATGGGGCTACCTTTGAGGTTGGTCCAGAAGCTGCAGCTGGTGCAAAATGTGGTGGTGCAACTGCTCACTGGGACAGGGTATTGCCAACATGTTGCCCCACTGCTGAAAAAATTGCACTGGCTGCCCATTAGCCTCCAGGCCAAGTTCAGTATTCTGGTTTTGGTGTACAAAGCCCTATGCAGCTTGGAACCAGGATACCTGCAAGATTGTTTTACCTCTTAAATACCTCATCAATCACTAAGCTCTGCAGGTGAGGGCCTCCTGCTGATACCATCTTATCAGGAGGTCCATTCCATACAATATAGGAAGTGGACCTTTAGTGCTGTAGCTCCTACCCTTTGGAATTCCTTCCCTTCAAATATTAGACAGGCCCCATATCTGTTATCTTTTAGCACCTACTGAAGACCTTCCTCTTTCAACAAGCCTTTTAAGTAGAGACCTTATCCCAGTCTGCGTCTGTGTTAGAATCATTTTTAGACGTTTTAAAAGTTTTTTAAAAATAAATGTTTTAAAAGATGTTTATTATGTTTTTAAAAATGTTTTGTTTTAATATGTTTTAAAGTTTTAAAAACGTTTTAGAGTGTTTTTAAAGTTTTTGTTTACTGCCCGGGGCTCCTTTAGGAGCAAGGGTGGGATATAAATTTAATAAATAAATAAATACAATAAAATCAAATACAATAAAAACTCCACATGCAAAGCATCATTAGTGAGTAAGCAAAACAACTGATACAGAAGCTTCGCTTGCACTCCCTGCCGTCACCACCACCACCACCACAGGAACATCTCCCAAACATCCTTAGCAGTCTTCCACATGCAAACCTCACTTTCAAGCTTTCCCACCAACCATACCCATAACACCAATTTACCACCAACCATTTGTCACAGAGTGAATGAGCCTCCAAAAACAAAACAAAACACCCGGGACTTCCGGGAAGGGTGACTTAGCCTGTGCCTGCTTTTGAGACGGGCTCCTGCCTCAAAAGAAGCTTATTCAGATATATCAGTCAGATTTTTTTTTTTTTTTGACTGATTAAACTTCTCCCGGGTAGGGAGAAACGAAGAGATTAACCTCAAAGCCTATTTTTGTTGGGACGACCAGATCTCATTAATTTATGGGACGAGGTCCAGCCGACGAAGGTGGGACGGATTTTCAACAACAAGCTCTATCTGATAAAGCGAACGTTCATCTTATCTTCTAAGAGAGAACGCACTAACAGGCAAGCACCCTTCTTTCTATATTTTTCTTTTACTTGACTTAAATTGTTGCTGTTTAAAAGAGATTTGCCAGATTGATCGGTTTTTGACATCTCACTGGGGAGCCATAACTTCTCTCTGCTACTCACTAATTAATAGCTTATCTCTGTTTTTGTTGCAAAAAGCTGTCCTGGATTTGCATTCTAAAGATATACACAGAAGAGGGATTTCTATTCCAGATTTTTATTTTGAAGAATATTATATTGTCTGAGACTACTCTCTTTTTGGTCTATTTTATTTTGACGAATCTGTTTCCTGACGACCGCCATTAATTGTTTCGATCCTGGGAACTGCATTTTGTTTACTTAAGCATGGAGAGATAAGGCTGTCTGCTCTGTTTATACTGTGATGTCACCAAGTTTGGAGTATTAACCCAATTGTTGCTGAAATAAGAAGTGGTTTTCCTATATTTTTCTTTTAAAATGGCAATTAAGAAAGTGGCTGAGAATCTGGAAATAACTATGTTTCAGAAAATAATGGATGAGATTGAGATAACGAAACAAAACCTGCGACAGGGTTGTAAGGAGCTGAAAATTGAATTGAGTAAAATGAAGCAGGAGATTAAAGATATAGGGGTCCCTGTGAGAGAGGTGACCCTGGAAGGGGTCCCTGTGAGAGAGGAGACCCCGGAGATTGGAACAAACGTGGAACAGGAAAAAGATTTGGAGTCTATGGACTTTAGAAACAAAATCTATTGTTTGGAGACACAGGAGATTAAAGACATAGGGGTCCTTGTGAGAGAGGAGACCCTGGAGACTGGAACAGGGGTCCCTGTGAGAGAGGAGACCCTGGAGACTGGAACAGGGGTCCCTGTGAGAGAGGAGATCCCGGAGATTGGAACAAACGTGGAACAGGAACAAGATTTGGAGTCTATGGACTTTAGAAATAAAATCTATTGTTTGGAACTCAATGTTATCTCTGAAGAAATTAATGAAGATTCTAGAGATAAAGTTATCAATGGCATGGATAATCTTCTGGACTGGAATGATGTGATGGAGCCCAATATAGAGAAAATCTATGGAATTAACTGCAGCCATGTGACAATGGAAAAACTTTCAAGAGATGACCCAGTGTATTTTG
This sequence comes from Rhineura floridana, assembly GCF_030035675.1. Lineage (NCBI taxonomy): Eukaryota > Metazoa > Chordata > Lepidosauria > Squamata > Rhineuridae > Rhineura > Rhineura floridana. Next base: position 179,873,449 of record NC_084484.1, read on the forward strand.
AAAAAAAGAACAGAGATATGATTTTACAGCAGTATTTCAGCAACCTATTCAGAATGGATGGCAAGAAAATATTTGGGATAGAGGTAATTCCCATCAGACTCTTACTATATGACTATGGCTTTGACAGCAAGATTATTATGGAATACTGATAATGGAAGATTGGATACTGAAATTACTGGACTTAACAAGACTACTGAAGATGGAAGATGGAAAATGGAACTAATAGGGATAATAGAACAATGGCTACTGAAATTACTGAACCTAACAGATTCTGATGTGATGGATTAATTGAAATGTTTATTTTGACTATGGTTATGACAATAAGATTATCATAATTAGTAATGAGATGGATTAATCGATATGCTTATCTGGAAAAAAAAATTGATAGATATATTTCTTAAAGAATTGAAACCTCTCTTTGACTTTTTGTGGAAAGAATAAAGTAATGTTTATGAGATTTGATGATTAAGTAAGATAACTACTGGAGGAAAGTGATTTTATAATATGACTTAAGAGACAGGATTGTTATATATTATAGACTTATAACTGATTTGATCTTTGACAAATGGGAAGTCAATATTTTACTCTTTATTTTTTATTTTTGTTTTTTTTTTCTTTTTTTTTTTTTGTTTAACTATTTTTGATTTTGTTTTTTGTCTTTGAATGTTTTATGATTTCGTCTTGTATGTTTTATGAAAATCTGAATAAAAATTATTGAAAAAAAAACAAAAACAAAAACAAAACAAAACACCCCAAACTCTGGCAGCACTAAGTATAATTTACAACCAGCTCATTCACACAGTCCCATCTAGGGCAAAACACTATCATACAAACAGCACCATAACCATAAACGAGTTGCAAGAAAAAAAATCAAGGGCCCAAGGAATATGGTGATATTGTCTTGATTAAGTATGTCATACCTCCAACCAGTAGAGGGTGCTATACAGGTTCTTACTTAGTGTTCTTTATGTTGCTGTCTTGTTGTACTGTTCTGAGAAGAATATGGAAATTCAACCATATTCTAATTAGGGTTGGGAGAGAATTCCACTCTCATCTGAATGTGGGCCAGAACAGTGTCTTCCAGCAGGCAGGTTAAAAGGAGAAGCACTTATGGAGTGTTGTACCGCAGGTATTTTGCCTACTCTGGAAACAAATGGGGATATCTCTGTGAGAAGCCGGAAATGGGTTTTTTTTATCATCTCCTTCCTTCCCTTCCTTGTAGGTCTTGGGACATGTGCAATCAACGTCTCGCAAAGCGTGGGGGCTGTGCTAAACTTCTGCCCTGCATCCTGGTAGCCCTGATACAACAAGGAGGCAGTGTTTTATCTTCCATCATATGATTCAGAGAGAGCCAATGTGGTGTAGTGGTTAAGGTGTTGCACTATGACCTGGGAGATCAGGGTTCGAATCCCCATATAGCCATGAAGCTCACTAGGTGACCTTGGGCCAGTCACTGCCTCTCAGCCTCATGAAAACCCTATTCATAGGGTCGCCATAAGTCGGAATCGACTTGAAGGCAGTACATTGACATTGATATGATGCAGAAGGGCATGCAGACTGTACATCCCAGGACCTGCCCTTTGCTGCATCAGAGGGTCAGTGAGCATGTGCAGAGAGACTCAACAATGCTAGAAGCCTTTTTATTATGCATGTTCTGAGTAAATTAGGAGAGCCCTCCGTCTGCTGCAGTCCACTTCCTTTCACTGCCACAGGATGATTTCATTCCATTCTCCAACAAAACTGTGCAGAGGGAAACTAGGGACTTCTGACCAGCCCTAGTTCTAATACATGTGCTTCCAGGGAGCTTTCATTTAACAAAGCAAGTATTACAATGTTTCTTGTGTCCTAAAAAGCACTAGAGAAGCCTTTTAAATAAATAAAAAGTGCCCCTTTTGAACTTATAACACATTTCTCCCCCAATCATCTTATTTTATTTGTCTTTTATTTTAGAAAATGTGTATCCCACATTGTTGTATTGTTATGAAAGCCAATCCTCAGGTCCTACTGCAAATACGGCCAACTGCCAGCCCATGAGCTGGTCTGGTCCCAAAGCAATTTTGTCTAGTCACTGGTGACCATTCCACAGAGACCAGAAGTGACAAAAAATGCCAAGGAGAGAGAGAGAACATTTTCCACGGTAATCATAACCAATGGCTGTGGCAGCTGGTCACATAAACACTTCAGACAGTAGTTTAATTTAAAAAAGAAAAAAAGCAGTATAGCAACAACATAACTACTGTCAAGCAAGAGTTATACGCCAGAGACCTATCTGTTACTTGGAGAGAAACTTTCCTGCTATAAATGAGGAGACAAATCACGTTCCTTCTCACTCACAGACAAACTTATTCCCCCCAGTCTGCCCACTCGTTTTGTACTTCACATAACACTTCATGTAACAGCTTTGTTATGTAAGGCCCATGTGAGCAGCTGACAATTTTTGATGGGAGGGCCATGAGAAATTCTTTCACCTCCTATAAAAATAGCAGACCAAGCAAACAAAGTGCTCCTTCACAACCACAGTGTTAAATCACACTTTTGATTATGACTCACTGCTGAGTCAAGCTTCACAAGGAGAGCTTGGCAAATAAAGATGCTGGCTTTGTTATAAGCCAAGCTCCATCAAAGGTAAATGGGCAAAAGAAACCCCATCCCCACCAAAAACAACAACAACACACACATAGATAGGGATGGTGGAAGTAATCCTATACTACATTATGCTGTAAGGGTTAGGGGAGATACAGTGCTGCTCATTCAGGGCTATCCAATGACACTGAATGTCAGAAGATTCAGGGCAGACAAAAGAAAGCTCTTTTCACACAGCACATATATAAACTATGGAATTTGCTCCCACAAGAGGCAGTGACGGCCACCAACCTGGATGGCTTTAAAAGAGGTCTAGACAAATTCATGTTGCAGATAAAGATATCAGTGGCTGCTGCTGCTGCTGCTACTGAAATGGAAATGGACTGCCTTCAAGTTGATTCCATCTTATGGCGACCCTATGAATAGGGTTTTTTATGGTAAGCGGTATTCAGAGGGGTTTTACCATTGCCTTCCTCTGAGGCTGAGAGGCAGTGACTGGCCCAAGGTCACCCACTGAGCTTCATGGCAGTGTGAGGATTCAAACCCTGATCTCCCAGGTTGTAGTCCTAATCACTCTAACCACCACAACTATTATTCTTATTTATTAAGTTTATATCCCACCTTCCTCTCAGTAGGAGCCCAGGGCAGCAAACAAAAACACTAAAAAAACTGTAAAACATCATAAAAACATAGTTTAAAATATATTAAGACAAAACATCTTTCAAAACATCTTTTAAAAAAACATTTTAAAAAGCAATTCCAGCACAGATGCAGACTGGGATAGGTCTCTACTTAAAAGGCTTGCTGAAAGAGGAAGGTCTTCAGTAGGTGCCAAAAAGATAACAGAAGCAGCACCTGCCTGATATTTAAGGGGAGGGAATTCCAAAGGGTCGGTGCCACTACACAAAAAGTCTGCTTCCTGTGTTGTGCAGATCGGGCCTCCTGATAAGATGGTATCACAGGAGGCCCTCACCTGTGGAGGGCAGTGATCGACTGGATCTATAAGGGGTAAGATGATCTTTCAGGTATCCTGGTCCTGAGCTGTATAGGGCTTTGTACACCAAAACCAGCACCTTGAACTTGGCCCCAATGGCTGTGTCCTACCTCTACTGTTGGAGGCAGTATGCCTCTGCGTACCAGTTTCTGGGTACTGCAGGTGGGGAGAGTGTCTCTTGCACTCATGTTCTGCTTGCAAACTTCCATGGACATCTGTTTGGCCACTGTGAGAACAGGATGCTGAACTAAATGAGCCATTGGCCTGATGCAGCAGGCTCTTCTTATGTTCTTATCCGCCTCACTAGGGACTGGAACTTGATGGTTAATTGACATCACCCTTAACTCCTCCACACTTTTATTCTCATAAGGGAGGTGAAATTCCTTACACTTCTCTACCAGCTCTTTCCTCATTTTTATATACATTGTCGTGTTTCACTGTCACTAGAAACACACACTGTTTAAAGTCATTCTTGTTTATTCCCGCCCCGCCCCATGGTATTTCTTTGGCTCATACCCCACCACCTGTTGTGCCCTCTCACCACCACCTTGTCTGTAGTAGATGAGGGGCACATTATAAATATTTCCCAGATACACCTTTATGTACACCAATGCTGCTCTGTTTCTCTAGCCCTTGCTATAAACACCAGACTCCCTGTGCCCCCGTATGTATTTTTCCTAAAGGCCACAGCTATGGGTTAGCTTCCTTCGTTGCTCCGGAGGTACTCTTCGCTGCCACCATTTGATACTTCATACAACACCCTTGTTTTTATTTTGCCACCTGATATGTTCTCTAGTAGCCGGCCAAGAACCAGGCATGTTTTTGGAAACAAACATTTACTTAAAGAACAGATTTTACTTTGGCAAGAATCTTTTTGGTTCAGCTATTTCAGCATGTGGTTTCAATTATACATTCCTCACTTTAATACAGTTCACACAATGACTTGCTCGGTGGCCAATACCAATGTCAACCTGCCTGCCTAATCCCACCATAACGCAACTCCCACCCACTCTCCCTCCAAAGACAAGCCCTATCTAACTGTTAACTGACAACCCTTCAAAATATAAACCAGTCATCCCACATTCACCCAGCCAATCACACGCAGCATACACCAACATTCCATCCACTCATTCCCCCCTCCCAATACTCACCACTTGCCAAAATAACCTGTTAAACATAATTTACCATATTTACTATAATACAGAGTCATTAAAACATTATTATCAAAACATGGAACATCACATCTACCACTCAGTTTTCAAAACTGCACAAACTGTCCCTTCTCGTTATTAACTTTTGTGTTCATTGTGCTCTTCTGAGGCCCTTCTTCAGGTCCCCCCTCTGAGGGAGGCTTGGAGGGTAGTGACAAAGGAGAGGGGCTTTTTAGTTGTGGCTCCCCGTCTGTGGAATGTGCTCTCCATTGAGGTCTGCCTGGTGCCTTCTTTGACATTGTTTCAGCATCAGGTAAAGACATACCTTTTTTTCCAGGCATTTGATAGACTAAGATGATGTTGTTTGTATTAGTGTGCTGCCAAAGTTTTCTGTGGCTGTATGGAGGTGGTTATTGTTATTTTATGATATATCTTTATTTTGATGTTTAACAAGTTGTACGTTTCTTGGAGTCCTTCGAATAGCAAGTAATAGAATCATAGGATAGTAGAGTTGGAAGGGGCCTATAAGGCCATCGAGTCCAACCCCCTGCTCAATGCAGGGATCCAAGTTAAAGCATACAAAGAAATCTAATACATAAATAAATTATTGTGATATAGCATTAACTAAACATCTTATGTCTGAAAACAGACCTAGAAAATACACCCATTTTTGATGAATTATTAACCAGGGCATAGTTTATCAAACGTTTTCAGTTGCACCATCCTGATACTTAATATATTCATGTCATCATGATATTATTCCTGGTCCACATCATACAGTTGTTGTACCTGGAACTCATAAAGGTATTGCTTTCTACAAGCAAAGATTCTGCAATCCTATCTCAAACTATTGGCAATTTCTCTTTTCTTAGATCCCAGAAGATGCTTCCCAGAACACATTCTTGTCTCCTAGAAGCTCATTCTGCAATATTTATATTGGTCTTCAAGGTGTCAAGGACGCTTTGTCCTCTACAAAGTGAATTTTAAGTAGGCCTGGCCTTCATTTTTTAAAGCTTATCTTCACAACAGTGAGGACAACAAAACTGAAACTCTCAGAAACCTTTCTGATTTACGGAATGTTGTGCTGAAAGTCAGATTCAGGAACTCAGTCCAGAACAGTTGCAAGAGCAATGCATTAAATTTTTGGCTTGCTTCTTAGTTTCCTTGAGCAGTTTTCTTTGAGAGGTTTTCTGCAGGATAGGAGAAGAGATAAAACTGAAGGTGGCACCTATTTTATCTCTCTCTAGGCAGCTGTTGCCATGGTATTTTTAGGCCCACTTGCGGAAGTGCTAATTGATGCAAGCATAGAGGCTGCAGTCTTTGGGCAGTGAGAGAAAGGTAACTGAGTCACACCCATGACAGGAACTAGTGATTCTTGCAACTTTGGAATCGATAAAGTCTCTGAAGACTCTAGAACAGCAGGTGACAACTTGAGGAACCAGCAGGATTTGGAATCCCATGCCCCCACCTGCCAAAATCAGGCAGGAAAGCTATATGAATTATTTGCACCAGTCTTTCATGCAGAAAATGTTTCAGAGACCTCCACCTGAACCATCGTTTCCAGGGAGCAGAAGTGAACAAGCTTCCCATGAAAATCATTTGGAAATTTGTTGAGAATTCTGTGACTGTGCTTTGAATGAGAGTATTGTTGCGCGCCTCCCCAGTCTCTAAGTGGTGAGATTTCAGAGGTCCCTGCACTTGTCAAGGGTTTGGTTTCCTTTGGGAAGAAGGTCAGCGGAGACTGTGGTGTCTTTATGAAATATGGGTTATTTATTTACACACATTCCAACCTGAGCTTAGGATGGAGGGGTTCAAGGCATCAGCAGTCCAATATCCAGCTTTTCCATCAGTGTTACAGGAGGCATCCTAAAGCCATGGTGCAGAGAGACAGCCTCTCTGCCTGCCTCCAGTTCCCAGCCTTTCTCCAAGACAACTCTAAACACACTCAAAGCACAAACCTCTGCTAGCCGCCAGGAGGGGTGGGTGGGGAAGGCTCTCCTAAAGAGTTTCAATGACAAAAGGATCTTCCTGGCCCATTCACCAGTTGCTAGGCACCTGCAAGACCCATTAGCAAACTGGCCACTCTATTAGCTTAACAAAAGAAACTCATCTGGCCAGCAGATCCAGCCCGTCACAGGATTCCAAATCAGAGGCTGGAAGGGGACTCACAGGGATCATCCATTCCAACCCCCCAAACTCACAACAGTATGTTACACCTAGGGTTATCAAATAAGTAGAAAAACCTTGCCTAGCTGGTGTGTGTGTAAACCCTAGATTATTAGTTTGGCCAAGTGGGTGGGGAAACCTTAAGGAAGTGGCTGTATTTGTGAGTTTTAGATCAGAGAGAGAGAGAGGCTGGAGGGGAAAAGAGCTGCATTTGGCAGGAAACAAGAATTAGGCCCTTGTCAACTTGAATTAGGTAGTGGGATTTTAATTTATATATGTAGGAAGGAATGGAAGAGGAAATTCCTTTTAGTGGCTTTATGTATCTTGTATTTTATTTAGGGCATTAAGGTTTGGTGTAAGGGAATCCCTGATCTTCTTATCCTGGAATTTTCTTCAAGCAACTTCTGCACTGCTGACTTGCTGGATGCAAGGAATGTTGGCAATTGTTATATTCTGAATACATGTTATATTCTGTTGGTTATGTTGCATTGTTTTAGCCATTTTTATTATTTGATATAAGCTTTCAAAAATCTTACAAAATTGTAATTGTGTTTGCACTATTCATTTACAAAGTAGCTCTATAGAACCCAAGAGGTTGGTCCATGTGCATCTACTCTGCAAAGTTAAGAATCACAATTGCCCCACCCATTTTTGTCTATGACCCCACAACACTGGAAGGTTGCCTCGATGGAATATGGCCCTCGAGCTGAAATATGTACCCCACCCCTGTGCTAGGGCATGAGGCTTCTCAGCTGTGGCACCCAGTTCAGGATGCCCTGGAGAAATGGCACTAGTGTGAAGGTAACCATGCCAGCCCCTTCCACGTCATCTTCCCAATTCCAACATTACCAGAAGGGCTTGTGAAGGATACACATGAAATCAGCACCCCTGGCTGGGAGACCAGAGTTTGTGAGTTCAAATCCCCGCTCGTGTCTCCTGGGTGTCAAGGGCCAGCTAAAGATCACCCCCACAGTGAGTGGCTCAAGGGTTACGTGCCCTGCCACCTGTGCAGCCGTAGGCAAGTTGCAGAGTCCCAAGGAGCCCAGTTGCCCCTCAGCTGGCAGTTGCAGACAAGGAAGGGGCTGGCTTGTGCAGCTGTGGCAAGCTAAGCAGGCCGTAGCCAGCTGGGGAGGACTAGCCTCAGAGGGAGGCAATGGTAAAGCCCCTCTGAATACCGCTTGCCATGAAATCCCTATTCATAGTGTCGCCATAAGTCGGGATCAACTTGAAGGCAGTCCATTTCCATTTTTCCCATCACTATAGGAACATGCAAGTATGGGTTCCAGGCAGTGTTCCCTATAGATTTCTCAGGCCTTAATCCTCTCTGTATTTCCTTCCATTTTGACTGCTGGTAGATCTGTAAGCAACTTGAGATGACTGAGCAAGTGTATTACTTAATTTGAAATGCAGCCTATTAACTATGTTCCCCCCTTCTCCACAAGGCATCCAGACTACTTGGCAAAAATGAAAGAAGTGGTCATTTGCATCTCTTAATATTCTGCTTGTCTGGGCTTTGCTATTCATACCGGCTGATCCCATGAAAAGCTTTCCTGCTAGCTGTCTGATGCCCGCACGGGAATCCATTTTGCAACTGTAAGGATTATAATTGCATTGTCCTGGAATTTCATTTGTTGCAAATAAAAAACGTGGGTTCTTCCCCCTCCCCCTTTCCTCCCATTAATCTTTTGTGAAATGCCTGGTGCTGAGAATGTGGAAAGGATCACCATTTCACACACTTGCACCCTGAGGCATGGCTAAGGAATCCTTTGACCCAGGGATAGCCTCCTTAGTGCACTCCAGATGCTGTTGCTGGACACCCGCTCGCATCAGTCCCAGCCAGTGTTGCCAACGGTCAGGGGTGATCTTGCCGTAGCCACCTAGAAAGTATTGTCCAGGAGTGACTCCTACATAGACAAGGTTGTGTTTAAACAATCCAGCTATGGGAGAGGGGGCCAATCACATGGCTTAGGAGGGACTGTAGTTCATTGGTAACTGCACCAGACAAGGGTTAGTTAGCAGGCGATAGGAAAAAAACTGTGTCTGGTGAGCTGTAGACAGTACTCAGCTTAGACAGATCAATAGTCTGACCTGTATAAAGCAACTTCATGTTTTTCCCATGGTACTTCCAAAATGTGCCTCGCACAGCTTCAGCAACATTTAAAGGGCCCCCAAGTCCTGGACAGCAGCAACAGGAAACTTTTATTTCACTCACCTGGATTCCACTCAGATAGAACTAACTGCAGTGGCACACAGTAACTAAACGACACAATCCACAGAACTAGTATGGGCCACATGGGGGAAAGCAGTCCACAAGCAAGGGGGCTACCACTGATAAGACCTTGCTGGTGTTTTTGGATGTCAGCGTTGCTTCAAGCTGACCAAGAGCCGACACAGCGATCTAAAAGCCTGACAAAAATAGTCTTCATTTTTTCTGTATATCCATGAGGGCTAGAAACCTAATTTTCTTGTTATGCTAAATTGGTGATTCCCTACATCCCAGGCATTCAGCTTTTCAGGTTCCTTTGTTCAAAACAGGGATACCTACAGCAGGTTAGATAGCTCAGAGGATTTAGGACATTCCTTCACTGGGAAAGTTGTCGCAGTTTCAGAATAGCAAAGCTCACACAGTTCAGCTGGTACATGGTTTTGGCACAGCATTTTTAAAACAGAAGAGTTCCATCTGAAGTAGCTACCTTTCCCATTAGGAGAATTCAGTCTGACACAAACAGCTTTGCAACTGGATACTCCTGAGAACAGAAGAACTGGAGGGAGGGAAACTAACTAGCTCAGTGTGCTGTAAAAATCTGAATGTTTCAGCAGGTGTTTTGTTTTCTTGAACAGGGAAGGAGAGTGTCTTTGTACCTTGCCAAAACCACATGTTAACTTGCCACTTCTGCCTGCATTTTATTTCATGAAATAATCACAGACACTAGCCATGAGTACCACCTAGATAGGAACACAGCTGAATCTTGTTGACAGAAAAGTGATACCTCTCCAGAGGCCACCAGGTAAATTTCCAGAGACTGGAAACAATCTTTTTTTTGAGAGAGAGAGAGAGCTGAAGATGTGACAGAAGTTATTGTCACACATTCATTTTGTCCCACTGTTGTGTCTGATCAAACAGGCTTTGCAGATTGTGAAGTGTTATAAAATCCCAATAAAAGAGATGATGGCAGAATGAGTATGAACACCACAGCACTATGTCTATTGTACTTTTGACACTCTGGGGGAAAAAAATCATCTGTGGGCTGAAGTTCTAGAAGGGTAAATGTTGGTTGAATATTAAGAGAAATGTCTTGATCAGCCTTCCCCAGCCAGCTGCCCTCCAGCTGTTTTGGACTACCAGCCCCATCAGCCAGCTGGACAGCACCAGGGTGGGGAAGGCTGGTCTTGAATTGTAGAAGCAGTTCAACAATGGAGCTCGGGGTGGGGGGTGCTCTTCCTTCCTGGAGCCTTTCAGAGACTGGACAGTAGCTCTAGCGCTGTATTTCCTCTATGGTGCAGGGGAACTAGATGGCCAAGTCCTCCTCACTTTGTGATTCTAGTTTGGTAGAGCTCAAACTCAAAGAGGAAAGCACAAAATCAGGACTACAGCTGAACGTCAAGAAGATTAAAGTAATGACAACAGAAGATTTATGTAACTTTGAAGTTGACAATGAGGACATGGAACTTATCAAGGATTATCAATACCTCAGCACAGTCATTAACCAAAATGGAGACAATAGTCAAGAAATCAGAAGGCGGCTAGGACTGGGTAGGGCAGCTATGAGAGAACTGGAAAAAGTCCTCAAATGTAAACTGAACACCAAAGTCAGGATCATTCAGACCATGGCATTCCCGATCTCTGTGTATGGATGTGAAAGTTGGAGAGTGAAAAAAAAAGGATAAGAGAAAAATCAACTCATTTGAAATGTGTGTTGGAGGAGAGCTTTGCGCATACCATGGACTGCAAAAAAGATAATTGGGTGTTAGAACAAATTAAACCAGAACTATCCCTAGAAGCTGGGCTTCTAGTTCCGCCCTGGGCTCCTGCTGGGAGGAAGGGTGGGATATAAACCAAATAATAAATAAATAAGCTAAAATGATGAAACTGAGGTTATCATACTTTGGACACATAATGAGAAGACATGATTCACTAGAAAAGACAATAATGCTGAGAAAAACAGAAGAGAGTAGAAAAAGAGGAAGGCCAAACAAGGGATGGATTGATTCCATAAAGGAAGCCACAGACCTGAACTTACAAGATCTGAACAGGGTGGTTCACAACAGATGCTATTGGAGGTCGCTGATTCATAGGCTTGCCATAAATTGTAATTGACTTGAAGGCACATAACAACAACAGAGCTCAAACAAATTACTATTTCACCGGGTGTCATATCTTTGGGGGAACCTCACCAAGGGTGAAACCTGAGATGGGCTGGGAGGCAATGTGCTGTATTTTTGCCTTTCTTGGGATGCAAAGTAGTGTATGTGTTCCACATGTTGTTAGATAACATTTGTGCTGTTATCGCTAAAGCATTTTTGTGAATATCTTATGATTAGCTCACCCAGGTGCAAGGGGGTTGAGAAGTGGCTGCATAATGTGACTTGTCTTTAAGGCATACTTGTCTAGGGTTGCCAGGTTTAAAAACAATGATGGGTGTCTGGTCAGGGCCTAGGGATGAGAACACTGGATTCTGGCGAGTCCATTGGGAAGCCTATAAGCAGGACTGACCTCAAAAAAGATATTGTCGAGTTAGCAAGGGTTCAGAAAAGAGCAACCAAAATGATCAAGGGGGATGGGCCTTTGGCCTAATCCAGCAGGATTCTAATATTCTTTAGGGGTAGAGCTCCATTTAGGCAAAATATTTTGAACTGGCGTTGACACAATAGGAAGAAATTCAGCTGACATGGAGATGAGGAAATCTTCACCTGCTGAATTTCTATGTGTGGGCGTAGTACTGCCATGATGAGGTACAATGAGGCAGCCACTTTGGACTGCAGGTCTTGGGGTGACATTAACAGGTGGTAAACTGTGGGTTAATTATTATTTTATTTTGTTCTTAAATGCCAGGGGTTGCCATTTGGATATTACTACCTCAGGTACCAAACTGCCTTGAAGATGATTCACCTTGAAACACCAGGGACTAGCATCAGAAATAGTGACTGTTCCTGACTTATATCTTATGAACCTGACTGATTGGTGCAAAATGCCATTGCTGAATTCTGTAGCAATCTTCTCTCTGTTTGTGAAATGAAAGCTGAGATAGTTGGAGAGGCCTCATAATTTCCATTCTAAAACTCCTATCGGATTAATTGACCAGATCAATGTCCACAGTCAGGGCCTGCCTTTGCTTGAAAAGTCCCCAAAGGAAAATAAAAGTTAAAATGCTGGTTACTCTGTTACATTCTCTTTCACCATCTTTCAGGCTTTCTCTGCAGACAAATGGCCTTCTTTGTTAGTGTTCAACTGATAAAAGTGGCAGCGATTAGCAGCTGTGCCTTCTGATGTCTCGCTCAACCACCCACCCTGAGTTCTTAACTCTTAATTTTTTTTATTTTGCAAATCTACAAAAAGAAAAAAGAAACATCATTAACTCACAGTAATAAAAAATCCATCAATCCTGATGTAAACACATATATTAAAATAAAATAGTCAATAGGTATCCAGATGAGACTTACAATTATAAGATATACATTCAAACATAGAAAGGGCAGTGAGATTCTCAGAACACTGAATAGCAGATGATGGGTGTTTTTCCTTCCACCCTTAAAGTATAAGTCTCTTTGTAACCATAAGGACTCACTTTCATTGCTCTTAATTTGAATTAATTTTAAATTGCCCTCAAAAGTGTAAGAACACCTGGAAATATTAAAAACTTTTCAAAAACAATGTTAATACAAACAATTTCTGGCCAGAAAGAAGAAACCACAAAACATGCCCACATCATATGCCTCAAAGGGGCATTACCAATATTACATCTTCAGCATGTATCTGAGCTAGGCAGTTCCTACCTGTAACTGTGCTGTGGTGTTCAAGATAACTGGAATGTCAATTTTTGTCAATTTTAAATCTGAAGAAACATTACATATAGATGCTAATGCAGCTTTTCATTGAACTAGGTGCTTCAGCTTTTAACTGTAATAATGGAGAAATTCCTGAAAGCCTACTTTAAAAAAATAGAAGAATAAATATCTTATTTTTTAATTTAAATTTTATTAGTATGTTAAACAAATACAAGGGAACAAAGAACAAGAGACACATGCAATAAACAAATCAATGGGTAAGGCCTAGTGTGAGTAATTAGAAAAAATAGGCAGGAGTACTAAGTGACAGCTCAAGGAAAAACAAGGGCTTTGTGAGGAAACAAAGTGGAACCGTTTTAGGATTATGAGATTGAGGAATGATCCAGTTTGGGAGTAAGGGAAAGACAATTTATATAAGAGAAAAATTAATCACAGATATTTCCAAATGAACTCATATTTGGGCATAAGGAAGAATTCAAGATGTTGTTCTTTCATAAGTGTAACAGAAGTCCACCATACAGCCACAAAGTCCTCCAGTTTAGTGTCGCCCCACAGTATTTCCAGGTGGTGAGTGAATTTTTCAGCAATAACAATATACAAGGTACTTCCCTGAGTGGCATCTGTCCATCCCTGATCGATGACTAAATGAGCAGCAATCACAAGGTAAACAATAAGTAGTTTCAGGGGGAGATCATAATTGTTCAAATGAGCATCTTACTCTTTTCATTTTTCTAACTTCCTTGGCTAATCCAGGTTTGTAAATAGCCATTCAGAAGCAGAGTAATCCTAATCTTGCTTTATGACACACAACCAGAATATACCAAACTGCTGGAAAAATAAGATGCACAGCCACAGTATCCCTGGAAACACTAGCTGAGCCCCCCAATCAAGGACTGTGTCAGCGATGACATTCACATGCAGCCAATGAACTCATCATGATTGGGACATCTCCCCCACCACCACCACAACCCTTGCATCACCACACACACAGCATACAAGCAGGGATATAGTTGTCAAGGGACTCGGGGTGGTGGTGTCTTAGACCTTTTTGAGAGCAGGGTCTCTATGTCTCTAGCATCCTACAAGTCAATCAGCATGAAAGGGGAGCGTGAGCCATTGAGAAGAACCCTCTAACATGCTTCCTTGTCCTTTCCTGCTGAATGGAACCAATCAAAGTGAAAGGTGAGTCAGCCACTGAGAAGACTCTTCTTGGTAGCTAACACTCTCTCCTTTTCTACTGATTGGCTCCTAGGGATGACTGTTGTTGTGGAAGAAGTCATTAACAAGGATTTCATTCTAAACCCAGTAGCAAAACAAAACAAAAGGATGGGAGGGGAGGGGCTGTGACAATAATGAAGGGACCCTGCACTTCTGAATTTGCCACTACACTGTTGCATGCAAGATGACACCAAAGGGCCCCCACTCCATCATCCCCAGTGGAACAGCCAACAACGCCCCACTATTGCCAGTCCCCAAGCAGGACATCTTCAGGAGCTGGTATTCAGTGACATATTGCCTGACGACTGGAAAGTGGCAAATGTAACGGCAATATTCAGAAAGGGATCCAGGGGGGATCCCAGAAATTACAGGCCAGTTAGCTTAACTTCTGTCCCTGGAAAACTGGTAGAAAGTATGATTAAAGCTAGATTAACTAAGCACATAGAAGAACAAGCCTTGCTGAAGCAGAGCCAGCATGGCTTCTGCAAGGGAAAGTCCTGTCTCAGTAACCTATTAGAATTCTTTGAGAGTGTCAAAAAGCATGATCCAGGCGATCCAGTGGACATAGTGTACTTAGACTTTCAAAAAGCGTTTGACAAGGTACCTTACCAAAGACTTCTGAGGAAGCTTAGCAGTCATGGAATAAGAGGAGAGGTCCTCTTGTGGATATGAAATTGGTTAAGAAGCAGAAAGCAGAGAGTAGGAATCAACGGACAGTTCTCCCAATGGAGGGCTGTAGAAAGTGGAGTCCCTCAAGGATCAGTATTGAGACCTGTACTTTTCAACTTATTCGTTAATGACCTAGAATTAGGAGTGAGCAGTGAAGTGGCCAAGTTTGCTGACGACACTAAATTGTTCAGGGTTGTTAAAACAAAAAGGGATTGCGAAGAGCTCCAAAAAGACCTCTCCAAACTGAGTGAATGGGCGGAAAAATGGCAAATGCAATTCAATATAAACAAGTGTAAAATTATGCATATTGGAGCAAAAAATTGAATTTCACATATACGCTCATGGGGTCTGAATTGGCGGTGACCGACCAGGAGAGAGACCTTGGGGTTGTAGTGGACAGCATGATGAAAATGTCTACCCAGTGTGTGGCAGCTGTGAAAAAGGCAAATTCCATGCTAGCAATAATTAGGAAAGGTATTGAAAATTAAACAGCCGATATCATCATGCCGTTGTATAAATCTATGGTGCGGCCGCATTTGGAATACTGTGTACAGTTCTGGTCGCCTCATCTCAAAAAGGATATTATAGAGTTGGAAAAGGTTCAGAAGAGGGCAACCAGAATGATCAAGGGGATGGAGCGACTCCTTTACGAGGAAAGGTTGCAGCATTTGGGGCTTTTTAGTTTAGAGAAAAGGCGGGTCAGAGGAGACATGATAGAAGTGAATAAAATTATGCATGGCATTGAGAAAGTGGATAGAGAAAAGTTCTTCTCCCTCTCTCATAATACTAGAACTCGTGGACATTCAAAGAAGCTGAATGTTGGAAGATTCAGGACAGACAAAAGGAAGTACTTCTTTACTCAGCGCATAGTTAAACTATGGAATTTGCTCCCACAAGATGCAGTAATGGCCGCCAGCTTGGATGGCTTTAAAAGAAGATTAGACAAATTCATGGAGGACAGGGCTATCAATGGCTACTAGCCGTGATGGCTGTGCTCTGCCACCCTAGTCAGAGGCAGCATGCTTCTGAAAACCAGTTGCTGGAAGCCTCAGGAGGGGAGAGTGTTCTTGCACTCGGGTCCTGCTTGCGGGCTTCCCCCAGGCACCTGGTTGGCCACTGTGAGAACAGGATGCTGGACTAGATGGGCCACTGGCCTGATCCAGCAGGCTCTTCTTATGTTCTTATGCCTCTGAACACGAGTGCTGCATTTAGGTGTCATAGCTAAAAGCCATTGATAGATATATCAGCAATGAGTCTGACAAATCAAATGCCCATTTAAAGCCAGCTAAGCTGTTGCCATCGCCATATCTTGTGACAGTGTGATCCATAAGTTAATCATGTGCTTGGAATAAACACCCCTTGTTTCATTTCACATAGAGTTACCACCTCTTTTTTTCTGGTTCACGTCTGTACTTTGAGCAACAGCTTCAAAAGAAGAAACTTCTCTCAGCAATTTTCTCCTCACTTAAAAAATATCACCTGCTAAGTCTGCGTATGAGGGCACTGTTAAAGAAGGAGTGGGGGCCTCATCAGGCTCAGAGGACAAACACAGTCCTCTAGGGGCAGTGGGTCCAGTCTTGAGAGCAAAAGGCATCTATATACTCCCCATTTTTAAATATCTGATTTATGTCTCTGTGTTCTTTTATGCAGAGTATGAGCAACCTGATTGGCTCACACAATATGCAAAAGGCCATTGCTGGCAGATGATGGGCATTTGTGGCATTATAGAATGTATAAACCCATCACAGCTGTCTTCCAATTAGTTAAATACACTTCTGGTATATCTGCACCAGTATATCGGAAAGGGCTGTAGCTCAGTGGTAGAACACTTGCTTCACATGCAAAAGGTTGCAGTCTTGATCCCTGGCATTTCTAGGTAGAGCTGAGAAAATCATCTGCCTGAAATCATGGAGAGGTACTGCCAGTTAGCGTCAACAGTACTGAGTTGGATAACCCAGTGGTATGACTCTGTGTAAGGCAGCTTCCTATGTTCCTGCTAGTCCTTGCAGCACTTATGATTTTCCTTCCTTCTCTTCCCAAACCGCTTGGATAAGCGTAATCCATCTGCCACAATGCTAAGAGCCAGATCACTGATGTATGCACTCAGAAGTTCCTATAATTCCTTCTAGTGGCTGTATTCTTGAACTGGGAGCCCTCCACATTGCAACGGTTTTTGTAGCCCCCACTCATAATCAGTAAAACCCATTGTGAGCAGTGCAACCAAGCAGATTGGGTTTCCAGCAGTTCAAGAGGCCTAGGGATGCATGGATAGTGCAGCTATTTGAGATTGATTAACTTGAGTTGAACTCAAGACCATTGCATGTAAAACTGACTCAGGTATGATGAGGGCAAAGGTACAAATCTCAAGGTGGCTAATAATAATAATAATGAACAAGGTGGCTGAAGAGCATAGACAACATCACTGCAGTTACTATTTTGTGTGGTGTTATGTGCCTTCAAGTCGACTACGACTTATGGCGACCCTGTGAATCAGCGACCTCCAAGAGCATCTGTCATGGACCACCCTGTTCAGATCTTGTAAGTCCAGGTCTGTGGCTTCCTTTGTGGAATCAATCCATCTCTTGTTTGGCCTTCCTCTTTTTCTACTCCCTTCTGTTTTTCCCAGCAGTATTACCTTTTCTAATGAATCATGTCTTCCCATTATGTCCAAAGTATGATAACTTCAGTTTCATCATTTTATACTAATAGCAAATTCATTCTCAGAGTGTGGATCCTTTTGGAGCCAGAGTGGTATTGTTAATGCACAAGAGGGAGATATAAGTAGGCTCAGTGAAACCCAAAATGTACAGAAATACAAAAATCATTTTAAAGATCTTTAAAGCTGGGTGGGGGGACATCACACAAAAAAGCCTAATGGGGCCTGAGCATGCTCAGTGGGGGTGAGAAGATGGAAAACTGGAAAGGGGAATAGAATGGATTATCCTGAGAAAGGGCTTGAATCCTGAACAAGAACACCCCATAAAGCAACATTATGTGGCAGGTGGCACTTGTTGTTATGTAAATTTGTATAAATGATATTAACAGAGATCATCAACGGTCTGAAATGCGTGTGTGCCAGTGTGTATATTTACCCTGCATTGAGATCACTGAGACTTCGTAAAATAAGAAAAGCTACTTTATTTATAGAAATACATAGTAGATAGGGAAAGCATACCTAGTTCTAATTAACTAACTAAGTTGGAGGTGCAACACTCAGGTTTGGGAATTGCCCTCATGGCTCAGGAGGGAGAGAGCAGAGACCAAAGATGTCTCTCTCGAAGAAGAGAGGAAGGGAAAGGGCGGAAGGAGGAGGGGCAGATAAGCTTCCCTAAGCATATCAGTCTAAAGACAGAAGGAAGTCAGTCAGAGCATCACAGGTAAAGGTAGTCAAGCCTAGCCATCTGGAGGACCCGAACTCTATCTCCCTTCTGGAACATAAACAAAAGAACAAAACAGGAGTTGCTCTTGCTCCACTTCCAATACTTGTGAAGTATGAAATGGAATGGCAGACAGAGGGGAAGCTGGCAGCTGGCAGCTGCTCTTTAGGGTCCTTCCCGCCACCAGCTAGATGATCCTTTTTTGTACCTGAAGATGCCAGGGATTGATTCTGGGACCTTTCGCTTGCAAAGCTGGTGAACAATCACTGAGAAACATTCCCTCCCTGTTATAGGCAGCTGCTTGATCTCAAGACATTAGCCAAAGGCAGGGGCCCACTTTCTTTAGGTCCATGCCTTAAAAAGCAGATTTCTGTAGACCTAGCTGCTGTTAAAGTCACAGCAGCAGCACAGGCTATTTTTCTAAATCAGTTGGCAACCCTATTCTGAATCCATCTGCCCTCCCGCTCGCCTTCCCTCCCTGAAGTTCGCAATATTATTCCTGGCTCAAGGGGAAATACAAAAGAATGGAAACCAGGTTTCAAATCAGCTGGGGAATAATTGCATGTGTGGGCACAGAGAAGGTAAGGGAAGAACCATACCAGGGTGACCAGGTAAAAAAAGAGGACCAAGCTCCTGTACCATAAACAGTTGTGTAGCAAAATAAATTTCAATAGGTGTAGCTGGCACGATAAACTATACCTGCTGAAATTCCCTCTGCTGTACGACTGTTAAAAGTGTACAGGTACCCAGTTTTCTTTTACACCTGCTACCCTAGTTGGAGGGGAGGTCATCTAGTCCAACCCTTTGTGGAATGAAGGATGAAAGGACAACATCCTGGCAGATGGCCACCCATCCTCTGCCTTAATAGCTCTAATGAAGAAGAGCCCATCAACCTACTGTAGCCAGTTCCACTGTAGAACAGATCTTACTGTTAGAAAGTTTAGCCAAAATCTTCTTTAATTTCTACTCCTTTGTTCTAGTTCTGTCCTCTGCAGCTACAGAGAACAAGTCTGCTCCCTCTTCTGCAACAACAGGCCTTCAGACATTTGAAAATGGCAGCCATGTCTCCCCTTGGGCTTCTCTTCAAGGCTAAACATGCCCACCTTTTTAAACCATTCCTCACAGGATTTTCATTACCAAACCCCTCTACCATCCTGGTGAGCCTCCTCTGGATGCACATCAGTTTGCCAATGACTTCTTAAAATGTGGCATCTCCGTATGTGGCTTGACCAGTGCAGAAACCCAAGGAACCACAGAGATGGGAGTCATAAGGAGGGCAGGACATGAGCTTCAACCAGAGCCAATTCAAGAGCTTTTTTCTCTTTGAGGGAGGGCAGCAAATGGCAGCCCTCAGCAAGTCAAGGTTCATGGCACCCAAAGGTTATTTGGACACTAAAACATCCCAGGAACGTCCCTCTCCCTCCCTGACAATGAACATACAATAAATTAATTAGCAAAACTATTTTTTTTCTGCCCTTTTGTGTCACCCAAATCAGCTCCTTGGAACAGCCACCTCCCTGTCTAATGGTAGGGCCCAGACAGATTCAGTGCAGACTGCATAAGCCATGCGCAGAGTTTACTAAAACATAATGACTTGGAAAACAACAAAGGAATTGCCAACAGGAATGGGTGCTTGCTCTGTTTGGCACATTGCTGCTGCTGCTTCAAAAAAGCCTTTGCAAGGGATCTCCAGGTGTTTCAACCAAGACAGAAGCTGTCACTGAAATCCCAAGCACTCTTTTGGAATCTCAATGACACAAGCATTCCTAGGAACACTCAGCTTCTTGCATAACTCCCACCAAGGAGAAAAACAGCTATTGAGGAAACAATGTAATGACCCTTAAAGGTATATTAGCAAGGAAAGCTGTCAGAAGCTGTGAACCACTGTGCTTAGGTGATGGATCAACATGCTCAGTAGGGCGAGAGAGCTGTGGCCTCCACCTTCCTTAAGCAGAGGGGGGGGCTGATTAAGTGGGGGGGCTGATTTAGAGGCTGTCACAAAAGATTGGGAATGGTATGGATATTTGGGGTCAGAAAACAGCAGCAGGGAACTCCATGGGGCATTGAAACCCCCCACCACAAAGGAAGATCTGCCCCCGCTCCTGCACACACTTCCTCTTCAGAAAAGAAACAAACTCTTCTGCTTATCCAGAATACCACTTTGCAGATGTGTAGGAATCCACCCTGGGACTGTAATTTGTTTTAATGGTTTTTAATACTGCTTTTTAAATTGTTGCAACCTGCCCTGGGACCTGCTGGTGAAGGGCAGGTAATACATTTAATCATCATCATTATCATAATCTATAGAAAGGGAGACCAATATATTTCTGGCACCTACTGAAGACCTTAGTCTTTCAACAAGCCTTTTAAGTAGAGACCTTTTCCCCGTCTGAGTCAGTGCTGGAATTGCTTTTTAAGATGTTTTCAAAGCTTTTTTAAAAAATGTTTTTAAAGGTGTTTTAACATGTTTTTAAAGTTTTTTGTTTTATGTTTTAGAGGGTTTTTAGTGGGGGTTTTTGCTGCCCCAGACCAGAGCTTGGACAAGTTACTTTTTTGAACTACAGCTCCCATCAGCCCAATCCAGTGGCCATGCTGGCTGGGGCTGATGGGAGTTGTAGTTCAAAAAAGTAACTTTTCCAAGCTCTGCCCCAGACTCCTTCTGGGAGGAAGGGCAGGATATAAATTTAATAAATAAATAAATAAAATATCAGAGGGGTGGTCTTGTTAATCTGTTGTTGCAGCAAAACAAACAAGAGGCTAGTGGTACCTTAGACCAATATGTTTAATGCAGCATCACCTTTCCTGGGCTCAAAGGGTAGCCTCAGTTAGTCTGCTCTTGCAGAAACAACAAAGAGTCTGGTGGCACCTTAAATCATGGCATGAGCCTGCAGGAACTTCTGCACTGTGAAACTGCCAAACTTCTCAAGAACTTACAATTCTGTCTGTTAGGACTTGAATTGAGACAATGGGTTTCTTCCTGTCCCACTATAGATGTTAATTAACTTGGCAATGTTAGGAAATTATGTTATCAACAGTTATTGGTGTTGTGAAAGGTCACTTTGCTTATTTGAAGTTTTATATAGAATTGTCACAGACATCCTCATTTGTTTTTCATTTCATGGCCATTTGACCCACTGTTTACTTTTTCTCTCTGCCTCTGTACACATTTGCTAACTGAGGATAAGTCTTCATGCATCTGATCAAGTGGAATTCATGAAAGCTTTTTCTCTTTGGCTGCAATTCAATACACACTTATCTGGAAGTAAGTCCCATTGAGCCCAGTGGAGCTTACTTCTGAGTAGACATGTATTGGATGGCAGCATTAGCTTTAAGGTGCCACAAAACTCTGTTGCTTAACCCCAGATTGGTGTACTTAAACACATGAAGAGGAACAGTTACTTTCTGCGTTGAGCCAGCCACTCCCAGTTCATCTCAAGTCAGTATCTGCATATGAATTCTAACTGGGCAGCTAGACATGGCTGGTGGCGGTGGCATGGCTGTCTAGAAACTGGCAGTTATGAGCAGTGCTGTCTAAGACAGAACATTATGCTGAAGCAGTCACTAGTAAATTTGATTGCTCAGTTAGCTATTGAGTCCTCTAGATCCAAAATGGAGATCAGAACGTATTAATCTACGTCAGGGTAAGGGAACCTGCGGCCCTCCATATATTTGTCAGACTGCAGCTCCCATCATCCCCGAAAGAAAAGCTGGAGTTCAAGAAAATCTAGAAGGCCACAGATGCCCCACCCCTGATCTTCACAAAATGTCAATAGCATAGAATGAAGACATGCTCTGAATAACCCTAACAGGAATACCTAACACAGCTTGCCTTTGATGAAATAAACACACCCAAAGATGACTCAGTTTACTATGGGCGTTCGTCCTGCATCAGCTGGAATTTCAAAGACACTCAGTTTTTGAAGGCTGGCATACAGTTTGCATAAAGGACCACTTGTGCAATGGTTTTCTATTTATTACATTTTATTCAGCATTTGTGCTCCAGCAGACATTTTATGTGTTGTGCTCATGTTTAAAACTCTCCAGCTGTCAGGAGGCATTCCTGTTAATTTTCATGTTGAATTTCTCACCTTGTCCACACTTTCTCTCCCAGAATACCTCATCCCATAAGGACATCTGTCTACTGCTGTCCCGTCTGTTTTACCGTCCTGACAAATCTTGATTGTGGAAACGTTGGCTATCTTCCCCCATCCTTGGTTGGCATCCCCCTACCCAAAAAAATAATGTTTCTGTTTGCTATAACATTTTAAAGGTAATACAGCAAGTAGATTTCATCAGGCCAGTGTAAGCTGGAACAGGTGTATGCTAACTCTTCAAGTGGATGATGAAGAATTTGGTGAAATTTTGAAGTCTGCAGATTCTTACACAAATCAAAGTTGGTGTAGTTTTTTAATTATTCTAAATATTTATGTTTCCTACCTGCCCATCAGGGTAGACCCTTGAAAATTTTCACCCTATTTATGGACAGAGAAACTGCAAAGGACTATTACAGTGTATTTCTCCAACAGTTTCTCAGGGGTTGGGTTCACCATTAGCAGTAGCAGGATCACAGCCTCTGTTAAGGATTGAAGGGCCTGCCCACCATTTGGCATTCACTGGAACACCTCAGACCTATCATTGTTCTAGGGCATTGTTGAGAGGAAATAGAGCCTAAATACATAAATAAATTTAAAAAGTGGTGGAGAATATTCTGAGTAAATTCTGCAAAGTGGTCTTTTTTTTCTAAGACAGTGCAGGGAGAGGAGAAATCTCAAAAAATGTCCTGAGGTTTTGGCTCAGCTCACCATCAGAGGGACCTACTATCTAGTAGCAAATTCGCCAGAGAGCTAGGGTTGGGATACACTTTTACATTTATTTATTTGTTTAATTTATATCCCCCCCTTCCTCCCAGTGGGAGCCCAGGGCAGCAAACGAAAGCACTAAAAAAAATTGGAGGAAGTTCCATGAAATTCAGGAGGACTTACTCTTGAGTCAACAAGCACAGGATAGAGCTACAGGACACTAAGCTATGAATTAGAACAGGGGTTGCTAACCCATCGACTGCAGGTGCCATGGCACCCCGAAAGCCTTCATCATTGAATGATGCCCCCCTAAAATAGCCTAGAATCTAAGGTATCATCTCTAGCCCTCCTAGAAGGAACTTTATGGAGCAAAATGTGCAGGTAGCCTTCTAAGTGATTTCTGTGAAATGAGCCAGCCTAGCTCCTTCTGCTTGTCAATGTTATTTGCCAATGAGTGAAGTCAGAGCTGTGATTGATAAGTGAGTTGTTTGAATACCAGGCAATAGTTGTCCCTGAAGTCCTAAAGAGCTGCTATTTCCCCTGTCTTTTAATACACTTTTTCTGCTTCTATCTTATCTGGATTCTCCATAGTTTGCCCCTCCTTTTTTCCCTAGAAGTCAGGATGCATCTTTCCTGTGGTAGGTTTGTTTGAGATACAGTACTCCATTGAAATTATTAAATAATCCCTTCCCTCCAAAAGGCAAATGAGAAAACTTTGCAAAGAGGTTTAGGTATGTCTCTTGCTCTCACTTTGCAGGAGCTGAAGATCAGGAACTCATTAAGAATTCACTTGTATAGTTAACTTACTGTACAATGGTATAAATGTCTATGCAGGAGTAATTCTCTTTGTGTTTTATGGGGCTTACTTTCAGGTAAGTGGGTACAAGATGGTAACCTAGGCTTTGGTTTAGAGTTGGCACTGGGGAAAAACAGGATTCTTGTGCCTTTAACAGATGTATGGCAGGCAGAAATTTAACAGGTGAATCATTTTCTAGTATGGAAATACAATTATGGGAAAGGCTTCACTATGATTACTCTCTAATATTGAGTTATGCCCCCCACCCCATTTTGTGGGCAGTCATTTTGTGACTGGTGCCCCTAGCACTCTCAAAATTTGAAATGTGCCCTTGCTCCAAAAAGGTTGGTAACCCCTGATGTATCAGATTGTACTGTAAGTCCTCTTGATTTCAATGGGATAATTAAGCATATTAGTGTGTTCAAAGTACATTGTCTCAGTAATCCTTAACAACTATGCATTGTTATATTCATACTAATGCTGCAAAGCCACCTTGTGAGTACCTGTCAGAAGTGAAATTTGAACTGGTTCGTTGTCTCTTAGGCACTGCCGTACAGTAACGCTCTGCATCAGCAGCATGACAACAATAAAACTGGTCTACCTCGCAGGGCTATTGTATGGGGTACCTAACTGATGAATGAGAAATGCTATGGACATTTGAAATATTCCTCATAAAGGCTTATTATTAAGGCTGCAAGGTTTAGTAGATTACTTGATTATATGCTTGCCTAAAATGTGGCCCTAATTTAACAGCTCAGCAGAGTTTAAAACATTCTAAATACTGTGTTCTTTTTAATTCCAAGAAGCTTACCCACTGGGGTGAAATAAGCGTGGGGATGTGTCATCTGAGATGAGGACTTCTGTGACATGTCTGCGGATAATTTCTCCCTTCTTACAGCAGCTGTTCCATCTGATTGCGGTAGCAGGACAGATTATTGATTGATTGCATGTATATCCCACCTTTAATCCCAAAGGAGTCCAGAACAGGAATGCAGGGTCTACCCTCTCCTGAGAGTTCAGCTTCCTCCTCTTGAACTGTCTTAGACTTTTACTTTTGGGGAAGCAGGGTCCCTATGTCTCCAGCATCCTACGAGCCAATTAGCATGAAAGGGGAGTGTGTTAGCCACTGAGAAGAGTCTTCTAACATGCTTCCTTGTCCTTTCCTGCTGCTTGGAGTCAATCAGAGTGAAAGGAGGTGAGCTGGCCATTGAGAAGACTCTTTTCAGTAGTGAACACTCTCCTCTTTCATGCTTACTAGCTCTAGATACGTCTGTGTCTTGGGAGAAGGCATTAACAAGGTTATTCTCAATCTAGCAGCAAAAAAGAATGGAGCGGGTGTGGCTATCACTAATATGAAGGGATCTTGCACTTCTGAATTTGCCACTACATATACTTATTACAAATATTGGAAATGTTACTATTCTCTTTCAGTAGTAATACTTTTGCACTCAGTGCCAAAACTGGGTGTTAGCCCATCTTATTTGTGTTTATATTATTCGCACTTATATTGTGCTTTTATTTTCTTTGAGGTATGTCTCTTTTATCTCCAGTGATGCTGAATGTTGGAAGTTTCAAGTATGACAACAGAAAATACATTTTCTCACAGTGCATATTCAAACTATGGAATTTGCTTGCACAAGAGGTAGTGGTGGCCACCAGGCTGGATGGCTTTAAAAGAGGATTAGACAAACTAATGGAGGATAAGGCTATCAATGGGCATCTGGCTGGCCACTGTGAGAAGAGGATGCTGGACTACAATGGCCATCGGCCTGATCCACCAGCCAGGCTTTTCTTAAGTCCTCTTTCTTTAGACTGACAGTCTTCCCCCCCTTTCTCACAGCCACGGTATTTCAATTTTAATTGCCCGGTCCAGAAGATTTCGTCCCTCCAATGCAAGTCCTGCCTCTTAGTAATATATTGCTTTTCCATAAGGATGGTGAGGCTGCAATAAATCATGACAGTGCGTCTTTTCTTCCAACTTTCCCCAGGGTTCAGCCTGCCCAGCGACGGTGCTCTTTTCGGCAACGGAGCGACCGCGGGCACCTTCTGCCCTGCCTCTCCCGCCCCCACTCCCCGGACAGCCTACCTCCAGAAACAGGCGGAGGCGAGCAGGACATCCCCAGCAGCCAATGAGAGAGGCGGGGCCGAGGGGAGGCGAGCCAATGGGCGAGCCGGGGGTAGGTGGGCGCGGGGGCGGGCGCTGCCGCAGTCCAAGGTAGGAGCGAGCGCGTTGGCTGGCGGTGGGCTGTGCCGGCCGCGCTGACAATCAGGGCGGGGAGAGGACAGGTCTGGGCTGGCTGCCGTGCCTTGCTCGGCTCGGCTCGGCGGAGGCGTGCGAGGAAGCGGCGGCAGGCGCAGAGGCGAAGCGCGCGCGGCGAAAAAGCCATCCCAGCTGGCGAGCAGGAGCAGGAGGAGGAAGAGACAGCCGGTGAGTCTCCAGCCGGACGCCAGTCTCGCCCCGCGCCGCTTCCCGGCCGGGGACGTGGGCTCCGCCAGGCGAGGCGGCCGGGAGCTCCGCATCCAGGCGTGCGTCGCCCTCGCCGAGCTTCGCGGGGCTGCCAAGTTTGAGCCTCCGCCGGGAAGAGTGTTTCCTCCTTCTCTTGCCTTTTCTGGCACGGGGGGCGGGAATGAAGTTTCTCCGGGGTTGTGGGAGGGGGCTGCCGGGCGAGTTGCGTGGTGCCTGGTGGATCTGCCTCACCAAAGAGGGAACGTCGTTTTATTTTTGTTTATTTATTTATTCACTCATTCATTTATCACGAGGATGGGAATGGCCAGTTCTCGTTTATTTTAGTTCAGTAATTCCAGATTTCAAATTATTTGGAGGGGGCGGCAGATAAAACGGAAATTCTGCAATCTTCGCAGAATGCCACATTTCAGTTTCATGGGCCGCCGCCACCCCTCAGACAAATAAAGATCTGGCGGCCCCCCAAGCGGGCGGCGATGGGCCGCCGCCTCCGTGTCCCTTCCGAGCAGGGCTTCTTCAAAGCCATCTCCGCTCCTGAGATGGGCCATTTAACAAAGGGAATCGCCCCGGTGGTGGTGGTGGTGGTGCTCCTCCTTCCCTGGGCTGAGTTGAGGACTGGGGCAGACCCTCATTGCCTTGGGAGGAATGAAGGAGGTAGGGCTGGAGCACCTGGCTTCTTCCGTTTACCCGCCAACACCTTGAGGTATTTAACATCCCAAAAAGGCTTTCGGGAAAGTAATTTGCTTTGGAGGCTTAACAGTGCCGTTCTCAGCAGTATGGTCCACTGGGTTGAATGATGGTTACTCCTTGGTAAGTGTGTGTAGGATTGCATGCTCTGTACAAATGCATGCAGAATGGAAATTTAATTTTTGGAGAGTTGCTGCTGAAATCTTTAATTCCCATTAAACCCCCCCCCAAAAAATTTTAGGCAACACTTAGGGAACAGAATGAAACAAAAGTTGATCTGTTGTGTCCAAAACTCTTAAGATATTAGGTGAGCGGCTTTGTGTGTGATATTTTCCAGGCTAGCCCCACTTTTGGAGAATCTTGGCCAGACAGCATACAAGAACTCTTTTCTAATTACTCCCTGAGCACCCTGGGGTATTCCTGGGGTATTTCTGGGGTGGGGTGGGGGTTGCATGATCAAGATCACTCAGTGTGGTTTGATAACAGCTTAAAATGCCATAACCTCTTTGTTGCATGCAATATCACTGGAATATGTATTTTTAAATGCATTACTTTGACCTTTAAAGGTGTTTTCATTGATTTAGAGATTCTGATTTCCATTAGGGCTGATTCAGGTTTGCTCAGGGGTGTAGTTGCCCGGGGTCTCGAGGGGTCTTAGACCCTTTACTTTTTTGGGAACAGAGTCTCAGCAGGTCTAGTGACCTGTGAGCCAATCAGCATGAAAAGGGAGTGTGTTAGCCACTGAGAAGAATATTCTAACATGCTTCCTTGTCCTTTGCTGCTGATTGGAACCAATCAGAGTGAAAGGAGGTGAGTGAGCTACTGGGAAGACTCTCTTCAGTGGCTAATGCTCACCCCTGTCATGCTTATTGGCTCCCAGGGATGATTGTTGTTGTGGGAGAAGGCATTAACAAAGATCTCATTCTCAACCCAGCAGCAAAAGAAAAAAAGGGGGAGGGCGTGTGGCTGTGACTATCATCAAGGGACCCTGCACTTCTGAATTTGCCACTACATTACTGGATTTGCTTGTCCAGGTCTAGCGATGACTTGCATGGATGAATGAGGCGTCACAAAGGAGACTCTGATTTGATTTGGATTCCTGCATTGAGCAGGGGGTTGGGCTTGATGGCCTTATAGGCCCCTTCCAACTCTACTATTCTATGATTCTGTGACTCTTACGTTGGCTAAATGTGGTGCTTTTCAGTGGAGGCAGTTCACGCATTTGAGCTGTCTATCCTCCAGCGATGTACATTTCACGTGTGGATTTGAACCGATGTATGTGACATGGGGGAGTGCAAGGGTGCTGAGTGTGCACCTCTGAGTGGAGGCTCCAATCTCCGATGGCTGTGACACCTAGAGCATAGGAAGGCGCCTTATACCGAGTTGGACTGTTAGACTGTCTAGCTAAGTATTGTCTACACTCACTGGAAGCGTCTCTCCAAGGTTAGAACATAAGAACATAAGAAGAGCCTGCTGGATCAGGCCAGTGGCCCATCTAGTCCAGCATCCTGTTCTCACAGTGGCCAACCAGGTGCCTGGGGGAAGCCCGCAAGCAGGACCCGAGTGCAAGAACACTCTCCCCTCCTGAGGCTTCCGGCAACTGGTTTTCAGAAGCATGCTGCCTCTGACTAGGGTGGCAGAGCACAGCCATCATGGCTAGTAGCCATTGATAGCCCTGTCCTCCATGAATTTGTCTAATCTTCTTTTAAAGCCATCCAAGCTGGTGGCCATGACTGCATCTTGTGGGAGCAAATTCCATAGTTTCACTATGCGCTGAGTAAAGAAGTACTTCCTTTTGTCTGTCCTGAATCTTCCAACATTCAGCTTCTTTGAATGTCCACGAGTTCTAGTATTATGAGAGAGGGAGAAGAACTTTTCTCTATCCACTTTCTCCATGCCATGCATAATTTTATACACTTCTATCATGTCTCCTCTGACCCGCTTTTTCTCTAAACTAAAAAGCCCCAAATGCTGCAACCTTTCCTCGTAAGGGAGTCGCTCCATCCCCTTGATCATTCTGGTTGCCCTCTTCTGAACCTTTTCCAACTCTATAATATCCTTTTTGAGATGAGGCGACCAGAACTGTACATACAGGAGTCTCTCCAAGCCCCACCTGGAGATGCTAAGGGTTGAACCTGGGACTTTCTGCGTGCAAGGCAGGTTCTCTGCCACCAAAGTATGATTTTGGGGAGAACAAAAGCAAAATTGGAAGGGGATGTGCCAATACAGTGCTGTGTAGGTTAATGCTTGGCACTTGGAGAGTGCCTGTGGCTGATGGCAGAGTATGTACTTTGCATGCAGAAGACCTCTTGTTCAATCCCTGGCATCTACATGTAGTTGAAATAGAAGGGCCAGTTAGAGGTAATGGGAAAGACTACTGCTTGATACTTTGGAGAACTGCTTCCAGTCAGAGCAGACAGTATTGGGTTAGATGGATCAGTGGCCTGACTCAGTTTAAGGCAGCTTTATGTGCTTACTCGGGCTCTTGTTGGGAATGCAGGAAGTAAGCCTATATTGGATGACTGTTTTTCCACAGATGAACAGCACGTGGGCAAGGCAGGAGATGGCTCATCTCTCAGCATTGCTACAATAATAATAATAATAATATTTTTTTTAAATTCCAGAGTTCATCTTTTGTGTGTGTGTGTGCTTCGTTAACGGAAATATTTTCAGGAGAAGCACTGAATTCTCTTCAGATTTGGAGTAGCAGAAACTTTGTGGGTGGCTTGTGGTCAGCAATCTGCCACGTTGGTTCCTGGGAAGGGTTTGTGTGCATTGTTGCCTTGAGGTAAGGTCATCTTGCCTATATCCCCGGGGTCAGTTTTCCCCACTGATCCTTTGGAGGAGGATGGCAAATTAGGGGTGTATAGGGATCATGCTCCTTCGACAGAGCAGTGCTCTATAGATTGCCTTCACTTTCAGAAGAGAACAAAAGACCCCCCAGGAGCCTTTTTTCTAGTGAAGGCATTGTTTATCATCCATCAGTGCAAAGTGTCAGAATGTGATCTTTGCTCCCTTTTAATGGCCTGTGCTGTCTAGCACTACCAATATCTTTGCTGCTGGCAAAACAGTGTTCCAGTTCCTTGTATCCCCTCAAGGTTCATCCAAGCTTCTGTGGGAGTTGGTTTGTGCAAAGATAAAAAGGAGCAGAAAGACTGTCAGCACAGAGCCAGAGGTAGCCAATTTAGTGAGGTTTTCTTTTTAGAGTTGCTTATGAAGATGCCCATGAGAGCCAGCGTGGTGTAGTGATTAAGGTGTTGGACTGTGACCTGGGAGACCAGGGTTCGAATCCCCACACAGCCGTGAAACTCACTGGGTGGCCTTGGGCCAGTCACTGCCTCTCAGCCTCAGGGGGAGGCAATGGTAAACCCCCTCGGAATACCGCTTACCATGAAAACCCTATTTGTAGGGTCGCCATAAGTCAGGATCGGCTTGAAGGCAATCCATTTCATTTTTCATGAAGATGCCCCAACATAGGGGTGTGTGCCCAGTGTGAGCCCTCCAGATGTTGTTTGAACTACAGCTCCCATCAGCCCCCGCCAGTATGGCCAAAGGGTGATGGTAGTTGTAGTCCAATAGCATCTGGAGGGCACCATATTGACTACCCCTGTGTTAGGGCATCTTTATAAGCAACACTAACCCCATACACACATTTTAGCCTGACTCCAGATGTTGCTGGGCCACACCTCCCATCATTCCTCACCATTGGCCCTGCTGGCTGCGGCTGATGGGAGCCAGAGTCCAAAAGCATCTAGAGGGCTGCAAGTTCCCCCATACCTCTTCTAAGGAATGCCCTGTTTTATCATTGTAGCTGCAACACGAGGCAGGTTACCTGATCTCCCAGCTGCTTCAGGAGGGTCTCCTTCTAGTTACTTTTATTTTTAAAAAGGCAGCTAAGATATTGGCTGTCACCATATCTTGTGAGAGTGGAGTTCAAAATTTCAGCTCTGTCAGGAAATGAGTGCTAGTGTTGTATGAGGTACTGTTTTGCTCTAGCTCCTTTCCTTTCAGTAAAAGGGAGTTAGTCATGGGGTGCCTGATGGGCTGTTGTGGGCATGAATGAAATAACGGTCTTGATTTTGAAGGCTCATAAAGATCTAGTGAGAGGCTGGCCCGCTACCCTGTTGGATACAAAAATCCTGATTATGAGTGTACAATTTCTAATGATGTGTTTTAACAAGAACCATGTGTGCTTTGAAAACAGTCCAAAAAACCAAACAAGCCATGCTTCTACTCCTTTTCTCTCTCCCCCACCTCTCCATCCCTGACTAATGCCTGCCCACACACTTTCACAAATCAGTTTTCCAAATGCAGGTCTAGGATAAATTCAAACACATTTGGCAGTGACCCCTTGGAGGATGCCAGAAGGATGGGGAAGGGTTGCAGCTGAGTAATAGGGCATTGGGTGTGCATGCAGAAGGTCCTAGGTTCGATCCCCAGCATCTCCAGGTAGAGCTGGGAATGTCCCCTGCCTGAAATCCTGGAGAGCTACTGCCAGTCAGTGTCGACAGTACTGAGCTGGATAGACCACGGGCCTGACTCCTATGTTCTGTTCTTTATTTGTATTTTTGAGATGCTGAAATCTTGGATCCAGGTCCCTTTCAGTGCCCCCTTTGTCTCAAACTGATTACACAATTAGTAGAGTGGAAGTACACGAATGTTTTGCTTGCTTGAAGAACTGTATACAGCAGAGTTAACGTTTAACCTGCCACACCCTGCCCGATGATCAGGGCTAGAATCAGGGCTAGAATAATAGAATAAATGCTTAAGGCAGGCCTGTGTCACAGCTTTAAGCAACTGGAAAGCAAGGCGAGGTTTAGCATGTGGATTGGGGAGTGGAATCATAGAATCATAGAATAGTTGAGTTGGAAGGGGCCTACAAGGCCATCGAGTCCAACCCCCTGCTCAATGCAGGAATTCAAATCAAAGCATTCCTGATAGATGGCTGTCCAGCTGCCTCTTGAATGCCTCCAGTGTTGGAGAGCCCACTACCTCTCTAGGTCATTGGTTCCATTGTTGTATGGCTCTAACAGGACTTTTTTCCGGATGTCCAGTCAAAATCTGGCTTCCTGCAACTTGAGCCCATTATTCCGTGTCCTGTACTCTGGGACGATCGAGAAGAGATCCCGGCCCTCCTCTCTGTGACAACTTTTCATGTACTTGAAGAGTGCTATTCTATCTCCCCTCAGTCTTCTCCAGGCTAAACATGCCCAGTTCTTTCAGTCTCTCCTCATAGGGCTTTGTTTCCAGTCCCCTGAATCTTGTCACTTGCACATTTGTGGTTGTATGTTGCAGTCTGGAATCCAGCTGGAGGTCTGGTATCGAATGTAGGAGCAGAAGGTTAAGTTTTCCTGGTGTTGGCCTCCTGGGAAAATGGTGAATCTGTGCCTGGACTATACAGTGGCAGGTGTGGGCTCACAAGACTGATAGTGCCTCATTGCAAAAGTTTCCCCACATAAGAAAAACAGTGTGTCTGGGAAAAAGTAGGCTACAGCCCTTCTCCCTGACATGCTAGCTGTTTATGTGCAGGGAATTTTTCTTTTTTGTCTGGAAGAGCATCCAGTCATGAGAGCCTACATCTGCAGTCTGAATCTACAACCCAAACATAGGTTCATTACTTCATTGAGGACTAGGGGTTATATCTAAAAGAGTGTTTGCGCAGAACATCCTCTTCCTTCGCTCCTTCCGTGTGCTCACTAAATGTGTTCTAGGAGATTTGGGGAGGGTGCAGGGTGTATGGGGGGGGGAAGAGGAAAGGTTCTGTTGTGCAAGCAGAAACTCTTGTACTAATTGGTACAAGTCAGTTGGATCCTGCCCCAGGTCTCTGACTTGCCATTTTAAAATAGAACCAAATACGTAGTAGGGTAGTCAGTATTTATTTGAATACATACTGATCCCCCAGGCACAATGAATTCAGGGGTGGAGTCTGTAATTAATTGCCTTTTTGGGGTCCAAGTCCATTCAACTGACAAGCTGGAGTTTTACCAGTCATACATTATGCGCAGCTGGTAAAGCATCAAATGCCCTGTAACATTTCACAGACGGGAGAAAAGAACACGCTTGCTTGCAACATTTCCTGCCGAGGATCGCTCTCTCCGCTCGTCCAGTGCTGCACTCCTTGTTTTGCTTGCAGTATATTATATTCATTTCTCTGCAATAAACTGTTTTACAATGACTGCTGGAGCTGGATGTGCAAATCAGTGTTTCCTTTTTTTTTTTAAAAAAAGAGAAGTTAATAGATTGTTTAATCTCACAGTTGATATGGTTGCAGATACTAATAGCAGCATCATGTCCACATCACAGGAATAATAATAAATAATAATAATAATAATAATAAATTTAATTTATATGTCGCCTATCTGGCCAAAGACCGCTCTAGGCGACGTACATGAAGAGTTAAAATACAATACAATAAAATACAATAATAAAATAAGACAATACAGCAGCAATAATAATAACGAAGGGTAGAAGGCATTTGATCATAACAGTTAACCCTCCCCGGAAGTCCCAAAGGCCTGTTGAAAGAGCCAGGTCTTTAAGGCTTTACGAAATGTATTTAGGGAAGAGGCGTGCCGTAGATCTTGTGGGAGGGAGTTCCACAGGGTGGGGGCCGCCACTGAGAATGCCCTCTCTCTAGTTCCCGCCAATTGAGCTGTTTTTGTCGGCGGGATTGAGAGAAGGCCCTGTGTGACAGATCGTGTCGGGCGGCATAATTGGTGGCGTTTCAGGCGCTCCTTTAGATGAACTGGGCCGAAACCGTATAGGGATTTAAAGGTTAATACCAACACCTTGAATTGGGCCTGGAAAACAACAGGAAGCCAGTGTAGATCGAACAACACAGGCGTGATGTGATCCCGGCGGCGACTATTCGTAAGTAATCGAGCCGCCGCGTTTTGTATAAGTTGTAGTTTCCGGACCGTTTTCAACGGTAACCCCACGTAGAGCGCATTACAGTAATCCAGTCGAGAGGTGACCAGGGCATGTACTACTAGTGGGAGTTGGTGATCAGGAAGGTAGGGCTGCAGCCTTCGTATGAGGTGTAGTTGATACCAGGCTGCCCGGCTCACTGCCGAAATCGGAGCCTCCATGGACAGTCTGGAATCAAGTACAACCCCAAGGCTACGGACCTGGTCCTTCAGGGGTAGACTTACCCCGTTGAACTTCAGGTCAACATCTCCCAACCTTCTCTTATCCCCCACGAGCAGTACCTCGGTCTTATCGTGGTTCAACTTCAGCCTGTTCCTCCCCATCCAACCACTCATGGACTCCAGGCACTTGGACAAGGTCTCCACAGCCGACTCTGGTGAAGATTTAAACGAGAGATAGAGCTGAGTGTCATCTGCATATTGGTGACACTGCAGCCCAAATCTCCTAATGATTGTCCCCAGCGGCTTTATATAAATGTTAAATAGCATGGGAGAGAGGATAGAGCCCTGTGGCACACCACAATTGAGAGGCCAAGGGTCTGAAACCTCCTCCCCCAATGCTACCTGTTGGTACCTATCGGAGAGAAAGGAACGGAACCACTGCAGTACAGTACCTCCAATTCCCAATCCCTCCAGGCGATGTAAAAGGATACTGTGGTCGACAGTATCAAAAGCCGCTGAGAGATCAAGGAGGACAAGAAAGGTGAATTCTCCCCTATCTAATGCCCTCCTCATGTCATCTACCAGAGCGACCAAGGCTGTTTCAGTTCCGTGACCAGTCCTGAAACCTGATTTGTATGGATCCAAATAATCTGTTTCATCCAAGTGTGCTGACAACTGGTTGGCCACCACTCGCTCAATGACCTTGCCCAAGAATGGAAGATTCGAAATTGGGCAAAAGTTATTAAAAACTTGGGGATCCAAGGAGGACTTCTTCAAGATGGGCTTTACAATTGCCTCCTTGAAAGCTGATGGCATCACACCCTCTTTCAAGGATGCGTTTACCACCGCTTTAATCCCCGTGCCCAATTTCTCTTTACAGCTCACAAGGAGCCGTGATGGGCAAGGATCATTCAGGCAAGTGGTAGGCTTCACAGTTGAGAGCACCTTGTCCACATCCTCAGAAGGGAGAGGCTGAAACCGATCCCAATTTACCGGCTTGCAACTGGCCAACTCTGGTTCATTTACTGTGTCCACGGCGCATGGGATCGAGCACCGTAAGTGTTCGATTTTATCGGCGAAGTGCTTTGCCAAAATGTCACAGGAGGCCTTTGACTGTTCCAAGGGTTCCTGAGCAACTGGACCGACCAGGCTTCGGACCACCTGGAACAGCCTCCTGGGACAGCACTCCGCAGACGCAGTAGAGGCAGCAAAGAATGCTTTCTTTCCTGCCCTTATTGCCACTTGGTAGGCAGCTACTTCTGCTCTAACCTGTGTCCGGACATCTTCGGAGCGGGATTTCTGCCACCGGCGTTCTAGTCGTCTCACCTCCTGTCTCAGCGAACGCAACCGTGGTGTATACCACGGTGCTAACTGAGTTCTATTCAGGGGGAGAGGACGTTTCGGAGCCACCCGGTCTAATGCCCTGGTGATCCCATCATTCCACTCCCTCACCAGGGTTTCGACCGGGCGGCCTTCAGCAGGTTCCAATTCCCCAAGCGCAGTTAGGAATCCTTTTGGATCCATCAGGCGCCTGGGGCGGACCATTCTAATAGGTCCTTCACCCCTGCGGAGGGGGTGTGGCATTGAGAAGTCTGTGTTTACCAGGTAGTGATCTGACCATGACACAGGGGTGGAATAAACCACTCCCAACTTCAGAGCACTTCTCTCCTCTTCCAGGACAAACACAAGGTTGAGAGCATGACCGGCTACATGGGTGGGCCCAATATTACTAAGGCGCAGTTCCCAGGAAGCCATGGTTTCCAGGAAATCCCGAGGGGCTCCAGTGAGAGTGGACTCGGCATGCACGTTGAAGTCACCCAGTACTAACAATTCTGGGGACAACGCCCGTACAGCCGAGACCACCTCCAGCACCTTGGCCAGGGAGTCTGCTGTGCAGCGGGGTGGGCGGTACACCAGCAGGATCCCTAAACTGCCCTTCGGGCCCAACCTCCAGTACATGCAATCAACACATTGAGTCCTATGGAGAGGGAGTCTGGCAAAAACCAAAGACTCTCGATAGATGACTGCCACACCCCCTCCCCGCCTGCCCACCCTCGACTGTTGTGCATAACGGAAACCTGGTGGACACATGGCCTCGAGAATGGGAGCAGAGGCCTCGTCCAGCCAAGTTTCCGTAATACATGCCAGGTCTGCCCGCCCATCCAAGATCATATCATGAATGAGTGAGGTTTTCTGAGCCACAGACCTGGCATTACATAACAGCAGTCGAAGGTCGGCAGGAACCTTATGTCCCCCAGTTTTCGTCAGGTTCTGGACAGACCTGGAACAGGGGATGGGTATAACACATCTATCCCCTGTTCCCCTATTCTGGTGTGGTCTGCCAACAGCACCCTTCCAGCGCCTGCCGCCCAGTGTTCCAATAACTTGGGCCCCCACCTCCCTCCCTGACTTGCACATGCCTCTATCCCTATCAATCAATCAACAGGCCACCCACCCTAAAACAATATTGATCCGGAGACCCGCCTCCGTACCGTGTAATAATTATAATTAGATTACATTAAATAAAATTAAACAATCAATATAATAACATACCAATTCCACATTCATATATTCAAACATCCACCCCAGTATCACATTCATACATGCAGACATTTACATATTCATATACACCCCATCCCATCCCAACCAGTACAGCCACCTCCACACTATACAACCAGCAGCAATCCTACCACTTTAACGATGTAAAGTCCAGGCAGCAGGGGGGCGGCAGTGGTGATGAAAAACAGGCCGCAGAGAAGACCCCCGGAGGTAGCACGGCCCGCAGCAGCAACAACTGTAAGGTAGGGCCGTAACAACGGCACCTCAGCAGTTATCCAGTGCCGCGGGGATTGCTCTTGCTACCGCCACCATTGTCATGTGTCGGCTCCTGCAGCGCTCTCACCGCTGCTCCCCGGTGCACCGTTGCTGTCTGTGGCTCCTGCGGCGCTCTCACCGCCGCCTCCCTGGTGCACCATCGCCGTCCGCCGGCTCCTGCAGCGCTCTCACCGCCGTCACCCGGTGCATCAAGGCTCTCCCCGGCCTCCCAGGCCCAAACACCGCCACACCTCCGCGGCTCCCACGCCGCTATCAAGCCACTCCTCCTCTGCAGATCTTCACGCTACCTCGCTGCTTCCTCGTCACCGCCGGGCCAGTCCTCCTATTGCCGGACAGGGTTGGCTCCTGCGGCGCTCCCACCGCCGCTCACCGCCTCCCAGTCTGGTCACCTCCCGCGACGCTCTCACCGCCACCGAAGTGGGTCACTCTCCTCCACCAAGCCATCGGGCACCCACGCAACGCTCTCCGACCGTAGGGAGACCCACTGCCTGCCGCCCACAATTCCCGTGTTGATATCACCAGGTAAGGAGGCTAGCTTCATCAGTTTAAGATTAAGTTAAAACTCCACACGTCACTCACACGATGTCCACAAACTGCAGAGGTGGCAGAGTAATAATGCAATAAAATGCAATAAAAATAGATGGTAAAATAGTTGTTATAAAAGGTGTTAAAAGGTGTTTAAAGGCTCGGCTTACGGAGCTCCAGCTACAACGTCCTCTTAAGCCGCCATAAATACGTAATATTTATGTTCTATTCCATGCTGGTCAAGCCACACTGGAGTCCTGGGTCCAGTTCTGAGTACCACATTTTAGAGAGGACATTAACAAACCAGAGTGTGTCAGGGGAGAGCGAGCAGGCAGGTGAAGCATTTGGAGAGTTAAGTCCTGTCGGGAACAGTTGACAGCAGTGGCGGCTGGTGGCACCATGTCAGTGGGGCAGTGGAATGTGCCCTGGGCTTTAGACTGAACTTTCAAAAAGCTGTCCAAGGTTTCAGTACTGTTTGTGGAGAGCGCTCTGCATGTGATCAGGAACATTGCAGAGGGGTCTCCCTAGAGGTGTCCTAACGGAGATGTGGAGATGGGGTCAGAGCCTGCTTCCCTCCCTGCATGTGGATTTGTTGTAAGGACTTGAGAAAGTCCCAAGAATGTGGTGTGTGTGTTTGTGGGTACAGAAATCTGAAGAATTCTAGGGTAAGTATGCACACAATCAACTTTTTAAGAAGGTTTTTACAAATCCTCCTGGAGGCTGAATGGGGACAATGACATAGCAGGGACTGCTAGCGCGCTTGACAGAAGTTACAGCAGCTTCCCTAGAGGTGGGCTAAACCTCTCTTCCTCTGGTACCTGTCAGTTGTGATTTCATTGCAAAAGATGATTGCCCAACTTAAGAGGCTGTGGACAGAATCGCTCGAGGGGAGCTGGTTGCAAAGGGAGCCTTGGATGCCGCATGGTCGAGTGGCTCTTCATGATATATTCCCATTTTCTGTCCTGCAGTTAATCCTCCCTCTTTCCATCAAAGAGGCCGCAGTGCAGGATGCCGTAGGTTTGGTTCTGTCTGGGATCCATTCATATGTGAGGCTCAGCATTGATAAAAGACTTGCAGCTTTGACTTACTGTTTTGGATCAACAGTCTTACTACCATTGTCATTTATTTTCATGTAGTGACTTCGAGGTTGGCAGTCCAAGGCTTGCTGATGCAGGAAATCTGCTGCACTGTTTTCTGATTCTGTGCAGCAGATTTCCTGCATCAGTAAGGTTGGCCTGGATGACCTTTGATGTTCCTTCTGTGATGGTACTCTTCTCAGTGTGCTTAATACTTTAGAAAGCAGAAGAGGTCAGCAGAAGAGGTTTGTAGTCCAAAAGGCCTTCTTCTCCCCATCTGAGCCTTCGGGGAAATGAATATAGGCAGCTCTTCCTATCCCTTTGTGAGCTCCTATCTACACTCTCTTGTGCTTCCTTGTGACTCATACAGTCTGAAGAGGGGGTCTTGAAGTACATCAGAGAGCCAGTGCTCAGCGTAGTAGTTAGGACTACAACCTGGGAGACCAGGGTTCGAATCCCCACACAGCCACGAAGCTCACTGGGTGACCTTGGGCCAGTCACTGCCTCTCAGCCTCAGAGGAAGGCAATGGTAAACGCCCTCTGGATACCGCTTACCATGAAAACCCTATTCATAGGGTCGCCATAAGTTGGGATCTACTTGAACACAGTCCATTTTTTTTGTTTTGAAGTACATCTAGTCCGTCCTCTGCTGGATGCAGACGTCTGCCTGGCCTCTGCTTGAAGACTTCCAGTAAGAGAGTAAGCCACCCTTTGTATAGGTCAGGAGTAGGAAATCTTTGGTCCTCTAGATGTTACTGAATTATAGCTCCCATCAGCCCTATCATGCAAGGCCAATGGCATGGATGATGGGAGTTGTAGTTCAGCAACATCTGGAGGGCCAAATGTTCCCCACATCTGGTATAGGTGATTGGTTCCTCAATTACCCTGCAGTACATAGCCCCTTCAGTCTGTGGGGCTCCTCTCCTCTCCATCAACCCTCAACGTCTCTTTTGGGGCAACTGCACTGACCTTGTTGACGTTCTGCAACTTACCCTTCCTCCTTAGAAGTTAGAATCTTTGGGAATGTTCTGCAATATCTCTGCCTTTCAGCAAATTGTTAGGGCAGTAATTCCTGAACTGATTGGCTAGTGTCCTGTTAAGAAGCGAATGAATGAATGAATGAAAGGATTAAATGCTCCACTAAAGTGCTTTCCCATGCTGCTTTGTCTCCATATAATTTATTGCTCTGGCCCACTCAGCCCGTGCTGGAGCTGGCTAGTGCTACATCTGTGCATTGGGTATGATGGTGGCTAAGAGGCTGAGCTGTGATCCCTGTAAGCCTCTCCCGTCTTTGGGTCCTTGTGCCTATTTGCAATATGGGGTAACATTACTAGACTATCTAACTAGACAGGGCAGTTGTAAGGATTATTAAGGCAACACATGTTTTGGACACTCAGAAAGTGTGCTATGAATGCAAGTAGCAGAATTTATTATTCCGGATGCAGAGATGCTGAAGAGTGACTCTATTGTCGGAGGGAGACCATTGTTTCTCTGCAATTGCAATTGTTTTTTTCTCTCTTTTTATTTAATTCTGCTGCTTCTGTTGGTGACTCCCAGTGCAGAGATGCAACCAAATGACCTGTTTTTCAGATGAGGCTTTTCATTTTTATCTCTGCATGAGCCACTGTTCTGGGCTCACCTCATCCTGATCAAGAGGCACATCCAAATCAAAGACTCATGCAGAAACATGGGATAAACTCTTCTCATAAGAAGGGCCCTGCTGCATCAGACCAAAGATACATTTAGCACCCTGTTTTCTACGGTGGTCAACCAGATGCCTTCAGGAAGCCCACAAACAGGACAGGAAATCAGTGACCCTGTCTGGCATAGCAAATGCAATTCAGTGGCATACTGTTTATCAACCTTGAGGTAGCATTATAGCCATCATGGCTAGTAGCCATTGAGCACTTTGTGCATGGACTTGACTGGTTCCCTTTTAGGAACATAGGACGGTTGCGTTGTATAATTTTGCTGCTCTGGGCTCCTACTGGGAGGAAGGGCAGGATATAAATTAAATAATTAAAAAAATAAAATATAACAAGCCAGACCATTGTTCCATCTGTCCACGCTGATTGGCAGCTTCTCTTGGAGCCGGTCCTACCATTAGGCTATGTAAGGCAGCTGATATTGGGTGTCTTGAAAGGGCAGCACATGGTTAGTTGTACCAAGTTGGGGGACTTCACAAGCTGGCAATAGCCAGACTTTTTACATGTTTATAATGCTATTTAATTGGGACAAATAATATATCTTTCTCCTGTTCTTTTCAACACATAGGGTGGTATTCAATGCTAGTCAGAGTAGATCTGTTGAGTAGAATAGACACCGCTAACTTAGGTTCATTAATTTTGGTGAGTCTACTGTGAGTAGAACTTAGCTGGATACAACCCATAAATTCTTATCTCCCTTTTGGTTTGGAGCCTTTTGTGGGTGTGCATACGCAGAAGGGAATAATTTTACACATCATGACCTGGAAAGTGACAGAACAGGGCTGGCTTTTGGTGGTGGAAACACTCATTTCCTCCACTGACCACAAAACAGATTTAACTCTTGGTGGCAGTTTGAATTTCTTGCTATTTGAGATAGTCTGTGTATGGACCACTGACGCCAAGTGGTTTAGGTTGGCAACTTTTTGCAAACCACAAGGCTTTGCTGAGTCTGGGTTACTCTTCTTGCTGTGCTAATATAGCATTGCAGATAAAAGTGAATGCAAAATGATGGGGGGGGTGCACGCAAAGAAAGAGGGAAATGGGATTTTCTGTCTCTCTTTTTGCTATATAAAAATCTAAAATAATTGCCTTAAAGTTGCTGTGCTAGCAATTATGTTGATAAGGGAGCCTTCACTGAAAGCTATATGCTTTTTCCTCCCACTGTTAATTAATTTTGTGCATATCCTACACTCTGGTTTTTCTCTTGCAATCGCTGTATTAGATTAGAATTGGCAATCCAGCTTTGAGGAAATAGATTGCAAGGCGTTTTCAGATCCACCTCTGAGGAGTCATTCCCCTAAAATGGGGTGGGTGGGCTGGTTTCTGCCTTGGGTGGTCTCCTGTTTCTTTTCCCAGCTAGAATCTTTGTGGGCCACCTACATGTGTTAAATTCATTTGGGATCACACAGTAGGTAAAGCCACCTTTCCCAACCTCCAGATGTTGTTGGACAGCGGCTCCCATCATCCCTGACCATTGGCCATGCTGAGCTAGAGCTGACAGAGGAGTTGTAGTCCAAAATATGTGGAGGGCACCAGCAGCTATGTGGTTTCCCCAGAAAATGCTGAATGGGAAGATTTTCCAGGATAATTTGTTTCGGGTACTTTGCATCAAAACATATTCAGTTTGCATCGGAAAGTTTTTTTCTGATGGTCAGGGAGTGATCTAATTTTAGCATGTTTGTTTTGTTTGTATTTAGTAAATCTTTGAAAGTGCCAAGCTTGTCTGATATTGTATTTGCAATTGGCATCCATTCATTGATACTAAGGGATTTATGAAGTAGAACATTTTCCATGGAAAAATTAAGCACTGGAAGATTTTCAATTTTGGAAAAATTTCCAGCTGGGCACCAGGTTGGAGAAGGCTGTCATAAGGGATAAGGCAGAGGTTGGGAACCTTTTTCACCTCAAGGGCTGCGTTCCCTTCTGGGCAATCTTCTGAAGACCACATGCCAATTGTGGGTGGGGCCAGGGGTAAAAGTGGGTGGAGCAACTATGGCCACATTCACACCACACAGTTATTCCACTATTATTCCACTTTAAACAGCCATGGCTTCCCCCAAAGAATTCTGGGAAGTGTAGTTTGTGAAGGGTGCTGAGAGTTGTTGAAATGGAAATGGACCGCCTTCAAGTCGATCCCGACTTATGGTGACCCTATGAATAAGGTTTACATGGAAAGCGGTATTCAGAGCGGGTTTACCATTGCCTTCCTCTGGGGCTGAGAGGCAGTGACTGGCCCAAGGTCACCTAGTGAGCTTCATGGCTGTGTGGGGCTGTGTAGTCCAACACTCTTAACCCAGCCTTTCCCGACCAGTGTGCCTCCAGATGTTGTTAGACCACAACTCCCATCTTTCCTGACCATTGGCAATGCTGGCTGAGGCTGATGGGAGTTGTGGTCCAACAACATCTGGAGGCACACTGGTTGGGAAAGGCTGCTCTAACCACTATGTGTTAGGAGACCTTTATTCCCTCACAGAGCTGCAATTCCCAGACTTCCTGGGGAGGAGGGATTGATTGTTATGTATGTACTGCCTTCAAGTCAATTCCGACTTATGGCTACCCTATGAATAGGGTTTTCATGAGGCTGAGAGGCAGTGACTGGCCCAAGGTCACCCAGTGAGCTTCATGGCTATGTGGGGATTCGAACCCTGGTCTCCCAGGTCGTAGTCCAACACGGAGGTCTCCTAACAAATCTCAGCTCCTATACAAACTACACTTCCCAGGATTCTTTAGGGGAAGCCATGGCTGTTTAAAGTGGAATAATAGTGGAATAAATGTGAATGTAGCCTATAGCTTTGTATGCTAGGCCAGTTTCTAAACACACTTACCCGCCCCCTCTGTAACCTCCACACAGGCAAGGAGGAGGCATTATCAGAGTCCAGGGAGACATTTCAGACAGGGAAAAATGCTCAAAGAAGTGTAGCCTGCGAAGAGTCCTCAGGGCCAGGTAGAGAGGTCTGAAGGGGCACATTTGACCCCCGGACCTGAAGGGCCTCTCCCCTGAGGGATGACATCCCTAATCTGTGCTGTTGTGACCCTAATGAAGTACACTTGCTTAAGAACTTTTCTGAATCATACCAAGTGTCTGTCAGTCTAGCATTCTTTACAAGAATCTTAGGTGCTAGGTGGTCCACCAGAGATTGGCCAATGGACCGCTAGGGAACTGCGGTTTAAAATTAGCCCACTTCTGCTTTGTGGCCAGGAAACTCAAGATATCTGTTTGTCTGCTTCTAAGTCTGTTCTTGGTTCCCCAACTGGGGGAACCAGAGCTCTAGCTGAAGTGAGGTCCAGGTTGAACTGGGACAACAGTTTCCGGTTTTGACCTATAAAGCCTTATGTGGCTCAGGACCCCAACATCTGAAAGACTGCCTCTCTCCAAATAAACCAACTGGGCCGTGCACTGGTCCTTTGAGGCCCTTCTTTGGCTGCCCCCTCATGGAGGCTGGTGAATGACAACAGGCCTTTTCTGGGGAGGCTCCCCATTTGTGGAATGCTCTCCCCACCAAGGCACGCCTGGCGCCGTCGCTATCTGTTTTTAGGCCCTAGGCAAAAACGTTCTTAGCCACCCTGGCCTGTAAATTTCTGCTTATCTTTTAGTGGGGCGGAGTTCAGTTGGATCTGCCCTTTTACATACTGTATATGACCGGTGCATTTTTAAGGGTGTTTTTACTTTTGTTTTTAATGCCTGTTTCTGTGAGTTGCTTTTGAGGTCACCTTTCTGGAAAAAAAGCAACCAATAATGATAACCAGCTAGAGCTGCCTATAGGAACCCCATAAGGAGCTGTTATCCCAGCAAAGGCCCAGGAGAGACTGCAAGGCTTATATCCTCTTGTTAGCTCCTCCCCTTACTGGTCATCTGCTGGGTCCCAGTGCACACCTGATCCTCCTCAGGCTTCTCCCAAACCTGGCACCCTTCCTTACACAGGAGAGTTTCTTCAGCTGCCCATTCTTCCACCACATCGTCCCTCCTTATTCTGCTGCAAGTGACGATCAAGCCATGCTGACTGGGGCTGATGGGAGTTGTTGTCTAAAACACCTTGAGGGTACCAGGTTAGGATGGATACCCTACACTACACTGGGTCTCTGCTGTTTCCAATACGCTGAGATAGCAGATAAGAAAAACGGGTTGTCTCCAGTGCTACTCCTACTCAGAGTAGACCTATTGAAATTAATGAATCTAATTTAGGCCATGAGAGCCAGTGTGGTGTAGTGGTTAAGGTGTTGGACTAGGACCTGGGAGACCAGGGTTCAAATCCCCACATAGCCATGAAGCTCGCTGGGGGACCTTGGGCCAGTCACTGTCTCTCAGCCTCAGAGGAAGGCAATGGTGAACCCCCTCTGAATACCGCTTACCATGAAAAACCCTATTAATAGGGTCGCCATAAGTCAGGATCAACTTGAAGGCAGTACATCTACATCTATCTACAAGTTAGGCCACATTGACACCATATATTTTATTTCACTTGAAACCGTCATGGCTTTCAAAATCTGAATTTCACATATACGCTCATGGGGTCTGAACTGGCGGTGACCGACCAGGAG
Organism: Rhineura floridana; assembly: GCF_030035675.1. NCBI lineage: Eukaryota > Metazoa > Chordata > Lepidosauria > Squamata > Rhineuridae > Rhineura > Rhineura floridana. Next base: position 179,918,128 of record NC_084484.1, read on the forward strand.
AGAGACCTCGGGGTTGTAGTGGACAGCACAATGAAAATGTCGACCCAGTGTGCGGCAGCTGTGAAAAAGGCAAATTCCATGCTAGCAATAATTAGGAAAGGTATTGAAAATAAAACAGCCGATATCATAATGCCATTGTATAAATCTATGGTGCGGCCGCATTTGGAATACTGTGTACAGTTCTGGTCGCCTCATCTCAAAAAGGATATTATAGAGTTGGAAAAGGTTCAGAAGAGGGCAACCAGAATGATCAAGGGGATGGAGCGATTCCCTTACGAGGAAAGGTTGCAGCATTTGGGGCTTTTTAGTTTAGAGAAAAGGCGGGTCAGAGGAGACATGATAGAAGTGTATAAAATTATGCATGGCATGGAGAAAGTGGATAGAGAAAAGTTCTTCTCCCTCTCTCATAATACTAGAACTCGTGGACATTCAAAGAAGCTGAATGTTGGAAGATTCAGGACAGACAAAAGGAAGTACTTCTTTACTCAGCGCATAGTGAAACTATGGAATTTGCTCCCACAAGATGCAGTCATGGCCACCAGCTTGGATGGCTTTAAAAGAAGATTAGACAAATTCATGGAGGACAGGGCTATCAATGGCTACTAGCCATGATGGCTGTGCTCTGCCACCCTAGTCAGAGGCAGCATGCTTCTGAAAACCAGTTGCCGGAAGCCTCAGGAGGGGAGAGTGTTCTTGCACTCGGGTCCTGCTTGCGGGCTTCCCCCAGGCACCTGGTTGGCCACTGTGAGAACAGGATGCTGGACTAGATGGGCCACTGGCCTGATCCAGCAGGCTCTTCTTATGTTCTTATGTTCTTAAGTGTAGTTTGTAAAGGGTGCTGAGAGTTATTAGGAGACGCCTTGTCGCCCTCACAGAGCGACAATTCCCCGAGTGGTTTAACAGCCAGCCCTTCTTTCTAGAGAACTCTGGGAATTGTAACTCTGTGAGGCGAACTGGGATCTCCTGACAACTCTAATTATCCTTCACAAATAACACCTCCCAGGATTCTTTGGGGGAAGCCATGACTGTTTAAAGTGGAATAATAGCGGAATAAATGTATGGTATGAATGTGGTCTCTGTCATGTCCATTAATTTCAGTGGGTTTTCTAACATTGGACAAAGCCCATCAACTTGTGAAGCCTGATATTACTCCCCTCCTCCAAAAAGACCCCTCCCAGAATTTTTTTCTGGTGCTTTCTGTTTGTTGAGGAAAATCCTATAAAACGCTGCAATCCTGTCAGTGTTGACCTGGGGATAAATCTTGGGATTAACCTCTGAGCAAAACATGCTTCGGGGTGAAAAACCATTTCCCCCACCCCTCCATTTGTTCTTGGCTTGTTTACCCTAAGGTCTTTTCCTGGGCACAATATTTTAATGCAGATGTGGATGAATTGTATAGGAAGCCTCATGTTGTCCGTCCTAGGAATGCCCTCTCCCTCGCTCCCTCTCCTGTTTTTGATTCATAATAAATTGAACTTCTGAGCATCTTGACGGGAAATTTTATAGCTGACCTTGAGTCATATCAGGTTAGCTTTTTATCTGCTTATTCTGTTGCCTCTTGGTGAGTTGGGCTTCTGATGAGAGACATTTAGCAATGCTGTGCTTATGGTTTGCTTGTGGCTCCTTTCCTCTGGTCCAGCTCAAAGGAGAGAATGCGGATGTCGATCTCTTTTTACAAAGAAAATGGCAATTTCCTAGACTGGAAACAAAATATGGATTTATGTCACCATTGAGTTCAATGGGCCTTAGTTCTGAGCAAAAATGGATAGGATTGCAATGTTCATTTCTTTGGTTTTAGGTCATATCCATACCATACATTTAAAGCACATGACTTCCCCCACAGAATACTGGAAACTGTAGTTTATCTCTCACAGAGCAACAATTCCCAGAATCCTTAGCAACCTCTGCTGAAATAGCTCCGTTTGTCAGTGCCCTTCATAAAATGTGGATGGACACAGCAACCTGTCCAGCGTAGAATAGATTGGAGCTACTACTTTTCATGCCTGGTACACTGTATGTCTGTTAATGCAGCCCAAGATTGCATTTTTGGAGCAGTTGCATTGCATCACTGGCTCTTGGTTCTTATGCTGCCTGACTGTATACATGTTTACTCACAAGTAAGCCCCTCCGAGTCTATGGGGCTTGCGCGCAAGTAGTTTGTGCAGTTTCCCCTTGAGACTGCCTGGATGCTGTCTCAAAAAGCAATCTCTGAAAAAGGAGTAGTATCTCAAGCTGTGTGGTTTGCAAATTGGCTTCAAGATGTGATTTCTAATCCTGATGTGATAGCTGTTCACAATCTGCGGTTTCTCAGATTGCATTGGTTCAGATGTCACAACTAACTGTGGTTTGGCATAGCATTTGGACAATCTTGAGGAGTTGAATAGGAATTAATCCTGAATAAGTGTGTGTAGGATTGCAGGCTAATTTGATTAACCAATTCATATTCTCAAATAAAGAGGTGCTCCCCAAATTAATTAGGGATGGAATTTGTTTTAAATGGTTAATTTTTAAAAAATTGCCAGTACTGACAATAACATGGGGGACAGGCACCCTCCTGAGAAGAGGATTTTCTCCTTTTCTGTCACCTAGGAGATAATGCCTGTCTGCTGTGATGGGTTTGTACATCCTGTAAAAACAAAGGAAGGAACATCTTTTGCTTCCAAAGTATTGATTATATAAATGCAAAATTTATGTGGATTTAATTGATTAAAATGGATATGAGTGAATTTCCTAAAACAAGTTGCAGACTTAATTACAACATGTCTATCTCTTCCTTCATTCCTTTGTTAAAGACTCATCCAATACCAGAGAGCCAATGTGATGCAGTAGTTCATCCTTTGCCAACTTGGTGCCCTCTAGATGTTTTGTACTACAGTTTCCTTTATACTCTGTCTAGGGTTAAAGTGAGAGCCAGTGTGGTGTAGTGGTTAACATGTTGGACTACGACCTGGGAGACCAGGGTTCGAATCCCCACACAGCCATGAAGCTCACTGAGTGACCCTGGGCCAGTCACTGCCTCTCAGCCTCATGAAAACCTTATTCATAGGGTTGCCATAAGTTGGAATTGACTTGAAGGTAGTACATTTACATTAGGGTTAAAGCGACTCAGGTTCAAATGCTCAGGTGGCCATAAAGGCAACCTTGTCCAGTCACCACTTCTCAGCCTATCTTACCGTACAGGATCTTTGAGAAGGTAAGTAAACTAAATGCCAGCCAGAGGAAAAGTAAGATAAAAATGCACTGAAATAATGAGCAATCATGTCTCATGTCACTTTCAACAATTAAAGACAGCTGATAAGACTGAATCCCTTAATTTATAATTGGATCAAATTTTTGTGTTCGTGCGACATGTTTTACACAACATTTGGGTTATTCTCTCAACAAAACCTGTCTTGTGATTAGAATTGGTCCTGCCCCATTTAATCAACCCACTTGTTAGTTGATTGACCTGCCGATTTAAAGCTTTGGCAGTTTGAATAAGGCAGCTGTGTTTTTTTTAAGTAGTACATGTTTTTATCTCCCAAGCTCAGTTCCTTACATCCTTTTTGGCATTAGGTACAGATTCGTTTTAAAGTCTTCAAAGCTGGTAAGTTATGTGTGTAATTATTGTACTCAGTCATGGGTTTTTAATGTTTTGTGGGGGCAGGCACCTCAGGTTGCAGGAGGAGCTTTTGGAATCAAACAGCTGTTATTGGCAGAGGATCAGGTTGACAGTGGATCAGGTTATTTTTTAATCCAAAGCACCTGCTTACATTGTTCCTGGTTCAATTCATCCTCTTTTTATGAACAGTAAACTTCTCCATTCGGAGCACTTCAAAGACAGTGGCGCAAAAAGGAGGCTGCTTTTATTTATGTCCAAGCTGTGTTGTTTATCTGGAGCCTCTCATTGGTGTTCAGAGCTGGAATGTCACAAGCGGGACCAGTAATGAAATGTTGCAATCTGGATGTGCTGCTGTTCAGGATTTCAGGCACCCTGTTCCATTCCATCCCATTGCCCTCCCAGCAGATCATTCAGCGTGTTGTGGCCATTGGGCATGCTGTCCTCAGTGGGCTGTTTTGGGAGTCGTTCTGAGATTCATTCTGAAAAAAAGCAACTAATAAATATCATAAAGAAAATTTTTTTTTAACAATACTTCTGCAAACTAATGCACAGGTTCCCCAAGCCTGTGCATGGCTTTGGATATATAAGGATCGGCACTTGCAGCCTGAACATTGGAAATAGAGGGGAGGATTCATCTCAAGGATGGATATCTTCCAATATCCTGAATTTTTCAGCTATTATCAACCTGTTAAGTAAATCGATATAACAACTAGATCCAAGCAGCAATAATCAGTTCCATTGTAAGGGACTGGTACAACCACTAACTGTATGACTTGAAATATGGGTACCATAAGGACTACCTTCTCCTGCTTGTTCCTTCTGAGTGTACAATATCGGAGGTCTCTCTTCAGGCTCCCCTGTCATCTGAAGGTCGGGAGGGCTGATACAAGGAGCAGGGCCGTTTCAGTTGTGGCACCAACGTTGTGCAATTTCCTTCCTGGGAAGTGATATCCGGCTCCAACCTTGAGGTCATTCCGTTGTCAGCTTAATTGATGGCCCTTTAAGTTAGGAAGCCTGAGTGGGCTGTGTTCTCTTTACTCTATTAGATTTGTTTCCTGCTGCTTTTTTAAAATTCTGTTTCTAGTTCTTGTTTTATTTGTTTGTTTGCTTTTGATTATGTTCTAATCTTCATTTTGGATTTTTCTAGAAAGAAAAGCAGGATACTACTATTACTGATACAACAGCATGATGGTGTTATTATTGACATTTGTTAGTCGCTTTAAAAACAGGCTCAGGGCGACTTAACAAGATAACATACAATAGATAAAAACAATTTCAACCAGAAAAAATTAAAATAATGCGTATTGCAAAATGCCTAAGATACTCATCCAATAACAATAATAAAGGCAAGTTCTACCCACACCACTAAACGATGAGAAGCACCATAGAGGCCTGCTTAGTTACCAAAGGACTATTTTTGAGAACTGTTTCAGAGGCCCTATTTGTATGCCAGCCTTTAAGATAGACTAGGCTGGTGGGCATCAGGGATGGGGCCTTTTCAGTGGTGGCTCCTACCCCATGAAATTCTCTTCTGCATGATATGGCTGGCTCCTTCAGTTCAGGTTTTAAAGAAACCTTTAAAATCTCAGTTTTCTTTGGCTTTTCATTGAAAGGTTTTCTTGTTTTTGGCTGCTGCAGAGGTTTTTGTGGTTGTTGATGGGATTTTACTGCTTTTAAACTGACTGTTTTGCTGTGATTTGAATTACATGTTTTAATGTTGTATGTTGTTTAATGTAGGCAGTCTTGGCAAGTCAATAGTCTTGAAAGGCAACTCTGGAATGAAGGGCAGAGCAATCCAAATGCTGGGAGCCAGTGGAAGGCTCTGCAGGATCCTCCTGCTCAAAAGCCGCCGGCCTGGCTGAATGCCAGCTCTGTCAGGAGCTGCACACATGAGCCAGCCAGGAAGCGCCGACTGCCACGAATTGGTCTTCTGGGAAGTAGGTGCTCCCTGTAGAGGTCCATTACAATTTTTTACATTTCTGGGTGGAGTGGGACTGGGTGAGGGCTTTGAACGCAAGGAGGATCTCTTGTAAGTCCTCCCCAGCTCGCCACTGGAATCCCACATTTTTGTCCACCGGGCTGTCCCCAGCGGTGCTGGCAGGCTGCTGGCGGAGGGTTGCTGCCAGGGGCCTGTGGCATCCAACTCACTCCAGCGCAGCGGAAAGGTGAGTTGGATTGTGTCCTGAATAAAGAAAAGAAGGTGGATCTCTGGTCTAATCCAGCAGAGCTCTTCTTGTTGAGGCTGAGTCATTTAGCACAGAGCAAACCTGAATATAAAGAACTGCTTCATCCTTAAAACACAAAGGTCTATCTAGCTTTGCGTTCCTTAATTTGATAACCAAGACATCTCCAGGGACTGAGGCAAGGGTCTTTCCCAGCACCTGTAACCTGGGATTGTTTGATGCCAAATGAGGGGCTTTTGCAAGCAATGTAGGTTTGTTCTTCCACCGAGCTACATCCCCTCCCCTGCTCCTTCCTTTTTGGTCAGGGGGAAAATCCATATTTACACCCTCCATGAAGACTATGTTTCCCTTTCATTCCCCTACTCCCAAAACCTGTTTTTTCTGTTGCACAGGATAGGCTGCTGACACGCACCTTCCCCCCCAAAGATTATCTTTACATTACAAATGGCTTATCTCTGATTGATGTGATCTTCCCAGTGGCCTTCACAGGTGGGAGCATATGAATTATATGTTAATTAAGAGCGAAGAAGCTATTTTGCATAACCCAATTTCAGAATTCCATATTGGGAAAGGCAAATGTGCCCTAAGGGATTTCTTGGGCAAAGTATGGAGGGGGTGTGACTGTGATGGGGGCGCTTGTGGAGAGAATATGTTGAGTGAGGCATCCAATTTTGATCGCATCCAATTGTGTTTACACTAGGGAGTTCCCTTAGCAACTGTAACTGACAAGATAAATCTGCAATGGTACAATTTTGTAATAAGCTGTGTTTTATACCAGTTTATGTCAGTGTAGACCAGCTGATACATATTTCTTTTACACCAAAAAGCAAGTTGCCACGGTTCAGCAGAACAATGATCACCAAACAATGCCCTTGTATAGCATTTTGCTTGTTTAAACATGCAGGATGCAAGTTTCTGATTAAAACTGGAGTCTTTCATCAGTTGAATTCAGGTTTATCCAAATGATCCTGGTCAATTTTTTTTAAGCCTTCAGAATTTTACAAGCTGTTGTGCTGAAGTATAAAATATAAAGACTGAGAAAACATCAAAATATGCACACAGTGGAATGTGAATGGTTTAATGTATTTTTCCCAGCAATTATGATCTTTAAGCTCAAACACCCAAAGAATTTAAGGCGTAAAACCCACATGTAAGAATGACACTGAAAATGGACTAGAAATCATTCAAAGTTCTACCCCAAAACGAACCTAATTCACATTCAGTTCACCTGGCAATTATGGGAACTACTTTCAGACATAGTTCAGAGATTTTTGAACTAATTCAGTTAATGTTGTTAAATGGAGCTGGTTCATTCCTAGCACAGGTCCAAATCCTCTTGAGGACACCAGACAGGAGAAGGCAGAGTTAATCCTAAATTGCTCTATACACCCCTCCAATCTTGGCAGTTGTATCTGTACGTTTCTACTTACTGAAGAGTTCAAGGTTTCCAAGTTTCCTAAAAACCCTCATTCCTCTATTTTCTTCTTGATTTCCAATAATTTAATATTAAGGCTTATTCTGAGTGGGGCAGTTTATACCTTGATTTTTTTCAACTCCGAAATGGTGAGGTTCTAAGTAAGGAAGGTTCTGTTCGTTTGTTTTTAAACATGCTGCTATAATAGGAGCTCTTACACTTGACTTGAATCTCTCTTTCTCGCTCCTTGATTAAAATCTAATCTTCCCTGTTCAGGTCTCAAGGGAAAGTCATATGGATTCCAGGTTTCAAATTAAGCCAGACCTGTTATGAGTTCATTTTGGTTTTATACCTGGCTGCTTCCCCCCCGCCCCCCATGCTATTTGCCAGCTTTTCCCAAAGCTGGAAGCTGTAATACTAGAAGGCCTGGCTTAAGGCTGTGTATTTATTTGTATAGTGACTTGATAGTGTGCTCTTAAAATAGCCCTTTATTATACGTCTACCTCTCCTCATTGTGTCTGATGCTCTGATTTAAAGCTTCCTGTCAAACACAGTCTTAATTAAACACACACACAGACAACCCTGAGCGATGGCAGGTTCTGATAGAGTAAATTTAAAATTGATAAGGGTCTCTAAATAGTTAAAGAGGATCAGTGCCTGATGCTTTTGAGGGAGGATCTTTTTGGAACAGCTTCTTCTTTTTCAATATTTCTAGTAGAGGATCCCCCTGGGGCAACTCCTGACATTAAAATGGTAAGTTATGTCAATATCGCTCCCCAAGGCTGGTGCCCTGTCCACCAGCTGACTGAAGATCGATGAGCATCTAAAGTGGTGCTGATGTGTATCCTAAGACTTCAGATTGAAAGTCGATGTCTTACCGGAAGTATCCTTTAGTTCCAAAAAACATATTCCATAGAGGTCAGTGATTGCTGTTCAATAATGACAAGTATCAATCTGGATGAGAGAGAGTTGATGGCGCATTTAACCGAATTCACAGATGCTGTAAAGAAGTGTGTGTGTGTTGCAAATACAACTAGTTTGTTGTTGTTGTTATGTGCCTTCAAGTCGATTACGACTCATGGCGACACTATGAATCAGTGACCTCCAATAGCATCTGTTATAAACCACCCTGTTCAGATCTTGTCAGTTCAGGTCTGTGGCTTCCTGTATGGAATGAATCCATCTCATGTTTGGCCTTCATCTGGCACAGTCCTTAACCAAAATGGAGACAATAGTCAAGAAATCAGAAGAAAGCTAGGACTAGGGAGGGCAGCTATGAGAGAACTAGAAAAGCTCTTCAAATGCAAAGATATATCACTGAACACTAAGGTCAGGATAATTCAGACCATAGTATTCCCGATCTCTATGTATGGATGTGAAAGTTGGACAGTGAAAAAAGCGGATAAGAGAAAAATCAACTCATTTGAAATGTGTTGTGGGAGAGCTTTGCGCATACCGTGGACTGCGAAAAAGACAAAAAATTGGTTGTTAGAACAATGGTTTTATGGAGAGGCATGATCTGTTGTAAAGTATGTCCCTAAAAGGTTAGTGTCAGCTCTTCACTGAGACAGCAGTGTCGGTGGGGGTGCAGGCAGGGCTGGAGATTCCTTGGTAATTGCCAGGCCGTAAGTCCTCAGCCGGCAGCTTGGCTATAAATCTGCCAGGCTAGCAAGGAGGAAGCAAGATAAGGGCAGAGGCCGTTCAAAGTTTACGTGCCAAGCCAGAAATCCAGAAGAGACGTCAGTGAAGGTCCGGGTCTAGTTTGCCGAGAGATCAGTCCAAGTCAAGGTTCAGGGGATAGGAAGACACACAGTGGTCACGCCTGACGTTGTAGTCAGCAACAAGCTGAAGCCAAGGTTTGACTTTTAAGGAGCAGGTTTGTCAGCAGGTGTGAGCCATCAGCGTTTTGGCCTTAAGTGGACAGGCCTGCCCCTCTTCTGCCTGACCTTCTGTTGTCTACGTTCTGCAGGTGAGGGGGGAGTATCCTGTTCACTCTCTGCGTCTGGCTGAAGGGCTTCAGCTGTGTCTGGGGTGCTCTGCAGCTGAGGGGGAGAAGGAGCTGGGTTCTCATGAGTTTCCTCCATTTCTCCTTCTGGGTCTGCTGCTGTTACTCCCGAGTCATCCTCGTCTGATGAGTCCTCTGACGGGGCCATGACACTTAGGAATTCATGGCCCTTCCACATGTTCCTGAACTTCATCTCCCATCAGCCGCAGTCAGCATGTCCAATGGTCTGGTGTTATGGGAGCTGTAGTTCAGCAGCATCTGCAGGGCTATATGTTTCTCCATCCCTGAAGAAAGTTCTATTGCAAAACAAATGACACACACATTTGCTTTTTGATTTGTCAGCCATATTTGATTTTCCTCGGTCATATCATCCCCCAATTGTGGTGGGTGTTTTGGAAACTTTTGACTCTGAAAATCTGCTGCTGCCCAATAAATTGATGGTGATCTGGTTTTTAGTGTGTGTGTTCGACTTATATTTAGTAAGCAAAACTAAACAAACAAGTTGCTATGGTAGTTTTATGTGTAGAATTTCCCCTCTTGTCCAAGAGTATTTGAACTAAAATATTGCAATGGGGGGAAAAGTAAATAACATTTAAACCACGCTGTGCGCTTTATGTTCAAATAAATACAAAACAGACACATAGATGTTGTGTTTTATTCTTTTTTTAGTCTACTGTTTTACATTCATGTTTTAAAATGGTTTCAGTTGCTTGTTTTTAACTGATTCTATTGATAATTTTAATGTCTTTTGTAAACCGCTTAGAGGTTTCACACAATCAAGTGGTGTATACATTTTGTTAAATTAAAAAAATGAAATAAAAAATATTTAGATTTCAAGAAAAAAAGGCACTGAAAATGATTTAACATACTAAATTGATCATGCCTGAAAAGCCATATGCATGAATATATGGGCTTTCTAGGAGTAAATGTAAATGTACTGCCTTCAAGTCGATTCCGACTCATGGCGATCCTATGAATAGGGTTTCCATGAGGCTGAGAGGCAGTGACTGGCCCAAGGTCACCCAGTGAGCTTCATGGCTATGTGGGGATTTGAACCCTGGTCTCCCAGGTCGTAGTCCAACACCTTAACCACTACACCACACTGGCTCTCCTTTCTAGGAGTAGTTGCCTGCAAAAGTTGCCTGCAAAAAGTTACCTTGTACTGCATTAATTCATAATGGTTTGCATCCAGCGAAATTGTCCTGGTTGCACAAGGACTTCTGCTTGCACAGCAAAAGTTCCCCCCTCTCCTCTCCCTGTGTTTCCCCCAGAAAACCTCTCCAGAGGGTTGGTGGAATCCCTAGATTTGGAGGGTTGCATGGGGGAAGAGAGGGAGAGGAAGTTCTGTTGCATTAACTGAAGTCCTTCTGTGAACAGGATGACTTCATTGGTTTCAACCCTATGTTGTTAAGAGTTTTGAAACAATGGGTCATATTCAACTAAGTCCTACTCAGAGTAGAGCCATTGAAATTAATAAACCTAAGTTAGTCATGTCCATTAACTTCAGTGGGTCTACTCTGAGCAGAACTAGTGGTGAATGCCACCCAATGCATCTCTAAAAGTGGGGTGGGGGGGAGATGTGGAAAAATATATGAATATTTTTTCCATTTTGCATCACTCTTCAGGGTTAATTTGGAGCATGCAAACCTAACCTAAGCAGCTGTCTCCTTTTCCCCCTCTCCTTTGACATTTGTGAAGCCAAGAGATCCATGAACAGAGGTGTCCGTGTTTTCTTTGCTCTTCAGACTTGCCATTTCAACAGCATGTTTGCAAACCCTCACAGTTCTGTTCTGCCCTGAGTCATGCATTCTCTAGTTCCCCCAAAGACTCGCTGTCAAATTTCTGCTAGGACTAATTTTAAAGGCTGCTTTCTCCCTTTATTTCACTCTTGTGTTGTTAAAACTTTTTTGACAGCTGGCAATATTTGATCTGTGCTTGTGAAGTAGCGTCCTAGTTTTGTGATTGAGTGGTTTAGCTACCTCATCCAGGGGAAGGATTTTGGGAATCCCAGCAGCTGTAATTGGGCTTTTGGATATGATGTGAAAGCAAATGCAGAATGACAGCATGCTTATGATGGAATAAGTCCCATTGAACCTCATAAAGCTTGCTTCTGTGTACACATTCGTAGGGTCAGGGGGCGTGGTTGCCAGCTCCCAGAGACATCCTCCCCGCCTGTCTGCCTGCACCAACCTGTACAAAAATAAGTGCTGTTTTGGGTAACAATTGAGGTGGGGGCACTCATATCTTGATCAAAGTGCCGTGGGTGCCAGCGCAAAATGGCTGGCATGGGCAGCAAAGAGGAGGTGTACCCCATACTGCTCAATACTGTCACAATACTGTCACTGGTTGCCCATTAGCTACCGGGCCAAGTTCAAGGTTCTGGTTTTGGTGTACAAAGCCATATACAGTTTGGGACCAGGCTAACTGAAAGATCGTCTTACCCAGTCATTCATTGCGCTCTGCAGGTGAGGGCCTCCCGCAGACACCATCTTACCAGGAGATCCATTCCGCATAACATAGGAAGTGGACCTTTAGTGTAATGATACGTACCTTTTGGAATTCCATCCCCTTAAATATTACACAGGCACCATCTTTGTTATCCTTCTGGCGCCTATTGAAGACCTTCCTATTTCAAAAAGCCTTTTAAGTAGAGACCTTGTCCCAGTCTGCATCTGTGTTGGAATTGGTTTTTAAGATGTTTTTAAAGCTTTTTCACAAAGTTGTTTTTAAAGATGTTTTGTTTTAATATATTTTTAAGGTGTTTTAGCGTTTTTGTTTGCCGCCCTGAGCTCCTACTGGAGGAAGGGTGGGAGATAATTTTAATTAATAAATAAATAAAGCCCTGTTAATAATTTTTTAAAAATACATTTGTTTCTCAAGGAGGCATGAATGGAGGCATGAAGGTTGAATGGGAGCATATGCAGCTTTAGGTAACGCTTGCTTGACTTCAGTTTGGGATGAGAGGTAAAGGCATAATACTTGCCACCCAGGTTATGTTGAACAAAAATTAGAATCCTGTTGATGTGGTTTTTAAAACATTCATATCGCTGGCCTTGGGGAAGAAATCTCAGGTTTCGTTATCTGTTGCTCTTTGATTGCCATCTTTAGCAGTTGACAGTTGGGGAGGATCATGAGGCTCCAAAGGCCTTTAATGAGACACTTGAGAGTTGATGGATTCTTACTGATGACATGATGGAGAGTCTCCCCTTCGCATCAATCGCACAGAGCCAGCTGTTCTCATGGAATGGCCGGCGTGCCATGTGAATTGGCTTACAGCACTAGCTGTATTGTCAAAATATATGGCGAGCATCCATGTAAATTGTGGGAAGCCCTGTACGGTTGTTTTGTCAGCAGTTCCAGGTGTTCTTTGTTGGGGCAACAGTAATGTTCTTGGGGAGGGGGCTACACAGCCTGCCGCACTATTCCTCTCAAACTCCCTCTCCCCTGTTGTGTGTTTCGCGTTAGCTCTGTCGTTCAGGAGCGCTGTTCAGTGCTGAGGGCCAAGGATGGAAAACGCATTTCATTGGAATTGCAGATCTATTTCACTCCTACATAATTCATATGACTTGCAACACATTTGCATGGGCCGGCTGGACAGCAAGCCATGGGTATGTGGGGAGGGCTGGGATTCTGGATCAAAGCATCACAGAATCTATGGTTGAACTATGTGAGCAAATTCCCACATGCATGTTCTTTAATTTTTTATCCTTCTACCTTTCTAGATCTCATTCTTTGTTACATCCCACAATCTCTGCTCTCAAGTCAGTCTCTATCATCAGATGATCTGGTGGTGTCTGGTTGTAATTACTAAATGATGTAAGAAATGCACTCTGTGCATGCTCAGGGGATACTGCTCTTACACACTTTTTTAAAACATGGAAACAAATGGGGATGGACCAGGGGTCAGTGGCATGCAAAAGGTCCCATTCCCTTGTATTTCCAGTTAAAAGCAGGAATAGGGTTTTATTTTTTAGCTCAAGGGCCGCAGTCACCCTCCACTAACCTTCTGGGGGCTACACGCACACACAGAGGCATACACTTCCCTTCTTCAGCTGACATGGCAAAGTTAATACCCTCAATCTGTGCTCAGCAAAGGATGGCTCTGATGTCCGGTGAGGGTGCGATTTGCATCTCCATCAGGGCACTGGCCTGGGCAGACAGGTGTAATCCTCTCTGTTTATCCCAGTGCTGTGCCTACTTAATTTTTTTCTTTGCTTATTGCCGCTACCACCAAAACTGGAGGAGTTTGGGATGGAAAAAAATGGATTGGGTGGCTACATCTGGCCCCTGGGCTGGTGGTTAGCTACCTTTGTTTGAGACCCCAGAGAGCCACTGCCAGTCAGAGCAGACAATACTGGACTAACTAGACCATTAGTCTGCCTGGGGTATAAGGCAGTTTCCTGCATTTTTATATTTTCCTTTTTCTGAAAAATAAAAGGTTATAGGTAAGAACAAATAATGCAATTAAAAATATGCACCAAACGCAAAATAACGTGCAAAATAACGACCCCATAATGGAGGGGGCATACTTCTCTGCATTAAATCAGTATCTATTAAGTGAGATCTATAAATCCTTGTTCCTTTTCCTGCAGATAAGGATTGTTAGCATCAAAAATAGGTTGTGGAGAATCATGGTCACTCTTCCAAACGAAATGTTGTTTCTGCTGATGATTTGCCTCTCCCGACCAACAACAAAAGCTTTTATTCAGAAAACCGCACCTATTGGAATTTCCTTCTGTAAAGATTGCTCTAGCTCGTGAGCTAATGGGAGGGACTAGAAAATTGGCACATCTTTTTAAAGGAAAGTTGAGATTTTCAGGAAGTTGGGTTCTGTGCCCTACATCATGTTCTATAAATGAGCACTTGCAGGAATCACAGCATGCTCTTACCCTTGAATTCAGATTCTGCAGGTGTGCTGTGACATATGAGTTTCAATTCCTGGTGCATCAAAGCCATGTACAGTATACTAAATAACTTCTGTATTGCTAAAAATGGGAACAATTTAAAACACAGCAGCAGGATTGCCCGTAATCTTTGTTCTCAAAGCACAAGGAGCTCTCGGGATCATTAGGAAAGGAACTGAAAATAAAACTGCTGATATCATAATGCTGCACTACAAATCTATGGTATGGTCGCACTTGGGAGTATTGTGTACAGGTCTGGTCACCTCACCTCAAAAAGGATATTGTAGAGCTTGAAAAGGTTCAGAAAAGGGCAACCAGAATAATCAAGGGGATGGAGTGACTCTTCTATGAGGTAAGGTTGCAACATTTTTTGGGGGGGGGGATTCATTTAGAGAAAAGGCAAGTAAGAGATGACATGATAGAAGTATATAAAGTTATGCGTGGTGTGGAGAAAGTGGATAGAGAGAAGTTTTTCTCCCTCTCTCATTACACTAGAACTCATGGGCATTCAATGAAAATGAAAGATTTAGGACTGACGAAACAAAGTACTTCACACGGCACATAGAACATAAGAGCTTGCTGGATCAGGCTCGTTGCTGGTACTTAGAAGCATACTGCCTGCAACTGTGGAAGAAAAGCACAACCGTAGTCGCTATTTGTCTAATCCTCTTTTAAAGCCATTCAAACTGGTGGCCATCACTGCCTCCTCTGGGAGCAAGTTCTGTAGCTTAACTATGCACTGCGTGAGGCCTAGTTAAACTATGGAGTTGACTCCCACAAAAGGCAGTTCAGTTATTAAGAGTAAAGGAGTACGTTCTTGCTCAGCATCATTTAGCCTATGTTCACAAAGTTTTGGGAGGTTATCCTATAGTTAACTCTGAATTGATTAATGCAGCCTTTGCCAACCTGGTGCCCTCTGGATATTTTGGGCGACAACTCCCATCAGTCACAGCCAGCCTCCAGCTCATCTAGAGGGCACCAGGTTGGTGAAAGCTGCATTAAAGCTTCTGTTTGCACATGTTTCAAAAATGTTCCTTCTTTCTTAAATATATGTAACTGGAGCACTTTTAACCCAAACTGGCAGGATGTCTCCAGCTAAAATGACAGTAACTCTTCCCTTTTTCTACTGCGGTCACTTTTTTCAAAGCTCGCTTTTTTGTCGTGGCTTCTTTTCTGAGCATTATGCAGCAATGGCACAAGACATTTGCTCGGCTAGAGTCTCTTGTGCCTCCAGAAATCTTCAGAGCAAAAGATTTTCTCACTGCTCTGATTTTCTTTAAAGAATGAACAAGTTTCCCTCTCATCAGGTCAGGAAGGAGGGGGATTCAAATGTAACTCTAAACCTTCATTTAGCATTTTGCGCATGACTCTCAAGATTATGTGCTCCCCCTCCCCTCCAGTGCAGTTGCATGGAAAAGAGCAGAGATAATCTGCTTTACCTTGAAATGAACCAGTTTGTCCTTTCAACCAAACCAGGACAAATGCAGTTGCTTTAAACCAGAGTGGGAGGACCTTTTTCAGCCCAAGGGCTGCATTTCCTCTTGCGCAGCCAACCGGGGCCTGCATGCCAGCGATGCGTGTGGCCAGAGGCAAAAGTAAGAGATGCGACTCTGGCCTTGGCAAGAGGCATTAATGCAAGTCACGGACACATTTCAGCCAGACAAAAGAACTGGAGGGCTGTGAAGTAGGGCAGGTGAGGGGCCTGGCCTGGGGAGGGGGGCATGTCCTAGGGAGAGCTCCCTAGGGCTGGATAGAGAGGCCTCCATGGCTGCATTTGGCCTGCAGGCCTGAGGTTTATTATTTTAACTGAGGTGTGGGGAACCATTGTCACTCCAGATGTTGCTGAACTGTAATTCCCATATTCTCTGACCATTGATCGTGCTTGCTATAGTTGATGGGAGTTGTAGTTCAGCAACATCTGGAGGGCCAAAGATCCCCCACAAAGGTCCCCCAAACAAGCAAAGATTAAGCCATGGTTTTCAATCCTGGTTTGGTTGGATAGACCTGCCACGCTTCCTGGCAAAATTCAGTTAGTCTAAAGTGTAAGATGATATATTTTGCCGGGGCCTGAAAACTTGGCTTTTCCATCAGGCCTTTATGACCTTTGAGACTTCCAAGGTGAACTAGTCCTAGAACTGTAAAAACAATCTACTAAATACTGTAATTTTTGTATTATACTGTACTGGCTATATTGTTTATTGTATTTTATTATGTTTTATTGTAAGCCGCCTAGAGTGGCCATTGGCTAGATAGGCGGCCTATAAATTAAAGTTTATTATTATTATTATTATTATTATTATTATTATTATTATTATTATTATTATTATTATTATGCTTCTGATCTCCTCTGCATGACTGTGCTAGAATAGGAAAGAAAAGGGGGAGCAGGCCCTTGCAAGTAAAACTACGGTTTAGCGGTGCATCTGAACCAGATATTTGCTTCTCCCCTGTTCTTGGTCTGATCACTGGAACAACTCCATATCTTGGGGTGTGGGCATTTTCTTCTTTTATTCCAAGAACAAGCTTGCACCGTGCCTTTGAACCCAAACTTCCAAAACATGAATCAATATCATAAATCCAAAAAATTATTTATGTATTTATTGAATTTATATCCCGGCCTTCCAAAGGAGCCCAGGGTGGCAAAAAGCAGACATTAAGGCTGCAATTCTGTGCATATAGAAAGCATAGACGCTGGGGAACAGGCTAGGCTATAATTATGCTCCTTGAAATGTTGCTTTTCTATATGCAGGGCTTTGGGGTAATATAAAAGGAGCATGTAAACTGCAGATGGAGGCTCACATAACTGGTGTGGTTTGGTTCCAGATGCAGGTTTACCAGACCATCCACTCTTAGAATTATAAAGCTGGAGGGTCTCCTTGGAGGCCAGTTAATCTACCACTTGCATGATGCCGGAAATGTAGAGCTAGAGAGCCTGTGGCATTTTAGGCCCCGTCTGCACTAGACATTAAAATCACTCTTACATCACTTTTAAGCAGTCATGGCTTTCTCCCAAAGAATCCTGGGCACTGTAGTTAGGGGTGCCGAGAATAGTTAGGAGGCCCCTATTGCCTCCAAAGAGCTTACAATGATCAGAATGGTTTAATCCATCCCTCTTCATAGGGAACTCTGGGAATTGTAGCTCCTAACCAAGCTCACCACCCTTCACAAGCTACAGTTCCCAGGATTCTTTGGGGGGAAGCCATGACTCTTAAACTGGTATCATAGTGCTTTTAAATGTATTGTTGCGTGCCTCCCCAATCTCCGAGTGGTGAGATTTCTGGGGTCCCTGTGCTCATCCAGGGTTTGGTTTCCTTTGGGAAGAAGGTCAGCAGAGACTGTGGTGTCTTTATGAAATATGGGTTATTTATTTACACACATTCCAACCTGAGCTTAGGATGGAGGGGTTCAAGGCATCAGCAGTCCAATATCCAGCTTTTCCAGCTCGGTTGCAGAAGGCATCCTATAGCCATGATGCAGAGAGACAGCCTCTCTACCTGCCTTCAGTCCCCAGGATTCTTTAGACACTTCTAAAAACACTCAAAGCACAAACTTCTGTTAGCGGCCAGGAAGGGGGGGGGGAAGGCTCTCCTGAAGAGTTTCAATGACTAAAGGATCTTCCTGCCTCATTCACCAGTTGCTGGGCACCTAATAGGCCCATTAACTACCTGGCCACTCTATTAGCTTAACAAAGGAAATTCATCTGGCCAGCAGAGCCAGCCCCAAGGCACAGGATTCCAGATTAGAGGCTGGAAGGGGGCCCACAGGAATCATCCATTCCACCCCATACTCATAACAGTATTTTGCTGGTGTGGCCTTAGATTAGGTATGGGGAACAACTCCCATTAGAAAGCATGGTCAGTGGCCAGGGATGATGTGAGCTGTAGTTCACCAACATCTGGAGGGCCCAAAGTTCTCAACATCTGCCTTAGAGGGTTGCCCTGCCTCTGACTGAAGACTTCTAGGGAAGGAGAGTCCCAGCGGCGGCTTGTGGCTCCATGTCAGTGGGGCAGTGTAATCCACTCTTGGCTTTAGTCTGAACTTTCAAGGAACTGTCCAAGGTTCTGATTGCAATTAGTTCCATTGTCAGACAGATCTTATTGCCAAGAAGTTTCTCCTAATGTTTAGCCAAAACCTGTCCTCCTGTAACTTAACGCCTGTTCAGATCTAGTCCTGCCCTCTGGGGCAGCAGAGAATAAATCTTTGTCTTCTTTTATGCAACATCCCTTCAGGTATCTAAAGATTGCTATCTTTCCCCTATCCCTTCAGTCTTCTCCAGGTGAAACATATCAATTGAAATCTCTCACAGGATTTGTTCATCAAAACCAGGCTGCAGGTAGGCCAGGATCTTCAGCCCCTGAAGGGAGGGGGAAGATTTTGCTTCACAGGACTGTGCCATAAATCCTTAGCAAGGCTCTCCATTTAAGCGGCAGGTTTTTTGTACTGACTCAGTCTTGCACCCTGCAAGTACCGTGGCACTTTTGTAGTGATGCGCCTGCTTAAAGGGCAAACACTCTGCAAGAAGTAAGAATAAACAAATAAATAATGAATACTTAATGTGGTGTAGTTGTTCCTTGGAGAACTGACATAGGAGGTGAGTCTTCGCGATGAAGTCCCTTTTAAATTATTATTGAGGCTGTATACTACAAGCCAGCATGGATTTTTCACATTCCGCCGTGTTAAATTGAAAATACCGCCCACATGCCATTCTGCTGCTTCCCACAAACTCATTTCAAAACAAAATCTTACAAAACCTGTAGTCCTGAACTCAGAAACGCTGGCTTAACAACCCTCTAAGTTTTCATGGCAGTACACAAAACACTCAGAGAGAATCCAGAATTCAAAGTCTGAAACATGAGTGAGTGGTGGCAACACCTGCAATCAGGACTGCATCTTCAAAGATGAAGAATTACATTTTTTGTATGTTTGTTGGTGTTCTTACTTTATCTGAATGTTATTGCTTCCTCCCTGCTAAAACAAGATCAGCACAGCACGTGTCTTGCTTCTGTTATTTGGGCTGATTGCAGGTGTTGCCACCACTCACCATATGCTCAGAGGCACGTTACTAAATTCTTCCAAGTTGTGCAGGAAATGGATTGGACTGTGAAAGACCAACCCAAATTGTGTTTTGCATTTTGACAAATTTGTAGGGCAGTACAATATCTCAGAGGGGAGGTCAGGTCTCCTGCTTCCCTGGTGGATTTACTATAGCTGGCTAATTTCCCTGCTTTTTAAAGTTTGGTAGAAATATCTGTGGGCTATACGTACGTTCTTAAACTGCAAGGGTTTTCTGCCTATTAGTCAACCGCTGTTTAGATGTAAATGGCATTTCCCTTCCACTTTAAGCTATCTGTTATCCCAAAGGCTTCAGCTATCTGTTTGGATAAACTGCAGAAGAAATACCTATCTCTGGAGCTTCTGGGGTTAGCGTAAGGAACTTTGGGTTCAATTTGTTCTTTTTCTCAAGAGAAATTGGTTCATTTTCTTTTGTTTTTACTCCAGAGGTTCCCAAATGTCCCCCACTTCCCATGGACCACTTGAAAATTGCTGTTTTAGGTTCAACTTCAATCAAACCCCCGTTTCATGTCTTAGCACTGGTTTATGTCCTGCAGGTTATCCTGTTCCCTGGCGATGGATAAAGAGGGAGGGGAGCCTTCAAGGAAAAAGGTTGCTTGTTTCCTGCTTTTTAAAACAATGAATGAAAGTGGGGAGGGGGGAGAGTGTGAGGGGGAGTTGCCACAAAAGTGGTAGAGTTCCCTGCTGTCTAGAAACTGTTCCTCTTGGCCAGCTGACAGAATTGGAGGATGCAAATCCAGGGAAAAACCCAGCAGAGCCGTTTCTGATGTTTAGTGAAGTAAGCAGTCATCACAACACAGCCAGGCCCATTAAGGTAAGTCATTGTAACCAGTAGTGTAGTGGCAAATTCAGAAGTGCAGGGTCTCTTCATAATAGTCATAGCCACGGAAAAAGCACAGAAGGATTGTTTTAGGATTTTTTGATATCATTTCACCGTGAAGAAATTATTAATGTAGATTTTCAATTAGTAGCAACTTTGATCACAGTGGCAAAAATATGTATTGCGCAAAAATGGAAGAATAACAAACCCCCAATATTGATGGATTGGTTAAAAAAAACTTGGGAGACAGTATTAATGATAAAAAATGACTTATAATAGAAATGCGGTAGACTATAACCATCAAAATAAGTTTGTAGAGAAATGGGCTTTATTTATACAATTCTGGAATGATAAAGTGATAGATGAAATAGCCCCATTTAAGTTAATATAGGAAACTGTTATACTATATTATTATGCTTAAAATATGAAGCTGTAAGAAGTAAAATATGAAGCTGTAAGAAGTTAACTTTAATGATTATATTATTTATCCCTCTTTTTATTTTTCTCCTTTTCTTCTGATGTAATGCTTTTATGTAATCGAATTGGAACATTATGTATTTCTACTTTGTCTTGAATAATAAAAATAAAAATAATAGTCATAGCCACCCCTCCTTCTGATATCTTCTAAGCTTATTGAATAATCTGGCCAGGTTTGAATACTGCTTTCTGATTCTCTATCGCTGTCAGCATTTGACTGTCCTTTCTCATGATCGGAGATACTGCTTGAATCACTGAATTCAGTGTCTACACATTAATCTACCTGCTGCAAGTCTTCTCGGTGGCTGACTCGCCCCCTTTCACTCTGATTGGCTCCAGTCAGCAGGAAAAGCCAAGAAAGGAAGTTAGACTCTTCTCAGTGGCTAACACACTCTCCTTTCGTGCTCATTGGCTCATAGGATGCTGAAAACCTAGGGACCTTGCTGGGACCTGGCTCCCAAACAGGTAAGGGGTCAAAGACCCCTCCAGGACCTTGGATGACTACATCCCTTTTCATAATACTGCCATGCACATTCAGGTGTTACATGCAAATCCCTCCCCTGAGCTTCTGAGCTTGCACTAAGTGTTGTCCAGCAGCTTTTGAGTTTATAGTAGTGCACAATCCCATATATGTCTGCTCTGAAGTAAGTCCTCCTGAGTTCACTGGGGCTTACTTCCAGTAAGTGGGTATAAGAGTGCAGTATCAGTATCCTTAAGAACCAGAAACTTGACTTTTAAGAAACAGTGGCTGAGTTTCTTAGAAAGCTGAACTCTATATCCAGTACGAATTTCTGTTGTTGCAGAGTGCACACAGCTCCGGACAATGACGTTTGTGTGAGTGGAGCACAGCATAAAGCAGGCGTGGGGAACCCTTTCTGGCTGCGAAGGACCGTGTTTCTTTGCAGGCAATCTGTCGGGGGCTGCATGGTGGCAATGGGTGGCCACAGCCAGTGCTGAGCAGGACCATCCTGTTTATTTCAATTTCTCACATGCCCTTTTCTGTCTCAGGCACGCTCAATTTCCTCTCTCTCTCCCCATACTTCTTCCCCG
This sequence comes from Rhineura floridana, assembly GCF_030035675.1. Classification (NCBI taxonomy): domain Eukaryota; kingdom Metazoa; phylum Chordata; class Lepidosauria; order Squamata; family Rhineuridae; genus Rhineura; species Rhineura floridana. The sequence continues at coordinate 179,939,655 of NC_084484.1, forward strand.
CCCAGCTGTCAGAGACAGGTAGATCACTCTTGCTGGAGGCCTGAACTGATTGCATGCAGAGAGCTTCCCTGCTCGTGCCAGCCTCCATCTCCTCCTCCTGTTGCCCATCCATTTTGGCTTTTTATCCCTTTGTTCCTCCCACCTGTCTTCTGGGCTTCCCTCCATGTGCTTGAAACATTGCAGATCCCTGGTATAAAGAGAGCCAGGTGCACCACCTCATCTTTCTTACTAAGGAGCTCAAGGTGGCAGACATGGTCCTCCCCCTCACAACAGTCCTGTGAGGTAGATTTAGGCTATAGACTGCAAGTGGCCCAAGGTCGCCCAGTGACTTTCATGGCCGGGTGAGGATTTGAACCTGGGCTTCCCCAAACCTAGCTTGACATACCACACTGGCTCTTTTGCAACTCTTTAATTTTTAATTTATATAGTGGATGGTGCCGTTCCAGGAAACTTTTTGCTATGTTTGGTAAAAGTAATGCAACGAGGCCTTTTAGTGATGTGAGAGCTGTTGCCGAGACCTCCATTATGATATCTTGGCTGCAGGGCAGATAATGAATTGCACTTGCCATTTGAATCGTATCTCAAGTAATGGCAGTAAATACATAACAGAGAAATGCTGTCACGGCAGCGGAAGAAGAGAGAGGGATTTTGTGGATTCCTTCATCTTCTGTGAAATGCTATTAAATTGGACAGCAAGGTTTGTTTGGTGCAGTTAATCAACGAAATCTTCATCTGGATTAAAAAGTCTCCACCACCTACATTGACAACAATAGGTCTGGCAACAAGGAGTTTGAGCTGGGGGCTTAGAGATGTACTGACTTTGTGATGACAATATACAGTAGGGCCCCGCTTACCGGCGCTTCGCATTCCGGCGTTCTGCTAATGCAGCGGTGGGAAATTCCCCTTTTTAAAGCCGATTTTGCGGCATTTTGTGACATTTTTGTGGCATTTTCGCGCGATGGCCCCTTTATAGTCTATGGGTTCCGCTTTATGGCGGGGGCCTGGCCCCTAACCCGCCGTATAAGCGGGGCCCTACTGTATGGTTTCTTTTCACTCTGAAGTTAAATGGAAGACTCGAAGAGAGGGTTTTTTCTCTTTTAATGTGAAACTGCAGCTCTTCTTGGTTAGATTATCTGTTGTACTGTAGACAATCCTTAGGTTATTTTTCTTTAACTTTGTATTTCATTGCTGTGGTGCTTCCAGCATTTGAAACATATATCTAATCAGCACAGGTAGATATTTGAGAATACACTGATGTGATATGCCGCCCTGCGCTCCTGCTGGGAGGAAGGGTGGGATATAAATCAAATAATTAATAAATAAATATTACACACAGTATCTGCATTTCAGTGTTGTGAAGTCACATAAGATTGTGTTGGAATTGCTTTTTAGTATGTTTTTAAACCTTTTTTTAAAAAAGATAATTTTAAAGATGTTTTGTTTTAATGTAAATATTTTAAAGTCTGTTTTTATGTTGTTTTAAAGTGTTTTTAGTGCTTTTTGTTTGCTGCCCTGGGCTCCTGCTGGGAGGAAGGGCGGGATGTAAATAAATAAATGAATAAATAATAATACACCCCCTCAAAAGGCATGTTAAAGGCATGCAAGAGAGACCTTTTGTAGGCCTAATCTATCATGGCAGCAGAATGAGGTGGTAGGGTCATGAGGTAGAGTCACTTTAGACTGCAGATGAGGGGGAATCAACGGTTTTGAATGATCCCTTCTGTTTCAAAACAAAACAACTTCCTGTACTTATGCACTCAGTACTAGGCATATATGATGTGAGGTACAGGGCAGCCAGGCCTGGCTTGGCCAAAATCAAAGGCCTCGTAGGTCAAAGGGGGAGACCTGCAGGGCCTAATTAGACTCGCAGGCTGGAGAGTCCACAGCCCTGAATTAACGTATGTGCATATGTGAAACAGCCCTCAGCAGTGGTGGCTGGTGTCCATTGGGACTGGTAGGGCAGAAGGCAAGGACGCCAATGGTAGGTGGAGCTAGAGCCAATGATAGACAGAGTGAGAGCCAATGGCAAGTGGATCTGACTAATTCTAGGTTTGCACAAAAGATGTGAAGGCCTGGGGGAAAAACAGAAAAAATTCAGGGGGAAAATACGTGGGTTTTTCCCCTGAAGGCTTTTTTGTTTTCCAAAAAATTGGGAAGCAAACAGCCCATATTTTCTGGTCTTTTCCCCTGGGCCTTCCCATCTCAAGTTTGCCTCCGTCCTCCTCTTCTCTGATGAGTTGTACAAGGGCAGCACTGAGACTGAGGAGGAGGGAGCTGACAGAGCACCATGTCTTGGCAGATGATAAGTAAGAAGGCAGGTGGGGGGGCTGCTGGAGGGTAGGCTGAGGTTGGTGCGACCGTGCCCCACTTGCCCTACTCGGTCAGCCATGGCCTTTCCCAAAACTGAAGCCTCACCTGGCAAGACACCATCTGTGTCCTAGACTTCCAGCTGCTTGTGGAAGCTCCTCTCAGAATTTAGATTTTAAGATTTGCTTTCACTTTGTCTGTGTAAGCTTTGTTGTTGTTATGTGCCTCCAAGTCTCCTACGACTTATGGCGACCCTATGAATCAGTGGCCTCCAAGAGCATCTGTCATGAACCACCCTGTTCAGATCCTGTAAGTTCAGGTCTGTGGCTTCCGTTATGGAATCAATCCATCTCTTGTTTGGCCTTCCTCTTTTTCTACTCCCTTCTGTTTTTCCCAGCATTATTATCTTTTCTAGTGAATCATGTCTTCTCATTATGTGTCCAAAGTATGATAACCTCAATTTCATCATTTTAGCTTCTAGTGACAGTTCTGGTTTAATGTGTTCTAACACCAATTATTTGTCTTTTTTGCAGTCCATGGTATCTGCAAAGCTCTCCTCCAACACCACATTTCAAATGAGTTGATTTTTCTCTTATCCATTTTTTTCACTGTCCAACTTTCACATCCATACATAGAGATCGGGAATACGATGGTCTGAATGATCCTGACTTCAGTCTTCAGTGATACATCCTTGCATTTGAAGAGCTTTTCTACTTCTCTCCTAGCTTCCCTCCCCAGTCCTACCCTTCTTCTCATTTCTTAACTATTGTCTCCATTTTGGTTAATGACTGTGCTGAGGTATTGATAATCCTTGACAAGTTCAATGTCCTCATTGTCAACTTTAAAGTTACATACATTTTCTGTTGTCATTACTTTAGTCTTTTTGACGTTGAGCTGTAGTTTTGTGCTTTCCTCTTTAACTTTCATCAGCATTCGTTTTAAATCATTACTGGTTTCTGCTAATAGTATGGTATTGTCTGCATATCTTAAATTATTGATATTTCTCCCTCCAATTTTTACACCTCCATCTTGGTCCAGTCCTGCTTTCTGTATGATATATTCTACGTATAACAGTAAAGGTGTCCCCGCACTTATAGTGCGAGTCGTTTCTGACTCTTAGGGTGACATCTTGTGACGTTTACTAGGCAGACCGTATATATGGGGTGGGATTGCCAGTTCCTTCAGCGGCCTTTCTTTACCCCCCAGCGTATGCCAGGTACTCATTTTACCGACCACAGATGGATGGAAGTCTGAGTGGACCTCGACCCCTTTTACCAGAGATTCGACTTCCTCCTTCCATTGGAATCAAACTCAGGCCGTGAGCAGAGCTTCGGCTGCGTTACCACCGTTTACCACTCTGCGCCACGGAGGGCCATTCTGCGTATAGATTAAATAAATAGGGTGATAAAATACATTCCTGTCTCACACCCTTTCTGATGGGGAACCAATCGGTTTCTCCATATTCTGTCCTTACAGTAGCCTCTTGTCCAAGAGTATAGGCTGCACATCAGAACAAACAGATGCTGTGGCACCCCCATTTCTCTTAAAGCATTCCATAGTTTTTCATGATCTACACAGTCAAAGGCTTGGCTGTAATCTATAAAGCACAGGATGATTTTCTTCTGAAATTGCTTGCTCCATTCCATTATCCAACGTATGTTTGCAATATGATCTCTGGTGCCTCTTCCCTTTTTAAATCCAGCTTGGACATCTGGCATTTCTTGCTCCATATATGGTAAGAGCCTTTGTTGTAGAATCTTGAGCATTACTTTACTTGCATGGGATATTAAGGCAATAGTTTGAGAATTATTGCATTCCCTGGGATCCCCATTCTTTGGAATTGGGTTGTATATTGAACGCTTCCAGTCTATGGGCCATTGTTTAGTTTTCCATATTTCTTGACAAATTTTTGTCAAACTTTGGACAGATTCATTCTCAGTAGCTTGTAGCAACTCTATTGGTATGCCATTTGTTCCTGGTGATTTGTTTCTTCCAAGTATTTTAAGAGCAGCTTTCACCTCGCATTCAAAATTTCTGGTTCTTCATGAATGAATATGTCATCCTGGCATCTCTTTTATAGAGTTCTTCAGTGTATTGCTTCCATCTTCCTTTTATTTCATCTCGATCAGTCAGTGTGTTTCCCTGTTGATTATTCAACATCCCTACTCTTGGTTTAAATTTCCCTTTCATTTCTCTAATCTTTTGGAATAGGGCTCTTGTTCTACCCTTTTTGTTATCCTCTTCTATTTTTATACAATAACTGTTGTAATAGTTCTCTTTGTCCCTACATACTAGTTGCTATATTGTTGCGTTTAGGGTTCTGACCATATTTCTATCTCCTTTTGCTTTTGCTTTCCTTCTGTCTTTAACCGTTTTAAGAGTTTCCTCAGTCATCCATTGAGTCATTTTAACTAGAGGTATTGTCTTTTTGCATTCTTCCCTGATCATGTCTCTGACTTCACTCCATAGTTCTTCTGTGTCAACTGAGTTTAAAGCCTCAAACCTGTTCCTTATTTGATCTTTATATTCTTCTGGGATGTTATTTAAATTGTATTTTGGCATTATGATTGCTTTGTTGTTCTTCTTTAGCTTTATTCTGATTTTCGATATGATCAGTTCATGATCTGTACTGCTGTCTGCTCCTGGTCTTGTTCTCGCAGAAAGTATGGAACTTCTCCATCTTCTGCTACCAGTTATATAATCAATATGATTCCTATATTGACGATTTGGTGATGTCCACGTGTACAGTCATCGTTTTGGTTGCTCAAAAAATGTGTTTGCCAGAAACAAATTATTGGTTTCACAGAATTCAATAAGTCTTTCTCCTGCTTCGTTTCTGTCTCCTAGGCCCCATTTCCCCACAATTCCTAATTCTTCTCTGTTCCCTACTTTTGCATTCCAGTCCCCCATGATTACCAGCACATCTTGTTTTGGTGTGTGATCAATTTCTTCCTGTACTTCTGCATAAAATCTCTCCAATTCCTCTTCTTCTGCATTTGCCGTCGGAGCATAGACTTGGATGATGGTTATGTTGATAGGTTTCCCATTTAATCTCACTGATATCACTCGCTAGGACCTTGCGTTGTAGCTCCTAATTGCTCTTGCTACATCACTTCTCACTATTAAAGCAACCCCGTTTCTTCTTAATTTCTCATTTCCTGTATAAAATATTTTGTAGTTGCCTGATAGGAAATGGCCCATTCCCGTCCATTTTAGTTCGCTCACACCAAGTATTGTAATGTTGATGCGTTACATTTCTTGCTTGACAATTTCTAACTTTCCCTGGTTCATGGTTCTCACATTCCATGTTCCTATGGTGTGCGTCATACAACTCCGGACTCTCCTTTCGCATCTGTGCACATCAGCCTCTGGGCTTCCTTTTGGCTTTGACCCAGTGGCGTCTTTAGTCACAGCGCTACTCGTACTTGTCCGTTGTTCTTCCCCAGTAGCTCGTTGAGTGACTTCTGACCTGGGGGTCTCATCTTCCAGCACTATCTCGTGTTGCATTTTGGATACTCTGTTCATAGGGTTTTCATGGTAAGAGATATTCAGAGGTGGTTCACCATTGCCTTCCTCTGAGTTTGGATGCGTCTTAGTCTGGTGTCTCAGCTTTGACCATTCCGCCTTGGGTGCCCCTGCTAGACCAAGAGGCTAGACTCCTGACGGCATTGCTCTCAGCTTCTTCAACACTCTCAAATTCCCTCACCACATTAAGGTGTACATCCTAGAGAGGGCTATGTAAGCTATTTTTTTTTATTTTTTTAAAAAATTATACCCTGCCAAACTTCTAAAGAAGCTCAGTGGCAACTACACACATTGGGCTCACTTTGAGCTAGGATTGGTTTCCAATAATTAACGTGCAAAGCAGAAATAATAAAGAAGTGCCTCTGAGCATGGAATGAATGTCTTTCCTTTGGTATTGCAGGGGTCAGGAACCTGTGGCCTTCTAGGTTGTTGCTAGGCTACAGTTTCTATAATCCCTGACCGTTGGTCCATCAACGCCATTTTTAATGTCATACCAGGCCACTGATGAAGACCTGTAAGTTGAAATGAGTTTGACATGCATTGAAATGTACTGCATAGGATTTGGCCTACTAAAGATTTATTATTGGAATGTTTGTATGTACCAGCCTTTGCGACCCTGATGGTTTTGGACTGCACCTCCAGTTGTTTTAGAGTGCAGTTCCCCCCAGCTCTAGTCAGCACAGGGAGGAGTCGTCCAAAATATCTGGAGGGCATTAGGCTGGCAAAGGCTGTTATATACGAAGATGATTGAAAAAATGAGAATGGACTGCCTTCAAGTCGATCCCGACTTATGGCGACCCTATGAATAGGTTTTTCATGGTAAGCGGTATTCAGAGGGGGTTTGCCATTGCCTTCCTCTGAGGCTGAGAGGCAGTGACTGGCCCACGGTCACCCAGTGATCTTCATGGCTGTGTGGGGATTCAAACCCGGGTCTCCGAGGTCATAGTCCAGCATTCTAACCACTGCGCCACACTGGCTCTCTTGAAGATAATTATTTGATTGTAAATAAGAATTTTGTATTGTATTATGCACCTTTTTGCCCTTAACTCTGAATTTGGTTGATAGGTTTTTAAATGCTTATTAGCTGCTCTTTTGTATAATACGCAGCATAAGAATTAATCTAGCCCTTCCCGCTAGAACAGGGGTCAAGAACGTCCGGTCTGTGGGCTAGTCTTGGTCTGCCAGAGGGCCCAAGGTAGCCCATAGGGCCATTTCACCCAGATGACGCCTTCTGTCCATGAGCTGATGTCACTGGGTGATGTCAACTGACGGTCGGGAGAGCGAGGTTCAGTCCTGCTGGGGCCTACTTTGCCACCGCGTTCCTTGCAAGGAGTGTGTTGGCTAAGCAGCCCTTTGTAGCAAGCAGGATTGAACCCTCTGCTGATCAGCTAGTGAGCAGAGGGTTCAGTCCTTCTGGGTGCTGCGTCGAAACCAGAGGTTTAAATATCAGCATGGGGTTGTATGCAAAAGGGCTTTCAAACAGTCCCATGCTGCACTTTGAAGTCTCAGCAGTCGGAGCGTCAAAGCACAGTGTCACCTAATGTCACTGTGACGTTAGGTGATTGGCAGTTGGACCTCCAAGGATGGGAAGATAAGGATCTGGCCCACTGGTCAGAAAAGGTTCCTCACCCCTGCACTAGAAGTTCAAGTCCCTGCTTTGCCCTGCAATCCCTACCTTTCTCCCATTTTCTTGCTACTGCAGACTAACTTTTTTTCTAAGTTTGCTTCCTGGTTTTTGCCTCCGAAGCCTTGCAATATGTCTCCTCTCAGTTGAAGGCAGCCAGGGCGAGGCTTCAAAAATGCCAGCCGGAGAGAGCAGCCTCCCCCGACAGCCAAGGCCAAGAAATCCTGGGCACCTGCCCGGTGATAGCCTTTCAGTGAATGGCAGGGGGGAAGTGCTGACGGAGGTGCTTTATAATTAGAAATGCTTGGCTGTATCCAAACGACCCTCTTGGGGGATGTCAACAAAGAGAATAATGCCTCTCCACCTCCGTCGGTTGGCTGGGGCTAAGGCAGTTGCTTGCGGAAATCTGATGAAACCAGGACTCCGTTAAATGGGGGCTTTGGAAACTGGCACGGCTGTGATCATGCTCAAGCTGGAAGTATGGTAGTCGCAGCAGCCTGGGAATCTCGGTATGACATTTTTGAGGAAGTTGTAGTTTTCAAGCCGCGGTTCTGGGGAAACCTGGGAAATTTTTATCAGGGGTCCCTCAGTGGATAGAAGAACAATGATGACAGATAGACTTCTGTCAAAGACAGCTTGCCTGCCCACCATTATTGATTTCTCACTCACCCCTTACAGCAGGGGTGGGGAATCTTTTTGGCTCCATGGGCCAGATTCTTATCAGGATCTGCCTCGTGGGCCAAATTTGACAGGTGAGCAGTCTGGCCCACCTGTCAATCACATGTTGACATTGTGATGTCACTTGATTGAGAGGTGGGTCAGACTGCTCACTTATCAAAGTCCTTTGTGCTTTGCTTGGAAGAGGCTTTTCAAATCTCTCCCTCCTCTCCCTTTGAAGTCCCTGATCTTTGGGGAATTAAAAGAAAAGCACTGGGAGACTTGGAAAAGGCTTTAAGACAGCCCCCATGCACCCATTTGTGCAAACAGAAGCGCAGGAGCTGTCTTAAAGCCCTTGTAAAAGCATCTTTGAAAAGTCTGTGCACTCAGACTGCTTCAAAGGGCACTTTTGCACAGGGCTTTAATCCCCACTCAGCTGATGCTCTTAAAAGACTTAAAGAATTTATTATGGCTTTCGTGAACGAGAGCCATTTGATTTTAAACTTGTAAATAAAAAGAATAGGAACATTGTGGATCCAGACCTCTCAGTTCTAGTCCCTATCTAGTGGGACATGTTTAAACCCAATTATTGTATGGAGCAATATGTTATATGATCTAAATGACTTTATGAGGGCTTTTGGAACGATGTCCCTGTGGTTTGGTCACATGCTAAACTTGTCCAGGCTTTTCCAGTATCTCTTTTTCAAAATTATAATTCAAACTTGACAAAAATCTGACTTGCAGCATACAAAATTATAATATATTGTATAGAGAGACCTTTATAGGTTTGAAATATATATAACAGACCAGGAGTGGGGAGCCTTTTTCGGGCCAAAGGATGCATTCCCTTCTGGGTAACCTCATGACAGCGGGGTGCAGGGCCAGAGGAAAAGTGGGTGGATACACACTCTCACACCTTTCTTTATTCTGCATCCAGGCTTGCAAAAGGCATTATCAGAGCTCAAGGACACCTTCAAGCCAGGCAAAAGCACTCGAGAAGAGTGTGAAGCCGGGGAGGGGTGTGGCCTGGAGACAGTCCCAAGGGCCGGCTAGAAAGGCCTGTAGCGCTGCAAGTGGCCCCCGGCCCTGAGGTTTTCCATTCCTGATATAGACAATCATGGAACGATTTACTGTAATTTCAAAATCCAGGTTTAAATTGGAAATTGGCCCAGTTCAGACGTAACAATCCTGGCCATGGCTTGTTAACATGAGGATGAGCATTAGGCTTGTGCAAAATAAAACTTGTGGGGTTTATTAAAACCATAGTTTCCTGGTACAGATGAAGCAGAAAACTATGGTTTAACCTCTGCTTACTAACCAGCATTCTTATTTTATATATATCCAGAAGTGTATAGGTTCCTGAAAAAAAGAAACAGACTTACTGGTTCTTTAGCCAACCTCTTCCTCCTACAAACCTAGGACAGGAGCAGGGTTGGAGGCCAGGCCTGGCAACCAAGAGGTCTTCTGTATCTTTAAAAGGTGTGCAGGGGGAAGGGAGAATTCCACCTTGTGGTTTTTCCCATTACAGGGTTGCAAGAACACCTGCACTTGGCTGACTTTCTCTTCTCCTAAAGATACAGGATCAGTCTCAGGCGATGAACCTGGCAACCCTAGACAGGAGTGTCAGGTGCAGAGTAAAGGATGCATAACTGGTCTCTGCTGCTAGCTTGCTTGGCCGCTGGGATGCCTTGTGTGTTGTCTGGAAAACTGTCAATTGATCACTAGCCCTTGTGCCCTCAGGGAGGGGAGAGCAGCTGCAACTGAGATCTTTTGCAGGGAAAGACAGAAAAGTTAGCAGGTATAACTTCCACTTAAAAAGACGCCCATATGAAAGAAACAAGATTAGCTCAGCAATTCTATCTGCTTCTGGGCGTGCATGAATTATATATGCTTTGCTTTTATGAGTTCCGCTGGTGAAACTCCAACAATCAGTATGCCTTTGATATTGTTATCTGTGTGTCCTTTAGATAAAATGAAAAATGGAAATGGACTGCCTTCAAGCCAATCCCAACTTATGGCGAACCTATGAATAGAATCAGAATCAGAATTCTGATTCTATGAATACGGTTTTAATGGGAAATGGTGTTCAGAGGTGGTTTTACCATTACCTTCCTCTGAGGCTGAGAGGCAGTGACTGGCTCAAGGACACCCAATGAGCTTCATGGCTGTGTGGGGATTTGAACCCTGGTCTCCCAGGTCGTAGTCCAACACCTTAACCACTACACCACAGTGGCTAAATTTTATTTATTTAATTTAATTTATATACCGCCCTAAGCCCAAGGGCTCTCTGGGCGGTGTACATAAAATAAAGCAATCAGGAATATATAAATACAATAAAACAATATATGGCTTATGCGATTGTGTTGGTCACTATTTTACATGACTTTCAAACAGAATTAATCAAAGGATATAGGCCTATCAGTGTTGTTAGCTCTGGTTCCAAAGTAGAACCTCCATATTTAGAAGTGGGATATCCTATGTACTAATAGTGAACTTATTTTTACAGTGTGGGTCTCTTCTGCTGCTACTACTACTACTACTACTACTACTACTACTGATTAAATTTATAACCCGCCCTTCCTCTCAGAAGGATCCCAGGGCAGCCAACAAAAGCATCTTTAAAACATCTCAAAAATAAAATGTCTTTAAAAGCATCTTTAAAACGTCTTCTTAAAAAATCTAAAAGCAATTCCAACACAGATGCAGACTGGGATAAGGTCTCTACTTAAAAGGCTTGTTGAAAAAGGAAGGTCTTCAATAGGCACTGAAAAGATAACAGAGATGGCACCTGTCTAATATTTAAGGGGAGGGAATTCCAAAGGGTCGATGCCACTACACTAAAGGTCTATTTCCTATGTTGTGCAGAACGAACCTCCTGATAAGATGGTATCTGCAGGAGACTCTCACCTGCAGAGCACAGTGATTGACTGGGTATATAAGGGGTAAGAACGATATTTCAGGTATCCTGGTCCCAAGCTGCATAGGCCTTGTACACCAAAATCAGAACCTTGAACTTAGCCCGGTAGCTAATGGGCAGCGGGTGAAATTCTTTTAGCAGTGGGGTGACATGTTGGTGATACCCTGCCCCAGTGAGCAGTTGCACTGCTGCATTTTGCACCAGCTGCAGCTTCCCGGCCAATCTCAAGGGCTGTCCCACATAGAGCGCAATCCAGTAGTGAGTATTGAATGCAGTTTTTCAGAAAAGAGCGTGGCTGGAACGCTGAGCAGGAGCAGTCTGCAGGGCAGCCAGCAGGAGGCACTGATGTACTGGGCCCCACAGCCAGCAGGGGCCTCAGACTCTCAGCTTTCATTAAAAAAAAGCAAGTCTCTAGCCCTCCTAGAAAAAAAGTTACGAAACAAAATGTACAGGTACCCTTCTAAATGATTTTTGTTAGATGAGCCAGCTTGGCTGCTCCACCTTCCAGTGTTTCTAGCCAATGAATGAAGTCAGAGCTGTGACTGACAAGGGAGTTGTTTGGCAAGTAGATCATAGGAAACTCTGGGTCCTTAAAGGGCTTCTGTTCCCCCCTTCCTCCCATTTAGTGCACCTTTTTTTGCTTCTGACTCATTTTGTAGTCTTTGGAATCTCTGTATTTTGCCCTTCCTTTTTTCCTAACAACCAGGATGTATTTTTTCTGTGGTGGGTTTGTCTGAGATCAGGGACTCCCTAAAAGTTATTTTGTGTTTAAATTTGCTTGCTTACTCCCAGGTAAGTAAGTGCAGGATTACAAGTTTAGGGTTGGTGTTGGGGCAAAGTAGGGTTCTTGTCCCTTTAACAGTTGTATAGCAGGCAGAAATTCAACAGATTAAACATTTTCTGCTATGGATATACAATTACGGGAAAAGCTTCTCCTGTTCGACATTTTATCATGCGGTGGCCACTGATTTATTTTGTGCCCTCCACTCTGCCTGCAAAAGAGGATTCAAATTTGCATATGGCAGAAAACAGATGCAAATTTTGTGCAAACCTGTGTTCTCTTTTGTGAGTGGGTCACAGGGAACCCACTCCTCATAAAGTGTACTGGGCCCAGAAACTCCTGTGGGCACTCTTGGCAGCCTGCACTACAACATTTTGTTGCAGATCCCAGTTGTGGTTCTGAACATTGCAGGCTGGGTGGGGGGGTGTCACAAGGAGAAGTCATTGGTTTCCATGTCCTGCTTCCCAGAGCCTCCTGTGTACCTGCTTTTTAGAAGGAGACTCTTGGACCGGATGGGTTGTGGGTTGATCCACCAGGGCTGTTCTGCTCTGCTTGCAAGTCAGCTTTAAATCTTTACACTAGATCGGCTGCCAAACAGGCTCTTGTCCACAGTTCAGCCTTAATGATTTTTCTTCTTTTTTGAGCCTAACGTTTAGGAGTGTGATCTGAATTAATGTACTCACTTATAGTCTCCAATTTGGTTTTCTTGGCTTCATGTTGATTACAGGACAGGTGGTGGGAATGTTAAAGCTGACAGAGAGGAGTCTAAATTTAGCAATGTTGGGAGATGTGGTTAATCGTCACAGCTGAAAATTAAATAATACTCACCATTTAAATCATGCCTTTAGAGTCTTCAAAGTGGTTTTGCGCACATTATTTGAATCCAAATTGCAAAGATACTTCAAAAGCCTAAATTATCACTGGTGTTTTGTGTTTTGGACTGATGACATTCGTTTCTGGACTTTTAATTTCTAAGGCTTCTTTTGAAGAACTGAACTTAATGCAGCCATTAAATATATATTTCAAACTCTCCACATTGGTGTATAGTTTTGAGGCTTGACCTGGATGTAGATATTTGAACACACTGTACTTTTGTCTTGAGTATGAAAGAATTGTCCTCGTCTTGTCATGAAAAGTTGGCTGCTTAATTGGGTCCTGTCTTTAAGGTTCATAGATGAAGAATTGTAAAATAATCTCTTCTTTCTCCTTTATGGCACTGTGAAAAACCAAATCTTGCATCACTCATCAGCCTCCCTCAATATGTTAGTTTGTCTGGCTGGCTAGCTTCCTACAAAGCCTGTGAGATGATGTGACGGAAAGCCTTTGACACAAGATGCTTTGCTAAAAGCAAGGCTTTTGCAGGTAGCGCTGGAATTTCAGCAACGTGTGAAAGGGAAGGCAAGCCTCTCACCGCTGCTGCCCACCCCCTCAGCACGGAAACAGTGCAGGGTAAGTTAGAAAGGACCCGTTCAAGCAGGGTCAGTGAACTGCTGGGGTGAGTCTGCTTCCCCCCAACGGTCGGGAAATTACAGCTGATACAGAATGCGGCGGCACGTCTGATTAAGAACAGCCGTCGCCGTGATCATATCACTCCGGTGTTAGTAGATCTACACTGGCTACCAGTTGCTTACCGAGCCCAATTCAAGGTGTTGGTGTTGACCTTTAATGCCCTATACGGTTTCGGCCCAGTTTATCTGAAGGAGCGCCTCCAGCATCATCAGTTATGCCGCCTGACGAGATCAGCCACACAAGACCTTCTCTCAGTCCCGCCAGTTAAAACTGCTAGACTGGTGCTGACCAGAGAGAGAGCATTTTCAATTGTGGCTCCCACCCTCTGGAATTCCCTGCCTTCTGACCTTCGCCATGCCCCCTCCCTGATGGGGTTCCGCCAGGCTGGCTTACAGGATCTCTGGAGTGGATTAATTTTTATGCTGTTATTAACTGGAAGGGTTTTTTTTAGATTATTCATTGATTGTGGTTTTATATTGTATTTTATTGTGTAATGTACATCGCCTAGAGTGGCCGTTAATTTGGCCATAATAAAATATTATTATTATTATTATTATTATTAATTAGTTGCAGTGGCAGAACACACACTTTCCTTGCAGAAGGGCCCAAGTCCAATCTCCAGTGAAAAAAGATCAGGTAACCGGATCACTGTTGGCTTCAATGCCTTTAAAAGGGAGACTAGAGAGCCAGTGTGGCGTAGTGGTTAAGGTGCTGGACTACGACCTGGGAGACCAGGGTTCGAATCCCCACACAACCATGAAGCTCACTGGGTGGCCTTGGGCCAGTCACTGCCTCTCAGCCTCAGAGGAAGGCAATGGCAAACCCCCTCTGAATACCGCTTACCATGAAAACCCTATTCATAGGGTCGCCATAAGTCGGGATTGACTTGAAGGTAGCCCATTTCCATTTTCAGTCAAATTCAAAGGAGAGAAGTGTTATCAGTGGCCACTACTCATGTGGGCTATAGGCAATCTTCAGGTTCAAACTCAAGACAAGACAAGGCTTGATTAGATGGATTTGGGGGGGCACCGTGGCACCCTCACCCAACTTTTTGCACCTGTCAAGGCCCCTTGCCTTTCACAATTGGTTGTTTTTGTTTTTGTTGTTGTTGTTGTTGGGAGCATTGTCTGGTGGGGATTTTTGTTGTTGTTTTTGCAAGTTTGTTCGGGGGAGAGATTCTGAGCATCACCAGTGAAATGAATATTTCTGTGGTACCCATGACAGTTTGTAACACTTCCAAATGTGCCTCTGGGCCCCGAAAAGGCTGGGGATCCCTGAGAAGGGAAAATAGTTTGACCTGGTATAAGGCAGCTTCCAGTCCACGGCCACAGATTTTTGAAATTTACCATTTTATGTTCTCGTTCCATGGCATAGTTTGCCTGTGTTTCTGGGACTGTATATATGATTTGCTGGCACGGTTTATCTTTTGTCAGGACTTGGTTTTCCACGGACGATTAAATGATGTTGTGTCAAAGCAAGTGTTACCCCACACTTCCGGGCACATTTCCCCCATCACCTTCCTTATGGCCAAAACTCCGATCTTTTGGGGAAGCAGGTTTGTTGCAGAAGACCTCCCAATCAACAATAATTGCGCTGCCTGAATTTGCCGGCATGTGATTAAATCCCATGTGAAAATACTGACAGTCTAGAAGTGCCCCATGTCACAAATTCTGTATTTTATTGATAAAGACAGAAGCACATTTTAAACTGCAGCTGCTGAAAACTCCCCAGAAACTTTTTAGACAGCTCTCCTTCCCCCCCACCCATCTGCTTGTGCTTCCAGCTGTCAGATTTCATTTTATCCTGGTGTGATATCACTCTGGGGGAATGTCTAAGGTGGCCGGCAGCCAGAGGGCATGAATACCAAGGGAGGGAGAAAGTTGGTGTTGGGAAAACCCCACCTGGACAGGGCAGAAAGCTGGGGGATACCAGATCTGGCAGATAGAACTTTCCCCAGACCATGACTACAAACCCCTTCCTGTGGGGAATCCTAACAGCAGTTTTTCTGAGCGCAGAGAATCACTTAATGATGATGACACTTGTTTGACATGCCTCCTGTGCAGGAAAATCGGAAATCAAGTTTGAATATTGTAGAATATTCACAGCGTGTGTGAGGGACATGAGCACAGGAAGTGTGTGGATTTTGGGGTACTGTGATTTTGGATTTGGTATGCTTGTTGTTGTTATGTGCCTTCAAGTCAATCATGACTTATGGCGACCCTATGAATCAGTGATCTCCAAGAGCATCTGTCATGAACCACCCTGTTCAGATCTTGTAAGTTCAGGTCTGTGGCTTCCTTTATGGAATCAATCCATCTCTTGTTTGGCCTTCTTCTACTCCCTTCTGTTTTTCCCAGCATTATTATCTTTTCTAGTGAATCAGGTCTTCTCATTATGTGTCCAAAGTATGATAATCTCAGTTTCATCATTTTAGCTTCTAGTGACAGTTCTGGTTTAATTTGTTCTAACGCCCAATTATTTGTCTTCTTCGCAGTCCATGGTATCTGCAAAGCTCTCCTCCAACACCACATTTCAAATGAGTTGATTTTTCTCTTACCCGCTTTTTTCACTGTCCAACTTTCACATCCATACATAGAGATCAGGAATGCCATCATCTGAATGATCCTGACTTTAGTGTGCAGTGATACATCTTTGCATTTGAGGACCTTTTCTATGGTCCTCAAATATTGGTATGCTAGAGGTGTATAAAATTATGTATGGCGTGGAGAAAGTTGGTAGAGGAAACTTTTTCCTCCCTCCCTCGTGATACTAGAAGCTGGAGGCATCCAGCGAAGCTGAATCTCAGAAGCTTCAGGGCAGGCAAAAGAAAGCGCTTCTTCACACAGTGTATAGTTAAACCATGGAATCTGCTTGCACAAGAGGCAGTGATGGCCACCAACCTGGACGGTTTTAAAAGAGGATCAGACAAATTCATAGAGTATGTCAGTGGCTACTAGTTATGATGATGGCCGTGTACTCCTAACAGTGTCAGAGACAGTATTCCTCTGAATTCCAGTTATTTGGAATTTACAAGTGTGGAGAGTTCTGTTCTGCTCAGGTCCTGCTTGTGGGCTTCCCGTGGGCATCTGGTTGCTCACTGTGAGAAGAGGATGCTGGACTAGATAGGCTTTTGGTGCAATCCATCAGGGCTCTCCTTATGTTCTTACGGCCACCATGTGAATAAATACATAGTTTGCATAAGTGGTACACGTTGGGCTCTTGACACGGTTGCCCCTGAGTGCCCTCTTCAGCATTGTGGAGCCTGGTTTGCACTTGGTACACCAGTGAGTTAAGGGCAATGAAACAGGCTGGACGACGGCTAGAGCGCAAGTGGCGAAAGACGTGCTGTGAGGCTGATCGGGCATGAGTAAAACATCATAACCGTGCCTACTGTGTGGCAGTGAGGGCGGCAAAGAAGGCCCACTTCTCTGTCTCCATCGCATTCTCAAGTAGCCGTCCAGTGGAGCTTTTCCATATTGTCAGGGGTCTGTTGACATCAGCTCCAGTAAATGGAGTTTTAGACCATTGGATGCCCACTGTAAATTGTTTGCAAGGCACTTTGAGGGTAAAGTTACTCGCCTCCGTAGCAGTCTTGATGCCCCATCCACATCTATTGTAGTTCCCAGTGAGGTGTCCAGTGCAACGTGTGCTGCAATTTCTTGGGAACAGTTTCAGTTGATGCGGCCTGATGACGTGGACAAGGTGCTTGCGATGATGCAGCCAGCAACAAGTCATCTCAACCCTTGCCCTTCTTGGCTTATTAAAGCTTGCCGAGGGGGTTTGACCGAGTGGATCCAGAGTGTGGTCAATGCATCGTTGTGGGAGGGAGTGGTTCCGGGCGCCTTGAAGGAGGCGGTGATCTGACCACTCCTGAAAAAGCCCACCCTGGACCCATTGGTTTGCGACAACTACTGCCCGGTCGCAAATACCCCCTTCTTAGGGAAGGTGATTGAGAGGGTTGTGGTGTAGCAATTGCAAGTACTCTTGGATGAAACAGATTATCGTGACCCATTCCAGTCTGGGTTCAGGCCTGGTTATGGGACTGAATTCACCCTGATGGATGACCTTTATCTGGAGAAGGACAGGGGAATGCGACCCTTTTATTCTTAGTTGATCTCTCAGCAGCTTTTGATACCATTAACTGTGATATCCTTCTCGGCCAGCTTGATGAGATGGGTATTGGAGGCACTGTTTTACAGTGGTTCCAATCCTACCTCCAGAGTTATTTTCAGAGAATAGCATCGGGTGATTGTCTTTCGGCCCCCTGGCAGTTGTGCTATGGGGTGCTGCAGGGTACCATCTTGTCCCCCATGCTGTTGAACATCTATATGAGGCCCTTGGGAGCGGTCATCAGGAGCTTTGAGGCAAGGTGTTACCAGTACACTGACGATAATCAGCTCTATTTCTCTGTAACATCTGAATTAGGAGAGGCCGTGCAAGCCCTGGACTGGTGCCTGAACTTGGTGATGGGCTGGATGGGGGCCAATAAACTGTGTCTGAATCTTAGCAAGACGGAAACACTGTGGTTTGGTGGTTCCCGAGTTCAGATAATTGGTCAGGTGCCTGCTTTGGATGGGGTCATACTCCCTCTGAAAGAGCAGGTCTGTAGGCTGGGGTGCTCCTGGATCCATCTTTGTCACTAGAGGCCCAGGTGGCCTCAGTGGCTAGGAGTGCCTTTTACCAGCTGTGGCTGGTAAGACAGCTGTGGCCATTTCTGGACTGGGATAGCCTGACCACTATTGCCCATGCACTGGTAACCTCCAGGCAGGATTACTGTAATGCGCTCTGTGTGGGGTAGAGTTACCAGGTCTCCATTTTTTGGCCGGAGTCTCTGGATTTTGGGGCCCCTCCGGCTAGCACCCCTTAATCTCCAGACTCTCAGCTTCAGTTGAAAAAAAAAAAAGGTTCTAGGTGTCTGGTTCCCGAGATATACACCAAAGCGTCAGGCGCCCCCCCCCCGCGACTGTTTGATCTATTTAACTGATACGACGCTGAAGTTGGTTCCTAGTTCCCAGTTCCTTATTTGCTTGAAAGTTCAAAACACTAAAAAAGAAGCGTTGACAACTACAGCAACTTCAAACCAAACTTAACATGTCTCTGAACTCCAAAATATATGTTGGGGTACCCTGTATGATATATCAATGTGATCGGGGGACTCTCCTCATCAAGAATAATAATACATTTATCCAATCAAAATCATCAGGCTTCTGATATTATCATAAATACAAAATGATGTCATAAAATCATAAAAAATAAGTAACTGGGGGTGCCCACCCCAAACTCTGCTCTGGGCCAGGACAAATCATATACCCCAGGAAAGGGGAGGGTGTCTTCTACGAGATGTTACTGCGTCCCGCCTGGCCCAGAGCTTCTGCTGGGCGCAGGGCATGGAGGGGGACATCTATGCAAAATCAAAATGGACAAAAACACGTAGAAAAAAATAAGTAACTGGGGGTGCCCACCCCAAAATCTGCTCTGGGCCAGGACAAATCATACACCCCATGAAAGGGGAGGGTGTCCTCTACGAGATGCCACTGCATCCCGCCCGGCCCAGAGCTTCTGCTGGGCGCAGGATACAGAGGAGGGCATCTATGCAAAATCAAAATGGACAAAAACACGTAGAAAAAAATAAGTAACTGGGGGTGCCCACCCCAAAATCTGCTCTGGGCCAGGACAAATCATACACCCCATGAAAGGGGAGGGTGTCCTCTACGAGATGCCACTGCGTTCCGCCTGGCCCAGAGCTTCTGCTGGGTGCAGGGCACGGAGGGCATCTATACAAAATCAAAGCAGAAAAAGACATATAGGAAAAATAAGTAATTGGGGGTGCCCACCCCAAAATCTGCTCTGGGCCAGGACAAATCATACACCCCATGAAAGGGGAGGGTGTCCTCTATGAGATGCCACTGCGTTCTGCCTGGCCCAGAGCTTCTGCTGGGCGCAGGGCACGGAGGGCATCTATACAAAATCAAAGCAGAAAAAGACATATAGGAAAAATAAGTAATTGGGGGTGCCCACCCCAAAATCTGCTCTGGGCCAGGACAAATCATACACCCCATGAAAGGGGAGGGTGTCCTCTATGAGATGCCACTGCGTTCTGCCTGGCCCAGAGCTTCTGCTGGGCGCAGGGGAAGGATGAGGGCATCTATGCAGACAGAAAGGATAGAGCATCTTCTTACTCTTACTCATTTCTCGGACCTCTTTCTGAAGTGAAGGGTCAAATCTGTAAAGAAGTTTGGAGCAGCCATACTAAAAGATAAGGGCAGGGCATTCCAGGCAGGGCGTTGCCAACCCTGCTTGGAGATGGATGTCTTTGCAGAGGATCCCTAGTCAAGCTTTACCAACAGCACAATCCAAACTATATCTATTCAGAAGTAAGTCCTGTTGAGTTCTATGGGGGCTTAGTCCCTTAGTACGTGTGTTTAGAATTGCAGCCTTCAGGGGCATCCATCTTTACTCCCGAATGCTCCCATCTAACATCTCCACACTAGGCTCCTTTCTTCCTACAGTGACCTTCTGGTGACTGGCCTGGCCTGAAGGCACTTAAACCCTTCTTGCCGAAAGCAAGTAGGCTAGATTAAATGTTTGCTACCCAGGCTCCATCTTTTAGCTAAGATGTCTAGCTTAATTTCCAGTCAGATTTTTTTTTTAATTGTATGCTCCAAGCAACTGTGATTGATGCTTAATGTATCATGCTTAATGACATCACTCAGGCCCGCCCCTAAAATCTCAGGTTTTGGGATGTTTGTGACCTGGCAACCCTAGTGTGGGGCTACCCTTGAGGTCGGTCTGGAAGCTGCAGCTTGTACAAAATGCGCGGCGAGACTGCTCACTGGGGCAGGGTATCACCAACATGTCAGCCCGCTGCTGAAAGAATTGCACTGGCTGCTTATTAGCTACCGGGCTAAGTTCAAGGTTCTAGTTTTGGTGTACAAAGCCCTACACAGCTTGGGACCAGGATACGTGAAAGACCGTCTTATCCCTTATATACCCAGTTGATCACTGTGCTCTGCAGGTGAGGGCCTCCTATAGGTACCATCTTATCAGGAGGCCCATTCTGCACAACATAGGAAAAGGACCTTTAGTGTGGTGGCACCAACCCTTTGGAATTCCCTGCCGTTAAATATTAGACAGGCACCATCTCCGTTATCTTTTCGGCGCCTACTGAAGACTTTCCTCTTTCACCAAGCCTTTTAAGTAGAGACCTTATCCTAGTCTGCGTGTGTGTTGGAATTAATTTTTAACAAGATGTTTTTCAAGCTGTGAAAAATGTTTTTAAAGAAGTTTTGTTTTAATATATTTTAAAGTCTGTTTTTATGATGTTTTCAAGTGTTTTCAGTGCTTTTTATTTGATGCCCAGGGCTCCTACAGGGAGGAAGGGCGAGATATAAATCAAATAATAAATAAATAAAATATACATCTGAGTCTTTTGTGAGATAGAATGTAGATGATATAGCTCAGTTTCCCTCCTCTCTGTTTTTAAATTTATTTTTATCAACCCTGGACATGTGCAAATTAGATTCAAGGCATTGTGTCATGAAGGGAGGGAATTTGGAGTCCTGGCATTAGAATTCCACAGTTTGACTCTTATGGTGTTCCTTAAATCCAAGCAAGTTTCTAGCTCTTACGGTGGCGAAGGCTTGAAAACATATGGTCCGTGGCTGGGGAAATGTCCGCAAGGTTGAGGGAGACTGAATTGAACTGCTGCTGGGAGAGGGTAAGAAAACATCAGTGTTCTGCATAGATCCTTATCCCTCCCCTTGCAGCTTTGCAGAGGAAAAACAAATTATGCAAAACAAACTGGGCTGCTTTGCATAACTGATTTGAGATTGCTGTGTTTGTGTGACCTTGGTGCACACTGTGGATGTTTCCCTCTATTGGTTTTTGCTTTGCTTAGAATGGCCGTTTTCAGACTTTCTGCATCCCACAGGAGATCCTTCCTACACAGCCAAGGAACTCCTGAGTGTGTTGCACACAGGACCCTGGAACATGTTTGAAGATGTGTACTCTCTCTCTCTCTTTCTCTCTGCAATCAAGCTACCATTACTGGCTTCCCCCCCCCCGACTTAAAATAGGTTAAAATGTCCCTGCTTTTTAGCTTCTGCCTGACCTGTGGGAATTTAGCAGGTGAAACTTTTCCTGTTACATCTATTCCAAGAAAAGCTTTAACTTTCTAAATTGCCCATCACAGAGATCTTAAGGTCACAGATGCCTTACAGATGGCAACTGTGTGGTGTTATTTATTGGTACTGTTGAAGCTTTTTATTATTATCTGAATTGTTTTTATTATATCGCTTTATTCTTGCTGTGGAAGCCTCTTTGAGGTCACCTGGTGATGAAAAGTGGCAGACAGATATACTAAATAAATAAATAACAGCAATAAATAACTCCTGGTTGGAGCTCCTGCACTGACAAACGAGCCAACTAGATTGGGTTCTTGAGCCTGATGCCCATGGTTGACTTATTCCAATACACTTAAGAAGAGCCCTGGGAAGTCCATCTAACCCAGTAACCTGTTCCCATCAGTCAGATGCTTTTGGGACACGAAGGAGGATGTGAAGACAATCTCTCACCAACGTACTGCCTCTGTAGCTGGAGGATGCATTATAGCTTTTATGAGTAATAGCCATTGAATTTGCCTAATCTCCCTTTTTAGAGCACTTCCATTCCATCCTCACTATGCCGTCCAGTGGAGCGTTTCCTGGTATTATAGGACCTTTTACTGTCTGGCCCGTCGGAGGGGGTAGAACTGACAGTGGCCTGCTCTGACTTGCATATAAATCATTTTGAGGATAAAATTGCTTGCATCCGCTAGGATTGAGTCTACTATAGGTGACTCTCAAGATGTATCTAGAGCACTGTCTAGTCCTGTTCTGTTGGATGAATTTAAGTTGGTACAGCTTGGGGTGCTTTGATTGGTACAGCTGCCCAGGTGTGCTGAGGACTCTTGCTCTTCATGGTTGATAAACTAGCAAGCGGGGCTGTCTGGGCCAGGGAGGTAATTAAGACCTCCTTATTAGAGGGACTGTCCCCTGCATGCCTAAAGCTGGTTGTGGTACGGCCACTCCTTAAGAGAATTTGACTGTCATCCGTTTGCAAATGTCCCATTCTTGGGCAAGGTTCTTGATCAGGTGATTGCTAACAAGCTCCAGGATCTCTTGGATGAGACTGATTTTCCAGATCCATTTCAATCCAGATTTGGATCTGCTTTAGCACAGAAACTGCTTTGGTCACCCTGCATGATGACCTCTGTCGGGAGAGAGCCAGGTGGAGAGTGACCCTGTTGATTCTCCTTGATCTCGCAGTGACTTTTGATACTGTTGACTGTGGTATCTTCCTGGAGCTGCGTTCTGACCTGGGGCGGGGTGACGCTGGCACTGCGTTGCGATGGCTCCAGTTCTATTTGGATGTCCGTCTCCAGAGAGTGGAGCTTGGGCTTTTAATTGATTTTATCTGTTTGCGTGTTTGTATTTTATTTGTTAAGCTGCTTTGAGCCATTTCTTTTTTACATAAAGTGATTAACAAATGCAATAAATCATGATCATCTAAGCCAGTGGGGTGAAGTTAATTGTGCATTTTGCAAAAAAGTCCTTTCTCTTGTCTGTCCTGAATCTATTCCTTGATCAGCTCTGTTGATTTCTAATATTATGTGGGTAGCAGGGGAAAATGTCTTTCTCCAGCCTGTTACCTGGGTTCTCCTTCATATTTCACGGGTGTAAGGGTCCACACTGTGTTCTGTAGGACCACGTTTTGCTGGAGAGATTTGCAAGAGAGAAGCAATATCCAGAATTCAAAAGTCAATTCCAAAGCCATATTCCAGCCTCTTAAGTAGAGAGACATAGCTGGGATAGGAGTGAGGAGGCTGGAAAGCTGGAGGGTGGCAGCTTTAGCTTGGGGGTGTGTGTGGAGAGATAGAAGCAGAGTAAGGAGCACCTAGCTCCTGTGTTCTGACAAACCTTTGATTCAGGATTGTTCCACCCAGGAGTTAGTAAGATAACATGTTTATTAAATGAGGCATATGATGTGGTCTTGCCCAGTGGTATGTTCTTCTTGGTCTGCAGGTGTTATCCGCATTAATTTTGTATTCGCGAAATCATTGACATTTGCAGATGTTCATGTACTTTTAAATTATATTCCTGTAGTATGGGGTTTAAGGGCAGGACAATAAAAGTGAATTTTGTAATCCCTTATGATAGCTAAGAGCTGTATACTTCGAGCCTGGAAGGATAAAACACTCACCGTCTGTTACGCAATGGTCTGAGGACCGCATTGCCCTGGCTGCATTTGAATTCATTTCATATAGCTGTCAATTTTGTAGGTACACCTATTTGGACATCTAGAGGATTTATATTAACTTATATATATGTGTGTGCCTACAGCCATACTAACCTGAACATGCCCGATCTCGGAAGCTAAGCAGGGTCAGGCCTGGTTAGTACTTGGATGGGAGTCCGCCTGGGAATACCGGGTGCCGTAGGCTTAGAGGAAGGCAATGGTAAGCCACCTCTGAGTACCTCTTACCATGAAAACCCTATGAATACATTCAAAAGATTCATAGGGTCGCCATATCGACTTGAAGGAATATAACAAAAATATATGTGTGTGTTTAATTTAGGATGCATGTACTGATGGTTATTGTGTCCATAATGTAAACTGATGGTGGTTTGTTGTTACTATTAGTATTATTCACATATTATTTCTTTTTTATTTTATTTTTCTATCCTTAACATTTTTATTTATTTATTTATTCTCTCTTTTTTCTTTCCCTTTCTTTGCTAAACTTGCAAGTAAAACATTTGCAAATAAAATAAATAAATAATCAATATGGATATTTACAAAAGTCCCTGGTAGGGCTGTTAATATCTGCCTGCAGCAGGATTTGTCCTGGTCCAAGGCTGGAAAGGGAAACGGGAGGAATCTGTAGGCTAGGCTGTTCTCTAAGGTGAGGGGGGAACCCTGTGCCTCTCCAGGTATTGCTGGACTCCAGCTTCCATGAACCCCAGCAAGCACGGCCAACTGCCAGGGATGATAGAAACTTTAGTCCCGCAACAGATGAACTACAAGGTGTTCAGAGTTATACCCCAAAATGAACTTAATTCATGTTCATTCACACACACCCCCGCCACCAATTATGAGAACTACTTTCAGGTGCAGTTCAGAGATTTTTGAACTAATTCATTGAACTCTGTTTAACTGAACTAGTTCATTCCAAGCACTGTCCAAATGTTTAAAAGCAAATTCAGGGCTTGTTAGGCACCAGAATGGCAGAATATATATACTGGGCCCTGCCTGATTTATGTGCCTTTTGGTTGGCTGCGCTCAAATGCAGTGTTTCTTTTGCTTCTAGTTGTAGCTGCCATCGCCAAAGATGTCCAGCAATGGGCTGGAAGTGGAAGACAAGCCGCCTGCGCCTCCGATGAGGAACACCAGCACCATGATAGGTGCCGGCAGCAAAGATGTGGGAACCTTAAACCACGGCTCGAAACCTTTGCCTCCCAATCCGGAAGAGAAGAAGAAGAGGGACCGCTTCTATCGCTCCATCTTGCCAGGAGACAAAAGTACAGTGGTTTATTTTGCTTTGTTTCTTTATTTACTTATTTTATTTGGGAATCGCTTCCCATAAAACATCCCCGAGCCGTTTAACAATCAAAACAGTTTCAAGCTCAGTACAGACACAGACTGGGTTAATAATCCCCACTTAATTTGAAGGGTTGTTGGAAAAGGAAGGTCTTCAGTAGCTGCTGAAAAGACAACAGAGATGGTGCCTGTCTGATATGTAATGGGAGGGAGTTCCAGAGGGTAGGTGCTGCCACACTGAAGTGCAGAGGAGCTTCCCATGATGTGAACCTTCTACGCGTAGTCTGAAGTGGTGTAGCCCACACAAAGGTTTACCTCCTCTTGCTGTTTCTGTGAGAACTAGGCCTTAAGTCAGGGATGGGGAACCATTTTCATCCTGAGGGCTGCATTCGCTGCTGGGCAGCCTACTAGGGGCCACGTGCCAATGATGGATGGGGCCAAAGGAAAGAGTCGCTGTACAGTACTTTTGTACAGTAGGCTGATGTCTACACAGGCTCCTGCACCCCTCTCTAACTAGGCAAGCCAGAAGCGTTCTCAGAGTTTGGGGACACATCCTAGCCAGGCAGAAACTTGATCCCCCAGCACCACCCCACAGCATCTTAGTCCCATTATCTTGAGTCAATAATAAAAGTGAAGCTGTCCCTGCATGTTCCACCCCCACCCCACCCCAATGAATAGCACAAATGTTTTTCCTGTTGTTCCCATTTCTCGTTTGGTTTTTACTTACTCGAGTTGTTTGGATTGACTGAACCATTTCTCAAGGAACCTCTGGTACATTTTGCAATCTTTTTCTGGCAGGGCTCTTTGTGTAAGGCCAATGCTCAACAGGTGAAGCTTCTCCATCACTGTACCTCTATGCTTGGAAATGCCTAACCTGTTGAATGTCTGCTAGCCATGTTGCAATTGAGAAAAGCATAACTTGTCTCCCTGCCCAGGACATGACTTCTGCAAGTCACTTTGGGAAAGCACTTCATTGCTGTTCTTTTAGTTTGTGGAAAAGAAACCCTTTGCATATTTTTAGCTGGAAGTTGAGATTGTTTACTTGTTTTTTAATTAAGGCTGGAATCTTTAAGCTACATCACTGAGTGCATATCTTTTTAAAAGCGACAGAACTTGCTGCTTGGGTGATTTTTTAATCTTTATTAAATTTCAAATTAAGTAAAACATAAGAGTAATGTGTAGAAGACCCTCCCCCCCAAGTAAACATGTTCTGAATCCATCATATTTACTCAGACATAGGCAGCCACTTTCAAGGACCAGGCTGGAAAGTGAGATCCAAATATAAATAAAATGCTTCCTGCTGCATTTTTATAAGATTTGTATCCCACTGTGCATATTAAGAATTTTGGCCTTACTCTGCTTTGGGAAATAGTTTTGGTTTGGAAGAGTTTCATATGCGAGACAGAGACCCTTAGAATCTATTCTATTTTATTTTATTTCTATAAATATTTATATACCACCCTCATAAAACATCAGGTTGGTGTACAGCAACATAAAAGCGCCATTAAAAGCTATACAAAACGATCATTAAAATGGCTACTCAAGGAAATTTTGAACGATTTCACAGGCCTGTCAGCATAAAAGAATCTTTAAGAGATGGCTGAAAGTCAAAAGTGAGGATGCTTGCCAAATCTCTGCTGGAAGATGGTTCTAAAGCATGGTACTTTTGACACTAAACGCCTGGCTTCCGGTTGAGGCCAGCTGGGCCTCTGTAACACAGGGGACAACTAACAGTGCTTCTCCGGATGATCTCAGCGTTCGAGCTGTAGAGGACCCATGTTGTCCATTTGGCCATGTTGGAAAACACAGGTTGTCCTGTCAAATTGAAAAATGTGTTAACGAAGGGGCTTGTGGCTTAAGTTAAAGAGAGGGCATCTGTGGCCTGGCCCCAGAACTTTATTGGCCTATAGAAGAGTTAGCCAACATGGTGCCCTCCAGATGTTGTGCACTACAACTTCCATCAGCCCCAGCCAGCATGGCCAGTGGTCAGGGATGATGGGTGTTGTAGTCCAAACCATCTGGAGAGCACCACGTTGGCTACCTGACCTGCCCAAACCTGAAGAGTCAGACTGTGCTGTAGTTTTTTTTTTTATTATTGAAGGGAGATAAAGTTTTCTTTCAGAGTGCTTCATGGATCTACCTACAACTTACTCAGTTGGGAACAATAAGACGTTGATTCAGCAACTGACCCTTCCCCCTCGCCCAGCTTAAGTAGGGCTGGACAGGCTCCCTGCTCATGTGTACCCCGAGTCATGTTGGAGGTGTGCGCGTAAGCACAGGCTCCTCCTGAGCTGGGATTGTGGAAACTCCCACCTCATTCACCTCTTGGACCAGGGCGAAGGTGAGGCCTCGGTTTCTGTCCCGTCCTCACCCTCAGCAGGGGGAGAGCTGTCTGCCGGTGGCCCGGGCGCTGGGAGAGGCGTCTCATCAGGTGGAGGGGGTGAGTGGCCAGTTTGGTGGACTCTCCCGTGGGGTGTCTGGGACTGTGGAAGGCGACCTGTCAACGTCCGGAGCAGGGGCTGCTTTGTCGTCCCTTCCCCTTCAGGGATGTCCCAGTCCAAGTCCTCCTCGCCCCTCTCCTGCTGGGCGGTCCACCCCCTACTGGCATGACTCACAACACTACCCCTGATTTATATGCCGCTTTCCCATAATCGTGCTCAAAGTATGTCACAAGAAGTAGTAAACCAATGATCAATATGCAAAAACATATAGTCATAAATCAGTGGCTGAAGGCAATGTTTTTTTTTTTAGCCTATTGCTCAATGTGGCCTCTGTATTTAAGAATCAGGTTTTGCACCCACTGGGTTGCATCAAACGCTGCATGAGTGGCATTCTGCTTGCACAGTGGGACGACTTCTTCCTCTCCCTGCGTGCCCCCAAAAGGGTCCTGCATCCCTCTGGAGCAGATTTTGAGGGTGCATGGGGGGCTGCAGGGGAGAGGAGAAGTGGAACGGCAGCCTTGGATCCACCCTTTTCTGATAATGCTCCTTTTGCTGCCATTTTACATGTTTCTTTTGTGTAGGGGAGAAATAGCACAGCTTTCTTTTTCCTGCCCCCCTTTTTCTTTTCTTAGATCACCACTCCTCTTCTGAGCCAACCACCTGCTATAATATTTAAAGTGGGAGAGAGGAAACCGAATCATTACGCAGAACATAAAATGTTAATGTCTATCATTAGTACACTTTGCGACTACGTATATCCTATTAGGAGAGTAATTTCTGCAAACACCGCCCTCCCCCAACTTCTTTTTAAATCTATATAGGAAAGTTGGAAAATGAAGTCTAAATAGATTTCCACTCTTCACTCAGAAGGAAAGGAGAAATTGGGGGGGGGGCATGGAGGAACGTCACATTTTGCAGCCAGTGCAAAACATAGGCACAGTGTAGCTGCGGAATGCACATATAGGCCAAAGGCCCATCTAGTCCAACATCCTGGTCTCACAGTGGCCAACCAGATACACATTATGGGAAGCTCACAAGCAGGACCTTAGTGCAAGAGCACTCCCCCCTCCTGTGGCTTCCAGCAACTGATACTTAAAAGCATACGGCCTCCAACCATGGAGGTAGCCATCGTGACCAGTAGCCATCGTGACCGGTAGCCATTGTTAGAATCCTCCATGAATTTGTCTAATCCTCTTTTAAAGCCATCTGCGTTGGTGGCCGTCACTGCCTCTTGTGCAAGTGAATTCCATAGTTTGACTGTGGTGCTTGAAGAAGGGCCTTTTCTCTGTCCTGAATCTTCCAGTATTAAGTCTTCATTGGATGTCCCCAAGTATTAAGAAAATGGAAATGGACTGCCTTCAAGTCTATCCCAACTTATGGCGACCCTATGAATAGGGTTTTCATGGTAAGTGGTATTCAGAGAGGGCTTTCCATTGCCTCCTGAGGCTGAGAGGCAGTCACTGGCCCAGGGTCACCCAGTGAGCTTCATGGCTGTGTGGGGATTCGAACCCTGGTCTCACAGGTCGTAGTCCAACACTCTAACCATTATGCCACACTGGCTCCTAGTATTAACAGCGAGGGAGAAAACCTTTCCTCTATCCAATTTTTCCACACCATGTGTGCCCCCCGCCTCCCCCCCAACTAACCCGCTCCACATGCTGCAACCCTTCCTCATAGGGGAGTCTCTCCATCCTCTTGATCGTTTTCATTGCCCGCTTCCCGAACCTTTTCCAGCCTTACAATATCCTTATGAGCTGACCTGACCAGAACTGTACACAGTGCTCCAAGTGTGGCCGCACTGTAGATTTGCATAATGTGGTGATGGGACAGTTGCGTGCCTTCCTCTCCCTGGTAGCTCCTTTGAATGCAAAAAGGAAATGGGAGGAGAGGGAACCCTCGCATGCAGAAAATAAATGGAGTGGACAGGGCAAATGGAAGAGTCTACATCAGGTGGGGAACCTGTGCTCTCCAACTATTGCTGGACGTCAGCTTCTGTCATCCCTGAACATTGGCCATGTTGGGTGGGATTTGGAGTCCAACATCATAAAGGAACAATCAAGCTGCTCTATACTGAGTCAGACCATTGGTCCATCTAGCTCAGTGTCATCTACACGGACTGGCAGCAGCTCTCCAGGGTTTCAGGCAGGGGACAGTCCCAGCCCTGCCTGGAGGTGACGGCGTTGAACTTGGGAGCATCTGCAAGCACGGCAGATGCTCTGCCACTGAGCTATGGCCCTTCCCCTTCCTTTCCTGGAAGACCAACGCTTCCTGCACATATATCGAGTTCATAGCCGCCTTCCTTTTTGCCTTGCTGCTGATATTTTGAAATGCCTTTGTAAGAAAGACCAGTCCACCAGTGACCCTGTTTCCAATCTCTCTCTCATTTTTTTGCTGATTCTGATGCTTCACCCCGACAGATGTTTATGGACTTGTGCATGTGTGCCTTGTGTTTCTGCTTTTTCCAGAAGAGATGCATGGAAAAGTGGACACAACTGGAATCCATTGCCAGTACCAAAATAATAAATTTTATTTATTTATCATTTGATTTATATCCTGCCCTTCCTCCCAGTAGGAGCCCAGGGCAGCATGATGAAATGATGATGAAAAGATTTAAAATCTTCAGTTTTGACTGCTTCTTACAGCATATTGTGCTCGTTAAAGACCGGAGCATACTTCACCTACATGCAGCAGATTTTGGGGTGTCGTGGTTTCTATCTTAATAATGGAAGAAGGCAATTGAGCTGGCTGGCTGGCTGGCTGGACGGACGGACGGATGGATGCTGTTGTCCCCAGGTGGGAGTGTACTGTTGCACCTCCACTGCTGACTACCAGCTGCTAAGAATCACAAGTGAGGAGAGTTGCTGTTGCACCCAGGTCCTGCTTGTGGGCTTCCCATAAGAGGCATCTGGCTGGCCACTGTGAGCTAGATGGGCCTTTGGGTTAATCTGGCAGGACTGTTCTTGTGTTTGTATCGGCAGAAAGTCCCAGGAACGTCCCCTGGCATCTCCAGTTAAAAAGGAACTTATTGGTTAAATACTCAAAAGGGCCTCCCCCTGAGACCTTGGAATGCTGCGGCCAATCAGAGTAGCCCAGAGGTAGCCAATATGGTACCCTTTAGATATTGAACTGCTACTCCCATCATCCTTCATTATTAGCAGTGCTGGCATTGATCAGGGATGGGGAACCAGCAGCCCTCCAGATGTTGTTAGACTACAGCTCCCATCATCCCAGACCACACACCGCGTTGGCTGCAGCTGATGGGAATTGGAGTCCAGTGCCATCTGGAGAGCCACAGGCTCCCCATCCCCAGTTTAAGCTATAGTTCAAGGCATACTTAAATCCTGTGATAGACTTCCCCAACCTAGCACCCTCCAGATGTTGTTGGACTCCTACTCCAATCAGCCTCAGCCAGCATGGCCAGTGGTCAGGGACGACAGGAGCTATAATCTAAAATATCTGGAGGGTGCCAGGATGAGGAGAGGTTATCTCCCACTTTTAAGAGTCCTGGCTATATAGGTTTGGCTATGTAAGTCCTGTCAAATGCAAAGATGTATCACTAAACACTAAAGTCAGGATCATTCAGACTATGGTATTCCCAATCTCTATGTATGGATGAGAAAGTTGGACAGTGAAAAAAGGATTAGAGAAAAAACTCATTTGAAATGTGGTGTTGGAGGAGAGCTTTGCGCATACCATGGACTGCGAAAAAGACAAAGAATTAAGGGTTAGAACAAATTAAACCAGAACTGTCACTAGAAGCTAAAATGATGAAACTGAGGTTATCATACTTTGGACACATCATGAGAAGACATGATTCACTAGAAAAGACAATAATGTCGGGAAAAACAGAAGGGAGTAGAAAAAGAGGAAGACCAAACAAGAGATGGATTGATTCCATCAAGGAAGCCACAGACCTGAACTTAGAAGATCTGAACCGGGTGGTTTATAACCAATGCTTTTGGAGAGGTCATTGATTCATAGGGCCACCATAAGTCGTGATCGACTTGAAGGCACATAACAAGAACAGTGTAAATCCTGGCTTATGTTGCGCCACTTACTAAAACATCCATGAATGTTATCAAAAGAGATTAAATCGTAAAGCCTGGTTCCACAGGCCTTTAAATTGCTAATCCTCATAAGACCCTGCCTCGTGCTGTGCTGTATGGTGTTTTAGCAGCAAAAAAACCGATTATAGCAGTTAATATTTTAAAGCGCTCAGCCTCAGACCTCCAAAGCTCTTTGGATTTGGTGGAAGAAAACCATCTGTTGCTCGCATGCTGTTGTAACCCCTCCTGCGTAAGTGTCGGAAGGCAGAGCTGGGGTCCCAATCCCGGGGAGCTGGATCCCGGAGAGTTGGGAGAAGAGTATTCGGATGGATGGCAGAGGGAAGGGGGAGGAACTTCCCCCCTTTGGAGCGAAGACGAAACAGAGGAACTGCCAGTGATAAGGTCGCTTAGCAACGGGGAGCCTGAGCCCTCCCTGGACATTCTCACGCCTCCCCCTCTTTCAGGCTCAGAGCAAGAGGGGGAAGAGGGAGGGCTGCTCACAGCCGAAAAGCGGGGAGGCAGTTTACCATCAGCCCCTCCCCTATCCCCCATCCTGGAATCGGAAACTTCAGAAGAGGAGGGGGTGATGCTTCCCCCCTCACCGCGCACACGCAGACAGCTGAAAAGACAGGAGAGAAGGGGGGGAAGGCGGGCAGTACCTGAGGGGCAGTTAAGGAGGAGCGAAAGATTGCGCGCCCGTTTGGCCCCTTCTTAAAGAACAGGCGGGAAGAAGTCCCTTGCTCTGTCAACTTTCTCCCAATGCCGCAGGACCTGTATCCCTGTATTGATTCATGAGAAAACGCAGTCTTTGTTTGGACATTACCCTAATAAAACACGAATTAACTACAGCCGTTGGTCTGGTTCCTGAGTCACATCTTGGGCCTGACAGTAAGACCTTAAGGGCCAGATGTATTTAACAGGGGATGAAGGTAATTAATTTTAGTTCTTCATAGCCACAGTCGTGTGTGTTTTTAAACTGCTTATACAGGAAACAGAAAGCGTTAACGAGCTTTCGGAAATAGCGGGGAACCTTTCATGCTGGGCTGCCTCAGGGTGACTATAACGATGGAGAATCGAGGCCCTAATTATTCTGGTCTCTCCATCTCTCTTGCTGGGGTGTTAAAATACTACCTGAAAACAAAGAGCTAACTCTGAGAGCCGCTAACAGCAACAGCTATTTATTATTGTTGTTGTGTTGTTGTTATTATTATTATTATTGTTATAGGTTCGCTCATGCAGTCTGGTGCATCTTAGGCTGGTAATTTGCGCATTATATTTGATCTTTCACACAACGCACAAGCTAGTTCCAGAATTCTAGTGGAATGTAGCGGAAGTTTGGCACTAATTTCCGTGATAAATGATACCAGAAATAATCCGTTAGCAAGGCTGGTAACCTGGAAGATTGCAGGAGTTTATTGCTAGCTGCAGCCACTCATGTTGCAGGTATCCCAGCATGCAGCGCTTTCCCACCCTTTAGTCGCGCTGGGTTTTTTTTTTTTGCCTGACAAACGTTGTGCCAGTATTCTAGCATTGGTGCAGATAGCAGCAGTATTTCCCACACACATCCCTGTCTTGACACAACTGAAACAATTTAAAAAGTCAGATCCTAAAGGGAGAGGGCTTGCATGGCGACGGGACAACATCTTAGATCTCCTACCCAGTGGGGAACAATGTGCATGGGTGAGGGACGAAAACAAGCTGCGTGAAAGACAGTTGCACAAAATGCTGGTATATTGGCTGAAAAAGCTGCTGTTCCTTAACGCAACAGGTATTGCAGTGTGAAAGGGATTTTAGAAATTGGGACAGAAGTGCTACCTTTTTAATCTGCTAAACTAACGCAATCAGCCGCATGTGTGAAAGCAGCCCTAGTCACAGCCTCCCCAGCCACAGTGAGCACTGATCCTAGATTGCAGTTGGATCACATGCCATGTCAAATGGGGAAAAGCACAAACAGCACCTTCTGCTTGCTCCCCATCTGTGGAATACGCTCCCCAGTGAGGTCTGCCTGGTGCCTTCATTGACATTTTGGTGCCAGGTAAAGGTTTATCTTTTTTTCTCAGGCCTTTGATAGATTGAGATGATGTGGTTTGTTATTAGTGTGCTGCCAAAGCTTCCTGTGGCTGTATAGGGGTGTTGTTTTATTTTATAATATATTGGTGTTTGTTTTTAACATTGTTATAAGTTGCTTGGAGACCTTCAGGCAACATAATAAATCTAAATCAAAATAATAATGATAAGTATTGTTGTTGTTGTTGTTGTTATTTAGATTTATTATGTTGCCTGAAAGTCTCCAAGCAACTTATAACAATGTTAAAAACAAACACCAATAATAATAATAACTTCTTGTTATGTGCCTTCAAGACGGTTACAACTTATAGTGACCCTATGAATCAGCAACCTCCAATAGCATCTGTCATGAACCACCCTGTTCAGATCTTGTAAGTTCAGGTCTGTGGCTTCCTTTGTGGAATCAATCCATCTCCTTTGGCCTTCCTCTGTTTCTACTTCCTTGTGTTTTTCCCAGCATTATTGTCTTTTCTAGGGAATCATGTCTTCTCATGATGTGTCCAAAGTATGATAACCTCAGTTTCATCATTTTAGCTTCTAGTGACAGTTCTGGTTTAATTTGTTCTAACACCCAATTATTGGTCTTTTTCGCAGTCCATGGTAATAATAATAAATCTTCTTCCATGTTTAACACCAACCTTTCACTAATCTGGTGCCCTCCTTTGACTTCAACACTCACCAGCCCCAGACAGCACAGCCATGCTCCCATCAGCCCCAGCATCCTGCGGCTGTGCTGGTTGGGGCTGATGGGATTTGCAGTCCCAGAAGATCATCTGGAAGGCACCAAGTTTCAGGGTGGGAGGAGGCTGAACTACAGCAGGCAGGCAGGCAGGCAGAGGCTGGGGCCTAAGGTGAAACTGGATCATGTCATCCCTTCCTCTCCATAAATATCTAAGAAGAGGCTGACAGCGGAGCCGTATCTCTCTCCCCAAGGCTGTGCTGGGAATTAAATAGCCTGCAGGCCTACTGAAATTCCTATACAAGTGGCAGATTCCTTACATGAAGTGCCTTTCTGGATGCTGTTAAGGCCTGCAAGTGCTGTTGGGCGCATTGCTGAGAGCCCCAAGCTTTGATTGGTTAATTATCTACAGCTTTGGTTGATTAAATAGTAGAGGCCAATGTAGGGGTTGAGTCAGTGTTAAAGGCATATATGGGAGGGAGGGTTGGAGGCAACCTTTGTTCAGGTATGAGAAATAAACCATTAAAATGCCTTTTCTTTTTGTTGAGATGTAAGCTACCTAATGTTAGTAATACCTAATTATTTGCACAGGGCTTTCAAGTGTTCAAAGCACTTTACATGCATTATTTAGGTGTAATGCTTGCGCCGACCCTGTAAGGTAAGCCCATATTACCCCCATATTGCAGATGGGGAAACTGAGGCTGAGAGTGTGTGGAGTGCCTGTGGTCTCCTTGTGAGTTTTAAGAGGTGAGATTCGAACCAGGGACCACCTTTTGTAGCTGTTTCCTCCTTTCTGCTCTAAGTGTGTGTTTACTGTGTCTTGGTGTGAATGTTTTGGTTGGGGAACATAGATGTTTATTTGTTAAATAAATAAATAGGTAAGATTGCCCCATGTTTTTTCAGTATCTGAAAAGCTGCTCTGGTAATTTGCAGATGTATTCAAAAAAAATTTTTTTTTTTTAAAGAAAAATTAGAAGTCTTTTTAAATTTGCCTGGGTTGCAATGTCAGAGTTGCTATTCTGAGCAACGAAGAAAATTCTGTGTCTCTCAGTTCTCCCACCTTACTGACTGTGATTTATTCTTGAATCCCTTACTGTTCAGTATTACCAAAACTGTGGGGTTCAACTTTTCCAGGTCTGGGACCCAGATCTTTAAACCTGACTACCATGTGTAGCTCTGTAACTTAATTTTTTTCTTAACCCTTTAAATGTACAGTTAGTCAGTACTGCAACAAACAAAAAACTACACTAACATGAAAACCAGTCACATTTAAAATGTCATATAATCTCTTTTGGGCTATGCATGGTGCATGCAGACTTAAGCATTTTTCAGTTCTACCAGTGTTAGAGATTTAAGCAAGGGTTTAGCCCCCTAACGTTTATGTAGTTGGTGCCCATAGCTTACTGGTGGACAGTGTTAGAGCATCTGCCTTGCATGCAGAAGTTCCCAGGTTCAATCCCTGGCATCTCCAGGTGGAAGAGAATCCTATCTGAAACCCTGGAAAGCTGTTGCCAATCAGTGTGGACAATACTGAGCTAGATGGAGCAATGATAACACAGAGCAGCTTCCTATATACCTATGTGGCTTGCATATAGAAGGTCTCATGTTCAAACCCCAGCACCTCCCGTTGGAATAATTTCAGAGAGCTGGGATCAGCATGATATCTACCTGAAAGGCTGGAGAATGGCTACCTATCATGTAACATCAAATACGCACACAAAATTAAACCCAGGTTGTGACTTGTAACACAAACACACTACAGTTAATTTTGTTTAATAGTGATCCACTTGCTGTGTCGACAACTGGAGTTTGGACTGTGAAGTTTTGGGCTCAGAAAATATATATATACAGGATATAAAATTTAAATTTAATAGGTCTAGTAGCACAGAATGAAACCCAGTTTGAAAATTTAGAAAGAAATGTTTGACAGCTGATGCAAACAAAATGTTTTCTTTTTTAAAAATCACGTGGTAATATCTTTGTATGTATTAGCAAAACATGCATTGTTATGGCAGAATAGAGCACAGCCATTTCTCCCCCTGTTCCTCTCAATCAGCCAACCCAAAGAAAGAGTGCTCATACAGCCTTCGCTTTTCCAAGGGATCTGGGTACAAGTCAGCTTCACTGGAATTAATCTGAGCCTTGAAGAGCACATAGAGTTGAAAGAGGAAGTGGGAAAGAGTGTCAGTCTTCCAACTTCCTCCTTCAGCTCTGTGTCCCTTTTTCAAAGGGAGAAAAAAGGCAACCGTCTTTGCCACCTCATGATGACCAAAGGGGGGGGGGGAAGAGAAGGTGAGAGTGAGGGGGAGGCTCAGAGGCTTCATGAGTGCCAAGGAAAGACATCAAGGCAACCACGATGCCACAGGCACCACATGCGTAACCCCTGGCTTAAGCACATGTGACTGAAACCAACCAGATAATTGCTTCCACGTTCATCCTGCCTTCACTCCTGACCTTCCTCTGTTGTTTTCCCTCTCTCAGATTTCAGACTGGACGCTCACTGGGGCAGAAACCTGTTCTCTTGAACTCTGAAAAGTGCCCTGAAAGCCGAGAGAGCTATAAATAAATAATATATATATGTGGAAGTATCAAATAGCGTTAGCTGGTATTAGTTTGCTTCCACTTCTGATGGTTTTGCATCGCTCTTTTCTTGTTCTCTTCAAACAGCCAACAAAAAGAAAGAGAGAGAACGTCCTGAGATCTCCCTCCCTTCCGACTTTGAGCACACGATCCATGTTGGATTTGATGCTGTCACAGGCGAATTCACAGTAAGGAGGATGGGGAATGGGAATGGTGGCAGGGAGAGGTTTAAATGGAGAGGCATCGGGGATGGTTCTCATCTGCTGGGCTGGCAGCGGGCAGAATGTAAACTACTGGCCTCTGATGAACTGTATAGGAATTTCTCTCCTCCCAGCACTGTTTAAACCTGCTGGTTGGGGCTTTTAGTTTGCTCTGTCTATCCCTTTTTTCCACAGAGCTCAGGGTGGCATACACGATCTCTCTGTCCCCCCTCTCAACCTTATCCTCACAACAACCCTGTGCCATAGGATAGGCTGGGAGAGAAGGTGTCTAGCCAGCATGCTTCATGACTGAGTGGGGAATTTGAACCTGGGTCATAGGCCATCACCCCAGCCGCTGCATCACAGTGGTCCTCTTACAAAGAATGCTCGTCTTGGTAGAACCTCAGTTTCATTGCCTTAGGTGCACCTTATGCTCTTGAGCACCCTTCACCAACTGTACTGTCTGGGGCTGATGGGAGATGTAATCCAAAAATATTTGGGGGACACCAGGCTGAAAAGGCTGTTCTTAGCAAGTGTGGACACTTGGGATGGTTTCATAGAGTCCCCATCTGCACTATACATTTAAAGCAGCATCATACCGCTATAAAGAGTCATGGCTTCCCCCAAAGGGTCCTGGGAAGTGTAGTCTGTAAAGGGTGCTGTTAGGAGTCCCCTATTTCCTTCCTTCCACTCATTTGAAATGTGGTGTTGGAGAAGAGCTTTGCGCATACCATGGACTGTGAAAAAGACAAATAATTGGGTGTTAGAACAAATTAAACCAGAACTATCACTAGAAGCTAAAATGATGAAACTGAGGTTATCATACTTTGGACACATAAAGACAGGATTCACTAGAAAAGACAATAATGCTGGTAAAAACAGAAGGGAGTAGAAAAAGAGAAAGGCCAAAGAAGAGATGGATTGATTCCATAAAGGAAGCCACAGACCTGAACTTACAAGATCTGAACAGGCTGGTTTGTAACAGATGCTATGGGAGGTCTCTGATTTATAGGGTCGCCATAAGTCGTAATCGACTTGAAGGCGCATAACAACAACAACAACAAAGAACAAATTAAACCAGAACTGTCACTAGAAGCTAAAATGATGAAACTGAGGTTATCATACTCTGGACACATAATTAGAAGACATGATTCACTAGAAAAGGAGTATCTTGCCTCAGTTATCCATGCTATGGTAACCTCTAGATTGGACTACTGTAATGCACTCTACGTGGGGCTACCTATGAAGACGGTTCGGAAACTTCAGCTAGTGCAAAATGCTGCGGCCAGAGTTCTCACTGGGACAAAGAAATTTGACCATATAACACCTGTCCTGGCGCAGCTGCACTGGCTACCGATATGTTTCCGGGCCAGATTCAAAGTGTTGGTTCTTACCTATAAAGCCCTAAACGGCATCGGACCGCAATACCTGATGGAGCGCCTCTCTCGCTATGTACCTACCCGTTCACTACGCTCGACGTTGAAGGCCCTTCTCCGGGTCCCAACCCATAAAGAGGCCCGGAGATCAACAACTAGATCTAGGGCCTTCTCGGTGGTGGCCCCCGAACTATGGAATGCCCTCCCAGACGAGATATGCCTGGCGCCTTCTCTGTTATCTTTTCGGCGCCAGGTAAAAACTTACCTTTTCGCCCAGGCTTTTTAAATTTTGTAAATTTTTAAATATTTTAAATTTAACATTCTAAACTTAATATGATCTTAATTTATAAATCTCAATGGCAATTTTATTAATGTTTTATAATTGTACTATATATATATATTTTTTCCACACTTGCTCATATTTTAATTGTGATTTTATTTGTTGTACACCGCCCTGAGAGCTTTCTGCTATAGGGCGGTCTAGAAATGTAATTAAATAATAAAAATAAATAAATAAATAAAAGACAGTAATTCTGGGAAAAACAGAAAGGAGTATTCCCTTCCTAGAAGTACAGTTTCCAGAGTACCCTGGGAAGAGGGATTGATTGTTCATCCACTCTGGAAATTGCAGCTCTGTGCGGCGCAATGGGGTCTGTTAACAGTTCTTGGCACCCTCAACAGACTGCAGTTCTCAGGG
The DNA here is from genome assembly GCF_030035675.1 of Rhineura floridana. Taxonomy (NCBI): domain Eukaryota; kingdom Metazoa; phylum Chordata; class Lepidosauria; order Squamata; family Rhineuridae; genus Rhineura; species Rhineura floridana. Next base: position 179,978,638 of record NC_084484.1, read on the forward strand.
CTCTTTGTGGGGAGCCATGCCTGTTTATGATGCTGCTTTAATGTATAGTGCAGATGGGGCCAGATATAAAACATAATAGCCTTTGAGGTGCCACAGAACTCTTTCCACGAATTCATTGCGAAATAAGGTCAAAGAGCCACAGCTCAGTGGTGGAGCAGAGACTTTGCATGCAGAAGGTCCCATGGCCTATCCCTGTTATCTCCAGGTAGGGTTGGGAAAAGCTCCTGGTCTGACGCTCTGAATAGTTGCAGCCAGTCAGTGTGGACAATACTGGGCTATATAGACCTCTGCTCTCACTCAGTACAATTCCCTGCATTCCTTTGAGCAGGGATGTAGCGTTGCCTGGAGAAGGTCTCCAGACTCCATCTCCGGCGGTTCCCGGTATGTCTGGGAATTGTCCCCTGCCTGAAACCCTGCAGGGCCGCTGCCAGTCAGTGTATGCAATGCTAAGCCAGGTAGGAGACTGATTCAGTATGAGGCAGCTTCCTGCGTTCCTGTAAGTTGTCTTCATGCCTGCTTGCCTTGTCATTCTTCCAGGGCATGCCGGAGCAGTGGGCCCGCTTACTGCAGACCTCCAATATCACCAAATCGGAGCAGAAGAAGAACCCTCAGGCTGTACTTGATGTGCTAGAATTCTACAATTCCAAAAAGACCTCCAACAGCCAGAAATATATGAGCTTCACAGGTAGGTAACCTTGATCAGGCTTTTAATAAATAGATGAGAAATCCCTCCTTGCAGTGATGGCCCAGTGTGGTTGGTCGGTATTTAATTGGCTTGGCTGTGGGTTTTCCTTTCCTTTTCTTTTGAGAGTTCAAGAGAATTTGTGCTGATCTTGGCCACAAACCAACCTGCTGAGCATTCTGGCTTGCTTTGAATGGGTCTGAGCTGTGCGTTATGGGTGCCACCTTTTGTGTGTTTGCCTCTCCCTGTGCCACAGTCGTGCATTGATCAGACATAGACACAAACACAGTGGTGCATCTAATGTGTCTATGGGAACTGCTGTCTTGGAGGTGGCTGCAGTGCATACGTGATTTAAAGCAAGATGGATGGTTGAAGCTAGTCTGGTTTGGCTGAGAGATGCCAGATGTCCAAGCTGGATTTAGAAAGGGAAGAGGTACCAGAGATCATATCGCAAACATATGATGGAATGGAGCAAGGAATTTCAGAAGAAAATCACCCTGTGCTTTATAGATTACAGCAAAGACTTTGATTGTGTAGATCATGAAAAACTATGGAATGCTTTAAAAGAAATGGGGGTGCCATAGCATCTGATTGTCCTGATGCGCAACCTATACTTTGGACAAGAGGCTACTATAAGGACAGAATACGGAGAAACTGATTGGTTCCCAATTGGAAAGGGTGTGAGACAGGGGTGTATTTTATCACCCTATTTGTTTAAAATGAAATGGACTGCCTTCAAGTCGATCCCAACTTATGGCTACCCTATGAATAGGGTTTTCATGGTAAGCGGTATTCAGAGGGGTTTCCTATTGCCTCCCCGAGGCTAGTCCTCCCCAGCTGGCTAGGGCCCGCTCAGCTTGCCACAGCTGCATAAGTCAGCCCCTTCCTTGTCCACAACTGCCAGCTGGGGGGCAACTGGGCTCCTTGGGACTGTGCAGCTTGCCCACAGTTGCACAAGTGGCAGGGCACGTAACCCCTGAGCTACTCCCTGTGGGGGTGATCTTTAGCTGGCCCTTTACACCCAGGAGACACAAGCAGGGATTTGAACTCTCAGACTCTGGACTCCCAGCCAGGCTCTCCTCCCCGCTGTGCTATACCAGCTGTTTGTTTAATCTACATGCAAAACATATCATACGGACAGTGGGATTGGACCAAGATGAAGGAGTTATGAAAATTGGAGGGAGAAATATGAATAATTTAAGATATGCAGACAATACCATACTACTAGCAGAAACCAATAATGATTTGAAACAAAAGTTAGAGGAAAGCACAAAAGCAGGACTACAGTTGAGTGTCAACAAAACTCAAGTAATGACAAGAGAAGATTTATGTAACTTTAAAGTTGACAACGAGGAAATTGAACTTGTCAAGGATTATCAATACCCTGGCACAGTCATCAACCAAAATGAAGACAATAGTCAAGAAATCAGAAGAAGGCTAGGACTGGGGAGGGCAGCTATGAGAAAACTAGACAAGGTCCTCAAATGCAAGGATGTATCACTGAAGACTGAAGTCAGGATCATTCAGACCATGGTATTCCTGATCTCTATGTATGGATGTGAAAGTTGGACAGTGAAAAAAGAGGATAAGAAAAAAATCAACTCATTTGAAATGTGCTGTTGAAGGAAAGGTTTGCAGATACCATGGACTGTGAAAAAGAAAAAAATTGGGTGTTAGAACAAATTAAACCAGAACTATCATTAGAAGCAAAAACGATGAAACTGAGGTTATCATACTTTGGACACATGAGAAGACATGATTCACTCAAAAAGACAATAATGCTGGGAAAAACAGAAGGGAGTAGAAAAAGAGGAAGGCCAAACAAGAGATGGATTGATTCCATAAAGGAAGCCACAGACCTGAATTTACAAGATCTGAACAGGGTGGTTCATGACAGGTGCTACTGGAGGTCGCCAATTCATAGGGTCGCCATAAGTTGTATCGACTTGAAGGCACATAACAACAACAACCCATTCTGAGAGATCTTGGAAGTGGTTTGGGAAATAAAAATGTGCAGGTCCCTTTTGCGGTGTATGTATGCATTTTTAACCTGCTCTAAAGCACACACACACATTCCAAAAGCTCCCAGAGCAGTTTACAGCAATCAGTAATAATAAGATGGTCTCTTCCTTCAGCCTTATAATGGAAAAGACACAACACAAAGGGAAAAGGGGATTGGGAAGGAGGAGGAAAAAAGCAAATTCAAGCATTAGTACTTGGTTACAAAGTTCTTATAAGTGTTCTTTCTGCCAAGGAGAGGGGAACCAAGCTCCCTCAAGTTACTCCTTCTTCAGCTGATGGATGGGGCCAGATGTGTCTTTACCTTGCTATGATGTTCTTCTAGGGAGGAAGGCGGTGTAACCACCCAGTAGTCCACTGAACAATGGCAATCATTTGCCCCTTCAGATCTGCAGTCCAGGGCAACTGGCCATTATTTTCATGCTTGCTGGCTACCAGTTGCAGGGAATCACAAGTGGGACAGTGCTTCTTTTGGGCTTTCCACAGGCAACTGGTTGGCCGTTGTGAGAACAGGATGCTGGACTAAGTGGGCCATTGGCCTGATCCAGCAAGCTCTTTTTATGTTCTTAAATGCAAACCTTAAAGATGCAAGAGATACAGTACTGTTACAAAATCTGGCTGAAATCCATTGTCAATCCTACATAAATATCTGAAGGTCAAACTGGACTCTTGAGTGTAAAAGTAAATACCGGCCATGGAGATTCTGTTCACACTCATCTTCTGTTGCAGTCTTGATAGTGTCTGGTCATTTGAATTTATTGGGTACAGGTGGGAGGCCTTATGGCCTCACCATCGGAAGCAACGAGTCTTGACCAATCAAGGAGGAGGGATGTGGTTCTAAAGATATTGGCTCTCCGGATATATTTATTTATTTATTAAATTTATTAGTCGCCCATCTGGCTGGTTGTCCAGACACTCTGGGCGACGTACAAGATAAAAAACAATACATTAAAATGTTAAAATTTAAAACCATAACAGTAAAAACCTAACCCACCCCAAAAGCCTGCCTGAAGAACCAGGTCTTCAAGGCCCGGCGGAAGCTCATCATAGAAGGGGCATGGCGGAGATCATTTGGGAGAGAGTTCCACAGGGTGGGGGCCACTATTGAAAAAGCCCTCTCTCTAGTCCTCACCAGTCTAGCTGTTTTAACCGGTGGGATTGAGAGAAGGTCTTCTGAGGCTGATCTTGTTGAGCGGCATCCCTGACGATGCTGGAGGCACTCCTTCAGATAGACTGGGCTAAAACCGTATAGACTCTTTGCCTTTTCCATGGTGGTTTTAGAGAGTTTGGCTTCAATGGTTTCATCTGGGTTGCCTTTAGTGTTAATTGGATTATGCATACAGGTGATCTGAAAGGTTTCTAATTTTCTTTCCCACCCCCTAGATAAATCTGCAGAAGACTACAACTCCTCCAATACAATGGTAAGTCTTCTTTCAGTCTCCTAGATATCAAAGGCTACAGTTGTATGCAGAGTAAGGTGTGCTTTAAACCCATGAAATCAGTGGGCTTAGATGCCCCTATCTCGGAGTGGCGAACCTCCGGCCCATGGACGTAATCTGGCCCACCAGGCCTTCCCATTTGGCCTGTGAGGCTGTTCTGGGCACACCATGCCCATCTGCCCTACATGATGCCAAATGTAGGGCAGATAAATCAGGGCTTGGTAGGCGCTGCCAATTCACATTTACTATCTAATCTATCCATCCATCTGTCTGTCTGTCTATCTATCCGTCCATCCAATCTTATTTATTTATTTATTTTGTTATTTGCTTTATAACCTGCCCTTCCTCCCAGTAGAAGCCCTGTTCCTCAGCACTTCCCAAGCATCTGACAACCAGCTTTGCCAGCCTTATGCTCAGTGCTTGGGATGTGCAGCCAGTGGCCCTTCAGATATTAATAGACTCTAGTTTGCATCAGCCACAGACAGCATTGCCAAGGATCGGGGATGATGGGAGGGCCACAGCTTCCCCTCCGTGCTCTATGCTACACTGAATAGCTGACGACTTACAGCTGAACAGGAACAAAGGGATCCAGAGGGGATCCCGGAAATTACAGGCCAGTTAGCTTAACTTCTGTCCCTGGAAAACTGGTAGAAAGTATGATTAAAGCTAGATTAACTAAGCACATAGAAGAACAAGCCTTGCTGAAGCAGAGCCAGCATGGCTTCTGCAAGGGAAAGTCCTGTCTCAGTAACCTATTAGAATTCTTTGAGAGTGTCAACCAGCATATAGATAGAGGTGATCCAGTGGACATAGTGTACTTAGACTTTCAAAAAGCGTTTGACAAGGTACCTCACCAAAGACTTCTGAGGAAGCTTAGCAGTCATGGAATAAGAGGAGAGGTCCTCTTGTGGATAAGGAATTGGTTAAGAAGCAGAAAGCAGAGAGTAGGAATAAACGGACAGTTCTCCCAATGGAGGGCTGTAGAAAGTGGAGTCCCTCAAGGATCGGTATTGGGACCTGTACTTTTCAACTTGTTCATTAATGACCTAGAATTAGGAGTGAGCAGTGAAGTGGCCAAGTTTGCTGACGACACTAAATTGTTCAGGGTTGTTCAAACAAAAAGGGATTGCGAAGAGCTCCAAAAAGATCTCTCCAAACTGAGTGAATGGGCGGAAAAATGGCAAATGCAATTCAATATAAACAAGTGTAAAATTATGCATATTGGAGCAAAAAATCTGAATTTCACATATACGCTCATGGGGTCTGAACTGGCGGTGACCGACCAGGAGAGAGACCTCGGGGTTGTAGTGGACAGCACGATGAAAATGTCGACCCAGTGTGCGGCAGCTGTGAAAAAGGCAAATTCCATGCTAGCGATAATTAGGAAAGGTATTGAAAATTAAACAGCCGATATCATAATGCCGTTGTATAAATCTATGGTGAGGCCGCATATGGAATACTGTGTACAGTTTTGGTCGCCTCATCTCAGAAAGGATATTATAGAGTTGGAAAAGGTTCAGAAGAGGGCAACCAGAATGATCAAGGGGATGGAGCGACTCCCTTACGAGGAAAGGTTGCAGCATTTGGGGCTTTTTAGTTTAGAGAAAAGGCGGGTCAGAGGAGACATGATAGAAGTGTATAAAATTATGCATGGCATTGAGAAAGTGGATAGAGAAAAGTTCTTCTCCCTCTCTCATAATACTAGAACTCGTGGACATTCAAAGAAGCTGAATGTTGGAAGATTCAGGACAGACAAAAGGAAGTACTTCTTTACTCAGCACATAGTTAAACTATGGAATTTGCTCCCACCAGATGCAGTAATGGCCACCAGCTTGGATGGCTTTAAAAGAAGATTAGACCAATTCATGGAGGACAGGGCTATCAATGGCTACTAGCCATGATGGCTGTGCTGTGCCACCCTAGTCAGAGATAGCATGCTTCTGAAAACCAGTTGCCGGAAGCCTCAGGAGGGGAGAGTGTTCTTGCACTCGGGTCCTGCTTGCGGGCTTCCCCCAGGCACCTGGTTGGCCACTGTGAGAACAGGATGCTGGACTAGATGGGCCACTGGCCTGATCCAGCAGGCTGTTCTTATGTTCTTATAGGAAGTTGCCGTATACCGAGTCAGACCACTGATCCATCCAGCTCAGTACTGTCTACACTGACTGCCAGCGGCTCTCCAGGGTAGCAGGCAGAGTCTCTCCCAGCCCTACCTGGAGATGTAGGGGACTGACCCTCGGACCTTCCGCATGCAAGGCAGATGCTCGGCCACTGAGCTACCGCCCTTCTAATTTGTGCAAGAGTCCTGTTTTGAAGGAAAGGGAGGCGTTAGGTGTGATACTATCACACACACCTTTCCCAGTGTGTGACACTGATACCGGTGATGTCACCGGCATAAAGAGCATTGTGACAGGTGATGTTTCATCAGGGGTGGGTAGCCTGTGGCCCTCCAGATGTTGCTGGACTATCCCTGACAACTGGCCGTGCTTGCTGGGCCTGGTGGGAGTTGTAGTTCAGCAACATCTGGAGGGCCACAGGTTCCCCATCTCTGATTACATCTTCACCATTCAGCCTCCACCTCTCCCCTTCCACCCTGGCAGATGTGCCAGCGAACAGGTAACCTTCCTTAATATGACTTCAATAAGTCAGTGGTGGGGCTCGATATGTCCACATTTATTTTAGGCCACTAAGCTCAGTGAGGCCAACTTACTCAGGGGATCGTAACTCAGTAGCAGAACACAGGGATTGCGGTCCCCATGTTCTCCACTTAGAAGGATCAGGTAGCAATAATCACGGGGAAACATTTGCCTAAGACCCTAGAAAGCTGCCGCCTGTCAGAGTAGACGGTTCTGAGATGGATGGTCACCTAGTTAGGTCTGCTCTTTTTTTGTTCATAGGCTCAGTGTGGATTTGAAACTTGAATCTCCACAACCCTACATAAGAACGTAAGGTGACAAATGCAAAGAATGTGTTTAATTTCTCTGCAAACTCCTTACCTTCTTTTAGCACACCTTTAGCTCCCTTGTCATCCAAGGGTCTAACAGCCCCCCTAGACAGTCCCTAATGTATTTAAAGTGTTTTTCCTCATTTATGTTTTTAGCAATGTGCTCCTCAAATACTTTTTAAAGCATCCCTCATTTCTGATTGTATTCCTTCTACCAAAATTTGTGTCCCTTTTTATTCTCATTCAGACAAGACTTCCATTTTTTGAAGGAAGCCTTCTTGCCTCTTAACAGCTTATTTGACTAGGCTAGTTAACCATGCTGGCATCCTTTTGGGCCTGGGGGTACCTTTTCTGACCTGCTGCATACATTCCAGCCGAGCTTCTAATACTGCATTTTTTAAAACTCCCAAGCATTTTGAAATGATTTGACTCTCCTAACTTTGCCTTTCCATTTCTTTTTTCACCAGTCCCCTCATTTTGGGGAAGTTTCCTCTTTTGAAGTCAAAAGTGACTGTGTTGGATTTTCTTGGCAACTGCCCGTTTAAATATATATTGAATTTGATAGCACTCTGGTCACTGTTCCTAAGTGGTTCTGCACTAAGTCCTGGGTGCTGCTTAAAATTAAGTCCAGGGTTGCCAACCTGTCTGCCCGGTTCCGTGACTGGTTCTAGGGCACAGTTGTTTAGGGTGTTTACCTCTTTATTGTGACAGGAGCATATATGTACCCGGTCTATGTGAGGGTAGTTGAAGTCACCCATCAGGGGGACAATTGTCCTAGGAGTGGGACACAGCTATGATGTCCCCAAAGGCTTCATCCAACAACCTCACTGCCTCTCTCAGTGTCTCCAGGTCAGCCACCTTGGTCTCAAAGAATGAACCTGTTCACTGAAGCCCAGGAGTTCATTCCACCAAGGACTCACCCAGGACTTCTGTCCAGCAGGCAGATAGTTGTACACTTGACAAATAGTGCAATACACTGGAAAGCCCCACCCCACCCCTGCTGGCTTTCTACCTGCATAACTGATTTTTTTTGTTTAGTTTATTGAGTAACTTTATTGGGGAGCTAAGCTTTTGTTTAGGTCAAAGAGCGCAGAAGCAGAGTCGTGCGCCCTGGCTTCCTCGCCCTGCTGCCAAACTTGCTTGGGAGCCCACATCACTGTCTCAGTTCCAACGTACTGACAGTGCATATATTTATACAACAACACTGCTTTGGTTTCTTTGCTTCCTGTTTTTCATTCCTGTTTAGACTCTTTTAGGTTGTTGCTATTGGACAGATCAAGCATCTGCCATCTTTCACAGTGTCGGTACCTTCAAGCAGCTGGATGGCATGCAGAAATTCAGCAGTAAAAGATTTCCTGGCACTGTGTTTCTATACAGGGGAGTGCTTCACCTGTTGAATTTCAGCCTGCTTTGAGCAGCTGTTGACAACTGTTTAACATTGTTTGCTTTTTGAAAAGTTCAGGAAAGGTCTAAGGGCAGAGAAGAAGGGAAGTGAACCTGAAGAAAGGGAGAACTGACAGGGCTGAAAAAGCGTTTTGCAAATGGGAGGTTGATCTAGTTCTGCTAATGAGGTGGTTGTTCTGTTCTTGTTGGAACAAAATAACCATACACAATCCCATCTAATTTAAATCCAAAACAAGCATAGAAAAAATAGTAGGCATGAAGTAATTACGTTAGAAGTAATTTTTAAAAGCGATCCCTTTCCAAAGAACAAATAAAATTAAATACCAGATGGTGGATGTTCAACCTGTCCTGGATGGGGCTGCACTCCCCCTGAAGGACCAGGTTCGTAGCTTGGGGGTTCTAGAACCATCTCTGTCACTTGAGGCTCAGGTAGCCTAGGTGGCACGGAGTGCCTTCTACCAACTTCGGTTGGTGGCCCAGCTGCGCCCCTGTCTGGACAGGGATAACCTGGCTTCAGTTGTCCATGCTCTGGTAACCTCCAAGTTAGATTACTGCAATGCACTCTACGTGGGGCTGCCTTTGAAGACAGTTAGGAAACTGCAGCTTGTGCAAAATGCAGCGGCCAGATTGGTAACAGGGACCAGGCAGTCCGAACATATAAAACCGATTCTGGCCCGCTTGCATTGACTGCCTGTATGTTTCCGAGCTCGATTCAAGGTGCTGGTTTTGACCTATAAAGCCTTACACGGCTTGGGACCACAATACCTGATGGAACGCCTCTCCCGATACGAACCCACCCGTACACTATGCTCAACATCTGAGGCCCTCCTCCGGGTGCCTACTCCGAGGGAAGCTGGGAGGGTGGCAACAAGGGAGGGGGCCTTCTTAGTGGTGGCCCCCAAATTATGGAATGATCTTTCTGACAAGGTGCGCCTGGCGCCATCACTGTTACCTTTTTGGCACCAGGTCAAGACTTTCCTCTTCTCCCAGGCATTTTAGCATGTGTTTTTTTTAATTGTTTTAAATTTTTTAAAGTGTGTTTTAAATTGTTTTTAAAAGATATGTTTTAAACTTGTATATTTGTTTTTAATGTTTTTAGTTACTGTAAACTGCCCAGAGAGCTTCAGCTATGGGGCGGTATACAAATACAATAAATAAATAAATAAATAAATAATACCTGTATTAATCTGACTTTCTCACTTAGGAGTGATCATGTTCATTTTTAAATGAGACTGCTTCCCTCTGTCTGCTTTTCCATAAAAATAAGAAAGAACAACCTAAGCAGGACTCTATGGTCTTCTCCAGATACTAAATCCCTGAATTTTTCAGATGTTGCCTTGTCCTTGCTTCAAACTTGTGGCAAGTTTCTAGCCCTTGTGTTCTTGGAAAGACTTATATATAAGTAGGAACAATGTGTTTTCGAGGTAGCCAACATGGTAAGTCATGATTTTGCAATAGCTGTTGGGTAGCTGTCATCTTAGACTCCTCCTACAGTTTTGAAGATCCCAAAATCATGCCTTACTTGTTATCTGATCAGGCATTTTATGTCTGTGGAACTTGGTGCCACTGAAACATTGCCTTTGTGAATTTCCCCATTAGATATGAAAAAAAATCCCTGAAGACATTTTATCCAGGCATTTTAGGAACATCCACTCCATGAGAGGTGATTTTGGGTGCCCCTCTGCTCTGTTACTTTGCCCCCGTGGGTACTTTACCACTGGGCATGCAGCATCTGCTTACAAACATTGCAAATGTTGCCCTTTATTTCAGCTCCTCCTGCTCTTCCTGCCCAACCAGAGGCTATGATGACCCTGCTTTTGACGGGGTGCCTTCCCATAGCTGCCCAGGACTTTCTTCCATGGTTGATTCAGATAGTCCACACTGGCCTCTGATGGCCCCAAACAACAACAACAGAGAGCTCACATAGCAGCTACAACACAATCAAGCATGGACCAATCAAGCATCTGCCGTTTCTTGGAGCAAAGTAAATTTTAAAAATGACACTTTTGTGCCCACTGCATTGAGATTTGAAGAAAGTATGAAAGGCAGAGGTTGGAAGAATATAAGTATGTCCTGTGCGCCGGTTGGGGATGTCTCAAGAGCAGAGCTATCTCTAGGAAAATACTGAGCTTAGATGGCAATGTGTATCTGCTCTGCTCTCTGGTGTTGCCAGGGACTAGACTCGCAGTTCAGTATAGTTAAGACTCTACTGAGGTCACATCCATGCCTTACATTTAAAGTATTCTTATTCCACTTTAAATAGCTTTCCCCAAAGAATCCTGGGAACTGTAGTTTGTTAAGGGTGCTGAGAGTTGTTAGGAGACACCACTTTCCCTCACAGAGCTGCAGTTCCCTGGGAAGAGGGACTGACTGTCACACCACTCTGGAAAATTTTTATTTTTTAATTTACTTGCCTTTCATTCTAAGGTCCCAGGATGGATCATAACCATTACAGCATTAAGAAGAGCTTAAAATAGTCACAAGAATAGGGTCCTACAAATACGTATCTCGGGTATATAGAAACATCTCCCTCTCTCCTTACTTCTGATAGCCTCCCTTGAAAAAAATGGATTCATCAGGGTTTGGGGTCAGTTTAATTCTTCCTGTGTCCCTGCCAACAGTGTTCTAAAAATGAGTGACTGCCAATCTGTCTTGTAGGATGGGGAAGTAAGATGTTGGCCAGACACCCTTACCCCACCCTAAATTCCTATAGCAGAGGCACCCTCTCTCCCTCCCACCTCCTACAGTAGGCATTTTGTTGGCTAGCTACAAAAGGAGTGTGACATTCTTAATGCCCAGCAGGTGAGGCAGCAGTGCAGCCGGAACAAAAGACGTTCAGGGTGGAAAAAGTGCCCAGCGAGCGTTTTAATAAACAGAGCAATAAAAGCAGTTGGAGTGGCCCCTCGGCCAAAGAGTCCTTTGTGAGCATGGCAAAATTGCATTGCTGTGCCAGCAAAGTGTCCTTGATGTCTGGTGATTTTGTGTTTTTTCTAAAGAGTGAGTCTGGGGAAACCACTTTTCTGTAATGTGCACCAGTGATACATTCTCTCCCCTCTCCCCCCGGCAATGCAATAAATTGTTATTTATAAATAATAACAACCCTAAATTACTTTAAACCGGGGGGGGGGGATGAAAAAGCTTCAGCCTTTCAGAAGCACGTCTAATTCTAAAACAGCACAAATGGTTGCCTTTTCTCATCTACCTACGTATCTGCTTTAATAAAATAAATTTTTAGGCTCATCCATGCATATAGTTTCAAGAACCATCAAAAGTCATTCCTTTATAGGTGGTACATACACTTCCCCCCCCCAGTCGTGGGCTAAGACCCTCTTTGCTGCCACCGGAAGATTAAGAATGAATGCCATCTTTGCTTCATCCAATGCAGGTGGCAGTCCATTTTAAGAGAGTTCTTAAATCGACCACATTTAGATTCATGTCAGTTACCTGAAAGATTTTTGTGTCGCATTCCACCCATGGACCTTCGGATGTGACCACCTCATACAATAACACCAACGCAACACCATCTACCATCTAGATAGGTTGGTGAACCTGGGGCAGAATGTGGCCCTCTAGGCCTTTCAGTGTGGCCCTTGGGACTCTCCTTGGGCCATACCCCCTTCACTGGCCCAGCTCCATGCCTTCCTCAACTATTATTATTTATTTAATTTGTATCCCGCCCTTCCTCCCAGCAGGAGCCCTGAACTGTGACAATGCTTGCCTGGATATCTCACATTTTGTCTGGCTGGAATGTTATTGCCCTGCCCACTTCTTGCCTCTGCCCCCTCCCCCAGTGGCATGTGGCCCCCAGAACATTGCCTCTGAGGAAATGTGGCCCCCCAGCTGAAAAAGGCCCCTCCTCCATGATCTGGACCAGGGGTTCCTAAACTGCAGTCCTTAGTGTATATAAGCTTAATTAAATTCCCCCAGGCACCTGGTTGGCCACTGTGAGAACAGGATGCTGGACTAGATGGGCCACTGGCCTGATCCAGCAGGCTCTTCTTATGTTCTTATGTTTAAATAAAAATAAATAAAGTGTGTCTGCAAATTTGTGGCTGAAGACAGCAGATGGCACATCAATCGTGTTAAATGTTCATATTGATTTTTAAGTCTATTTTTAATTGCTCCTTTAATTATATTATATGCTATATTCCATGGAATGCAAATTGCAAGAAACAAAAGGAGCAATAAAATAAAATTAAAGACCATACGGTACATAGCACAGCACATTGCAATTGCTACAACAGGCAGAAAGACTATTCAGTGGTCTCCAAGACCCTCAGGAGAGGACAGGGGGAAAGGTTGGGAACCGCCTATCTTGAAAATGGTCCTGAAATATTCCATGTCGTTTTTTTGTGATGGCATACTACCTAAACATTAATTTAGACTGTACCTCCTTGAAGTCCTGTCTCCCGCCCCCCCTTTTTTTGAAGTTCTCTTTCTGAGGAAGAAGGAATTCTGCCTGTTGGAATTTGCTCCTAGAAGAAAAAGTGCACTCTCCTTAGATGAGAACATTGGGCTTCCTTGGCAAACTTATCTGCTGCTTTCTCAAGTGACTTTCCCCTAATAAGGGACTGTATCCCCTTCCTACCACCTCACACACTTGGACACATAATGAGAAGACCTGATTCACTAGAAAAGACAATCATGCTGGGAAAAACAGAAGGGAGTAGAAAAAGGGGAAGGCCAAACAAGAGATGGATTGATTCCATAAGGGAAGCAACAGACCTGAATTTACAAGATCTGAACAGGGTGGTTCATGACAGATGCTACTGGAAGTCACTAATTCATAGGGTCTCCATAAGTCGTAGTCGACTTGAAGGCACATAACAACAACAAATAGTTGATTAGCAACCACAACGCACTCAACCCTTTGCCTTTTTCCCTACCTGGTGTACCACAACCCAGGCTATCTTAAGTTGTGAATTATATGCACATCACGCACAGAAAGGAGCTGGGGGGGCACACTGCTGGCCCTACTCCAGGGTTGCATGGCTCCACCCCACCCCGTTGACTATGTGCTAGGCATGCATGTCTGCAGGGAAAGCCCAGGCATATAGACTTTCCGTGTGTTGAGGGCAGGGCCGTAGCTCAGTGGTAGAGCACCTGCCTTCATGCAGAAGGTCATAGAATAGTAGAGTTGGAAGGGACCTATAAGGCCATCAAGTCCAACCCCCTGTGCAATGCAGGAATCCAGATCAAAGCATTCCCGACAGATGGCTGTCCAGCTGCCTCTCGAATGCCTCCAGTGTAGGAGAGCCCACTACCTCTCTAGGTCATTGGTTCCATTGTTGTATGGCTCTAACAGGAAGTTTTAGGTCCTAGCTTCACTCCCCGGCATCTTGAGGTACAGCTGGGAAATGTCCCCTGCCTGAAACCATGGCATCTGCTGCCAGTCCGTGCCAACAATACTGAGCTTGGTTGACCAATGGCCTGACTCAGGCCCCATCTGCACCATACAGATCCCTGGGAAGAGAGATTAACTGTTAAACCACTCTTTGAGAATTGTGGCTCTGCCAGTTAGTGCAGACACTACTGAGCTAAGCGGATCGATGGTCTGACTCAGTGCAAGGCACCTTCGTATGTTGCACTTCATGGGGAAGGGCTGCAGGTCAGTGGTGGAACATCTGCTTTGCACACAGAAGGTCCCAGGTTCAATCCCTGGCATCTCCAAGTAGGGCTAGGAGAGTAACCCCGCCTGAAATCCTGGAGAGTCCATGCAGATCAGTGTAAACAATACTGGCCTAGATGGATCAAGGATCTGCCTAAAGCAGCTTTCTGTGCTCATTCTGAAACTCCAGTTGCGCAGGGTAGCAGAGTGCATATAATTCATGCGTAACGCATGCATGTTGGGGTGGGGCTGAGGAGCTGCATGAGCTTGGGGACGAGGCAAGATGCACAGCCCCTTTCTGTGGTGCAATGCCCCTTCAGTATTAAAAGATGAGGGGAACGGAGCATGTGAGGGAGTGATACAGGGGGAATAAGGTGGGAACTGGTAGAGAGCTAGCACCCTCTCTCAGCCTACTTCTCCTGTGCGCCCAGTCCTAACTAATGGGAAGATCTGTGACCCACTCATCTTTGCAGGGAAGAATCTGTGCAGTCTGTCGGAAGGCACTGATGCAAGATAATCACTGTGGAACAATTAACCTGGAATATTGTGGCTCTGGTTTTGGCAGGATTGTTCTGAGTAGAGATGGTGAGCTGTTAAAAAAAATATTAGGAAACAAGACTGGAGATGAGAGTGTGTAAACACACTGTCACAGGCCCCAGAGCTCGTGTGTGTGTGTGTCTTGGGAGCTGTAGCTGCACACACTACCCACCGCTGTTTTTTTTCACTTCCTAGCCAAGAAGTATACTGGGTCCATAACATGTTGTTGCCAGCCCTGTACAGAAAGGTAACTTGAATTTGCATTCCGTGTATACAGAGCCCTAGTCAAAGGTTGTAGCTTCTACGCGTATCTGAGTGTCAAAGAGGGCAAGAGAACTCATGTACTTCAGATTTACATCCTTATGTCATACCATGTTAATGTGGAATAATAATCACTCGCTGGTTCTATTTCACAATCTCACTGTTTCAGACTGTATGGAAAGGATGGCACAATGCTCCCTTTTTCCGGTTGGGTACAAGAAAGGAGGAGGAGAGTGCTAAGGGGTAACCACTCGCTGTTTAGTTTATTTTAACTTTATTTTATTTTATATCCCACCCTTCCAGAAGGAGCCCAGGGCGGCAAACAAAACACTGAAAACACTCTAAAACGTCTTAAAAAGAGACTTTAAAATATATTACAACAAAACACCTTTTTTAAAAAAAGCTTTTAAAACATCTTAAAAAGCAATTCCGACACAGACTGGGGTAAGGCCTCTACTTAAAAGGCTTATTGAAAGAGGAAGGTCTTCAGTAGGCGCCAAAAAGATAACAGAGGCGGCACCTGCCTAATATTTAAGGGGAGGGAGTTCCAAATGGTTGGTGCCACAATGCTAAAGGTCCGCTTCCTATGTTGTGTTGTGTTTTTGTTTTTAGTACATAGCATTCTGTAGCCTTGGTCAATCTGGTGCCTTGCAGATGTTTTAGACTACAACTCCCATCAGCCTCTGCCAGCATGGGAGTTGTAGTCCAAAACATCTGGAGGGCACCAGGTTGGCACGCTATACCTTTCTCCCCACCTCTTCTAAGTGCCTCTCCTTTCCTTGCAGAATGTGAAGGCGGTGTCTGAGACTCCTGCTGTCCCCCCTGTGTCAGAAGATGAAGATGATGAAGATGAGGCCGCCCCTCCCCCAGTCATCGCTCCTCGGCCGGAGCACACAAAATCTGTGAGTAGTGTCAAAGAGTCTGGGCTCTGAGTTAGCATTGGCCTTTGAAGAACTGATTCAGGCGACTTGTTTACCACAAGCTTGACATAATCTGGCTGAAGAGTGGGCCCCGTTGGCTACATGAACTGGCCCACAATGAGCTTTGGGGCTGAGTGGGGATTTGAATTCTGCCTTCTCCTGTGGGAAGGGCCATCCCTCAGTGGGAGATCATCTGCTTTGCAGGCGGAAGGTCCCTGGTTCTATCCCCAGCGTCTCCAGGTAGGACTGGGAAAGAGCCCTCTTGTCTGAAACCCTAGAGAGCCTCTGCCAGTCAGTGTTGACAGTATAGAGCGAAATGGACCAAGAGTCTGACTTGGTGTAAGGTAGCTTTCTATGTGCCTATGGAACGCACAGCCAAGCAAGGCCTGCCTGGCACTGTCATCTTTTCAGCACCACTTGAAGATTTCCCTCTTCTACCGGGCGTTTGACGGACTCTGATCCAGCTCTGGATTGCTGATGTTTTTGTTTGTTTTGTCTCTTTTTTGTGGAGGCCGTTGTTTAAGGGTTTATTTATCTATTTACCATTTAATAACACCAAAACGGGCTTCTAAGGGTTTCACAAAATACGAAAAACCAGTTCCACAAATGTTAAAATACAGCATCTGTAATTAAAATGCAGACACTCCCATTAAAACTTTGATTTGTTATTGATTTGGTTTTTTAAAAAAATGTGGGTGGTTTGTATCCTTTTTCAACTTGATTGTGCCCTGTGTACTGCCCTGTTTTAAACAGCTACCAAATAAAATAAATAATGGACTGCAGTTGGGGGACTTGCATCATGATGGAATGCCCCTCCATATACAAAAACATATTTCTACCACATAGAAAACCTTTTTGGCGTGTTAGAAGAGGCTCTAGCCTATCCTTGTCTATTTATCATTTCATAGGATTTCCCCCCCCCACCTCCCCACTAAGAGAGCATTATTATATCATGTGAGTCCTTCCTGCAGGCTGATGCAGTCCAATCCAAATGTAGGTTTACCACCTCATTATTAAGCCCTAATCTTGCTGCTTGGGCTGGAGCACAGAGTGGTGCCTCTAACTGCGCCATACTCTTGGTCCATCTAACTCAATACTGTCGACACTGACTGGCAGCAGCTGTCCAGGATTTCATGCAGGGACATCCCCATCTCTACCTGGAGATACCAGAGATTGAATCTGAGCCCTTCAGATGCTTTACCATTGAGCTACTGCTCTTTGCCAACATTATAACAAACGTAAGCCAAACAAATGCCTTCTATAATGTACTTAATCGGCCAGTTCGTTAACACATGCATCTGTACACACGCACACACTTTTTAAACTTACTTATTTAGTTATTCTTGTACACATAATACATAAAAATGATGTTAAGCATGTCCATCTTTCATCAGAGCATTGTGTGCAGGATATATGGGCATATATTATCTTGCAGTTGCTCTACCATTGTGCTGTGGTCCTTTGCCACTCACCTGCCTGGTTTATGGGCTTTGACAGCTTCACAGATAAAAAGATCCCAGATCTGATACCTGGCATCTCACAAAAGGGCGCCAGCAGCAGGTGATGGAGATGCCCCACTGAATGGAGCCTTTGAGAGATGCTGCCAGCCAGAGTAGACAGTGGGTGCATAGATCAGTGGTATAACTTGGAGTAGGACAACTTTGTATGTATCCCCATAGATTATACCTGCTCGAATGCATTTTGCCAGAGGCGGCATTTGAGCAAGCACCTGGAGATCCTTACGTCTGCTCTCTGACATATGAGAATCGAATCTGAATCTTCTGGAAATTAAGCATCTCTCTTTCCAGTTTTGCAAGCCCTTGTAGGGTCCAACTGGAGGCTTGGTTCCAGTCTTGGAATGTAACAACTCCCTTGCTGGAGGAGATCAAGGCCATCAGAAGCTGCCATGTACTGAGTCAGCCCGTTGGTAGCTGCAATACCCTGCCTGGAGATGCCGTGGATAGAACCTTCATGCAAAGTGTGTCCTCTGCCACTGAGCTACGGCCCTTCTCCAAGCTGCCAACTCAATGTCTCTAGGCACTCGCAAGCAAGGCATGAATGCCATAGTGTGGGCTCTTACCATAGACGAAATAGACAGTTGTGCCAATCCCAAACTGGCACCAAGGAAAGCTAAATTCTGTGTCGTATAAAAATGCAAACTGAGCATATATGCACAACTTTACATCTTTAGGCAGGGCATTGAAGCCTGCCTCAGCCACAGGAAAGCTCATTCAGCTGCCTTCCTGGTGTCTTAAGGTTTCAGCAAATACTTTAAGCGTATGTCCACAGCCATAAAGGCTAGAAGCTTGACCCCCTGTTGTTGTTGTTATGTGCCTTCAAGTCAGTCACGGCTTATGGTGATCCTATGAGTCAGTGACCCCCAGTAGCATCTGTTGTGAACCACCCTATTCAGATCTTGTAAGTCAGGTCTGTGGCTTCCTTGATGGAATCAATCCATCTCTTGTTTGGCCTTCCTCTTTTTCTACTCCCTTCTGTTTTTCCCAGCATTATTGTCTTTTCTAGTGAATCATGTCTTCTCATGATGTGTCCAAAGTATGATAACCTCAGTTTCATCATTTTAGCTTCTAATTATAGTTCTGGTTTAATTTGTTCTAACACCCAATCATTTGTCTTTTTCGCAGTCCATGGTATGCGCAAAGCTCTCCTCCAACACCACAGTTCAGATGAGTTGATTTTCTCTTATCCGCTTTTTTCACTGTCCAACTTTCACATCCATACATAGAGATCGGGAATACCATGGTCTGAATGATCCTGACTTTAGTGCTCAGTGATACATCTTTGCATTTGCGGACCTTTTCTAGTTCTCTCATAGCTGCCCTCCCCAGTCCTAGCCTTCTTCTGATTTCTTGACTATTGTCTCCATTTTGGTTAATGACTGTGCTGAGGTATTGATAATATTTGACAAGTTCAATGTCCTCATTGTCAACTTTAAAGTTACATAAATCTTCTGTTGTCATTACTTTAGTCTTTTTGACGTTGAGCTGTAGTTTTGTGCTTTCCTCTTTAACTTTCATCAGCATTTGTTTCAAATCATTACTGGTTTCTGCTAGTTCATCCATTCATTTATTGGCGATCACTCGTGGCCGAGTAAGATTGTCTTCCAAGATAAGGTCTTTAATGGTGGGTCTGTAAGTGACTGTGGTGGCCACTTCTGGATCCACACAGCCTCCCACAGTGAGGATATAGGTTTCCAGATGGAAGATGGTCACGATGAGGATTTGCTTGATGCCTCTTCCCTTTCTGAATCCAGCTTGGACATCTGGCATTTCTCGCTCCATATATAGTAAGAGCCTTTGGTGTAGAATCTTGACCATTACTTTACTTGCATGGGACATTAAGGCAATTGTTCGATAATTAAGTATCACAACGCAGATGCATTGTTTTGAAGCACCCCTAAAAAGACCCAGCTTTTGATATTGGTCTGCACCTGAGCAAGGGAGGTTTGATTTTATTACATGAAGCCAGAGATGCATGTTCCAAGCAAACTGAGTTGCAAGAGCACTTGGTAAATTCATTGTCTCTTTTCACTGTAAATCTCTGCCATTCCTCTCTTGTCATTTGTAAATTTAAAGGTAAACAAAAGAGCCTAAGATTCCTTTTAGAAGTGTATGATAACCTAAATCCTTCCCCCCATCCCCACAATTACTAATCAAATAGTTTTCAGTAGCCTAAAGGCTCTTGCCAGCAGA
This sequence comes from Rhineura floridana, assembly GCF_030035675.1. Taxonomy (NCBI): domain Eukaryota; kingdom Metazoa; phylum Chordata; class Lepidosauria; order Squamata; family Rhineuridae; genus Rhineura; species Rhineura floridana. Next base: position 179,998,159 of record NC_084484.1, read on the forward strand.
ATCCAAAAGTTATGTTAATCTCTCTCCCCACGCACAGAATAAGATGCAGTTCTGGAAGCCATTTCTCAAACATTTTAGACAAATTCTTCCTGTCTGGCACCATTTAAAAACTTTTAATGCTTCACTATCAGGAGGACAAGATTTGCAGTCTTTGTTCTTAAGTTAATTTTCAAGCTCCCACTTGAACATCAGAGGGGTGGTGCTTTTCACCTTAGTTGTTAGGAATCTTTGGATACCCAAGGAACCCCACTTTTTCCTTGCAAGAACATAAAGCACAAAGCTTTAGCAATAGCCTTCCCTTGTTATTTGTCTCCAGCATCTGATAGAATAGTAGAGTTGGAACTCTGATACTTGGAAGTTTCATTTAGCGATTGTTGCATTAGTAGATTTCTCCTCCCTCAATGTGTTGCCCACTGGCTTGGAGTCACTTTTTTACAGGGTTTATTTATTTTATTTTATAATTTCTATAGTGCTTTATATTTGGGGGGGGGATCTCAAAGCGGTTTACAACCTAGATTAAAGCATCAAACAAAACATCACAAAATATTAACAGAAAATATTAATATAAAAGGTGAAATATTGAAGACACATTCAGAACAGCAACATTAACAGAAAAATGCGTTATGAATAAAAATCAAATGCAAAAACACAACAAACGCCACAAAACATCGTTGTTAGTAATGAAAAATAACTAAAACAGGAGCTGCGCTCCCACTCCACACACAGTGACCCTCCCAAATGTCCTTAACAGTCTTCCACATCCAAGCCCCATTCTGATTCATTCCCACCAACCATACAGATAACTAATCTCCAGCCAAACAACCATTAAGGAGCAAATACTTGGTCTACAAAAATATACAGCCAGCATCAAGCATAATTTAATCTAGGGCAATATAATGTCATGCAAACACCAGCACAACCACTCTCCCCCCGTCCCCCAGTAAAGCCGTACTCTATACCAGTTCAGTCTCTCACACTGAGTGGTACTGGGCAACTTTGAACACACACGAAAAACATGACAACCCAAATTCTCACTCTGGGCAGCAAAAGCACCATTCCAATTATACACCTCCACCCCCCCCAGCACTACATCTTGCGGTGGTGAGTTTTAGATGATTGATGGGCTTGTATAAAGAATTGTCTCCTTTTTAGCAGTTGTTTCAGTTTTTGAGCTGGGACCTTCTGGTAAAGGGTGGGTAATAAATGTAACAAAAACAATAGACATATTTTGGTTACAGATATATTCTACCCCACTTTGCTTTCCCCATAAATATAGATATACACCCGGTCTGTGATAGATCCCCTTCCTCCAGCCCCAACCAGAGATGTGGCCACCTCACCGATCCCCTCCCCTTCCGAAAACAGCACGACGCCCCCAGATACACTGGCGAGGAATGTAGAGAAGCAGAAGAAGAAGCCCAAAATGACAGACGAAGAGATCTTGGAAAAATTAAGTAAGTCATTTTGCTCTTGGATTTTTGAATATAACTGCTGGGAATGATCTGTTATTCGGGTTGCAGTATGAGATATTTTCAGAAACAGAACTGACACACACACACACACACACAGGCTATATATTGTGCTACCTTGCTGGCTAGCTGAAGTGCAAAATTTAGCACTTTCCTAACCCTGAAGAAATGTTCTTAAACCTTCAGCTTTCTGAAACCTCTCACAGTGGTGTTGCTGGTGGGTTATGTGATAGCTCAGCTTCTTTAAAGAGACACTGTGTGGGGTGTGTGTGTGTGTGGAGTATCAGAGCCACCCTTGAAGCTGAGTTTAGTTTCAGAACGTTGGGATATGTGAGACTATATTTCAGTTGTGCTGGGAAATGCAAAAAAGGGTTGAACATAGGAGCAGCCCTGTTAGATGAGGCCAGTGGCACACCTACTCCAGCATCCTGTTTTCCAAAAGTGGCCAATTGGACACTTCTAAGAAGTACACAGGTAGGGCGTGAAAGAAACAGCCCCCACCCCAGAGCAGGCATTCAGAAGGATACCATGCATTGGATACCATGCATTGGATACCATGCATTGGATACCATGCATTGGTATCTTGGGCATTCTGTTCGGCTATAGTAGCTAAAGCCACAGAACTTCTCCACAGCCCACTGAGGACTGAGCTTACTGAGTAGCTTCAGAATGCTGTTTCCAGGGGATAGGGATGGAATGAAGGGGCTGGAATCATGAACAGCAGCGATCCACGCTGCAACATTTTGTTGCAGGCCCCTCTTGTGTTTGCCTAGCCCCCCTTTTAAAGCCATCTTAAGCCTTGTGGCGAAAGCCAGTGTGGTGTAGTGGTTAAGGTGTTGGACTACAACCTGGGAGACCAGGGTTCGAATCCCCACACAGCCATGAAGCTCACTGGGTGACCTTGGCTCAGTCACTGCCTCTCAGCCTCAGAGGAAGGCAATGGTAAACCACCTCTGAATACTGCTTACCATGAAAACCCTATTCATAGGGTCTCCATAAGTCAGGATCGACTTGAAGGCAGTCCCCAAGCCTTGTGGCACCTAATTATATAAATTACACATTGTGTGAAATAGTTTGTTTTTTCTCTCCTGAATCTACAGCCCTGTCCATCGGTTCCATTGGGTGACTCCGAGCTCTCGAATTGAGAGGGACGGATTGTTTTTCTCTTTCTTTTACACCATGCATCTGCTATATATTTTGAAAAATTGTTTTTCTTACCTGTTCTCAACGCATTTAGGTATCATTGCCAAGTTTTGCATGATGGTTCCTGAGATCAAGGATCAGGTTTTTGTTTACATTTGGGTACTATTGGACTATTTTTAAATCAAGATGGTGGACTGAATCTTTCAAAACTGCACTGATGTTTAGGTTTCTTAGCTGCCTCATACTGAAGCATTTGTTTATCTAGCTCAGTAGTGTCTACACTGACAGGCAGCAGCTCTCCAGGGTTTCGGACAGGGAACCTTCCCAGCCCTACCTAGAGATACCAGGGATTAAAGTTTGAACATTCCACATGCCGGGCTGCCCTGTGTGTCTGTTGGCTTCTCATGCCAGAAAATGAAAAATGAAAACTCACCATAGAGAGTGAGCTTATATAGAGAGTGAGATCCAGTCAGACCAGGAGGCTAGATATTGGCCTGTCAAGGTGAATGTGATTGGCCAGTAAAGTGTTCAAACCGCCATCTTGCTTTTATGACGCCACAATTCTGGCTTATGTTGGGCAGTTCCAAGAATCTCTGCTTAGAAATCTTGCAGGTAGAGTTCCTCACAAGGCACAGGGACATTGCGTAACTGTTGTGCTCACATTCGTGAAGGGAGCGAGAAACTGCACTGATTCAAGTGACAATGGGATAGACTTTATGAGAAGTAGCCTGTAGTTTCTGTACGGATACCTCAGGTGTAGCCTATTGGGATCAGCAAGGGGATTTATAGAATTTTTACTGCACCTTTTGATGCGGACACCCTCAAGGTGGCTCACAGCAAGCATAAAAGCAGCACAGCCACAGCAGTTAAGACAGCAACTAAAGTGAACAAAAAGAGGTTTAATGCCAGTAAACCTTAACACGCCCGACAACAGGAAAGATTTTGCCTGGTGCTTAAGAGATAGCTGAGATGGCACCAGGTGAAAATGTCCATAGTTTGTTTGGTTAGCAAAGTTGATAGCATACCAAAGGAACCGAGGTCTTGCAAGGAACTCTGATCAGCTCAGATTCTGCAAAGTTTGTTTTTAAATGTTCTTGTTCAGAAGTTGAGCTGCCTTCCAAAGCTCACTGATTGTATCTAAGGAAATGAAAACTTAATTGAAGTGTTTGCTTTGCTTTACCTTTTTTTTTTTTTTTTGGAAGGAGGTATAGTGAGTGTGGGTGACCCCAAGAAGAAATATACAAGTTTTGAGAAGATTGGACAAGGGTTAGTATATTGTTTCCAACTTCTTCTGCCTTTAACATGAACATAAGAACATAAGAAGAGCCTGCTGGATCAGGCCAGTGGCCCATCTAGTCAGCATCCTGACCAACCAGGTGCCACTGAAACAAGCATGCAACAAGCATGGCTCTGGAATTGCTAGGAATATTCCCTCTCCTTTGCCAGAGCGAAGCTAGCAGTTGTCGTGGTGCATTCTCTGTGCACTCAGATTGGTGATTGCATGCAAGCACACACTTGTGGCTTCTTTAAATTAAAGAATTCTCGGGTCCTTGCCTGGTTTCAAAGAAATCGTATTGCATATCTGCTTACACCTGCATATAGAAAACAACAGTTCTAAAGCAAAAGGCATGCCTTCTTTGTTTTAGGCGATGAATGCAGGTTTTGCTGCTGACTGTTGTAATTGGGATGCCTCTGTGGTTGATCAAAACATTTCTTAACTAACTGACAGATTTACAAAATGTACAGCCCTAAAAAATACATACCATTAGATGATTATGTATAGATTGAGCTTCAAGCAGGAAAAGTATGCTTTGAAAGTACAAGGCAGGGTTAGTTAGCCAATGTGGCATCCCCTCCAGAGGTTTTGAACTACAAGTTTCATCAGCATTGACCATGGATCGAGCTGGGAGTTTATATACTGCGACCTTCAACAGGATGCCCAGGGCAGCTAACAACATAAAATCTGATGAAATCGTAGATATGTACAGTACTTAAAATGGCAGTTATCATAACTACAGTGCCTAAAAATTTGCCTGTCCCTTTCCAAAGGCCTGGACAAATAGAAATGCCTTTAAATTCCAGGGAAGGGAGGTGCTGGGTCTGCCCAGCAGAAGAGTTGCAGAGGTGGAGTGCTGCCACAGAGGAGGCCCTCTCTTGGGTTCGCATCCTCTTTGCCATCCGTGGCGGAGGCACTGTGAGAAGGGCCTCTCCCTCTGGTCTGTTGAGGCATAGAGAGGAAGGCCCTCCAAATACATGGGCCTTCCAAGTAATTTAAAGCTTTGTATACTACTACCAACACCTGGAAGTTGCCAGGAAGGCTCTCTGGCAGCCAGCGCCATGCGCTCAGAAGTGATGTAGTCTTCTCCCCTCGCTGGATCGTCACCTTGTAGTGGTGAGTGGGCTTGCGTGTTCCAACGAACCCTGTGAGCGATGCCGTCAGGAGTCATGTACTCCCAGCAGGGTCACCCATGGTGGTAAGGTCAAGGGAGAGGAACCAGACAAAGAACGATCCAAGAAAGTCCTCAACGGCAGAACAGGCGGAGGATAACAGTGTGTATGTTACGACGGTTATGAAGGCGGATGAAGGCTGCAGCAGATAAAAGACTTCCAATCATCGTGGTACCCATGCCATTGGATCAAAGCCTTTTTCTGTCAAGATTGTGTGTTGATCATCGTGCACCGATCTCCCCACATAAAACAAATTCACGCACAGGCATCTTCCAACCAAATTATCTTGGAAGACAATCTTACTCGGCCATGAGTGCCAACCTGATGTGGTCTTCTCTGGCTGCTCTACTCAACAGGCCAAGCTGCCACATTTTGCACTGGCTGCAGCCTCTGGAGTGTTTCCAAGGGCAGCCTCCTTTGGAGCTCATTGCAGTAATCTATACAGGAAATTATGGGAATGTAGGTCACTGAGGCCAAACTATCGCAGCTATGGCCATAGCTGACAAACCCGCCGTAAACGTTGCATAGACTGAAGCAAGTGACAGATTGGCATCTAAGTATTAAGTGTTATCTATTAATGTTTATACTGCTTAATTGCTTCTAAGCAATTTGTGCAGTTTACAAGTAAAAAATGTAATTAAAAATACACAATGAAACAATTATATCAAAACGTTAAAATAAGCAGCCACAATTTAAATGGACAGTAAAAGAAGCCCGTTCAAGCAGCACAGCAACTCAACCAGTTAAAACAGGAATTGAAACAGGAGGTTCAGATCAGGAGACCAGCGGAATACTTGTCTGAACAGGTATGGCTTCAAGAACTGCTCGAATGAGGCCTCTCATATTTCAGCAGCGAGAGCATCCCACAACACTGGTGCCACCAGCGAAAAAGCCCACTGCTCTTCAAGGAGTAGCGTCCTTCTCCGGTCATGGCACTACCATGTTGTTCAAGTAATTAAAGCAGAATATTTTGTGCCAGCTCAAAGGGTGGAATCTTAACGAAGTCAGTTGACCCATTGAAACCAATGGACTTGAGTCCATTGATTTCAGTGGGTCTGCTTTGAAGCATGGCAAATGTCGGTTATCACCCATATGTATTATTGTGTTCATAACACACTTGATCTTTTTAACTGGCTGTTCTCTTCTTTCTGTTAGAGCTTCAGGTACAGTTTACACAGCAATGGATGTAGCTACAGGGCAGGAGGTAAGTGCTTTGGGGAGGTTTACTGTTCCTAAACTGACTTTTGGGGCACAGGATTGAGCCCTACATTGAGACGAATGACTCAGTGCGTATCTGTGTAATTGTGGCATCCATTTGAAACTAGGCACTATTTCAAAAGTAACGTGATCAAGTCAGACTTCCTTTTTCTAAAAGGCTGTTTGGGGTATGGTCTGAATGGTGTGTGACTGTTACGGTTAGTGCCTGGGTAGGGGACTGCCTGGGAATCCTTCAGTTGTGTCAATATTTATTTTATATAGCTCCATCTATCTACATCAGGTATGAAGAACCTTGGGCCCTCCATAGGTTGCCGAACTACAACTCCCACCAGTCCCAGCAAGCATGGCCAGTAACCAGGGATGATGGGAGTTGTAGTTCAGCAACATTCGGAGGCTCAAATGTTCCCACACCTGATGTACATGGCACTTTGCAAACAACAGGTTTGACAGGTCCCTGTCCCAAGAAGCTTACTGTCTACAACTAGAGACAGCTAAGCAGAGGAAGGGCAGGGGAATTGAGGCAGGAGTAACTAGGAGAAGAATATGTGATTATTTCAGTTACAATAGAGCACCCTTCCCCAACCTTTCCCCCCAATTTTTTCAACTACAATTCCCATCATCCCTAGCCAGCATGGCTGCTGGTCAGGGATGATAGGATTTGTAGTCCAACATCATCAGTTGTAGTCCACAGGTTCCCTATCCCCTGGGGCAAGGGAAGAGTGTGACAGGCTGCAGTGTGGGACTGCTGTCCACCAATATTTCTATGAAGCCTTGCTGGCTAGGGGCCTGCAGATTGTCAGAAAAGCAAAAACAGTTCAGGAGCCATGTTAGGCAAAGAAAGAAAGAAAAATCCAGGTGCTAGAAATATATATACACATACTAGGAGAGCTCTCCCTGCTGCACACTTCGCTTGTAAACTGCTCCGCCCACCAACCAGGGACACCCAACCATACACACAGAGTCCCAGCCCTCCTGGAACACAAACACACGCACGCATGTACACACACGAGTAGTAGTTAGGAAACTCCCATTCCCCCTCAGAACTACTGTCCCCAGAGTTCCCATTGTATCTCTGTGAGAGGAATCGAGGTCTCCTAATAACTCTCAGCACCTTTTGCCCACTACCGTTCCCAGGGTTCTTTGAGGGGAGCCTTAAAATCACAGATCATCAGCTAACTATTACAGAAAGATGTTTTCTTAATTGTCTGCATAACTGTCTGCATAGAAATGTTTTCAACAAACGTTTAAAGGTTAAGATAGAAGGTGGCTGCTGAATCTCTCTGTGGGACGAGCATTCCACAGGAATGGGCCAATTTGTGTTGATGTCAAATGAGCCTCATCAACTTGTTGACAAATACGAGTTTTTTCTCTTTTCTTCCTAGGAGTCAGTTTTTAATTTGGTTTATATTGTCTTTTTATTCATGCCATAACATTTTAAATAATGTATAACAGTAATTATAACAAAAAACACATGATTTTTAGTTAATATGAGCTTATGAGAACATACATATTTTCTTCCATCTATTATCTTATGTCCTGTTAATGCTCTTCATATATATATAAAGTGCCCATGAAGGAGGAATTTTTCAAAATTTTGAGTCTGCATTAAAGCGAGTGGAGGGGATTTGGGGGTGGGGCTGTCGGTGCTATCCCAGTTTTGTAGTTGTCATGGTAACCTTGCTGTTGCATTACCAATTTCTGCATCTCACATTGTAGCTAAAGTGTTGAGGCCTAGTGACTGTGTACTGATGGCACTTGATCACTGCCTATACTTCACCAGTGGCTTTTGCCTGGAGCCTGTTTCACTAACAGAGATATTACAGCTCTGACTTTGTGCCATTCTCTGTCTCCTTCCCTGCTATCTCCTTAACTTCTTTGCATATCTCTTCACCCCCATCCCCCCAAGCCAGAGTCATGGCAAAGGATGCAGAGTTGGACATTGAAATCAGACTCAACTTGGGATGACCAGAGTCATCACAGTAATGATTCCTTTTCCTCCGCCTCCTCCCCTAATTTCAGGTTGCAATCAAACAGATGAACTTACAGCAGCAGCCCAAGAAAGAACTGATAATTAATGAAATTCTCGTCATGAGGGAAAACAAGAACCCCAACATTGTCAACTATCTAGACAGGTAACTCAAGGTCATGAGTTGGATATCATTTCCTTTTAAACCTGGGGAGGGGAATCTTTTTTCAGTCCGAGGGCCATATTCTTTCTTGGGCAAACTTCCTGGGACCGCATGCCAGTGGTGCACATGGCCAGAGACAAAAGATGACTGGAATACTAGATATGACTCTTCCCTTTGACCCTTTGGTCTTTACCCTTGACCGAAGAATGGTACACTCCTTCTACCTGAGATGGTTGTCCTCTTCCACTGAGTGCGGAGCTTCGGGAGGGACGCACATAGAGCGGTGAGGGAGGAGGGGTACACCCGCCTAGCCAGCCAGATCAGCCAAATCAACCCTGGTGATCAATGGGGTGACAGATGTTGCAGCCACATTGCCCTCACATCTTACCTTACCATGGACCATAGATCAGAATGGATGAGCAGAAGGTTGGATGAGATTTTACTGGTAGATCTCTGGGTGATTTGAAGTAGCTCAGAGAGGATTTCTGATTCCCAGTTGTTTAACAGGGGCAAAAACAAAATGTCCTTCCAATACTTGTATGTGTGTGTATAAACGTTTTGCAAAAAATGAAGTAAAGTGGTGGTAGTCGGGAGGCGGGATATTGAGAGTGGATTTTTGTGTAAACTCTGCTCCATTTTGGAACTCACAACAAATTCCCAGGCTATGGTCTGAAGGCACCTTGCTGAAGCCAAGCAGGTCTGGGTCTGGTCAGTGCCTGGATGGGAGACGCCTGGGAACCACATGTATGCCGCCTTGGGTTTCATGGTGAAAGAAAGGAGGGGTATAAATGTAATAAATAAATAAATAAATTCCTGAGCTAAGAATGCATTAATTCTAAGTGTAAATATCTGGCTCTTCCAGTTGATGGATCTTGGGGTTCTGGTTAAAAAAAACAAAGTAGATCCCACCAGCCTCAAATTTGCCTGCTGCTGCAACAGAATACATTTGAGCCACATAATGGGTCGGAGGTTTATATCTAAATGCTTACCTGTCTGCAAATGTTTAAAAAATGTTTTTGACTTCTGTAAATGCTGGGGTTCCCCCCAAATCAGACTAATACCTCCTCTTTGCATGTGCATGGTGCTGCTCTGACATATTAGGATCCTCCCTCGGAAAATATCTGCTGTTATCGTGTAGGTTTTGCGCGACCGCGGGGAACAACAATCCTCTTGTTTAGTACTGTCTTGAGAAAGATACACATGCATCTTTTAAAATTGAACCACAGTTCAAAAGTTGAGAGAAGCATTTTTTCCCCAGCAGTCTTAATAGTAGCTTCTTAAAATCAGTGATTTTTCCAGAAAACGTGTCCCTTGTTTTTCTACCTGTTGTCTCACCACCTCATAAACAGGATGGTAGTTTTTGCAACAACAAAGGATCACCTCTTTGGATCATTAATGAGTGTGAACGATCTAAGGATTCCAAACAATCATCGCATTCAAGTGCTGTGTATTTTAACAGCAGCAAGGGTTATGTTCACAAAAACATGGAGAAGAAGCTGGAAACATAAGAAAGAGACAATGAGTTAGGAGCTTATGAGAACAGATGGCAATTGACAATAATATTGTTTTTTTAAGGGGGTGGGGGGAATGGTGACCATAAAGTCTTAACCATCTGATGCTGTGAGTTCTGGTTAGAAAGGGGATGTCGTCTTCCTGCCACCTTCCTGACATGCTGGTTTCTTGGCTTCTGTTTCTTCATCCAGTGAGGAGAGAGTGAAGCTGCTCTGAGCACTTTGCTTCCTCCTGTCCCAGTGGGGGCAGAAGCCGCAGTGGGGCCGGTTGAGCTGTGCTTGCTGGAAACATATTTGTGCTCAGATTCTCAGGACTGTAAATGTCCCCTCCTGGCTGCCCCTGAGGCAATGGGCACATGCAGTATTAGCGATTGCAATGCTTCATGTGCAAAGCCTTGTTTGTTAGTTTATGTAAAGCATTTTTAGCCTGCGGTTCAACCCTAAATGGCTGACAAAGACCGGTAGTAAGAGTTCTTTTAGTGGTGATGCAGAAAGAACAAGGTATCTTTGTTAATAGATGGGGACTTGTGAAAATTCATAGGGAGAAATGAGGGGTGGGGAATTACGCTCAGAATAAACACACCCCTTCAGACTGAGATAGTGCCTTTCCGTGAAGGGGCAGCCTTGCTTTGCTGTCAGTAGAATCATTTAGGGGAGTAGGCTAGAGGTGTAGTTGTCCCGGGTCCCGGGGTGTGTGTCTTAGACCCCTTACTTTTTTGGGAGCCAGGTCCTGGCAGGATCCCTATGCTTCCAGCATCCTACGAGCCAACCAGAGTGAGAGGGGAAGAGTCCCAATGAGTGTCAACTGCAAGCAAGCTTTTGTTAGTTCCTACTTCTAAAAGCTGAGGCAAGCTGTGGAGAGTGAGAATTCTGTAACTGCAGGAGAGGAGACAGGGAATCCTGATAATAATAGGATCCCTTCTATTATTATTATTATTATTATTATTATTAAATTTTATTTATACCCCGCCTTTCGGCCAAGGGTCCTCAAGGCGGCTTACAAGAAAAATAAACACAAGTATAAAAATACAATAAGATACAATATAAACAATACAATATACAAAAATTAAATTAAATAGAACCAACGTTATCATTATCGGCACCGCCAAGAAAGAGGAGGCAGTGTTAGTGGGGGCGGCAGTTCTCGAGAGGCAGAAGGACGACAGGCATTTATTGCAGCGAAGCTGTTTCTTGGTTCAATATTGTCTTCCCATGTTCTCGGGCTTGCGCAGCTGCTATTCCCCGGGCTTCCGCTGCTGCTGGCAGTTTATGTCGGAGGGCAGCTGCGGGAGCTCCGGCTCGGGGATCTGGGCCCTGCCTGGAGCAGGAGGGGGAGAAGGACGTGGAGGCAGCAGCTGTTGTTAGGCAGGAGGCCCCGCGCTAGGAGGCCCTGCACAAGAGGCCCCACGCCAGGCTGTTGTTGAGTAGGAGGCTCCAGGCTGTCATTGAGCAGGAGGCCCCGCACTGGGCTGTTGTTCAAGAAGCGGCAGCAAGGACCTGGGTCCTGCTTAGAGCAGGAGGAGGAGAAGAATGCGATGGCGGTGGCTGTTGCCGAGCAGAAGGCCCCACACCGGAAAGCGGTGGCAGGGGGCGCTCCCCCCTCCCCCACATCATCTGATGTTGTTCTGGTCTTCCAGTTGTTGCTGCTGGTCGAACAGTCGCTTCCCTGTTTTTGGCATGGTGCCGACGGGCTCGGGCGGTTCGGCGGGCTCCTCTTAGGGCGGCGGTGGCAGCTGCTGGGCGCTTTCCGCTGCAGATGAGGTGCTGGTAAAGCTGCAGCAGACCCCACAATTCCGAGTTGTTGCTGACTGTCTGCACCAGAGTCTCTAGCGTAAACTTTGGCGCTTCGTTGGCGTTGGCGGCAGCGTTGCCGCTGCTGCTGTTAGGTCCATGCTGTGCTCAGCCCAGATGTGGATACTCTTTAAGACAGTAGAGTTGAAGCAATTGTACTCTGGTGTCTCTGTAAATCCAGCTCTATTGTGATGCTTCCCTTTATAGCAAGGATGGGGAACCTGTATGTTGTTGGACTCCCAACTTCGACATCATCAAGCAGTTTGGTAGCAGCAGGAGATAAATGCGTAGGCACTGAATGCAGTCATTCATGTAACAGTGAGAAAGTACAGTCAAATGGTGGCAGTGATAGAGAACCAGAATGCAGTATTCAAGCCTAGCCAAATTGTTCTGTAATCTTAGAAGGGGAGTGTGGCTGTGACAATCACGAAGGGACCCTGCACTTCTGAATTTGCCATTACACTACTGGTAGGGTCATTTAGGTTTGGGAAGTGACAGTAGCTCATTGGACCTCCCCGGACCCAGAAGTGTATCATCCAGTGGCAGATGTTCCCTTTTTGGGCAAGGTGCTTGAAAAGGTGGTGGTGGTCCAGCTTCAAGCATGCTTGGAGGAAACTGATGACTTGGATCCATTCCAGTGTGGCGCCTGGCTTGGCCGTGGCACTGAAACTGCCTTGGTTGCCCTGGTTGATGACATCTGTTGGGAGAGAGATGGGGGAGTGCAACCCTGCTCGTTCTCCTTCATCTATTGGCGGCTTTTGATACTGTTGACCATGGTATCCTTCTGGGCCGCCTCAGGGAGGTGGGGGGGGCACCGTGCCTCAGTAGTTCTCATACCTGTAAGGCCACTGCCAGAAAGTAGCTGTGGGAGGCTGCTCTTTGGCACCATGGGAGCTGTCCTGTGGTGTTCCGCAGGGTTCCATCTTGTCCCCCATGCTATTCAACATCTATATGAAGCTGCCAAGAGTTGTCATCAGGAGATTCGCAGTGAGGTGTGATGAATATGCAGGTGACACCCATCCCTATCTCTTTGTTCCATCTGAATCAGGAGAGGCAGTTGAGATGCTGGACCGGTGCTTGGAGGTGGTGATGAGCTGGATGTGGGCCAATTAATTGAGGTTGAATCCTGAAAAGACAGAGGTGTTATGTGTCCGAAGTTCTCATATCTGGGAGGTGGGGAGGTGGCCTGTTCTGGACGGGGTCGCACTCCCCTGGAAGGAGCAGGTCCGCAGCTTGGGGGTAATCCTGCATCCAACATTGTCACTGGAGGCTCAGGTGGCCTCAGTGGCTAAGAGTGCCTTTTTCCAGCACCGGCTGGTTTGCCACCTTCAGCCTTGTTTGGACAGAGATGACTTGGCCACAGGGCTCCATGGTCTGGTAACTTCCAGACTGGATTATTTATTTATTTATTTATTTTATTTTATTTATATACCGCCCTAAGCCTGAAGGCTCTCTGGGCGGTGTACATAAAAGGTAAAAGCAGGCACAATATATAAATACAATAAATATAATAACTCAAAAAACAAAAACACACAAACAATACGAGAACCAAACAACATCCAGAATAGAACATAGTAATAAAATACTGTAAAATACACTTTAAAATGCCTGGGAGTATAAAAAGGTTTTCACCTGGCGCCAAAAAGATAGCAGCGTCGGCGCCAGGCGCACCTCATCAGGGAGACCATTCCATAGTTCGGGAGCCACAACCGAAAAGGCCCTATTTCTAGTCACCATCCTCCGAGCTTCTTGATGGGATGGCACTCGGAGGAGGGCCTTAGATGTTGAGCGCAGTGTACGGGTAGTTTCATATTGGGAGAGGCGCTCCACCAGGTATTGCGGTCCCATGCCGTGTAAGGCTTTATAGGTCAAAACCAGCACTTTGAATTTAGCCCGGAAACAAATAGGAAGCCAGTGCAGACGGGCCAGAACAGGTGTTATATGAGCGGACCTTCTGGTCCGCGTCAACAATCTGGCCGCTGCATTCTGGACTAACTGTAGTTTCCGAACTATCTTCAAGGGCAGCCCAACGTAGAGCGCATTGCAGTAGTCCAATCTAGAAGTTACCAGAGCATGAACGACTGAGGCGAGGTCGTCACTGTCCAGATAGGGACGCAGCTGGGCTACCAATCGGAGATGGTAAAAAGCATTCCGTGCCACTGAGGCTACCTGAGCCTCAAGAGACAGGGAAAGGTCGAAAAGAACTCCCAAGCTACAAACCTGTTCTTTCAAGGGGAGTGTAACCCCATCCAGAACAGGGTGAACATCCACCATCTGGGCAGAGAAGGCACTCACTAACAGTGTTATTGCAGTGCTCTCTAGGTAGAGCTGCCCTTGAAGATGACTCGGAAACTACAACTGGTCCAAAATGCAGCAACCAGATTACTGTCTGGAGTTCCTTATAGATCTCATATAACCCCTGTTTTAAAACAGCTGCATTGATTGCCAGTTCTCTTCTGGGCCTAATTTAAGGCACGCTAGTGTTTAAAGCCCTAAACGACTTTGGTCCCATTTAACTGAAAGGCCGCCTCCTTCCCTACATACCCTCTCATGCAGAGATCTGCAAAGAGGGCCCTTTTGATAATTTCGGCACCTTCAGAATCTCGGGGGGGGGTTGTGTGTGTGTGGCCTGGGAGAGGGCCCCTAAGTTGTGTCGGTAGGGAAGGGAGTGCCACATCTCTTTACCATGGCCTTTGACACCTCAGACATGTATTTTTAGGATCCACCCTATTGGGGGATTTTAGGTTGTTTTTAAATTGTTTTTAATGTCGTATTTTAAAATTGTTGTAACCTGCCCTGGGACCTTTGGATGAGGGGCAGGTAATAAGTGATGATGATACTAATAATAGAACATCTGCTTTGCATGCAGAAGGTCCCACCTTCAATCTCCAGCATCTCCAGGTAGGGCTGGTTCCCTGCCTAAAACCCTAGAGAGCTGCTGCCAATCAGTGTAGACAATACTGAGCTGGATGGACCAGTGGTCTGACTCTATATAAGGCAATTTCCCATGTCCCATCGTCAACCAGGTCTTCTTCAGATGCTTTGCCCGTGCTAGGAGTTGGTAGTCCAAAACATCAGGAAGGCAACAGGTTGGCGATGGTTGATTTAAGCAGCATTTGGCTTAAAGGATGCACCCGCACACACACTTGCTCTCAAAAAGGATCCTGTTGCAGGGGGAGTGGGGGGCATATCATGGGGGTCTCAGAATGCAGGGACGCTCCACGGGAGTTCTGTCTCCTGGCATTGCTGCCAATGTAATTATCACTCAAATGTATGCCCCGACATATATTCCAGGGCTAGCAACTACATGCTCCCCTCTGCTGCCAGGCATATTTCCTGTCATCGAGCAGCCCTCATTAAGGACCGTTTTCAAAGTTGGGAGAGGCAGAAGCGTCATTTTGGGGTACAGATTAGGACTATCTCTGCTGCATATAGAAATCTTCGCCAACCCTGCAGACCCCCTGCCTACTTTGCGGTTTCTAGAGCCAAGGCGTTTTAGAAGATGCAAGGTTTCTGCCCGCTTCACCCTCAAAAGAACCCTTTTAGAAGATACACACAAGGTTTCTGCCTGCTTTACCCTCACAACAACCCTGTGAGGCTGGTTAGATGGAGAGCGAGAGAAAGTGACTGCTGCCTGGCTGCTTAGTAAGCTTAAAGGCCGCTCAGGAATTTGAACCTCGGTCCTGTTTTCACCCTGATCCATCTCTGACAATCTGTTACTATACATGGTCCATGTTGTGCTACCAGCTTGCTCTGTTTTATTTTTAAAATAGCTCTGCTCTCAGGTTTGGCAGTGGGGTACATGTGTGTCTTTGGCAAAGGGGACACAGTGACCTTCTGTTATTTCTCTGACTCCCTACAGTTACCTCGTGGGGGATGAATTGTGGGTAGTCATGGAATATCTGGCAGGCGGCTCGTTGACAGACGTTGTGACGGAGACCTGCATGGATGAAGGGCAGATTGCTGCTGTCTGCCGGGAGGTAAGAATTCTAACTCTATATATCCATTCCTAAGGGAACTCCAGGGTTTGCTGATTAATGGGATATACATCTTGCAGTTCCTACAAGATTTAAGATCATCCGGTGAGGCCCTCCTTACTATTCCATCTTTCTCGCAAGTTCTTCTTGCTGAGACACAGAATAGGGCCTTTTCGATGGCTGCCCCTAGATTGTGGAATTCCCTCCCTAGCGAGGTTCGGTTGGCTTCCTCGCTATCATCCTTTCACGCCCAGGTGAAGACTGTTTTATTTAGGCGGGCTTTTAACTGAAAATGTTATAGTTTTAATCTATTTTGATTTAATCTATTTTTAATTGTTTTTAACATGTATATTGGTTGTTCTGATTGTTTATTGTTTTAATTGTGAGCCGCCCTGAGTTCCTCGGAAGAAGGGCGGGGTATAAGTATTTTAAACAATAATAATAATAATACAAGAGAGAGACACCTGGAATTATTTAGCAGGTAGCTTTGAATTTCCTGGGGTGCCTCCAGACTTGTCAGTATTTGTGTGACGGTTTCGCCGCATTCCAAGATCTTCAGGGTTTGTGCAGTTATAGTGGATTCAAGCACTCTGCTCACTCTAGCGCAACAAATCCACTTTTAAGAAAGAAACATGCCTTTTGTGGTTAGGAAAGTGATGGGGAAGTGCATTGACATAGTGTGGGATAAGCGGATGATTTAACGGGAATGCATGTAAACAACCCCATGAGCAAGCTGGGATGGATGCGGGATGGATGCTCATTGCCATATAACTGCCCCATAAGCAAATCAGAATGGATGCTTAGTAAAGACCGAGCATGGATGGTCTTTAACCCTTTCTTTAAAGATTTTTTTAAAGATTTTTTTAAAAAAATGTTTTTAAAGTTGTTTTGTTTTAATGTATTTTAAGATCTGTTTTTATTATGTTTTGTTTGCCACCCTGGGCTCCTGCTGGGAGGAAGGGTGGGATATAAATCAAATAATTAATAAATTTCAATTCAATTCATTTCAAAAATATTTATTGTACTAGCCAAAGGCCATGACCAATACATTAAAATGTGAAAACATAGAAAATAAAAACATACAGGAGTATGTAAGAGTATACAAAGAACAAGTTGTTGCGACCTGTAGTATAATTTCCCCCAAAAAAATTAGCATCGGCAAGCTCAGTTTAAAAATCTGAATCTCCCAAACAGTTTATTGCCATTTTATCTAGTTCTTTCTTTCTGATCTTTTTCGCAGCAAGTGCAAAAAGAGCCACTTTGTATGCCGCGTGGCCGTTAGTATCGCTCTGGAGAAATTGCACTGATTCTACTAGAGCATTCCTACTTCCCTGAGACAACAGAGGTTTCAGGAATCTCTCTCTTGGGTGCCCATAGAGGGGGCACGTTAACGTGTAATGAACATGTCCTCCACCCTGACTGCCAGACAGTTACATCAACAAGTTTGGCATTGTTGCACTTTCCTGTACTTGCCTATTCCCCCCCCCCCGAAGGTAGCTTCAATTCTCTTCCTCTTTGAACCTGAGGCACCCGAGGGCAATGAAAAGAATTTCAAGCTGGACAACAATAACAGTGTATTAGGAGAAAGAGGAGTAATTTGAGGAGACGACTCTGATAGAGGCTTTGCTATGAACAGCTGCTTATAGATAGAGCATGCAGCCTTGGTCAGCTTAACTGCAGGTTACCTCTTCAATTATGAAAAATAAATAAATAGATGGTCTAATCACCATGTAAGCTCTGTGGGAGCAAATCAGGCGAGTGCTGAATAAACTGGGGGAGGAGAAACCAGTGGGAGAGGGTGTAGCCCCGCAGTAGAGCATCTGCCTTGCATGCAGAAGGTCCCAGGTTCAGTCCCTGGCATCTCCAGGTGGGTCTGGGAGAGACCCCTGCCTGAAACCCTGGAGAGCCCCTGCCAGTCAGTGTAAGTGCTGAGCTAGATGGACCAATGGTCTGACTCAGTAAAAGGCAGCTTCCCATGTTCCTATGGAAGGAATTCTGTGTGCTACGCAGGGCAGAGGGGAATTCTAGTCCAAGAAAGCTGAATTCTTCTACCTGTATAAATCCATGCATATGGGCCGGCTTATGGATATGTATGGTTTTATGCTGTGCCTGCTGCGTCCATCACAGCCTTGCCTTCTCGCCGCTGGAAGGCCTCTTGAGGCCCACTTTGGCTTCTGCCCACACTTTCAAGTCTGTCTTTGTGATCATAAGGACTAGAAAGTTGGGTGGCTCTTTTTCAAGCGACGAAGCTGAGAATCTCAGGATTCTGAACTCTGCCCCCATGAACTGAGTTTTGTACTTGCAGTTTCGTCCATAAATCGCCATTGCCTTAATACTTGGCGACTTTGCAAAATCTTGAGAAAAAGTATTATTTTTATCTACATCAGAAAAGGCATTGCCTGCTTGATGCCTGCCTGCTGCATAGTTCTCAAAAGCACAGAATTGCTATCCAAAGAGGAATCCATAACTACTTTGAGCTTTGTTGTTAATGGATACCTGAAATACCATCTTGTCCTCCAGCATCTGCTGACTATTTAGTCCACTTCCTCTCACTATATCAGTGTTTGTATCATTTACTCCGTTCCCCTGGCAATGATGATATGCCTTAAAAATAGATCAATTCATTGTCAGTGAAAACTGAATAAGCCCGAGTTGTTTATATTCAGTGCCCTTTACCCAGCTGGGGTTTTTAAATAGAGTGCTGATCGCGAAGGGGGTCGCAGCACAGTGGTAGAGCTTTGCCTTTGCCTGCAGAAAGTCCTGTGTTCAGCCCCTGGTATTGCCAGTCAAAAGGATCAGGCAACAACTGATGGAGAAGACGCTTTTATGCCCCAGACCCTGGAGAGCTGCTGCCTGTCAGCGTTAATCAGTGATGGGGAACCTTTGGCTCTCTGGATACTGTTGGGCTCGCAACTCCCATCAACCCTGGCCATTCGCCAGGAATGATGGGAGTTGTAGTCCAACAACATATATATCCAGTCAATCACTGTGCTCTGCAGGTAAGGGCCTCCTGTAGATACCATTGTATTAGGAGGTCCGTTCTGCACAACATAGGAAGCGGACCTATAGTGTAGTGGCACCTACCCTTTGGAATTCCCCTCCTTTTTAATATTAATAGCCCCATCTCTGTTATCTGTTCGGTGCCTGCTGAAGACCTTCCTCTTTCAAAAAGCCTTTTAAGTAGAGGCCTTATCCCAGTCTGCGTCTGTATTGGAATTGCTTTTTAAGATGTTTTTAAAGCTTTTTTTAAAAAAGATGTTTTCAAAGATGTTTTGTGTTAATATGTTTTTAAAGTATTTTGAAGATGTTTCGAAGTGCTTTTGGTGGTTTTGTTTGCCGCCCTAGGCTCCTTCTGGGAGAAAGGGCAGGACATAAATAAGCAAATAATACAAAATGCAGCTGGGTGGACCTGTTGTCTGACTCTGTATAAAGCAGCTTCCTCTATTCCTGTGAAGATATGCACTGGAATGAATTTTGTGCAAAAACATTCTATGACTAGCAGCCCATTTATACACATATCTTTTCTGCTTTGTGCTACTGACTGTGTTACTTGATTCACTAATTGCCAGGGCTCTTGTTTTGTCTCCACAGTGCCTTCAGGCTTTAGAATTCCTCCACTGCAACCAGGTCATCCACCGGGATATCAAAAGCGACAATATCTTGCTGGGGATGGACGGCTCAGTCAAGCTAAGTATGTGGATAGGATGATTGGGGTGGCTTAGAATTGTAGGCCTGGAAGTTCAAAATATTGTTGTTGTTATGTGCCTTCAAGTCGCTTATGGCTTATGACGACCCTATGAAGCAGCACCCTCCAAGAGCATCTGTCATGAACCACCCTGTTCAGATCTTGTAAGTTCAGGTCTGTGGCTTCCTTGATTGAAGCAATCCATAGAATCATAGAACAGTAGAGTTGGAAGGGGCCTACAAGGCCATCGAGCCCAACGCCCTGCTCAATGCAGGAATCCAAATAAAAGCATTCCCGACAGATGGCTGTCCAGCTGCCTCTTGAAGGCCTCCAGTGTTGGAGAGCCCACTACCTCTCTAGGTAATGGGTTCCATTGTCGTATGGCTCTAACAGTTAGGAAGTTTTTTCTGATGTGCAGTCGAAATCTGGCTTCCTGCAACTTGAGCCCATTATTCCGTGTCCTGCACTCTGGGACGATCGACAAGAGATCCCGGCCCTCCTCTATGTACAACCTTTCATATACTTGAAGAGTGCTATCATATCTCCCCTCAGTCTTCTCTTCTCCAGGCTAAACATGCCCAGTTCTTTCAGTCTCTCTGCCTAGGGCTTTGTTTCCAGTCCCCTGATCATCTTTGTTGCCCTCCTCTGAACCCGTTCCAATTTGTGTGCATCCTTCTTGAAGTACGGAGACCATCTCTTGTTTGCCCTTCCTCTTTTTCTATTCCCTGCTGTTTTTGCCAGCATTGTTGTCTTTTCTAGTGAATCATGTCTTCTCATGATGTGTCCAAAGTATGATAACCTCAGTTTCATCATTTTAGCTTCTAGCGATAGTTCTGGCCATTTTTAAAAAACAATAAAGATCATATCCCGACTAGGGAATTATGTGGGACTTCTCACCTTGCGGTAGACCAGCCCAAAGATGAAATCCAACAATCGTTTTGGGTTTCATTTCTAATTAAAATGTTCTGCGAGGGAAAGAGCTGTAGCTCTGTTCTGTTTCTGTGCCTTTTCTCTAATTAGTCTCTGGAAAGCCCCGGGCCTTCTATCTCCCATCTCCGTAGCTCAATAGTGGAGCATGTGCTTTGTACACAGAAAGTCCCCAGTTCAGTTCCTGACCTCTCCAGTTAAAAAGATTTGAGGTCGCAGAACTAGGGAAGACCTCTCTCTAAGACCCTGGATAGCTGCTGCAAGTCAGAGCAGACGGTACTAGCCTAGATGGACCAGTATGGTGCAGATGGTTTGTTTGTTTGTTTATTATTTGATTTATAATCAGCCCTTCCTCCCAGCAGGAGGAGGATTCTAGATGATTGTTGTTGATGATGATGATAATAACAATTAGATTATTTTTGTTGCTGTAGTTATTTCCTCCCAGAGCTTGGAAAACTACTTTTCAAAAGGAATAAATTGCAATTACTGTTACATGGCCCCCAAAAGGAATAAATTACCATTACAGTTGTTCTGAAAGGAATTGATTACCATTACTTACTATTACCTTTAAGTTATGTTAAAAGAAAACAAAACTAGAGTGCCTACAAGGTGCTGGCCTTGGCTGCTGCACACCTATATAGCCTAAACAACATTAAAAATAAACACACACAGAGGGTAGTAGAATATATTTTTTTAATCCATAAGATAGCAGTCGTCGTCTCTTTGCTGGTAAGGGAGGTGGGGAGGGAGGCAGAGGCCATCGCTCAGAGCTTCACACGTCCTACCAAGTGCAACCCACACACACACACACTTTCAGCCAGAAAGTGTCATCTCTGTCACTCAACCGCGTCCCAGACCTTGCCCTGCCACCAACCAAGGCACACCCGCCCAAGCAAACATTTTCCCCGGGGTGCAAAAAAGTAAAAACACTGCAAATGCAGCAAAGTATGTAGGGAGGGTGGCGGAGGCCGCTTTGCGTGCCAAGTGCAAATATAATATTAAGACACACACAAGTCATTGTCTCTCACCTCCACAGTTCTTCATCTCCATTCCGCTGCTGCCTCCTCCTCCTCCTCTTTTAACCATGTCCTTGCCCTCCAGCTCCTTTCTCCTGCCTCTCCATTCTTCTCCACCACCATCCACTTGTAAAACAATTTTTCTCTCTTCTCCACTCCGTCTCCCTCTCCACCTCCTCCCTTGCTGCCTCCTAGACACCCACAGAGCATGAGGGAAGAGCGATGCTGCGCAGAAGCCCAGTTTGAGGCACATGATTTTCATCCACGAATCAGAGGAGTAGAAGAATTCCCCAGCTCCCCCCCTCCAAGTAATGCCCAAAAGTAATGCTAGAAGCATTACAGTTACACCTCAAAAGTAATGAAATGGCTCCTATTACAATCAGAATGTAAAGAAATTACCCACCCGTTCCTCAAAAGTGTAATAAATTACAGGTAATTCATTTTTCCTGACAAATTACTTCCAAGCTCTGCTTCCTCCATTGTCAGAAGCTGCTCTGAAAAGCAGCTGCTGAGAATCACAAGCGGGGAGGGGAGCGTGCTGTTGTGTTCAGGTCCTGCATTCAGGTTTCCCACCGGCATCTGGTCGGTCGCTAGGAGAGCAGTGATGGGCCACTATCCTGATCCAGCAGGCACTTCTTTGTGTTCTTAAATTTCATCTGGGACTCCACCTTCTTAATTGTTCTTTTCTCTTCCCTCTCTCTCCCCCCTGCCTCCTCCCCGGTCACACAGCCGATTTTGGTTTCTGCGCTCAGATCACTCCCGAGCAAAGCAAGCGCAGCACTATGGTGGGGACACCGTATTGGATGGCTCCCGAGGTGGTGACGAGAAAAGCCTACGGGCCCAAAGTGGACATCTGGTCTCTGGGGATAATGGCAATTGAAATGATTGAGGGGGAACCCCCATACCTCAATGAGAATCCCCTGAGGGTAAGCGTTTTCGTTCTGATTCACTTTTGACTTTGCCGTTCCTCCAAAGAGGGTTCAGTGCATAGGATTTCCAGGCTCTCTCCAAGGTTGCCTCTGTCCAGGCACTGGCCAGGCCCAGCCGTGCTTAGATTAAGACAGCTGTCTTCAGTCTGGGCTGCAACTCTCATTACTCCTGACCACTGGCTAAGCTGGCTGTGGGTGATTGGATCCAAGGCTGAAGAATTCCACCTTAGGGGAAGTTGCTGTATTGACAGTTAAAAGAGATCAGGGGCTGAAAGAGAACTCTGCTTGATGCCCTGGAGAGCTGCTGCCAGTCAGAGCGGACAGTACTGGTGTAATGGGCCCAGCCCCAAATAGGCTTAAAATATGTTTATAATGCCGTAATAGCTTATATAGTGTGCTTTTTTCATGGTACGTATATTGCAAAAGAGCAAAAAAGGTCTCGGAAAGGGATTCTCTGCCACCTTTCCTGTGTAAAGCAGTAAATTTTCTACGGAAGGTCTTTAGTAAAGTACAGAGAGATAAAGTGTCTGGGAATGTTTTGTTATCCTCGTAAGCAGTGATAGTAGCTGCCGGCATACCTTTTATGGTGTTCCGTTATTTGGGTGAGTCTAAGGGAGATGTAGTTATCAGTGCCATTAAAGAGAGACATACCTGGTTAAGTTAACTAGTTGTTGACAGCTAGTCACACTTGCTGTCTCTGGCAGATGGCAAGGGGGACGGCATGGCCAGGCAGCACAGCAGATAAGACAATGAGAATGCATCCTCTCCTTTGATAAGAAAGTGTATAGAAAGCCAAATCATTTAGCACTCAGGGCCCATCTCTTGCTGGAGACTGCAGGACTGCTAAAACCATCCATGTCATCTGATGGGTGAGATGTATTTCCATGTACTTTGTACCTTTGGCTCTGTTAACAAGACTTTGAGTTTAACTCAGTCCTTTCATCTACTGTAACCTAACTAAGTTGTACTTTCAAAGTATAAGACCTTGAATGAATGAATGATTTGCATTCTCATTTTGTGTTTCTGCTATTATGACTGAAGCCACTTAGAATCCATTTTAATAGCTGTAGTGTCCAAGATATGACTAAATAGCATATGTTGGAAGACCATTCTGCTGTCTGAAGTCTGACTCCCAAATAGAAGATTTCTGGTATCTCCCAAGAAATCTTGGGTAGGATCTCTGTCTATATCCGCCTACTGTTTGATGACTGCTGTTGGAAACCTGTGAGCTTAGGTGAACTAACGCTCAATATATAAGGACTCTGAGTAGACACGGAGAAAGGGGGAAAGCAAGAACCCTCGACCCTGTGCATTCACAAGAAAGAGGGCCGGCCTTGCCAGTATCACTGGAGTCAAACAGTCTGACCTGATCGAAGACAGTCTTCTATATTTGATCAGTTTCAAATGTGGAATGTCAGGGGTAGAGAACTGGATCCAGCCAGTGGGCTAGGCCCTCATCTGCTCTACCCTAGCCTCTGCTGGCCATCTTTGACAAGTGGGCTTTGCCACCCACAGGTCAGTCACCTGTCATCATTATATCAGGCAACAATTTCAAAGGGGCTTGCTGCATTGAGTCCCTCTGAAGTCCATTTGCAGGTGTGTTTTGAATCCAAACTGTGCTTGCAAATGGACAAAGCAGGCCTCACTTTCAGCACTGGTCTGCTGATCAGAGTCGTCAGCAAGCCCTGCCTGCAGATGAACAATCTGGAGCTCACTTTAAGCTCTTCATTGTTCCTTTGGAGCCACATCCTTAACTGCCCCACACCTGACTTCAGATGAGAGCGTGAGGCTGGTGGGTGTAGTTTGGGGGAAATGGCCTTGTGAGCCAAATTGGGACCCATGCTAGGCCTAAGTTAGAGCCATGGGCTGAAGGTAGCCCTGCTACATGGCTTGCGGGATTCCTTTTCCCCCTTGAGCACATGGAGAGAGCTGGGGTGATAAATGTGCATGTGTCTTCTATGCTGTCCAAGCTGCAGGTGGGAGCTCCCTCAATGAAATGCTTCTCTAAACAAGAAAATCCTCTGAGTGTAGAAAACTAGCATGAGAAGGCTTCTAGCTTGCCCATATCCCTACCCCTGACATGCTCTTTTTCTCTGGGCAGTGAGTGCTTTAGTATGGAAGGACATTCAGTCCTGTTAGCCTTCACCTGGAGCCCGAAGTGGTTCAGCCCAAACCTGGCTTTATGGCCTAAGCAACATCCATAGCCACACAACTGGTCTAGATGCCAGCCCAAGAGTTTCTGCACTGGCAACCCAAAACAAGACTAGCTCATCTATTTATTATAATAACAAAAATACTGCAATAAACTGGAAAACAGTCAAGGTTGAACTTGTAAATATTAGACAGGCACCATCTCTATTACCTTTTTGGTGCCTACTGAAGACCTCCCTCTTTCAACAAGCCTTTTAAGTAGAGACCTTATCCCAGTCTCCACCTGTGTTGGAATTGCTTTTTTAGGTGTTTCTAAGCTTTTTTTTAAAAAAAAGATGTTTTAATATATACTAAAGTCTGTTTTTAAGATGTGTTTTTAGTGTTTTTGTTTGCCACCCTGGGCTCCTTCTAGGAGGAAGGGCAGGATATAAATTTAATAAATAAATAAATAGGGTCATCTGTTAAGCACACTGTATTGCTGCCTTGTTCGTGAGGAGCACACCCCTGTTCCTGATACTCCTTCAGTGTTGCAACAGGCCTCCTCCACTGTTTCACTGGGGATTATTTTTTTCAATTTGTGTGGCTAAGCTACATTCTCATTTGCCTCCCGTTACGTTGGTATCTCTGATTCTTACGGCATAAAATAAAATATCTGAGTTGAGCTCTTTTTCTGCTTCTCCCCGCTCATTTCTAGGCTTTATATCTTATTGCTACCAATGGGACCCCCGAGCTGCAGAATCCAGAGAAGCTTTCGCCCATCTTTAGAGACTTCCTTAACCGCTGCCTTGAGATGGATGTGGAGAAGAGGGGGTCTGCTAAAGATCTCCTCCAGGTAAAGCTACAAGTTTGGGGGGAAAGAGGTACAGACAGACAGACAAACACATGAAGCTTTTGACGTTGTAGCCTCTCTTAGGGGGTGGGTTGTTCCACCATCTTTTCCATGTATTGTAGGATTTTTTTAAAAAAAAAACTTTGTGTTAGTTTTATATTGGTTTTAATCTTTTGATTGTACGTCACCTTGGATTCAATTTTATGAAGAAAAGCAACTAATAAATTAATTGTTAACTATTAATAATGATGATGATGATGCCTGCTGCCATTGCTGCTCTAAAAAATCTCAGAACATTGAAAATGCATACCAGCTGCAGGGTAACAACATGAGCAGAGCAATTGCCCTTGTGTGTACTTTTCCATGGCTACCTATCTGGTTGACCACTGTGAAGAATAAGATGCGGGACTACATAGTCGCAGGATGAGGAACCGCTTGTGGCCCTCCAGATGGTGTTGGACTCTCAACTCCTCGTTGGCCCCAGCCAGCATGGCCTATTTTGAGGGACGATGAGAGTTGTAGTCCTCGTGACCTCTGGAGGGCCGCAGGTTCTTCACCCCTTTGGTCTGGACTCTTCTTTTGTGTAGTAAACCATGGCTGCCTCTAGCTGTCTCCACTGCCTCTCGGGTACAGGAAGTGGTGACCATGGACAGTGCCTGCTCAGTGATGGTGGTGCTCCCAGTTGTGGAACACTCTCCATAGGGGAAGCTTGCCTGCTGCCTACTTTAATGTTATTTCAGGGCCAGGTTAAAGGGATTGTGGCTCAGTGGTAAAGCACATCTTTGCATGCAGAAGGTGTTGGGCTCAGTCGCCGGCAAGGGTTGGGTAACAGGAGAAAAAGGCGTGTGATGAGAGAGACCTCTGACTGAGACCTTGGAGGGCTGCTGCCGGTCAGAACAGGCAAACGAGGCTACAGTGAACAAGGTCATTTCTGAACCCAGTGCCATATTTTGGGCTTTTTCTGCCCTTAGGTGGAATTGTAGCTAAAGGCAGCCTTCCATCTTTTCCCCATTCCAAAACATGCATCAGGAAGGGGATAGGATGGGAAAGGGAACGGCCGTAGCTCAAGTAGTAGAGCATCTGCTTTGCATGCAGAAGACCCCAGGTTTGATCCCCGGCATCTCCAGGTAGGGCCGGTTGAGACCCATGCCTGAAACCCTGGAGAGCCGTTGCCAGTCAGTGTAGGCAGTGCTGAGCTATATGAACTAATGCAAGAGTACGGAACCTTTGGCCCTCCGGATGTTGCAGAACAACAACATCCATCAGCCGCAGCAAGCATGGCTAATAACCAGGGATGATGGGAATTGTAGTTCAGCAATATCTGGCAGACCAAAGGTTCCCCGTCTCTGGACTTATGGTCTGATTTGGTATCAGGTAGCTTCCGGAGAGCGAGAAAAGAGTAACAAGCATGAATGTAGACAGCATATATGCCAGTTCTCCCATCAACCACTTGCCAGCCCATCTCTGAAGGTATCACCATTGCATTGGTTGAGACGATGTCTTCCAGTGCCAAAAGAATAATAATCATCATAATCTTTCTTCCTCTTTTCTAGCATCAGTTTCTGAAAATTGCCAAGCCCCTCGCCAGCCTCACTCCTCTGATTGTTGCTGCAAAAGAGGCAGCAAAAAACAACCACTGATGTATTCCACTTGACCGCGGTCATCGTGCCAAGCCTGCTTGGCTTTTAAGTTTTTCAGAAATGCCAGGTGCAAAGAGCTCGACTCTTCGATGACTTCTGTGACCGTGCTCTGAGGCTTTTCATCCGGCAAGATTGCGATCTCGAAATTGATCTGCGTCAGAAACTCAAAAGTAGAGTTTGAGTGGTGGTGGTGGTGGTGAGGATTGTTGTGCTGTAACCCTCAAAACTGTGACCTCCAACTTGGAATGAGAGAGAATTTGTACATTTGAAAGGGTCGTTAAAAGACTGTCTGATCCCGGACAATGAGTTGCCAAGACAGTATGTTTTTTTTTATCTTTTAGTGTGTTGTTTGATTTTAAGAAGAGAAAAAAGAATTACAAGGAGTCTTTTAAGACAATTGAATGAGTTACATTTCTCACTGCCTGTGATCTCTTTTTACCTCTGCGAGAGCCCTATTCCTAGACTACTGAAAGACTGGCACAGTTTGGATTAACACTGAAATCCGGACAGGGTTGTGTTATTTTTAAATAATCTCAAGGGAAATGGAATTTTGTTCTCTGAACCATGGATATTTGGACGTGTGTGCATGTGCCAGAGAAGATGCTGAAATAGCTAGAATGAGTAACCTTATACCTGTTGAAAGATGGCATGTAATGAATGATCATCATGCTGCGTGTTTTGTTTTGTTTTTTGGTGAAACTTAATTGTCCTCTGATTAAATTCTCATCACTGTTTCCACCCTTCTGATCTGGATCATCTGTGTGAATTTGTTTTAGTTGTGTTGTGAATTTGTTAGAAGGAATCGGATGATATGTTGAACAGCCATATCTAGCATCTAAGGACAATCCTCTAAAAGGGTATGTTTTTATATCCAGCTTATTCAGTCAGTGGTAGAGTATCTGCCTTGCATGCCGAAGGTCCCATGTTCAATCCCCAACAACTCTAGGTAGAGCTGGGAGAGACCCCACTCTGAAACTCTAGACAGCTGCTGCCAATCAGTGTAGGCAGTACTGAGCGAGATGAACCATGTTCCTAGGTGCTGCAGTTTTTCATTGCAGGGAGCATAGCCATAGCACAGAGATGGACAGAAGATAGCTCAAGATCTATGAGCAGGTCTCCCAGTGACTTGTAGAAGATCAGCAAGGGTTTCTGATTCCCAGTTTTGCAGCAATAGCAATAACACACCCACCCTGCAAAATTAGGCTGTTGAAATGAAGAACAAATGGAAGAAAACAGGAGAGGGTTTTGGGTTGAAAGCTTTGTTCTTGTTCATTAATTCTGAGCGTACATCTGTTCCCAGCATTCACAATTTTGAATCTGGCTTTGATTGCTGGAGTTCAAGGTTTAAGTAAGCAAAGAAAACACAAACAAAATAGATCCCAGAATCCTGAAATCTGTCTACATCACATGTCATCTCGATAATGCTGGGGAGGAGTCGGTGGTCGAGCTGCATGTTGGCACCACTGATGTGGGCAAATGTAGTCGTGCAGTCCTGGAGGTGAAATTTAGGTTGAGAAGGGTGCAAAGCAGGGCCAGTGAGGGCTATGGCCTAGGGAAGGTCCCAAGGGCCGATAGAGAAGCCTGGAGGGTCACATTTGGCTCCCAGGCCTGAGGTTCCCCACCCCTGTTTTAAGCCAGGTTGTACATGGATGGTTTCCTCTTTATCCCTTGCGCAAAGAACCACCTTATTTTGCCAAAGTGGTCCTTTAAAATTAGGGAGCAGGCAGCTTTATACCTGGGCTTGCCTGCTTGATTTTGAAAACCGCTACTGAGATGTTGGCAGGTGATGCCCAGCTGTAGACAGACTCTGTCCTGTTAGGAACAGCTGTCATTTCGAGCAGAGAACTCTATAAACTCTTTTAATTCTGCACTCAGAACAAACTTCTTCAGTGTGAGTGCAACTTATGCAGAATAAAAATGTAAATGTACTGCTTTCAAGTCGATTCAGACTCATGGCGACCCTGTGAATAGGGTTTTCATGAGGCTGAGAGGCAGTGACTGGCCCAAGGTCACCCAGTGGGCTTCATGGCTATGTGGGGATTCAAACCCTGGTCTCCCAGGTCGTAGTCCAACACCTTAACCAACTACACCACAAAGTAAACTTGAGCACATATGTTTTGGACAGATTGCTTTGTAAAGCAAGAAATTTCATTTGTCAAGGTGAGGGTTGTGTTCTCTACCTAGAATAGGGCTTGCCAAATGTTTTAGGCCTATGGGCACATAGAATTGAATTTTTGAGTGAGTGCCACACATATACCCTACCCACTCACTTCTCTTCCTCCTGCTCTCTCTCACACACATGCACACACACACACTTTGATCTGGGTAAAAGTCAGGTCCAGTAGAATTAATCCAAGCCTTAAAAGCCCACAGAGCTAAAAGAGGAAGTGGAAAAACACGTCCCTCTTTTTTGAAGAGGGGAAATTAACAGTTCTAGGCACCAAGGGGGCAGTGAGCGTGGAAGCTTCATTGGAGGCCAGGGGAAGTCATCTAGGGTGCTGTTCCACCCACAGATGCCACATTGGCAACTCCTGTCCTAGAATATCTGAAGTAGCTCACATATCCTTGATGGTGTATCAGTCAGGAAACGTATTTTTTATTTTGATGATGTGCGTACAGCTCCCATCTCGATGTATTTCTATAAATGTATCGGTAGCAAAGCCATGCATAATCTTATGTATAATGCATTGGCAATCATTTACATGCCACATTCTCTGACAGAAGTTGCACCTAGGGCAGCTAAGGAATGGTCAGAAAAACGATAAAACCCCATATTAAAACCAGTTGTCAGTTAACTATAAAAACGCCTAAAAACCCGAGCCTACTTCAAATCTTGACGCATCCCTATAAAAGCACCAGTTCATTAGCAAAATGATGTCGAAATGGCTCAGCAGCTTTGACATCGTGAAATGGCCTTCCCAACAAAAAAAGGTCTTGAGAGGGGATGACAAATGGCCCTGGTGCACACACAATGCTAAGCCAGGGGTGAGAAACTTGTCTTCCAGATGTTACTGGACTCCAACTCTCATCAGCCTCAGCCAGCATAGTCAATGGGCAGAAATGGGAGTTCCAGCCCAGCAACATCTGGAGAGCTACAAGTTCCCTATCCCTGTCTGTCAGGCCCAGGATGTGACTCAGGAACCAGACCAGCGGTTGTAGTTAATTCGTGTTTTATTAGGGAAATGTCCAAACAAAGACTGCGTTTTCTCATGAAGCAATACAGGGATACAGGTCCTGCGGCATTGGGAGAAAGTTGACAGAGCAAGGGACTTCTTCCCGCCTGTTCTTTAAGAAGGGGCCAAACGGGCGCGCAATCTTTCGCTCCTCCTTAACTGCCCCTCAGGTACTGCCCGCCTTCCCCCCCTTCTCTCCTGTCTTTTCAGCTGTCTGCGTGTGCACGGTGAGGGGGGAAGCATCACCCCCTCCTCTTCTGAAGTTTCCGATTCCAGGATGGGGGATAGGGGAGGGGCTGATGGTAAACTGCCTCCCCGCTTTTCGGCTGTGAGCAGCCCTCCCTCTTCCCCCTCTTGCTCTGAGCCTGAAAGAGGGGGAGGCGTGAGAATGTCCAGGGAGGGCTCAGGCTCCCCGTTGCTAAGCGACCTTATCACTGGCAGTTCCTCTGTTTCGTCTTCGCTCCAAAGGGGGGAAGTTCCTCCCCCTTCCCTCTGCCATCCATCCGAATACTCTTCTCCCAACTCTCCGGGATCCAGCTCCCCGGGATTGGGACCCCAGCTCTGCCTTCCAACACCATCCCCCCTCCCAGGCTGTGCCCCCCTCCCCTTGTCTGGCTTGGGACGGTGGGGAAAACGTTGATGGAAAAGTTTTACCAATTCTGGAGCATGCACATCAGCTGCATCTTCCCATGATCTGTCAGCCACCCCATAGCCTTTCCAGTGAATCAAGTACTGCAGCTTGTGGCGTCTGATCCTGGAATCTAAGATCTCCTCAACTTCAAACTCAAGCTGCTCATTTACCAGGAGTGGAGCTCCGGGAGGTTCCTCCGGCCGTAACTCACTGGGAGGGGCGGCTTTCGTTAAGAGGGATCGATGGAACACAGGATGTATTTTAAACGTGTCAGGCAGCTTCAGTCGGTACGCCACGGGATTAATTTGAGTTTCTATTTCGAAAGGACCCACCCTCTTGTCTTGTAATTTTCTACATTTGCCCGGCATCTGGAGGAAGCGGGTGGACACCCATACCTGGTCTCCCGGTTGAAGGGGGGGGCCCTCCTTCCTGTGCAGGTCAGCAACTCGCTTGTACTCCGTTTTGGCTTTGTTTAACTGCTGTTTCAGTGTCTGTTGCGCCGCTTGCAATTCCTTAAGGAAGTTCTCAGCTGCCGGTACCAGCATTCCTTCTGAGCTGCTTGGAAAGACTTTAGAATGGAATCCATAATTAGCGAAGAACGGGGTTTGTTGAGTGCTGGAGTGCAGAGAATTGTTGTAGGCGAACTCTGCAAAATGCAAATATGATACCCAGTCAGTCTGTTGATAGGACACACAACTTCGTAAATATCTTTCCAAAATGGCGTTCAAGCGTTCCGTCTGCCCATCTGTCTGGGGGTGGTGGGCGGAGGAGGGTTTTAATTCCGTCTGCAACTGTTTCCACATTGCTTTCCAAAATTTGGCTGTGAACTGAGTTCCTCGGTCTGAGACTACGCTGTTTGGCAATCCATGCAGCCGGTAGACTTCTTTTATGAATAACTTGGCCGTTTCTTTAGCCTCTAAGGCCCCTGCACAAGGAAGAAAGTGTGCCATTTTGGTAAGTAGATCCACCACTACTAAGATGGCTGTCATTCCTTGGGACTTGGGTAGATCAGTTATAAAATCCATGGAGAGGTCCTTCCAGGGTTCGTGTGGGACAGGCAACGGTTGTAACAGTCCTGCTGGTGTCCCTGTTTGTGTTTTTGTCCGCAGACAGACAGAGCAGGACTTTACATAACTCTCAATATCCCGACGCATTTTAGGCCACCAGAAGTCCTTGGCCACGTTCTGAATGGTCTTGTAAATCCCAAAGTGTCCCGCTGTGATGGAATCATGACACTGGCGTAGGATTCTGAGCCTTAATTCCCCTTCTGGCACATATCTGGCGGTTTTGAACCATAACAGTCCATTTCTCCAGTGAAAGGTTACTTCTGAGTCTTGACCTTGTCCCGTCTCCTGCTGATATTTTAGCATGTCTGCATCTTCTTCTTGTGCCTTTTTGAGTTCCTCTTCCCATGAAGGCTGGCATACTCCCAACATTAATTTCTCTGGCGGGATTACGTACTGAGGCTGGTCCTCAGATTCACTTTCTTTGTATTGTGGCTGTCTGGATAAGGCATCCGCTCTCTGGTTTTTGGCCTGGGCATGGTAAGTAATCTGGAAGTTAAACCTAGTGAAGAACTGGGACCATCTTATCTGTCTCTGGTTCAGCTTTCTGGCTGTTTGGAGGCTTTCAAGATTCTTGTGGTCGGAGCGCACTTCAATTCGATGAGAGGTCCCCTCTAGGTATTGTCTCCAGTTTTCAAAAGAGTCCTTGATGGCCAGCAGCTCCTTCTCCCAAACTGTGTAGTTCTTCTGTGCAGGCTTTAACTTCCGAGAGAAGTACGCACAGGGGTGCAGCTCCTTCCCTTCTTGGTCTAATTGTAGCAGGACCCCCCCCCGATGGCAAAATCTGAAGCATCTGCTTCCACTACGAAAGGGCGGTTCGGATCAGCAAAGCGCAGAATGGGCTCAGTAGCAAACCTTCTCTTCAGCTCCTCAAAGGCCTCGGTGGCGTTCTCTGTCCATTGAAACTTCTTCTTCCCCCTTAAACAGTCAGTCAGAGGAGCTGTTAATTTGGAAAACCCTGGAATGAACTTTCTGTAATAATTGGCAAACCCCAAAAATCGTTGTACATCCTTTTTGGTGACAGGTTGGCCCCAGTCCAATATGCAGCTTACTTTCCCTGGGTCCATCTCCACGCCTTCCGCTGAGATTTGATATCCAAGGAAGTCTAGAGACTTGAGGTCAAATCCACATTTCTCTAATTTAGCATACAGGTGATTTTCTCTCAGTCTCTTCAACACCGTCTTCACATGCTGGTCGTGGTCTTCCTGGTTCTTTGAGAACACCAGGATATCATCTAAGTAACAGATTACATACGTGTCCAACAAGTCTCTAAACATGTCGTTCATGAATTTTTGAAAAATTCCTGGACTTCCACAAAGCCCAAACGGCATGACCAGGTATTCATACTGTCCGTAAGCGGTCAAGAATCCTGTTTTCCATTCATCTCCCTCCTTCATTCTGATCAGATTGTACGCTCCTCTCAAATCCAGCTTCGTGAAGATTTTTGCAGAGCGCAGTCGGTCCAGCAACTCTGAGATCAGGGGCAGCGGGTAGCTGTTGGAGATGGTGATCTGGTTCAATGCGCAATAGTCGTTACAGGGTCTGAGTTCCCCCCCCTTCTTTTTCACAAACAATAGTGGCGCTCCAGCAGGGGATTGTGAGGGGCGTATGAATCCTCGCCTCAGGTTTTTATCCAGGAATTCCTTCAGGGCCTCCCTCTCATTCTCTGTGAGAGAGTAGATTCTCCCTGATGGGATGCTGGCTCCTGGCACTAGATCAATCGCACAGTCGTAAGGGCGGTGGGGGGGTAAAGTCTCTGCCTCTTTTTCATCAAACACATCTTTGAATTCTTCATACTTTGGCAGCAGGGTCACTTGCTCGATCTCTTGCACTGCCCCCGCTAAGGTGTTCTTGATTCCTTCAGGTTGACAGTTCTCCTGGCAATACTGTGAGGTGAACCACACCACCGCCTCCTTCCAACTTATTTTGGGTTCATGCTTTGCTAGTCAGGGCATTCCCAGAATCACCTCAAAGTTCGAGAGATCTGACACGTATAGCGAAATGAACTCTTCGTGCCCAGGGATTTGAAGTTTCACTTCCTCCGTGGCTTGTGTCACCCCTCCTGACTTCAGGGGTCTCCCATCGATAGTCTCCACAGCTAGGGGAGCGTCCAGTTTCCACCGGGAAATTCCATGATGCTTGACTAACTTTGCATCAATAAAATTTGTGGAGGCTCCACTGTCAATTAAGGCAGTGGAATTTAACACCACTCCTCTGGAAGTTGTAATCCGAATAGGCAAGACCAACACCCCCTTTGAGGGAGGTTGGATCGTTGGGGGGCCTTTATACAACGCTGCCCCCAGTCCACCGGCCTGCACGTGGACTGGGTGTTCTAGTTTCCCGACGGCTCGGCTTTCCCCCCTTTCAGTCCACAGTCTCTGGCCACGTGGCCCGGCTTTGAACAATAAAAGCATAAACGTTCCCGACGGCGTCTTTCCTTTTCTTCTTCCGACAGTCTTGGCCTAGCCCCTCCCTGTCCCTCAGTTGCATTACCTGCCATCCCTGCAGAGGGAAGGATCTTGCTGCGGGATGCCGAGGCTGAGTATCTCGGGACCTCCTGCTTCCTTTCCAGGCGCCTTCCTTCCATCCGGTGATCTATCTGTAGGCATAGCCGGATGAGCCCTGGTAGGTCCGCGGGGGGGGGGAGGTCCTGGCCAACTCATCCAGGATTTCAGCATTTAATCCACTCCGGTACATAAACATCAGGACGGCGTCATTGTAACCAGTTTCCTGGGACAGAATTTTAAAAGCGTTAGTGTACTCGGAAACAGTCCCTTTAGCTTGCTTCAGAGCGCCTAGTTGCCGCGCTACTGTTTCAGCTCTTTGCGGGTCTTGGAACATCTCGGTCATCTCCTGTATAAATCCTCTGTACCTTCTTAAGACAGTATCCTTTCTCACGAGATACGGAGTCACCCATTTTGCAGCTTCTCCCTCCAGGAGGCTAATCACGAAGGCCACTTTAGCCCCATCGTCTGGAAATTCCGTGTGCCTGACATCCAGATATAACTCACATTGAGCCACGAAAGTTGCCAACTGATCACTTTGTCCCGCGTATTTTGGGGGCAATCCAATGGGAACCTTTACTACGGCAGCTGGAGGGGCTGTTCGCATCTGGTCTATCGTGGCCTTCAAGGTTTGATTATCCGTCTTCAGCGCCTTGACTGCTGCTAGCAGGGCTTGAACATCCGTCTGCAAATCAGCTACCTTAGTCCTCAAGAGTTTCACTTCTTCCGTCTCAGAAGTGGGGTTCGTCCCCCCCGCTGCTCCCTTTGACATCTTGTCCCAGTCAAGTGAAGAGAGCGTTGAGGGTGATTTAGGTGGCTCTGTCAAGCTGTCAGGCCCAGGATGTGACTCAGGAACCAGACCAGCGGTTGTAGTTAATTCGTGTTTTATTAGGGAAATGTCCAAACAAAGACTGCGTTTTCTCATGAAGCAATACAGGGATACAGGTCCTGCGGCATTGGGAGAAAGTTGACAGAGCAAGGGACTTCTTCCCGCCTGTTCTTTAAGAAGGGGCCAAACGGGCGTGCAATCTTTCGCTCCTCCTTAACTGCCCCTCAGGTACTGCCCGCCTTCCCCCCTTCTCTCCTGTCTTTTCAGCTGTCTGCGTGTGCGCGGTGAGGGGGGAAGCATCACCCCCTCCTCTTCTGAAGTTTCCGATTCCAGGATGGGGGATAGGGGAGGGGCTGATGGTAAACTGCCTCCCCGCTTTTCGGCTGTGAGCAGCCCTCCCTCTTTCCCCTCTTGCTCTGAGCCTGAAAGAGGGGGAGGCGTGAGAATGTCCAGGGAGGGCTCAGGCTCCCCGTCGCTAAGCGACCTTATCACTGGCAGTTCCTCTGTTTCATCTTCGCTCCAAAGGGGGGAAGTTCCTCCCCCTTCCCTCTGCCATCCATCCGAATACTCTTCTCCCAACTCTCCGGGATCCAGCTCCCCGGGATTGGGACCCCAGCTCTGCCTTCCGACACTGTCTTAAGGTACGATGTGGTTAACAAACAATGAATTTAACCACGACTTGTCCTGATCAAGCAAACTATGGCTTGTATCTCCAAAGTTTGATTTGTTTTGCAGTTGCCTATGCCTTTTGTACTTTGGAGAGCCTGTCGGGTGGGGTGGCCAAACAAACCATGGTTAAAGAATGTTGTTGGGTTCACACATAGTGCCATGCTATAGTTAAACCAAGGTTCATAAACCAACAAGAAACCATGGATTCAAACTGCGGTATGTTTGCAGTCAACAAACCATAGTTGAGCTGCTAGACAGATCTCACAATAAGCTGCAGTTTAATAAAGCATAGTTTAATAAAGCCTGGTTTAGTGTTATTAAGGAACCAGACCAAAGATAGCAGCAAAGGCATACCACAGTATGGGTGCAAACCCCCTATCCTGGAAGTAAGACCCATTGAACTCAATAGGACTTCTATTATTTATTAAATTTAATAAATGCCCAGGGCAACAAACAAAAGCACTAAAAACACTTTAAATCATAATAAAAAAAGACTTTAAAACATATTAAAACAAAACCATCCTTAAAAACATATTAAAACAAAACATCTTTTTTAAAAAAAAGTTTAAAAACATCTTAAAAAGCAATTCCAACACAGACGCAGACTGGGATAAGGTATCCTCTTAAAAGACTTGTTGAAAGAGAAAGGTCTTCAGTAGGTGCTGAAAAGATAATGGAGATGGCTCCTGTCTAATAAGGGAGGAAATTCCAAAGGGTTGGTACCACTACACTAAAGGTCTGCTTTCTATGTTGTGCCGAACGAACCTCCTGATAAGATGGTATCTGCAGGAGGCCTTCACGTGCAGAGCATAGTGATCGACTGGGTACATAAGGGGTAAGACATGCAGACATGTATAGGATTGTGCTGTAATAGTTCAGAGTACACAAAAAATATACCCACAGTCCTTTAGACGTTCAGGGGTGGGGGACGTGTGCCCCTCCAGATCATGTTGGACTACAGCTCCCATAATCCCCAAACATTGGCCATGCCGGCTGGGGCTGATGGGTGGTGCAGTCTGACTGCACCTGGAGGGCCACAGGTTCCCCATCCCTACAGTAGTTGATTAAAACAAGCACACATCTGATTTGCACACAATGCTAAGCCATGGTTTGTTTAACAAACCACGAATTGCCCCACAGATGATCAGATGGACTAGATGGCCCCCTGCTTGAAGGTATCCTCTGTCTGAAGGACTATCCTGCCCCTAGTTTGGTTTAAAGATCAAGAACCCTAAGAATGGAGAAAGCAGATAAAGTTTTTTCTCCCTTTCATAACACTGGAACTCCTGGACATCCAAAGAAGTTGGATGTTGGAAGATTCAGGGCAGACAAAAAGTACTTTTTCACACAGCGCATAGCTAAACTATGGAATTCTCTCTCACAGGAGGCAGTGATGGCCACCAACTTGGATGACTTTAAAAGAGGATTAGACAAATTCATGGAGGATGAGGCCATCAGGGGCTCTCGCCTATGATGGTCAGAGGCAGCATGCTTCTAAATACCAGTTGCTGGAAACCACAGGAGGGGAGAGTGCGCTTGCACCCAGGTCCTGCTTGTGGGATTCTCATGGGCATCTGGTTGGCCACTGTGGGAACAGGATGCTGGACTAGATGGCCTTTGGCCTGATCTAGCAAGGCTCTTCTTATGTTCTAAGAAGAAAGAGCTGGAAGAGCCTCGAAGCTGCCCAGCAATACTTTACAGCTGGACACCACACATGGCACCTGGACTCAGTGTTCCCCATTATGCTGAGAAGTATTTCTGTTTAAACTATTGTAATTTAGTTCTATAGCCGCAGACCTGAACTTACAAGATCTGAACAGGGTGGTTCATGACAGAAGCTATTGGAGGTCGCTGATTCATAGGGTCACCATAAGTCAAAATCAGCTTGAAGGCACATAACAACAAATTTATTTCTAAATTTGCATCTCTACCTATAAAAGCACATGCAACTTTTATGCAAATCACTGTGCTGTTCCTCCTTGTTGCTGCGACGTAAGGGGCCACCCTAGTCACCGTTGCTCATTCACCTGGCCACTAGCTCTAATTGCTCAATTGCTTGGAGGGAGAGAGCAAGCCCAGTGGAAGACGCTGCTTTTCCATCTCTTCTTGCCACTGCTTTTGTGCTCAGAGAGGCCAGAAGAACAGGTAGTAGTAGCTGCAAGGAGCAGCTGCAGCCACTGGTCAGTAGGGTCTAGGTGTTGATAGTGGGCCCCATTTAGGGATGAGGGCCTTGGCAAGTGCCCAACAAGGCCGATCTCTGATCCAAGGCGAGAAGAGTCCAATGGATCAAACCAAGCATCTGTCTAATCCAGGAGTGGGGAACCTTTTTCAGCCTGAGGACCACATTCTCTTCTGGGCAACTTTCCAGGGTCCACATGCAAGCGGTGGCTGGGGCCAGATGCAAAAGTAGGTAGAGCAACAAACATCAATTATATCTTTTTACAGTAGGTGAGTTTCTGCACACATTCTCTGCACCCTTCTCCACCCAGGGAAGCAAGATGCATTATCAGAGTTCAAGGACTCATTCCAGCCAGTGTCGTGTACTGTTTAAGGTGTTGGACTACGACCTGGGAGACTAGAGTTCAAATCCCCACAAAGCCATGAAGCTCACTGGGTGACCTTGGGCCAGTCACTGCCTCTCAGTCTCATGAAAACCCTATTCATTGGGTCGCCATAAGTCGGAATCGACTTGAAGGCAGTACACACACTCAGGGTGCAAAGCAGGGCTGGTGATGGTATATGGCCTGGAGAGAGTTCCAAATTCCAAGAGAGTTCCAATAGACAGGCCTGGAGGACACATTTGGCCCCCAGGCCTGAGGTACCTCACCCCCCCAGTCTAATCTACCATTGTTTTTCCTACAGTGTGTTTCCACACAGCAGTTTATTCTAGACTTGGTACTGCTTGTGCATGCATGTTTTTTGAAGAATCCACATCACCTCATTTTCATTAAAATGCTATCCCAAATATCTCCCCACTTTACCATTTCTGACTTAAAAAAAACAAAAAATTCAGCGCATTACAATTGCTACAACAGGCAGAAAAATTAAGTGGCCTGCAATTTTCAAGTGGTGTGTGTGTGTATGGGATAGAATTTGGGAGCCTCTGGCCTTGACAATTAATAATAAGGTCTGTTTTCCACATTTTACCATTTTGTTATATAAATATACAATGCTGTCCACAAGTGACATCCAACCAACCTGAATGAACTGGAGCGAATCTGCCAAAACGAATGGGCCAACATTCCTCTGACACTGTGTGCAAAGCTGGTACATACCTACCCCAAAAGACTTAAAGCTGTTATTGCAGAGAAAGGTGGCTCTACCAAACATTAATGTGTGTGGGTTGAATACTTAACAAGCAACATGTTTCAGTTTTTTATGTTTCTTACTAATATTTCCCAACATAAAACCAATGTCACCTTACAATAACTGATTTTGAGTTTCAATGTTTCAAAATAAAGTATCATACAGAACGAAATTACAATGTACCATTTGTAATTCAGTAATATGAGAGCATTGGTTAGGGGGTTGGTTACTTTTGCAAGGCACTGTATTTTATATTAATAAAACAGGATGGATCTAAAGAAAGGATGGATCAAATGTCAATAGTTAAATAAATATAATTAATTAATCCATCCCCTTTTCTGCCAAGGTCCCAACTTCTTAAAAGCAAGCAGCCCAGGTGGATATGCTGAGCACTGGCATGCATGTGTGCCCTGATTCATCTTCCAGTCACATATTTTTAAACCCTTCTCCCCTTGTCTGGGCAAAGACTTTGGGCCTACTTCATTATACAGCCACAAGAGTGGCTGTGTACTATAGCCAGCATGGATTTTTTGCATTCCACAGTGTTAAATTGAAAATACCCCCCATGCCATTCTGATGCTTCCCATAAGCTCATTTCAAAACAAAACCTTACAAAATCTATAGTCCTGAACTCAGAAATGCTTGCTTAACAACCCTCTAAGTTGTCATGGTGATATACAAAACAGTCAGAGAGAATTGAGAGTTCAGAGAGAATTGAGAGTTCAAAGTGTAAAAAGAGAGAGAGAAAACAGACCCCTGTTGGACTTTTCTTCTGTCAGAGTTCTCATAATTTGTTGAAATTAATTAAAAATCAGTCATGTTCACAGAGTACCTGTAATCCTATTACAGACTTTGCCCCATACTCTGACCTTCATCTTCTGCAGTGTAAAAGTTTAAATATGCCAGGCTGATTTTTAATTAAAGAAATTTAGCATTAGAGTCAATGATAAGCCTGGGCATGCTCAGTAAGAACCAACTGTCAGTGTTCTAAAAGCCAGACTCACAGCTGCTTGGCTTGGCTAATCAGGGGGCTACACCCACGCCAGACCTTTATTTCACTTTAGATAGTCATTTGTTGTTGTTATGTGCCTTCAAGTCAATTTCCCATTTCTTACCTCCTGGATTAAAAAGCAGAGAAATTCACTAATAGGCAAAAAACCTTGCAGTTTAAGGATGAACCTAAAGCCAACAGATATTTATATTAAACTTTAAAAAGCCGGGAAATTGGGCAGCTATAGTGAATGCACCAGGGGAGCAGGAGACCTGACCTCCTCTCTGAGATATTGTACTGCCCTACAAATTTGTAAAAATGCAAACACAATTGGGATTGGTCTTTCACAGTCTTTTAATTCTGATTGGCTCCAATCAGCAGGAAAGGACAAGGAGGCATGTTAGAAGACTCTTCTCAGTGACTAACATATTCCCCTTTCATGCTGATTGGCTCATAGTATACTGAAGACATAGGGACCCTGCTCCCAAAAAAGTAAGGGGTCTTAGATTCCTCCCCCCCCCGAGTCCCTGGAAGGCTACACCCTGGAAATCATCACTGGCTGGACCATTCTGATTCTTTCAGTCTCTGATTTCTATTCTATGTGTCATGGTCAGTGTTTCTTCTTCAAACGTCACCTTTTTGCACCCTCTTAAGAATGTTCACAGGTCTTAGGACAAGGATTGTGACATCAGCTGCAGGGCAGGTTCTAGCAGCCAGCCTTGGATTGGTTGGTGCTGAGCTCTTTGAGGGCATGTAGTGAACCTGTCAAAACCTCTGGCCCTTGGGTAAGTAGGCAAAACGTTGCTTTCTATTTCTTTTCTTTTGTTGCCTCTGTTTCTACATAAAACCATGCAAAGATCTGGCGGTTTGTGCAATAGTGTAGCCTGATTTGATTTCTTCAAAATCCATTGGTTTACATCTCTTTTTAATCTACGTTTGTAAATGTTAGTGCACTGTTAATCTGATCTGAATGGAGGTATTATCTGGCCTTTGACAGTATTATTTATTATTATTATTTATAAAATTTATATCCTGCCCTTCCTCCTGAAAGATCCCACAGCAGCACACAAAACAATTTAACAACAACAAAAAAACATTCTAAGAACAATTAAAAACATTCTAAAAACAGTTGCAGATAAAAACATTCTTCCGTCCAATGATATCTGGGTTGCCAGGAACAGTTTCCTTCAGCCATCAGATGCCTTGGTAAACAGGAATGTTTTTATTCCTCCTAAAAGCTGTTAATGTTGGCGACAGACACACCTCACTGGGGAGGGCATTCCACAAACGGGGAGCCACCACTGAAAAGGCCCTGTCACGGGTCAGCGATAACTGGGCAGCCCCTGATGGTGGCACCACCAACAAGGCCTCACCTACCAATCACACATTAAGGGCCACTGGGTGACTCTACCCCCTCGCCTCCTAGGAAGAGCACAGGGGGGGAACACTTATACAGAGTCAGACAATCAGTGCATCTAATTCAGTATCACTGAACACCAAAGTCAGGATCATTCAGACCATGGCATTCCCGATCTCTATGTACGGATGTGAAAGTTGGACAGTGAAAAAGGCGGATAAGAGAAAAATCAACTCATTTGAAACGTGGTGTTGGAGAAGAGCTTTGCGCATACCATGGACTGCGGAAAAAAAACACAAATAATTGAGTGTTAGAACAAATTAAACCACAACAATGGAATTCGCTCCCTGAAGAGGTATGCCTGGCGCCAACGTTACTATCCTTTTGGCGTCAGGTAAAAACCTTCCTCTTCTCCCAGGCATTTTAACATTTTAATTTTAACATCTTAACATTTTAACAGTTTAATATTTTAATATTTAATATACAACATTTTAACATCTTAATATATTAACCAGTTTAAATACTTTTTTAACAGTTTATATTTTAGTACGAAGTTTTGTATTTGTTGACGTGTTTAATTATGTTTTGGTTTTTTGGTATTTCATTTCATTTTTAGTTGTTTAATAATGTTTTAAATTGTATTGGATGTTTATATGTTGTGAACTGCCCAGAGAGCTTGGGCTATGGGGCGGTATAAAAATCTAATAAATAAATAAATTAATAATAATAACTGTCACTAGAGGCTAAAATGATGAAATTGAGGTTATCATACTTTGGACACATCATCAGAAGACATGAGAAAAGACAATAATGCTGGGGAAAACAGCAGGGAGTAGAAAAAGAGGAAGGCCAAACGAGAGATGGATTGATTCCATCAAGGAAGCCACTGACTGGTCAGCAGCTCTCCAGGTTTCAGACAGGGCTGAAGATGATTCCTCATCCCTGCTTTATAGTGCTTTTGTCTTTTACAGTTCTATAGTAAGTGTTTAATAAATAATAAGAGCATCCCAAGGTTTGAGACGGGGTTGAGTCGAAATCACCACTCAGCCATCAGGCACCTTCTTTGCATGCAGAAACTCTCAGGTTCGTTCCATGGTATCTCCGGTTGAAAGGATTTTAGCGGGTTGGGCTGTGAGATGACTTGGAGCACCTCTACCAATTCCAAATTAGTAGTGCCAAGTTAAGATGGACCACCACTATAACTGGTTTTTGTTGTTTTTGTTAAAAGTTTTTTTAAAAAAATACTGTTCTTCATATGAAATTTCTCAGCAGTTTACAAAGTGAAAAGCAATGCCTACAAACTCACCTTTGCTACAATAATGCCAAATAACAAAACTAATCCAGTAAGAGAACAGCAGACTATGCTAAAAGGCCAGCAGACAATGCCAGGCAAAGGCATTTTTCTTAACTATGCTCAAAGGCTTATTTGCCTCCAGAGAGAGTATGCAACCAGAGATGAGGCCCTCTTCTTTTTTGTTATGGAAATATTTATGCAGAGATCCTCAGCAGTCTGAGCTGCGTGTGTGCCAGTCTGTATTTACTTAAGTGGCAAGCTTTTACCCTGCACTTAGATCACTGAGACTTAGTAAAATAAGAAAAGCCACTTTATTTATAGAAATATATAGTAGATAGGAAAGACATACCTAGTTCTAACTCACTAAGGTGGAGGCGCAACGCCCAGACTTGGTATTGCCCTCATGGCTCAGGAGAGAGAGCGAAGACAGAGATCACTGTTATTTTCCCTTTGCTTTTTCATCTGCACAGAGCCCACAGACTCTTGGTTCATCCCAGAAGCTCAGACCGTTGGACTCGGTGCCATGGACAAATCTGCGTTGTGTCACCTGACGGATGCCAATGAAAATTTAAAAACCCAGCTCTGGGACCTGAGAGAGATGGCCGCCAACCTCGACACTGAAAAGCAGGAGATCCTCACAGAGAACAAGAGCATGAAAGAGCAAAGCAGGAGCCTGGAAGCCAAAATCGACTGTTTCAAGGCCATGGCCGAGGACTTTCAAAAGGAAGAGGAGGAACTCCGGGGGACGCTGAAGCAGCTGGAAAACATGATCGTGCAACTGGAATCCCAAAACACGACCTTGAAAGGCACCAACGAGACGCTCAGAACCGAAATACAAAAGGTGTCCGGCCACATCGTTTTGTTTCAAGATTATAAGGCTGCCCAAGACCAGGACATCTCCCCCATGAAACAGGTGATGGAACACATTGTGGGCTACTTCAAACAGCTGGAGGCGAAGATCGAGACGGTCGAGCAGTGGCACGGCGAGGAGCGGAACCAAGCCGCCGAGCTG
This sequence comes from Rhineura floridana, assembly GCF_030035675.1. NCBI lineage: Eukaryota > Metazoa > Chordata > Lepidosauria > Squamata > Rhineuridae > Rhineura > Rhineura floridana. Next base: position 180,041,852 of record NC_084484.1, read on the forward strand.
AAGCGCACCCTGGATGAGCTCGAACAGATCCGCGAGGTTCAGGAGAACCAGATCATCTCCCTGAGGGACCAGCTGGAGGAGGCTTCGCTGCTGAGGCTGGAGACGGACGAGGGCCTGAAGGTCCCCTCTCTGCTGCACGAGATGGTGCAGGCCAAGCTGGTGCAGGACTCCCTGGCCATGCAGAGCAGCCTCCTCCTCCTGCTGTCCAAAGTCATGTGGCTCTTGCTAGCAGCGGCCGTCTGCCTGGGGTTCCTGAGTGTTTCTACCAAACTCTACCTCTTTGTCTTCAGTGAGGACTTGGAATCCGGAAGTCAAGCGCTGCTGCTCTCAGACCGCCTCCAGCTGCTGTCAGAAGTCCTCTGTCCGCATCATGTGCAGAAGCCAAGTGGTTTGCTGCCCTTTTGAGAGGGGGGGGCGGCGTGGCATTTTGAAAGCGAATCCAGCGGAACTAGCCTTATGCTCTTGTATCAAAATGTGTGCATTCAAAATTAAAAGGAACCCCGAAAAAAAACAACCCGAAAAAACCTCAGCCCAAATTGCCATTTAGATTCCTTTGGATCTTGCCAGAGTAGTCAGTATTTGTTCAAAACCAGCCCTACAATTATTTGTTTCCTTCAAGACATTTGCTAGAACTTGGATATGAGCTTCACATTCAAATAGATCATACGGTGCAGAGTTTCTAGGGCTGTGCCATTTCAGGGGACCTCATATTTAAATCTTTTCCTTGCATTAAAATCTCTCAGCCCATAGAAACCTAGCAGATCAGGAAGAAAGTCCTAGCTTTCTATCTGCAGCCTCAGTTCCTCCAAGCCAGGTGCAGGGAACCTTTGACGATCCAGCTTTTGCTGAACTACAACTCCCATCATCAATGGCCATTGTCCACACTTGCAGGGGCTGATGGGAGTTGTAATTTAGCACTATCTGGAGGGTCGAAGGTTCCCCACACTTGCTCCAAGCCCTGCTTGCTGTCTTACTTACAAATACAGGGGTGGCCCTGGCTGTCTGTTTCCTCCATGTTGTAAAAGTTACTTTTTTGAACTACAACTCCCATCAGCCCCAGCCAGCATGGCCACTGGATTGGGCTGATGGGAGTTGTAGTTCAAAAAAAGTAAATTTTCCAAGCTCTGCTGATGTTAGGCCACATTCACACCACACATTTGAAGCAGCATCATACCAATTTAAACAGTTATGGCTTCCACCAGAGAATTCTGGGAACTCTAGTTTGTTAGAAAGACTGAGAGTTGTTAGGAGACCCCCTATTCCCCTCAGAGCTACAATATGGAGAGTGGTTTAGTAGGCAATCCTTCCCAAGTGAATTCTGGGAATGGTAGTTTTGGCTCTGCTTTTTTGTCCTGGATTCTGACTGCTATCCACAATCCAGTCCCCTTCACTGTCTCTGGCATTGCTATAGAAATGTGGCAGCCTGGATGGTCTCTCTCAGATAGAATGTTGCCTTTGAACCTGGGTTCAAATCCCACCATGACCCACGAGCAACTTGCACTTTGGGCACCAACTTTGTGGGGTTCTCCTGTGATTGAGTGAAACAGAGGAAAAATTCTGTACCCTCCTTGACACCTTCCACATGCTAAATAAATTGGAAAAGTTACTTTTTTAAAACTACAACTCCCATCAGCCCCAGCCAGCATGGCCACTGGATTGGGCTGATGGGAGTTGTAGTTCAAAAAAGTAACTTTTCCAAGCTCTGTTATCAAGGATGTGCAAAGTTTGACTGTGATTCTGAATATTGTGAACAAGCATTGTGGGAGCTTTTTTTTTTTTTTGTCCTATGTGGAGTACCCAGAGAAAGTGCAGACTGTCTTTTCAACATGCTCTTAGGTTGTTGCCTCCTCTGGAGGCTGCAGCTAGATGGCTTGAATGTGCCATATATAGGCAGTGTTTCTTTGCTTTTAAAAATAGCCTATGCTTTAAAATTTTTAAATTTAAACAGATTTGTACATTTTAATTTATGTTACTGAAACTTTCTGCCTTCAGAGGGAAGAGTAAGGAAACATATTGAACTGATGTGCCTTGTGCCCAGCAACTCATCTCCTGGAAACATTTTCTCAGATCTTAAAAGGTGTTTTAAAATTTGAGTTGTTAAAATATCTGTCTGGACTGTACCACTTCAGACTGCAGGGAGAGAGAGTCACCTGATAGAATGTTAATGGGGGGAAGAGGGAAGAGAAGGAAAGGAATGAAACTTGTTTCCTTTTTTTTCATGGTGTGAGCCCCCTTGAGCAAAGATTCTTATGGAAAGGCGGCATACAAATAAACCATGATGATGATGTGATGATGATGATGATGATGATGATGTGACAAGTAACGAGAGTAGGGTTGCCAGGTTCCTGGCCTGAGACTGATCCTGTAAGAGAAGAGAAAGTCAGCCAAGTGCAGGTGTTCTTGCAACCTTGTAATGGGAAAAACCACAAGGTGGAATTCTCCCTTCCCCCTGCACAACTTTTAAAGAAGCAGAAGACCTGTTGGAGGCCAGGCCTGGCAACCAAGAGGTCTTCTGTATCTTTAAAAGTTGTGCAGGGGGAAGGGAGAATTCCACCTTGTGGTTTTTCCCATTACAGGGTTGCAAGAACACCTGCACTTGGCTGACTTTCTCTTCTCCTAAAGATACAGGATCAGTCTCAGGCCCTGAACCTGGCAACCCTAAATGAGAGTGAGGAGACAAAGCTTCTTCCTCTGCTTGTTTGGCACTCCTCCCCTTTGTAGTACACAGCCTTAGCAGCAAATAGTGTTAAAACATTTTGCTTCTGGCTACTAGCTCCAAATTACTGACTTTGAAAATCAGCTGGGAGACCCTCCTGGGAAAGATGTCATCTAGCTGTGATGACATCATCAAAATGGCCACTACTAGGGCTGTGCACAGACACACACACACCCATCCGATTTGTGGCTCTGATGTGTAAATACAGATCAGGCCCAATCTGGCCTGGACAGACTTGGACCCAATCCAACCCGATTCAGATCCAAATCCGGATCACAATCTGGACATTACGGCCACATACACACATGTTATTTATTCTATTATTATTCCACTTTAAACAGTCATGGCTTCTGTTAGGTCCAAACCCAACACGCAAGCCGCCCTGTCTCCCCAACTCTCTTATTACACCCGGGAAGAGTGCGGAGCTGGGTGCAAATGAACCCACTGCCAGAGACCAAGTAACACACGAAAAAAGCCTTTGCAAAGGGGACCCAATATTATAGAACGGGTAAGAACCGTTCTTTTAAAAGACGTATCATCATTAAAATACTGAGGAGGGGGTTCCTCAATGGACAAAGTTCTAACTGCCATCAAAGTAAGACTATCCCATTTTTGCGACCCTATTTTCCATAGGAGCCAAAATTCCAATTGATCCGGGTGGGTATCCCCAATCCGCCTCCGCACTCCCAGCAGCGGAGTGGTTTCAAAGGACCCACCCCTCGGCCACCGTTCACCCGGTGCCGACACTGCAGTCATCCGCGGCCACTCCTCCTCACAGAGCTCTATCATCTTTTTCTTTTTCAGGCCTCTTCTTCTAACCGGCAATTCCTCTTCTTGCCACAGCATGCACATAATTCCCAAGGGGCTGTCCTTTACCGGCACGCTCCCTTTATTTCCCATGGCGTCTGTCAGCGGGTTTCTTTCCTCAGCTATGCTTTATCCCCTATATGTCAAAGCCGTCCGCCTTTATTGATAACCGAGAAAAAATCCTCGTGGCGCCTGTTATCAAATAAAGGGGTGCAATGGCAAAAAGGGGGTCCGCACAAGGGATCCCGGATGAGCCCCCAATTGTTAGGTCCAAACCCAACACGCAAGCCGCCCTGTCTCCCCAACTCTCTTATTACACCCGGGAAGAGTGCGGAGCTGGGTGCAAATGAACCCACTGCCAGAGACCAAGTAACACACGAAAAAAGCCTTTGCAAAGGGGACCCAATACTTACACGCCAAAGCCTGCGAGCATGGGAACCCCGTTTAATTGGAAGTCAGAGAATATATATGCTTACCCCGAGGTTTACAATATCGGGTTCACGTCATAATAACAAAAGAAGCAGTTGTCCATAATTACAGTTTCAGGAGCATATGAAAGGAGGTAAAGGGGTACAGGAAAGGGGGCACAATTGGAAACATCAAAACTATCTTCCAGACTTCATGTCTGCCTATTTCGCATGTCCTTGAGATAAGCACTATGCAGGAATAGACAAAGACGGTTATGGAGGGGAGGTCCAGTTGCAACCGGGCGCCCCCTATAAACTAGAGACAGTCATGATATTGCTTTGCTTGCATATCAAAGGAGTAGGACAAGTCAAGGATATGAGGGGCATAGGAACAGTATTTGACATTTTTGTAAAAGGCACATTAGCAACAATAAGCGAGGTTACATGTTTGTGATAAAGAAATGCATAGCAGGGAAGTTTCCAGCTTAAACCGGCTTTTATTATGCGAGCCGCTGGAATGTAGGTAAGGGTCAGGTCACCAGGAAATAAACCGACATTTTATATCAAAAGTCAAGTAAAGGCCACTTTGGTTCTATTTCCCATGAAGCCCAAGCTGATGTTGGCCTAAGTGAACTGTAGTACCAAAAGGGGGAACAGAAGCTCACAATTATCCTTAACACTTCCCTCAAAGAATCCTGGGAAGTATAGTTTGTGAAGGGTGCTGAAAGCTTTTAGAAGACTCCTCTTTGCCTCACAAAGCTACAATTCTCAAGAGTTTTCTGGAAAGAGGAAATGACTGTTAAACCACTATGGCAAATTGTAGCTTTGTGAGAACAGGGGTCTCCTGACAACTTTCTTCACAAACTACCAGTGGTGTAGTCGTCCAGGGTCTCAGGGAGTCTTAGACCCCTTACTTTTTTTGGGAGCAAGGTCTCTATGTCTCCAGCATCCTGGGAGCCAATCACTATGAAAGGGGAGTGTGTTAGTCACTAACACGAGTCTTCTAACATGCTTCCTTGTCCTGTCCTGCTCTTTGGAGCCAATCAGAGTGAAAGGAGGTGAATCAGTCACTGAGAAGAGTCTTCTCAGTTCCTAACACTCTGCCATTTGATGCTTATTGGCTGCTAGGGATGGCTGTTGTTGTGGGAGAAGGCATTAACAAGGATCTCATTCTCAACCCAGCAGCAAGAAAGGGCTGTAACTATCATGAAGCAACCCTGCACTTCTGAATTTGCCACAACACTATAGCAAACTACACTTCCAATGATTCTTTGGGGAAGCCATGACTGTTTAAAGTGGAATAATAGTGGAACAAATGTCTGGCGTGAATGTAGCCTACATCTCTCCATAAATCCCATTGGCATACACTGCAAAACCAAAAGAGCCACAATTTTCTTGTTTTCTTGTTTTACAACCTAGAGACGTGACATGACATGACATTTGGAGACATGATAACCCCTATAAAAGGAATAACCCCTCTCAAATTTCAGGTGGATCGCTCCAGGGATTTTCATGCTAGCTACCTTTAAAGCTCGCTTTTCCAAGCGAGGTTTTTTTTTAAGCGTGCTAATTGGTCTCCATCACCCTGTTCTATGCCTTTCATTCTTTCGTTTAGATCCAGGAACTGAATGGCCAATAATCAGAGTTACCACTAGAGGGCTCCCAAAAACCTGCGAGACAAAAAGGGGGCTTTGAGATAAGAGTGAAGGAAGTGCTCTCCTTAAAAACTGGTGCTGTGAATAGGGATGGGCGAATCTGTCAATTTTGGTTTCTCTCTCTTTCTCATTTTTTCCAGTCTTAAGTTCTTCACATTTCCCCATCAGTTTGCATTTTCTTTAAAAAAAGTCCTCATGAAAATTCATTAGCATTTTCATGCCAATTCCTCTTAATATACACATTTTTGTATGCAATTTTGTCTAATATCCACATTTTTGCAAAGCAATTACCCCAATACAATATATTCCTATATGTTATTTTTACTAATATAGGCACTTTTATGCACAATTTACCCAGATATATGCATTTTTGTACACACTACTTGGCGAGAGAACTGCACTGCAAAATCTAGAGCAGCACAAATTTTGAAAGATGGCTGTGTTTCACATAGCGTTTCAGAAAGTGCCAATTAGGTAGGTTCAATGATGAAACTGAGGTTATCATACTTTGGACACATAATGAGAATACATGATTCACTAGAGAAGACAATAATGCTGGGAAAAACAGAAGGGAGTAGAAAAAGAGGAAGGCCAAACAAGAGATGGATTAATTCCATAAAGAAAGCCACAGAACTTACAAGATCTGAACAGAGTGGTTCATGACAGGTGCTATTGGAGGTTGCTGATTCATAGGGTCTCCATAAGTCAAAATCGACTTGAAGGCACATAACAACAACAAGTTATTGTTGTTGTTGTTATTATTTCAACTCATTTGAAATGTGGTGTTGGAGAAGAGCTTTGCGCATACATGCACTGCAAAAAAGACAAATAATTGGGTGTTAGAACAAATTAAACCAGAACTATCACTAGAAGCTAAAATGATGAAACTGAGGTTATCATACTTTGGACACATAATGAGAAGACAGGATTCACTAGAAAAGACAATAATGCTGGGAAAAACAGAAGCGAGTAGAAAAAGAGGAAGGCCAAACAAGAGATGGATTGATTCCATCAAGGAAGCCACGGAACTTACAAGATCTGAACAGGGTGGTTCATGACAGATGCTATTGAAGGTCGCTGATTCATAGGGTCGCCATAAGTCATAATCGACTTGAAGGCGCATAACAACAACATCCTTGAAATGTGAACTGAGTCAAATTTCTCCTCCACCTCTAGCTTTGATGCATCCCTGTGCTGCTATGCAGAAATATGTTTTTGATCAGTATTAGCAGTGGCATCAAATGAATTATTCTATGAAAAAGCTCTGAAGAAGTAACAGAAGATGCATCCTCCGCAGGCACCCCAATGTTCCTCACAACCCCCATATCCTGCCTGCAATGGGGACAAAGGTTAGAGTTCTCGAGTACTGCATCCAGTTCTGGTCTCCGCACTTCAAGAAGGATGCAGACAAACTGGAACAGGTTCAGAGGAGGGCAACAAGGATGATCAGGGGACTGGAAACAAAGCCCTATGTGGAGAGACTGAAAGAACTGGACATGTTTAGCCTGGAGAAGAGAAGACTGAGGGGAGATATGGTAGCACTCTTCAAGTACATGAAAGGTTGTCACATAGAGGAGGGCTGGAATCTCTTCTCAATCGTCCCAGAGTGCAGGACACGGAATAATGGGCTCAAGTTGCAGGAAGCCAGATTTCGACTGGACATCAGGAAAATTTTCCTAACTGTTAGAGCCATACGACAATGGAACCCATTACCTAGAGAGGTAGTGGGCTTGTAAGAAACAACGGTTCTAGAGAGATTCACAACAAGATTTTTAGTGAAGCAGCATTAACATGTTTATTATACGGTCTTGCAAGAACGGGTGTCCACCACAAGGTAGGCACACCCAAGTGACATTGGTACAGTTCTTTTATCCTCTAGCCCGACGCTTCGTTCCCTCCCCTGTTTCCTCATTGGTCGAGTACTCCAGGGTTTACAGCCTATCCGTGCCGCCTATTCATGTCACATGAAGTCCCGCCCCTGTTTACATCTCCCATTCCTCATAATTTAGATCCCCCATCCTCATATTTATTTTAAACCATATTTGGTATATTTCCTCCTCTTAATATCTCCTTTGCATTAGTCGGAAAACCCCTTTCTATGTTTGTCAGAGTAGAAATCCCCTTCAAGCAAAAACTCCTTTTAGGTTTATTCAAGCGAAGCAGAACCCAACCACAAGCTGCCTAGGACATCTATTTTAGCTCGCCTTCTAGTTTCATTACTCAACTACATTTTTGTGTGTGTTTTCTAGCAGCTTCTAACTACATCTACACAAAGGCACATTTCTATGAAGCACTGCATGAAAAGCTATTTTAACTATGGCCTTAGACAAAGTTATAAATCATTCTGCAAAAGCAACATATTTTGTGTATATCACAGGCTCTCCAACACTGGAGGCATTCAAGAGGCAGCTGGACATCCATCTGTCGGGAATGCTTTGATTTGGATTCCTGCATTCAGCAGGGGGTTGGACTCAATGGCCTTGTAGGCCCCTTCCAACTCTACTATTCTATGACTCTATGAGTTTTGACAGGCACATCAGGCAGGTGAGAACAATGGCCATGGTGGGGAACCTCTAGCTCTGAGGCCAATCTTCACCTGCCAGACCATTTCCCCCCAAATCACGCCCACCTGCCAATCAGCTGGCATCACTTGCTTATGCAGGCATCATCTCTGAGAGGGACTGCTCTGCCGTGCAGCGATGACACCGGCCTCATCCAAATATTGGGCTGGCAATGTTGCATGCGCTGCAAATCCTTGGGAACCCCGTGCAAGGGAATTTGAGAAGTGGGTGGGACAACCCTCCTGTCAATCACTTGATGCCATTATGCCATGGGGTTGCCAGGTAGGTTGCCCCGCCCATGTGTCAAAACAGGCCCACAGGGGTAGAGCCAGATCTGGCCCCCGGAGCCAAAAATGCTGAAGGGTATCCATAGTGCAGAAGGCAAAATGGTCCAGGGAAGAATCATAGCTCAGTTGTAGAGCACCACCTTGGCTTACAGAAGGTCCCTGGGTTCAACCCCTGATGGTATTTCCAGTTAGAAGGATGTCAGGTAGCGGGTGATGGGGAAGAGGTGGACCAGTTGGACTAGACAGAATGATAGATAGGCAAGTTGCAGGGCTTTTTAATGTAGAAAAAAGGTGAGGAAGCGGGGACATGATAGAGGTGTTTAAAACTATGCATGGTGTGGAGAGACATTGCTCTCTCTCCTACAGTCCTTGAACCTGATGAAGCTGGATGGTGGGAGTTCCAAAGTCTAGGTCCTGCCACACTGAAGCATCAGTTCCTTGCAGTTGCAGAACAAACAATTATGTGGCAATTGTAGAAGTGTCGGTTCTGCAGCTTGAAGCCATTAAGTGGGGATCCTTCTTGCTTGCGCCTGGAAGGTGGATGTCACAATGGAGCATCGGAACATATATAGGAAACTGCTTTATGCTTAATCAGACGACTGGCCCATCTAGCTCACTATTGACTACATCAGTTATGGAGAACATTTGGTTCTCCAGATGTTGCTGAACTGCAACTCCCATCAGCCCCAGCAAGCACAGCAAATGGCCAAGGATGATGGGAATTTTGGTTCAGCAGCATCTGGAGGGCCAAAGATTTTCCAAACCTGGTCTACACTGACTGACAGCCGCTCTCCAGAGAAGGTTCTTTTCCAACCCTACCCAGATAAGCTGAACCTGGGACCTTCTGCACGCAAAGCAGATGCTCTGCTGTTGAACTATAGCCCTTCCCCAGAGGGGGCATCTTCTGGGATCAGTCTCTTAAGAATGAGCAGAACCAGTGACGAACAGTGCCCAGTAGTCCCAGTCCCTGCTAGGTGATCCAAAAGGATATGTCAATGAAACAGAGCTAGGAGAATTAAGAGAGTTGCATTCTTTCCGGCTCTCTGGTGTAGGGACAGAAAGATCTGTCAATTTCGGTCCTCTCAGTTTCTCACTTTTCTAATGTTAAATTCAGTTCTCTACATTTCTGCAGCAATCTGCACATTTTTTTTAATCCTCATGAAAATTCACCATTTTAGTGCGAATTTCTCCAAATAAACACATTTTTGTAGACCGTTTTGGCAAAGGTACACTTTTTTCAAACTATTTCTCATCACATCATGCCTTTTTGCATGTTATTTTCACTCATATGTTAATTGTTATGCACACTTTCCCCTAATATAAGCATTTTTGTAAATATTGTTTAGCTGGCAAACTGCATCCCAAAATTCTAATAAATGTGAATTTCGAAGGATGGCTGGGTTTCGGTTCTCATATTGTTTCAGAAAGTGCGAATTTGATAAATTCTGCTTGAAATGCAAACTGAATTGAAATTCTCACCCATCCCTACTCTTGTGACACAGATAATCTACCAGGGAGACCAAGGCAGTTTCATTTCCAAAACCAGATTAAAACAGAAAGAAAAGAGGCTGGAAAGGATCTAAGAAAGTGGCTTCATTCAAGAATACCTGGAGTTGAGATGCTGAAACACCTTGTCCAACGGGAAGATGCTTTGCATACAGATTTCTTAAGGCAGGTTTGAGACTGTGCAATGGATATTTACATGACCCACATCCAGATTTGTTTTTTACTTTTTCCCAGGAGAAGATACACCACAATCTTAAGCAAGTCAGACAGACCAAACACACATGATTTCACAGGGGGAAATGAAACAAACCCCCAAAACAACCCTCTAGCCTCACTAATTAATATGGCTTGGGGTACAGGGATGGAAGGGCTGCCAGTTTCACCTCTTTCAGTTTCTGATTTTTCCAGTCTTAAATTCAGTTCATATTTCTGCGAGTTTTTAACAAAAAATTGGCATCGAAGTTCTTCAGCATTTTGGTGCAAATTTCTCCCAATAAATACATCTTTGTATGCAGTTTACACAAATGTATACATTTTTGCACAAAATTTTTCCTGTTATAATGCATTTCTGTATGTTATTTTTGCTGATACATTCATTTTTATGCACACTTTCCCCTCATATATGCATATTTGCAGCATGATTGGACAACTGCATTGCAAAATTCGGGTAAGTGCAAATTTTGAAAGATGGCTGTGATTCAGTTCCCATAGAGTTTCGTAAAGTCCAAATTTGATAGAGGCCGCTTTGATGTTTTCAAATGAAATAGCAGTATACAAATATAGTTGTAAATAAATAAATAAATGCAAACCGAATCCAATTTCTCACACTTTGGGTGCAGGGAATCCCTTCCCACTATAGAGCATAGCAATCATTCCAACCTTGAGCAATAATTCCCTTAATGATGTGCAACTTTCCTTTCCTGTTCATGCTTGTCTCTTGAACTTAGTACTGTTTGAGGGGTGGGACCGGCCCCATGCTAGGGCATCATGTCATCCAGTAGAGTCAAGGTGTAACTGCTGCAATAAAGTAGAGTGTTTGTTATAAAAGGGTTCCCGTCCTCAGATTTACTGCATGCCACAGGCATTTTAGAAATAAAATTTATGGCTGCAGAGTTCTTCATGGCTGTCATCAAAGCGGGGCAATTGCACCTGAAGCACAGCGCTAGCCCTCAAGGTGACACTGGGGGTGGAGGCAGAGACTGATATCTGGTCAGCATTATCTCTTCTCAAGGAGTGGTTTTATTGCAGATGATCTTCAGAGAGAAGAGGCTAGTATCTGTAGCGCAAGATAGCATTTGAGAAGCTAAGGCAACCCACTTTCCCATCAGCAAGTTAGCTGCACGCTCTGTTCAAATTTTTCTGGGAAGCTCGCAAACGGGGCATGAAAGTGATGACTACCCCCTGTTGTCCCCCCCCCAATAATATGGTAATTACAGGTAAACTTCCTCTGAACATGGCAGTTCCATTCCTAGTGATCATGGTTAATAGGCCACCGAGTTTATTATTTATTTATTTAATTAATTAAAAGCACTTATATGCCACTTAATATTTCAAAAATCTCTCAAGGGTGTAGTCTAAACAACCTAAACCCAGTAAAACAGCAATATAAAAATGCATAAACGCATATACAAGCGAACGAAACAGAAATCCAGAAGATTCAAACAAGTAAAACAGGATCTCATCTTATTTATTTATTTATAAATATATTTGTATGCCACTGTGTCATTTAAAAAACATCAAAGCAGTTTACAGTGGATAAAAAAGTACCATAAAAACCATTTTGAAAATATAGTAAAAACAAAGGTTAACAATTGTAAAAAGAGAATTCTTAATTGCCTGCATAAGCCTGGCAGAACAGAGCCGGTTTCAGCAGGTGTTTAAAGGTTAAAAGAGGAGGCGCCTGCTGAATCTCTGCTTGCAGACCATTCCAGAGAACTGGGTCGATGACACTGAAGGCTCAGTTTCATTTTAATGTTAAAAGAACCTCGCCAACTTGGGGGACAACCAAAGCTGCTCTTACAGATGATCTCAGTGATCGAGCTGGGATATAAGGGTTCAAGCGGTCCCTAAAATACCCTGGACCTAAGTTGTTCAGGGTTTTGTAAATTAGTACAAGGACCTTGAACTTGGCTTGGTAGTGGATGGGTGCAAATGTTTTTAAGAATGGTGTCCCATGCTGTCAGTCATGCATTCCCATCAGCACTGTGGCCACTACATTTTGCACCAGCTGAAGCTTCCAAACCAGGGCCAAGGGCAGCCCCACATAGAGCTCATTACAGTAATCCAGTCTCAAGGTTACCAACGCATGGACTACAGTGGTCAGGGTATCCCTGTCCAGGAATAGCCCTAGCTAGCAAACCAGACAAAGCTGATAATAGGCACTCCTGGCCACAGAGGATACTTGGGCCTCTAATGACAAAGATGAATCCAGGAGTACCCCTAAACTATGGGCCTCATCCTTCAAGTGGAGTGCAGCCCCATCCAGAACAGGCAACTTGCCTATCTCCCGGACATGGGAACTACCCACCCAAACGACCTCCTACTTCGCAGGATTCAGGCACAGTTTATGGCCCTCATCCAGTCTACTACAGCATTCAGACACCGATCCAGAGCATTCATAGCCTTGCCTGATCCAGATGTTATGGAAAAATAGAGTTGTATGTCATCTGCATACTGATGACACCTTGCTCCAAAACTCCTAATGAGCACTCCCAATGGCTTCATTTAGATGTTAAATATCCAGCGGAACCCCATACCTCAAGTGCCAGTGGGCTGAGGAACACTCACCCCGTATTACTCTCTGGACATGGAAAGAACCACTTTAATACAGTGCCTCCAATGCCCATCCCACTGGGTCGAACCAGGAGGATACCATGGTCAATGGTATGAAATACCACTGAGAGATTGGGCAGAAGTAATAGGATCACACTCCCCCTGTCTCTCTCATGATCAAAGGCATCTATCAGGGCGACCAAGGCTGATTCTGTTCCGAAACTGGGTCTGAATTCAGACTGTGATGGTTCTAGACAATCAGTTTCACCCAGGAATACCTGGAGTTACTCTACAACCACCTTCTCCACACCTTTGCCAGGAAATGGGGTGTTGGCGACAGGGCTATAGTTGCTACACTCCACTGGGTCCAGAGTGGGCTTATTAAGACTACACACTACCACCACCTCTTTAAGGGCAGCGGGCATCACATCAACATGCAATCATGCGTTTACGACACCCTGTGACCCATTCAGCCACCCATTCCAGCTAGCTTTAATAAGCCAGGATGGACAAGGATCTAATGAACAGGTGGTGGGGCGCATCACTGCAAGCATCCTGCCCACATCATCAGGCTGCATTAACTGAAACTGATCCCACAATACTGGGTTTGACATTGCATTCGACATCTCAACTGGAACTGCCACAATAGCAGCGTCTCAACCACTGCAGAACCGAGCAACTTTAACCTTGAAGTATTTAGCCAGCCAGTTACAACTAGACACTGTGTGCTCCAGAGGCCTGCCTCCTTGGTCAGGAGTGACCAACCTCTGGACCACATGGAACAACTCAGCCGGGTGGCTCCTCGAGGACACAATGGAGGCAGCAAAGTAGGGTGTTGTTGCTGGCCCCACTGCCTTGTGGTAGGCCTGACAGTGAGCCTGAACGTGTGCTCAGCTGGCTCAAATGTGAGATTTATGCCACTTACTCTCTAGCCCTCGCCTGGTCTGTTTCATCAACCCCAGCCCCTGGGTATGCCAAGGAGCAAAGTGGGCCTCCACGGCACCAAAGAGTGCTCTCAGGAGTGATCAGATCATGTCAATGGCCCTATGAGTCTCACCGTTCCATAATGACACTAGGACCCTAACAGAATCACCTGCTTTATCCACTGGAAAATCCTCAGAGCAGTCAGGAATCTATCAGTTTCCATCCCTCTGTGGGTGTGTGGACCATCCTAACTTTTCCTGATCCTATAGGTCAGGGAAAGCCTGGGGGAAAAGATAAGTCTTGACAAGCTGTCTGATAAAACTGACGGGTGCTGCTTCACATATGGCAGAAGGAAGGGAAGGAGCAACAGCAGAACATGTCTGTTTTGGGGTCACCCCCCCATGAGATTCTATATAGGGCAGCACCACAAGTAGAATTTCAACAGATGATCTAAGAGATCTTACTGGGCTATACAGGGGCTGGTGGTCTCTCAGGTAACCTGGTCCTGAGTTCTGCAATGTGCTGTGCAACTGTCCATTAAGTGGATGGTGCCCCTGTAAATACCCCATAATTCCCCCCTGCTAGGCTGCAAATGGAGAACCTGTGGCCCCCAGGTGCTGTTAGACTCCCACTCCCACTGGCCCCAGCCAGCATGGCCAAAGGTCAGGGTTGGTGGGCACCAAGCTTTCTTGCTATGCGCCAGCTTTTTCAGTTCTATGGGTCTGTTCAGCACTGGCACCAGTGGGCGGCCAGGTTGGGCACTGGCCGAGGGCCCTGCAGCTGAGAGGGGGCCCTGCTGCTGGGGCTGGGCAGGTGTAGCTCCCACTCTGTGATTTGCACCACCATCCCAGGTGACACACACACACACACTGATGGTGCAGGCTGGCCGCACCACACTGGGAAAAGGATAATTATTTCTCTGTTTTCTTCTGTCTATATAGCTGTCTGTTGAATTGTCAAAATGACTGTTTGCTGTGTTTACACTGTGGTGACCTATGGCTTTAAAGAATAAAGATTCATTCAATCAAAATAAAAATTAACAGAATACAACAAGTTAACAGACACAAAAAACCTTTAACATACTGCTAAGCATCACAAGGAAGTTGATTATTATTTATGGACAACCTCAGAATGATGCAGATCCACGCCACCCTGCTTCCATTCATTGAGTAGTATCACACTTAAAAAGGATCAATGTTTTGTCTCTCTGGAGATTTGACTGGGTATGCTCTAATGTCCTGCACCTCATCTAGGATGATAACAGTTTAGACCTCTCATTCATTAAATTTCTATTCCCGTTTCCTCCTAAAGGAACCCAGAAGGGCCAGTGCGGGACCGCATGCTTTGATTCCTGCATTGAGCAGGGAGTTGGACTCGATGGCCTTGTAGGCCCCTTCCAACTCTACTATTCTATGATTCTATGTGTGTGCTTTAATACAGCCAGTTGCACTACCTCTGGTGTCACCATGTCAGCATGCATGCCTGCCATCACACAAGATAGTGACAGGGTGTCACACACTCCCACCGCCATCTTGGGTGATGGCAAGCATGCACCGCAAAAGGTGGTGCAACTGGGCGCACTTAAGCGTGTGCCAGCTGCACATATATGCGGGGGTGGTGTTGCCCGGTCATGCTCTGCAACCCAATGCTTGCGGGGATCATGGACATGGGCTCCACCCTTCCACCTAGGGCCCAACCTGGCTGGATGCTGGCACCAGAGCTGGAATCCAGGGTCGCAAACAAGCAATAAAAAAATAAGAATACCTTTAAAACATCTTTAAAAACAATTCCAGGGCAGATGCAGATTGGGAACTCTCCTTAAAAGGCTTGTAGGAAGAAGAAGGTATTTTAGTAGGTGCTGAAAAGACAACAGAAAGGGTGCCTGGCTGACATTTAATGGGAGGGAATTCCAAAGGGTAAGTGGCACAACCCTTGGATGATAAGGGAGTCAAAGGTGTACTAAAGAACGATAAGGAGATTGCAGAGAAGCTAAATGAATTCTTTGCATCTGTCTTCACAGTGGAAGATATAGGGCAGATCCCTGAACCTGAACTAACATTTGCAGGAAGGGATTCTGAGGAACTGAGACAAATAGTGGTAACGAGAGAGGAAGTTCTAGGCTTAATGGACAATATAAAAACTGAGAAATCACCGGGCCCGGATGGCATCCACCAGAGAGTTCTCAAAGAACTCAAATGTAAAATTGCTGATCTGCTAACTAAAATATGTAACTTGTCCCTCGGGTCCTCCTCCGTGCCTGAGGACTGGAAAGTGGCAAATGTAACGCCAATCTTCAAAAAGGGATCCAGAGGGGATCCCGGAAATTACAGGCCAGTTAGCTTAACTTCTGTCCCTGGAAAACTGGTAGAAAGTATGATTAAAGCTAGATTAACTAAGCACATAGAAGAACAAGCCTTGCTGAAGCAGAGCCAGCATGGCTTCTGCAAGGGAAAGGCCTGTCTCAGTAACCTACTAGAATTCTTTGAGAGTGTCAACAAGCATATAGATAGAGGTGATCCAGTGGACATAGTGTACTTAGACTTTCAAAAAGCGTTTGACAAGGTACCTCACCAAAGACTTCTGAGGAAGCTTAGCAGTCATGGAATAAGAGGAGAGGTCCTCTTGTGGATAAGGAATTGGTTAAGAAGCAGAAAGCAGAGAGTAGGAATCAACGGACAGTTCTCCCAATGGAGGGCTGTAGAAAGTGGAGTCCCTCAAGGATCGGTATTGGGACCTGTACTTTTCAACTTGTTCATTAATGACCTAGAATGAGGAGTGAGCAGTGAAGTGGCCAAGTTTGCTGACGACACTAAATTGTTCAGGGTTGTTAAAACAAAAAGGGATTGTGAAGAGCTCCAAAAAGATCTCTCCAAACTGAGTGAATGGGCGGAAAAACGGCAAATGCAATTCAATATAAACAAGTGTAAAATTATGCATATTGGAGCAAAAAATCTGAATTTCACATATACGCTCATGGGGTCTGAACTGGCGGTGACCGACCAGGAGAGAGACCTCGGGGTTGTAGTGGACAGCACGATGAAAATGTCTACCCAGTGTGCGGCAGCTGTGAAAAAGGCAAATTCCATGCTAGCGATAATTAGGAAAGGTATTGAAAATAAAACAGCCGATATCATAATGCCGTTGTATAAATCTATGGTGCGGCTGCATTTGGAATACTGTGTACAGTTCTGGTTGCCTCATCTCAAAAAGGATATTATAGAGTTGGAAAAGGTTCAGAAGAGGGCAACCAGAATGATCAAGGGGATGGAGCAACTCTCTTACGAGGAAAGGTTGCAGCATTTGGGGCTTTTTAGTTTAGAGAAAAGGCGGGTCAGAGGAGACATGATAGAAGTGTATAAAATTATGCATGGCATTGAGAAAGTGGATAGAGAAAAGTTCTTCTCCCTCTCTCATAATACTAGAACTCGTGGACATTCAAAGAAGCTGAATGTTGGAAGATTCAGGACAGACAAAAGGTAGTACTTCTTTACTCAGCGCATAGTTAAACTATGGAATTTGCTCCCACAAGATGCAGTCATGGCCACCAGCTTGGACGGCTTTAAAAGAAGATTAGACAAATTCATGGAGGACAGGGCTATCAATGGCTACTAGCCGTGATGGCTGTGCTGTGCCACCCTAGTCAGAGGCAGCATGCTTCTGAAAACCAGTTGCCGGAAGCCTCAGGAGGGGAGAGTGTTCTTGCACTCGGGTCCTGCTTGCGGGCTTCCCCCAGGCACCTGGTTGGCCACTGTGAGAACAGGATGCTGGTCTAGATGGGCCACTGGCCTGATCCAGCAGGCTCTTCTATGTTCTTAAGTTCTTAAAGGCCCAATTCCTATATTGTGCAGAACAGACCTCCTGATAAGATGCCATACGCAATCGACTGGGTATACTGTATAAGGGATGAGATGATCTTTCAAGTATTCTGGTACCAAGATGTAAGGGGCTTTCTATTTATGTATTTATTTCAGAGCTTGGAAAAGTTACTTTTTTGAACTACAACTCCCATCAGCCCCAGCCAGCATGGCCACTGGATTGGGCTGATGGGAGTTGTGGTTCAAAAAAGTAACTTTTCCAAGCTCTGATTTATTTGTTGTTGTTGTTGTTATGTGCCTCCAAATCGACCACGCTTTATGGCGACCCAATGAATCAGCGACCTCCAAGAGCATCTGTCATGAATCACCCTGTTCAGATCTTATAAGTTCAGGTCTGTGGCTTCCTTGATGGAATCAATCCATCTCTTGTTTGGCCTTCCCCTTTTTCTACTCCCTTCTGTTTTTCCCAGCATTATTATCTTTTCTAGTGAATCATGTCTTCTCATTATGTGTCCAAAGTATGATAACCTCAATTTCATCATTTTAGCTTCTAGTGATAGTTCTGGTTTAATTTGTTCTAACACCTAATTATTTGTCTTTTTCGCAGTCCATGGTATCTGCAAAGCTCTCCTCCAACACCACATTTCAAATGAGTTGATTTTTCTCTTATCCATTTTTTTCACTGTTCAAATTTCACATCCATACATACAGATTGGGAATACCATGGTCTGAATGAACCTGACTTTAGTGTTCAGTGATACATCTTTGCATTTGAGGACTTTTCTAGTTCTCTCACAGCTGCCCTCTCCAGTCCTAGCCTTCTTCTGATTTCTTGAAGACTATTGTCTCCATTTTGGTTAATGACTGTGCCAAGGTATTGATAATCCTTGACAAGTTCAATGTCCTCATTGTCAACTGTAAGGTTACATAAATCTTCTGTTGTCATCACTTTAGTCTTTTTGATGTTCAGCTGTAGTCCTGCTTTTGTGCTTTCCTCTTTAACTTTCATCAGCATTCGTTTCAAATCATTATACCCTGCCCTTCCCTCCAGTAGGAGCCCAACCAAGGTGGCAAACAAAAGCACTAAAAACACTGTAAAACATCATAAAAATAGACTTTAAAATATTGTAAAACAAAACATCTTTAAAAACATTTGTTTTAAAAAAGCTTTAAAAACGTATTTTAAAAAAAGGTTTAAAAACATATTAAAAAGCCATTTCAGCACAAATAATTAGGTGTTAGAACAAATTAAACCAGAACTATCACTAGAAGCATAGTTTCTGGTTAAGAAACAGCCTGGTAATGGGAGGCTTGGGTCTAGAGCTGTGCGCAGCTGCTCCCTGTGGTGAGCCATTGGGACTGTGGCTCGGCTCATCTTCCCAGGCACTGAAATGGTCTCAATCTCTGGACTGGCTCTGCCCATCACGGATCCCCTGCTAGGCAGGAAGTGCTATAAAAGGCTTCCTGTTAGGCCTGGACTTTCCCTATGCACCAATGTTCTTCCTGGCTCTGCCGTGTTTTAGTTTGTGCCTCAGTTCTGACTTTTGGTTTTGTTCCTCGGTTCTGAGGCCCGGGCAAAACTCCTGGCTCTCATCTGACAGCAGCTGGACTGAGATGGCAAGCAGTCCCTCAACTGATGAGGAGAGGAGCAGGGTCTGTATCTGTGCTTTGTCCTTGCAGCATTGCTGGGCATCTAGTGCCTGCATATGCAGCTTTGCACCTGTAAAATGGTACCTGCTACCTCTGCACAAGAGTGCATGCATTCACACCCACACTATAAAATACAGCTGCCACCCCAAGTAATACTTAAGTGCACATGTGCGCTCCAAGGCTGCGCATGAATCTGAGCTAACAATGGATCAGCTGGATACCCCTGCCCCCTCCCTGTCTCCATAATACCAGAACTCATGGACATCTAATGAAGCTGGATGTTGGGAAGTTCAAGACAGACAAAAGAAAGTCCTCCTTCACGCAGCACATAGTTAAACTGTGGAATTTGCTCCCACAAGAGGCAATGATGGCCACCAACTTGGATGCCTTTAAAAGAGGATCAGAGAAATTCATAGATGAAAAGACTATTTCTGGCTACTCCCCGTGATGGCTACACTCTCCTTCGAGGGTGAGAGGCAGTATGCTTCTGAACACCAGTGGCCGGGAACTGGGGAGAGTGCTGTTTATTTATTTTATTATTGTTATTTATTTAATTTAATTTATATACCGCCCTAAGCCAAAAAGGCTCTCTGGGCGGTGTACATAAGAGATAAAGCAAGCACAATATATAAATACAATAAGTATAACAAAATCAAAGATCAAACAAACAATAACAAAGAACCAACAACGTCAAAATACAACAATCTTTGTTGCACTCAGGGTCCTGCTTGTGGGCTTCTCATGGGCGTCTGGTTGGCCGCTGTGAGAACAGGACATTGGACGAGATGCTGTTGCAATTAGAAGAAGATGCCAAGATGTGAGAGCGGGGGAAATCGCGTCTGTGAAACCCTGGGCAGGCAGCAAGTCTTATCAGTATGTGTGGAATGTTCAGCATGAGCTATTGTCGCCTGTTCAGGCTCCTTCTTTCTTTTTAAGTGGGAGAGATGACTGCACAATTCGCGAAGGATTTGAAAAAGAACACTCCAAGGCCGACAAGAGGGTCATGTTTCTTGAGCTTCTCATGCCATTGATGGGTGAGCGACATAGTTTTCTAATCTGAGAGCCTCACGGCACTCCTGTTTATCAAAGGCTGTGGCCAAATTCATATCTATGAGCAGCTTCAGACAGGCAAACAAACTTCCTTTTGTGTGGCTGATCACCCTTCGGCTCTTTCTGCTCTGCCCTCCCTCCAGCTTCCTAAGAAGGCTGTTTCCTAATCGGAGTTACATTTTTAAAACTCCAAAGCCCTCCTGTCAGTCCAAAATAGCTGACCAGGATTTTTTAAAAAACCAGATCAAACGTAAGAGATCCCGGCCAGAATGAGACAACAGGAGTAGGGGACAGGAAATCAACAATTTATTCTGTATTAAAATACAGAAATTAAAAATAGTAGTAACAAAAAATATGAGAAGCCCACTCTTGTAAAAACCTTAAATAATGGGGAATTATTTGTTCCTGTTTGATGTACTCCAAATCTTCTTTATGACATTTTCTAAGGGCAGATGCTTGAGAAACTCTGTCACTAGTATTTTAATTTCAAATTCTTCATGTCTGATGTGGGCGTAGTCATAGCGAGAGCCTAACCAAATTCTCTCCCCTCTCTCCCTTCTGCTCAGTCATATGGTAAACAACTCCCTACATTCGGATTATAGTTCAACCCTTCCCAGCCTTCTTTGGCTTGAGCATTTATTTTTTTAAAAGCACAGATGGCATATGCCCCTCCCACTGTGGGAGGAGCTTAATTATTTCCAGGCTTTCTTTTCTCCTTGGGGGAATTTTAGTTGTGCTTCCATTTGGCTATGGAGATATAACATGCAAAGGTGACCACAACAGAAGGAAAGCTGTGAATGGGAGAACGCTTGAGAAGAGCTGTAGATCCTATGGGGAAAAGAAGACAGAGGTGAGTGAATCCCCCCACCCAAATAGGGCTGTCCTGAATGCTGCGTTGGTTGTAAACGCACTTATTAAAATTCCCTGCTGCAACTGGGCTGAAGTGTGAGAATTTCTGTTGGATTGTCCCCAACTTTACTCCTGAATTCCCCCCTTTCTGACTAGGGAATGGATGGGAGCTGCGTGCTAATGAGGTGACCTTTTGCCTTCACAAACTGCAAGGAGAAACAAATCCTTTGGTATGAGAGGAAAGCAGCTGGGAAGGGAAATCGCTCAGAGCTTTGAGAAAGACAGGGCTCACCCTTGGCACGGATGGAAGAATACTATTAAGAAGTCTCAAAGCAACTCAAAGATAGAAGTGAATGGTGTGTAGACTCTCTTAACATGCAAAGAACAAGTTTTGTTGAACTGTTGAGCTGATGCCTTCCTATAATGGGCCATAAACGCTCATCTAAAAGTGATGGATGGGTTGGATTACTCTTTGTTTTTGCTGGTGCCGACACTGGCAAGGGATCGGCCGTGGACAGTGTTTGCAAAATATTTGGCAAGGAGCCTTCTGTACGCTTGTAAATGGAGCAATGCGCGCAGGGCTAAATCTGTGAAATGTTCACATCTGGAGAAAGCTGTACCACATCACTATCTGGTTCCCAAAGTTGTCACTGAAGCAAAAACAGTGAGGGGCTCAGTTACACTTTCAGCAAAGCACACACCTGCTGTCGGGGATTGAAGCACAAGCAATCCATCTATTTTAGTAGCTTTTAAAGTTACTTTTTTAAAAAAGCACTGGGGTGATTTCTGCCACAAATCTGTTGTGAACAGTGTTAGGAGAGTTGTTGCATATGCTTGCTAGCTACAAGAAAAAGCCTTTAAACCTTCAGTAAAAGAGTGGTAGTGGAGAAAGGCTTGAAGCTGGACTAATTTTTACAAGACATGGGTTCAAATCATAGGTAGTATCGGTAGGGATGGAGGTACTGTTCAGTTTTATATGAATTTTAATGAGAAACGACCTAGTTCACACTTCTCAGACCAATAAGCAAACCAAAAGGCAGTTCTTTGAAATTTCCCCTCCAAATTTTGTGATGCAGTTCTCCAGCCAAACAAAATGTGCAAAAATGCATATATTAGGGGAAAATATATGAGTGAAAATAACATAAAATTAGGGGAAATTGCTTGCAAAAAGTATATATTGGTCAAAAATGCATACAAAAATGTGTTTATTAAAAGACATTTGCATTAAAATGCTGATGAATTTTCATGGGGATTTTTTATAAAGAAATCACAAATTGCTCTGAAAAAGTAGAGAACAGAATTTAAGATTGGAAACATTAGAAGATTTAGAGAACCAAAACTGGCAAATTCATTCATTCCAAGGTATTGATCAAGGCGATGACCTCGTCATAAAGTGCTTCTTTTGGTTATGATTTAAACTTTCAAAAAAGAAAGTCGAAGAATTTGGGAGTATTTTTGAAGGGGGTGCATAAAGTTGGGAAGCAGATTTTTTTTAAAAATTGTAGGAAGCTAGATTTGCAGTGTGTTAGTTTAACACAACGTCCCCCAAACTGGTTACCTACAGACAGAGCTTGGAAAAGTTACTTTTTTGAACTACAACTCCCATCAGCCCAATCCAGTGGCCATGCTGGCTGGGGCTGATGGGAGTTGTAGTTCAAAAAGTAACTTTTCCAAGCTCTGCCTCCAGATGTTGTTGGACTACATCTCCCATCATTCTTGACCATTGCCCATGCTGGCTGGAGCTGATAGGAACTGGAATCAAACAACATCTGGAGGACACCATGTTGGGAAAGCTGCCTTCTGCATGCAAAGCAGATGCTCTACTCACTGAGCTATGGCCCTTCCCATGGGTTACAGCAGATGTTGGAACACCTGGATATGTCAGCAGTCATGATGATCAGAGGTGTGGCAGCTCTTGAATCCTTACACCAGAAATCCTTCTCTTTCACTTGATTGGAATGTTCTTAACCATACATAGTCAACTTAAATTATGAGATGGTCCAACTGGTTCACTCCCTTGCCAGTCTAGCAATATTTATTAAATGTATATCCCACCCTTCTTCCCAGAAGGAGCCCAGGGCAGCAAACAAATGACAAAACACTAAAAAAAATCTATAAAATGTATTAAAAACAACACATCTTTAAAAAATCTATTTTAAAAGATCTTTACAAATATCTTAAAGAAACAATTCCAAGACAGATGCAGTCTCTACTTAAAAGGCTTGCTGAAAAAGAAAGGTCTTCAATAGGTACCGAAAAGACAGCAGAGATGGTGCCTGTCTAATACTTAAGGGGAGGGAATTGCAAAGGGTCAGTGTCAGAGCACGAAAGATCCGCTTCCTATGTTGTGTGGAACGGACCTCCTGATAAGATGGTATCTGCAGGAGGCCCTCGTCTACAGAGCACAGTGATTGACCGGGTATGGAAATGGAAATGGACTGCCTTCAAGTCGATCCCGACTTATGGCGACCCTACGAATAGGGTTTTCATGGTAAGCGGTATTCAGAGGTGGTTTCCCATTGTCTTCCTCTGAGGCTGGGAGGCAGTGACTGGCTCAAGGTCACCTAAGTGAGCTTCATGGCTGTGTGGGGATTCGAACCCTAGTCCAACACCTTAACCACTACACCACACTGGTATACAAGGCATGGGATGATCTTTCAGATACCTTGTGCAGCTGGTGTCATTACAGCTTGCCTACTCCACAGCAGCCTTCCCCAATGCGGCACCCTCTAGATGTTTTAGACTACAACTTCCATCCCAGTCCCAGCCAGCATGGCCAATGGTCAGGGATGATGGGAGTTTGTAATCTCAAACATCTGTCCTATCAAGTCAGAGAAGGCAGATGCTGAGTATCTCCACCTCTGAAGGAGGGGGAGCTCACCCTTTTCCTTCAGGAAAGTCAGGCAGTCTCCTTGTGTCAGGAACTCAAGGAGAAAATGCCCATTTTCCGTGTGCCTTCAGTCCATACCCTGCCACCTTCAACTGGGTATTTCCCCCTCCCCACATGAGTGGGTGTTCAACATAGCCCATCCACAACCTGAATGGTGTAGTCCATGCACAGCTTGATGTTGTGATGCTGCTGGATGAATAGATTGGTTTGGGTCTCAGGTGCAAGGGGAATGCTATTTTCAAAATGGTTACATTTTTTTATTTTCTTACATTTATGTCCCACCTTTCTTCAGTCAAGGGACCCAAGGTGGAATACATGCAGCTCCTGAGCAGTCACCCATCCAGGAAAAAAAAACCACACCTGGATCTGTTTAGCATCAGCAAGGTGGTGGACTCAGGCATCTTCAAGCCATACCCTGGGACCACTATGGCCATGGGGTTGAAGTAGAAAAATGCATTCAGAGAACCACTCCACTAGTGTAACGTGGGAGAATAGACTGGGGACTGAAGGCAAGAGGGAGATTCAAACATATGTGAGGTCCAGGAGAAAGAAGCCAAGGAGGGCATTCTTCCATTTGATCAGAAGAAAAAAAACACCCCAAGATTTATTTTATTTATTTTAAATATTTGTATCCTGCCCTTCTACCCTACAATAGGGCATTCAGGGTGGCTCACAATAAAATCATACACAATAAAAACACAAAAAGCAGTAAAATAGACAAAAAATACATAAAATGCAGTTGAGAAATCTAGGAGAGTGATATTAAAGGGATTAAAGAGGCAAAACTAATCAAAGGGTGAAATAAAATCAGTTTCAGGCTTACCTTCAGTCCTTCCCAAAGGCTCTCCGGAACAAGATGGCTTTCAGAAGTCTCTGGAAAACTGTCAGGGAGGGAGCAGAGCGGGCTTCTTGGGGTAGGCTATTCCAAAGCTTGGGGGCCACAGCTGAAAAGGCTCTCTCCCACGTGCCTGCCAGTCTGACATCTTTCATTCCAGGCACGCAGAGGAGACCAGAGGCAGATGATCTTAAATCCTTGGCAGGTACATATGGGCATAAGCGGTCCCTCAGGTACACTGGTCGAAGGCCATTTAGGCCTTTAAAAGTCAAGATGGTTGCTCTTGGCCAGGCTTCTCCAACCTGCTGCCCTCCAGATGTTGCTGGATTCCAACTCCCATTAGCCCCAGCCATCATGGCCAATGGTCAAGGATGATACGGTCCAAGGCTATTGTCTAAAGGCATATGAGGCCACCACCTTGCTGAAGGCAAGGAGGTCTGTGTCTGGTCCGTGCCTGGGTGGAAGGCTGCCTGGCAACCCCATGTATGCTGCCTATGGTTCCTTGATGAAAGAAAGGAGGGGTATAAACGTAAGAAAACAGACACACAAATGTGCCAGCGTGGGGGACCCTGCTGGCCTTGAGCAGCAGAGTAGAGAGAAGAAATTATTGTCATGATGGCCTGGAATTTTTGAAAGCAGCAATGCTTGTTCTAAGGCGATAGAAAGTTCCATGGCAGTTAAGTGCTTATCCAGTAGCCGGTGGATGCAGCCACATTGATTTCTTGGCAGGTAAATGAGACTTTGGATTGAGTAGCAGCAGAGATATGTTCTCATAGCGGCCACCCAGATGCCTCTGGGAAGCCATATGTAGGACACGAGCAGTCGCAACACCCTCTCCCAAGCAGGGGTGTAGTCATCTGGGGTCACATAGGGTCCCAGACCCGTTACTTTTTGGGGAGCAGGGTCCCAGACAGGTCCCTATGTATGAGCCAATCAGCATGAAAAGAGAGCATGTTAGCCACTGAGAAGAGATGAGTCCTTGTCCTTTGGTGCTGACTGGAGCCAATCCGAGTGAAAGGAGGTGAATCAGTCACTGAGAAGACTCCTCTTAGTAGCTAACACATAGCTTTCCCTTTCATGCTGATTGGCTCCTAGGCATGTCTGTTGTAGTGGAGTGTGGACTTGTGAGATGACAGGGACAGCAAGGGAAATGATGGAAGTGGAAAAGGGGGTGTGGCTGTGTGGCAGTGTAGCCTGACTGTCGTGAAGGGACCCTGCACTTTTGAATTTGCCACTGCACTTCTGAATTTGCCACAATACCACTGCTCCCATGTGTGTTCCCCAGTCAGTAAAGTCTTCCTTCGGGTAGGTCACGTCAGGAAAAGTCTGAGTAACACATCAAGGGATAACGTCAGGCTTAGGAGCATGTAGCTTGACTTGGTAGAATATGTCCAAATTCTGGCAGTCCTTATCAGCGGAGGCACCAGAGGGGGTGGTGGTACTTGTATTTTCCTTCAGCAAAGTAAACATCCACTTTAGATGGAAATTTAGATCATGAAAACAGCACTGCAAAGGGTTAAATAATCCTCTCACAGGGAGATTGATCCAGTTAAATTCATAGCTTTCTTGTAGTTAAAAATACATTTAATCATGGATTTCCCCATGTAGTAAGTAGTTTGGTTCTCATCTATTTCCTTGGTAGCTGAAATTTCAGCTCTGTCTTTCAAACCAAAAGCCATTTGTTTCTGCTTCTTCTTTGGTTTCCCCCACCCCCTCCTATTTTCACTGTTGATGGATGCTTTAGGTTTTTATGGAAACAGCTTTGGGAAGTCAGCTGAAAAAGCTGATTAAAATGCCCATAACAAACAAACCATAAGGACTAGAAACATGATTTTTTAAAAATTAAAGCTGAGATCTTTAGGAGACTGGGTCCTATTCAGTACCCCCCATGCTCCTGTAGAACTGTAGTGTAACCCAAAGACTTGAACAAAGAAATATTTAACTCTTAAGAGTTCTCATTTCAGGAAGGAAAAGAGATAGAAGTTCTGCAAATGGAGAGCAGCAACACCACCATCAAGAAATGCCGACTTGGGAGGTTGAGGAAACCTCGGGCACATATTCCACCTGACAATGAACACCAGTCCTTCATCTGCTGCTTGACAGGCTTGTACAGCTGTCAGTGGAAGTGGAACCAACGGAATACGGTCGAGCGGGGCCATTGGTGCTGCGGTGCGGTAAACGCAGATTCCCA
Source organism: Rhineura floridana (assembly GCF_030035675.1). NCBI lineage: Eukaryota > Metazoa > Chordata > Lepidosauria > Squamata > Rhineuridae > Rhineura > Rhineura floridana. The sequence goes on from NC_084484.1 coordinate 180,068,767, forward strand.
TTGGTTTCTTAAGAGGTTGTCCTAATGCACGGCTGGTGGTGGTGATGGGGGAAGCTTCTCTCTCCCTCCTCCCAAGTGGCCATATTCCTTTGAGAGAAAGTGTTTGAGGTGGCGGGGCAGGGCCCAAACCCAAAGTGGGCGGACCAAAACATATGCACTACCATGCACACCACACTCTCCCACAGGTCACTGTAGGGCAGTGGTTCTCAAATTTTTTTGGTTTGCGGCGCACTGTAAAACATATAAACATTTTCTGGAGCGCTTTGTGTACAAAAAAAAATTAATATATTTTAAACTATGAATCAAAATTGATCATGGATGTAATAAATCTCTATACAAATGGGTTTCTTCTCATTTTTAAAATATACTTTCATAATATTTGCGGCACACCTAGTCACCTCTTGCGGCGCACCAGTGCACTGCGGTGCACCGTTTGAGAATCACTGCTCTATGGGTTAGGGATGGCAAGTTCTCTCAATTTTACTTCCTTCCATTTCTCACTTTTTCCAGCCTTAAATTCAGTTCTCCACATTTCTGCAGCAATTTATATTAAAAAAAATAAATCCTCATGAAAATTCTCCAGGATTCTAGTGCGAATTTCTCCTAATAAACAAATTTTTTTAGGCAGCTTTGACTCATGCCGCTCCAGGCTCCTACTGGGAGGAAGGGCAGGATATAAATAAATGAATAGTTGTTATGTGCCTTCAAGTCGATTACGACCCATGGTGACCCTATGAATCAGTGACCTCCAATAGCATCTGTCATGAACCACCCTGTTCAGATCTTGTAAATTCAGGTCTGTGGCTTCCTTTATGGAATCAATCCATCTCTTGTTTGGCCTTCCTCTTTTTCTACTCCCTTCTGTTTTCCCCAGCATTATTGTCTTATTGTCTTTTCTAGTGAATAAATTAATAAATGTACACATTTTTACAAGCAATTTCTCATCTTATAATGCATTTTTATGTTATTGTAACTCGCATATTCATTTTTATGCACACTTTCCCCTAACATGCATTTTTGCAAACATTGGCTGGTTGACGAACTGCATTGCAAAATTCGAATCAGCTTGAGCTTTGAAGCATGGCTGTGTTTCGGTTCCCATATTGTTTTGGAAAGTGCAGATTTGATAGTTTCGGCTTGAAATGTGAAGTGAACCGAATTACTCGCCCATCCCTATGAGGGGTGTTCACATGTTACATTTGACAAGTGTACAGTGTGTACACAGACAGTTGAATTGTACACTGCCCAGTTATTCACATGTAGCATTCAATGAGTATACACTCTGTACATATGAGACCGTATGGTGACAGACAGATAATAAATTGAAACAATAATTTTAAAGGACATGGTGTTAGGAATACCGGCCTGGCTATATTTTGTCAGGCAAACTCCTTGGTGTTGATCCAGGATGTTCATGGAAAGCTACTGTGCGGGGTATAGTTTAAGGAGATTGTGAGCTTATTGCTTTTTATAGCTGCTGGCCCTTTCCTATAGGGGAACGTTTTAAAGAAATCCCCTCTATAGGTTAAAAAAAACATTATCCATTAAACCAGGGATTGCCATCCATTTGGGACCTACGGGCACATGTGCAGACTGGAGAAAGGGTTAGGGGCACCGTGCTCACACTGCAACTGCGTGCATTCACCCCCCCATGAGCATTTACGCTTGAAAAAAGCACTTTCAATTATTTTATTATTTTTTTCACATATGGAACATTAAGCTTAATGTCCTTTTCTCCCGGTTCTTTGCTTTCAGGGGGAATGCACTTTTTTCCTTCTGGTGTGCCTGGCTTTTTGTCTCTGGTTCATCTTTCTGTACCTGTGGGGAGAAATAAAAAATGACTACCATAGCTTTGACTGGTAAGTGCCCGGGCTATTTGACCTCTGAAAAGAGCACCCATAAAGAAAAAAGGTGATTGCTAGGAGTGGGGGGAAGAGGTAATGATATCACTGCATAAGTACCTAGTGACACATCAGTGGACCTGAGTGGTTGGGAATTAATGGTCTAAGATAGGAATTCCTCACTGAGAAAAGCAGTAATGATAGACAAGCCTTTCTGAAAGATAGCTTATTATTGCCTGTCTTCTTCTGCAATCCACAGCTTCAGAGGCACATTAGATGCATTCTTAGGCAAATTGTTATTTAATTAATTGATGGATTGTTTACCATGAGGCATCCCAAAGTGATTTACAATGCAATAAAAACATATATAATAGAGTTACTCATATAAAAATATTTTCTTAAAACGATTATAGAGAGCCAGTGTGGTGCAGTGGATAAGGTGTTGGACCATGACCTGGCAGACCAGGGTTCGAATCTCCACACAGCCATGAAGCTCACTGAGTGACCTTGGGCCAGTCATTGCCTCTCAGCCTCAGAGGAAGGCAATGGGAAACTACCTCTGAATACCGCTTACCATGAAAACCCTATTTGTAGGGTCGCCATAAGTCGGGATCGACTTGAAGGCAGTCCATTTCCATTTTACTTTCACTGTTGGTGGCCGTATGCTTCTGAAAACCAGTTGTTGGCAACTGCAAAGGGAGAGTGTTCTTGAACTCAGGTCCTGCTTGTGGGCTTCCCTTTGGGACATCTGGTTGGCCACTGTGAGAACAGGGTGCTGGACTGGATGGGCCCCCTTTGGCCCAATCCAGCAGGACTTTTCTTACGCCCTTTTGTTTTCAAGGGCCATAGTTCAGTGGGGGGACTACCTGCTTTGCATGCAGAAGGCCTCAGTTTCAATCCCCACCATCTCCAGGTAGGGCTGGGAGAGAACCCAGTCTGAATTCTGTAGAGCCGCTCCCAGTCAGTGTAGACATTACTGATCTGGATGGACCAATGGCCTGACTCGGGATAAGGCACCTGACTATGTTCCCCCAACATGCAGGTTTATTCGCCCCACTGTGCACAGAGATGTTACCGGAGTTCAAAAGCTGGCACCCTTGTAATGACAAACTTCAAGAGTTCTTCCAAACGGCCTCCTCGGCTCTACCATTAGGTGAATTGTGGCAACTGCCTCAGGCGGCAGATGTTGCAGGGCAGTGATGGTAGCAGCCCAGCAATACAGTCCGGCAGATAGATAAACACTGCCGTGGATGTGAAGGACCTCTGCTTTTAATGTGGCTTGAGGATCACTTTCAGAATTGCCAGCCTCTGAAAAAGCCAACATTCGCATTACGTTGAATGACGGTGGCCTGCAACAAAATGTTGCAGTGTATCCTCCCTCCTCAAAGGAAGGGCTCCAGCCAGCCGTTCCCTTGACAGCTGTGCCCCCTTCTTCTCCTCCACTTCATTCTTTTTTTCTTTTTCATCTGGCATGCTACGCTCGTGCTCAGGCCTCATTCAGATATTTAGTCCCCACCACTAGGGTTTTTTAAAAAAAGGAATATTTTTGTGTGTGCCTCTGCAATCCTCAGGTTACCCTAAGCCATGCATATATCAGTCAGGCAGGTGAACAGCTCCTTGCACAATTGCTTGCGTTTTTAAGTAAAAGCTAAAAGTGGCATTTCAGCTGGCCGAAGATCTTTTGTTCAAACTCAATGGGTTTTACAGGCTGAACTTAATGCAGTCAGCAGCGCTGAGTTCAACAGAGTTTACTCCTAGGTATAGGATTGCAATCATGGTGATCCTAATGAAGGGTTCCTCTGATTTATCCAGCATTCATCCCGATCTCCTTGCACAAAGCTTATGTGGACTTTGTTCAGACTGTGTTGAGTATTTGTTCTGATTTGTTTATGATGCGGTTATATGACAATGAGCATTCATCCTGATTTGCTTGTGGTCATTAGTGCAGCGGCAAATTCAGAAGTACAGGGTCCCTTAATGTGAGTCACAGCCACCCCTTCCCCCCCTTTTTGCTGCGGGGTTGAGAATGAGATCCTTGTTAATGCCTTCTCCCACAAAAACAGAGTTCCCAAGGAGCCAAGAAGCATGAAAGGGGAGTGTTAGCTACTGAGAAGAGTCTTCTCAGTGGCTGACTCACCTCCTTTCACTCTGATTGGCTCCAATCAGCAGGAATGGACAAGGAAGAAGACTCTTTTCAGTGGCTAACACACTCCCCTTTTTATGCTATTGGCTCGTAGGATGCCGGAGACATAGGGACCCTGCTGGGACCCTGCTCCCCAAAAAGTAAGGGGTGTAAGACCCCCATGAGACTTTGGACAACCACACCCTGCTTGTGGGATGTTTACACATCTTCCTGTTAAACATTTGTTCAAAATGCATTTTAAATGCATTTCCCTGTCACTTTCCAAACTGCAAGAAGCCCCCCCCCTTTTAAATTGTTTTTCATGTACTAGCATGACAGGATGCTTTAATCTACTTTGCACAAACCTAAATTTCTCAGTATGCCCTTCAATCCCTTCCTCAAAATTATTTTTATTATTATTATTATTTATTACATTTGTATACCGCCCCATAGCCGAAGCTCTCTGGGAGGTTTACAAAATGCTGACAGTCTGGAAGCACCAATATTGGGTATTATGCTATGAACAACAACCCTCTTCCTTCATTGTGAAGCGCTGTGGCTCAGAGGTAGAGCATCTGCTTTGCATGCAGAAGGTCCCGGGTTCAAGCCCCAGTGGCATCTCCAGGCAGGGTTGGGAGAGTCTTCTCGCTTGAAACCCTGGCAAGCCGCTGCCAGTCAGTGTAGACAATTCTGAGCTAGATGGACCATTGGCCTGACTCAGTATAAGGCAGATTCCTATGTTCCTCTCCTGTCTAAATGTTTGGCCTCTCCTGGGGAATGTGGCAACACGGCACACTGTCATGAAAGCCTTAAACCCTTTGGCTTTAAAATTTACCATTTCCACTCTTTGTATATGTCATTCGTTTGCATTACATTTTTTAGGTACAATTATGGAAATTTTGGCTTCTGGTTTCACTGGTCCACTCTCTTCCTGATTATAGCTGCAATCATATTCTCCTACCTCTTGTTCTTACTGGTAAGCGCAACTCTTTTTGAAGAACAACCTTCCAAGGCTTTACTTCAGATTGCAGGCCAAATTTCATTTGAGGTGTGGCCCTGATGCTATATCACTCTGGAATATCTGTGGAGCAATGGGCCACGTGGCTCAGTGGCAGTGTACACGCTTTGCTTGCAGAAGGTCCCGGGCTCAACCCCCAGCATTTGTTGATTTGTTTTAGCAAATTTGTACCCTGCTTTTCCATACAAAGATATACAAAGGCACCGGAGAGCAAGGCTGGATTAGGAATAGACTCTCTTCAAAAGAGCCTGGGAAGCTGGTGCTATTCAGAGCAAACATGTGGTCTCCAATATGGCACCCATGGGCACCACAATACCCACAGACACCCTCCATGGTGCCCACCAAGGCCCCGAGCAAACATGTGGTCTCCAATATGGCAACCATGGGCACCACAATACCCACAGACACCATGGTGCCCGCCAAGGCCCCATTTCCTTACAAGAAACTTTGGGATGGGAGTTTAGAGATGAACCTTGGAGAACAGGGAGAAGGGGGTGGAGAACGTGAATGAAGTATTGTCCGCTGTCCAACCAGTTCATGTTGTTGCTTATGAGCTTGTGTGTGTGTGTATGTGTGTGTTCTTACTTGTGTGGTTGATTTTATGTCAGGGTAGTCAACGTGGTACTCACCAGATGCTATTTTAGTTATTTATTTAACAAAATCCATACACTGCTTGATGGTGAAAAACCTCCAAGTGCTTTACAAAAAAACATTAAAGTTATCTATGAAAAACAGTTAAGGACAAGGAATTGGAAACATTAAAAAAAAGACTGTAAACACCACTAGAATAAAAAGAGATTAAAACACCCCAGCATCTATGTGCAGCTGTATAGTGGCAAATTCAGAAGTGCAGGGTCCCTTCATGTTAGTCATAGCCATGCCCCTCCCCCTTTTGTTGCAGGGTTGAGAATGAGATCCTTGTTAGTGCCTTCTCCCACATTAGACATCCTTAGGAGCCAATCAGCATGAAAGAGGGAGAGTGTTAGCTACTGAGAAGTGTCTTCTCAATGACTGACTCACCCTTCCTTCACTCTGATTGGCTCCAATCAGCAGCAAAGGTCAAGAAAGTGTGTTAGAAGATGTTTCTCCGTGGCTAAGACACTCCCCTTTCATGCTCATTGGCTCACACGATGCTGGAGACACATGGACACTGCTGCTCCCAAAAAAGTAAAGGCTCTAAGACCCCCTGTCTATGTGTCTGGATAGGCTTGCCTAAACAAAAAGGTTTTAAGCAGGCACCGAAAAGTGTACAGTGAAGGCACCTGACTGATGTCAATAGGCAGCGAGTTCCAAAGAGTAGGTTCTGCCACACTAGAAGAACGATTTCTTACAAGAGCAGAACAAATATTATGTGGCACCTGTAACAGGGCAGTTCCGCAGATCAAAGTGCTTGATCAAAGTGCCTACATATGGAGTAAGATGGCTCAGAAGTAAATTGGTCCCCAAGCTGTTAAGGGCTTTATATCCCAGTAGTAACACCTTGAACTTGGCCTGGTAACAAACTGGCAACGAGTGCATTTTGCACTAAGTACAGTTTCTGGGTCAAGCACATGGGAAGCCTCACGTAGGTTATGAATGACATACTCCCACCAACCACATTGCAGGTCTCTGAGTTGTAGTATGAGTAAGCATCTGCCTGCCAATGTTTTCATAGATCCTAGCGGTGTGTCTGATTTCAGAGAGTCAACGGCTGTATCTGCACTGGAGTCACAAGGTAAGCCATCCTTCCTTTTAATAAAACAATTAAGATTTTATTTATTCAAAAGAGTACATTTTGTTTCAGTTCCCAAAACCGGGCAGCCATCATGTTGCTGCATGCTCTTCTAGAAGCTTTAAGAGTCAACAGAACTAAGAGATTCACCTCTTTTCTGATCTCCCATTGTTACTTCTGGGGTCACAGTCAACTATAGCATTATGGCCAACACAATTAAATCCCTGTCTTCACCAGAACTATCACGAGGTGTTCTGGAAAGCTGAACTACAGCCACAATCCTGCCTACTGAAGAACCCTGTGCAACCTGAAAGCCTGCACACTTCTTTGCCAACAGAGATTGATTCAAGAAATTATATTATCTTGTCTATTTTGGATTTGCAAAAATGTAGATAAGGAATACTTGCAGATGGGGATCTGAGTATCCTGTGCTAAAATCAACCCAAATTCTGCACCAAGAAACTCAACTTGTATAAATTATGGAAGGTAGGATATTTGCATAGGTTTGCTTAATTTGCATAATGTGGTCTACATCTGTTAGCTGGGCAGAAGGGCTTTTGTTGTTATGTGTCTTCAAGTCAATTTCGACCTATGGCAACCCTATGAATCAGCGGCCTCCAATAGCATCTGTTATAAACCACCCTGTTCAGATCTTGTAAGTTCAGGTCTGTGGCTTCCTTTATGGATTCAGTCCATCTCTTGTTTGGCCTTCCTCTTTTTCTACTCCCTTCTGTTTTTCCCAGCTTTATTGTCTTTTCTAGGCAGAAGGGCAGAGCTAGCAAAAGGACTGCAGGCTGTCTCCTATTCAGACCACCTCCTGCCATTGAAAATGCCCCCAAGAAACGTCCACACATTTTCAAGCCTATCATGATATCTTAGAAAGTAGAAACATGCCTTTTTTAAATTAAAAAAATGGAAGCGGAAGTCATCTGGATACTAAATGCTTGACGGGGCCATAGCTCAGTGGCAGATCACATGCTTTGCATGCAGAAGGACCCAGTCTGGTAACAGGTGAAGTGCAAAACCTCTGCCGGAGACCCTGGACAGCCACTGTCAGTCAGAGTAGGCACTCTTGGTTACAGAGCAATCCTAACTATAAGAAGCTAGTGTAACTTAGGCCGGTGTAACTTAGGCCGGCGCACATTCCCCTGTTCCAAACTCCACTCAGAAGCCTCTGGGAGTGGCTACTGCGGGCTGAGCCGGCAGATGAGGGTGGGCCTGGGTTTTGAGGATTGGGGCCTAGGTCACATGAATGAGCTGAACAGGATTTGGAACCGGTGTGAGTCTCTCCTTTCCCTGTCCTGCCATGCCCCCTCCACTCCCGAGAATGCCCATTTCTGGGGACTTACCGCAGCAGAAGCTACGTCGGCTTATGTTCTCCTGGCTGAGCCCCGGCTGCCAAGTGCATGCCACCCTGCCTGACCCAAACATCGAACAGGAGAGTGTGTCCTCATTCTTGTGTAACCCCCACAGGGGTGGCCCATAAACAGCTGGAGTCCTTTCATGCCAGCTTTTTTGTGGTCGGCCTGTCACTAGCAGCCCATCCCCTGGGGGAAGACCTCTAGGGCTGAGTGTTGGGGCAGGTCTCACCCAACCCTAGATGGAGAAAGGCAGGCAGCTCCTCCTTCAATCTCTTCCCCTGCTGACCTCTGGCAGTGTTAGGAGACACAGGACAGGTGAACTTGAGGACATCAGAAGAGCCCTGCTGGATAAGGCCAGTAGCCAGGGCCGGCGCCAAAGGGCGGCAAGGTTGGGCCCTGGCCGAAGGCCCCTGCAGGTCCCTTCCTTAGGGTGTGGGGGTAGCACTTTCCTTTCCTCGGCAGGGTAAACTCCTGATCCTGCTGCAGAGACAGAGCTCCCAGCCCCCACTACAGGCTGTGTGGGCCCGAGGCACCTGCCCGCTCAACCTACCTCTCTTCCCTTTCTGCAAATCCCATGCGTGCTGTGTGCGCAGCTGCCATTAACCAAGATGCCAGCAGAGGCTTCTGTAAGGTGTTGATGCCCCTACTACCATCTTAACTAATGGCAGGCACGTGCGTGCATGCAGATTAGTGTGCATGCATGCCATCAACAAAGATGGTGGTGGGGTATCAGCCTCTTAGAGAAGCCTCCGCTGCCATCTTGGACCGTGGCAGTCACCTGCATGCCCAGCATGCATGGCATTCACAGAAAGAGATAAAAGGTAGGTGGAGTGGTCCCACACGGTCTGTAGGGGGCGCTGGGAGCAGGAGGCCCGGGGCAGGCTGGTGCCAGCCCTGCCAGTGGCCCATCTAGTCCAGCATCCTGTTCTCACAGAGGTCAACCAGACGCCCATTATGGGATGCGCAGAAGCAGAACCTGAGCATAGCTTGTGATTCCCAGCAACTGGCATTCAGAGACATGCTGCCTCCCACAGTAAAGGTAGAACATAGCTACACTGGCTAATAGCCACCGACTTTTCTGAAGTCACACCCTGCAGGGTTAATGAATAATCTGTAACATTTGATTCCATAGATTGTGATGGTGTTTGCCCTGAGTCTCTCCTTTCTTGCCATAGCTATGGTAACGCTTCTCTGGAGTAAGCAATGGAACACATTCTGCCTGTCGTTCCAGGTAAGAAAGCCTAGAGCAGTGCTTCCCAACCGTGATGGGTACGGGACCCCCTTTGCAACCTCAAAGGTTTTCATGGCCCTTACACGTGAATTGCTGCAATTTTAGTCTCTGTTAATTGAAAAAAATACACAACGAAGCATTAAATAATGTCACTTTTTATGCATCACAAAAACAAATAGGATGATGATGTTTATTATCTGCTCTTCACCAGAAGGTCCCAGGGCAGGTTACAGTGATATAAACAACTTTGAATAAATTGTGAAGTAAATGAAAGGAAGGAGATAAAAGCAAATTTTTTAAATTGTGTTTTTAAATTGTTTTTTTTTTAAAATGTGTTTTTAAATTTGTGTATTTGTTTTTAATGTTTTTAATTGCTGTAAACTGCCCAGAGAGTTTTGGCTATGGGGCAGTATATAAATGTAATAAATAAAATAAAATAAATAAATAAATAATAACAGACCTTGGTTCATGCTGGGCATTTGGGCTCTGGTTTTAAGCGTTCCTTCCATCTGGATACAACAATGACTCATCTTCAGCACTCAGTTCAGGAAGCTCCATGTGGCAACAACAGCAACAATAAAAGTCTAACAGACAGAATGTCAGCAGGTGAAGCTTTCCCCCTTACCTGTATTTCTATTCTAGAAAAGGCTGAATTTAATTTATATTTAATTTCTGCCTGTCAGGCAGCTGGTAAAAGCACAAGAACCCTGCTCTCCCCCAGTGCCAACCCTAAACCATACAAAGAACTCAAGTGAAGAGTAACAACAACACAGTTTGCACAACTTAGCCTATTTTAAAATAAAAAATATTTAAAATGAACATATAATACAACTGTATAAAAACATACACAAAGTCCTGATAAACAGCAACAAAACTACAGTGAGCACGTGCAATTTTACATTTTAAAACTTACTTTACCCATCATTTTTTTGCTCATTTACTGCCGTGGGCCAAACATGGGATAGAAACGCACTCACTGTTCTGCCGGTTCCAGTGTGTCTCCACCTCTCTCTTTGGAAATGGGGACCATAGTCAAAGCCCGTCCCTTTTTTACTGTAAAACCTGTTGGGAGCAGCATTTCCCCCCTAAAATTCAGCTTCAAAGAGGTTTTGCAACTGATTGTTTTGCAACTGTTCCCCCTCCAGGCTTTGCTCAGCTATGCTCTGGTGACTCGTGCGTTTACAGCTATGGAAAGGAGATTCACACTAAAATGCCGATGAATTTTCATGAGGATTTTTTTTAAAAAAAAAAATGTCCCTGCAAACTGATGGGGAAATGTGGGGAACTGAACTTAAGATTGGAACAATGCAAAACTGAGAGAAATGAAAAGTGACAGACATCCCCAATCCTGACATCTTTTCACCTCAGGCCACTCATCTCTGTCCTTGTTCATCTCTTGTCATGTGATGCCTCTCCATAAGGCACCAGTTTAAGGTGCTCATGCTAGTCTTTAAAGCCCTAAACAACTTAGGCCCCAAATATCTGAAAGGCCGCCTCTTTCCCTGCAGGCCCTCTCGGGTGTTGAGATCAGCAGAGGGGGCCCTTTTGGTAGTTCCGCCAGCCTCGGAAGCTCGGGGGGGGGATTTGGCGGGCCAGAAGAGGGCCTTCTCTGTGGCAGCCCCTAAGCTGTGGAACCCCCCTCCCCACGGTGGTACATCTGGCAACTTCATTGTACAACTTTCAGTGAATGATGAACATGCACCTCTTTACTCTGCCCTTCGACACCTGTTTTCTGTGATGTTGTTTAGGTTGTTTTTAACAGTTTTAACTGTTGTTGTAACCTGCCCTGGCACCTCTGAGTAAAGGGCGGGTAAGTAGTAGTAGTAGCAGTAATAATAATAATAATAATAATAATAATAATAATAATAATAATAATAATAATATGTAATGTACTGCCTTCAAGTCGATTCCAACTTATGGCGACCCTATGAACAGGGTTTTCAGGGTAAGCGGTATTCAGAGTTGGCTTACCTTTGCCTTCCTCTGAGGCTGAGAGGCAGTGACTGGCCCAAGGTCACCCAGTGAGCTTCATGGCTGTGTGGGGATTCGAACCCTGGTTTCCCAGTTCGTAGTCCAACACCTTAACCACTATACCACACTGGCTCTCTTCCTCAGCTTCTAGCAATTATTAAATACATTTTTATCAGGATGAATCTGTCTATTTCCAGTTAGGTATTTTATTCATTTCCAAGTTAATCTGCCATGGAATCACAGAATCATAGAATAGTAGAGTTGGAAGGGGCCGACAAGGGTACCCTATGAATAGGGTTTTCATGGTAAGTGGTATTCAGAGGGGGTTTCCCATTGCCTCCCTCTGAGGCTGAGAGGCCGTGGCTGGCCCAAGGCCACCCAGGGAGCTTCATGGTTATGTGCAGATTCGAACCCTGGTCTCCCCAGGTCGTAGTCCAGCACCTTAACCACTACAGCACACTGGCTCTCTTAATAATAATAATAATAATAATAATAATAATAATAATAAAATCCCTGAACTTCCCTGTCTGGTCCCGGATCCAGCATAAACTGTTCATCTTATTCAAAGCCCCCCACTATAGCCTTGAGCCCCCAATCGCCCCACTTTATGTCTGGTACATCCTTGCCTTTAGCTTCTCCAGCTCTACCATCCTCAGTTGTTGGAAGGTCTCCTGCTCCCTCATATGGGTCTGCTCTTTCTCCCTCAACTGCCCCTCATGCCTGGAACTCCATTCTAAAACATCGGCATGGTGCCGCTCCATCTCTCCCTCCCTCAAACATCCCTTCCCTTTGTTTGCTTCCTAGAGCCTGGTAGACTGCACTGCATGATGGTTATTTTTGCGACCTCCAGGATCAGAGACAATATGCCCTCTGGATACCAGTTGCTGGGGATCACAAGTGAGCAGAATGCTGTTGCACTCAGGTCCTGCTTTCAGGCTTCCCTTTGGGGCATCTGGCTGGCCATTGTAAGAACAGGACTCTGGACTAGATGGGCCACTGCTAGCCACGAAGGCTGCGCTCTGCCTCCACAGTTCGAAGCAGCATGCTTCTGAATCAGAACTCGGAAAGTTACTTTTTTGAACTACAACTCCCCACCAGCCCAATCCAGTGGCTATGCTGGCTGGGCTGATGGGAGCTGTAGTTCAAAAAAGTAACTTTTCCCAAGCTCTGTTCTGAATACCAGTTGCTAGAAACCACAGGAGGGAAGAGTGCTCTTTGCACTCAGGTCCAGCTTTTGAGCTTCCCATTGGGGCATCTGGTTGGCCACTGTGAGAACAGGATGCTGGGCCAGAGGGGCCACTGGCCTGATCCAGCAGGACTGTTCTTATATTCTTTATGCCTTTGCATAAGAATAACAGCTAAACTGTTCTTGTGCTTGTAACACCTAGGTTTTCCCTTTATATGTGAATTAGCCCCGAGCCTGTCACAATGCCACTTTATGTTCCCGACAGGTCACGGCTCCTTTCCTCCATATAGTTGCCATATTCATCATGATCCTCCTGGCGTGGCCAGTGGCCTTGCATTTCTTCTGGATTAACAATAAAGGTACAGGGAGCTCCAGGGAATAAGCACAGTTAATGAGTTGCTCCATGGCCAGAAACTTGCTGGCAGAAGCCTAAGCTTTGGGTCTTCTCCTTTGTAAGAAACACAGTATACTCCTGTGCTAAATGTTTGACAGGGATGATGTCAGAGGGCCCATGGCTCAGTGGGTAGAGGTTCCAGGTCGATCCCTGGCACCTCCAGCTAAAAAAGTGATAGCAGATGATCGGAAATAATCATTGCTTGAGATCCTAAGGAACCGCTGCCAGTCAGAGTAGACCACTGTGGACTAGATGGATGAGTGATCTGACCTGGTATGGCAGGTTCCTATGACTGCACATGCTGGCCCATAGAAACCCCATCTTTTGTAGCAGAAGGCCACACTCCCCAAAGTAGAAGGTCATCTCCAAGCAAGAGAAACCTTCACTTACCTTCACTTAGAGCAGGGGTGGGGAACTTTTTTGGCCCAGAGGCCAGATCTTTATCTTCCTCCACCCTGCAGATAGACGGCCCACCTGTCAATCATCAGACATCATAATGACATCACAATGACATCAGGTGATTAACAGGTGGGTGCTCCCACCCATTGTCAAAGTTTCCCCGAGGGGGTTGGGGAGATAGTGACCACCTATGATTGAACTCCCAGTTCATCAGCTGATGGGCGAGGGGGCTCAATCCTATTTTCTTCAACCATGTCAGGTGTGGGGCAGGTGGGTGTGGTTTTGGGAGATCGGCCTTGCAGGCCAAGTGGGGAGGCCTGGTGGGTCGAATTTGGCCGGCAGGGTGAAGATTCCCCACCCTTGACCTAGAAGAATGAACACTGCCTTGTACAGAGTGAAACCATTGGTCCATCTAGCTCAATATTATCCACACTGACTGGCAGTGGCTCTCCAGGGTTTCACACAGTCTCTCTCTCCCAACCTTACCTGGAGAAGCTGGGACTCGAACCCAGGACATTCTGCCTCCATGCAAGGCAGATGCTCTACCACTGAGCTACGACCCTTCCCAAAACCACTATGCTTGGCAAAAGAAGGCAGTCCCCTTAGGCAGTGGCATGGTGATAACTGCTGTAGGGCTGTTGCTCTTCATGACAACCGCAGCCCACAGCACTGCCCCTTCTAAGGCTATATGACACAAAATGCATTTTTGACCAATATGGATTTTGTGCCTTCAATACCGCTCCCACCACCGCTGCCGCCCAGCTCTGCTTAACATCCAGCCTGATGAAGAGTTCTAGCAGACCTGAACGTTTGTGGCATTTGGGTTGCACCGCTGAGCTTGTTGCACTGCTGCTGCTTACATGCAATGCACCCGTTCCGTTAACACACAATGAAAGGGACTCCCCTGCCCCCCAGAATAAGAGTGGCAGTTCAACCCTTAGCCGTGCATGCAAATGTTGTCTTCCTCTTCCCCTTATTAGCTTCCTTGGTAGGTTTTTCTCCTTGGGAAGCAGCTTAATTCTTTGCATGCTGGGTTGGCAGACAGCACCCCAGGAGGTGATGCCATCGGCAAATGCTGAAAATAATGGCTAGCAGCGCTTTTGTCCTGCCCAATATATCCCTGCCCCACCACACCACTGACCGCAGCACATTCCGTTCCCACTGTGGACGGAATCCCAAGCGGGAAACCAATCCCTCAAAGGATGGAAGCAGAGCAATACCATCAGCTTCCCCTCCCAAATTATGGGTGGCTTCAGCAGCTCAATGGTGGATCATGTGGTCTGCATGTATGGGGTCCCAGGTTCACGAGCTACTCATAGGTACAGCCCTCGGGGTTTCAAGCCAAAGTGAGTTACACTTCCGGCTGGCCCTAATGAATGCTGCATTGGTGCCACTAGCTCTGCCCTCTGATGGCTGTGCATTGAATGTGGTTGTCTGTAAGGAAACCCTGTGCTGTTAGGTCTCCTGTCTGACAACGTGGAGCCCACGGCTCGTATCCAAAGCAGCACTAAGTCCACTCGTCCGTTAGTGCAAGGATTTCCACTTGCGCAACAGAACTTTCCCCCCGCCGCCCCTGCGCACTGTGATGTCCCTGTATATATAATACTGTAAATATGGTAAGTGAGGGTTTATTAGAGTATATGTGGTAAATAGACTGAGTGAGAGGGGAGAGTACATGGGTTGGAATGTTGTATAATGATTGGCTGAGCGTTTGAGTGTCTGAAGGTATAAATGAGAGGATGACAGTAGAGAGGGTTGGTTTGGTTTGGGCAGTTGGTTCTGTGGGTTGGTTTTGGATAGGGTGGATTGGATTAGGCGGGTAGTGAGGCAGATTACTGATGACTAAGAAACATAAAGAGTAACACATCTTATGAAACTACACACTTGTTGACTAAACCTTTAAGTAATCTTGTTATTCCCTGTGTATATAAATAAATATTTCTTGGTTTACCAAAACGCCTGATCCTTGGCTGGGCAAGGGAAAGTCCTGTCTCAGTAACCTATTAGAATTCTTTGAGAGTGTCAACAAGCATATAGATAGAGGTGATCCAGTGGACATAGTGTACTTAGACTTTCAAAAAGCGTTTGACAAGGTACCTCACCAAAGGCTTCTGAGGAAGCTTAGCAGTCATGGAATAAGAGGAGAGGTCCTCTTGTGGATAAGGAATTGGTTAAGAAGCAGAAAGCAGAGAGTAGGAATAAACGGACAGTTCTCCCAATGGAGGGCTATAGAAAGTGGAGTCCCTCAAGGATCGGTACTGGGACCTGTACTTTTCAACTTGTTCATTAATGACCTAGAATTAGGAGTGAGCAGTGAAGTGGCCAAGTTTGCTGACGACACTAAATTGTTCAGGGTTGTTAAAACAAAAAGGGATTGCGAAGAGCTCCAAAAAGATCTCTCCAAACTGAGTGAATGGGCGGAAAAATGGCAAATGCAATTCAATATAAATAAGTGTAAAATTATGCATATTGGAGCAAAAAATCTGAATTTCACATATACGCTCATGGGGTCTGAACTGGCGGTGACCGACCAGGAGAGAGACCTCGGGGTTGTAGTGGACAGCACGATGAAAATGTCGACCCAGTGTGCGGCAGCTGTGAAAAAGGCAAATTCCATGCTAGCGATAATTAGGAAAGGTATTGAAAATAAAACAGCCGATATCATAATGCCGTTGTATAAATCTATGGTGCGGCCGCATTTGGAATACTGTGTACAGTTCTGGTCGCCTCATCTCAAAAAGGATATTCTAGAGTTGGAAAAGGTTCAGAAGAGGGCAACCAGAATGATCAAGGGGATGGAGCGACTCCCTTACGAGGAAAGGTTACAGCATTTGGGGCTTTTTAGTTTAGAGAAAAGGCGGGTCAGAGGAGACATGATAGAAGTGTATAAAATTATGCATGGCATTGAGAAAGTGGATAGAGAAAAGTTCTTCTCCCTCTCTCATAATACTAGAACTCATGGACATTCAAAGAAGCTGAATGTTGGAAGATTCAGGACAGACAAAAGGAAGTACTTCTTTACTCAGCGCATAGTTAAACTATGGAATTTGCTCCCACAAGATGCAGTCATGGCCACCAGCTTGGATGGCTTTAAAAGAAGATTAGACAAATTCATGGAGGACAGGGCTATCAATGGCTACTAGCCGTGATGGCTGTGCTGTGCCACCCTAGTCAGAGGCAGCATGCTTCTGAAAACCAGTTGCCGGAAGCCTCAGGAGGGGAGAGTGTTCTTGCACTCGGGTCCTGCTTCCGGGCTTTCCCCAGGCACCTGGTTGGCCACTGTGAGAACAGGATGCTGGACTAGATGGGCCACTGGCCTGATCCAGCAGGCTCTTTTTATGTTCTTATGTTCTTATGTTCTTTCACAGACCAGAAGGGTGGGCAGGGCATATACCAAGGTTGGGAAACAGTATCAATGGTGGCAGCAGTGAAGAGATAGTGTAACATCATCAGGTATCCAGAGCAACCCGGGGCTGTAATCTTTATAGGCACAAAGATACCGGGGGGGGGGTTGAGGCCTGCAAGTGCACCCAGACACAAAGTAGCAATAAGCCAGGAGGAGAGGAAAGCACAGTCTCAAGGCAATATTGTTTACAGGGAGTGTCTGGCAGTGGGATCTTGAGAGATCTTTGCTAGAGCTGGTGAGAGAACCGTTAAGAGACCAGGACACTGAGGTGGGACCGTGACAAGGTGGTGACCACGGGAGGGGACCTGACACGCACCCTCTGTGGATTTGTGGTCGAAGATGGCTGCTGCTTGCGGACTTCCCATGAGCGACTGGTTGGCCGTGAGAACAGTGACGCCACACTGGATGGGCCTTTGGCCTGGTTCAGCAGGCTCTTCTTATGTTCTTAGGGTGCATCTATTACATTAAATATTCATGTCGATTTTTGAAATGGAAATGGACGGCCTTCGAGTTCTATTTTTAATTGTTCTTATTTCTTATATCGCATGTTGTTATTATTTTGCCATTTGAATCCAAGTGCTGATAACAATAAAATACAGTGTGTTAAGGAAGAAGTAAGAAAAATACAACTAAAAAAAAACACGCAGCTTCTAGCACGGCACATTACAATTGCTACAAGAGGCAGAAAAATAATTCATTGGTCCACCAAGACCGGCAGTGTAGTGGCAACTTCAGAAGTGCAGGGTCCTTTCATGTTAGTCACAGCCATGCCCCCGTCCTTTTTGCTGCAGGGTTGAGAATGAAATCCTTGTCAATGCCTTCTCCAACAACAACAGACATCTCTATGAGCCAATAAGCATTAAACAGAGTGTTAGCTGCTGAGAAGAGTCTCCTCAGTAGCTGACTCACCTCCTTTCACTCTGATTGGCTCCACTAGGAAGAGTGTTAGAAGACTCTTGTCAGTGGCTAACACACACCCCTTTCATGCTGATTGGTGTGTAGGATGCTGAAAACATAGAGACCCTGCTGGAACCCTGCTCCCCAAACAGTAAGGAGTCTAAGACCCCCTGAGACCCTGGACAACTACACCACTGGCCAAGACCCTCAAGTGTTCTTCAAATGGTCTATGGGAGGGAAAGTTTGGGGACCACTCATTGCCACGCCACTTCTCCAATTGCAAAGCACTTGACTGTTCTTATTTCTTTCAGTTGTGCAGGTCTTGATTATTCTTCCCTACCTGGCCATCCTCCTCTTTCTTCTCTTCATACCTTTGGGGATGTATTCTCCCTGCATTCTGGAGAAGGGGGCTTTGGGTCCCAAGCCAAGCCTGATTGGCCACAGAGGAGCACCAATGGTAGGTTGAGGCTGCCTGGAAGAGGGCGGGACTGCAAAATGCTATGATACTATGAAGCTTCCTCCTTCTTTGGATAGTTTATTTTCATTTGTTTTAAAAAAAAGCCACTTCAGAGAACTGTAAACAAATGTTCACATAAAATTTTCAGCCCCATCCCCGAGACATAACTGAATCCAGATGTGATCAGATAATCAAATAAAATAATAATATTAGAGAGTCATTGTTGGTATAGTGGATAAAGTGTTGAACTAGGACCTGCGAGACCAAGGGTTGTAATCAATACTAGCAGAACTAGCATTGGATTCAAGCCTATCTCTCAGCCTAGTCTACCCCCGAGGGTTGTTGTGAGGATTAAATGGGGAGGGGTAGAGCCATGCACACTTCTTTGAACTCCTGGGAAGAAAGGCGGGATATCAATGTAATAATGATAATAAATACAAAATAAAAGAAAATAAATGAATACATTAATAAATAAAGCATATACATGAAACAAACGGAATAAAATCTACAGCACAGTTAAATTGGTGCCATGCATGTAAATGAAGTTAGCTACAGACCAATGCTAAATAAGACAAGGCCTGGCAAACATTTTTGACAATGAAATGCAAGCTGTTCCCAGAAATCCTGTCTAGATGGCACATGACCTGTCTTTGACTGACCTCTAAACCTGGGGCAGAGGCCAGTTTAGTACGCTGGACAGGGTATAAGCAAAACAGAACTTTGTTCCTCATGTGGTGGGAATGTGAAATTGTGCAAAACCTTTGGCTTACTATATTAGAGCTGACTAGATGCAGAGGTATTAGATGCCCTTTAGATGCCGGCTGCATTTTGCTGCATTTTGATGTCGAGTAGGGCAATACCTATGTCAGCACACCACCCTTATTTGTATTTATCTGCTTCTTTCTCTGACACTTCCGGGTTATCGCTTTAATCCGTTTCAGAAAAACAACAGAGCCTTGAGCTCCTTAAAAACTAATTACTTGTGGGTGAAGCTTTACTCGAGTATCATTTGCTGCATCACATGCGTGAAGTGCTGTTCTCAGCTGGCAAATTTATTTACATTGGTATATCGGGGGTTGGGATGTAAAATATGGTGTTAAATGGAAACAAAATGCAGTGAGTACAATCTGTGACAATTCAATTAGAACTCAGATGTGTGCAGACTAAAGACAGTGAGCATTCACAGGTGGGGGGAAATTAGTTTTGATTCTCATTTTCATGCGAGCCCACCTAACTAGCACTTTCTGAACCAATGTGCAACCTGAACCACGGCTACCCTTCAAAATTTGCACTTCTCTGAAATGCACATATTAGGCAAAATTGTCTATAAAAATGTGTATATTAGGAAAAGCTTGCATGAAAACACACGATTTGCAGTGCAGTCTCTTAGCCACTCTGATGCACCAGCTGTCTGTCAGAGAGACGTTAGTATTGTGGATGGTTTGAATGCCTTCATCACATCCAGTTCTTTCCCCCTGCCCAGGAAGAACTCTGGGAGAAAAAAAAAAGGCTCTGCAAGCTGTCAGTATGGTTCACTTTGAAATGGGGCAGGGTGGTGCTCCAGAAAGGTCCACAGATGGTTCTGTTCTGATGCTGGCACAGAGGAGGCATTCCATGGGCGTACAGGATCCACGGCCCTTCCATTCCCCCAACACGCCCCTGGAACGGGGTACGAATATTGCCAGCCCTGGAGCAAGAATAGTTTTATTTCCCTCTGAACAACCATAAAAGAGGCAGTATGCTTCCGAATAGCAGTTGCTGGAAACCAGAGGAGGGGACAGTGCTCTTGCGCTCAGGTCTTGCTGGTAGGCTTCCCATAGAGGCATCCAGCAGGCTCTTCTTACGTTCTTGTGGAGAAAAGAAAAGCACAGACAGAAAACAGAATGCAAGAACTCCACTCTGCCTTCAGTTCAGCTCTGTTGGCTTGAACCCAGCAGGGCATTAGGTGGTAACTGTAATGTCTGGGGTGAGTGCTGTATTACAAGGAGTAGTAGGATTCTTGCATTTAGCAGGTTGTTGGACTTGATGGTTGATGGACTTATTGAATGGTAAATCTGCATATCCAAAGAAATGAGGCCAAGAGGGACCCTGCAGCTATTGGAACACGTTTCAGAAGAGGGGCCCTCCTCCCCCATCCAGGAGTCAAGATGAGGCTTGTGTTTTTAATATAGGCGGGAGAAGCTGGGAACTAGGGAGACACACAGAGAGGCCTGCTCCCTGCACCATAGCTTTGGGGTGCCTCCCTACAAGCCTGATGGAAAAGCAAGGTCTGTTGGACTGTTAATGCTTTGAACCCCTCCATCTTAACCTCAGGTTGTATGTGTAAATAAACCATATATCCTATAAGACACCATAGCCTCCGCTAACCTTCTTCCAAGGAAACCAAACTCTGGGGGAAGTGCAGGAACCCCTGGAAGTCTTGTACCACTTGGAGATTGGGGTGTTTGTTAAGTTATGTTATGTAATGTTATGGTTTATTTCTAGGCCGCCTTTTGGCCAAAAAGGCCCCCAAAGCGGCTTACACACAAATAGAAAAACACAAATACAAGTGTTTTTAGCACTTTGTTTGCTGCCCTGGGCTCCTGCTGGGAGGAAGGGCGGAATACAAATTAAATAATAAATAAATAAATAAATACAAAATACAAATAAAAACAATACAATTTACAAAAATTCAAGCTAACAAAATCCTAGCATTTCTAAAAAGCAACAACAGCTAAAAACCAAAAGCATCCATCTTCCTGGTAAAGGACAGTCCCCAGGAGTGGCACACAACAATATATATATTACAGTGATCAGCCTTTGGTTCACCATCTCCCTGCACCTTTGCATTATGGCAGGGGTGGGAAACCATTTTTATCCCAAGGGTCGCATTCCCTTTTGAGCAACCTTCTGGGGGCCAAATCCTGGTGCTGGGCGGGGCCAGAGGCAAAAGTGGGTGGAGCAACACATGTAAATTTTACTTTGGTTCAGTAAGCTAGTTTCTACCTATTCTAATGCACCCCTCTCTATCCTCCATCCAGAAAAGCAAGAGACATGATCAGAGTGCAAGGACACATCCTAGCCTGGCAAAACCACTGAAGGAGAGAGGAAAGCAGGACCAGTGAGAGCTGTGACTTGGGAGATGATGTGGCCTGGGGAGAGGGCCAGGGGCCAGAGGGAGAGGCCTGGAGGGCCACACTTGGCCCCCAGGCCTGAAGGTCCCACATCCATGCATTGCATATTTAATGTAAGACAACAGTCAAGAAATCAGAAGAAGGCTAGGACTGGGGAGGGCAGCTAGGAGAAAACTAGAAAAGGTCCTCAAATGCAAAGATGTATCACTGAACACCAAAGTCAGGATCATTCAGACCATGGTATTCACAATCTCTATGTATGGATGTGAAAGTTAGACAGTGAAAAAAGCGGATAAGAGAAGAATCAACTCATTTGAAATGTGGTGTTGGAGGAGAGCTTTGTGCATACCATGGACTGTAAAAAAGAGTGTTAGAACAAATTAAACCAGAACTATCACTAGAAGCTAAAATGATGAAACTGAGGTTATCATACTTTGGACACATAATGAGAAGACAGGATTCACTAGAAAAGACAATAATGCTGGGAAAAACAGAAGGGAGTAGAAAAAGAGGCAAGCGGCACCTACCCTGTGGAATTCCCTCCCCTTAAATATTAGGCAGGCGCCATCTCTGCTATCTTTTTGGCACCTTTTGAAGACTTTCCTCTTCCAACAAGCCTTTTAAGTTGAGACCTATCCCAGTCTGCATCTGTGTTAGAATTGCTTTTAATATGTCTTTTAATATTTTTAACCCTTTTTTAAAAAAAGATGTTTTGGACTTCCCAGGAGGATTGCTCCGCCTGTGACTGCCTCTGAGACGAGCTCCCGTCTCAGAGGAAGCTTTTTCAGTTTTAAAACCAGTCAGAAGAATTTTTTAACTGGTAAAAACTTTCTCCCAGGCAAGGGAGAAATGAAGAGATCACCCACAGAAGCTTCGTTGTGTTTGTTGGGGACTGGAATTCATCAGGATCGCCTATGAACGAAGGTTTAGCCAGCAGCGTCGGACGGAGTCAGGGAATTCAAGCAAGCTCAAACTGGCTAAGCGAGATGTTTTTTTTCTTTAAAGAAAAACGGATTTTAACAGGCAAGCATTCTTCCGTCTACTCCTATCATCTTATCATTGTTACAGTAAAAGAGATTTGTTATAGAATCAGCAACAAAGAATCCCTGGGTGAGTTATACCTTTCTCTTTTATACACGGAATTAAGGAAGAAGAAAATCGAAATAGCTTATCTTTGTTTTTATTGCAAAAAGCTGGCATGGAATTGAGCATTATAAAGATATAAACGGATGAGGGGCATCTAATCTGAGGAGGAAAATCTGATTAATATGAACATTTGAGTACTATTTGTCTGGGACTATTTTTTCTGGTCTACTTTATTTTGACGAATCTGCTTATTCTTTATGCCACTAATTATTTTGATGCTGTGAACTAAATTTGTTTTGCACTCTTGGTAACATAAGAGATAAGGCAGTCTGTCTAGAAGATGATGTCAACAGGCTTGGAATATTAACTCCTTTGTTGCTGGAAAAAGAAATAAATTGCTCTTTGCTTGGGAATAGTGGCTATATTGGAAATTGAAGGGTTTTTTTTTTTCGGTCTTCAGAATGACAATCAAGAAAGTGGCCGAGACCCTGGATGTACAGGAGGGGGTTCTCTCTCTAAACATGTTTCAGAAAATAATGGATGAGATTAAGATAACGAAACAAGAATTGAGACAGGGCAGACAAGAGATGAAAATTGAATTTGGCAAAATGAAACAGGAGCTGAAAGAAATAAAGGATTCTATGAGAAAAGAATATATAACTGGACAAGCAACAGAAAATGAAAGAAAAATTAAAGGGAAGGTGCAAGTCCTGGAGATTGGAATAGATATATCAAATGTGGAATTGGAAAAAGATTTGGATTTTATAGCTGTGATGGATCCTAGTGACAAAGATTATTGCTTGGAATTCAGCGCTGTCTCCGAAGGAATTGGTGAAGATACCAGAGATAAATTTATCAATGTTTCAAAAAAATTTCTGGACTGGAATGATCTGATGGAACCTGAGATAGAAAAAGTTTATAGAATTAATTCCAGATATGTGACAATGGAAAAACTCTCAAGAGATGTGCTAGTGCACCCCGTAAACAAGAAGAACAGAGATATGACTTTACAACAATATTTCAGTAACACAGTCAGAATTGATGGCAAGAAAATATTTGTGTTGAAGGAAATTCCTATCAGACTCTTACTATATGACTATGACAGCAGAATTATTGTGCAAGGATGGACGATGGAAGATGGAACTAACACTGATAATGGAAGAATAGCTGTTGAAACTACTGGATTTACTAGACTTGAATAGATGGATTAATTGACATGTCTATTTGGAGAAAAATCGATAGATATATTTCTCAAGGACTGGAAACCTCTCTTTGACTTTTTGCGGAAAGAATAAAATGATATGATGTTAATGAGATTTAATGATTAACCAAGATAACCACTGGAGGAAAGTGATTTTGTAATATATTAAGGGACAGGTTTGTTATATACTATAGACCTTTAGCTGATTTATGACAAATCGGAAGTCAATATTTTTTATTGTATTAGTTATTAATTTGTTCTTTTTCTTTTCGTTTTGTTTTGTTTTTGAAATTTTGAATAAAAAAAAATTTATACCAAAAAAAGATGTTTTTAAAGTTTTTTTTTGTTTTTAACGTTGTTTTGTTTTAATGTATTTTAAAGTCTTTTTATGATGTTTTAAAGTGTTTTTAGTGTTTCTGTTTGCTGTCCTGAACTCCTGCTGGAAGGAAGGGTGGGGTATAAATTAAATAAATAAATAAATAAAACAAGAGATGGACTGATTCCATAAAGGAAGCCACAGACCTGAACTTACAAGATCTGAACAGGGTGGTTTATAACAGATGCTATTGGATGCCTCTGATTCGCCATAAGTCAAAATCTACTTGAAGGCACATCACAACAGCAAAATAGTTTGGTTCAAGAATCATGATGTTCGTCTGTCGTTGATATCTTCTATCGTTTTCATAACAGGTGGCTCCTGAAAATACTGAGATGTCATTTAAAAAAGCCGTTGCTTATGGTGCTATTGGTTTTGAGACAGATGTCACCATTAGGTAAGAGAATTCTGCTGCTCACACCCTGGAAAGAGTTTTGGACTGTAGTTCCCAGTCTGGCTTAATCAGCTGCAGACAAACTTCCTCTCCCTTTTGGTTTTTTAATACCTGCTCTGCTGTTTATGGCCTGTTGGATGTCAGTGGTGACTTTTCATTTGTTCTTTAAATGGATGTCTTGGTGCTGCCTTTTGAGGGGTTTGTATTGTTTTTCGTTTTACTTGATTTTATATTTGATTGTTTTTTCCCTTGTTTTGCAAACCAGTTGGGTAGTTTTAACAGATAGGTATGATAATAAATACTCAATATTAAGGCACCGTCTCTGTTGTCTTTTCGGCGCCTATTGAAAGCACACTTCCTCTTTCAACAAGCATTTTAAGCATAGATCTTATCCCAGTCTGCATCTGTGTTGGAATTGTTTAAAGGTTTATTTTTAAAGATATTTTAAAGATGCTTTGGGAGGAAAGGTGGGATATAAAATAAATAAATATATACAATAACTGGTATCCAATCAAATCATTGCACAAGCGGAATTGATTCTGTAAGTGCAACAGAACTTCCCATATCTTCTCTCTGCATGTACCCTGCACCACCCCAAATCGACTCTGGAAGGTTGGGGGAACCCCAGAGATTTGTGGGGGGATATGCGGGGGAGGGAGGAATTGGTGCGGAAGTTCCATTGAGCTTGCAGAGGTCATTCTGCTTTTGCAATGACTTCATTGGATACAACCCAATGGTCCTGGTGATGATAAAACAAGTTTGGTGTCACTTTTTTAGAGTTGTACCAAATATTCAGCCATTTCAATTTGGGGAGCAAAAGCATTAAGTAGAGCTGAGCCAAAATTACTCACAGTATTTTGTGAACATTTTCATCAGTAGCAGACAACATTTCTCTCAAAAAAAAAAATTAGGAGGGGGTACTCTTTACACGGCCCTCCCTTGACCCCACTCTCAAGACTAAGTTGAAAGTTCTCTGTGAAGAACTTCTGCCTTGAATTTGGGGACTGACCGGTAATGGAAAAGGCAACATCTGCCCTCAGCACATTTTATTATTTCATTGCCACTGCCTGTTTCACAGCAGTTTCCCAAAGGTGGGATGACTTTGCACAACCTTTGACAACCTCAGGCCCTGCAGATGCTTTAGACTGCAACTCCCATCAGCTAGCAAGGCTGTGCTGACTGGGGCTAGGGGAAGTTGTAGCTCAAAACATTTGGAGGGTTCCAGCTTGGCAAAGGCTAATTTAGGGGAATTCTGGGAGGAAAAGATGGGGACGACCAGCTACTGAGAGGAACAGCAGCAACAAGACCCTCATTTTATTTATTTATTTATTTACTTATGATGCAAGTGTGATGTTCCTATATTAATGTATATATGGTAAGTGTTGTTTTAGAAGATACATGGTAAGTGGAGTGAAAGAGGGGGAGTGAATGGGCAGTAGAATGCGAGATGATTGGCTGAGTGTTTAAAATGGCTGAATGTATAAAAGGAAGAGTGAGAGTGGAATCAGGGGGGGGGAGAAGAGAAAGAGTGGGTTGCTTGGTGGGGTTTAGAGAGTTGTTTGCCAGGAGAGAGTGAAGAAGGAGGGGGGTGGAGTTCAGATTAGTATTGAGTAAAACCATATGCTTATGTGCCTTAAGAAGAAATCTTGTTAATCTTGTTAGCTTTGTTATCTGTAATAAATACTTAATTTGGTTTACCAAAGGCCTGATCCTTGGCTGGGGTTTCACAGACCAGAAGGGAGGGTAAGGTAATGACCAAGGCTGAAGGGGAACTGTAACAAATGGTGGCAGCGGTGAAGAGAATAACAATACCAGTATTCAGAGTCTCTGGGAATACTAGTATTGGGACGTTACTGGTGGTTGCCTAGCAGGGGGATCTGTTGAGATCTGTGCTAGAGCGGATAGGTAAACCATAAGAGAGTGCGGTCCGGACTGGTGGAGTCCCTGGTGGTGCCTAGAGACAGGCAGTAACCACGAGCAGGTAGGAACCTGACAGGGAGAGCCAGGGAAGGACGCATCACAGACGACCAGCTACTGAGAGGAACAGCAGCAACAAGACCCTCATTTTATTTATTTATTTATTTATTTATTTATTAAATTTATATCCCGCCCGGCCTTCCAAAGGGAGCCCAGGGTGGCAAACAAACGAGAAAGCACTAAAAACAACTTTAAAACATCTTAAGAAGCAATACCAGCGCAGATGCAGACAGGGATAAGGTCTCTACTCAAAAGGCTTGTTGAAAGAGGAAGGTCTTCAGTGGGTGGCAAAAGGGTAACAGAGATGGTGCCTGTCTAATATTTAAGGGGAGAGAATTCAAAAGGGTTGGTGCCACAACACTAAAGGTTTACTTCCTATGTTGTGCAGAACAGACCTCCTGATAAGATGGTATCTGCAGGAGGCCCTCACCTGCAGACCGGTTGGGAATATAAGGCATGAGACAATCTTTCATGTATCCTGGTCCCAAACTGTATAGGGCTTTATACACCAAAACCAGCACCTTGAACCTAGTCCAGTAGCTAATGGGCAGCCAGTGCAATTCTTTCAGAAGTGAGCAGTCCTGTGGCTGCATTTTGCACCAGCTGCAGCTTCTGGACCAACCTCAAGGGCAGCCCCACATAGAATGCATTAGAGTAGTCCAACCTGGAGGGTACCAGCACATGGTCAGGCTATCCTGGCCCAAAAAAATGGCCGCAGTTTTCTTACCAGGGAAAAAGCCCTAGTAGCCATTGAGGGAGCCAGTGTGGTGTAGTGGTTAAGGTGTTGGACTAGGACCTGGGAGGCCAGGGTTCAAATCCCCACATAGCCATGAAGCTCACTGGGTGACCTTGGGCCAGTCACTGCCTCTCACTTTCATGAAAACCCTATTAATGGGGTCGCCATAAGTCGGAATCGACATGAAGGCAGTACATTTAGACATTTTTTAGCTATTGAGGTCACCTGGACTCTAGAGACAAAGATGGATCCAGAAACATAACCAGACTACAAACCTGCTCTTTCAGAGGGAGTACAACCCCATCCAAAGCAGACAATTAACCAATTATCCAGACTCGGGTATCACCTACCCACAGTGCCTCCATCTTTCAGAGTCTATTGGCCCTCATCCAGGCCACCATTGAGTCCAGGCACTGCTCTAAGGCTTGCACAGCCTCTCTCATTTTAGATGTTACTGAGAAATAGAGCTGGGTGTCTCAGTGTACTACTGACACCTCACCCCAAATCTCCTAATGACCACTCCTAATGGCTTCATATTAAACAGCATTGGGGATAAGATAGTACCTGCGGCACCACAGCACAACTGCCAGGGGGGCAAACGAAAATCACCCCACACTATTCTGAAACTGACCCTGGAGATAGGATTGGAACCACTGTAAAACAATGCCTTCGATACCCATCTCACCAAGTCGGCCCAGAAGGATACCATGGTCAATGGTATCAAAAGTCACACAGAGATGAAGTAAGAATAACAGGGTCGCACTCCCCCTGTCCTTATCCTGATAAAGGTCATCCATCAGAGCAGCCAAGGCCAATTCAGTCCCATAACCAGGCCTGAACCCAGATTAGAATAAACCAAGATAATCTGTTTCATCCTAGAGTACTTGCAATTGTTGCACCACAACCCTTTCAATCACCTTCCCTAAGAAAGGGGTATTTGCGACCGGGCGGTAGTTGTCACAAATCAACAGGTCCAGGGCGGGCTTTTTCAGGAGCGGTCAGATCACCGTTTCTATCAGGGTGGTGCTTTTGACCTCCTTTCACCTACCCACCCATTTTGTTGGGTGATGTAATGAAAAGGGCTCTCAACCTTGTGACCTCTCAGTTATAAAGTCACAAAATGAAACCAGACTGGCTATGTTGTGTTGTGAGAACAGCCAATTCATTGTGTGATTGCGGGCTGGGTAACTTCACCTGTGTGTCTAATCAAGAACAGAGAGAAGCAGTTCCTAGGATGGTGGGTGCAGCGCTGGGGATTGTCATCCAAATAGCAACAGCCAGATGAAACCATTGAACTGAGCAGGACTGAAACCAAGTAAATAATCACAAAGTCTTTTTCTAGAGCTGTGGGAGGGACGGAACCTGTCACACTGTAGATTCCACTTTAACCCTGAAAATTGGAACCGGTGAGAATATGAGACACAAATCTAAAATCTTTATCCCAGCTGGCATCTGTCGAGATTTGAATTTATTTTATGTGGCCGCTGTTGTTTTAAATTGTTTTTATTATACTTACAATTAGAGATATAGGAGAAATTAGATTCAGGTCTCATTGAAAGCCAAATCTATCAAATATTCACTTTCTGAAACTTCCTTCCTTCATTTATTTCATTTATATCCTGCCCTTCCTTCCAGTATGAGCCCAGGGTGGCAAAACATGAGAACGGAAATACAGGCATCTTTTAAAATTTGCACTTACCTGAATATTGCGATGTAGTTTGCCAACCAATGTTTAATAAAACTGCAAATATTAGGGGAAAGTGTGCATAAAAAATACATTTATGAAAATAATATTCAAAAATGCATTATATGAGAAGAAATAATAACCCAAAAATTGTACATTTATAAAAGCTGCATATAAAATGTGTTTATTAGGAGAAATTTCCCCTAAAATGCTGAAGATTTTCATGAGGATTTTTTTTAAAAAAAAAATTTGTGCAGAAATGTGGAGAACTGAATTCAAGGTCGGAAAAATGAGGAGAGAACCAATATTGACTGATCTTTCCATCGTTATTTACAATTATTGTTGAGAATGGTTTTTTTTATTTATGCAATTGTTTATAACCGTTTTTATATGTGCTATTATATTGTAAATCACTTTGAGATGCCTCCTGGGAAGCAATTCATAAATGAAATAAATAATAACGACTCTACTTATTGGACAGTCTTGTAAATGACATATGTAAAATCCCAGGCTTGATGCGAGAAGTTGCTTTTCCTCTTTTGAACAGCTTTGATGGTGTTCCCTTCCTTATGCACGACTCAACTTTGAAAAGGACCACCAATGTTGAGGATGTATATCCCAAGGGTAGTCGCCAATTGGCCGCCTTTTTCCCCTGGGAATATCTGGAAAACCTGAACTCTGGAAATTGGTTCTTTCAGGTATGTTTGAATGGGGTAGATTCCCTAGAGCAGCCCTGCAAATATTTCCATAAAGGTGAGTGATCCATAAAAATTATTAGGTCACATCTACACCATACATTTAAAGTAAGTTTATACCACTTTACCAGTCATGGTGTCCCCAAAAGAATCCTGAGAACTGCAGTTTATGATAGAGTTTTTGGTACTACTGATATTACTAATATCCTATCCTTCCTCCCAGAAGGAGCCCAGGGAATGCGGAACTGGTCTGTTAAGACCGGTAGTTGAAATAAAAAGAACAGAGAAACTTAAGGTTTATTACTACAAAGAGATAAAGTCATAAATCCTGAAGCAGCATCCAGCCTGCACTTAAAAAGCCATTATTAACTAACTGAGAACAGAGGCAGGAAGAGAGGGGAGGAAGGGGAGGAGCAAAACCTGCAAAAGCAACAAACACTTTAGAGGAGAAATCAGCAGAGGGAAGAATAGATTGCCTTTCTATTGCCCTCCCCTTGTAACATGCATTGGTGCTTTACTCCCAACATTTTATCCCTCACAGAGCTACATTTCACAGCACCCTTGAAGAACTACAATTCCCAGGATCAGGGCCGGCTCCAGGAATGCCAGGGCCCTTGGGCATCAGCTTGCCCTGGCCCCCTATGTGTGTGTGTGTGTGCGCGCGCACATGCAGCCCCCCCACCTACTGTCTGCTCTCTTTTACCATTGCCCTTAACGAAGATGGCGGTTGCGGTTTCCCTAAGGGGATGACGCCTTTGCTGCCATCGTTGTTGATGGCACGTGTGCGTGCTACACGCGTGCATCTCTGCCATCAACTAAGGTGGCGGCAGGGGCTTCAGTACCTTAGGGAAACAGTGGATGCCATCTTCGTTAAGGGCAATGGTAAAAGACAGCAGACAGGTAGGTGTGGGGGTGTGGATCATGGAAGGGGAGTGAAGGGGCGGCTGAGGGGCCCCCTGTAGCTCCAGGGGCCATCAGGCCAGTGCCTCACCTGGCCGCCCTTTAGAACCAGCCCTGCCCAGGATCCTTTGGGGGAAGCCATGTGCTTTAAAATGTCCATAAGGTCTCTGGAACACTTCCTCAGCTGAGCCATAGTCTGAGGTCTTATATTAACCCACTGGGTAGTTGGTCAACAGCAACAGAGGCTTGAAAAAGTGCAAAGCATTTTGAGTTTATCTGATTGATAAATAAGTAAAGCTGCTTTCCCATCCTCTCCACTTACATGTTCCATTTTAGGCTTATGGCTTTTTTTCTTCATTTCAAGTTAAGTGCCCTAAAAGGGTCTCCAAAAAACTGGCTTTGGCTTCAAAAACAGATTGCTTCTATCTGATTCCGTTCCCTGTTCGTTTCTTTACAGAATAGGCCGTTCTTTGAAATGCCCTCACTCTCACCTGAGGACAAAATACTGGCAAGGAATCAGAGAATTTACCAGCTCACAGACTTACTGAAGCTTGCTAAGCAGGAGAACAAATTTGTCATCTTTGATCTTTACCGGCCTCCAAAGAGTCACCCTTACAGGGACACCTGGATTAGCAGAACGGCAGAACTGGTTCAAAATGAAATGGGGAATAAATCCCATCTGGTACGAGGCATTCCTTCTTCCCAAACTCACCTTGCTTTATCCAGTTTGATTTGTTTCGAGAATGGCTGGCAGTAGGTGTGGGCCAGTGTTGGGGAATTTTTGGGTTCTTGGACTGGGGTTCCTTGAAGAAATTTGAAGACACAGGCTTGAAGCAAAAAGGTAGGCCTTTATTCTTTACAAGCGTACACAGGGTCAG
The DNA here is from genome assembly GCF_030035675.1 of Rhineura floridana. Classification (NCBI taxonomy): domain Eukaryota; kingdom Metazoa; phylum Chordata; class Lepidosauria; order Squamata; family Rhineuridae; genus Rhineura; species Rhineura floridana. Next base: position 180,099,801 of record NC_084484.1, read on the forward strand.
CCTTCCAGAGTGCCTGGTGAGGACTGCAGTGAAACACAATCTGCATGGCTCTTTTGAAAATGGAAATGGACTGCCTTCTAGTCGATCCCGACTTATGGCGACCCTGTGAATGAATACTGTAAACCCCCCAGAGAGCTTCAGCTATGGGGCGGTATTAGGGTTGCCAGGTCAGAGCCATCCAAAAACCTGAGAAAATGGGGGCGGGCCCTAGTGATGTCACGAGGCGGGCCCTAGTGATGTCATGGGGTGGGCCCTAGTGATGTCATGGGGCGGGCCCTAGTGATGTCATTAAGCATGATACATTGTATCAACCACAGTTGCTTGGAGCATGCCATTCAAAAAAAAATCTCTGGAGATTAAAATAGAAATCTTACCTAAAATAGGGTGTTCCTAGGTCCATCTGAAGTGACAAGGTCATTCTTTCTCACAAGCTTAGGGTGATGCAAAATGGAAATGGACTGCCTTCAAGTTGGTCCCAGATAGGGTCTTCATGGTAAGCAGTATTCAGACAGAGGTGGTTTACTATTGCCTTCCTCTGAGTCTGAGAGGCAGTGACTGAGCCAAGGTCACCCAGGGAGCTTCATGGCTGTGTGGGGATTCGAACCCTGGTCTCCCAGGTTTTAGTCCAATACTCTAACCACTATACCATACTGGCTCTCAATCCATAATACAAAGTTCTAATATTTAATTCCTCAATGGCCATGTTACTATATAAGCTTTTTTTCTGGATCCCTTAATTATAGGGTGATTGTGATAATGAAAAATACACCCTCAGTCAGGGAAAAGTCTTGAATGAGCATAGTTTGGGGGGCTCTTCTAGATGAAGCTTTTGTTGTGCACTCGCTGTACCTTATTCACTGAATTTTTCAGAGGGTCCTATTCTTAAATTGCTCCTGTTCTTAAAACAAGCTGTCATTATTTAAATGGAGACTGTCATGTCACAAATTAAAAACACATTTTTTTAAAAAAAAATGGGGTGGGGGTGGGGAGAAAAACACAGCTCTAGGGGAGGGCAGTGCACCCATTTGCCCCACGCTAGCTACAGGGCAGGACCAAGTGGGCAGAAAGTAAATTGGGATGAATCTCTTGGGTGCTTTGCTGAAGTTTCTGGCTCTGTAGTTGGATGCAAGGAGGCAATCTCTGCCACACTGTAAATTGCCAGGTGACATTCACCGGCTCCAATGAGTTCAAGGACCAGTGGCAAAAGATCAGCTAAGAATCAGGTTTCCATAATAAACTCAGTTTTGCAAAAGCTGTTGTGTATCCTTAGCAGTTCTCTACAGTTCAGTAACTTGACATGGCCTTTATTAGGGAAGGACAGACAAATGAGAGGTGATAAAGAAAAGAGGGTGAGAGAAGGAATGAAAAGAAGGGTGTCCAGCTTGCTTTTGGCTTTATGTTCACCTACTGCCAGCTCTGTCAGAAGTGACAGTAGGAAGAAAAAAGTGTGCATGTGTGTGCCCACACCACAGCAAGCGAAATCTCTCTCTCAAGCCACCTCCTGTTTTAAAAAGGACTGTTTATGTTCAAGCACAGTGGGTTTTATTTCTATAACGAGAGGCGCCAAGGTTTTGAGCATGTTGGAAAGCTTATACCCTCTGACCAGGATGCCCTTTGGCCTAGTTCTTAATGTATGGCTGAGGGTGGCTATAATCACTTAGCAGCAAAAGAAATGCACACTGCACACCCTCAGAGGTACTTTGCTTCACTACTGCCATAGCTGAGCACTGTCATGGAAAAGTGGTTTAGGGGTTGAGCACTGACTCAGATTAAGCCCCGGTCTAAGGAGGGCTAATGTGTCTGGACAAGAACACACCCACCCCGCTCACTAACCAGTTAACCACTCTATATGAGATTCAGTGAGGTTGGAACACCCCAGGATCAAATCCCTGCTGGGCCATGAAGCTCTCAGCCTAGCCTACCTCACAGGGTTGGTATGAAGATGTGTGGAGGTCTTTTCTTTTTAAAGAATATGTTTATTCAAGATTTTCTTCTGTCTGTCCTGAAGTTCTGCTAGTTAATTTCATTGAATGTCTGAAGTTCTAGTACTGTGAGAGAGGGAAATGAACTTCCCCACATCATGCATAATCTTTATTATGCCCCCCTCCCTTGCACACACACACTTAGTTGACTTTTTTGTACACTAAAAAGATCCAAACACTTTGCCCTTTATGAAGGATGGCTAGATCAGTCTATTTCTGGCCTAAGCCAGTTTCACATACCTTCATTCCTAAATATTTTCTGTCCTGTTTCCATATAAATTTGTGATTATTTTAATGCACAGAATGCATTTCATTTTTGTATTTTTTTAAATAGGCATGTTGTGGGCATTTTGCCTTATTTATTACCTTATTGTGGGCATTGTTTATTTAATGACATTTGTGTACTGCTTAATCATAAGAAACTTCTAAATGCTTTACATCAAATACTAATTGGTGTATGCATGCATTTTTAGCCTAAAATATGCCATTTTTTCCCGACACACTTTCAGTAAAATACAGATTTTATATGCTTTTTGGTACATTCTTGGGATGGGCCCCCCCAGCCAGAGGGAGGATGGGTGAAGCCGCCGGCCGTCCTTTCCAGAGCAGGAGCTCCGGGGCTAAGAAGGAGCTGGCCCGGCCTGCCCTCCACGGCTCCTGCTGAGGCTGCTAGGCCGCATGGGCCCCGTCTCGGCAGCGGTTGCTAGGAGACGGGGCCCACGCGGCTGGGCAGCCTCAGCAGGAGTGGAGGCCGGCCAGGGCCGGCTCCTTCTTAGCCCCAGAGCCGGTTCCCCTGCTCAGGAAAGGACGGACGGCAGCTTCACCCCTCCTGCTGTGGGCGCTGCTGGGCGGCAGCGGCCGCGATGGGCCCCCCCAGCCAGAGGGAGGAGGGGTGAAGCCGTCGGCCATCCTTTCCAGAGCAGGAGCTCCGGGGCTAAGAAGGAGCCAGCCCGGCCTGCCCTCCACGGCTCCTGCTGAGGCTGCTAGGCCACGTGGGCCCTGTCTCGGCAGCGGTTGCTAGGAGACGGGGCCCATGCGGCCAGGCAGCCTCAGCAGGAGTGGAGGCCGGCCAGGGCCGGCTCCTTCTTAGCCCCGGAGCTGGTTACCCTGCTCAGGAAAGGATGGCCGGTGGCTTCACCCCTCCTGCTGTGGGCGCCGCTGGGCGGCAGCGGCCATGATAGGCCCCCCCAGCCAGAGTCTGCTGAGCCCCATTGCGGCCGCTGCCACCCAGCGGCACCCACAGCAGGAGGGGTGAAGCCGCCGGCCGTCCTTTCCCCCAGCCAGAGACTGCTGAGCCCCAGGGGAACTGGCTCCGGACCGGGGCTAAGAAGCAGCCGGCCCAGCCTGGCCTCCACTGCCACCGCTCGTCTCCACCCATCACCCTCAACTGTACTTCTGTGGGTGGCGGGAGCGGGCAGGGGCTGCTGCTGGGGGTCCCTGCAGGGGCGGCGGCGCTCAGTCCTCCTCGTCTCTAGTCCCTGCCTGCGACTGCCTGACTGAAAGAGGGCGGGAAAGCGGCCAGCCACAGCCAAACGTATGCGTGTGTCAATCACGCATGCGTGGCTGAGGGGGCCAATAAAAAGCCGGAGATCCACCTTTTAAATTGAAGTATAGCCGGAGGCCGGAGATGGCCCCCTTTTGCTGGAGTCTCCGGCAGAAAACCGGAGACCTGGCAACCCTAGGCGGTATACAAGTATGATAAAATAAATAAATAGAGTTTTTGTGGTAAGCAGTATTCGGAGGTGGTTTACCATTGCCTTCCTCTGAGGCTGTTAATTTCTGTTAATCTTCTGTAAATCACAGGTACTATGGCTGGAAGACTTGGATAGATCCACAGTTCAGAACATAGCTCCTGGATTCCAGCAGACTTCAGGCATTGCTCACCCAGTCAAGGATCTCCAGAAAAGGAACATTGTGAAACTCAACTTGGACTACAGAGAGATGAACAGGGTAGACATTTGGTAGGTTGATATATGGCCAAGTTGACTTTCCTTGCCTCATCTCAGAAAGGGAACAGAGTAGAAAATAATTTCTGCAGTGAATTTTTGGTGGCAAATTTCAGTGGAGCATTTTTGAATTGACACTCTGTAGTTCTTGAGCCTGAATAACTGAAAACTGAGAAGAAATGTGCCCATGTAATTGCTAGGATACAGCAATGATTTACTCTAGCATTACTGCCCAGGGATCTGTGATGGTACACCAGAACAGTTAAGAATCTTTATTTGATGTAAATGTGACTTGAGTTTTCCAGCCTTTCTGCCTGGCATTTTTCCCCAGGGAAGATTTTTGTAACTTGTTTCCAAGTGAACAGGTAGCTGTTTCATTCCAGAGGCTCTATAGTGCTTATAAAGATTTTTGTAACTAGTTCAATGCAACCTTTATAAAAGCAAATGCTTGCTCTTAAAAGGTTCTCTGGTTGCCCAGATGGTAGGTTCACAAAAGACTGTAATTAAAGGCTTTTCGGCTGCTAATGAGGTTGCCATCCATTTGTTTTTGACAGCAAGTCTTGGGGTGCAAGAGCTCAGGCAAATTTAGGAGACTACAAAGCTTGGCCTCTAAAAATGCTTCCAGAGCACCGCCATTTTTGAATGAGGTTCAGTCACATTCTGGCAAATTCGGGTGGCACAATTATAGCTGACTGGGAGGTCTTGTGCAACTGTGAGAGATAGCTTTTAAATGGTTTTAGATGGTTTTTAGAGAGCCAGTGTGGCGTAGTGGTTAAGGTGTTGGACTACGACAGGGCTCGAATCCCCACACTGCCACGAAGCTCACTGGATGACCTTGGGCCAGTCATTGCCTCTCAGCCTCATGAAAACCCTATTCATAGGATCACGTAAGTCGGAATCGACTTGAAGGCAGTACATTCACAGATGGTTTTTAATTGTTTTAAAAGTGTTAAATATGCTTATATTTTATTTGAAACAGTATTGTTTTAGCATTTTGATGGGCTCGCTTTGGGAGGAAAGGGCATGATAGAAATTTAATAAACCAACTGACCCACTTCCCAAAAAGATCAGGCTTTTTGCGATGAGGAAAGTGACAGGCAAATGCATTGGGAATTGTAGTGGAACATCACCTGATCTCCCCCATAAATGAATTGGAGTGAATGTTAATTTAATAGCCAACATCATCTAATCTCCCTGCAGACAAATCAGCACAGGCAGGATGGCTTTGCTCACCAGGCTTTCCAACGCCACGCATCCCTGATGGTCACTGGGAGGGGGAAGGGCAAGGCTTTTTTGCTTTAAGTTGTATCCCTGAATTGAGCAGGGGGTTGGATTCGATGGCCTTATGGACCCCTTCCAACTCTACTAATCTATGATTCTATGATTCTAAGGCGGGGGGAGCTTCATGCAGTGCAGCCACAGCTGTGGAAGCATCAGATTGGAACTGCCGCTGTGCCTGCATCGCACCATAAGAACATAAGAAGAGCCTGCTGGATCAGGTCATTGGCTCACCAGGTCCAGCATCCTGTTCTCACAGTGGCCAAACAGATGTCCCAATGGGACAAGCAGGAAGGAGCGTCCAATCACCCTCCCATTGTCCTGTCCTTAGTCAAAGGCCTCAGTCTCAGGTGCATCTGTTTTTTTCTCTTTTTATTAAAGTTATAGATACATCAACCTAACTGCTCTTGCTAGGAACTTTGGCCCTAAACTAACACCAACTAAGCATGCTATTGCAGCACTAAGACGTTGACTCAGCAACAGTGTCCCCCTCCCGAACCAGTTTCAGTAGGCTTGAACCACATGCGTGTGCACATGAAGGCTCCACCTCAGCTCCGAGTGTTGCATTTCCCTCCCCAAGTGCCTCTGAGCGTGGGGCGAAGGTGGTTTGATCTCCAGATCCCTTTCTGATGGAGGAGAGCTTCTAACAGTCAGCTTGGGTGTGGGAAACTGGGCAATGCTAGGCTGGGAAACGTCTGACATGCGCGGCTGTGCCTCAGAGGCAGGTAGTGGGGGCATGTCCAATTGGAGAGCATCCAGTGAACCAGGTGGTGATTCTGCAGGAAGGTCAGGAGCGGGGGGAGCTGAGCTGTCAGAGACTGGGGTTGGGGGGGCCTGAGAGTCCACCCTGCTGTCATCCCCCACCCTGGGCTCCCAGTCCAAGTTCTCATCCTCTGACTCACCTTTGACTAGCTGCCTCCCATCTGCCTGGCCCACACCAATCCTGCATTTTCCTGCAACTGGTATTCAGAAAAATACTGCCTCCGACTACGGAGGCAGAGCATAGCCATCGTGACTACCTTTATCCTTGATGAATGTCTCTAATCCTCTTTTGAAGCCATCTAAGTTGGCGCCCATCGCTGCTTCTTATGGGAGCAAATTCCATAGTTCAACCATGCGCTGTGTGAAGAAAGATTTTCTTTTCTCTGTCCTGAATCTCCCAACGTTCAGCTTCGTGGGATGTCCCCGAGTTCTAGAATTATGCAGTGAGAAGGGGAAAAAACTTTTCTCTGTCCACTTACTCCCTGCCACGTATAATTTTGTATACCTCTATCATGTCACCTCACCACACTGAGCTTTCCGCTGCCTCGCCCCTCCCTCTCGATAACAGGCAGCAACACGCGGTGTTGGGAAGCCAGGTGAGCAATGCTGCCGTGTCTCCTCTCTGCCAGCTGCTGCTGCAAATCAGGATTAATGCTCAGTAACCAGTGGCTGGATCACCTGGAAGCGCCCTCTATTTAGTGACCATTTAAGCCTCTTAACACAGCTGGTATTGCACAGTGGGGAGGACAGCCTGGCTGGGAGTCCAGAGTCTGCGAGTTCAAATCCCCGCTCGTGTCTCTTGGGTGTCAAGGGCCAGCTAAAGATCACCCCCACAGGGAGTGGCTCAGGGGTTACATGCCCTGCCACTTGTGCAGCCGTGGGCAAGCTGCATAGTCCCAAGGAGCCCAGTTGCCCCCAGTTGGCAGTTGCGGACAAGGAAGGGGCTGGCTTGTACAGCTGTGGCAAGCTGAGCAGGCCCTAGCCAGCTGGGGAGGACTAGCCTCAGAGGGAGGCAATGGTAAACCCTCTCTGAATACCACTTACCATGAACATCCTATTCATAGGGTAGCCATAAGTCGGGATTGACTTGAAGGCAGTCCATAAGCCTCTTAAACTTAATGTACCCCGCAGCTCAGAGGAGAGGGTGAATTGCCTAAGAGAAACCCCTGTGCTTCCTTTAAAGGAAATATGCGAGAGCCAACATCACATCCAACTTCTGGGTGGTCAGCGAGCCATGGCTATTCTCCTTGGCTTGGTGCTCTGGAGCTCATTCTGTCACCACCGATGCCATCCACTCCCTGGGGAGTGTCCATCACCCTTTCTTCTTCCTGGTAAGTAGAGAAGACCTCTCCTGGCACATGACAGGCACCGCTGCACCTGTGATGGCGGATAGACACTGATACACCAGTACTGTTGAATGGATTTGGCCAATCCTTTCATGGCATGCTCACTTATGGCAGCCTATATCTTTTAAGAGAGTTGAACAGTGCTTTGAGTGAGGCTTCACTTCCTTTTTCATTTTTTTGTTCTGCCAGTCAAATAGATGCCACAGAGATTTTTACAATAGAATACTTGCCAAACCCACTTTGACGGGTGGAAATGGGATGTGTGTATACACAAACAGCCATCCCTCACCGAGGCATATGAAGATGTCTTAGGCTGTGTTCATACATTTAAAGCACATGACATCCCTAAATAATCCTGGGAACTGTAGTTTGTTAAGGATGCTGGGAATTGTAGCCCTCTGAGGGCTAAACTACAATTCCCAGGATTCCTTGGGGGAAGACATGTGCTTTAAATGTATAGTGTGGATGTGACCTTATATCAAATCATACTAGAGACCCATCAATTTATTTATTTATTTATTTATTACATTTGTATACCGCCCCATAGCTGAAGCTCTCTGGGCGGTTTACAACAATTAAAAACATTAAAAACAAATATACAAATTTAAAAACACATATTATTGTCAACTCTGACTGGCAGCAGCTCTCCAAGTTCTCAGATAGGGATCCATTCTAACAATGCTCCCCAGGATCCATATAAGAGGAGATATTTCTTGCGTGCACCCAAGGCTCCGAGTGGTGAGAGACTTCCCGGGGTTTCTGCGCTTTCCCCAGGGTTTGGTTTCCTTGGAAAGAAGGTCAGCAGAGACTGTGGTGTCTTATAGGATATATGGCTTTTATTTACACATATACACAACCTGAGTGTAATATGGAGGGTTCACAGCATTAACAGTCCAATAGATCTTGCTTTTTTGTTGGGCTTGTAGGCAGGCACCCTAAAGCTATGGGGGCAGAGGGCAAGCCTCTCTGTGAGTTTTCCTAGTTCCCAGCTTCTCCAGACTAGACTAAAAACACAAGCCTCTCTTTGGCTTCTGGATGGAGCGGGGAGGAGGGGCTCTCTTTTGAAAAGACTTCCAATAGCAACAGGATCTCTGTGTGCTACATCCTTACATACGCTAATAGTGGCCACTTTACAAATCTGTTAGCTCACAGGCTAGCTTAACTAAGGAAACTAGTTTGACCAGTGGAGTGGGTTTCTTCCTCTGCAGATCCCAAATCAGAGGCTGAAAAGGGGATTCATAGAAATCATCCATCTCAACCCTCAATCCCATAACAAAATTGTCTCAAGCAGAGGCCTTTCCTGGCACCTGCTCCCTGCACTTTTGACTGGAAATGTTAGGGACTGAGCCTTCACTCTCTCAAGTTGCCTTCAGTGCTCTGGAAAAAACTAACAGTTCTCTCTCTATATATCATGTTAGTAGACTTCCCAACAGCTGGTAGCAATGAGTTCCACATTTTAATTGGTTGCTGGGAAGAAGTCAATGTTGGGGGATTCATGAGGGCAACCAGCAACTGCTTTTGGGGGGGGAGGCTTGGGCTTCTTAAAGCACATCACAGTGCATTGCTCTACGTCCTGGGGTGAGATACCTTTTTCAGCCTGTGGGCCACATGAGGGGCAATCTTTCAGGGGCCACATGCCAGTGATGGGTGGAGCCAGAGGCAAAGTAGGTGGAGCAACAGATGAGACTAACCTTGTTTACAGTAGGCTGCATTCCAGCCACACACACCCTCCCCATCCATCCATCCATCCATCCATCCATCCATCCATCCATCCATCCATCCATCCATCCAGAGGCATTATCACATATTCAAGGACACATTGTGGAAGACAGTACTCATTGAGGCTGCAGAGCAGAGCAGCAACTGTAGTGTGGCCTGCAGAGTCCTGAGACCTTGAAGATCTGAGAATTCCTGCTGTACACCTATTCTTTTGCTGCTCATATTGCTGCATCACTTCACTATCATGTCCCCTGGGCCCCTGAGACCAGGGGACGAACGAGCAATGGCAGGCGGTGAAGGAGGTGGGGTCATCCACCAGAGCAGATGTGGGGAAGCTTTGGCCCTTCAGATGTTGCTAAATTACAACTCCCATCATCCCCAGCCACTGGCCGTGATTGATAGTTCAGCAACATAAGGTGGGCCAAATGTTCCCCACTCCTGCTCTAGAGGAAATACTTTACTTCAGTAATTGTTTGCACTACTGCACTAATAATATAATTGTAGTTTACTTCAGAGTGCACTAGTGTTCACTGAGCATCACCAAATTGCATTGAAGTGCATTGTGTGGATATTGCTTTGCCTAGCAGCAGCTGCAGCCATTGCTTTACCTAATGTGACTTGATCACTCGCGACCTCTGTCTAGGCAGCTGTGCAGGCAGCATGGGGGGGGCAGGACAGGCAAGCCCACTCAGAGACTGTGAGGCTTGCAGGCTTTGGACTGAGTGGGCTATGTGGCAGCACACACTGGGCTATCAGGCTGCCTCTATCATTCGGCAGCTAAACAGGTAGTGAGGACCCGCTTTGTCGTGTCCGTCTAGCTGTCTCCAGCCAGTGTGACCTTGCGTACTGTTGCCGTCTTGCCCTTGTGTCAAATGGATCAGGTCCTCCTTTCTTGTCATTCTCTGCAGTATCTCCCTGCAGTTTCATCTCGAGGAATGACTCCAGTTTGTCTGCTGTTGTGTTACAGACACCCAAAGAGTACAGGAGCATGTGGATCGTGACAGATGTTATGGCAGTCCTCCTCATTGCATTCCTCTTCAGCATTCACTGGTAAATTCCGCTGTAGCTAAAACTCTTGTCGTTTGAACACGGAGTCATACTTTGGTGTCAGTCCCCCCACAGCAGGGCAGGGCAATGGGCAAAGACCTTTTGGGGAACTTTCCATCATGGTTGCAGTCTCTTTACACCAGGGGATGGGGCTCTTTTTTGTTGTTGAGGGGTGAATTTCTTCAGATGTAATCTCTCTCTGTCGTGTGTGTGTGTGTGTGTGTGTGTGTGTGTGTGTGTGTGTGTGAGAGAGAGAGAGAGAGAGAGAGAGAGAGAGATGAAACCAGAGCTGGTGGTGTGGGCAGAGACACAGCCCCGAAGTAGATGGGTCCCTCCCTTTTCCTTATCTTCTAGCTCCCTTCTTTCTTTTTTTGCCACCCTCCCCCATGACACCTCTTTTTACTCTGTCTTCCACCCCTCCTCTCGCTCTCTTTCTGACACAACACCCCTTTTTGTTTCCCCTTCTGACACCCCCACCGACACATCCTTACATCTCTGCTTCCGTATGTGGTGGTTGTTGGGAAGCCACTCTTTTCTAGCCAGCCCCTTATCTGCCATAAGGAGATACTGGGCTACTTCCTTGGGAATGGTCTGGAAGGTGCAGCTGGTGCCAGGTTGTTGAGTGGAGCACCTTGATGCGCCCATATTACACTTGTGCTCAGGGATCCGCACTGGCTGCTGATCAGCCACTGGGCAATGTTCAAGGTCTTGTTGTTAACATACAGTCCCAGGCTTTGGTCTGAAGGTGCATGAGGCCAGCTCCCTGCTGAAGCTAAGCAGGGTCAGGTCTGGTCAGTGTCTGGATGGGAGACCACCTGGGAACCATATGTAAGCCTCCTTGGGTTTCTATCATGAAAGGAAAGGTGAGGTAATAAATATATATATAAATATAAAGCCCAAATCAGCTCAGGACCAGGTTCTCTGAAAGACAGCCTACCCCTTTTCAGACATGTACGATCAGCTAGGTCATCATGCCCTCCCCTCTGCCATATAACCATCAGTTGCTTCTGATGGAGCCTGTTGATCAGTTGCATCAGTCTGTTGAAGACAGCCCAGGCTGTCTGTGACCCATAAGACCGGACTCTGACTTATGTGCTTGATTCTCCCAAATCTGCTTTATTTACTTTTATTTGCTTTTATATGTCTTTAAATGGTTTTAAATTGATTTTTAAGATTTTTTTTTCATGGATATTGTTTTTATACGGCACACAGCTTGAAAAGATTAAGCAGTTTAGAAATGCTTTTAAAGAAATAGATAAAACAATAGCACCGACGGATCTGCCTCCCATCTGAGTGTCCACAAGGGTTGCTGAAACAAAGCACATGTGTGTGGTGCTGCATATATTCTACAGCTGCTGTATAAAATACTGAATGTTATTGTTAGAATTTTAATGAATGATCCATCCATCAGCTGATTCCAGGACAGGAGTTGCCTTCGCTGCGCTTTTAAAAAAAACCTAAACTTTTCTATTTCTGCATAACTTGGGGTTTGCTTGTTTCTAATTGGCCCATGTTAGCTCCATCCCTGATGGCACGCAAACACCTGTGTTCACTATTAGAGGAGATTATTTTTGCAGAGCACATTTTCCTCCAGGGATCCTTACAACAATCCCATAAGGTAGGCCAATATTATCACACACGCTAGGGATGGACAGGTCTGCCAGTTTTGGATCTCTCAGTTTCCCATTTTTCCAATCTTAAATTAAGTTCTCCACATTTCTGCAGCAATTTGCATTTTTTCTAATTCTCATGAAAATTCTCCAGCATTTAGTGCAAATTTCCCCCAATAAACATTTTTGCAAGCAATTTGTCATCAGATAAGGCATTTTTGTATGTTATTTTCACTCATTTATTCATTTCCACTAGCATATGCATTTTTGTAAACATTGGTCGGTTGGAGAACTGCATTGCAAAATTCGAGTAAGTGCAAATTTCGAAGGATGGCTGTGTTTCAGTTCTCATATCGTTTCAGAAAGTGGAGATTTGATAGATTCATCTTGAAATGCGAACTGAAACAAATTTCTCACCCATCCCTAACACACACACACACACAGATCCTGTTGCATATAGGGAGCTGGAGGCATGTAGGTACGTGATGGTGAACTTCCCCAATGATCAAGAAAGGCATCTCCCTTCCTTTTCCAGGTGGCGAGAGGTGGGCCGCTTCTGCTGCGAGGGTGAAAGTCACACGACCATCAATAGCGATCCATACCACGTATCTGAAACAGGTGAGCCTTGCCCTGTCTGGTGTTGTGCCCTCAGCACAGGCCCATAGGAAGCTACCTTATAGACCAGTTGAGACTATTTGCTCATCTAGCACTGACTGGCAGCAGCACTTAGACGGGAGGTTTCCCCTTCACTTCCTATCTGCTCCTTTAACTGAAGATGCCAAGGATTTAACCTGGTAACTTCTGCATGCAAAGCAGGTGTTTTACCACTGAGCCAGCATCACTCCCCAAGAAAGCTAGACACAGAGACTGCCTTGTACTGAGTCAGTCCACTGGACCATCAGGATCAATATTGTCTACATTGACTGGCAGTGACTGTCCAGAATTTTAGACAAGGGTCTCTCCCATCTCCACTGGGAGTTGCCAGGGATTGAACCTGTGGCTTTCTGCATGCAAAGCAGATGCTCTACTACTGAGCTATGACCTCTTCCCCTGCCCTTGTCCCCCCCTTTTTCCAATGACAGCGTTGCTCAGGGGAACTGTGGGTCATATCGATGGTGGTTCCAAGGTATTTTTTGCTGCTACCTAGTGAGCCCCCCAGGCCCATAAAGCCCCATCCCCCAATGTAGGAGCCCCCCCATAATGCACTATGCTATGGTTCCAACCAAACATGGAACCAGCCCTTCCGAGAGTGCTCAGATTTTTTTGGCTATCTTTTTCTTGCCTTTGTCTATATTTTTTTTGCTCCTTTACTTGTCATCTCCTTATCTGATTTTAAGCAAACCCAGTGACATCTGAATTCAGGGACCTGTGATCTGTGTAAACTATGGCTAGTGAGAGCAAGCCAGAATGAAACCATGGTTTCTGATCGTGGCTTGGTCTCAAAACCAGAGTTTAAACAAATCACAGTTCTCTGAATGCAGATGCCACCAGGAACTGTGGTTGGTTGAAAATCAAAAACTCCTAATCTAGCACACAGTAGTAGCAGGTAAGAGAAAGTGTGGAAGCCTCAAGGTTCACCATGGTGTGAGCACTTAGTAGGAGGCCAATCATGGCTTCTCATTACATCAGATTGATCTCATAGGGTCATTCTTGGATATAGGGGTTGCATGTAAGGATGGTTTTGGGGTCCATTTTGGTTCTCTCAGTTTCTCATTTTTTCAATCTTAAATTCAGTTCTGCAGCAAGTTGCGAATTTTAAAATCCTTTAAAATAATCCTCATGAATTTCTTCAGCATGTATGCCATTTTGACTAATGTACACATTTTTGCAAGCAATTTCTCCTAATATTATGCATTTTAGTATGTTATTTTCACTAATAAATTCATTATTATTGCACACTTTCCCCTAATATATGCATTTTTTTGGTAAACAACGGTTGGAGAACTACAACTTTAGAAGGATGGCTGTATTTCAGAAAGTGTGAATTTGAGATTTAGCTTTAAATGCGAACTGAATCGAAACTCTCCCTAGTTGTAAATTAGTATTTTGTAATTGAAGCTTTTTTTTGTAGGAATAAATATATTTGTGCATCTCTACATTTCTCTACATTTGTTCCATTTTTATATCTTTTCAGAACTTGGCACGATGCCAACTGTGGTTTAAGATGCTGCCACACCACAGAGTCCACTTTGTCATCTAGACAGAAGATTCTTTCCATCCAAGAGCTTGGCCCACGAGGAAGCCATGGATTGGGATACACATGGTACGGTGACTGGAACTGTTGGGAGAGTCAGACACCCTTCGGATTTGCATAGCTACATTAAGCAGTAATCAACGAATCCTTGTCTTTTCCCTTCCCCAATTAAGAGGCACAGAGCCTTTTTTCTTCATGTCCTTAGGAGAGGAGGAATCTGGCTCAGGCGGATTGGATCTGGGTAAGCCTCCACCCTTGTGCACAAGGCATCGGAAGACCTTTAGAATCCTTTTGCAAAATTAAAAAGGGGGGTTAGAAGCATTCAGCTTGGCCTTTTTCAGAAATGGACTCTTACAAAAAAGACATTTTGGGGAACTGTTCTCGGATCTGCCAACAACCAATGAAGATCTAAGGCTTCCTTTAGCCTGTGGGGAATTCCACAAAAGCAGGAATGTGGTGGCTTAGTGAAAAGAGGTCTGCCAACTAATTTTTCCAGGTATGGAATGCCTCCTGCAAACCCAACCATTTTTTTCTTTTAAAAAAAGTTGGAATTTTTGAAGATGAGTTTTAAAACATTTCATTTTTTAAAAAAAATATAGAAAAAATAAATTCTGTCCATGAAAGAACACGCTTGCTAGCTTTGCTGTGAGACGACAAAGAGAGAGAGGGTATTCTGTGTATCAGCCTTCGCCAACCAGGTGTCCTTCAGATGTTATTGGACTACAACTCCCATCATCCCCTGCTAGCACAGCCATCTAGAGGGCAGCAGGTTGGCAAAAACTGGCGTACGTTTTGCACTGCTACCCAATGGCAAAGTTGGGCTAGACACAGGCAGCTGTCAAATGGGATCTGGGAGCCAGGGTTCAAGACAAACGTTGGAACCAAGAGGTAAGACCATCAGAAGAGACCCCTTAGATGGATCAGGCCAGTGGCCCATCTAGTACAGCATCCCCTTCTCATGGTGGCCAACCAGATGCCCCAGTGGGAAGCCTGCAAGCAGGACCTGAGCACAAGAGCATCCTCCCCTCTTGTATTCAGGGGCATGCCACCTCTGACAGTGGAGGAAGAACATTTTAATTTTAAGGTTAAAGTTAAGTTAAAGATGAAGCCAGAAATCAGAGCCGAGAAATTAGACCCAATTAGAGCCAAGCAGGGCCCTCGTTGGCCAGAGGAAGTCCAAGCTAAGCAAGAAGTCTTGAATCTATTTACATCCTGATTCAGTACTTGCTGTAGGAGCCCGCTGTATCTCGGTCTGATTCAGGTAACACCTTATTTGCCTTGTCACCCTAAGGTGGAGTCTCTCTTCATTTCCCTAAAGCCCTGAGGCAGCTTTCAAAGGGGGGTGGGAGGAAGGTTTCACCCCCCCAAAAGGTGAGTGGGGAAAGATCACCCCCTAAGCAAGGACCCTGTTGCCCCAAGGGTCCTTGGCTGGCGATGGGCTGCCCCTTTCCAACCTGCCATTTTTGGCAGCAGCTTTTATTTCCCCAAATGCAAGTTTACGGAGACATTGCTGTCTCCATAGGTTTGCAGGGGGTAGATACTCCTCTCTGTCAAACTCCTTTGTGAAACTCCTGTTTGCTCTCCCTGTTAGCTCGCTCTGTTAGCTCGCTCTCTGAAAGCTGGCTTGCTTGTAGCTCCTCTCCTGTGGACCAGCTGAGACAGCTCCCTCTGCTCTGCTCAGTTAGGAGTTGAGGAGTCAGTTTGCCTATAGGCTTGCAAAGTGCCAGTTTGGTAGGCTTGCGATAAAATGTCAACCAAACAAACTTCTTCCTCATCCCTACTGCAAAGAAGTTGATCCACAAAAAAAAAAAACATTTCTCTCTCACACATTCATAAAATAAAGTCTGCTTCCTCTTCCTCTTTTTACCCCTTAAAGTGTTTCGTTTTAATTGGAATCTTCCGTAACGTCAACTGTTCCGTATCAAACATGTGTGAAGAAAACAAACAGATGCAGACACAGAAAATGCAATACATATGGCTGGATCTCTCTCTCCCCCCCCCCCAGCAATGACTGTGGAAACAGAACAAAGGTAAATTTATGTGGTTGCACACTTTCAGATGTAGCCCAATCCTGCATGCTCTACAGCAAGGGTGGCGAACCTCAGGGCAGGGGGTCAAATGCGGCCCTCTAGGCTTTTCTATCTGGCCCTTAGGCACTCACTGTCCCCAGCAGAGTTTTGCACCCTCCTTTAAGTGCTTTTGCTTGGCTGGAATGTGTCCTTGAACTCTGATAAGGCCTCTGGTTGCCTGGATGGAGGCTAGAGAGGGGTGTGCAGTGTGATTGTGTGTAGAAACTAGCCTACTATACAAAAGGCAAAATTTACATTCATTGCTGCACCCACGTTTGCCTCTGACCCCTCCCCGCACTGGCACATGGCCCCTGGAAGGTCACAGAGAAGGGAATGTGGCCTCGAACTAAAAAAGGTTCCCCAGCCCGGCTCTACAAGCATGAGACGACGCACAGAAGTGGCACAAATACAATGAAGCAGGATCAATTCCCTCTTGGTCAGTCAATTAGAAGGAATCCTGCAAATGGCTAGAGTTCATTTAAAGGGATCCTCAGAATGAAAGACTGGCTTCCCCTGCCCTTTTCAAATTCCACTTTCAAAATCAATTTGCAGCAGTGTTCTTTAAAACACGGATCAGTTGTGCTATGTCCCGTGTGAAAGCCAGCCTGCATGAGGGTCAAGACCTGGTTCTCTTCAACTCATTACCTGAAAGATATCATGCATATGTTGTTGTGGGATCGTCAGCAAAACTCACTGAGTGATCACTTTTGGGGAGTCATTCGTGCCTTTCATAATAGATTGGAACTAAAATACTAGAAGTCCAGCCAGTAGGGATGGAAAAATCAGACTGTTTCAGTTCTCTCAGTTACTCATATTTCTAGTGTTAAATTCAGTTCTCTACATTTCTACAGCGATGTGCGATATTTTTTTTAAAAAAACCTCATGAAAATCCTCCACCATTTCAGTGCGAATTTCTCCAAATAAACACATTTTTGTAGGCAGTTTTGACAAAGGTACATATTTTTTGCCAGCCATTTCTCATCATTTTGCACATTATTTTCGCTCATGTATTCCTTTTTATGCACACTTTCCCCTAATACATGCATTTTTGTAAATGCCGTTTAGTTGGCAAACTGCATCCCAAAATTCTAATAAATGCGAATTTCGAAAGATGGCTGCGTTTCAGTTCTCATGTTGTTTCGGAAATGGCAAAATTCTGCTTGAAATGCGAATTGAATTGAAATTCTCACCCATCCCCACCAGCTGGGAATATTCTAGTTGAATTAATTGTTAACAAAGTTACTGAAACTGGAGCTGACCAGAGTTGGTCAATATGAAAAAATTCAGGTTGTAACCCTTCCTGGGTCTTTGCTAAGGGCAAGTCTCTTGAACAAGGTATTTTAGTTATCTTTTGTGAGCAGATGGCCAATTTGGTAGCATCTCAAAAATTGTCGTATTGCTTTTAAAAATGTGACCCTTAATATTTTCCTCCTTGTAGTTGAGTGTTATTATGCTTTTTACACACACACCCATTCTAAAACTCACAGCATCCATTAACTAACTGGAAATTCAAATTGTCCCCCCTCTGCGAAAGTCAAATTAGAAGAATTGAGTAGAGACTGCCTTTGCCCATGTTCATTTCAGCACAAGAATGGAACTCTTGCTTCCAGATTCTGAACTCCATTCTATTTCCTTCTGTTATTTGGGGTACCATAATATGCTGGGCAGTTCTCTAAAGAATGTACCTAGAAAGAAACACCAGTTTACAGCATCCTATTTTCAGAGCTCAGTCTTCTCCTTCGACCAGAAGAATCAGGGCACACTGTGAAATCTGCCTTTGCAAAAACATACCCTCAAAGGATCAGGTCTTTGTACTGAATTTCCTCAAGGAGGGGGCTGTTCAAAACCTTCTCCAAATAGTCTCTACCATCTTATCAACTGAGAAAAGCCATCTACCTCTCCCCACTATGTTAAATAAATAAAAAGGAATACGAAGCAGCCATAAAAACCACGCAAATAAGTCCAGCTATTGCACTGTTAAGCTCTTCATTTCTTGGTGCCTGTTACATCTTGTTCATATCATGCTTTGACCTTTTTCCTTTTTGCTAAAGGTCGTTCTTTTCCTCAGCCTTTGATATTGCATTTTCAAAACAAACATAAGTATTTTGCTTTCCTTTTGTTCACAAAAAAGGCTCAGCCCCAGAACCCACTAGATTTGTATAAAATCTTCCCAAGTCTCTGGCTCGAGCCTGAGTCCATCAATCTTGTTGCCAACATGTGTTTTAAAGGCCATTAAGATAAGCAGTACAGAGCCTTTTCCTGGAGCCCTTGGCAAGGCCTGCCATTTTGGTTCCACATTAAAACCACACTAGAGTTTTGCTGTACCTCAGTCTGAAAGAAGCAGCATTGAGGTTTAAATACAGAAGGAGGAGTGGGCAAAGGAAAGGAAGGGGGAGGCAGGTAATGAAAACTCTGTCCTCCTCACAGATAGTCATCCTCACTTGAAGGGGATGTTAGCCCACATTCCTCAGAGTCAGAGTCTGACATGCTTTCTGAAGGAGTC
Source organism: Rhineura floridana (assembly GCF_030035675.1). Taxonomy (NCBI): domain Eukaryota; kingdom Metazoa; phylum Chordata; class Lepidosauria; order Squamata; family Rhineuridae; genus Rhineura; species Rhineura floridana. The sequence goes on from NC_084484.1 coordinate 180,118,257, forward strand.
CGGCTCATCTTCCACATGTGGGTGGAGAAGGTCTTCCGCCAACTGCAGGGGTAACCCACAGTCCTCAGCTGACAGAGCAATCCCAGGCCCACTGGCCAAGGCCTCTTCTCAGTTCACTTGCTGCCTTTTGTGCTCCGCTGTTTGCTCATCGCTGTCAGCATCTGGCTAATATAAGAGGTCAAGAGGTCGTCCATCTTGTAGCCCTGACAGGAATAGAAGAGAGTGAGAAGATAAACACACCCCATTCTCCTCAGCTGTATCCCTCTTTCTTGTAGCCCAGGGCTGAGGAATCTCAGGGCCAGGACACAAGTGCGGCCTCCAGACCTCTCTGTCTGGCCCTCGGAACTCTCCTGGCCACAACCCTCACTGGCCCTGTTTTTGCATTGTTGTCAAGGTTTTATTTTTTTTTTAGGATTTTTTTTTAGTGTTTTATCACTTCTTGTTTGCTGCCCTGGGCTCCTTTTGAGAGGAACGGAGGGATATAAATTTAATAATAAATAAATACGTGTCTTGAGATCTGATACTGCTTCCTTGAATGGAGGACAAGAGGGGTGCATGTGTGTGTGTAGAAACACTGGAGGCTGGTCTGTTTAGGGCAAATGGCACTGCCCCACCAAGCTCAGTCTGTCCTCAGCCAGCCCCACCTGCCTGTCTTCTTACTTGCAACCAGGCCAAGGGGTGGCACTGCCTATCAGCCTCTCCTAAGTCTCAGTGTCATTATAGAGCTCAGCACGGAGGAGGACTAGAATTAGTTTGCCTGTCTGTGGCTCCCCCTGCTGTTGGCCTTCCTGCCTTCTGCCCTACTTGTCTCACTGGGCCTACTGGTCTGTACAACAATAACAGTGACATTCATAGCTCTCTCCACTTTCGCCTTGGGCCCTATCCACCACTGGTGGGTGGCTCCTGGAAGGTCGCCCAGAAAGGAATGTGGCCTTCAGATTAGAAAAGGACATCCAGCCCTATCCCAACACGGAGCCCATGACACAGCATCCACGTTCATCACAACCACAGAGGTTTTTATATTCTCAAAATAACTTTGTGATACAGGGAAGGGCCTCAGAGTTATAAGCTCCCTGGAGTAGGTGTGGTACAGGTGGTTGGCTAGATGAAATATGGAAATGGACTGCCTTCAAGTTGATCCCGACTTAAGGCAACCCTATGAATGGTAAGCAGTATTCAGAGAGGGTTTGCCATTGCCTTCCTCTGAGGCTGAGAGGCAGTGACTGGCCCAAGGTCATCCAGTGAGCTGTGTGGGGATTCGAACCCTGGTCTCCCAGGTCGCAGGCCAACACCTTAACCACTACACCACACTGGCTCTCCTGGTTGGCTAGATATCCTCTACATTTTTAAAAAACAAGCGAGCATTTGTATTGGGCTCTGTCATGTGACATCACAAAAACATCACATGGCATACAGTGTGAGCAAAGTCATTGCCTGCAAGGCACAGCAATTTGCTGATGGCCCCCGTTTGAGAAACACTGTTTTTCTAAAGCCCTGACTATCAGCGGATGGGCACAGTGCTTCTCAAGCCCCAACAGCCTATGGCCTGTGTTATGCTGAAGGTCCATTTTCCTCCGCTCCTTTGGGGTCAACATGCCAGGGAGAATTCTGGATTCCTTACCAGGGAAGTCTCGCAGAGCAGTTTGCTCCCTCGGACCAAGTTACCGATGGTGATGTGGAAATAAGTGTTGCCGCTGCTCCAGTTGGAGATCTTTGTGAAGGGGTGAGTGATGAGAATATCCTGGGGAGAGGGAAAAAGCAGTCAGATGACGTCTCTTTGGAAACACACCGTACGCTGGTCTCTGAACCTCCCACCCCTCCCTGTCAATCAAGCCTTCAGCAACTCTATGGAAAGCAGATATCCATTACAGAAGGTTGTGTGAGAATAAAAGAGGATGCTCAGTGGTAGAGATGAGGAGCAAGGAGAGAAATTCAGCTCAGTTGGCATTTTAATGTGAAGCGACCTAATTCACATTTCCTGAAACAATACGTGGACTGAAATGCATCTGTCCTATGAACTTTCTCCAAATTCTGCAATGTACTTCTCCAACCAAACAATGCATAGGCTGCAGGGATGAGACTGTGCTGGGACCATCAAGGGGCAAGCACTTCCACCTGCCTTGCCCCACCCCTCTGCCTGGGTCTTATCAGGAGGAGCTGCAGGCTGAGATGTGCTGCTGCAGGGATGAGATTGCTGGGACCATCAAGGGGCAAGCATTTCCACCTGCCTTGTCCCCCACCCCTGCTCTTAGTGACATTTTTCTGGGGACTGCCCTTTACCAGGAAGATGAATGCTTTTGGTTTGCTGCTCCTGTTTTTTTTAGAGATGTTAGGACTTTGTTAGTTTGATTTTTTTTGGTAAATTGTATTGTTTTTATTTGTATTTTGTATTTTTATTTGTGTGTAAGCTGCCTTGGGGGCCTATTTGGCCGAAAGGCGGCCTAGAAATAAAACATTACATTACATATACACACACAAAAAAGCTTGTATTAGGGGCAAGTGTGCATAAAAATGCATATATTATTGAAAGTTACATGTACAAATACATTATATTAGGTAAAATTGCATAAACATCTACATGAGGAGAAATATGTACTAAGATGCTGATGAATTTTCAGAAAGATATTTTAAACAATCACAAACTGATTCAGAGAAGTGGCAAACTGAATTTAAGATGTAAAAGATGAGAAACTAAGAGAAACCAAAATTGACAGATTGACCCATCTCTACTTAGTAGTAGAGGCCCTAGTTTCAATCCCACCATCTAAATTATATAAAAAAAAGATGAGGTGAGAAGCTGATGGGAAAAATCTCTTCCTGAGATGCTGGAGAATCGATGCCAATCATGGCAGCCATTAAGGGGCTAAATGCAAAAAATTATCTGACATGATATACGTAGGGATGCCAGAGAATTCTGATGGATATGGGAGTGTACACTGCCGAGGCTTGCTTATTCATCCCATGTCTGGGACAAAAATCAATCCAGTGAACATGATCGGTCATCCCTGTTGCTTTTAGTCTGCAAACGATATGTAATTGATTACTCCCCCCTCTATTTGCATTGCGTTTCCTGTGTCTTGAAATTAATGGGGTGGAATAGCATAATGTCAATGAAATTTATGCAATGCATTACATGGTTTATGTAAGTTATGCAACTTCACCACAGGGAACAGCGAGATGAATAATATAGTTCAGGGCAGAAGACAAACTGCAGTGGAACAGAAACAATGCTGTACGCAACGAGTGCAGTGGGAAATGGACAACTGCCTTCTTACATCTGTAGATATAAGGCAGCTTCCTGGGTTCCCAACCCCATGTGTGCTAGATAAATGCAGGCATGCACACCGTATGCACTACATAAATGCTATTATCATTGCCATCGTAAGTTTGGCCATCTGAATGGGTGATGGTTGAGCAGCAGGGGTTTTAACAAAGGAACCTTAAAATTCCCTTCAGTGGCTGTGGATGTTCTCTTCAATGGGCAATCTATCTGCAGGGGTTGGGGACCTGCTCTGTTGGGGGAGGGGGGAGAGAGTGGACATTAGTTGTACTTTGAACTGGAAATGAAAAGAAACACAGAGAGAGTTCTAGCTGAAATCCAGAAGCAGCCTTGGTGGTCTGCAAATGATTGGTTTCCTGGAATCTGCTGGCTTTTACCAGTCTGCTTGCTTCCAAGAGGTTCCTGTTGCATGTTTGCAAATGAAATAAATATTCCAAGACACCTTAAGTCTCCAGTCCCATCTTATCCAAAGAATGCCTCTGGAACTTCATGCCATTTAGGTAAAGTGGGGAGTATTTACTATGATTATATGACAACACTGCCTTGAGCCCTTTGGAAGAAGTTAATAGGCAGAGAAGGGATATTCAGATTTTCTTTTGTCATCACGGACAGTTTATGGACCCTCCAGCCAGGGCCGGCTCCAAGCATGCCAGGGCCCTTGGGCATCAGCTTGCCCTCACCCCAGCGTGTGTGAGCGTGCTCACGCACTTGGCCCCCCACGCCCCCCACCTACCTGTCTCCTGTCTTTTACCATTGCCCTTAATGAAGATGGAGGCCGCGGTTTCCCTAAGGGGATGAAGCCTCCGCTGCCATCTTTGTTGATGGCACACGTGTGTGCTTCGCGTGCACATCTCTGCCATTAACTAAGATGGCAGCAGCGGCTTCAGTACCTTAGGGAAGCTGCAGCCACCATCTTCATTAAGGGCAATGCTAAAAGGCAGGAGACAGGTAGGTGGGGCAAGGGAATGGCGGGCAGGCGGAAGCTCCTCCCCTGCGATCTGCGGATGCTGCCCCAGATCGTGGAAGGGGAGCGGAGGGCCACTTGGGTCCCTCAGGGGCTCCTGTAGCTCTGGGGCCCTTGGGCGAGGGCCCCACCTGGACATCCTTTGGAACCGGCCCTGCCTCCAGCCATCCACTGAATCTGTGGGGCAAATGAGGGTATTAATTGGGGAGATGCAGAAATTAATCTGTTCTTAAGACTTGAGAGTGCCACAAAAAGTTTTGTATCTCCTCTGTTACCACGATAATTCTGTGGGTTAAGTGACCAACATAATCACGTTCTTAAAAAAATGATTGCAATACCAAAAGAAGAAGCAGGCCTGTTAATTCTGTTTATCCTTCTGCCTGCCCTTGGCAACAGGATCCAGGCTAGGAAACATCACTTTATGACCCACAGAATGCCCATCGGCCAGCGGGCTTTACACAGGCAGCCCAGAAAACTTGCCTTACCTTGGTTTTCCGATCAATGAGACTGACACCGTGCTTGTTGATGGCAATCATGAGGAGTTCTGGGTAATTTGGATCAGTTGTTTGCTGTTTGGAGTGCAAGGCGGGAGACTTATTAAGGGACTGAAAAAACAACCTGCAACATAGTATGGCATTATTGTTGCAGAAATAGCCCTACAGTCAAGGCAGCTTCACACAATGTCAAAGTGTAGGCTGCTGAGACCCTAAATGAGTGTAGCATCTTTTCGTTTCTAGGTCAAAGGTAACCTAGTTATCTCCACGTGCCTTTCCTTCCTATCTACTGCCCACAATTGGTGCAGGAAATGGTTGTTCTTCTTCCACCTCAGCTCAGATCTCCATCATGACTCGGGAAGGCTCAGTGGCAGTCCAGGTGTCCTGCCCTGCATCAGTTCAAAGATGCCCTGCATCAGCGAAAGGCAGGACGCCAGTTGCAAGCCCCCAGCAAAGTTGTCAGACCAACCCCCAGCCTCTCCTAGTCCAGATCAGGGATGGTCTGAAGCACCCCACCTTCCAAGCTGTGGACTGCAAGGATCAGAAGGGCTAAAACTAGAAGTGGTTCGCTGGGTGGGGCGGGTGACACTTGTTTAGTGGAAGATTGGAGAGAGGCGGTAGGGCATGGTGCAAAGGCAGTGGCAGAGGTGCTGGATTGGCTCCACAAGTGCATTGGCACTACACTGAACACCCAACTGCTTTGCCCTTCCTGGTAAACAACAGGCAGCTAAAAAGGCCCCATCTCTAGTGCCACAAGGTGAAATCCAGTGTCGAGGGAGAGGATTTCCACTCATGCAAGAGGACTCCCGCTTCTGCTTCTTCTTCCCTGCAGAACCTGTGTTCCCCTCCACATCTGCTCCTGAGGGACCAAAAGCCCTGCGGAGCAGATTTTAGGTGCTCTGCAGGAGGAAGGAAAGGAAGGAGATGTCTCATTGCATGGGCAGAAGTTGACATGGACACCACCAAATCCAACCCAAAAAGCTCTCCTGAAGATCTGCTTGCCAGGCACCTTCATCAGAATTGTCTAGGTGTCAAATAAAAAATGTGTCCTTTTTGCCCATACTTTTAATGGTAACTAACTGAATTGTGAAATTTCTCTTCCAGCTTTTTCTGTAGCTTAGAGCTGGGGTTCCCCATGCAATGCCCATGGGTACCATGGCATTCTCCGGGGTTTTTTTTGTCTTTTTCACTGGTTCTGAGGGCATTGCCTACTCGTTTTGTCTGTGTTTTATTTATTTTGGTATGGATGTAGATGTTTTGTCTGTTTACTGGGGGGGGGGGGATGTTCGGAGCATTGCCTGCTTTTCCTCTGTGAAATGGGTATTTTCTGGCGCCCACAACGCATTTCTTTGCTTTTAGAGGTTGGGGACCCCTGACTTAGAGATTGTCTGTTTAGTAACTTATTGTTTGGTTTTTAAAACATTATCATACTTTTAAAAACATTATGATTTGTACAGTGCTCTAGGGATTATGGGCAAAAAACAGGATGTCACTAAAATAAAGCAAGCAAGCAAACGCACATTTCTGATTCCCAGTCCCACCCCAATTCCCTGGAACCTCCTGATGATGAAATATAGAAAGGCCCATCTCACCTTCACCTCGAAGAAAGCGGATCCAAATGTAGGCCACTTGAATACAATTTTGAGGAAGGCAAGCTTGGCTTCTTCTCTCGTTTTGCCAGCGTGCTTGTTGAAATAGGCCACGATGGACTGCAAGAAAAGGGCAAATCATGGCTGAAATGGGTCATGGGGTACGCATGCTCACATGACACCTAATAGTGAAGAGTTATTGCCCACATACGTTCAAACTCCTCTACAGCCGTTTAGGGTGAATTTCTCCTAATACATACATTTTTTGTATGCCATTTTGTCTAATATACACAATTTTCCAAAGAAATTTCCCCCAGCGCAATGCACTTATAATGTTATTTCATGAATATGGATGTCATGACAGAACATGCATTTTTTTGTACACATTACTTAGCCGGAGAACTGTGTTGCAAAATTCATGGAAGTGTGAATTTCAAAGGACAGCTGTGTTTTGGTTTGCCTATTTCTTTTTTATTTGGAGGTGTGAATTAGGTAGGGTCGTGTGAGAATTGAACTTAATTTCCCCCACAACTCTACATGCAATGAAGGGCAATAATCACTTCATTTGTTGGTGTGTTATATGACATGAGAGATCTATATTTTTGATCTGGGAGTTGGAAACTCTGCAGAAGACACACATGTGGAGGGTGAGAGGTGGAGTCCAGTGGGGAGAGGGCATTGTGGGGGGAGGGCACTGGAGCAAGCCTACCCTCTTCCAGTCGTCTGGAGACAGCTGCCGGATGAGAGACTCAGGCACCAGTTCCCTGAGGAGTTTAGGAATGGTGGGGAAATAGGACTTGTCGTCTTCAAATTTCACCCTGTAGATGAGGGCTCCAAGTTGGAGGACTTCCTCTCGAGTGCATTTATGGTAGCCACGAAGGTACTTTGGTAATTCCTGTACCAGAGAGAGACAGGGAAAGGGAGAGAGAGCTTTTTACAGTGTCACAAGAGCAAAAAGACAAGACTGCTAGTAGGGGCAGAGAGAATTTCTGTGCTTCTTTCACAGGTTCTGCAGGGGCCCATAGCATGGTTTCTTGCACAAAGCCTGGAATACTTGTGGACCAACAGCAAACAAGGCAGATTTTGCCTTGGAAACTCATCAGAACATCCCTTGCTACTTATACAACGAATAAATTTAGACCCTGAGGTGAAGAGTAACTTCTCTGTTATGTGACTTATGTTTGATTGTTTTTGCTGTTTCTTGCGTGACATTGCAATTATGTATACAGGGTAGGCATGGGGGAGAATATCTGCTAAATCAGACTTAGTACCAGATTCCAACTGAAATCAACAATCTATCTTTTCGGACTGGCACTGATTTCTTGAGGCAGGCTGTGGCTGTAATTGGCAAGGATTCCCCCCCTCCCGATTTTTCATAATTATCTTTGTAATTTCCTCTGTTGATGCATTCATAACAGTGTGTGAGTGTGATAAATAGTAGGCATTTACGTGAAAAAATGTGCATTTTTTTTGCAACTCCAAAAAAACCAAACAGTGCATTGGATTGGCAAATGCCAAAGCAAAAGGAAACAAAAAAGGGGTGGATTAGGATGGAATGATGGACTGCCGGAATACAAGTGGATCAGAACTAGGCAGTGAACCCCATCCCTAATACAGAGTTGTATTTAATGTAAACTTCTGTGTTCCCCGCTTCCATGTGCAGTGGAAAAATCCAAGAGATGTGCTTTACAGTTTGGCTTCCTTAGGATGAGGGATCACTGCAGATTTGCAGCACTTTAGTGATATTTGCTTTTTGTATAGCAGCGGTGGGAAATCCCCAGCCTACACCCACCAGGCTTTGCCACTTGGCCCACAGATACATTTCTTAAGGAATGGAAACCTCTCTTAGACTTTTTGTTGAAAGATAAAAATGAAATGATGATAATGGGATTTGACGATTAATTAAGATAGACTATGGAGAAAAGTGATCTTGTATGTATTTAGGGACAGGTTTGATATATATTATATACTTATAGCTGATCTGTGACAAATCGGAAGTCAAGTTTTTTATTTTCATTTCTATTGTGTTATGTTTTTTGATTTTGTTTTGTTTATTTTATGAAAATTTGAATAAAAATTATTATAAATATATATATATATATATTTTGGCCAAGCCACACCTACCTGCCCTTCACCTGACATCATATATATGATGTCAGGTGTGGGGCAGGAAAAGACGTGGCTGTGGGGTTTGCAGGCACCACTGATCCGCTTCTCTGCATCTCTGTTAACTCCTTGCCAACTTGGTCCTCAATATTTAGAGTACCAAAATTTAAAACAAAACACATCCTGATAAAAATTGCATATAATTATGAAACACATTTTTTCTGCTTTAGGAATTGAAATCTGGCTTCCTGCAACTTGAGCCCATTATTCCGTGTCCTGCACTCTGGGACGATCGAGAAGAGATCCCGGCCCTCCTCTATGTGACAACCTTTCATGTACTTGAAGAGTGCTATCATATCTCCCCTCAGTCTTCTCTTCTCCGGGCTAAACATGCCCAGTTCTTTCAGTAGCTTTCTCTAGCATGGTCACATCCACACCACACATTTGAAGAATGTTAATATAACTTTGTCATAACTTTGCCCAAAGAATCCTGGGAACTGTAGTTTATCCCTCACGGGGTTAGAATTCCCAGCACCATTAACAAACTACAGTTCCCAGGATTCTTGTGGGAGGACCCTGTTTAAGTGGTATAACAGCGGTTTAAAGGTGTTGATGTGGCCCACATGTGAGGGCAGCAAGCTAGCTTAGGGGCTGCCGGGCAAGCTATATGGCATGCAAAACTTCAGTATCTTACTAGGGATAGACAAATTGGTCAATTTTGGTTTCTCTGGTTCTCCTTTTTCTAATCTTAAGTTCAATTCACCACATTTCTATATTTGTTTGTGATTTCCCCTCCCCCCAAAAAATTACCATGAACATTTATCAGGATTTTAGTCCCAATTTCTCTTAAGATACACAATTTTGTATGCAATTTTGCAACCAGTTTCTCATAGTATTAATGCATACTTGTTAATTCTTTTCACTAATATATGAACTTTTATACACATGTTTTGGTTAGAGAACTGCACTGCAAAATTCATAGGCGTGCAGATTTCAAAGGATAGGTGTGCTTTGGCTTCAGGAAGGGCAAATTAGGGATGTTTGCATTAAAATGTGAACTGAACCAAATTTCCCCCTACAGCCGGCTGCTGCTCTTTACCTCCCAGTATCTGCTGCCTAAGGAAGCTGCCTCACTCTGCCTAATGACAGAGCTGGCCTTCATGCAGTCTTCGTTCTTATGTTTCCTGGAGTCCTTGGGGATGGCACTATGTTGAAAGGTGTTTGGCAAATAAATCCTCCAATAAACCTTTCATTTAGAACTTCATTTTGAGACCTTGCCTCCTTTTTTCTTTTCTTCTTTGGCATCTAGTTCCCTTTGTGTTGCCCTTCCCCTTTTCTGCAACCCTCTACACAACATGTTTGGGAAGTACCTGATAGTAGTGGAAGATGGAGTCAGCCATTGAATCCTTTCCAGGCACAGTGTTTGTCCAGAGCTTCTTCATAAAGAACACTTGGTAGGTAAGAGAAGGCACTATCCCTGCCCAAAGAAATCATTGCAACATTATGTTAGAGTTGACTGTGCCTTATAGGAAGGTGCATTGTATATAGAACTATGGTCTAGCTCTCCCCAAAGCGGGCAACTTGCGTCTGGGCTGGACCACTTCCGATCACAGGTAGGAACTGGCAAATCTGTCAGTTTTGGTTTCTCTCGGTTTCTCATGTTTTCAATCTTAAGTTCCGTTCTCCACAATTCCATATCAGTTTGTGATTTTAAAAAAAGTTCTCATGAAAATTCATCAATGAATTTCTCCTAATGCACCCATTTTTGCCTAATATACCCATTTTGGTTTGGAATTTTGCCTAATACTCATTTTTGCAAGCATTTTTCACTAATATAATGCATTATGCATATTATTTTCACCAGTGTAATGCATTTGTAAGCACACTTTACTGCAATACAACGCATTTTAGTGCACATTACTTGGATGGAGAACGGCATTGCAAAATATGGAGAAGTGCTAATTTTGAAGGATGCCTGTGTTTCAGTTCAGCTGGAAGTGCAAAATAGATTGGTTCGCCTTTAAATGCAACCTGAAATGGATTTCTTTCCCATCACTCATTACAGGTGGGCACTCACGTGAAAGAATGCTCCTCCTTACAAAAATAAAATAAATCCCTGCACACAGAAAACTAGCAAGTCAGGGAGAAGGGAGTTCTAGTTCAAGCCCAGGAAGAGCAGTCTGTGGTGTGTGTGCTTTGACGTTTCCACCACACCGTTATTAAGGCCTCTGGATCGGAAAGGACCCAGACAAGGTGGGACTTATAATGACAAGATGGGGCTTATATGGGCATTTACCATCTTTTGCTGGTCTGGCTTTCTTGATCCAGTCTGTCAGGTGCCTGACAAAGTCAAAAAAGAAGTCCCCTTCAGGTACACTGATGACCTGGAAGAATGCATGTCATTAAAAACAAAACACAACACTGCCTGCGATTCTACTTGACAGGCAATCCGCGCTGCAAGGGGCATTCTTCTTGTGCCTGCTGATTCACACTGCTTCAGGAAGATGCTCAGGCTGGGCCTTTGGTGAGTCTGCATGGATTTTTTTTTTTTCTACAGTTGAGAGGTAGTCGCCAAGACTGCTGTGGTACCTTGGCGCACCAGTGGCACACTTGAAGGATGTTCTTGGTCAACGGAACACAGAAGTGGGAACCATTTTATTTTATGGCTTATTTTGCACCAACCAACACTCTGCATTGAGCCTAGAAAGAGGAATGGAATGCCAGTGGCTGGCCCTGCGGTTAAGTCAATGGAACGGTGGGGTTTATGAGTCCAGCTGGGGAGGCATCCACAACCCTGCAATATTACACTGAATGAAGCCTGGGCTGCTCACTCACCTTGTCAGAGATTTTGACAAAAAGGCTGAAACCCTCTGATGACTTCAGCAGCAGCCTCTTGGAGATGTTCTGGCAGAAGTCCTTGGCTTTCGTGCCCGATTCCACTTCAAATGCCTGTGGAGAGAGGTGCGCACTTATTACTTGTTGTGGCCCAGGGCCCGGACGTGGATCTGGACAGCTCCTCTTTGGAGTAGGAACCTGAAGAGGCTGTGCGGCCTGAACAGGACTGGCCTGAGATTTTATTTTACATACCTCTTTATGCCAAAACAGGCTTCTAAGCAATTTACAGAGTATAAAAATCTGTTACACAAAGATTACAATACAAACATCTATAATTAAAATATGCAGTAAAAAATTAAAGGGATATAGCAGTTAAAATAGGTTGAGAGATTGTGGAAATGTTTGTGTAAACAGGTTCATCTTCAAAAGCCAGCAGAACGCGAAAACCAATAGAGCCTCTTGTATTTCAAAAGAGAGTGCATTCCATAACACCAGCGTCATCAGAGAAAAAGCTCACATCTGCGTCACCCCAAACTCATAAAATCATCAGGCTGTGGCAAAATTAAGCAGCTTCTATATCATTGTCTGAATGCCAAATGGCGCCCAGATTTTACCCATGGCCAGCCAAGTTATTATGACATCCGAGGCAGACAATTCCGCAGGTGTCCCTTTCTAGCATTAACAATACAACAATAATAAATTAAGAAAATAACAATTTCATGCTCTTTCATAACACCCAAAATTAGCTGCTGGAGACAGCCACCATACTCTGCCTAGAGCCAGCCATGGGCCTAAGATTCAAAAGGTTCTCATCCACAAAATATCCCCCAAATCAGTCAGTGGATAAATTTTTCCATGGATTCTTCCACTGAGGAATCCTAAAATTCTGGATTTTTGAACTCTTGGTTCAGTCCTGCTTCCCGTCCGTAGATACCTGAATCCCCCGACTTCCTTGACTGAAGGTACTTTTTATGGTGTGTTCCTACCCTCAAAGGGCAACTCCTCCTCCACAGTTTGCGGCCTTGCCTACTTTGTCCATAATTTGTGCTTTTACCTCATCGGTGTCATCCGGGAAATACACTTTATGGAAAATCTGGGTTGTTTTGTGCTGAATTGCCTCAACTTCTACCAGATGGGGTGGGTACTTCCGGGATCCATTCCTATAAAACAAAAACCTTGATGTAGAGCACCTTCTGGAAACACACCCTCCTTTCAGTGAAGGCTATTCAAAGGGGAAGGAGAAAGATGTAGAAGGGGAGGAACCTGGGTGGAATAAGCCATCTATCAGTGTTACATTCCTCCCTGAGGGTTGAATCCAACGTTGGCCATACTCAGAGTAGAGAAATGTGAGGAAGGAAAACCAAAATGCTAGAAAAATAAGTGTTTATTTGTAATCCAAGCCCAACGCTTCAGCCTTTGTATATTTAGGCCTTCTGGGGAATAAAGGCTAGCAAGAAGTATCTTCCAATAAGCAAACTGCTTTCACCGATGTAAATGCCTCAGACGTTTCTAGCATTTTGGTTTTCCTTCCTCACATCCCCCTGATTTTATATGCTAGCCACTTTCTGTTGTTGCATACTCAGAGTAGACTCATTAGGCAGCATCCAACTAACTCGCTCCATGAGTGTGAGGATTTCTGCTTGCACAGTAGAACATTCCGCTCTCTCATCGCATGTGCTTGTACCCTCCCCAGATTTGCTCTGGAGGGCTGGGGGAACCCCTAGAACACATTCAGGAGGCACACTGGGGAGGAAGTCCTATTACACAACCAGAAATCCTTACGCTGATCGAATGAGTCAGTTGGATCCCACCTACTGAAATTAATGGACATGGCTAACTTAGGTCCATCAATTTCAGTGGGTTTACTCTGAGCAGAAATACAACTCTGTATTTCTAGTTACCATTTCTATATAATCTGTTACCCACCCACGTTATATTTCACAGCTTTCTGGGGAAGAGCATTACTCTACTGAGGCATGTTGAGGAGCAATAAAGAACCAATCTAGTTTAAGAACCTAAGAAGATAAACAGAGCCTTGCTGGATGAGGCCAATGGCCCATCTAGTAATAGAATCATAGAAGAGTAGAGTTGGAAGGGCCTATAAGGCCATCTAATCCAACCCCCTGCTCAATGCAAGAATCCAAATTAAAGCATACCTGACAGGTGGCTGTCCAGCTGCCTCTGGAAGGCCTCCAGTGTTGGAAAGCCCACCATTGGTTCCATTGTCGTACCGTTCTAACTGTTAGATTTCAGCACCGCTGAAATCTGGCTTCCTGTCAAGCATCCTGTTCTCACAGTGGCTAACCAGCTTAGAATATCAACATGCATTTTCTGAGCAGGAATTGGCAGGGGGATCTATAACCAGGGACCAGCAAGATCTCTCTGGGCAAACATGAGAAAATAATCACAAACTGTTTTATCACTGGTCCATGATACCTCATAGACTGAGTAAAATATATACTAGATATTAAGTCAAATGCTAGAAGTGTGGATCACTAAGGACACATACGAAACATATTTGGTGCTCATGTTCATTCAGATATTTTGCAAAAAGTGATCACCATAATTTCATTGATAACCCGTTACTCCAAGGGTAGCCAACGTGGTGCCCTCCAGATGTTGTTGGACTCCAATGCCAGTCAGCCTCAGCTAGCATGGCCAAAGGTGAAGGATGCTGGGAGTTGTGGCCCCAAACATCTGGAGGGCACCACAACAGCTATTTCTGCATAACTCCATATCCTTAAATCATTTGACAATTTTGCTAGGACATTTGGGGTGAGCAAATCAAACCTAAGGAGCTTTTATGGAATTTAATAGTTGCTGTTAGTAGCACAAAAAATGGATAAATAGATCACCAAAAATGGATAAATAGATCACTAAAGACTGGTTAGCAAAAATTTGGAAGGTAGCAATGATGCGTAAGTTTACCGAGTTGGCCATATTGAGAGAAAGCAGATAAAGAATGGATTTTTTAAAAGAAATAAATGGTTTTCATTAACTGAATACATATGAAAAACAAATGCAGCATAAACATTGATGAATGTTGTCTGTGTAATAAATCAAATATTTAATATGTAATGTGTCATTAATATTGATGTTTATAGACTTACACAATATTTATTATCAGATTTCTTGCAAATGTATTTATGAATTCATATATTGTGCATATCTCTAAATTTAAAGAAAAAGAAAAAAGGAAAAATATAAGAAGGCACAATGCACATCGAGATAGTCTTTGCTGAACAACTACACAATGAAGTTAAATACATGCAAAAAGAAAGCAAGCAGCAGCAAAATAAACATAAGGAATCATCTTCCTCCTCCTCTCCTCGACATTGATTTTTAAATGGTTCTTATCAAGTCTAAGATGCTTTACACTGAGTTAGATCATTGGTCCATTTAACCCATTGTTATCTTCCCATGGGCATCTGATTGGCCACTGTATGAACAGGATGAGACTAAATGAGCCACTGGCCTGGGTCTTCTTACGTTTTTATCTAGGTGACTAAAGCAGGCGTCTTTCGCAACGCTCCTACCTGTGACTCTTTTAACTGGAGATGCTGTGGATTGGACTCAGGGCATGCGTGCAAAACATGCACTCGAGTATAAGGTAATCCCTCAGTAGTGGGTGACAAGACAACACACCTGTGTGTGACCTCCAAGGTCAGAGGCAGCATGCCTCTCAATACAAGATGCTAGGAATCACAAATAGGGAGAGTGTCGCTGTGTTCACGGCCTGCTTGTGGGCATCCCACAGCCGTCTACTCGGCCATTGTGGGAAACAGAATGCTGCACCAGAGAGACCTTTGGTTTGATCCTGCAGGGGTGTTTTAATGGAGTGGGTAGCTCAGGCCTGCAGGACGTATGACCCACTGGACGGAACATAACCAGCCACCGGTCACATGTCATGGCCTGCCAGGTGCTTGAGAACCCTGGTTTCTTCATTCCCAGAGAAGAAGCAAAATCAGGCTTATTGAGCTACCATAGATCATCATCATCATCACGTTTTTAAAGATGTTGTGTTTGAATATGTTTTAAAAAAATGTTTTGTTTGAATATGTTTTAAAGTTTTGTTTTTAAGGTTTTGTTTTTGGATTTTTTTAGTGTTTTCGTTTGCCACCCTGAGCTCCTCATGGGAGGAAGGGCAAGATTAGGGATGGGTGAGAATTTTGATTCAGTTCACATTTCAAGCAGAATTTATCAGATTTGCACATTCCGAATGAGAATCAAAATACAGCCATCCTTCAAATTTGCATTTATTAGGATTTTGGGATGCAGTTCACCAACTAAACAATATTTATAAAAATGCTTGTATTAGGGAAAAGTGTGCACAGTCCCAGCCAGCATGGCTAACAGTCACAGATAATGAGATCCACAGAGCATCACATTGGCTGCTCCTGTTTTAGCATGCAGCGTTCTTGCCTCCTAGTCCTTCAATTATGCTGGAACATAACAAGTGGCTTCAGGTGGTCCGGCCGTTTGTCCATCTAGCTTAGGATTGGTGCTTTGTCTTCTCTGACTAACACCAACTCTCCAGGGCTTCTTGTTCCCACCGTCAGCTTCCTGATCTATTTAAAACCAGAGGTGCTGGGTCCTTGTACATGCAAAGCGGGTGCTGTATCACGGAGCTACTCCATTGAGCAAGGGGCTTACCTCAGTGCTTTCTGCAGCCTCTGCATGCAGTCAGTGGCGAGCGGGTGATGTTTCCGAGACTGAACAAACCGCTGGACATGAGGAAGGAGGACATTACTAGGAGGGAACAGGCCTGTGCACAACCAAAGGAGCTCCCAGCCTTTCTCTTCACTGTACCTTTTAAAATAAAATAAATAAAAGGCAAGAGTTCATAAAAGATGTGTCATAGCACAGCTGCATTCTGTAAACCAATTTTTAAAAATATCTTTCTTAGAAAAACAAACTGCTGCAAATACACACACACACACACTCTCTTGAATTCAGCTTGCATATGCAAGCACATTCTTGACTGATTCAAATATGTGATTGATTGATTGATTGGGTTTATTTATATGCCACCTTTCCACAGTGACCTGTGCCCAACGTGGCTTACAATAAACACTCAAAATAAAAGCACTGGGGTAGGGGAGAGAAGTCAGTTTACAAGACATAGCAATACATTCCAATAAGGCTAAAATAAACAATTTAGCAAACATAAAACAAATTCAATATTACAAAATAAATAATAACGTGAAAGCAGATGCAGCTTGTTGGATGGGCAGAGCCATCATGCTAGCTTCCCAGCAGGTGGGTCACTGTAAAGAATGTAAGAACCAACCTGCTGGATCAGGCCAGTGGCCCATCTAGTCCACCTTCCTGTTCTGACAGTGGCCAACCAGATCCCTCCAATGGGAAGCCCTCAAGCAGGGCCTGGGTGCAACAGCAACACTCTTCCCACTTGGGATTCCCAGCAACTGGTATTTGGAGGCATGCTGACTCCTCCAACAGTGGAGGTAGAACACAGCTAGTAGCCATTGACAGTCTTATCCTCCAGGAATTTGCCTCAAAGGCTCCACAGCAAACATCATTCCAGTGCAGAGAAGTAATATCTCTTACTTAACATGGTTGTCGGTCAGCTGTTTCAGAATTTGCGAATAAATCTCATCTTTGAGTGACTCTGCTTTCAAGGCCCCTTCAAATATTTGGTCTGTTAGCTCGTTCACTGAGCGGGTCCTTTTGGAAGGGTAGTCACCCATATACTTCAGGACGGGTGCACAGACGTAGTTAAGGGCATAATAAAACTGGAACAGGGAGGAAAGAATCACATATATTTTAAGAGTTTCTTCCAAATATACACGATAGCTTAAAATCAAAATAATAAATATGGGTCTTAGGACTTTTCCAACAGAAGTTGATTTCTTCATATGGGGGCATGCCCACTGCCATTTGTTAACACTTCACTTCTAGGCATATTCTTTCTGCTGGGGGAAGGGGTGGTGGAGATTTTTCATTTGCAGCAGATGAGCCTGGAAGCAAACTGGTAACCAGTGAAGCTGGAAAGGGTGTCCATTCCATTAGCAGATGGATGGAATGGCACCCCACCCTTGGAAAAATCACAGTGTCCAGAAAGATGTCAGACTCAAACTCTCACCAGATCCTGAACATGGAATTTTAATGACAGAGAGTGGAAACTCTTGTCTGTGATCTGTCACCTAATTCTGGCCAAAGGAGGGAACTACATCTGGGCCATCAGCAAAGGCTTAACACCAACAGGCCGGAGAAGGGTAAATGTACGTATAGAGCGCAGGGGTGTTTTCTCCAGCTCTGCTCCTAACATTCCTCTCCCTGCCTGCTTCATCCCTGACCTTCCTGTGTTGAATGGGAAGGTCCGAAGGAGGTTTCTATTTCTAAGCACAGCTGGTTTAATGCACTTAAAGGCCTCCCCACGATCCTGCATTATCACAGAATAGCAGAGTTGGAAGGGGCCAACCCCCTGCTCAATGCAGGAAACCAAGTCAAAGCATGCCTGACAGGTGGCTGTCCAGCTGTCTCTTGGATGCCTCCAGTGTTAGAGAGCCCACCACTTCCCCAGGTCATTGGTTCCATTGTCATACTGCTCTAACTGTTACAACGTTTTTCCTAATGTTCAGCTGAGATCTGGCTTCCTGTAACTTGAGCCCATTCATCCATCCATCATGCTGATCATAGAATAGAATAACAGAATCATAGAGTTGGAAGGGGCCTATAAGGCCACTGAGTCCAACCCCCTGCTCAATGCAGGAATCCAAATTAAAGCACACCCAACAGGTGGCTGTGCAGCTGCCTCCTGAAGGCCTCCAGTGCTGGAGAGCCCACCACTTCCCCAGGTCATTGGTTCCATTGTCATACCTCTCTAACTGTTAGGACGTTTTTCCTGATGTTCAGCTGAAATCTGGCTTCCTGTAACTTGAGCCCATTATTCCGTGTAATTATAACGGTTCTCGATCGCAAGGAAGTTTCTAAGTGCATGTAGCTGAATGCACTTAATTTGACCTTCCTGCTCAATGCGAGTGGGTAGGGATGGGATGGGAATGTCTGGGGCAGGGACATTGCATGTGTCCCACCCATTACACCGTCAGCACACTATGTCACAGATGGGGAGCCATTTTCAGTCCAAGAGCTGCATTCCCTTCTTGGGAACATTCTAGAGGTGATATGCCCGTAGTGGGCATGGCCAGAGGCAAAAGTCTATCTTTCTACAGTAGTCTAGTTTCAATACACAAACACCCCTCTCTATTCTCTGTCTAGGCATGCAAAAGGCATCATGAGAATTCAAGAGCATATTCTGACCAGGCAAAAACACTGAAGGAAGATGTGAAGCAGGGGCGGTGAGGGATGTGGCCTGGGGAAGGTCCTAAGCAAGGGTGTAGTAGTCCAGGGTCCTGGGTGTGTGTGTCTTAGACCCCTTACTTTTTTTGGGAGCCAGGTCCTAGCAGGATCCCTATGTCTCCAGTATCCTACGAGCCAATCAGCACAAAAGGGGAGTGTGTTAGCCACTGGGAAGAGTCCCAATGAGTGTCAACCACAAGCAAGCCTTTTATTAGTTCCTGCTTCAAAAAGCCGAGACAAGTTGCGGAGAGTGAGAATTCTGTAACTGCAGAAGAAGAGACTGTGAATCCTGATGATAGCATCCCATCTACATCATCAAGAGGTTTGGTAGCAGCAGGAGATAGATGCGTAGGCACTGAACACAGTCATTCAAGCAATAGTGAGAAAGGACAGTCAAATGCTGACAGTGACAGAAAAGCAGAAAGCAGTAGTCAAGCCTGGCCAGATTATTCTATAATCTTGGAAGGTTGTATAATCTTAGAAGGGGGCATTTTGGTGAGGAGGTGTGGCTGTGACAATCATCAGGGGACCCTGCACTTCTGATTTTGCCACTATGCTACTGCTCCCAAGGGCCAGAGGGCTGCATTGGCCCTCGTGACTGAGATTCCCCAACCCTGACTTATGCCTCCATTCATTCTCTGAATGCCTCAACAGGACTGCATTCTAGAACCATGGTGATGACCTAAGCTTTAGGCAAGCGGTGGACAAAGCTGCCCATCCTCTCTCAATGGGCTCTTTCGATCCTGCTGGCTCAGTCTGGGCACTGCACTTGAAAGGATATCAATGAATGCCATGCAGGCTTCTTGTGACAGCTCTTCACTGCCCAGGATCTTCTTCAGCAAAGGCTGCTTGATTGGTTCCCGGGTGTAGGACCACATCTTGTCTTTCCCTCGGTTCTTGGTGATCATGACCCTGCTCAGAGTGTGCTTGGGAGGAGGCCTGGTAGGAAAAGATGGAGCAGTGAGGAACAAACATACACATACATTGTTGGAAGTGTCAGGGTGCAACTTAGCTTGCACTAAAGGCTGATGTTTCTGCATGGGAAATAGTAGACAGAGAGAGGAACCTCCTAGACTGTCCTCCTTCCAGTGCTAGACTGATACTCTTAGGGTTGCTGACCTCACTTCCTACTCTCTCTCTCTCCCACTCCTCCCTTGGAGAGGAGACCCTCTGGATCTCTCTTCTCTTGAGATGCAGGAACGAGCATACCTTGTTGCATCTCTACCTTAGTTAGCCAGAACTAGGGCTCTCTTCTATCAAACATGCATTTCCTTTAATACATGCCAGTTTGTTGTCTTAAAGCCAGTGGGATTGTATTCAGGGTAAAGTGTGCTCCTCCACAGGGATTCAACTCCAATATTAACATAAGTATGCTGGTGATGTCTCAAGATTCACCATGAAGAGTCTTTTGGAGGGATGCTGAACCAAGTGCTACAGCACAGGCCTCATTAAGCATACAATGACATGCAGGGAGGAATTTATTAACATCTTTCCAATCGGAAAATCTTGTCATTTGTTGAGCATCGTAACAATAACAACAGATATTTATACCTTGTCTTTTGAAGTAACAATATTATATTATAAATGGTAGCTGCTACAAAACGTTGCACCTAATAGAACTGCTTCCACTTGGGATCCATTTTTGTTACTGCCTGAGTTTACTATTTTTGTTGTTGTTGTTATGTGCCTTCAAGTTGACTACGACTTATGGCAACCCTATGAATCAGTGACCTCCAATAGCATCTGTCATGGACCACCCTGTTCAGATCTTGTAAGTTCAGGTCTGTGGCTTCCTTTATGGAATCAATCCATCTCTTGTTTGGTTATTTACTATTTACTATTTTTACTATTTACTATTACTGTTAGAGAGAGTGATATTCTAGTCCATCTTTCTGGCTCAGTTAGAGGCACCCAAGGCAGCTTACAACGACAAATACTATAAAAACACATTTTTTTAAAAAAATGAGACACGCAATTAACAAACAAACAGGAGACGGCAGATAATACAAAACAACATAGCCACAGGGAGTCAGGGAAACTTCAAAACATAAACATCCATGGTCCAAAGGCCCACCTGGCCCAGCATCCTGTTCTCAAGGCGGCCAACGAGAAGGCCTAACGAGAAACCCACATGCACAACACACCCACAACAGTGCTCTCTCCTCCTGATTCCCAGAAACTGGTTTTCAAAAGGCATACTGCCTCCAGCAATGGAGACAGAACATGGCCATTGTGGGTAGTAACCCCTGATGGCCTTCTTTTCCATGAATTTGTCTACTTCTCTTTTAAAGACATCCAAGTTGGTGGCCGTCACTGCCTCATGGGAATAAATTCCATAGTTTAGCTATGCACTGTATGAAGAAGTGTTTTCTTTTGTCTATCCAGAATCTTCCAACATTCAGCTTCATTGTATGTCCACGAGTTCTAGCATTACAGAAGAGAGAGAAAAAATGTTTCTCTCTCCACTTTTTCCAGAACAGAAGAGGAACCAGCTACAGTTTCGAGAGACTTGTTAATTCTTCCACTCTGTTTTTTCCATCCTTTACCTAAAATAAACATAGGAGAATTCTTCCAGGGTGTATGGCTTTATTCTCTCTTCACTCTCTGACATCACCAGCTGGGCTGTCCTTATGACATCCTGCCTCTGATCTGGTGTCATTGTAACCAATGCCTGGAGCGCAGAGAAATAACTGGTATTAATTATAACACAGTAGTACAACAAACAGAGATAAATATGGTAGAGTGCAGTGGTGGCTGGTGGCTCCATGTCAGTGGAGCAGTGGAATCCACTCCAGGTTTTAGTCCAAACTTTCAAGGAGCTGTCCAAGGTACTTCCTCATCTGCTTTGCTTGCAATCAATCAATCAACTATTTATTGTGGTCAAAGACCAGCACTATAAAATATTTAAAAACTATAAAAACATAACATTATACAGAGAAACAGACAGCTGCAACATGAAATAATATGACTCTAATGGTGTTTAATACTCCAGTGTGCAAAAAGTCCCCACAAGGTTAGCTATTATGATTATTTTTCCATCGGTACTCTCCTACAGGTAATAGCTGATGCACAAAATCTTGCCTCACTATATAGGGACTGTGGGTTCCGATCTGAGAGGAAATATTCCAAATAAAATGCATCAGACCTCCCTAGGATTTTTTGAAGAACTGGGTTGAAAATATCAAGTCCTGATAAAAAGGATCATACAGCAGCACATGAACAAGAATTTCCACATCTCCTGTGTCACAGGGGCACAAACGCTCTTAAACTGGAACCTTGTTAAATCTGCCTTCGAAAAGTGCAAAAGGTAAACATTGAGCCTAGCGAGCGTGAAGCTTTTCTGAACTTGGGGACAATTTGTTGTTGTAAACATCCTCACATAATCTCCATCGTTAGAGTGTGACTAAGCTCAAATGATTTTGTAGATCAATGTCCATAATTTGCTGGATGACAGCAGTTGTCGCTGTAGCATAAACTGACGCCAAAATAGCAGCAGTAGAAAAACACAAATTCAGCAATTTTGCAGGCAACGTCCTTTTCCATGCAAGTTCAATCCCTGGCATCTCCAGGGAGGGCTGTGAAGGACTTCTGTCTGACACCCTGGAGAGCTGCTGCCAGTCAGTGTGGACAATACTGAGCTAGATGGGCCAATAGTCTGACTCAGTACTAAGGCAGCTTCCTATGTTCCTATGTGTGACTGGAAAAAGCACACATTCTTTCCCTGCTTTTCATTTTGGTTTCCCTTCCTCTGTAACATCCTGTGTCAAATTTTAGATTTTAAGCCCCTCGGGGCAGGGACCTGTCCTCTTGGACTTTCTGAAGGACCATCCACATATAAATAAATATTATTAATAAAAAGACAGATGCAGTGAACTCTGGTTTTAGGGATCTGGACACAAGATTTTAAGTATCTGCTCGATCCTCTTCAGATTGGGCCGCAAACTGTCGAGGATCTTGTCTGATCAGAAGTGGAACCATACTGAGCCAAAATGCAGTAGCATTCTAGCCGTGAGTGGAGTTCTCCTGTCTTGCTTTTCCCAAATTTCATACAACTTAGTATAACCTATCAGGGCCCCTGTCAGCCGGCCCTGATAGGTTTGCTTGGCTACAGTGGCAGATCTCCAAGCAGTGTGGGCAGCTGTGTCTAACCACTTTTTACATTTCCTACAATACCACAATGTAATGCTAGGTCAGGGGAACTGTAGGTAATGAAAAGGGTGGCTAAAACCAGCTGCTTGGCAATGCCTAGAATACTGGATTAGGGGAAAAAATAGGAACATAGAAAGCTGCCTTATACCAAGTCAGACCATTGGTCTATCTAGCTCAGTATTATCTACACTGACTGGTAGCAGCTCTCCAGGGTTTCAGACAGGAGTCTCTCCCAGCTCTACCTGGAGATGCCGGGGTTTGAACCTGGGACCTTCTGCATGCAAAGTAGATGTTCTGCTACTGAGCGACAGCCCTTCCCCTGGGGCAAACATTGGGGTCAAGGCAGCTACCATAGTATGCCAAGTGCTGAAATTCTTTTTATATTACCTTATTTTTATATATTTATAAACCACTCTGGGACCATTTTTGGTGAAGGGCAGTATAGAAATCTCTTAATAATTAATAAATAAAAACTATTCTTGGCCATAGGTGAAGGAGATGGATATTGGGAGGGCTCTGTCCTTTGCTAGACTAACACAGCTGGGACTAAGGCCTTAGATACAGCTTTGAGCATGTGTAGTGGCATTAAAAGTTGCTGGGAGCCTTGGGAACTAGATTTCCTAGGGTTCTCAACATCCCAACCTGATCTGCTTCTGAACCAATCCAAAATCCAGATCAATGTTCTAGACATCCAGAAGGCCTCAGAAATTAATCAGGTGGTGGTTGATATCATCATCAACAACAACATCATCATAATAATACTAACAGTAATATAATCATCATTATGCCCCCAAGGACCCCCCAAATGATATAAAATAATGGTACAGATAAACAAAAACCCACCAAAGAAAACAGAACAAATCGGGTTAGTCCAGATTAATACTGGGGTAGATATGGGCAGGTCATCAGCCAGAAAGAGAATGAGAAACAATTTAGCATTTTGCCTCTAGAGGTCTTGAGGAAAGTGAAGTTCCATAGAGAAGCCCACCTGGCTTTATTCATTTATTACTTATTAAAGCATTTATGCCTCACTTTTTCTCAATAAGCTCAAGGCAGCTAATAAACAGTGAGTTAAAACAATAACATTTTTTAAAAAAATTCCAACAACATACAGTATACGCAGCTAACACAATCCTATGAATGTTGGTTTATTGTGGACTTCCGGGAAGGGTGACTTAGCCTGTGCCTGCTTTTGAGACGGGCTCCTGCCTCAAAAGAAGCTTATTCAGATATATCAGTCAGTTTTTTCTTTTTTTTTTGACTGATTAAACTTCTCCCGGGTAGGGAGAAACGAAGAGATTAACCTCAAAGCCTATTTTTGTTGGGACGACCAGATCTCATTAATTTATGGGACGAGGTCCAGCCGACGAAGGTGGGACGGATTTTCAACAGCAAGCTCTATCTGTTAAAGCGAACGTTCATCTTATCTTCTAAGAGAGAACGCACTAACAGGCAAGCACCCTTCTTTCTATATTTTTCTTTTACTTGACTTAAATTGTTGCTGTTTAAAAGAGATTTGCCAGATTGATCAGTTTTTGACATCTCACTGGGGAGCCATAACTTCTCTCTGCTACGCACTAATTAATAGCTTATCTCTGTTTTTGTTGCAAAAAGCTGTCCTGGATTTGCATTTTAAAGATATACACAGAAGAGGGATTTCTATTCCAGATTTTTATTTTGAAAAATATTATACTGTTTTGAGACTACTCTCTTTTTGGTCTATTTTATTTTGACGAATCTGTTTCTTGACGATTGCCATTAATTGTTTCGATCCTGGGAACTGCATTTTGTTTACTTAACTATTGGAGAGATAAGGCTGTCTGCACTGTTTATACTGTGATGTCACCAAGTTTGGAGTATTAACCCAATTGTTGCTGAAATAAGAAGTGGTTTTCCTATATTTTTCTTTTAAAATGGCAATTAAGAAAGTGGCTGAAAATCTGGAAATAACTATGTTTCAGAAAATAATGGATGAGATTGAGATAACGAAAATTGAATTGAGTAAAATGAAGCAGGAGATTAAAGATATAAGGGTCCCTGTGAGAGAGGTGACCCTGGAAGGGGTCCCTGTGAGAGAGGAGACCCCGGAGATTGGAACAGGGGTCCCTGTGAGAGAGGAGACCCTGGAGACTGGAATAGGGGTCCCTGTGAGAGAGGAGATCCCGGAGATTGGAACCAACGTGGAACAGGAACAAGATTTGGAGTCTATGGACTTTAGAAATAAAATCTATTGTTTGGAACTCAATGTTATCTCTGAAGAAATGAATGAAGATTCTAGAGATAAAGTTATCAATGGCATGGATAATCTTCTGGACTGGAATGATGTGATGGAGCCCAATATAGAGAAAATCTATGGAATTAACTGCAGCCATGTGACAATGGAAAAACTTTTAAGAGATGACCCAGTGCATTTTGAAAAAAAGAACAGAGATATGATTTTACAGCAGTATTTCAGCAACCTATTCAGAATGGATGGCAAGAAAATATTTGGGATAGAGGTAATTCCCATCAGACTCTTACTATATGACTATGGCTTTGACAGCAAGATTATTATGGAATACTGATAATGGAAGATTGGATATTGAAATTACTGGACTTAACAAGACTACTGAAGATGGAAGATGGAAAATGGAACTAATAGAGATAATAGAACAATGGCTACTGAAATTATTGAACCTAACAGATTCTGATGTGATGGATTAATTGAAATGTTTATTTTGACTATGGTTATGACAATAAGATTATCATAATTAGTAATGAGATGGATTAATCGATATGCTTATCTGGAAAAAAAAATTGATAGATATATTTCTTAAAGAATTGAAACCTCTCTTTGACTTTTTGTGGAAAGAATAAAGTAATGTTTATGAGATTTGATGATTAAGTAAGATAACTACTGGAGGAAAGTGATTTTATAATATGACTTAAGAGACAGGATTGTTATATATTATAGACTTATAACTGATTTGATCTTTGACAAATGGGAAGTCAATATTTTACTCTTTATTTTTTATTTTTTATTTTTTTCTTTTTTTCTTTTTGTTTAACTATTTTTGATTTTGTTTTTTGTCTTTGAATGTTTTATGATTTTGTCTTGTATGTTTTATGAAAATCTGAATAAAAATTATTGAAAAAAAAAAAAAAAAGAATGTTGGTTTATTGTCAGTTTGCAACATAGCTTATTTGGATGCTTCCAGATGGGTGTTTATTGTGGGATGGGCATCCACATGTCAGTAGCATCAAAATGCCAGTCTGCATTTCTACACCCTCCTCCAATTTAATCCAGATTCACCTTTTCTGGAGAAATCCAATAAGTTAGAAAGTGTCTGTTGCCAACAACCCCTTTGCAGTATCTCAGTGACCTGTTAACATTATTAAGCCCCCATCTGGAAGCACCCTTCATGCAGCTTACCACAATCTCCAAAGGAGGCATGGTAGCCGTGGGCAGGACATAAACGGAATCCGTTGGAAAATCCCCTTTCTGTTTAGTCCTCTCGTCAACCCCATTAGCCCAGCCAGAGTTCATCACGTTCTCTCCTGTGTCCTGGTCCAGAATGATCAAGTCTCCTTTGAGGAAGCTAAGAAAGCCAGATTCTTCACCCGCTGCAGGAGAACATAATCAGCCGTTACTTTATTTATTGCATCTTTCACTCCCTCTTCAGCCAGAAAAAAAAGGCTCCCAGAGCGACCTCCAAAGATCATTATAAACACAGTCCCTGAGCTCTGTTGATAATATAAAAGACACAGCACAAAAGGAAAAGGAAGTGGGCGAGAGGAAAAAATCAAACTCAGGCTGGGTCTTAGTTCGCAGGGTTCTTAAAATGAAACACTGGAATGGAAAGAGTTCAAGAGGAGCCAAAAGTTGCTGGTCTCTCAAGAACATCCTGCTGGATTGGACCAAAGGCTCATCTAGTTGAGCATGCTGCTCTCACAGTGACCAACCAAATGCCTCTGGGAAATCTGCAAGTGGGACATCATGAGGGCAACAGCCCTCTCCCACTCTTGTTCCCCAACAACGTGGAGGCACAGTGCCTCTGAACATGGAGGAAGTATATTGCCATCATGACTTGTAGTCACTGACAAACTTGCCCCCCCCCATGAATTTGTCTAATCCCCCTTTGAAGCCATCTAAGTTGGAAATCATCGCCACGTTGTATGGGAGCGAATTCCACAATTTGCACTGTGTAGAAAGTAAGGAAGAAAGAGGTACCATTTTCTGATCTTTGCTACATTTTCCCAACCCTAAGGCATGAAGGGATGGAAGTGTCTTGAATGAAATGGACTGCCTTCAAGTTGATTCTGACTTATGGGCAACCCTATGAATAGGGTGTTCATGGTAAGCGGTATTCAAAGGGGTTTACCATTGCCCTCCTCTGAGGCTGAGAGGCAGTGACTGGCCCAAGGTCACCCAGTGAGCTTCATGGCTGTGTGGGGATTCAAACCCTGGTCTCCCAAGTCCTAGTCCAACACTCTAACCACTATGCCATGCTGTCTTAATGGGTAACAATTCCCGTTTTAGGGACTGAATGTTGACATTTCCCTAGAGTCTTTTTGTTCAGCTCACTTTCCTTACCAGGATTTGGGTTGTCCTGGAGTGCGACCACATATTTAGATCTTTTCCTCAGTCCTTCCAGGAACGTTACCACGAGGTCTCGGATATCCTCTGCATTGTTAGAGGTGAAAGTGTATTCATCTCCCTTGATCGTGGCCAAGGTGAAGCTTTGTCCCTGAAGCTTCCCTCCGCTAGAACAAGTGTCATAGCAAAAGTCACCACGAGTAATTGCATCAGCCTGAGAGCATGATGGAGAACTTTAAACTCTGGATTCTTCCCACCTGTGCTTGAAAAATGTTGACTGTGCAAACAAACCTCCATGAAGTGGCAAAATCCTGATGCGGTAGAGTGGACTATATCGCTTCAGGTGTGGAAGATGTCACAGCACAGTAGGGAATATATATGTTAGGGATGTGCTAGAATTCCACCCAATTTGGATTTGGTATTTTCCATTAATTTGCTTATTCGCTATTGTTGCAGATAGCATTTTTAAGTAGTGATTTCCCACAGCTATTTTTGGAAACAACCTTTTTTTTTAAAAAAAAAATCTGCATCTAAAATATTGTTATTAAATTTATTCAATTTATTAACATTTCCTGTCAAAATATCGATATTAATTTTTTTTCCCTCAGAGAAAACACTGGATCGGTAAAAGCAGTGGTCTGTGGACCAAGAAAGAATTCGAATTCTTTCTGTTAGCTTGAGTTGTCCATATTTCCGGTCAATATATATAATTTCCAACAGGCTTTAGGGAATGTGCATACCTTGACTGTATTTTGTGCCTTATCTAGGCAATATGGTGATTCTCCAGTCAGTATGAATAATCGCCGAGAAACAGGCCCCGTTTTTCACTAATGCTTTACATAGTTAGTTATTTATTAAAATGGTAACCTGCTCTCCCTCCCAAAAGCAGCCCATGGTGGCAAACAACACGTGATAAACCAAGAAAAACATCTTAAAAATAAAACATCTTAAAAGCAATTCTAATACAGATACAGACTGGGATAAATATATTTATTTATTAAATTTATATCCCACCCTTCCTCCTACAAGGGCCACAAATAAAAACACCAAAACACTCTAAAACATCTTAAAAAGACTTTAAAACATAGTAAAACAAAACATCTTTAAAAAATCTTTTTTAAAAAAAGCTTTAAAAAATCTAAGAAAGTAATTCCAACACAGACGCAGACCACATATGTATTTTTATGCACGCTTCCCCTAATATATGCACTTCCTCCTAATATATGCACTTCCTCCTAATATATGCACTTCCCCCTAATATATGCACTTCCCCTAATATATGCACTTCCTCCTAATATATGCACTTCCCCTTAATATATGCACTTCCCCTTAATATATGCACTTCCCCTAATATATGCACTTCCCCCTAATATATGCACTTCCCCTTAATATATGCACTTCCCCCTAATATATGCACTTCCCCCTAATATATGCACTTCCCCTTAATATATGCACTTCCTCCTAATATATGCACTTCCCCTTAATATATGCACTTCCCCCTAATATATGCACTTCCCCCTAATATATGCACTTCCCCTTAATATATGCACTTCCCCTAATATATGCACTTCCCCCTAATATATGCACTTCCTCCTAATATATGCACTTCCCCTTAATATATGCACTTCCTCCTAATATATGCACTTCCCCCTAATATATGCACTTCCTCCTAATATATGCACTTCCTCCTAATATATGCACTTCCCCTTAATATATGCACTTCCCCCTAATATATGCACTTCCCCTTAATATATGCACTTCCCCCTAATATATGCACTTCCCCCTAATATATGCACTTCCCCCTAATATATGCACTTCCCCCTAATATATGCACTTCCCCTAATATATGCACTTCCCCCTAATATATGCACTTCCCCCTAATATATGCACTTCCCCTTAATATATGCACTTCCCCCTAATATATGCACTTCCTCCTAATATATGCACTTCCCCTTAATATATGCACTTCCTCCTAATATATGCACTTCCCCTTAATATATGCACTTCCCCCTAATATATGCACTTCCTCCTAATATATGCATTTTATACACTTTTTTGTTTGGAGAACTGCATCATATAATTTGGAAAAGAGCGAATTTTGATGGATAACTGTGTTTCGGTTCTCATATTGCTTCGGGAAGTACATTTTAGGTATGACGCAAACTGAACCAAATTTTTTAGAGGCTCATTTTGCTTCATATTCCAGTACTCTGTAAAGCAGGAGATCGAAAAGCCCCTTTGCATGCTGTACTGGTTTTCTATTTGCAGGGAGAGTTTGATGTTGGAAGGCATTCAAAATATAATCATCCCCACTCCTACACAGTTGGGGTTGCAGTTCATTCTGCCCCCCATCAAGGATTCTGCCACCTCATTCCTCCCTAACTATTAGAGCGTTCTCTTTGTGCTCAATAGCTGCTGAGTCCTGTCCGAAAGAGAAGCAAATGAGGGCAACAAGGGGCTGTGGTCTGCAACAAGGAGATCTCTCTGCTATACTGTAGGAAGGGTTACAGAGCCCTTTGTCTGTGTCTTACCAGCATGGAAAAGTGGCTGAGATGAGTCCTTGAGACTGGGTGCTATGTCAAAATGGGTTGCTGCTATCCCAAGAAAACTAAGGATTGCACACCTCAGCATATTGCGGGGCTCTGTTCAAATGGATTCACTGATTGACTGCCATTTTACTCTCTTACCTGCTGCTGGAGACAGCAGTGATCTCTGGAAAGGAAAGTTCCAGAAGGACCTGTTCTTGTTCAT
This sequence comes from Rhineura floridana, assembly GCF_030035675.1. Classification (NCBI taxonomy): domain Eukaryota; kingdom Metazoa; phylum Chordata; class Lepidosauria; order Squamata; family Rhineuridae; genus Rhineura; species Rhineura floridana. The sequence continues at coordinate 180,148,321 of NC_084484.1, forward strand.
CCACAAAGTACACTCCTGTCCAGTTGACGGCTACAATTACATCATTTTTGGGGAGGCTGGGACCTAAGTTTGAAAAAAAAATGTGATAAGATGTGATTCAGTTAGACTGTAGAGGATAGAAAAGAAGCAGAGCTATTCCATCAGGTACTCTGAGCGACCAGATGCCTTTGGCTCTTCTCCAGCTATTACCGGGGAGCAGCTATTCCATTAGGCTACTTGCTGTTTGCATCCCAGCTGGTTTTTACAAGAACTACAACTGAAACCTAAGAGTTGAGCTTGGTTTAATTCCTCTTCCATCTCCCCCCCCCTTTCCTTGCATGTTGTGTCTTTTCATTTGTAAGGTTGAGGGCAGGGACTGCCTTACTGCTGATCTTTGTAAGCTACTCCGGGAGCCTCTTCAGCTAAAGAGTGCAGTAAAAAAATGCTAATATAATAAAATAAACAACCAAACATAAACAAATTAAAACATAGGGTTGAATTCAGGCTAAGTTATTGGCACTTAACATCCAACAGAAATCAATGTGAAAAGTTAGGCATGACCCAAGTCTCACTGATTTATATGAATCTGGATTAGAGATGGGGGAGAAATTCAATTTGGTTCATATTTGAAGGCGAATGTACCTAATTTGCACTTTCCAAAACGATATGAGAAGTGAAACACGGCCATCCTTCAAAATCCACAATTCTCATTTTGCAATCTAGTTCTCCAACCAACCAATGTTTACAAAAATGTATGCATTAGGAGAAAGTGTGCACAGAAGTCATTATACATATGAAAGTAACATACAGAAATGCATTGTATTAAAGAAAAAATGCTTGCAAAAATGTGAACATTAGTCAAAACTGCACACAAAAGTAGATGGCACTAAAACGCTGACTAATTTTCATGAGTATAATCTGCAAATTGCTGCAGAGGCAATACAGAGAATTGAATTTAAGATTGGAAAGATGAGGAATGGAGAGATCCCAAACTGTCTGATCAATCCATCCCTGGTCTGGATCCAACCCAACAGCACAAAAGACCTGCATGTGCAACTTGGTTGTTTCTGGTGCAGTTCTTCCCACGGCTAAAGAAACAAGCCGAACTGATAAAAGATATGACCTCTTTGAAAGTGGGAAGCATTATGCCTCCAAGCAACAAATGACGCTCCTGTTGATCTTCCATGTTGTTACTTCCTTGTAACATGGCCATTATGTCTTCTTATATTTATTTACAAAGGTCAGATTGAGATCTTGACATTGTTCCTCAAAAGCTCTCTTAAAGTAAAGACAGGGTTAGGGTGAGTGGATCTGTCTGTTTGGGGTTTCTCTTGGTTTATCGTTTTTCTATTCTTCAGTTCTTCACATTTCCACGTCAGTTTGATATTTCTTTCTTTTAAAAAATCCTCATGAAAATTCAACAATATTTTAGTGCAAATTTCTCCTAGTATTCATGTTTGTCTTCAATTCTGCATAATATACACATTTTTTTGCAGAGCAATTTTTCCAAATACAGTATAAAGCATTTTTGTCATTTTCACTAATATATGCACCCAAGTACACATTACTTAGATGGGGAACTGCACTGCAAAATTTCAAAAAGTGTGAATTTCAAAGGATGGCTGCATTTCAGTTCATGTATTGTTTTGCAAAGTGCAAATTAGGTAGATTCACCTTTAAATGCAAAGTGAATCTAATTTCACCCCATCCCTAAGACAAGTATAAGATTTTCAGAATAGTCACAATGAAATTGAGTATCCTATATTTGAAATCTGAGACACACATTCTAGCAAAGTCAAATGCTGGATCAGTCATCAGCCTTGCCCCTCTCCTCATACATCAGGTGTGATGCTACCTTTCTATTATTTAAAAAGGCACATCAATAGTTACTTATATGAATAAATGCCCATTTATATGCCTGTAATTCACCTTACCATTAAAAAACCAGAACATTTAAAATGTTGTTGCACAACTGCTCTGGGGATTGTGTTGGGGTGTTCGGAATGTCATAGATGTCAGCCAATAATTGCCCCCCCCAAACTGACTCTCATGCCTAATTTCACTGGGCAAGTGCAGAACCAGTTTTGCAGAGCCTGCTATGGGGAAAAAAAGTTTTATCTGCCTGTACTGAATGTGGAGACGAAATTTTTCCAACCTGCCTTGTTACTCTAGAAATATCCCATCAGATGTTCTGGGGCACTGGGAACACAAAACACACCCCAATCACTGGAACACTGAGCATATCAGGAGTATATTTGTTAGGGTCAAGCTGTTAGGGTCAACAGCAGGGTATAACTCCATTGAGGGGTAGCCAACATGGTGCCCTCCAGATGTTGTTGGACTACAAATTCCCATCACCTTTGACCATTGACCATGCTGGCTGGAGCTGATGGGAGTTAGAGTCCCGCAACATCTGGAAGACCACCACATTGGTTTAATAGAATGCCAGTTTCACCACCAATGTCCATTGCTCTCTATACTAACAAGTGACCCAGCCTATCGCAAAGTTTACTTTCTTGGATTACCTGAGAATTTGAAAGCTTCATAGAATCTGGAGAACAGCAAAGGCCACTTGAAACGGGCAAAGTCCACCACATCTTCTTTGACTTTTTTGGGGTCTGTTCTCTTCTGGGTATAGATTCCCTGTAGGAAAGAGGAAAATACCAAGCTGATAAACCTCAGTGAACACCTTGCAAGGTTTTGGGTGGATCAAGCAGCGCATGTCACATTCCTCAGCAACCAAAAAATAAAATAAAATAAAATTCAGCAGTTGTAGACTCGTCCCATTCACAAGATGGATGCACATTTCAAATTGGGGGAAGTATGCCTCCACTTAAGATGAGGGCCTTGCCTGATGTTTTCCTAAACCTCTGGCAGCAAGAGAAAGCAAAGCTCCTTGCCTTTTTATGGGCAGCTATGATGAACTGAGCCCATTTCTCGATGGTCTTCGAAGGGGTGATCTCTCTGTCGGGGATATAGGAGGGGATCAGGTTCAGAAGCCGCTCCAAGACAATTTCAGACCCATAATCCACATAGTATTGCTGGGAAGCCAGCTCTGCCAGGTCTTCTTCCTGCGAGGAAAGGGATGGAATATAGAAAGGACAGAGAAGACACTGAAAAGAAAGCATAGGAAAGGCCAGTGGACCACAACACTTTACCGAGGCAACAGTTTTCCTATAGTGTTGTAGTAATTTAACTTTAATGGGGTTAAATTGAGACCCTTTTAATTGTGGACTGAGCCAATGTGGTATAGTGGTTAGAGTGTTGGACTACGACCTGGGAGACCAGGGTTCGAATCCCCACACAGCCATGAAACTCACTGGGTGACCTTGGGCCAGTCAGCTTCAGAGGAAGGCAATGGTAAACCAACTCTGAATACCGCTTACCATGAAAACCCTCTTCATAGCGTCGCCATAAGTCGGAATCGACTTGAAGGCAGTCCATTTCATTTTCCCATTAATTATGGACTGGAGCAAGGCTTCACCCTCAGACATTTCTAGTTCCTTTCAGTTCCAATGTTATTCCAGGAACAAACAGCCTGTCTTGTTAGCCAGCAAACAAAGCGAGCAGGAGTTTTACTTACGTATGTCTAAATCAGCCTTTCCCAACCAGTGTGCCTCCAGATGTTGTTGGACCACAACTCCCATCTTCCTGACCATTGGCAATGCTGGCTGAGGCTGATGGGAGTTGTGGTCCAACAACATCTGGAGGCACACTGGTTGGGAAAGGCTGGTCTAAATGGTGTGCCTGTACAGAACGCATAGCAACTAACAGTGGAGGCTGTCCTATTAGGGCAAGTGGAGAGATGCCCCTCCAACCTCAGCCTGTTCTCAGCCAGCTTCTACCTGTCTGCCTCCTTACTTACAACCAACCCAGGGCCTGGCACTGTCTGTCAGTTTTCCTCCTCCTCCTCTGTCTAAGTGTTGCTCCTGTAGAACTCAGCAGGGAGGAGGATGGGGAGAAAACTACAATTAGTTGGTTAGCTCTGGCGCCACCTACTGTTCATTTCACTGCCTTCTGCTCTACCAGTCCCAATGGGCACCACCAGCCACCACTGTCGATTAAGGGTTATACTGACAAACAACTTATGTCTTAATACACTTGTCTGCTGGGCAATCTGAAGGGAGGAGTGATTTTCAAGGGGCAACTTGCAGACAGTTGGGGTGCTCAACTCTTTCCACACCCACTGATTCTCCCCTATTTAGCCACATCGCACAGAATAACCAAAAAGGAGCACAGTGAAAAGGTCTTTCACTGGGGAGCATCAATTGGGAATTGTTAAAGCATTGCCAGCTTTCATGAGGAATGTTAGCAAGTGACCATGCTTGGGTGCAGAAGGACAACTTTCTGAAGGTCCAAAACTTCAGAATTCTTAATTCATATTCACTCGTCCTACTTCTCTGCAAGTACATCAACACCATTTTTTTTAAAGAAGTGCTGCCTTGTGAGAAATGGTTATCCCAACCAATCAGGGTTCAAGATGTCATAGTGATGATGTCACAACTCAATGTATTTCTGTTAAAGTTTTGACTGACTGCTTTTGTTGTTGTTATTATTTGTTCATTTCTATCCCACAAACTCATATAAAAATATATATCTATGCAGTGTATAGAATTTTGTTATTATTTTGATTCTTGTGAGCTGGTTTGTTTGTATATTTAGAAAAATGGGATAAACGGGTGGTATCCAACGAAATACTACTCAGAGTAGACCCACTGACATGATTAACAGGTTCATTAATTTCAGTGGGTTTACTCTGAGTATAACTTAGTTGGCTATAACCCATAATTTACAGCCCCATCAAAAATCACCCAAAGGGGGACACTTTTCTGAGGAGGTATAAGTATTCACATAAAGCTCCCAACATTTCATCTCATCCCTAATTTTTATTATTTATTTATTTACGTATGAATAATCTGCACTTTCATAAGAATATATCATGACAGAATGCAACATATAAAAACAAAATCAGCAAAAACAGCCATAGAAACATCGTTAAAACCCTCAATTGTCAATAAATACAGACTGGTTAAAAAGAGAAAATTCAAACTGCAAAACCCTGTTGAAATAATATTGTTTTCAAAAGACATCTGGAAGGAGAGATGGAGATGGTTCCTGTTGAACCTCTACCGGTGGGGAGTTCCACCAGGCAGGGCCCACCTCACTAAAGGCTCGGTCCCTGGTGAAGGCAAACCGAACCTCAGGAACATGAGGAACCACCTAAAGTGCCCCACTGGAAGACATCCATGATCGAGGAACAGCATAAGGAATCAGCTGGTCTTTTATGGGGGAAATGTGCTGACATCTTACCTTATCGCACCGGTATTCCCCAAACTTCACCCCTCTCACTATCTGTTGATAGATGAGGTTTGTTGCAACGCTGTCCTCGTTCGGGTTGTGCCAGGGCATGAAGATCTCCTTCCTGAAGAAAAGCCTCCAGGGGGCGTTACGTTCCTGGGCTCCCTGTTCTTTGGCATACTGCTCACATTGAGATACGGCATCCATCACGTGGTCGCTGCCACTTCCAAGAGAAGAGACCTGGTAAGGGGAGAAGAGAACAGGTCAACTTTTGGGCCCTCATAACTCGTTGTTAGGCCCAAGGGACTCTGTTTACACAAACTGGCTTCCCACTGTGGGCACATCTGCACTACACTTCAAGCAGTATCATACCACTTTGAACAGTTATGGCTTCCCCCAAACCATCCTGGGAACTGTAGTTTGTAAAGGGTGCTGAAAGTTGTTAGGTGATCTCCCTAGTCCCCTCTCAGAGCCACAATTCCCAGAGTGCCCTGGGAAGAGCGACTGATCGTTAAACCATTCTGGGAATTGTAGCTCTGTGATGCAGTGGTGTGTAGCTCTGTGATGCAGTGGAGGGCTTTGTTGTTGTAGTTATGTGCCTTCAAGTCGATTACGACTTATGGCGACCCTATGAATCAGTGACTTTCAAGAGCATCTGTTAGAAACTACCCTGTTCAGACCTTGTAAGTTCAGGTCTGTGGCTTCCTTTATAGAATCAATCCATCTCTTGTTTGGCCTTGAGGGCTGAGCATGCATAAAGTGGGCAAATCTATCAATTGCTCAGTTTCTCGTTTTTCAGTCTTAAGTTATGTTGTCCACATTTCCACATCAACTTGCAATTTTTAAAATATAAATATATACATTTTTACAAAGCATTTCCCCATATTATAATGCATTTTAATGCCAATATATGCATTTCTACGCACACTTTATTATAATATATGCATTTTTGTACTCCTTGTTTGGCTGAAGAACTGCACTGCAAAATTTGGGTAAGTGTGAATCTTGAAAGACCTTTGTTTTTCGCTTCACGCGTTATTTCAGAAAACATGGATGATGTAGGTTCACCTTGACATGTGAACTGAATCAAATTTAACTCCCATTCCTAATGAAGGGAAGCAAGGACAAAGGGTTGGTGTTGGATAGTGATGAGGAATAAGAAGCCGCTGAAGGGGTGCCACGTTATCTCAATGCTTAGAGAAGTTAAAAAGATTTTGCCCCTGGAGTTCTTACCTGTTCACTGAAGACACTTGGAGACAAATATGGTTCTTGGGCCTAAACTGATGAATCTGACCTTCCCTCTAAGCTCGGTTTTAGAAGTGACATCTTAAAAACACAACGGGTTTCCCCCATATCTGTGACCTACCTTGTCGAACAGAGCAATGTAAAGCGAGAATCCAAAGTGGTCCTTCAGGCTTATCTTGTCAGCCAACGAGTTACAGAGCTCTTTGGCTGTTGTTGCTGAGTCTGTCAGCAGGGTCTTTGTTGTCCCATCCATGAAAGTAACGGGCAACATAATGGGTTTCTTAGATTTGGTTGCCTAGCAGAGGAAAACAAACCCATTAAAGTAAGAAGAAAAGATGATTATGGATTACAACCTTGAGGTCTTGAACTAATCTTGGACCTCTGGTAGTATCTCCTCCCATGCCTGGTACCGTAGCAAACATTTCTATTTGACGTTCAGCACCACAGCCTGAAAACAGGGTCACAATCTGGACACATCAGGATGAAATGACAACAAGGGTTTTAGAAATGTAAACTTTATGGCCTCATGTTTGTCCCCTCAAAAGCGTGCCTTGTGTTCACTTGCTGCAGGGATGGAGGAATCCTTGGCCCTCCAGATGTGGTTGGATTCCAACACCCATCATCCACAGCCAGAATAGACTATAGTCTGGAGGTGATGGGAGTTGGAGTCCAACATCATCTGGAGAGCCACAAGCTCCCTATTCTGACTAACATTTCTGCTTCTAACAACAGCTTACTCCCTGAGCATGGGCTGTGTAACTATTTTGATGTGATGATTTCATAGTGAAGACACCACCAAAGGGTGCTTTGTGTGTGTGTGTATGTGTGAGACTGCAGGGGTGTAGTCGTCCAGGGTCGTGGGGGGGGGCATAGACCTTGCACTTTTTATGAGAGCAAGGTCCCAGGCATGTCCTTATGTATGTGCCAATCAGCATTTTATTTTATTAAATTGTATGCCTTTCTAGGCAGGAATTTGTTCTTATTGTATTATTTTATTTATTTATCATTTATTTATTAGATTTACATCCCACCCTTCCTCTCAGTAGGAGCCTAGGTGCTATGTGCATCTGATGGCGCTATAGAAAGAAAGAAAGAAAGAAAGAAAGAAAGAAAGAAAGAAAGAAAGAAAGAAAGAAAGAAAGAAAGAAAAGGGAGTGCGTTAGCCACTGAGAAGAATCCTTGTCCTTTTGTGCTGATTGGAGCCAATCAGAATGAAAGGAGGTGACAGCCACTGAGAAGACTCTTCTCAGTAGCTAATACCCCCTCCCCTTTCATACTGATTGGCTCCTAGGGACGTCTGTTGTAGTGGAGTGTGGACTCGTGAGAAGACAGGGAGAGTGAAGGAGACGAGGGAACGTGGAAAATGGGGCGTAGCTGTGAGGAGGTGTGGTGGGATTTCTGAATTTGCCACTATGCTACTGGTGATGAGTAGACTGATGCCCTTTAGGCCTGGTGTTTGGGACTCCTGTCTCCTCTCCTTCTAAGTGGACTACTACCCAATGATACAACAAACACATGCTGAGATTGCAGCTTAACAAGGAGGCTGGCAAGCATTGGGGAAGGGCCATGCTCAGTGGCAGAGTATCTGCCTCACATGCAGAAGGTCCCAGGTTCTATCCCTGGCATCTCCAGGGAGGGTTGAAGTGGAGAACCTTGCCTGAAACCCTAGAGAGCTGCTGCCAGTCAGGGTAGACAATACTGACCTAGATGGACCAATAGTCTGATTCGGTATAATGACATCTCTTTGAAAGGAAAAGAAATATATAGTGTAAATCTCCGGCACCATCTAGTGCATCTAGAAAACAATATGCAACCTCTAGAATCGTCTCATAACGAATAAGTCACTGGGCAACCAGCGTCACCTATTGAGAGAGGCAGTCAATCCCGCCTTACAAAAACTACCAAGGTTATATCAAAGTTCCGCGTGAGGTCTCACCTTAAATCACGGCTCCACTGTAAGAATGTGCTTACAGGCCACGCTCAGTTTTCATACAAGCCAAAAAAGAAAAAAGTGAGCCCTATATTCAAGCCCAACATGGTACATATTGTGTCGTCCACACACTGGTAACCTCCAGGCTGGATTACTGTAATGCGCTCTATATGGGGCTCCCCTTGAGGTTGGTCCGGAAGCTGCAGCTGGTGCAAAATGTGGTGGCGAGACTGCTCGCTGGGGCAGGGTATCGCCAACATGTCAACCCGCTGCTGAAAGCATTGCACTGGCTGCCCATTTGCTACCGGGTCAAGTTGAAAGTTCTAGTTTTGGTGTACAAAGCCCTACACAGCTTGGGACCAGGATACCTGAAAGACCGTCTTACCCCTTATATACCCAGCCGATCACTGCGCTCTGCAGGTGAGGGCCTCCTGCAGATACCATCTTATCAGGAGGTTCATTCTGCACAATATAGGAAGCGGACCTTTAGTGTGGCAGCACCTACCCTGTGGAATTCCCTCCCTTTGAATATTAGGCAGGCGCCATCTCTGCTATCTTTTCGGCGCCTTTTGAAGACTTTCCTCTTTCAACAAGCCTTTTAAGTTGAGACCTATCCCAGTCTGCGTCAGTGTTAGAAATGCTTTTTTAAAACAATGTTTTTAACCCTTTTAAAAAGATGTTTTAAGGCTTTTAAAAATGTTTTTAATGTTGTTTTGTTTTAATGTGTTTTAAGGTTTGTTTTTATGATGTTTTAAAGTGTTTTTCCGCATTTTTGTTTGCCGCCCTGGGCTCCTGCTGGGAGGAAGGATGGGATATAAATAATAAATAAATAAATAGGTGAACACAAGGCATTCTGTGAGGGGTTAAACATTAAGCAAGAAAGCTCATATTTCTAAAACAATTGTGAAATGACCACCCCTCCGAGATGAGGGATGCACCATCTTTATTTTCATTTTGCCATCAGGTGAAAATATATCTTCTGGTCCAAGCTTTCCGGGAAGTGTGATGTGCAGGATATCCCTTACCCTATCGCCTGCTGGTATTGAATTATATTGATGATGACTGTATTTTGCCATTATTTGTTTTAATATAATCCTTTTTATTAAGCTTTCTAAATATATGAAAATAAACTGGTATAAAAAACAAAGCACTAAAAAGCCATGTAAAATATAAAGAAAACAGAAAACAAACATACAAAACCACCCCATGCCTAGGAGCAGACACCCTCAAAACAAATAAATCCTAAGAGCAGAGGGCATACATATGAAGAAGTTGGTACAAATGACAGAGTTACATTATAAATTATTTTAATATGGTTCCCTGGTAAGAGTAGCTGCAACAATATATACGTGAAGATAAGAAATCGCCGTCAACGGGTCCACAGGTGAGCAAGCGCTGAGGGCGGTGAAAGGCCATGATCTGCATTGTTTACAAAACAAATAAAACCAGACCAGACGGACTCAAAAGTGCCACGATGATGACGACTGTATATTGCTCTTCTAACCTTTGCTGTACACCACTCTGAGCTCAAATTTGAGGACAGGCGATATAAAAATGCAATTCGGAAGTAAGTAAGAAAATTAATGAAATACCAGGTCAGTCTATTTGCCCACCTAGCCCAGTTTTGTCTACTCTGACTGACAGTGGGGCCTTTCTCAGACAAGGGGCCTTTCCCATCACCTACTCCTTGATCCTTTTAACTGGAGATGGCAGGGGTTGAACCTTCTGCATGGAAAGCACATGCTCTGCTACTGAGCTATGCTCACTCCCCATAAGAGCATTTCATTGTGGGAGCATTCAGCCACCACGTGATGATGTGCTGGAGAGGCATCCCAGCTGACTTCAGCTTTGGTTTTTACCTGAAGTTCCAGCCAGCTTGGTGGCTGAGTCCTGGTCCCATTGGCAAAGGTCCTCCTGAGCCTCTCTTCGCAGTAAGGGGCGTAACCTGGGGGCCCTCCACTGATGAAGTTCCTTAAATACTGTTGTCAAACACAAAGTACTGTGGTGAGAAATTCTATAAGATCACTGAAACTCCAAAAGCATAGTTGACAGCAACACTTTCTGAATGTTTTATTTTAGATTTCATGCTTCAAATTTCATATTCAACATTTGATTATTTGTTTTTTGCAAAATTGCAAACATTTGGTTCAGTTATCGGTAAGGATGGGTGAGAAATTTGATAAAAGTGAACTGTACATTGGACTACCCTGCAGGTCTCACACTCACTATCTTTGTGGACTGATCTTGTTTGCCATGAATTTCTGCGGCTTTTCTTGATACCAGATTTTTTAAAATGAAAAACAGCAGCAAATATAACATTATCAATGACATCTTCTGTCTGAACTTCTGAAATGTGTATTCTCTTTAACTTCTGTGTCATTGAAGTGAGGTGTAGCCATTAACACCCATTGCTTGATTCTTAACATGTCTCCCTTCTATATGTTTTTTTTTTAAAGTCTCTGTGATTTTAGTCAAACTGAGTTTGTTGCCTCAGGCAGGCAAAGATTATATCACCACCAGCACACTGACCAAGGTGCGTGTGTGTGGAGCGGGGGGAGGAAGCAAAATAAGTCGGTTAACTTGAACCAGGCTATCTGTAAGCGCAAGTACTCAGCAGATAGCAGCACTCAAGGCTCCAACATAAATTACATTCAGTTTGAACTTTCAAAACTTCATCACATGGCTGAGTTACAAAAAAAGAATCCAACTGCACAAGCCCCATTTAACTGCATGTGAGGTAAAAACATTTAACTGCATGCAAGGTAAAAACATTCAGACAAGAAGCCTGAGGCAAGATGCCTACTTAATGGGCAATTATCTTGCTCATACACTTCTGAAAAAAGAATCGCAGGGCATTGTTAGAAAAAAAAGAAAAAATGATGCTATTTTTCAGCAATGGAAAAGGTTAAAAGGAAAAGCAGGCGATAACGAAGCGTTAATTACAATGGACTATAACCAGCTGTCAGTTCATAGAAATGTCAATTGAATCAACACCAAATCGTGAATTACATCCCTGGTTCTCAGGCAGAGTGGTACCCCTTACCTTGACAAACTTTTCTGAAGGGGCAAAGCATCCCACACATAAGGACATGAGGATCCAACCTCGGGCATGGCTGCTCTTGGAAGGGTTTTGGGTCAGCTGTTTGGAGATCTGGCAATAAATTTCATCCCTGCCAGAAGAACAATCGGTTTGCATTAAAACTCCCGAGTCCACCATGAACAGAATCCATTTACAAGAGCTATGAAGGCAGGAAACAGTACAGTATAGTGGGCAGAGCATGGCTTAGCCCAACCTTCCTCATCTTGAGGTTCGCCATATGTTTTGGACACCCATCATCCTTGACCATTAGCTGTGCTGGCTGGAGCTGATGGCAATTGGGGCCCAACAACATCTGGAGGGCGCCAGGTTGGGAAAGCTGTTTTAGCTTAATGCACCTTGAAGAGTTGTTGTGAGGATCAAATAGTGGAAAATGCCACGTACACTGTCCTTTACTCTTAATGAGAAGAGTAGAGTACAATTGTCTCTCTTTCAGGATCCCATGTGGGACAGCCGATAAGCTGCCTTTAGGGATGGACAGATGTGTCAAGTTCTGGTTTTTCCTCATTTTTCCAATCTTCAGTTCTCCACGTTTCTGCATCAGAAACTTAATTGTTGTGAACCGCCCAGAGAACTTCGGCTATGGGGCGGTATACAAATGTAATAAATACATGAATATAAATAAATAAATCAGCTTGCTTTTTAACTTTTTTCTAAAGTCCATCTGAAAATTCATCAGCTTTTTAATGTGTTCTCCTAATATACACATATTTCAAAGCAATTTTCCCTGAAATGATGGATTTTATGTTATTTTCACTTATATATACATTTTTTGCACACTTTAGTATATGCATTTTTTGGCTAGAGAAATGCATTGCAAAATTCAAACAGGTGCAAATGTTTAAGGATGGCTGTGTTTCGGTTTGTATATTGTTTCAGAAAGTGCAAATTAAGAAGGTTTGCCTCTAATAACGTTATAATAAGGGACCTTGTTTTCAGGTATAATGACTTTCCCCCTCATTATAGTTAGGCCTGAAGTCTGAAAGTGTGATGTGAAGGTACTGACAACAGCAGAGCAGGAAATTCATTCTAGTACACAGTCTGCCAAAATGAGGATTTAAAAGAGAATAGTGTGATCACTTGGATATATTTGAGAGCAAGTGTGGTATAGTGGTTAGAGTGTTGGACTATGACCTGGGAGACTAGGGTTCAAATCCACACTCAGTCATGAAACTTGCTGAGTGAGGCTGGTCTGGTCACTGCCTCTCAGCCTAATGTACCTCACAGGGTTGTTGTGAGGATAAAATAGAGAGGAAGGAGAAACATGTACACCACCTTAACCTCCTTGGATGAATGGCAGGATACAAATGTAATATTAAATAAAATAAATAATATATAATGTCAATGCTTATACGGAATGTTTCTTCTTTTTGTACTAATATCTAACCTTAATGCTGGCCTGAGGATACCATTCCCAATAATGAAATGGAGCTTTTCCAAATTTGAGGTAGGCCGGTCCTCTAGCATGCTGTTGCCTTGGACAGTGGACTCACCATCATGAAGACGCTTGGTCACCTAGCAAAACAGAAGGAAGGGAGTTGAATCTGTGAATTTTTATGAACATGGCATTATTACCCCCCCCTCTCTCTCTCTCTTGGGGTGGGGGCTCCTGTCAGCATCTACCTAACCCTGCTCTAAATTCTCAGCCAGTTGCTCCAGGGCCTTACTGAGACAACTAGAATGTTGGGCCTCAGCTGTAGGAATGCTATCTGAGGTCCTGAATCCGCACCGTGACCTCTCTCCAAGGTGCTAAATGTTGCCTGGCCTTGTTTTGCCTTATTGTCGTGCTTGCCAGTCTGTGGAACCATGAACAGCTGAGCTCCCCTTTCTTGGGCTATCACCCCTCCCCTTGTGGGCATTTTTGTGGATCACGATGGGGAAGGACCGTAATTCGGTGGTACAGCTTCTGCTTTGCATCAAGGTCTTTCATTCAATCAATGGCATCCCCAGGTAGGGCTGGAAAATACTCCCGTTTCAAGCCCTGGATAACTGCTGCCAGTCAGTGTAGATAGACAATACTGAGCTAGATGGATCAATGGCCCGACTTGGTATAAGGCAGCTTCCTATGAAGCTGACTGTCTGGTTCTACGTAGCTTGTAGGGAGAGGAAAAAGCAGAAGACAGCTGAAAGCCCTGCAGAACAACTAACATTTGGGTTGATCTGCAGCTGAGTGCTGTCTGGTGCCTCCCTGGCTGTGCACATGCCTGGTGGTACTAGCGGGCAGCTGGAAAGCCACCATTTTCAATTTCCCACAAAGTTTTGGAGTAATGTACTTCCTAGACCTGCCACCTGGTAAAGGGGGGGCAGGGAAGGTTTCAGTGCTGGTGGCCCCTTCCGGGTGCACTGAGGGCCACGGCATCTGCCCAAGGGTGCCAGATGGTGGGCCTGCTAACACATATCTCATGCCTCCCAAGCTTCAAAATATTGCTCACCTCTTCAGTTAACTTGGATTTCTTCTTGAGGGTCAAGGAGACCAGTTTGTGCCGCACACTGTTCTTTTTGTGGCCATCTATGTGAGCGCTCTATGAATGCAAGACAAACAGCATTTTTCAAAAGAACTGATACTGTGTGCTCAACGCAGTGCTGTGCTTAGATTTGGGAGATGTAGGTTCAAATCACGCTAACCCTGTAGGGTAGGTAGCATCCCCATTTTGCAGTTTTGGAAAGCGAGGATACAAAAAGTGATTTGCCCGAGCCACATAAGAAGTCTTAGGTAAGTCACTGAACTCGGCTTCGCTTCCCTGATGTGTAAAATGAAAACGCCACATATCTTTTAGGCTTACTCTGAAAAAGACAAGATGGAAAATTCAAATATTTCAAACTTTTAAACTGCTGCAGAGCTATGAAAATGTTCTTATAAGAACGTCGTGGTTTCTATTCAGATGCAGGTATTGGCACCAGAAAAGGACTGTTGTGATATTTGTGTACAATGCATCACAACCAGAATGCAACTTGCAATGAAAATACACATACAACAGACAAATATAGAAAGAATCAGAAACAGGAAACACAAAATACAACTTTAATCAAAACTGGGATCTAAACTTGCAGTTCATGAACTAAATTCTCACTGACTTCTGGCATGTTAAACACAAATTCATGCCACTCGTTTGCAGCCACCAGTGGAAACGTGCAAAAGCACTTCTCCGCTCGTGTGCCTCTTACCTCTGCTTCACCTTGCAGGGCCTGAAGTTCTTTTTTGTATGTCTTCTTCCCCAGAGTCTCATAAATTTTGGTCATCACTGGGATTTTCTCACTGCCATCACTCATTGCGGTGTGATATTTAGGCTCAGGAAGGTCCCCCATGAAGCGGAGGATAGTAATCCACACAGCAAGGGCTGCCTATTTTGTTTGAAAAGAAAATAGTCATTAGCAAGTCCATGCAAAGGTAGGCAGATGGCAAATGTCCGGGTAGGGTCCATCTGCTTTATGCATTTAAAGCAATGTGGTACCACTTTGACAGCTTGCCTTCCCCCAAAGAATCCTGGAAACTGTAGTTTTTTAAGAGTTGTTAGCCTATGGCCATACTACCCTGAACACGCCCGATCTCATCTGATCTCGGAAGCTAAGCAGGGTCAGGCCTGCTTAGTACTTGGATGGGAGACCGTCTGGGAATACCGGGTGCCGTAGGCTTACAGGAAGGCAATGGTAAACCACCTCTGAATACCTCTTACCGTGAAAACCCTATGAATACATCCAAAAGATTCACAGGATCGCCATAAGTCATAATTGTCTTGAAGGCATATAACAACAAGAAGAGTTGTTAGGAAACCTCTATTCCCCTCACAGAGCTCCAATGGCCAGAGTGGTTTAACAATCAGCCCCTCTTCCTAGAGAACTCTTGGAATTGTAGCTCTGTGAGGGGAATAGAGGTCTCCAACTCTTGCCAGCACCCTCAACAAACCACAGTTCCCAGGATTCTTTGGGGGAAGCCATGACTGTTTAAAGTGGTATAATAGTGTGTTAATAATAGAGGTATAATAAATACAATGGATGTGGCCCAGATCAGCCGGGATTCTGACTCCCACATTTCTTTACCAACAGCTTTTTTCTCCCTTCTAAATTAGGCTGCTGAGATGAAAGAAAGCTTGTGGGCTCATTTTTGTATGACAGGATTGTGAGCTTAGTGCTGGTACTGATTCCTGTTCATCAGAGGCATCCTGTTCCTTAATTCTGTGTCCCCACTTCCACCCCGCCAAGCCATCATGATTTTGCACCTAGTTTTGGTTCTTGGGGTTCTAGTTAAAAACAAACAAACAATCAAACCAGATTCCGCAGGCCTGAAGTTTCCCTAGGCCTGATATATATAAATAATGAGAGAGACAGGCATACAGACAGAGTTGCAGAGAGCCAATTCCTAGTCAATTGGCAGTCCTCAAAACGAGGCAAGATTCAGAAGGCCTGTTCCCACAACCACCACAGGATTCAGAGGGCCCATTCCCTATTACTGCTCTTCTCCCAAGCTGTTTGTCCAGACTCACCAGCTGGTCTCCCTCGTCATCGTGGAACAGAAGCGGCTGTTTGAGTGGCCGGCGTATATACGTGTGTGTGGTTGTGCCTTGGAAGTATGTGGCAGCAAACTTTGCAAATTTGTACTCCGAGAGATCCTCCTCCTCTTCCTCAGGCAAGGGTAAGGCTGTATCAAGGTCATCTTCCTCCAATTCCTTTTGAGCCCTTTCGAGATCCTAGAGAGAGAACTGCTGGAGATTTAACTAGATCCAGTTTGGGCTTCTCATTTGCATTTCCACTTTGGGCCAGAACATCTTGTCGGGTTTGCCAGGCTTTTTTCGAAAGTGGCGGTGGTGGGGGAGAGGACGTAGATTCAGTTTGCATTTAAAAGTGAATCTACCCAATTCACACATTTTGAAACAATATGAAAATAGGAACATCAACGTCCTTCGGAATTTGCACTTCTCTGAATTGTGCAGTGCAGTTCCCCAGAGAAGTAACGTTTACAAAATGTTTGCATAGGCTGTGCTGTAATATCTCTTTAAGGTCTTGGAATTGTCAGTTAAGGGCAGTTGGAGTGCGGTTGAGATGGGTGAAGCACAGCATAAGCAGATGTAAAGACTGTGCCCTATAGAATGGTGATTAAAGTATACTATTCTTATTGTTAAAGTATCAAGATGTGTTTATTATTATAGGCTATATGCCTATCTTAGTGAAAATATCATACAAAAATGCATCATGTTAGAGAAAACTGCCTGTAAAATGTGTATATTACCCCAACGCTGCATACAAAAATGTGCATTTTAGAAGAAATTTGTGTTAAAATGCTGAGGAATTTTAATGAGTTTTAAAAATTATTATTTTTATTATTTATAACAACAACAACAACAACAACAATAATAATAATGCAAGTGCTGGAGAAATATGGAGAACTGAATTTCAGACTGAAAGAAGCTGAGAGAAACTGGAATTGATAAATCCATCCATCCCTATTTTATATGAGTATTTCAAGAGCCAGGACGGGAGGAAAAGGGAAGGGAGAGACAGACACCTTTTCCCTTGCTTTCATCATCACTGAAGAAGAATCACCAATTAGCGGGAGTCACTGATGCCAGCGCAGCCGCTTGGGGGCCCACTGGGGTGGGTAACAGGAATTCAGACCCTGTGATGTCACTGGGAGCCCAGCAGGGTCCAAACTGGGCTTTGATTTAACTGATCTGGTGTGGGTGGGAGCCTAATTCCACATCGAATCAGGATGGCTCAAGGCTGGGAGAAGATGTTACAATTAAGGGGTATTTTCTCCTTTCCTGGCCTCAGTCTGATACAGCATTTCCCTAACAGGGGTGTAGTCGTTCACAGTCTTGGGGGGAGTCTTAGACCCTTACTTTACTGGGAGCAGGGTCCCAGCAGGGTCCCTATGTCTCCAATATCCTATGAGCCAATCAGCATGAAAGGAGAATGTGTTAGCCTCTGAGAAGGGTCTTCTAGCATGCTTCTTTGTCCTTTCCTGCTGATTGGAACCAATCAGAGTGAAAGGAGGTGAGTCAGCCACTGAGAAGACTCTTTTCTGTAGTTAACACACTCCCCTTTCATGCTGATCAACTCCTAGGAATCTCTGTTGTGAGAGAAGGATAGAGAAGAAGAAAGCAGTATCCAAACCTGGCCAGGTTATTCTATAATATTAGGTTGTATAATCTTAGAAAGGGTGTAACCGTGAGGAGGTGTAACTGTGACTATCATGAAAGGACCCTGCACTGCTGAATTTCCCAAAAGCAGCCTTCCCCAACCTGCTGCTGGCTGGGGCTGGTGGGAGTTGTAGTCCAGAAATCTGGAGTTCACCAGGTGTTGGGAAGGCCACTGACTCAACTGGGTAGCAGAACCATGACATGAGGTGTGGGGTCAGCGTTTCCTTTCAGTTACCTCAAAGCCGCTAGGGGCCTGCCCTTCTTGGCCGGGCAAAGATGTCGTCGTTCCCAGGAAGCCAAACATTTTGTCCACCATTTCGGAGTCATTCACAGGCTCATTTCGGGCCTTCTCCATTTTCTGCAAGAGCTCCTTCTTGCGGCGAGCTTCTTCTTTCTCCTTCACTTCCCTTTCTGCATCTTCCCGAGCCAGCTGGGCTAGGCGCACCTAGGAGAGACCGAAGGCAAAGTGTAAGCAGGCGTTCAAGAGGGGCACGAGGAGTGTGGAAAAGATCTACCCCTGGAGAGCTCTAGTCCTCTTCGTCAGTCCTCACGAGACAAAATCCCGGGGCCACCATTTCTTGCACTGACGTTGGCCTTGGCAAAACAGTGACTCCGCCATATATATTAACATTATTATACTGCCTACATTAAAAGAAATCTTAATGTAGTTTACAACAGTAAAAATACATATTAAAAAAACATTTAAAACAGAGAAACCAACTCACAGATAATAATAATAATAATAATAATAATAATAATAATAATAAAATTTTATTTAGCAGACGCCCATCTGTCCGACTGAACGGACACTCTGGGCGACGTACAATATAAAATACAATATAAAATACAATCTGCTCATATACATAATCATCACATTATTAATATCATAACATCTCATCTGAAGACCATCTTACATTAATACAGTGTAAAACATAACCCACCCCAGAGATCCCATAGGCCTGCCTGAAGAGCCAGGTCTTCAAGGCTCGGCGAAAAGTCAACAGGGAGAGGGCATGCCGAAGGTCAAAGGGAAGTAAGTTCCAGAGGGTGGGGGCCACGATCGTAAAAGCCCTCTCCCTGGTCCGCACCAACCTAGCTGTCTTAGTCGGTGGGACCGAGAGAAGGTCCTGTGAGGCTGATCTTGTTTGGCGGCATATTTGGTGATACTGGAGGCGCTCCTTCAGATAAACTGGGCCGGAACCGTATAGAGTTTTAAAGGTTAAAACCAACACCTTGAATTGGGCCCGGTATACAACTGGCAACCAGTGTAATTCAATCAACACTGGGGTGATATGATCGCGGCGGCGGGTCTGCTTTATTAAGCGTGCCGCCGCGCTTTGTACCAGCTGGAGTTTCCGGACCATCTTCAAGAGTAACCCCACGTAGAGCGGATTACAGTAGTCTAATCGAGAGGAGATCAGGGCATGTATCACTCGTGGGAGCAGATGTATGGGAAGATAGGGTCGCAGCCTCTGTACTAGATGAAGTTGGTACCAAGCTGCCCGGCTCACTGCAGAAACCTGAGCCTCCATAGACAGCTGGGAGTCCAAGATGACCCCGAGACTACGGACCTGGTCTTTCAGGGGCAAACTCACCCCATTAAGTATCAGGTCAAAATCACCCAACCTTCCCTTGTCCCCCACTAGTAATACCTCAGTCTTATCGGGGTTCAGCTAACAGATAACAGGGCAGAAGGCTGTACTGCTACTGATCAGGGAAAATCTGAACAAACAGATTGGTTTCATGCCAAACCAGGGCAGGGGGACCTGCGGCCTTCCCAATCAGCACCAGCCAGCTGGGCCAATGGTCAGGGATGATGGGAGCTGCAATCCAGCAACATCTGGAGCGCCCCAGGGCCCCCATCCCTTTACCAAGTGTTGGATGCATCCCAACAGACCATGCTTCCTGAATAACCAGAGGGTAAGCATTCCAGAGGGTGGGCACCATCCCAGAGAAGGCCTGTTGCTGTACTGTTGCCAAACGTTACTCAGCAGGTCACTGCACCATCAGGAAGGCCTCCTCTGATGATCTAAGCAATTTTAATATACAGGGGTGGACAGTCCTTCAAGTAAGCTAGTCCTGAGTTGTTCCAGGCTGAACAAGTCCTTGAAGATGGCCCAATATCCAATAGGCAGCCAGTGCAGTTCAACACAGGAGTAATATTTGCGTGGCCTGAGGCTCTACTCAGTATCTTGGCTACTGATTTCTGCACCAGCTGTAGCTTCCAGACTAATATCAGGAGTAGCGCCACATAAGAATGGTTACATAATCCAAACACGGGGTTACCAGTGCACAAATCACAGGGGCCAAACTATCCATGTCTAGGAAAGGACATCGCTGGTGCAATTGCATTTGGTAATAGTTGGTCATCTTGAAATCCATATTGATGTGCACTGGCTATAAAGCATGTGCATGATGGACAAGATTCCAGAGAGTGGGACAGCAATGAGTCAACGTTATTGAACCCACAATACTGAACACATGGCTCCTAGTGGATAGTGGTCTGAAGGCACATGAGGCCAGCACCCTGCTGAAGCTAAGCAGGGTCAGGTCTTGTCAGTGCCTGGATGGGAGACCGCCTGGGAACCATATGTAAGCCGCCTTGGGTTTCTATCATGGAAAGAAAGGCGGGGTAGAAATGTAATAAATAAATAAATAAAATACGAGCCATGCATCAGAGGCACAGGGGGCCACTAATAGTGACCCCCCCCCCCGAAAATGTCAGCGACTGGGCAGGGAGATAGGAGATCAGGCGGTCCCTGAGGTATTTTTTTTTAATAGGTTTTTTTATTTTTTATTTTGTTTCTTCACAGGTATCTTTATATGACATGAATTTTCTCATTTACATCAGACACCAGTATAATTAAGAAGCAATAGTTATTCAACAACAACAAACAAAGAAGCATTCAAATGCTAACAAAGAAAAGAAAATCTCTCAGACACTCAACCTCTGACTAAACTGATATGCAGTCTAAATGATTGTGAATAAATTCTGTTTCCTTTCTGTTAGGCCATTACATCGTTTATAAGTTTCCCCATATCTGCCAGGCTTCCATTGATGGACGGTGCATAAACGTATCTTCCGAAGTGTATTCAATAAAGGAGTGCCAAGTTAAAGTCCCTGAGGTATTATTGACCCAAGTTGTTAAGGGCCTTGAACAAGACCTTTGAACGTGGCCAGGTAGTGTGTGGGCAGCCAGAAATGATGGAACCTACGCAAAAAAAACCCAAGATAGAGAGAGAAATAATTGACCCACCTGATGTTTCTTTTCTGCTTCCTCTTTTGCTTTCTTGGCACTCATCTCCTTCCTTAGTCGTTCCTCTTCCAAGAGCCGTAGTTTTTCTGCTTCCAAACGGCGGTAGTACTGGGGAAATGAATTTCAAAAGCAATGCTTTTAAATGGGCCATTTAATTCATTAACCAGCCTCCAGCGTTAGCCATGTGGAAGGTGAATGGAATTCAGGCAGAACTTGGAGGCCAAACTAGATATGAGGTGTCAGAGATAGGTGAAAGGAAGGGTCTCCTGTTTTGAAAACACTTGTGGGAGCTCAGCATTTGAAGACAGCAGTGGTGTGGTGCATAAGCCTCTCCACACAAACCATCTGAACACTAAAAGTCCCCTTTCCCCAGGTAATTTTCTCCCCACTGGAGAAAAGGAATGCAAACTCGGGGTTGTGTTCAATGAAATTCTACTCAGAGGAGACCCATTCAGTAGGACTAGGGATCTGTTGGCTAGTGCTGGCTTGAAAGCATTTCATAGACTTAACAGGCCAGTATCGATTCAAGTCCATTCTTTGTCCACTAGCCGCTGCTTTTACCAATCTATTTTTACCCCTTGCACAATATTTTGATATTAATATATATAAGTTTAATGGAAATATTGATAGTTTAAAAGGAAATATTGATAAAATTATTATTCTTAATATCGATATTTTAGAGGCAGATTTTTTTTTAAAAAATCCATTTATGAAAATAACTGTGGAAAATTGCTACATAAAAATCCAGTCCACAATGATAAAGAATAAGCAAATCAATCGAAAATTTGGTGCCAAATCTGAATTGGGCGGAGTTCTAGCACATTCCTATATGGGATACAACCCAGTATATTTTGTCTCGTGGAAAAGCTGTTTGGGACTGCAATTTTGATTGGAAAATAATCACCCATGAAGGTAGGGTTAAGCACCTCTACCTGGTTCCTCCTATTTAATTTAAAGCTTGCTTATTTATTATTGCATTTATATCCCACCTTTTATCCAAGGAACTCAAGGTGGCACACATTTTATCCTCACAACAACCCTGTAAAGTAGGTTAGGCAAAGAGACAGTGACTGGGCCAAGATCACCTAGTGAGCTGCAGGACCAAGTGGGGATTTGAACCTGGCTCTCCCAGATCCTAGTCCAGCACTTTAACCATGCTGGCTGTTATCAAACTCTAGGATATCCCATATCTAAAATATTTCCAGCAGACACCTTTTGATTCCACAGCCCCTTTAGACAATTTTCTGCTGAACTATAAAAGTTTTTTGTTTTGTGGGACCCACCTCTTTTATCAGATTTTGTTCTGTTCCATTTGGAGTGGTTTTACTTGTTATGGATTTATGTGTTTTATAATTATATATTATGTTGTCATAACCCACCCTGGGACATTATGATGAAGGGCAGGTATAGCATTTCTTAATTAAATACAGAAATGAATACTGAAGTCATATTTTTATTTATTTAATTTTAATTTTTAAAAAATTTTTTAAAAAAAGAATCTCATCAGATCTGGTTCAGTGTTTAAGGGGTAATAATGCACATGGCACTTACCTCTCCCTTCAAGCGCTTATAGAGGCGACGAGCAATCATACCCCTGGCATATGCTTGGATGGTGAAGACTGCCCAAAGGCGATGGCGGAAGGCTTGGCGCACCAAGAAGCCCCGGCACTTCGCTTGGAACTCAATGATGCGCCTGCGAGCCATGCGGTACTGCTTGTGGAGCTTGCGGGAACGGTAGAGCGCCTGGAGCCTCAGGAAGCCAATCCTCATCTTGGAAAGGAAAAGGGATGATTAAATGAGGCATTCCTTGCCAAATGTGAAATCTGGAGAGCCAAACTACTTGGAACAGTCAATGTGTCTTTGCATTTAACATTCAGGTTTTAACAAAAATGCTAATAGTGTGTGCTATCATGGTGGGGCTGAAAAATGATTGTGACCAGAGAGGAGGGAACATCTAGCAGGCCTTGGAATTAACCAGTTCAATTTAATGAAGTTCACTGAGTTAGTTAAAATTTAAGATGAACTGAATGTGAACTTTGAATGATTTCTAGTTAACCTTCAAGTTCATTCTTTTACATGTGTTTTTACTCTTTAGACTCTTTCGGACTTTAAGCTTAACAAGCGTAATTGTTGGAAAAAATACATTAATGATTTGATATTTCCTTAATTTTCTTAAGCATATTTCATACTTCAAGCCCAGTAGCTCATAACATTCTGAATGCTGAAATATTTTTGGCCAAAGATCATTTGGATGAACTTGAATCGAACTGTTAACTGAACATGAATTGAACTAGTTCATTTTGTAAAGGGATGCACATGAACTGGAATTAGTTCCTTTTTGAACATGTTGAGCTTGAACTAGACCAGTTCCTTTTAAAAATGAACTTCAGCCAGTCTACACCGGCTGGCAGAGGCTCTCCAGGGTTTCAGGCAGGGGCCTCTCCCAGCCCTAGCTGGAGATGCTGGGGATTGAACTTGGGACCTTCTGCATCAAAAGCAGATACTCTCTCACTGAGATACAACCCTTCCCCTACTAATTATTTCCATCCCTGTTATGATCCAAAGGAAAAAAATCTCTTCTAAAGGTGGAATTTGGCATTGGGGTGTAAAGACACACTCCCCCCCAAATATTTATTTCTTAAATAAGCAAAATAAAAACAGGGATCAATGTCTACATTAAGTGACATGACAAACACCAAAAACAAATTATGAGTCACAAATTTGGTGAAAGGTGATGACAGGTGTTGCTGCATTTGATGTTCAGAGGCATACAAATTAAAGTCCCACCATACTACATGAAAATGCGTCCAATTCAGCTCTGCCTTGAATCGATCGTAAAGTAAGTACTATTTTTTCCAAAATGGCAATGTTCCAGGCATTCGATATAGCAAAGGGAAACGTTCAAATTTCCCACATTTTTCTATGTTTCAGCAATTGAAAGACAAGCAGCAAATAAAAGATACACTGCAAGATCTTTAAATAAAATATCAGAGTTACAATCATCAAAAATCGAAAGGAGAGCCAACTGGGGTGACATCTGAATGGGAGCATGGGTAATTTTAGATGTTTCTTCAGAAACCTCAGTCCAGAAAGGTTTTATATAGGAACATTCCCACCATAGATGAAAATAAGTACCATGGGCCCCACACCCTCTCCAACATTTTGGAGAAAGACCATAAGCAATGCATGAAAACTGGACTGAGGTCCTGTACCATCAATCAGAGATTCTGAGCGTGGCTTCTCTAACAAAAGCTGATATGGATTTACATGGTTTTTTAAACCATAAATTTGACCACTGACAGACTTTGAACTGAACCCCAAGGTCCTCTTCCCACAACCTTTTTAACCTGACAGGGGCCCTGCAGTAATGCTTATTAGCTCCCGTTAGAGGTCTGAAACCAAACCCTTGCCAAATTTTGAATTCAAAAAAATCTATTCTAATGTTGCAAGGGATCTAGTGGGATTCTAGACCACTGAATGATTTTCTGCCTGTTGTAGCAATTGTAATGTGCAGTGCTAGATGCTGAATGATTTTTAATTGTATTTTTGCAGGCATGCTGCGCACCACCTGAATGAAGCTCATGGACCACTAGCGGTCTATAGGACTACAGTTTGGGAACCTCTGTACTACAGAGTTGCTTCCAGATCCAAGCACTACAAGAACATGCCCCCCCCCAGATGTTGTTGGGGCTCCAACTTCGACCAGCCCCAGCTAGCGTGGCCCTTGGGCAGGGAACAGAGATGATGGAAGTTGAAGTCAAACATCATCTGTAGGGCCACAGGTTCTCCATTCCCACATTGGATGTTAAAGAAATATTTTGAATGAGTGAACAGTACAATTGTACAGCTATATGAAACAGTGGTAGATCACCTGTTTGCTCACAGACAGTCCAAGGTTTAATTCCTAGCATCGTTAGTTAAAAGGATCAGGTGACTGCTGAAATCAAAGTCACTGCCAGTCAAAGTTAGACAAATCTGAGCTGGGGTAGACCAACGGTCCTATACCACGTGGGCTCCAGACATACTTACAGCACCGTAGTTTCTTCGACAGTTATGCCCCCTCCAGTTCCGTTGAATCATCAGAGCGGCATTCCTCACTTTCAGGAAATTAGACCTGGGAAAGAGAGAATTATAATCTGTTTCCCTCTTGTGTCAGTGTCTTTTTGTGTTATTTATTTTTAGGTTCGACCTAGGAAGAAGCTTAATTTATTGTGGTTTGCATCCGAAAGGTGGATACCTATGGTGTGGCATTTATTTCAACTCTACATCCTGCAGATTATTATACAGCCATGAAAGCGGCTGTATACTATAGCCAGTGTGGATTTTTTGCATTCTGCAATGTTAAATTGAAAATACCCCCCATGGGGATAGCGGTAGCTTAGGGGGTGCAGGGAAAGTTGCATGGCAACCCAATTCTCCTCTCCAGCACACTCCACAGCATCTGCTGCTAGAGGTGTAGTAGTGTAGCGGCAAGTTCAGAAGTGCAGGGTCCCTTCAGGATAGTCATGGTCATGGCCTCTCACAGCCATGCTCCTTTCCGTGTGCCCACAACCAATAACCAATCACATAAGCTATTGTTTGGGAGCCTCCTCTTCTATAACAAATATAATGAAGAGGTCGATTGAGAGGCTGAAAACATAGTTTGCAGTTTGACCCAGGGAACTGGTGAAGAGGAAGCACATGGTAAAATCCAAATGTGCAAATAATGGGCTGGATTCAAAGCTGCCTTTCTGTATGTAAAAGGTGTTTTTCATTATTATTATTATTATTATTATTATATATAATAATAATAAAATTTATACCCCGCCTTATGGCCAAAAGGCCCTCAAGGCGGCTTACAAAAACATGAATATAGCAATACATACATCAATAAAATAATTGAATTGATTGATTGAAACTTTATTTTTACCCCGCCCTTTTTCCAAACTGGAACTCAGGGCGGCTTACAAATAAAACTACATGTAGTTAAAAACATAGAAAAACATACAATTAAAATACAATTAAACTATGCACAACCTTAAAACCGTAAAAGGCACTTAAAAATCTAAAAACATTTTAAAATAATACAGATAATAATGTAAAACAATAAAACAAGCCTTGTAAAGCCCAATTCTAAACACCTTCTATCCCAAAGTCCTGTCAGAATAAAGAAGTCTTTACTTGCCGACGGAAGGATGGCAAGGAGGGGGCCATTCATGCCTCCCTAGGAAGGGAGTTCCAGAACCTAGGAGCAGCCGCTGAAAAGGCCCTATCTCGCGTCCCCACCAATCATACTTGCGAGGGTGTTGGGACTGAGAGAAGGGCCTCTCCTGAAGATCTCAGGGCCTGGGCAGGCTCGTATAGGGCAATTCTCAAGATTAAATAACAAATAACATTATTAAAAGAAAAGAAACATTTAAATGTGTCACAATGAGAGACACATTTGCACTAGAAGGTGGTTGCCTCACTTTGCCTAGCAGTTGGCCTGGACAGAGTTTGCTCATGGATCATGGACTGCCTTCAAGTCGATCCCAACCTATGGTGACCCTATGAAGAGGGTTTTCACGGTACGCAGTATTCAGAGGGGGTTCACCACTGCCTTCCTCTGAGAGGCAGTGACTGGCCCAAGGTCACCCAGTGAGCTTCATGGCTGTGGGGGGATTCGAACCCTCGTCTCCCAGGCCGTAGTACGCCACACTGGCTAGTTCGCTAGACAGAGATTATTCTAGCTCTTTTAGCAGAAGGTATTGTTGAGAATAAACCCAAAGTGTTTCTATATCTTGCAACAATCAAAGGTTTGCTTGGGCAAAGACGGCTTTGTTCCCTACAGATCCTCTTGGGCATTAAGAGGAATGGCAGAGGATTTCCAGTGCAGTAACTGTAGCAGGAAGCCACTACACAGTGGAACTTCCTCTTCCCAACAGGTGAATCTAGCATCAATGTTGTACCGATTTGTGCACCTCTTTACCCTGGCTTTGGACAGGGATTTGTGGGACCCACCTCTTTTCTTCTGCTGTGTTCCATATGGAATGGTTTCACTTGGTTTTGCAATGGTTAACTGCTTTATTTGTTTTTATAACTGTATATAATATCGTTGTAAACCACCCTGGGATCGTATGTTGAGGAGTGGGTAAGAAACTTTATAAATAAATAAAATAGATGATAAGACAATCCTTTAAAAAGAAAGTTGCCTGATGAATCAGGAGTAGGTTTTTAACTGATCAAAAATGTTACTCAATTAACTAATTAATTAACACCACACGCCATCTTACAGGACAAAGGACAGGATATAAATTTAATAAACAAACAAATGATATTTTTTAAGGATTTGTTATTATATCCCATCTTTCCTCCAAGGTGAACATGGTCCTTCCCCTCTCCATTTTATCTTCACAACAATCCTGTAAGGTTGTAAAGGCAGCCCCTAAGCTGTGGAATTCCCTCCTCAAAGAGGTACGTTTGGCACCTTCATTGTGTAGTTTTCATCATATGCTGAAGATGCGCCTCTTTACCCTGACCTTATGCACCTCAGATATATATTTGTTTTACAACCCACCCAATTCTTCTGATTTTAAATTGTTTTAACAGATTCTAATATTGTATTTTTATATCACTGTAACTGGCCCTAGGACCTTATGGCGAAGGATGGGCAAGAAATCCAATAAATAAATGTCAAAGTGAAATGGGCTTATTTCCGCTAAAAATGGCTTTTTTCGGTTAGTTAAAGAAGTGAGGCCTTTCCCCCTACATCCGCTGGTTAGCAGAACCCATTGTTCAGGGCTTCTTGCTCAAGAATCTATTTCTTATTTGTTCTTTGAACTGTTGTTTCCTGAACTCTGCAAGAAAAGGGTCTGCTACTGAAGGTTTGCATTAGGTTGAAGTTTACTTCTCTTTTAGGCATCCAATCGCTGACAGAGCAAAGCTCTATATGCATTAGCTAATAATTTGTTTCCTGGAAGCTCATGTGAGACCAGAAACCTGAATGGAAGGATATTGTGTGTCATATATGTCTGCAAGCAGAGATTAATTGTTTGCTGCTATCTCTTCCACTTTTCCAGGATTAAACCCCCTGAGTTTGTTTATTAATTTATAAGTATTCCTGCATTGCTCAGTATTTTGTGGTATACAAAAATTCAACATAAAAACAGCATCCTAAAAGCATACCCACAAACTAAAAACCAGTAAAACTGGTATTATAAAAATGGATTAAAAACAGGAATTCAGTCATAACAGGGTCCAATCTTATGGGCCAGGGAAAGCCTGGACAAAAAGTTATGTATTTGCAAGATGTCTAAATCAACTACCCTTTCTGATCACTGCCGTGTAATTTTCTGTGGGGTGTGGTGTCATAAATTTCCCCAGATGATCTAAGCAGTCTGAATTCTCTGATATCACTAGCTGACTGGCAGGAGGCAGAAGCACAATAAGCAGGGATGCAAAGACCTCAGGGACAGCAACAGCCAATGCTGATTATGGGATCTATAGCTTCCTTAATACACAAGTTAGAACTCTTACCTTTAGAGCATATGGAACAACACTAAATTCTAGAGGCAGGGATCTAACAGAATATTTGTCAGTCACGTACAATTAATATACTGTAGGGCCCCGCTTATACAGCGGGTTAGGGACCAGGGCCCCGCCGTAAAGCGGAAATCGCCGTAAAGCGGAACCCATTCACTTTAATGGGTCACGTTGCACGAAAATGACACGAAAATGCTGCAAAATGGCAAAATCGGCTTTAAAACGGGGAATTTCCCCTGATTGTAAGCCGTCGCATCAGCGGAACGCTGGAAAGCTGGAAAGCGGGGCTCTACTGTACATGCATACCCTACAGAGATCGCAGGCAACCCAGAAATCACTGGATGAAAGACCATTTTGAACTGAAGCTGTTTTTAGAATGTTTCTGACTGTGTTTTGAAGGGGGTTTTCTTGTTGGCATTGTTAAATTGTTTTGCTGATGTGTTTGCCACCTTGGGCTCCTTCGCAAAAGCAGGATGTACATTCTAATTCTAGTAATAATAATAATAGATATAGATACCAATCAGGCCACCAGAAATATAAGGAGTCTAAACAAAGTGAACGGAGAGAAGTTAAAAGACACCAATCAGCTCTATTTTTCAAACTAAGAAGGGACTGAACAAAGTGAAGCGAAAGATTTTTTTTTTTACTACATTTATACTCCACCTTTCTTCCAAGACAGCTTACAATATGGTTCCCAGGCGGTCTCCCATGCAGGCACTGACCAGACCTAACCCTGCTTAGTTTTAGCAGGGAGCTGGCCTTATGTGCCTTTAGACCATAGCCTGGGTTATGATACACCAATCAACTTTCCAATTATTCAAAAACAAGAAGAGATTGAGAGCGTGTTGTCCGTTGAGCTTTGGCTCCTGAACCCTCTGATTTTTGCATGGCTGGGAAGTATCCTACTATATGAAAGGTAAGGATCACAATCATTGCTTCACCCACTTTGTCTCGGGCCTTACCCACTACTGACGTGTAGCCCCCAGAAGGTTCTCCACAAGGGAATGTAGCCCTCAGGATGAAAAACTTTACCCCTTATACGTCCCTTACCCCGGCCTACCAAGTAGCCCACTGTTCTAAGAGTGCCATGATTCCCACTTTATGTGTGGAGCACCAATGACAGTTAGAGACACTGTGGGAAGGTACTCAGTCTGCATACCATGCCCTTCCTGGTTAAGGGGACAATCTAATGGTGTGTTGCTGACCAGCCCCTAAAAGCCTAGGGTCGGCAGAAACCCATTTTCCCTCATTGCCAACTCTCTGTCACCACAATCCTCCATGACTTCACCACTCAGGGAGCATCAGTGAGAGTTGATCTGCAGTCACGCCTCATACCTGTCTTTGAATCCACGAACCACTTTCTGGATAAGGATGACCTTGTCGGTGATGGCCTTGTCTCTCTCTATCTCCAGCAGCATATCATGGTGGTCCTGAGGAAAAATAATACATTGGTAGGTCAGTCATTTCTAGATCTTGGCTGAACGGCAGGGAAGAGACCATGCAGCCCATCATGCACATATATCTTCAACGTGTCCATTTTGTATTTCAAAATTAAAAGGGAAGGATATGCTTTTAATTAATTAATTGATTGATTGATATGCTTTTAAATCTTTTTTAAAGCAATATGTTTTTTAACCTTTTTAAAAAAAATCTTCAAAACTTTTTAATAAAATGTTTTTAAAGTTGTTTTAATGTATTTTAATGTCTGTTTTTATGATGTTTTAAAGTGTTTTTAGTGGTTTTGTTTGCCACCTTAGGATCCTGCTGGGAGGAAGGGTGGGATATAAATCAAATAAGAAAGAAGGAAAGAAAGAAAGAAAGAAAGAAAGAAAGAAAGAAAGAAAGAAAGAAAGAAAGAAAGAAAGAAAGAAAGAAAGAAAGAAAGAAAGAAAGAAAGAAAAGAAAGAAAAAGAAAGAAAGAAAGATGTCACAAGAAATTGAACAGATCAACTTCTCACAAGTGGGTCTGAGTCAAGCAGGTCCCACTCAACGAACAACAACACCACTCACCACTTCTGCCATTCCTCTACCCCCCCCTGAGGGCCCACAAAACGTACCTGGGACAGAAGGGGGAGGTGACAACGTAGGCAGTGGAGGGCACTTCAGCTCCCCAATGAAGTATCCATTCCATTTGGGAAGGGACTGAAACTATAAGCTCCAGCATTCCTGGCACAAACGGGATGCCTATTTGCATCAGCTTTTTCCTGCCCCAGGTAAGATGTGGGGCAGTGAAAGGGGGAAGTAGAAGTGATGGAGGTGGGTACTTCACATAGGGATGCACAACTTAGCCATATTCAATTTCTCCTTTTTCTAATCTAAAATTCAGTTTGCCACATTTCTGCACCAGTTTGCAGTTTTTAAAAAGTTCTCATGAAAATACATCAGCATTTCTTACACATTTCTCCTAATATCCAGATTGTTGTATGCAATTCTGCTTGATATATACATTTTTGCAAGCAATTTCCCCCACTATAATGCATTTTTGTATGTTATTTTCACAGATACATGCATTTTCCCTTTCTCCTAATATATCCGTTTTTTGGTAGGAGAATTGGGTCGTAAAATTCAGAGAAATGTGCATTTCAAAGCTTAGCTGCGTAATGGTTTGCATATTGTTTCTGCAAGGGCAGATTAGATAGGTTTGCCATAAAATGCTAAAAGAAGTGTCTGCAAGGTTTTTTGTGCTTGCATGGAGTATATACAAAAGATATTGGGCTGAACATAGGAATACTCATGCACCATTTTGAAGAAAATGTGGAAACTTTTAGAGACTTTGAAATTGACCATTGATCGGATCCAGAATTCTAAGGGAATAGGGAAACAGGAAAAGGGGCACTTCTTATCCGTTCACAATATAAATGTAAACTTTCTGGGATGTAAAAAAATAAATAACATTGAGCCCTAGGAAACACTGCTTTAAGGACCTTCTTCCCTTGACCTTCGCTGTCTGATTTCTTCCTTGGGCCACTGATGCCAAGGCGTGTTTCCAGATTAAGTCAGCCCTTTTGACGTGTTCATTTCATGATTTCCTACTCATACAGCTGCATGGCCGTGATAACACTCTCTGTAGGAATGGAAAGGAACACTTGGCTCTTATCTATGAATTAGAAGAGGGATGTCTTTTTGTTTAAGTGTACAGATAACCCTGGAGTGGTGATTAAACACATACACACTGATGTATTGAAGGGGTTTGTATAATGGACTAGTTTCTCTGGAATAACAAGCTTCTCTACATGGGATGTGCCAGTTCCCTACATAATCATAAAGAGTTCCTACAGTAGGCATAAGAACATGCCCCACCCCGCAAGATAATCAGATGTGTGAGAGATGGGAAGTCTACAAAGAGAAGAATAAGGCCTACGACACAATAAATTAGATCATCTTTAACTCAGGTTGTAGTGCAGTGTGGTTGCTTCTGTCATTTATCTTTCAGTGAACATAAGAACA
The DNA here is from genome assembly GCF_030035675.1 of Rhineura floridana. Classification (NCBI taxonomy): domain Eukaryota; kingdom Metazoa; phylum Chordata; class Lepidosauria; order Squamata; family Rhineuridae; genus Rhineura; species Rhineura floridana. The sequence goes on from NC_084484.1 coordinate 180,180,208, forward strand.
TAAGAAGAGCCTGCTGGATCAGGCCAGTGGCCCATCTAGTCCAGCATCCTGTTCTCACAGTGGCCAACCAGGTGCCTGGGGGAAGCCCACAAGCAGGACCCGAGTGCAAGAACACTTTCCCCTCCTGAGGCTTCCGGCAACTGGTTTTCAGAAGCATGCTGTCTCTGACTACAGTGGCAGAGCACAGCCATCATGGCTAGTAGCCATTGATAGCCCTGTCCTCCATGAATTTGTCTAATCTTCTTTTAAAGCCATCCAAGCTTAATGACCTAGAATTAGGAGTGAGCAGTGAAGTGACCAAGTTTGCTGACGACACTAAATTGTTCAGGGTTGTTAAAACAAAAAGGGATTGCGAAGAGCTCCAAAAAGACCTCTCCAAACTGAGTGAATGGGCGGAAAAATGGCAAATGCAATTCAATATAAACAAGTGTAAAATTATGCATATTGGAGCAAAAAATCTGAATTTCACATATACGCTCATGGGGTCTGAACTGGCGGTGACCGACCAGGAGAGAGACCTCGGGGTTGTAGTGGACAGCACGATGAAAATGTCGACCCAGTGTGCGGCAGCTGTGAAAAAGGCAAATTCCATGCTAGCGATAATTAGGAAAGGTATTAAAAATAAAACAGCCGATATCATAATGCCGTTGTATAAATCTATGGTGCGGCTGCATTTGGAATACTGTGTACAGTTCTGGTCGCCTCATCTCAAAAAGGATATTATAGAGTTGGAAAAGGTTCAGAAGAGGGCAACCAGAATGATCAAGAGGATGGAGCGACTCCCTTACGAGGGAAGGTTGCAGCATTTGGGGCTTTTTAGTTTAGAGAAAAGGCGGGTCAGAGGAGACATGATAGAAGTGTATAAAATTATGCATGGTATTGAGAAAGTGGATAGAGAAAAGTTCTTCTCACTCTCTCATAATACTAGAACTCGTGGACATTCAAAGAAGCTGAATGTTGGAAGATTCAGGACAGACAAAAGGAAGTACTTCTTTACTCAGCGCATAGTTAAACTATGGAATTTGCTCCCACAAGATGCAGTAATGGCCACCAGCTTGGATGGCTTTAAAAGAAGATTAGACAAATTCATGGACAGGGCTATCAATGGCTACTAGCCGTGATGGCTGTGCTCTGCCACCCTACTCAGAGGCAGCATGCTTCTGAAAACCAGTTGCCGGAAGCCTCAGGAGGGGAGAGTGTTCTTGCACTCGGGTCCTGCTTGTGGGCTTCCCCCAGGCACCTGGTTGGCCACTGTGAGAACAGGATGCTGGACTAGATGGGCCACTGGCCTGATCCACCAGGCTCTTCTTATGTTCTTATGTGGCCATTACTGCGTCTTGTGGGAGCAAATTCCATAGTTTAACTATGCGCCGAGTAAAGAAGTACTTCCTTTTGTGTGTCCTGAATCTTCCAACATTCAGTGGGGTGTGGTAGGATCTGTCCTTTTTATTCTTGCTGTTTGATGAATGACTTTTAGACATTTTTGCTCTATTCGATTTATGTTCTATGTACTTGGTTTTAAACAATCTGATTGATATTTTATATATTCGTAAGTCACATAGAGACTTTTTTTGTAGAAAGTGATTAATAAACGCAATAAACAACTGTTTTTATTTATTACATTTATATCTCATATTTCCCCCATAGAACTATACATGGTTCTCCCCCTGCCCATTTTATCCTCACAGCAACCCTGCAAGGTAGGTTAGGCTGAGAAGCAGCGACTGGTCCAGGGGTCATCCAGTGAGCTTCCCAGCTGAGTGAGGATTTGAACCCTGACTTCCCAGGTCCTGGTCTGACACTCTTTACTATTACGCCACACTGGCTCTCACATTATAGTCACGTTCTAAGTGAATGTGTACAGCTCACATTAGAGGATAAATGTATCAGTATGGCTACCAGCTTTGCTCACTTTTATTGACACATTAATCAACTAAAATTTTCATTGGTTAATTGATGAGAGGAGGGCAATTTCAGCTCAGTGGGGTTGAGATCAAAGGTAACACTTGTCTGTTATTTGAAATCATTTGGGCTTTGGTAAATGAATGTAAAAGGGAATGAATTCGAGATGAATGGTCTTTGTCACTGACATCTTTTCATTATTAATTTAATCAATATCAACATAAAAATCATATATATCATATATATTGAGAAGATTCCATCCCATCTCTTTATTTTAATGGAACACTAACTTAAATAACACAAATATAAAAACATAAGTAAATAAAGAACTTTCATATACACTAAAGCAATGACATCTTTACAATAAAATTTGAATTATGTTGAGGTTTTGCTAATATGCACCTTTATTTACATTTAAGCTATTCATCGGATAATCATCTTGGGCTAATCCACTAGTAAATCCATTCATCAAATTTGAAGCTCTCCTCTAAATCTCTTCACATTTCCCAAGAGCCCTGTGCACATGGGGGAAGCATGTAGTGATGTTCGCAAGGGACTGAGATAATGCCTTCTGACTCCAACCACCAGCTAGCTAGCATCTGAGTATGGCCAGGGCTATGCCCTCTGAAGAACTGAACTTTACAAGTCTCTCACACACATACATGCACATTAACAATATTTGTGATTAATTACACAATTAATTAGACACCCACTAGCAGAGCTGCCTTTGAATTTTTTCTTAACAGTTCTGCCTCTCTGCAAACTTTCTCGCAAGAAGGAATCTCCAGAATAGTTTCAAAATGGCATCTGAGGTGAAATTTGCTGGCATCATTTTGGACATCATGTTCAAAATGTCATCATTTAAATTTGACCTCGTCATGCCATCTTCAAAATTTGACATCATTTTCAAAATATCATATTAGGTGAAATTCATGGGCATCATTTTTGACATCATTTTCTATGACTGATCAGCACCCTGATTTGGTGTAGTGTGTCAGTCCCATTTTCAGCACTGACAGTCTGGCAATGGGCTAACAGGAACATTATAAGGAAAACTGCTACTCTGCTGCTAAACAGTCACCATAGCAACAAATCTCCATATATGCTAACTAGAGGAAGACATATCTGTCAATTCCTGTTTCCTTCAGTTTCTCATTTTTCCAGTCTTAAGTTCAGTTTGCCACATTTCTGTATCAGTCTGTAAATTTTAAAAAATTCGCCAGCATTTTTATGTGCTTTTTTCCTAATAAACAGATTTTTGCCAGCAATTTCCCCTAATAAAGTGCATGTTTCCATGTTGCTTTCAATAACCTATTTATTTATTTTATTTATTTATTATTTTATTTATATCCCGCCCATCGTCCCAGCAGGAGCCCAGGGCGGCAAACAGAAACGCTAAAAACACTTTAAAACATCATAAAAACAGACTTTAAAATACATTAAAACATAACATCTTAAAAAACTTTTTGAAAAAAAGCTTTTAAGGCATCTTTAAAAAATAAATGTTAAAAACATGGGTTTTTTTAAAAAAGGCTGAAAAACGTATTAAAAAGCAATTCCAACACAGACGCAGAAAGGGGTAAGTTCTCAACTTAAAAGGCTTGTTGAAAGAGGAAGGTCTTCAATAGGTGCTGAAAAGATAACAGTCTAATATTTTAGGGAATTCCACAGGGTAAGTGCCGCCACACTAAAGGTCTGTTTCCTATGTCGTGCAGAATGGACCTCCTGCAAAACGCAGTGATCGACTGGGTATATAAGGGATAAGATGGTCTTTCAGGTATCCTGGTCCCAAGCTGTATAGGGCTTTGTACACCACAACTAGAACTTTGAACTTGGCCTGGTAGCAAATGGGCAGCCAGTGCAATTCTTTCAGCAGCAGGGTGACATGTTGGCGATACCCTGCCCCAGTGAGCAGTCTCACTGCCACATTTTGCACCAGCTGCAGTTTCTCGACCAACCTCAAGGGCAGCCTCACATAGAGCGCATTACAGTAATCCAGCCTGGAGGTTACCAGTGTGTGGACAGCAGTGGTCAGGCTTTCCCGGTCCAGAAACGGCCGTAGCTGTCTTACCAGTCGAAGCTGGTAAAAGGCACTCCTAGCCATGGAGGTCACCTGGGTCTCTAGTGACAAAGATGGATCCAGGAGCACTACGGACCTGCTCTTTCAGAGGTAGTACGACCCCATCCAAAGCATGCAACTGACCAATTATCTGAACTCGGGAACCACCAACTCACAGCGCCTCGGTCCTGCTAGGATTCAGACTCAGTTTATTGGCCCTCATCCAACCCACCACTGCGTCCAGGCACCGGTCCAGGGCTCGCATGGCCTCTCCCAGTTCAGATGTTACAGAGAAACAGAGCTGGGTATTATCAGCGTACTACTGACACCTTGCCCCAAATGTCCTAATGACCACTCCTAGGGGTTTCATATAGATGTTAAACAGCATGGGGGACAAGATGGTACTCTGCGGCACCCCACAGCACAACTGCCAGGGAGGCGAAAGACAATCACCCAATGCTATTCTCTGAAAATGACCTTGGAGGTAGGATTGGAACCATTGTAAAACAGTGCCTCTAATACCCAATCACCAAGTCAGCCCAGAAGGATACCATGGTCAATGGTATCTAAAGCTGCTGAGAGATCAAGTAAGAGAACAGAGTCGCACTCCCCCTGTCCTTCTCCCAATAAAGGTCATTCATCAGGGTGACCAAGGCCGATTCAATCCCATAACCAGGCCTGACTGGAATGGGTCAAGATAATCTGTTTCATCCAAGATTTCTTGCAATTGCTGCACCACAACCCTCTCAATCACCTTCCCTAAGAAGGGGGTATTTGCGACCGGTTGGTAATTGTCACAGACCAATGGGTCCAGGGTGGGCTTTTTCATGAGCGGTCAGATCATCGCCATTTTCAGGGAGGCTGGAACCACTCCCTCCCGCAATGATGCATTGACCACACCCTGGATCCACTCTGTCAGACCCCCTCGGCAAGCTTTAATAAGCCAAGAAGGGCAAGGGTCGAGAGGACACGTTGCTGGCCGCATCATTGCAAGCATCTTGTCTATTTCATCAGACTGCATCAACTGAAACCGTTCCCAAGAAATTGCAACGGACATCGCACTGGACACCTCACTGGGAACTACAGTAGATGTGGATGGGGCATCAAGATTGCTACGGGGGTGAGCAACTTTACCCTCACAGTGCCTTGCAAACAATTCACAGTGGACCTCCAAAGGGTCTAAAACTCCATTTCCTGGAATTGATGTCAACAGACCCTTGACAATATGGAAAAGCTCCACTGGACGGCTACATGAGGATGTGATGGAGGCAGAGAAGTGGGCTTTCTTTGCCACCCTCACCGCCACACAGTAGGCATGGTTATGATTTACTCATGCCCAATCAGCCTCACAGCAGGTCTTTCACCACTTGCGCTCTAGCATTCGTCCAGCCTATTTCATTGCCCTTAGCTCACCAGTGTACCAAGGTGCAAACCGGGCTCCACAATGCTAGAGAGGGCACTCGGGGGCAACTGTGTCAAGAGCCAGACATGCTTTGCTGTTCCACAGCGTGACAAGGTCTTCAACAGGGTCACCTGCTCTATCTACTGGGAACTCCCCCAGGGCATTCAGGAATCCTGTGGATTCCATTAGTCTCTGGGGGCGACTATGCATTTTAATCACACTTTTCCTGATTTGCATGCATTTCATACACATTTTGGGTTTGGAAGGCTACAAAGAAATGTTTGGAGAAGTGCACATTTTGAAAGACAGCTGCATTTCCGTTCACATATTATTTCAGAAGTGCAAATTAGATGGGCTTGCATTAAAATACCAACTGAACCAAATTTCTTCCCCCAGCCTTTATGTTAACACTTCCTTTGGGTGTTACGATGGCAATTCTGGTACCTCCAAAAGTTGTGCCTGGAAGCATCCTTACAATTGCTACATCTTTGACAGCATCTCAGCCTTGAAAATAATGGTGAAATGTTTGCCACTGCCACATTCCAGCTATTAGCCAGTTTACTGAACTGCACACACTTTGCCTGTGGACACTCTCTCCAATAACCTGTTTGTCATCTTGGAAAAAATGGAAATGGACTGCCTTCAAGTCGATCCCAACTTATGGCGACCCTATGCAGAGGGTTTTCATGGTAAGCGGTATTCAGAGGTGCTTTAGCATTGCCTTTCTCTGAGGCTGAGAGGCAGTGACTGGCCCAAGGTCAACCAGCAAGCTTCATGGCTGTGTGGGGATTCGAACCCTGGTCTCCCAGGTCGTAGTCCAACACCTTAACCACTGCACCACACTGGCTCTCCATTTGCCATCTTACCTTCAGGAAAATCTTTGTCTTGCCAATCTGCCAGTCGTCGTCTTTGCCCAATACCGCTTCAGCGATGCGCTGGCAAGTTCCGTGTAAGTCTCCCTAGAAGAAATACGGTGATAGGATTTGTATCAATTTATTGATTGGATCCCATTTATGAATCACTTCCCAAACAGTATCTCAAATCAATTTCCCAAACTGCAAACCTCAACAATGGAAACAATTACAGAATGCTATACATAAAACCAATTGAAACAATTCCACACATAAAACACAATTCTACATAGAACCAATTAAAAACTATTCCACTTACAAAAACAATCAAAAACAATTTCACGTGGAAAAGCAATCTCAAATCCAATACACATGCTGAATGGGATAAAGATCCCCACTTAAAAGGCTTGCTGAAAAAGGAAGACCTTCAATAGGAGCCCAAAAGACTATAGAGATAGCGCCTGTCTGATACGTAACTTAAAAGTTCACAGTTTATTTTAAAAAAGGGTTGGACTTGATGGCCTTATAAGCCCCTTCCAACTCTACGATTCTATGATTTATATACCGCACTCTACAAAACATCAGGGCAGTGAGCAACAACATAAAAACACCTTTAAAAGCAATACAAAACAATAATTAAAATGACTGGCTAGTTTAGAAGATTTTCAACAACTGCATAGGCCTATCAGCATAAAAAACCCTTCAAGCGATGCCTGAAAGTCAAAAATGAGGATGCCTGCCAAATCTCTGCTGGAAAAGAAACTAAATGTATGACTTGTGGTTGAGGCTAGTTGGGTCTCTGTGACATCAGGAACAACTGACAGCACTCCAGACTGAAATTGTTGCAGTTACCTCATGCTCAATTTGCTCGATGCCTCCAGATGCAAATTCTGACAGCAGTCTCTGGCATAGAGATTTTCACTGAGTTTGGGGAGTGACTGCTCAGTGGTAGACCGTATGTTTGCACAAAGAAGGACCCAGTTGAAAGGATCAGGGAGCAGGTAATGGGGCATCTCTGTCAATCAGATTGACAATACTGGATATACAGACAAAGAGCCCAGCCTGGAATAAGGCAGATTTCTGTATGTGCATGTGGAAAGAGGGGAAACTAGTACAAACCTGAATTTGCCAGTTCAAATGGAAGCTAGTTCTCTCAGAACTAGAGGTGAAGCAAATCTACTAGGATGAGAGATGGGCAATTCTGTCAATATCAACTTCTCTCCGTTTCCAAGTTCCCTCAGAAAAAGGACTGATTATTAAACTGCTGTGGGAATTGTACCTCAGTGAGGGGAACAGCGTTCTCCTAAAAACTCCCAACACCCTTAAAAAAATGCCTTTCCCAGGATTCTTTTGGGGTAAGCTTTGTTGTTATGTGCCTTCAAGTCCATTACGACTTATGGCGACCCTATGAATCAGCAATCTCCAATAGCATCTGTCATCAACCACCCTGTTCAGATCTTGGGGAAAGCTATGACTGTTTAAAGTTGTATAATACCACTTTGGATGTATAGTGCAGACGGAGCCTTAGTATCCACATGTCAATACTTTTCTCTCTAGTAACAAGATACATGAGGAGTCTTTTTAATTATACCTGTTTGTATGCTGGCTTCACCCCCGGCATGAGTACTCGGTACCGATCCACAAACTCCACAAAAGTGTAGCGGATGGGGTAGCCAGCCCTGCGGATCCGGATGGTTTCCATCATGCCAGAATACCTCAGCTGGCGAACACAGAGTTCCCGGTCAAACAACTGCAGGGAAGAAAAAGGACTGTGATGCCAATGAATTTATAGGTTGACTACTGAGCTAATGAACTTTAATTTGTTTTCCTTTTTAGTATTTTGCAAAGCTTAAGAACAAACAGGCTTATTCCCACAGCAATTTGCAATTAAAAAAAAATCCTAGTGAAAATTAATCTAGCATTTTAGTGCAAATTTCTAATAATAAACATACTTTTATGCAGTTTGGAAGCAATTGTCCCCGATGTAATGCATTTGTGTGTATTATTTTCACTAATATATGGATTTCCAAGGACATTGTCCCCTAAGACATGCATTTTGGACATACTGTTTGGCTGGAGAACTGAATTGCAAAATTTGGAGAAAGACAGCTGCTCCAAAAACAATTTGTACCAGGAAGATTCACTCAGTGATGACACAGGGGAGAAACAAAATCTGTTTCCTTTGTATCTTACAAAGCATGATGCTCCCATATCTTACTTAAAATAATAATAATAATAAAAAGCTTAACAATAAATGTACTACAACAACAGGCAAAGTTCTTTCCACTTTTTTTTTTTTTAGTTTCCTGAAATCCTGTTTCCTGTCACTATCGGCTCTTGCCCCTTTCTGACCTCAGGCAGAAAAATAATCTCCTGGGGCTGGGGGGGGGATGTTTTTCTTTTACTATCTGTTTAAACAGCCAAGTTCCTATTTTGGTATCGTTCGTTCTCTTTAGTCGCCCTGCACATTTCATGCTGAAGACTTTTGATCAAAACTTTCAACTGTGGGGGAGTGAACAAGACCTCATGGTAAACAATGCACAAGGTATTACAGCCCCAGAGATCCTGCCAAATGGAAGACAGAGAAAAGGTTGTGGCAAAAAATAAGAGGGTGAAAAGAGGTTGCAAAAGAGAGAGACTAAAAAGGGATGGCAGAGAGGGAGAAGAAAAGAGGGTGGAAAACGAAAGGGAGAAAATGGGATTCTCTATGCACTTTGGTCTCACATGCCCCCAGCATGCAGCCCCCAACACATTGCCCCTGAGGTAGCGTAGCCCTCTTCAGAAAAAAGATTCACCAGCCCTGATGTACAAGATAATGTAGCAAGATTTCTACATTTTAAGGAAGATGGACAAAAGCTAAGCAAGAGTAACTTGCCACTGCATCCATGTTATGGGATTTATTTATTTATTACATTTATATACTGCCCCATAGCAGAAGCTCTTTGGATGGTTTACAGCAATTAAAAACAATAAAAACAAATTTGTTCTTGATTTGAACTTGGATCCAGAGATCCATTCATACGACCACACTGGTCTCTCATCATGGAAGGTAGATAAGACCTCAGTTAGGGATGAGCGAGAAATTCAATTTAGTTCACATTTCAAACCGAATCTGTCAAACCTGCACTTTCTGAAACAATAAGAGAACCGAAACACAACCATCCTTCAAAATTCACACTTAAATCATATTTTGCAACGCAGTTCGCCAACCAAACAATATTTGCAAAAATGCATAGGTTAGAGGGAAAATGTGTTTATTAGGAGAAATTCACACTAAAATGCTGGAGAATTTTCACAAATTTTTGCAAATTGCTGCAGAAATGTGGAGAACTGAAATTAAGATTGGAAAAATGAGAAAACGAGAGAACCGAAAATGACAGAATGAGCCATCCCTAACCTCAGTTCAGCCTCCCAGAGCAGACAGAATACAGGACAAGGATATCCCAGTTCAGTGTTTCTATCACAGATATTGTTGGGGGAGAGGAATTAGGGATGATCAGAGGGTTGACTCCAACGTAAGTCATTGCATGAGCGGAACAATTTCTGCTCAGTCAATGGAACTTCTGTTCCATCTCTTTCCCTTGTGTGCCCCACACACACACCCAAATCTGCTCTGGGGTTCCCCCAACCCTCTGGACCAGATTTGGAAGTGGTGCAAGGGGGGCGCACGGGGAGGAAAGGAAAAATTCTGCTCGTGCAATAACTTAGTTGGACTCAGCCCAGAATCTCTGAATAACTCCCCAAAACTCAGTGGAGATTTGAGGCTAATCCTTCCTTGTCCTTTCTGAGTGCGGCCCTAATGGGAATCCACTGTCAAAGGAAAAGAAACACAACACAGGCTGATGCTGAGCAGAGCTTGGAAAAGTTACTTTTTTGAACTACAACTCCCATCAGCCCAATCCAGTGGCCATGCTGGCTGGGGCTGATGGGAGTTGTAGTTCAAAAAAGTAACTTTTCCAAGCTCTGATTGCTGAGGCACCTCCACCCGATCTAGAGCCCATAAAAACACGCTCGCCAGAAGAAGGAAGATCAGCAGCTCACCATGGACTTCTTGTATTCGTTGGGCTTGATGCAACGGACGAAGAAAGGCTGGCAGACGCTGAGGGTCCTCATCAACAGCTCCAGAGAGCGCTTGAACTGGCTGCTGAGAGTTGGGGAGCGCTTCCTAGTCTCTGCCCCCTGGAAAGAAAGACCGCATGGATCAGTGTCAGGAAATGGAAAGATAACAGAAACAGGAGCAGAGCATTTCCCCTTCAAGCTGGGTCATGAGGAACACTCTCCACATAGGAAGCGGCCTCATCGCAAGACAGACTGTTGGCCTGTGTAGCCCATTGGCTGCAGCTATCCAAGGACTCAGGCAGAGATATCTGGCATCACTTTCTACCTGATCCTGAACAGAGATGCCAGGGCCTGATCCTGGGACCTTCCGCATGCAAAGCATGTCCTCTGTCACCGATCCTCCCATAGGGCAAAGGCACAGAGGACAGGTCTAGTAATGAATATCAGTTCTCATAGCTGATGGAACCTCCATATTCAGAGGCAGTGTATCTCTGAATACGACACACTGGGAACAAACATCAGGAAAAAGTCACCACTGGAACACCACTGGAACAAGGGAGCTGCCTTGCACTGAGTTAGGCCAGAGGCAGTGTGGCAAAGTGGTTAGAGTGCTGGGTTACAACGTGGGAGACCAGGTTTCAAATCTACACTTGGCCATGAAGCTCACTGGGTGATCTTGGGCCAGTCACTGCCTCTCAGGCTGACCTACCTCACAGGGTTGTTGTGAGAATAAAATGGAGAGGGGGAGAAACATGTACCCCACCTTAAGCTCCGTGGAGGAAAGGTGGAATATAAATGTAATTATATTTTATGATGATGATGATAGGTCATCTACCCTAATGTTGTTTGCTCTGACCAGCAGCTGCTTTCCAGGATTCCCAGCAAAGAAGGCTCTTTCCTATCAGGTGCTTTTTAAACTGGGGATACCAAGGACGTTCTGCATGCAAAGCGCGTGCTCTGCCTCTACAATCTACAATCTGAGCTATCTAGAGGGCAGGGCTATTAATGGGGATTGAGAGTGAGCTCTTCTGAGAGGCACATTTAGATCTGCCAGCCTGACAAAAGAGTGGAAACTGAACCATACATAATGCAGATTCATATCCGTCTAGCATTTGCATTTTCCCCCATGTATTAAGCTGCCACAATTTGCATCTTGTTGGTTGCGTAACTGAACTTGAATCCAGAGTGGAGTTAATGTGTGCTAATGGTCGCAAAGAGACTTATACTTTAAGCCTGGAAGCACACTGCCTCCAACAGTGGATGTAGAGCACAGCCATCATGGCTAGTAATTACTGATAGCCTTATTCTCCATGAATTTTGCCTAATCTTCTTCTAAAGCCATCCAAGTTGGTGGCATTCACTGCTCTTGTGGAAGCGAGTTCCATAGTTTAACTATGCACTGTCCCTGTGTGAAAAAGGTCTTCCTTTTGCCTGTCTTGAATCTTCCAACATTCAGCTTCATTGGATGTCCATGAGTTCTAGCATTATGAGAGAGAAAATTCTCTATCCGCTTTTCCCATGTCATGCATTATTTTATACACTTCTGTCATGTCACCTCTGACTCGCCTTTTCTCTAAACTAAAAGCCCCAATGCTGCAACGTTTCCTCACAGGGAAGAGTCTCCATCCCCTTGACCTTTTCTGAACCTTTTCCAGCTCTGCAATATCGTTTTTTCGTCGAAGCAGCCAGAACTGTGCACGGTATTCCACATGCAGTCACTAGGGCTATGCACAGCTCCCTTACCCACTCTGTGGCTCCAATCTGGAAGGACATCAGGCCACCCCCCCTCAGTTGACCTGGGGACCACAGCTTTGGGCCTCAGCTGAATCCAGTGCACAGCCCTAGCAGTCACACTATAGACTGGTGTGATGGCATTGCGATATTGGCAATTTTATTTTCAGTCCCTTTCCTAATGATCCCTAGCCTGACATTTGCTCTGTTAATTCTTGCTCTTCAGCTGGGAAGGCACTTAATAGAATAAATCTTACTCAAAAAGTGCTTATCGATGATTACTTCTCAAAGTGGGGGGTGGTAACAAGCAGGGCTCCATCCTGGGCCCAGTACTCTTCAACATGTTTATTAATGACTTGGCAGCTCTTTGGCTTATTATATATATATTTTTACCTTCAGGCTGGGTGCTGGCGACTGGCCAAAAGCAGTGGATGCATAGCCACAGAGAAACTACAGGGGGGTAAAGGCAAAAAAACAAACATAATAATAATAATAATAAAATTTTATTTATGAGTCGTCTATCTGGCCGAATTAACGGTCACTCTAGGCGACGTACACAACAAACAAGAGAGACAGAGAATAGAAGAAAAAAAGTGGGAAAAAAAGAATTGACCAAGGCGGGAGTTCCAAGCTATCCACTAAACAAACAGCTGCCTTATGTTTGTTTAAAATCCCAACAGTGCAATGGCTGCTCAGTACGGGGCACTGTTTAGGGACAATGGCACACGCCGCTCGCAAGGTGGGGTGGGGTCTGCTACACTAGCTTCCCTGCAGGTGGATTGCTGTTGATTACTGGGAGAGAGGGGGAGAGGGATGAGGTGGCGGGGAGGTTAGAGCAGTGCTACCTAGGGATGTAAGAAGGCAGCATTTTCCGTTCCACCCAGTATTCATCTAATTGCAACACTGTTCCTGTTCCATTGCAGTTCGTCTTCTGCTCCAAATGGTGCTATTCGTCTCGCTGTCTGCTGTGGCGGAATTATGTAATTTAAGTCATTAATTACATTGTCACTACGTTATTCCACCCCATTCATTGCAATTCAATGAGAACACAATGCAAATAAGGGGAAATGACGTAATCAGTTACGTATCATTTGCAGACTGAAAATAAAAACAGCCGTAAATACCAATTGTTATTCACAGGACTGATTTTCATTCTGCACGTGGGACAAATTCAGTGAACATTAGCAATTGCCACTCCTGGTTCCATTTTTGTTGGAATTCTCCAATGTCCCTAGTGCAAACACATTGGCACTCCAGCATCCCTTTGCCCTCTCCATGAGCAACAGTGACTCAGCTGCTGAGAAGCCAGCACAGTGGCTCTCCCCCACCCAGTGAGACACTTTTGGAGGGGGTAGGAATTCATTTGGTCTGCTCTTTGCAGTCTACTGACCCAACTGCACAGTGCTGAACTTGGTTGCAGATAGGAATGCAAGTCCTGACCAGGTTGTGCACTTCTTTGGACTTTGCATTTGATGCTCAGAAAAGTATACGTATTTCAGTTTAAAATGTATATAAATGTATTTTAAAGGAAAGCTCACTGAAAAGCATCGGAAAATATATATTCCAGGGGCAGGCATACTAAAATGTGCACAAGTTAAATGAGTTTTTTTCATTCATTCTTCAAAACATTCTGCCTAAAATGGGATGGAACAGACCTACAATTGAATCACAGAACACTAGAATCATAGAATAGTAGAGTTGGAAGGGCCCTAAAAGGCCATTGAGGCCAAGCCCCTGCTCAATGAGGACCCCAAATTAAAGCATACCCAATAGGTAGCTGTCCATCTGCCTCTTGAATGCCTCCAGTGCTGGAGCACCCACCATTTCCCTAGGTCAATGGTTCCACTGTTGTACTGCTCTAACAGTCAGGAAGTTTTTCCTGATGTTCAGTTAAAATCTGGATTCTTGTAACTTGAGACCATTATTCTGTGTCCTGTACTCTGGGATGACAGAGAAGAGATTCTGGCCTTCCTCTGTGTAACAACCTTTCAAGTACATGAAGAGTGTTATCATATTTCCCCTCAGTCTTCTCAAGAATAAACATGCCCAGTTATTTCAGCCTCAAGGGGGCTTTGTTTCCAGTCCCCTGGTCATCCTCATTGCCCTCCTCTGATCCTGTTCCAGTTTGTCTGCATCCTTCTTAAAATGTGGTGTTCAGAACTGGGCACAGTACTGAAGATGAGGCCTTCCAGTGCCAAATAGAGGAGAACAAATATGTTATGCAATATGAAAACTAAAGTTCTGTTAATGCAGCCTAAAATAGCATTTGCCATTTTCGCAGCTACTTTGCACTGCTGGCTCATATTCAGCTTGTGATCAACAACAATGCCAAGATCCTTCTCATCTTATAACTGTGCACTTAGTTTCTTCTTCCTAGGTGTAGAACTTTGCACTTCACCCTGTTACATTTCATTCTGTTGTTTTCAGCCCAATGCTCTAGTCTACCAAGATCACTTTGAATTTTGTTTCTGTCTTCCAAGGTATTTGCTATCCCTCTAAATTTTGTATCATCTGCAAATTTCATAAGCATTCCCTGCACCTTCTCAATAATTAATTAATTATTAAATTTATATCCTGCCCTTTCTCCCAGAAGGAGCCCTCTTCATCCAAGTCATTAATAAAAACACTGACGAGCACAGGGCCCAGGACAGAGCCTTGCTCGTTACCGTCCCCCACTTTGAAAAGGAACCATCAATAACCACTCTTTGAGTAACATTTATTATATTAAGTGCCTTCTCAGCTGAAGAGCAAGAATTAACAGATCAAATGTCAGGCTAGGGATCATTAGGAAAGGGACTGAAAATAAAACTGCCAGTATCACAATATCGTTAGACAATATGCAAGCAAACAGGACTGTTGTTGGGCAGGGTGTGCAATTGGGTAAGAGCTTAAAGGCCAGCCACACTAGCCGCACCCAAAAATCCCTGTGCGTGCCTGCAGACAGGCAAAAGGATCTTTACCACCTTGCTCCTGAGTATGATTAGAGCAACTAAGGTTTTGGCTAAGGCCTCCCAGGCTTTAGCTAAGACGCAAACAAATAGGAGTGGGCAGCTTAGGTGTAGCATGGGAGAAATCTTCAAAACCAAAGCCTCTTCTCCTGATCATGCTGATGGAGAAGGAGCTTAAGGACTTAGAACCCTTTTCCTGTATTTTGGATCAGGAGATACATAACAGCTGGGAGAAGTACTGAGATGCAGGGGCAATTATTAGGGTTGCCTCATCACAGTACATTTCCTCCTCTACATTTTACAGAGGCTGTCCTGGTGTAGGAAAATGATCAAGTGATGCTGCCCTGGAGCGCAGCTGAAGCAAATGTTCTTTGGGTCTCTAATCATGGATGTGACCTTTGCAGTGGCAGCTGGTGACTCCAAGTCAGCAGGGCAGCGGAATCCGCTCTGCGGTTTAGACCAAATTTTCAAGGAGCTGTCCAAGGTGCTGGAACCTCAGACCTACCAGGAAGGGAAGGGGTAGGAGTAAGGAGGCGGTGAAGTCAAGGCTGTGTGGCAGAGCCAATCCAGAACTCCCACCGATGCATCTGCACAGCCCCAACTCTGCCATCTCCTCGCCCTTCCCAGTAAGTGGCAGCAATGTCGTTGCCGGGAGGCTATTGCTGTGGCACCATCCCACCAGATGAACCAGTCCTGCTCGGGACATAATTATTTACTGTCCAACATCTCTAAACTTACTTTATTAAAAAGCATTTAAAATCTGCAGCTTAATTAATCAGGGGCATGTTTTTAGGAAATCAAACTGTTTTTAATTGACTAGCCTAAGCGATTGACCAACTAAACATTGCACCTCTAGTTTCAGTACATGCAGTGTCTGTGTCCTATGGCCACACTGTCTCCGATTTTAGAAGTACTATTTGCATCTGCAAAGCTCAGCCTGTTTTTTTCATGTCAGAAGCTGCCATTCTGGAGGCACACACACTGCTCTAGCTTATGATGACCACATTCAAACCATACATTTATTCCACTATTATTCCACTTGAAACAGTCATGGCTTCCCCCAAAGAATCTTGGGAAGGGTAGTTTGTGAAGGGTGCTGAGAGCTATTAGGAGATCCCTGTTCTCGTCATAGAGCTACAATTCCCAGAGTTCCCTGAGAAGAGGGACTGACTGGTAAACCACTCTGGGAATTGTAGCTCTTGTGAGGGGAATAGGGGTCTCCTAAAAACTCTCGGAATGTATGGTGTGAATGTGGCCAACGTCTAATCAGAACAGCTTATAGCAGCACCGGCAAAATGCAAATTAGGGTTAATTTCAACTTGCAAGTGAAAGTACAAAGAAATGGGAAAGGGTAAGAAGATTCCAAAAACTTTATCAATAAATGCCCATAAATGCTGGAAAAGGATAATTTTGCCTAGCTGTTGATGAAGAAACTGAGCATTTTCCTCAAAACTCTAAAGGAAACTGAATTTGCAATGGTAAAGGGCTTCTTGCAGCAGCTTAATCAATTAGACCACATTAAGCTTTTTATATATATATATATATATATATATATATATATATATATATATATATATATATATATATATATATATATATATATATATATATAAAAAGCTTAATGTGGTCTAATATATATATAAGGGTCTTTATCCACTTTTTATGTCCAAATGAAGGGAAGCTGTCTATCTGAATTAATCCTTTATTTTTCTTTTAAAAATGGACAGTATACATGACTATCAAACTGTGCATAGATCCTTTAAGTGGGTTGTTTGGGTTGTAGCCATCTAAGACCTACTCACAGTAGACCCACTGCAATTAGGGATGGGGAGAAAATCAGTGAAGTTTGCATTTAAAGATGAATCTTTAAAAGTCACACTTGCTGAAACAGTAAAAGGTAAAGGTAAAGGTGTCCCCGCACTTATAGTGCGAGTCGTTTCCGACTCTTAGGGTGACGTCTTGCGATGTTTACTAGGCAGACCGTATATATGGGGTGGGATTGCCAGTTCCTTCCCCGGCCTTTCTTTACCCCCCAGTATATGCCGGGTACTCATTTTACCAGAGCTTGGAAGTAACTCGTTAGAAATAACGAGTTACTTGTAATTTGTTACTATTTTGCATAATGAGTGGGTAACTTCGTTACATTTTGTATGTAACAGAACGAGTGGTAATTTCATTACTTTTGAGCTGCAAATGTAACTTTTTTGCGTTACATTTGGACGTTACTGGGGGGAAAGCAGGGGAAATCATCTGCTGCTGTGATTGGTGGAATGGTGGAGGAAAGATATGTGCCTCAAACTGGGCTTCTGCGCTGTTTAGCTCTTCCCTCGTGCTCTATGGAGGCACGAGGGAGGAAGTGGAGAGTCAGACAGCGCTGGAGGGCAAGGAGGAGTAGAAGGCAGAAGCAGCAAAATGGAAGTGAAGAGCTGTGGAGGTGAGTGTATGTGTTACCCTTTCCAGCCTACTCTCCCTGCCCCCCCGCTCATCCTGCCTCCCTCAGCCTGCTCGCCCGCCCCCTCTGCTCTTCCTGGCACCCCCGGCTTGTCCTCGCATCTCCTCTGCTTGTCCTTGCACCCCCTCCGCTTGTCCTTGCACCCCTCCGCTTGTCCTTGCACCCTCTTTGCATCCCCTCCGCTTGTCCTTGCACCCTCTCTGCACCCCCTCCGCTTGTCCTTGCACCCTCTTTGCATCCCCTCCGCTTGTCCTTGCACCCTATTTGCATCCCCTCCGCTTGTCCTTGCACCCTCTTTGCATCCCCTCCGCTTGTCCTTGCACCCTCTTTGCACCCCCTCCGCTTGTCCTTGCACCCTCTTTGCATCCCCTCCGCTTGTCCTTGCACCCTCTCTGCATCCCCTCCGCTTGTCCTTGCACCCTCTTTGCATCCCCTCCGCTTGTCCTTGCACCCTCTTTGCATCCCCTCTGCTTGTCCTTGCACCCTCTTTGCATCCCCTCCGCTTGTCCTTGCACCCTCTTTGCATCCCCTCCGCTTGTCCTTGCACCCTCTTTGCATCCCCTCCGCTTGTCCTTTCACCCTCTTTGCATCGCCTCCGCTTGTCCTTGCACCCTCTTTGCATCCCCTCCGCTTGTCCTTGCACCCTCTTTGCATCCCCTCCGCTTGTCCTTGCACCACTCCAGAGAGGGTGAAAATTGGGAACTGGCAAGAGACTAGGAGGTAGGTGCAGTCTCATACTTCTGTTTGTGTGTTTTGCTTCAGTTATGTGCCTCTCATAGAGCGACTCTCACTAGGCAGCAAGAGATGACTACCCCAAGCAACTAATTTGGGGCACCATGCAACAAATTATTAGCTATTTTAATTTTTGGTTGTTGTATATTTACTGTCAGGAAGAGGTACTTGTGAGATTTTCTGCCTCAAATGCCAACATAACTTCTCAAGCTATGGTACTATGACCTTGACTTGGGGGCAGAGCACCATTTGCTCTTCTGCTTCAAGTAGCAAAATGTCTTGGGCTGCACCTGCTTGCAGTCATTTCACATACTGGACAACTAACATGGCTTTTTGGGCAAGAGAGAATAAGACTGTTATCTCAAAAACAGTTGTGCTTGCGGAAAAGATGGCAAACATATGTAGAACTGAACTTTTCTGCAATAATATAGACATTTGCATAGGGTATTTTTTTCTACTCATGGAATATTAAATCTTTAAGTCCTAAATCCTTTGTCATCCCCTCCCCCTTGTGCACACCCTTTACACTGTCTTTCTCCCTATGCATGTAGGTCAAAATGACAACTGGTGTAGTTTGGGAATTAACAGAATGAGAGCTGAATTACAACTCAAAAAAGAACTTCCCTGCTGGTGTCTGCTACTGATGTGGGGGGCATTTTGTTAGGGAGAAGGGATGAGAGGGGGTAATTTGCTGCTGAAACTTTTTATCTGAAACCTCTTCCCTGGGCACTTTCCCCTAGCTGATGGAGGTCAATAAGGAAAAACATGGGGCATTGCACTGGTAAAGTGGCAGGCATGGAAAACAGCCCCTTCCATCTATCTCCTGCTTCACCTACCCAAATGCACCCCAGCAAATGCTTTGCACATTGACAGCACACATTTAGTTGGTTTTCTGGTATTTGCTGCTGAAAGTGTAGTTCACATCCGAATTTTGCAGTGCAATTACCCAACTCAGCAACGTTTACAAAAATACATACATTAAAGGAAAGTGTGCAAAAAAGGAATACATTAGTGAAAATAACAAAGAAAAATGCACTCTATTAGGAGAAATTGCTAGCAAAAATGTATACATTAGTCAAAACTGCATATAAAATTGTGATTATTGGGAGAAATTTTCATGAAGATTTTTTAAAAAACAAACAAACACAAATTGCTGCAGAAATGTGGAGAACTGAATTTTAGATTGGAAAAATGAAAAACTGAGAGAACCGAAATTGACAGATCCTTCCATCCCTACTGAAGTTAATGGGTGGTATTCAATGCTAGTCCTACTTGGAGTAGAAGATAACAAACATGAGTAACTTGTTGTTGTTATGTGCCTCCAAGTCGACTATGACTTATGGCGACCCTGTGAATCAGCGACCTCCAAGAGCATCTGTTATAAGCCACCCTGTTCAGATCTTGTAAGTTCAGGTCTGTGGCTTCCTTTATGGAATTAATCCATCTCTTGTTTGGCCTTCCTCTTTTTCTACTCCCTGCTGTTTTTCCAAGCATTATGGTCTTTTCTAGTGAATCATGTCTTCTCCTTATGTGTCCAAAGTATGATAACCTCAGTTTCATCATTTTAGCTTCTAGTGATAGTTCTGGTTTAATTTGTTCTAACACCCAATTATTGGTCTTTTTTGCAGTCCATGGTATCCGCAAAGCTCTCCTCCAACGCCACATTTCAAATGAGTTTATTTTTCTCTTATCCGCCTTTTTCACTGTCCAACTTTCACATCCATACATAGAGATTGTGAATACCATGGTCTGAATGATCCTCACTTTAGTGTTGAGTGATACATCTTTGCATTTGAGGACTTTTTCTAGTACTCTCACAGCTGCCCTCCCCAGTCCTAGCCTTCTTCTGATTTCTTGACTATTGTCTCCATTTTGGTTAATGACTGTGCCAAGATATTGATAATCCTTGACAAGTTCAATGTCCTCATTGTCAACTGTAAAGTTGTCATTACTTTAGTCTTTTTGACGTTCAGCTGTAGTCCTGCTTTTGTGCTTTCCTCTTTAACTTTCATCAGCATTCGTTTCAAATCATTACGGGTTTCTGCTAGTAGTATGGTATCGTCTGCATATCTTAAATTATTAATATTTCTCCCTCCAATTTTCACACCTCCTTCTTGGTCCAATCCCGCTTTCCGTATGATATGTTCTGCGTATAGATTAAATAAATAGGGTGATAAAATACACCCCTGTCTTACACCCTTTCCGATGGGGAACAAATCGGTTTCTCCATAGTCTGTCCTTACAGTAGCCTCTTGTGCAGAGTATAGGTTGCGCATCAGGACAATCAGATGCTGTGGCACCCCCATTTCTTTTAAAGCATTCCATAGTTTTTCATGATCTACACTGTCAAAGGCTTGGCTGTAATCTATAAAGCACAGGGTGATTGTCTTATGAAATTCCTTGGTCCGTTCCATTATCCAACGTATGTTTGTGATATGATCTCTGGTACCTCTTCCCTTTCTAAATCCAGCTTGAACGGCTGGCATTTCTCGCTCCATATATGGCTAGAGCCTTTGTTGTAGAATCTTGAGCATTACTATACTTGCATGGGATATTAAGGCAATAGTTCGATAATTACTGCATTCCCTGGGATCCCCTTTCTTTGGAATTGGGATGTATATGGAACACTTCCAGTCTGTGGGCCATTGTTTAGTTTTCCATATTTCTTGACAGATTTTAGTCAAAAATTGGATTGATTCAGTCTCAGTAGCTTGTAGCAACTCTATTGGTATGCCGTCTATTCCTGGTGATTTGTTTCTTCCAAGTATTTTAAGAGCAGCTTTCACCTCACATTCTAAAATTTCTGGTTCTTCATCATATGGTTCCTCCATGAATGAATCTGTCATCCTAGTATCTCTTTTATAGAGTTCTTCAGTGTATTACTTCCATCTTCCTTTTATTTCATCTTGGTCAGTCAGTGTGTTCCCCTGTTGATTATTCAACATCCCTACTCTTGGTTTAAATTTCCCTTTTGTTTCTCTAATCTTTTGGAATAGGGCTCTTGTTCTTCCCTTTTTGTTGTCCTCTTCTATTTCTATACAGTAACTATTGTAATAGTTCTCTTTGTCCCTACGTACTAGTCGCTGTATTGTTGCATTTAAGGTTCTGACTGTGTTTCTATCTCCTTTTGCTTTTGCTTTCCTTCTCTCTTGAACCATTTGAAGAGTTTCTTCAGTCATCCATTGGGGTCTTTCTCTCTTTTTAACTAGAGGTATTGTCTTTTTGCATTCTTCTCTGATAACGTCTCTGACTTCATTCCATAGTTCTTCTGGTTCTCTGTCAACTAAGTTTAAAGCCTCAAACCGGTTCCTTATTTGATCTTTATATGCTTCTGGGATGTTATTTAAATTGTATTTTGGCATTATGATTCCTTTGTTGGTCTTCTTTAGCTTTACTCTGATTTTCGATACGACCAGTTCATGATCTGTACTGCAGTCTGCTCCTGGTCTTGTTTTTGCAGAAAGTATGAAACTTCTCCACCTTCTGCTACCAATTATATAATCAATTTGATTCCTATATTGACCATTTGGTGATGTCCACATGTATAGTCGTCTTTTCAGTTGTTCAAAAAATGTGTTTGCAAGAAACAAATTATTGGCTTCACAGAATTCAATGTCTTTCTCCTGCTTCGTTTCTGTCTCCTAGGCCCCATTTCCCCACAATTCCTAATTCTTCTCTGTTCCTTACTTTTGCATTCCAATCCCCCATGATTATTTGCACATCTTGTTTTGGTGTGTGATCAATTTCTTCTTGTACTTCTGCATAAAATCTCTCCAATTCCTCTTCTTCTGCATTTGCTGTCGGAGCATAGACTTGGATGATGGTTATGTTGATAGGTTTCCCATTTAATCTCATTGATATCACTCGCTCAGACCTTGCATTGTAACTCCTAATTGCTCTTGCTACATCACTTCTCACTATTAAAGCAACCTCATTTCTTATTAATTTCTCATTTCCTGCATAAATTTTTTTGTAGTTGCCTGATTGAAAATGTCCCATTCCCGTCCATTTTAGTTCGCTCACACCAAGTTTATTTATTTATTTATTTTATTCAATTTTTATACCGCCCACAGCCAGAAGGCTCTCTGGGCGGTGCACAACAGTAGGTAAAATACAATAAAATCACATAAAAAACACTAAAAGGCAAACATATTAAACAATATTAAACAATTAAACAATCTGGTACATATTAAAAACTAATAAAACATATTAAAATGCCTGGGAGAATAAAAAGGTTTTGACCTGGCACCGGAAAGATAGAAGTGTAGGCGCCAGGCGTACCTCGTCGGGGAGACTGTTCCATAATTTGGGGGCCACCACTGAAAAGGCCCTAGATCTTGTTACAACCCTCCGAGCCTCTCTATGGGTCGGAACTCGGAGGAGGGCCTTTGATGTTGAACATAGTGAGCAGGTAGGTTCGTATCGGGAGAGGCGTTCCGCCAGGTATTGTGATGTTGATGCGTTCCATTTCTTGCTTGACAATTTCTAACTTTCCCTGGTTCATGCTTCTCACATTCCATGTTCCTGTTGTGTGTGTCGTACAACTCCAGACTCTCCTTTCGCATCTGTGCGCATCAGCCTCTGGGCTTCCTTTCGGCTTTGACCCAGCTGCGCCATTAGTCACAGCACTACTCGTACTTGTCCTTTGTTCTTCCCCAGTAGCTCGGTGAGTGCCTTCTGACCTGGGGGTCTCATCTTCCAGCACTATCTCGTGTTGCATTTTGGATGCTCTGTTCATAGGGTTTTTGTGGTAAGAGATATTCAGAGGTGGTTTACCATTGCCTTCCTCTGAGTTTGGATGCATCTTAGTCTGGTGTCTCAGCTTTGACCATTCCACCTTGGATGCCCCTGCTAGGAGTCTAGCCTCTTGGTCTAGACTCCTGACGGCATTGCTGTCAGCTTCTTCAACACTCTCAAACCCCCTCACCATGTCAAGGTATGCATCCGAAGAGGAGGTTTTGTATGCTACAAAGAAGAGGAGGATGAGTAACTTAGGTTTATTAATTTCAATGGGTCTCCGAGTAGGATTAACATGAGATACAAGCCTTTACTGAGTGTACCCTATTTGCTATTCCCTTCATTATTTTCATTCCACACCCAACAACCTACTCTGCTCCTACCCCTCTTGACTAGAGATTTATTACCATGGCTACATCGGCCTGGAAGATCTGCTTGATGAATTTGTTCCTCGAGGAATGCACCAATTGGATGATGTCTCCATGGAGCGTGTCCCTGTTTTTCTCCAGAAATCCTATAAGGGAGAAGACAGCAGCAGAAGCTCAGCATTATTCACATATGCAATTTGGAGCCCATGCCATCTCATGGGCACAGGGCAAGCTATGGGGTACTTCCAGGTGGGCTTTTAATGTTGCAAAAAAGGTCATTCAGATATTTGCAGACGGGTGACAGCTGCCTCTTACCTTCAGGCTTCCGCTCACCTTGTGTTTCATAGTACACAACTCCAGCAAAGTGGTTGATGCCAAACTGGGTGTCGTAGTTGTTTTTGGGTGGGATGTAATTGGTATTAAGCTTATGCTGGGAGTTCAGCTTATTCAACATCGTGGCGTCTGTTCCCTGTATCAGTTAAAACACAATGGCTCACAGTTAGGAGCGCTGCAGTCATATCAAAAGGCTCAAGTTGCAACCCTGAGGCTGTAGATCTGCTGATGCAGACAGTTTTCTCCTGAAGTCATCTATCTGAATTCTATCTGAATTATTTTCTGTCGAGTGGGGGGAATTATCAGTCGCTGCGCATTCAAGTTATTGCACAAGCTAGTTAGAAAGAAGAAACCTTGGCTGGCTATGGAAATTTGTGCTAGCATTGGGAGTTGAATGTTTAGCAGAAGATGAACTGTGACAGGTTCCTTAGAGAAGGAGCATGCTTTGCCCTGGATATAACCACACTGAGACGCTGGTTTTACAAAAACAAGAAAGCTTACATTTATTATAGGAAACACATACTGGATAGGGGAGATCCCTAGTTGTGGCTAACTAAGGTTGGAGATACAAAGAGCCATGCTTTCATCTCTGGTAGAGAGAGACACACAAAGGGGAGATGTCTCCCCTCCCAAGGGAGGTGCAGGAAATGAGGTTAACCTAAAGGAAGATTAGCACAGGTTAGCTCAGACAGACAGTCTAGGAAGCATGGAGGTTACCCTCTCTATCTACTCTTTCCCATGCAAAGCCCCAGCAATCCTGGAAGCATTCAAGAGGTAGCTGGACAGCACCTGTCCTAGATACTTTAATTTGGATTCCTGCACTGAGCAGGGAGTTGGACTCAATGGCCTTATAGGTCCCTCCCAACTCTGCTATTCTATGATTCTAAGCTGAATTGCATCCCAACAGTTTCAACAGCTTGTGCAAGCTAGTTGATGTGTGTGTGTATGTGTTAAAAATCATTACAGAGTCTGCACACAGGGTGTGGTGTAGCAGTTAGTGTGTTGGACTACGACCTGGGAGACCAGGGTTTGAACCCCCACACAGCCATGAAGCTCACTGGGTGGCCTTGGGCCAGTCACTGCCTCTCAGCCTCAGAGGAAGGCAATGGCAAAACCCCCTCTGAATACCGCTTACCACGAAAACCCTATTCATAGGGTTGCCATAAGTTGGGACTTAAGGCAGTCCATTTGGTTTAAGGTATCATTCCCTGTATCCTATTTCTTGTGTTCAGGGTATGAGTCAGTGGTGGCTGGTGCCCATTTGTTGCTGGTGTTGTTTTATACAACTGACTATCACATCTAACCCTCCGGAATACAGCCCTAGTGATAATGCTCCAATCCAGCATGGAACAAGTAAGGATAGAAACACACTCACTGTTCTGCCAGTTCCAGTGCATCTCCACCTCTCTCTTCAGAAAATGGGGGCACACAATGCTAGTCAAACCCCAGCCCTTTTTACTGTAAAACCTGGTGGGAGCAGCTCGAGTGCATTTTTTTTCTAAAATTCAGCTTCAAAGAGATTTCGCAACTGATTGGCGGATCAACCCATTCCCCCTCCAGGTGCGGCCAATGGAAACACTTTGCTGTAGGCGACTAGTGTGTTCACAGCCTAAATGTGTGTGTGTGGGAGGTGCACATGACTGAGGTCTATCAAATGACGCACGGCATAGACAAAATGGATAAAGAATTTTTTTTCTCCCTCTTTCATAATACTAGGACTTGGGCTCATCCAATGAAGGCAAATGTTGCAAGATTCAGAACAGGCAAAAGGAAGTACTTCTGCATGCACGGCATAGTTAAACTATGCAATTTGCTCCCACAAAAGACAGTGATGGCCACCAACTTGGATGGCTTTAAAAGAGGATTAAACAAATTCATGGAGGATAAGGCTAGAAGTGGCTACTAGCCATGATGGCTATGTTCTAATTCCACTGTCAGAGGGGTATGCCTCTAAATGCCAGTTGCTGGGAATCACAAGTGGGGAATGTACTCTTGCAGTCAGCTCCTTTCAGGCTTCCCACGGGCATCTGGTTAGCCACAATAGATGGGCCTTTAGCCTGAAATAGTGGGCGTTCTTATTTTCTTAACTCTGACCTTGGGAAACTTGCTCTCCTCGTCAATGAGAGAGATGATGTTCATTGGCTTGATGGCAATCATATCCAGCGCATCCTGGTTGTCAGTGAACTCAATGTGCTGCCAGTTAATATTCTCCAAGTTGTATTCCTCCTGCTCAAGCTTGAAGACGTGGCGAACAAAGAACTGCTGGAGGTTCTCGTTTGCAAAGTTGATGCAGAGCTGTTCAAAACTGGGGGGGGGAGGAATAATACGCATCAGTGGGAAACATAGAATCATAGAATCATGGAGTTGGAAGGGGCCTTGTAGGCCATCGAGTCCAACCCCCTGCTCACAGCAGGAAATCCACAGCTAGAGCATCTCCCGCAGATAGCTGTCCAGCCTCTGCTTGAAGACATCCAGCGAAGGGGATCCCACCACCTCCCTAGGCAGTCGGTTCCATACATACATACGAAAGAATGTAGACTAAGAATAATTTTATAACAGAAACAAGCTAACAGAAAGTCTGCTGAGATTGCCCTAATTGTGATCCTGAAGGATCCCCTTACCCTTCCCTGCGCCAATATACCCCACATGCACTCCATTCAAACCAGAGCTTGGAAAGGTTACTTTTTTGAACTACAATGCCCAACAGCCCAATCCAGTGTCCATGCTGGCTGCGGCTGATGGGAGTTGTAGTTCAAAAAAGTAAAATTTCCAAGCTCTGATTCAAACATGTGAGGTCCTGTCTGGGAGCCTGCACTAGCTGAACTTTGGCAACATATCTAAGCAGGGCCTTTTCAGTGGTGACACAGCTTATGCCTTCAGGTACAGGGCCAGCCCTAGCATTAGGCAGGGTGTGGATCCTACATGGAACATGGCCCCTTAAGCATGGCCACATTCATTGGATGCCAAGATTGGACACTCACTTTCCCATCCCTTCTGAGCAGAGGAGAGGTGCAAAAAGTTGTCCCTGTGGTTGAGCATGCAAGTGGTTGATGCAGGTGTCTTGTTTTCCATTCATGGGGGTTGGGGGTATGCCTGCACCCTTTTATGTTCCTCTCTGGTTTTTGTTGTTGTTGTTCTTTTAGGTGTGATAGGCATTTTGTGTTATATCATATCCTACGGCTGATATTCTATGTTATGCCCCACACCAGTCATCTCATGACAGGCACCCACAACACTTTCTCAAAATTCCAGATGTGCTCACTGGCGCAAAAATGTTAATAACCCCTGGCCTAAGTTTTACTATGTCAAAGTAGCCTCTGGAAAAACTGCATCAGAATTTTTGTTTCATTTCCCTATATATACGTTTCTACTCCCTATATATATGTTATATGTTTGTGTATATATATATATATATTGTATTTAATGTATTTTAATTTATTTTAATGTTTTTGTGATTTTATTGTTTACAATTTTATTATGTACGTGTTTGATTTTATTTTTGTAAGCTGCCCTGAGTGCCCTATTACAGGGTAGAAGGGCGGGATAGAAATACTTTAAATAAATAAATAAATGAAATTTCCACCCTTATCAGAAGCACGGACAAGGGAGAAATTTGATTCAGTTCACATCTATCCAATTCACACTTTCCGAAACAATATGAGAATGGAAACACAGCCATCCTTTGAAAGTCGCACTTATCCAAATTTTGCAATGCAATTCTCCAGCCTAACAAAGGTTACAAAAATGCATATTTTAGGGGAAGTGTGCATAAAATCATTATACTAGTGCATGTATCATACAAAATTGCAGTACATTTGGAGAAATGGCTTGCAAAAATGGGTACATTAGTCAAAACTGGATAAAAAAATGTGTTTATTAGGAGGAATTCACATTAAAATGCTGAACAATTTTCAGAAGTTTTAAAAAAAATATATAGTAATCACAAATCGTTGCAGAAACCTGGAGCACTGAATTTGACAGATCCTCCCATCCCTACTCAGAAGTGCCTACATGGAACTGGGCAACATTTCTATTGAGACTGACCTTCCTTCACCTTCCCTTCTCCATCCTACCTGGGCCAGGGCATTGGGGGATGAACCCCCTCTTTCCCTGCAACCTTATCACCCACCAGCCACTGAATAAGGGTCTTGCTGAATATAACCCAGGGCCTGTACCTGTTTACAGTGAAGTTCTCAAACCCAAAGATATCAAGGAGCCCAATGGATCGCCTGACACTTTTGTGCTCACGGGAGGGAGGTCTGTAAATAGCAGCGTTTATCTTCTCTACAATCCACACAAAAAGCCTTCCGTAGATTCCCTGTAAAAAATAATAATGAAGAAATGGAAGGGAACTCAACACCACTTTATTTTATAGCTTGCCTCAAAAGTCCTGGCTCTTCAGCATGGCTCCTGCACAATGTCATTCTACTCCAGTGAACCCACAAACTGAGTTTGCCCTAGAAAATTATATTCCTTCTGGGATACTTTGTGGGGGGAGGGGAGAGTTGTTACATGGTGGGTGGGGCCAGAGGCAAAGGTGGGTGGAGCCGTGAATGTGAATATTATCTCTGATGGCAGGGTTGCTTCCATACACCCCTCTCTCATACACCCCTCTTTGTCCTCCGTCAAGGCAGGCATGAGGCATTGTCAGAGGTGAAGGACACGTTCCAGACAAGCAAAAATACTTGAGGATGCTTCGAAGCAGAGCTGGTAAGGGGTGTGGCCTGAGAAGAAGGGGTGTAGATGTGGCTTGAGAAGAAGGGGTGTGGCCTGGGGAAATTCCTAAGGGCCAGAGAGAGATGCCCAGAGAGCCACATTTGGCCCCTGGGCCTGAGGTTCCCTCCCGCATTACGTATTCCGCTCCCCACTGGTTATATAACCCCAGAACTAACTGAAAACTTTTTTTAATTCCAGCAGGCTGTTTAACTGAATTCTGGTTTATAGTTTTAACTTACTTTTATTTTCTTTTTATTATTAATTTATTTGTTTATTAAATTTATATCTTGCCCTTCCTCCCACAGGGCGGCAGACAAAAACACTGAAAACACTCTAAAACATCTTAAAAACAAAAGACTTTAAAACATATTAAAACAAAACAGCTTTTTTTAAAAAAGCAGCTTTAAAAAGATCTTAAAAAGCAATTCCAGCACAGATGTAGAACTGGGATAATGTCTCTACTTAAAAGGCTTGTTGAAAGAGGAAAGTCTTCAGTAGGAGCTGAAAAGAGAACAAAGGTGGTGCCTGTCTAATATTTTATTGAGTACACTGTTTAGAAATGATTGTAATTAAGCCGTATATTAATTATTTATTTATTATTAAATGTATATCCCGACTTTCTTCCAAGGAGCTCAAGGTGGCATACAAATGTGGGTCTCCCCCGCTCCTGATTTTATCCTTACAACAACCCTGTGAGGTTGATTAGGCTGATAGATAGTAACTGGCCCAAGATCACCCAGTGGGCTTCATGGCTGAGTGGGGATTCGAACCCTGGTCTCCCTGGTCCCAGTCCAACCCTCCAGCCGCTATGCCACACTGGCTCGCACCTCACCGCACAATCTGGTGCTTGAAGAAAGGGAGAAGGGAGGAAAGAAGAGAGACAGAGGAAGAGTCAAGAATGTGATGATCTTCCAGGATTTACCTTTACAAAAGCATCCCTGACATCTAGCGCTTGCTCCATGCTGAGAGGGGTGGAGACTGTCTCACCCCTTGTGATAATAGTCCGGCTAGTGAGGCAGTTCATCAGATCCTGAGGGTCAACCTAGATGCATTGAAAAGAAAAGCAATTCACTGTCCTCTGCAACTCCAAGCAGCGATCACCGCAAACCCTCACATAATGAACTGAGGCTGTGAGAGTAAACAGCTTTTTAGGCAAAACGTAACCATTGAAAGGCATGAGGAAGACTTCAGCATGTTCACGGAGAGCAACAAGGTTTGCAGAAGCACAATGGGTTGCATTCAACTGAAGTCTTACTCAGAGTAGACCCACTGAAATCAATGAACCTTAGCTGTTTCCATTAACTTCAGTGGGTCTCCTCTGAGTAGGACTAGTATTGAAAGCCACCTCATATCTGTTTCAGGGATTCCCAACCTTTTTGGGGCACTGGGCACATTTGGAATTTTGAGACAGTGCCATGGGGACCGGTCACAAAGGGGGTCATGGTCATAACACAGCGGCGTGACATCACACAAAATGTCTGCTACCTCCAAAAGAGCATTAAAAAAGACAGGACCACAGAATGGTGGGGCATGGCCTCCCCATCAACCCATCCAATCCCAGTTGGGGGGAAGGTACCTACATCAGCCAGTGCTTAGACACAGAAGCTCTTTATACCTCTCCTCTGTTCAGGACAGAAGAATGGGTAGGTGTCCAGTCCCAGCATGCAAAGAAATGTGTGCAGATTTAAGGCGCTTGTTCAGTGAGCCAGTGTAAACAGGAACTGAGCAGCAACAGCAAACAGTTGTGCATTTTTGAGAGGGTATTTACTGAGACCTTTCACGGGCACCGCAGGAGGTTCTGGCCAGCGCACTTGAGCGCCACGTTGGCGATTCCTGATCTGTATCGCTATTATGGATGGAAGGACCTGCCAGTTTTGGTTCTCTCCATTTGTGATTTTTCTAAACTTAAATTCAGTTCTCCACATTTCTGCAGCAATTTGAATTTTTTTAAAAAAAAACAACACCACGAAAATCCTTCAGCATTTCAGTGTGAGTTTCTCCTAAGGAACACATTTTTGTATGCAGTTTTGACTAACATACACATTTTTGCAAGCAATGTTTCCTAATACTATGCATTTTGTATGTTATTTTCACTAATATATTCATTTTTATGCATGCTTCCCCCTATGCATTTTTGCAAACATCTCATATTGTTTTGGAAAGTCCAAATTGGATAGATTTGGCTTTAAATGTTAACTGAATTGAATTTCTCCCCATTCCTAATCTCTATGTATAGTTTAAGAACTGTACGAGGGTGTCCCCTGCAAAACCACCAAGAAGGATGAGGCATGCTCAATAGCTAAGGAATGCTGAGCTGGAAAAACAAATGGAAAACTATAGGAGAAGGAGGAGTGCCATGCTCTGCATCTGCTCTTTAAAACAAATGTTATCCTGACTGACTGGCTGGCTGGAACCCTGGACAGAAGCATGTCCACAACATTTTGTTGCAGGTCCTATGTGCCTACAGCGATCAGCCATGCTAGCTAAATGGGGCCTTCACATATAGATCAATTGTAAAGTATGTGTGCCTATAATGCCTACATCAGTTAAAAATGATGCGGAGGAGGGAGAAGTATGTGGTTCGGGTAGCAGCACTTGATAGTCTGAAAGCCAAGCTAGATTAAGGCTGCACTTGCTTACCTGGAAATAAGTCCTACTGAACTCAACAAGGCTGGCTCCTGACAGATGTATAATAAGACTGTATCGTAAAAGCATATTTGCATTTAACATGCATAGTTTTCAAAAGCGCAAACAGTGAGGTTGGGAGGTGCTGTTCTGACAATAATTGGGATCTCAGCAGGCAGTAAGGGGTAGTTTAACTCTTTCCTCCCCTGCTGCAGTCCTGACGAACATTGATCCTCCAAAGCTATTTGCATTGGAAGGAAATTTGTCATTGGTGATTCCCTTGCTCATGGCTGCGGTTTCCATTAAAGAAACATCTCTGTACGTTCAATGCGAAGACACACGTCTAGTTTGGGCCTGGTAATGCCTTGCAATCTGCTGTTCCCCACCCTCACCTGCAAATATTGGCTGTCCCCACGTCTTCAGGAGCCCTACAGAGAGCACACTGCTACCAAACACGGTAGCGCACAGGGAAGCAGGGTTTAGCAGAGTCTTCTCCCCACAGCCCAACAAAAAAAAAATTTTTTTTAGTTGCCAAGGATGTTTGAATGACTTTAGGGTATTTGGGGGTTGCTAAATCCAAAAATGACATTAGTTTTGCCGAATTGGCTCTAGTTTTTGAGATAATGGATACCCCTCAAATGATGTTTGTACCCCAATACGACCTGTAGCTGCTGACATATAGAGCAAGGTTTGGTCTGTCTTTTTACTCTTGAACATTGCTTTGCAAGTTTATCCATTGCATATAATATATTGATACTTTGGTGTGCCTATGGTGTGGAGAAAGCCGCAAAACCATTACGATGATTGTTATTTTTGTGTTGTGAATGTGAAAGGCTTCAATCGCTACAAGAAACATAAGTGGGAGTATCCTGATTTATACTCAGCAAGGCAACCTGTGCTACACAGCGAAGACGTTCCCATACCAGTGTTTACCTCACTGCCTGACCTTCCATTGTCAGATGTTGAAGAAATGCTGGACGTGGAGTATAGCACAGGTGGTAGCCCTGGAAGTGGATATGAAGAAAGCTTTTCAACACCTGAGCAGTTCTCCCAAAAAGAACTCAATGATCTAATACGAGACCTCAGTCTGTCAAAGCAAGCATCTGAACTTTTAGCATCCAGGCTAATGGAAAAGAACTGTCTACAGCCGAAAGCTAACATAACAGCTTATCGGACAAGAGAGGAGGGACTTCTTCCATACTTCAGCCAAGATGAAGAACTTGTATACTGCAATAACATTCCTAGACTTCTTCTCCAAATAGGACTACCAGAATATCGACCAGAAGATTCGTGGCTTTTTATAGACAGCTCCACCATGTCGTGTTCAGGTTGGGACTCAAGAATCAGATCATTTGGTGAAAGCAAATCAGTTTTTATTAAAGTAATTTCCAGACATAGACTCCTCCGTCGCATGAACAACTTCTGTAAACAAGAACCTGCAACATGGAAGAAAGGTGACAGAACAGGGGCGCTCTGCTCCCCCCACTCTTTATAAAGGGGTTTTTCTGGCGCGAATTCTCTCACTTCGTCTCAAAGCGCCCTGTTCTAAACCCCTCCTTTCTCTTTCCCTTGTTACTTTGAGACGCCTCCTGGAACGAGGCGAGGGTGGGGGCATGGCCTTCTCTTCTTCTAAAGTATCTGCTTCTAGGATGGGGGGAAGAGGGAGGGGAAGGTTTAAACTGTCAGGCAGGTTTTTCTCCGCTTGAGGGGGAATTGGAACCCCTCCTTTTTCCGTCCCTAACTGCTCTGGGCTGGAGAGAGGGGAGGGTGTGGGAAACTTCTGGGAGCCGTCTGTTTCCCTGGTTACCAGGCTCTCAAGGTCTCTGTCGGCAGACATCTCTATCTCTGTCCTCTCTCTCTCCTGCAACTCTGGGAAACTAACATCTCTCCCCTCCTCCTCATCCTCTGAACTCCCAGGGTCCCAATCCTGCATCCGGACACACCAGAAGCTTGAAATGTGTTTTATCACGCAATGGTAATCGCTATGCATCTCTTCCAATTGCTCACTCAACAAAACTTAAAGAAGAATATGAAAATATCAAAATGGTCTTGCAGAAGCTCTGCTATCATGAGCACCAGTGGTCTATTTGTGTTGATCTAAAGATGGTGAACTTCTTGCTTGGGCAGCAAAGTGGATACACGAAGTACCCTTGTTTCATCTGCTTGTGGGATAGTAGGGCAAAGCGAGATCATTGGAAAAAAGTGACATGGCCTTCAAGGGAACACATGACTGTAGGTGCAGCGAACATCATTAACAAGCCATTGGTTGACAGAGAAAAAATCATTCTCCCACCACTCCATATCAAGCTTGGACTGATGAAGCAATTTGTTAAGGCCTTGGACAAAGATGGTGATTGCTTCAAATACATTTGTAGATCATTCCTTGGACTGACTATGGAAAAACTAAAAGCAGGAATCTTTGATGGTCCCAAAATTCGTAAACTCATCAATGATTTGAATTTCACTAAATTTATGAATGATGTTGAAGCTTCTGCCTGGTGCAGTTATGTCTCAGTTGTCAAGAACTTCTTGGGTAACCACAAAGCAGACAATTATGAAGAATTGGTGCAAAACATGCTCGCTAACTTTAAACATTTGGGTACTAATATGAGCATAAAGGTACACTATCTCCATAGCCACTTAGACAGATTTCCGGATAATCTTGGTGATTGTAGTGAGGTGTTGGAGGAGAGCTTTGCGCATACCATGGACTACGAAAAAGACAAATATTTGAACAGATTAAACCAGAACTGTCACTAGAAGCTAAAATGAAAGTGAGGTTATCAGGATATAAAGGTGATGGAGGAAAGTTATCAAGGCAGATGGGACAGACACATGATGGCAGACTACTGCTGGAGCCTCCAACGTGATTGTCCTGATGCCCCACATAAAAGAAAATTGTACACACAGCATTTTTCTATGCATTAATTGTGATTATCTGAATCAGCTTACTTTGTTTTAATGTTATTGTACTGAATACAATGCCATTAGGTATTTCATGTGTTTACTTTTGTATGATTTGAGACAGTTTCCATGTCATTTGTGGGCAGGCTATGCCTGACCATTAAATTTTTTGAATTTGTTATGTTTTTCAATGGGGGCATCCATTATCTCAAAAATTAGAGCCAATCTAGCAAAACCGATGCCATATTCGGAATCAGCGACACAAAGTTACCCTAAAATCGATCAAACATCATTGGCAATAAAATTAGTGTTGACCAGTGTTATGGGTTTAGTAGAGGAGTCTCTGAATACCTCTTGCCATGAAAACCATAGAAATCAAAAGAAGGCTAGGACTGGGGAGGGCAGCTGTGAGAGAACTAGAAAAGATCCTCAAATGCAGAGATGTATCACTGAACACTATTCAGACCATGGTATTCCCAATCTCTATGTATGGATGTGAAAGTTGGACAATGAAAAAAGCAGATAAGAGAAAAATCAACTCATTCGAAATGTGGTGTTGGAGGAGAGCTTTGCACATACCATGGACTACGAAAAAGACAAATATTTGAACAGATTAAACCAGAACTGTCACTAGAAGCTAAAATGAAAGTGAGGTTATCATACTTTGGACACATAATGAGAAGACATGATTCACAAGAGAAGACAATAATGCTGGGAAAAACAGAAGGGAGTAGAAAAAGAGGAAGGCCAAACAAGAGATGGATTGATTCCATAAAGGAAGCCAGAGACCTGAACTTACAAGATCTGAACAGATGCTATTGGAGGTCACTGATTCATAGGGTCGCCATGGGTCATAATCGACTTGAAGGCACTTAACAACAGCAAAGATAGAGAACTTCTGGTTCCCCAGATATCATTGGACTCCAATTTCCACCAACTCCAACCAGCTTGGCCAAGGGTCAGGGATGAGAGTTGTAGTCCAACAAAATCTGGAGGGCACTATGCTGGCTACCCCTGGTTAAAGATGTCTTGGGAGGGGGGAGAGAAACTCTGAAGGACAATAGCAATGGTAGCAATTCATACCTATGACATTTTAACTGGGCATTCCCAAAAGGCAAAAGTAGGAACAGTACATTACAAAAAACATAGGAAGCTGCATTTGTCCATAAGAAACATAGCAACACCCACAACCAGCCAGTACCTGCACAGCACCTAATACTGGAAGGGATGGGGGAACCTGTAGCCCTCTGGGGAGCTGGAGTTCAACAACATTTGGAGGGCTGCAGGTTCTCCACTGTCAGGGAAGGGCTGTAGTTCAGTATCTGCTTTGCATGCGAAGGGTGTCAGGTTCCATCCTTGGCATGTCTAGGTAGGGCTGGGAGAGAACCTTGCCTGACATCCTGGAGGGCTGCTGCCAGTCAGTGTAGGTAACATTGACCTAGAGGGACCGAAAGTCTGACTTAGTATATGGCAGTGTACTATATGTTCCTACGATAGGGGATTCCCCCCCCCCTGCAATCTGAAGTGGGGCAGTCCAGAACTGTTATCATTGTCTATCATTCTGCATATAGAATGGCTCATGCATGCATGAGGTTTTTTCCTCTCTTTTGAGCGTGCCCCTCTTGAGTCTCTGGGTCCAGAGGCAATGCCCTACCAGTCCATTCTCTGGCACCGTCCATATGAATTGCATCAGCGGGGCAGGATCCAATGGACCCATTTTCATTTCACTTACGTTCAGCATGATCCTCTATGTCGGGGCATTGCCATTCCTGTTTTCTCTCCTGTGCATCCGTTATAAAGACGACCATCCAAGAATAAGCAAACAAGACAATGAAGGAAGATTTTCAGCTCACCTCTAGTAATGAAGCAGCAGTGATCAGGGATGCAGAGTGAACAACCTCGCAGGCATCCAGGTTGTCATAGGTTCGAGCTGCATGGGGATGAATCCCAGGAAATATAGTTGTTGTTGTTGTTGTTGTTGTTGTTGTTATTATTATTATTATTATTATTATTATTATTATTATTATTTGAATTATATCCTGCCCTTCCTCCCAGCAGGAGCCCAGGGCGGCAAACAAAAGTGCCCCAAACATTAAAACATCACAAAACCAAACTTTAATACACATTAAAACAAAACATGTTCAACAACGTTACTTAAAAACCTCTGATATTTGTGTGGCTGGAATGTAGCTTCCTGCACAAAGGTTAAAAGTTGCTTCACCCACTTTTGCCTCTGGCCAAACGCCCAGCACTGACAAGTGGCCCCTGTAAGGTTTGAAAATAATTTTATTATATGATTGCTAGCAATCATAAAACATTATTAAAAACCACCATGTATGGCAATAAAATATCCTTAATACATTCTTTGCTTTCAGATCTTGTACTAGATCTTTCCCAAAGTGTGTATTTTTGGTAGCTGGATGTTCCAGAGCTCCTCAGGCGTTTTTAGATCTTGTAAATAATAAATATGACCTACACCATATATTGTACAGATGTGTATCTTGCTCAGTCTTTTAATTTGAACTGATATACTGAATATCAGGACTGAAAGTCAGGAAAAATGTCCTAACTGTTAGGACAATGGAACCAATGACCTAGGGAGGTGGTGGGCTCTCTGACATTGGAGGCCTTCAAGAGGCAGCTGGCCAGCCATCTGTCGGGAATGCTTTGATTTGGATCCCTGCATTGAGCAGGGGGTTGGACTTGATGGCCTTATAGGCCCCTTCCAACTCTACTATTCTATGATTCTATGAATAAAAATCCTTGATGATACAGGTCTCTCAAATTCAATAGAATTACTTATTTTATTAGCCATCTCAGGAGGAGCTCAGGAACATCCAGCTACCAAACAAGTACACACTGAAGAAGACCTTTACAGGCTGAAACATGTCTGGGAAAGATCTAGTACAAGATTTGAATGCAAGGAATGTATTGAAGATATTTTATTATGGTTTTCAATAATGTGTTATGATTGCTAGTTTTTTTAATAATAAAATTATATTTAATATTTTAGATGTACTAATAGATACATTACCTAACCCATTTGAGTTTTTAGGTTGGGTTTCTATTCTTTTTGGCTGAAGTCAGCCTCTGGAAGATTTCCCATAAAGGAATGTGGCCCTTGGGCTGAAAATGTTTTCCTATCCATGCATTTCACTATGTCAGATCCCCAGAGAGGGAAAAGTGCTGTGCATGCCAAGGTGCTTCCAGCCTTCAACTCACTCTCTACTCTCTGTTCCCAAAACAGCTTCTTTTGCTACTTCACACGAACTCAGGTGTGGATGGGGCACTTTTTTTCTGTAGAGGGCTACATACCCTTGCAGGATAATCTGTTGGGGGCCTCATGGCAGTGATGGGCAGGGCTAAAGTTGGTGGTGCGTGGGACCAGAGCCAAAAATGGGTGGGGCTGCTTCTTTCCCTTCCGTACCTAACCACAAAATCCAAATTTTCCATATTCGGTTGGTGGTCTCAAGATCCATACATGTCCTGTTTGTGTAAGTCAGATTATTGTGAAAACCCAATTATCAAGCATTCATACGTGTGGGCTTTTTTTTTGTCTAAATTGTTTTAGGATTGGCCACTCCCTTATATATATATGTATATGTACTGACTTGAAGTCGATTCTGACTTATGGCGACCCTATGAATAGGGTTTTCATGAGGCTGAGGGGCAGTGACTGGCCCAAGGTCACCCAGTGAGCTTCATGGCTGTGTGGGGATTCGAACCACTGGCTCTCTTGGCCACTCCCTTAAGTCCACCCCTTTTCAGTGACTGGTCCATAACAGTCGTTTGCTTTTCGCACGCTTTTTCAGAACAGCGCAGAAATGTTTACCTTTTTTTTTAATTCCCACACACGCACAGGTTTGTGGATGTGCTATTGGGTGGGAAAGAGACAAGGGGATTGGCATATGACGGAGGAACGCCCATGGACGGCCTATTGCAGGATCTGCCACATTGCATCTGAGCTCACAGAAGTTAATGTGATTGATTATCGGTTCAGGAAAGCATATCGGTTTTTCGGTGGTGCGGATTTGTGAACGCGAAAATCCGTACTAGCTTGCAACGTCATATGGACGACAGTAAATTAATGAGGACACAAAGCTATAACTGTGCAGATTATACAGTCATACAGACGGGACCGCTGTCTCTCTCTTTCTGCTCCCCCACTTCACTCTCCACCTCCTCCTCTCTCTCTTTTCCTGCTACTCAGGCAGAGCAAAGGGACAGATCACTCTTGTCTAAGATCTGAATGAACTGCTTGCAGAGAGCTTCCCCTCCCCTGACATACACACGCCTTCCATCATCCCAGCTCCCAACATGCCTACCCCTTCCTTAACCTCATTCCCAGAATTGTTCAACAATCTATCCCTCTTCCCAGAGAATTCTGGGAATTGTAGCTCTATGAGGGGAACGGGGGTCTCCTAACAACCCTCCCCACCCTTAACAAACTACAATTCCCAGGATTCTTTGGGGGAAGCCATGACGTTTTATAGAGGTGTAATATTGCTTTAAAGGTAAGGAGCTAATGTGGCATCTCTCCAGCAAAATCTGATTTATCACTGTTATCCAACCAAAAAGTCGTCCTCTACAGGAATACCTTGCATTAACGTACTCAGTGGGACCAGAACGAGTACGTAAACCGAAAATGTCCTTAAAGTGAAGCACTACCTTTTAAAACTTTTTTTACCTCTCCTTCATGCGGAGCCTCAAAGCCCTGCGCTAAAGCCTCTGCTGCTGAGCTGCCGCGTCTGTCAGCTGATCACTCCTCCCAGTTGATTCGCGGTGGCGCAATCACGTCTATTTCCACCCCCATACACCGTTAAGTGTCCATAAGTGTGAAGCAAGCGTACATAAACAGGGGCATGGTGGAGTATGGAGTATGTCCGTAAAAGCAAGTGAATGTCCATATAGCGGGGTATTCCTGTATTTCCTGGGCATATTACCTTCATACTGCAAGTTCCCCATATGCAAGATGGCTGCCAGAAGCTTGGAGATCTCCCAGTTTTCAGTGTCGGTGAACATGAGGACTTTCATCGCTGCTCGGATGTTTGAGTACTCTTTGCTGTCATCACGGCCATCACAGGTAATGCAGTTACCCTAAGGAGAACCACACCGCACACAGTCCATCAGCAGAGAGTGCAAGGAGCAGAAGCCAGCCATTTAAATGATTGCTTTAGATTGCTTCTAAAGGTTTTTATGTTGCTGTACACCTTAGATCAGCCTTTCCCAACCATTGTGCCTCCAGATGTTGTTGGACCACAACTCCCATCTTTCCTGACCATTGGCAATGCTGGCTGAGGCTGATGGGAGTTGTGGTCCAACAACATCTGGAGGCACACTGGTTGGGAAAGGCTGCCTTAGATAAATAAATTATGGATTAAAAGGCCTGGGAGAATAAAAAGGTCTTCACCTAGTGCTGAAAGGTTCGTAACTTGGGTGCCAGACAAGCCCCTCTGGGGAGGGCACTTCATAAACAGGGAGCCACCACAGACCTGAATTTTAAGGTCTGTTTTTATGATGCTTTAAAGTTCTTTTTAGTGCTTTTGTTTGCCACCCTGGGCTCCTGCCGGGAGGAAGGGAGGGATATAAATCAAATAATAAATAAATAAAATTAATAAAATAAAAGGTTGAAAAGACTGTAAAGCATGCAGGAAAATCCCCTGCATGTAGAGAACTAGCATGGCATGCCAGATAGAAGCATTTTAGCCTAGCCTTCTCCCTGACATGCTAGTTTTCTAAGCACAGAGATTTTTATCAGTGTGGAGAAACATTCCATACATGAGCCTCCACCCACAGTCTGAAAAGTTACAGTCCACAAGCATCGACTTCAGTGAAAACTAGGCCTCAAACACCCATGGAATTCCACAGCCCTTAATTTTCTTGACACGGACCCTCCCCTCCTCCTTCCCTTAAAAACTATGCAGCATTGCCCTCACCATTGAGAGGTAGTTATAGTCGGCCGCTTTCCTAAGCCCCAGCAGCTTCTTCTGTTCTGGGGTCATTCCTTTCAGCATGCAGTAAAAGATGTGGTAATTCCTCTCATCCTGGGCCTGAAGGAGAAGTAGAGGGAGAGGTAAAGCTCTTTGGGGAGAGAGCTGTAACTCAGTGACAGGACATCTGCTTTGCATGCAGAAGGTCCCAGATTCAGCGAGGAGCCACTGCTAGTCAGAGTGGACAATACTGAGCTAGATTCAGGGGTCCCAGGTTGTCCAGGGTCTCGGGGAGTCTTAGACCCCTTACTTTTTTGGGAGCCAGGTCCCAGTAGGGTCCCTTTGTTTTCAGCGTCTCATGTGCCAATCAGCTTGAAAGGGGAGCCACTGAGAAGAGTCCCAATGGGTGTCCGCTGCACGCAAGCCTTTTATTAGTTCCTGCTTCAAAAAGCCAAGACAAGTTGTAGAGTGAGAATTCCGTTACTGCAGAAGAAGAGACTGTGAATCCTGATGACAGCATCCCATCTACAGCATCAAGTGGTTTGGTAGCAGTAGGAGATAAATGTGTAGACATTGAATTCAGTCATTCAAGCAATATCTCTGACATTGAAAAAGGACAGTCAAATGGTGACATTAATAGAGAAGCAGAAAGCAGTATTCAAGCCTAGCCAGATTATTCTATAATTTTAGAAGGCTGTATAATCTTAGAAGGGGGCATGACTGTGAGGGGGCATGGTTGTGACTATCATGAAGGGACTCTGCACTTCTGAATTTGCCACTCTGCTACTGAAATGGATCAATGGTGTGACTCAGTATACGGCAACTTCCTATCTTCCTAAGGCCACGTCTGCATTACGTTCCAAGTCAGATCTGATTTATCTTCACAACAACCTTGTGAGCACACCTAACACCAAACTCAGCAGAGTGCTGCAGATGGGCTCCTGCCCAGTGCCTGCCACCCACGGTACTTGGGCCATCAGAGCACCTGCATGATGCAATGTGATAGCGGCTGCTTGCTGTTGCCAGCTGCTCCCTCTTCCCTCCTTCAGTGGCAGTGCTCAATATGGGTAGGGGGTTACCATTTGGCTCAACACCACATGGTAGGCAGGAAGCTGCCATGTTATTTATTTCATTTTGTTTTATTTAACAGAATTTGTATACTTCTTAACTGCAAAAGCCTCCAACGTAAAATAGAAAATAATAGATTAATATTATCGATAGGAGACAGAATTTAAAAACAAGTAGACCTAATACAAATCAAAATATACATAAAGCGAGCTGTTACAAATATACATTATAACAAGCACGGGGAACCTGAGATCTTCCAGATGTTGCTTGACTACAACTCCCCTGACCGCTGGTCATGCTGGCTGGGCCAATGATCAGGGATGATGGGAATTGTAAAAAGAATCTGCACACCTGTATTTGCTTATTCTGCGTATTTTACTCTGTTTTTGCTAATCGTATAGAGCAGGATAAGGTGAAGCAGTTACAGCCCTTGACCACTGGAAATCTGATTGAATTCTCTTTGGGCTTCTAAGGTTTCACTAGTCATTGCCCACACATTCAAGCTAATTTTCTTTTACTTGTAAGAGCTAGAAACGTATTTAATAGAAAACTAAATAACCAATTAATCAACTAAAATGTATTTATATCACCTACATGTGTTTTTATAGACCATGCATTTATAAAGCCCAAGGTTTTTTTTAAAAAAATGTATAAATGAAAACTCAGGATACTAAATTCATACCACTCAGTGGCATGGTAAATGAGGGTTGTGGAGATCCTCTCTCAACCCACATTCTCAATAAAAACGTTTTGATTGTGTAACTCTAGGGCAGCCAATAGGGCACGTGTGGGGCATTCTCATAGCTGAGTGCGCTTCTCAGTGTGGATACTGTTGAACTCCAACTCCCAGCAGCCCTCATGGCCAGTGATCAGGGCTGATGGGAGTTGTACTCCAACATGTGCGGAACACCACATTGCCTTCTCCTGATAGAACAGGAATCACAGCCATGTACATTAGGGCATATAGGTCTGCCAATGTCTTGAAACCTAAATGGATCCTTCGATAGGATAACTCTGAATATCAGCTGCCGGGGATGACTAGGAGGTTGCTATCATTCTTCCTGAGCGCTCTGAGAGGCATCTGTCCATCTCCTAGAAACATAGAATAGTGGAAGGGGCCTGTAAGGCCATCAAGTCCAACCCCCTTTTGGACCAGATGGATTTTTGGTCTCATCTACCAAGGCCTACCAAGGATCTTGTTTTATTACAAGCCCTTAAAGCATCATCACCATTATCATTCCTGCTATTTCTGATGCTCAGGTGTGAGTGCCGTAGTTGACCACTCACACATAAAAGGAGATTTCAAGAGATAACCAAATGCTTGAAAAAGTACAAAAGTGCATGAAATCTCTAGGGGGGAAAAGAAGATACCCTAAGGGGTCTAAAATCTTTCAAAACAGCCCAATGGGGACTGAGCATGGTCAGTGGCCAATGAATGCAGACTGGCTATTGGAAGAGCACATGGAAAACCAGGAGGAATGGGATGGAATATTGTGAAGGAGGGCATGGATGGCTGAGGAAATCAGTGAAACACTCTACACTGCAACACTTTGTTGCAAGTCTCACTTTCCCCAAATCCCATTTTCCAAACTGCACGCTACAGACAATTGCACATAACTCTGCTCCAAAGTGTGTGTGTTTTAATGAAAATCAGCTGTAGGAGATTGGGTCGGGGGACTCTCGGAGCTCAGTATGCCTCCCAGTGTAGACAGCGTTCAGCCGAAACATGCAGGTGCAACGCTGGCCCTGAGCATCCTTGCCGGCAGCAGCAGCAGCAGCAGCATGAGAGCCCATCAGATTTGAAAGTCCCAATCATGTCTCCCCTAAATCTCCTTTTCTCCAGGCTAAACATACCCATCTCTTTGAACTTGGTTCCCAGATGCGATCAACATCACCTTGCATTACTCTCCATTAAGCAAAAGAGCTGCCTGGGCCTCCCAGTAGGTAAATGCTATGGATTCCATCCTAAACCAGATGCGGCTTTAGAAGAGTGAACCGTGAGTCACACATGCAGAGGGCAAGCATCTAAATCGGTGCCACCCGAAGACCCTCCTCACCTGTCGGCAAACGCGAGACTTTTCCAGCAGGTACTGCTCAATCTTCGCTCCCTCGATAGCACCCCGCTTATTGAAATGGATGTCAATGTATTTACCAAATCGGCTGGAGTTGTCATTGCGAATCGTCTTTGCGTTCCCAAAAGCTACGGGCGACAAAAAGAGAAAAAAAGTAAGGTCACCAAGAGTTCTCTCAAACGTTTTCATCAGTGGTTATTGTAGTTGGGCTGTTGCCCAGCTGAAGAAATCTTAATTCAGGGACAGGGAGCCTTTGGCCCTCCAGAGGCTGTTGAACTCCCAACTTCCATCAGCCACAGCCAGCATGGCCAACGGTCAGGGATGATGGCAGACGTAGTTCTACAACTTTTGGAAGGCCACCAGGTTCTGATCTCTGTCTTAGTCAATAAATCGTAAGGTGTCTTTTAAAAAATAAAAATAAAAAATAACACATTAATGTTAAGTTGGAAATGTCGATTGTGATGGTTATTGTTATTTAATTCTTGTAAATTGTGTTTTGCAGATTGTATTGTTTTATTGATGTATTCTTATATTGTATTTTGATATTTGTGTCTTCTGTAAGCCGCCTTGGGGGCCTTGGGCCGAAAGGTGGGTTATAAATAAATAATTAAATATTATTAATAATAACAATAATTATTAATGGGTTATATCTGCATAACTATGCATATCAATAAATAATAATTCTGCAGGG
The DNA here is from genome assembly GCF_030035675.1 of Rhineura floridana. Taxonomy (NCBI): domain Eukaryota; kingdom Metazoa; phylum Chordata; class Lepidosauria; order Squamata; family Rhineuridae; genus Rhineura; species Rhineura floridana. The sequence goes on from NC_084484.1 coordinate 180,223,788, forward strand.
GGAAAACCCCACAGCAAGCACCTGCTAAGAAGAGGAACGTAGGAACCTGCCTTATACTGAGTCAGACTGTTGGTCCATGCAGCTCAATATTGTTTGCACTCACTAGCAGTGGCTCTCCAGGGTTTCAGACAGGGAGTCTCTCCCACCCCGACCTGGGGATGCTCTAACACTGAGCAACAACCTTTTCCCCAAAGGTGTTCCCTCCTGCGTGGGAGTGAATACAGTGCCTCTTCTACTACGCCACTTGAGTGTTTGCAAGTACTTAAAATAAAACATCTTCCATCCTTACAGACCCCCCTGGGTGTTAAGATCGGGGAGCAGGGCTCTCTTGGTAGTTCCACCACCCTCAGACGTGTGGGGGATTTCACCCTGGGAGAAGGGTTTCTTTGTGGCAGCCCCTAAACTGCGCAAGTCCCTCCTCACATAGATGCACCTAGCATCTTCTCTGTACAGTTTTCACCATATGCCAAAGATGCACCTCTTTATCCTGGCCTTTGACAGCTAAGTTTATCATACTTTGGACACCTAATGAGAAGGCATGATTCACTAGAAAAGACAATAATGCTGGGAAAAACAGAAGGGAGTAGAAAAAGAGGAAGGCCAAACAAGAGGGCTACAGACCTGAACTTACAAGATCTGAACAGGGTGGTTCATGACAGATGCTCTTGGAGGTCACCGATTCATAGGGTCACCATAAGTCAAAATCAGCTTGAAGGCACATGACAACAACAACCAATGTTGTAAAAAACATTGAGACCTTATGATGAAGGGCAGGTAAGAATTTTTTTAAAAACTGAACATTTTAAAAAAATAGCTGTCTGATTAATTGGGGCAGATTTTTAATTGGTAAAAATGTTAATCAATTAATCAGCACCACAGCCCTATTTTTTTTTATGATGCCAACAATATCATCCCATCTTTCCTCCACGCAGCCCAAGAAGTTCCTCCAAGGAGAACATGGTCTTCCCCTCTCCATTTTATCCTCACACCAGCCCTTTGAGGTAGGTGAGGCTGAAAGACAGTAACTGGCCCAAGGTCACCCAGGCAGCTTCATGGCTGAGTGGGGATTTGAACCCTGATCTCCCAAGGTTCTGTGAGATTGTGAGAGGGTGGGGGAAAATAATGGATGCCACAAAACAATGGTGGCTTCTGCTTTCAGCCCCCAAATCAAGTGGCAAGCCTGAATGAAAATGGAGCAAGGCAATTAGCCTCATTCAGGAGTTCTTAGAGATGGGCCATCATCAGATTTAATAATGCCAATTCAACTGTCTTCTTGAAGGTTCCACTGTCTCCCTGTAGCATTACAGAGGACCATGTCAGACCATACAGACTTCCCTTCCTTTTCCCCGCACCAAATTCAACAGGCCCATAGCTCTCCCTCTTGACCTTTGGACCCTTGCTGTGACCCGTGCCACTGCAAATTCCTCTTAAACCTTGGCTCGGTCTTCCTGTTCAGAGACACCTGTCATTACAGCACTGCTCCACCAGGAGGAGCTATGCCATGCCTCGCTGAATTGGAAAGTGGGGTACAAAGTAGCTCTCTGGAAAGACGTTTGAAGGGCAGAGAGTGACTGCTTGTAAATGGGGTGCACACACATGTGTGACTCTGACCGGAAGGGCTGGGCTGCCCCCAGATCTGGGAAGCCCTGCCCCCGACTCACTGACAAATGGGCACACACTGGATATAAAAAAATGAGCATACCTTTTGTAATTCTTGGCTAGCCTTTCCCAAGCCAACAGACTCTCATTCTGTAGATGCTGTCGAACTACAACTCCCATCACTCCTTACCATGGGCCAAGCTGGCTGAGGATGATGGCAGGTGTAGCCCAAAACATCCAGAAGGCACTAGGTTGTGGAAAGCTGCTCTTTGTATTTGTTTCCAAACAAATGAAAACTGAACCAAATGGGCCCAGTTTGGCTCCGTTCACCACCCTTATTTGCTCACCCTTATAACCTGACTTCATGGAACACTTGACGATATTCGATCAGGGTCAAATTACAGATCCTGGGTAGCCAATGCAGTGCCCTGTAGTTGTTATGGACTACAACTCCCATCATCCCTGGCCATAGGTGAAGCTTGCTGGCGCTGGTGGGAGTTGGAAGTCCAACAACATCCAGAGGGCACCACATTGGCTAGCCCTGCAATAGATAGCCGGTTGACAACATTTGACTGGTTGATTGACTGGAATCCTAACACTGTTTCAGGGGTAGCCAAAAAGGTGCCCTCCAGACGTTGGGGACTCCCATCTCCCATCAGCCCCAGTCAGCATGGCCAACCGCCAGGGACCATGGGAGCTGCAGACCAACAGCATCCACAAGACATCATGTTGGTGACCCTTGCACTATTTACTATATTTTATATATTTAATACTGATGCGCAACCTATACTCTGGACAAGAGGCTACTGTAAGGACAGAATATGGAGAAATCGATTGGTTCCCAATCAGAAAGGGTGTGAGACAGGGATGTATTTTATCACCCTATTTGTTTAATTTATACATAGAACATATCATACGGAAAGTGGGATTGGACCAAGATGAAGAAGGTGTGAAAATTGGAGGGAGAAATATCAATAATTTAAGATATGCAAAAAACAGTAATGATCTGAAACAAATGCTGATGAAAGTTAAAGAGGAAAGCACAAAAGCAGGACTACAGTTAAAATTCAAAAAACTAAAGTAATGACAACAGAAGGTTTATGTAACTTTAACATTGACAATGAGGACATTGAACTTGTCAATACCTTGGCACAGTCTTTAACCGAAATGGAGACAATAGTCAAGAAATCAGAAGAAGGCTAGGACTGGGGAGGGCAGCTATGAGAGAACTAGAAAAGGTCCTCAAATGCAAAGATGTATCACTGAGCACTAAAGTCAGGATCATTCAGACCATGGTATTCCCAATCTCTATGCATGGATGTGAAAGTTGCACAGTGAAAAAAGTGGATAAGAGAAAAACAACTCATTTAAAATGTGGTGTTGGAGGAGAGCTTTGCGCATACCATGGACTGCAAAAAAGACAAATGGGTGTTAGAACAAATTAAACCAGAACTATCACTAGAAGCTAAAATGATGAAACTGAGGTTATCATACTTTGAACATATAATGAGAAGACATGATTCACTAGAAAAGACAATAATGCTGGGAAAAACAGCAGGGAGTAGAAAAAGAGGAAGGCCAAACAAGAGATGGATCGATTCCACAAAGGAAGCCACAGACCTGAACTTACAGGATCTGAACAGGGTGGCTCATGACAGATGCTCTTGGAGGTCGCTGATTCAAAGGGTCTCCGTAAGTCATAAGCGACTTGAAGGCACATAACAACAACAAAATGTTGGGAGGGCACCCAGATATAAATTCTACCTGGAGGGCTCCATTAACCTCAATCTGTCCCCGTTCATAAGGATCTCGTAAGCCCTTCCCCATCCCACTCTGCCTTTAAGCACTTGCCTTCTAGGATGGGGTTGGCCTCCAGCACTTGCTGCTCAATCCAAGAGTGCTGCCCACTGATCGCAGCCAGGAACTGCAGAATCAGTTTGGTGCTTTCTGTCTTCCCTGCACCCGACTCACCGCTGCAACAACAAACAAAAATGGGCGTAACCGTGCTGCCAGATCTTACCAAGCCGAAGGACAACAAAACTTCACTGCGCCTGTTTCCTCATGGCAATGGTTCTCCAGAATTCCAGCCGCAGGGCTCTCTGCTATGTTACTGGAAGCCTCTTAACTGGCAATGCCAAAGACGGAAACTGTGGGCCCCTTCTGTAACAGAGGAGGAGGCTATAGTTCCAAGGCAAAACATATGATTTGATAGGAAGTGATTCTGTTGCTGGCACCCCCCAGTTAGATTTTCAGCTAGGAATGGGAATGAGACCCTCACCTTGGAGTCAGAGTAGACAGTCCTGGGTAAGGTGGACCAGTGGTCTGACTCCTGATTAGGAATGGAAGGGTCTGTCAGTTTTGGTCCTCTCAGTTGCTCATTTTTGCAATCTTAAAATTCAGTTGTCCACATTTCTGCAGGAATTTGCCATTTTTGTTTTAAATCCTCATTGGAAATGTGTCAGCATTTTAGTGCAAATTTCTCCTAATAAAAATGCTTTTTGTATGCAGTTTTGACTCCTTACACATTTTTGCAAGCAATTTCCCCTAATATAATGCATTTGTGTATGTTATTTTCACTAATATATGCATTTTAACGTGCACTTTAATACATGCATTTTTGTACACATCACTTGACTGGAGAACTGCTTTGCAAAATTCAGAGAAATTAAATTTCAAAAAAGGGCTGCGTTTCAGTTTGCACATTGTTTAAAAAAATTCAAACTGAACAGAAATGAATTTCTCCCCCAGCCCTAGTCCTGGGTAAAGTGGACCAGTGGTGATTCCTGTTACAACCTACAATGGAGCCACAGGTTGCTTCAAAGCAAAGAGAGATGGAGACCTTGAGGGCTATGTACTTGCAAAATTCATCCACTAACCTTATAATGCAACACTGGTCTTTGTTGTTCCTCTGCATGTTGAAGTAGCAGTTGTCCGCAATGGCAAAGATGTGGGGGGGCATCTCCCCAATCTTTTTGTTGGTGTAGAGGCGTATCTGTTCTGGTGAGTAGATCGGAAGTAGCTGATAAGGGTTCACAGCCACCAGTATCGAGCCTGTGTACGTCTGGAGAGAGAAAACACTGGCTCACACACGGGTGGAACAGCTGCACTGGATAGGGACGGACAGATCTGTTAATTTTGGTTTCTCTCCGCTTCCCGTTTTCCCAGTCATAAGTTCTGCGCTCAGCTTTTCTGAATCTGTTTGCAATATTTTTTTAAAATGCCCTCATGAAAATTCACTAACATTTTAATGCATATTTCTTCTAACACATTTATGTCTATGATTTTCCTTAACCTACACTTTTTTCTAAGTCATTTTTCTAACATAATTTTGTATGTTATTATGAATGATAATATCCATTTTTATGCACACTTTCCCTTAAGGTACACATTTTCATGCAAATCTTTGACTAGAGAACTACATTGCAAAATTAAGAGATGTCTGAATCTTGAAAGACCAAACAAGAGATGGATTGATTCCATAAAGGAAGCCACAGACCTGAACTTACAAGATCTGAACAGGGTGGTTCACGACAGATGCTATTGGAAGTCGCTGATTCACAGGGTCGCCATAAGTTGTAATTGACTTGAAGGTACATAACAACAACCACAAAGTTTTGGGAAGTGAACATTGGGTAGGTTTGCTTTAAAACATGAACCAAACTGCATTTCTTCCCCACCTTTAGTGCTGGATCCAAATAAGATTCCAGCAGCATGTTACATCATCATTTAAATTTCTTACTCGTTCTTCATCATAAGGTCCCAGGACAGCTCACAACAATATAAAAACGCAACATTAAAATCAGTTTAAACAGTTTACAATCAAAAGGATAGGGTGATCAGCTACATGTGATTAGGCTCTGCTATCATTTTTTACTTAATGTGTGGCTCAGAAAGTTAATAATACCATAACGTATACATTTTGGAAATATATTTCCACCATAATAGAAAAAGCAAAGGAAACCATTTCTTCTCCAAGTTATATCGGCTAGTATGTCAAGTCTGGCAGTTTCCAAAACTTTAGCTCATCCATTCTTTCATATGTAGAATAGTGACAGGTTTCTAGTGCCTTGCTAAAACTATATTTGGGACCAATATGAGAGTCAATACAAGTAACTTAGCAGGAAGATGGATCCCCTTATCTTTAACAGAGGGATCCAAACAGAGAACGTCTTTGATTTGACAGATCTCATCCAAAATTTCTCTGAACTTCTTTACTAGGACTCCATAAATGGTGGTCTTATTTACAGGCTCTTGCTGTTGAGAATTCTGAAACTCTTCCCAGAGACGACAAGAGGGATTGGATCACAGAGGCCCTAGCTACCTTGGCCCTTGCATTGTTCATATATTATCATATTTTCTCTCCTTAGTGGATAATTTCCCCTGCTGTTCCCACTGAACCTCTGGAAAATTAGCCTCTCAAGGCTAAATAACAGGATGCAGCAAAGAGATTTTACACAGAAGTACAGGAAGAAATTGATCACACACCAAAACAAGATGTGCTGATAATCATGGGGGGTTGGAATGCAAAAGTAGGGAACAGAGAAGAACTAGGAATTGTAGGGAAATGGGGCCTAGGAGACAGAAATGAAGCAGGAGGAAGACTTATTGAATTCTGTGAAGCCAATAATTTGTTTCTTGCGAACACATTTTTTGACCAACTGAAAAGACGACTGTACACGTGGACATCACCAAATGGTCAATACAGGAATCAAATTGATTATATAATTGGTAGCAGAAGATGGAGAAGTTCCATACTTTCTGCAAAAACAAGACCAGGAGCAGACTGCAGTACAGATCATGAACTGGTTGTATCGGAAATCAGAGTAAAGTTAAAGAAGACCAACAAAACAATCATAACGCCAAAATACAATTTAAATAACATCCCAGAAGCATATAAAGATCAAATAAGGAACCGGTTTGAGGCTTTAAACTTAGTTGACAGAAAACCAGAAGAACTATGGAATGAAGTCAGAGACGTTATCAGAGAAGAATGCAAAAAGACAAGAGAGAAAGACCCCAATGGATGACTGAAGAAACTCTTCAAATGGTTCAAGAGAGAAAGAAAGCAAAAGCAAAAGGAGATAGAAACACAGTCAGAACCCTAAATGCAACAATACAGCGACTAGTACATAGGGACAAAGAGAACTATTACAATAGTTACTGTATAGAAATAGAAGAGGACAACAAAAAGGGAAGAACAAGAGCCCTATTCCAAAAGATTAGAGAAATGAAAGGGAAATTTAAACCACGAGTAGGGATGTTGAATTATCAACAGGGGAACACACTGACTGACCAAGATGAAATAAAAGGAAGATGGAAGCAATACACTGAAGAACTCTATAAAAGAGAAGCCAGGATGACAAATTCATTCACGGAGGAACCATATGAAGAACCAGAAATTTTAGAATGTGAGGTGAAAGCTGCTCTTAAAATACTTGGAAGAAACAAATCACCAGGAACAGATGGCATACCAATAGAGTTGCTACAAGCTACTGAGACTGAATCAGTCCAAATTTTGACTAAAATCTGTCAAGAAATATGGAAAACTAAACAATGGCCCACAGACTGGAAGCGTTCAATATACATCCCAATTCCAAAGAAAGGGGATCCCAGGGAATGCAGTAATTATCGAACTATTGCCTTAATATCCCATGCAAGTAAAGTAATGCTCAAGATTCTACAACAAAGGCTCTTGCCATATATGGAGCGAGAAATGCCAGCCGTTCAAGCTGGATTTAGAAAGGGAAGAGGCACCAGAGATCATATCACAAACATACATTGGATAATGGAACGGACCAAGGAATTTCAAAAGAAAATCACCCTGTGCTTTATAGATTACAGCAAAGCCTTTGACTGTGTAGATCATGAAAAACTATGGAATGCTTTAAAAGAAATGGGGGTGCCACAGCATCTGATTGTCCTGATGCGCAACCTATAATAATAATAAACTTTATTTCTACCCCGCCCTTTTTCCAATGAGTGGAAAGGAGTGGCTTACAACTAAAAACAATACCATTAAAATATACAGAGTATATTATTAAAAAAGAATTAAACTATGAGAAAAATTAAAACCATAAAATATAGCTTAAAAACAGCGGACAATTTAAAATAATAAAATCATATAATGTAATCACCAAACCTATGACACTTAATCCTGGTTGTTCTCTATCCCAAATGCCCGTTGAAATAAAACAGTCTTTACTTGTCGCCGGAAAGACAGCAAGGAGGGAGCTGATCGCACCTCACTCGGAAGGGAGTTCCACAGCCTAGGGGCAGCCACCGAAAAGGCCCTATCTTGTGTCTGCGTCATATGTGCTTGCGAAGGTGTGGAGAACACAAGAAGGGTCTCACCTGAAGATCTCAAATCCCGGACAGGTTCATGTAGGGAGATATGATCTGTCAAATAGTCTGGACCTGAGCCGTATAGGGCTTTGTAGGTCAAAACCAGCACTTTGAATTGTGACCGGAAACAAATTGGCAGCCAGTGGAGCTGTTGTAACAGGGGAGTTGTATGGTCCCTGTAACCAGCCCCGGTTAGCACTCTGGCTGCAGCTCTTTGTACCAATTTAAGTTTCCGAACAGTCTTCAAAGGCAGCCCCACGTAGAGCGCGTTACAGTAAACAGGATGTAACCAAGGCATGCATCACCCTAGTCAGATCAGGCAGCTCCAGGAACTAGCGCAGCTGGCGCACCAGTTTTAATTGGGCAAAGGCGCTCCTGGATACAGCAGTAATCTGGGCCTCCAAACTCAAAGCTGGGTCCAGGAGTACACCCAAACTGCGAACCTGAGACTTCAGGGGGAGTGAGACCCCATCCAGCACCGGTTGAATCCCTATTCCCTGATCTGCCCTCCAACTGACCAGGAGTACCTCTGTTTTATCAGGATTTAATCTCAACTTGTTTGCCCTCATCCAGTCCATCACTGATGCCAGACACTGGTTTAGGAGCTGTACGGCTTCCTTGGCTTCAGGTGGAAAAGAGAAATAGAGTTGAGTGTCATCAGCATACTGATGGCACCGAACCCCAAAACCCCGGACAACCTCTCCCAGTGGTTTCATGTAGATGTTGAATAACATGGGGGACAAAACGGAACCCTGAGGGACCCCATAGGTCAATGGCCAAGGGGTCGAGCAGGAGTCCCCCAGTACCACCTTCTGGGTTCGGTCCTCCAGGAAGGATTGGAGCCACTGTAACACAGTGCCCCCAAGTCCCATCTCGGCAAGGCGGCCCAGAAGGATACCATTATACGCAGAACATATCATACGGAAAGCAGGATTGGACCAAGATGAAGGACGTGTGAAAATTGGAGGGAGAAATATCAATAATTTAAGATATGTAGACAATACCATACTACTAGCATAAACCAGTAATGATTTGAAACGAATGCTGATGAAAGTTAAAGAGGAAAGCACAAAAGCAGGACTACAGCTGAACGTCAAAAAGACTAAAGCAATGACAACAGAAGATTTATGCAACTTTACAGTTGACAATGAGGACATTGAACTTGTCAAGGATTATCAATACCTTGGCACAATCATTAACCAAAATGGAGACAATAGTCAAGAAATCAGAAGAAGGCTAGGACTGGGGAGGGCAGCTGTGAGAGAACTAGAAAACGTCCTCAAATGTAAAGAACACTAAAGTCAGGATCATTCAGACCATGGTATTTCCGATCTCTATGTATGGATGTGAAAGTTGGACAGTAAAAAAGCTGATAAGAGAAAAATCAACGCATTTGAAATGTAGTGTTGGAGGAGAGCTTTGCACATACCATGGACTGCAAAAAAGACAAATAATTGGGTGTTAGAACAAATTAAACCAGAACTATCACTAGAAGCTAAAATGATGAAATTGAGGTTATCATACTTTGGACACATAATGAGAAGACATGATTCACTAGAAAAGATAATAATGCTGGGAAAAACAGAAGAGAGTAGAAAAAGGGGAAGGCCAAACAAGAGATGGATTGATTCCATCAAGGAAGCCACAGACCTGAACTTACAAGATCTGAAAGGGTGGTTCATGACAGATGCTGTTGGAGGTCGCTGATTGATAGGGTCGCCATAAGTCGTAATCGACTTGAAGGCACTTAACAACAACAGCAACAGCAAAGTGCCAGTGGCTCCGTCTTCCCCTTCAGCGTTGGCTGTGAACACAACTTTCATTTAAAGCACATGACTTCCCCCAAAGAATCCCAGCAACAGTAATTTGTTAAGTGTGCTGGGAACTGTAGCTCTGTAAGGGGTAAACGACAGTTCCCAGGATTCTTGGGGGGGTGGGAGCAATGCTTGTCCAGAGGAGTTTCTGAACACTCAACAGACAGAGCCTGATGTACATACAGCGGAATAAGTTACCTAACAGGCTGCAGAGGTGGTAGAATGGATTGTAGCATTTCAGAATGTAGGTGAGGGGTTTTTTTTAACGCTCCCCAACATAAACAAAAATCAAAACCTTCCTATAATTGAAAAAGTAGTACTGGCTGAACTAGAGCTTCTCTGTCTTCAGTGCTAAGAATTGTTTTTGTTTTTCTTGCTTGCACTGCACAGGATTTTTTTTAACACGGGGGCATTAAAAGTGGCATCCCTCTCCCACCTGCAGTCTGAAGTGGTTCAGTCCATACCACCTCTGGACACTACCACCTCATTCTCTTGCAGGTGTGGCCACACCCTAGATCATGTATGGCTACTGCAATAATTACATACACCTGGCCAACATGTGCTGGTGCTTCACAAATGATGAGCGCAACAGATAGAAAAGTTCTGTGGTTCCTCTGGTCCAATGTTTTGTTACCAAAAAATGGATGACCAGATATTTCGGTGCACTCACAGAATGGGCACTGCTATAGGCCTCACAGTGGCCCCCAAAATTTCTTATGGATTAGAGAAGTGGGAAACCACAAAACATCATTATCCTGTGCCACTATTTCTATGCATGCAAAAATGAATCATGCACAGCAGTTTACATAAAAGCCATTTGACAGCAGAAGGTGCTCATTTTATCAAAACGTGAATATTAAAAATACAAATCACAATTCCCAATACTGACTTTATACCATAGTTTAGACAGTTTGCTGTCAGATCCTTGTTTTTAGCAAAGCTACAAAGCTGCACGGCAAGCAAATAGATGCTGAGGTTTAAACAAATGAGCTCATGAAGCAAAGGCAGCCAATGGTACACCTCCCCAGTGATTAGCATCAGGGAATGACCTAAGCAGGCAGCAGTTTGGCAAGTTAGACTTACCCTCCCTCCACAGTTGGTCTAAAAGTTCAAAGCCGAGGCAGAAGGGAAAAAAACACATTCTCTATTATCAGCAGATCACAAAATTCTTTGTCAAAGTCAAAGCCGTCCAATGAGGGGGGAGAGGAGGAAAGGGCAGCCCTACACCGTAATTGTCCTCCAGGCAAGCACTTAATTTTGTCTGCAAAATGACACTTACATGGTAGGAATTCAACAGATATATGTGGGGACACCAAGGGATATTCAGTGCATTCAGTACTGTGGGCCCAATCCCTCCCAAATGAGATTAGACAGGCACCCTCCTGGCTGAACTTCACTAAGACTTTCTTGTTCTTGCAGGCATTTTCAGGTAGTGCTTGGTTTCATGGTGATTTTTATTGTTTCATTTTCTGTATGGGGGGGGGCATTTGAGGGGCTGCCTGGAGGTGGGGGACATTTTTGTCATGGGCCCCAAGGAGAACCTTTGGCAAGAGTGGACGGATGAAGAGTGGGGTACAGATCTTGGGAAGGGGGTTGCCAGTATTGTAGAAAGGAATAAAGGAGGCACAGGGTAAAGATCTTCAGAAGTCTTGGCTTGCTAATATAATTACTGAGAAAATCCCAGAACCCTCCTCGTTTCTCCTGAACATCTACTGATGAATCTGCCTGGGCACCCAGCCCAGATTTAGCTGTGGAACAGTTAAAACTCAATGAACCTTTATGTTGCAGCAACTCCTTGCTGTCGCCTCCATGCTTTGTTCCTGAGATAAGCCTAGACTTTTTGGTATCCTGAAAGATGTTCCAGTATTCTGATTCATGCCTAGAGTGTGATGCTGTGTTCCTGTATTCCCTTCTTGAATAAAGCTTCATGCAGAAAAATCCAGTCTTCTAGTCCTAGTCCTGAGTCTGGTTCTTTGGTTGGGAGCCAGGACAGTTTTGGGAGTTGCCTCAGGGTGGGCATTTTGGGAGTTGCCTCTGTGTGTATGTGTTTGGGAATTTTGAGGGGGGTTGTTTAGGAGTCCTGGGGGGTTGGGAGTGTGTGTGTTTGGGAGTGTCGTGTGTGTGTGTGTGTATCTCTGGGGGGTGTTTGGGAGTCTCTGTGTGTGCATGTTTGGGAGTCTGTGTGTGTGGGGATGGTATGCAAAGCATGCAGGGGTGAAACCCAGAGAGAGAGAGAGAGAGAGAGAGAGGTATAAATACAGCTGGGCTGGGAAATGCCTGGCATGGGAGGGGGGTGTCAGCGCCCACCCTTATCAGCAGAAAAAGATTCAGACAAAGAGCAAGAGGGGAAACAGCAACCATATAATTGGGAAGCTCCACAGCTGACAAAGGCTAGCATCTAGAAGGGAGGGAAGCTAAATGAAAGAGATAAGTATTCCAGATTCGGGGGGGCGGGAAGAGGCAGAGAATCTAAGTGATGGAACTCCACAGCTGGGGGGCGGGGGGGAAGGATGAGAGAGAATGTAAACTTTGGGACTGTCATTAAATGATGCGGCCACATGATATTATTTGAAACTTAAGTTCCTGAGGATGTGAAGAGCCTGGGAGTCCCTGTAGGGACAACGGAGAGCTTCACAAAGGCCCCATCTACGCTATGCATTTAAAGCAATATTATACCACTTTAAACAGTCATGGCTTCCCCCAAAGAAGCTACAATTTTTTATTTTTTTATTTCCCTTTCAAGAGAAAACAAATTGCATTCAAAATTATCAAAGAAAAGTGGCGGGGGGGTTAGGTGAAATTCTCATGGATGCGCTTGCATGGTTTTTGTTGCATCTATCTTACTTTCAAGGTGGTGAAGTGTGTCTGTGACTAGCGCCCTTTCTTTCATTCTGCAAATCATTTATCTGACGTTCTGCACTCTGCACCTTTCCTGGGTGACATTGCTTATAGGAAAGACCAGCCAGGGATGTCACAGAGTTAAGAACATCAGAACAATAGAAGAGCCTGCTGGATCAGGCCAGTGGCCCATCTAATCCAGCATCCTTTTCACACAGTGGCCAACCAGGTGTCCAAGATAAGCCTGCAAGCAAGACCTGAGTGCAAGGGTTCTCTCCCCTCCTGTGGTTAACAAATAACCAATTCCTGATCCATTCCTGACATCTCATTCCACGACTGCTAAGCTTACTCAGTAGTCTTTGGTGAGGTACCTTGTCGAAAGCTTTCTTAAAGTCCAAATACATTATGTCCCTGGCTGAGGGCCCCCTCTGCTCCCCTTCTGCAATTCGCAGCAGGATCGCTGCCACAGGTTGCACAGTGAGATCTTCGGAGCCCCCGCCATTCCCTTGCTTAATCTACCTTTCTTGGCTGTTGTGCAGTTGTGCACAAAATGCTGCCCTTAACCAAGATGGCAGCCGAGGTTTCCCTAAGGGGCTGAAGCCTCTGCCACCATCTTGGCTGATGGCACGCATGCCAGCGATCCTGCTGCCAATCGTGGAAGGGGAGCACCAGGGCTGGAACAGGCTTCCGCCGAAGGCCCCCAGAATGTCTGGGGCCAGTACTGTCTATCTATATGCTTGCTGATACTCTCACAGAACCCTAATAGGTTAGTGAAACAGGACTTATCCTTGTAGAAGCCATGCTGGTTCTGTTTCAACAAGTCTCGCTCTTCTATATGCTTGGTAATTTTAGCTCTATCAATACTTCCTACCAGTTTTCCCAGAGCAGACTGGCCTGACATTTCCGGGATCCCCCGTGGATCCCTTTTACAGATTGGTGTTACATTGGTCATTTTCCAGTCTGGATAGCTCTTCTCATGTTCAGTACTAGGCCCTTTTTATGTATAGTTTACTAGGGCTTTCACAATATTACAATAACACAGTACCATCTCTTATTCCCTCCCCACTAGGGATGGAAGGAACTGTCCATTTGGGTTCTCTCAGTTTCTCATTTCTCCAATCTTAAATTCGGTTCTCCACATTTCTGCAGCAATTTGCAATTTTTAAAAAAAATCCTCATGAAAATTTTCCAGCATTTTAGTGAGGATTTCTTCTACTAAACACATTTTTGTATGCAGTTTTGACTAATATACACATTTTTAAAAGCAATTCCTCCTACTATAATGGACCCCTGTTTGTTATTTTCATGAATATATTCCTTTTTCTGCACACTTTCCCCTAATATATGCATTTTTGCAAACATTGCTTAGTTGGAGAATTGCATCGCAAAATTCGGAGACGTGCAAATTTAAAAGGATGGCTGCGTTTCGGTGCTCATGTTGTTTTGGAAAGTGAGAATTTGATAAATGCAGCTTTAAATGCAAATAGAATTGACTTTCTCCCCCACCCACCCCTCCCGGTTCCCCTCCCTCTGCCCTCATGCCTTTCCTTTTGTTTCTGATGTTCAATTGTTTTGGTGTGTTATGTCAGAGAGCTTCGGCTATGGGGCAGTCTATAAGTTTAATGAAATAAATAAATAAATAAATATGTTCAGCTTCATATGCTCAGAGGAGGGTTAAGGAAAATCAGCGTCAATGTTCTGTTGGAGTCCCAGATGAACAGCTGTTGGGTTGAATCCTGTGTTGCATTGCGGCTCCTACCTCTTCCAGTTATGGGTTTTATTCAGCTAAGAGTTCCAGAAACGCCCACCAAAACTCTTGGACGCTTGATTAACTGACACTGCTTGACAACCCCAACCCCCTTACTCTATCCCTTTATTCAGAAGGCTTGTCCGTGACACTGATGAACTGTCAGTTGGGACTGAGGATGGGTGAGAATTTCGATTCAGTTCACATTTCAAGCAGAAATGATCAAATTCGCACTTTCCGAAACAATTTGAGAAACGAAACACAGCCATCCTTTGAAATTCGCATTTATTCAGATTTTGGGATGCAGTTTGCCAACTGAACAACATTTACAAAAATGCATGTATTAGGGGAAAGTGTGCATAAAAATGAATACATGGGTGAAAATAACATGCAAGGAGGCATGATGTGATGAGAAATGGCTTGCAAAAATGTGTACCTTTGTCAAAACTGCCTACACAAATTTGGAGAAATTCTCACTAAAATGGTGGAGAATTTTCATGAAGATTTTTTTTAAAAAAAAATCGCAGATCACTGTAGAAATGTAGAGAACTGAATTTAACATTGGAAAAATGAGAAACTGAGAGGACCGAAACAGACAGATCTTTCCACCCCTAGTTGGGGCTCATTGCTAAAGAGGACAAAAGCAGATGGGCAAAGGGGTGGGGGGAGAGATTCAGTATGCGCCGTCAGGGAACCTAGAGTTTCTAATCAGATTAAAAATTCATGGCCGCTTCAGGGTTAAACTCCTACTAAGAGACAGATATCCAGGACAGCACTTGGCACACTTAATGAAAAGTTAATGCGCTGAGTGGAGACAGGAATGCTCTGTACATCTCTCTATGGCACCAACGAAAAGAGGCCTGAAAGCTGATTCAAAAGAAAATATGGGCTTTCCTGCACACACACCCCTGCTTATGAATGTCACTTTTTAAAAATTACATTAAAAAGGCAGTCTAATGGAAGCTG
The DNA here is from genome assembly GCF_030035675.1 of Rhineura floridana. Taxonomy (NCBI): domain Eukaryota; kingdom Metazoa; phylum Chordata; class Lepidosauria; order Squamata; family Rhineuridae; genus Rhineura; species Rhineura floridana. Next base: position 180,239,094 of record NC_084484.1, read on the forward strand.
GGAAATGGTGTGTAGTTTAGGGATCAGAAGGGTGTCCATGGCAAGGGTAAGGGAACAGTTGTCATGGGGAAGGGATTAAGAAGGTGTGAAAAGCCAACACACAGCTCCCAAAGTCCTGGTAACAGAAATTATCTTGCTAAAATGTGGGAGCCAGGTTTGGGTTTTTGTGTATGATTCCATGTACACACAGTGAATTCCTAGAAAGTGGTTTTGGCACAGAATCTCCCACTTTCCTTAAAAAGTTTATTATTATTATTATTATTATTATTATTATTATTATTATTATTATTATTATTATTATATCCTGCCCTTCCAGCAGGAGCCCAGAGCGGCAAACAAAAGCTCTAAAAACATTAAAACATCATTAAAACAAACTTTAAAACACATTAAAACAAAACATCTTCAAAAACTTTACTTAAAAAAGCTATCAAAACATCTTCTAAGATTAAAAACATTTTAAAAAAAGAAAGTTTAAGAACATATTAAAAAGCAATTCCAACACAGATGCAGACTGGGATAAGGTCTCTACTTAAAAGGCTTGTTGAAAGAGGAAAGTCTTCAGTAGGAGTCAAAAAGATAACAGAGATGACGCCTGTCTAAAATTTAAGGGGAGGGAATTCCAAAGGGTAGGTATGGCCACACTAAAGGTCCTTTTCCTATGTTGTGCAGAACGGACCTCCTGATAAGATGGTATCTGCAGGAGGCCCTCATCTGCAGAGTGCAGTAATCGACTGGGTATATAAGGGGTACGACGGTCTTTCAGATATCCTGGTCCGAAGCTGTATAGGGCTTTGTACACCAAAACCAGAACCTTGAACTTGGCCCAGTATAGTTATAAAAATATATATATCAAGTTTCTAGCCCTCAAGGCTGCAAAAGTAGGTCTGCAATTATGTGGGCAAAGTCTGATAAAGTTTCAGAAGGGATGGAAAGCTTGGAGCTAAATGGGGTTTTCAGCAATTGGGGGGAAATCCTTTAAGAAAAGGCTTTAGGCTTATCTTAGATGAAAGAAGATTGAAGTGGCAAAGGGGACATGGTGATAGTTCTCAGATACCCAGAAGGATCTCAGGAAGAAGGAGCACAGCAAATGTTTACCCTTTCAGTGGAGGATAGACAAGTAGCAGCAGTTTAAACTCCTAGGACTTTTAAGGTTAAACATCAGGAATGACCTAAATCAGGTGTGGGGAACATCTGGCCCTCCAGATGTTGCTCAACTATAACACCCATCATCCTAGCAACTATGCCCAATGGCCAGGGATGATGGGAATTGTAGTTCAGCAACAACAGGAGGGCCAAAGTTTCCCCACACTTGACCTAAATAAAGATATCATTAGATTCACAGTTTTCCCCATGCAACATGCTCCGTGACTGGTTAAGGGAAACATTTTCATAGGAAGGTAACCTTACACCAAGGCAGACCATTGGTCCATCTTGCTCAGTATTGTCTAGACTGATTGGCAGAGGTTCTCCGAGGTGTCAGACAAGCCCTACGTGGAGATTCCAGGAATCGAACTTGAGACCTTCTATATACAAGCCAGATACTCTATCACTGAGCTACAGCCCATCCCTATGCTGCATGGAGATGCGGTGACAAGGAACATTCACCTGTCGAATTTCTTCCTGTTTTGCCTAAGACACTGGACACCTACTATAAAGAAGGGCAGCTTGCTCCTATATGAACTTGCCTTCTCCAGCTCTCCCTGCTTGCTGAGATTCCACAGACAGGGGCTAAGAAACTGGTCTTCTTGGTGGTATGTTTTACACTGTCAGGTGTAAAACACAATTCAAGTCCTTGCTTGCATTTCCACTGTATATATTTAGAATGCAAAATATGTATTTAGGTGCATACTTGGATGCCTGTAAACTGCATTGCAGCGTTCAAAGAAGTTTGCAACTCTGGTGAACAGTACGGCTGTCCCCCTCCCCTGATCTGCCTCATGGCTCCACTCAGGGGGGGAGAGAATCAAGTCTACCTCCCCCTGGGTTGATGCAGGGACTACCTGTCTTGGTTCAGAGCCATTCCCGGATAAGTTCAGGAGGGAGGGGCTATGTTTAATTAGGGTTAAAAAATCATAATTAAACTTAGAACTGGGAGGGAGAGGGAAGGAGACATTGCTCATCCTCTCCACCAGCAGAGAGCGGGCTCAATTCTGTACATGATCACTTCCTCCACTCATCAGCTGTTGAGCTGAGGGAGCCATCTTGCATGGTCCTGGTTTGCAAGGAGCTTTTCGGCAGGAAAGCCCCTTGCAAAACACCCCCCATCCCCAGATTGCTCCCTTGGCTCAATAGCTGATGAACAGAGGGAGCGATCCTGCATGATGCTGATTTGCGGTTGAACTGAACTGCAGTTAGGTAACCATTGTTTTCCTGTTACATCTGGACTCAGGCTTATTGTAATCATGGTTAGTTAAAAAGAAACCAGAAAAAGAAACTATGGTTTTGTTATGCCTGGTTTGTTCACTTCAGAACTCAGTCTCCTTAACAGCAAATACTGATTTAGAGCAGAGGTGGGCAGTAGGGATGTGCTAGAATTCTGCCCAATTCAGATTTGCTGCTGAACTTTTCCTTAATTCGCTTATTCTCAATCGCTGAGGATAGGATTTTAATGCAGCGAATTTACGCACCTGTTCTTGAAAACTGTTTTTTTTTAAAAAAATAATCTGCTTCTAAAACATCAATTGCAAGAATGATAATTTATCAATATTTCCTTTAAAAATATTGATATTTCCTTCAGTGTGGTGTAGTGGTTAAGGTGTTGGACTACGACCTGGGAGACCTGGGTTCGAATCCCCACATAGCCATGAAGCTCACTGGGTGACCTTGGGCCAGTCACTGCCTCTCAGCCTCATGAAAACCCTATTCATAGGGTCGCCATAAGTCGGAATCGACTTGAAGGCAGTACATTTACATTTCACATCGATATTTTATAGGAAATACTGATATTGCCTTCAAAATATTAATATCTATATTTTTTCCAAGCAAAACCCCCCACAGATCAGTAAAAGCAGCGGCACGCGGATACAGAACAAACTTGAATCAATGCCAGCCTGTCAGGTAGACGGAATGCTTTTGAACCAGCACTGGCCAACGGATCCCATCCCTAGTGGGCAGCCTTAGGCTCAGGGGCTGGATACAGCCCTCCTAGCCTCGCTATCTGGCCCTCAGGACTCTTCTCCCACCTCATCTCTCACTGGCCCTGCTCCATACACTTGCATGCTTTTGCCTGGTGGAATGTGTAATTGGACGGTATTGATGCCTCTTCTTTGTCTGGGTGGAGACAGATGGGTGGGCAGGCAGAAGGCCAGGACTTTTGCATGGCTGGAATGTACAAACTGAGAGTCACATCCATTGATCTGCCCAGTTTGCCTCTCTTCCTGCCTTCTTTTGCCACCCACCCCACCCACCACTGGCATGCAGACCCCAGAAGATTGCCCACAAAGGAATGTAGCCCTTGGGCTGAAAACGGTCACCACCACACAGTTTACAGCCTGACCTATGAGCCAGGAAGCCCATGACTTAGATCTCAGCTCAGGCTTAAACTTATCGAGCATCCTTAGACAAGCCTAGAGGGCTCAGTTGTAGCAGGGAATGGGGAAATTATAATTATAATAAATTTATTACGGACAAAGACCAGCATATAAATACACAACATTAAAACAATAGGGTATAATTAAAATTCAAACATCCATAAAACTATACAGATTCTGATAAAAAGTCAATTATAAAGCCTATGTGTGATGCTGGTTTATCATTGCTCTCCGGCATATAACGGCTGCTGCACAAAAACTGGCCACTTTAACTGTGACCTGGGGATTTCGGTCAGACAAAAGATACCCCAGACAAAATGCATCATCTCTACCAGGATTTTTTTGTAAAATCGGGGTAATGAGAGAGAATTGAAGGTCATGATAAAAGACACAATAAAGTAGAACATGGCCCACAGTCTCTACTTCCCCCGCATCACATGGGCATACTCGCTCACTATAATGGATTTTCTTTTAATCTACCGGAATGGGGAAAGAGAAAGTCTCTCCCACACCCCACCTGTGCTCTTAGCACAAGGCTACAACCCCAGCTGCTTCCCCAAAGGCAGGCCCCAACACTGGAAGCAGCGCCCTCACACTTTGTAGTCCTCATTTTAGATCCTGCACTGAGCAGCAGCTTGGATAAGCTGAGCCACTTTGACCTACCTTGCAAGACTGTTGTAAGGACTGCTATGATTATGTAAAACACTGAATAGTATTTTTATTGTAGTCCTCTTGGCATATGCACAACCCTTCTTAAAGAGCAAACATCATCATTATCATTATTATTATTTTTCCTGGAGACCCAACACAGCAGATAAAGTCTGATTAAGAGGCCTGGTGCATACAAGGAGCAAGAGACAGATGTGGCATTCTGCGCCATAGAAGTGATACTCACGTAGATCAGGTGTTCCCGGTAGCGGATCAGCAGGTTGCGCAGAATGCCAGCCTCGTTCAGGTCTCCCAGGCGTATCATGTCCTCCACCCCATGGATAGAGGTTGGGTGCATAGGCTTGATGTGACTCGCATTCTGGGGAGATATCCAGTGCTCCTGCAACAGCGGGGGTGTGGGACAGCGGAACGTTGGACGTCAGAAAGAAACAAGCAGGATCAAGCGCCTTAACAGTAGTACAACCCTTAAAGATGTCACAAAAAGACTGGAAATGATTTATGTATGCATGGATTTGTGATATTTCTATTTTAAATTCAAAGGGACCTTGATAGGCTGGAGCATTGGGCAGAAAACAACAGAATGAAATCCAACAGAGATAAATGCAAAGTTCTACACTTATGAAAAAGAAACCAAATGCACAGTTATAAGATGGGGAATACTTGGCTCAGCAATACGACATGTGAGAAGGATCTTGGAATTGTCGTTGATCACAAGGTGAATATGAGCCAACAGTGCGATGTGGCTGCAAAAAGGCAAAAGCTATATTAGGCTGAATTAACAGAAGTATAGTTTCCAAATCACATGAAGTATTAGTTCCCCTCTATTCAGCACTGGTTTGGCCTCATCTTGAATACTGCGTCCAGTTCTGGTCTCCGCACTTCAAGAAGGATGCAGACAAGCTGGAAAAGGTTCAGAGGAGGGCAACAAGGATGATCAGGGGACTGGAAACAAAGCCCTATGAGGAGAGACTGAAAGAACTGGGCATGTTTAGCCTGGAGAAGAGAAGACTGAGGGGAGATATGATACCACTCTTCAACTACATGAAAGGTTGTCACATAGAGGAGGGCCAGGATCTCTTCTTGATCGTCCCAGAGTGCAGGACACAGAATAATGGGCTCAAGCTGCAGGAAGCCAGATTTCGACTGGACACCAGGAAAAACTTCCTAACTGTTAGAGCCATATGACAATGGAACCAATTACCTAGAGAGGTAGTGGGCTCTCTGACACTGGAGGCATTCAAGAGGCAGCTGGACAGCCATCTGTCGGGAATGCCTTGATTTGGATTCCTGCATTGAGCAGGGGGTTGGACTTGATGGCCTTATAGGCCCCTTCCAACTCTACTATTCTATGATTCTATTTCACCCTTCATTTCAAAGGAGCTCAGGGTGGCAAGCAACAATGCAGCAAAACAATGCAATTAAAAGTAAAATAAAAACGTATTTAAAACATTTAAAAGTTTTTAAAAAAATGTTTTTCCAGGTGCACCCACAATGTGGGTAAGAGCCCGGAGCAAAAATTGCGATAAAACGATGTCAGGTGGAATGATGTCAGATTGATATCTAGGCTGACCTAGAGGGAGCCAGGGACTGCCTGATCATTAGTCAGAGTGAGGCAGACACCTCAGCTGACAGGGAACAGCAATGCGGTGTTGGAGGAGGAGAGTGCTATGTGTGTCACATGGTGTGCCCACTCCCACCCCCAAAAGCCAGCCTTCTGCCTTTGTACAGTGCAGGATATTCTTTCATGCCCGGCATCGAAATACGATTCATCTGCCAGTCTGGTCAGCTTCTGGGTATTTATTTATATTGGATTTATATGCCGCCCTTCCTCCCGGCAGGAGTCCAGTATGAGGAATGGAGGTATGCCATCTTTGCCCCAGGCAACAAAATCTCGGGCCAGCCCTGAGCAGAGTATCAGATCAGGTTGGGGTCAGGGTTGAAAAATGGACTGCCTTCAAGTCAATCCCAACTAATGGCGACCCTATGAATAGGGATTTCATGGTAAGTGGTATTCAGAGGGGGTTTACCATTGCCTCCCTCTGAGGCTAGTCCTCCCCAGCTGGCTACAGCCTGCTTAGCTTGCCACAGCTGCACAAGCCAGCCTCTTCCTTGTCCGCAACTGCCAGCTGGGGGGCAACTGGGCTCCTTGGGACTATGCAGCTTGCCCACGGCTGCACAGGTGGCAGGGCACGTAACCCCTGGGCCACTCGCTGTGGGGGTGATCTTTAGCTGGCCCCTGACACCCAGGAGACACGAGCGGGGATTTGAACTCACAGACTCTGGACTCCCAGCCAGGTTCTCCTCCCCACTGTGCTATACCAGCTGTGGGGACAGGGTTAGGCTTTTGCTAAATGCCAGCCGCAATAAACACAGGAAACTGCCTTATACCACGCTTGCTTCCTATATTCCATCTCATGGTGAAGAGACATAGCTCAGCAGTAATTCTTTGCATCTCCAGGTAGGGCTGGGAGTGACTCCTGCCTGAAAACCTGGACAGCTGCTGCCAATCAAGGTAGACAATACTGGGCTAGGTGGACCAATATGAGGCAGCCTCCTGTGTTCTCCATATGGTTCATAATTGGGGGGGTGGCCGGCCATAGCTCAGTTGCACAGCATCTGCTTTGAATGCACAAATTCCCAGGTTCAGTTCCAGGCATCTCCAGTTAGACCCGGAAAAGACCCCTGCTTGCTGCCAGTCAGTGCTGACAATACTGAGCTAGTTGGGATCAATGATCTGACTCAATATGAGGCAGCTTCCTACATACAGGACACATCTCTGCTCTACAGAGCCAGAGAAAAACGGTTAGGAAATCTATAGTCACTTTTGCAAACTCAAGTAATGGGCTTGCGTGCTTGTGGATGTGCTAAAGTGGTTTGGAGTGAAAAATGTAAGCTGGCATAGGACAAAGGGAAGCAAAGAGATTCTCAATTAAATCCTGTGTTGTCTAATTTTAAAATCAATCGACCTAATTTACCAGTAAGTGACTTATATGTAGATTTGGATGCAACTATCAGTCAGAATATGCACTTCTCCAAACGTTGTGATGCAGTTTCAGCTAAAAGAATGTTCACGAAATTAGTGTTTTTATGGGGAAAATGTGTACAAAACTACATATTATAGGGGATGTATGTGTACAAAATGGAAACTTTAGGGGAAAGTGCATAGGGAGCACCTTTAGGGGAAAATGAAACGTTTCAGGGCATTTTTTAAAATAAATATACAAAAAAAGGTCAGAATGCACCCATGGCTGAGTGCATGTGATATCGACAGGGAGTGGAAGTAGGCTGACTTACCCATCCCTTCTGCTGTTCGCCTCCAACATGCAAGCAAGTCCATTTGCAGGCAGGAAGCATTTGCAGGCAGGAAGTGGCAGGCTGGTGTTGGGGTGAGGGTTGCAGAACTCTTCCCCTGCCCACCACTCTTCCTCTGCCACTCCTCCCGCAGCCACTTACCACCACTTGATCAAGAAGCCAGGCTTCAGAACCAAGAAACGGGGAAAGCTGCTGGGGGAAGAACTGCAGAGGGAAAGGGCGGACATGGAAGGGTCAAGCACCTCCACCCCATTGCTTGTCTCTTGCAAATCCCATCATCTCCTGCACTGGAGATTAACACGGGACTGAGAATCCCACACTTCCTTTTTCAACAAGTGGAGATCTTTATCCCAGGATGTATCTATACTGGATTTGAAACCGCTTTTACATTTTAAAAGAGATTTTAATTGCTTTTACATATTTATTTACTTGTTTATTATTACATTTTCATTTTTTTTCCGGGATACACCCTATTCCTGTGAATGCAATGTGTTTTATTTCTTTTTAATCCTGCATTTTAAACTTCTGTAACCCACCCTGGGACCTACTGGTGAAGGGTGGGCAACAATATCATCATCATCATCACCATCATCCTACCTTTCCTTCAAGGAGCTCAGGGTGGCATACAAACATGGTTCTTCCCCTCCCAATTTAATCATAACAAACCTGCGAGGTAGGTTAGGCTGAGAGACAGTCACTGGCCCAAGGCTACCCAGTGAGCTTCATGGCTGTTCTCCTAGGTCCCAGTCTGACACTCTAACCACTACACCACACAGGCTCTCTACACCACACTGGCTCTCAGTATGAAAGTGGTTTTACTTGTTATAATAGTTTTTATATATGAAATTGTGTACTTTTTTTAGCGCTGGCACTTTTATTGAGAAATGTCTTCCAGATATTTTATGGGAAATGAGTCATAAACAAAATAAAGTCAATAAGTAATATTTTCTGAACGGTTGGTTCTACCCATTTGGGAAAGGAGTATGTTTAACATTTATGTTAAATGGAGACCTCTCATGATGGCGTAAGAGTAAAGCCCATCCCTCCCCAATGGTAAATTTCCATTTCCGTCTTACATACATTTTCTTCATCATCTACCACCTGGATCTGCCCAGAATCACATAGCTTGACCACTGCTCCGATGGGAACTTCAAATTCCCGGCCAGTCTTCAGGTCCATCCATACATAATCCCCCTGAAAGGAAACACAACAGGGACATATAATTTACGAGCTAAGAAACAAAGAGAATGACTACAGGCCAAGTGATAACAACTTGCTCCTGAATAGGGTTAGGAACTCTCTGCAATGTCTCCAAAGTTTCCAAATTGCCCAGACCTTGCCAAATTACGCTCCATAATTAGGTCACTGTAGTTATTACTATTACATTTATATCCCACCTTTCCTCCAAGGAGTACAAATTGGTGTTCATAGTTCCCCCGACTTATTATATCCTCATAACAACCCTGTGAGGTAGGTTAGACTGAGAGACAGCAACTGGCCAAAGGTGGTTACCCAGTGAGCTTCATGGCTAAGTGGGGACTTGAACCCTGGTCTCCCAGCTCCTAGTCCACCATTCTAATCAGTACACCAGACTGTCACTCTAAGGCGCTGCAGATACCAAATACCAAATACAAATAACATCTGCCCTGGGTTCAGCTCCATGCCACACTCCTTCAGCCACAGTTCCATCAGGGGTACGTGAGTCTCTGCAGAACAACCTGATGGTCCCCCATAACTGTCTGTCCAAGAGTTGCTTCGTTAGGATTATAAGAATACATAAGACAAGGCCTCCTAGATCAGACCAAAGGACCATACACTCCAGCATCCTGTCTCGCGCAGCGGCCAATCAGATGCCTCTTAGGAAGCCCACAAACAGGTGACACAGGCAACAGCCCTCTCTTGCTGGTGTTCCCCAGTGACTGGTTTTTAGAGGCATGGTACCTCTGATACTGGAGGTAGCCATCATAGAGTTGGAAAGGGCCTATAAGGCCATCGAGTCCAACCCCCTGCTCAACGCAGGAATCCAAATTAAAGCACACCCAACAGGGGACTGTCCAGCTGCCTCTTGAATGCCTCCAGTGTCAGAGAGCCCACTACTTCTCTAGGTCATTGGTTCCATAGTCATATGGCTCTAACAGGAAGTTTTTCCTGATGTTCAGTCGAAATCTGGCTTCCTGCAACTTGAGCCCATTATTCCATGTCCTGCCCTCTGGGACGATCAAGAAGAGATCCCGGCCCTCCTCTGTGTGACAACCTTTCAAGTACTTGAAAAGTGCGATCATATCTCCCCTGAGGCCTCTCTCTTCAAAGCTAAACATGCCCAGTTCTTTCAGTCCCTCCTCATAGGGCTTTGTTTCCAGTCCTCTGATCATCCTCGTTGCCCTCCTCTGAACCCATTCCAGTTTGTCCGCATCCTTCTTAAAGTGTGGCGTCCAGAACTGGATGCAGTACTCAAGATGAGGCCTAATCAGTGCTGAATAGAGGGGATTATGACCAGTAGCCATTTTTGATAAGCATATCCTCCATGAGTTGGTGGCTATCACTCCATCTTGTGGTTCTCTCACATGGAAATGCCGGGGCTTGCTGGGGGCTTCAGCCAGAGTAACAACAGCCAAGGGCCATCTACTCCTATAGGAACCTACCTGCTTATTAAAATCATCATTGGAACCCTGTTTCTCTACCGCCCTCTGAGCTGGGTGTCTAGCAGGGATCAGGGCCTTTTTGGTGGGGGTGCCTTGCTTGTGGACCTCCCTTCCCTTGTCGGTTTGCCTGGTGCACTCCTGATGAAATTCAGGGGTTAGCTGGACATGATATTGGTACGCAGGGCTTTTAGTGGTTCTAAATCTGGTTTTCAGTTTACTCTTGGGGAGTTTCTCCATTGGGGGGCAAAAGTTTTTATTTGTTTAATGCTTTATTCTTATTTTAAATGCATGACGTAAGCCACCTTGAAAATACATTATTAAAAGGCAGCATAAAAATGATTTCAATAAAGAAACAAGCAAACAAACAATATCTCCCCTGGTGATACCCCTACCCGCTCTAAAGCCAGCTATCCTGATTTATATGTGATGTAGACCAAGAACAAACCTGTAACCCGGTACACCAGGAGTGGGGGAAATTTTAAGCAAGGGCCACATTCCCTTCTAGACAACACTCCAAGGGCCACAGGGCCACAGTGGTGGGTGGGGCCAGAGGCAAAAAGGGGTGGAGCCACAAAACTAAAACTTACCTTTGTACAGTAGGCTGCTTTCTCTTGCACACAATGGAGGCTGGCCTACTAACCCCAGTCTGCCCTCGGCCAACACACCACCTGCACACCTTCGTACGTGCTCACCGGTCTAGAAGGTGACCCTGCCTTTCTGCTCCTTAGTCTCAGTGTTGCCCCTGTAGAACTCAGCAGCAAAGAGGACGGGGGCAAAGCTAGCACTGGCTGGCTCTACCTCGCATTGGCTCTTACTGTACCTGACACTGGGCTCCCTACAATCCGCCCTGCCAGTCCCAGTGAGCACCAGTCCCTACTGCTCACACTCCCATCTGATCATGCAAGCAAGAAGCATGATCAGACCTCAAAGACACACTCCGGACAGGCGAAAACATTCAGAGTGCAGAGCAGGGCTGGGGAGCTGTGTGGCTGGAGAGAGTTTGAAGGGCCAGAATGAAGGGCCTGGAGGGCCGCATTAGGCCTCTGGCCCACTGCTGGTGGACACCTTCTACCCACGCTCCAAGATGCTTAAATGTGCTTGCCACATGCACAGTCCCATTTGCACGTACCGCTAGCAATGCGCACGGTCTGATTCTGGCTTTATGCACGAATTGGCTAACTCATATGATGGAAAATGGACTGCCTTCAAGTCGATCCCGACTTATGGTGACCCTATGAAGAGGGTTTTCATGGTAAGCGGTATTCAGAGTTGGTTTACCTTTGCCTTCCTCTGAGGCTGAGAGGCAGTGACTGGCCCAAGGTCACCCAGTGAGCTTTGTGGCTGTGTGGGGATTCGAACCCTGGTCTCCCAGGTGGTAGTCCAACACTCTAACCACTACGCCACACTGGCTCTCTGAACTCATATGATAAACACGGTTAAATGTGGTGGGTGCATTTGGAAAGATTACAGAGGTATTTATTATTATTATTATTATTATTATTATTGATGGTGGTGTTGTTAAAAATAATAAGGCTGTCCAGTAATGTTGTTTTCTGCTAGGGGCTTTACCCACGGGCCACAGGTCTCAGACTCCAACACACCCTGTCATCCCCTTACCTGCCTCCTGCTTCTACTCACTTAAGCACGATCAGCTGTTTTTGTTTCCTGGAGCCAGTGGCGCCTGATAGCTCCATGCCAGTGAGGCAGTGGAATCCGCTCCGGGTATTAGTCTGAACTTTCAAGGAGCTGCCCAAGGTGCTTCAGCCCCACTGACATGGAGCCACCAACCGCCACTGGATGAAACTGTGGCTCCAATTTCCCAACCCTGTCTTTCTTTGCTAATGTCACTAGTGGGGCAGAATAAAGTTTACATCCACATCATACATTTAAAGCACACAGCTTCCGCCAAAGAATCCTGGGCTCTGTAGTGCTGGGAGTTATAGCTCTGTGTGTGGGGGTAAACTACAGTTCTCAGGATTCTGGGGGCAAGGGCTGTGTGCTTTTATGTGCTCCAGTGCAGATGTAACCAGAATCTCTGGGGAAGAACCGATGGACAGGATCCTGCTCTGCCTGCCAACTGCCCCCTGCAAATCCTGTCCCCAGGGTGGGATTGCCCTTATGTCTTCCTTCGGGTCTTCCCAGAGGCATCTGTTTCCCACTGGAGTCTAGACAAGATAGGAAGAAACACAGCAAGCTGCCTTGATATTTACCAAGTCAGGACATTGGTCCATCTGCTTCAGTATTATCTACACTGACCGGCAGCAGCTCTTCAGCGTCTCAGGCAGCTCTACCTGGAGATGCCAGGGATTGAACCTGGGACTTTTGGCATGCAAGGCATGTGCCCTTACGACTTGCCTGCGATGACCTCCTTTTACAAAACTCAAATTTGGGACACCCTGGCACGTTAGCCCCAGGAACACAGAGAGCTGCCTTGTTTGAAGTCAGGTAACACCGAGACTAAGCCACAGGAACCCATTAGCTAAAACTGCTTTTTAAAAATGCGTTTTTACATCTGTATATTTGTTTTTAATGTTTTAAATTGTTGTAACCTGCCCAGAGAGCTTCGGCTATGGGGTGGTATACAAATGCAACAAATAAATAAATAAATAAATAAAATAGAGGTGACTGTGGATATCAACATATACCAAAATATGGGCGCGTACAATTTACAAATAGGAACTATGCAGACTGAGGCCACAAAGTAAACTCAAGCTCAGATCCCGTCTATATAACAATAAAGGTCTCCAAATGACACAGGAACAAGATCTCCAAGATTGAACCTCATTTCGTACTTCTTCAGACACTGATTGGAGAACATGCATCGATGGCAGCCTTTAACCACTGATTGCCTCAACTTTCCCTCCTGGAGTTTCCTTCCTTTTCAGGAATGTAACATTCCTGTAAATCCTGCTGAGATTCTGGTGCAGGCACCTGGGCATTTGGAGTTGCAACCTTCTGGATTGTGCTCATACACTATTTTTGGCACCCCCGCCTCTGTTGTCCCATTCTTTGAAGTCAGACCACGAGTCTATTGATGTCAGTGTGGCCTATAGTGACTGGTAGCAGGTCTCCAGAGTTTCAGATAGGAGCCTTTGCCCAGCCCTTCTCGAAGAAACCAGGGAGGGACCTTCTGCATGCAAGGCAGGTGTTCTGCCACTGGGCTATGGACCTTCCTCTTGTCGAATCCAGCAGGAATCGTCTATTTATTTATTTATTTATTACATTTCTACCCCGCCTTTCTTTCCATGATAGAAACCCAAGGCAGCTTACATATGGTTCCCAGGCGGTCTCCCATCCAAGCACTGACCAGACCTGATCCTGCTTAGCTTCAGCAGGGTGCTGGCCTCATGTGCCTTCAGACCAGAGCCTGGGACCTTGTGTTGTTATCCCCAAATTATGGGTTTGGAACCATATCTTTACTGAAATATAACCCTGATGCTTTATCATCATTTTCTCTCTCTCTGTGTGTATCGAGTTAAAATTAATAACATACTAATAAATATACATAGTCAACATCACAGTGTATCATAAAGATATATAAATATATAAAGCTAAATAGATATAAACAGCTTCTTCTAATTCAAACTGCCCTTTACACAGTGTTGTAGTCGTCGAGGGTCTCAGGGGGTCTTAGACCCCTTACCTTTTGGGCAGCAGGATCCCAGCAGGGTCCCTATGTCTCCAGCATCCTTCAAGTCAATCAACATGAAAGGACAGTGTGTTAGCACAGCCATCACAGCTAGTAGCCATTGATAGCCCTGTCCTCCATGAATTTGTCTAATCTTCTTTTAAAGCCATCCAAGCTGGTGGCCATTACTGCATCTTGTGGGAGCAAATTCCATAGTTTAACTATGCGCTGAGTAAAGAAGTACTTCCTTTTGTCTGTCCTGAATCTTCCAACATTCAGCTTCTTTGAATGTCCACGAGTTCTAGTATTATGAGAGAGGGAGAAGAACTTTTCTCTATCCACTTTCTCAATGCCATGCATAATTTTATACACTTCTATCATGTCTCCTCTGACCCGCCTTTTCTCTAAACTAAAAAGCCCCAAATGCTGCAACCTTTCCTCGTAAGGGAGTCGCTCCATCCCCTTGATCATTCTGGTTGCCCTCTTCTGAACCTTTTCCAACTCTATAATATCCTTTTTGAGATGAGGCGACCAGAACTGTACACAGTATTCCAAATGTGGCCGCACCATAGATTTATACAACGGCATTATGATATCGGCTGTTTTATTTTCAATACCTTTCCTAATTATCCCTAGCATGGAATTTGCCTTTTTCACAGCTGCCGCACACTGGGTCGACATTTTCATGCTCTTCGCAATCCCTTTTTGTTTTAACAACCCTGAACAATTTAGTGTCATCAGCAAACTTGGCCACTTCACTGCTCACTCCTAATTCTAGGTCATTAATGAACAAGTTGAAAAGTACAGGTCCCAATACCGATCCTTGAGGGACTCCACTTTCTACAGCCCTCCATTGGGAGAACTGTCCGTTTATTCCTACTCTCTGCTTTCTGCTTCTTAACCAATTCCTTATCCACAAGAGGACCTCTCCTCTTATTCCATGACTGCTAAGCTTCCTCAGAAGCCTTTGGTGAGGTACCTTGTCAAATGCTTTTTGAAAGTCTAAGTACACTATGTCCACTGGATCACCTCTATCTATATGCTTGTTGACACTCTCAAAGAATTCTAATAGGTTACTGAGACAGGACTTTCCCTTGCAGAAGCCATGCTGGCTCTGCTTCAGCAAGGCTTGTTCTTCTATGTGCTTAGTTAATCTAGCTTTAATCATACTTTCTACCAGTTTTCCAGGGACAGAAGTTAAGCTAACTGGCCTGTAATTTCCGGGATCCCCTCTGGATCCCTTTTTGAAGATTGGCGTTACATTTGCCACTTTCCAGTCCTCAGGCACGGAGGAGGACGCGAGGGACAAGTTACATATTTTAGTTAGCAGATCAGCAATTTCACCTTTGAGTTCTTTGAGAACTCTCGGGTGGATGCCATCCGGGCCCGGTGATTTGTCAGTTTTTATATTGTCCATTAAGCTTAGAACTTCCTCTCTCGTTACCACTATTTGTCTTAGTTCCTCAGAATCCCTTCCTGCAAATGTTAGTTCAGGTTCAGGGATCTGCCCTATATCTTCCACTGTGAAGACAGATGCAAAGAATTCATTTAGCTTCTCTGCAATCTCCTTATCATTCTTTAGTACACCTTTGACTCACTTATCATCCAAGGCTCCAATTGTCTCCCTAGATGGTCTCCTGCTTTGAATGTATTTATAGAATTTTTTGTTGTTGGTTTTTATGTTCTTAGCAATGTGCTCCTCAAATTCTTTTTTAGCATCCCTTATTGTCTTCTAACATGCTTCCTTGTCCTTTCTTGCTGATTGGAGCCAATCAGAGTGAAAGGAGGTGAGTCAGCCTCTGAGAAGACTCTGTTTAGTAGCTAACACTCTCCTCTTTCATGCTCATTGGCTCCTAGGAAAGTCTGTTGTTGTGGGGGGAAGACATTAACAAGGATCTCATTCTCAAGCCAGCAGCAAAAAAAAGAGGGAGGGGTGTGGCTGTGACTACCATGAAAGGACCCTGTACTTCTGAATTTGCCACTACACAAAGTTTTTTACACACAAAGTTTTATTGATTAAGATTGAGAAATTCCCCACATCAAAATACTTCCACAAGACTATCAGAATATCAGAAGACCGTTGCTGGATCAGGTAAGTGGCCCATCTAGTCCAGCATCCTGTTCACACAGTGGCCAACCAGATGCCTCTGGGAAGCTGGCAAGCAGGACCCGAGTGCAAGAACACTCTCCCCTCCTGCACTTTCCAGCAACTGGTTTTCAGAAGCATACTGCCTCCGAAAGTGGTTGTAAAGCATAGCCATTGTGGCTAGTCACCACTGATAGCCTAATGCGCTATGAATTCGTACAATCCTCCTTTAATGTGATATCCACTTTGACGACGACGACGACGACTACAAATTGTTCACCAGAAGGTCTCAGGGTGGGTTGCAATAATATAAAAACACAATATTAAAATCTGTTAAAACAATCTACAAGGTGGGTACTAAAAGACATATCTCAGGTGTCAAAGTCCATGGTAAAGAGATGTGTCTTCAGCATATGATTAAAGTTGTAGGTGCCAGACATAGCCAGAAGGAATATCGACCATATCCCTGGTCTGTGCTGTGTGTGCTGCGTCCCAAGGGGAAAGCCATGAATGTCTTCTGTAGTTGTGAGCTCTTTGTGTATCTGGAACTCCATAGGGGAGATGTATGAGTTCAACCTTTGTACACAACACAAGAATTGCAGAGACACTATTTCCGGCTTATTCAAAAGCTAACAAAGCAATTGCTAGCAAATCCTCAAACGTTTACTGGATTTTTTTACTTACTGGATCCCTAATTCATACAGTGAATTAAAAATGTTCTTCCCATCCAGGCTGATCCAACATTACTGAACAGCAGCTGAGTTCTGGAGGTTCGAGATTAAAAGCGCGATTAAAATTAATTTTTTTGAAATACTTTTAATGTTTGTTCTACCACTTCAGTTTATGCAGTTACTTTATATGATGTAATACTGAATTCTAAACGCACACACGCGCACATACACACACTTATATGTGTATGTTACACAACAGGCAGGCACTGTCTCTATTCTTTCTGGCACCTATTTAAGACCTTCCATTTTCAACAAGCCTTTTAAGTAGGGGTGTTTTTTAAATCCTAGTCTATATCTGTACTGGATCCAAAACTGTTTTTATATATGAAATTGTTTTATTTGCTTTTATTGTTGCTGTTTTTATTGTCAGATCGCTTCGAGATGTTTTATAGGAAGCAATTCAAAAATGGAATTAAATCCGTAAATAATATATAGAAAAAAGTAATTGCAAACACTCAAGACACTCAAGAATCTTCTGTTGGTGTCATGTCAAAGGTCATCCTCAGAATCAAAAACTTTTTAACCATTCTAAACTGGCTTCTTCCCAGTTATTTGCAGTCTTCACATTCTGAACCAAACGCTTATCTGCCACCAGAGGTCAAAAGAGCAGCACCGTCTTGTATTCACCCATGATCCTCTGGGCTACAAAAAGGGTGGGGAATTAAAGGCACAAGGGACCACGGCCTCATAGCCTCTCTGTTTCTAGGCGGCATATACACCATACCTTTAAATCACATTTTCAAAGCACATCCCCCCATCTCCCAAGAATCCCGGGAACTGTAGCTTACCTCTCACAGAGCTATAGCACCTAGCACCCTTAAACTACAATTCCCAGGATTCTTCGGCTGGTAAGACAGCTGCAGCCGTTTCCGGACCGGGATAGCCTGACCACTGTTGTCCATGCACTGGGAACCTCCAGACTAGATTTCTGTAATGCACTCTGCCCTTGAGGTTGGTCTGGAAGCTGCAGCTGGTGCAAAATGTGGCAACGAGACTGCTCACTGGGGCAGGGTATCGCCAACATGTTACCCCGTTGCTGATTGCAGTGGCTACCCATTAGCTACCGGGCTAAGTTCAAGGTTCTGGTTTTGGTATACAAAGCCCTATACAGCTTGAGACCAGAATACCTGAAAGATTCACCTTATATACCTAATTGATCACTGCCTTCTGCAGGTGAGGGCCTCCTGCAGATACCACCTTATCAGGAGGTCCGTTCCGCACAACATAGGAAGTGGACCTTTAGTGCTGTGGCATCGACCCTTTAGAATTCCCTCCCCTTAAATATTGGACAGGCACCATCTCTGTTATCTTTTCAATGCCTACAGAAGACCTTCCTCTTTCAACAAGCCTTATAAGTAGAGACATTATCCCAGTCTGCATCTGTGCTGGAATTGCTTTTTAAGATTGTTTTAAAGTTTTTTTTTAAAGATGTTTTGTTTTCATATGTTTTAAAGTCTTTTGTGGGTTTCTGTTTGCCACCCTGTGCTCCTTCTGGGAGGAAAGGCAGGATACAAATTTAATCAATAAATAAAATATGGATGTGAAAGTTGGACAGTGAAAAAAGCGGGTAAGAGAAAAATCAACTCATCTGAAATGTGCTGTTGGAGGAGAGCTTTGTGCATACCGTGGTCTTCAGCTGGGAAAGCACTTGATATAATAAATCTTACTCAAAGAGTGCTTATCAATGATTCCTTCTCAAAGCGGGGGGCGACATCACGCAGGGCTCCATCCTGAGCCCAGTACTCTTCAACATTTTTATTACGGATGAGGAGGCTCCTTTTGGGAGGAAGGGCAGGATATAAATTTAATAATGAATTAATAATTAATAATATAATAATAAATGAGGAGGTGCAGTGAATGCTCATGAAATTTGCAGATGATACAGAATCAAAATGGGATGGATCGAAATAAAATTCAAAGTGATCTTGATAGGTTGGAGCCTTGGGCTGAAAACAACAGAATGAAATTTAACAGGGATAAGTGCAAAGTTGTTGTTGTTGTTATGTGCCTCCAAGTCGACTACAACTTATGGCGACCCTATGAATCAGCAACCTCCAACAGCATCTGCAATGAACCACCCTGCTCAGATCTTGTAAGTTCAGGTCTGTGGCTTCCTTTATGGAATCAATCCATCTCTTGTTTGGCCTTCCTCTTTTTCTACTCCCTTCTGTTTTTCCCAGCATTATTGTCTTTTCTAGTGAATCATGTCTTCTCATGATGTGTCCAAAGTATGATAACCTCAGTTTCATCATTTTAGCTTCTAGTGACAGTTCTGGTTTAATTTGTTCTAGCACCCAATTATTGGTCTTTTTCGCAGTCCATGGTATGCACAAAGCTCTCCTCCAACACCACATTTCGAATGAGTTGATTTTTCTCTTATCCACTTCTTTCACTGTTCAACTTTCACATCTGTACATAGCGATCGGGAATACCATGGTCTGAATGATCCTGAGTTTAGTGTTCAGTGATACACCTTTGCATTTGAGGACCTTTTCTAATTCTCTGTTCTAGTTTTCTGACATTACAGACTATCCAATATGCAACATCATGTGAACAGTGCGAATTAAAAGGGGATGTGAGTAGTACCAAATACACACTAAACCACCCTGTAATTGAGCCCTGAGTGCACATGTGCAGAAACCTCTGAGTTTGGCATGGCTGGATTGTGGCCTACTGTGCAAAGGTAAGAGTCACGCCGATTCCTCCGGCACTGCCCACTTTTGCCTCCAGCCCCACTTGCCACTGGCATGTGGCCCTCAGAAGGTTCCGCACAACAGATGTGGCCCCAGGGCTAGAAAAGGTTATCCACCCATAAGTCTAAACTCACTTTAAACCATTGTTCTTCCCCTTTCCCTAAACTAGCCTTTACCAACTAGTGTGCCTCCAGATGTTGTTGGACCACAACTCCCATCAGCCTCAGCCAGCATTGCCAATGGTCAGGAAAGATGGGAATTGTGGTCCAACAACATCTGGAGGCACACTGGTTGGGAAACGCTGCCCTAAATCCTCCTCCAGGATTTTGGACTTCAGCAACTGGCAATCCTTATTTCACCATCACATCTCCTCTTTCCAAGGCTGCCAGGTCATCAGGAGACAACGATGGCCTGATGATGTAGGGATGAAATGGAGATATTCCTCAGTGACATCTCTATCTGAGCACAGTCCAACAGAAGCAGGGGGCAGACTTAAAGCCTTAGGGTTGTATTCTGCTATGTCCTACTCAGAGTGGACCTACTGAAATTAATAAACCTAAGCTAGTTATGTCCATTAACTGGCAGTGGGTCTACTCTGAATAGGACTGACAGTGAATACAACTCTGTGTTCCAAGTCCTGCGTAAGCCTCATCAGAAGTAAATCCCATTTAGGTGCAACAGGGCTCTCTTCCAGATACAGCATGTCTAAGACTGCAGCCTACAATGTAGACCCCCTCAGCGGACACAGGTCTTGCTTACCGATAAGAGCGTAGTGGGTTTCAACACTTGATTGACATTACGGATCAGTGCCCACTTTTTCTGGTCTCTCTCGTGGACATCTATCTTGCGGCACTGGTACATGGTGGCAGTTTCAGCCTTGCTAGCATTCCACAAAGACGGCTATAACACGCAGACCCCTCTGTCTTTGAACCTCAGATGTTTCCCTCTAGCTGGGAAAGCAACAAGATACGGACTCGGCACCTCTGTTCTGGGACAGGAACCCGCACTTTTCTCCGTGAGGTGCTTTCCTTTCTTCAGCCACAAAATGGCTTTTTGCTGAGATCAGCAAGAGTCCACATACATTTGTTGTCGTTTAAATGCCATTTCCTTTGGCCCACCACCACTTGGACGAGTCAGCTACGCCATTGTTGCTTTTGCTCTGAGGAAATCCACACCGAATTCCAGACTTCAACTGCAGAAAAGGCTGAACATTCCTATCCAAGAGAGGTGGGTGTAGAAAGGCCTTTCCCTCTGGAGCTCCCAGCTTTCCTTATTCAAAGCAAGGGCTCCACTGCACTTCATGTCTTTCAACACTCGCAAGTCACTCGGAGCTCTCTTGGGTACTTATTAATCCACAAATGTAAGTCAGTTCCCTCATGTAACGCGTGGCTTTTAATTAACCTAATACCTCCGAGCACCAAGTTAACCAAAGCACCAACGGGAACTCAAAACCAAGGGCCATCTGCATAGGGGCTTTAAAGTCATCACCAGACTGGGAAGCCATAGCAACAGAATTTTAAATAATTGAGTGTGAGGCATCCTGAACTGTTAATACATATTAAATGAATGGAGTTGTAGGGTAGACTCCAGCAAAGCTCCAGAGGGAAATTGATGGTCATAGCCATATACGTTAATGATGAACAACTTCAGAAAACCGGCAGTGCAATATTATGCATGTCTACTCTAAAGTAAGCCCCAGTAAGTAAGTAGTCACATCAATGGCAACTATTCCGAGATAAGTGAGTGTAGCAGGGGTGCAGGACCTCCGGCCTGGGGTCTGAATGCGGCCCTCCATGCCTCTCTCTCTGGCCCTTGGAACATTTCCCAGGCCACACCCCTCATTGATCCTGCTTTTCATCCAGAAGGTTTTTGCCTGTCTGGTGCATGTCCCTGAAATCTCATAATGCCTCATGGTTGTCTGGAGGGTTTGTGAGAATTTGTGTAGAAACCAGCATGCTGTACAAAGGTAAAATTTACATTTGTAGCTCTGCCCAAATTGGCATGTGGCCCTTGGAAGTTTGCCCAGAAGGAAATGTGGCCCTTGGGCTGAAAACAATTTCCCGTTCCTGGTGCACAGGATTGCAGCCTAAGGAAGTAGTTTACATCCAGACATAAGTAAAACACTCCAGAAAACATTCCAGACTGAAACAATTTAGTGCAAGTCCCACTTGATTATTTCTTAATGCAAGATGACTTTATTCTAGTAAATAGAATTCTGATAAAGCAGTTCTATTGTAGTGTAGTGGTTAAGGTGCTGGACTACAACCTAGGAGACCAGGGTTTGAGTCCCCACACAGCCATGAAGCTCCCTGGGTGACCTTGGGCCAGTCACTGCCTCTCAGCCTCAGAGGGAGGCAATGGTAAATCACCTCTGAATACCGCTTACCATGAAAACCCTATTTGTAGGGTCGCCATAAGTCGGGATCGACTTGCAAGCAGCCCAGTCCATTGATTACTGAGCTTCTTATCCTTACGGAGCATTGCAAAAGTTTCACAGCCAGGTAGGCAAGCTTTTATTCTGAATTAAAAAAACTGGAGGCAGATTGAACTCGTACTTCTGTAAAAGGTTTTCATGTGTGTAACAAGACAACTGATACATCCACGGAGGCTCCCAATATGTTTCTGCGGGAGATAGACACTTCTGTTGCCCATGCTCTGGTAACCTCTAGGTTAGACTACTGCAATGCATTATACATGGGGCTACCTTTGAAGGCAGTTTGGAAACTCCAGCTAGTGCAAAAGTCAGTGGCCAGATTGCTGACCAGGGTAGGCTGGTCTACACATATAACACCAATTCTGGCACGGCTGCTCTGGGTCCCGATTAGTTTCTTCGCTCAATTCAAAGTGGTGGTTTTGACCTATAAAGCCTTCTGCAGCTCAGGACCTTAATATCTCAAGGACCATCTCTCGCCATATGAACCGACTGGACCCTGCGTTTGTCATCTGAGACCCTTCTTCGTGCGCTCCCTCTACTGGAGGCTCAGAGGGTGGCAACATGAGAACAGGCCTTTCCAGTGATGGCCCCCCAGCTATGGAATGCTCTCCCCAGGGAGGCATGCCTGGCCCCTTCTCTATCCATCTTTAGGCACCAGGCAAAGACATTCCTTTCCACTCAGGCCTTTGGTGTGCTATCTTGTCCTTTTGGTTTGGTTTTTAAATGTGTATGTCTTTAAATTTGAGTTATACTGTAGGTTGTCAAAATGTCGCCTAGAGACCAGTAAGTAAGAGGCGACTCGCCAGTTAATTAAATAAATAATGAGTTGCGGTTCTGAGTGTACCTCCTCTGAGTTTAGATAATCCTTCCTGCATCTCTGTACTGGGCACCGCACATTTCCAGAAGCATCATACCTCTGCATACCACCTGCTGAGGATCACAAGTGGGGAGAGTGCTTTTCCACACTGGCCCTGCTTACAGGCTTCCTACAGGCACCTGCCTGGCTACTGTAGGGAAACAAGATGTTGGACTAGGCTGATCTGATCCAGCAGGGCTCTTTTTATGTTCGTATTAAGAGTGGTTGATGCAGAGACTAGATAAAATCAGCCATCCTCTTAGCAGGGGCCAATTGGAAGGACCCTAGGACAAAGCAGTGAATCATCCAGGGATGCCACGGGCAACTCCTCTGAAGATGAGTCACTCTGTCACATCTCTGTAATAAGAAGTGATTTGAAAGGCTGCCACATAGTAGATGGGACAAATTTGTTTCCTGTTGAGGATACACAGAAACTGAACAAATGGGCTCGAATTACAAGAACTGAGGTTTCAGTTGACATCAGAATGATCCTCCTGATGGCACAAGCTGTTCAACAGTAGAGCAAACTGCCTCAGAAGGTAGTGGACTGGGCTCTCCTTCCTTAGAGGTTTTTAAGCAGAGGCTGGATGGTCACCTATCAAACATGCTGTAGCAATGGATTTCCTGCATCTACAGAGACTAGATGACCTTTATGGTGCCTTCCAACTCTGTGCTTCTATGGATTACACAATCACAAATGATGCAGAGGCACATCAGACTCGAGCAGAGATGCAACAGGCAGCCTCTTCTGACACTTGGCCATCTTGTTACATCCCTGCAAGAGGAAAGATTTTTAAAAAGGCACAGCAAGATGACCTGCCCCCTTTTACAACTAATTGCAAGGAAGTGAACCCAGTGGCAGAGACAAAACGGGAAGACTCCTCCGAGACATGACAGTTTTGCCTTGCTGAATAAGGAGTGATTGGATGATGCAAAGGCATGCCTGGTCCCAGTGCAAGCTGATTGGAAGGAAGCATGGCCAAAGCCTCACACAGAGATGCATCGGGCACCCTCCTCTACAGGTGGGTCCTTTGTACTCACAAAAATCTTTAATTTCTTCCTTTATTTCTAATGATACCATAGTAGTTCTGTCATGGCACACAGCTTGGGAATTACTGTTCTCACGCCTCAGGGGCAACACCAGCTTCAGCTGCGGAACCAGGCAACATGTTACAAGCAGATACCATCACTATCAAAAGAAGAGCCACAAACTCACTCTTTAAATAATGCAGCAACCTCCGTACACACCTCTTTGGTCCCTAAGCAACTGCTGGCACAGGGAGGACCAGACAGAAATCTGCTACCCCAGAGTAGCAATTCTTAAAGATTAACAAAACAAAACAAACCCCTAGGCAGGTTAATTCCCAAGCACATATTCCTAATTTGGATTTGCTTGCAGAAATTTGGATCTACCCAATTATAATGTGGCATTTCTCCCAGTATTCTGCAGCGATGGATGTTATTGGCCTGAATCTGCACAGCCACCCTTCCTTAAACTGGTATATCTGTGGACACAAATCAGTAAAAACAACTCTCTTCCTCTGGTAGACCTTGTCAGAGTTAGGAACCAGTTTAAGAGGTGGTATTATATGGTTGGTCTGAGCGTTCTCAGTTGCTTTTGTGGTTAATTTTTTAACAAGCGCACCTGTAATTGAATTTTATAAGGGCTTTATGATTCTCCTATGAAATGCAGGTTGCCTTTTTTAAATAAAATAAAATCTCATGGGTGCTATTTGGGGCACAGCACCGTCATTTAGAGATCGCAAGAGGGGCCCTGCTGGATCAGAGCAAATGCTTATCTAGTCCAGCATCCTGAGCAGTCAGGGAAGCCCCTAACTTGGGAATGAAGACAACAGCCCCCCCATGAACCCCTGAAACTGGTATTCAGAGGCCTCCAACAGCAGAAGTAGCACACAGCCATCATGACTAGTAGCCACTGATAGCCTTATCCTCCATGAGTAATCCCCTTCTGAAGTCACCCAAGTTAGCACCATCCATTCAGTTAATTCCATAGTGTAACTATGCACCGTGTGAAAAAGTACTTCCTTTCGTCTGTCTGGAATATTCTCACATTCAGCTTCATGGGATACTGGCTTCTAATATTACGGGAGACAGAGAAAAACATCTATCTGCCCACTTTCTCCATACCATCCTAGCTCAATATTGCCTGCACTGACTGGCAGCAACTCTCTAAGGTTTCAGAGAGGTGACATTCCCTGCCTTACTTGGAGGTGCCGGGGATTGAAACTGGGATCTTCTGCATGCAAAGGAGATGCTCTACCGTTGAGCTACGGCCCTTCCCTCTAGGGCCTCTATCGCACCCTCCTTTCATTTCCCAATTAAATAGCTCCAAATGTTTGTTTATTTATTGCATTTATATACCGTCACATAGCGGAAGCTCTCTGGGTGGTTTACAACAATTAAAAACATTAAAAGCAAACATACAAATTTAAAAACACATTTTTAAAAGCCATTTAAAAACACATGCTAAAATGCCTGGAAGAAGAGGAAAGTCTTGACCTGGCGTCGAAAAGATAACAGTGTTGGCGCCAGGCGCACCTCATCAAAAAAATCATTCCATAATTTGGGGGCCACTACTGAGAAGGCCCTCTCCCTTGTTGCCAGACTCCCAGCTTCCCTCCAAGTAGGCACCCGGAGGAGGGCCTTGGATGTTGAGTGTAGTGGACGGGTGGGTTCGTGTCGGGAGAGGCGTTCCATCAGGTATTGTGGTCCCAAGCCGTGTAAGGCTTTATAGGTTAAAACCAGCACCTTGAATTGAGCTTGGAAACATACAGGCAGCCAATGCAAGCGGGCCAGAATCGGTTTTATATGTTAGGACCGTCTGGTCCCTGTTACCAATCTGGCCGCTGCATTTTGCACAAACTGCAGTTTCCGAACCATCTTCAAAGGCAGCCCCACATAGAGCACATTGCAGTAATCTAACTTGGAGGTTACCAGAGCATGGACAACTGAAGCCAGGTTATCCATGTCGTAATATTTCCTTGAAGGGGAGTTGCTCCAGCCCCCTGATAATTTTGGTTGCCCTTTTTCTGCCTCACATTCTCTCACTTGAGGTGCAGCGACCAAAAGTGGACTCAGTATAACAAGTGTGGTCAGCCACACCCAAGGTTTGTATAGCAACATTTTGATAATTGCACTTTTATTTTCGGTCCCATTGCTAATGACCCGTAATGTGGAATTTGCCTTTTTCACAGCTGCCACACACTGGGTCAACATTTGCACGGAGGTGTCCACTACAAACCTTATGAATGTGGCCAATGCTGGACAGGAACAAAGGAGCATTGCCTGTTGCCTTATACTGAGTCAGTTCATTTAGCTTAGTATTGTCTACACTGACTGGCAGTGGCTCTCCAGGTTTTCAGACAGGAGCCTTCCCCTGCCCTACCTGGAGACGCCAGGAATTGAAGCTGGGAACCTGCTGCATGCAAAAGAGATGGAGCAGAGCCTTCATCAGCAGGGAGTAACTGTATGGAGGGAGCAATGATCTTTGGTCTGGGAATAACAGGGGTAATCTAAGAATGTCCCTATTTTCATTTGTTTTAGAATTGTTTTTAACAAGAGCCGTGTTTGGTCTAATAAAAGTTATCCTCGCTTTCTGTTTCTTGTTCTGGTGGAGAGGAAGAATCTAATATCTTGTGTTCCAGCACACTCTTCTGGTAATATTTGAAATTTCAGACCCATGTGGCCAATTGTTGGAGACACTGGCCAGACAGAGGCACATTTTGCCATGCTGCTTTTTTGCAACCGATCAGAAGAAATTCAGAGAAGTGGACAAAGATCCCCCTCACCATTTGGCAAACTAATACCATCAAGTGCTTGCCCTTGTGATTCCACGCATATCACTTGGTAAAGGGGCTGCTTGTATTCAACCTATGTTTCAACATCATGGACCCACAACAGCTTATGTTCTCATATTCAGGGCAAGGGAATAATAGAATAGTAGAATTGGAAGGGGCCTATAAGGTCATCAAGTCCAACCCCCTGCTCAATGCAGGAATCCAAATTAGAGCATTCCCGACGGCTGGCTGTCCAGCTGCCTCTTGAATGCCTCCAGTGTCAGAGAGCCCACTACCTCTCTAGGTAATTGGTTCCATAGTCGTATGGCTCTAACAGGAAGTTTTTTCTGATGTTCAGTCGAAATCTGGCTTCCTGCAACTTGAGCCCATTATTCTGTGTCCTGTACTCTGGGACAATCGAGAAGAGATCCTGGCCCTCCACTGTGTGACAACCTTTCATGTAGTTGAAGAGTGCTATCATATCTCCCCTCAGTCTTCTCTTCTCCAGGCTAAACATGCCCAGTTCTTTCAGTCTCTCCTCATAGGGCTTTGTTTCCAGTCCCCTAATCATCCTTGTTGCCCTGTTCTGAACCTGTTCCAGTTTGTCTGCATCCTTCTTGAAGTGCGGAGACCAGAACTGGGTGCAGTACTCAAGATGAGGCCTAACCAGTGCTGCATAGAGGGAAACTAATACTTCACGTGATTTGGAAACTATACTTCTGTTAATGCAGCCTAATATAGCATTTGCCTTTTTTGCAGCCACATCACACTGTTGGCTCATATTCAGCTTGTGATCAATGACAATTCCAAGATCCTTCTCACATGTTATATTGTTGAGCCAAGTATCCCCCATCTTATAACTGTGCATTTGGTTTCTTTTTTGTAAGTGTAGAACTTTGCATTTATCTCTGTTGAATTTCATTCTGTTGTTTTCAGCCCAATGCTCCAGCCTATCAAGGTCCTTTGAATTTTTGTTCTGTCTTCCACGGTACTAGCTGTGCCCCCAATTTTGTATTATCTGCAAATTTGATAAGCATAGTAAAAATGTTGAAGAGCACTGGGCCCAGGACCGAGCCCTGTGGTACCCCGCTCATTACTTCCGCCCAGTTTGAGAAGGAACCATTGATAAGCACTCTTTGAGTATGATTCTGGAGCCAACAGTGGATCCACCTGATAGTTGTTCCATCCAGCCCATCTTCCATCCACAGAGAATGAGTAGATGCCACACATTAACATCAGCATTTCAGTACGCCAGTGAAATCACACACACAAAATGAGCCGTTGAGGGAACACTCAATAAATTCACTATGATATGCTAGATTCTATTACAAAGCACCATTCTCCATGCAATTGCACATTGCATTCACAATGAGTTCAAGTAAGGGATGGAGGAAAAATTCAATTCAGTTTGCATTTAAAGCCAAAATTCGCACTTTCCGGAACAATATGAGAAATGAAACACAGCCATCCTTCAAAATCCACTTCTGAATTTTGCTATGCAGTTCTCCAGACAAACAATGTTTACAAAAAATCATAAAGTACATTGGGGGAAAATATGTATAAATATATATAGATAGTAATGAAAATAACTTTAAAAAATGCCTTATATCAGGAGAAACGTGTACATTAGTCAAAGCTGCATACAAAAATGTGATTAGGAGAGTTTGCACTAACATGCTGCCAAACATTCCTGAGGATTTATTTGTATTGCCATTTGCTACAGAAATGTGGAGAACTGAATTTAAGACTGGAAAAATGAGAAACTGGGAGAACCAAAAGTGACAGATCCTTCCATCTCTAATTCAAGCATAACCCTTGCAACGAATCCAGCCTCACTTCCTACAACAAGGGTAGGAAATCTCAGGTTCAGGGAACAAATGCAGCCCCCCAGGACTCCCACTAGGCTATACTGCTTTCTAAGCCACACCCCTCACTGGCCTTGCTTGGTGCCCTCCTAGAGAGCTTTTTGCTTCACAGAAATGTGTCTCTGAACTGCGATAATGCCTGTGGTTGCTCACCTCGATGGGTGCAGAACTGTAGTGTGGGTTTGGAGAGCTGTCTTTCACCTGGCTGAAATGCAGCCTGCTGTACAAAGGTAAGTATCACACCTGTTTCTCAGTCTAATACTGCCTCTGGCCATATCCCCCACTGGCATACGGCCCCTGGAAGATTCCTTATGAGCAAATGTGGCCCTAGGTTGCAAAAGGTTCCCGATTCCTGTCACACATCAATAGAGTACAGTATGTAGGGATTCACGACAATGTTATATTTGGTATGGCAAGATGCACAGCAGCATTGCTCTTTCTACAAAACTCTCCTGGCACCAAACCACCAAAAGATGGGTGTGAAAATTTGTGCGTAATACCATCTCCTAGACAAGGTACATGTAGGCACCTGATTAAAAACAAAATGAGCTACATTCACCTTGCAATACGTCTACGCAGAAGCCACCTTCACGAAAGTGATTTGTGGATTGTGAAACTACAGACTGTGGCCCAGAGAAAGAGAGAGCGGTGTTGACAATGGGTGGCACAGGCAATAAAATGAGCCTGGCCTCTTTCTTGGCGAAGCCCATAAATCGCTCACATTCCATTAGGCCTGGCTGCATGCACAAAAAAAGGCCACTGAACTGAGAAAAACAAAATTCTCCGTTCTGTGCTGGGAAAACCAGCAAGAGGGGTGCTGCGGACCTAATCAGGGTTAACATGCACGGGATGCATTTTGAGTAGGCTTGCACAAGTAATGGCTCTCACTACATAGTGTGGCCCACTAGGCCAATATGGTTGCCCACCAGAAGCTTGGTTGGTAGACCTCACGGTTTTTACTGCTTGCCTGGGCTATAGAAATCAGGGAGCGGGGAGAGAGAATGTCAGAGCACAGTAGAGAGAGCCAGTGTGATCTGGTCCAGGGATAGGGAGCCTCAGGCCTGGGGGACAAATGTGGTGAGATGATTGTCCAGGTCATCGCAGCTATTATTGGATATGAAGTCCCTCTTGATCCACTTTTAATTCTTTCGGAATGCATGGAAAAGGATATTAAATTACAACATATTGTGGTATGCACCCCAATCTGTGAGCGGTGAGAGACCTCAGGGGTTCCAGCACTTACCCAGAGTTTGGTTACCTTGGAATGAAGGTGATTGGAGACTCTGGTGTCTTTAGGACATATGGTTTTATTTATATATATGTACAACCTGACCATAAGAGATGGAAGGGCCTCCCAGCCTTAACACTCCAACAGATCTTGCAGATAATGGTCTCCAACAGACCAATAAGTTTCTAAGGGAATTCCCAAAGCCATAGCTTTGGATTCAACACAGAGAGCAGATCCAGTCTCTGTGTCTTCCAAGCTCCAGACACCAAACTAAAAACACAAAGGACACCTCCTGGCCCTAGGATATGGTGGCCTCCATCCAGGTGAAGGGGAAAAACCTAGTCCCTCCTGAAAGAGCATCACCAGCCAGTTGATACTATGGCAACGCATCTGTTCTTGACCAACTCTAGTTTCAACATATAAATAGGGTATTTAACAGGACCAGTTAAGGCCATTAACAAAGAAACTGCTCTGACTACTTTGGCAGTTCCCTCCACTACAGACTCCCATCCTACACATACAAAATCACAGGCTTAGAGGGGACCCACAGGCATCATCCAAACCAACCCCCCAATCCTACAACACTGTAACAAGAGGCAATCTGGGTTGTATCCAATGCTAGCCCTACTAAGAGTAGACCCATTGAAAATAATGCTCATTACTAACTTTGGTCTAGTAATTTCAATGGGTCTATCATCACCTTGATTTATTACCCACCCTTCACCCTAATGTCCAGGTTGGGTCACAACAATTTAAAATACAACATTAAAAACAGTTTAAAACAAATCACAATTACAAAAATAGGGTGGATCCTATAAGTCATAGAATTGGAAGGGGCCTACAAGGCCATCGGGTCAAACCCCCTGCTCAATGCAGGAATCCAGTTTAAAGCATACCCAACAGGTGGCTGCCCAGCTGCCCCTTGAATGCCTCCTGTGTTGCATCTCAAGTGCCAAAGGTTAGTGCACAGAGGTCTACTCTGAGTAAAGCTTAGCTGGATATGACCCTTGCTGAGTGCTGCACTAATTTTGCAGGCTGCTAAATGGCAGACATCTAAAATACCCTGAAGTGAAGAAATGGATGATTGAAACACTGCATATGATAACAAGGGTTAAACTGTGACTAAGAAAATGGAGGTTGGAAAAGGAACATTTGAGAGATCATAATATGTTTTTATGATTTTATCAACCAGCAATATAACCTACCATTTCTATGGTTTCTTACTGCTGAGATGAGTGGCATAAGAAATTCAAAACGCTGAATGTCGGAATATTAGAAAAACATACATGAAGATATATAATATGATACAATCATTAAAATAATGATGTATAACATTATGATAAGTGGCCATGATTGACAGAGCAAGATATCTTTTCACTATAATATATATGCACTAAGTTATATTTATTGTATGAATATATTATGTGCGTGTTTTATACGTTGTATGCACTATATTTTGGAATTAAAAAAAAATTAAAAGAGCAGTGGTGGGGAAATTGAGAACAAATTAAACCAGAACTATCACTAGAAGCTAAACTGATGAAACTGAGGTTATCATACTTTGGACACATCATGAGAAGACATGATTCACTAGAAAAGACAATCATGCTGGGAAAAACAGAAGGGAGTAGAAAAAGAGGAAGGCCAAGCAAGAGATGGATTGATTCCATAAAGGAAGCCACAGACCTGAACTTACAAGATCTGAACAGGGCGGTTCATGACAGATGCTCTTGGAGGTCACCGATTCATAGGGTCACCATAACTCGTAGGAGACTTGGAGGCACATAACAACAACAACAAAACTAGATGTGGAAGGAAGAACCATCTACAATACCCTGAGCAATCTGGAGAAAGAGTGGTATAAAACTGAATGAGTGAACAGGGCTGCATTCAGACAACAGTTTGTTCTGTTTTCCTGACGTTTCCTTACCTGATAATTTCTGCATTTTTATTTTATTTTTCACATGACATAAAAGACACTTCTGGAAATCTAGCAGAATATAGTGGAAGCTTAGCGCTTATTTCTGTGTTAACTGCTTCCAGAAAAAGTCTGTTTGCAACCCCACTGACCCAGAAAATTGCAGGAGTGAAGTGATAAAATTTGAGGTGGTGTATTAGCATAGTTGTTTCCCACCATTTTCATGGGGGAGTCACGGGGGAAGCAGAACAGCGCATATGCGGAAAGGGTGGGGGAGTAGTAACATGTGCAGTAACATTCATTGTTGTGTCACACCACACTCACAGTTCCATAACGCAACACATACTGCAATGTGAAAGGAACATTAGAAATTAGGACAGAAGCACTAGCATTACAATAAGTAAAACTAGTGAAAAAAGCGGATAAGAGAAAAATAAACTCATTTGAAATGTGGTGCTGGAGGAGAGCTTTGCGCATACCATGGACTGCGAAAAAGACAAATAATTGGGTGTTAGAACAAATTAAACCAGAACTATCCCTAGAAGACAAAATGACGAAACTGAGGTTATCCTACTTTGGACACATCACGAGAAGACATGATTCACTAGAAAATATAATAATGCTGGGAAAAACAGAAGGGAGTAGAAAACGAGGAAGTCCAAACAAGAGATGGATTGAATCCATGAAGGAAGCCACAGACCTGAACTTACAAGATCTGAACACGGTGGTTTATAACAGATACTATTGGAGGTCGCTGATTCATAGGGTCATCATAAGTTGTAATAGACTTGAAGGCACATAACAACAACAACAATAAACCCCATGTCTGAATAAAGCATGTAGAAATAAACACCTCAGTGGTGGGAAGTGTTTGGCATAGCCTGTAATGTTTGTGGGCTCTCAAGTGTACTGGTGGGATTGACGAAATGGTCAAAAGAACTTCAGAAGAGCCTGGCTGCTGGACCAGGCCAAAGGCCCATCCAGTCCAGCATCTCACAGTAGCCAACCTGATGCCCCTACAGGAAGCCCAAAAGCAGGACCTGTGCATGTGAATGCGGTGCTTCTATGCGCAGGCAGATGGAATACATATATGTGTGCACAGGCTCCTTCTGGAGGAAGGGCAGGATATAAATTCAATCAATCAATCAATGTGTGTGAATGAGATGTCTGTGTATGCCACCCACTGTTGACGTGAGCTTCTCCCCCCCAAAAAAAGTAATCTAGGAAGGAATGTGGCCTTGGTCTGAAAAGGATTCCCCGCTCCTGCTACAGAGCATCTGCAGACACTGATAAAGAAGTTGTTGTGTCACAATTGCCGGATCATAGCGATTCAACTGCCAGTTAAGTTGGCCTCTATACACAGGAGGAAGGCTCCATCTCACCTGCCTCAGGCCTTGGGCTGTGCTTGGATTTATACATTTCACAATCTCTCCAAAGCCGCTGCACTAGGAACCTCCCCCACCCACCAACCACTCAATGTGCACATCTTTGTTCCACCACCTGAACCGTCATTGCCCAATCACAGCCATTGTGGCAGCATTAATTACCTCATAAATTCATTTGATGGCAAGGATTCTGACGGTGGGTGCCATTAGAAATGTCAAATGCCTCAATCACTCTACCTAATGAGTAGGCCCCAGTGATTCACGTTTCAATCTATATGCAAATAGACCATCCGGCAGTCACTCAGTGTGCTGCTCATTGCCCCTTTTATTGCTATCCAGAGGAGTTTTCAGGCTTGCACATCAATCCCGTAAGAGACAGAAATGGACAACAGCTTGCGGTGTGTGTGATTTATGAGGAAGAGATCATACCCATGGTGATTATGTCTGGGAGGCCAACAGTAATGGGTGCCTTGATTCGCCCTCATCAAAATGCACTCTGCAGTCAAATGCCTCACAATGGAAAACATGCCCCGTCACATGTGATCCAAGAGTCGCACAACAGGAGAGCACAGCCATTATGGGCGATAAGCACATTGTTCTACACATTGTAATATATGGATCTTCCATTCCAGAGGCTGTATACAAGAGGTTTGGGGACAAAGAACTTCACCATGACATACGAGGTTACCATATGCAGAGTAAAACCATGGATGCACCTAGCTGAGTATTGTCACCTTTGACTGGCAAGCGTCTCTCCCTCTTTCTCTCTCTCATAACGCTAGAACTTGTGGATGTCCAATTAAGCTGACTGTTGGAGGATTCAAGACAGACAAAAGAGAGTCCTTCACATAGCACATAGTTAAACTACGGAATTCGCTCCCACAAGATATACTGATGGCCACCAACCCGGATGGCTTTAAAAGAGGATTAGACAAAGTCATGGAGAATTAGACTACCATTGGCTACTAATGGTTGGAGGCAGTCTGCTTCTGTGTTGGAATTGCTTTTTAATATGTTTTTAAACCTTTTAAAAAATAATAATATGTTTTTAACCTTTTTTTAAAGATCTCTTCAAAGCTTTTAAAAAAATGTTTTTAAAGTAGTTTTGTTTCAATGTATTTTAAAGTCTGTTTTTATCATGTTTTAAAGTGGTTAAGGTGTTGGACTACGACCTGGAAAACCAGGGTTCAAATCCCCACATAGCCATGAAGCTCACTGGGTGACCTTGGGCCAGTCACTGCCTCTCAGCCTCATGAAAACCCTATTCATAGGATCGCCATGAGTCGGAATCGACTTGAAGGCAGTACATTTACAATTATAGTGTTTTTAGTGCTTTTGTTTGTCGCCCTGGGCTTCTGCTGGGAGGAAGGGCGGGATATAAATAAAATAATAAATAAATACATAGAATAGTAGAGTTGGAAGGGGCTTCTAAGGCCATCAAGTCCAACCTCCTGTTCAATGCAGGAATCCAAATCAAAGCATTCCCAACAGATGGCTGTCCAGCTGCCTCTTGAAGGCCTCCAGTGTCGGAGAGCCCACTACCTCTCCAGGTAATTGGTTCCATTGTCGTATGGCTCTAACAGTTAGGAAGGTTCTCCTGATGTCCAGTCGAAATCTGCCCAGAGCACAGGCATTGGAGATGGGCACATAATGTTGGGGCACAGCTTCCTTTTTCATATCCAGCCCTCCTCCACAAGCCAGACCCTAAATGTGCATTAAATTGCCACAGTGGTGTAGCGCTCCTGTTATCAGCTAGGAACGGATATGCAAACTCTATCTGATCAGAGGACACTTCCAGACTGTCATTAGTCTTCAGATGGGATTCACTCACAAACCTGCAAATCGTGTTGCACATTTACAGTTGAATGGGGGGTCCTGCATAACAAACCACCCCCCAGAAGATCAGACTTTTTGCAATAAGGAAAGTGATGGGAAAATATAACACTTGTATCTAACCTCCCCACAAAGAAATCAGAATGAATGCTCAACAAATAGCCAATATCCCCTCTAATCTTCCTGCAAACAAATCAGGTTGAATGCTCAATAAAGAGGTCAGTGGAAGCAACGAGAGATCGCTTTGCAACAGTTTTCTATGCTCTGTTACCGAGTCCTAGTTAGATTATTGCAGTACATAGGAATGTAAGAAGCATCTTTACACTGACCATTGGTCCATCTAGTTCAATGCAGTCTACACTGACTGGCAGTGGCTCTCCGGGGTTTCAGACAGGATTCTCTTCTAGCCCAATCTGGAGATGCTAGCAATTGAACCAGGAACTTTTTTCATGCAAAGCAAGCGCTCTGCCATGCCCTTCCCCTCTACCTGGATTGTGTTACTTTGAGAGTTGCCATGTGAGCTTTCTTTATAAAGAAAAAGTGTGACGTAATGGTAAGACACATCCCAACATTGGGTATAAGTTCAGCATGTACCAGCAAGCTGTGCCAAAGGTTGTCAAGACATCCCAGGCCGCCTCTAGGTATCAGCTCACCTGGCAATACTTGGCAACTCTTTAATTACTCAGTCCAGGCTTTATGTGTGTGTGTGGGATTTTTTTTGCAAGAGTTATTGTTCCAGTCCTGTATATTGGGACCTGGGAGCCCAGAGTTCAAATCCCCACACAGCTATGGCGCTCACTGGGTAACGTTGGGCCAGTCACTGTCTCTCAGCCTAACCCATCTCACAGGATTGTTGTGAGGATAAAGTTGGGCGGGGGATGTTTATACTCTACTTTGAGCTCCTTGGTAGGATATAAATGTAATGATAAGTACATTTATTATAATATATATATATAGTAAATGACGTCTTTCAGGCTTTAGTATATAGTGATATACCAGTCTAAGAAATCAAATCAGCCCAAGTGACATCACAAAACCCTTCCTGGTGACATCACATGGCCTCACCCTATGACATCGTGACGCCCATCCCATGTGTGTCCAGCAGGGCCCTGGCAACCCTTACAGTATATATACCACACATGAGAAAGTCAACAAGCCTTTTAAGTGGAGACCTTATCCCAGTCTGCGTCTGTGTTGGAATTGTTTTTTAATATGTTTTTAAACGTTTTTTTTAAAAAAAACAATATGTTTTTAACCTTTTTAAAAAAAAATATTGAAAGCTTTTAAAAAAATGTTTTTAAAGATGTTTTGTTTTAATGTATTTTAAAGTCTGTTTTTATAATGTTTCAAAGTGTTTTTAGTGCTTTTCTTTGCCACCCTGGGCTCCTCCTGGGAGGAAGGGCAGGATATCAATCAATCAATCAATTAATTAACATGCATACTCTAAAGGGACCTTCACAGCAACCTTGTAAAGAATTTATTTCCTTATTGCTTTAGTTCTTTCTTTTAAAAAAAGGGGAAATCTTTTCACACCCTGCTCTATCTGAGGAACAAAAAGAAGAAAAGGCTTTTTTTTTCAGCTCTGTATGAACAGGTACAGTTCTGAACAGCTTTGCACCGGCCTCAGTCTGCTCCCGTCATCGGAAGGAGCCCTTGATTGTGTACCTGCTGCTTTTATGTATCTTTCTGTTTCATGTGCGAGGGCAGCGGCTGAACCCCATCACATATAAAAATAGGATTGTGGCCCCAGCTTCAGAGGTGATGGGACCAACCCCTTACCAGCAACTTACCTTCCTTTCGCCCAGCCTTTGCCAGTCCATTGCACTCCAGATGTTTTGGACTACAATTGCCATCAGCCCCTGATGGGTTGGCAAAGGCTGCTTTGGCCTCTCTCTGCAACCATTTTTTGTCTCAGCTATAGCCCCCATGTCTGTGTGGCCAGGTCAATCCTGGCCTTTACAGGGGACAGTCCTCTATTTCAAGGGTGTTCAGTCCATGTCTAGTGGAACGATGAAGAACCCTGAAAAGAGAGATCAGGAGAGGCTGAGTTGCCCTTCAACAGGAAGTATCTGGACTGCGCAGGTCACCTGGTCACAGTTTGTTCCCGAGTATGGCGAGGTGTAGTACATTCCTACTTCAATTATAGGGCCGTATCCAGCATTCTCTGTTCTCTAGCACAAGGGCTCTTGCGCTATTGGACAGATGGGTTTTAATGTTGCTCAACAGAGGAATCCAATGCAACAGTAGCACTAGCAGAAAGTCTTTGTGCAACCTATTGTGCATCAAAGTCCCCAGCAACCTGCTTATTATACGGGCTCTCTTGCACAACAATGTTCAGCTGGCGCAAAACAAAAGATCTGAGAAGAGGAATTGATTGTTAAAGCAAATGATTGGGAATCGGTGCTCTGTGAGGAAAATAGGGGTCTCCTAGCACTTAGCACCCTAACAAACTACAGGATTCTTTGAGGGATGCCATGACGGTTTAAAGTGGTATGATACTGCTATAAATGTATAGTGCGGATGATTTGCCACTCACTAAAGATGGTAAGTCTGGCTCTCTCATGACAGACCTTCATTGTCCTACAAGATTTGCTTTTCTTTAAACTTATAATGCAGAAAGGAAAAAAGAGCCAGGGTGAGTCCATAGATCTCTACTGGTTCTCTTAGTTCGTTGAGAGTTTTGTTCATTTTCAATCAACACTCAGCCTTTTTCCTTTTATGCACAAAGGCATCAGATACAATTGATGTTGTATCACAGCCTTCCTCCAGGGAGATTAGGGTGTCTTGCATGGGAGGGTAAAGCAATCTTAAAACAGCGTACATACTATACATTTAAAGCACATGAATCCTTAAAGCACATGAATCAAAGAATCCTGGAAACTGTCGTCTGTTAAGTGTGCTTGGAACTGTAGCTCTATGAGGGGAAACTACAGTTCCCAGGATTCTTTGGGGGAAGTTGTGTGCTGTATAGTGTGCATGCAGCCTTACTCTTACAACCAGCCTCTCAGGTAGGCTAGAAGGAAGAAATTGCAAATGTTTGAAAGAAGATCCATTTCTTCTAGGCCAAAAGATAGTGGCCTGTTCAACACCATTCAGGATATAAAGCCACCAGACAATATGGAAGCTTGATCTTTTTTTAAAAAAAAATGCAGCTAAAGGCTGAATCACAAATATGTGTGCATTTACAAATCGACCATTGCAATGGATTTGCCTTATGAATAGTTCAATGTGAGATTTTAATTTTTAATTTTTTTTAAAGAGCAGTCTGATGAGGAAATGGGACAGGACAGACTTAATGCAGAACAAATATAAATCCACTTTAAAAAAAAAGAAACAGACTTTTTGCAGTTAGGAAAGTGACGGGAAAATGCATTAAAAATGTAGAATGAACAAATGATTAACAAAATACAAGATGTATAAACACCCTGCAAGACCGGATACAATCTAATCTCTGTGTAAGCTTTGTGCAAGCAAACCAGGATGAATGCTCAATAAATAGGTCTTCTGGAGGGGCCCTAAGACTATTCACCCATCCTTAGCTGTACAATAAGCACTTCCTGTCTTTTTCATTTAGTCTGGGTTGAGAAAAAATATGTCTTTCTGTATAATGAAAATATATATAAATAAATATATTTGTTTCTAAAAGCAGAACTATTACAGAGAATATCACACATCAGACCATCACAACTCATTGAACACATGACATCACAACATGCTGAACACATGATCAAGATTATTCTCCTTAACCCACCCACCCCCCAAAAACCCGCCAAGCCCAACAAGTTTAAAAGCCAGCTAGCTTCCTGGGGGAAGAGTCACAGGTTTGTCTTCAGTTTAGATGCAACTCGTCAGTTTACTAGGTACCACAAGTTTGGAAAGTTAATTTTCCCAAATCACACTGGTGGTAGTTTCCAATCTCCAATATTGGTATAGAGAACCTATGCTATCTGTATCATAAATGACATCAATTCCCTCTGATGTTTGACCAGTTTCAATATGTAAATAAACTCATACAGCCTGGGGTCTAAATCTGCATGAACGCCTGTCATCTTATGGCCCATATTCAAGACAGATATCCTGAATTTATATGACCACCATATGTGTACTTCCTTTTTTTGCCTTTTCAGCAAAGTGGCTCATTAAGTTCCTGTGATCTCCTGCAATTGCCACCATGTATTTACTTCATAGCAGTTTCACCTCAAACCAGTTGCGTATAATATGATCAGTCCATTGCATGACGTCAAACTCTACTCTGTTAGTTAATCGATAATCCAGGTGAAAGGCTGATGAGTACAAGAAGTAAATTTGTCCACTGGCCCTCTCCAAAAAATGGGAGGTGCATAAAAACAGCTCAGACCCATCCACCCCCTTATCCACAGGTGTTTGTTTTTTCCTTAAGCCAGGGAGCAATATTTTAAAACTAGTACTATCAACAGAGGGTGGACATGCAACCTACCTGCCGTAGAATAACCATGACTCCTATGTAAACACATCGGCAGTCACGACCAGTAAGCCTAAGTAAAAAAGAAGTAGTAGAGAATCAGAGGGACTAGTTGATTTCCCCCAATCTGGAGAGGTCAAGACAAATATGATGATCAGTGAAGAAATATCATTTTGTAAAACACACACTCTTGGCCCTTGACCGCTTGAAAAACAACAAAGATACATGGCTATAAATTTAATGGCTCTCGTACCATTTGTTCCAGACAGCAAGAGATAATCCTCTAATGTATCCAGGTTAATACCTACACCAGGAGGCGTAGGTATTACTCTAATGTATCCAGGTTAATACCTACACGCCGACCCCCTGCAGTGATAAGCATGAATTCTCTCCATGGATCTTCTTGTAAAGGAGGCAGGCTGCAAATGAAGTAGCAAAAACTGGACGAAGTAACGACATTGCAGAAAGGCAGATTCGTGCATAGTTTGGCTTCACAGGAAATGGTATCAGACACCAAATGCGGCATCCGGCAAATCTCAGATTTTGAAAAACAAGCAAGTTTCTAGCCCTTATGATTGTGAAGATATGCTTGAAATCCCAGAAGCGGGGGAGTGAAAGGATTTTCAGTGACTGGGGTTAAGAGTTGCATTAGCTTACAAAACCTGAATAAATTATGCAAAGTAGTAAAATTATGCAAAATGGCCATAATAGTAGACAAATTGTGCAAACTAATGGGAAAGGGAGCAAGAACAACAAAAGCAACAAAAATACTTGAACATGCTAAAAAAAAGTCTTGGCTTAGGATCCTGAAAATCAGAGCTTGGAAAAGTTACTTTTTTGAACTACGACTCCCATCAGCCCCAGCCAGCATGGCCACTGGATTGGGCTGATGGCAGTCGTAGTTCAAAAAAGTAACTTTTCCAAGCTCTGCTGAAAATTAAAAGGGAGGTCACAAAAGAAATATCTCTTCCATAAGATGGAACAGCCATCAAAAAAGCTGTTTCTCCATCAGGGTCTCTGATGCCAATGCCAACTCTTGGGAAACTTCTCTTTGTTGGTCAGTAGTGCAATCTATGTGACTCACAGACGGAGGTTTGTTCGGAGGAGAATGAAACCTGCAATAAACGGGTTAAACAGAGCAAGAGGGGTTGCCAGGTTCCTCAAGGCCAGCAGGTGGTTGGCAAGGGCAACCTGGAAGATAAGAAGCTGCTCTCGCAGAAGCTCTGGTGTGGGGGAAAGTCGTTTGGAGTGAGAGAACTGTGTTTAGTATTTTGTCAGTAAAGACTCTTACAAGAAACTTGCCTGGCCTGGCTTATTCACTGGATCTATTCGATACCAGAATTTCTTACTTGTATGATATCTATACGCACGCACCGACAGGGGTTATGGGCCCAGCTTATCATACAAAGTAAGGGGTTCAAGAGTCGTTTACGTGACGTTGTTGCAGAGAAAAGGAAAGTGCAAGAAAGAGGCAAGTAAAGAGTGGACAACATGGTTGTAAACCTGTCATCTGGGATGCCGATGGAGAGACTGAATGCTGTAAACTACTCCAGCTGGAAATGGAGAATGAGAGCAGTTCTGATTAAAGAAGATTTGAATGATGTCGTAGAAAACCCCCCTCCGGCAGCTCCTTCAGCAGCGTGGACGAAGAAGGACGAGAAAGCGAAGGCTTTTATTACTCTGGGGCTGTCTGATTCTCAACTGTTGCTGGTGAGTAATGAGCCGACAGCTAATCAAATGTGGGAGAAGCTAAGGGCCACTCATGTGCAGCAAACCGCAGGGAGCCGGCTGTGTTTAGCGCGGAAGCTTTATCAGATGCGTTTTACAGATGAAGTGACTATGACAGAGCATCTGGCTGAATTTCGTAGATTATTTGCTGAACTTCAAGATAGAGGAGTACATCATAGTGACATTCAGATGGTCTATATACTGTTATCTTCATTTGATCGAAAATGGGATGTACTGGTCTCTAGTTTGGAGACTTTACCAGACGGAACTTTATCTCTGGACTTTGTAGAACAGAAACTTCAACAAGAATGGAATAGGAGACAAAAGAGTAAGAGGACTGAGTTAAAGGAGACTGAGGCTGTACAACAACAACAATATCAAAGAAACAGGCAAGAGAATAAAATATGTTATTTTTGTGGGTCCCGGGGACATATACAGAGACATTGTTTAAGTAAGAAGAGAAGTAACAGGGACTTTGGACATCGGAAACCAAGCGTGAACTTTATTACTAAGAGGACAATAAACTAATTAACTCTAAATGGCTGTTAGACAGCAGGGCATCTAATTGCCTGATCACAGACTCTAGTTTATTTTACACATCAAAGCCAGTGCAAGAGAAGATTTATCTGGCTGACGGATCGACTCAGGACGCAATTGCAAGAGGCACGCTCAGGTTAAGTAATTTGAGAACTATATTGACAGATGTGTTATTAGTTTCTGGTTTAAAATATAACATACTATCGGTGAGAAAACTAGCTCAAATAGGTTGTAAAATTACATTTGAAGGGAATAGATGTTTTGTGAGAAAAGATGGTGAAATCTGTATGCAAGGGAAATTACAGAACCAAATGTTTATAGTAGAGAGTAAGCTTGATAAACCCACGTGTGCCTGGATAGGAGTAAATAAAAACATACACGAAAACTGTATACATGAATGGCACAGAAAATTAGGGCACGCACATTTTGAGAAAGTGAAAAATACTCCAAAGCATAGTCAAGATTTGGAACTAACACATTGTGAGCATGTGGATGAATGTGAGGTATGCTATAAAACAAAAATGACTGTGACTCCTGTCAATAAGAGCTGTGAAAGTACTACCACTAAACCCTATCAGCTCATACATGTGGATTTGGCTGGACCTTTCCAGTGCTCAAAAGGTGGGGCAAGATTTTATTTAGTGATTGTAGATGATTTTTCCAGATTTACACATGTATTCTTGTTGAAAAAGAAAAGTGAAGCAGAAGATAAATTAAAGGCATTTATACAGAGGACAGAGACACAATATGGGGTTGTTATCAAAAATATCAAATCAGATCAAGGAGGAGAATTTACCAGTAATTCGTTTAAAACATGTTTAGAAAAGAAAGGAATAATTCAAAGTCTCACTGCTCCTTTCTCACCATCCTCCAATGGAACTGCAGAGAGGAGGAACCGGCCGCTGCAGGATTCAATGAGAGCCATGCTGGCTGATGCAGACTTGAATAACACCTATTGGGGTGAATGTATTCTGTACACTGCTTACATTCAGAACCGTCTTCTGCACAGAGTAATAGGCATGTCTCCATATGAGAAACTGACAGGAAGAAAACCCAGGGTAAAACACATAGAGCGTTTTGGAGCAAAATGC
Source organism: Rhineura floridana (assembly GCF_030035675.1). Classification (NCBI taxonomy): domain Eukaryota; kingdom Metazoa; phylum Chordata; class Lepidosauria; order Squamata; family Rhineuridae; genus Rhineura; species Rhineura floridana. The sequence goes on from NC_084484.1 coordinate 180,281,498, forward strand.
TGGGTGCATGTTTCAAAGCAGAAAAGGCATGGTAAATTGGCCTCAAGAGCTCAAGCAGGTCGTATTTTGGGATTTCAGAATTCATATTATAGAATTTGGTTGCCTGAGAAACAACAATTAGTGTTAAGTAGAAGCATAAAGGTAATAGATAAACCTTGGAGAGACAGTCAAACAGTAATACTTGATGATGCAAGCAAGCAGGAAGCAGCAGATGTTCCTTTTGGGCATCAAATACCATTAAGAACCACATTGACTGACTTAATTCAAAGTGGCAAACGTACTGTGAAAAGACTGAGGAGTGAAGACATGGCAATGCAAGATAAAGAGGAGCCAGGTACTAGTGCAGGAACAAGTGCAGACACAGGTGCAGGAACAAGTAAAATTGAGAGTGATGAAGAAATGGAAATGGATACTGTTAGACGGTCAGAAAGAAAAACAAAAGGAAAACCACCTCATAGATTTACATTTAACGTTACACAAAAGAATGATGAGACAGATGAATATCCTGTAGAATGGGAAAAAGAAGGTCCAATAGACAAAGAAACAATGGATCTCATGTGGAAATACTGTATTGAAGAATGAAATATAAATGAGTGTTATCAAATAAAAGTGAACAAAATGCTGTAAAACTTGTATGAATAAAGAAACAAACCTGAAATGGAAATAGAGACTGTAAAGGGAAACAACAAAAAAAAGATATGTATATATATATGTATTGGAATTGTATTGTATAAAGGAAGATAAATGTAGTTTGTGATCTGTGAGTCCCAGGTGAGGGCTGTTGGTCAGTAGTGCAATCTATGTGACTCACAGACGGAGGTTTGTTCGGAGGAGAATGAAACCTGCAATAAACGGGTTAAACAGAGCAAGAGGGGTTGCCAGGTTCCTCAAGGCCAGCAGGTGGTTGGCAAGGGCAACCTGGAAGATAAGAAGCTGCTCTCGCAGAAGCTCTGGTGTGGGGGAAAGTCGTTTGGAGTGAGAGAACTGTGTTTTGTATTTTGTCAGTAAAGACTCTTACAAGAAACTTGCCTGGCCTGGCTTATTCACTGGATCTATTCGACACCAGAATTTGTTACTTGTATGATATCTATATGCACGCACTGACACTCTTTAGGTACCCTAGTCCCAAACCGCGTATAGTTTTAAATCTGGGGTGGAAAACCTTTTTTTCAGCCCAAGGGCCACATTTCCTTCTGGGCAACCATCCAGGGGCCACATGTCTGGGAAAATGTGGGTGGAGAAAGATTATTGCAACTTTTTTGTTGTACAGCAGGCTAGCTTCTGAACACAGTCACCCATCCCTCTCTGACCTCCATCCAGGGAAGCAAAGGCCAGTATCAAAGTTCAAGGACCAGCCAGGCCAAAGCACTCAAGGAAGGTGAGGTACAAGACCAATGAGGGGTGTGGCCTGAGAAGGGGTGTGGACCAGGGAGGATCTTGACGGCCAAACAGACAGCCTTATGGGGCCACATTCAGTCCCTGGGCCTGAAGGGCCTTAAGAGAAGGTGTGTAGCATGGTAGAACACATGCTTTGCATGCAAAAGATCTCAGGTGGGTGCAATCCTCTACAACTCAGGATAGGACTGAGATTGTAGTAACCTGTGGGTTTAGGAAGGATGCTCACTGTGGGAGGAAGCCTTGCAGCTGGCTGCCACCCAGACTAGCAACCTAGCCTGATTTGGCTCTTATGGGAACATTTCTCCATATATAACATATACATTGCCTGACAGGGGAGCGAAACCCTAAGAAAGTTCACAAATAATACACAGTTACCATCTTAAAAAAAGAAGACTACCCTCCTCCGATGCCTCTCACAGCAGCTTGATCTGCCCTGAAATGTTTCAGCTGATGATTTCTACAATCAAGCTCCTCTTAAAGGGACAGGAGTAGGGAAGGGTGACAATTGGGTTTGGTGTTTTGTTTTTTGCTGTTAGTTGGCAACCCTAACTGGAAGCCAGCCAGGGGAGGGGAGAAGAGAAACAAACTAACAAGGCCTCAAGCCTGCATGTGTGTGGGTCAAGCCACCTTTGTGTTAGCAAGGCTTGGCATTTTTCACCACATCTCTCTCACTTTGGCTGTCTGCCGATTCTAAATCCCATGACTGGCCAGGCTGCCGACTAATCCAGGGATGCATTCATTCGTATGCCACTGGTTCCAAGAAATTCATAGCATGCCTTCTCAGATCAGGTTCAATCACTGAACCTGGAAAGGTTCTTCCCTTCCAAAGAGCTTTTTTAAAAATCAGCAGAGGCCTTAATAATCATGCTGGTTTTCATCTCATGGGCAAGTGTTACTCATATCAGGAGACCCCTATTCCCCTCACAGAGCTATAGTTTCCAGAATGGTTTAACCATCAGTCTCTCTGCCCAGAGAACTCTGAAAATTATAGCGGAACAGGGGTCTCCTAACAACTCTCAGCACCCTTCACAAACTACATTTCCCAGGATTCTTTGGGGAAGTCATGGCTCTTTAAAGTGGCATAACAGTGGAATAAATAGATGGCATGAAAGTGGCCTGAGAATCCCTCACTGCAAGCAAGCACACCTGGTTTGGGGCAGGTGTTATTGCAGTTAGAGCAGGGCTAGTTAAGGCTGTGAGTAGGAATTCCATTCAGATTGCATTTAAAGCTGAATTTATCAGATTCGCGCTTTCCAAAATAATGTGAGAACCAACACACAGCCAGCCTTTGAAATTTACACTTATCCAAATTTTGCAATGCAGTTCTCCAACAAAGCAATGTTAACAAAAATGCATGCATTAAGGGAAAGTGTGCGCAAAATGAATATATTGGTGAAAATAACACACAAAAATGCAATATAGGATAGATTGCAAAAATGTGTATGTTTTGTCAGAAAACTGCATACAAAACTGTACTTATGTGGATAAATCTGCACTAAAATGGCCCATGAGCATCCCAATTGGAGGTCAGCCATTATCAAAGGTGCTGTGGGCTTTGAAGAAGCATGAGTACAGGGCGAAAGGGACAAACGAGCTAAGCGGAAGGCACGTCAAGCAAATCCTCATCGTGACCATCTTCCATCTGGAAACCGATGTCCTCACTGTGGGAGGCTGTGTGGATCCAGAATTGGCCTCCACAGTCACTTACGGACCCACCGTTAAAGACCTTATCTTGCAAGACAATCTTACTCGGCCACGAGTGATCGCCAATGAAAATGCTGAAGACTTTTCATGAGGGTTTTTTTTTGTTAAAATTGCTGCAGAAATGTGGAGAACTTGACTTTAAGGCTGGAAAAATGAGAAACGGAGTTGTGCATTCCTATGCCCCTCCCCTAGTCTTCTTCTACCCAGATGCAACTTTGCTGAGAAAATTATCCTGTTTATTCCTTATTAATTAGCTTCTTTACACTCCAGGGTCAGCTCAAGGTTACCAATATAGGTTACACAACTTGAGTGAAATGAGCACGTCACCTGGACACAGGCGCTTGTGACACCTGTAAGCAGAAGAACACGGATGTGTAACCTAGCCAGTGTGGCTGATGGTCAAGAGTGATGGGAATTGGAGTCCAGTGAATCTGGGGACCCAAGGGTTAGCCCCCTTGTATGACATTGCACTCTTAATATACCTTGGGGCTGGAAGCTTAAAATAGCCATGTACTTATATACCACATTTTCCACAGTTATGTTTGTGCTCACAGTGATTCACAGAAAATAAGCAGAGATGTAGTACATAATCAAAATATATAATAGAAATTATACTAACACTGACACATAACACTAACAATTCAGCAGTTAACAAATTCACTTAAAATGCATCAAAAAGTGAACATGTCAATTAGCAATATTCTATTCCTTCAATTTCCATGACAACTGGTATAGCACAGTGGGGAGCAGAGCCTGGCTGGGAGTCCAGAGTCTGTGAGTTCAAATCCCCGCTCTTGTCTCCTGGGCGTCAAGGGCCAACTAAAGATTACCTCCACAGTGAGTGGCTCAGGGGCAGAGCTTGGAAAAGTTACTTTTTTGAAGTACAACTCCCATCAGCCCAATCCAGTGGCCGTGCTGGCTGGGGCTGATGGGAGTTGTACTTCAAAAAAGTAACTTTTCCAAGCTCTGCTCAGGGGTTACATGCCCTGCCACCTGTGCAGCCGTGGGCAAGCTGCATAGTCCCAAGGAGCCCAGTTGCCCCCCAGCTGGCAGTTGTGGGGAACGCTGGCTTGTGCAGCTGTGGCAAGCTGAGCAGGCCCTGGCTAGCTGGGGAGGACTAGCCTCAGAGGGAGGCAATGGGAAACCCCCTCTGAATACGGCTTACCATGAAATCCCTATTCAGAGGGTAGCCATAAGTCGGGATCGACTTGAAGGCAGACCATTTCCATTTTCAAATTCCACAGTACCTCCAAAACTGATTGCATTAATGTCTGGCAACCCCCCCTTTTTTTACCCTAAGTTCAATACACCACAAAGCCCCCTCACAGTTTTTAGGACTATAGGAACACAGGAAGATGCCTTATATTTGGTCCATCTAGCTCAATGCTCTCTACACTGACTGGCAGCAGCTGTCCAAAGTTTAAGGCAGGAGTCTTCTACGTGTGAACCAGATGCTCTGCCACTGGGCTACGGACCTCCCCCTGTCAGCAGTTCCCTAATGAAGGCTCCTTGGCCCAGAGGATGAGCCAAGGCAGATGGAAACAACCATCCTTCCTCTCCCCTCGTATGTATTTTGAGACCTAATTCAGAATGTGTAGGAGTCTTTCCCCTGATATCAGTGATTAAATGAAGAGTCAGCAGTCTGGAACTTTGTGGTTGGGATGGAGAGCCACACCTACATGCGTGTATGTGTTTGGGGGAGAAATTTGTTTCAGATTGCATTTAAAGCTGAATCAATCAAATTTGCAATTTCCAAAGCAATATGGGAACTGAAACACTGCCATCCTTCGAAATTCACACTTCTCTGAATTTTGCAGTTCTCCAACCAAGCAATTTTAAGAAAAATGCATTTATTAGGGGAAAGTGTACATAAAAACGAATATACTAGGGGCTCCACCCGTGCTCGCTTCACTCACCAACCCTGTGTACTGACTCCAAAAATCCCCCTTTTCCCCATAGGTCGCCAAAGCTCCCCTTTGACCCCAATGGGTAGCAGAAGTCCCCCTGAACCCCAAGGGTTGCCAAAACTCAAGTGGCCAAAGCCCCCCTTCCCCCCCACAGGTTGCCAATGCCCCCCTCCCCACAACACACATACACACTGGGCAATCACAACCACACACACAGAGTAACACACTCCCTCTTGTTATCACCACTCCTGGCACTGGCACTCCCCATCCCAACCTACTTGCCTTGGCTGTTGAGCCGCTGCCACTGGCCATCTACCTGCCCAGGCCACAGCCCTCCATTCTGCTGCGGGTGAATCCTCTGCCTGCACAGCTGTTGACACAGGCTGTCGCCGCCACCCCCACGGGCCTCTGCTGCCATCGCTGGCTTCCAAAACAATGCCACCTGCACAGCCGAAGTGGTCTGCACTGCTGCTGCAGGCCTCTGCAGCCACCAGCAGATAACCCACCCACTCGCCCAACCCTGCCCCCAATGCCACACTGCATGACGGCATGACAGCACGAGACCTTACAATTGCGTAGATATAGACTACTGAAAAGAACATACAAAATGCATTACATTAGGAGAGATTGCTTAAAAAATGTGTGTGTTAGCCAAAACTGCATACAAAAATGTGTTTGTTAGAAGCAATTTGCACTAAAATCTGAAGAATTAAAAAAAAAAAACATTCGCAATTGCTGCAGAAATGTGGAGAACCAATTTCAGACTGGAAAAATTAGAAACTGAGAGAACTGAAATTGACAGATATTTCCATCCCTATGTATATATGCGTGTGTGTGTATGGAGGCTGAATTTTTATCTTTTGTTAAAAATAGTGTGGCTAAAATCCTATGCACACTGATCGGAGAGTAAGCCCTGTTGAACGCAGTGGTTTTTACTTTTGAGTAAACATACATAGGGCTGCTATACTTGTTTACTCAGAAGGAATTCAGTGGGACTTATTCTCAGTACAGTAGGGCCCCACTCTTACAGCGGGTTACGTTCCAGACCCCCGCCTAAAAGCAAAACCTGCCAAATAGTGGAAATCTGTCAATAAAATGGCCCCCGCGGAACAAGCGCTGTATGAGTGGGGCCTTACTCTAATTGAAAACCGCTGTATTAGCGGAACGCCAAAAAGCAGGCCGCCAGAAAGCGGGGCCCTACTGTAAATGTATAAAAGAATTGCAGCCTGAGGCTGCACATATTTGAGGCATGCCCCTCCCAATGAATCCTGGGACCTGTAGTTTGCTAAGGGCGCTGAGCATTGTAGCTCTGTGAAGGATAAACTACAGTTTCCAGGATTCTATTTTTTGGGGGGAGGATATGCTTTAAATATATGATGCATATGCAGCCAAGGTCTGAATCTAACCCAATCTGGTCTCATTGTTCCTTGTTGAATTCCAACCTTCCTGCTGCCCTCTGCCCTTCATTCTAGTTTATTAGGTTTGTTTTTAATTTTTTTAGCTTATCCTCGAGAGTGTTTGCAGCCTTTCCTGGTTTTGTGGCATCTTCAATACATAGACAGATATAATCAATGTTTAATGGGTATTCTGACAAGACCCGTCAGGAAATGCACATCAGTTTTTTAGCCCCCTTGGAGACAAGACAATAGAATCATCCCTAACTTCTGTACCTCCAAAGAATGCGCAGGAGACGAAGGAACAGTGTGAATAGCCTGGCCTTATCCTCTTGCTTTTGGCTTTTTTTGTCTAGCTGTTTGTAAGGTTGCCAAGGAATTTGATACAGGTTCTGCAACAGGGATAGGTGAATTCCTTTTGTTCGCAGGCCTCTGATGGCTACTGTGTCTGCAGCCGTATGAATCAAAGAGGAGATCAATTTGCAACGTGGACAGGTTTCATTATTTCAGCATGAGGAAAGCCCAATAGCAGATGCCATGGCGTGTGCAGTGCACCTCTTCCCAACGGGGCCTGGTGCTGTGTTTAATAAGGACTTATCCAGAAGATCAGTCAAACTGGGCTCTCACCAATGAAAGACAGTCCTTGGGGCAGCCACTTATGCATTGCCAAAAAAGAGGCAATGCCTTACTTAAAAAAAGAGGAGGAAAGAGTACACAGATCTGTATGATATTTGCATGAGCTAATCTATATGTATAGATATATACATATTAGAAATAACGAGTATGAATATTAGGCAGGCGCCATCTCTGCTATCTTTTCGGCGCCTTTTGAAGACTTTTCTCTTTCAACAAACCGTTTAGGTTGAGACCTATCCCAGTCCACTTCTGTGTTAGAATAATGTTTTTAACCTTTTTAAAGTTGTTTTTTAAATGTTTTTAAAGCTGTTTTGTTTTAATGTATTTTAAGATCTGTTTTTATGATGTTTTAAAGTGTTTTTAGCGGTTTGTTTGCCGCCCTGGGCTCCTGCTGAGAGGAAGGGCGGGATACAAATGAAATAATAAAATAAATAAATAAATAAACGAGTATAATTTAAATCAGGGTTGGGGAGACTGAAGCCTAAAGGCCAAATGTGGCCCTCCAGGTTTTTCTCTGGCCCTTGGAACTCTCCATAGGCCACACCCCCTCTACCTAGGCCACTCCCCAACCTCAGTCACCTCACCATGGTTAATCTCTGCACCCACAGAAATTCTAAATAAATTTTCAAGTGCCCCGAGGATGAGTCAGACAAATGAAAGCCTCTTTGGCAGAGGAAGGAAACTTTGGTGCAGTTTTCAGTACAGCACTAATAGATAGATCAGGGGTTGCCAACCTGTTAGGCCACTGGGAACATTTGGAATTAAGAGGAAGTGCCACAGACGCCAGTCAGAAAACGGCTGCCGTGGGGGATGTGGAATAACACAAAATGGCTGCCACTTCTAAAAAAGCAGAAAAAGCCAGGACTACAAAATGATGAGGACATGCCCTCATCAATGGGAAAAAAGGCACCTACATGAGCCACTACTATGCTCGCTCGTTTCGCACCTCTCTTCTGTTCAGAACAGAAGGGAGGGCAGGTGTCCAATCCTGGCATCCAGTGAAATGGGGATATGCTTAAGGGGGCATGGTCAATGTAGTAGAGGGTGAACCAGTGCAAACAGGCACTGAGGAGGAAGAACAAAGGGTCGTGCATTGTGGATTTTTGTGGCGAGGCCACAGAAGGTGCAAGTGGCACCAGCAGTGTAGTTGTGCAGGGTCTCAGGGGTTCTTAGACCTTTTACTTTTTTGGGAGCAAGGTCCCAGCAGGTTCCCTATGTCTCCAGCATCCTACGAGCCAATCAACATGAAAGAGGAGTGTATTAGCCACTGAGAAGAGTCTACTAACATGCTTCCTTGTCCTTTCCTGCTGATTGGAGCCAATCAGAGTGAAAGGAGGCGAGTCAAACACTGAGAAGACTCTTCTCAGTGCTGCCACTCTCCTCTCTCATGCTTATTGGTTCCTAGGCATTAACAAGGATCTCATTCTCAACCCCTCAGCAAAAACAAGTGAGGAGGGGGCATGGCTGTGATTAACATGAAGGCATCTGCACTTCTGAATTTGCCACTACATTATTACTGGGTGGCACACTGGCTCCTACAGGTGCTGCTCCAGTGGCCGTGGAGAGATAGATACGTATCTGTCAGCAAGTCCGAGTTGTTGGAATGAGGTGGACGGCAACTGTAAATGCATGCCTACCAACAAGACCAGGCAGAGAGAATGAGGATGCAAAGAGGTTCTTATCAAGGGATACAAATGCATGGATGAGATATCTATTAACAGTTGTTAACATGGATGACTGAAGGAGTTTCCGTATTCAGCAGCGGCAGGAGAACAGTTGCTGGAGGGAGTAGCAAGGAACATAGGAAACTGCCTTACACCAGATCAGACCACTGGTCCATCTAGCTCAGTATTGCCTGCTCTGACTGGCAGCAGCTATCCAGCGTTTCAGGCAGGAGTCTCCCCCAACACTACCTGGAGATGGCCGAGACTGAATCTGCAGCTTTCTGCATGCAAAGCAAGTGCTCTACCGCTAAGCTATGGCCCTTCCCCAAGGGATAGCTATTGCCTTTCCATCCTGCTTGTAGGCTTCTGTCCGGCCACTAAGGAAAACCGGATGCCGGATTAGATGGGCCTTTGGTGTGATCCAGCAGCTGAACCCTCCTCCTGCAGCGAGGCTGCAGTCTATGGGGAGCTGCCTTAAACCTCACTGCTGAAGAATTCTTCACACGAATGGGAATGCTGTGCCTCTAACGTAGTAAGTCATATCCCTCTGAGATTGTTTGCAGGGTGCTGTATCTATTTGCAGAACAAAGTGCAAGTCAACAGAGGAAGGGGTAAGGCACGGACGTTCTGCAGACACCTTCGCTTTCTGGAACCTGAAGCCTACGGGACTCCCAGCCTTAAGGAACACCCAGCTGAATCCTGGGGCCCTGCTCTCACCACAACCACAGTCTTTCACCAGCCCTACCTAGGAGCACAGGGGAGTGGGGGCGGCATCAAGCTGCCAAGGCGTCACTGCTAACACCCAGAACTTGGAAAAGTTACTTTTTTGAACTACAACTCCCATCAGCCCCAGCCAGCATGGCCACTGGATTGGGCTGATGGGAGTTGTAGTTCAAAAAAGTAACTTTTCCAAGCTCTACGCCTGACCTATAAAGAAACTGGGGCCCTTGTTGCAAGGCAGAGGGATGGACAAATCTAACAGTTTTGGTTTTTCCCAGAGCTTGGAAAAGTTACTTTTTATGAACTATTACTCCCATCAGCCCAATTCAGTGGCCATGCTGGCTGGGGCTGATGGAAGTTGTAGTTTTAAAAAGTAAATTTTCCAAGCTCTGAGTTTCTCGCCCAATCTTAAATTCAGTTCACCTAATTTCTGCATCAGGTTGTGGTCTTTTTTTTTTTCAAGTCCTCATGAAAATTCAGCAACATTTTAGTGCAAATTTCTCCTAATAGACAAACTTGTTTATGCTAATATGCGTATCGTGTTTTCACTAACGTGTGCATTGCATTGCAAATCCAAAGAAGTGCAAATTTCAAAGGAAAGCTGCATTTCGGTTTGTATTGTTTCAGGAAGTGTGAATTAGGTAGATTTGAACTGAACCTAAATTCTCCCTTATCCCTACTGGGAAGTTATTATTATTAAAGTTTCTATCCCACCCTTCTTCCCACAAGGAACCAACAGCAGCAAACAAGAACATAAACACTAAAAACATCTTAAAACATCTTAAAACCATCTTTAAAATATTTTAAAACATCTCAAAAAGCAATTCCAACACAGACGCAGACTGGGATAAGGTCTCTGCTTAAAAGGCTTGTTGAAAGAGGAAGGTCTTCAGTAGGCGCCAAAAAGATAACAGACATGGCACCTGTCTAATATTTAAGGGGAAGGAATTCCAAAGGGTCGGTGCCACAGCACTAAAGGTCCACTTCCTATGTTGTGCGGAACGGACCTCCTGATAAGATGGTACCTGCAGGAGGCCCTCACCTGCAGAGCTCAGTGATCAACTGGGTATATAAGAGGTAAGTAGATATTTCAGGTGTCCTGGTCCCAAGCTGTATGGGGCTTTGTATGCCCAAATCAGCATGTTGAACTTAGCCCGGCAGCTAAGGGGTGGCCAGTGCAATTCTTCCCTGCAGTGGGGTAACATGTTGGCGATATCCTGCCCCAGTGAGCAGTCGCTCCTCTGCACTTTGCACCAGTTGCAGCTTCCAAACCATCCTCAAGGGCAGACCCACACAGAGTGCATTACAGAACAGGAATCTAGCCTGGAGGTTACCAGTACTTGGAAAACAGTAGTCAGATTATCCTGATCCAGAAACAGCCACAGCTGACCAGCCAGAACTGGTAAAAGACACTCCTAGTCACTGAGGTCACCGGGGTGACAAAAATGGATCCAGGAGCACCCCCAGATTCAGGGCCGACTTATCCATTAGGCACAGTAGGCACCTTGCCTAGGGCCCACAATACTTTTAGGGGGCCACAAAAATGTTATAATTTTCTTTTAAAATCAGAAGAAAAAAATGAACTTTTAGGGTCGAAGAAAATGTTTTTTGTTCTCACATCAGAAAAAATGAAATTTTTAAGGCCCACGAAAATCTATTAAATTTTGCCTAAAAGAGAAAAAAAATAAAATGTTGAAGTATTTAGAGTTATATAGAAAATAATTTTTAATATTGATATTATTATGGAGGAAGGGGCCCACGAAGGAAAAAGTGCCTAGGGCCCACGAAAGTCATAATGCAGCCCTGCCCAGATTACGAATCTGCTCTTTCAGAGGGAGTACAACCCCATGCAAAGTAGGCAACTGACCAATTATCCGGACTAGGGAACTATTAACCCACAGCGCCTCCCTCTTGCTAGGATTCAGACTCAGTTTATTGCCCCTCATCCACCCCAATGTTGAGTCCAGGCACTGGCCCAGGGCTTATACAGCCTCTCATTCAGATGTTATTGAGAAATAGAGCTGGGTGTCATCAGCATACTGCTGACACCTCATCCCAAATCTCCTGATGACCACTCCCAAGGGCTTCATATAGATGTTAAACAGCATTGGGAGCAGGCTGGTACCCTGCAGCACCCCACAGCACAACTGCCAGGGGGCCAAAAGACAATCACCCAGTGGTATTCTCTGAAACCCACCCCAGAGATAGGATCAAACTGCTGTAAAACCATTGTAAAGCAGTGCCTCCATTACCTATCTCACCAAGTCAGCTCAGAAGGATACCGTAGTCAAACTGCTGGGGGATCCAAGGTGAGAGATCAGTTAAGAATAACAGGGTCACACTCCCCCTGTCCTTCTCCTGATAAAAGTCATGCATCAGGAAGCTGTCTACTACCAAGTCTGACCATTGGCTCTCCAGCTCAGTATTGCTACAACGACTTGCAGCGAATTCCATAATTTAACCATGCGCAGCATGAAGAAGTCTTTTCTTTTGTTGATCCTGAATCTTTTAACCTTCTGCATCATTGGCAAGATCCCATGTTATGAGAACGGAGGGCATGCACACTGATGCACTAATGCAACAGATAGGTGGGCCAGGTGGTCTTACTTAAGCCCGTGCTGTCTGTGTGCCAGGGAGCTCCCACACCACGATTCTCGGCAGTGTTGGGTCGCATGACTCAACGCTACTGCACAGCAGGAGTGCCACCCTCCCACTCTAAGGAGGGGCCCCTAAGTGGGCCTTGGCCAGGGCCCAGCCTGGCTGCCCACTGGTGCTGGCCTTGTTGGCAGGGACCATGGGGCTTCAACTAGCCTCCTCGTGATCTGGGGTATGGCCTTGGCTGAGTGCACTACTGTGAGCTATATGTGACATACCCTCTTCAGGCACAGAAGAGAATACCAGTGTGCAATATCAGACCCTGTGATTAGCAGGGAATATAAAACCTCTGGATTGGCTAGGCATGATATAAAGACTATAAGACAGCCTTTCCCAACCTTTGGGTTGCCAGATGTGGTTGGTGTACACCTCCCATCAGCCTCAGCTCACATGGCCAACTGTCAGGAATGATGGGAATTGTAGTTTAGTAACATCTGGGGACCCAAAGGTTGAGAAAGGCTCCTATAAGCCATTCCTTCTGCCATGAAGCTCAGTGAACAGGCTCAAGCAAGCCACCACACATTTAAAGCATATAGCTTCCCCCAAAGAATCCTGGGAACTATAGTTTATCTCTCACAGAGCTACAAGGTCCAGCACCCTCAACTAACTAAAGCTCCTAGGATTCTTTGGGGCCAGCCATGTGTATGATGTGTACACAACCACTGTTTCTCTCAAGGCACATTTCTACCCCACAGATTTAAACTGGTTTAAGAGTCATTCCCTTACCCCAGAGAATCCTGGGAACTGTAGTCCTATGAAGGGTGGTGGTGGTTTGCCAAAACACAATTCCCAGAATTCTTTGGGGAAAGCCATGGCACTCGGACGGGATTAAAACCAATATATATTTTGTAGTGTGGATGTGCCCTGTCACCAAAGCTCCGTCTATCCCACCTCACAAGGCTGCTGTGAGGATGAAATGGGACAAGCCAGTGTATTCTGCCCTGGACTTCTTGGAGAAAAGGCAGGATAGAAATATGAGCAAATGAGTTTCAATTGCCCATTTAATTCCTACACAATCTGGTCAAGCAATGAAATTTCCCAGCTCTTTAATAAAGCCCACCCATCATCAAAAGAGCATCTTTAACTCCCTCAGTGGGTGGGTGTGGAAAGCATCTGGCCTCCACATCGATCTGTTTTCCCTCCTCCCTTCCACTCATCTTTCCCAGGCTGGATTAAATGGCCTTTCTGGCTGCCCTGAGCGATGGGGATTATGTTCTGAGGGAAATTATGTCCTCGCATTACACAGCCCTCTTGACAGACCACCTCCGAGTTTCTCTTCTGGGCCCAGCAAAGGGCAGCCATTAAACTTTCATCAGTCGTTTAAGTGAGATGCTCCCCCCTACCAAATGGCACCAGTTTTTCATTGGATTCATCTGTGAATGGATTTTGCTGCCTGAGGTGAAGGACAACATGGCAGCTCCCCAATGAGACTGGCACATGACTCTGACTTCAGTACTGGTGCTGGGACACTGTCCTTCCATCATGCTGGAGGGCACATAACTAGTTCATGCCCCACCCCTCAAAATCTGCCACCTGAGTCGGCTGCCTAACCATGCCTAATGGTAGGGCCGGTCCTGTGTGAATCTAATCTATGGGCTCTTTCAATAGTATTATTTTAATAACAACAACAACAACAACAACAATAATAATAATAAATGAATAAGACTGCAATCCTATACAAAGTTACTTAGGTGAAAATGCTCTTAAATTCAATGGGACAGAGGTCACATCCACACCATAAATTTGAAGGACAGTTAAAGCACATAGCTTTCCTCAAAGAATCCTGGGAACTGTAATTTATCCCTCACAGAGCTACAATTCCCAGCACCCTTAACAAACTAAAGTTCCCAGGATTCTCTGAGGGAAGCCATGCACTTTAAATGTATGGTGTGACTATGACCTTACATCTGGGTAGATATGTGTAGGATTTGAGTGTTTGCTTTAAAAAAGATGTAATTAGAGTACAAGAGCCAAGTTCAAATCCTGCCTCAGACACAAAGCTTCCTGGCAGACCCTGAGCCAGGAACACACTCTTAGCCTAACCTACCTCACAGGGTTGTGGTGAGGATAATATGGAGGCAGGGAGAACCAAATATGCTGCCATGACCTCCTTTGGAGAAAGCTGAGGTATAACTGAACAGTAAGAAAATAAATAAACATGAATATTATTTCATTATTAACCACTTTGGATTATTTGAAAAAAAAGAGGGAGCTGTTTTTTGTGACTGCTCTGAATACCAGTTCCTGGAAACCACAGAGGGGAGAGTGCTCTTGCGCTCAGGCAGGGCTGGCGCCAAAGGGCGGCCAGATTGGGCCCTGGCCAAAAGCCTCTGTGGCCCAGAGAGGCCCCTAAATGGCCCCTCATTATGGTGGGAGAGTAGCATTCTCCTCCCACGATCTGTGGCAGGCTCCCTGCCGCAGATCACAGGGAAGGAGCTTCCAGGCTGCCTGCCCATTCGCTTGCTCCACCTAACTCTCTCCTGTGTTCTGCTGCTACCCCCACTGCGCACGCAGGGCTTCCTTCAACCAAGATGGTGGCATAGGCTTCTTTAAGGGGCTAATGCCCCTACTGCCATCTTGGTTGATGGCAGCCCTGCACACACAGAGCACACAGGAGCAGAACACAGGAGACAGGTAGGTGGAACAGGCAGGAGCTGCGCAGCCGGGGCAGGCTGGTGCCCAAGGGCCCAGTCATGCTTGGCCCTGGCCTTGTGCTGAGATCCTGCTTGCAGGCTTCCCAGAGGCATCTGGTTGGCCACTGTGATAAACTAGACGGGCCTCTCGTCTGAACGAGCAGCCAGGCCTCTTCTGATGTTCGTATGGATGAGGTAGTGGCTCAGCACCGTGAGGGCTTATGCCTGTCCCATCCAGTAGTAGCATAGGTCAGTGACACCAACCACCTGCCTGCAGCATTATCAGTGTGATGTCTTTGCAGACAAACAAGATAGGCCCAGAAGGCCGGCCCTAACATTAGGCAAAATGAGGCAGGCGCCTCAGGCAGCTGATCTTGGCTGTCATGACAGGACGTCAAATCATTTCAGTTACGCTGTATTTTTTACTGCCAATGAGAGGCAGAAGTGCTTGTGGATCTTTTATTTTTTGCCTCAGTTGTCAAAATAATTTGAACAGCCTTGGGTATGATGTCCCTTGACCAGTAGTATAGTGGCCAATTCAGAATTGCAGGATCCCTTCATGCTAGTCATAGCCACGCCCCTCCCCCTTTTTTGCTGAGGGGTTGAGAATGAGATCCTTGTTAATGCCTTCTCCCACAATAGACATCCCTAGGAGCCAATAAGCATGAAAGGGTGGGCAGTGTTAGCTACTGAGAAGACTCTTTGCAGTGGCTGGCTCACCTCCTTTCACTCTGACTGGCCCAAATCAGCCTGAAAGGTCAAGGAAGCATGCTAGAAGATCCTGCTCAGTAGCTAAGTCACTCCCTTTTCATGCTGATAGGCTCACAGGATGCTGGAGTCACAGGGAACCTGCTCACAAAAAAGTAAAGGGTCTAAGACCCCCCAAGACCCTGGATGACTACACCCCTGCCCTTGACTTTGGAGGGGCACCATTTTGCCACAAAAGTTTTTGGGCTGGCCATGGGTATGCCGTTCCAAGATAACTAGGTCCCTCCAAAGTAATTTCCCCTTCCTTTTTAGCCCCTTGAAGCCAACTTCTGCGGCTCCAGAAAAGACTTTGGAAGTGAGTGAGCCAAAAAAAGGCTTTTCTTCACGCTAGAATAATCCCTTCCATGGTAACCTGGCGACTGTGAAGTCACAAGTTAGCAAGCACGAGACGGAGTAGATTTCAGGGGCAGAAGATGGACAGGACAGACTCAGGAGGGGCAGAAAAGAACATGCTGCTTTGCATTGTGCCTGATTCACTTGTGGAATTCTCCGCCACAAGATGTTTGTCGGCTTAGATGGCTTTAAAAGGGGATCCTATGATTCAGAGAAGTCTGGTTTGTCCTCCAAGGAACCAATGCAACAGAGCCTGTCCTGGCTCCTAGCTGGCAAAAAGTACAACTACTACCCAAGAACATAAGAACATAAGAACATAAGAAGAGCCTGCTGGATCAGGCCAGTGGCCCATCTAGTCCAGCATCCTGTTCTCACAGTGGCCAACCAGGTGCCTGGGGGAAGCCCGCAAGCAGGACCTGAGTGCAAGAACACTCTCCCCTCCTGAGGCTTCCGGCAACTGGTTTTCAGAAGCATGCTGCCTCTGACTAGGGTGGCACAGCACAGCCATCACGGCTAGTAGCCATCGATAGCCCTGTCCTCCATGAATTTGTCTAATCTTCTTTTAAAGCCGTCCAAGCTGGTGGCCATGACTGCATCTTGTGGGAGCAAATTCCATAGTTTAACTATGCGCTGAGTAAAGAAGTACTTCCTTTTGTCTGTCCTGAATCTTCCAACATTCAGCTTCTCTGAATGTCCCCGAGTTCTAGTATTATGAGAGAGGGAGAAGAACTTTTCTCTATCCACTTTCTCAATGCCATGCATAATTTTATACACTTCTATCATGTCTCCTCTGACCCGCCTTTTCTCTAAACTAAAAAGCCCCAAATGCTGCAACCTTTCCTCGTAAGGGAGTCGCTCCATCCCCTTGATCATTCTGGTTGCCCTCTTCTGAACCTTTTCCAACTCTATAATATCCTTTTTGAGATGAGGCGACCAGAACTGTACACAGTATTCCAAATGCGGCCGCACCATAGATTTATACAACGGCATTATGATATCGGCTGTTTTATTTTCAATACCTTTCCTAATTATCGCTAGCATGGAATTTGCCTTTTTCACAGCTGCCTCACACTGGGTCGACATTTTCATCGTGCTGTCCACTACAACCCCAAGGTCTCTCTCCTGGTCGGTCACCGCCAGTTCAGACCCCATGAGCGTATATGTGAAATTCAGATTTTTTGCTCCAATATGCATAATTTTACACTTGTTTATATTGAATTGCATTTGCCATTTTTCCGCTCATTCACTCAGTTTGGAGAGATCTTTTTGGAGCTCTTCACAATCCCTTTTTGTTTTAACAACCCTGAACAATTTAGTGTCGTCAGCAAACTTGGCCACTTCACTGCTCACTCCTCATTCTAGGTCATTAATGAACAAGTTGAAAAGTACAGGTCCCAATACCGATCCTTGAGGGACTCCACTTTCTACAGCCCTCCATTGGGAGAACTGTCTGTTTATTCCTACTCTCTGCTTTCTGCTTCTTAACCAATTCCTTATCCACAAGAGGACCTCTCCTCTTATTCCATGACTGCTAAGCTTCCTCAGAAGTCTTTGGTGAGGTACCTTGTCAAACGCTTTTTGAAAGTCTATGTACACTATGTCCACTGGATCACCTCTATCTATATGCTTGTTGACACTCTCAAAGAATTCTAGTAGGTTACTGAGACAGGACTTTCCCTTGCAGAAGCCATGCTGGCTCTGCTTCAGCAAGGCTTGTTCTTCTATGTGCTTAGTTAATCTAGCTTTAATAATACTTTCTACCAGTTTTCCAGGGACAGAAGTTAAGCTAACTGGCCTGTAATTTCCGGGATCCCCTCTGGATCCCTTTTTGAAGATTGGCGTTACATTTGCCACTTTCCAGTCCTCAGGCACGGAGGAGGACCCGAGGGACAAGTTACATATTTTAGTTAGCAGATCAGCAATTTCACATTTGAGTTCTTTGAGAACTCTCGGGTGGATGCCATCCGGGCCCGGTGATTTGTCAGTTTTTATATTGTCCATTAAGCCTAGAACTTCCTCTCTCGTTACCACTATTTGTCTCAGTTCCTCAGAATCCCTTCCTGCAAATGTTAGTTCAGGTTCAGGGATCTGCCCTATATCTTCCACTGTGAAGACAGATGCAAAGAATTCATTTAGCTTCTCTGCAATCTCCTTATCGTTCTTTAGTACACCTTTGACTCCCTTATCATCCAAGGGTCCAATCGCCTCCCTAGATGGTCTCCTGCTTTGAATGTATTTATAGAATTTTTTGTTGTTGGTTTTTATGTTCTTAGCAATGTGCTCCTCAAATTCTTTTTTAGCATCCCTTATGGTCTTCTTGCATTTCTTTTGCCAGAGTTTGTGTTCTTTTTTATTTTCTTCATTTGGACAAGACTTCCATTTTCTGAAGGAAGACTTTTTGCCTCTAAGAGCTTCCTTGACTTTGCTCGTTAACCATGCTGGCATCTTCTTGGCCCTGGCGGTACCTTTTCTGATCTGCGGTATGCACTCCAGTTGAGCTTCTAATATAGTGTTTTTAAACAACTTCCAAGCATTTTCGAGTGATGTGACCCTCTGGACTTTGTTTTTCAGCTTTCTTTTCAGTTTCCTCTTTTGAAGTCAAATGTGACCGTGTTGGATTTTCTTGGCAATTGGCCATTTACATGTATGTTTAATTTAATAGCACTGTGGTCACTGCTCCCAATCGGTTCAACAACACTTACATCTTGCACCAGGTCCCGGTCCCCACTGAGGATTAAGTCCAGGGTTGCCGTCCCTCTGGTCGGTTCCATGACCAACTGGTCTAGGGAATAGTCATTTAGAATATCTAGAAACATGTCATGACTGGAACACATATGCGGCCAGTCTATGTCCAGGTAGTTGAAGTCACCCATTACTACCACATTTCCTAGTTTGGATGCTTCCTCAATTTCATATCTCATCTCAGGGTCTCCCTGAGCATTTTGATCAGGGGGACGATAGATCGTTCCCAGTATTAAGTCCCTCCTGGGGCATGGTATCACCACCCACAACGATTCTGTGGAGGAGTCTGCCTCTTTTGGGGTTTCGAGCTTGCTGGATTCAATGCCTTCTTTCACGTATAGAGCGACTCTGCCACCAATACGTCCTTCCCTGTCCTTCCGATATAGTTTATATCCAGGGATAACCGTATCCCACTGGTTTTCTCCATTCCACCAGGTCTCCGTTATGCTCACTATATCAATGCTCTCCTCTAAGACCAAGCACTCCAGTTCTCCCATCTTGGTTCGGAGGCTCCTAGCATTAGCGTACAGGCACTTGTAAGCAGTGTCTCTCTTCAAGTGTCTTTGGCACTTGTGGTTTGGCCTGTGGTAATTTTGCTCTTCTGAATTTATATCCTGTGCCCCTGCTCTCACAATGCCTACTTCTAGGCCTACCCCATTTAAAATTTCATCATTTCTTTGGTTTTTATCCCAGGGGGGAGGTTTATTCCGAACAGGACCTTTCTCAGCTCCTGTCGGGTTTCCCCCCTCAGTCAGTTTAAAAGCTGCTCTGCTACCTTTTTAATTTTAAGTGCCAGCAGTCTGGTTCCATTCTGGTTCAAGTGGAGCCCGTCCCTTTTGTACAGGCCCGGCTTGTCCCAAAATGTTCCCCAGTGCCTAACAAATCTAAACCCTTCCACCCGACACCATCGTCTCATCCACGCATTGAGACTGCAAAGCTGGGCCTGTCTGGCTGGTCCTGCGCGTGGAACCGGTAGCATTTCAGAGAAAGCCACCTTGGAGGTCCTGGCTTTCAGCATCCTACCTAGCAACCTAAATTTTGCTTCCAGGACCTCACGGCTGCATTTCCCCATGTCGTTGGTGCCAACGTGCACCACGACCACTGACTCCTCCCCAGCACTGTCTACCAAACTATCTAAACGACGAGCGATATCCGCAACCTTTGCACCAGGCAGGCAAAACACCTTGCGGTCTACACGCCCATCACACACCCCACTGTCTATGTTCCTGATGATCGAATCACCCACTACAAGGATCCCTCCAGCCCCTGGAGATATATCCTCGGCATGAGAGGATAGCTGCTCATCCCCCAAGGAATGGGTCCCTTCTAAGGGATCGTTTCCCTCTTCCTCAGCTGGATGCTCTCCTTCCCCGAGACCATCGTTCTCCATGATAGCAGGAGAGCTATCATCGCTGGAGTGGGACACAGCTATAACGTCCCTGAAGGCCTCCTCCACACACCTCTCTGCCTCTCTCAGCTTTTCCAGGTCTGCCACCTTGGCCTCAAGGAAATGAAGTCATTCCCGGAGAGCCAGGAGCTCATTTCAGCGAGAGCACACCCACGACTGCTGTCCAACAGGCAGATAGTCGTACATGCTGCAGGCTGTGCAAAACACTGGAAAACCCCCACAGGCCTGCTGGCTTCTTACCTGCATAGTTTTGTTTGAGGTTTATTACGTCAATAGGTTGGAGACTGTGGTTTAGTTGAGGTCAGGGAACAGAAGGGCAGAGTGAGGGGCCCTGGCCTCCTCGCCCTGCTGCCGAACTCGCTCTGCTGCTTAACTCGCCTTGACGCTTTGTCAGCTGGGGCTCTGCTGCTTAACTCGCCTTGACGCTTTGTCAGCTGGGGCTCTGCTGCTTAACTCGCCTTGACGCTTTGTCAGCTGGGGCTCTGCTGCTTAACTCGCCTTGACGCTTTGTCAGCTGGGGCTCGGTTCCTTTGCTCCTTAAGGGGCTACACAGGAAGCTGCCGTACACTGAGTCATATCGTTGGTCCATCTAGCTCAGTAATGTCCACACTGACTGGCAGCAACTCTCCAGGGTTTCAGACAGGGTTCTCTCGCAGCCCTACCTGGAGGTGCCCGGGAGTGAAATTGGACCTTCTGCATGCAAAGCAGGTGCTCTACCACTGAGCTGCAGCCCTTCCCATAACAAAGTAAGGTTCCAGTCCTCATGGTTCTGAATAAATGTTTGATTTAAAGAAGACCACAGGAAACTGGATCATTTGGATGAACTTGAATTGAACTGTGATCTGAATGTGTCGTGAACCAAACCAATTCGTCCTGTAGCGGCATGAATGTGAATTGGAATTAATTCCTTTTTGGACATGTTGACCTTGTTAACTAGAACCAGTTGCTTTTTTAAATTAACTTTCCAAGCTTTGGACCACAGAAAACTGACTTATCCTGAGTCAAATTATTGGTCCATCTAGCTCAGTATTGGCTACACTGATTGCCAGCAGCACTCCAAGGTTTCAGACTGGGGTCGCTCTGAACTTTGCCTGGGGTTTCCAGGGATTGAACTTGGAACCTTCTGCAAGCTAACCAGATGTTCTACCACTGCGCTGCCTCAGAATTCAAACGCTCTTTATCTAGGGCTCGTCACCAAATGCCCAGTTATCCACAACAGATACTCCCCATGATATAACAAGACAGTTATGGTTAGGGTTGCCTTATGGCCCAGTTGGCCAGGTTTTGCCCAGGCTGAAGAGTGCTAGGTGCAACCCATTTGAAACATTAGCTGGCCTGGATGCCCAGGTTTTATTTTAAGGGGGGAGGCAGCAAGTATCTTTTTTTTAGTGTACTGCCTTCAACTCGATGCTGACTTATGGCGACCCTATGAATAGGGTTTTCATGAGGCTGAGAGGCAGTGACTGGCCCAAGGTCACCCGGTGAGCTTCATGGCTGTGTGGGGATTCGAACCCTGGTCTCCCAGGTCATAGTCCAACACCTTAATCACTACACCACACTGGCTCTCACAGCAAGTATCTAGTGATTTAGAATTTATTATACATTAGTATAATAGTAATGACAACAGAAGATTTATGTAACTTTACAGTTGACAATGAGGACATGGAACTTGTCAAGGATTATCAATACCTTGGCACAGTCATTAACCAAAATGGAGACAATAGTCAAGAAATCAGAAGAAGGCTAGGACTGGAGAGGGCAGCTAGGAGAGGACTAGAAAAGGTCCTCAAATGCAAAGATGTATCACTGAGCACTAAAGTCAGGATCATTCAGACCATGGTATTCCCGATCTCGATGTATGGATGTGAAAGTTGGACAGTGAAAAAAGCAGATAGGAGAAAAATCAACTCATTTGAAATGTGGTGTTGGAGGAGAGCTTTGTGCATACCATGGACTGCGAAAAAGACAAATAATTGGGTGTTAGAACAAATTAAACCAGAACTATCACTAGAAGCTAAAATGATGAAACTGAGGTTATCATACTTTGGACACATAATGAGAAGACATGATTCACTAGAAAAGACAACAATCCTGGGAAAAACAGAAGGGAGTAGAAAAAGAGGAAGGCCAAAGAAGAGATGGATTGATGGAAGCCACAGACCTGAACTTACAAGATCTGAACAGGGTGGTTCATGACAGATGCTGTTGGAGGTCGCTGATTCATAGGGTTGCCATAAGTCGTAGGCGACTTGGAGGCACATAACAACAACAAGAAGTTTTGATCTGAAGGTCAAAACTTCTTTAGCATATTTATTCAGAAGAAGTAAATTTCACTGAATCAAATGTGCCTTCCTTCCTAGTAAGTGTGCTTAGGATTGCAACCTTAAGGAAGTTCATGGAAGGAATCCCAGAGTGAGGAATCGGTTCTAGAGGGGATCCAGGGAAAAGAGGAAGGATGAATTGCCCCTCTGCTGCAAGTGCTCTGCTGCAAGTCGCTCCACCCTCACGATACTTGGCTGTGAAGCCATCAGATGATGATAATGGTAGTTACTAAATGTATTACCCCCCTTCACCAGGAGGTCCCAGGGCGGGTTACAACAATTAAAAAAATCAGTATAAAGTTTTAAAAGTTTAAACAAATTACTGTCGCAGGAATAGGGTGGGTCCTAGAAACACACAGGTTAGGTGTCAAAGGCTAAGGTAAAGAGGCACAACTTTGCCAAAACATGCACTTCTGTGGGGAGAGAGTTTCACATGTTAGGGGTTGCCACAGAGAATGCCCTCTCCTGGGCTGCTGCCACACAAACTTTTGAAGGCGGCAGAACTACCAAGAAGGCCCCCTTTCTTGATCTTAACACCAAGAGTAGGGAAGGAGGTGGTCTTTCAGATATTTTGGGCCCAAGTCATTTAGGGCTTTCAACAATAACATGAGCACTTTACATTTGCCCTGGAAACGAACTGACAACCAATGCAACTGTTTTATAGGCAGTGGTGTAGTCTCAGGGGTTTTTAGTCCCCTTACTTCTTTGGGAGCAGGGTCCCAGCAGGGTCCCTGACTCCAGCATCCTACAAGCCACTGAGAAGAGTCTTCTAACATGCTTCCTTGTCTTTTCCCACCAATCACAGTGAAAGGAGGTGAGTCAGCCACTGAGAAGACTCTTCTCAGTAGCTAACACTCCCCTTTCATGCTTTTTGGCTCCTAGGAACATCTGCTGTTGTGAGAGAAGGTATTAACAAGGATCTCATTCTCAATCTAGCAGGGAAAAGGGGGGAGGAGGCATGGCTGTGACTATCATGAAGGGACCCTGTACTTCTGAATTTGCCACTACACTACTGCAGCAAGGTTTATACCAGTTCTTAAGGCAACCCCAGCCAGTAATCTGGTGGTTGCATTTTGGACCAGTTGAAGTTTCTGATGGATACTCAACTGCATTGCAAAATGCAGTTTGTCCCCAATGACATCCACTAAACGGGTTCTGTCAGTACGGATGCATGTCCACAGGTATTAATAAACATCTTGTGGCAGTATGTTTGTATTTATATGCAGTCTGTTGTGTATTGTCCAGAAGACTGCCTGTTCTCGCTGCTTCCATTGGGGCAAACAAAAGCTCCACTTTCTTCTCAGCAAATAAATTCAGCTCTCTCCTTGTTTGGACGTGACCCCGACCTGATTAAAACAGAAAACTCCAGCATCCTGTGCCAACTTTCAAAACTGTTGCATTAAATGCTTGGCTAAATACAATGTGTTTATCTCTGACAACACTAGGATATTTCTTTCTTTCTTTCTTTCTTTCTTTCTTTCTTTCTTTCTTTCTTTCTTTCTTTCTTTCTTTCTTGAAATGGAGTCAAGTGAAACCAAGGGACTGGGTCTGGGGTTAGTTCAAGCACCTCTCACAGAAGACCCAAAAACAATCTCACTCACTAGCACAGCAAGTGAGAGGTGTGGCCACCATCCATTCATGAAAGTGAATTGTGGGGAACCTTTGTGAAAATGCCTTTTTGGAATAGTGGCTCTCCCCTCCCCCTCCAGATGTGTATATTTTATTTCTGTGTTAGGCATTATTCTCTCTCGCTTTCTTTGCTGCTAATTAGGCTGGCTTTTTTGTATCATTTTGTACAGTGTTCTATGGGTTTTTTTTAAAAAAAATACTTATTGACATTATGATTATTTTTAACTGTTCTTAATAAAATTATGTTGTTCATTTGATCTTTCGTGTGAAAGTGTCATACACATAAATAGACGATGATGGTGATGATGCCTGATCACTTCTACCCTATTCAAATGAAAGAACTAAGAATCATAGAATTGGAGGCCCATCTAATCCAATTCCCTGCTCAGGGCAGATCCGGAGATAAAGCATCCCCAACAGGTAAGTGTCCAGCCTCTGATTGAAGATCTTCAGCGAGGAATATTCCACCACCACTCTCAGTAATTGGTTCCATTATCAAACTTCTGTTACCCTATGCTCAGCCAAAATCTCCCCTCCTGTGATTTAATCCCATTTCATCTAGACCTGCTTTATGGCGCAAAGAGAACAAGTCTTTGCGTTCTTGAGGGCCTTTTGACCAAAAGGCGGGATAGAAATAAACTATAATAATAATAATAATAATAATAATAAATTCTTATGGAGCAAGCTAGAAAGGAAGGGAGCATTTGCATTTGCAATGATTCAAAGGTAGTTTAAAAAGTTCAGCAAAATCTCACGTCACAACCACCACAATCTAATGCTGTGGAATGCAAAGCTACAATCCAGCAGAATGGACTTTTCTTTTTTTAACCTAACCCCAGGGGCCAGCTCAATGTCACAAACAACCCAATGATTGAGGTGCCAGTTTTATGGATGGGGGTGAAGGAGTGTGTGATTTGAGCAATACATCTGGTATTTTGGGGGGAAGGGGAATGTTGGTAAAATGGCGGGGTGCTTCCTACTGTCCATAAATTGTGCCTCATCTTTTCCAGCAACATTTCAAGTCGGAATGGAACATTTAATCAGTTAATTGGTGACGCAGTTTTTATAAACTACTGTGCAATCCTATACATGTCTATTCAAAAGAAAGCCTTGTTGAATTCAATGGGGCTGACTCCCAGGTGCATGTATAGGATTGCAGCTGTAATCAGATAGAAAGGTGCCTCTGATTAACCAAGCTGCAGGCATATTTTTTAGATTTTTTAAAAAAACTACAATTGGCAAGGGCCATTTTGGAAGAGGTATTCATTTCCTTTTTTCTTTCACAGGAGAGAAATGCCTCTTCCGATGCTCTTTTCAGCAATAGATGTGTAAAAACAAAGTTGCTTCAGAACCACTGCTTTCATCTGTATGGAAATGTATGCAAATTTTGTGGATACATGACTGGACTAATCAATTAAAACTCATTCATTCCATCAACTATGATTTCTTTCATTGAGCAACAGCCCTAACTATAAGAGATAATGGGGTATCCCTTTTAGATCAGGGAATGCAACCTCTGAAGACAGTAAAATTTATCTGGATAGCCTAACATAACCTATCCTACATGTTCAGCCAAAGGCATCTATTTCTCTCTTTTCTTTTTCAACAAATCTTTTTCCTGTTTTGGACAAAGACTCTCTGAAATGCCAGTCCATCCCTCCGGCAACACACAAAATCAAAAAAGCCACTCACACAGAGAAGCAACTGAAGCACTCAACCAGTCTATAAGTATGGCAAACAGCAGCGAGCCCGCGATGAAATCTCAGGGGCTCCAAGAGGCTTTTCAGCAAATCTGTTTGAATTAAAGTGAAAATCCAGATGAATTGTAAAGTGTACTGCTCCAGCCCTGGGTTTGCTAGCAGCTTACCTTAGTGGTACATGGAGCCTTCCTCTCTTGACTCCTCAGCTGATGGGCATGTTACAAAAAAAAAGAAGAGTCCAGTTCTCAAAAAGAGCTTTGCCCAAGCAGAGATCAATTTAGATGGGAAATGAATGCATTGCTTAGATGCCAGTTTGTCTCTCTCCACCAGCTCGCTCTCTCCTTTCCTTCCCATTCGCTCCCCGTCAGGAGCTGCTTTGCATACACTACCAGATTCACATCAACAGCCTCCCATTCATCCAAGCTGAGCCGTCTTAACCAGGAGGAGGAGCCGAGCGCAAAGATTGTAGAAGCGAAGGGGCAGAGCTTGGAAAAGTTTTGTTTTGTTTTTAATTGTTAACGTCAGTATTTCTCGTAGCTGTGACATAAGATATACTATGGTTGTGTCTGAATAAGTCCTGCTCAGAGTAGACTCACTGAAGTAACTGCTTAGCTGCATTCAACCCTGTATGCAGAGCTTGGAAAAGTTACCTTTTTTGAACTACAACTCCCATTGGCCCAATTCAGTGGCCATTCTGGCTGGGGCTGATGGGAGTTGTAGTTCAAAAAAAGTAACTTTTCCAGGCTCTGCAAATGGGTAGAAGCTAAGCTCACAAGCATGCCAGCTTTTACGAGCCTGCCACTTCGAACCTCATGACAGTCTGGAAGAATATGGTACATGGTTCACAGCTTGGCCTGGCAAAACTCTTGCGGTGGTATGACAGATCTCCAACTGGAGGTGCAGTGAGGGGGAAAGCCCTGCTTAAGAAGTAAGAGCCTTGCTGCTGGATCAGGCCATCAAAGGCCCAACTGGCCCGTTGCAGTTGCCCTTGTCCATCCTCCTCTCACAGTGGGCCTCCAGATACCCCAATGGGAAGCCTGCAAGGAGGACTTGAGTGCAACAGGCTCTCTCCTCTCCTGTGGCTAGTGCAACAGCACTCTTCCCTTCTGATGTTCAGAGGAATACTGCCTCCAGCAGTGGTGGAAGAACATAGCCATCGTGGCTAGTAGCCATTGATAGCTTTTTCCTCCATGAGTCTGTCTAGCCCTCTTTTAAAGCCATCCAAGTCGGTGGCCATCAGTTGCCTCTTGTGGGAACGAATTCCATAGTTGAACTATGCACCATGTGAAGAACTTAATTTTGTCTGCCCTGAATCTCCCAACATTCAGCTTCACTGGATGTCCATGAGTTCTAGTGTTATGAGGGAGAAAAAATTCTCCCTACGGATGGGAGGATCTGTCAATTTTGGCTCTCTTGTTTTTCATTTTTTCAAATCTTAAATTCAGTCCCCCAGATTTCTGCAGCCATTTGCATTAAAAATAACTCACAAAAATTATTCAGCGTTGTATTGTGAATTATTCCTAACAAACACACTTTTGTAAGCAGTTTTGACTCATGCACACATTCTTGTAAGCAATTTCTCCCAGTACAATGTATTTTTGTATGTCATTTTAACTAATATACTCATCTTATGCACATTTCCCCCTGATATAAGCTGCATTGAAAACCAGACATTTGCAAATTTCGTAGGATGCTTGTGTTTTGTTTCTCATATTGTTTTGGAAAGTGCACAATTGATAGATTCAGCTTTAAATGTGAACTGAATCCAGCTTCTCCCCCACTCCTACTTCTCCCTATTCACTGTTGCCACACCTTGCATAGTTTTATACACCTGTCATGTCCTTCCCACCATTACTTGCCTTTTACCTCCTAAACTAAAAAAGCCCCAAATACTGAACCATTCCTCAGAGGGGAGTTGCTCCAGTCCCTTGCATGTTGTCCTGTTGCCAAGGGGCCAGGGGTCAGCATCGTCGGGCATCTGCCAAGGCCTGCACCCCAACAGTGGCCCCACTGGCAATACTTGGAGATTCCCAGCTCACTGTGGCTGCCTATTCGCTGGCCCTCTCTGAGCAAGTGAGTGAAGAGGACCACAATGGCTGCACACCTTGCTCTTCTCTCTCTCTCTCTGCCCCCACCTGAGAAGTGGCACCAATTAGGCCCAAAGGAAAAGACAAGCGAGGCAGAGCAGGAACAAAGGGGAGCCACAGAGATCATCTTGAGCAAGCAGGACCGTCGCTATGTCCTCATTGTTTACTACTGTCAGTGCTGTTACCCGAGTCTGCATCTGTATTGGGTTTGAAATCCTTTTTACATGTGACAGTGTATTTGTTTTTACTTATGAGTTTCATACATATATGAAATTGTGTTAATTGTTTGTATTGCTGGTGTTTTTATTGTGAAATCGCTTTGAGATATTTTATAGGAAGTGGTTCATAAATGGAATAAATTGAATGTTTTGTTTTTAACATTGGATTTGAAACTATTGTAAAGCTGCCAGGGGTGTAGTCATCCAGGGTCTCAGGGGGTCTTAGACCCCTTACTTTTTGGGGAGCCGGGTCCCAGCAGGGTCTGTATGTCTCCAGCATCCTATGAGCCAATTGGCATGAAAAGGGAATGGGTTAGCCACTAAGAAGATTCCCAGTGAGTGTCAATTGCAAGCAACCTCTTATTAGTTCCTACTTCAAAAAAAGCCAAAACAAGTGGGGGAGAGTGACAATTCTGTAACTGCAGAAGACAGTGAATCCTGAGGATAGCATCCCATCTATATCATCATCAAGCATTTTGATTGCAGCAGGAGATAAATGTGTAGACACTGAATTCAGGAATTCAGACAGTATCTCTGACAGTGAGAAAGGATAGCCAAATGGCAACAGCGACAGAGAAGCAGAAAGCAGTATTCAAACCTGGCCAGGTTATTGTATAATCTTAGAAGATTGTATAATCTCAGAAGGGGGTGTGGCTGTGAGGGGATGTGGCTGTTACTATCATGAAGAGACCCTGCACTTCTGAATTTGCAGTTACACTACTGAAACCTGCCCTGGGACTTCCGGTGAAGGGCAGGTAATAAATTTAATATTAAAAATAATGATAATAAATATATAATATTGCATTTGTTTGTCCCAAAACGAATTAACAACAGAATGATGCACAAATAAATCAAATCAAATCAAAATAATAAAATACAAAACAAAGCAATTCTTAAAAGTGCTCATCCCACAATGCAAGAAAAAGGACAAATTCTATCCCACCCCATTAAAAGATGAGCATCACAGGAAAAGCTGAAAATCATACACAAGTATGATCTGGAAAATCTGGAAAACATGACACACACACACCCCTAAAGCCTGGGTAAATAAAAGTTTTTCCCTGGCACCTAAAAGCTGACAGTGATGGTGCCAGGTATGTTTCCCTGGAGGGGAGAATCCCATATACTGGGGGGAAGGGGGAACCACTTACAAAAAATCCCATTTTTGTGTAGTCACCCTCTGCACCTTCATCAGATGAGGCGCTTGGGAAAGGGCCTCTGATAAAGACTTCAAAGCACTCAGGGCACACAAATTTGCACCTGCCAGTTTCTATGTCTAGATGCCTTTGAGAAATTAAAAGTAGACTGGGATCTCACCAGCACTGCAATTTGCAGTGCATCCAGCTGTCCTATAAGCATTTTTTTAAAAAAAGGTTAAGCTTAGAAAGAAGACCCAGGGCTCATGCCCCCTGGCCCACGCTCCTAATAATGCCCCTGGGCTCAAGGGCTCTCCAGACCTGGCACTGGCACAGTCTGTCACACAACTGTTAAAGGCAGAGGATCCCTGCATGTAACAAAAACAAAGAAGGGAGAGAGCGGCATGGAACAAGAAGAAAGACAAATGCTGGACTCTGGGCCAGGCTGAAGCTATCAGAAAATTCAAAGAACAGGACTTGCTCCCTCTCCAACTATTCAAAGCGCTCTATCACCACCTTGTGGACACAAGTGGGAGACATTATAAATTGGGATTTTTTTAACTTATTGAATGTATTGTTTTTATGAGATGCTTTATTACTTTTCCACTGTTAGCCACTTCTGTGCAGAGCTTGGAAGTAACTAGTTACAAGTAACGAATTACTTGTAATTCATTACTTTTTTGAGAAACGAGTGGGTAATTCCTTTACATTTTGATTGTAATAGAACTAGGAGTAATATTACTACTTTTGTGGAGTAATTGTAACGTTTCCAGAATTACTTTTGGGCATTACTTGGGGGGGAGCAGGGAAAGTCTTCTGCTCCTCTGATTTGTGGATGAAAATCATGTGCCTCAAACTGGGCTTCTGTGCAGTGTCGCTCTTTCCTCATGCTCTGTGGATGGGTAGGAGGTGATAAGTGAGGAGGCGGGGAGTGAGACAGGGTGGAGTGGAGAAAACAATTATTTTAAAAAATGGATAGTGGTGGTGAAGAATGGAGTGGAGGGGAAAAGGATCCGGAGGTCAAGAACATGGATAAAGGAGGAGAAGGAGGCAGCAGCAGTATGGAGATAAAGAACTGTGGAGGTGAAAGATGACAACATGTGCGTGTGTGTGTGTGTGAGAGAGACAGAGAGAGAGAAAATACTGTGCTTGCACTTGGCACACAAAGTGGCCTCCACCATCCTCTCTGGCTACTGTTTGCATCTCTGGGGAAAATGTTTGCTTGAGTGTGTGTCCCTTAGTTGGTGGAAGGGCAGGGTCTGGGAGGTGGTTAAATGAGAGAGATTATGCTGACTGGCTGGCTGATTGGGGGGGGGTTGCACTTGGTTTGACGTGCAAAGATCTGAGTAGTGGCCTCAGCCTCCCTCCCCACCACCCTTACCAGCAGAGAGACCACCATTGCTATCTTATGAATAAAAATAATTATTCTACTACCTCTGTATGTGTTTGCTTATTTTTAATGTTGTTTTAAGCTACTTGGATGTGCAGCAGCCAAGGCCAGCACCTTGTAGGCGTTTTTTTAAAAAAGTTACTGAAATGTAACTGTAGTGATTACTTTTGAGAAAAAGTAATCAGTCACTTTCAGAGCAATTGTAATTGTAACGGTAATTACTATTTCTGGGGGGCCATGTAACTGTAACTGTAATTTATTACTTTTTAAAAGTAATCTTCCAAGCTCTGCTTCTGTACATTTTTGAATAGACAGGAAGGTTATTAATATAAGGATATAAATACACAATGTAAATTGACAAGTTTGAAAAAAACACAAAAGCAAAATGTTATGCTTCAAGACCATTTTTAAAAAGAAAGTTTGAATCTTTAGTTGAATGTTTGCTACTTAGCAATGTAAAGGTAATTTTTTTTTGCCACCTTTGGCCCATTTATTGGAGCTTTTTGCAAAGATTCACCCAGAATCCAAGCGCTCTCCAAGAAATAAATACATTAGATCATGCGGTCTTATTTCTTGTAACCTTACCTTCCACAAACAGCCATGAAATGACAAGTGGAGTCTGAAACAAAATGTTGCAGTGTGAAGGGCTTCTGTTCAGAATTAATACTGGAGTCTATGATAGCACAGGCATGCTCAGTAAGAACCAACTGGCAGTGTTCTAAAAGCCAGACTTACACCTGTTTAGTTGCAGTGTGAAGGGCTTCTGTTCAGTATTCCAGACACTCCTGTTCCATTCTTCCTTCCCCCGCTTTCCCATTTTCTTACCAATTGCCAGTCAGCATTTTGTGGCAACTGAACATAATAGCCCTGCTGGATCATGCCAATGGCACATCTAGATGCCTCTGGGAAGCCCAATCCTCAGTCCTCATTGGGCTGTTTTTAGAGTTTCCTTCCTTTTAGGATTTTCCCTGCTAAAGGTCCTTTGCATTTCCTGCAAACTTTAGGGTTTCCCCAAATCTGTTAATACCAAACTTTTGTGCATAAATGGTGGCAAGGACTGCATATGTACAGAATACCTTGGGGTGGGCATAATGGGAGGACACGCCAAACATCCTACTGAGGACTAAGCATGCTCAGTGACCAAGAATGTTGACTGACTGCTGGGGGAACAAATAGAAAATTAGAAGTGTAGGAAAATGGAATGTAGCAGCCGAAATCTTGAACAGCAACAGAAAGGAGAAGGGTGTCTCGTTCACGTCCGGCTTGCAGGCTTCCCACAGGCACCTGGCTGGCCATTGTGGAAAACTGGATGCTGACTTTATGGGTATTTGGCCTGATCCAGCAGTTTTAGGACTGTGCCAAATGTTCTCAGGTAAACATATTCAGTGTCCAAAGGGAGCTTCCCTCCCCTTGCAATAGTTCCTGAAACTCCCCATGCAAAAGTTTATTTTTTAGACTTCATAATGTGATCCTAGCCAGTCAGGGACCACATTCCATATGTGAAGATGTCTCAGTGCCAAATAGCCAGGCATATTTGGCTATGTGACAATAACGAGATGAAATATAGCCAAATCAGAAGGAGGGCATTGTTTCCGTCGATTACCATCAATCTGGATAAGCAGGGGGAGCAGGTATGTGAAGGGTGGAAAAGAAACAGAAGATGGTTGCCACTGCAAGTGTTTGGAGCCACCCTCACAAATTGGGGCTGTAAAGCTGAGGAGGAGTGGTGGTTTCAGCTCAGCTCTACTATTGCATCCACCTCTAGGCAACCTTCTTCTGTGTGTGTAAAAAGGTGTGTGAACACAATATCTTGCAGACAGAGCAGGGGGACATGAAAAAAGTCCAGAGTCAATATTTATTGATAAAGACTGAGCAGCTGATCCATTTTGGCTTTTAACTGCAAATCTCATACAGCCAGTAATTTCAACACTTTTAAAACTGCGAATCTTCAAGACATTTCCCCAGTCTGCATTCATGCATGTCATGAAGCATTTCTTGGATAAAGTGCGAGTGATGAGACTTCATAAAGACACAAAACGACGGATGGACCCAGCAGACCTTAAATCAAAAACATCACCTATGTAACACTCCGGATGTTGATTGTCATTCCTCTCTTCGACAATCTCAGTTTTACTAAGAAATGGCAACTTGGGAGCCTAGCCCAGCACTGCATCCCAAAACAGTGGTAGGAAGGAGGGAAAGAACGTTTGGCTAGAACGTTAAGCATCTGAGCTGTTTTAAAAAAGTGAAGTAAGCAAAACGACTGAAGGTATTTTGGTCCCAATAAACCAGAATGAAATTGAAAAGCCCTCTGTCTTTTGTTGTTATGGCTTATTTCTCATGGGTAATCTCTCTCTCTCTCTCTCTCTCTCTCTCTCTCTCTCACACACACACACACACAGAAATGCAGAGCATGTATTAATTTGATGGATGCACATTACAAATGGAATTCCTTCCCACTTGACTCTGGAGTAAATCCAACCTTTCCCAACCTTTGGGTCCCCAGGTGGACTATAGTTCCCGTAATTCCTGACCACTGGCCATACTGGGAGTTGTAGTCTAGCAGCGTCTGGGGACCCCAACGTTGAGAAAGGTTGCGTATAACCCAAAGAAGATATTCTGGGTGGGATCCAACAAATGTGTCCTATCAGCACAAGGATTTATGCTTGCACAACAGAACTCCCCCGCCCCCAAAACCTGCTCTGGAGGGTTGGGGGAAACCCCAGAACAGATTTAAGGGCCACACAGGGAACAGGGAGGAAATGCCATTGTGCAAGCGCAAACATTTGCACTGATAGAACGAGTGAACTTAGTGCTGAGGAATGAATGGGTTGTATTCAACTAAGTCCTATGAACCTAAGTTAGCCAGGTCCCCCACAATTCCAGAACAGACTCTACTATGCTGATTTTGCTGAATGTACACAACACCAATCTGAGTAGGACTTTTGTTGAATACCACTCCTATTGTTCCACCCTTGGAGGAGTGAGTGAAATACATATGCAAGGGGGATACAGTTAGTGCTAGTTAAATCACCCATGCAGACACAGGTATATTGACTAACTGTGTTCCCATGCAATGTATATACCCATTGCTACAAGGGGTAGAGTTATACATTCAGTAGCATCATGTGATCGAGTCCTTCACATTGGAGGTGGGAGAAGTCCATTTTGTTAATGCTCTCCAAAATCCTTATAATTTTTTTTTTAAAAAAAATTAAACCTTCCTTGCATACTGAAAAGTAGCACACAGAAAATCAGGGGACTGACAAGGACAGAGCCTCCCTGCTTATTAGGCTAGTTTTCTGCAAGCAGGGAGTATGTCTTATATGGAGAAAACATTGCAAATATGATTCCCCACCCCCGACAATTCCAGAACAGACTCTGCTGTCCTGATTTTGCTGAATGTACACAACACCAATCTAAAAAACCCAATATCTAGGCAAGACTGAGTGAACATGCATATTCCATTTGGTTGCCTTATTCAGGGCATTATCTAGCTTAGTATTGTTTGCACTGACTGGGAACAGCTCTCCGGGGTGTCAGGCTGGGTACATTGCCAGCCCCTCCCTGCAAACAGCTATTTTATTATCATAAATAGTTGACGTGGGTCAGCTGTACCTCAGTCCCAATGCCCTACATTAGTTGAAAATGGAAACAAAGGGCAGATTTTGCTCTGGACTTGAAAATGGTTCAGAACATGCAAACACAGGGCAGTCTGCTCTGGACTCCCTCACACCAGAGCACACATTTTCCCAGAGGTTTCTGAGGCTCACTTCTGGAAATGCCACAGTGCAGTAGGCTACTTCTGATGCAATAAGCTTCCTTATATGGAGTCAGATGACAGGCCCATCTGGTTTAGTGATGCCTCCTCTGACTGGCAGAGATTTGCCCGGGTCTAAAGCAGAGGTCCTTCCCAGACGTACTCTGGAGATGCAAGGGACGGAATGTGGGACCTTCTGCACCCAAAACAAAGGCGGTGCAACTGAGGTACGTCTTGTCCTTTCCATCTCAGCCATCTTGTACACGGCTGTAAATTATCAATCCCTGTGAGGGTCTCACAGACCCATAGCTTGGGGGGTGGGGCTGCAGGGCTTCTCCATCCAACAGCTTTGCACAGAAGATCTCTGTGGGAGACTGTTAACAGCAAGGAGTCCGATGGCACCTCAAAGACTTGCATACGGAAGATTGTGTGGGAGGTCTCCGTAATTAACCGGGCTGTTGCAAAATGCCCCCTCCCCAACCTACTTAATTTGGGTTTTTCTCTATGGCACAAAAGCACAATATAAAAGGGCTGAGATCAAGAGTGATCCACACCTCTGCTATTCCAAAAGACATCCCATCAGCTCATTACCAAACATGTTAATAATAGCCTGCAC
The DNA here is from genome assembly GCF_030035675.1 of Rhineura floridana. Classification (NCBI taxonomy): domain Eukaryota; kingdom Metazoa; phylum Chordata; class Lepidosauria; order Squamata; family Rhineuridae; genus Rhineura; species Rhineura floridana. The sequence goes on from NC_084484.1 coordinate 180,316,317, forward strand.
TGCTATTCACGCTCCTGTTCATGGGAGTTAAGTCCCATTGAACTCAATGAAGCTTACTTCTGAGTAGACAGGAATAGGAGTGCACTGTGAATCTTAGCTTTCACAGTTGCCTTTAAGAACAAGTTTCTAGCCCTTATGGCTGAGAAGATATGCTTGAAAGTAAGTGGGCCATGCCTCAGATACAAAAGACGTCACTGCAATAGATTTTTTTCCAGGAATTGGGGGGTGGAGAATTTAAAGCCCCCACAGAGCTCACCCCCCATTTATAATCTAAAGCAGAATAAATCACACAAATTAATAAGAAAAATAAATACAGAATGATGCAAAATACAGAAATGTAAATCAACTCAATTTGCATAAATTATACATGATGCAGACAAGCGCTACCTCGATGCAAAGTATTAAATTTTGTAGCAGAAAACGCACAGAGCTCCGAACCTATCTTTATCACATTTTATGATGTTTTTTGGGGACAGTGACTTTCACAAGGCTAAATGAGGATTTGGAAACTGGAGTCCCTGATCCCAACTCTCTTAAGGACATGACACTCTCTTAAGAATATATGCACAGCTTGGCTAGACAAGAGCAAAGGTCCATCTAGTCCAGCACCCTGTTCTCACAGTGGCCAACCAGTTGCCTCTTCTGGGAAGCCCACAGGGAGGACCTCAGCGCAAGGGCAGTCTCCCCACTTGGGATTCCCAGCAACTGGTATTCCCAGGCACACTGCCTCCAGCCGTGGAGGTAGAACAGAGCCGTTTGTACCTAGTAGCCTCTCACACACTTGTCCTACATGAATCTGTCTGATCCCCTTTTCAAGCTGTCCAAGCCCCACAGTTTTAACTACGTGCTGTTTGAAGAAGTTGCTTCTTTTGTCTACCCTATGCTAAAAAGTGGTTTATAAATTCTTAAATAATAATAATCCTGAATCTTCCAACATTCAGTTTTGCTGGATGCCCCCATGTTCTAGTATTATGAGAGACGGAGAAAAACTTTCTCTGTCCACTTTCTCCACACTCTGCATAACTTCATACCCCCCCCTCACACACACACACACAAATAAGCAGGCTTTCCCCTTGCAAATCCAAAACAGATCCGAAAACCCCTTTGCTGGATCAGTCAAGGGTCAGAATGGGATGGGGCAACAGAGATGCTTCTGCAGCCAGGCAACTGAAATTCTGCATTAGTTTTACAACCTCTGGCATTCGCAGAAGCTGGGCAAATGTGTCCAACTTCTCTTACTTTGTGCAATTGTGTTCTGGCTTTGCTAGACAAGGGGAGAAGGAGCGAGTCACATGGGCCACTAAAGCCGATACTTTCTGTCACTGGATTCAACTAAATCCTTGTGGTAGTGCAAGGATTAGCGCTAGTACAACGGTGTTTCTCCTCCCACCGCGTGTGCCCTGCACCGTGCCCAAATCTGCTCTGGAGGGTTGGAGGAGACCCCCCAAGAGAAGATTTAGGGTGCATGAAGGGGGAGGGGAGGAGAGGGGAGAACATTCTGTTGTGCAAGGATAAATCCTTGCATTAATGTTCACCTTAGCGCTACTAGTATGAATACAGCCCATAGCATTCTGAGATTTCAAACAGGCATCGCTCAGACTCCTTCAAGCCTATCTTTGCAACCATGAGGGCTAGAATCTTGACCTCTTTAAAAATAAATCAAAATCTGTAGGACAGTGATTTCCACACTCAGCAGAATATTCCATGCTTTCCTTGACCTGCCGCAAAATCAGAACACAAGCGTAAGTCCTTGCACGCCAATAATTTGTGCAAGGAGGGGGGACATTCAAGCAACATTTCTGCTACTTCCTCCTGAGCCTTCTGCAACCAAGGGCTCATCTTCCTTCTGCCTTTTCCTATCTTAGCAACAACACTACCACGGATGTATGAGTTATGAATGAGCCCTTCGATGAAATTGGCAATGTGGTTTTCTGGGCTGGGGAGAAAACGCACCCCCAGTCACACACGTGTGTGCGCGAGAGATGGATTTCTCTGTGTAAACATATAGCCTCGAGGAGAAGCACTTGGACTGCGGCCACTGAGAAAAAGCAGGATTGGCTTGGAGGTCTTGGCATCCTAACCAGCAGTCTGTCATTGGCTACAAATTATGCCTGAGGCGCGTATTTTAAAACCAAAACATTTTCACTTCTTGAGAAGGCACATTTGTATAAAAATTTTTAAAAAATGAACATAGGAGAGCTGGTCCCCTTTTAAAAGTGAATGCATGCACAGTACATGTACAGTGGCAGGCATATATATGTGTGTGTGTGTAGTTATACATATATACTGCATATTGCGAGATTATATGTACATGTGGCACGGAAGAAATTGTCCTTGTGACGTTTAGATGTTAGTGAGGACACTGCTAGTGAGCAGCTGCACCTTGAGAGTTCCTGGGAGTTCGTTGGCTCGTTTGTTCCCTTTGTCTTCAAGGTGGAGGATGTGCATTGACTGAAGGTCGTTGGGGTCGCCTGCAAGTCCCACCTGGCCCAGAAACTCGTCAGTTATAATGTTGTGATTCCACACCTGGAAGGAGAGAGAAGTGGAAGGTGGCAGACAAACAAGTGAGAGACGTGTTCTCAGTGCAATCGAGTACACACACAGACCAAAGATGCACACATTCAATACGCATCCATGAATGAGGTATCCCTAGCAGACCTCCGAGACCTCGGTTTTTAGATTTGGTTGAAAACCAAGTTTCTAGCCCTTGCGATCTAAGAGAGAAGTTGCAATGCTAGGGAGTGATAAAAGGAACAGCCATCTCACTCTGCAGCAGCAAAAAGTACTATGGCACTCTGGGAAACCACCGTTTTGAAGAAGCCCAGGGGAGCGGGGGAAGAGTGAACAATGAAATATTTAAGAAGCTGAATTAACTCTGCAGCTTGTCTCCACTTCGGTGAAATCATGGCACAGACGCAGCTGTAACCTCATGAGAATACGGAAGTGTACATACCATATATTTAAAGCACACTTTCCCCACCAAAAAATCCTGGAAACTGTAGTTTTTAAAGGGTGCTGGGAATTGTAGTTCTCTGAGGGGTAAACAACAGTTCCCAGGATTCTTTCGGGGGGGGGGGGATAGGCTTTAAATGTGCTTTAACAATTCAGGGTGCATCCATGCAGAAAAGACAAGTGGGTAAGTGTAACAATGTGCCTGTTTAATGTGTTCTATCCTTATTATTATTATTATTGATTACTGGTTTTTGATCATTATTGATTAGATTAGTAAGTCATTACCCAAACATCTCCACGGAACTTGCAACATTGTTAAAAAGAAAAATAAACACACCATACCAGAAACAAAACAAACAGCAACACCCACCCCGCTACAGGAAGCTTTGGCAGCGTCCTAATTGCAAAGCATCTCTTCTGTAGTCTTGCAGTTCACATTGGCAAAGTGTCTTCCAGCTAAAGGCAGCCTCACCTGGATGATGATCAGTTGCCCTGGCTTCTTGCGGTAGAACACGCCTTTCACGTCAAATTCTGGCGCCAAGGCATTCTTCACCACTGGCGAACGAATTTTCTCCCCTTCACATTTAATGATCACGTACGGATCCACTCCTAAGGGGAGAAGATGGGAGGAAGGGCGGGATACAAATTAAATAATTAAATAAATAATAAATAAAAAGGCAGCTGAACCTCTGCGGTTTCGACCACCGTCAGCCAAAAGGTCCCCTGCTTTCTTAAACAATCCCCCCCTGCTGTTTTTTGACGTGCTTCCGTTTAGGCACAGGGAGGCTCCAGCACCTTCTTGGGAGTCCTGGTTCTTCAACCCAGAAGCCGAGATGACGTGGACTTGCGACACCAGCTGTGGATAGCCGCACATCCCACTCCAGCAGGTGTGAGGGGGTTCATCCAGGATCAGCTCTCTGGAAAGAGGGGGGGGAAACACCCCAAACACATCAGCAGCTTCACCCCAGAACTTCTGGTCTTTCTCTCCTCTCAGGGTCCCATCATCCCTGAGGAGCTGGGGCACAGGCAGGCAGGCAGCAGCACTGGTTACGAGTTCCAGCTAAGTAGAGCCAGAGCCAGCAAGGTTCACCTGTGCAAGAGGCCCTTAGCTCAGTGGTAGAGTATGGTTCAATCCCCGGCATTTCCAGAAAGGCCTGGGAAAGACTCCCTCTCTGACACCTCGGGGAGCTGCTGCCAGTCAGTGCAGGCAATACTGAGCTACCTGGCCTGGCTCCTCCTGTGCTCCTAAGGAAAGCATGGAAGGGCAGTCCCTTACTGGCAATCAGAAGGCACGTCTGTGAACACCCTGAGAAGGAATTCGCCCACATGGCCAGCCTCAAAGGTGGTTGGGATGATGACATAGCGCCCTTCTTTCAGGTCCGTCCTCAGGAAGACAATGCGGGAATTAATGTAGATGGAGCTGGCTACTTTGGACTGCAGAGTGTGCATCCGGAAGATCCGATTCAGTTCCACCTGGGCGGAGTAAAGCACAAAAGCAACAGGGTGGCTGGGTGGGAAGGAGCTGATGTCCAATGTAATTCATTTCCTTTATTTGTTCTGACTCCAGAATTGTTTTGCTCCAGTTCTAGAACGTGGGTTCGCCCCACCGCCACCACCGCAGATACGCTCTGCCCATTTGCTACCAGGCCAAGTTCAAGGTTCTAGTTTTGGCGTACAAAGCCCTGTACAGTTCGGGACCTGGATACCTGAAAGACCGTCTTACCCCTTATATGCCCAGCCGATCACTGCACTCTGCAGGTGAGGGCCTCCTGCAGATACCATCTTATTAGGAGGTTCGTTTTGCACAATATAGGAAGCGGACCTTTAGTGTGGCGACACCTACCCTGTGGAATTCCCTCCCCTTGAATATCAGGCAGGCGCCATCTCTGCTATCTTTTCAGCGCCTTTTGAAGACTTTCCTCTTTCAACAAGCCTTTTAAGTTGAGACCTTGACCCAGTCTGCGTCTGTGTCAGAATTGCTTAATATGTTTTTTAATAATGTTTTTAACCCTTTTTTAAAGTTGTTGTTAAATGTTTTTAATGCTGTTTTGTTTTAATGTATTTTAATATCTGTTTCTATGAAGTTTTAAAGTGTTTTAGTGCTTTGTTTGCCGCCCTGGGCTCCTGCTGGGAGAAAGGGCGGGATACAAATTAATTAAATAAATAAAAATTAAGGGACCTCAAGTGGAGCCACATCCAACATGGTCTGTTCTGACTGGCCATCTGCGTTTGCTACCCGAGATCCTTGAGCTGGGGATGTCAGCAGCAGAACTCAAGAACTCCCGCATGCAAAGCACGGAGATGCCAGGGACTGAGCCTGGAACCTTTGGCCCCAGTCCCTCTAATAGCGAACTCTACGCCCCTGTGCCGACAGAAATAGAGCCAAGGCAGGGACACTGAGAAATGTATCAGCACATACTCAGGGAGCCGGGGGAACCCAGGGATTTGCAAACAAAACACAAAAAGTCTTTTAAAAAAAGCAACAACCCCAAAGGGGACAACTGTGCACAAGGTGTCAGTGGACACCAGAAGCCATGGAACGCTGAGTGTCAGCTGAAAAAGAGAATCACCAAACCGGGGGGGGGGGGCAGGGAACTGGTTTGTTTGCGCCGTAAACATGTGGATTGCCATTGCAACGCCTGTGGTGAGCATACCCCCACAGAGGCCTTCCCTGGCACCCACAGGGTCCTCGCCTTCCCCTGGTGCACCCCCCCCCACAAGGACATAGGAGGAGCCCTGCTAGATCTGGCCAAAGGCTCATCGAGTCCAGCATCCTGTCCTCACAGCGGTCAACCAGATGCTTATGGGATGCCCGCAAGCAGGACCTGAGCGCAAGAGCACTCTCCCCTCCTGTGGTTTCCGGCAACTGGCATCCGGAAGCATTCTGCCTCCACTGAAATTAGGTTTGAAAGAAGGCTGCTTTAAAGCTTAACTGGGGGGAGGGAATTGTGTGTGTGCATTAACCCTTCTATCTCCAGCTGTGGGTTCCCTCCCCCTCCAAAAAAAATCACCCTCCACAATTAGACTTGGGTTGTAGTCAGCTAAGTCCTACTCAAGAGTAAACCGATTGAAATGAATCTAAGTTGACCATGTCCATTAACTTCAATGGGTCTACTCTGAGCAAGACTAGTGTTGAATACCACCCCTTCTATTGGCTCCAACAGAAGGCTTTTTTATTTTATTTATTTTTATTTATTTATTTCATTTCTAGACCGCCCATAGCTAATAGCTCTCTGGGCGGCGTACAAAACGAGATTAAAATACAATATAGAATAAAATCAGTAACAGAAAGGAACACATTAAACTAAAACATTAAACATAAAACATTGAACATTAAAATGCCTGGGAGTACAGCCAGGTCTTAACCTGGCGCCTAAAAGAAAGAACTGTAGGCGCCAGGCGTATTTCCTCCGGTAAATAGCCTAATTGTTGCGTTCATGTTAAGGGGCAAGGATATTCTGCAACATATAGTTCTTTGAAACAAACTATGGTCTTACCACTACACACCCTGGAATGCGAGTGCACTCAACGCAATCACAGAGTGGTGGACCTGAATTCAAAGCCCTGACTAAACCATGGCACTCAGTGCATGACCTTGGGTCAGACACCATCTCTCAGCCTAGCCCACCTCACAGGATTGTTGTGAGGAGAAAATGGGAATATCCCCCACGTATGCTGCATGGAGTTCCTTGGAGGAAGGCTGCATTTGGCCCTTCTGCACAATTTCTGCTGAGTCCTAACTGTTGGGATGTTGGAGGATGCCAAAGAAAAAATAAATGGGAGTGGCTTATTCTTCCCATGCCCAGAATGGAAATCAATCCAGCAAATATGATCAGTATTCACTGTGGTGGTGCTTTCAATCCACAAACAGTATCTAATTGATTACGTTTCCTCACCCCAATCGGCACTGTGATTCCTTTGCACTGAAATGAATGAAATAATATAAACCTGAACCCTTCTATCTCAGCTCCATCACACAGTTCATCTGCAGGATGGTCATTCCCCAAATTGGCGAGGCTCATTTAACATCGACATCACATTGAGCCTTCAGCGTTACCAGCCCAGTTCTCTGGAACGCTCTGCCATCAAAGATTCTGCAGGCGTCTTCTGTTTTAACCTTGAAATGCCTACTGAAAACCTTTCTGTTCCGTCAGGCTTATGCAGGCAGTTAAGAAGATGCCTCCTGGCAGTAGTTGGCCTTTGTTTTTACCATATTTTTAATGGTTATTATACGTTTTTTATTTGTTGCAAACCACTTTGATGTTTTTTGTAAAATGAAATAGTGGTATACCAATGTATTTATAAATAAATAAAGGATGACAACATAATTTACATGTTTAATTATGTAAAGTTATATAATTTCACCACAGCAGACAGTGAGACAAATAACATAGTTTTTGGTAGAAGATCAGCTGCAGCAGAACAGAAACAGTGCTGCATGCGATGAACAGAGAGTGGAATGGAAGACAATGCCTTTTTACATCCATAATTTGGAGAAGCAGGCCTCAGAGATGAGCCAGCAACTGACAGTCATCTACCCAACCTTGCCTTACCTTAAAGATGTCAAATCCGATCGCTAAGTTCTCCCCCTTGCCTTCCTTTCGATTGGTCTTTTTGGGCTTCTGTTGGATGCAAAAGAGGACTTCGTCTTCTGTTTTCTTCACATCAAAAACATACTGGCAGAACAAGAAAAACAGGATAAAAAGGAGAGCTTTAAACTGAATCCTGAGTGAGAGGGAGACGTAAATGTGGCAGTAGCAACTAACAAAGGCTTGTGCCCAGTAAGAGGAACTGAGGGAATGGCTCTAATGGGGCCCAATAATATTCTTCATAAAAATGTAGGAAGGAAATCAGGCCGTAAATCACATGGTCTTCAATGTCTGTGTGCTAATGCCCAGAGTATGGGAAACAAACAGGATGAACTTAAATATAGGACAGTAAATACCACTTGATAGGTATACCTGAAACTTGGTGGGATGACTCCCACGACTGGAACACAGCGATTGAAGGATATAACTTGTTCAAAAAGAACAGAAGGAATAGGAAGGGAGGTGGAGTCACACTCTATGTTAAAAATATATATCCCTGCACAGAAATACAGGAGGATGAGCTTGGTAGCTCCACCGAGAGTATCTAGGTTAAAATAAATGGTGCAAGGAATAAAAGGAACGTGGTGCTTGGAGTCTACTACCGACCACCCAGTCAAGGAAAAGATGAGGATGAAACTTTTGAAAAGCAAACTGCCAATGTTTCGAGGAGGCATGATGTAGTAGTAACGAGGGATTTCAATTACCCTGCTATCTGTTGGGAGACAAATTCTTCCAGACGTGGCCCCTCCAAGAAATTCCCGACTTGTGTTGGAGATAACTTTCTTCTATAGAAAGTGGAGGAAGCAACCAGAGGATCAGCTATCCTGGACTTGATTCTAACTACTTGGTGGATGAAGTGGCAGTTATGGGAACTCTGGGAGAAAGTGACCACTCTCTACTAGGGTTCTTGATTTTAAAGGAAGAAAAAGCTTATGTGTATCCTGGACTTCAGGAAAGCCGATTTTAATAATCTCAGAACAATAGCAAGTAAGGTCCTGTAGCGAGTGACCCTAGTGAGAAAAGGAGTCCAAGATGGGTGGGAGTTTCTAAAAGAGGAAATTCTAAAGGCACAATGCCAAACAATTCCATGAAGAAAAAAAGAGGGAAGACAGCAGAAGAAGCCAATGTGGCTTCACAGAAAACCTAGAGATAACCTGAAAACAAAAAAAAGACACATACAGGAAGTGGAAAGAAGGCCAGGCCACAAAGGAAGAGTACACGTAGGTATCACGGAATTGCAGGGATGGCGTCAGGAAGGCTAAAGCTGAGAATGAGTTGAGGTTAGTGAAGATGCCAAAAGCAACAAAAAAGCTTTCTTCAGGTTCATTCATAGTAAAGGACAGAGAAAAGAAACGGTGGTACAGCTACTCAATGAGGGTGGCAAAATTATAACAGATGACAAAGAAAAGGCAGAAATGCTCAATTCCTACTTTGGCTCAGTCTTCTCCCAAAAGGGGGTCTATGACCCACCTGGGAAATGTGAAACTGAAGGCACAGGATTGCAGCTTGAGACTGATAGACAAATACCTAATCACTTTGAACAAGTTCAAATCCCCAGGGCCCAATGAACCTGTCGGGTATGGATTCCTGCATCGAGCAGGAGGTTGGACTCAATGGCCTTATAGGCCCCTTCCAATTCTATGATTCTATTATTGTAAACTGGCTGTTCAGGTCTTGCACACGGAACATTGGTAAGAGGCAGGTTTTTTTAACAGATTGTTCCCCCCCCAGATTAAATCTGGATTAAATGGAGTGGGGGCAGGGTGCCTTTGTTGTACTGTTTTCAATGCCTGCTTAAAATCTTTCTGTTTAAGCAGGCCCATCCAGACATGTAATTTTATTATGTACATGGTTTTAAAAACAAAAATCAACAGTTTAAAAATCATCTAATTTTTGACAATTGTATGATGTCTACTTGTTTTTAAAGTCTGTTTAATTTGGATCCCTGCATTTAACAGGGGGTTGGACTTGATGACCTTATAGGCCCCTTCCAACTCTATGATTCTATAGGAGTAGTTGTGGGGCAGGGGAGGCATATGGCTGGCGCCCTGCAAGCCAGGAACTCCAGCAGGCATCTTTTTGTGGTGTAACGTAAGTGGCTAAGAGGTTGAGCTACAAATCAGGAAAGTCGGCTGAGTTTCAAATCAAGAAATGCACAGGTTCTCCATAGCCAAGAACTCACTTAGGCTTGCTGCAGTCTCCCACTCGTTGCACCTTGACCTGCAATATGCAGGTACTAATATAAGCATGTTTGGAGGACAGAAGCTGTAATCCTCAGAAAAGCCTTCACCAACCTGATGTCCTCCAGAAGGTTTGGACTACAACTCCCATCGGCACCCAACAGCACACTGATGGGAGTTGCAGGCCAAAGCATCTGGAAGGGACCAGGGTTGGCAAAGGTTGCTTTAGAAGATTATGTATACAATACTTTGAATACCTGAAAGCACTATATAAGTGCTAAAGTGTCACTTCCTCTAATAGCAAAGGTAGGTGCTAAGTGCCCATGGAATTTTAGCCAAAAAAGGCCCACTTATTTATTTATTTTATTTATTATCATTATTTTTACCCCGCCCTTTTTCCAAAACTGGAACTCACGGCGGCTTCCAGATAAAAGCACACATATAATTAAAAACATACAAAAGTCTAGATTAAAATCGAATTAAGCTATTTACAGTATTAAAACCATTCACATATACAGTTAAAATAATTCAAACTCAGTTTAAAATAATACAATTAGACAATAGCAACGCAGCACCCTTCAAGTCCTGTCCTTAACAGCTTTCAGTTCCAAAGGCTTGTTGAAATCTTCAGTGAAGGTTGTTTTTTTAAAAAATTCAGCAGGCCTTTTGAGTAAGCTTTTCTGATTTTTATGGTTCATTTTAACTGTTTTAAACTTTTGTAACCTCGTTTACGCTGCTTTGAAACCCTAAGCTCATTGGTAGGGCATCCATCTTGCATGCAGAAGTGCAGTCCCCAATGGCATCTCCAGAAAGGGCAGGGAGAGAATCCTGCTTGAAATCCTAGAGAGACGCTGCCAGTCAGTGTTGACAGTACTGAGCTAGATGGTCTGACTCAGTATAAGACAGTTTCCTATGTCCCTATGATGTTAAACAGTGTATTAATGGCAGATGAAACACAGAAATAACATTTTAAAAAATGCATTGGACCTTACGCGCGGAGGCCGATGGCTGTGGACAGTTTTAAAAAGTGCACGGAACCTGGCAGATATCTTTCTTAGCAGATGCCCTTCCCTACATGTGAATATAGTGCTACACGCATACACCCAAGGAAGGAGTGTCAGCACCTTAACCCAGAGTCATATAGCACAGCAGCAAAACCATATTTTTTCATTGGGAGGGGAAGAAGCGGGGGGGGGGGCACCGATGGACCAATAAGACAACAGGCCTGAATCCAGGAAGCCTGAATACACCGTTTACTACAAAAATAAGACAGGATAAGTAGATTGGCAGCATTCAGATGGAACCAGCAAAAAACTAAAAGGAGTAGAAAAAGAGGAAGGCCAAACAAGAGATGGACTGATTCCATCAAGGAAGCCACAGACCTGAACTTACAAGATCTGAACAGGGTGCTTGATAACAGATGCTATTGGAGGTCTCTTACTCACATGGTTGCCATGAGTTGTAATCGACTTGAAGGCACATAACAACAACAACGAATAGAAGAGGCAAGAGATGGAGAACATCAGGAGAGATGGAGTAGCATGCAAATGATAGAAGAAGGATGGGGAGGGGAAACTAACACCAAATAAGGAGACAGGAGGCCACGAGGACTAAGACAGGGATGAGGAATGCCAAACTGGGTTAGGGAGAAGGCACCATGAGGTAAACAGCCCCTTGCCTGAGGTGACACAGGGACATAAGAACATATGCAAGAGCAGGTCTGCTGGATCAGGCCAAAGAAGGCCCATCTAGTCCAGCATCCTGGTCTCACAATGGCCAACCAGATGCCCACAGGAAGCCCGTAAGCAGGACCCAAATGCAACAGTGCTCTTCCCTCCTGCGGTTCCCAGCAACTGGGATTCAGAAGCAACACTGCCTCCAACAGAGGAGGGTAGAAGATGGCCATCACAGCTAGTAGTCCCAGATAGCCTTATCCTTCCATGAATTTGACTGACACTCTTTTAAAGCCATCCAAGTCGGTGGCCATCACTGCCTCTTGTGCAAGTGAGTTCCATAGTTTTAGGTCTGGGCTGTGCAAAGGACTTTCTTTTGTCTGTCCCAAATCTTCCAACATTCAGCTTCGTTGGATGACCCTGAGTTCTAGGATTTGGAAAGAGGGAAAAACACTTTCCTGTATCCACTTTCTACATACCAGCCATAATTTTATACACCATTCAGAAAAGGAGAAAGGCAGAAGAAGAAACATGATGCCAGAGGGAAAGGAAACCAGAGGACAAATATTAGCTAACCCAAGGAGAAGGGGGTGGAAGGGGATCTTCTCAAGGGCCTGCTGTGAACTGGGAGATCATCCTTTTCACTGGGGTACTGCATAGACAAGATGCAGGGGGCAAAATGGAGTCATGTGCATATTTTCGGTGTGGGTTCCTCACTTTAATGGGTGCTACTGGAAGCACTTGTACTTTGGAACTCCCTGCCTACCGACATTAGGCAGGCACCATCACTAAACGTCTTTAGATGCCTGCTGAATACATTTCTGTTTCAATGGGCCTATCCAGATGCGTGATTTGCTTGTATCCGTTTTCACATTTGCTTCAGATATTTATTGTTTCTAAATTATTTTATTTTTAAGTGTTAATGTTATTACTGCAGCCTTTGCTGCCCTGGGTTCCTTTGGAAGGAAGGGTGAGATATAAATTTAAATAAATAAATAAAATAAAAAGTATGCATTTAAAGTAGTGGGTTTCACTTAGAGGGCCCAATGAGTAAGTGTGCTGCGAAGTTTGATTAGATTGGAAGTGATGTGTACACATTCTGGAGGTTCCCTGTCTGCTGCACACAGAGCGGGAACCACTTCCAAATCCATGTCAGAAAGCTACTAGTATGCATGCAACCTTTTTTGTCCACTGTAAATGGAGACTTTTTAAAGCCAATACGCACTCAGAAAGGTAGAGAGAAATGCTGCCTTTGGCTTCACCCAAGCTGCCGTCCTTTGACGTCTCACCTGTGGGTTCTGCAAGAAGGTCTCTCTGTTATTGATACAGCCTCCGCAGCGGTTCTTCAAGGGATCCTCATGTTTCATCCACACACCCCGCAAGACCACCTCCTCCCAGGTCTTATGGATGCTCAGGTAAGACGTGTTGATGAGACGGCACTTGATGATGTCAGTGAAGTATTTGCAGAAGTCTTCAAATGTCATCCTAGGGTAGGGAGAAGATCAACTTGACTCAAAACCAGGCCACGTAAAATGGTGCCTTGTAGTCTTCTCTTCTGATGCTACACCAGCGTGGGTACCATCTTTAAGATACTATGCATAACCTGCGTTTCCTGTGGTTCGACAGCATATAGCAAGGATGGGGGACCTGTGACCCTCCAGGTGTTGCTGGACTACAACTCCTATCATCCCTGACCATTGGCCATGCTTGTTGGGGCTGATGGGAGTCTAATAAAACCTGGATGGTCACAGGTTCCTCCTCTCTGATATACAGGGATGGGTGAGCCCTTCTCTACATTGCTAGCCTGAATCAGCACCAACGTTGGATTCATTTTAAATGCACAGCTGACCTGCATTTTCTATATGAAAACAAATCTGGGGAATCTGCAGAGTTATCCAGAAGCAAATGAACAGATAGACAGATGATGGCTCTGCTCCTCCTCTACTGCCAGAGACAGTGTGCCTCTGAATACCAGCAGCTGAGAATCGTCAGTGCAGACAGGGCTGTTGCACTCGGGTTATGCTTGTAGGCTTTCCAGAAGCATCAGGTTGGCCACTGTGAGGGCGGGTTGCTGGATGAGATGGGCCTCTACGGCGAAGGAAGAACATAGCCATCGTGGCCAGTAGTCATCAATATCCTCCATGAATTTGGCTAACCTCTTTTGAGTGGCCACTACTGCATCCTGTCCAGCAAATTCCATAGTTTAGCTACATGCTGCGTGAAGTACTTTCTTTTGCCTGACCCTGAATCCTCCAGCGTTCAACTTCATTGGATGGCCCCACTGGGTTCTAATATTAAGAGAGACGGAAACTTCTCTCTATCCACTTTCTCCATGCATACTTTAAAGATGTTTTGTTTTAATGTATTTTACAGTCTGTTTTGATGATGTTTTAAAGTGTTTTTAGAGCTTTTGTTTGCCGCCCTGGGCTCCTGCTGGGAGGAAGGGCGGGATATAAATAAAATATAAATAAATAAATAAAATAATTTAACACATCGTGTCTCCCTTTAGCCCCATTTAGTCTAAATGAAAAAGCCTTGACCGTTGTAACTTTATTTATTTATTTATTTATTATTTAATTCGTATCCCGCACTTCCTCCCAGCAGGAGCCCAGGGCGGCAAACAAAATACCAAAAACACTAAAACATCATAAAAACAGATCTTAAAATACATTAAAACAAAACAGAGTTAAAAATATTTTAAAAAACCAACCTTAAAAAAGGGTTAAAAACATTATTAAAAAACATATTAAGCAATTCTGACACAGACGCAGACTGGGATAGGTCTCAACTTAAAAGGCTTGTTGAAAGAGGAAAGTCTTCAAAAGGCGCCGAAAAGATAGAGATGGCGCCTGTCTAATATTCCAAGGGAGGGAATTCCACAGGGTAGGTGCCGCCCCACTGAAGGCCCGTTTCCTATATTGTGCAGAACAAACCTTCTGATAAGATGGTACTGGCAGGACGCCCTTACCTGCAGAGCGCAGTGCTCGGCTGGGCATATAAGGGGTAAGACGGTATCCTGGTCCCGAGCTCCACAGGGCTTTGTACGCCAAAACTAGAACCTTGAACTTGGCCCGGCTTTACCTTGTCGGGGAATCGCTCCAGCCCCTTGATCATTTTGATTGCCCTTCTCTGAACCTTTCCCAGCTCTGCAATATCCATTCATCCTCTCCGTTTCAGTATTTTTCCCAACACCGTTCAAAACCTTGCCCCGTAACAAGCTGAAACCTGCAGGCCCTTGTTGTGGGACTGGCAACTTTTGTACCAAGACAAAGCCCTGAATATATTCACAGGGCCACGGAAGGAGGGACGTAAAGAAATCTCTATTTTTATTTTATAAACACACACAATGTACTCACCAAAATTCCCCATCATCTTGCACAGTCATTCCCAGCTTCTCCCGCTCACTACTGCTCACTTTCTGCCATTCCTCAGAGCTGCAGGAATGAACAGGAGGAGACATTAAGCAGTGGGAAAATGTGGAGGGCGTATTAAAGTAATTATTAAGTAAATGGTTTGGGGCCATTCTTTTAATGCATATTAATATTTATTGATTTCAGTGAATCCACATGCAAACAAACCCAGCATATATGCACTGCAATTACATTATCTGTCTGAGGAATGGTGAGGTTTGCATAAGTGGGCGAATCTTCAGCTATGGTCAGAGAGCCACAAGGAGTCCACAATGTGCTACACACAACACACACCCTTCCTTCCACATAAAAAACTAGCTGCCAGGGAGGAGAGTTGGTTCAGAAGTCTTCTCCCTGACAGTTTTCTCCGTGCGGGGACCTTTTCTGTTTTATGGAAAAACATTATGCTGCAATCTGAACTGGCACAGTTGATGGAGAATTTTTATCTTCAAACAATAAGCAAAATATATTCTTTTGTAAAGCTATAAAAGTTTATACAGGCATACCCCGCTTTAACGTTCGCAATGGGACCGGAGAGTATACTTTAAGTGAAAATAAACTTTAAGTGAAGCAATTGTCTTCACTTGTACTGCACGCAATCACCACTAGATGGCAGCGGCGTCGTGCCAATAAAGTGTACGTTATTGCGAAGCGCGCGAATGTTAAGCGGGGTATAGGGACGAATGGAGCATGTACGTTATAGCGAGGCAACGTTAAGCGGGGCAACGTTAAGCGGGGTATGCCTGTAATATTTTAATAAGTTTAGTAGCCAGCTAGAACCCTTTTCTTCTTGGAGTTGTCTTCCCTGTTTTGGTTTGTATAGAACAGCTAGAACACTACAAAATTAGATAACACTGAACAGACACTGAACATCTCTGAACATCTCTGTCCTCTCCAAAATGTAGGAAGGATTGCATTAACTAAAATGCTTAGCTCATTAGCTGGAGTACTCAGCTCATGGCGAAAATGTACTGGAATGTGAAGTTTTAAACATTGCCAGATTGACTAGGACATAATGCAGTGCCAATGCAATTTAAATGCAGTGTCTGTGCAATGCCTATATAATACTGTAATGCCTAGGTAATACTGATGTGTAAGCTCCTGATTCGTTAATGCTAATTTCTTTGTCCTGAAGTGTATAAAAACTCCAGGCAAACAGTGCCATGGGGCAGTTCTCCACTCACTCAGAGGGAGACTGACCAAGCGTATGCTGTCATCCAATAAAGGCCTACCTTTTTGCTGCAAGCCTGTGTCTTCAGTTCCCTCAAGGACCCCCAGTCCAATGAACTATAAAAATTCCCCGTCACAGTCCAGAAGCAGATTTGCCATATTAGTGAGGCCAAAGCCACACAGTCATTGTGGACAAGCGTCAGCTGCTTGCCTTGACCCCCATTTTCAATGGACTCTCCTCCAGACCTTACTCACGTGTCACTCCATGGGCCGTTCCATTCTCTCTCCCCCCAGGGGTTCCTCAACCTGATCATATCCAGCTTTTCTGACTTGAAGAAGGCCAACAGCCCGTGGCCTATGCGGACTTTCCTCACATCTGTGACTGCGTAGGCATGCCCTTTGACCAGGCCGCAATCCAGGCGGGCTTCCATGTCGGTGGCTGAGGTGGCCTTGCCAAGGGAACAAATGAAGTTTACAAAATGGTGTTTATGAGAAGAATTAAAGAGTAGTTAGAACTGTTGACCCAGGGAAGTCTGTAATAGGAATGCTGGCAAGGATAAAAACACCTGTGGACCTTCACTAGTGGCTGAGCACCAAGTTCTTTGTGTTAGGACTGAGGCCACAAAATAAGCGAGGGAGACAAAGCAGGGCCTGATCCGTTGTGGCACAAAAACTACAGAGTGCCTTCCCAAGAGAAGGTCTCTTGCCTTCTGGTGCCTGGTGAAGACGTAGCCCGTCTCCTGCTTCTAACATATTTAAATATTTTGTTGTTGTTGGTTTTTATGTCTTTAGCAATGTACTACTCAAATTCTTTTTTTGTGTCTCTTATTGTCTGCTTTTTTTTTTGCCAAAGTTTGTGTTCCTTTTTCTTCTCATTTGGACAAGACTTCCATTTTCTGAAGGAAACCTTCTTGCCTCTAACAGCTTATTTGACTAGGCTAGTTAACCACGCTGGCATCCTCTTGGCCCTGGTGGGTACCTTTCATAATCTGCGGTATATAGCCGAGAATATGAAAAGAGCCCTACTGGATCAGACCAGTGGTCCATCTAGTCCAGCATCCTGTTCTCACAGCGGCCAACCAGATGCCTATAGGATGCCCGCAGAAGGGCCTGAGTGCAACAGCACTCTCCCCTCCTGCGGTTTCCAGTAGCTGGTACTCAAAAGCATACAGCCCTTGAGTGCGGAGGCAGAACATAGCCGTTAGTGACCACTGAGAGGCTTATCCTCCATGAATTTGTCTACTCCTTTTTTAAAGGAGCTTCTATCACTGTGGTTTTCAACCTCTAAGAACTCTGCTTTGAACTGCTCCATTTCCCCTTGCAATTTCTTTTTTATCAATTCTGTCATTTTGGGCAATTGCCCCTTTTGAAGTCAAATGTGACGGCGTTGGACTTCCTTGGCAGTTGTCCATTTACATATACAGTACCATGCAAAAGTAATCAGACCCCTGACCAATGTATGATACATTTCCCAACATAAAACCAATGTCAACTTACAGTCATTGATTAATTTTGAGTTTCAGTGTTTCAAAATAAAACATCATACAGAACAAAACTGCAATGTACCATTTGTAATTCAGTAATATGAGAACACTGGTCAGGGGTCTGATTACTTTTGAAAGCCACTGTATGTTGAATTTTATAGCACTATGGTCACGGCTCCCAATCGGTTCCACTAGACTTACGCCTTGCACCGGGTCCTGGGTGCAACATAAGGTTAAGGACAATATCAGGACCACTTTAATCGCCTCCTCCAGTTATATCAACACTGTTGCTTCCTTACTTTTATGGAACAGCTGATGAGACCTCCCCGGTTATAGACCTTCAAAACCCGCTCGAAGAGGGCACTTCGCTTGGCTTCGTCGTTTGCATAGCCTCCTTCTAACAGGTCAATGGGTTCTGAGACACCGCCAGTGAAATCCACTAAGGCATCAGCTGTGTTGCCTCCATCGAGGGCTTCATAGCATCCCGAGAGTCTACACATAGAAGAAGAGAAGGATTTTAACAAGGGCTGCAACACAGACCTCCCCCTCTGTCTGAGGAGTGACGTGTGTCATCTTTAGGTCTCTGTCAGGGATGTGCATTCGGCTGGGTTTCTTTTTTTTAAATCTTGCTTAATTGTTTTTAACTTGTTTTTATTTATATTTTGTTTATTTACTATTTGATTTATATCCTGCCCTTCCTCCCAGCAGGAGCCCAGGGCAGCAAACAAAAGCACTAAAAACAATTTAAAACATCATAAAAACATCATATATTTTGTACATCATCTTGAGTTATATATATGTGGAAGGCATTATTATTATTATTATTACTACTACTACTACTATATCATCATCATCATACCACCTAGCTCTGAGGGAGGCTTGGATGGTGAGGTGGTGATAAGGGACAGGGCCTTTTCAGTTGTGGCTCCCCATTTGTGGAATGCACTCTGCAGTGAAGTCCACCTGGTGCCTTTGCTGAAATCTTTTTAGCACCAGGTAAAGGCTTTTTTCGCAGGCATTTGCTAGACTGAGATGATTGTGCTGTCAGGCTTCTTAGGCTGTCATGGGGGTTGTGTTTATATTCTCTATTCAAGCGTTGGATCTACAGGAAAACGTTACTAGAAATATTTTCAAACAAAGAGTTTCGGAGCACAAATTGACATAACTGCCCTCACATCCTCAAGAACAGCGAAATGGTTTGCAAGTGTAAAACGACAGCATCAGTACGAAAGACATTTGTCATTCCCCATGACAATTGAATACCAGAAGGCATGTACACAAGTACA
This sequence comes from Rhineura floridana, assembly GCF_030035675.1. Classification (NCBI taxonomy): domain Eukaryota; kingdom Metazoa; phylum Chordata; class Lepidosauria; order Squamata; family Rhineuridae; genus Rhineura; species Rhineura floridana. The sequence continues at coordinate 180,335,061 of NC_084484.1, forward strand.
TTTTGAACAAAATGGAATCAATGATGCAAATGGGGAGATTTAACAACATACCAAACAATGTGGGGAACCAGTGCTAGAGGATTTGGGACATTATATCCTCAAGTGTCAGCTATATACTGATATCAGAGAACTCTATTTACAACCTGTTTTAAAAAGAAAATGAGGTACTGGGAAGTGAAGAAGAAACCCGTATGTGATTTGGAGGGTCGCTTTGTTGGCAGTAAAGGCTGCTAGACGCAAGGAAAAGGTTCTTGGACTCTATGATAGATCAAAGACAGCATAAAATGTATCCCGACGTTAGCTCCAAATGTATATATGTTATGTATTCATTTTAATAGCAACCTTTGCTTTTTATGAAAGGTTTAAGTGTTTGGGATCAGAGCTTGGAAAAGTTACTTTTTTGAACTACAACTCCCATCAGCCCCAGCCTGGCTGGGGCTGATGGGAGTTGTAGTTCAAAAAACTAACTTTTCCAAGCTCTGTTTGGGATCTTGTTTTACTTTGCTATGGTCCATGGACTAATGGATTCAACGTTATTCTATTCTATTTACATTTATGTTTTGATATAAGTCACTTTGAGACCTTTGGGAAACAAGTTAACAACAACAGAAGATAGCATGGAGTAAAGTAAAGGCTTTACTGGCCCCCATGCAAATGCACATATCACTCCAATAGCAAACACAGCTGGTGCGTGCCAATAGGATTGTAACTAAAACAGGGCTACTTTGGAGGAAGAGGGAGGTATTATTATCATCTTGTGGGAGGCACCCCAAGTTTTGCAGAACATTTTACTGCAGGTCCCAGTTGTTTTTGTTGGTCCACAACGTATACAATTGTGCCTGTCCAGGTACGGGAGGGGGCATGTTTATTTATTTTTAACCAACGGTGCCTCTGGGAAGATGCTACATAAGGACACTATGGTCCTGATGCTGAAATTGAGGAATTATGGTGCCTGGACAGGCCACCAAGACAAGGGCAACAGTCGCCACTAAATAACTAAATGATTTGCAGGGGGGGGGGGAAGATGGTGGTACCAGTTGTCCCAGAGAAGAAGGCTGAGGAGGTGTGATGGCATTTTGAGGCTCACCTTTAATTTAAGCTGTGAACAGTAATACTGTGTACATGTCTGATCTGGACAACCTCCCCCCGCTAACCTCCCCCCAAAAGCACACTCCTTAAAGCAGGGGTGTGGAACCTCAGGCCAGGGGGGGGGTGTCAAATGCAGCTCACCAGGCCCCTCTAGATGGCCTTTGGAGTTTTCCCTAGGCCACACCCCTCACTGGCTCCGCTTCACACCCTGAATGTTTTTGCCTGGAACGTTGGGAAGTGTCGGTGGACTCTGATAATGCCTCTTGTGTGTCTGGATGGAGGGCAGAGAGGAGGGTGAGATGAGGTGTAGAAATTAGCCTGCTGTATGTACAAAGGCAAAGTTCACATTTGTTGCTCCGTCCACATTTGCCACTGGCCCCACCCACCACTGGCACGTGGCCCCTAGAAGCTTGTCCAGAAGGAAATGCGGCCCTCAGATGGAAAAGGGATTTCCCAACCCTGCCTGAAAGTGAACACCCTACTGCCGAATACTTGTTTTAAAAAAACCAAGACTCGTAAGATACTCATAGGGTTCATAGTAAAAAAGCAGATAAGAGAAAAATCTGCTCATTTGAAATGCGGTGTTGGAGGAGAGCTTTGTGGGTACCATGGACCGCGAAAAAGACAAATAATTGGGGGTTAGAACAAATTAAACCAGAACGATCACTAGAAGCTAAAATGATGAAACTGAGGTTATCATACTTTGGACACATCATGAGAAGACCTGATTCACTTGAAAAGACAATAATGCTGGGAAAAACAGAAGGGAGTAGAAAAAGAGGAAGGCCAAACAAGAGATGGATTGATTCCATAAAGGAAGCCACAGACCTGAACTTACAAGATCTGAACAGGGTTGGTTTATAACAGATGCTATTGGAAGTCATTGATTCATAGGGTCGCCATAAGACGATATAGACTTGAAGGCACGTAAAAATGACAACAACAAAGATACTCATACAGTGAAAGTAATCTTAGCTGATAGGGCCTTTTTGGTGGCCGCCCCTAGGCTGTGGAACTCCCTTCCGAGTGAGGTGCGATCAGCTCCCTCCTTGCCGTCTTTCCGGCGACAAGTAAAGACTGTTTTATTTCAACGGGCATTTGGGATAGAGAACGACCAGGATTAAGTGTCATAGGTTTGGTGACTACATTATATGATTTTATTATTTTAAATTGTCCACTGTTTTTAACCTATATTTTATGGTTTTAATTTTTCTCATAGTTTAATTCTTTTTTAATAGTATACCTCTGTATGTTTTAATGGTGTTGTTTTCAGTTGTAAGCCGCTCTGAGTGCTATTGGAAAAAGGGCGGGGTAGAAATAAAGTTTATTATTATTATTATTAATTCAGGGACTGTGCCGATATCTATGCTTCAGACTTAGAGAGGCTTAACAGGCATTCCATCTTCCCAGGCAACCCTGGGAATTATAGTTCTGTGGAAAGGGAGAGTAAGAGCAAGGGACTTCTACCAACTAGAGGGTTCTAATGAAATAGCACCCAGCCCCTTCCTGTCCTGCTGCTCTGAACCCTGCATGGTTTTCTTGGTTTTATCTTATTATAGAATTTATATCCCACCTCCAAGGAGCTCAAGAGGGCATACATAGTTCCCCTCCTTCGCACTGCTGTATCCTCACAACAATCCTGTGAGGTAGGTTACGCTGGGAGACTGTGATTGGCCTAAGGTCACCCACACAGCGAGCTTAACGGCTGAGTGGGGATTTGAACCCCGGCCTCCCAGGTCTTAGTCCAGCACTCTAACTGCTACACCATGCTGTCTCACTCACTTGGCATAGGCTTTTTCCACCAGCGCGCACCACAATTCATTCCTGGAGTTGGAGTGGCAATAGATAAGCTGGTTGTGGAGCGTTGGCAGCCGGTCGTCAATCACCACGTCCACCCAGTCACCAAACCGCCAGAACTCGAAGTGGAAAATCCCGGTGTAGTTCTCTGGCTTCTCGGTTGACCACTCTTGCTCCTTCCAGTCCGGGATGACCTGCGGCGACGAGAAGGAGAAAGCTACGTTACATACAGGAGGATACTGCCATTTGATTTATTTTTAATGTCAATCTCTTTGAGAGCTTCTGCTGGGGATTTTTAAGAATCAAAATTAAAATTTTTGATAAGAGGGGAGTAAGGAGCAAGGGAAGAGATTGATTTTCTGTGGCTTCCAAACATTCCTGTCAACAGGAGTTCAAAGCTTGTGCACAGAGTATGGTTAATATGGGATAGAAAGTGCAAGGCAGCCACATTTAAGGGAACCGTCTTTGTGGCTCATGCGCCTTTGAACTTCCCAGAGCCAAGAACCACATTTAGTCCTGCAGGCAACACTGAAACCTATTCAGCATATTATTATTATTATTATTAAGAGAGCCAGTGTGCTGTAGTGGTTGAGGTGTTGGACTACGACCTGGGAGACCAGGGTTCGAATCCCCACACGGCCATGAAGCTCACTGGGTGACCTTGGGCCAGTCACTGCCTCTCAGCCTCAGAGGAAGGCAATGGCGAACCACCTCTGAATACCGCTTACCATGAAAACCCGATTCATACGGTCGCCACAAGTCGGGATCGGCTTGAAGGCAGTCCAACACACACACACACACAGTCTACGAAGAACTCAAGAGTCCAACTAAGCTACAGAATCTAGGCCACAGTCAGCAACCAGAAAGCAGACAGAGGGGGGAAAAGTTCTCCCTCTTTCATAACACTAAAAGTTGGGGATATCCAATGAAGCTGAACATTGGAAGATTCAGGGCAGACAAAAGAAAGTACTTCATCACAAAGCACAGACTAAAACTATGGAATTCGCTCCCATAGGAAGCAGTAAAAGTCTCCAACTGAGATGGATTTTAAAAAGAGATTAGACAAATTCATGGAGGATAAGGCTACCAGTGGCTACTAGCCACGATGGCTGTGCTCTGCCTCCATAATCAGAGGCAGGATGCTTCTGAATACCAGCTGCTGGAAACAGAGGGAGGGGAGAGTGCTGTTGTGCTCAGGTCCAGCTTGCAGGCTTCCCATAGCCATCTAGTTGGCCACTGTGACAGTAGGATGTTGGACTAGATAGGCCACTGGCTAGATCCATCAGGCTGCTGTTATGTTAACTGTATAGGGCCAGAGGGGACCTGATGAGTTCCTCGTGTCACCTGATATATACTGGGCTGACAGCTTCAGCAACACCTACAAGGGTGAATGACTTTATTCATTCATTATTTTTAAAATGTGCATCCCATCTTTCTCCCTTTATTTAAAAACAGACAAACCTTAAGGGAATTCGCAAACAAATTAAAAACAAATCAAGCAAAAGAGCGATCACAAAATTAATGAGACAAACTATACACCAGACTCTCAGCCAATTGTCTCAGCCGATTGTGTTGAGGCAACAACAGGTGGCTGATCTGATGCGTATTGCAGGGACCTGGATGGGTGAGGTGTGTGTGTGTGTCCTGAACTTACCCAGCTTTGCTCTCCTGTCAAGTCAGTCAAGGTCGCATCAGCCAAGGTTGGAGGGGCAGGGATAAGGCATGGCAGTGATTGATACAAATTCCACCGTTCTCACCAGGATGCCAGCTCACCTAGGAGCTGGGTGTGAGGGTTTGTGCTTGGTGTTGGGAATCAGAGACAGAACAGGGATCTTGCTGGTGCACCATCCACCCTGCTGGCCAGCCCCCAGAGCCAGCCTCTGCTGTGGTGTCAGAAAATCCCAGGGCATTAGCCTTCAGTTCTACTGTCAACACTGCCTTGTCTGAGCCAACTCAGGGCTTCAGGGCTGCTGTGACAACTGTAGGGCTGTCACAATACACCGTGCACCCAACATACATTGCAAGTCATACCCTAGATCTGGGGTTTGCTATCAAGGGCTTTGGGAAGGATCCGGTGATCAGTAGGGAGTGAATATTGGCCCAGTGTCATGGATGGATCAAACTCTGGTGAGGTTTGGATTAGCTGTGACTGATACCCCCTCCCATCTGCAGAGGTGGAGGACCAGTTAAGATTGGCTTGCCCCTTGGAGACTGATGAAACCTGAGGGATTTCAGAACGCTCTGGAGGATTTTCCAAGGTAATCCGGATGGTGCTCATGGTGAGGCCCTCGTTTCACTCTGGAACAGTGAAATGGAAAGCGCTATTGACATGATCACTCCTAAGTACCCTCTCTGGCCATGGGAAACGCAGAAGGTTCCTTGGTTTATTGAGGAGTTCCGGGCAATGAACCAGGCCAGACATCGGCTAGAGCGTAGGTGGTGAAAGTCCCGGCACAAATCTGACCAAACAGAGATAGGAGTCCATGGTCATTCCTGCGACAGCCATGGCAGAAGCAAAGAGAGCATATTTTTCAGCCTCTATTGCAACCTCAGTTAATCACCCACCAGAACAAAGTGGACCGCTTAACATCCTGCCTATCATCTGTTTCCCTCAGTACTGACTTTCGGAAGGAATTTAAAAACATTACCCAGGTATTTGATGGCTAAAGGGGACTGTCCCTGGCAACCTGAAGATCGTTGAAGAACTGAAGCTGTGCTTTGGTATGTTTTTAACTGTGTTTTAGAAAGTTTTTCTGAAATGCAAAGATGTATCACTGAACACTAAAGTCAGGATAATTCAGACCATGGGATTCCCAATCTCTATGTATGGATGTGAAAACTGGACAGTGAAAAAAGTGGGTAAGAGAAAAATCACCTCAAATGTGGTGTTAGAGGAGAGCTTTGCGGATACCATGGACTGCGAAAAAGACAAAAATTGGGGGTTAGAACAAATTAAACCATGAGAAACTGAGGTTATCATACTTTGGACACATCATGAGAAGACATGATTCATTGGAAAAGACAATATTGCTGGGAAAAACAGAAGGGAACAGAAAAAGGAGAAGACCAAACAAGAGATGGATGGATTCCATCAAGGACACCACAGACCTGAACTGAAAATCTGAACAGGGTGGTTCATGACAGATGCTATTGGAGGTCACTGGTTCATAGGGTCGCCATAAGTCAAAATCGCCTTGAAGGCACATAACAACAACAAGAAGAAAGTTTTTAATTGTAATTGTGTGTTGGAATGCTCTTTGAACTATTTTTAGCATGTTTTCAATTTTCTTGTCAAATTGTTTTGTTTACATTTGCTGCCCTGGGCTCGTTTGGGAGGAAGGGCGGGATATAAATTCAATAAACAAACAAGTATGTGGCAGCAGCACATTGCGCCAGTTACAATAATGATACTTATTAGGCAAGGTAGCAGTTCCCTCTCTTTGGAAGCTGCCCAGGTGGGCCCACAAAACAAGGGGCCTGGCACACTTACTCCACCTTTCCCCCTAAAAAAAAAATCACATCACACACAAAAAACATGAAAATAGGAGCAGTACAGCTGGAAAAAGCCACCTTAGAAGTTGGGGTGAAATCCACCCAGTTGTCATGGCCCCGTTAGAGGACTCCTCAGATGAGGACGACTCGGGAGTAACAGCAGCAGACCCAGGAGCAGCAGGAGACACGGAGGAGCCTCCTGAGAATCCAGCTCCTTCTGCCCCTCAGCTGCAGAGCACCCCAGGGACAGCAGAGGCCCTGCAGCCAGACACAGACAGTGCACAGGATACTCCCCCCTCACCTGCAGAACGTAGACAGCAGAAGGTCAGGCAGAAGAGAGGCAGGCCTGTCTCCTTAAGGCCCAAACGCTGAGGGCTCACACCTGCTGTCCATCCTGCTCTTTATAAGGCACACCTTGGCTGCAGCTTGTTGCTGACTGCAACGTCAGGTGTGGCTTTGTGTAGACCTAGTTTCCCTGCAGCATCTCTTTGACTAACCTCCTTGGCAATTGATCCCAGACCTCCACTGACCTCGCTTCTGGACTTCTGACTCGGCAAGTACGCTTTGGATAGGCCTGGCAGATTTACAACCCGACTGCTGGCTAAGGACTTTCCTTCCCTGCCAAAGACCCAGGAATTTCCAGCCCCCCCTGACACTGCTGAGGCAGTGTAGAGCTGACAGTTTGCAGTCAGCCCAAACAAAGCAGGCAACAAAGGAGTGGGGGAAGTGCTGACCATGGAGCAACTCCAGCAGGAAAACTTGCTCCTGCACTCACAAGTAGACCAGCTGCTGTTGGCTGTCCAAGGCTTGCAAACCCAGCTAGCAGCAGCCCCACCCCCTCTCCCTACAGGGAGAGCCAAGTGCCCTGTGACTCTCCCAGAGAAATTTACTGGGGCTTCCGACCAGCTCTCAGCCTTCTTGGCCCAGGCCCAGCTCTTCATGGAGTTACGCCCAGAGGCCTTCCCAGATGATAAGACCCGGGTGGGATTCTTGATTAACCTCTGCACCGGGGCGGCAGCTAGATGGGCCACGCCCCTGCTCCTCGAGCAGAGCCCCGTGCTCAACGACCTAGCCGCCTTCACCAGAGAACTGAAGGCTATGTTCGAGGACCCAGTCCAATCTGCCACAGCCAACCGCCGGATACGCAGGCTGCGTCAAGGCCGACGCCCCTTGGGGGAATATGTAACAGACTTTTGTCTATTGCAACAAACCCTGGGCTGGAACGAAGCCGCTCTCATGGACCAGTTTCAGGAGGGGCTGTCGGATGAGCTCCTGGATGAGCTAGCTAGGCTGGAGCGCCCTGGAACCCTGCAAGCCCTCATACGCCTGTGTCTCCAGATTGACGGGAGGCTGGAAAGCAGGCGTGCTGCCAACCGACCCCGGCCAGTCTACAGAGCATCAGCCCCAGTGGCTGGGCCCTTGGAACCTGTCGGCAAGGACCCTACACCCCTGGCAGAACCGATGCAGCTGGGAGGGGCTCGGCCACGTCTCTCTGCGGCCGAAAAGCTGCGACGCCGGCAACAGGGCCTCTGCCTGTATTGCGGGGCCCTGGGACATTTTGCAGCCCAGTGTTCCGTGAAACGACCCACAGCCCCTGCCTCGGGAAACGCCCATGCCCCGGCCTTCACAGGCCCCTGAGCCGGGGCACCCTCATGGTTCAAGGGGCCTGCCACCTCAATTCCTCACCGCCCAAGCATCTGACCGTGTTGATCGCACTGACAGTCCCCGGAAGGGGGACCCTACAAGTACCCGCCATGCTGGACTCAGGATCCACCAGCAATTTTATGGACGTGTCCTTTGCCAAGCTCCACCGGGTTCCTAGTCAACCCATTCACCGCCCCCTCCTGGTGGAGACTATTGATGGCCGGCTTCTCGCCTCGGGCCCTGTAGTACAGGAGACAGTGCCGCTCGACATGGCCCTGGGGGAGCACGAGGAAAGCCTCGAGTTCTACCTGGCTGCCGCACCCCACTTCCCGGTCGTGCTGGGCCTGGCATGGCTCCAGCGGCATGACCCCATCATCCAGTGGTCCACGGGCCGACTGACCTTCGGATCCCCCTATTGCCAAGCCAACTGCTGGAGGCCGAAGGAGCGCATCCTGATGACCCAGGAGGCAAGCTCCGTGCCCGAGGCCTTACCGGAACAGTACCGGGAGTTCGCGGATGTGTTTGGGAAGCAAGAGGCAGACCAGTTGCCGCCCCATCGTCCTTACGACTGTCCCATTGCCCTGCTCCCCGGAGCCAAGATTCCCATGGGCCGGCTTTATTCCCTGTCAGAACCCGAACTGGCAGCCCTCAGAGAGTTCCTGTCAGGCCCAGGATGTGACTCAGGAACCAGACCAATGGCTGTAGTTAATTCGTGTTTTATTAGGGTAATGTCCAAACAAAGACTGCGTTTTCTCATGAAGCAATACAGGGATACAGGTCCTGCGGCATTGGGAGAAAGTTGACAGAGCAAGGGACTTCTTCCCGCCTGTTCTTTAAGAAGGGGCCAAACGGGTGCGCAATCTTCCGCTCCTCCTTAACTGCCCCTCAGGTACTGCCTGCCTTCCCCCCCTTCTCTCCTGTCTTTTCAGCTGTCTGCGTGTGCGCGGTGAGGGGGGAAGCATCACCCCCTCCTCTTCTGAAGTTTCCGATTCCAGGATGGGGGATAGGGGAGGAGCTGATGGTAAACTGCCTCCCCGCTTTTCGGCTGTGAGCAGCCCTCCCTCTTTCCCCTCTTGCTCTGAGCCTGAAAGAGGGGGAGGCATGAGAATGTCCAGGGAGGGCTCAGGCTCCCCGTTGCTAAGCGACCTTATCACTGGCAGTTCCTCTGTTTCGTCTTCGCTCCAAAGGGGGGAAGTTCCTCCCCCTTCCCTCTGCCATCCATCCGAATACTCTTCTCCCAACTCTCCGGGATCCAGCTCCCCGGGATTGGGACCCCAGCTCTGCCTTCCAACAGTTCCTCGACAAGAACCTGCGCCGAGGGTTCATTCGCCCTTCCACGTCCCCTGCAGCCGCTCCTGTCCTCTTTGTCAGAAAGAAATGTGGGGAACTCCAGCTGTGCAATGACTACCGCGCCCTCAACCAGATTACAGTTCGGAATCGCTACCCTTTGCCCCTGATCCAAGAACTGTTAGAGCGGCTGCGGGGCGCTCGCATTTTCACCAAACTAGACCTGAGAGGGGCCTACAACCTGGTGCCTATGCGGGAGGGCGATGAGTGGAAGATGGCCTTCCGCACCCGTTATGGGCACTCTGAGTACACCGTGATGCCGTTTGGCTTGTGCAATGCCCCTGCCGTCTTCCAGCACTTCATGAACGACATCTTCCGGGACCTCCTAGACCGCTTCCTGGTGATCTACTCGCGGAACCCCTCGGAACATAAGCAGCACGTTCGAGCAGTGCTGCAGCGCCTGCGGGAGCACCGCCTCTTCGCCAAGCTCGAAAAATGCGCCTTTGACCTCACGACCATGGATTTCCTAGGCCATCGGATCTCGCCCTCGGGTATCCAGATGGACCCCGCCAAAATTGAGACCATCCTCCACTGGGCAGCTCCGCGAAGCCCCAAAGATGTGCAGCACTTCTTGGGCTTCGCCAACTATTACCGCCGGTTCATCTCCCACTTCTCCGAACTCACCACGCCCATATCAGACCTGCTTCGAGGCAAAGAGAAGTTTGTTTGGACCGAGGCCGCTCAACAGGCCTTCCGGCGCCTCCAACACGCCTTTACATCTGAACCCATCCTCCAGCAACCCGACCCTACCCGACCTTACATAGTGGAGGCCGATGCATCGGATAAGGCAGTGGCAGCGGTCCTACTTCAGCCGGTGGGGAGCAAGCAGTCCCTGCTCCCCTGTGCGTTCCACTCCCGGAAACTCAACGCTTTGGAACAGAACTACACCATTTGGGAGAAGGAGTTACTGGCCATCAAAGTAGCCTTCGAGACCTGGCGTCATCTCCTGGAAGGGGCACGCCATCCGGTCCAGGTACGAACAGACCACCGAAACCTGGAGCACCTGCAAAGCGCCCGACGGCTGAACCAACGCCAGATCCGGTGGTCCCTGTTTTTCTCCCGGTTCCAGTTCACGGTCACCTACCTCCCTGGCCGCCGAAACACCCTAGCAGACGCGCTCTCTCGCAAGCCAGAATACCGAGCCGAGCAGGTCGATCGCCCCCTTCGCCCAATTCTTCGCCCAGAGAACTTCGCCGCTACCCACCAGCCGCAACCCCTCCTGGACCGGGTGCAGGAACAGCAGCAAAAGAACCCCTACGCCCTGGCCCAGCAGCGAGAGCTCCAGTCAGGGATGCCCGCCCGGGACAGCCCCTTTTCCTTGCAGCAGGGCCTCTTGTATCACCGGAACCGGTTGTACGTTCCCCCGGGAGCTCTGCGGGAAGAGGTGCTCCACCTCTGCCATGACAGCCAGCCGGCAGGGCATTTTGGAACGTATAAAACCCTCCACCTGGTCCTACGGGATTTCTGGTGGCCCCGGGTCCAAGCGGACGTCAAGGACTATGTAGCGGCCTGTGATACCTGCCAGCGAGCCAAGAGCCACCCCGGCAAGCCCCTGGGGCTCCTGTTCCCACTGCCTACCCCCCCCCTGGGCCCTGGCGCTCGGTCTCCCTGGATTTTATCACGGACTTACCGGCCTCCCGGGGAATGACCACCATCCTCGTAGTCGTAGACCTGTTCACCAAGATGGCCCATTTCCTCCCCTGTGCCGGCCTACCCTCTGCCCCAGAAACTGCGCAACTGTTCTTGACCCAGGTTTTCCGGTTACACGGCCTCCCCGACCACCTGATCTCTGACCGAGGAGCCCAGTTCACCGCCTGGTTCTGGCAGGCCCTGTTTCGGGCCCTGAACGTCCAGATCCGCTTGTCCTCCGCCCACCACCCTCAATCAGATGGACAAACAGAATGTACCAACGCCACCGTCGAACAATACCTGCGGTGTTACACCTGCTTCCGCTGGCGGAGTTCGCGTATAATAACTCCGTGCACGCCTCCACGCGCCAGACCCCGTTCTTTGCCTCCTACGGCTACCACCCCCAATTCTTCCCCTCAGTGCGACCCCCGTCGCCGATCCCCGCTGCGGATGTCATGCTGCAGGAGTTGCAAGCCCTGCAGGCAGTCCTGAAGGAGCAGCTGGAGCAGGCCAAGGACGCGTATAAGCGCTTTGCTGACCGCCACCGCCAACCAGGCCCAACGCTGAAGGTAGGCGACCGGGTATGGCTCTCAACCAAATTCCTGTGTTCGCAATGGCCGTCTCACAAGCTGGAGGCTCGGAATGCAGGTCCCTTCCGGATCACCCAGCAAATTAACCCGGTGGCGTTCCGGCTCCAACTCCCTGCCTCCTTCCACATTCACCCTGTCTTCCATAGATCACTGCTGACTCCTGCTCTCCCGCCTCACCCCTTGGGTAGTCAACCACGGCCCCCACCGCCGATACAAGTCAACGGGGAAGAGGAATTCGAAGTGGCGCAGATCCTGGACTCCCGGAGGCATCGGGGCCGCCTCCAGTACCTCATAGACTGGCAGGGGTACGGCCCTGAGGAACACTCATGGGAAGATGCGGCGCAGGTGCATGCCCCTCGTCTGGTCCGGCGCTTCCACCAGCGCTACCCGGATAAGCCGGGCCCCGGCGGGAGGCAGAGGGTTGGTCGTGGGACGGGGTATAGTGTCATGGCCCCGTCAGAGGACTCCTCAGATGAGGACGACTCGGGAGTAACAGCAGCAGACCCAGGAGCAGCAGGAGACACGGAGGAGCCTCCTGAGAATCCAGCTCCTTCTGCCCCTCAGCTGCAGAGCACCCCAGGGACAGCAGAGGCCCTGCAGCCAGACACAGACAGTGAACAGGATACTCCCCCCTCACCTGCAGAACGTAGACAGCAGAAGGTCAGGCAGAAGAGAGGCAGGCCTGTCTCCTTAAGGCCCAAACGCTGAGGGCTCACACCTGCTGTCCATCCTGTTCTTTATAAGGCACACCTTGGCTGCAGCTTGTTGCTGACTGCAACGTCAGGCGTGGCTTTGTATAGACCTAGCTTCCCTGCAGCATCTCTTTGACTGACCTCCTTGGCAATTGATCCCGGACCTCCACTGACCTCGCTTCTGGACTTCTGACTCGGCAAGTATGCTTCGGATAGGCCTGGCAGATTTACAACCTGACTGCTGGCTAAGGACTTTCCTTCCCTGCCAAAGACCCAGGAATTTCCAGCCCCCCCTGACACTGTTGAGGCAGTGTAGAGCTGACACCAGTGAACGGCAATGTCTTAGCCTTCAGCAAGCTGGTGCCCTCTGGATGTTTTCAGATGACGACTTCCATCACCCCTGACCACTGGCCATGGTGCTGGACTACAATGACAGCTGGAGATCACCAAGCTGGGGGAGACGGTAGGTTTTACAGTTTCATTAGCTGTCCACAAGAGGGACCCGCAACAAAATGCTGCAGTATATCCTCACCCTGATTCCTGTTCAGGGTTCGTTCCTCTGGGACACGATGAGCAATTTTGTGTGTGTGTGTTTGCTCCCTTTTGGTATTTTTCTTTTCGGTCTTTGCAAACCTCAGCATTCCCCCGCAGATGCGAATACATCCCCCTCTTGTTTTTCAGAGCTCCAGTTTGCCACCCACCTACTGCTTTAGACTGAAGTGCCGCAACACCTCAAATCAACTTCCATGTTAATCTTTTTTTAAAAAAATCAAGTGTTTTTTCACTTGTTATTTTCTTCCATCTCCATCCTGAGAGCTGCGTGCTGATGGTGCCAAAAAGCATCATTTGGAGGCTGTTTGGCCAGTGGATACAATTCTTATGGAGCTGATGAAAAGCAAGTGCGATCGGCAACAAAATGTTGCAGTGTGGAGTGTTCCTGCTCAGGATACTCCATTCCACCCCCACCCACAGTCAGTCAGCATTCTCTGGGCATCGAGCACACTCAGCCCTCCTTTTTCCCTAACGTTTTTTGTGTTTTTGCATTCCTGAAAACCTCGGGTTTCCACCAACTCTGATAATGCCTCCTTCTCATGGATGGTGCTAGAGAGGCAGCAACGCTCACCTCTGAGCACCAGAAATAAAAGGACTAAAAGGGTCTGTCTCTGCTTGCCTCTTCTTTTTTACCAGCTTTGCTGGCTTTAGTCCATTTCAGGATAAGGGCCTTGAAGCCCTAAATCAGGGGTAGGGAACTTCAGGCTTGTGGGTTGAATGTGGCCCTCCAAACCTCTTTATCTGGCCCTTGAGACTTTTCCCCATACTACACCCTCTCTCCCCAGGCCACACCCTCTCTCCCCAGGCCACACCCCTCACTGGCCCTGCTCTGCACCTCTTTGAGTGTTTTTGCCTAGCTGGGAGGTGTCCTTGAGCTCTGACAACGTCCCTTGCGTGCCTGGATAGAGGACAGAGAGGGGTGCATCAGACTGTGTGCAGAAACCAGCCTGATGTACAAAGGAAACATTTGCAACTGTTGCTCCACCCACATTTGCCCTTGGCCCTGCTCACCACAGGCACATGGCCCCCGGAAGGTTGCGCAAAAGGGAACGGCAGCCCTGGGGCTGAAAACGTATCTCCACCCCTGCTCTGAACGTCCAAAGATAGGACCAGGATACGAAAGGGCCGTTTTCCACTTTAGTCTGCCCACCCACTCAGACTAGCTGCTGCACATGTCACCATCATCGGAGGTGAAGCCGGTCAGAATGCGGGAACGGGACTTCTTCACTGCTGCACCGACCCTGTGGGACTCTCTGGCGGGGACTCAACCACAGCATCCCATTAGTGCAAGGATTTCCACTGGAGCAATGCGACTCTTCCCCGCCTCTTCTCTCCCTACACCCCACTCCAAATCTGCTGCAGACAGTTGGGGGGACCCCTAGAACAGATTTAGGGGGTGTGCAGGGGAAGAGATGGGGCGACTGTTCAGTTGCTCAAGCAGACGTCCTTGCGTTGATGGAACAATTTCCACAGTGCTACACTGGACTCACACTCTGTCCTGGGAGATCTGTTTGACCCCCCCCCCAAATAACATTTCACAGTAAGTTGAAGACCTTTTAGGTTTGCCAAGATTTTGGCCTGATCTGATCTTGGCAGCTCCTGATTGTGATCTGTTCGATATCTTCTGTCTGGCACACTGTAGTTATTAGTTTTGGCTCCTCTTTTGAGCCAGATCATGTTTACATTGCTGTCACAAGCTGCCTTAGACCCAGAAAGGCAGGACATAAAATCAAACAATCGCTATTGGCTGGCCCTTGGAAAATGTTTCAGGCATGTCCCCTGACTAATGTTGAGGGGATCAGACCAATGGTTCTGAATCCTTTTAGATGCTCTAAAGGTTTTGGAGTGCTTTTAGATGGTTTTTAAATTGTTTTGAAATGCTATAAATATGCTTTATTTAATTTTAAATTGCATTGTTTTAACGTTTTGACGTTTGCCGTCCTACGCTCCTTTGGGAGGATGGGATAGAAATTTTAAAAATAAAATAAAATAAACCAGCAAATTCCAGCCAGCCCCACAAGGCAGAAGCCGCACCCTATAAAATCAATAATTGCTGGCTGCATTGCACTCAGGAAGGGTGCAGCAGTAGACTTATTTCAGAGGGGTCTGCCAAGCGTTTTCTTGTAAGAATCTTGGCACACCAAAAATTAGGTGCCTGAGTTTGCTGGTTTTCCTCTTCCCTCCTCACCCCTTTTTCCTTTTGTGCCGTGCTCCTGGCTTCAAGGCTTGCAGTCTCATTTTTACTGATCTGTGAGTCATTCTGGTTGAAGAGCAGGATAAAAATGCTTTGCTCTTGGTATTGACAGATGTACTACCACAGGCTGGCTGTTAAGATCCCCAGCATTCTCCTTGCAAGGTCTAGATAAGAGCAAGCCCAGAAACCGGTAATAGCTTTTTGTGGTCAAAGAGAGAGGGCAAATTCATCACAAACATAATCCTGAAAGTCCCATCAGTCCATTAGCAACTGACGCATCATAAAAACAGATGAAATATGCCTACTCAATACAGAGTGGTACATAAAACAGAAAGGTGTTTAATATTTATGCGGCTCTCTGCCTCTGAGAGCTGTATATTAATAAAAGGGAGGAAAGACACAGTAAATTGGAAAGTGTCGAAATAGAGCTATTAAGATTTGCTCTTAAATGCAAAACCCCAAAAGTAATTGGGAGGTGGAGGAGAGAGACTTGTCCTCTTCTCACTTAAACACAAAGGTCTAGCCTCCTGCATCCCTCATAAGATGTAGAAATGGGTAGGTCAAAAGGCAATCTAACAGGGTGAAACTAGAGTCATTTTTTTTTAAAGTCCAGATATTAATTTAGATAATATTTAATGTAAAAAAAATAAGATATGGAAAGGTTCACTTTTAGAAAGAACCCTATTTAAAATGAAAGATGAGTTTAATACAAACTTTTTAAAGCAAACCACTATGTAGTCCTAAGGAGGGCAATGCAAGCACCAATATGCCAGTTCAGATTCCCCAAGTGACTGGCAAGGGGAGGGCCAGTGGTCCAGTTTACCATTTACCTACCGCTTTAGATTGAGGTGCAGCAATACCTCAAATCAACTTCTTTAAAAAAGATAATCATTCTTCCATCACCACCCTGAGAACTGCCTGCAGGTGGCACCAAAATGCATCATTTGGAAGCTGCTGACTGGATTACATTAAAGCATTCTTATACCACTCTAACAGTCAAGGATTCCGCCAAAGAATCCTGGGAGTTATAGTTTGTTAAGGGTGCTAAAAACGGTTAGAGCTACAATTCACAGCACTCTTAACAACCTAAGGTCCCCAGGATTCTTTGGGGGAAGCCATCACGGTGCTAGCAGGTACCCGAGTGCTTTAAATGTATGGCGGAGATGTGACCTCAGAACTTTTTGCATGCAAAGCATATGATCTCCTACTGAGCTGGGCTTCTTCCCCTAAACCTAAGCCTCTGCATCAGGGAATCAAACAAGTCTCCTGCATAAGAAGATTAAAGGAAGACATGAAAACCATCTGTAAGGGTGCCAATAGATGTTGGAGCAGATCTGCTTCCTGTTGCTCCAGACGGCAGGACTAGAGTCAATGGGTGGAGACTGACCGCAGGGAAGCAGATTCAACTGAATATCAGGACAAGCTCCCCAGTGGAAAGAGCTGTTTGACAGTGGAACCAGCTGTCTTGAGAGGGGACAGGCTCCCTTTTACTGGAGACCTTTAAGCATCTGTCAGGTATGCTGTACTTTCATCCGGTAATGCAAATCCCGCATTAAGCAGTGGGCTAAACTAGATGACCTCTGAGGTCCCTTTCAACTCTACTCCAAACAGGGCTGGGAAAGGCTCCTTTGCCTGAAACCCAAAGCACTGCTGCCAGTCTGTTGAATAAGGGGAGAAAGACATTTGAAAGCTGCCTTATACTGAGGCAGACCACTGGCCCATCTAACATAGTATTGCCTACACTGACAGTCAGCAGCTCTCCAGGGTTAACAGAATACTAACAACGAAGTTATAGCTATAGTTACTTTTAAACCACAATATACTTCAGGTGTTTGTTTTTTTTCCCAATGGAAAGGCAGGATACCAATATCTGTAATAAATGGAAGATATTCAAGAAGTCCCCACCGTTGCAATATTATTATTATTATTATTACATATACATCTCCCGCCCTTCCTCCCAGCAGGAGCCCAATACAAAGATCACAGGCTGGAAAACACATTCCAGACAACGTATATCTCTCTTTTATTACAAGACTTATTACACAGAAGGTTACTCTGTAAGAAGCTTTGGGAGTACAAGTTGCCATAGTACAGGCGAATGTATATATTCAATTGAAGCATGCCAAAGAGGAGAAATGACCATAGACTGGACGGGAAGAACAGGCTGCGTGTTTGAGTGTGTGTTTGAACCAGCTGCAAGCCACTCCCTGCGGGATTCTCATTGCAGATGTTAGCACAGCAGAGGTCCACAGAGACCAGAAACCCAGCATTCTTCTCTACCAGGCTGATGGTTTCTCAGACAAACTAACAAGGGCCAGCTCAGATTGCTGAACGTCTCCATACATCTGCACCCACAGGTATGGGAAATGCAAGGTTATTAACAGGATGTAGAGGTGGAGAGCTCCAAGGCCGCATCCCTGCTGGTGAAAAAGGCAGTCACTGTCAAGGAGATAACTGCTGGCTCACCACGCAGACCAGCATGGATCAGACTGCCCTCTCTCACTGTGGTCCTGTGATGGCTGGTGCCTGTTGAGACTGGTGGGGCAGAGGGCAGGGGGCCCAAACTGTACTTGGAGCCAGAGCCAATGACTGACGCAGCCAACTAATTCTACTTTTGGCCCCATCCTCCTCCCTGCTGAGTTCTGCAAGGGCAGCAACACTGAGACTAAATAGGAGAGATGTAGGAAGCTGCCTTTATCCTGGGTCAAACCATTGGTCCATCTAGCTCAGTATTTGTCTACACTGACTGGCAGCGGCTCTCCAGGGTTCCAAGCAGGACGTCTCTTCCAGCCCAACCTAGAGATGGCGGGGACTGAACCTGGGAACTTCTGCTTGCAAGGCAGATGCTCTGCCACTGAGCTCAACAAGCAGTGCCACAATGCCTGGGCTGAATGGACGTAAGAAGGCAGGCCCAGTGAGGGCTGGCCAGGGCCGGATTAAGCTGAGGAGGGCCCCTAGGCTGATTGGTGTCTAGGCCCCCCATCCCCACGCTTCACCTACCTTTCTGTTGTTTCTTGCAGCGCGCGCAGGTTTGCCATCAATCAAGATGGCGGCCGAGGTTTCCCTAAGGAGCTGAAGCCTCTGCCGCCATCTTTACTGATGGCAAATCTGCGTGCCGCAAAAAATAACGGAAAGGTAGGTAAAGTGGGGGGATAGTGGGAGGATGGCGGTCCGTGGCTCCAGGGGCCCTCAGGCCAGTGCCCCACGGGCCCCCAAGAGCTCCGGGCCCCTAGGCTTCAGCCTACTAAGCGTAATGGATAATCTGGCCCTGGGGCTGGCTAAGGGCTGGCTGAGGTTGGCAAGGCAGGGCCCCATTTGCCTTAATGGGCCATGCTCCACTGCAGTGGCCATATCCACAAATCAAGGGCGGTAGAAGTCAGCCTTTTTTCCTCAGGTGTGGCCAGACGGCACCTCCACAAGTCAATATATGTAACACGTACCGGCTGCCACAGGTTTCTGCAAGCCCTCCTGGGCTCTGTGTAAGCCGGAAAAAAGGCTGTTTTTTTCCTCTCTCTCCTCCCCCCCCAAACACTCTTTTTTCCTGAGTTTTAACTTGCCTACAGTAGAAGAGCTGTTCAGCTGGGAAGTAAAGTGGCTCAGAGTTGTTGTTCTGGACTCCTCTGCTTAAGAAGCTGCCTTGCACACGACCGCTCCACCAAGCTCAGTAATTCTACACCGAGAAGCAGCAACTCTCCAGGGCTTCAGGGAGGGATCTCTCCCAGCCCTTTTGTGGAGACTGAACCTGGGCCCTTTTGCATGCAAAGCAGGTGCCTACCATTGAACCAATCCCCTACTTGGGTTCACCCTACCTTTCCAGCAACACGTTCCAGTTGCCCAGATCAGCAGCAAACAAGATGCATTGAGGAATATTCTTTGCGCTACATTTCTGCCCTTATTTCCCATGACATCGCTGACCTTCACTCTTCCAGCACTGCCACCATCAGTTGACAGAAGATCCCTTGATCTTGACCACTCCAGCCATTCTCCTTTATTGCCCACAATGCCTAGAACTCCTTCCTTGAATTGGGGCATGGTGACTCCCATTTTCCCTTCCCTTCCGAAG
Organism: Rhineura floridana; assembly: GCF_030035675.1. NCBI lineage: Eukaryota > Metazoa > Chordata > Lepidosauria > Squamata > Rhineuridae > Rhineura > Rhineura floridana. The sequence goes on from NC_084484.1 coordinate 180,354,150, forward strand.
CTCTCCTGGAAACTCAAGAAGAGCCTGGCTGCTGGATCAGGCCAAAGGCCTATCTCATCCAGCATCCTGTTCTCACAGTGCCCAACCAGATGCCTCTTCTGGGGAGTCCACAAGCAGGAACGCAAAAGCACTCTGCCGCATTCTAGGGTGGTGGAACAAAGGCAGATTTCTAAAATGCCATTGCTTATAAAGTGCTGTGCGAGTTCACAAAGACACCGGCAGTAACCAAGAAGTTTAAATCGATGGCTGATCTGCAGAAAGCCATAGATCTAGGAGGGACCACATTCTACAATCAATGTGAATCTAATAACTTGGACTTATCAGCCACTGCACCGGAAAATGAGTGTATAAATTTGGCTGCACGGGCTGCTGCTGACAGTATTGCATTTCACCGCACTACAAAGCAACCAAGGATGAAGAGCAACAAGAGTTTGTTCATACCAACTTTTGTATTGTTTTTTTTTTAAAAGGAGAAAGGTTTGGGCTCCTCCCCCTGGCCTTGGAAGACTCCACCCAGGAGGCATTGCTAAAAGGACTTGGATTACAGGCCCCTGAAACAAATGTGTGGAATATTTGCATATGCTAATTTACAGGAACAAATGAAGGTGGCTAGTGGCTGGGGATCACCAGCATCACACTTTGTATTTCTAAGCATAGTCAATAGTAGTAGTAGTAGTAGTAGTAATGGCCGTAGCTCAATAATAAGGCTGTAATTCACTGGTGGAGTGCCTGCGTTGCATGCAGAAGGGACCAACTTCAATCCCCGGCACCTCCAGGTAGGGCTGGGAGCATCCCCAGTAGGAGACCCTAAGGAGCTGCTGCCAGTCAGTGTAGACAATACTTTGCTAGGTGGACCAATGAGCTGACTTGGTATAAGGCAGCTTCCTATGTTAATAATAATTTTTAAAAGGGAGGGAATTGAGCAGGGGCTCTGGGGCTCTTCCCCTCCCGCCTGGCCACCCCCTAACAATGTCCATGCTCCATCCCCTGTCCTTACTATTCGACCCGCTGAGCATTGAAGGAAATCTGAGCAGGCATGTGTCTAGAATATTCCATATGCCTGAGGGCACCTATATAGGGGGACTGTGGCCTCCTGCTCCTGAAGCTCTTCATTAGCATGCACAGGAGAAGGACCATCAGAAAACAGGACAGGGAGGGCAGTGACTGTATTTTGGGAAACCCAGACATTTTTCACCTGGGAGAGACATGCTCAAGAGCTGCATTAAGGCAAAGGCTCTCCCAATGCAGGGATAAAGGTCATCATGAAAAGCTAACCCTCTCTCCTCACATCTGTTTGCATGTTTGAGAATTCCATGCTGTAAAAAGCAACCTGAACCATGCTGCAAGAGTCAGGGATTAATACTGGGACACAAATGCACGCATGCTGAAAGCCAAAACAAACACACCAAAGCCCTGACATGCTTTCATTGAGATGTTTCGTGCTGTCTGATGAATGTTAACCAGCTTAGCTTTTGGGAATAGCTTTGTTTTGTTTTCAAGTAATTGTCACCTATAGCAGCTCAGGTGTGGCGGCATGCACCTTACCTTGCTTAGACCTGGTGGGTCAGGTTTGGCAAAAATCTAGTTTAGATTTCCCAAAGGAAGAAGGAAAGCACTACGAGGAGCAAGGGCTCTCACACAACCTAGCAGGCGGCAGAGCAGCATGGATTAGCTTCCATTTGCCTTGCAGAGGATGCTCACATGCTTTTTTCAATGCCACCACTTCCCTGCATATCTGAGAGCAGGCAGACATGCAGGGAAGCAACACAATCAGTCATCATCACCCATCTACGGGCACTAGGGGAATGGGGGTGGGCTCAGCGCTCCACAGTATACCTGGTGCAAAATAGTGCTTAAGGAAGCACTCACAAACAGTACCCAGTGCAGCTGAAGACATCATAGAACAGTAGAGTTGGAAGGGGCCTATAAGGCCATCTAGTCCAACCCCCTGCTCAATACATCATCCAACTGCATCCACACGGAGGGCTGATGTCCATTTCCCAAACAATACACTGCAGTAAGGACTCTGTGGGATGCTTCTCCTTCCTCCCCACAATCTCCACTGCTTAGCAGTGCCCTCCCCAATAGGCACAAGGGCTCCCCTATTCCTTCCCAATAGGGTTAAGGGTTAGAAATCCAACATGAACCGTCACTCGCCTGCATTCATGCACTAATTCATGCGCTCTGGGTCCAGAATCGCTGGGCACCAGCAAAATGCAACCACAGAAGCCCTACTGAAAAACAAACCGCCACCGAGTTCTTAGGGGACTGCTAAAGATCTTCGATTTAACAAATAATAAAGAGGCAATGCATGCTATTTTCTGCTTCTCCAGTTGGCAGGGTCTCATATTCCAGTTTCTTTGCTGGGATTCTCAAAGGCTCTGAGCAGCAGATGCTGAACGCCTAAGCCAGGACAGTCGGGTAAGGGGAAAAAAGCTGTTTCACATAGGAAGCTGTCTTATACTGAATCAGACCACTGGTCCATCTAGCTGGGGATTGAACCAGAGGCCTTCTGCATTAAATGAAGGTGTCCTACCAGTAAGACGTAAGAGGGTAGGAAGCTGCTTTACCCCAAGTCAGACCGCTGGTCCGCCTTATGACCCTGCTGGGTCAGGCCAGCGGCTCAGCAAGTCCAGCATCCGGTTCTCATAATGGCCAACCAGATGTATATGGGAATTCCTTGCTCAGCATTGTCTATACTGACTGCCAGCAGCACTGAAGGTTTTCAGGCAGGGGTCTTTATCCCAGCTCAACTTGGAGATGCTATGGATTGAACCTAGGGCCTTCTGCATGCAACACAGATTCTCTACCATGGAGCTACAGCCATAGGAAATAAATCAATAAAATTCAGATGCACAGGCCTATGTACAGAAGGATTCTCAGACACATGCAAAAATAAATATATATTATGCATAGGTTTTTAAGCAGCAGACTTTGGTTCTTCCTCCAGCAGGTTCAGCAAGAAAAATAAAATCCATTAAGTCTCAATGGCTCCAATTTATAAATAAATATATTTTTTAAAATAGCTTTACATCTATAGAATTTTTATACACCTTGTACAACTGGGAAAAGTTCTTTTGTTTTCCAAAAGCAGCGAAGAATTTATTCTCCTTGATACAAGAGAGGGAAAACAGCGCTGATATGATTTGGAGGATGGACTTAATCCTGGGAGAGCTGCGTTCAAATCCAACCCCAGCCACAGATTCACCGGGAGACCAGGTTGTTCTCCTTGAGCCTCAGTTCCTAATTTGTGAAATGGTATCTACTTCACAAGGATGCTAAGCAGTGTTGGGGCATATATTTGTAACACTTTGTGTGATGGAAGTGCTCTAATTGAGTGGTGGCAGCATTGAAAATGGTACTCTTGAAGGATGTGGATATGGGGAACACAGGTAACAGAGCCAATAGGTCCTGATCCCTAGAATCAAGCTATTTCCCCCCACTTTTCTCCCAGCACACATGAGGACTAGAGGCTTGCTTTGAAAGAGGCAAAAGAAAATTAAAATCCTCAGGGTCCCACATGGGGTCCTGGATTCCATTATGGCAGATATACTCCAGACTCAGGAGGGCATTCAGAGCTGTGCAGGTTCCCAGGCTCTGGGAGAGAGGGTGTCAGCCACTCCGGGTGCTCTTGGTCACTGAATCCAACCTTGCTGTGTAGGCTTCTGAGATTGTCTTGGGGCCTTTTGTATCAGGATTATAAGGATTTTTTTGAGTCAGTGGTCAGGGTGGGGTGAGGGGGACACATCTCCCCTCTCAGCAGGAAACTTTGCCACATAAGCTGCATCACTTGCTGTTTCTCTGAATTCTGCAGGACATGTCATGTAAGAGTGTCAAAAGCTGCTCATGTGCAAGTCTGGTCTTCTACATTACAGAAGCAATAAAATAAAATAAAATAACCAGGCTTGCCGGTCCTGCAAGATAAAGGAACTTTTGCAGTCATCGGAGCTGGTCCTGGAACTGAGCAGGCGCCTGAGGAGGAGGAGGAAATCAACTGTGCCTTTCAGCAGTGCTGTCTTTTCTGGCTTCAAACAAACAAGAGCCACAGAGCCAAGAGGAGGAGATGGAAACAGGAAACCTTAAGCAGCTGCGGGCGAGACAGGCCAGGAGGCCAGGATGGGTCAGGCTTTGAACACCACCGAGCACTTGAGATGGGCCGGTTCGAGACCGTCGGTGTAAGCCAGGAGAAAGTACATCACCTTCCGGATCCTGGCTAACTCCACCAGCCTCTCCCCGAATTCCAGGGCATCGGCCTCGTTCCACTCCAACTCCTGGGAGCCTGGCTTCTTCCAGAAGACCCCCACCGGCTCCAGCAGCTGCCTCCGCATGAGGTTGGTGAGGTCCGGGGTCCAGTGCTGGGAGGTGCCGATGATGGTCACCTTCCCTGGTTTCTGCAGCGCGACGTCCCAGCGCAGGAAGCGGAGGCCGTGCTGGCGAGAGAAGTCCACCCGGTAGACAAACTCGTTGGCCTGCAGGAGCTTCTCGCCGTCCTGAGGCTTCTCATTCTTCTGCTGGAGGCTCTGCACCCGCAGCCGCATGCACTTGGTCAGCTGGACATCCTGCACCAAATGGAGCTCCAGCTCACCGGCCTCCAAATCCATCGCTGCTCGCGCTTTGCCTCCTCTCTTCCTTCTCCTCGGTGAGGTTCTGCAGCACCGTCTGGCTCTCCAACCGGCCAATGTGTCAAAGGGGGTGTGTGGGGAATAACAACACTTGCAAACTCTGCCTCTCTCGCTCTCCGGCTTCCCCTCCCCTGTCCCAGTGGTGCTAGGCAACCTGGTGCAGTGACGCGGAGCACCCTCGGGGGATTTCCTCTGGGTGCCCTCGTCTCATTTGCAGATGAGGACAGATCCTGATGCTCTGCAATAAATCTATAGGGATGCAAACTCTGATGTCAGCCTCCCTGACAACCCGCCTGACGACAATGTCCAAACAAGACAAATGGCACTCTTGTTTAGGTTTAAATGAGGTCTCCTAAGTGAAGGGATGCTGCGTCCGGAGGGGGGAAGGACCTGCCTCTTGAGAAGAAGCAGGAGCAACGGCCACAAGTGGGGAGACTTCCTCCCTCCCCATTCCTGACTGCATCTAATCCTGTAAGGAGGAGCGGGGAGAAATTGGATCCCGTTTGCGTTTAAAGCCAGATCTATCAAATCTGCACTTTCCAAAACAGCATGAAAAATAAAACACAGCCGTCTTTCAAAATTCACACTTATCTGAATTTTGCAATGCAGTTCTCCAACCAAAGAATGCTTACAAAAGTGCAGGAAAAGTGCAGGGAAATGAATATCTTAGTAAAAATAACATACAGAAACTCATTATAAGGATTTAGGAGATTTGCTGTTTGTACCTTAGTCAAAACTGCATACAAAGATGTATTTATTAGGAAAAAAACCACACTAAAATGCTAAAGAATTTTCATGACAGTTCTTGAAAATGCTGCAGAAACATTGAGAACTGAATTTCATATTGGAAAAACAAGAAACTAAGAGAACCAATCCGGTCAGATCCTTCCATCCCTGCCTGTAACCAAGGCTAAAGACACGTTACAGTCAATCACGTATCCTCCCGCTTGCCTTGCCTTCCTTCATCTGTTGCTTCCCCAGTGCTAAATTTTAGACTGTAAGCTCCTTGAGGGCAGAGAACCACCCTCTTGCACTCCGTATAGTTGCATGCATGGAAAATGGAAATGGACTGCCTTCAAGTCGATCCCGACTTATGGCGACCCTATGAATAGGGTTTTCATGGTAAGCGGTATTCAGAGGTGGTTTACCATTGCCTTCTTCTGAGGCTGAGAGCCAGTGACTGGCCCAGGGTCACCCAATGAGCTTCCTGGCTATGGGGGGATTTGAACCCTGGTCTCCCAGGTTGTAATCCAACACTCTAACCACTACACCACACTGGCTCTCGAGTTGCATGCATACCGCTACCACTGAGCTACAACCGTTTCCCCTGAGAAAAGTATCTTTTGATGCTATGAAGGAGAAAAAATGCTTTGTATTTTTTTATGTAGCAATTGTATGCATACCAGGTAGTGGTTCAATCCCAGCAACTCCAGCTTTTTAAGCAGTAGACTTCAGTTCTACCTTCAGCAGGTTCAGCAAGAAGGGATAGGAGAGACCCCTTGCCTGAAACCCCGGAGAGCCGCTGCCAGTCAGTGTAGATAATACTGAGTTGGATGGACCAACAGCCTGACTCAGTATAAAGGCAGCTTCCTATGTTCCTAAGAGCAGAGTATTTTTGAGATACGCTCCTCTCCCGCGACTCCCCTGAAAGCAAGCCTCCTTGTTAGTGATGGTACCCAATTTTGGAATGGGCAGCATTTGGAAACTGCCACCCCCATTTCAGGTCTACCAGGGCCATTAAAAGCAGAACTGAAGCCCTCCAAAAAATTGGATCCTGACTCACTATTATTATTATTATTATTATTATTATTATTATTGGGCTCCTGCTGGGAGGGAGGGTGGAATATAAATCAAATAATAAAAATAAATAAATAAATAAACAAATATCTCCAATATTTATAGACTACTTTTCACCATAGACAGTCACAAAAGGGTTTAGACAGCAATCAGGGAACCAATTCATCAATCAAATAATCAAATAATACAGTATTTTAAACAAACAAACAAAAACTAAACCGCTAAAAACACGGGTTCCATAAAGAGGCACAGTACAACTTGCTCAAAATGCCTGCTGAAATAGAAATGTCTTTGTCAAGTGCCTGAAGTTCAACAGGGAGAGAGCCTGCCTGATCTCAGCTGGAAGGGAGCTCTACAGAATCAGGCTCACAATACTGAATGCACGGCTGTTGTTGGGCTAAAACTGGGCATCTGAGCCATGGGGGACCACTAAAAGAGGTGCCCCCAGAGATGAGGCAAAGATACTGGTTGGCCACTGTGAGAAAAGGATGCTGGACTAGATATAAGGAATTGGGCTCAACAGCTGTCACACTGCCATCCCTCTGCCTATCCTACACAAACTGAGGCCTCATCTGCTGTGTACATTTCAAGCAGTATCATACCACTGTAAACAGTCAGGGCTTCCCCCAGAAGCATCCTGGGAACTGTAGTTTGTTAAAGGTGCTGAGAATTGTAAGGAGACTCCTATTCTGCTATTCGCAGAGCTATGACTTCAGGGGTTCCCTCGGAAGAGGGACTGATTGTTAACACCACTCTGGGAATTGCAGCTCTGCGAGGTGAATGGAGGAGTCTCCTAATAACTCTCAGCACTCTTGACAAATGGATGGACCTCTTATCTGATCCTGCAGACGTGAGCTGGGAGGCTCCTATGTTTTTAAAAAACCAACAACAACCACCCTCCATAAGCTTCTCATGCTGTTGGCTGCTGCTCTTCATATGCCAGAAACCCAAAGCACATTTGCTACCATCCTGTGCATGTTTGTGTGTTTACTTCAACCAGTTAGCTTGCCAAGGGCCTATGGAAACAGAGTCACCCAGCCCTGGGGCTTTTAAGAAGTTAAAAATGTATCTCAATACCCCGGAGAGAGGAAAGAGGGAAAGACACACATACACATGGACACTAACAAACAGGCAGGAGCTAAGCTTTTCTGAATTAAGCCAACTCACAGGGAAAGAGACAAACCAAGAGTCTTCATCTCCTTCTCAAACTGAGTCAGTATCCCCACCAAAACCGTAGAGATGTGTTGTTCTGTGCAGCTGGATTCCTGCATTGAGCAGGTCTTGATGGCTTTACAGCCCCCTTCCAACTCTACTATTCTACGATTCCTGCTGTTTCATGTTATTAATGAATGAATGAATTATTATTACTTGGATTTCTTGCCCACCATTCACCATGAGGTCAAAGACCAGGATGAAGAGGTGCACGATGAACGCTATACAGCGATGGTGCCAGACTTTTCACAGCTTAGGGGCTACCACAGAAAAAGCCCTCTCCTGGGCCGCCTGCCCCTGAACTTCTGAGGGTGGCAGAAGTGCCAACGGGAATCCCTCTCCCGACCTTAACACCCTGAGAGCATCTGTAAGGGAAGGAGGCAGGCTTTTAGATACTTGGGGGGGCAACATCATTATGCTGCATGATGGAGCCATAGTGAGGCTGGTAGCTGGCAATTCGGGCAGAGGTCATGCTGTGTAGCAGCTTTTGGGCAGCAAATGGTATTGTTCCTCCTGCATCACTCCTCTCACTCAGTCTCAGGGCTGGCCCAATATGGACAAGATGGCAACCGCCCTCTCCTGCAACAGCTGAAAGGACTGGCAGTTGAACCTTACATCGATGACAGGAATTTGTTTTGTTTTATTTATTATTATTATTATTATTATTATTATTATTATTATTATTATTATTTTATTACACTTTTAAACCGCCCTATAGCAACAGGCTCTCATTAGTTATTTAAGAAGTTGTGTATACCATGTAATTTAAAAACAAACCCTCAACATATTTTACAGAAAATACAAAATATTCAGAAGAAAATACCAATAAAAATTAACAGACTTTAAAAACAAGTAGACATCATACAATTGTCAAAATTTAGATTAAAAATCAACAGTTTTTAAAACTACGTACATAATAAGGTTACATGTCAAAATTTAGATGATTTTTAAAACTGTTGATTTTTGTTTTAAAAACTATGTACGTAATAAGATTACATGTCTGGATGGGCTTGCCTAAACTGAAAGGTTTTAAGCAGGCATTGAAAACAGTACAACAAAGGCACCCTGCCCCCACCCCATTTAATCCAGATTTAATCTTTCGGGGGGGGGAACACAAAAAAACCCCACTTGTTGCCAAAGTGCTGTGTGCAAGACCTGAACAGCCAGTTTACAATCACAGAATTATAGAATCATAGAGTTGGAAGGGGCCTATAAGACCATCAAGTCCAACTCTCTGCTTGATGCAGGAATCCAAATTAAAGCATTCCCGACAGGTGGCTGTCCAGCTGCCTTTTGAAGGCCTCCAGTGAGCCCAACACCTCTCTAGATCATTGGTTACATTGTCGTACCACTCTACGTTAGGAAGTTTTTGAGTTTTTGTAGTATTGCTTTCTTATGCATTTTGTATTTTGTGAATGGTCAAGGATGATGAGAGCATCACCTAGGGGTATTTTATTGCCCTTTTGCCTAGGATCCTTTATGTTTAAGAGGCCCATGCACGTCCCAATTGGAGGTTGGCCATTATCAAAGGTGCTGTGGACTTTGAAGAAGCACGAGTACAGGGCGAAAGGGACAAACGAGCTAAGCGGAAGGCACGTCAAGCAAATCCTCATCTTGACCATCTTCCATCTGGAAACCTATGTCCTCACTGAGGGAGGCTGTGTGGATCCAGAATTGGCCTCCACAGTCACTTACGGACCCACTGTTAGAGACTTTACTCTGGAAGACAATCTTACTCGGCCACGGGTGATCGCCAATGAATGAATGTAATGAATGTTTAAGAGTGCCTTTTTGCATAGTTAAAAGTGCCCCTTTGGGTTCATTTCCCACCAGTGAAAATTCCTTTTTTAAAAAAGCTCTGAAGAGACATCCAGAGATTAGGCAGAGATGCTGATGCAATCACAGCCAGAGACCTGGGGTGACAATTCAAGAGAAAGACTGAAAAGCAGTCACCCAACCAAAATAAATTCCTGCACCATATGGCAATGTCTGGAAAACATAAAGGAAGTAAACAGATCAAAGCCTCCAAAGTAAATCAAGGTGCTTGCTCACATGTCCTGGTTGCCCCAGGATCAGATTCACTCCAAGAGCAAAGATTTGGGAACTTCCGGCAACATTGCACTGCAAGACGATCCTGCAAGGTGGGGAAAAAGGCCCTCAGAGTGGAAACTGCCTCTGAATTACACCCATCTCACATGTCTCTGGAGACCCGGGCAACGGCTATGAGATTAGGAAGCTTGCACCCCTGTGGGGTATGTCATGCAAGTCCAACAGCTTTGGAAAAAAATGTCTCAGATACACACAACCTCACCCTTGGTTCATCTCTGCACAGGACAGGAGGGACAGGGCTGATTAACTGCTCAGTGACCTAGCAGGATAAACCCAGGGGAAAAAACCACTTTCTCCTGATCAATGCTGATTTCAAGCTCTGCTCGGATCTTCCTTTGCAGCGTGGCTTGAACTCAAGCTACGCTGCAAAGGAAAACTAGTCATCTGATCTTACACTTATGCCACGTGACTGACAGGCAGATGGCCCGCCCACCTGCCAAAGTGGCCTGCTGGGGTTGGAGAACCTCAGGATCCAGCCAGCCAGGCTGAAAAGGTTCCTCACCTCTGGTGTAATGGCTAGATAGAGCAAGGCCCTGCAGATGTTGTTGGACTCTCAGTTTCCATCAGCCCTAGCCAGCATGGCCAATGGTCAGGGATGATGGGGGCAAAGGGCAGAGTTTTTTTTATTGTCCTGTTGCTCGAGATGCTTTAATTGGAGATACCAGGGACTGAACCAGATTTCCAGATTTCAACTAACATCAGAAAAAACTTCCTAAATGTTAGAGCGCTACGACAATGGAACACTGGAGGCATTCAATAGGCAACTGCACAGCCACCTGTTGGGTATGCTTTAATTTGGATTCTTGCACTATGTCCCTATAAAGCCATCCCTAGGTCAGAAAGATGGCTTTATTCCTCCTGAAAGTCATTTTACACATATCGAAACCCGCAGAGCTGCTTTTAATTAGAAATGCAGACAATCTTGCTAAGAAGTGTTATCATTTAAAAGGGCTGTCATGAAGTAGGAACCCCATTAAAGAAAAGTAAAGAAGTATCCATCCTCTGCTTGTCTATTTTCCTCATTCTCTGATTTCCTATAGCTTAATCTGTCAAACCAACAAACTTGAAAGCCTCTTTATCACCTCATTCACTTGCAGGAGCAAGGAGGGTCTGTCGATTACTCTGGCACTCCAGCAGATGACATCATCACCCCTGCTCTGATAAAAGACCCAAAGCTGCACTCTCCTGAGTTACCCCTGCAACACCACCGAATGAATTCCTGCAGCAACTGCCTTGCCCAGCAGATCCTGTTCAGGAAGCAGGCAACAAATCTTGAAAATGCTAACTCAGAGCAACAAGGTTTTCAGCTTCAATCCTGTCCATAAAACACACACTCTTTTATAAATAGAAAAGGCTCCCCAAAAGCAGGTAAAGCTCTCTGCATTTCCTGTTACCCCCCGGGAAAGCGAAGTGTTTGGAAAATTAGTACTGAGCAAACCAAAAAACAAAAGAACCAGGTTGCCGAGGGAGGAACCGCGAGATCTGAAATAATGAGGCTCTCGTGGGCCTCTTCTCTCTGAATGGAGCCTCCTAGGACTGAGTCAGGGGCAGAGAGGGAAGCAATTTTGCTCAGCAGAGCTGAAGACTTCCCAAGAAGGAAATCAAGCTAGGGGAAGGAAGAGCAGCAGGCTGGCACTGACTGGCAGCCAGCGTAGGAAGAGCAGCTAATTCCTCAAGTAACCCTACTAAATGTCAGCCAGACATTAACGCAAGGAGCTGCCTTGTACAGTTAGACCATGATCTACTCCAAGGGTGGCCAACGATCATAGGAAGCCGCCTTGTACTGATTCAGGCCATTGGTCCATCTTGCTCAGTACTGTCTATACTGGTTGGCAGCAGCAGCTCTCAAGGGTTTCAAGGCAGAGGACATTCCTAGCCCTAACTAGAGAGCACCAGGTTAGCAAAGGCTGATCTAGACAAGTACATCAGGATCAGAATTCGCTGTGTGGACAGGCAGAAATTCAGCGATCCCCCACTAGAGAGCAGCAACTGCCACTAGCGTCTCTTTTGTGCCGGTGGGAAGAAAAATCATGAATAGTAACAGACTTTTATTATTTATTCTTAGCCATCCAGAGCAGCTCAGTTTATGAACTTAGAAGGGCAGGACATAAAATATTTTTAATACATACATTCAGTCTTTGTTGCGCTTAGGATCTATCTGCAACTTGTAACCAGCATTTGATTTTGCAATCTATATGCACTTTTCTTCCTCATGGCCAAGCTACTCTAATTTTTGAAATGTTTAAATCTACTCACATGTGTGTATGTGTGTGTGGGTAAACTTTTCAGTCCTTTCTCATTGCACTGGTTTCCCTATGAAGATTCCCACCCTCTCAAGTAGTTGCTACTTGCCCCTGTACAAAGGAGAAAAACCCAAAGATCCTAGTATTACGCAGGGCCTTCATAGTAGTGGTAACAAGGTTGGACTCCATCATTTTAGGCATATTTTAAATGCTTTTTTGTTTTTGGTGAAGGAGATGGTATAGCACAGTGGGGAGAAGAGCCTGGCTGAGAGTCCAGAGTCTGTGAGTTCAAATCCCTGCTCGTGTCTCCTGGGTGTCAAGGGCCAGCTAAACACCCCACAGTGAGTGGCTCAGGGGTGATGTGCCCTGCCACCTGTGCAGCCGTGGGCAAGCTGCATAGTCCCCAGGAGCCCAGTTGCCCCTCAGCTGGCAGTTGCGGACAAGGAAGGGGCTGGCTTGTGCTGCTGTGGCAAGCTGAGTAGGCCCTAGCCAGCTGGGGAGGACTAGCCTCAGAGGTAGGCAATGGGAAACCCCCTCTGAATACCGCTCACCATGAAATCCCAATTCATAGGGTCGCCATAAGTTGGGATAGACTTGAAGGCAGGCCATCCATATAGCTCCATCCATGTCCTCCACACTCCTCCTGTCCTTGGTGGGCAGGTTTCTGCCCCCCTCTTCAACTGCTGAGAAAGAGGGGGGTTACAACAACCCTGCAATGCAGCCCAGTGTTCTTGTAGCCCTTCATTGCTGTTGGAAGTGGATGGTGTGAGGCTAAGGGGGTGGGTTATAAGGGAGAGAATGGCCAGTATCCTTACAGCCACATGTTGCTCAGAGGAGAAGTGAGTGGCTCAGGGGTGACGTGCCCTGCCACCTGTGCAGCCGTGGGCAAGCTGCATAGTCCCCAGGAGCCCAGCTGCCCCTCAGCTGGCAGTTGCGGACAAGGAAGGGGCTGGCTTGTGCTGCTGTGGCAAGCTGAGTAGGCCCTAGCCAGCTGGGGAGGACTAGCCTCAGAGGGAGGCAATAGTAAACCTCCTCTGAATACTGCTTACCATGAAATCCCTATTCGTAGGGTCGCTTAAGTTGGGATTGACTTGAAGGCAGTCCATTTTCCATTTTTTTGGTGAATTTTCAGTGTGTGGGTTTTAATTTTTTTGTATCTGTTGCTTTGAAATATTATTTATGCCGTTATTGATTATATTTGTTAGTCATTCTTTTAATGTTTTTAATTTTGTATATATTCAGTTATCTTTATTGTCACAGTTAATGACCAGCATGAATTTTGTATACAAATAAATGCATACATGCCGTTTGGATACCTATCATTTGGGTACCTTTAAGTTTCCTACCCGACCCCATGGGGTGAACGGGGGCTTTGGTGTGCATGTGTACACATAAATGCACATAATTTTAGGAAAGTGATATGAGGAAAGGGTTAACCCAATCCCACCCAATCCAGTTCCCCATCCCTGAGACTGCACCCGATCCCTAATCCTGGATCTCATCCTTGTCATTCCAAATGCTGTATCACCTGCGTGCATGAAGACAACTACTTTCAAAAGCACTAGGACAGGCAGAACATACTACATCAAACAGAACATCACCTGAAGGTCCTGTAATATAATTTATGTCATCAAATAAAAAAAGAGGATGTCATATCCAATATGTAGGAAAAATTCAGATTCCTGTATTGAGCAAGGGGTTGGATTCGATGGCCTTGTAGGCCCCTTCCAACTGTGCAATTCTATGATTCTATGAACTACAGCTGACCTATGCACACACTTCACAAACCACAAATCAGCAATATTGACTAAAAAAGTGGAGTAGCCAGTTGCAAAACATTTTAACACTGAGGACCACAGCCTGTTGGACTTATACGTAACAGCTATAGAGATGCCAACAGATCCAATAGCAGTGACTAAGAGGGAGAACAGATCCAATAGCAGTGACTAAGAGGGAGAACAGATCCAATAGCAGTGACTAAGAGGGAGAACGTATGGATATACTCCCTGGACACATTGGCACCACATGGCCTAAACCTGGAGGACAGTACCAGCATCACTTAGCTCCTGCAAATGACGCCCCTCTGAGCTTTCCACCCTCAAAGCTCTATAACTGCCACCTTAGTAACAGCATCTGTATGTTAACAGCTGATGAAGGCGGAAGCTGAAACATTTTGCCAGTAAAAAACACACCTCTGTTTTGTTAATTACAATTACATGTGTGTGTGTATGTGCGTGTATATATACATACACAGAAAGAGAGAATGGGAGATTCATTACTTTCAGGTGTACTTATGTTCGATTGGGTGTACAATTTCTTGGACCTCCCTAGTTTTCTAGAGAAGAGCATTCTGGAATCTACACTTGTCACATAGACAATGAGAAGGTGCATCTGAGGGAATTCCCTCCTCTACTCAAAAGGTAAGAAGGAGCTCCTCTGAATCTCTCCCCTCCACCAACCTTCCTGCTTCTCTTGAAAAGAAGACACCAAAATGGAAAATTATTCTAGTGCAATGGACCTATGACTCCAGGTCCATCGTCATTTCATAAGAACATTGTCCTGCTGGTTCAGACCAAAGGCCCACCTAGTCCAACATCCCAGTTCCTACAGTGGCTAGTCAGATTCTTCTGGGAAGCCCACAAGCAGAAGCTGTGCGCACGACACTCTCCCCCACCTGTGATCCTCAGCAAGTGGCATTCAGAAGCATACTACTACTGATACTGGAAATATAGCCATTGTGACTTCTAGTCGTCCACAGCTGTGGTATTTGGGGTCTCCTTCAATGTTCATTAGCTGATGGTTATCTATAGCAATGGGAAAGCATGCATGCGTGTGTGTCCGCCCACCTTTCCACCCTGCACACGGCTCTTGCATGCATACAGGGCAGGGCTGGGCAGACAGCCAACAGCTAGCCAGCATAATCTAACTGATGGGATTCAGGCAGATATTGCAGAGCAAGGACAAAGCAGAAATCCTGGCTTGGATAGCATTGCAAGAAGGGTAGGAACTATAGAAATTTAACTGAAACCACAGCAGAGTCTGAATCCGATTGGGACCATGGCAAGGAGGAAGGAAGGCTAAACCCTTTGCATCTGTGTTCTTGTTCCCATTAAAACAGCCTCTGTCAGCCTGGTATCCTCCAAATATTTGGGACTACAACTCCCATCAGCCCCAGGCTGGCCAAGGTTGCATGAAAACGTCCTTTGTCCCATTTGTCCTTAAAAATCTGTTGATTTTATCTATAGATAGATCTCTTGTTAAAAAAAGTCTTTTTTTTATTGCTACTTTTAATGACTATTTTACACCATTTTACTTAAGCTGGGTCAGCTTTGCAAAGAGTGAAATACATCTTGACGATGCTCATAAAGTAAATGGCCACAACGGGAGCGGGGAAAGGAAACCAATTTTTCCAAGGGCCGTCTTTACCTTTTGCCACAAGGCTTCTCTCGATGCTAGGGAGGAGCAGGCAGCCACAAACCAGCAGTTTCCCACTTGGCCCTGGTGCAAGTCGTGAGAGCTGATTCCATCCACAAAGAGGTGGGGATCTTCACAGATGTCCTGCATGGAGAGAGAGAGAAAAGCAAAACTCTTGATGAAAATGAAGATGGGCACTCAAGTAAGTGGAGCGGAGGAAGTGAGAGAGAGGGTTGATCCACTACATATTTTGGGAAGTTGTTTGTTCTCTGTGCATTTGGACACCTTCCTCTTTCAACAAGCCTTTTAAATAGGGGCCTCATCCCAGTCTGCGTTGGTGCTGGGGTTGCTTTTTAAGATGTTTATAAAGTGTTTTTTTTAAAAGATATGTTTAAGATGTTTTATTTTAATATGTTTTTAAAGATGTTTTGTTTTTAATATGTTTTAATGGGCTTTTAGTGTTTTTGTTTGCCACCCTGGGCTCATTCTGGGACGAAGGGTGGGATATAAATGGACTAAGTAAGTAAATAAGTAAATAAATAAAATACTACTGATACCGCTTACAGTACAAACTCTGTCAAGTGCCAAGGATCAGCTTATCCATCCCCTCCAACCTAAATTGCCTGAGCATCCCTATAAACATCCCAAAAAATATTTGGAAGACCCTGAAAAATTCTGTGCCAAAAGCCAGATTTGTGTGCAGTAAAAAGTATCTTCTCGGCACGGAGCAGGGAACATCTGCTTAGGAAAATGCCGGCGAGGGAACTGGAGTCACCATTTTGACCTCTCCTCCTCCACTTTCCGAACAATGCTCCGCTTTGACAAATCACATAAGCAAGCAGAGGCTCAACATCAAGGGAGCCACCCCAGGCTCATTTTGTAGCATTAAAGAGCATTTCCCCACCAATTAAAACTCGCAGCCCCTAATAACGGACACACCTCTTAGCAGTGTTCAACTTACAATGAACCTGCAAGATGGGTCACTGTTTCCCCTGTCTTACAGATGGAAAACTGAGGCTGGGAGCGTATGTTGATTCCAAGGCCACACAGTAAGTCCAGGAGAGCAAATGGGATGAATTAAATCCCACTCTAGGCCACACTGGCTTGCCATGCCAGAAAAGGCTCTTTTTGAATGCAACAATAGCTATTGCCACAACCCAGACAAGCACTGTGAATAGCAGAGGAGCAAATGTACCCCTCTGGGATATTCCCTTCAAGCAGAAAACACCCCCAGTCCCATTCAATCAGGGGCTTGCTGGTTCGTGTCAAAGCCACAAGTCACAGCAGAAGATGAACACAGAGAGAGCAGTCGGTATATTAAGTTTGGGATGCTCGGAACGACAGGCCTGTTTTGCATTAAGCAGGCATTATAAGACACAAACTGTTCATGCACCACAGCCAAGCTGGATCTCCCTGGAGCCACATAAATCAGACAGCTTAAAGGAGAGATGTTATTATCTCGCAGCAGCAGAGTTGTACAGCCTGGGAAGAAGGGACCATGTCTCCAAAATTTACTTATTAGCCCATACCCGTGCTTTGCAAGCCCAAGTCAATGAGTGGGGATGCTAAATCTACAACAGGCATTATTAATAATAGCATCAATATTTTCAGAGAAGTAGCCATGTTAGACTTTTGCAGCAAAAACAACAAAGCATCTTGAGCCATGTTTAAAATTAACAAAAGTATAAGTTTCGTGGAGAACAGTCCACTTCAGCAAAGCACAAAGTGTTATCCTGAGTGGGCGGCATGGGTACACGCGTGCGCGCGCACGCATGCACTAGGGGCTCTGCTGCGGCTCGCTTCACTCGCCTACCATCGCCAAAGTCCCCCTCCCGCCTACCATCGCCAAAGTCCCCCTCCCCCCACAGGCTGCTGCTGCCGCCACTGCTGGTCCCACCCGGCCTCCTGCCCAGGGTGCAGACACCGCCACTGACCTGCCCAGCCTTTTACACTTGGCGTCTAGCCTAGGTTGTGGCTGCAGGCCCAGGCCAGGCAACTCACCAGCTTGCCCTGCCCCCATGCTATGGTGTTGTGACAGCACAAGGGTACACACACACACACACACACACACACACACACACACACACACACACACACACACACACACACACACACACACACACACACACACACACACACACACACACACACACACACACACACACACACACACACACACACACACACACACACACACACACACACACACACACACACACACACACACACACACACACACACACACACACACACACACACACACACACACACACACACACACACACACACACACACACACACACACACACACACACACACACACACACACGGGCAGAACCCACTGCTACACCACCTGAGCCACTTACCGGCCTCTTACTGAGGCGGCTGTTGGTGCTGCTGTTACCCCCACCACATGAGCCACTTACCAGCCTCTCCCCCTGCCCCTGAGCCCAGCATGGCTCAGCCTTCCTTCCTTCCTTCCCTCTTGCCCCCTGCCATGAGCCCAGTGCAGCTGCAGTTTGCCTCTGGTCCCTGTGACGCCCTTCCCTGGCTCTCCCTGTCAGGTTCCTACCTGCTCGTGGCTACTGCCTTTCACTAGGCACCACCAGGGACTCCACCAGTCCGGACTGTCCTTTATATGGTTTCTCTCTCCGCTCTAGCACAGATCTCACCAGATCCCCCTGATAGGCAGCACCACCAGTCACGTCCTGTAACCAATATTCCCAGAGACTTTGCCTGAGTCTCTCTCTATCTGGTTACTCTTATGACTGCGTGCATATGCTGTCCCCAACTCCTTTTGTATCTATATAGATTACACATATAACTCTGGGTTGCTCTGGATACTTGCTATGTTATTATTCCTCCCTTCGCTGCTGCCACCATTCGTTACTGTTTCCCTTCAGCCTTGGTAATTACCTTGCCCTCCCTTCTGGTCTGTACATTCCCCAGCCAAGGATCAGGCCTTCGGTAAACCAAAATAGTATTTATTAAATAACAGAAATAACAAGACTACTTTTATAATGTTACATAAGCGTATGGTTTCATCTATTCCTGAGGTACTTGACTTATTATTAATCCAAACTCTCACTCCCTCTTTCACCACACTCTCCTGACATCCAACCCCAAATACCTTCTTCCTCTCACATCCACCAACTAACACCCACCCCGATTCAACTGTCATTCTTCCATTTATACTCTCAGCCATTCAAACGCTCAGCCAATCATCCAGCATTCTACTGCTCATGTACTCCCCCCTCCTCTTTCACTCCACTTACCATATGTCTTCTATATAAACAGCACTTACCATATTTACACTATAAGCAGGAACATCACAGTCCCCCCTTCACCTGCTGCCACGGCTGCAATCAACACAGGCCTCTGAAGCATTCACTCTGCTGTTCCCTCGCTTCAGCCACCCGCCTGCCCTGCCCACTCCACTTGCTCTGAACAGTTCAGCAGCCACACCCCTGAACTGAAGCGTTCACGGCAGGTGTGACATTTACTACGTATATATATAGGGCTACAGCTGAACGTCAAAAAGACTAAAGTAATGACAACAGAAGATTTACGTAACTTTAAAGCTGACAACAAGGACATTGAACTTGTCAAGGATTATCAATACCTTAGCACAGTCATTAACCAAAATGGAGACAAACTGGTAGAAAGTATTATTAAAGCTAGATTAACTAAGCACATAGAAGAACAAGCTTTGCTGAAGCAGAGCCAGCATGGCTTCTGCAAGGGAAAGTCCTGTCCCGTCCAGAGCCGAAAGAATGAGGCCGGAGTGTGTGTGCAAGTAAATCTCGTTTTATTAGAGTAATGGATACATCAAAGGCATTGCGCTTCATAGGAAACCCTACACTAACTCACTAGAGTCCCTAACTATACTCTAGACATGCTCTGCAGCGTGTGAAGGAAGTTGACTCAACGACCCCCCCACTGGGAGCGGCAGGCTTATATAGGAAATGTTTTTGAACGTAATCTCTGACTCCTTCATAATTCCTGTCTTTGCCCTGTCCGTTTCTCGCGGCGATGGGAACGAGGAGACAGGGGATGTGCATCCAACAGCTCATCTGAAGACACCTGCTCCCGAGCAACGGGCTCGAGGTCAGGGGGCGGTGCCACACTGGAATCCTCCTGGGAACTGCTTGGTAAAGGAGGAGCTGGCACTGACTCTGAGGCTTCCCCCCACAAGTCCTCTGCATCAACTGGGGGCGGTGCGCTCGGCTGCTTGGAAAGGGCGTTACTCGTGGAAACTGGCTGGAGAGCAGGCTGCCCCCCTCCCGCACGATCCTGCTCAGACACAACAATCCCCAACTCTGCTTCTTCTGGCTGCGGAGGTGCCTGAAACTCATGCCTCCCCCCTTCCTGTCCCTTCTGAGTTGGCTGCAGCGCAACAAGTCCTGTCTCAGTAACCTATTAGAATTCTTTGAGAGTGTCAACAAGCATATAGATAGAGGTGATCCAGTGGACATAGTGTACTTAGACTTTCAAAAAGCGTTTGACAAGGTACCTCACCAAAGACTTCTGAGGAAGCTTAGCAGTCATGGAATAAGAGGAGAGGTCCTCTTGTGGATAAGGAATTGGTTAAGAAGCAGAAAGCAGAGAGTAGGAATAAACGGGCAGTTCTCCCAATGGAGGGCTGTAGAAAGTGGAGTCCCTCAAGGATCGGTATTGGGACCTGTACTTTTCAACTTGTTCATTAATGACCTAGAATTAGGAGTGAGCAGTCAAGTGGCCAAGTTTGCTGACGACACTAAATTGTTCAGGGTTGTTAAAACAAAAAGGGATTGTGAAGAGCTCCAAAAAGACCTTTCCAAACTGAGTGAATGGGCGGAAAAATGGCAAATGCAATTCAATATAAACAAGTGTAAAATTATGCATATTGGAGCAAAAAATCTGAATTTCACATATACGCTCATGGGGTCTGAACTGGCGGTGACCGACCAGGAGAGAGACCTCGGGGTTGTAGTGGACAGCACGATGAAAATGTCGACCCAGTGTGCGGCAGCTGTGAAAAAGGCAAATTCCATGCTAGCGATAATTAGGAAAGGTATTGAAAATAAAACAGCCGATATCATAATGCTGTTGTATAAATCTATGGTGCGGCCGCATTTGGAATACTGTGTACAGTTCTGGTCGCCTCATCTCAAAAAGGATATTATAGAGTTGGAAAAGATTCAGAAGAGGGCAACCAGAATGATCAAGGGGATGGAGCAACTCCCTTATGAGGAAAGGTTGCAGCATTTACGGCTTTTTAGTTTAGAGAAAAGGCGGGTCAGAGGAGACATGATAGAAGTGTATAAAATTATGCATGGCATTGAGAAAGTGGATAGAGAAAAGTTCTTCTCCCTCTCTCATAATACTAGAACTTGTGGACATTCAAAGAAGCTGAATGTTGGAAGATTCAGGATAGACAAAGGGAAGTACTTCTTTACTCAGCGCATAGTTAAAATATGGAATTTGCTCCCACAAGATGCAGTCATGGCCACCAGCTTGGACGGCTTTAAAAGAAGATTAGACAAATTCATGGAGGACAGGGCTATCAATGGCTACTAGCTGTGATGGCTGTGCTCTGCCACCCTAGTCAGAGGCAGCATGCTTCTGAAAACCAGTTGCCGGAAGCCTCAGGAGGGGAGAGTGTTCTTGCACTCGGGTCCTGCTTGCGGGCTTCCCCCAGGCGCCTGGTTGGCCACTGTGAGAACAGGATGCTGGACTAGATGGGCCACTGGCCTGATCCAGCAGCCTCTTCTTATGTTCTTATGTTCTTATGTTCTTGGGTAGTAGTTGTACTTTTTGCCAGCTAGGAGCCAGGACAGGCTCTGTTGCATTGGTTCCTTGGAGGACAAACCAGACTTCTCTGAATCATAGGATCCCCTTTTAAAGCCATCTAAGCCGACAAACATCTTGTGGCGGAGAATTCCACAAGTGAATCAGGCACAATGCAAAGCAGCATGTTCTTTTCTGCCCCTCCTGAGTCTGTCCTGTCCATCTTCTGCCCCTGAAATCTACTCCGTCTCGTGCTTGCTAACTTGTGACTTCACAGTCGCCAGGTTACCATACCCCCCAGGCACCTGGTGGGCCACTGTGAGAACAGGATGCTGGACTAGATGGGCCACTGGCCTGATCCAGGAGGCTCTTCTTATGTTCTTATGTTCTTAGTCAAGAAAACAGAAGGCTAGGACTGGGGAGGGCAGCTATGAGAGAACTAGAAAAGGTCCTCAAATGCAAAAATGTATCACTGAACACTAAAGTCAGGATCATTCAGACCATGGTATTCCCGATCTCTATGTATGAATGTGAAAGTTGGACAGTGAAAAAAGCGGGTAAGAGCAAAATCAACTCATTTGAAATGTGGCATTAGAGAGCTTGGTGCATACCATGGACTGCAAAAAAGACAAATAATTGGGGGCTAGAACAAATTAAACCAGAACTATCACTAGACGCTAAAATGATGAAACTGAGGTTATCATACTTTGGACACATAATGAAAAGACATGATTCACTAGAAAAGACAATAATGCTGGGAAAAACAGAAGGGAGTAGAAAAAGAGGAAGGCCAAACAAGAGATGGATTGATTCCATAAAGGAAGCCACAGACCTGAACTTACAGGATCTGAACAGGGTGGTTCATGACAGATGCTCTTGGAGGTCGCTGATTCATAGGGTTGCCATAAGTCGAAATCGACTTGAAGGCACATAACAACAAATATAGATGTACATATAGATGTAGATATAATGTGTGTGTGTGTATATATATGTGTGTGTGTGTATATATATATATATATATATATATATATATATAGGAAGATATGTATACACACACACACACGGTTGGTTGGGTAGGATTGTAAAAAGTGAGGTCAGAGGGCAATGAAATATAGAAAAGGACATACAGTGATAGTTGTGTACTTAGCAGTGGTAATTCTCAAAATAGTTCTTGATGACACAGACATCCTGGCATCACGTACGCCAATTAACACATACAAATGTGCTGAAATTCCTTTGTCTTGGTTCAATCCACGCGTGATAACACTGAAAGCCCCGATTAATTTTAGTTCAGTGGTTTCACTTTTCAGACTCCCTTTGAAGTTCCTTTGCTCCCGGATAGCTACCTTAAGGCCACTGACAGAACATCCTGAAAGGCTGAAATATTCCCCCACTGGCTACTGAACATTAATAAAGCATTTGGGGAATGGGGGATAAGAGAATAAGATAAAAATGAAAAATTCATATGACCTTGCTCCCCTACACTTCCCCCTCACACCATATCCATCTATTTAGAGTTACTTAATTATGATACTTAAAATGTGGGAATATTATTACTACTAGTAGTAGCAGCACTGTTTGGTTTTGAGTGTGAAATTTGTATCATATTTCTTACATTGATTCCTTTTTGTTGGGTTTTGTCAACTGCTTAGGGGTTTCTACTGAAACAGGAAGTGAATATATACAGTAAATTGGAAGCTGCATACCAGTGAGCTACCATCGTTCCTTAAAGATGTAAGCTTCTTTACACAGAGTCAGACCCTTGGTGCATCTACCTCAGTATTGCCTACACTGACTGACAGCAGCTCTCCAAGGTTTCAGGCAGGAGTCTTCTCCTAATCCAACCTGAAGATGCCTAAGACTCAACCTGGGACCTTCTGCATGTAAAACAGATATTTTGTTTGCTTGTTCATGTGTTTATTGTACCAAGTGTCCTGGCCAGGGCTGATAGGACCTGTCATCCTAAATATCTGGAGGGCACCAGGTTGGAAGAAATGTGCTCTGTATAAAAGAGGGTCCAAAATTCATTTGGCAAAGGATTTCTCTCTCTCTCTCTCTCTCTCTCTCTCTCTCTCACACACACACACACACACACACACACACACACACACACACACACACACACACACACACACACACACACACACACACACAGAGGTTGGTTCACGCTCTGTAACTTAACACTGCAAGCAACTGAAAAGATTATGCCTTGGTTTTTTGTTTTCATTTTGTATTGGAAAACATCCATTAAAGTAATTGCATGTGGAAAAGATGCTGAAGGGTGTATGTGTGTCTCTAGTGACCACATCAGTTTTAAAGTTAATGGAAAGCCACGTGGAGGAACTGCAATAAGTGGGGGGGGGGAAGGAAAAAAAATGTTTAAGCCAAGAGCCAATTCCTCCTACTCGATGCCAAAGGATGTGCATTAGGGACCTACCAGTCATTTGTGCCTGTAGTTTTAAAGTCTCTACCCAGGGCCCCCTCCAGACATCCCTTTTATTTTGCATTCATGATATCACAGTGGTTATACACAAACCCACTTTCAATACTGTTTCTGCCTGCAAAGGTTTTGGGGCAGACAACTTGCTTCATTTCCAAACAGCGCACGTCCTGCAACTTTCTGCTGAAATACTGCTGTACCACAAATGTTCCAGTTTATTTTTTAATAATGTAAGAACCACTTGCTGGATCCTGATCTCACAGGGGCCAACAAGATGCCCCAGTGGGAAGCCCCCAAGCAGGACCTGAGCGCAACAGCATTCTCCTCGCTTGTGATGCCCACCAGCTGTCATTCAGGGGCACATTGCCCCCGACAGCAGAGAGGGAGCACAGCCATCATGGCCAGTAGCCACTGATAGCCTGGAAAAATATTGTGCTTTTGCTGCACTGTAGTAAAAGAGTGTCCCTCCAGCCAGCAATAATGTGGTAACATAGGGGAAGCGTCGCAGAACTACTAATAAACCGGACTTATGTGTGGACGGTCCAGTATAAATCCAGCACTAATGCAACATTATTGTGTCAAGGACATGTTGCACATACCTGCAAAAAAACCAACAAACCCCAGCCATCTGAAGGGGCCCAGAGTCAAGTAGAGGCTGGTAAGAGCTGCTTATTACTAATATGCTGTAAACCGCCCAGAGAGCTTTGGCTATGGGGCAGTACATAAATGTAATAAATAAATATCATGCACTAATGGGTACACAACAGCCCAGCTGGGTGAGTCCAAAAGTCTTGACTCTCATCTCCAACAAACTCTCCAACTCTCATGTCCCAGCCAGATGCCACCAGGAAGCCCATGTGCAAGAGCTCTCTGCCACAGTTGCCAGCCAGCAACTGGTATTCAGAGGCATACTACCTCTGCAGCTGGAGGCTCTATTTCAGGGACAGCCAACATGACCCCTTCCAAACATTCTTGGATTACAACTCCCATAATCTCTGTCCACACTGACTAGGGGTGTTGGGAACTGTCGCTACCAAGAACATCTAGAGAGCACCACATTGGGCATGGTCAACAGCCACTGACAAATCTCCATGGTTTTATTTTTAAGGGATCAAGTGGGCACTACCAATTGTTGTGGCAGTGAATTCCGTGAGTTAACCGCATGTGCTCTGCGAAGACAAACTTCCTTTCCTCTCTCCTGAACCTGCTGCCCATCAGTTCCACTGATCACAGATTCCACTGGTGGTGGGTTTAAGCAGAGAGAGTCATAGAATCATAGAATAGTAGAGTTGGAAGGGGCCTATAAGGCCATCGAGTCCAACCCCCTGCTCAAGGCAGGAGTCAAAGCATTAGTCCATCTACTGCAGTGCTAACTGATACCAGCTTGCCAAGATCCCCCAATGTAGCACCACAGTACTGTCAAAATACTGGCTTTGGCATGTGACCAGCCCCCCTGCACCCCTCCCATTTGAATGAGGGGTGGGGTGTTTGGGGCTGGGTTCCTTGATTGGGATAGTTGCCTGCCCTTTTGGGGGAGGGAGAATATAGGTCTTCTGCCTTCTTTTTTGGGGGGTGGGGATGGGGGGAAGACTTCTGAGCATCACCAGTTTTAATTCTGTGAAATGGGCATAAGTGACAGATTACCAAAATGTGGCCCTGGGCTGGGGGGGCTGCCTTATGCAGAAACCATCCCCAGTTCCACCCAGGCCCCTTGTAACTGGAGATACCAGGACTGCAAAAGTTCACCAGGGGCAGATGGCAAAGTTCAATGCAGGCAGTGACCCAGACAAGGCAGAAGGCTCTGCAGAGAAATTCCTCTGACCTCTTTTGGGTTCCCTCTTCGCCATCTGCTTGGGCTGAAGAGGAGCAGTACTCCTTTCTGGCCACTATATGGGCGCTGCAGAGCAACACAGATCAGATGGATAGCTCTCTCTGTCTGACAGCTGTCCCGAGACCTACAGAGAGGGAGGCACGCAGGCCCTGTATTCACAAGAACAGAGCGGTCCTGGCATTTTGCATTCATAATTTCTCTGCTCGCACACAAGTCCTCCGAAGCAACCAGCCCATGGTTTCGTTTTATTTCTTTTCTCTCGCCTGGCAGCCTGCCAAACTCCTACTTCGGCCTTTCAGGTCATAAGCAGCCTGAGAGACTCAACCCTTTGCCCTGTCTGCAAACAGCTCCTATGCATGGTCCGTTGGGAGAAGATTCCCACTTGCCCTAGCTGACCTAGCAAATGGCTGTCTGCCAGCCCAAGCTGAAGCAGGCCCAAGAAGCGATCTGAAGTTAAACCAATGCAAGCCGCTCTGCCAGCCAAATACTTCGGTGATTTTGGCCAGAGTTGTTTGCAAACACACACTGCACTACCAACAGCTTAATGCTGGGCTCACGTCCTTCTTGCAGGGTTGCCAATAAGCTGGCCACTGTGAGGACTAGATTGGCTAGTGGTCTGATCCGGCAGGCTCTTCTTACATTCTTGTGACTGCATTGGCAAAGGATAAGGGACTTTCGAAAGGATTTTTTTATCTTGTTTTGCTAGGAGAGCGGTCTTCTGAAGTGGCTGTTGCAGCTGCTTTTAGGACCTGTTCCAAGGCTACAAATCAAGTTTATTCGTGCAAATATTTCTGTACTGCTTTATCATTAAAAAAAAATCAAAGTGGTTTACAACAATCACACACACACACACACACATATATGTGCATGATAAAAAACACATAAACATTTAAAATCAGAGATCATCAACTAACATTTATTTATTGTATTTATATACTGCCCCATAGCCAAAGCTCTCTGGGCGTTTTACAGTAGCTAAAAACATTAAAAACAAATATACAAATTTAAAAACACATCTTTTAAAAACAATTTAAAACACAATTAAAATTTTTAAAACAATTTGAAAACACATGCTAAAATGCCTGGGAGAAGAGGAAAGTCTTGACCTGGCGCCGAAAAGATAACAGTGTTGGTGCCAGGTGCACCTCATCAGGGAGATCATTCCATAATTTGGGGGCCACCACTGAGAAGGCCCTCTCCCTTGTTGCCAGACTCCCAGCTTCCCTCGGAGTAGGCACCCAGAGGAGGGCCTTTGATCTTGAACGTATTGTACGGGTGGGTTCATATCAGGTGTATTTATTTATTACAGAAGGATGGTTTCTTAATTGCCTGCATATGCCTGGTGGCACAGAAAAGGTTTCAACAGACTCTTAAAAGGTCAAAACAGAAAGCACCTGCTGAATCTCTGTTGGAAGAATATCCTACAATACTGGGCCGATGACTCTAAAGGCTTGGCTTCGTGTTGCTGTCAAATGAGCCAATGATGCTCCTCCAGCTGATCTCAGCGATCGAGCTAGGGTATAAGGATATAGGCAGTCCTTACCGTACCCTGGACCTAAGTTGTTCAGGGCTTTGTAAGTTAATACCAGGAGCTTCTGGCTTGGTAGTAGACAGGCAGCCAATACAGATGTTTTAACAAAGGCGTTGCATGTTGTCAACCATGTGCCCCCACCTGCAAACTAGCCATCCCATTCTGCACCAACTGGATCTTCCAGACAAGGCCCAGGAGGAGCCCCACATAAAGCAAGTTGCAGTAATCCAGACCGGAGGTTAACAATGCATGGACTAAAGTGGTTAGGCTATCCCTGACCAGGAAGGGCATACCTGAAAGGCACTCCTAGCAAATATATATACATATACATACACACACACACAAACACACAATTTCTGCCCACCCCAACCATGAATACCTGTCTTATTTTAAGGTATGCTTTCTTAATCTGCTGTAATTGTGCTCCTCTGCCCACGATCAAGTCAGATGCACTGTGGGTGTGAAATGCAGGAACTCATTTTGCTTCAGGCCTCTGATCGTCTTATTCGCTTTAATCCATGCATGAAACCGGTCAAATTAACATCCTGTGCGTCCCTTTGCTCTGCTGAGCTGTGTGGCTTTGCTGATAACGTTGCTCTGCTTTGATGCTCGTGAACCTAACCTTGGCTCCTCATTTGCAGGTAAAGCACGGCAACCTGAACAACAAAAGGATGTTCAACACAGACCGATTAGCAGCAGTGTCCCTCCTTGCACCGGGACCCTCTGATGACCTTCGTGGTCAGGACACAGACCTCGTCTTGTCAGTAAATGCAACTGCAGCAGGTGTGCGAGCCGCTGTTGACCCGGCTCTGGTTTACATCAGGTTCAACCCAGTGGGCTTGCACCTAGTTGTCCCTGAAGTGCAGCAAAATTACAGCGCCGTCTTATGGGCAGTGCTGCGTATATCTTGCTCTAAACAAACATAAAGACTTGGCATACAAGCACTCTAAACTCTTGCACCAAGAACGGCTGAACTGAATTGACCTCTTCTTTAAAACTTCATGTAAATTGTAGCATTAATTCTATCTTTTTTTGGGAAGGGCGCTGCCTTGTACAACACATTCCACTTCCAGAAGGTGCAAACACCACTGAACATCTCCCCATAATTTATTTATTTATTAATTATTTAATTTGTGTCCCGCCCTTCGTCCCAGCAGAAGCCCAGGGCGGCAAACAAAGCGCTAAAAGCACTTTAAAACATCATAAAAACAGATCTTAAAATAATCTTGAAATAATGTTATTCAACTACATCTCTTGCTTCTGGATGGCAAGACACTGCAGATCTGAAACTGGACCTCCCATTCTTTTTAAAAACTCTTTTCAACTAAACTGAGGGAGTCATGGTCTTTTCAGTCCTCTGGAATACTCTCCCAAAAGAGATTCTGGAAGCTCATTATTTTGGATGTGTCAAATATCTCCTAAAAACTCAATTTTTTACCCAGGTCTTTGAGAGTGTTATCCTGTTCAGTTGCTGACTTGCTGCTTTAAAATGATGGATTTTAAATCCATTTGATATTTTCCCTCCTCTAGGACGCACACCTTAACATAGTGAGGGATTTTAGTGTGTTGAAAAAGCTGAGAGCAATGACATCAGGAGTCTAGACCAAGAGGCTAGACTCCTAGCAGGGGCACCGAAGGTGGAATGGTCAACGCTGAGACACCAGACTAAGATGCGTCCAGACTCAGAGGAAGGCAATGATAAGTCATCTCTGAATACCTCTTACCACGAGAACCCTATGAACAGAGTATCTAAAATGCAACACGAGATAGTGCTAGAAGATGAGACCCCCAAGTGAGATGGCATTCACCAAGCTACCGAGGAAGAACAACAGACAAGTACAAGTTGAGCTGTGACTAATGATGCCACTGGGTCAAAGCCAAATGGAAGCCCAGAGGCTGATGAGCACAGATGCAAAAGGAGAGCCTGGAGTTGTACAACATACACAATAGGAACATGGAATGAGAAAATCATGAACCAGGGAAAGTTAGAAATTGTCAAGCAAGAAATGGAACGCATCAATATTACAATACTTGGCGTGAGTGAATTAAAATGGATGGGAATGAGACACTTTCAATCCGGCAACTACAAAATATTTTATGCAGGAAATGAAAAATTAAGAAGAAATGGGGTTGCTTTAATAGTGAGAAGTGATGTAGCAAGAGCAATTAGGAGCTACAATGCAAGGTCTGAGCAAGTGATTTCAATGAGATTTAATAGGAAATCTATGAACATAACCATCAAGTCTATGCTCCAACAGCGAACACAGAAGAGGAGAAATTTTACGCAGAAGTACAGGAAGAAATTGACCACACACCAAAACAAGATGTTATGATAATCATGGGGGACTGGAATCCAAAAGTAGGGAACAGAGAAGAATTAGGAATTCTGGGGAGATGGGACCTAGGAGACAGAAACGAAGCAGGAGAAAGACTTACTGAATTCTGTGAAGCCAATAATCTGTTTCTTGCAAACACATTTTTTGAACAACCGAAAAGACGACTGTACACATGGACATCACCAAATGGTCAATATAGGAATCAAATTGATTATATAACCGGTAGCAGAAGATGGAGAAGTTCCACACTTTCTGTGAAAGCAAGACCAGGAGCAGACTGCGGTACAGACCATGAACTGATAATATTGAAAATCAGAGTAAAGCTAAAGAACAACAACAAAGCAATCACAATGCCAAAATACAATTTAAATAACATCCCAGAAGAATATAAAGATCAAATAAGGTGCAGATTTGAGGCTTTAACCTTTGTTGAGAGTGAACCAGAAGAACCGTGGATTGAAGTCAGAGACATTATCAGGAAAGAATGCAAAAAGGCAATACCTCTAGTTAAAAAAAGAGAAAGACCTCAATGGATGACTGAAGAA
The DNA here is from genome assembly GCF_030035675.1 of Rhineura floridana. Classification (NCBI taxonomy): domain Eukaryota; kingdom Metazoa; phylum Chordata; class Lepidosauria; order Squamata; family Rhineuridae; genus Rhineura; species Rhineura floridana. Next base: position 180,383,999 of record NC_084484.1, read on the forward strand.
ACTCTTAAATTGGTTAAAGAAGGAAAGCAACACCAAAAGGAGATAAAAACACGGTTAGAACCCTAAATGAAATAATACATCATAATAGTATGTAGGGACAAAGAGAACTATTACAATAGTTACTGTATAGAAATAGAAAAGGACAACAAAATGGGAAGAACAAGAGCCCTATTCCAAAAGATTAGAGAAATGAAAGGGAAATTTAAACCAAGAGTAGGGATGATGAATAATTAACAAGAGAACACACTGACTGACCAAGATAAAATGAAAGGAAGATGGAAGCTATACACTGAAGAACTCTATGTAAGGATGACAGATGCAAGGATGACAGATTCATTCATGGTGTAACTGTATGATGAAGTACCAGAAATTTTAGAATGTGAGGTGAATGCTGCTCTTAAAATACTTGGAAGAAACAAATCACCAGGAACAGATGGCATACCAATAGAGTTGCTACAAGCTACTGAGACTGAATCTGTCCAAATTTTGACAAACATTTGTTAAGAAATATGGAAAACTAAACAATGGCCCACAGACTGGAAGTGGTCAATATATATCCCAATTCCAAAGAAAGGGGATCTCAGGGAATGCAGTGATTATCGAACTATTGCCTTAATATCCCATGCAAGTAAAGTAATGCTCAAGACTCTACAACAAAGGCTCTTACCATATATGGAGAGGGAAATGCCATATGTCCAAGCTGGATTTAGAAAGGGAAGAGGTACCAGAGATTATATCGCAAACATACGTTGGATAACAGACCAAGGAATTTCAGAAGAAAATCACCCTGTGCTTTATAGATTACAGCAAAGACTTTGATTGTGTAGATCATGAAAAACTATGGAATGCTCTAAAAGAAATGGGGGTGCCAAAGCATCTGACTACCCTGATGCGCAACCTATACTCTGGGCAAGAGCCTACTGTGAGGACGGAATAAGGAGAAATCGACTGGTTTCCAACTGGAAAGGGTGAGAGACATGGGTGTATTTTATCACCCTATTTGTTTAATCTATACGCAAAACATATCATACGGAAAGCGGGATTGGACCAAGATGAAGGAGGTGTGAAAATTGGAGGGAGAAATATCAATAATTTAAGATATGCAGACGATACCATACTACTAGCAGAAACCAGTAATGATTTGAAACAAATGCTGATGAAAGTTAAAGAGGAAAGCACAAAAGCAGGACTACAGTTGAATGTCAGGAAGACTAAAGTAATGACAACAGAAGATTTATGTAACGTTTAAGTTGACAATATGGACACTTAACTTGTCAAGGGTTATCAGTACTTTGGCACAGTCATTAACCAAAATGGAGACAATAGTCTTCAAGAAATCAGAAGAAGGCTAGGACTGGGGAGGGCAGCTGTGAGAGAACTAGAAAAGGTCCTCAAATGCAAAGATGCATCACTGAACACTAAAGTCAGGATCATTCAGACCATGGTATTTCCAATCTCTATGTATGGATGTGAAAGTTGGACAGTGAAAAAAGCGGATAAGAGAAAAATCAACTCATTTGAAACATGGCGTTGGAGGAGAGCTTTGCGTACACCATGGACTGCAAAAAAGACCAATAATTGGGTGTTAGAACAAATTAAACCAGAACTGTCACTAGAAGCCAAAATGATGAAACTGAGGTTATCATACTTTGGACACATCATGAGAAGACCTGATTCACTGGAAAAGATAATAATGCTGGAAAAAACAGAAGGGAGTAAAAAAAGAGGAAGGCCAAAGAAGAGATGGATTGATTCCATAAAGGAAGCCACAGACCTGAACTTCCAAGATCTGAACAGGGTGGTTCATGACAGATGCTATTGGAGGTCGCTGATTCATAGGCTCACCATAAGTTGAAATAGACTTGAAGGCATATAACAATGGTATTTTGATGTTTATAAAAATCACAATACAATAAAAATAATTTCTCTAAAATGCTTAGGAGTTTTTGCCAACAACATTAAAACGTATTTAAAGTTTCTAGATCAGGTGTGGGGAACCGTTGACCCTCCAGATGCTGCTGAAATACAACTCCCATCAGCCCTGCCAAGGATTATGGGAGTTGTCGTTCAGCAACATCTGGAGGGCCAATGGTTCCCCACACCTGCTGTAGATGAACAAATCTTGCCCTCACTGTTGTCTTGATTGACAAACAATCACCTCCCTGCAGCCCCCCTAAAAAAGATCGTATTTAAGAGACAGAGAGAACCGATTTACAGAGCTCTAAGTTCTTCTCTAGCTTGGTCCCAAGTTTTCAGCAGGCAGGGACCACACAACACTCTTAAGCCCATCGTCAATCACGAAGGCTAGGAACTTTTTTAAAATGAAAAATGAAAAGAAAATGAAAGCCAAGATTCTTAGAAATCTGAATGCTGCATCTACTATCACATTCTGTACTCCTGCCAAATCACCACACAAAAGGCTGTCCCCTGCCCGCCGAGTTGATTTTATACAGTAACAGCTTGTCCCGTACTAGCTTCTGAAGCAGTAGGTGCCAGCAGACTGGCCACAACTATTTCCTGTTTTGCCCTTCCATGGAAATTGGGGGGGCATGGGCATTTAAAGTAGAATTATTGACCTCACAATGGCTTTGATCAGCTTATTTATTTGAAATATTTATATACCACCCAACTATAAAGGTTGTCCAGACAGCTTACAAGTAAAATTAAGAGCATAAGGGTATAAAAAGAGGACATGGATGGAGCTATATGGATGGCCTGCCTTCAAGTCTCTCCCAACTTATGGCGACCCTATGAATTGGGATTTCATGGTGAGCGGTATTCAGAGGGGGTTTCCCATCGCCTCCCTCTGAGGCTAGTCCTCCCCAGCTGGCTACGGCCTGCTCAGCTTGCCACAGCTGCACAAACCAGGCCCTGCCTTGTCCGCAACTGCCAGCTGGGGGGCAACTGGGCTCCTTGGGACTATGCAGCTTGCCCACGGCTGCACAGGTGGCAGAGCACGTAACCCCTGAGCCACTCACTGTGGGGTGATCTTTAGCTGGCCCTTCACACCCAGGAGACAAGAGCGGGGATTTGAACTCACAGACTCTGAACTCCCAGCCAGGCTCTCCTCCTCACTGTACTATACCAGCTGTGTAAAAAGAGGACATAAGAATATAACATCTAAAACCAATAGAATAAAACCAGAGTAAAACCAATGGCAGATAGAGAATCGTGGAAACATTCTAAAACACACTTCTAAAAAATTAAAATTGGAGACTTGAAGGCTTGGGAAAATAAATAGGTCTTTGCTGGGTGCAAGAGCATCTTCAGAGGAAGCTTCACAGAGCTCCATGGTGGAGCATCTACTTCGCATGCAGAAGGTCTCCGGTTCAATTCCCGCCATCTCCAGATAGGGTGGGAAAGACTCCCTGCCTGAAGCCCCAGAGGGATGTTGCCAGTCAGTGTAGGCAATACTAAGCTAGATGCAGCAAGGGTCTGACCCAGTATAAGGCAGCTTCCTGTGCTCCTATACATTGCAATAATCCAACAGGGGAGTTACCAGTATATAGATAACTGTTGCAAGGCTACCTGTGTCCCGACAGAGTCTTGGTTAAGGCACATTTACTTATGGAAAAGAAGCAGTAAATTGACATTGTGTCCCCAGGTGCATGGATGTGCTCTGGAGACCAGAGGGAACGGGGCTGGAACTGGAAGAAATCTAGTGCATGGGTGCATATACACTAAACACTTTTGAAGACAAAAAACCAAAAATTGGCGATAGGCAACCTAGAAGTAAGAGGCTGTTCCTGGTCAGCAAGGGCAGCTCAAGGAGGTACAAATCTGAACTGTCCTGGGCTTTTTGCTTCAAAACAATCTTATCTGCAAGCTCAAAGGCTACCCCGTTGAACCCCATCACCAGAATAACCCTCCTCTATTTTTAAACACACATACACACACACACACAATGCCAGCAGCCACCTGGAGGGAGGGGTCTCAAATCCAGACTGGGGCCACAGCACACAGGAAGCGTTTCCTATCTTCCATCAGCAGCACCACCCCCACGCAAAACTCCCTCCCCAAACTACTATTTGGACCAAACACAGCAGATTCGGGATTGGGGGGTGGATCTTCAGCAGGAAACCAATTGGGATGGGGGAGAGGTTAATAAAATATATTAAAAGGCAACCATTACTTGATTTGGACAAGATTGCACTCTACATATATTCATGTTTGTTAATGTCTAGTTATGCAAAAAAGTTACATTTATATTAAAAAAAAGACCCAGTTAAAGTCCTCCACCGGGTTGGAGAACCCCTGTGGCTGCTGCGAGTTTTTTTTTTTTTGTTTAAAGAGCAGGAGAATCTTAATTATGGAATACAAAGATGTGGCCAGTGTCAAGTGCGGTATGATCCAAGCTTCCCGAGGAGGGCCGGCCTTACCATTAGGCAAAGTGAGGCACCTGCCTTAGGCAGCGGACACTGTGGGGCGGTAGCAATAGCAGTCAACTTGCTGTCCCTCCTAAGTCCCCCTACTACTCCTTTCTCTTGGAGGTGTTTATACTACACAGCTTGTTCTGGACTCCCAGAACTAGTTTGCTGCCTATAGCACAGTAGAGGACTCTATCAACTGAAAAGATAACAGAGATGGTGTCTGTCTAATATTTAAGGGGAGGGAATTCCACAGGGTAGGTGCCACCACACTAAAGGTCTGCTTCCTATGTTGTGCAGAATGGACCTCCTGATAAGATGGTATCTGCAAGAAGCCCTCACCTGCGGAGTGCAATGATCAACTGGGTATAAGGGGTAAGATGATATTTCAGGCATCTTGGTCCCAAGGTGCATAGGGCTTTGTACACCAAAACTAGAACTTGGCCTGGTAGCTAAAGGGCAGTGGGGTGACATGTTGGCAATACCCTGCCCCAGTGAGCTGCCGCATTTTGCACCAGCTGCAATTTCTGGACCAACCTCAAGGGCAGCCCCACATAGAGTGCAATACAGTAATCCCTCCTGGAGATTACCAGTGCATGGATAACAGTGGTCAGGCTATCCTGCTCCAGAAATGGCCACAGTTATCTTACCAACCAAAGCTGGTAAAAGGCACTCCTAGCCACTGAGGTCACCTGGGCCTCTAGCGACAAAGATGTATCCAGGAGCACCCTCAGACTACAGACCTGGTCTTTCAGAGGGAATACAACTCCGTCCAAAGCAGGCAATTGACCAATTACCCGCACTAGGGAACCATCAACCCACAGAATCTCCATCTTGCTAGGATTCAGACTCAGTTTATTGGCTCTCATCCAGCCCACCACCGTCTAGGCACTGGACCAGGGTTCTATAAGCTCATCAAGGTCTCAGCAAACTCAATCATTTGGGAAACCCTGGACTAAAAGCTAAATCAGACTAGCATGTGTGGCACCCCAAACGATCCTAAAACTCTGGTGGGACTTATAAGATGCATGCCTTTAATGGGAGGGAAAGAAGGGAGTTAAGAACACTTAAAGAAAATAAGAAAACTCTGTTTGTGTGCATATAACCACACTGCTTAGTTAGTGGATACAATCTAAACCGTTTTTTGCAGCTGTTTTCCATATGTCCCTTAAATGAACTAGTTATCTCCTCGCAACATCAAACAAGCCTGTGTTGTGCCTTTGGCTGTGCAAAATAACTAGCTCAGTCTATAAAAGGTGAAACTGTCCCAGAATTCTGCAGGTCATGGTTCAGTCACGCACATACATAACAGAGTGTTCTCGAAGATGGAAAGCATTCATAAGAGAGCCACAAGGATGGTAAGGAGGCCTAGCCAATGAATCCTATGATGGGAGCTTAAAGGAACTGGGTATGTTTTGCTAAAGATAAAAGAGATGATAAATGCAGAATCGAACTGTGTGTACATGCTGTACAGGGCAGTGGGAGCACAGAATGCAGGGGTGCCAAGATGGGCAGATGTCAGGCTTGTGAGAATCTACTTTTGTTTTCTGTTTGTTTTAGAACCTCAAGACCAACCAGCCAGAGCCTGATGCAAAGAAGAGCAGCTCAGGGGACAACACCAATTACCTACCACATCTTTCAGCAACCTGGTGGACTAATGTTAGCGTATTGGAAGAAGCATAGACCACCAGTGTTGAAACAATGATCCTCCAACATCAACTTCGCTGGACCGGCCATGTTGTTCGAATGCCTGATCACCGTTTTCCAAAGCAGCTAATTTACTCCCAACTTAAGGATGGAAAACGGAATATCGGTGGACAGCAAAACAGGTTTAAAGATGTTCTCAAAGCTAATCTAAAATATGTAACATAACCATCAATAACGGGGAAGCCTTGGCCCATGAGCATCCCAATTGGAGGTCGGCCATTATCAAAGGTGCTATGGACTTTGAAGAAGCACGAGTACAGGGCGAAAGGGACAAACGAGTTAAGCGGAAGGCACGTCAAGCAAATCCTCATCGTGACCATCTTCCATCTGGAAACCGATGTCCTCACTGTGGGAGGCTGTGTGGATCCAGAATTGGCCTCCACAGTCACTTACGGACCCACCGTTAAAGACCTTATCTTGGAAGACAATCTTACTCGGCCACGAGTGATTGCCAATGAATGAATGAATGAATGAAAATGCCCCCCAGCTGATTCAGACTCACATCATTCCCAGCCGGCACAGTCTGAATCAACTGGAGGGCACCGGGTTGCCAAAAGCTGAACTAGCACACAACTTGCATATAGACAAAACTACACAGCCAGGATCAAACTAGAGATCTGGTAAGGGAGGCCTTCTGGAAGCATGCTTAATGCTGGCCTTTTTTCTCTCCCTCCCCCCCCCTTCTTTCTTTTTTTGGGAGGGGGGATAGAAACAGTAGGTGCACAGGACCCAGATGTGCATCAGGAGGGTGGTGTGTGGGTTGTAACCCTTCTCTCCCTGTCCCATTTCCCTGCTACTATTTGACCCCAGGGGGGGCTATTTGTAGTAAACATCACCTTTGGTGAAAGAAATAATTTGTTCCTTATTGCCCAGGTAACTCCCCGCTCATGTCTTCGCGCCATGAGAACGGTTCCTCCAAGACCTTGATGCTAGCAAGAGGATGGCAACTCTAAATTACTTATTAATATTTAAATAATGATGATTGATTAAATACAGTTCATTGTGCTTGTGATAAAGCTATGTAGAGAGTTCTGGCATGCTATGCCATGTTGCTTTTCACCACTTTACATTTCAGTGTCGATTCTCTGAGTCTGTGGTTCAGAGCGGATATAAAGCCAGGTTTTTTCTAATCAAGTTGGGCTGGGTGGAGAGCTGCCTTTAGTACAGCTAACCTTATTTTGGAAGGAAGGAAGCCAAAACCCACTCTGGCCTGAAAAGTGAAGGAACAGCAATATGTGTTTCCCCCAAAATTTGTCATCCATCTGCTTCCAGTACGGAGCAGAGATCCTAAAGTAAACACTAAAGATTTTCCAATGGCATTTAAACAATCCATCCTTCTGCAAAATCTTTTTATATATATAAAAAACCATCTGATCATAGGTCAGGGGTAGTAGAGCCCATACTTTTCATCCAGAATGCCTCGGATCTTAACCTTGGCATCTCCAGATTAAAAGGGTCAGGTAGCAGGTGATGCAAAAAAAACCCCTTGTTTTGCCCCAAACCTTGGACAGCCCCTGCTAGTCAAGAGAAAACACTGAGATGTATCCACAGTCTGACTTTCTATTGCTTTTGTCAATACTAGCGATGTAATGAGAACACATGATTCACTAGAAAAGACAATAATGCTGGGAAAAACAGAAGGGAGTAGAAAAAGAGGAAGGCCAAACAAGAGATGGATTGATTCCATAAAGGAAGCCACAGACCTGAACTTACACGATCTGAACAGGGTGATTCACGACAGATGCTCTTGGAGGTCACTGATTCATAGGGTCGCCATAAGTCGTAGTTGACTTGAAGGCACATAACAACAACAGCAAGCGATGAAACAAAGAAGAAAACGACCAAAACACACAAACAACACAGAAACACATCTGGTGGAAATGGGGCATCTCAAGGGTCAGTTTATTATGCTCACTCTTTGCTGATTCTATCTTGCTGCAGGTTTAACAGGATTTTCAACATACCTGAGAATATAGAGCCTACGCCGTCCTAGGAAACTCAGCTGACAAACAAAAAACTGCTTTTGCCCTGCGGCAAGGAGCAAAACACATTTTTCATAGTTCAAGTTTTCCACAGCTGTGGGAGGAGGGCGGGTTGCTATGGACCACAAAAGCAGTTGACTTTCTTTTGTTGGGAGACCTCATGCTGCGCAACTGACCCTGGAAGATTAATTTTAAAAGTTGAGAGCACGGTGACCAAAACTGCTATCAATACAAGTAGTCACAGAGGGAGGAAAACACTCTGCTCTACTGCTAACATGATTATGAACATGAGAAGAACCTTGAAGCTGAACCAGGCCAAAGGCCCATCTAATCAAGACTCCTGTTCTCACAGTGGCCAACCAGATGCCCATTGTGAGAAGCCCACAAACAGGGTTTCCACGCCTAGGTCTATTGCAGGAATCAGCTTTCCTTTATTTATAAAAAGTCCTTGGATGTGTTACGTGGAGGACGGTGTATGAAGGGAGCTTCTGTTTATTTATTTATTGTATTTGTACCCCACTCTTCAGCCAAAAAGGCTCCCAGAGTGGCTTACATACAATCAATTAATACAAGATGGTCCCTGCCTGCAGGTTTACAACCTAACGAACACGACACACAAGGAGAAACGGTCAGGTCAGGGAGGGAAGAGGAAAAAAGCAATCTCGGGTACCTATTCTTCAATCGTTCTTATAATGACCTGGTGGCACAGAAAAAGTTCAGGGGTAGGACATGCCTGATGGAGCTGGTGTTTAGGGAAAGCCGATAGGATCAGGCCTGCTTCTCATCTCTTCCACTGAGGTGGTCTGGTGGAATGGCTACTCCCAGATGACCATTGTGGGTGAGGAGGCCTGAAGGAGGTGCTAACGTTCTTGTTGGAGTGAACCCCTGTGGGTCTGCTAATCTATATATTTTTTGTATTCCAAAAATGGAAAGTGTCTATTTTAGTTCTTGCCCAGCCACATCAGTCACCAAGAACTTCCTCCATTACTGTCCACTTGTCACCCTGAGCCCAGCGGTCCCAAACAGTGCATCACCTTCAAGAAAGTGATGGGCCATAGCAGCACATCTGGCTTCCATGCAGAAGGGCCAAGAAAGGCTGGAAATTGTCCCCAGTCAGACATCTTGGAGAGCCGCTGCCAGCCAGTGCATGCAATGCTGAGCTACACAGACCAACGGAATAATATAAGCTTATGTTCCTAGAAACCTCTTTCCTTTCTCATTTTTACATGCAGCCTGAGAGAGAAACATGCAAAGTTTATGGTCTGTATTTGAAGCATTGGTTGGTCCTACTGAAAATATTCATTTATTGCCTCAAAAATCTATAGTTCACATCTGGGACATGCAAACTTGCCAAATGTTTAGGGCAGGGGTGGGAACCTGAGGCTTCAGCCATCCAGAAGCTGTTGGGCACCAGTTCACATTATTTTCAGCCAGCATGGCCAATGTTCTGGGATGATGGGAGAGGGAGTTCATAAACATCTGGAGGGCCACAGGTTCCCATCCTTGCTTTACAGGGCTATGTCTTCACTCCCACTATCCAGAGGAGTGCTGTTAGTTGTCCCCACCACACCCCTGTTACAGAGGCCCGGCTGGCCTTAAGTAGAAGTTGGGCATTCAGTGTCACTGGTCTCATGCTGTAGAACACTTCTCCAGCAGAGATTCGGCAGGCGCCCTCTCTTTTGACTTTCAAGCATCTCTTGAAGAACTGTTTATGCTGGCAGGCCTTTACAGCCATGTCTAATTTTGATAAGTCAGTCGCCTTAATGATTTACCTATATTTTTATTTTTAAATGGTGCTTTATGTTTTAACATTTTACTTTGCCCTGAAATTTTATAAGGCAGTATAGAAGTACTTTATAAATATATAAAAAAAATTAAATTAATGCAGAGTCCTGTGCAAAGGAAGCTTAGGCATCGCCAAGGGCCTTAATTATTTAATGGGAGTATTTTAAATCCTATCTATTAACCACAGTTCAAGGCCTCTCACAATATATTGAAGACACAACAGACAAAGTCACTAGGGAGGGGCAAAAAGGTTGCTGCTTTTTAAAGTGTTAAGATTTTGTTGTCTTAAATTTTTGTAAAGTGAGCTTTTTTTCCTTGCTTGCATTTTGCATCTGTGTGTATTCTTCGCCTTGGAGGCCTTTTTGGCCAAAAGGCGGCCTAGAAATAAACCATAACATAACAAAAGTATACATCAGACCCAGTCCCCAACCTACCCACCCCGCTGCTACCCTGCTTTTGACTCTGTAGGCCATGGCAGATCTCAGAGGATCCAGCACTGGCCCAGAAATGGTTGTGAGAGTAAGAATATATGTAAAAGCAGCCCTGCTGGATTGGACCAATGGCCCATCTAGTCCAGTATCCTGTTCTCACAGTGGCCAACCAGACAGGGCCAGATTTACGTACAAGCTAAACAAGCTACCGTTTAGGGCCTCACATTACGAGGGGCCTCGCGTTAGAAAGAAAAAATCCGAATCCATTATGATAACGATTTACTTTATTTCCAAACGTGAACTGTTGTTGTGAAGTATTGACGAGCTTTGCATCTTCCAATAAAAGTAAAAAGGTACATTCTTTATCTTATTTTTTGTAGTTAGAATTAGTATTATATTCTTATTATACAAATTAAACCAGTGACTGCGATGCTCATGTACCTATTACACCGTTTTTGAAGCAATTTTGTCGTGAAATTGATTTTATTACACAACTGTCAAATTCTGTTTAATTGTACAGCCCGTATTTTGCATTTAATTTTTTTATTATCTGTTGAAGAGGGAAGGGCCTCACTCATGTTATAGCTAATGGCCACAACGCGTTTAAATCCTGCCCTGCAACCAGATGCCCATTATGGGAAGCCCGCAAGCAGGACCCGAGTGCAAGAGGTACTCCCCGCTCCTGTGGTTTCTAGCAACTGGTGCTCAGAAGCATCCTGCTTCCAACAGTGGAGGGGTAGAACACAGTCATCATGGTTAGTAGCCATCGATAGCCTTACCTTCCATGGATTTGTTTAAACCTCTTTTTAAGGCCATCCAAGTTGGTGACCACCACTGCCTCTTGTGCAAGCAAATTCCATAGTTTCACTATGTGATGTATGAACAAGCATTTTCTTTTGTCTGTCCTGATTCTTCCAACGTTCAGCTTCATCGGATGGCCCCGAGAAGCCAAAGTAAGTCCCCTCAGAAGGCAGGGCTTCTTTACCTGGGCTGCCACAGCTGAATTTTAAAACAAATTCATGAAGGCTATCAATGGCTGCTAGCGGCTGTCTATTACCCTCCAGCATCAGAGATCCCATGTTGCTGAATACCTGTCATTGCAGAGTGCTGCCTTCTGACTCTCAACACATGCTCAGAGGCACTCCACCCTGAATGCCAGTTTTTGGAGGCAAATTATCAGTAATCCCAGCAATGTCACAAAATACTGTAGCCAGTATGGTGGAATGAGTAGAGTGGCAGACTTGGAAAACCAGGTTCAAAAATCACCTTGTAGCCACTTGCTGTCTCTTAGCATAACCTACCCCACAGTGCTGTTGTGTGGGAGAAATGAAGACAAACCCTCACTTCCTCCTCATCTCTTTAGAATACAGTGTTATTAAGCCCACAGTGGAATAAATTGTTCTACCAATTTGGCTTCAATTTGTCCTCACCCCCTTGTCCAGATATCAAATGTTTCAGAACTGCCATCATATTTAATCTCACCCCAACCTCAAATAATAACCTTCTTGTCTTTGGGCTAACACATGGCTCTTTAAAAAAAATCTCATTAATTTATCTTCTAGGTTAGCCTTTCCCAGCACCCTGAGGCCCTCCAGATATTCTGCACTACAACTCCCATCAGTCACCTGCGCTGACAGGGGTTGATGGGAGTTGTAGTCTTGAACTCTGGGGAAGCCAGAGGATGGGGAAGGCTGACCTAGGCCTCTCTTTCGCTATGGTTCTCCCACTGAACCCTTTCCGAGACTTTTGCAACATCCAGGGAGGGGGAGATGTTGTGACCGGGGGGGGGGGCAGCTCAATGCAGTAAACTCTCTCCGAAATGAAAATAATCCTTTGCAAAAAGAAAAAAGCTATTCTACAGCCACATGGAATGGTCCGATGCATTAGCTCCTCCAGTAAACACTGAGGCAAGAGTGAATCCATTCACTCAGAGCCTTCTCTTCCATCAGCGCTGACTCTCGCCCCTCTCCCATCCTTGATCAAGCCAGACAATTATTTCATTGTCCTTCTTGAAATTCAAATGCTTTTTTTTTTTATCTGAATGAATTTTGCAGCCGAGGAAGGAGGGCGGAGGAGGAAGGGAAAATAGAGTCTCTCCTCAGAAATGCACATTTATATAGTTCTCCAGAGAGAGCACAGAAATTCAGAGATTAAATTAAAGCACTAAGCTTGTTTGGAGGCACCCAAGGGATAGCAAAATGTTTTTGCCCTTAGGCCTAAAAGACTGCCTGCAAATGTGAGAAATTATCTTCTATGGCAGCCCTGCCTTCCCCAACTTGGTGCCCACCACATATTTTGGAAAACAACTCCCATCAGCCTCGGGCATGGCCAAAGGTCAGGGGTGATGGAAGCTGTAGACCCAAACACCAGAAGGGCACCGGGTTAGGAAAGGCTGCTCTATGGTTATGAGTTGTCATAGTTACGATGCATCATCATATCCACATTGTGGACAAAAGCAATTGTTGAAGAACTCTACAGCACACTGCAAAATGCTGGAAGAGACCGACATGCATTCTCACATTCTCAGTAATACATACAACCTTGCAAGATAGGTCAGTATTACCCCCAGTGCTTTTTTTGGTAAAAAAAATGAGGCCATGGGCAGCAAAACAAAAACAAAAAAGGTGCCTGTACACCTTACCATGAGTACTATCATAAAAAAGCACCAATTACCCCCATACTGCAGATTGCAAGACTGAGGCCAAAAGAACAACAGTTTGCCTAAAGCTACTACTGGGGATTGAAACAGGAGCTTCGTGCCAGATAGTGGATCTCTGCCTCGTGAGATTCTCTCCCCTCTCTTTAGAGCCTGCATGTCTAAGCAGAAAGAAAGCAGAAAGTTATCCCATAAGCCATGAGCCGGGGGGGGGGGGAGAGAGCCCTAACAAGCCATCATCACACCCTAGCTTGGTGCCTAAGCACAGCGTATTAAATTTGGATATCAGTGAAGACAAGTGACCATCAGATCGGAACGAACACATTTTTACTAATTACAGGACATCTCGATGAGGACAAGATGCAAGCCCCTACCCCCCCCCCAAAAAAAGACTTGTGGAACGTAAGGTACAGCCAACAATGATAAAAATCGGACATGCAACAGACCAAAGCAGGACTCTCTTCCTTGTATGGCAGGAAAGAAGCTGGACTGCACAGCCCAAGTAGAAACAAGATTGCCCAGAGTTGCCAAGCGGGCCTGGGGGAAAAAAAAAGAAACCTTCCCAGGTTTGGCCCACCAGTTTCCAGAAAAGCAACTGGGTTTTTTTCCCTTTTACACAGAGCCTGATCTTTTGCAGACCATCCACTTGGCCCCAAAGGGCTACTACTGTGTGGAAGAGGTGGTCAGAGCCCACTGCACCTTTCCAACAATCAGTTTGCCCAGCCAGCCACTATTGCCTTGGCATGAGCTGACTGGTGGTGACTTCAAGCCTATAGGGTCAGCGGTGCCTTGTGTGGTGCTTCAACGTCCCAATGATAACCATCGGACTCCACTGCGATGCCAGGTGATTGACAGGTGAGTGGCTTGGCCTGCAAGCGGTAAGGGAGATAAGGACACGGCTGGCTGGCCAGATCAGCTTTCCCACTGCGGTCTTGCACCAGTTGCATCACTGATTGAGTAAAGCCACCTTGCAACTGTATAGGATAAGCTCAACTCTACATCCACTAGAAGCAAATGATGTAGAAAAATGGAACCCTCTTTTGTTTGTTGGTATGTAGCTTCAAGTCAATTACGACTTATGGCGACCCTGTGAATCAGCGACCTCCAAGAGCATCTGTCATGAACCACCCTGTTCAGATCTTGTAAGTTCAGGTCTGTGGCTTCCTTTGTGGAATCAATCCATCTCTTGTTTGGCCTTCCTCTTTTTCTACTCCCTTCTGTTTTTCCCAGCATTATTGTCTTTTCTAGTGAATCATGTCTTCTCATTATATGTTCAAAGTATGATAACCTCAGTTTCATAATTTTAGCTTCTAGTGTGAGTTCTAGGTTAATCTGTTCTAACACCCAATTATTTGTCTTTTTTGCTGTCCATGGTATCCGCAAAGCTCTGCTTCAACACCACATTTCAAATGAGTTGATTTTTCTCTTATCCGCCTTTTCACTGTCCAACTTTCACATCCATACATACAGATTGGAAATACCATGGTCTGAATGATCCTGACTTTAGTGTTCAGTGATACATCTTTGCATTTGAGGACCTTTTCTAGTTTTCTCATAGCTACCCTCCCCAATCTTAGCCTTCTTCTAATTTCTTGACTATTGTCTCCATTTTGGTTAATGACTGTGCCAAGGTATTGATAATCCTTGACAAGTTCAATGTCCTCATTGTCAACTTTAAAGTTACATAAATCTTCTGTTATCATTACTTTAGTCTTCTTGACGTTCAGCTGTAGTCCTGCTTTTGTGCTTTCCTCTTTAACTTTCACCAGCAATCGTTTCAATTCATTACTGGTTTCTGCTAATAGTATGGTATCATCTATATATCTTAAATTATTGATATTTGTCCCTCCAAGTTTCACACTTCCTTCATCTTGGTCCAATCCTGCTTTCCGCTTTATAGGGGAATAAAAACTCGGTCAAAAAAATTGGAGGCCATGTTTGGGCGCATATTATCAAAGTGATGAAGGTCAGAGACAGAGCATTTTTTGATGAAGAAGAGATCAGGACTGCCCATGGTACTTCCCCCTCCAAAATCCTGGGAACTGTAGTTGTTAAAGGTGTTGGGAATTGTAACTCTGTGAGGGGCAAACTGCAATTCCCAAGATTCTCTGGGGAAAGCCAGGGCTGTTAAAGTGGTATAATAGTGCTTTAAATGTATGGTGTGGATGTGGCCTTGGAGCTATTTACAAAAAAAGAAAAGAATCAGCCACAGAGGTTCCTCCTACCTTGGGTCGTTTCCACTGGACACCCTGAATCCGTGATTTGTAGAAGAGGGAGTCATCATTGGCTGGGAACAATGGGTCCTCAAAAAGTATTTTCCTCCGCTGGCAGTCTCTCTTTAAGGCAGAGTACCGCTGGTTTTCATATGGCTTCACCGACGAGAACATCCTTCCTGGCAGCCTCTGGAGGGACAGAAGGAAAAGAGACACCACCGTTTAGTTAGAGATGAAGGAGCAGTCACAGCTCAGTGGTACAGCACACGTCTTGCATACAGAAGGGAACAGAAGTTCCCAGCAGCTGCAGTTAAGCATGTACTCTGATAGTTAGTGTGACAGAGGCATCTGTCCAAGATGTTGGAAAGCTGGTGTAAAGATCTGAAGGCCGGGGGGGGGGGGGTTGGAAAAAATCCAGGTTGTTTTTCAATTTTTTTGTTTTTTTCCTGAGCCTTCACATCTCTGCGCCAGAGTAGAGCCCTGATCAGCAACTAGTTCAAATTATGTCCAGAGAGCCAAAAACACTGACTCCGCTTATCAGGAGCCCAGACCTAGACAAAGGGCGCTTTAACCCCCTCTTCCACAGGGGTCACATCCACACCATCCATTTAAAGCACTTTTATACCACTTTACCAGCCACGAATCCCCCCCCCAAAGAGTTCAGAAGCAGACATTATTACCAGCAGTAAGCATCGGAAAAAGGAAGTTTCAATGTGCAGTTAGTAAACAGTTATATGGAGTAGGGCGTCCAGATTACAAGATGTTGCCCAAATGTCCTAGTAATGAGGTGATGGCTTCTGTGTAAAAGTTGTATTCATTGTGTAAGTAATAAAAGGGGACCAAATGAAATAAAAGGAATCTGGAGGTTCTTGTTCTTGGGAGACTTTCAAACTGATATGTTATCTTTCCCACGACTGCAATAGTCCACAAGCTTTGACAAGCCCAGTGAGAGATTTTGTGTTGTTTTCCAGGGAGAGAAGCTGAGATTCTTGAGAAGTTGGACCTTACACTAAAATGGCACATCCTTTGCCTCTTCTTTTTGTGTCTGTGTATCCACAAGGGAAGCAGGCTAGATCACACCACAAGGCTCACCTCTCGTGCTTTCCACAGTGGCCAATTCCGTATAGCAGAATGGGAGCACAATCGCCCTCTGGTGCTGTTGTTCCCCAAATGCAAATGTACTGCCTTCAAGTCGATTCCGACTCATGGTGACCCTATGAATAGGGTTTTCATGATGCTGAGAGGCAGTGACTGGCCCAAGGTAACCCAGGGAGCTTCATGGCTGTGAGTGGATTCGAACCCTGGTCTCCCAGGTCATAGTCCAAAATACCGTGGTATTCAGAGGCAGGGAGCTTCTGATCCTCAAAGTGGCATATAGCTACCACGCTCAAGGGGTTGGAGTGACTCCCCTATGAGGAAAGGTTACACTGCTGTTACATTTCCTATACACTGCCATTTTATTATTGCCGTTCTGAAATTATTCTTGAAACTGTTGCTGATGTATTGTTCTCATTGTACGTTGCTTTGAGCATTTGTGTGCGCGTGTGTGTCTGTGGACAGGCAGCATACAAATGAAGTCATGATGAAGAATATTTGGGGCTTTAGTTAAGAAAAAATGTGATTAAGGAGGGGCCATGAGAGAGGTGCATAAAATTATTCATGGTGCAAAGAAAGTGGATAGGGAGAGGGGTTTTTCTCTGTGTCCTCTCATAATTCTAAAACTTGGAGCCATCCAATGAAACTAAGTGTTGGAAGATTTTTAATATGCTTTTTAATATGTTTTTAAACCTTTTAAAAATGTTTTTAACCTTTAAAAAAAATGTTTTTAACCTTTAAAAAGATGTTTCGAAAGCTTTCTTTAAAAGAAGTTTTAAAAGATGTTTTGTTTTAATATATTTTAAAGTCTGTTTTTATGATGTTTTAAAGTGTTTTTAAAGTTGGACAGTGAAAAAAGTTGGACAGTGAAAAAACGGATAAGAGAAAAATGAACTCATTTGAAATGTGGTGTCGGAGGAGAGCTTTGTGCATACCATGGACTGCAAAAAAGACAAATAATTGGGTGTTAGAAGAAATTAAACCAGAAGACCAAACAAGAGATGGATTGATTCCATAAAGGAAGCCACAGACCTGAACTTACAAGATCTGAACAGAGTGTTTCATGACAGATGCTCTTGGAGATCACTGATTCATAGGGTCGCCATAAGTCGTAGTTGACTTTAAGGCACATAACAACAACAACAAAGTGTTTTTAGTGCTTTTGTTTGCTACCCTGGGCTCGTGGCTGGGAGGAAAGGCAGGATATAAATCAAATAAATAAATAAATTATTCAGGACAGAAAAAAGGACTTTCTTCACACAGCGCATATCTAAATTATGCCCACGAGATGGCCACCAACATGAATGGCTTTCAAAGAAGGTCAGACAAATTCATGGAGGATAACGGCTATCAACAGCTACCAGACACGACGGCTGTGCTCTGCCCCCAATGTTGGAGGCAGTCTGCCTTGGAATTCCAGCTGCTGGGAACGGCAGGTGGGTAGAGTGCTTTTGCGCTCAGGGCCTGCTTGGGGATTTTGTGAAAACAGGATGCTGGACTAGGTGGACTTCTGGCCTGATCCAGCAGCCAGGCTCTTCTTATGTTCTACCACGTGGTCCTGCTGACCAACTGCACAGGATTTATGGAGGAACTGCAAGGATCAAAGGCCTTTAGTACAAACAGAAGGAAAGTGGGTCTCTTCCACCAAGAGAGAGAAATGCCACTTTGTGACCCCAGATGTAGTCATTGTGCTCTGCACAGATGACACCAGGATTTAGTGGCAGTCCTTGAACAAGCTGCTCTTCCCCCCCCCCATTTAATTAAAAAGGCTTCTTGGATTCGAGCCAAGGACTGCCTGATTAATCACTTTCTCTCAATAGCAGCTGGCACTGCAGACACAGACAGGACCTTACACAGCACAGAGGAAATCAAAAGGCCTGTGGTTTCTCTATCAATACCAAGAAGCCCAGACCTCACCTGGCCTCCTGTTGCTTTTATTCATTTATTTCTTTTTGGCAAGAACAAGCAGAGGCATAGTTTCTAGCTCAAATGGCAGGGCTGGCCCAAAATATTTTGCTGCCTGAGGCAAAGGACAAAATGGCACCCCCCTCTGAAGGCCTTGTTACAGAGAAAAAGAGGCACATAAAGAACATGGGTGCTGTAGGCCGGGATGGAGAACTTCAGGCCTGGATACCAAATGTGGCCCTCTGAGACTGTATTTGGCCCTCAAGACTCCCCCCACTGTTCACCACAGAGCTTGGAAAAGTTACTTTTTTAAAACTACAACTCCCATCAGCCCCAGCCAGCATGGCCACTGGATTGGGCTGGTGGGAGTTATAGTTCAAAAAAGTAACTTTTCCAAGCTCTGCCCTGAATTGCAATAATGCCTCTTGCTTCCCCAGATGGAGACATGTGGGTAAGTGAGGGTGTGTAGAAACCTCTGACCGCATGGCTGGAATATAGTCTACTGTACAAAGGTAAAAGACTACATTTCTCCACCCACTTTTGCCTCTGCCCCCGCCCATAACTTGTATGTGGCCCCCAGAAGGTCATCCATGAGGGTATGTGGCCCTCGGTCTGAAAAAGGCTCCCCACCCCTGAACTAGGTCTTCCTCCTCAACTAGTTCCATCCACAACTCCTTAAAGGTTTACACTTGGCTTTGGGCAAAGGGTGTTGTACGTAGCACCCAGAAAACAACGCATAAAAGTTACATTGTGCTGTGTACAGGGCCGGCAGGCAAAGGCCACCTTCTGTGTTCTTCCAGATAGAGAGGCTGATTAGACAGGCAGTTGAATCATACTTGCCACCCTAGACTCTTACTGGGAGGAAGGGTGGAATATAAATCTAACAGATAAATAAATAAAATACCACGGAACAGACCCGAGGGTAGCAGGGTAGGGTAGGGGGCAGTAGGGCAGGCCAATAGCCACATACAACTCTGTGAGGCTGCCTCACCCTGTCTAAGGCTAGGGCCGGCCCTGGTTGTGTAAACAACACTTGATTCGTGTGAATTTTGTTTTCAATTGTTTTTACAATATTATTAGCAGTCTTGTATCCAGTGTCGCTCAGGAATTCAGGAAGAACCCCACAAAAGTGCAGTTTTGAAAGGTTCAGTCTGCCATCTTGATTCAAAATGGCGTCCAACTGTATCCAAACAGATGAAACCCCGCTCTTTGATCCAAGAAACGATTTGTGTAAAAATTGGTTACAATATCTTATGCGGTGTCAAAAAGCACAGCAAACAGACCAACCACTTAGGAAAATAGTATAAATATCTATACTTTGGTATTCTGCATTTTCCTTTTCCTCCCGTTCCTTTTTGGTTTGTTGTTGTTATGTGCCCTCAAGTCAATCACAACTTATGGCGACCCTATGAATCAGTGACCTCCAAGAGCATCTGTCATGAACCACCCTGTTCAGATCTTGTAAGTTCAGGTCTGTGGCTTCCTTGTTGGAATCAATCCATCTCTTGTTT
Source organism: Rhineura floridana (assembly GCF_030035675.1). Lineage (NCBI taxonomy): Eukaryota > Metazoa > Chordata > Lepidosauria > Squamata > Rhineuridae > Rhineura > Rhineura floridana. The sequence goes on from NC_084484.1 coordinate 180,403,651, forward strand.
GGCCTTCCTCTTTTTCTACTCCCTTCTGTTTTTCCCAGCATTATTGTCTTTTCTAGTGAATCATGTCATGATGTGTCCAAAGTATGATAACCTCAGTTTCATCATTTTAGCTTCTAATGACAGTTCTGGTTTAATTTGTTCTAACACCCAATTATTTGTCATTTTTGCAGTCCATGGTATGCGCAAAGCTCTCCTCCAGCACCACATTTCAAATGAGTTGATTTTTCTCTTATCCGCTTTTTTCACTGTCCAACTTTCACATCCATACATAGAGATTGGAAATACCATGGTCTGAATGATCCTGACTTTGGTGTTCAGTGATACATCTTTGCATTTGAGGACTTTTTCTAGTTCTCTCCCAGCTGCTCTACCCAGACCTAGCCTTCTTCTGATTTCATGGCTATCCTTTCTGGTATTTTAATGTTAATTTAGCTAAATCATCATCTGGATTGTGCCACCAGTCCAGCTGCTTAAAAATCACTGCTATTTTTACTGGCAAGACACTTGACAGTTTGACATGAGACCTGCAATTTTCTGGTTCCAAATTAAAAAAATTAAAGTCCCCCATTTTGAAGGGCAAAGGGGTAAAGCAAGCATTGCTCAAGATACAGGAGGGAGAAGCATAGACCTAAGAGGTAACAGCAGGAGGGGATGCTCAAAGAGGTTTGGAGACAGCCTTAGGATAAGAGGGCAAGAGGGCTGATGCAAGGAATCTGAAATTCTCACACTGATTTGAAGCAAACCAGTCAAACGCCTGCTGTGAATATCCTGTCTTAAGTATTAGACTTCCTCTCTATAAAAATAGGTTGTACATAAAAACTACAAACATCATTCATTTACATAGAAATAAGTTGCTTTCCATTTCCAGATATGAAAAGTCCTCTCTGAATGTATTTCTGCCTCACAAAAAAGGGGGACGACACCGGAATTGCAAATTTGAGAGAATAAGAAGGACTGTGCAGGCTCCATGCAGCAAATTCAAAAAGTTCACAAGTTCTGAAGGAGAAATGGGGAAGTGTGTGTGCGGGGAGAGAGAGCCAACAGAACAGCAGAAATGGTTCTGCAAAGCCCTTGGATAAAATCTCTTGGATACTTCTTAAACTGTTGCATTAAGTGAATACAGATTTTAATAACTAGAAAGTTTAAAACCCTGGCCAGAATCACTTCCCTGTTTTATGAAGGCTCCTGATCATATGAGTACTGCAAAAACCAAGAAGAAAACTATTGGAAAGAACTCCCAGTTTGCAACAACCGCCAAAAAAAGTATCAATTTTTATTATTTAACATATACCCCCACAGACTTGAACTTAATTCCAGCACAGCTCACATCAACAGAAAAATAAAGAACACCCCGTCTTTACTCCATCAATATAAAGCCATTCTACTCTTAAGAATATAAGAGTGTCATGGCTTGAAGCATTAAGTAGCTTCACTTATTGACCATCTGTTGTAACTACAGTTATGTAGGACCAGATGAGACCATGACAACATCATCAAGCCCTGATCCACAATAAACATCAAGTTCACCGACCCTTTTCTCTTTTTTTAACCATCTCATCATGATTACGTCTTCACTTTTCTGCCCTTGGATTGCAGACTCTCCACTCAGGGTTGCTGGCTTGCAATCTCAAATATACTAGGCCGTGGGGGGGGGGGGTTTACAGCTGTCGATTCAAGCCGATGCTAGCTACAGAATTTTACTTTTCTTAGAACAAGAAGTTATTTTTCTTGAGTGTGTAGCACATTCACACACCATACATTTAAACCACATGCAACACCTTTAAAGCACATGGCTTCCTCCAAAGAATCCTGGGAACAGTAGTATGCTAAGAGTGCTGGGAATGTATAAGCTCTGCAAGGGGCAAACCACAATTCCCAGGATTCTTTGGGAAAGTCATGTGCTTTGAATGTGCATTGGATGCATTTTTAAATGTATGGTGTGGATCTGCTCTCGAAGTCTTCTATCAGTTCTATTTCTTATGCGGCACCCAAAGTAATGCTAGTGCTAAATGATTTCCACCACCCCCGTCCCTAATAACTACTGTTCTGAAAGATGCTGCTTTTGAACCCAAAGGGTCTCACGCAGAAAAAGCTATTAGCCTCACTAGCTAAACAGAGCCACCATCTTCAGAGGCAGCATCACTTCCCTCTACCTGGGAGATGCTGAGAATTGTAGCTTTGTGAGGTTTCCTAACAACTCTCAGCACCTTTAACAAACTACAGTTCCCAGGATTCTTTGGGGGGAAGCCATGACTGCTAAAGTGGCGTAAAAGTGCTTTTAATGTAAGATGTGGATGGGACCTTGTGAGTAGACACAGAAGAATCTAGGCCGTGGAGAAAGCCATAGCTACGGTGTCAGTGGCACAACCAATTAGGATGCAGGACAGGGCCTTCTCTGTGGCTGCACCTAGCTTATGAACACCTTACCCTGGGAAGTCTGGGTGGCTTCCATCTTCTAAGGTTTCTGCCACCTCCTTAAGCTGTTTTTATTCTGGCAGGCGTTTGACTTGATGGGTTGAGGAATTTTTAAATAGACTCTCCCCCTTTTCTAAAAAAAGGTTATTTTTAACTTTTATGCCTGTTGTCAGGTTTATTATTTTATTGTTTCTAAGTTTTATGGCATTGGTTGTTTCAAGTGTGTCATAAGCCACCATTTTGAACAATGTGTTTAAACCGGAAGGTCAGGGTGTATAGATTTTCTTGAATTAAAAAGAAACCTTTTTTTTTTTGTAAAAAAGTGACACAGCAGGAGAGGAGTGCAAAAGTGACTTCTTGGTTCTCTTTAGTGTAACATCCTGTCTTGCTTTCCTGGGCAGTAATCTCTGCAAAATAAATTTACCCTGCATTGGCATCTGTTTTTATGGCGACCCTATGAAGCAGCGACCTCCAAGAGCATCTGTCATGAACCACCCTGTCCAGATCTTGTAAGTTCAGGTCTGTGGCTTCCTTGATGGAATCAATCCATCTCTTGTTTGGCCTTCCTCTTTTTCTACTCCCTGCTGTTTTTCCCAGCAATATTGTCTTTTCTAGTGAATCATGTCTTCTCACGATGAGTCCAAAGTATGATAACCTCAGTTTCATCATTTTAGCTTCTAGTGACAGTTCTGGTTTAATTTGTTCTAACACCCAATTATTGGTCTTTTTCTCAGTCCATGGTATGTGCAAAGCTCTCCTCCAGCACCACATTTCAAATGAGTTGATATCAGGTGACCTAACTTCAAAAGGAAAGAATCAGAACTGCACACTTAAGAATGCACTCCCAATTTTCTCCTTTGTTCCATGGATTCAAACATTAAGCAACCCCTGAAATCCAAGACAACTGCTAATCAAGAAGAAACCACCCCACACTGGACAAACCAAAGTCTGCATATGATCGGAGTGATTTGCTGGAATAATTTGCTCCCAGGGAGAGAAAAATTCTGAAGATGTTCAGAGACCCTTACATCTCGGGGGCAAAGCACCGAACTTTCTGGCAGAGAAAAGTTAGGAATCCTAGGATTTTCCATGAGAATTTGTAGACAGTTGTGTCTTGGCTGGGATGATTTGGAAGATGTCTACAGGCTGGATCCAAACTAAACCAGCTTTGGTCCTAACATGTCCCACAGAAATAAGTGGAACTAGCTAAGACTTCTGCAATGCAACATATCTGTTCCTTTCCCTGCATAATATACCTGCACTGCCTCACCCCAAGAGACACTGTTTGACGGGGGGGGGGGAGAGAAATGCAGCCTCTTTTTTATTGATATGCTCAGCCACGCTTGCAAATATCACTGCGTTGATCTGCACAGCTGAAGCAGAAACTGCTCAGGATTGCTGAAACCATGCAGCCCTGTGCCCTCCTTCTAGCCAAACCCAGGTCAACAAAGGTGGAGACCTAGTGTGTACAAAGAGGGACTAGTTTTCTATGTGTGTCCCCCCCCAGTTTAAAACACAGGACAATGAAAAACAGTGAGTCACCACATTCTCTCACCTGTTCATGGGAAATGCAACATTCGTAAAAGCACACAGAGCTCAGGGCGGTTCCAGAGCAATAAAAACTACACTGAACAAACTCGCATCACCCTGTTTCCAAACAGAACAAAGCACACATACACAAAGGGATCCCTTGGATTTCAGAAGCCAATCGCCAAGGCCCCCCCATTCGTTGCTAAAAACGGGATGTTCATCAAAGAACGATGAGCTTCATCAAAGAAGTCTCCGAAAAAGCCCAGAATAAGCTTAAGAGTTCCCCCTGAAATCCTAAAGTAGGTTTTTGCTTCTTCTTTTTAGCAGAGTTTGGACAATAATTGCAACTAGCTGTTACCTTCAAATCAAGTCCTCACAGAAGCGATTCCCACACATGACCTGCCAGGGCAAATCAGCACGCTTGAGAAATAAAACTAAAGATTTCAGCCAGGCAGAAGAGTCCACAAAAATACAGTTCACACTCAGCAATCCTTACACAGTTACTCAAAAGTTGCTTTCTGCAACGTGGTGCTGTCCAGATGTTTTGGACTTCCACTCTGATTACAGATGGGAGAAATTGTCCAGCAGCATCTGGAGGTTGCGGGAGGCACCTCTCAGGTAAGTCAGTTACACCCACTTCCACTTTATTGGAGTGGGAGAGGGCAGAAGATGAAAGAGGATCCTTGCCCAGAGATGGGAAACCTGTGGCCCTCTAGATATTCGACTCCATCAACCCCTGTCAGCAAGGCCAGTGGGAGCTGTATTCCAGGCAACAGCTGGAGGGCCACAGGTTCCCCACCCCTGGCTTAGTCCATCACCACCTCGGCAGTTCATGGCAGAGGTTTGGCTCATAATCACTCCCCTCAAATATTAGACAAACGCCGTCTCTGTTGTCATTTCAGCACCTACTGAAGAAGGCCTTCCTCTTTCAACAAGCCTTTTAAGTAGAGACCTTAAGTAGAGAGGCTGCATCTGTACTGGAATTGTTCCTTGAGATTTTTAAGATGTTCTTAGTGTTTTATCACTTGTATGCCTGGGCAGGAAAAAATAGCTCCGAGGGTCAAATGTGGCCCTCCAGACCTCTCTGTCTGACCCTCAGAACTTTAAGGCCACATCTCTTCCCCAGGCCATACCCTTCACTGGCTTTGCTCTGCACCTTCAAGTCCTTTTACTGGTTGGAATGTGCCCTTCCACCATGGCCTTATAGCCCCCTCCCAACTCTTATGATTCTATGAGCCACTTTTGAAAATAAGATTTTAAAAGCAGTGAGTATTTGGGGCAGAGAATCGGTGTCCCACGGGCTAATGCAGGGGTCTCCAACCCTTTTGGGCTCGTGGACATGCTTTTTAAAGTTCAAAGAACTGCTGCGGACATCGTAATGCTATGGCAGTCACAGGAGTATAGCTAATCACAATGTGGCTTCCGTGAGGGCCCAATTGGTCGCAAAAGGGAAGTATGTTGCCCCTGAAACTGAGAACAAGGCAGAGATTCAGCCTGAGCCTCAAATGCCAAACCGCGTATTTGACACCACATAGCGCAACAACATTTTCGGGGAGGGGGGTATAAGGCTATCTCCACAGTCAGAGACAGTATACTTCTGAATGCCAGTTACCGGAAACCGCAGGAGGGGAGAGTGATCTTTGTGCTCAGGTCCTGCTTGCGGGCTACCAATGGGCAACGGGTTGGCCACTGTAAGAACATGATGCTGGACTGGATGGGCCACTGACCTGTCCAGCAGGGCTCTTATGTCCTTAAAAGAGCCATTTTCCAGAAGGGATAGGGTTGAGCATTACATCCAAACTGTCTCTTTCTGAACCAGTTCTATACGGGTGCTCAGGATCCTTATTGTTTGCCCTCTAACAATTGCAGTCTAGACTGTGGACTTCTTATATTGGGACCTGTTCTATGAAACAGAAGCCCTGTATTCTTAACATGTGCATAACTGGGAGAAATTGCCAGTTGAAGCCCCTGCAAAAAAATAAATAAATCACTGTATCTTTCAGCTGGGAACAAAGTTTACCTGTTTTAGGCTGGTTTTATTTCTGTGTTTAGGCATAAAAGACAGCAACCCATCATTTCTGTCCTGCAAGAGGCTTGCCAGCCAGCTTGGAAACTAACCCTGCCGTGCCCAAGTGGTGACGTTTTCTGGAGAAGGACAAAGCAAGAGAACTGTTTGGCAAAGGTGCGGGCAGTCCAGGATGTGTTTCCTCATCTGGATATCTCAATAGCGTATTGATCTTGGCAGATTTTTCTTTAATATTATGTACACTGACCTATGGCCAAAGGTAATGTGTTCAGTTTAAAGGAACATGATGCAAAGTAGGGATCCATCACTTTGGCGGAGGCTGAACAAATCATAATCCGCAATCACTGAGGTGGCTATGTTTCCAAAAAACAAAGCTATACTTCCATAAACAGTAGGCTAGGCTTCCTGGTGTGCAACCTGTGGTGCAACTATCTTTCCTGATGAATTTACAATAGGGATGGAGGGGGATAGGATTTTTTAAATTAACCTTTTTTAAAAAAAAAAAAGTTAATTACATTAAGTGCCTCTTTAAAACAACTCCTCCCCCCCCCATAGAAACACTTTGATTTGCATTTGTCTATACTGTATTGAGGATTTATTTTAGAGTGCACACACAACCTTTTCAAACTGAGTCAAGGATCCTTCTATCAAGATATTTAGCTGAAGCCTCCTTCCTGCATAAAAGATTGAAACTATTGGAAAGGGAAGGGGATATCTGACTTGAAGTCAAGCATTAAAAATACAATAGAACAGGTCATGTACTGAATTTTATTATAGTGGCAAGTGATGAATATTTATGACGCTGGCAACAACGCAAGAGATTTATCTTTCACCTTGCGAGAATAAAGGTCTGCCCAGTAACTGCGGCCCTTCCTTCTAGAAAGTTCTGAGCACTTGGACTGGGATCCAAAGCTACTTTGGTTTGCACAAGGGGTACCAGGGGTTGCCAATGTGGTGCCCACCGGTGCCATGGTGCCCACCAACCTCCTATGGCACCCGCAAAAGGTCTCAGTAAATGTCTCCTCAAAAATCCACAGTGCATCAGAGAGGCTGCCTGCTCTGCCTGCTCAGTTCCTGTTTGCACTGGCTCAACCTCTCCTATGTTGAACATGCCCTCTTAAGCCACATTTCATTGGATGCCAGGATTGAAAACCCATCAACCCTTCTGTTCTGAATAGAGGAGAGGTGCAAAGAGCTTCTCTCTGAGAGGCAGGATAACAGTGCCTTTTTCCCACTGATGTAGGTGCCTTTTTCCACTGATGGGGAAGCTGATGTGGGGGCATGCCCATTACCAGTTGTAGCCCTGTCTCTTTTTCCGATCTTTTAGATGTGGCAGCCTTTTTGCATTGCCCCCACAGTAGTCATTTTGTGACTGGTGCCCACAACATTTTCAATTTTTCACCTTGTGAGAATAAAAGTCCACGCAGTAACTGCAGCCTTTGCTTCTAGACATTTCTGAGCACTTGGATTGGCATCAAAAGCGGCACCCACTGGTCCAGGAAGGCTGGCAACTCCTGAACGCACACCCTCTCCAAAACACAGCCTGTGCAGTTCAGACTCCAGGGAGCCCATCTGTCCAGAGCAGGTGAACTGCAGAGAAGGTACCCCACCAGCCTCCAAGAGCCTGGATTTCAGAGTAGCAGGCCAGAACAAGCAAGAGAGGCATTTCATGGCATGGAAATAAACATGATCATAGTTTGCACATTGTAGCAGACTTAACAGAACTCGGCAACCCAAGATAGCTCAGAGATTCAGCAACATCCTTTTGGGTGAGACTTCTGAAGAGCAGAGCACATATTCTGCACATTAGAAATAGCCAATGCAGCACCCTCCAGATGTTGCCGGACTACAATTTTCATCAGCTATCACAATTGACCATGTGGCTGATGGGAGTTGCAGACCAACAACGGCAGGTGGCCACCACATTGACTATCCTCTTTTTATATGCAGACAGTCCCCTGCCATCTCCCCTCTCTGAGATCCTGGAAAGTGACTGCCAGACAGAAAGAATAGTACCAGGCTAGGTGAATCAATGGCCCGCCTAGTATTAAGGTAGCTTTTAATTTATGAGAGCCAGTGTGGTACAGTGGTTAAGGTGTTGGAATACGACCTGGGAGACCAGGGTTCGAAGCCCCACATAGCCATGATGCGCACTGGGTGACCTTGGGCCAGTCACAGCCTCTCAGCCTCATGAAAACCCTATTCATAGGGTCGCCATAAGTCGGAATAGGCAGTATATTTGCATTTTTAAAGCTATGATGTTCTGACAATGATGAAAAAAGGAGGGGCTTTTCCACTAGTAGCTCCCTGTATGCGACATGCTGTCCCAAGGGAAGCTCAACTTAGTGTAGTGGCACCCACCCTTTGGAATTCCCTTTCCTTTTAATATTAGAGAGGAGCCATCTCTTTCAACAAGCCTTTTAGGTAGAGACCTTATCCCAGTCTGCATCTGTATTGGGGCTGTTTTTAAGATGCCTTTAAAGATGTTTTGTTTTGATATATTTTTTAAGACTTTTCTTTTCAATATATTTTAAAGTCTGTTTTTATGATGTTTTAGAGTGTTTCTGTTTGCAGCTCTGGGCTCCTACTGGGAAAACGGTGGGATATAAATTTAATAAATAAACAAACATATATAACCATCTTTTCAGCCCCAAGCAAAGCCTTTCCTTTTCTCCCAGGCATTTGATTATTAATCTTTTTCCTGCTGTCTGGTATCTTAATAGCGATCATGCTGATGCTGTTGGGAAGAGTCATGGTTGGGAATTGTTGTATGACCACTTTCAGTATCCTTTTATGTCATTTAAATCTGTATGTAGCTGGTATAGCAAAGTGGGGAGGAGAGTCTGGCTGAGAGTCCAGAGTCTGTGAGTTCAAATCCCCGCTCGTGTCTCCTGGGTGTCAAAGGCCAGTTAAAGATCACCCCCCAGTGAGTGGCTCAGGGGTGACGTGCCCTGCCACCTGTGCAGCTGTGGGCAAGCTGCAGAGTCCCAAGGAGCCCAGTTCCCCCCAGCTGGCACTTGCGGACAAGGAAGGGGCTGGCTTGTGCAGCTGTGGCAAGCTGAGCAAGCCCTAGCCAGCTGGGGAGGACTAGCCTCAGAGGGAGGCAATGGTAAAGCCCCTCTGAATACCGCTTACCATGAACACCCTATTCATAGGGTCGCCATAAGTCGGGATCAACTTGAAGGCAGTCCATTTCCATTTTCAAATCTGTATGTAATTTTATTTTGGTATTCCTTGTATTTCTCAAGTTGGCTTGAGACCTTTTGTAGAATAAGGTGATGAATTAATGAAGATGGGTATGATAAATAATAACAGAATAATAGGTGTTTTAGAAACCAAGCCCTATGAGGAGAGACTGAAAGAACTGGGCATGTTTAGCCTGGAAAAGAGAAGACTGAGGGGAGATATGATAGCACTCTTCAAGTACATGAAAGGTTGTCACATAGAGGAGGGCCGGGATCTCTTCTCGATCGTCCCAAAGTGTAGGACATGGAATAATGGGCTCAAGTTGCAGGAAGCCAGATTTCGACTGGACATCAAGAAAAACTTCCTGTTAGAGCCATACAACAATGGAACAAATTACCTAGAGAGGTAGTGGGCTCTCCGACACTGGAGGCCTTCAAGAGGCAGCTGGACAGCCATCTGTCAGGAATGCTTTGATTTGGATTCCTGCATTGAGCAGGGGGTTGGACTTGATGGCCTTACAGGCCCCTTCCAACTCTACTATTCTATGATTCCATGATTCTATGCCTTGTCTCTGCTTTTGCCCCGGAGGACACAGCCAGAGACAATTAATATTCCATGACATGGAATCTGGAATCCTGAAAGTTTCCATGATCAACAAGTTTCTAGCCCTTATGAACAGAGACAAAGCTTCTAGGCTGCAATCCAATACACGCTTACCTGGGAATAAGTCCCATTGAACCCAATGGAGCTTCCTCCTGAGTAGACATGTATTGGATTGCAGCTTAAGTCCCACACCAAATTTCAGAAGTAGCCAAGAAGGATCTCCTGCAGTCAGGAAGCAGCATTTCCAAACCCTTCACCCTTGCCTAATTCCCTGCAATAAAATGCCTTAGTTTCAGCTACACACTGCATATCCCCATCATACAGTGTTCTCCTTCCAGTGCCCTGATCTTTTGTCCATCAATTACCAAAAAAATGCAAAACGGTTGAACTTTAGAGGCACAATAGTTTTTCCACCTCTGACATAGCAAAGCTGCTACGAACATAAGGACCAAGGAGTCTGCCGGTTTTTCCCCTTGAGACGGCTTTAGCAGTGGGGTTGCCAAACGTTTAGGGCGCAGGAACAAATTTGCTATCCAGAGAATATCCACATAGCCACAAAAAACCTATTCTGTTGGCTACAATTGAACTCTTCTTTCAAGGCCAATTTCAGCAGGCGGGGAGAGGCAAAAGTAAGGGGAGAGGCAAAAGTAAGGGGAGAGGACCCTGTGGAAGCCACACTGGGGACTGGCGCCTCCCGCCCCCTCAAAAAAAAAACCATTTGAAAGCTGTACATCAAGGCAGGGGTTTACAAATTAAAATTGGAGGCACACTTACTCTCAGAGAGGATGGAAAAAAACATACCCAGAACAGCAAGTTCTGAGAGTAGGTCATCTGGCGCACTCCTGTCATTGCTGCAATTGGATCCATCATTACCAACACAATTACTTGCACTCATAAGGGCTGAGTAGAAACAGGAGTGCTCACATAATCCCCCAAGAGCCTTTAATTAGATCCACGTCTCACAACACCCTCGTGGCTCTGTCTAGTGACTTACATGGGGCAAGACAGAGAGAGGAAGAAGACCCAGCTGCGTTCATATATCCCACACATACATACACACACACATCAGGGATGAAGAACTTGTGGCCCTCTAGATGTTGCGGGGCTCCAAGCTCTGGCCAGCACGGCCAATGGTCAGGGATGATGGGGGTTGTAGACAATCAACATCTGAAGGGTCACAGGTTGCAATCTGGGTTACGTATACATACACATGTGTTGTCTAGGGAACCAGGGCTTATCATAAGAACGTAAGAAGAGCCTGCTGGATCAGGCCAGTGGCCCATCTAGTCCAGCATCCTGTTCTCACAGTGGCCAACCAGGTGCCTGGGGGAAGCCCGCAAGCAGGACCCGAGTGCAAGAACACTCTCCCCTCCTGAGGCTTCCGGCAACTGGTTTTCAGAAGCATGCTGCCTCTGACTAGAATGACAGAGCACAGCCATCATGGCTAGTAGCCATTGATAGCCCTGTCCTCCATGAATTTGTCTAATCTTCTTTTAAAGCCATCCAAGCTGGTGGCCATGACTGCATCTTGTGGGAGCAAATTCCATAGTTTAACTATGCGCTGAGTAAAGAAGTACTTCCTTTTGTCTGTCCTGAATCTTCCAACATTCAGCTTCTTTGAATGTCCACGAGTTCTAGTATTATGAGAGAGGGAGAAGAACTTTTCTCTATCCACTTTCTCAATGCCATGCATAATTTTATACACTTCTATCATGTCTCCTCTGACCTGCCTTTTCTCTAAACTAAAAAGCCCCAAATGCTGCAACCTTTCCTCGTAAGGGAGTCGCTCCATCCCCTTGATCATTCTGGTTGCCCTCTTCTGAACCTTTTCCAACTCTATAATATCCTTTTTGAGATGAGGCGACCAGAACTGTACACAGTATTCCAAATGCAGCCGCACCATAGATTTATACAACGGCATTATGATATTGGCTGTTTTATTTTCAATACCCTCCCTAATTATCCCTAGCATGGAATTTGCCTTTTTCACAGCTGCCGCACACTGGGTCGACATTTTCATCGTGCTGTCCACTACAACCCCGAGGTCTCTCTCCTGGTCGGTCACCACCAGTTCAGACCCCATAAGCGTATATGTGAAATTAAGATTTTTTGCTCCAATATGCATAATTTTACACTTGTTTATATTGAATTGCATTTGCCATTTTTCTGCCCATTCACTCAGTTTGGAGAGGTCTTTTTGGAGCTTTTCGCAATCCCTTTTTGTTTTAACAACCCTGAACAATTTAGTGTCATCAGCAAACTTGGCCACTTCACTGCTCACTCCTCATTCTAGGTCATTAATGAACAAGTTGAAAAGTACAGGTCCCAATACCGATCCTTGAGGGACTCCACTTTCTACAGCCCTCCATTGGGAGAACTGTCCGTTGATTCCTACTCTCTGCTTTCTGCTTCTTAACCAATTCCTTATCCACAAGAGGACCTCTCCTCTTATTCCATGACTGCTAAGCTTCCTCAGAAGTCTTTGGTGAGGTACCTTGTCAAATGCTTTTTGAAAGTCAGTGGTGGCTCCATGCCAGTGAGGCAGTGGAATCCGTTCTGTGTTTTACTCCAAACTTTCAAGGTATTCTGCACCTTGGACTAAAGTTTGGACTAAAACCCAGAGCGGATTCCACTGCCCCACTGACACAGAGCCACCAGCCAGCACTGTCTTAGAGGTGCCCAGTCACGCATGAAGAGACCCTGTCCACACCTTCCATTCACCATAAAAAAGAAAAACAGGTGGAAGGGGCACATTTACAACCACAGATTTCACGCATCGGTTTCAGCTCACACAGAATGCTCTGTGTGTTGGGGAGGTGACCCACCAGCCAGAAGATTGCTCCCACACCCTCCTATGGAACAGAGCAGACATAGAAATCTACCCCATACCAGGTCAGTTTTTTTGTGCATCCAGACCTAAACTGCCTATTCCGACTGGCAGCTGCTTTCTAGGGCAGGGGTAGGAAGCCTCAAAGGTGGGGGCCGTACGCAACCCCTCCTCTCTTCCTGGCCCTGAGAAGTCTCCTCAGGCCACACCCCCTCACGGGGACCGCTCTGCACTCTCCACAAGTGCTTGTGCCTGGCTGGAGCGAGTCCTTGGGCTGCGGGGACACCTCCTGCTTGCCTGAATTAGATGGAGCATTGTGCAAATGTAAAAACCTCCCTGACTAGAATGCAGTCTTCTGAGACAAGGGTAAGAGTCGTGTCAATTGCTTCTCCCAGTTTTAGAATGCAGACAGTCTGAAACCGGACTGAGAACAGGATGCTGGACTAGATGGGCCATTGGCCTCATCCTGCTGCTGGGCTCTTCTTATGTTAGGTGCTTTACCAAAGGTATTTTGTTGTAGTAGTTATATGCCTTCAAGTCGACCCTATGAATCAGTGACCTCCAGTAGCATCTGTCATGAACCACCCTGTAAAGATCTGGATGGGGGGGAACAGAACTGCGCCCACTGGCTCCCATACCACACATTCATCTGAAGTAGTAAGATCACTGCACAGCAGCAGTGCTCCAGAGGAGCCACTTTTAAATTTCATATAACCCTCCTGATGTAGAATCACTCTCTGAATGATTGTGGGAAATTTAAATGATGGCTCCGAGACACCCATTGGGGCTGCCATCTTAATTTTCCAAAATGACCCAGATGCCTGGCACAACAATTAATTTAAAGGGGAGGCATGAAGTAGACAGCAACTTACAGTGATGGATCTCCTCTTTGGCAAGGCATAAGGGACCTTCAAAATGGCAGTCATGTGTGTGTGTGTTATGTGCCTTCAAGTCGATTACGACTTATGGCGACCCTATGAATCAGTGACCTCCAAGAGCATCTGTCATGAACCACCCTGTTCAGATCTTGTAAGTTCAGATCTGTGGATTCCTTGATGGAATCAATCCATCTCTTGTTTGGCCTTCCTCTTTTTCTACTCCCTTCTGTTTTTCCCAGCATTATTGTCTTTTCCATTGAATCATGTCTTCTCATGATGTGTCCAAAGTATGATAACCTCAGTTTCATCATTTTAGCTTCTAGTGACAGTTCTGGTTTAATAAGTTCTAACACCCAATTATTTGTCTGTTTCACGGTCCATGGTATGCGCAAAGCTCTCCTCCAAGAACACATTTCAAATGAGTTGATTTTCTCTTACCTGCTTTTTTCACTGTCCAACTTTCACATGCATACATAGAGATCAGGAATACCATGGTCTGAATGATCCTGACTTTGGTGTTCAGCGATACATCTTTGCATTTGAGGACCTTTTCTACTTCTCTCCTAGCTGCCCTCCCCCAGGGCCCCACTTGCTTTGGAAACAAAACTTACTGCATACTCGAGTCATGTGAAGGAACAGGAAGTGGCCTGATGGTTTTTAGAGAAAACCATCAAGAAAGCTCCAAGCAAGGAATTGATAACTGATCAAAAGAGAAAGGAAGCAGGGAGTTGGTAATTGATCAAGATTGCCACAAAGAGCTGTTAAGAAACCACAAACAGCTGTTAAGCAGAAAGGCACAGTAAACGCCAGTGCTTAATTTTATGAAGTTCCACTTTTTGCCCTACAGGAGAGCCTTCCACAATCCAGCCACCATTTAGTTTAAATCAACACATCTCTCTGTGTGGAGGATTCCTTTCTATAGCATACATACTCAGAGACACACTCCCTTTATCTTCATGGCCAGAGACTGAGTCCTGCTGTTAGAGAAAGGGTCCCAGAGACACAATGGCTGGAAACAATCCCTGTTCAGGGCAAAGATGAAAATACCTTTATCCCATGGACTACTAGACACTTGAATGCCAGGACTGGTAAAGAACAGCAAGGAGGTTTGATCCACAGGAAGTATTTATTAAATAGGGAGCATTATGACTTAATGCTGCGAATTCAATCATCTCAGCCCCCTTCAGTCATGTTCTTATCAAAACACACCCTTTGTCCATGCTAAAAGTGACCCACTGGTTTCCTACGGTTTTGCATAACCCATAGTAATGGGCAAACAATGGGATCACTATTGGAGTCCTGGAGTCGGAAGCAATTTTGGGTTAAGTCGGAGTCAGCAGAAATGTACCAACTCCAACTCCGGCTTCAAAATAAAATTAATATTAACTTATTAATATTAATAAATTAATATACGTTTACCATTTATGAAGGAGTCGGAGTTGGACAGCAGAAAAACAGAGGAGTCGGAGTCAAAGGTTTGACATACCGACTCCACAGCCCTGGCTACAAAAATTTGGTTCACATACTCATACGCTTGAGTAAGTACTGGCTTACCCCTTCCCCCAAAAAACACAATTTGTGGCACAAGTACAGAGGACAGGCAAGCAAGCTTGCACAGAAAATATTGCTAAAAGTTGTCTAGCTAGCAGAAGTTGCTAGGATATGATTTTATCGTTTATGTTGTGTCTTAATCATATCACACACACCCTTTGGATATTGCATATAAGAAGTTGTACAAAAATGCTTTCCAATAAAATGACACAAAACTGAAGTTGCCTGGGGACTAATACCGTCCACATGTGTGCTTGCTGCCCACCTACTCAACCTGTCCACCTGGAAATCACTATTGCATAATGCACCACCAGACTATAGTACTCTCTCTGTTGGGGAGGAAGTGAATTCACCCTGAAAACTCCTTACGCTTCAAGGAAGCGCAGAGCACGCAACAGTCCCGAGAGCCGCAGGGAGGGGGAGAAAGGAAGCTGCTTCCAAAAACACAGGTGTGTGCATTGGTGCACGAGAGCAAACCGACAACAAGCCTAGTGCCACAATATCGACTTTTTCCTAAGGCTGTCCTGCACATTTACTTGGAATAAGCTCTATTACACCCAGTGGGGCTTACTCCAAGTAGTAGGATGGCTCCCCCCCCCCCAAAAAAAGAGAAATACAAACATACACAGACATCTTAGTCACAAGGCAGAAAAAAGGGAAGAAGGTTTTTGAGGACAAGGAAATCTCTCCACAGGGAGGATCATGAGCCCAACATCTGCATTCCCCCTCTTTTAAATAACCGAAAGCAACAGCCAGATACCCTCCCAACCCCATAGGCTTTTAATCCGCTTCCTCTGCATGCAAGCAAGCAAGCAAGCATGCAGCGGGTTGCAGATGCAGGAGGGACGCGCGAATTCCAGCAGAGCCAGCTGATACCAGAGGAAAAGCAGCAGCGGTTTTCCAGCTGGATCTCCAGCTGCAAGGCATCTCCCGGGGCTCTGGAACGCTCCGGGCGCCAGAGAGAAACCGGCTTCGCATCGCTCCCTCCTGCCCAGCTCCACGGCTTACCTTCCAACGGATATGAATGCAGCTCCAGACTTCGGTCCCTCTTCGGAGCCTGCTCCGCTCTTCAGGACTTTGCTTGATTGGGGCGGGGCTTCGGGAGGCAACGGGGGCGGGGCTTAGGCCAGGGGTGGGGCAACAATGGGCGCATGCGCCTGAGGCACGGCGCCGCTGTGGAGGGGGACCGTAGAGACCCTTTCTTTTAAATTCATAGACTTCCCTCACTGAGTCTCCGGGGAGCGGAAGGGTCTGTTGGTTGCGATCCTTTACCTGGAAGGGAAGCCCCATTGGCAATCGTGTAGTGGCAAATTCAGAAGAACAGGGTACCGTCATGTTAGTCACATACCAAAATGCCTTCTCCCACAACAACATATGTCCCTAGGAGCCAATAACCAAGAAAGAGGAGAGCGTTAGCTACTAAAAAGAGTCTTCTCAATGGCTGACACGCCTCCTTTCACTCTGATTGGCTCCAATCAGCAGGAAAGGACAAGGAAGTGTGTTAGAAGACTCTTCTCAGTAGCTAGCACACTCCCCTTTCATGCTGATTGGCTTGCAGGATGCTGGAGACATAGGGACCCTGCTCCCAGAAAAGTAAAGTGTCTAAGACCTCCTGAGACCCTGGACGACTACATCCCTGCCCATTGGACACTCTGGGATTTTACTAGCAAGTAGACCCATGTGAGAGTGGGCTGCCAGTGACTCTTAACAGCCTGATTCTCATCCTGTTTTTACTCAGGAGTAAGCCCCGCTTAGACCAGTGGATCTGACCTCTTGGAAAGAGGAGAGGGGGTTGCCGTCAAATTAAAGCTGCAGTCTTAGGACCCCTCCTGACTGCGGGTGTCTTCTGCAATGTGTCATTGACAATGGTGAATTAGTGGTGGATTTGTACTGGATTGTCCACACATCATTCCACTTTATTAGTTGTTGGTTGACGCTTCTCCAGTGTTATTACATTGTTGCTGTCTGAAGGGGCACACTTGTGGCACAGTGCAACCAAAGGGGGAGGGAGAGGAACATTTGTGGCATGCAAAACTGGAGGATTTCAGCAGTATTGAAAACAGTATTGAAAGTGGGATTTCCTATAAGCTTCCTGACCCCATCATGAGCACAAATGGTCATGAACTGACAATACAAAGGATTCCTGAAGGGCCCTTTGATAACTCTTTCCTCCTGAAGCTTCACTGAACACAGTGAGACTTGCTTCCCAGTAAACATACATAGGGACCTCAGCATCAAGCCAAAGCCAAAGAATGTGCTCTTGTGATCCAGACATATTTACTCTCAGGAGTAAAGCCCGTTGTGTTCAGAGAAGGGAGGCTTACTCACAGGGAAACATATCAACCATCTTGGGCTCTACATTCAGCAGGGGAGGGCCCTGTTGGTGGCGCCACTGCTGGGGTGTGTGTGCCCAGCTGGCGTTGACCCATGACAGGGCCTTCTTGGTGGTGGTTCTCCATTTGTAGAATGCCCTCCCTGGTGAGATGCATCAGTCTCCCTCGTTATTAACGTTCAGGAAGCCTGTAAAACATTTCTATTCCTTTGATGGCTGAAAGAGACTGTTCCTGGCAACCTTGAAATTATTAGCTGTGTCTTTAAATGTTTATGAATTTTAATTTTTTATTGTATTCTTTTAACACTTTGTTGTTTGCTGCTGAGGCCTCCTTCTGGAAGAAAGGGTGGGATAGAAATTTAATAATAATAAATAAAATAAATAAATAACACTAATAACTACACAGGAGTGCAGCCTTAAGGGAACTGGTTTGCACATCTAGTGGCTTACAGTGCAAACTGAGACGTAATTACTCAGGAATTAATTGCACTGAGTCTGATGTTCAGTGTGTAGACAAACTGCACCGTTCCTGGACTTAGACTATAGTACAGCCTCCCTACCTTTATCGTCACTCCCTTGAATTTCCAGGGCTCAGGCTGTAAGTGCAGTTGTTAATAGCCACAACAGGTATCAGTAGACTGGGAGGAGGGGTGGGCTCAATTTTTGCAGAATTACAAAATCTTTGGGGAAAATCCAAAGAGGCAACCCCCCTCCCCAAACAATCCAATAAGGCCTGAGGGAGAAACCGAAGATGGGGAGCGGGGAATGGAATGGAGTAGTTAGGATCTTGATTAGCAGCACTCCTCTCTGCAACATTTTGTTGCAGGTCATAGGAACATAGGTTCTACCCGTTCCATATTGTTCCTGGCAAGACTCGTTTTGTGCTTTTTGCACTTGCACAACAGACAGAAATTCAGTAGGTGAAGCTTTCCTAGGTAGACTTCCTGGAGGCATGTGGTTGGCTATTGTAGGAAAATAGATGGTGGCCTTCATCTGTTCTGGTATGGGACACGAGACGAGTTTTACTGGAAGAGATCAAATCCAGCATCCATTTTCCATGCTGCGGAATAGCTTTCCCCATTGATTTTCTGCTTGTCGTACAATACTTTGTGCCTGTGGTAAAGGACCCCTGCCAGAAAGGAGAGGCGGCCGTGGAATGTAGTAAGCTGCCTTTTACCAAGTCAGAACATTGGCCCATCTAACTCAGTACTGTCAACACTGACTGGCAGCAGCTCTCTGTGGATTCAGGCAGGGAACATTCTTAGCCCTACCTGGAGACGCCAGGCAACAAACCTCAGAGGTCATCTAGTCCAACCCAATCAAAAAGCTGCTATGCAGGATGCAACCACAGCATCTCTGATGTGAATACAAATAGTTTCCTCCCTAGTTGAGAGAATGACCACTTGATGGTCGGAGACAGGGCAATAGTGTACACTGGTCCCAGAGGATTGGCTAAGGAAGAATGTAGCCCTCAGGCTTACAAAAAAGGCTAGTCTTTGATTTTGGGATATTATTGAACAGACCCTGAAGAGGTCAAATTCTTTCACCTGCTTGATATTAGCACAATGTAGTTCATTCAATCCCCTTTTGTATATCGTAAAATCTGAGCAGTTTGGACAGGTTGTTGGACTATTAAATGTTTTAGGATCCAAGAGTGTCATTTTGGCTGTGGCCCACAAACCACTTAAGCCAAAATATTTGTGCTGTGTCGACTTTGGCAGTAGAAAAGCAGCTTACTTTGAATTATAGTGTCACTCGTGTGGTTTCCAGATTGCTGTGTTTGTGTGGGTTACACAAGAAACATAAAGAACTTTGCAACTGTTGCAGAATCTCAGAGTTCAAGACCGCCTAGGCATATGGTGATATAAAACAGAATGACCAATATGAAACCATAGGGAGGCTGCCTTCTACTGAGTCTGGCCATTCATCCATTTAGCTCAGTATTGCCTACATTGACTCTCAGCAGCTCTCCAGGATTTCAGACAGAATTTTATTTATTTATTTATTATTTGATTTATATCCCACCCTTCCTCCCAGCAGGAGCTCAGGATCCTACTGCCCCCCCCCGGCCCCTAGTCCTACCTGGAGATGCCGGGGATTGAACCTGGAACGTTCTGCATGCAAAACTACTGAGGCTCTGCCACTGTTGCAAGGATTTACCTATTCGATCCTGAAAATATTTACTTGGAATCTGGTCTTATTGAAATCAAGCTGCAAACTAATTAAGATAAGTCAGACAGGCTTTGCACAACATTTAAGATTAACATTTACAATCAAAACTGAAACGGAGTAGAAATCCATTTTTCTACTAGGGTTTTTAAATATTGCTATTGTTTAGGTAACAAGATCAGTATGACAGATACCAGCTGCAATCCAGTTATAGGAGGAGAGATAACCACTGCAAGCAGGGCCGGCGCCAGGCATGCCAGGGCCCTTGGACACCAGCCCGCCCCAGATGCACACACGTATGCCCCACCTACCTGTCTCTCCTGTCTTTTGTGGCTGCATGTGCTGTGCATGCAGGGCTGCCATTAACCAAGGTGGAGGCCGAGGTTCCCTTAAGGGGCTGAAGCCTCTGCCTCCGTCTTAGCAGATGGCACACATCCATGCTATGTGCGTGCATCCTTGCCATCAACCAAGATGGCAGCAAGGGCATCAGCATCCTAGGGAATGGCCGCCATCTTGGTTAATGTCATATGTATATTGTATTTCTGATGCTGTTCTTGTTCTTGTAAACCGCCCAGAGAGCTTCGGCTATGGGGCGGTCTATAAGTTTAATGAAATAAATAAATAAATAAATAAATAATGGCGGTCTTGTGCGCTCAGCACACGCAGCCGCAAAAGACAGGAGAGACAGGTCAGTAGAGCCAGCGAACAGGCGGCTACTCTGCTGCGAATTGCGGAAGGGGAGTGCTCCTCCTCCCCCACCCTATCAAGAGACCCCTCAGGGGCCCCTGTAACCCAGGGGCCCTTGGCCAGGACCCAACCTGGCCGCCCTTTGGCACTGGACCTGACTGCAGGAGTTCATCTGCAAGTCAGTTCAGAGAGCAAACCAAATAGCACTACCTTCTTGATGCACAGCATGAATTTAGAAAGAAACAAGCGATGGGCCACGAAATTCTAGTTTCAATTCCTAAGGCCATGAATTCAGAAGTTGATCTTAGGCAAACCCCCATCCTCTCAGGACTTCTCCAGGTTATCTATTTATTGACCATTCATTCTGATTGGTTTACAAGGAAGTTATACAATAATGAGCATTCATTCTGAATTGCTTGTGGGGTGTTTAGACGTCTTCCCATTAGTGATTCACACTTTTCAACGTATTCCCATTGCTTTCCAAACCATAAAAAGTCTGTTGTTTTCAAGTGGATTTGTTGCGCCAGAGTGAGCAGAGTCTTTTAATCCACTTTACTTGCGCAAACCTGAACATCCGGTATGCACTTGAATCCCTCCCATAAAATACAGACAAACTACTCTAGAGGGACCTTCAGTCTCTCAGCCCCGATCTAATTTGCGGATGAAAGTCGTACCCTACCTTAGTGAAGCATGTTGAACGCTCAAAACTGCTGTATAAATGCTAAGTTTAAAAACTAAATCTACTCTTTTTTACAAAAATCACACGTGCCAACACTAAACTACTAGGGTAAATGCTCCCTTGGATGTCCCAGACAGTGCCAGGTTAATATTAATACTACTGAGTGACTTTCTTTTGTTTGTAATGCACCAGGAAGTGGTTTTTTCTTCCTCATTGCATTGATTCAAATGACCGTATCACTTTCTGAAGCAACCTGCCAACAGGAACCTCTTGCCATCATCTTTGAGAAATCCTGGAGAATGGGAGAGGTGCCGGAGGATTGGAGACGGGCAAACGTCGTCCCGCTCTTTAAAAAGGGTAAAAAAGAAGATCCGGGGAATTCCAGGCCGGTTAGTCTGACTTCAATACTGGGAAAGATATTAGAACGGATAATAAAAGAGTCCATTGGCAACTATCTAGATGACAATGCTGTGATTAGTAGGAGCCAGCATGGGTTTGTCAAAAAAAAATCCTGTCAAACTCATCTCTTTTTTTGATCGGGTCACTAGCTTAGTAGATGGTGCAAATGCTGTAGATGTCATCTATCTAGATTTCAGCAAAGCGTTTGACAAAGTCCCCCACGACCTTTTGATTAGCAAACTGGTCAAATGCAGACTAGATGGAAATACTGTCAGGTGGATTCACAACTGGTTGGAAAACCGTACTCAAAGAGTGGTCGTCGGTGGCTCTGCTTCGGACTGGAAGGAGGTTTCGAGTGGAGTGCCACAGGGTTCTGTCCTGGGGCCGATACTCTTCAACATTTTTATCAATGACTTAGATGACGGGGTGGAGTGAAGCCTTATGAAGTCTGTGGATAATACGAAACTGGGAGGGATAGCTAACACAATGGAAGACAGGAATAAAATCCAAAGGGACCTGGATAGACTAGAAAATTGGGCTGAAATTAATAAAATGAAATTCAATAAAGACAAATGCAAGATTCTGCATTTATGCCACAAAAACAAAATGCACGGGTACAGGATGGGAAATACCCGGCTTAGCAGTAGTGCGTGTGAGAAGGACCTTGGAATTGTAGTGGATCGCAAGTTGAACATGACCCAGCAGTGTGATGCTGTGGCAAAAAAGGCAAATGCGGTTTTGGGATGCATAAACAGAGCTATAGTTTCCAGGTTGAGGGAAGTAATAGTCCCACTATATTCTGCATTAGTCAGGCCTCATCTGGAATACTGCATTCAGTTCTGGGCGCCTCATTTTAAGAAAGATATAGACAAGTTGGAGCGGGTTCAGAAGAGGGTGACGAGGATGATAGCCGGTATGGAGAACAAGTCTTATGAGGAAAGGTTGAAGGAACTTGGCATGTTCAGTCTGGTGAAGAGAAGGTTGAGGGGTGACATGATTGCACTCTTTAAGTACCTGAAGGGCTGTCACATAGAGGAGGGTACAGATTTGTTCTCTGCTGCCCCAGAGGGTAGGACTAGGTCTAATGGTTTTAAGTTGCAGGAGTGTAGATTCAGATTGGACATTAGAAGGAACTTCTTGACAGTAAGGGCAATTTGGCAATGGAACCGACTGCCTAGGGAGGTAGTGGGATCCCCTTCGGTGGATGTCTTCAAGCAGAGGCTGGACAGCTATCTGCGGGAGATGCTCTAGCTGTGGATTTCCTGCTGTGAGCAGGGGGTTGGACTCGATGGCCTACAAGGCCCCTTCCAACTCTGATTCTATGAACAAAGATATCATACAGCCATATCTTTTGGGACTTCTTCCTCTCTTGTGCCTGTGGCTACAGCAGAACACACACAAATTCTGTAGGTTAGCCTTTGCCACCTTGGTGCCCTTTGGATGTGCTGGACTTAGGGTTGCCAGGCTCAGGGCCTGAGACTGATCCTGTATCTTTAGGGGAAGAGAAGGTCAGCCAAGTGCAGGTGTAATGGGAAAAACCACAAGGTGGAATTCTCCCTTCCCCCTGCATAACTTTTAAAGATCCTCTTGGAGGCCAGGCCTGGCAACCAAGAGGTCTTCTGTATCTTTAAAAGTTGTGCAGGGGGAAGGGAGAATTCCACCTTGTAGTTTTTCCCATTACAGCGTTGCAAGAACACCTGCACTTGGCTGACTTTCTCTTCTCCTAAAGATACAGGATCAGTCTCAGGCCCTGAGCCTGGCAACCCTAGTTGGACAACAACTCCCATCAGCCACAGGCAGCACAACTGTGAGGGCGCCACCTTGGCAAAGGCTGCTCCAGATGAAGCCTTTTCCTGGCATGGAGAGATGTGAGTGGAGGGAGGAAAAACCTCACTTCTAAATTTGTGTACATCAAGCTGCTCTTAAAACACAGGCGCAGAGCCAGTCACAAAGGTAGCAGGCTACAGCCCTACCATTAAGGCTGCCTGCCCCCGCCCCTCTTTTAATGGGTCTGCTTCTGTGCCTTTAAACAGCAGCTTGATCTGCAGGGGATCAAACCATGGAAATGTTTTACCTTTTTTTCTGATGATCAAGTTGCTGCTAAGGACACAGGAGCAGGCCAGGGCAGTTCTTTTCCCCTGATCAGTTGGCAAGCCTGTTTACTAGGATGGTAATTCACCCCAGTACAGGTTATTGTGATAGGACTGGGGGGTTGAGATGGATGGTGTCTTTGAGTTCCCTTTCCAGCCTCTGATTTGGAATCTGCAGTGGGTTGCCAGGCCCAGCCTCCAAGAGGACTTCTGTATCTTTAAAAGTTGTGCAGGGGGAAGGGAGAATTCCACCTTGTGGTTTTTCCCATTACAGGGTTGCAAGAACACCTGCACTTGGCTGACTTTCTCTTCTCCTAAAGATACAGGTTCAGTCTCAGGCCATGAACCTGGCAACCCTACGGGTCATACTAGTTTCCTTTGTTAAGCTAATGAGTACAGCCAAGTTTGTCAAGTGGCTCCCATTAACATGTGTAAGGTTTTCAGTAGGAGAGCAATGCTTGTCATAGAAATTCTGGCAAGAAAGTGATCCCCCCCACCCCACTAAGTAAGCAGTTTCTCTGCATATTTAGAGTTAGTCTGAGGGAAAAGCTGGGAACTGAAAACAGACAGAGAGCCTGGCTTGTTCTCTGTGCCTGAATCTCAAGCCGTGGCTTTTGGGTACCTCCCGAAAAGCATGATAGGGAAGCAGGATCTGTTGGACTGTTAATGCTATGAGCCCTTCCAGGTGGTATATATGTGTAAATAAAACCATATATTCTAAAGATACCACAGTTTTCGCTGAGCATCATTCCAAGAAAACCAAACCCTAGGTAAGCACAATAACCCTTGGAAGTCTCGCACTGTTCAGAGACTGGAGTTTGGGCAACGTTATTTTCTTTCCTCCAAACTGAAGAGTTCTCCTTCAGTTTGTGTGTTTTAATTCCTAACTGGCTGCCCACTTGCTACTGGGCCAAGTTCAAGGTTCTAGTCTTGATGTACAAAGCCCTATACAGCTTGGGACCAGGATACCTGAAAGACCGTCTCACCCCTTATATACTCAGTCGATCACTGTGCTATGCAGCTGAGGGCCTCCTGCAGATACCGTCTTATCAGGAGGTTCATTCTGCACAATATAGGAAACGGACCTTTAGTGTGGCAGCACCTACCCTGTGGAATTCCCTCCCTTTGAATATTAGGCAAACAGCATCTCTGCTATCTTTTCGGCACCTTTTGAAGACTTTCCTCATTCAACAAGCCTTTTAAGTTGAGACCTATCCCAGTCTGCGTCTGTGTTAGAATTGCTTAATATGTTTTTTAATAATGTCTTTAACTCTTTAAAAAAGTTTTTAAAATGTTTTTAACGCTGTTTTGTTTTAATGTATTTTAAGATCTGTTTTGATGATGTTTTAAAGTGTTTTTAGCACGTTGCTTGCCGCCCTGGGCTCCTGCTGGGAGGAAGGGCGGGATACAAATTAAATAATAAATAACAGGGAGCTAAACGTTTGTTATATATGCATGGTTTATAATCCATCTGAAGAACAGTGCTAGAAGACCTTGAGGTGAGGTCATGTGTTTATGGCTAGAATGTGGCAGATCTCTTTATGGTAGGAGAGACAAGCACTGCAAGAGTTCATCTGCAAGGCCAGGGAGAAAAACTACATACAGAAATAATTCAGTGCATGGGCCAATGTGCAACTGTGGGTTCGCAGCAAAGCATTTCCTTCAACAAACGCAAACACTGTAGGGAATCAGATCATAACCTGGGCAGTTCTGTTTTTTGGCCTTTCTTCAAATATGGTTGCCAGTTGACTCCTTTACATTTAAGAATATCTTGATCAGGATAAATTGACAAGCAAAGTATTTTCAGGGCATGGAAGTAAGCAAGCACCATCACCTGATTAAAACCAGGAGACAAATCTGCTGTTAAAAGCACAGGAGCAAGGTATGGTAACGAAGTTGGCAACCTTGTGAATAGCATTTTGGTGTCACTGGACAGGCGAGGCTGTGCTTTACTCAGGAAACCAGAGTTTTTTGTTTTTATTTCAGCAATTTATATACCGTTTAATACCAGAGTCTCTAAGTGGTGTACAGTAGGGTTAAAAAAGATACAGTAATGATAAAATCAGTTAAAACTAACTATTAAGATAGGTTCAGTGCTGAGGCTTGCTCCCAAGTAAGCCTGCATAGAATTGGGGCCACTGTATGACATGATGCAGAGAGCTTGCTTTTACTGGATGTGAGACATAGCCTATTAATGTGGAAAAACTGCACTGATTTGATAGATCTGTATCTTGCCTTTCTCCAAAACAGAGCACGGGGTGGTGGTGGTTAAAACAACAAAGAGAATCATAATTATTTTAAAAAACCAGCAATTCAAATCAAATGCAGCACTGTCCAACACGCCCTTTGCAAAGAAGTGAGTATTTTGCAGAGCGTGTCTTTTCCTGATCAGAACTTCTGCAGTGAGGGGAGAAACCAGACCAGAGTGGGATTCTCCCCCCCCAATTTGAGCAACTCTTAAGGGCACAGAAGCTTCCTCTTGTTGCTGCCCTCCCCCACCCCACCCTGGGGATCCAGCCTTGGCAGCAACTCTCCCTCCCACTATAGCTCTCCGGGTAAGGAACAAGAAATGACCAGCTTATTCCAGGATTCGAAGCAGGCAGTTCTCAGCAGCAAACAGTCCATTGTGAGCAAGGAGACAGCTCAGAAAATTGGCATCTGGACGCTCCTTGGACATTACAGCTTCATGGGGTGGAATGATCTCTGGGCAATTTTTGGTAATAGGAGAACTTCTTCAAACACTGAAAGCTATGAACATCAGCAGCTGATTCCTGGAAGCAAATAGAATATAATTACATTTGCGCACCACCCCAATCTCTGAGAGGTGCAAGACTTACAATGGTTCCTGCTCTTTCCCAGGGTTTGGTTTCCTTGGAAAAAAGGTCAGCAGAAACTATGGTGTCTTATAGGATATATGGTTCTTATTTACACACAATCCAACCTGCGCTTACATTGCAAGGGTTCATAACATTATCAGTCTATTGGAACTTGCACCCCATTTGGGGGTCCAGAGAGCAAGCAAGCCTCTCCAGTTCCCAGCCTTTCCTCAAGTCTAGAATAAAAAACACACAAGTCTCTCCTTGGCTCCAGGAAGGGGGGGCCTACAGCCAGGTGATGGGGGAGGAGGGGGCCTCTCCAGAAAAGAATTCTAGTAGCCCCAGGATCTCTCTTGGCCACATCCCTTCGGATATGCAGATTTACCATTCAATAAGTCCATCAACTCTCTGGCTAGCTTAACAAAGGAAACTAGTCTGACCGGTAGAGCAGGTTTCTTGTTTGCATATCCCAACTTCAGATACAAGATCACAGGCTGGAAGGGGACTCACAGAAACCATCTATCTCAACCCTCAGTCCCAGAACAATACCAAGCAGCTAGGTATCCCTGCTTCTTTTTAGATGGCACAGATGGGTAGAATTCAGAAATGAATGATCAACATAGGAAGCTGCCTTTTACTGAGTCAGACCATCGGCCCATTGAGCGCAGTCTTCCTACACTGAATGGCAGCAGCTCTCTAGGGTTTCAGGCAGGGGTCTCTCTCAGCCCTACTCGGAGATGCCGGGGAGTGAACCTGGGGTGCGAAGCAGAGGCTCTGCCACTGAGCTAGCGGATTGAGGAAGCTATGGCCCTCCAGATGTTGCTAGACTACAGCTTCCGTCATCCCTGGCCATTGGCTATGCTGGATCATCTGGAGGGCCACCGGCTTCACAGCCCTGGTCTCCCCAGTGACATGGATCAGGCCTAAAAACAGACTTGTGGAGCTAAGAACAAGTGGGTTTCAGAGGCTCCAGAACCTCCCACGTTGACAGGAAATGTGACACAGTAGCCATCTGCTTTGCAAACAGAAAAAGCCATCAATCGCACCCTTCCTGCCTCGCCAGCCGTCCCAGCTCTGACTGTGGCGATATTAAGGTCGCATTAGCGGAACTCTGACAGTTCTGAAGTATCCCTGTGGAGAGAGGGTGTCATGGGGGTGGGGTGGGGTGGGAGAGAGGGAAGGCCAGTGGTGGCGACATAGGGGGGAGCTGACTCAGTGGTTGGTGGCCTTGTAGCTGAGTCAGGGTGACCAGATGTAAATAAGGAGGCGATGCCTAAGGAAACCTTGGCAGGAAATCTTGGCAGTATGAATATGAATACAAAAGAGCGTTAAAAAGGTCTCTGCCCTGAGGATCATACAATCTAAATTTTGCCAGAGGAAAGACAGCAAAGGCTGAGACAAAGGGGGAATGACAGAGGGAAAGGTAATGGGACAATGTGCACAAATGCAGTAGTTATAGCAGAATCCTGCTCATGAGGAAGTGTCATAGTTCAGAAGGGCCGTAGCTCACCTGTGGAACACCTGTTGTGCATGCAAAATGATCCCAGGTTTAATCCCTGGTTTCCCCAAATAGGTCCGAGAAAGACTTGTGCCTGAAACCTTGGAGACGAGCTGCCAGCCAGTGTTGACGATACTGGGGTAAATGGACCAATGGTCTGGCTCAGTATAAATCAGCTTTCTATGTTCCTGTGCTAAGGGTCTTGCCGAAGGATTTTCTGCTGTTGTAGCAATTGTAGTGTCCTGTGCTATATACTGGGTGATTTTAATTGTATCTTTACAAACAAACCATGCACAACTTGAACAGGGCCGGTGCCAGAGAGCGGCCAGGTTGGGCTCTGGCCAAGGGACCCCTGAAGGGCCACTCCTTAGGGTGGGTGGGTGGGTAGTGCTCCCTTCTGCGATCTGTGGCAACGTCAGCTCCCGACCCTGCCACGGATCACGAGAAGGAGCTCCCAGGCACCCCCCCTGCTGCTGCTCAGGCCCACGACACCCGCCTGCATGCCCCACCCACCTCTCCCTTGACGTAAATGCTGGTTGTGCTGCAGGCTCAAGCCTGCCATCAACCAAGATGGCGGCCGAGGTTTCCCTAAGAGGTTGATGCCTCTTCCGCCATCTTGGTTGATGGTAGGAATGCACGTGTGTAGTTAGGTAGGTGGGACGTGCATGTGGGTGCCGGGGCCCAAGGCAGGCTGGAGCCGAAGGGCCCCAGTATACCTGGCGCCGGCCCTGTCTCTGCTTTCTGCCCAACCAATCCCACCACTGCTGGGTTCAATGCCCAACGTCTTTCGTAATATGGATTCAAAAAAGGAGGTAATGGGAAAGACTTTGAGGCCCTGGGGAGCTGCTATCAGTCAGAACGGATTATTCTGGTCTAGGAGATCAGACTTGGTGCAAGGCAGCTATCACTAAGTGCTTAGAGGACTTTTCTACCTCTCTGCAAGAATGAATGCAGATGGTGCTTTGCATCTAAGCCACGTCTTTACGTGTCAGTAGCTTGCAAGTGGGGATGTCGTTGCCTCCCTCCAAGGCATCCAGTTAAATGTTATCTAGATCCGCCGGGTGTTTTTGGGTGGGGGCTCGTGTCAAAGTTGATAAGAACCCAACCCTGGACGGGGCTGGAGGAAGGGAGAAAAGGCAAACAGACGCAAAACCATTCCCCTAAAAAATGCACACCAGTACATAGTTCTGTGCTTAGAAAAACTCACTGAGCTTTTAACAAAAGCAACCGTTAGCTTTTAATTAGAAATGCAATCCAGTCTTGCAGAGAAGTGTCACTATTTAAGACTACCAGCATTAAGTATCCAGCTTCTGCTGGATTATTTCCCTCAACCTCTGACTTTCTCTATGCTAATTTATCACAAACAATAGGAAAACTCATTGTCACCCCATTCACTTGCCAGAGGAAGTGAAGCCTGGCATTTTTCCTGGCACTCGGGCAGACGACATCACACTCCTGCTCTGAAGGAAAAAAAAAAAGTCCCAGAGCTGCCCACCTCCACTTTCTTGCTGCTCCACTGTGCTAGTGTTATATCTGGCACATGGGAACAGAGCCTGTGCCAAAGGGTGGCCAGGTTGGGTCCTGGCTGAGGGCCCCGCAGCCCACAGTGCCCCCCAAAGAGTCCCTCGTTAGGGTGGGGGAGTAGCACTCCCCTGCCGCGATCCGCAGCCGGGTCCCTGCCGTGGATCGCAGGGAGGGAGCTTCCAGGTGGCCCGCCCATTCGCTCGCTCCACCTACCTCTCCTGTCTTCTGCTGCTGCGCACGCTGTGTATGCAGGGCTGCCATCAACCAAGATGGCAGCGGAGGCTTCTCTAAGGGGCTCATACCCCTGCCGCCATCTTAGTTGATGGCAGGCATGCGCACGCGTGTCTGCGTAATGTACTGCACATGCTTGCCATCAACCAAGATGGTGGCAGGGGTATCAGTCCCTTAGAGAAGCCTCCGCTGCCATCTTGGTTGATGGCAGCAACACGCGGCGCTCGCAGGAGCAGGACGCAGGAGAGAGGTAGGTGGAACAGGCAGGTGATGCGCTCCCGGGGCAGGCTGCTGCCCAAGGGCCCCGGCATGCTTGGCGCCGGCCCTGCATGGGAAGCTGCCTTATGCTGAGTCAGACCATTGGTTCATCTAGCTCAGCACTGTCTGCACTGACTGGCAGCAGGTCTCTGGGGTTTCAGGCAGGAGACATTCTCAGCCCTCCCTGGAGATGCTGAGAATCAAATCTGGGGCCTTCTACATGCCAGGCAGGCGCTCTGCCACTGAACTGCAGCCCCTCTTTGCCTCACAACCTGAGAGCAGCAGCTAGGAGGCCCATGATGACCCTTTTAGAGGTGGGTAATGGGAATAAGATTCCTCTTTCAACAAGCCTTTGAAGTTAAGACCTATCCCAATCTGTGTCTGTGCTGGAATTGCTTTTAATATGTTTTTTTAAACCTCCTCCCCCAAAAAACAATGTTTTTTAACCTTTTTTATTTAAGAAGTTTTTAAAGCTTTTTTAAAGAATGTTTTTAAAGTTGTTTTGTTTTAAAGTATTTTAAGGTCTGTTTTTATGAAGTTTTAATGTGTTTTAGAGCTTCTGTTTGCTGCCCTGGGTTTCTGCTGGGAGGAAGGGTGGGATATTAATTAATTAAATAAAGAAATAAATAAAAATAAGATACAAAAAGGACAGGCGGACATGTTGGTCCAATTTGGAAAAGGGCCAGCTGCCTTATCCTGAGCGAGGCCATCGGTTCATCGAGCTCTATATTGCCTACACTGACTGGCAGCAGCTCTCCAGGATTTCAGATAGGGAGCCTTTTCCCAGCTCTAACTGGCATTGCCAGGAGTAGGTCTTCTGCATCCAAAGCAGCTGTTTTACCATCGAGGTACAGCCCTTTTAAAAAAAGGGTACATGCAGGGAAGAAAAACATCCAAAAGCCCAAACAAAGCTTTCAAGTATCCCAGAATTCTTCAGCAGGCTCAGGATGCAGCAAATCAGATGAGCAGAGGATGTCCCTGCTACACAGTCCACAATTTATTTTTATTTTTTTTAAAAAAGGAATGATGAAGATGTAATTAGATTAACCTCACTGTGTGCCAAGCAGGCTTCAGGATGCAACCAGAGCAAAGAAGCTGGGCCAAAGAAGCAATAACGGCAGATCCCCATGCTTCTAAATAAAATCTATTACTATAGATTATGCCTTTCCAGCAGTAATCAGAACAGACGGCTCCCTTGGGATGCTTGGACGAGAAGTAGAGAGAAATGTGGTAGTCTTTACATTATCATAGAATAGTAGAGTTGGAAGGGGCCTATAAGGCCATCAAGTCCAACCCCCTGCTCAATGCAGGAATCCAAATCAAAGCATTCCCGACAGATGGCTGTCCAGCTGCCTCTTGAAGGCCTCCAGTGTCGGAGAGCCCACTACCTCTCTAGTAATTGGTTCCATTGTCATATGGCTCTAATAGGACGTTTTTCCGGATGTCCAGTCGAAATCTGGTTTCCTGCAACTTGAGCCCATTATTCCGTGTCCTGCACTCCATTAGCAAAGTGGAAGATTAATTTTAGGTGGGAGAAGCAGTGACGGCTGATTTGTTAGGGTGAATGGAGCACTGCTCCACTAAACGCAAGTCTGCCGCTCTCAGCCAGTCCCCCACCTGCCTGCCTTCTTACTTACAACTAGTCCAGGGGGCAGCCCAGGTTGGCATCTCGGTGTTACTGCTCTTGTAGAACTCAGCAGGGTGGAGAATGGGGACAATCCTAGAATCAGTTGGCTCCGCTTGTCATTGGCTCTCAATCTGCCCATTACTGGCTCTGGTTCCGCCTACTGTTGGCCTTCTTGCCTTCTGCCCTGCCAGTCCCAACAGGCACCAGCCTCCACAGTGGTGCACTAAGTAAAAAAAGTAAATAAATGTCTAAATTTTGTAACTGGGAAAATATGTAGATGCCAAAGATTTAACAGTACATAGCAGAATATGAACAGACAATGGGTGGTGTTCCACTAAGTCCATTAATATTAATGAACCTAAGTTAGACATGTCTATTCACTTCAATAGGTCTACTCTGAACAGGACTTAGTTAAATACCACCAAAACAGATGGCATGCGAGTAGCTCATAAGAACATAAGAAGAGCCTGCTGGATCAGGCCAGTGGCCCATCTAGTCCAGCATCCTGTTCTCACAGTGGCCTACCAGGTGCCTGGGGGAAGCCCGCAAGCAGGACCCGAGTGCAAGAACACTCTCCCCTCCTGAGGCGTCCGGCAACTGGTTTTCAGAAGCATGCTGCCTCTGACTAGGGTGGCACAGCACAGCCATCACGGCTAGTAGCCATTGATAGCCCTGTCCTCCATGAATTTGTCTAATCTTCTTTTAAAGCCGTCCAAGCTGGTGGGCATGACTGCATCTTGTGGGAGCAAATTCCATAGTTTAACTATGCGCTGAGTAAAGAAGTACTTCCTTTTGTCTGTCCTGAATCTTCCAACATTCAGCTTCTTTGAATGTCCACGCGTTCTAGTATTATGAGAGAGGGAGAAGAACTTTTCTCTATCCACTTTCTCAATACCATGCATAATTTTATACACTTCTATCATGTCTCCTCTGACCCGCCTTTTCTCTAAACTAAAAAGCCCCAAATGCTGCAACCTTTCCTCCTAAGGGAGTCGCTCCATCCCCTTGATCATTCTGGTTGCCCTCTTCTGAACCTTTTCCAACTCTAGAATATCCTTTTTGAGATGAGGTGACCAGAACTGTACACAGTATTCCAAATGCGGCCGCACCATAGATTTATACAACGGCATTATGATATCGGCTGTTTTATTTTCAATACCTTTCCTAATTATCGCTAGCATGGAATTTGCCTTTTTCACAGCTGCCGCACACTGGGTCGACATTTTCATCGTGCTGTCCACTACAACCCCGAGGTCTCTCTCCTGGTCGGTCACCGCCAGTTCAGACCCCATGAGCGTATATGTGAAATTCAGATTTTTTGCTCCAATATGCATAATTTTACACTTGTTTATATTGAATTGCATTTGCCATTTTTCTGCCCATTCACTCAGTTTGGAGAGATCTTTTTGGAGCTCTTCACAATCCCTTTTTGTTTTAACAACCCTGAACAATTTAGTGTCGTCAGCAAACTTGGCCACTTCACTGCTCACTCCTAATTCTAGGTCATTAATGAACAAGTTGAAAAGTACAGGTCCCAATACCGATCCTTGAGGGACTCCACTTTCTACAGCCCTCCATTGGGAGAACTGTCCATTGAGTCCTACTCTCTGCTTTCTGCTTCTTAACCAATTCCTTATCCACAAGAGGACCTCTCCTCTTATTCCATGACTGCTAAGCTTCCTCAGAAGCCTTTGGTGAGGTACCTTGTCAAACGCTTTTTGAAAGTCTAAGTACACTATGTCCACTGGATCACCTCTATCTATATGCTTGTTGACACTCTCAAAGAATTCTAATAGGTTACTGAGACAGGACTTTCCCTTGCAGAAGCCATGCTGGCTCTGCTTCAGCAAGGCTTGTTCTTCTATGTGCTTAGTTAATCTAGCTTTAATAATACTTTCTACCAGTTTTCCAGGGACAGAAGTTAAGCTAACTGGCCTGTAATTTCCGGGATCCCCTCTGGATCCCTTTTTGAAGATTGGCGTTACATTTGCCACTTTCCAGTCCTCAGGCACGGAGGAGGACCCGAGGGACAAGTTACATATTTTAGTTAGCAGATCAGAAATTTCACATTTGAGTTCTTTGAGAACTCTCGGGTGGATGCCATCTGGGCCCGGTGATTTCTCAGTTTTTATATTGTCCATTAAGCCTAGAACTTCCTCTCTCGTTACCACTATTTGTCTCAGTTCCTCAGAATCCCTTCCTGCAAATGTTAGTTCAGGTTCAGGGATCTGCCCTATATCTTCCACTGTGAAGACAGATGCAAAGAATTCATTTAGCTTCTCTGCAATCTCCTTACCGTTTTTTAGTACACCTTTGACTCCCTTATCATCCAAGGGTCCAATCGCCTCCCTAGATAGTCTCCTGCTTTGAATGTATTTATAGAATTTTTTGTTGTTGGTTTTTATGTTCTTAGCAATGTGCTCCTCAAATTATTTTTTAGCATCCCTTATTGTCTTCTTGCATTTCTTTTGCCTCTTTCAGATTAGAGCAATGATATTGGATGTATTTAAAATCTACCCACTTGAAAAAGCACAATGGAAAATCAAAGTGGGTAGTGTCACCTACCGGTTAACCTCCAAAAGGTAAGGCCATCTTCAGGTATTGGAAGATAATATTTTTCCTCTTCTAGGTTAAATATTCTCTCAAACACACAAAAACCAGATAGCTTAGTCCATTATTTTTATGTTCATACTAGGGGATACCACCCCTGCTTGCTTCGCTCGCCAATACTACCTACCATCACTAAACTCCCCCCACCCCTCTCCACCAACAGATCCCCCCATGGTAACCTTTTAGACCTTCTCCTTTCACCTCCTGTAACTGTTAAGTCCCCTCCCTTCCCCCCTATAGACCTTGCTAACCCCATCCCTTTTACCCCTTAAAGCTCCCCCCCTCCCCCGGGTCGCTGGAGTTGCTGCCACGCCTCCAAGCCACTGCATAGCTTGCTGGCTCACTCAGAGGTCCTTGCTGCCATGTTCTACCTCTGACATCATGCAGTGACATCATGGACAGCTTGAGTGAAAAAACCTCAAAGCCAGTAATGGATAATACAGTATATGCAGCTAACTACTGAGGATCTGGTGCCCCCTACTGGCCACTGGAAAGCATGGCCAACTGGTTGCCTGCATTGTAAATACGGTACAGTACTGTAACAATACATTTAGCATTAAGTCGGTGACACATCATAACTTTCATTCAAAGCCAACCTCAAACTGAAACATCTAAAGTTAGTGCTTCAAAAGTCTGAAGCATATGATCCAGGAATCCTCTCTATTGTTACATTTGGGTTAACACATACTATCCAATTATTTATATGTAGACTAATCTGATCAGGCACAAAACTGAGATGAGGGGAGGAATCCCTTTTTCAGTGCAAAGAAACGCAGCAAGAAACATGCATGAGGAAAGTGATCTCTTCTTCCACTGCCAGCTCAGTGTTCTTGCTACCCCCTTCAGCTCCCCTCACTACTTTTCAGCAGGAAGGGGCCGTAGCCCAGGGCCAGAGCATCTTCTTTGCATGCAGAAGGTCCCAGGTTCAATCCCAGCATCTCCAAATATGGCTGGGAGAGTCTCCTGCCCAAAATCCAGGAAAGCTGCTGCCAGTCGGTGTAGACAATACTAAGCTAGATGGACCAATGGTCTGACTCAGTATGAAGCACAACCCCGTGTTCCTGTGTTCACATGGATCAGCTGAGCAGCAGAGTGGAAAGACTGAAAGGAGGGAAGTAGAAACCCCTTCTTACATGAAACAGCCAAGAAGTGGGGGAAACGCGGGGCGTTGAGCCAGGAGCGTGGGTAGACATGGGGAAGGTGGCAGGTGCCACTTCTAGTCCATGAGCCAGAAGCTTCCCACCCTGGCTCTAGACAGCTAAGCCTTTCACGGTCAATGGTGCATGGCATGGACTGGAAGATGTGAAAAGATGAAGCTGCCCATTGCAACGGAGAATACATATTTTGAAACCTCCCATTGGCAGGTGACTCTCCAAGGACTAAGGCAGTGAAACTCTCCCAACCCTGAGATCCAAGATCCTTTCAACTGGACTCTGAACCGGGGAATGCGTGATCCATGGAGGTTATGGATGGTGTGCATACAAAGCCACAGGACTGGCCTCTGTGCATGCAGGAGTTTGACTGCGTGGAAGATGGATGGAGCAAGACGACGAGAGCGGGAGGTGCGGATCTCATCAACTTTGTTGCTGCCACCACTGAAGGATTTTCATTCTACACAGAACCAGCCGTCATTGGACATAGGGGATGCGGCTACCTCAGGCAGAAGCTGCTGGGGTGAGCATCTGTTGATTCCAGGTGGTCATTATTCTGTGGGAGGGATTCAGCTGCATGGTTACTAGCTGTGATGTCAGAGGTAGTATGTCTCTGAATTCCAGTTGCTGGGAATCACAAGTGGGGAGAGCACGGCTGTTGCGCTCAGGTCCTGCTTGCGGGCTTCCCAGAAGAGGCATCCAGTTGGCCACTGTGAGAACAGGAAGCTGGACTCGATGGGCCACTGGCCTGATCCAGTATGGCTCTTCTTATATTGTTTTGATGCATACCAGAAATTTATATTTGTGCAGTTGAAGTTGGATTAAAGCATTTTGGTGCAACAAACCCACTTTTGTTGTTGTTAAATGAACATTCTGTGGTTAGGAAAGTGATGGGGAAATGCATTAAAAAATGTAGGATAAATGATTGACAGGAAGGCCTATAATCTCCTCACAAGCAAATCAGAACAAATGATCTTTGTTGTATCATCTCTGTCCAGAGAAATCAGAATGAAAGCTCAATAAAGAGCAGATAACATATATCTGCCCTGGGCTCCTACTGGGAGGAAGGGCGGGATATAAATTTACAAATAATCAGTGTGCAAGCAAATCAGGATGAACACTCAATAAACAGGTAACCTGGAAGAGCCTTGGAAGGTGCCATATGCATTCTATGATTTTTTTTTCTACCAGCAGGTGGCAGCAGTGGTTTAAACTGATTGTCGGGAAACTCCAAATTCTGTTAAAGACATGCACACTGTGTCCGTCCCCTTCACAAGTGGCAAGAAAGAATCACTGTAGTTCCAAAGAAAGATGAGGCTCAGACAAGTCAGGCTAAGCCACAACTACATTGGGGGCTGGTGCCCATTAGGACTGGTGGGGCGGAAGGCAGGAAGCCCATCAGTAGGTGGAGCCCCAGCCAATGACTGGCAGAGCCAACTCATTCTAGTTTTGTTGACACCCTCCTCCTCCTCCCTGCTGGGTTCTACAAGGGCAACACAGACTAAGGAGGACAAAGTGGTTGTAAGAAGGAAAGCAGGTGGGGGCTGGCTAGGGGTGGACTGAAGTTGGTGGGGCAGTGCCCCATTTGCCCTCATGGGCCAGCTTCCATTTGTTATGTGCCTTCAAGTCGATTATGACTTATGGCGACCCTATGAGTCAGCGACCTCCAAGAGCATCTGTCATGAACCATCCTGTTCAGAACTTGTAAGTTCCGGTCTGTGGCTTCCTTGATGGAATCAATCCATCTCTTGTTTGGCCTTCCTCTTTTTCTACTCCTACTTATTGTCTTTTCTGGTGAATCCTGTCTTCTCATTATGTGTCCAAAGTATGACAACCTCAGTTTCATCATTTTAGCTTCTAGTGATAGTTCTGGTTTAATTTGTTCTAACACCCAATTATTTGTCTTTTTCGCAGTCCATGGTATGTGCAAAGCTCTCCTCCAACACCACATTTCAATGAGTTGATTTTTCTCTTATCCACTTTTTTCACTGTCCAACCTTCACATTCATCCACAGAGATTGGCCATTACTCAACGATATATAGCATTGTGCAAGAATCAGATTTCTGCTGAAAGGTAGCCTGCAGAGAGCAGAATTCTGTAAACTCTGAATACAGGTGGCTTGAGAACATTGGCATGCATTGGCTCATTCTGCACAGTTTATTCTGGATCTGCTAGTCTCGGAAAGGACAGAAACACTATTCAGGACATTGGCATCCAGCCTCCTGCCCACAGGTACCCAGGTTCCCTAAAGAACGACTGGTGAATACAAGGTTCACAAGGCTTATGGATGCAGCCCTGAGGACTTGTGCATGAAGGCGTGCTCTCAAATGATCAAGAGGAAGCCTTTTGCTTTCTCAACATTTGAGTAGTTCCCCTCCATTTCTAAAAAACAACACTGTAAGACTAAAGAAGTTTGGCAGAGAGACCACAAGAGCACAACTATACTTTTATCAGCTCCTTCTAATAATGAAATCAGCCGCTGAGTGCCAACAGGGCAGTCACCAAAACCAGTCGAATGACAAAAGGTGATGCTGGGCTCAGGTGGACCCTGAGATTTGCAGAAGTGAAAAAAAAAGAGAGGGAAAGAGCAGAAGACCCAGAACCCCCTATGGAAGGCCCAGCTCTTAGCCCCCTTAAAGGCTCTAACAATGCCCCTGTGTGAAGTGGGGCTGGCTGGCTGCCACCACGGACAGGAGCTCTCCACCCTGCCACAAGTTTGTTGCAAGCACCATTTGTAGCAATATACTTAAGCAAGTTGCTGGTGACTATTGTGTTTCCCAAGCTAGACAAAACCCAAATGCCACCAGACTGGAACAAATGGTAAATGAACGCAGGAAACTGGCTAAAGGCCCTAGTCCCCAAAGAAGCCAGCTACAAATGCCCTAAGTTACAAAGCTTACTTGGCAGCCCTTGAGCAAGTCATAGAGCGGCTGATTCAGTTGACAGCTGTTTCTCTATGGCTTCTTCCGCCCATCGCTCATATTATAAGGGCATGAAGGAACCACATGTGGAAGATGATTCCTCCTTCCACAAACCTTTGCCTTTCTATCTGCTGCACTTAAGCTACAAGGGCCGTAGCTCGTTGGTAGAGCATCTGTTTTGCATGCAGAACGTCCCAGGTTCAATATCCGGGCATCACCAGGCAGGGCTGTGAATGTCCCCAGTCTGAAACTCTGGAGAGCTGCTGCCTGTCAGTGTAGACAATAGTGAGTTAGATGGACCAATGGTCTGCCTTTGTAAGGCAGCTTTCCATGCCGTACAGAGCCAGACCATAGAGTTATCAGGCTCTTCTTCCAAATGGATGCATCCCAGCATTTTCAGAAAACACGCCGCGTGTTGGTTACAGACCATCGTTTCTTATTTTTATTGCTATTTAAAGAACTGACATGTTGCCTTAAACAAAAAATATTCTCAGGGCAGCTTACAAATAAAAGCAACAAAATACAGAGTAACGCACTTCCAAAAAACAATGAAGCTAAGAGGGTACATAAACGTGACATAAAAACAGCATGGATAAAAGTATTATCAGTTATTGAACTTGCATCCTGCCTTTCCTCTGGAAGGAGCCCAGGACTGCAAACATAAACCAAACAATTTAACAAGGGGGGGGGGGAAGGAAAGCATACTAAAACAGTCAAAAACATTCCAAAACACAATTACAATTAAAAACGTTCTAAAACACAGTTATACACGTTCTTTCACCGGTGATCTTTGGGTTGCCAGCAGCAATCGTCTTCAGCCCTCGAATGCCTGGGTAAACAGGAAGGTTTTCAGATTCCTCCCAAAGGTCAGTAGTGATGGATACACCCCCCCCCCCGGGAAGTCATTCCACAAACAAGGAGCCCTGTCATGGTTCAGTGCTAACCAGGAAGCGCTTGGTGGCAGCACCATCAAGGCCAAATGTATGATTTCAGAGGCTTGGGAAGGTAAAAAGGCCTTTTTCTGACCCTGAAAAAAAGACATCAGAGTAGGCACCAGGTGAGCCTTCCTGGGAAGAGTAGTCCCCAAGCGGGGATCCACCACTCAAAAGGCCCTATTCCTGTCTACTTGCCTCGTTTCAAATGGCAGGGAAACCAGTAGGAGGGCTTGCAAAGGTGATCTCTGCTTACAGACAGGCTCATGTTGGAGACCACAATCCTTCAGATATCCAAAGCCGCAAGGACTGGCACCAGCACTTTGAACTGACCCAGAAACAGACTGGGAGTCACCGCAGTTGTATACGCACCATCATGCTAGCTGCCCATTGTCCAATCCCAGTTAGCAACCCAGTGGCTGCATTTGAATTAATTGTATAGTCTTCAAAGGAAGCCCTGTGTACAATACTTTGCAGTAGTCTAATCCGGGAGGTTACCAGAGCAATAGGTAACAGTGGCCAGGCTTTTTCTGTCCAGGACTGATGCAACTGCAGTAGC
This sequence comes from Rhineura floridana, assembly GCF_030035675.1. NCBI lineage: Eukaryota > Metazoa > Chordata > Lepidosauria > Squamata > Rhineuridae > Rhineura > Rhineura floridana. The sequence goes on from NC_084484.1 coordinate 180,443,151, forward strand.
CTGGAAGTCAGATGACTAATTACAGCAGGCTGGGTGGCCCTCCAGATGTTGGACTCCAACACCCATCAGCTCCAGCCAGCATAGCCAATAGGCAGGGATGATGGGAGCTGTAATTCAACTCCCCACACCTGCCTTAACGACTGTTAAGAATTGCTGAGTTGTAGACCAGTAACATCTTGAGAGCCGCGGATCCCCCAGTCCTGAATTACAGGGACTGAAAGACGTGCCTCTGTCGCCATTTTCTTAGCCTCCCTTTTGCAACATGGGGAATACCAGCTTACCTTCGATCAGGTGTGGGGAACCTTGGGACCTCTAGGCCAGTGGTTCTTAACCTTTGCTGGGTCACAGACCACTTTGATGATCAAATGAAAGCCATGGACCTCAATAAAAAAAATAGAATTTTTAAATTGCTTTGGAAATTGGTTTTTTTTTTTGCTCGGTTCACAGATCCCCTGAAGCTCATCCATGGACCACAGGTTAAGAACCCCGCTCTAAATGTTGCTGAACTGCAACTCCAACCACCCCAGCAAACATAGCTAATAGGCAAGGATGATGGCAATTGTAGCTCAGCAAAATTTGGAGGGTTCCCTACACGTGCTTTAGATGATTAAGAATTGCTGAGATGGCCACATTCCACTGCTTCACAATTTCAAGTGCTATTAGGGGGGCTGTGCCCCCCTGCTCACTCCGGTCGCCAACCCCAACTCACTTGCCACCCTCCCAGGCAGCCCCATTCCTCTTGTCAACCCACTTGCCTTGCACGTTCCGCTGCCACTCTGGACAAACAATACTGCTGCATAACGCCACTGCAGCTAGGCCACAAACTGGCCTTCCACTCACCTCTCCAAGCTGCCACTGCCATACACCGCCAGCTCCCCTGGGCAAATGTTGCCACTGTGTAGCACACCAGACAGCTGGCCACTCCTTGGCCAGGCTGCAGCTACTGCTTTGCCTGCTTGCTGAGTTGGGCAGCGGCAGGTGGTGGGCAGGTGTTCACGTTCCAGTTTGTAGTGCCATCTGTCTGTGACACTGTGAACTGCACTGTCACGCTTACTTTTTAATTTAGGTATAAAAGCCTGCTATGATTATTACATGTAGCTATATTTTAAGCTGAACTTACAAAATCTGAACAGGGTGGTTCATAACAGATGCTCTTGAAGGTCGCCGATTCATAGGGTCACCGTAAGTCATAGTTGACTTGGAGGCACGTAACAACAACAACATTTTAAGTTACCTGGAATTGGTGTAACAAGTGCAAGGAAAGGAATGTTAAACTCAAAAAAGGAGCCAGGGGAAAAACCCACAAGGAATCTTTAATTAAAATAAAAATCCTTTAATAATTATTAGCTATAAAGTAATAATTAATGCTGAAAGGGCAAATTGATTAAATACATTATTTAAATCTCAAAAAGCCACTTTTATTGCAAATAATAGCACTATATATTATAAGCTTATTAGTTGACATATGAGTCCAATAGAAAGATATCAATGTAGAATATCAAAATGCTTACACATTATTCATTACAATGGCTGCTATATACAATTGGCTGCTGTTTCATGAGACAGCCACATCTGTAAAAGAAAACATTTTGTTTTTTAAAAAAACCTCACAGATCTAGAACATATAAAAGTGTTAAAACAAATTTTGGTCACTTTGTGACAGGCCGAATCTATTTCCATTTTTAACAGTAAACACCTCCTTAAACTCAGTGCATTAAAATATATGCCCAATAATCAACATTCATTTGACAGGCCAAGATGAAAGCAATACTAGTTTAAAGCTTTTTTTAAAAAAAACACAGGGAGGTCTGAAGAATATCCCAAATGGCCTATAAGTGTGGTGGGTGTTTTGCTGTAACGGCAGTGGAAATGGAGAGGGGGCTTCTGGGGAAAGGAATAAAACCAAGAAACCCCTCCCCCAGCATGGCACACGCACACACAAACTGGTATGGCCCCAGGTTCTCTACCGCATGGCAGGAATGCAACACATTAAAGTGTACTTTGCGCATGGGAAAATGCAATGGAACAGAAAAATAAGCAGCAGCAAATACAGGAAGTGCAATACAGGAGTCGGGGACCTTTTTTGTCCCGAGGGCCACTCTCCCTCCTGGGCAACCTTCTCGGGGCCATATGCCACAGTGATAAGGGGGCAGGGGCAAAAGTGGGAATTGCAACAAATTTCACCACTGCATAATAGGCTAGTTTCTACACACGCTCACAACATCCCTTTCTCCTCTCCAGCCAGGGTGCAAGAGGCGTGATCAGAGTTCAAGGGCACTTTCCAGCCAGATAGAAACGCTCGGCCGGGGTGGGGGAGGAAGCAGGGCTGCTGAGGGTGTGGAGTCTGGGAAAGGGTCCAGAGGGCCTGAAGGAAGATGCCTGGAGGGCTACATTTGGCTCTTGGGCCTCGTGTTCTCCACCCCCTCCCCCGGTGTATCAGAACAGATAAACAGGCCCAGATTCCAAGGTGGATAGTTACCGTGGTGGAAAGAAAAGTTAAGGCAAGCAAGTAGCAACTGGCAAAAGTTCAGAAGCCATGGCCTTCCTCAACCTGCTGCCCTCCAGATCTTTTGGACTACAACGCCCATCAGATCCGGCTAGCACCAGGTTGGGACAGGCTGACCTAGTTCAACACAACTGAGAGAGAAAGGAGATTAGGTGAGTCTGCCCTAGACCCCTTCAGCCTTCGAGAGAGGAAGTTGCATAGTTGAAATGCTTCTCCATAGAGGGAGAAAGGAACAAATATATATCCTCTACCTGCAATCTGGAACGGGTGCAAAATAGGAACAAGTTTGCCGCCTCACCTAAAGTTTATTGGGGGAGATTTCTGCATTTCACCCGTCGCTGATCCTGCCCCCCACCGCCCTTCTGCCACAGATATTCATGGCTGCCTTTGATCCCAGGCTTCTCTCCCCCCACCCCAGCTTGTTCTACCAACCTATCTGTAGCCTTTGCAAAACAACCACCACAGAAAACCCTCTGGACATTGGTTAAACATTTGCTACTACCACAATACAAGACAGCACAACTGCTTTTTGTAGATGTGCCAACCGCAGCCTGGTTCTTCCTGGAGCAGAATTAACAATTAGCTATGGAGAATAAAAAAGCTATGCCATTTTTCATGTCTGTCTAGACTTCTTACAAGTTAAAGAGGGAGGCCTACTTTTAATACTGTCCAGTATTCAAATATCAAGATGCACAATGTTGCTTCAACTACTCGCTGTACATTCATCCGCTTATCAAATAATTATATGGATGCGCTGAGGCAGCTTTCTATGTTCCTAAGTCTATCAGACGAGGCACTCTGCCATCGCTATTGCACTGAGCCGGGGGTTGGACTCCAAGGCCTTATAGGCCCTTTCCAACTATGGTTCTATAAAAAGGCAACTTTAAGAAAAGCATTTGTGCACCTCTACAGGGATGCTGCCAGATATTGTGACACATCACTTAGTTTTGGGAAGCAAATGGTCACAACAAAAACCAAGCCCACAATAACTATAGTAGTTGCCAAATCCAACACCATAAATGAGTCTTGAGATGTAGACGGGTCTCCCCCTTCTTTAAAAAACTGACTAGACCAGTCTGCTAATTCAGCTTTACATGCCCCATCTACTTCCACCTAAGACTATTTCAATAGTTTGTGGCATTAAAAGAATACAGTTTTGTATGTTGCGTCTGCTGGGTCACTTGGGTGAAGGTTTAGATCTGCTACATGTGACCATACCAAAGTTAGAGAGCACCCATTTAGATGATTTATACGAAAAACAGCAATGGAAATAAGAGGGGTGTTCAAGGCCAGCTTAAGAAAGAAGGGCTTGGTGCTCGCATGGATTAGAGTCTGGTACACCAGTGTGGCGTGTAGTTAAGGGTTTTCCCCCAGCGCCACCAACTGACTCCATACTGGATATGGTGAAGTTCAAACTTGTCTTAGAGATTATTCCAGTAGGTGCTGAGATTGTAGCATTTTGGGCGGTAACATCTCAGGGGCAAATTGCACACATCATTTGCACATGTCCTCATGCTGTGCGTAGAGATATGAAAGGTTGGAAAAACCTGGAAAAGTTCAGACCCCTCTCTCCATTTTTCTGTTCCCTAATTTTTCCAAAACAAAACATAAAAGTCTTTGAAGAAAAATGGGGGGGGGGAGAGCTTCTCCTCATTTTTTCTGCTTTTCCCCCTGGATCTTGATATTTCTAGTTGTGCATAGCTTTCCTTTTTATGGTAAACAATATCCACTGGAGTGGGAGAGCATGATCAAGTCTCAGACTGTGGTGAGCAAGAAATTACTTTAACCTTCCACCCCCACCCCAGGTTCCAAACACACAAAAAGAACAGATGGGGTGACGGTGATAATTTTCAAATAACATCACATGTAGTTCGGCCCTCGGTTTCAGCATTTATTCATTCATGTCCTTTGTATCCTGAGTGCAGGCAGCCTGAATTTTATAAGGCACAAGCTTCCAAATGGTCTCACACAATTTGCAGTATTGCACAATTTGGTAAAACAACAAAGGGCAACGCAGAGTCAATTACAGCCTACAAAGAGCACATTCGTTTTCTCCAGTGGTAGTTCTTTTAGAACGCATGTGGACCAAGCACTGCTCTGTGACCACGGAAAGTGCGAAGACTTCAACACACCACAACCTTTTGCATTTCCTAGCCGCGGCAGATTGCTATTGCAGGGAGTGATTTCGGCGTGGAGTCACGGATTGGCACTTCAGGTTGGTTGAAATGGACAGCATGTTCCTCTCTAAGAGGAACAAAATTTTCCTGCAATACATGTTCCAAGACAGTTGCCCCCACAGCCACAGATGTGGTGGGCAAGGAGGACTCGCTTGAAACAAACCCCCACCATCCCTAGCTAGCAGCCCTGTTGCAGCCTCTGCAAATCTGCAGATCTCGCTCTCACACCCCCAACATGTTTACTTTGGGTTAAGAACAGTCTGCCCCTGGCTGCTGGGGTTTTCCATGAGTTCTGAACATGCCTCCTGAAAGAGGCCAGCCTCAAGCAGTGACTCGCACAGCTACAGAAACAGGCATATTTCTTTGACAACGGGCAACTGAACGGGCAATCACATCCAAAAGGAGAGATGGGCAGAACTGCTTGCCCCCCTGGCAAGCTGAGCTGGAAGAAAGCTGGGCTAGAGGTGTGAATCGTGCAAGAGGCAGGATCTTTATGGGCTAGTACTTTGGAACAGAGGAAGCTGCCTTGGATTGACTCAAACCACTGGTCTTTTCTAGCTCAGTATTGCCTACACCAACTGGCAGCGGCTCTCCAGGATTTCAGACAGGGTCTCTACCCAGTCCTACCTGGAGACGCAGGGGGTTGAACCTGGGACCTTCTGCATGCAAAGCAGGTGCTCTGCCACTGAGCGACGGCCCTTCCCTCTTGGGCTCACTTCCCCACTGCAGTGGCCTGATCAGGGTGCCTCAGTCTTGTAATCCAGAACTAAAGCCTGGAATTCTTTGTAGAAAAGGCTAATGGCCAACTGCCCCCCACCCCCCAGTGTGTGATTCACAAGCCATTGGCTGGTAAGGAGTTCTCTGCAGAAGCTCTGCCAGCCTGGGAGACCACCTGCCCTGCCTCTTCTATGACTTTGGAAGCCTACACCAGTGTTGAAGGGGAGGAGTCCACTCCTCTGCTTACAAAGAGACTGTGCTGATGCAAAACAAGCCTCCACTCTGAACAATGAGGTTTTGTAGGAGATGTAGTAAATGGTTTTCTTTAGGGGCTTGGGGTGTTAATGGTTACTTCTTTGTTTTTAAAGATTGTTTTATTGTGTTCATAATGTTGAAAAGTTGTTTTTGCTTATTATATTCGTTGTGCCACTGTTTTATTATTTTTTGTTATTAGGAAATTGTTTTTGAGATGCATTTTTGTTCACCTGCTGTAAGCTGCCTCGAGCACAATTTTATGTGGAAAGGCGGCATACAAATAAAATGATGATGATGATTCTCTGTACGGAACTCTGAATGACACCCACACTCCTCTCCCCGTGTGCAGGGCTAGCCCCAAGACTCTTCGCCATCTGACCAGGCGGCATCACACCATTGAAGAAGGGCCACAGGCCCCTTGCAGAACAAGTGGGTGGATTTAATGCGCTGCAGGCTACTTCACTGGCACCCCCAAAATACTGGTGCTCTCACAGTGGTTGTGTTTGCAGTCGAGCCAGCCAGCCCTCCATAGCAATGCCGGGATTCTCACCTCCCCCCTCACTTGTCATGAGTCAAGAGCCCTTGTTTTTGCCTTCGTCTCTTAAACATGCAAAACATATTACGGTTGAAAGGGAGACCATGGGACCCTGAGCTTTGGATGGACAGGCAAGGGAACCTTCTTGGTCTTTTCCATCTCATGTGAAAAGCAAGAGAAGGTTTGGGTGGAGAATGTGGCTTCCTTTATCAAACAGCCATGTAAAACAAAATGTGTGCCCTCTTTCCTCACATGCTCGCTATCTGCTGCAGGACTGGTTCTCCTAAAAACTTTGAAAATTTCTAGCCCACATGATTTTGGATATAGTTATTATTACTACTTATTATTTCCACATTACCTAGCAGAATTGGGAGCAAAATAGCATAGGCGGGATTTGCAACTAATTTTTTTCCCCGGAAGCATGACCAGTGTGGTGAATCTGAAGAGCGCACCCTTAGTGTATAAGAAGGTCTGAGGTTCGGTCTCCCACATCCCCAGGTAGGGCTGGGAAAGAGGCCTCTGCTTGAACCCTGGACAGCAGCTGCCAGTCATTGCAGACAATACTGAGCTAGATGGACCTGACTCGGTCCAAGGCCACTTCCTAACCTTACACCAAGAGCAGGGTGGGAGCTGGATGTTTGGGTCTGCCGATCTAGCTTAAAAATGTAAATGTGCTGCCTTCAAGTCGATTCCGACTTATGGCGACCCTATGAATAAGGTTTTCATGAGGCTGAGAGGCAGTGACTGGCCCAAGGTCACCCAGTGAGCTTCATGGCTGTGTGGGGATTCAAACCCTGGTCTCCTTGGTCCTAGTCCAACACCTTAACCACTACGCCACTGGTTCTCTCCGATCTGGCTTAATGGGGGATGTGATGATCCTGTATTAGTGTAAATATGGTAAGTGCTGCTTGTATAGGAGATACATGGTAAGTGGAATGAAAGAGGAGGGGGGAGTGAATGGGCAGTAGAATGCTGGATGATTGGCTGAGTGTTTAGAATGGCTGAGAGTATAAATGGAAGGATGACAGTTGAATCTGGGTGGACGGTGATCATGAGTGGGTTGTTTTGGTGGGTTTTTGAGAGGAGATTGGGTGGAGAGTTGGTGGATGTGAGGAGAGTGTGGAGTTCGGATTAATACTAAGACCAGTACCTCAGGAATAGATGAAACCATATGCTTAAGTGCCTTTATAAAGAAATCTTGTTATCTCTGTTATTTAATAAATATATTTGGTTTACCAAAGGCCTGATCCTTGGCTGGGGTTTCACAGACCAGAAGGGAGGGTAAGGTAAATACCAAGGCTGAAGGGAAACAAATGGTGGCAGCGGTGAAGGGGAGAATATAACACCACAAGTATTCAGAGCAAACCAGAATTATCTGCATTGATACAAAGGGAGTGGGACAGCTTAAGCACTCAGTCACAGAGGTAACCTGATAGAGAGACTCAGGCAGAGTCTCTGGGAATACTGGTTATAGGCCGTGACTGGTGGTGCTGCCTAGCAGGGGGATCTGTTGAGATCTGTGCTAGAGCGGGGAGAGAAACCATAAAAAAGGACAGTCCGGACTGGTGGAGTCCCTGGTGGTGCCTAGTGACAGGCAGTAACCACGAGCAGGTAGGAACCTGACAGGGAGAGCCAGGGAAGGGCGTCACAGGGGACAAATCCATTTGCCACAGACAATCTGGTGCCTGAAGACTGTAAAGCCACATTACATTCTTTTGATTTGTAACCGAGTACTGACATGAGATACCAAATATGATTCGCACGTTGGCCAATTAACATAAGTTGGAGGGTCTCGCCATAGAGGCAACACCCCCCCCCCCCTCAGACTTCATGCAGAGGAAATGAACTTGCAAACGCCCCGTATGGCAGTGGTAGTGCGGGGAAGCTTTTTGGCCCAACTGGCCAGATCTTAATCTCCCCTAACCCCGCAAGCCAATTTTAGCTAAAGCATGCAGAAGCTCAAAGAGTGCATGAAAGAAAAGCAACATAACACAACCCCATTTTCATCACAATCAGACAGAAGCCAAATGGCCCAATTCTTGGCCCCTCACAGCAAAATAACCACCAAAGGGCAAAAAATTGTGCTTCACACTCAGGACGCCTACCCAACTGCAAGACACCTGCAAGCTGCATCAGTGTTCAGGACACACACCTGAAGAATTCGGCTATGTCTCTTTCAACGAACCTCCAAAGTTATAGTCAAGAAAAGGTGCGGACAGCGCACTGAAACTTTGTTTTCTTTTACAAAGGCACAGGCCTGATTTGCTTATTACACTTTTATTCTGCCTGTTCTCCAAGGAGCTCATGGTGGCATACCTAAGATCCTCAAAACAACCCTGTGAGGTAGGTTAGGCTGAGAAATAGCAACTCCAAGATCATAGATGGGATGCATATGCATTTTGTACTCTGGCAGCCAAGCATGAGTTAAGTTGTTTGGAAATGAGAAACAGGCCTAGGTTACTTCTAAGTAACTATTTAGGACTGGCACGAAAGTCTACCTCTAAGGTTCAGATCCCCAACTGGTGTGAAAGCCAAGACAGATTTGTTCATTTGGCCTCCTGGTATTCCAGGAAGAGGGAGTGGCAGTGGCCAGGACCAGGCACCTTGGGGCTTTCCTGCCCTGGACCAATTCTACAGCTGTAGAGAGAGAGAGAGAGAGAGATCAGAGAAATGTGTCCCAGCATCCCCCACCACACTGTAAGTGATCTTGCTGGGCCACATCTCTCTGGCTAATACTGCTTTGTTGGTGCTCCAAATAAACACTTGGGTGGCTTGTGCAGTTGGGCTAGCAACAGGCCTTCTGTCCGAGGTACGAGTATTTTGGACGTAATAGCCGCACACTTAAAAAGCCTTTTACACATGGTGAGAAGCCCCCCCGCCCCAATGAACATCCTACAGTGCAAAAAGAAAATGGGGCATACCACTCAGTTAAGAGAATAGCACTTCTACCACCAGCTCCCCTTAACAGGTAAAAATCACTGAAGAAACCAGTTTGCAGAAGGTCAGAACAGAGCCCCGAGACCGTTACAAAGTACCAGTGGACACACAAAATGCAGTTTAGACCACCGAGTCCCCTATGAAGTCAAATGGACTGTCCGGGCTCGTCTGGCTCCGACATTTCTCACAATTCAGCTGCAAGCGTGATGTTTCAAACTACAAATGAAAAGTCTGACTAGTCAAACGAAAACTTCCATAATCCACCATTGACTTTCACAGAGCTATACAAGAACATGTACACAAAAATATTGCGCCCTTGGGTTTTGTTGTGACACCTCAAATCACAGAAAAACCTCTAATGGTGGTTTCCGTAGACATGTTAGCTCTTGGCTCTAAGTGATTCTCTGTGACTCCAGCTGTAGGGGGGGGAGGGAATATTCTTTTTCAGTGTGAAGAACTTCCAACGCATCAGTCAAAGTGGTTGTAGAATCTCCTTATGTATCCAGGGAAGGTTGCCTCTTCAGTGCTGGCCAGACATCCTCGTCATTGCTTCTTGGTCGATTCTACTAAGACAACAGGCCAAATTCCAAAGAGAAACTATTGAAAAGAAAGGGGAAAAAGGGGTTCTTAGACTACTGGGCCAGAACATAGAAACGTGCACACGCACACCTCCTTGGAGAACTAACTCTTATTAGTGATCTAACTATTTACTTTAAAATTATCCTCATGTAGGCTATGTTATGTTTGCCCACTAGGTGAGAAGATGCAACTGATCAGACCAAAAGATCTGGCTGCTCCTATCCTAGGTTTTGACAGCATACAACGCAGATTGCCACCAAGTTGCTGTTAAAGGCAGTTCTGTATTTGGATAAGAATGACTCTTGCATCTCTCTCTCTCTCTGTTAAATCCTTTCTGATAAATCTTGATTGGTTTAATATACACAGACATTTCCTCCCCTTTCACAATGTACATCTCCTGGACTAAATATGTGTGCGTGCATGCGTGCGAGCGAGAGCGATGTATAAAGAACCAGGCGTTTTGGCATGACTCTGGCAGGCTCAGGAAGAGATCATTTTCATTAGGATAGGCATGAGAATAGGGATAGCCATTACATACAGGGAGATATTCTCAATTCCAACTCTAGCACTGCAGCACTGGAAGAAAGCACTCTAAGGACTTCTTGCCATCGGACAGAGGAACAAAGGCCACTGACTTCTAGGAAGCCTGTCCTGGCAAGGGAAACTCCAGCTTGGCCCCATCCATTGGCCAGAAAAAAGTGCAGTTGTCACTAGGGGGGCTGGCTTCCCTCCTCCCTCCAAGGGAACACTCTGCTCCAATTGCCAGCTGCCCCTGGGACTGCAGAGCTCAAAGGAGGCATATTAAAAATATTAATATTAGGCAGGCACCTCCATAGTATTGTTTCTGATGCCTGCTAAAAATGGTTTTGTTTACGCAAGTCTGCCCAAACGTGTAATTTTAGTATGTACATTTCTTTTGAAAACTGCTGGTTTTTATCTATATTTTGATAATTTTATTATGTCTACTGTTTTTGCTTGTATTGCTGTTTTTAACTGAATATTTTATACCATTATGTAAACTGCTTGTTGTTATGTGTCTTCAAGTCGATTACGACTTATGGTGACCCTATGAATCAACAGCCTCCAATAGCACCTGTTACAAACATATTTTTTCAGTAATTGATGCATCAATCTAGTTAAATAATAAAACAAATACGTGTGTGTGTGTGTGAGAGAGAGAGAGAGTGAGTGAGTGAGTGAGTGAGAGAGAGAGAGAGAGAGAGAGAGAGAGAGAGAGAGAGAGAGAGAGAGAGAGAGAAGGTTTTTTCTATATCTTTGCAATTATTTGACCAAAAGGCAGGGTATACATTTTTTTAAAAAAAGTTCTATTTCCATTTTTACTCAAGTCATGATCCCAGGGTAGGCTACATCAAGCATAATACAAGAAAAACACAAAAATCACCCAGGCCCATTTACCCATAAACAAATTAAAATACTAACTACGAAATTGTTTAACAATCTTACCAAAGTAGACTAAAGCTGCAATCCCATACACGCCTACTCAGAAGTAGCTTCTATTGGGTTCAATGGGACTTGCACCCAATGCTAGTTCTGCTCAGAGTAGAACATGACCTAATTTTAATGGGTCTAAGAGTAGACCTTAGTTGGATACACCCCTCACAAAATAAGACAACCACTTATTTCCACCTCACCCAGTGGCATGAAAGTTAGAAAAAGATTTAGTACGGCAGTGCTGGAGACACTGCCCCCGGCCATGTCTTGTGATCATTATTTCACTAACCCACATGCCAAGCAACTGACTTGGCAACTACTTCACAAGCGTAGATCTCTCTCCCTCTGTATGCCCTGCAAAGCCAGAGTATTTTGCAAAAGTAAAGCAAGATCTTGGCAGCCGAGCTGTTTCTTGTCTTTTTGCTATTGTGGCATAGGGCAAATCTTCAGTATTTCCAACTAGTCAACATTTGCAAAAATTCTTGCCTGGATGCATGCTTTGTGTGTTATTTCAGAATTGCATTTGAAGAGGGGAGGAGGATGTCTCACCGATTTCAATGGCATAAGAACATAAGAGCCTGCTGGATCAGGCCAGTGGCCCATCTAGTCCAGCATCCTGTTCTCACAGTGGCCAACCAGGTGCCTGGGGGAAGCCCGCAAGCAGGACCCGAGTGCAAGAACACTCTCCCCTCCTGGGGCTTCTGGCAACTGGTTTTCAGAAGCATGCTGCCTCTGACTAGGGTGACACATCACAGCCATCATGGCTAGTAGCCATTGATAGCCCTGTCCTCCATGAATTTGTCTAATCTTCTTTTAAAGCCATCCAAGCTGGTGGCCATTACTGCGTCTTGTGGGAGCAAATTCCATAGTTTAACTATGCGCTGAGTAAAGAAGTACTTCCTTTTGTCTGTCCTGAATCTTCCAACATTCAGCTTCTTTGAATGTCCACGAGTTCTAGTATTATGAGGGAGAAGAACTTTTCTCTATCCACTTTCTCAATGCCATGCATAGTTTTATACACTTCTATCATGTCTCCTCTGACCCGCCTTTTCTCTAAAGAAAGTCGCAACATCCCCGTTGTGACTTAACAGTATTAACCTTTGGCTGGACTGTGCTATCATCATCTTTAAGAGCACACCCTTTTATTATTTATTTATTAAATTTATGTTATCGTGATGCCACCCTGAAACATGACCGCACCACAAGTCATATACGCATAAAATCAACACACTCATTTTTGTCTTTTGCCCACCAAGCCACCTTGCTTGCTAACTTTCCGCAGCTTGTTAATACTTTTTAGACCAGTCATGGCAGGAAAGTTGCCCAGGGTGGAGCTGGAAAAGCCACGGCCGCACTTTTCTTTACATCATCTGTTCTAATGGTTTTTAAAAGAGGATGGTGCCTTGGCCCTAAGATGCACACTATATGTGAAGTTAATTGTGTGGGTGCAATGAACATGCATGGGTTTTTGTTTGTTATGTAAACAGGATGCCCTAGGAGCGCCAGGGTTGTGGGGACTTCCCCACAACGATCCCAACAAAAATTCCCTCTCCGAATTTAGAAGGTGGTGGAGAGAGTCATAGAGGGGCAACTGCGGGCACTCTTGGATTATATGGATTATCTAGACCCATTTCAATCTGGGTCCATGCCTGGTCGTGGGACTGAATTGGCCTTAGTCACCCTGATTATCTTTCTTGAGACGGGGACAAGGGGCGTGCAACTTTGCTCCTTCTTCCCCGAGTCTTTTGATACCATCAGCCATAGTGTCCTGGATCAGCTCCATCAGATGGGTATTGGAGACACACAGTGTTACAGTAGTTCCAATCCTACCTCCAGGGCAGAGTGCAGCGAATAACGTTGGGAGAGTGCTTCTTGGACTCCTGGCAGTTGTGCTATGGGGTGCTACAGGGTACCATTTTATCCCTGATGTTATTTAATATCTTCTTAAAGCCGTTAGGAGCAGTCATTCGAGGATCTGGGGCAAGGTCATAAACATCAATATACTGATGACACCCAGCCCTAAGTCTCCAACACATCTGGATCAGGTGAGGCTGTGCAGGCCCTGGACTGGTGTCTGGACATGGGAAAATAAGCTGAGCTTGAATTCCAGCAAGGTAGGGGCTCTACGGGTGAATAGTTTTTGTGTCTGAGACATAGGCAGGTTGCCTGCTCTGGATGGGTTGCACTCCCTCTGAAGGAGCATGTTCATAGACTTGGGGTGCTCCTGGACCTAGATTTGTCATTGGAGGCCCAAGTGGCTTTAGATGCAAGGAGTGTCTTTCACAGGCCTTGGTTGGTAAGACCAACTGTGACCATTCCTGGAGCAGAACAGTTTGATCATGGTGGTCCAAGCACTGGTAACGTCATGTGCCAATTCAATCACTTCAATCTGTGGAACTTGTACTTGTACAAGTACTCCACAATGTTCACTCCACGTTTGTAAGGATCCATGCCTTTAGTGTGGCAGCACTTGCACTTTGGAACTCCTTGCCTGTTGACATTAGGCAGGCACCATCATTGCACTCTTTTAGATGCTTGCTGAAACCTTTTTTTTGTTTCCATGGGCCTATCCAAGCATATAGTATGGTTATGGAAGATGGAAATGGGCTGCCTTCAAGTCGATCCCGACTTATGGCGACCCTACAAATAGGGTTTTCATGGTAAGTGGTATTCAGAGGTGGTTTACCATTGCCTTCCTCTGAGGCTGAGAGGCAGTGACTGGCCCAAGGTCACCCAGTGAGCTTCATGGTTATGTGGGGATTTGAACCCTAGTCTCCAAGGTCATAGTCCAACACCTTAACCACTACACCACACTAACCTGGTGCATATTCACTGCCCCACTGACCTCAGAGCCAGCAGTCTCCACTGCCTGGGCCTAAGAATCTGGACCACTGCCTCATCCCATCAACATTGTCAAAGATGTGCCAGTTTGGCTGGCTTCTCTATGTGGAATGGCAAGGGGGCATCATTTTGTCCTTGTCCTCAGGCAGCAACATGTCTTGGGCCAGACTCTGATACCACCAGTATAGCATAAACTGGCGGCTTCTGGCTCAGCATAATTTTAACTGGGCATCAGCATCCATTCCTTGGCAGTATTAGCTCAGAGCAAGCCAGCTTTGTTGCCAATGTGTAGATCCTGCAAAGACTGTCAAAATAAAAGAAACCCAATTCATCTCCCTGGCTTTGTTTGTTTGTGGGTTCTCACACAGATAACTCATTATGCTGCCTTCTTGTCCCTTCTTGTATAGGGACTATACAGACCGAGGCCACAAAGTAAACTCAAGCTGAGACTCCCTGTGTGAAAATGGAAATGGGCTGCCTTCAAGTCAATCTCGACTTATGGCGACCCTATGAACAGGGTTTTCATGGTAAGCGGTATTCAGAGGGGGTTTACCATTGCCTTCCTCTGAGGCTGAGAGGCAGTGACTGGCCCAAGGTCACCCAGGGAGCTTCATGGTTATGTGCAGATTCGAACCCTGGTCTCCCAGGTCGTAGTCCGACACCTTAACCACTACACCACACTGGCTCACTAATATGGTTATATCTGTTTTCAATTTTGTTTTAAATGTTTTACTGTGTTTAATCGTTTTTAACAGTTTTAAAATATTTAAATATGCTTTTATTTTTGATTGCATTTTTAAACACAGATGCGTTTGCCGACCTGAGCGCCTTTAGGAGGAAGGGCGAGTTATACATTTAATAAATATAATAAATAATAAAATAAAAAGGGAAGAAAGCTGATGTGTTGCAGCCCAAAGAAGGCTTCCCTTGAAGTGTAAATAGCAGTTTCTGAGAGACCTCGATTACTTGTATCATGACCCTAAAATGATGCAAACCACCCCAATTCTCTACAGCAGGGGTGGGGAAACGATAACCTTCCAGATGTTGTAGGACTTGAATTCCCATCATCCGTCTCCAATAGCCCTACTGACTGGGCCTGAGGGGAGTTGGGAGTCAGGACATCTAGAGGGCCTACGCCTGCTTTAGAGCTTGGAATAAAACATAGAGTTGCCATTCAATCAACTGTATGACTGTTCATTGATTGATTATGCATATTAAGAAAACAATCATTTTGAAGAAAAAGCAAGCTCCTTTTTCTAAGCTCATGCACACATCTAACAGAGCATTCACCATCTGAGAACAGGCAGGCCTTCCTGTGAGGGGCAGCAAGGAGCTGCCTGCCACTAAGAAGCATTTGTAAGACGTTATTAATAAAAAATTTAAAATCATGAAAATCTAACGCCCTGTTAAACCAGGGGTGCACTTTTTTAAGCTGATCAAGCGATTTTAAAGTTATTGTTTGCACTGATTCATCAATGAAAACTTTTGCTTGCTTTATTTTGAGGGCTATACAATCCTCAAAGGAGGCAAATGCACACCAGCACAAAACACAGGGATGTAAAAGGTGCCACAGGAACAAAGGAACCTGCCTGATACCTGATCAGATTATTTGTCCAACCAGTCCAGTAGTGTCTAATCTAACTGTCAACAGCTCTCCAGGGTTTGGGCAGAGAGAGGCATCTTTTCCCATCACCTGATTATTTTAACAAGAGAGATGCCAGGGATTGAATCTAGGACCTTTTACATGAAAAGCATGTGCTCCACCACTGAGCTGTGGCCACTGTGTAGGTGTGTGGGAAACCTTGCTGGATCACATCAAAGGCACATCTTGTCCAGCATTCTGCTTCCCACCATGGTCAGAAATGTTGCAACTACGTTGCACAAAAGGTTCTACCGCCCGCTACCAAATGCAACATCAGCTGGGGCTTAACGCTGCTACACCCACAGCGTTGTTTTATGTGACTTGGTTGTGTTCATTAATCCAAAATTTCTGGAACACTATGAACAAATTCAGTTTCTGGTTGCCTACTGCCTTAAGGCTCTAGAGTGGTTTTGCTGTGTTACAGGTTGGTCGATGAATCACATTTAAAACTTGTAATAAATTTTCTTACAGCTGCAGACGGGCATTAAGAAGCTGACTGGGAAAAAGCTTATCACTCCCTCAATTATCCTACTCAGAAGAAGGGTGGGATATAAATTTAATTAATAATAACAACAACAGTAATAAATAATAATATTCAAGAGGTGCCCTAAGACTGGGACCATTCTTGTGACAAAACTATGCTACAAAAGGACTCAAGAAGGTTTATAACTCAATAAAATTTATTGGGTAAAAAAAACATGACATTGTTCATTATGTTTTTGAATAGGAAATTTCAGGACACGTGTGCTGTTATATCTTCTTCTCAAAGTTATATTGACACTGCAGATTTTATGTACGATGTATCTTTGGTTTTCCTCTACAATTAAAAAAAATAAAAAAGGGGGGAAATGCATCACTACCACTCTCACATGCTTTTGTACTACCAAGCCCCAATCATCCGTAGCACACGACAAAAACTGTTGTAGAATTCCTTACCTTGACCTTTGGCCTGTACTTCAGGTAAAGTGTTCTTGCATATAAGCTAGAAGGGGTGGGAGTGGAGAAATAAATAAAGTTGAGAACAAGCACTTGGGTAAACGAGCTTAGGTCAAATGAACACAGACTCCCTTAAGTGAACACAGCCCCACCAGGGCAAAAGTGAGAAGCCCCCCGTTTTTGCTGCCTGAAATTGTGAGAGCAGGAAGCGGTCGGGACCCTGGCATGCAGCCATGCACAACGGGAGGCCACAAGAAGTTACAGAGGTCAGCAGGCTCAGCATCTGTTGGGATGGGAAGGCCCACCGTGAGCAGAGCTCTGAAGACTGACGAGTGACACCGGGTCTCTTGGGCAGCAGCACCAAGAAGAGCCTGGCTGCTGGATCAGGCCAGTGGCCCATCTAGTCCAGCATCCTGTTCTCACAGGGGCCAACCGGATGCCCACGGGAAGCCCACAGGCAGGACCCGAGTGCAACAGCACTCTCCCCTTCTGTGACTCCCAGCAGCTGGTATTCAGAGGCATCCTGCCTCTGTTGCTGCCCACCATCTCTCACTCTTTGAACTGAGCCCAGATGGTGAAAGGGAATGAGCAAGCTGTAGCTCAGTGATGGGGAGCCTTTGCCCCTCCAAATGTTGCTGGACTACAACTCCCATCATCCCTGGCCATGCCAGCTGGGGCTGATGGGAGATATTGTTCAGCAACATCTGACAGGCCAAAGGTTCCCTACACCTGCTGTAGCCATAGCCAGCTAAATGCATGTTGTTGCCTGAAGCAGAGCTGCAAATCTCCCCCCCCCACCAAATCAACTTGCATAGTATCCAAGGCCAGTCAAATTATTTTGGCACCTGAAGTAGTTAATCCCACAAGTGTCTCCTCCCCCCATTCCTGGCATTAAAAAAAGAAAGGAGAATACGTTAAATAACAGTTTGCTACCCTTTCAGAACACCTCCGTATCTGCTACCTGAGGTGGCTGCTTCACTCTACCTAATGACAGGACTGGCCCAGTTGCTCCTCCTCCCTGTCACTATCTCCCTGCCACTTCTCTACCCAGCCACATGCCACTGCTACTCCTCAAAGAAAACAGCCCAAGATGTAGCTCCAAATCAAAGGAGCAGAACTTTTTACCAAGCAAGGAGTCACATTTCTGTACCTTCAGGAAGGAGGGAATATTATTAACAGCTATCAAGTTGGCATCACATAGGGCAGAAATCTCCCCACCCAGAGCCCATGGGGTGGAAAGGCCATCACACCTGAACAAGATATGAAGGTAGGAGCCAAGGCCTGTAAAAATGTGCCACCAAGCGTGAAACTGCGTCACCACACTCACAAGTGGAGGTAGCCTCTCACGTAACTCCCTGTGGAGAAACAAGAACAAAGTCACAACTTTATGCCATTCAATTATACACTTGCCAGACCGGAAATTTTCAGTCTCCTGGGCATCTGCCCTGGCTTTCTAGGAAGAATTTGCGATACTAACTCAATGTTTTCTTTACTTGCTGAAACAGCATTTTCCGTTTTCTTGCAGAATATATACTGAAGGCCGAGTTACATGATCAAAATGTAGCCTTCAACAAAACCACACGCTCAAGGAAAAGTGGATGTGCGTTATGGATAAGCAAGCTGCAGAGGTGCAATCTTAAGCATGATTGCATAGGAGTAAATCCCATTGAACTCAATAAGTGTGAAAATGATCAGGCCTGCCTCTCCTCTCCTTCCCCTCTCCTCTCTTCTCCTTTCCTCCTCCCCTGCCCATTCCAGCCCTCCATCCCTCCCCCCCCCGGTCAGTTTTACCTATCCTAAGCATGATTGCACAGGAGTAAATCCCACTGAACTCAATAAATATGCAAATGACCAAACCTGTTCTTCTCCTCCCCTCCCGCCTGCTCCCCTCCCCCTCCTCCTCCCTTCTGCCCTTCCTCTTCCTCCCCCCCCCCATCCCCTGTGGACAGTTTCACCTATCCTAAGCATGACTGCAGTGGAGTAAATCCCACTGAACTCCATAAGCATGCAAATGATCAATCCATTCTCAGAAAACTTGCACAGGGTCCCATTTCTTACCTCCCGGATTAAAAAGCAGACAAATTCACTAATAGGCAAAAAAACCTTGCAGTTTAAGAATGTACCTATAGCCAACAGATATTTCTATCACACTTTAAAAAGCAGGGTTATTGGGCAGCTATAGTGAATGCATCAGGGGAGCAGGAGACCTGAACTCCTCTCTGAGATATTGTACTGCCCTACAAATTTGTCAAAATGCAAACACAATTTGGGTTGGTCTTGCACAGTCCAATCTACTTCCTGTGTAGCTTGGAAGAATTTGGTAACATGTGCCTCTGAGCACAGAGGCCAGTACAACTTTGTATTATACTTGCACCATCCTCTGAAGATGCCACAAGAATCAAGAAATACTCCAGAGGGTACCTTTGTGTAGCTATCACCTAGAATGTTTACCACCAGCAGTACGGCTCTGAATTTTTGTAAGTTCTCAAAAGACTAACCTCTTCCATTTTAAATTAGCCTTTTGTTAGTTTTATAATATTAGCTTTATTAGCTTAAACACCATCACTGTGCCCAGCAAATTCACGACAGATCTATTTCGCTCCTGCTTGATGCAAGGACTCCAGCTCTGCACTTGCCACACATGGTTAACGCAAAGAGAAATTACTTGGAAATGAGGCTACGGCAACAACTACTGAAATAGGTAGAGGGTTAATGGCAGCAGCAGAAGCACAGACAGCAAGGGCTGAAAGGCCCGCTAGAGCCTGAGGGCTGCCTGTTTGAACAGAGAGTTTTGGAGTTACATCCCCCAAACTGCAAAGTCAGAGGATAAGCAGAGTCACACACTATAGCTCACTTACCTCAGCTTATCACAAAAAATGTTGTCTACGTTCCAAAGGAAAAAACCCAGCAAAAATACTGTGAGGGATGTATAGCCCAGCCCTCTGAGCCATGGGTATACCCTGGAGAGAGGGAAAATCAGATGTTTAATACCTTACAGCAGTTTTAAGAATGCAAGTAGAGCCCTGCTGGATCAGACCAAAGACCCACTTAGTTCCAGGTTCAATCCTTGGCATCTCCAGGTAAGCTGAAATCCTGGAGAGCTGCTGCCAATCAGTGATGACAATACAGAGGTAGACAGACTAATGGTTTGCCTGTGCATAAGGCAGCTTCCTGTGTTCTCACGCTGACCAACCAGATGCCTATGGGAAGTCCACCAGCAGGACCTCAGGGCAACAGCATTCACCCCAGCTGAGATTCCCAGCAGCTAGTATTCAGAGGCATATTGCGTCTCATGCCGGAAACAGTACACAGCCATCATGGCTACTAGCATGGATATCCGTGTCCTCCATGAATTTGTCTAATCTCCTTTCAACGCCATCACTACCTCTTCTGGGGGCAAATTCCATAATTTAACTGTGTGCTGTGTGAAGAAGCACTTCCTTTTGCCTGTCCCAAACCTTTCAACATTCACCTTCACTGGAGATCCAGAGGAGATCTAGTTTTAAAAGAGAGGAAGAAAAACTTCTCTCTCCCCACTTTGTCCACACCAGGCATAATTTTATACACTTCTATCATGTCACCTGTCACATAACTGTATACATCTCCAAGAGGTCCACCACCCCCTTACATTTTTTTTTTAGGTTAACTCTATGACTTACCATAACACTATATATACAGATCGTAGTACTAGAACAGCCACCAGTGTCCCATACATAATCTGTAGGATATAGAAGAAATGGAAGGAAAGGTTATTTTCTCTCTTGCAGAGCTTGCCCTCTCCCCAGTAGATTAATTCATCACTATGCTTCCCCATATGAAAGGCGTTCCGCTCAGGCAATCTTATGCAAGGCTAGCTAAAATTCTTCCTTCCTCTTTCAATAAGCCTTTTAAGTTGAGACCTTATCCCAGTCTGCGTTGGAATTGTTTTTAAAAGATTTTTTGTTTTAATATATATTTTAATATATTTTAAAGTCTGTTTTTATGATTTTTTTAAAGTTTTTTTTAGTGATTTTGTTTGCCGCCCTGGGCTCCTATTGGGAGGAAGATAAAGCAAATAATAAATAAATAAAAGTGTAGCTTACTCTTGCTTTAAAAAAAGCCTACTAACTAAGGGTTGAGGGACAAGGTAGGTTTACAAAGTGGGGGGGACGGGACTGAAATAAGCTGACTTGGATTCACCTCCACTCCTCTCAAAACATGCACTCTCTTATTCCTGTTCATGCCTGCAACAGTCAGGTACTTTGTAATACCATCCCTCCCTTTTAGTAATTCCAGTGGAGTTGTGACCTACACGCTGGAAGATCCTGACCCTCAGTGATTCAAAGGCATCCTGCCAATTTTTGAAGCTCCCTTCCATAAGCAAACATACACTGCCCCTGCAATTATGGTGGCATTCACCTTACCCTTTGTTCCCAAAAGCTACTCAGGAAGATTCCAGTATCTTCTGTAGCTGCAAAACTCTCCTATTTCCACCACCACAAAAATACACCACGTTCTAGAACACTAAACCAACTGAAGTATGCAAATTAGCTCATGCCTACAAATCACCAAAATGAAAATTATCTTGCTGGTTGGTTCTACAATATATTCTGAGTATATAATTTCCCTGTGCACTCATTGTGATATTTATCACATCAAAACAGATCTCCAAACTGGGAAAAGGGAGAAGGGGATGAAGAACAAGCAGGAGCTGGTGGGGAAGCAACAAAAGAGCAGATTCTAGTCTCTTAAGTAGCCAAAGAAAGATATCGGAATATAGGATACTGGTCTATTTGGAAGCCTTGCTGTAGTCATTTAAGTCCATGTGTTATTATGCATCTATTTGTTATAATCCTAACCAGCAGAAAATATACATGTAAATAAGTGAACTCCACCAGGACGTCATTACATAACGAGAGACTCCTGACACTCTTGGAACACAGTCATGTCTGCATGTGTCCTAAGAATTAAGTATGGAAAGTGGGGAGTGTTTTATGTTTGCATATTCGTCACAGTAAGTTATTTATATCAAAGAGCTATTGCCATTAAAAACATACAGCTGGGGGGCAGAGTTGAATTACTGCTTGCAGTTAAGCAATTATTTCAACTTGCCCTACAGCCTTAATTTGGATGTATAATTATTTGCAACTTGCCAACACAGGCATGGTATTGCTCAACACAAATCTAATTTTAACAACTTCAAAAAGGAAGCCTCTCTTTGCAAAAGCAAAGCATACTCATTCAGAAGTGCAAGAAAAACCGGTGAGTTCTTTGTCTGTTTCAGCAGAGATGGAAAAAGCCCTAGCCCACTGGTTGCACTGGTGGTTAGAAATTTGATGAGGCACCTAGGAAATCTAAACATTTTTTCACATCACAATCCTACACATATTTACTGAGGAACAGATTGCACTGCAGCCAGTCGGGCCTGCTCCCTATTAAGTATTTTAGGATTGCACTCTCAGTGTGGTGTTAAAATTGTTTTATCCACTTAAAGGCCTATAAATATTGGGTGCTAAGTATCTTTCTTCTATCACTTTGCAGAACTACCAACTACGGGTGTACCAATAAGAATGGCACAGAGTTTGCAAGATGTGCTTTTGCTGGTACTACAGCAGTTGAAATGGGTGGAGCCTGGAAGGGAGAAAGATTAGCATTAACCAAACTTCTATCCTGAAGGATTCAAGAAGGCCTTGTATGCAGTTCCCAGACAAATCTCACTCCAGGCAACTTATGGAGCCAGACATAATTTTTGCTCCAGCAGCAGATGCCGTCAGAGCACTCCCTGGTAGAGGCTCCGTGGTCTGGAGTCTGTAAAAGGGAGGGTGGAAACAGCCTGGGATGTGTCAATTTGTGTGTGTGTGGGTGGGTGGGTGTGGGTGAGTGAGTGAACATGCGTGCATCTCATCTCTCATAGATTTAGCCATAACAGGTTTGCTATATGCTGATCATCAATTTATAACCATCCTTAGGTACAATGAAGTTGACAATTACAAACAGCAGAACTGGATTTCTTTTGATTCAAAGCAAAGATGATCAGCTGGTGGCTCTTAGGCTGGACTGGATCATGGGGCTCCCCAGCAACCCTTCCAACGATGCAATAAAATGTTTGACAAGAGTTTCATATGCAAGGGAAAAGATGATATTCCACTCTCAAATATGACATCTGACGTTTTGGTTTGGTACCCAGCATATATGTTAATATATTAATGCATACATTAATTACAATTAATTGTTCTAAGCCACCCAGAGAGCTTCGGCTATGGGGTGGTATACAAATGTAATAAATAAATAAATACAGTATATCTGTATGTAATGCTGTACCTGAACATCAGAATAGCAAAGCCCACTTTAGCATGACACCTGTTCACCAGGTTGTGTGGCAAATATTTTGGCCCCAAGAAATGCTGATTCCACCAGAGGTACCCAAGAATTGTTGCAATGATAAATGATCACATCCCCTATCTTTAAAATGAAAAATGAGCAACAATTACCTGATGAAACACAGGCTGTTTCCAATTTAGGTATACCTGCAGAAAATAAACACAGAGTAAAAAGTATAAGGATCTCTGATCAAAGGATTCAAGGATTTTTAAGCTGTGTTTTAAAATATTTTTAACTGTTTTAAAACGTTTTTAATTGTAATTGTGTGTTGCAATGTTTTAAACTGTTTTTAGTATATGCATCTTCTTCTTGTTAAATCGCTTTGTTTACAATTGCCTCCCTGGGCTCCTTCGGAAAGAAAAGTGGTATATAATTGATTGATTGGATTAATGAATAAATAAAGCAGCTCTTGTTAGTCACAGGTGGCCAACGTGTGGCCTGACAACAATGAGTGGCCCATGTGAAAGGGGGTTTGGATGTTGTAACACACCTCAGTCAGAAAGGCACACAGGCTTCATTACTGACATAAAATCAGGCCTACAGTATTTCCTGCCTCTCCAGTTTTTCAATGCTGCTTGCTCCCCCAGTTAGAGAGAGGGATAGTGGCGGCTGTAATATTCACTGTATAGCTATTACTACTATATTTAATACCCGCCCTTCACCAGTAGGTTGCAAGGCAGGTCACAACAATACAAAAAACATTATTAGGAACAGTTTTAAAACAAATTACAGTCACAACTAGAGAGGGTCCTAAAATATATATACAGTAGGGCCCCGCTTATACGACGGGTTAGGGACCAGGCCCCCGCCGTAAAGCGGAATCCATTGAATATAATGGGCTGCTTCGTGAGAAAATGACACAAAAATGTCGCAAAATCGGCTTTAAAACAGGGAATTTCCCCTAATTGAGAGCTGCCACATCACCGGAATGTCGCAAAACGGAACGCTGGTAAGCGGGGCCCTACTGTATATATGTCAAGTGTCAAAAACCAGTGTGAAGAAGTGCATCTGACTGCAACGAAGGTGCTAGACACACCCCTGTGACGAGGGACTTCCACAACTTAGGGGCTGCCACAGAGAATGCCCTCTCCTGGGCCACCCCCAACCCTGGACTTCTGAGGGTGGTGAAACTACAGGGCATTGTATGGAGGGCCCTAGAATGGCACTCATATATTCTTTGGACTGCATCATTTATTTATTTAGACAATTTACATACCGCTTGTATTTAAATGAAACTCTAAGCGGTGAACGGAAGTTAAAACAGCAGATACAAACAGAAAAAGAAAGGCTGGCCACTGCTGTTGTTTGACAAAACAACGTATGTTTGAGATGACAGCCAACATAGCAATGGGAAATCACAGGCCTGTAAATGTTACCTGGTTTCTTCCTACCATCAGTATATTAAGTATTGGCACGGTCTCCCGAATGTATTGTAGATTTGGAATTGGCCCAAGGCCAATAGTTTAGCTTCCTCCACATGTCCTGTCAGGACAGCATCCACACATAAATCCCCTCCCTCCCAAAACCACCCCCAACAAAGCGAACCTCCTGACAGACAAGGCTCGTACACGCTCAAAGCAACATTAATTGCTGTAAACCGCACAGAGTGCTTCGGCTATGGGGCGGTATATAAATAAACAAACATGCAGTGGGGGTGCCCTGTCACCCTGCCCCTCAGCTTGCTCTTCCTCCCTCCAAGCCTGCTGGGCTTAGGAACCCAGGAATCTTGCATGGGGCAGGGGGTTGGACTCAATGGCCTTACAGACCC
Source organism: Rhineura floridana (assembly GCF_030035675.1). Taxonomy (NCBI): domain Eukaryota; kingdom Metazoa; phylum Chordata; class Lepidosauria; order Squamata; family Rhineuridae; genus Rhineura; species Rhineura floridana. The sequence goes on from NC_084484.1 coordinate 180,467,856, forward strand.
CTTCCAGCTCTACTACTCTATGATTCTATGCCTTATCACAAGTCATATCGCTGCTCCCTCTAGCTCAGTACTGTTCACACTGACTGGCATTGGCTCCGCAGGGCTTCAGGTGAGTCTCTCTTGTGCCTACTGGAGATGCTGGGGATTGAACCTGGGACCTTTCGCATGCAGAGCAAATGCTCTACCACTGAACTATAGTCCCTCACCTAAACCTGGAACAAACAGTTCCACAAGCCTCAAACAGGAGCACCAAGATTTTGGCCAAAAAGACTGATGGTGGGAATCAGGTTGCTGTGATTCAAGGGCCAAGCATGTCCCAGAGCCACTCCTTTGTGAAATAATGCTGCCTCGTAGGTGTCAATTCCAAATAACCAGTGCATAAAAAAGTGAATACTATAGGCAAATAGTGTCTAACATGGGAAACAACCATTAGCTGCAAAGCACCGGAGATGAGCCCAGATGTAGCCTTGACAGAGTCCAGTTCAAGAGAGAGAGAGAGAGAGGGAGAAACATTGAGTAAAACAGCTTCTTCTGGTGCTCCATCAGCGGGCAAGGAGCTGTAGGTAGTGGTGTTGCTGAACGGGTGGGCTGGAGCAAGAGGCTATTATGAGCTCACAGCTATCCGCTGGACCGAGGACACGTTTGCTCAGAGCCATCAATACCCGCTATAACAAGGGTTGGCAAGCTGAGTGCATCCCACCCAGTCGAATGGGTTCTGCTCAGCCTCACCAGCTGACTGACAAGCCCTACCTGTGGTTTCCTGCCTTCCTCCACAGTGCGACGCTCAGCCTGTTTGTACCCAAGCTCCTTGAGCCATTCTGCCCTGTGAGCACTTCTTTTGCCATGCAACTGCTCCTTGCTTGTGGCACCCTAGCGTGACCCGTGAAGGGTTAGCGGCGGGAGGACTGTGGCTCTGGGCGGGCTAGCATGTCAGCCCAACTCTATTGTTCTAAATGGCAACTGGGGAAGGACAAGGAGATCCAAGGCTGCATGAGACAGACTGAGGGGTGCAGAGGATGAAGGGTTGAGGGGCAGGGGCACGGCACATGCTTTGTATAGAGTCAGTGTGTTCAGTCCCTGGCATCTCCTGTTAGAGGATCTCAAGGGCAGGGAAAATCTTCCCCTTGAGCATCTAGGTCTAAAGCAGCTTTGCTTTGGGTGTGTCAACAGTAGCCCTGCAGCTTCGGAGGAGTTCTCTGTTCTTAATACAAGTGGTCCAACACACACACTGAAGCGAAGGGGTGCAGTGAGGCACTCGCAATTAGGAGAGTGGCGGCACCTTCTCCCTCCTGACTTTGCTGCAGTGTTATTTTCCCCAGTGCTAAGAGGAACGTCCTATGCTATTCATGGCTTCAGTAACCTTGAGCTGTCCGCAATTGGGTGCACGAGAGGCTGTGTATACATATACCTAGGCGATATTTGCAAATGGCATGGAGCGGATAAGGGGAAAGAGAAAATCTTCCCCACTTCAAAAATAATAAAACAAACCCACCCACCCCCAAACTGTACTGCTTACTATGGTGACGCCAATGCTGTAAGCTGTTAGTATAAACAGGAGGGGATAATTGATTGTTTTCTTGTGCTTGAAACATTCATACCTGAAACAGACACAAAGATGGAAGGTGATGAGGCACAGTAGTGACAAAAAAGATTATTACACAGTCAGTCTTTTGAGGCTTATAAACTGGTTGAGTTTCTTTTGGTGAGAACTGGGAAGAAGGAAGCTCACTGGACTTGCTTGGTGGAACATGCAGGAACTGGCTGACACCCACAATCTGGCTTTGGAGTCTATCTTGGAAACATCAGTAATTTTTAAATACGAACGCAAGGTAGGAGCAAAATGATATGTTAAAAAAAAAGAATTGAAGTAGATTTGAAAGAGGGATTGTTACTCATATTGGATGCACTCCTTCCACTTTCACTTCTGGTAAGCAGGTGGAAGTTTTTGCATTTTCAAAACTCTGCCAAACTCATTTCACTTGACAGTGGGACAACAGAATAAACCAAACCGCTCTAAACAGTATTGTGGGCTCTTCCAGACAACCTGTTATATTGAGTATTCATTTCCATTTCTTTGCACTGAAGTTATATGACAGCGCTGTTATCCCACACTTTATTCTAGCGCATTTTCCTGCCACTTTACTTATCACAAAAGTTCCATTTTTGTTTGTTTCAGAAGCAGGTTTGTCGCACAAAAACACCAAATCCATTTTAATTGCGTAACCTGAACCTGCCGGTATATGACTGAATCGTACTCACAAAATAGTGACATTCTGGAAGTGCCTGTCTCTCCTGAGCCTAAGTGAACTATTTCACAGTGTAATTTTCCTCTTTAAACATTTTTACGACACCATAAACATACAATTCATTATATGTTCAAGAAAAAAAGATAGTGCAGAGGAAGACACTGGGAGTTGTACCAGACATCTGGACTTATTTTTGTGTGTTGGGGGGTGGGGGGGGAAGAGAGAAGGGAACAGCAACTATGAAGTGAGATGAAGACAAGAGTGTTTGTTAAGCTGGGGGTCAGGAGTATTTTGTTGCCTACTGGTGTGCAAATTATGTAGAGAAGAGAAGATTACAACTGCTCTTTGTCCAGGGGGTACAGTCAGGCAGAAGTTTCACATTGAGTTTGTGGGCACGAAGTTGTGCTCCAAGAATGGGAATAAGCATATTGTTCTAAATGTTGTATAGACTCTGCATGTCCACAGGACTGTCATGAAAGCACAGACTATAATGCCTTGCTAAATTCAGCACCTGAGAATCCCAGGATCCATTTAAGGATGGGGTGGTGGAAAATCAAGGTTTTAGATCTTATATGTGAGGTGGAGGGGGGTGGGGGAGAGAGAGAGAAAGAGGGGTTTGAGCACCACGGGCTGCAAATTCCTGGAAGTCAGAAGGCACCGAGCAGGATTTCAATAACCAGTATGGGTTCTTGATCCTCTCTTACAGCGACTGTTCCCTGGCACCAGCCTTCAAACTCAAACCTGTCTCTTTCTGCAGGAAAGTTCTATCACCAAAAGTCTAAATACAGGAAAAATATGTACAACTAAGCAAAAGCAAAAAATGTATTTTCTTTGCAGGATCTGGGTCTCCTCACACAAAACCTGGATTCCTCTTTGGTGAACAATGATCACCTCTAACTGACTGACTGCAGGATTTTGCTGTTGACTAGATGGGTATGGAGTTGGTGGAGGAACAGAAGAAGCTGACTCAGAGCTTTGATCCATCTAGCTCAGATGTGGGGAACATTTGGCCCTCCAGATATTGCTGAACTACAACTCCCATCAGGGGCAATGACCATGCTTGCTGCTGTTAATGGGAGTTGTACTTCAGGAACATTTGGAGGGCCAAAGATTCCCCACAGCTAGCTCAGCGCCTACAACGAGTGGCAGAGACGCTCTAGGGTTTCAGGCAGGAATCCTTCCCAATCCTACCTGGAGTTTCCAGGGGTTGAATCTAGGGCCTTCTGTTTGCAAAGCACTGTGGTAAAGATGCATTGTACAGAGGCATCAGATGCTTTGGTAAATGCTGGGTAGGGGGACGGAGGCAATACACAGGTGAGAATTAGAATCAGGGCTGCATATAGTCTGAAGCAGGTTCTCTTGCAGTATTTCCCTTTTTTGTATGTTTCCCCTTTTGTTTTGAGGGATGGCCCTTTCTTGGCAGTGCCTGGGTGGTGTGAGGCAGCATCCACTTCCTGATTATTGATCCAACTGTGCTCACTGGGATATCCAAACACTTGGATATTAGTTTGTACCCTTTTCCTGATCTATACATGTGTATTACATAAGAACAAGAAGAGCCTGCTGGATCAGGCCAGTGGCCCATCTAGTCCAGCATCCTGTTCTCACAGTGGCCAACCAGGTGCCTGGGGGAAGCCCGCAAGCAGGACCCGAGTGCAAGAACACTCTCCCCTCCTGAGGCTTCCAGCAGCTGGTTTTCAGAAGCATGCTGCCTCTGACTAGGGTGGCAGAGCACAGCCATCACAGCTAGTAGCCATTGATAGCCCTGTCCTCCATGAATTTGTCTAATCTTCTTTTAAAGCCATCCAAGCTGGTGGCCATTACTGCATCTTGTGGGAGCAATTACATTCTCTCTCACTTCTGTAGAATGCTCTTTGGGCTTCATTTTCCTTCAGATCCATGGCCTGACCAATGATCCTTCAACGGTGGGGTTTTTATCTTGACAATGTGACAGCAACTTTTACGGTTCACAGGTGGAGGCCAATGGTAAGGTAATGTCTTTCATTTGTGCAAACTGGGAGCTTCCACAGCACAGGGGTTAAATACTTACAGAAGCAACATGTTTCAGTTTATTATGTTTATTACAAACATTTCCCAAAATAAAACCAATGTCACCTTACAATAACTGATTTTGAGTTTCAGTGTTTCAAAATAAAGTGTCATACAGAACGAAATTACAATGTACCATTTGTAACTCAGTAATATGAGAACATTGGTCAGAGATCTGCAAGGCACTGTATGTAAGTTATGCAAATTTCCATTATATATTCAGTTCGATTATTTCTTAACTAGCGCATATTTTGGGAATGGGTGGGTTGGTTTATGACCAATAAGAGCAAAACTCAACAAGACGCTGAACCACCATTTCCAGGTCTTTGAAATGTTTAGCCCTTTTAGCTTCCAGGATTTCATCAGCCATTGCCTAGACCAGCCTTTCCCAACTAGTGGGCCGCCACATGTTGTTGGACCCCAACTCCCATCAGCCTCAGCCAGCATTCCCAATGGTCAGGAAAGATGGGAATTGTGGTCCAACAACATCTGGTGGCCCACTAGCTGGGAAACACTGGCCTAGACACTTTCAAATGCATTTCTGCAACCATATGGGTTAGCAGTCTGTTGCTTTAAAAAGGAAAGGGCAAACAGATATTCTCAGGAAACTGAATTCTGTGCCAATGCCACAGTCAACATTCAGGTAAAATGGCAAAATACACAGTTCTGATTGTAATTAGGCTTCATTTCAGTCACAATTGGGCCTCTTCCTAAAATCCTGGAAAATTGCACCTTTCCTTTTCTTCATACAGTACGGCCCCACTCATATGTTGGGTTATGTTCTGGACCCCCGCTGAAAAGCAAAAACCGCTGAAAAGCAGAACTCATTGAATAGAATGGTGTGCGACACCCGAAAACCATCGTAAAAGTGGAACAAGTGCCGTATGAGTGGAGCTTTAGTCTAATTGCGTCTAATTGAGACCGCCGCATTAGCAAAGCGCCGTAAAGCAGGGCCCCACTGTACAAGTTTCTAGCTCTCACTGAAGAACCAATATGTGGCAAAATATGATAGTATTCTCCGCCCACTCACAAAAGATTGAGAGATACTAGCTAAGATGATAGCAAGCATTTTCAGACCTGCATTTACCAAAATAAGATGGATGGAAGAGTGGAGAAGGCAATGACGAATCAGACCAAAGGTCCATCTAGTCAAGGATCCTGCTTCTCACAGTGGTCACCAGGCAAGCCCACAAGCAGCACATGAAGGCAATAGAACTCCCCCTTGCCAATGCTCCTCAGAAGCAGCAATACAGAGACAGAAGGCCACTGAACTTATGAGGTTCCACGTAGCCATCATATCTACCAGGCACTGGTAGAACTAGTATCTTCTATGGGAAGAATCAACATGGGAGGGATGCTTGGTTGCTCCTGCGCCCCCCAATATCCAGTGCAAATGCCCATTACAGCCATTTTTTTTCTCCAGCAAGTGTATTTTCAAAACGGTTTAAAATGGAGGAGGGGAACACACTGCAGGGGAAGAATCAGTGAACAAGGAAAGGATTACAGACCCCCTTCTGTCCATTAATTCTCTTGCAAGTGTTGTCAGTCTCCTGCATTTGCTTTGTGGAAAAATGGTGGGGAGGATCCAAAAATTTCCTTATAGCTATTAAAATTAGTTGCGGACTGGTTTTTAACTGTTTTGTTTTCTGTAACAGCCTATGGCTATATACAGTTTCAATAAACTTCAACAACTGTTTTGTTTTGTTGTTTGTTGGACTGTGGGTGTGTATGTTGTGATTGTGTGTGTGTGAGACGTATGGTGTATGTTGTAAGTTTGTGTGGTGAACTTTTTATATTATGTGCCTGGGAGACAGGAATCAGAGACAGGAAGAACTTGTGGGGGCCTCAATTGGCGTAGTGACGGGTAGAGGGAGATATCACATTGTGTGCAAGACTGGCCAGGTGAGGGGAACTCAACCCAGACAGCTGACGGATGTGCCGTGTTCCGGTCTTCCATGCATCCACAGGTATGCGGGATGCCCTATCAGCCAGCTCTCTGATCTCCGGATGCTGCTTTTTAATGCCAGATCGGTACATAATAAGATCCCCCTCATCCACGATTTAATTGTGGTTGAGGCAGCCGATCTGGCATGCATAACTGAGACCTGGGTAGGTGAGCAGGGAGGAGTTGATCTCTCTCAGCTGTGCCCACCAGAATACTCGGTTCAGCATCACGGTAGGTCTGAGAGCCGGGGAGGGGGGGTTGCTGTGGTCTATAGGAACTCTATCCCTCTCTTCAAGCACCATGTCCATGTATCTACTGGCCTTGAGTGTCTGCACCTTGAGTTGGGACAGATTGGGGATCCTGTTAGTGTACCGCCCACCCCACTGCCTAACGGACTCCCTGACTGAGTTGACTGAGGTGGTCTCGGATGTTCTGTTGAGATCCCCTAGACTACTGGTACTGGGTGATGTCAACATACATGCCGAGGCGTTCTTATCCGGGGCGGCTCAGGACTTCATGGTTTCCATGACGACCATGGGGCTGTCCCAATACGCTACCGGCCCAACCCATGTGGCAGGGCACACTCTGGACCTAATTTTTGCAACTGGACATGGTGATAGTGATCTGTTAGGGGTCTTTACCTCAGCTCCTTTGTCATGGACAGATCACCGCTTGCTGAAGTTTAGACTCACGGCGGCTTTCCCCCTCTGCAAGGGTGGGGGACCTATTAAGATGGTCCGCCCCCAGAGGCTATTGGATCCCGATGGTTTTCAAAAGGCTCTGGGGAGTTTCCCGGCTGATAAGACTGGCGCTCCTGTCGACACCCTGGTCGATCTGTGGAATACGGAAATGACCCGGGCAGCTGACACGATCGCTCCTGTGCGCCCTCTCCTTTGTAGAGCTCACACAGCTCCATGGTATACTCCGGAGCTGAGGGCGATGAAACAATATAGGAGACGGCTTGAGTGCAGATGGAGACGGACTCCTGATGAATGCAATTTTGCACTGGTGAGTGCCTACAATAAGACGTATTTTGGGGCAGTACAGATGGCAAACAAACAATACTTTGTCACATCTATTCAATCTTCTATCTGCCGTCCGGCGGAGCTTTTTCGGACTGTCAAGGGGCTATTACACTCTGGCCCTAGGGACATGACTGAATCTTCTAGAGCATGCTGTCACGAATTTGCTAGGCACTTCCAAGGCAAAATTTCTTGCATCCGTCTTAGACTTAGACTCCAATGATATAGCAGTTGATTCACATGAGGTCTCCGGAGCACAGTCTGGTCATGTTTTTTTGGATGAGTTTCAATCGGTGCAGCTTGAGGACGTTGACAAGGTTCTTGGACAGGTGTGCGTAACCACTTCTCTGTTGGACCCTTGCCCCTCTTGGCTAATAAAAGCTAGCAGGGATGGCACTGCCGGCTGGGCTAGGGAAGTGATTAATGCTTCACTATTTGAGGGAGTGGTCCCGAACTGCCTTAAGGCGGCGGTAGTGAGACCGCTTTTGAAGAAACCTTCCCTGGACCCAGAAAATCTTAATAACTACAGGCCGGTAGCAAATGTTCCATTCCTGGGCAAGGTCCTAGAAAGGGTGGTTGCAACCCAGCTCCAGGCACTCTTGGATGAAACCAATTATCTGGATCCATTTCAATCGGGTTTCAGGCCCGGTTTTGGCACGGAGACGGCCTTGGTCGCCCTATACGATGACCTTTGTCGGGAGAAAGACAGAGGGAGTGTAACCCTGTTGTTTCTCCTTGACCTCTCAGCGGCTTTTGATACCATCGACCATGGTATCCTTCTGGAGAGGCTTACGGATTTGGGAGTTGGAGGTACTGCTTGGCAGTGGTTCCGCTCCTATCTGGTGGGTCGTCTCCAGAAAGTAGTGCTTGGGGAGCATTGCTCGGTGCCCTGGGCTCTCCAATATGGAGTTCCACGGGGATCAGTTCTGTCCCCCATGCTCTTTAACATCTATATGAAGCCGCTGGGTGCTGTCATCAGGAGTTTTGGAGTGCGTTCTCATCAGTACGCTGATGATACGCAGCTCTACTTCTCCTTTTCATCCTCTTCAGGTGAGGCCGTCAAAGTGCTAAATCGATGCTTGGCCGCGATAATGGACTGGATGAGAGTGAACAAATTGAAGCTCAATCCAGACAAGACTGAGATGCTGTTAGTAAATGGATCCCCTGACCAGATGATGGATGTTCGACCCGTTCTGGATGGGGTTACACTCCCCCTGAAGGAGCAGGTGCGCAGCTTGGGAGTCCTTCTGGACCCATCCCTGTCACTTGAGGCGCAGGTAGCCTCGGTGGCACGGAGTGCTTTTTACCAACTTAGACTGGTGGCCCAGCTATGCCCGTATCTGGACAGGGAACATCTTGCTTCAGTCATTCATGCTCTGGTAACCTTGAAACTGGACTACTGCAATGCACTCTACGTGGGGCTGCCCTTGAAGACAGTTCGGAAACTGCAGCTCGTGCAAAATGCAGCGGCCCGACTGATAACTAGGACTAAGCGGTCAGAACATGTAACACGATTCTGGCCCGCTTGCACTAGCTGCCTATATGTTTCCGGGCCCGATTCAAGGTGCTGGTTTTAACCTATAAAGCCTTACACGGCACGGGCCTGCAATACCTGATGAAACGTCTCTCCCGATATGAACCTACCCGTACACTGCGCTCAACATCGAAGGCCCTCCTCCGGGTGCCTACTCAGAGAGACGCCCGGAAGGCGACTACAAGAAAGAGGGCCTTCTCGGTAGTGGCCCCCGAACTTTGCAACACCCTTCCTGATGAGGTACGCCTGGCGCCTACGCTACTATCTTTTCGGCGCCAGGTGAAAACCTTCCTCTTTTCCCAGGCTTTTTAACATCTTAACATCTTAGTATGTTAGTATTTTAGCAGTTTGTATTTTAGTATTTGTATTGTCTATTTATAGGCATTTCAGTATGGATTTAATTATGTTTTAACTTTTTAGTCGCTGTTGTATGTCCTTATTGTTGATTACGTTTGAGCATGTGGTTTTAAATTGTATATGAAATGCTTTTATCTTGATGTACACCGCCCAGAGAGCTTCGGCTATGGGGCGGTATAAAAATTTAATTAATTAATTAAATAAATAAAATGTGTGGTATGAGGAAATGGCTTGCAAGTCTGGCACAGGTGTTGTGAGCACTACAGGTTCAGTGCTCTGTGCTGAGTGATAATTTTAGCACCATTTATTTCATGGGAGCAAGATAAAGAATAAGGGTTGTATCCAATTAAGCTATATTTAGAGTAGATCCAGCATTGACTACAACCCTATGTCTGTGAAGATGAGCTAAGCATTTTCAGATATTACAGAGACACAAATGATAAATACTCACAAGCAATAGACAAGCATGCAACAACTGTAGATCATGGGCAGTTCATCCAGAAGCTACAAATAAAAAAAGTAAAAAAGTAAGTACGTAACAATTTCATATACCGAGATATTCCAAGGAGAAGCTGATCTTGAGTCACGAGTGGCACATAACGTTATGCAAAGTGAACAGTGAGGTCACAGGCAGCCTGGGACAGGATTACCTCCCTGCATGGGATCGTAAAGTCATTGCCAGTCCTAATTTATTTTATTTAGTTAACAAAATTTATATACCGCTTGATTGTAAAAAACAACCCTCTAAGAGGTTGACAAGAAATATTATCAATAAAAATAGTTAAAAACAAGGAATTAAAAACATTTGTAAAAACAGTTAAAACTGCAGTAGACAAAAAAGATAAATGCACTTCAGCATCTGCGTCTGGATAGACTTGCCTAAACAGAAATGTTTTAAGCAGGTGCTGAATAGGATACAGAGAAGGTGTCTGCCTGATGTCAATAATAAGAGGCAATAATTTAAAAAAAGCCAAGAGCCATAAAACATAGATGCCCCCGAATGGAAAGGCATACATTCTATTGCCAACTGCATTTGGACAACACTTAGTACTATTCGTGTACAAATGCTATTGTGCAATTACTATTTATATAATGTTTTAGAGCATCTGACACATCATCTGGTTGCAAATATTTACAGAAGTTAAAATTGAGCAAAGATTCAACAGAACAGCAACGAAATCATAAAAGCAGCAGTAAAAAAAATCCTGCAGATGTAAAAGCGTAGGAGTGTAAAAAGGTCATTTGCCTGGTGCAAAAAAAACCCTTACTTGCCCTTCATTATAAGGTCCCAGGGTGGGTTACAAGAGTTATAGTGATAAAAACAAGCAAAACCATTTGAATCAAAAGGGAAAAGTACAAATTCAACAAAAGTAGTGGGTCCCACAAAACAAAATATCAAAGGCCAAGATGAAGAGGTATACAACAACTAAGAGAAGCTGGATGCACCTCTGTGGGGAGAAAGTTCCAGTTGAGGGGCTGCCACAAAGAATGCCCTTTCTGGGGCCACCATTCATTACGTTTCTGAGGTTGGTGGAACTACCAAGAGATGCCAATCTTAACACCTGCGCAATTCAGAAAGGATATTGTCCCCATATTTTGTGTGCGTGAGAGAGCAATGAGGCTAAGAGAATGGCTTGCCTAAGAGTGCCTAGTGATATTTCTCTTGGTCACTATGCTACACAAGACCTGAAATGTATTTGCAGCCAGGCTGGTCCCAGTTTCCACAGAGCACCCCTCTTCTGCAGGTAACATGCTTGTAGCCTCACTTTTCATGTTTGTTTATTCTAAGTTAGTCAAACCTGGTTTTTAAAAGCCTTTTGTCTCAGTTCCCAAACTCTTGAATCTACTTTTACATAAAGTGCCTTGTTACAATTTGCTTCAGTTTTTTTTTTGCATCTTGGGTATTTGCTTAATTAGATTTATTTACAGTAAAAACGAACAAACAACCCTTCCCCCCCCAAAAAAAAAGACTTCCAGGAGCAAGACACCCATAAAAAGTTGTGTGGACATTTTAAACCAGCACTAACCTGCATTTCATACTTTAGAGTCATGTGAAAGCACCAGGAGCCCAGACCTACAGCTGAAATCCAATTAAGAAAGCATTAGGAAAGAAAGTCACGCTGTAGCACAAACAGGCACACAAAAAACCCCAAGACACGCCCCCCACAAAAAACCCAAAGAACTGACCAGCATCCTTCTTCCCTACACACATTATACTCTGCTACTTTAACACTGACCTTGAACAGGAATTTATTACAGCTGGAATCTACGCTGAAGGATCTACCATGTTTCCTTTCAGTGACTGTAGGCCTCAAAAGACAGGGGGTTGGACTCCATGGCCTTATAGGCCAATGCTTCGACTCTATGACAATGAGTTTCTGAATGGCACATCACACACCCTCCCCACCACCACCACCCAGACAGTTGACCTGCAAACTCCCAAGGTGAATCCTTGGCCTCTCTAGTCAAAGGGAGGCAACCAGGGCACAGGAGTGGGAGAGCCACTGCTGGTCAGAACAGAAAGGACTGGGCTAGACCAGCCAATGGCTTTGCTTAAGCATAAAGCAGCTTCACATGCAAGGAGGAGGACAGGTAGCAAAACCGGAACGGCTGGTCAGGAGGTGGGGCTGCCCCACCTGACAAGTTCATTGAGACTTCAGTATTAAACATTTGTGGAGGCTTCGAATTTTTCCTTGGCTTGTTTACCTTCAGCAACTCCTATAAAATCATTCCAAGGGGTTTTCAGAAATTAAATGGCCAGCTCAGCTCACTGCTAACACTGGGCCCAGGTAGAAGGGTTGCAGAAGTCTAGGAGACGTTGAACCGCACTGGCTCTCCACATAGTCCAGGATGCTGTTCTGTGGTGCTTTCAAGGTTCTTATCCTCTCTAGCCATGTTGCTCTGGACAACAGCCTGATGGGGCATGGCATACAGCTCTACTCGGGAGATCAAGCGGGTTTGGCCTTAAAATCATAGAATAGTAGAGTTGGAAGGGGCCTATAAAGCCGTCAAGTCCAACCCCCTGCTCAATGCAGGAATCCAAATCAAAGCATTCCCGACAGATGGCTGTCCAGCTGCCTCTTCAAGGCCTCCAGTGTCGGCAAGCCCACTACCTCTCTAGGTAATTGGTTCCATTGTTGTATGGCTCTAACAGTTAGGAAGTTTTTCCTGATGTCTAGCTGAAATCTGGCTTCCTGCAACTTGAGCCCATTGTTCCGTGTCCTGCACTCAGGGATGATCGAGAAGAGATCCTGGCCCTCGTCTATGTGACAACCTTTCATGTACTTGAAGAGTGCTATCGTATCTCCCCTCAGTCTTCTCTTCTCCAAGTTGTAAGTTGCTTGGCTAGAAAACTGCTTGGGAACACAAGATATTCCCAAGCCTTTGGCGGAAGAGTGAGGTGTAAGTATATAAATGGGATGGGGATGAGCAAGAAGAGGGATTGTTAAGACAGGCTTCTACAGTTATGCTTGCCAAAGCTAACAGGCCAGATTTAAGGTTTTTATTGTTGACTTGCAAACTCTTAAACAATTTAGGACCTGACTATATGAAGGAGCCCTTCTCCCATACTGACCTGCCCAGTCGCTAAGAGCAGCTATTGAGGCTCTCCTGGTTAGGCTCCAGCCTACAGAGATCCAACTTGAGGTGACCAGGGGGAGGGTCGGCAGTTAATACCAGCTGGTTGTGAATTTGTTTTTTTTTTTAATATCTGCCCTGTCTTTTATGCTGTTGTTTATCGCTTATGTGTTATGTGCCCTGTTTAACGATGTTACAATACACTGTACTGTAATCTTAAATGAAAGGCGGTATAAAAAATATTTTAGACAAACAATGTTGCCACCCTCTGCTGCCTGACCAGCCTTCCTCCCAGCTTTGAAGCGGCAGAGATGGTCAGAGATCATCCTGGGAATTGCACCATGATTCCTGCCCTCACCCCTATTGCCAGCTCCAAAGATGGAAGGAAAGCTGTGGGTTGCATTCAGTGCTGCTACTATGTGCAGCTTCCTGGTTAGCTTCCCTACGCATGTGAAGGGAGGGGCATGTACAAAGCTTGTGCATGTCCTGGTGTATTGAAACAGAACTTAATTATGTGAACACACAGTGACTCTCCTTCAGGAATAACAACAATTCAAGATGGGGTTTTCTACCCATTTGTATTTATTAAGAAGGGATGTGAAAACCTTGCATTAGGAGCTGATGGGTGCAAAAAACCCCCTCTTTAAACTGTTCCCAGTACTTTGCAAAGTGTTCAACAATGCCTCAAAGTTACAGGACTTCTTCCTTGAGCAAGTCAGAGACACAAACAATTTTTCAGATGGGCAACAGCAAGCCATTGTAGCCACTGAAGATCCCACCAGACTTTATTATCATTATTATTTAAAATATTTCTATCCCACCCTTCTACCCTATAATAGGGCACTCAGGGTGGCTTACAATAAAATCGAGCACGTACATAATAAAATTGTAAACAATAAAAATCACAAAAACATTAAAATAAATTAAAATACATAAAATAATGTATATACATATACACACACATGCGCATATATAGGGAGTGGTACTGAAGGTACTACTGAGGCAAAAATTAACACAGAAGGCATAAAATCAGTGCATCTTGGGTTGCCTTTGCCACATGGACACAATCTCTGGAAGAGCAAACAAAGGATTAAATATTTTGCCACTTGACCATCAGAAAGTCACCTAGCTCCCCAAATAATCAAAAATGAAATAGAAACTGCCCCACGTACCTGTGACACACAAATAAGCTATTATATATTGTGTTTCAAGGCCATCTCTATAACTCTGAATTGCACCATAGATTGGAGGCAGAATGAAAATCAGGTTACTAACGGTGTTCCCTGCAAGAAAAACAAACCGTAAGGGAATTAGCAATGACTAATAATGAGTAAACTTTAAATGAATTAAAATTTACTCAGCAAAGCAAGACTTCCAATGATACTGAGAAGAAAATACCTGAGCTGATTCCAAGCATCTCTGCTCTTTTTAAAAAGAAAAAACCCATTATTTTTCATATAAAAAGAGCTAGTTGAGTTTCTATGCTCTAGCACAGAAGATATGCAAGGTTATCTTTTACAGTTAAAATAAAGGAAGGAATTGCTCCCTTCCCCTCTCAGCAATAAAATACAACACTCATGAAGATGGCTTTCTGAAAGATAAAACATGAATGTAGGTCTCTCAGTAGATAAGAGCAATGACTGCCAAATACACAGCCTTCCAGGCAGGTTACTTAATGCTAGGGTCAGGTAACAGAGCTTGACATTACCACCTTGATGTGCTTAAAATTAAATAGAATCACCGAACAGGTTTTGCAAAGGACAGAATCCTAAGGTACACCCTACCATTGATATATAACCCAGATATTCACATCATTTCAAAGGTTCTTAATATAATAGCCTAAAGCGCCAGGAAAAATGCCCAGCTTCAACACAAACTTGAAGGTGACCAACAAGCACTTGTTTTCTCCCCAGCAGTGGTAATCAACATTTTTCATATAAACACACTTAACCTCATATAATCTAGGCAGCAAACATTTCCTTACTGTTCACTTAGTTGGGGGCAGAGCAGAAAGACACCCTGGAACTGCTTGGACATAGTAAAATCAAGTTGAAAGTCTTTAACAGCTTAAAAGACATTCCGCAAGTTAGCTCTAAGGTGTGTGTATGCATGGGGAGGGGGGAGCTCTTTCTCCAAGGGTTACCTGAAAGCCATCGACCTACTCACGTATCAAAGGAAGATTATACTGGGACCAATGCCTCCTTGACTAAGCATTGAGTTTCATTGTCTTGGGGACTTGCATGATGTATAACTAACTAACACAAAGGAGAAAAGGTCAAAAGGAAGCTATAGTTCACCTGACCTACACACTGAAGTCGTATCTGCAACATAGTTTTCAACTGGTTTCAATACATAATGAGAAGACATGATTCACTAGAAAAGACAATAATGCTGGGAAAAACAGAAGGGAGTAGAAAAAGAGGAAGGCCAAACAAAAGATGGATTGATTCCATAAAGGAAGCCACAGACCTGAACTTACAAGATCTGAGCAGGGTGGTTCATGATAGATGCTACTGGAAGTCACTGATTCATAGGGTCGCCATAAGTCATAATCGACTTGAAGGCACATAACAACAACAATTAGTCTTCTTCAGTGGGTTTTATGATGAGTATACATTTTGTGTATTATGTTCTAAGATATGAACTGATACGTGGGCTATTCATTAACTCAACTGTTCTTAATGAATAGCCAAAGTATCAGTTCATATCTTTTAGAACATAATACACAAAATGTATACTCATCATGAAACCCACTGAAGAAGATTAATTGTTGAAACGCATTTGGCTATGTTATACATTTTGCAATTTATTACATATGGGCATTGATTTATGCGTATTGGCCACAAGTTGCCCTTTATCTCTACATTGATATTATTTTGACTATATTTTTTTGTATTTTATTGTAGATGGGCACTGATTTTTCTATTTTGCTGGCCTTTTTTATTATTATATGAAAATATTTATAGGGATTTTATATTGACTGTTCATATACATATTAAATTTTTGATATCATTTTATAATTACATGTCTGTACCTTAACTTTGTTTGGAGCACATAACAACAACAATGGAACCTGGGACAAGTTCTCTAATAAATAATTCTCAGCACCATCATAAACTACAATTCTAGTCTGCATCTATGTTTGAATAGTTTTTAGGTTTTTTTTTTTTTTTAAAAAAAGACGTTTTAAAGATTTACTTTTAAAGATGTTTTTAAAATGTTTTGTTCTCAAGGTATTTTTTAAAGATGTTTTTAGTGTTTTTATTTATTGCCCTGGGCTCCTTGGGGAGTGGCAGGATATACATTTAATATATCAGAAGAAGAAGGAGGAGAACAACAGCTAAGTGAAGACGACTACGGTTAAGCTGGGTCTATGTAGCAAGTATACAAGCCAAAAGAACGAATCTGTACTTTCTTCTATTAAAGCTGATTTACTCAAGCTACATTGCTACAGTTAATGAGATATAAAAAATGAATGCTCTTAAAATAAATTCTTTTTGGCAATTGAATCTTGAATACACCTAGAAGCAGGTCTTACTAGGAAGTTCCACCCTTCACGCAGTTAAATCTGCAATACAACTAATCAGACATTACTGCACAAATGGGGGGGGGGGGGACAATTTCAAAATATTAACGAAATGTTCAAGAGAGCTGGTCTACCCACATTTAGGACCACTTCAAGCTTTACCTTTTTTCCTTCCTAAACAAGGAACAATCCCTAAGTAGTTTGCATCATTTCAAATGGCACACTCCAACCTTTTCACATGGGAACTGCCTTTAAGCCCAACTTGCAATATGGGACACACTTAATTATCATACTGCATTTTCTTCCCAAGCTCAAACTGTAGTGTTCTGGCTGACACAGCCAGATAGTTGGTCCTGAGCCAGGAGCTGAAGACCAACTGTTTAAAGCAGAGGTGGGGAACAGGATCCAGCTGGCCAAATGCCAGCCCAGCTTGCAGCAGGGATCTGTTCCAATTAGGAGCTCTGATCAGGACCAAATCCCCTCAGGGGATTTACATTTGGTGGCAGGTTATCTTTTTTTTTTTTTTTTTTCAATAATTTTTATTCAAATTTTCATAAAACATACAAGACGAAATCATAAAACATTCAAAGACAAAAAACAAAATCAAAAATAGTTAAACAAAAAAAAAAATAAATAAAAATAAAAATAAAAAATAAAGAGTAAAATATTGACTTCCCATTTGTCAAAGATCAGATCAGTTATAAGTCTATAATATATAACAATCCTGTCTCTTAAGTCATATTATAAAATCACTTTCCTCCAATAGTTATCTTACTTAATCATCAAATCTCATAAACATTACTTTATTCTTTCCACAAAAAGTCAAAGAGAGGTTTCAATTCTTTAAGAAATATATCTATCAATTTTTTTTTTCCAGATAAGCATATCGATTAATCCATCTCATTACTAATTATGATAATCTTATTGTCATAACCATAGTCAAAATAAACATTTCAATTAATCCATCACATCAGAATCTGTTAGGTTCAGTAATTTCAGTAGCCATTGTTCTATTATCCCTATTAGTTCCATTTTCCATCTTCCATCTTCAGTAGTCTTGTTAAGTCCAGTAATTTCAGTATCCAATCTTCCATTATCAGTATTCCATAATAATCTTGCTGTCAAAGCCATAGTCATATAGTAAGAGTCTGATGGGAATTACCTCTATCCCAAATATTTTCTTGCCATCCATTCTGAATAGGTTGCTGAAATACTGCTGTAAAATCATATCTCTGTTCTTTTTTTCAAAATACACTGGGTCATCTCTTGAAAGTTTTTCCATTGTCACATGGCTGCAGTTAATTCCATAGATTTTCTCTATATTGGGCTCCATCACATCATTCCAGTCCAGAAGATTATCCATGCCATTGATAACTTTATCTCTAGAATCTTCATTAATTTCTTCAGAGATAACATTGAGTTCCAAACAATAGATTTTATTTCTAAAGTCCATAGACTCCAAATCTTTTTCCTGTTCCACGTTTGTTCCAATCTCCGGGGTCTCCTCTCTCACAGGGACCCCTGTTCCAGTCTCCAGGGTCTCCTCTCTCACAGGGACCCCTGTTCCAGTCTCCAGGGTCTCCTCTCTCACAAGGACCCCTATGTCTTTAATCTCCTGTGTCTCCAAACAATAGATTTTATTTCTAAAGTCCATAGACTCCAAATCTTTTTCCTGTTCCACGTTTGTTCCAATCTCCGGGGTCTCCTCTCTCACAGGGACCCCTTCCAGGGTCACCTCTCTCACAGGGACCCCTATATCTTTAATCTCCTGCGTCATTTTACTCAATTCAATTTTCAGCTCCTTACAACCCTGTCGCAGGTTTTGTTTCGTTATCTCAATCTCATCCATTATTTTCTGAAACATAGTTATTTCCAGATTCTCAGCCACTTTCTTAATTGCCATTTTAAAAGAAAAATATAGGAAAACCACTTCTTATTTCAGCAACAATTGGGTTAATACTCCAAACTTGGTGACATCACAGTATAAACAGAGCAGACAGCCTTATCTCTCCATAGTTAAGTAAACAAAATGCAGTTCCCAGGATCGAAACAATTAATGGCAGTTGTCAGGAAACAGATTCGTCAAAATAAAATAGACCAAAAAGAGAGTAGTCTCAGACAATATAATATTCTTCAAAATAAAAATCTGGAATAGAAATCCCTCTTCTGTGTATATCTTTAGAATGCAAATCCAGGACAGCTTTTTGCAACAAAAACAGAGATAAGCTATTAATTAGTGCGTAGCAGAGAGAAGTTATGGCTCCCCAGTGAGATGTCAAAAACCGATCAATCTGGCAAATCTCTTTTAAACAGCAACAATTTAAGTCAAGTAAAAGAAAAATATAGAAAGAAGGGTGCTTGCCTGTTAGTGCGTTCTCTCTTAGAAGATAAGATGAACGTTCGCTTTATCAGATAGAGACTTGCTGTTGAAAATCCGTCCCACCTTCGTCGGCTGGACCTCGTCCCATAAATTAATGAGATCTGGTCGTCCCAACAAAAATAGGCTTTGAGGTTAATCTCTTCGTTTCTCCCTACCCGGGAGAAATTTAATCAGTCAAAAAAAAAGAAAAAACTGACTGATATATCTGAATAAGCTTCTTTTGAGGCAGGAGCCCGTCTCAAAAGCAGGCACAGGCTAAGTCACCCTTCCCGGAAGTCGGTGGCAGGTTATCTTAAGGACCACCTGAGCCTTTATTTCTCTGCCCAGCCACTGAGATTAGTTGTCCCCCTTGTTTCACGTCGGGCATCTAAGGTTGCAGGTCCAATGCTGTGGAATACTCTACCAGAAGAGCTTCGACAGGCACCCTTGCTTTTGACTTTTAGGCTTCTCATGAAGACTTTATTGCCAAAAGATCTATTCAGTTGTTCCTTTTTTAAAAAAGATGAGCCAGTCAGTTTTATAATATTTTGTACTCTTTTTATAGTATTCTGATGTCCTATTTGTACACAATGCTGTACACTGGCTTGATATATTATACGAGTGGGTAACATCAGGTGTGGAGCAGATGGCCATGGCTGAAGGAAGACAGCCTGATAGGCCACCTTAGGACTTTTGACAGACTTATTTGGCCTGTGGGACAGAGGTTCTCCATGCCTGGCTTGAAGTGTGGCATGAGTATGCTTTCTGCCAAGAACACACATTGGGAAATACGTGTTTCTATCAGTTGCACTGTCAATGTACTTATGGTGAAAAGAAGCATTCCCATCCCAAAAATATTCAAACTGCACTCATTTCCTACATGGACATTGATCTCTCTGTAGGAAATTGAACCACCTGCCATTGTCTTTGACCACTTTCACAGTAACTTCATCCCACTCCATTTCCTGCACCTGCAAGATGCTATTTGGCCGGCACATGTTACAAATGTTCAGACATTAATGTTTTTCAGGGCCCCAGTTTTCCTCTGCTGGACTTGCTGCACCCAGGAGGACAGCTCCATTAACAGCTGAAGACTGTCATATTTCACGCTACCATAAAAAACTCTGAACACTCTCTAATAACTTTTCAGGCCGAAGAACACCATCTGACAATACTCCACAGGTGGCTTCTCATCATAAAAAATGCCATTCCCCCATAACACTGGAAAAAGGCCAAGCGATGGCCACTGATCCTGGAAGAAAGCTTATTCAAGAAAACAATGTTATCAGGCATCTGCTAATAAGGGCAGAGAAGTGTGGCAAACAAATTCCATGCAGTTTAATTGAAGCTGAAACATTAAGACAAGGAGAACCTTCTAGTAGTTAAACCGGGCCATAAAGAAATTCCAGCCACAGACAACCTTTCACCTTTGCTTGTCAAGCTTTTCTTTAAAGTAGCATAACTCCCTTTAACTACTAACAACATTGAACATATCACTATTTTAAAATATGGACAAAATATTGGGTGAGATTCAACATAGCATAGTGGGAATCCAGTCACACCTACTCATAAGAATATAAGTGTCCTGCTGGATCAGGCCAATAACCCACCTAATCCAGCATCCTATTCCCACAGTGGCTAATCAGATGCCACTTCTGGAAAGCCCAAAAGCAGGACCTGGGTGCAAAGAACACTGTCCCCTCCTGTGGTTTCCTGCAACTGGTACAGTAGGGCCCCGCTTTACGGCGCTTCGCTTCACAGCGACTCGCTAATACAGCGGTCTCAATTAGACACAATTAGACTAAAGCCCCACTCATACGGCGCTTGTTCCGCTTTTACGGAGGTTTTTGGGCATCGCACACCATTCTATTCAATGAGTTCTACTTTACAGCAGTTTTCACTTTACAGAGGGGGTCCGGAACATAACCTGCCGTATGAGTGGGGCCCTACTGTATTCAAAAGCATATTGCCTCTAACTATGGAGGCAGGGCATAATAGTAGACACTGATAGGCTTTTCCTCCATGAATTTGTCTAATCCTCTTTTAAAGGCATCCTAGTTGGTGGCCCTCACTGCCTCTTATGGGAGCATATTCCACAGTTTAACTCTCTGCTGCGTGAAGAAGTACTTTCTTTTGTCTGCCCTGAATATTCCAACATTCAGTTTCAATGGATGCCTGTGAGTTCTAGAGTTATGAGGGAGAAAAGCCTCTCTCTATCCTCTTTCTCCATGCCATGCATAATTTTATACACTTCTATCATGTTCCCTCTGACTCTCCTTTTCTCTAAAATAAGAAGCCCGAAATGCTGCAACCCTTCCTCACAGGGGAGTCACTCCACCCCTGTGATCATTTTGGCTGCCCTTTTCTGAACCTTTTCCAGCTCTACAATATCCTTTTAGAGGTGACCTGACCAGAACTCTACACAGTATTCCGAATGCGGCTGCACCATAGATATATACAACAACATTATATTGGCAGCTTTATTTTCAATACATTTCCTACTGATCCCAAGCAGATTCTCCTTACTGCAGCCCCCTGTGAACCCCCAAAATCTGCTCCAGAGGACGGGTGACCCTCCGAAGGTTTTGGGGACACATGGGAGGGCTGGAGTGGGGGAAAGAGAAACCAGAAGTCCTGTTCTGCAAGCAGATTTGTGTTGTATAATCAGGTTGCCTTAAACTGGATCTCACTCGTTAACTTTTGGCCCAGCTTCTGAGCAAGGTATAATTCTGGGGAACCTTGGTTATTCATCAACTTGACCCTTGTCTCTGCTTATTATTTACTGTTATTTATACCGAGGGTTATCAACTGTACTCTTTTAAGAGTACATGTACTCTTTTTGAGATGGTGCAACAGCATACTCTTACTTTTCACTTATTGAAGCCAAATGTACTCTTTTTGAAATGACAAAATGATGGTAACCCTATTTATACCTGCCTTTTAGTACGTAGTTCTGACATTCACCTCACTTCAGGAAATCTGTTCTTCTCTTGTATTTCTTCTTAAAGGTAAAGGTGTCCCCGCATTTATAGTGCAAGTCGTTTCCGACTCTTAGGGTGACGTCTTGCGACATTTACTAGGCAGACCGTATATATGGGGTGGGATTGCCAGTTCCTTCCCCGGCCTTTCTTTACCCCCCAGCATATGCCAGGTACTCATTTTGCCAACCACGGATGGATGGAAGGCTGAGTGGACCTCGACCCCTTTTACCGGAGATTCGACTTCCTCCTTTCGTTGGAATCGAACTCCGGCCGTGAGCAGAGCTTCGGCTGCGTTACCGCCGCTTACCACTCTGCGCCACGGAGGAACTTGTATTTCTTCTTACTCCACCCTATTTCCCAGCTCTTAGTTCTGCATGGGCAACTCCCTCCCCTGCACCCACTTGATTTGGAAAGAGCTTAGTTTATTCCGATCTGCCATCTGGACCCTGTCACACTCCCACTGACATCAATGAGAGCATAACGGGGTCTGAATGCTTCCCCAAGGTCTGAAGGTCTGTAGCCTGGTTTGGCAGAGGCAGTGGCAGCAGCAGGGAGGTCTCAGTGGAAGCCTTCCTTCATGGTGCCTGCCAGGCTGCTCCAGTGGCTGCAACTCAAGTACCTGGAGCAGCCCTGGCAACATGCAACTTTCAGGGCACCTGACATCCATAGAAAGGGCTCAAAGCATAGCAACCCCTGGAGGCAAAGCACTTGGGATTCACTGTAGTTTGTTAATTGAGATATTGCTCCAAACTACAGTTAAGCTTCCTTAATGATGCATGAAATGAATCACCAGGTGTAAGACAATATCATTTGTCATTCAACATGTATTTGCACAAGATGCATGTTGTAATAAAGCACCATCATGTAAACATTCTATTACAAGAGAAAACCAGGATTTCCATAGTCATTTGAATAACTGACTTTCTTCCTACTGCCCCGCACAGTACATAATATAAATGCACTCAAAAGCTGCATGTGCCAGAAGTGAATACTGTTATGCAAGAGGGGAATACCAACGGCCACTTGTCACATGATATGCTGCAGCAAACCAGCATCTGTGCATAAGGAAGATAAGCAGCTAGACCAAGTATCATCCAAGTCTTTCGGTAGGTCAAGCAGCAAGTTCAGAAGGAAGCTTTTGCTGCATTTGAAGGCATACAATATAAAAGAGGTTTTATACAGGGCAGAACTCTCTGTAATTTCACTTTTGCTCAGGTTGTCTCCTGGTGCTGCAAAATTAAGCTGCAGGTACTGCTTGCAGCTCTCTGGACTCTCTCTCTGCCTCCACCACCATCACTGCTCTAAACAGCTGAGGAAGATCTCACATTGCAAGTGCTGCCAATTCACCACTAAGGGGGAAGGGGAGGAGGCAAGCATCTCTTTCGTTCAAGCAGTACACAGGACAGTATTCCTCGGGCAAGCAGTCTTGCTGATGCACTCTCACCTTTCAGTCCCCCTCATTATTGCCCAGAAGCCAGCAAAGTCCCATGCCCTCCTACCTTTCCTTCTCCTCCTTCCCTTCCCCTAATTTTAAAATTTCCACTCTTTAATCTTAGTGAAATAGTGCAAAGAATTTTAAATTCAGCACATTTGCAAAAATTAAAAAAACAAAACAGTGATAGTGGTTTCTGAAGAGAATGAATGATCCTCGCTATCTTAGGAAATCTCTGCTATATTATTGTGAGTGGGGAAGTTGGGGTACATGTACTTGCGTGGTGGTGGTGAATTGGTAGAGGTGAGATGGAGGAGGAGGAGACTATCCTCGAATGTCAACAATGGAGCAATCTGTGGAGAGAGGGAAGAGTACAAACCCCAGGAAGAAAGCCATGAGCTTTTCATGAAAACAGCAGGAAGTAGCAAAAAGGAGAGAAAAAGATACTGTCTTTGGTTGAGAGCTCTGCCTACCACCTAGCCAGCCTCCTGGGGGTCTACAGAGACACCAAGAGGGCGACGGAACTAAAGGAGAAGATGGTCATCAGAACCGAGACTGCCACCAGCAGCAGCACAAGAAACAGCAACCCTGTCTCCCCTGTTAGAAAAGGATGAAATTGCAATGACACCCCCAGAATAAGCCAGCAGCCAACCCCTCTTCTCATGGCTGGTGGCGGGGAGAGGAGTTGGCAATCTCCCTCATGCAGTCTCATTACCGTTCTGTTTCCTCTGCTTGCATGCCAGAGGAGAGACAGTTGTCTCCCAAACGTCTTCTAAACAGATGCCAGAGATTGGACCTTTGGCATACAAAGCATGCGCTCTACCACCCAGCTAAGGCTCCTCGACTCTGAAGATGAGATGCAAAACCATTCCAAGGCAAGGGAGCTCATAGGTATGAGCGGCAGACTCTAATGTTTTGGCCATGACCTGCAGCACACTTGCAAGAAGGATGGCCACAGCAGTATTAGGAGAACTGATATACTGTCTTCCAAATAAAGATCTGACCACCATGTTTTTACTTGCAATACTGATTGAATGTTCAGTCTGGTTGCCACAAACAGCATGCTTTTTTGATCTATCAGAAATATGACTGGAAATTGTATGGGGCACCACAGATATTCATATTTTATGAGGAAATGCTTCAAGGTTCAGAACGCCTAGGCGTTATTTATTTCTTAAAGTATGTATAAGCCGCACTTTTCATAGAAGTACATGAAGGCAGCTCACAACATGAAAAGACACAATAAAATTTAAAAACCGGTCTATTTTTATCATGTAAGCTGCTCATTATATGTCAGCCTGTAAAGATCTTAAGTAAATAAAAACTAACAAGAGGGTCAGAGACAGTATACCACCAAATACCAATAGCTGGGAGGCAAACAGGAGAAGAGGGCTATTGACCTCATGCCCTGCTGATGGACTTTTCAGAAACCGCTGGCTGCCCGCTGCAGGAAGCAGGATGCTAGATTAGTTGGACCTTTGGTCTGATCCAAAAGGGTGGTTCTTGTGTTCTTAAACTGGGGAATGGTAGAGAAATGAGAACAAAATAATAAAAAATCAACAAAGCAGTGTGAGAGCATGACACATCCCCCATGTTACAGAGGCCCGAGTTGCCTCAACCAGAAGTTGGGCATTTAGTGTCACTGGTCACATGCTTTCAACAGAGACTCAGCAGGTATCCTTGCTTTGGAATTTGAAGTACTGATATTCAAACATGTAATATTACCTCCCAAGAATTAGGAATACTCTCCCAATGCTGGAGTTTTAACACTGGTCTATAGAATAGGTTCACAATGTGTTGAAGATCCCACTAGCTAGAACCATCTGTTTGCTTCGATTTTAGGAATTATTCTGAACGGTATTCATGCATCTTTCAAGATCCTAAAAGACAGCTTCTTCCTTGTGGTTCTAACCTTGTCTGAAGAAAATGCCACATGTTGAATGAACCACAAGGACAGGCTCTTAACTGTGGATGACTCCAGCACTGTACCTTGGACAGATTCCAGCATGGGTGACTAAGTTTTTGTCCATTCAAGGTTCTTCAACTGTACCAGTCAGACACAGAACACAACACTTCCTGACTAACCCTTCATACTGTGGATGGCTGAGTACAAGACGAAGAAAAAGAAACACCTGCAGTCCTGCTGATACAGTGTGGAGAAGAACTGCCTCCTAGGATGATGAGGAACCAAAGAAGCACTGAGCCCTACTGACTGACCAAGGTTCCATCTAGCCCACAACCCTGTTTCCAACAGTGGCTAGCCAGCTGTTTCCGGGAACCCAAAAATCAAGGGATGAAGGAAATATTCTCCATCCTCCCACACCAGTATCCAGAGGTTGATTATAATTATTATGGCTACTGGCAAGTGAGGGATCAATTCTCAATGTATCTCTTTTTAAAACCATCTAAACTAATACCTTCCTCTTTACCCAGGCGTTTTAGTATTTTTAGTATTTTAATATTTTAGTATTTTGCATTTAATGTTGTAAAGATAGTTATATGTTCATCTTTTTCTAATTACTTTTTGACTGTATTTAATGGGTTTAATTACGTTAATCTTAAGTTTTTGTTGTATGTTTAAATTGTTGATTTGATGACCAGGTGGTTTTAAATTGAATGTAAAGTGTTTACTTGATGTACATCGCCCAGAGAGCTTTGCTATGGGGGATATAAAAATTGAATTAAATAAATAAATAAATAGTACCCATCACAACATCTTACGGCAGCAAATCCCTCTAGACACTTTTTTACACCATGCATAATTTTATAAACTTTGTCATGTCTCCTCAATGGTTGTTTTTTATCTCTAAACCAAAAGCCCAAAATGCCAAGTTTAGGGTTTCCTCATGAGGAAAGTGTTCCAACACCTTTGGCTGCCCCTTTTCCAGCTCTGTATCATCTTATATATTGATATGAGGCAACCAGAGTCACACACAGCATTCCAAATGCAGCTAAGCATAGAGCAGGGGTTCCCAAACTGTAGTCCATGGCCCATCAGTGGTCCGCGAGCTTCATTCAGGCAGTCCATGGCATGTCTGTGGATTTGTGGTTTCAGATGGGTGACGGTACATCCATCGTATTAACTATTAATATTCATTTAAAAAAAAATTATTGCTTCTCTCATTTCTTATATTGCATTTTCTTGTATTACAATGTGAATTCTAAGGAATACATAAGAACTAAAAGCAGCAATAAAAATACGATTAAAAATCTTACAGTATTTAAAACAGTGCATTACAACTGCTACAACAGGCGGACAAATCATTAAATGATCTGTCACTTTATTGTATTACAATTTGAATTCCATACAAGAAATAAAAGCAGTAAAAATACAATTAAAAATCAATATAAATATTTAACGCATTGTACCCGCTGTTTGCAGCCGCTGCTCCTGCTTTTCTTCACAGACACACCACAGATCACGTCAGTGAAGCTCACAGACCGCTGGTGGTCTGAGGACCACAGTTTGGTAACTCCCGTTCAAGCTGATGTTCTACTAAAATGGGTTCAAGTAAACCTTCTAAAAATAGAAAGCTGACTTACTGTAATTGATAATGTAAGTTAGGGTTATTGTGGGCTCTGAGAAAGAACAGAGTAGACTGCGCACCATTCATATATACAGAACTGGACAGTCAGACATGGTTACAGACCAATCCATGCTTTCTGTCAAACATCTCCTTCCATTCCTCAGGGCTTTGCATCCTTTCTTTGTCTCACATGAGGCAACTGAGGAACGGAAGACAAAGACGTTTGAGTACAGCGAGAAAGGAGGGACACTAACAGGGGGAAAGGAGCTGTTTTAATGAATGGCAGAAGTTTGAATAGAGTGAGCAGGGATTTCAGTACAGCGAGAAGGGGACTGGGAAAGATTCTGTTGTGTTAGAAGCTATTTCTCCTCATTAATTTTTTTTTAAAAAACAAACTTTTAACTCAGCATAAGAGAGGCTCCAGTTTCCTACTGTCTCTTCTTTCCCCCTTTAAAATGCAGGAGTGCACATTCTTATGCAGAATTCTTCATCCGGCAGAATAGAAAGATAGTGAATTCTCAGATCCCAGGAGACACCTTACAATGTAGGCATCTATGTTCATTATCATTTGGCTTCTCCATTAAGTATTTGCATTTCGCATGACAAAGAGCTGTAAAGCACAAACAGAGCCTGCGGACAAATCATTAGTAACAGCTGGCACCTTAAAAATAAAGCTTCTGCAATAAAAAATATAGTTGTATCAGTTTGATACCTCCCTGCTTCTGAGTGCTGGCACAGCACAGGTAAAACTGGGTTGCATTGTACACCAAGATGTGGTAATACTGTGATTGCTATCAGAGCCTCAAAATACATCAAACTAGATGAACCCTATCTGACGCACACTGCTATTTTTGTAGATTTAATCCTTGAGCATCTGGTCACAGGGCAGCACCTATGCGAACAATGACATGGAGCAAGGCGCTCTTTTTCAGGCCTTGCTTCAACTACCTGGTTTCTTACTTTTCACATGATATTTGTATACCGATGCACCTGGACGTAGCTCAAAAGTAGGTGTAGTACAGCAGCCAAGAATGTGTGTGTGGGTTAGGAAGTCCATGGTTCAAATTTCACTCCAGCCATGAATTTCCTAGTATGCTGAAAGCAAGCAGTGATTCCCCTAGCTCTGGATTCCAATCTGTAGCACAGGGGTAACGCAACCTTGTCACTCATCTATGAAGGCCAAAAAGTCTCTCCATGTAGCACCTCATTTTTTTTTATTTCTTTGAGGCCACAAATGATTAACACAGGCTAATGTGAGCAGGTGGACTAGTGAAATGTTTTCATGGGCTATTAACCTTTGGGAACTAGTCTGCAGGGATGGGATACTAGCCTACAAACAGAGCAAAGGGCCACAGACTGGCAGGAGAGCACCCAGTTTCCATAAAGAAGGTCTCAGGTTCAATCCATGGCATCTCTAGCATAAAAGGTTTTTTGACTCAAAAAATAAAAGAAAAAAATAGGGACCCACGCCTGCAACCCAGGAGACCTGCTGGCAGTCACAGCAGACAGTATTTGGCTAGATGGACCAGTGGTCTGGACTGGTATAAGATGACTTAATATGTTTAACCAGATTACTGAGAATGAACATGAAGCACTCGGGACGCTTGAACTGCTCAACATTCATTGTTCATGTACTTGTTCAGATCTCTGTAAATACCGAGTGACATCACCCCAAATTACTCTAGGACAGACTTGTGTGTTTGAGTCACAAACACTCAATGCCATCATTTTACCAGCAGAATAGCATGTCAGCTCAGAATCACCAGAATAACACTCTATCAAGTAGAGCAGCCTTCAGAGAATAGGATAGGGGTCAAAAATTCCCCAGCCACAGCAGGTCAGAAGCCAGGCACGCATCAGCACCAAGAACTTGGGTAGTCATGCTACAGGTACAGTAAATGAGGTTACAACAGCAGGTGTATTCCTATTCATTTTTATCAGCAAACCTTTTCCACTACCACCCCTGCATTATGTAGGATAGAATTACACCTAAAGCCATGATGATATGGCATCCATTAACGGCTTGCTAGATTTCTTATACCAGTCCTTGCAAGTTTCTCCCTTCCCTCTCCTTTCCCACCCCTCCCTCCCTCCCTCCCTCCCTCCCACACTTTACTACCTAGTCCTAGGGATGCAATACAGCATCCTATTCATGGAAGGCGACTGCTGGATCAGGCTAGCCTTTCCCTTGGTTGTTAGC
Source organism: Rhineura floridana (assembly GCF_030035675.1). Lineage (NCBI taxonomy): Eukaryota > Metazoa > Chordata > Lepidosauria > Squamata > Rhineuridae > Rhineura > Rhineura floridana. The sequence goes on from NC_084484.1 coordinate 180,496,610, forward strand.
CATTTATTTGCTTATTTTATTATTTATTTATTATTTGATTTATATCCTGCCCTTCCTCTCAGCAGGAGCCCAGGGCGGCAAACAAAGTACTAAAAACACTTTAAAACATCATAAAAACAGATCTTAAAATACATTAAAACAGAACAGCGTTAAAAAGATTTAAAAAAACTTTAAAAAAGGGTTAAAAACATTTGTGGACATTAGGTGTGCTGGAAGTAGTGATCTGGTGTTTCAGACCAAAATCTGTTGATGTAATCTCCAGGAGTGTGGTTAATGGCCACTTACCTGAAAGCATATAGTAAGCTAGATCTGATTATACACCCACATGGAAAGTAAAGACATATACCTTGTTCATCCTAGTACTTTCCACAAATACAAAAATGTACAAAATCTTACATACGGACTTGCTCCAATATTCAGCTGCTGAACTGGCCTCTCTAAACTTTAATCAAAGCCACCTGGTTTTCATTTACATGTCACAAAGCTATATTAGAACTGTAAGTAAAATGCGGATACTGGAAGTTATAAAATAATTGGTCTGATCAAGGTAGCACTCAATCTAAAATCAAAATCCAGCTTTTAGGAACTGACTTGAAAAGAAGGATGTGATTATGCATGCAAATACCATTTGTGCTGCTAAACAAATTAAGGTAATTTATTGAAAACGACAACAACGATGCTATATTCAATGTATCCGGTGAGCCATTGGGAGGTCTGCCTTGGTGATCAAGGTCCTCTGGGCATTTGCTGCCTGCCCCTAACTGTTTTCAAAATGTGATGCAAATACAACTTCTTCAATAGTCTAAGTAATTCTTATATAAAGGACAACCTTTACATCATTATTGCATAATAGCTTACTAATCGATCACACACCAAAACATGATGTTCTCATAATCATGGGGGAAACATATGGAACAGAGAAGAACTAGAAACTGTGGGAAAATGGGGTTTAGGAGATAGAAATGAAGCAGTAAAAAGACTTACTGAATTCTGTGAAGCCAAAAATTTGTTTCTTCCAAACACATTTTTTGAGCAACCAAAAAGACGACTGTACACGTGGACATCACCAAATGGTCAATATAGGAATCAAAGTAATAATATAATTAGTGGCAGAAGATGGGGAAGTTCCACACTTTCTGCGACAACAAGACCAAAGACCAGGAGCAGATTGCGGTAAAGACCATGAACTGGTCAAATAAAAAATCAGAGAAAAGCTAAAGAACAACAACAAAGCAATCATAATGCCACAATATATATTAAATAACATCTCAGAAGAATATAAAGATCAAATAAGGAACAGATTTGAGGCTTTAAACTTAGTTGACAGAGAACCAGAAGAACTATGGATTGACGTCAGAGATATTATCAGAGAAGAATGCAAAAAGACAATACCTCTAGTTAAAAGGAGAGAAAGACCTCAATGGATGACTGAAGAAACTCTTCAAATGGTTAAAGAAGGAAAGCAAAAGCAAAAGGAGACAGAAACACGGCCAGAACCCTAAATGCAACGATACAGTGACTACGTAGGGACAAAGAACTATTACAATAGTTATTGTATAGAAATAGAAGAGGACAAGACTTCCGGGAAGGGTGACTTAGCCTGTGCCTGCTTTTGAGACGGGCTCCTGCCTCAAAAGAAGCTTATTCAGATATATCAGTCAGTTTTTTCTTTTTTTTTGACTGATTAAACTTCTCCCGGGTAGGGAGAAACGAAGAGATTAACCTCAAAGCCTATTTTTGTTGGGACGACCAGATCTCATTAATTTATGGGACGAGGTCCAGCCGACGAAGGTGGGACGGATTTTTAACAGCAAGCTCTATCTGGAAAAGCGAACGTTCACCTTATCTTCTAAGAGAGAACGCACTAACAGGCAAGCACCCTTCTTTCTATATTTTTCTTTTACTTGACTTAAATTGTTGCTGTTTAAAAGAGATTTGCCAGATTGATCAGTTTTTGACATCTCACTGGGGAGCCGTAACTTCTCTCTGCTACGCACTAATTAATAGCTTATCTCTGTTTTTGTTGCAAAAAGCTGTCCTGGATTTGCATTCTAAAGATATACACAGAAGAGGGATTTCTATTCCAGATTTTTATTTTGAAAAATATTATACTGTTTTGAGACTACTCTCTTTTTGGTCTATTTTATTTTGACGAATCTGTTTCTTGACGATTGCCATTAATTGTTTCGATCCTGGGAACTGCATTTTGTTTACTTAACTATTGGAGAGATAAGGCTGTCTGCTTTGTTTATACTGTGATGTCACCAAGTTTGGAGTATTAACCCAATTGTTGCTGAAATAAGAAGTGGTTTTCCTATATTTTTCTTTTAAAATGGCAATTAAGAAAGTGGCTGAAAATCTGGAAATAACTATGTTTCAGAAAATAATGGATGAGATTGAGATAATGAAAATTGAATTGAGTAAAATGAAGCAGGAGATTAAAGATATAAGGGTCCCTGTGAGAGAGGTGACCCTGGAAGGGGTCCCTGTGAGAGAGGAGACCCCGGAGATTGGAACAGGGGTCCCTGTGAGAGAGGTGACCCTGGAGACTGGAATAGGGGTCCCTGTGAGAGAGGAGATCCCGGAGATTGGAACCAACGTGGAACAGGAACAAGATTTGGAGTCTATGGACTTTAGAAATAAAATCTATTGTTTGGAACTCAATGTTATCTCTGAAGAAATGAATGAAGATTCTAGAGATAAAGTTATCAATGGCATGGATAATCTTCTGGACTGGAATGATGTGATGGAGCCCAATATAGAGAAAATCTATGGAATTAACTGCAGCCATGTGACAATGGAAAAACTTTTAAGAGATGACCCAGTGTATTTTGAAAAAAAGAACAGAGATATGATTTTACAGCAGTATTTCAGCAACCTATTCAGAATGGATGGCAAGAAAATATTTGGGATAGAGGTAATCCCCATCAGACTCTTACTATATGACTATGGCTTTGACAGCAAGATTATTATGGAATACTGATAATGGAAGATTGGATATTGAAATTACTGGACTTAACAAGACTACTGAAGATGGAAGATGGAAAATGGAACTAATAGAGATAATAGAACAATGGCTACTGAAATTATTGAACCTAACAGATTCTGATGTGATGGATTAATTGAAATGTTTATTTTGACTATGGTTATGACAATAAGATTATCATAATTAGTAATGAGATGGATTAATCGATATGCTTATCTGGAAAAAAAAATTGATAGATATATTTCTTAAAGAATTGAAACCTCTCTTTGACTTTTTGTGGAAAGAATAAAGTAATGTTTATGAGATTTGATGATTAAGTAAGATAACTACTGGAGGAAAGTGATTTTATAATATGACTTAAGAGACAGGATTGTTATATATTATAGACTTATAACTGATTTGATCTTTGACAAATGGGAAGTCAATATTTTACTCTTTATTTTTTATTTTTGTTTTTTTTTTTCTTTTTTTTCTTTTTGTTTAACTATTTTTGATTTTGTTTTTTGTCTTTGAATGTTTTATGATTTTGTCTTGTATGTTTTATGAAAATCTGAATAAAAATTATTGAAAAAAAAAAAAAAAAAAGAAATAGAAGAGGACAAGAAAAAGGATTGAACAATAGCCCTGTTCCAAAAGATTAGAGAAATGAAAGGGAAATTTAAACCAAGAGTAGGGATGCTGAATAATCAACAGGGGAACACACTGACTGACCGAGATGAAATAAAACGAAGATGGAAGCAATACACTGAAGAACTCTATAAAAGAGATTGAATGATGCCAGATTTATTCATGGAGGTACCATATGATGAAGTACCAGAAATGTTAGAATGTGAGGTGAAAGCTGGCTGCTCTTAAAATGCTACTGAGACTGAATCTGTCCAAATTTTGACAAAAATTTGCCAACAAATATGGAAAAGAAAACAATGGCCCACAGATTGGAAGCATTCAATATATATCCCAATTCCAAAGAAAGGGGATCCCAGGGAATGCAGTAATTATCAAACTATTGCCTTAATATCCCATGCAAGTAAAGTAATGCTCAAGATTCTACAACAAAGGCTCTTACCATATATGGAGAGAGAAATGCCAGATGTCCAAGTTGGATTTAGAAAGGGAAGAGGTACCAGAGATCATATCGAAAACATATGTTGGATAACGGAGCAAGGAATTTCAGAAGAAAATCACCCTGTGCTTTACAGATTACAGCAAAGACTTTGATTGTGTAGATCATGAAAACAATGGAATGCTTTAAAAGAAATGGGGGTGCCACAGCATCTGATTGTTCTGATGCGCAACCTATACTCTCGACAACAGACTACTGTATGGACAGAATATGGAGAAACTGATTGGTTCCCAATCGGAAAGGGTGAGAGACAGGGGTGTATTTTATCACCCCATATATACGCAGAACTTATCATACAGAAAGCGGGATTGGACAAAGATGAAGAAGGTGTGAAAATTGGAGGGAGAAATATTAATAACTTAAGATATGCAGATGATACCTACTAGCAGAAACCAGTAATGATTTGAAATGAATGCTGATGAAAGTTAAAGAGGAAAGCACTACAGCTGAATGTCAAGAAGACCAAAATAATGACAACAGAAGATTTATGTAACTTTACAGTTGACAATGAGGACATTGAACTAGTCAAGGGTTATCAATACCTTGGCCAGTCATTAACCAAAATGGAGACAACAGTCAAGAAACAGACGAAAGCTAGGACTGGGGAGGGCAGCTGTGAGAGAACTAGAAAAGGTCCTCAAAGGCAAAGACATATCACTGAACACTAAAGTAAAGGTCATTCAGACCATGGTATTCCCGATCTGAATGTATGGATGTGAAAGTTGGACAGTGAAAAAAGCAGATAAGAGAAAATTCAACTCATTCGAAATGTGGTGTTGGAGAACAGCTTTGCGCATGCCATGGACTGCGAAAAAGACAAATAATTGGGGGTTTGAACAAATTAAATCAGAATTATCACTAGAAGCTAAAATGATGAAACTGAGGTTATCATACTTTTGACACATAATGAGAAGACATGATTCACTAGAAAAGTAAATCTCTGTTCTTTTTGGCACCTATTGAATGCCTTCCCCTTTCAATAAGCCTTTTAAGTTGAGACCTTTCCCAGTCTGTGTCTGTGTTGGAATTGCTTTTTAATATGTTTTTAAACCTTTTTTTAAAAAAAATATTTTTAACCTTTTCTAAAAAGATGTATTAAAAGCTTTTAAAAATGTTTTAAAAGATGTTTTGTTTTAATGTATTTTAAAGTCTGTTTTTATGATGTTTTAAAGTGTTTTTAGTGCTTTTGTTTGCTGCCCTGGACTCCTGCTCGGAGCAAGGGCGGGATATAAATCCAATAATAAATAAGTAAATAGAAAAGACAATAATGCTGTGAAAAACAGAAGGGAGTAGAAAAAGAGGAAGACCAAAGAAGAGATGGATTGATTCCAGAAAGGAAGCCACAGACCTGAACTTACAAGATCTGAACAGGGTGGTTCATGATAGATGCTACTGGAGGTCACTGATTCATAGGGTCGCCATAAGTCGTAATCAATTTGAAGGCACATATCAACATTTTTAAATTATATACATCAGATTTCAATTTTACATTTCAGTCTTTGTGTCCAAACAAATGGCATGGTGGCTGTTTTTATAGGGTGGCTGTGACACCCACTTTGGCAGTGAAAGGGTTTTATACTTTATTGACATGAACCAGGGTACAGGTCTTGATGATGATTATGATTGTTTATAAAGTGACATCAGCGCACATGGCACTGTACAGGGGGAAAAAAGAATAAAAGCACATCCCTACCACAAAGGCATACGATCTAATTAAAAATAAATGGAGAACATAGAGGGAAGGAAAGGGATAAAAGCAGGTAAGGAACGAGACAGGTATACATACCCTGGATATTGAGAATTATAAAGGTGAAACCCAAACCAAGATTCCAAAGGCTTTGGGGAAAAGAAAGGTTTTAGCCAAGATGTAAAATCAGTAACTGAAGAAGCAAGTTCCAAGAGTATATAGTGGCAACAAAAAATGGTAGATGCAGCTGAAGCTGGTAACTCATTATAAAGGGTACATAATTCTTATATATGCTGGCTTTGTTCAACTAGAACAAATAGTATGTTTTTACCCATGCAAAACATGGAGTCAAGGTGGTAGATTGGACATAGTGTACTTAGACTTTCAAAAAGCGTTTGACAAGGTACCTCACCAAAGGCTTCTGAGGAAGCTTAGCAGTCATGGAATAAGAGGAGAGGTCCTCTTGTGGATAAGGAATTGGTTAAGAAGCAGAAAGCAGAGAGTAGGAATAAACGGACAGTTCTCCCAATGGAGGGCTGTAGAAAGTGGAGTCCCTCAAGGATCGGTATTGGGACCTGTACTTTTCAACTTGTTCATTAATGACCTAGAATGAGGAGTGAGCAGTGAAGTGGCCAAGTTTGCTGATGACACTAAATTGTTCAGGGTTGTTAAAACAAAAAGGGATTGCGAAGAGCTCCAAAAAGTCCTCTCCAAACTGAGTGAATGGGCGGAAAAATGGCAAATGCAATTCAATATAAACAAGTGTAAAATTATGCATATTGGAGCAAAAAATCTGAATTTCACATATACGCTCATGGGGTCTGAACTGGCGGTGACCGACCAGGAGAGAGACCTCGGGGTTGTAGTGGACAGCACGATGAAAATGTTGACCCAGTGTGCGGCAGCTGTGAAAAAGGCAAATTCCATGCTAGGGATAATTAGGAAAGGTATTGAAAATAAAACAGCAGATATAAAGCCGTTGTATAAATCTATGGTGCGGCCGCATTTGGAATACTGTGTACAGTTCTGGACACCTCACCTCAAAAAGGATATTCTAGAGTTGGAAAAGGTTCAGAAGAGGGCAACCAGAATGATCAAGGGGATGGAGCGACTCCCTTACGAGGAAAGGTTGCAGCATTTGGGGCTTTTTAGTTTAGAGAAAAGGCGGGTCAGAGGAGACATGATAGAAGTGTATAAAATTATGCATGGCATTGAGAAAGTGGATAGAGAAAAGTTCTTCTCCCTCTCTCATAATACTAGAACTCGTGGACATTCAAAGAAGCTGAATGTTGGAAGATTCAGGACGGACAAAAGGAAGTACTTCTTTACTCAGTGCATAGTTAAACTATGGAATTTGCTCCCACAAGATGCAGTCATGGCCACCAGCTTGGATGGCTTTAAAAGAAGATTAGACAAATTCATGGAGGACAGGGCTATCAATGGCTACTAGCCATGATGGCTGTGCTCTGCCACCCTAGTCAGAGGCAGCATGCTTCTGAAAACCAGTTGCTGGAAGCCTCAGGAGGGGAGAGTGTTCTTGCACTCGGGTCCTGCTTGCGGGCTTCCCCCGGGCACCTGGTTGGCCACTGTAAGAACAGGATGCTGGACTAGATGGGCCACTGGCCTGATCCAGCAGGCTCTTCTTATGTTCTTATGTTATGTAGAGCATAGGGACTAAGGCTGCAGTCTTATAAAAATTTACCTGGGAATAAGTCCTATTGAACTCAATGGGGATTACTTCAATGTAAACATAAACAGGATTGTATGGTAAGGGTGTGATGCCCCTGGTCCAATTTTCAACTTGGTCATGCCATGAACCCACAAGGTGCCCTCAGGCATGCTACTATCTACAATCTGGGAATGGTAATGCTGGCCTACCTTATATAGTTAGTGTATGGATCAATAAACAAGTATGTTAAGCAATTTACGCATTTAAAATATGTGATATATGTTATAATAAGCAAAATGTTCATTCAAATTTGCCAAGAACCCGACGCGCTTTGCTGTTCCACAGCATGACAAGAGCTTCAACAGGGTCACCTGCTCTATCTACTGGGAACTCCCCCAGGGGATTCAGGAATCCTAGGATTCCATTAGTTTCCTGGGGGGGGGGGGATCTTAATCTGTCTAGCATCCCTGCAGGGAAGGATCAGAGCCGTAAGCTGAAACTTCACCAGAAAGTGGTCTGACCATGACAGTTGGGTGACATCCATCCTCCCATCTCCAGACCACCCTTTCCTCCATCTGGAGCAAAAGCTAAGGGTGTGCCCTGATGTGTTGGGCCGGTGACAACTTCAGACAGTCCCATGGTCGTCATGGGGGCCATGGTCCCGAGACAAAACACTAGAGGCAGTCTCAGCATGGACATTAAAATCACCCAAGACTATCGTTCCGGGCTCCTCCCATACCACAGCCGAGATATCCTCCACCAGCTCAGTCAGAGAAGCTGCCAGGCAGCAGTGTGTACAGTACACCAGCAGCAACCCTAGTTTACTGTCTCCTTGGCCCGACACCAGGTGCAGGCAATCACAGCCAGCTGCAAGACAGAGTGGTTTTCTGGTGACAGAGATGGAAGTTCTGTAGATGACAGCAACTCCTCCCCCCCTGTTCCTGCAGCCTGTTCTGGTGTTGCACCGAGTATCCAGGTGGGCACAGCTGGGACAGATCAACTCCTCCCAGCTCACCCACACAGGTCTCGGTAATGCATACCAAATCGGCATCCTCATCCACAATCAAATCATTGATGAGTGTGGTCTTGTTATGTACCGATCTGGCATTAAACAATAGCACACACAGGCTAGTGGGCACAGCAGATGAGCAATGCTGAACCTGTCCATGAAAGGGATGAGACTGGGGAACAAGGCGTAGATAGCCTTGCCTTTGACTTCTATGGTACCTTACCACCTCCTCAAGTCTATACGTCCCTCTACCCATCATCTGAGGTGGCATCACCGATGTCCCTCCTTACTAAGACTCCTCCTAAACACCTGATATGGACCCAACAACAGCCCATCAACAAAACCTACCTGAACCAATTATCCCAGTAGGCCTCTGAGAGAATTGAGAACAGTAAGACCCGCTCAATATCTTTCATACAGGACACATCTACTCTCCCCCCCATCTCACACCCAGGGAGGGCCAGTCTTCTGCCAGTTGCAGACTTTCTCCTATCATTCAGTTTAGTGCACAGGCTCTCACCATATACAGGAACTACACAATTGCCTCACACTCTCTCCACTACCAATCTCTAGATTGGTTTTTTTTTTAAATAGAAGGGGTAGCGCCCTCGCCCTCGGAACTCCCTCAGGGGACCCCAAGGGATGACACCCTTTGGTGTTTCCCCTTTGATGGCGACCCTGACAGCAGCAGACCTGCCGCCCAAGGGCAGCCAGGCTTATATGCCCCCTGACCCACCCTGGAGCTGATGCAAGAGGCTGCAAGATTGACTGAAGCCTCTCTCTGGAGTCAGGGTCAGGCAGACGGTCCCAGTCCTTGCAGCACTTACCAGGGACTTAAGCTGTCTCAAGAGACAGCAACCCAGAGGAGCGAGCAAGCAAGCACCCAGATGCTCCAGTACGAACTCCCAAGGTAGGTCATCTCCAGTCCCCCAGTGCTGCACTTTGAGGGGGGGTGGGGGGTGTCTTAGAAAGAATTGCATACTTTGCTGCAGGGGTGGGAAATCTCAGACCCAAGGGCTGAATGCAGCCTTCCAGGCCTTTCTATTTGGCCCCTGAAACTTTCTCCAGGCCACACTCTTCACTGGCTCTGCTTCACATTTTTAATGTGTTTGCCTGACTGGTGTGTGTCCTTGAACTCTGACAATGCCTCATGCTTGTCTGTGCTGAGGCACAAAGACTACAAGTGTGTGTAGAAACTAGCCTCCTGTACAGAGATAAAATTTATATTTGTTGCTCCTCCCACTTCTGCCTCTGCCTCCGCCCATCTCTGGCACGTGGCCCCCAGGTTACTCAAAAAGTAAAGTGACTCTCAGGCTGAAAAGGTTTTCTCTCCTCAGCTCTACTATATCATACTGTGTACACCAGAGCCTGCAAATAACTACTTGTTTTTCTGTCTCTGGAAATTAAAGATTGCCTCCAGGCAAGAAGGTTGTTTTTCCCCTTATGGGAAACCCTAGAAGGATCGGGTCCACAAGTTGGAGGTGCTCATGGATTCAGCCTTGTCACTGGAGGGGCTCTGGCAGCCTCAGTAGCTAGGATTGCCTTTGTCCTGCTATGGTTATCAGCTATGGCCCCTTTCGGAAAGAAATGACTTGGCCACTGTACTCCATGCTCTGGTAACTTCCAGACTGGATCATTGGAATGCGCTTTATGTGGGGCTGCCCTTGAAGACGACTTAGAAACTTCAACTGATACAAAACACAGTTGCCAGATTACTGGTTGCCAGGCCCAATTCATAGTGCTCATGCTAGTATTTAAAGCCATAAACAACTTAGGACCCAAATATCTGAAAGACCGCCTCCTTCCCACAGACTCTCTCATGTGTTGAGATCACCAGAGGGGCCCTTTCGGTAGTTCCACCATCCTCAGAAGCTCAGGGGGTTATGGACCAGGACAGGGTGTTCTCTGTGGCAGCCCCTAAGTTGTGGAATTCCCTCCCCACCAAGACGCATATTTTTAGGACCCACACTGTTTTGTGATTCCGGTTGTTTTTAACACTGTATTTTAAGGTTGTTGTAACCCGCCATGTGACATCTGGCTGAAGGGCGAGCAATAAATGATGATGATGATTCCAGAGCCCTTCCTCCTAACCAATCGCAGGCCACAAGACTTTATTAGCACAAGCCAGGAATTGCCTCTACAGCAGAAATTGTGTTGTATCATGGCTTGGAGGCAAAATTTCTGGTTAGCGCTGAACGAAGTCTAATTTGAGCATCACAGCAATCTTTGACTAGAACAAACAAAAAATGGGATGAGGGAATCCATGCACAAGAAGAGAGGAGGGAGTGCATAAGCCTGAAGGAAACTCCAAATCATGATTTGACAACTGGCTGTATATAAATCTAATAAATAAATAAATAATAAATAATCCCTGTCTCAGGTAAGAGGATGAAGGTATGCACATGGGAGACATTTAAAACAGAGATATTAACTTTCATCTGCTGCAGCATTTTGTTCCCAACAGAGTCCACTTTGAAGGCTTGTATCCAAATTAGCACTAGGTCCCTCATTTCAGTAGCACAAGAATTTACATCTGTGCAGTGGAACTTCCCCCCCTCTCCTCCCCCCATGTGCCCCCTAAACCTGTCCTGGCGGTTCCCCCCAACTTTCCAGAACAGATTTGGGAAGGGCTCATGCTGGAGAAGGGGAAGTTCTGCTATGCAAGGACAAATCCTTGTGTTAACTGAATGAGGGCACTGGACACTGCCCGTGGGCCCCTGGACACTCATAAGTAGGAAAGTTGGAGGCTTCCTGTACTCCACAGTGCCTCCTCAGGGACAGCAATGCTCCCTCTTCCAGAGTACCCTTTGGAAAACATATCCTGTGATGTACGCCCTGATATAGGCAATTAAAATGAATTTTGCCCCACTGCAGAATATTTTTCACAAGAAGCTGACTCATCTATCGCAGAGTATGATCAGCAAGTACACCAAACATCTTGTGTTGTCCCATGAGACATTCCCCATGCCCTGAACAAGCATGAGGCATCCCATATATTCATATTTAGAATTGGTCAAACTGGAGTATCTGCTCCCAACCCACAATCTTTCCTGGGTTGGCTAAGAGGATTGACTCCTATGAAATACATCCTCTCTCCACCATCTAGGGGAGGTCCCTCCCATAAGAACAAGTTATGTGAAATAGTCTCTCCCTGCTGCCCCCAATATCACACAGGGCAGGTTGTCTTCAGTGTACATTGTCTTCATTTTCATTTTCTGTTAGAACCTCACAATCCACCAGTGAGTTTTAAAGTGCACTCTTGGGATCTCCAACAGCTAAAGTGCAACTAAGCTGTAACAAGTGATCCCAAGTACATGTCAAGGATCAGGCCAAAGTTCCTCTAATTCAAACATTTTTTGCAAGAATCTCAAATAATTATCCAATTGTGTTAACTAAGATATGAAACCAGCATTATGTCACATGTCTGGGAAAGACCGTAATGCTGAATAAGCTGTACACCAGGGGTCACCAATGTGATGCCCTTCAGAACTCAATGGACTGCAGCTCCCATTGCTAGTTACCCCGCTGTACACTTCCAATATTTTAACAAGCCGTTACATATTAGGTGGTCCACCAGTGAAAGACTCCACCTCAGACCATGCTCCACTTTCTACCCATCCTTGATCCTTGGTGGTGGCATCCTATATTCTGGGTGTCACTAGATATCAGAGTCTTTTGTGTATTGTTGAGAATAGTTTTGAGAGTCTGATTTTTTGACTGCTGTGGTTCTCTGTACTTTTAACATAATATTTTTAAATTATGCACTAGTTTTTGCTTTAGACTGCAACGGTTGCCTTGAGTTTGTTATTTTTTTCACAAAGGCAAGTTATATATATTTAAAATTGGCAAACAAGGTGTGTCACCCTCTGAAAAATTCCCCTCCTAAAGTATTATCTGTGGAGTGGCACTTTACAACATTCAGGGAGTGGGTGTGGGGGGGGTGTGCAAAATCAAAAAGATGGCAGAGAAAATATCCTGCAAAATCTCTGTCCCCTGCCAGTACCACCTGGCAGGATACCCCTACCAAATTCTATAGGGTGGGGCCGGTAATTTGGAACTTCTCCAAAATCTCCCCCATCTGACTAGGATCGCACGAAGGCAGGGGTGACTGATCTGTGGCCCTCCAGATGCTGTCAGACTCAAACTCCAATCAGCTCCAGCCAGCACTGCCAACAGCCAAGGATGATGGGAAATGTAGTCCAGCAACGTCCGGTGGGCCAAAAGTTTTCCTCCCCTACATGAAGGCATTCCATTCTACCCCCTATTAGTCCCCCCATTGGGATATAGTGGGCAAAGTGCAGTGTTCCTGGGTGCCACTCTGGTCTTGGGGGGTGGATATCTGGGGGCAACCACCCCTAACTAGGAGCACATCCAAAGAAGTTTTGTGGGGTTTCCCTCTAATCTAACATAACCCTAAGAGGGGGGAGAAACAGTTTGCAAAAGGGCGCTCCTACTTCCCTACCTAGAAAATGTGTGTACGCGCGCGCGTGGGTCATCCACAGAGCCATTGCGGTGCAGTGGTTAGAGTGTCCACTGCACTGGGACCTGGGAAGCCAGAGTTCAAATCCCCACTCAGTCATGAAGATCAACGGGTGACCTTGGGCCAGTCAGCCTAACCTACCTCACAGGGCTGTTGTGAGGATAACACGGAGAAGGAGAGAACCATGTTTGTACGCCACCTTGAGCTCTTTGGAGGAAAGGTGGGATACAAATGTCATAAATAAATAAAAACCAAAACCCCACCACCATCTCCGGAGTGGCACCCCCGATTTCTTCCACAAAGGGACCCCTTATTACGCACCCTACGAGAGAGTGGGGTGCAATAATGGGGACTACCCGTCCCCGACTTCTGTGAGGTAATCCGTCCCACTTCAAGACAACCCCTGAGGAGGGCAGCGGGGGGAAAGAACAGGCAAACCCCTTACAACCCACATAAACTTGAATAACCGAGATGGGAGAGAAGGCGAACGCCCTGCGTGCACGTCTAAACGCGCTGCCCCAGTCCTGTCCCAGGGGGTCGCGTCACTCACAGAACTCGGCGATGTAGTGGGAGACGACGTAATTCTCCTCGCACCAGTCGAGAGTGGAAGTCGGCGGGCCCCAGTAGCCCTCCCGGTCACCGGCGGGAGCCATGGGCGGCTTGCGTGGTCTACCGCCGGCAGGCCTGACTAACTGAGCGGGCTGCGCGCGAACTCGACTGCCGGCTGCCTCGAGAGCCCAAGAGGGAAAAAGACCCGCTGACACCACTCCCGGATGGGCCGTTCGCCGACCTGACCCCGCCCTCCCGCCGGCTCGAGGCGGGGCGGCGGCGGAATGAGGCCTGCCTCGCAAAAAGGCCGCTTAGGCCGCCCCTCGCGGCGTTGCCATGGCGACCGGCTGCTGCGGCTTACACACTCCTCCTCTCCCCGCCACCCCCTCGGCCTGCACCGCCTAGCAGAAGCTTGAAGGCAGGAATCTCCGAGGAGACCGCAAAAGCGAAAGATATGGACAAGCGGGGGAAAGGAGGGAACGGCGTGGTGCTGGGCTCGGGCACGGTCGGCTGGCAAGCAAGCAGGCATTCTTCTCTTCGGAGGTGGAAATGCATTGCAACGTTAGGGATGTGTGAGGGGTCATTGTTAGGAAAAAGGGTTGCCATTAAAACTCCCGGTGGTGTTGGAGGAGAGCTTTGCAGATACCACGGACCGCGAAAAAGACAAATAATTGGGTGTTAGAGCATATTAAACCAGAACTGTCACTAGAAGCTAAAATGATGAAACTGAGGTTGTCATACTTTGGACACATCATGAGAAGACATGATTCACTAGAAAAGACAATCATGCTGGGAAAAACAGAAGGGAGTAGAAAAAGAGGAATGCCAAACAAGAGATTTATTTATTTATTTTTTTTAAAAATGGACTGATTCCATCAAGGAAGCCACAGACCTGAACTTACAAGATTTGAACAGGGTGGTTTATAACAGATGCTATTGGAAGTCACTGATTCATAGGGTCGCCATAAGTCATAATCGACTTGAAGGCACATAACAAAGCAGCTCAGTGCCCTTATACGAATCAATGGATCATGCAGCCGTGCTTGGGATACTGCGCACAGTTCAGGTGGCCTCACTTCAACTAGGATATTGTAGAGCTGGAAACTGTCCTGGTCATGAAAAGGGCTGGTTATTTACCATTGTAGGAACCAGCTGCAGTTTACAGTCAGTGGTTTAACATTAAGTCCCCACCCCCCAGGCCAGGTAATGGTGAAGATCGGACCATGGTTGGGCACCATGTCAGAGGTTAAACCTCCTGCGTCGGTGAAAAGCCTTTCTGCAAGAACTGAAAGAGTATTTGTATCCTGCCCTTCTACAAGAAGTACCCAGAGCAGCTCACAAAAAAGAATAAATAGACCTGTTAATAGGTACATTCATGGACTTGACCAAGAGCTTCTTTTTTAAACCGCTAACCCCTTGTTCATAATAATGGTGTTATGCACGAGGGGATGGAGCAACTCCTAAATGAGGAAAAGTTACAACATTGGAGGCTTTTTTGCAAGCAAGAAGCGACATGATAGAGGTGCATAAAATTATGCATGATGTAGAGAAAGTGGTTAGAAGAAAATGTTTCTCTCAGCACTAGAACTCAGGATATACAGTGAAGCTGAATGTCGGAAGATTCAGGATCAGGACAGACAAAAAGTCCTTCATGTAGCGCATGATTCAACTATGGAATTCGCTCCCACAGGAGGCATGGATTGCCACCAACTTGGATGGATTTAAAAGAGGATTAGTCAAATTCGTGGAGGATAAGGCCATCAATGGCTACTCCTAGCCCAGGGTAGAGGCAGCATGCTTCCAAATACCAGTTGCTGGAAACAGCAGGAGGGTAGAGTGCTCTTCCACTCAGGTCTTGCTTCTGGGTTTTCCAGAGGCATCTGGTTGGCCATTGTGAGAACAGGATGCTGGACTGGATGGGCCACTGATCTGATGCAACAGGGCTCTTCTTAGATTAACATTTTGATGTAGGTTTCACTTGTCATTATCAATAGCTTTACTCTATGAATTTGCCTAATCCCCTTTTAACAGCAGTCTACGCCAGTGGCTATGACCACACCTAGTGGCAGTGAATTCCATAAATTATACAGCCACATGAGTGCCTGTATACTATAGCCAGTGTGGATTTTTCACATTCCACAATGTTAAATTGAAAATACCCCCCTTCCCATTCTGATGCTTCCTATAAGCTCATTTGAAAACAAAACCTTACAAAACTTATAGCCCTGAACTCAGAAATGCTTGCTTAACAACCCTCTCAGTTTTCATGGCGATACACAAAACAGAGAGAATAGAGAGTTCAAAGACTAAAAAGAGAGGGAAAAACCCCAGATATCTTTTGGACTTTTTTCTGTCAAAGTTCTCATAATCTGTTGAAATTCATTAAATATCAGCCATGTTCACAGAATACCTGTAATCCTGATACTGACCTTACCCCATAATCTGACCTTCATCTTCTGCAGTTTAAAAGTTTAAAAAATGCCTGGCTGAATTTTAATTAATTTAGGAAATTTTGGCTTGAACTCAATGATAATGTTGCGCATGCTCAGTAAGAACCAACTGTCAGTGTTCTAAAAGTCAGACTCACCGCTGCTGGGCTTGGCTAATCGGGGCCACATCCACACCAGACTTTGATTTCATGTGAGACAGTCACGGCTTCCCCCAAAGAATCATGGGAAGTGTAGTTTCTGAAGGGTGCTGAGAGGAGACTCCTGTTCCACTGACAGAGCTCCAGTGGCCAGACTGGTTTAACAGTCAGCCACTCTGACTGAAGCTCTGTGAGGGGAATAGGGCATCTCCTAGCAACTCTCAGCACCCTTCACTAACTACATTTCCCAGGATTCTTTGGGGGAAGCCATGACTGCCTAAAGCGAAATAACAGTCTAGTGTGAATGTGGCCAGGGACAGCTTTGGTTTAAATTTGGGTGGGAGGGTCCATGTGCCTGCTGTAGAATAAAATGATGGGGGAAACGCTGAAAAGCAATGATAGTGTTCACAATGTCTTCATTTGGGAAAGGAAAGGGGCTTTCCCTCTGCCCAGTGCCTACCCTCCCCTCCTCCCCTCTCCTCCTCCCCATGGTCAGTTTTGCCTATCTTAAGCATAATTGCACAGGAGTAAATACCACTGAACTCAATAAGCATGCATATGATCAAAGCTGCCCTCCCCCTCCAATGACCTTCCCCCTCCCCCTCCTTCTGCTCCCCTCTCCCCTCCCTTTCTCCTTCCCTCTCCTCTCCCCTCCCCCTCCTCCACCCCCATGGTCAATTTTACCTATCCTAACCATGATTGCATAGGAGTAAATCCCATTTAACTCAATAAGCGTGCAAATGATCAGACCTGCCTTTGCCCTCCTTTACCTTTCCTCTCTCTTTCTACTCCTTTCTTCCTCCCCTGCCCACTCTAGCCCTCTCTCTCTCCCTCCCCCCCCATGGTCACTTTTACCTATCCTTAGCATGATTGCACGGGAGTAAATCCCACTGAACTCAATAAACATGCAAATGATCAAACCTGCCCTTCTCCTCCCCTCCCCCTTCTGCCTGCTCCCATGTCTCTCCTCCCCTCTGCTTTTTCTCCTCCTTCCCCCATCCCCTGTGGTCAGTTTCACCTATCCTAAGGATGATTGCAGGGGAGTAAATCCCACTGAACTCAATAAGCATGCAATGATCAATGCATTCTCAGCAAACTAAGTTTGTTTTTTTCCAACAGCTAGAGTCATTCCTTAAGTAGCAACATATTGTAATCAGTCTGATTTCACATCAAACTGCGGTTTCAGATTCAACTGTTAATACTCCCAAAATAGAAATAGAACATAACCTCCTATTTGAAACACAAAAGGCTGTCTTCACCATCATAAGACATTGACCAATAAAAAGGCTTTGAAATTAATTTTAAAAAATTGACACAGATTTCTAGGATGAATAAGGGAAATAAAATTTTCTAGATTAGATTCTCTGTAGAAACAGTAGTAACACAGGAAAGGAACAAAGTAAGAAGAACACCAATAAACATACAAAAAATTAATTCTCCATCTTTGGAGATGCAGTCCTGATTGCAGGTGTTGCCACCACTCACCATATGCTCAGAGACACACGTTACCAAATTCTTCCAAGCTGTACAGGAAGTGGATTGGACCAACCCAAATTGTGTTTGCATTTTGACAAATTTGTAGGGCAGTACCAGAGCTTGGAAAAGTTACTTTTTTGAGCTACAACTACAATTTCCCTGCATTTTAAAGTTTGATAGAAATATCTGTTGGCTATAGGTATGTTCTTAAACTGCAAGGTTTTTTGCCTATTAATGAATTCATTTAGCATTGTCTGGAAAAAAATCCTGTTGTTTATCTGGCCTGGATCTATAGCATTGGGTATCGCTGAACTTAGTTTGAATGTATTCAAGTGTAAGAAAAACTG
This sequence comes from Rhineura floridana, assembly GCF_030035675.1. Lineage (NCBI taxonomy): Eukaryota > Metazoa > Chordata > Lepidosauria > Squamata > Rhineuridae > Rhineura > Rhineura floridana. The sequence goes on from NC_084484.1 coordinate 180,514,523, forward strand.
TGCTTCCCTCCACTTTCTCCACACCATGTATAATTTTAGAAACCACAATCGTGTGTGTGTCCCTCTCCCTGGCACTTGTTCATTATTTCCTCAAGACAAGACATGTCCTTGACGAAAGGAACAGGCATGGAACAAATAAATCCCCGGACTTATATTGTTGAAGTCAATGGGCGCTCATATCGACGGAATCATAAGTTCATTCGCCTAATGAGTCCTCCGGGACTTAAAGACACCTCAGATGTGGTGGATGATGATATACAGGATAATTCCATCATTCCATGCGCTCATGAAGCTGCACACCATATTCCAGGCCCTGAACCACAAAATAAAGAGACACATGTAACTGTATCACCAACACCAAACAGTGACCTTGTTAAGAGCACATGTACCCACAATTATATCAAACCACCTAAATGATAAGCAGATTTTGTATTAGATGACTGATAGGCAGTTTAATTATGAGTCATTCAGAACCAGCGCTACTTTCAAGTTAATTGTTTAGTTTGAGAAGTTATACTTATGTTGTTTCTATGTTCTTATAACAAATATGACATTGGGGATGTAATAGATAGCAGTTCCATCCAACAGGGGGAACTGCAGGGAGACTGCCATGGAGATCTGGAGGCTGAGCTCCAGTGAAAAGGTCAAGTGGGAGGAGAAGAGAAAACACTGGATCTCATAGCAGTTCTCTTAATAAAGCTTTAGTAATAGCAAGCAGGTTTCTGTCTTCTCTCAGAAAAGAAAGCACTATTAAAACACCTCCCCAGCTGGCTAGGGCCTGCTTAGCTTGCCACAGCTGCACAAGCCAGCCCCTTCCTTGTCCGCAACTGCCAGCTGTGGGGCAACTGGGCTCCTTGGGACTATGCAGCTTGCCCACGGCTGCACAGGTGGCAGGGCACGTAACCCCTGAGCAGAGCTTGGAAAAGTTACTTTTTTGAAGTACAACTCCCATCAGCCCCAGCCAGCACGGCCACTGGATTGGGCTGATGGGAGTTGTACTTCAAAAAAGTAACTTTTCCAAGCTCTGCCCCTGAGCCACTCACTGCGGGGGTGATGTTTTGCTGGCCCTTGACGCCCAGGAGACACGAGCAGGGATTTGATCTCGCAGACTCTGGACTCCCAGCCAGGCTCTCCTCCCCACTGTGCTATACCAGCTATTGAAGGCACATAACAACAACAAAATGTGGCTGCCACCTAGTGGCCAAAAAAAGTGTTTTGTTAGACAAGTTGGATCTGAGCATGACTGAGGCCTGTCCTTTCAAGGTGAGGTTCCAAGATGGGTTCCAAACTGAGAACAGTGTGAAAAAAACTAAGAAATAAACCCAGTTATTGTTTGCATCTTACTGGTGTAGCCTACTGCTGACTGTACTGCCGACGAAGGTAAACTGGATGCATTGGTCTCCTTGGATTTCTTCACACATTGTGAGTAGCAGTGTGATAGGAAAATGGCTGTTTATGGACTTATTGAGGAGTTTGATGCTGATCAGGAGGACTGGGTGCGGTATACAGACTGTCCCAGTACTTCATTGCTAATGATATTAATGATGATAAGCAAGAAGCGTGGTATTTTGCTGAGCGTTTGTGGAGCAAAGACATATGGACTGATTAGGACTTTGGTAGCTCCTGAAAAGCCCAGCGCCAAATCCTTTGAGGACTTGATTGGGATTGTCTCAAATCACCACAACCCCAAGCCATCTGAAATTGTGCAGTGATTTAAGTTCAACGGTTTTTCACACTCTCCTGGGATGTCTGTGGTTGTTTATGTAGCAGAACTGCATCGCCTGTCAGAGCATTGTGGGTTTGGAGACACCTTGAATGCCATGCTGAGGGACCGGCTGGTCTGTGGCATCAATGATGAGAGGATTCAGAGGCGCTTATTGGCAGAAACCAGTTTAGATTTTAAAAAAGCCCTGGAAATTGCACAAAGCATGGAGGTTGCAGCTCAGCATGCTTTAGATTTACAGGGAGTCTCTCAACGTCCAGGTCATGCCCAGGTACATACTGCCACCATGCATAAATTATCCAGTACCACATTGGCTAAAAAGGACTGTCCGGGTGAAGAGAGAAACCACTTACATGGTGCAACTCCCTGTTTTTGCTGTGGAGGGAAACATGATGGCCGCCCATGACCCCACAGAAGCAGGGCTGTGGAGTCGGTACGCCAAACCTTCGACTCCGACTCCTCTATTTTTCTACTGTCCGACTCCGACTCCACCCAAAATTGCTTCTGACTCCACAGCCCTGGAAAGCGCTGTAAATGTCTTTTTAAATTGGAAGCTCTTATAGGAGCATTTTTATCGCTGCCTGAATATGCTCTGATCTTGGCATCACAGCATTTGTCTTCATCTGGATCCTGTGTCATATACTGACACACAAAATGTTTTCCATCTTGAGTTCTGGTGAAATGCTCAACTACAGCTGACTTCATGGGAAGCTTCTTTGACATTTTGAATATATATTTAAAAAATTTGTCAATCAAAATTTATTTTGGAGTCGGAGTCGGTACATTTCTACTGACTCCGACTCCACCCAAAATTGCTTCCGACTCCACGACTTCGACTCTGACTCCACAGCCCTGCACAGGAGTAGTGAGTGCTGGTTTTGCTTGAAACAAGACCATCTAATCAAAATATGCCATAGAAAACAAATAAAACCGACATGGTAGTAGGTGTCTACTACAGACCCCCTGGCCAAGAAGAGGTGGTAGACGAGGCCTTTCTCAAACAAATCTCTGAAATCTCAAGGAGGCAAGAAGTAGTAGTGATGGGGGACTTCAACTACCTGGATATCTGCTGGGAGACAAACTCTGCGAAGCACAAAGCCTCCAACAAATTCCTGATGGGCCTTGCTGATAATTTCCTCTTTCAAAAAGTAGAAGAAGGAACAAGGGGATCGGCAATCCTGGACCTGATCTTAACTAACAGGGACAAATTGGTCACGGGAATTAAAGCGGTCGGTACCTTGGGGGAAAGTGACCACGTAATGCTGGAATTTGTGATTCTGGGGAAAGCCAAAGAAGAATATAGTCAAATATGGACCTTGGATTTCAGGAAAGCCGATTTTAGCAAGCTCAGGGAAATGATGGGTAGGATCCCGTGGCTAGATAGACTAAAGAAAAAAGGAGCCCAAGAAGCGTGGGAGTTCATGAAGAACGTATTACAAAAAGCGCAATCGCAAACAATTCCAAAGAGGAAGAAAAACGGAAGACATCAGAAAAAGCCAATGTGGCTACACGGAAGACTGGTGGAGGAGGTAAAAATAAAAAAGAGCATGTATAAAGAATGGAAGGAAGGACGCATCACCAAGGAAGAGTACCGACGAGCGGCTCGGGCTTGCAGGAATAGCGTAAGGAAAGCTAAAACCCAGAATGAGCTGAGGCTGGCGAGGGAAGCGAGGAACAACAAAAAGGGATTTTTCAGATATGTTTGAAGCAAGAGAAAGACCAAGGAAACGGTGGGACTGCTGCTGAGTGAGGATGGCAAAATGTTGACAGATAACGAGGAAAAGGCAGAACTGCTCAACGCCTATTTTGCCTGCGTTTTCTGCCAAAAAGGGAACAGTGTGCAACCTTGCATTGGTAGCAATCTCAGTAAGGGGTCGGGATTGCAGTTCAAGATTGATAAGGAGATAGTCAGGAAATACCTAGTTAACCTAAATGAGTTCAGATCTCCAGGGCCTGATGAACTGCATCCCAGAGTATTGAAGGAACTTGCTGATGTACTCTCGGAACCTCTTGCCATCATCTTTGAGAAATCCTGGAGAACGGGAGAGGTGCCGGAGGATTGGAGACGGGCAAACGTCGTCCCGCTCTTTAAAAAGGGTAAAAAAGAAGATCCGGGGAACTACAGGCCAGTCACTCTGACTTCAATACTGGGAAAGATATTAGAACAGATAATAAAAGAGTCCATTGGCAACTATCTAGATGACAATGCTGTGATTAGTAGGAGCCAGCATGGGTTTGTCAAGAAAAAATCCTGTCAAACTAATCTCTTTTTTTGATCGGGTCACTAGCTTAGTAGATGGTGCAAATGCTGTAGATGTCATCTATCTAGATTTCAGCAAAGCGTTTGACAAAGTCCCCCACAACCTTTTGATTAGCAAACTGGTCAAATGCGGACTACATGGAAATACTGTCAGGTGGATTCACAACTGGTTGGAAAACCGTACTCAAAGAGTGGTCGTCGGTGGCTCTGCTTCGGACTGGAAGGAGGTTTCGAGTGGAGTGCCACAGGGTTCTGTCCTGGGGCCGATACTCTTCAACATTTTTATCAATTACTTAGATGATGGGGTGGAGGGAAGCCTTATGAAGTTTGCGGATGATACGAAACTGGGAGGGATAGCTAACACAATGGAAGACAGGAATAAAATCCAAAGGGACCTGGATAGACTAGAAAATTGGGCTGAAATTAATAAAATGAAATTCAATAAAGACAAATGCAAGATTCTGCATTTAGGCTACAAAAACAAAATGCACGGGTACAGGATGGGAAATACCCGGCTTAGCAGTAGTGCGTGTGAGAAGGACCTTGGAATTGTAGTGGATCGCAAGTTGAACATGACCCAGCAGTGTGATGCTGTGGCAAAAAAGGCAAATGCGGTTTTGGGCTGCATAAACAGAGCTATAGTTTCCAGGTTGAGGGAAGTAATAGTCCCACTATATTCTGCATTAGTCAGGCCTCATCTGGAATACTGCGTTCAGTTCTGGGCGCCTCATTTTAAGAAAGATATAGACAAGTTGGAGCGGGTTCAGAAGAGGGCAACGAGGATGATAGCCAGTATGGAGAACAAGTCTTATGAGGAAAGCTTGAAGGAACTTGGCATGTTCAGTCTGGTGAAGAGAAGGCTGAGGGGTGACATGATTGCACTCTTTAAGTACCTGAAGGGCTGTCACATAGAGGAGTATACAGATTTGTTCTCTGCTGCCCCAGAGGGTAGGACTAGGTCTAATGGTTTTAAGTTGCAGGAGCGTAGATTTAGATTCAGATTCAGATGGACATTAGAAGGATCCCCTTCGCTGGATATCTTCAAGCAGAGGCTGGACAGCTGTCTGCGGGAGATGCTCTAGCTGTGGTTTCCTGCTGTGAGCAGGGGGTTGGACTCGATGGCCTACAAGGCCCCTTCCAACTCTGATTCTATGATTCTATGATTCTAAAAAGGGCACAGGCAAAGGGGAAGGAAGGTAACAAGATGCAGCTACACCAGTTGGCAAGTACAGGGGAGCATAAGGGCACAGATGAAGTGTACGCTATGTGCAACATTGTTAGAAAAGACTATTAAGAAAAACCACTGCAAGTTAGGGCTGCGAAGTTCAAGGCCTGAGACTGATCCTGTATCTTTAGGGAAAAGAAAGTCAGCCAAGTGCAGGTGTTCTTGCAACACTGTAATGGGAAAAACCACAAGGTGGAATTCTCCCTTCCTCCTGCACAACTTTTAAAGATACAGAAGACCTCTTGGAGACCAGGCCCTGAGCCTGGCAACCCTACTGCAAGTGGATGTTACTGTTAATGGGAAAAGCATAACCATGAAAGTGGACACAAGGGCTTCTGTGTCTATAATTCATGAAGCCACTTATAACTGTTTGTGGCAAAAGAAAAAGGGGTCACAGTTGAGACCACTGAAAATGACGATACGCATATATGCTGGTCAAGAAGTCCAGTGAGAGGCAGTATTAATGTAGAAGTGAAATATGCAGAAGAGACTTGCCCTTAGTTGTGGTAAAAGGAAGAGGCCCTAGTCTTTTGGGCCCTGACTGGATAAGACAGCTGAACCTCAACTGTGCACAGATCAGCAAAATTAGATCACTTGGGACAAAAGCAATTCTTTCAAAACATAAAGATCTCTTCAGACATGGGTTGGATGGTAGGATTTTTGTGGATCCAGATGCTAAACCCATTTGCTGCCCATTTGCTACCGGGCCAAGTTCAAGGTTCTAGTTTTGGCGTACAAAGCCCTATCCAGCTTTGGACCTGGATACCTGAAAGACCGTCTTACCCCTTATATACCCAGTTGATTACTGCACTCTGCAGGTGAGGGCTGTGATGTTCCTATATTAATGTATATATGGTAAGTGTTGTTGTTTTAGAATATACATGGTAAGTGGAGTGAAAGAGGAGGGAGAGTGAATGGGCAGTAGAATGTGAGATGATTTGCTGAGTTTTTAAAATGGCTGAATGTATAAAAGGAAGAGTGAGAGTGGAATCGGGGGGGGGGAGAAGAGAACTGAGTGGATTGCTTGGTGGGGTTTAGAGAGTTGTTTGCCAGGAGAGTGTGAAGAAGGAGGGAGGTGGAGTTCGGATTAGTATTGAGTAAAACCATATGCTTATGTGCCTTAAGAAGAAATCTTGTTAATCTTGTTAGCTTTGTTATCTGTAATAAATACTTAATTTGGTTTACCAAAGGCCTGATCCTTGGCTGGGGTTTCACAGACCAGAAGGGAGGGTAAGGTAATGACCAAGGCTGAAGGGAAACTGTAACAAATGGTGGCAGCGGTGAAGAGAATAACAATACCAGTATTCAGAGTCTCTGGGAATACTAGTATTGGGACGTTACTGGTGGTTGCCTAGCAGGGGGATCTGTTGAGATCTGTGCTAGAGCGGATAGGTAAATCATAAGAGAGTGCGGTCTGGACTGGTGGAGTCCCTGGTGGTGCCTAGAGACAGGCAGTAACCACGAGCAGGTAGGAACCTGACAGGGAGAGCCAGGGAAGGACGCATCACATGTGGTGTCAGTAGCGGTGGGATACGAACAACAGAGAATCCAGATACGAATACTAGAGAATCCCTAACAGTGGTGTGGCAAACAGAAATAACAAAACAAGATTACTTGTGAGAGTGACTGGCAAAGAGTGTGTGGCAAAGAGTGAGTGAACTCAAACACCATGGCTGAATATATAAAAATGAAAAGAGAGGAGCTGGTGGAGAAGTGCATAACATTCAATTTACCTCACGAGGGTAAAGGGGTAGATGAATTGAGAGTAGCACTTATAGGATTTGCAACTGCGCAGCAAAAACAACCTGTCAGGGAAGAGACCCCAGAAGGATATTTAAGCAATCCCGCTTATATAGAGTACTTGAGAGAGAAGTTAAGATGGGAGGCTGAGGAAAAAGACAAGCAGAGGGAGTTGGAAGCTGAGAGATTGAGGATGGAAGGTGCAGAGAAGGAAAAACAGAGGGAGTTGGAAATTGAGAGAATGAGATTGGGGTTTGAGGAGAGGGAGAAGCAACGAGCATTGGATGCTGAATTACAAGTAGAAAAGTTAAAATTTGATAGAGAGAAATTTCACTCTGAGGAGACAAGGAAAGACAGAGATGGAGCAAAAATAAAAATTACTCCAAAGGACTTTGCTGTCTATGAGCCTGATCAAGATCCTCAAATTTACCTCAGCACCTTTGAAAAAGCAGCTCAGTTGTGGGGGCTACCTGAAGATAAATACATGCAGTATTTATCAAATCTGATTAAAGGGGAATTGGCTGAGGTATACCAATATTTCCCCTCAGACAGGCCCGTCACCTATGCTGAGTTTAAAGAGGCAGTATACAAAAGGTTCAGACTGGGACCTGACTACTTTAGAAAATTATTCAGAAACTGTCAGATCCAAGCAGGGAGGTCTTTTGTGGAACTGGGAGCAAAAATGATGGATATATTTGGAAAGTGGATGAGTAGTGCCAAAGCTCAGTCAGTGGAAGAGGTGAAAAGCCTCATGATACTGGATCAATTATACCATCAGTTACCACCAGAAATAAGGCTCCTGGTCAAAGACCGTTTCCCTACATCTGTGCAGGAGGCCGCAGAGATGGCGGATCACTTCGCCTCCAATAGAACTGGCTGGGTGGGGAAAACATCAAGAGAGTTTAAACCCAGACCATATAGTGCTGGCAGAAGGGATGTGGTACCACAGAGAGTGAGTCCTCCAGTAAAATCTGAAGGGCACAGGACACCCCAGAGTGGATCTGTGTACCCTAAAAGTGAGGAGAAATTATGCTGCAAATGTGGTAGACCGGGGCATCTACGTTTTCAATGTGAGGTTGCCAACCCCATTAATAATCCTGCTCAGACAAGGGCAGTGAAAACAGAGCCCAAGGCTTTAGAAACAGCGAAAAAGGTTCAGTTCTGCCAGATAAACTGGACAGAAGTAACAGACCTTGATTCAAGTCTGAGAGAGGAAGTGAGTGTACAAGGGGCAAATTATTGGGCATTGCTTGACACTGGTGCCGCTCAGACGTTACTGAGGCCAGATTTAATAAAATCTGAGGTAATATTACCTCAGGAAACTGTGACTATCCAAGGAGTGAGGGGTCAACCAGAAAGTTTGCCTGTGGCCCTGGTGGATATGACTTGGAGAGGCCGAGAGGGCCGATATAAAGTAGGCATTAATGCCCAGCAACAAGAACCAGTAATACTGGGAAGGGATGTAATGGGTGCCCAAGGAAAGATCTATGTAGTGACCAGACAGCAAATTGGCAGAGAAAAAGAAGCCATATTAAGGGGGGCTGAAACAAACAGGGTGGAATCTGTTAACCAGCCTCAGGTCACCATAGCAACCACTAGCAGGCCTGCTGAAGAAGACAAACTGTATCAAGTGGTCTCTGGGGAAGAAGCAGATCAATTCAGGGAAGAGCTGCATAAAGATATAAGTTTGAAGCAGATAAAGGAACAAGCCCTGACCCAACAGATTCCTTTCACTGACAAACTGAGGAATCAAGTTGTGTGTGAGAATGGGATTTTATATAGACTGTGGTTGCCTGCTGAGAGAAAGGATGAATGTGAACCAGAGAAGCAATTGATAGTACCTAGCAAATACAGAACCAGATTTAATGGAGTTTTGAAGGGCATGATGGGATGCTTCTTGTTTGCATACAGAGAAGTCCCTCAAGAGTCAACAGGCTTCTCACCCTTTGAACTCATGTTCACTAGAAAAGTGAGGGGACCTTTGGAACTATTAAAAAAATCATGGGAAGAAACTCTGGGAGAGTACAAAACTTCTGTAGTAGATGTTGTATTGGAATTCCGCAATAAATTAACATCAATGATGGAAGTAGTGAAAGAGAATTTGAGTCATGCACAGGAGAAGCAAAGTTACTGGTATGACAGAACAGCCAGAGAACGTGTGTATGATGTGGGAGATATGGTTATGGCGTTCATACCCAGGAAACATGACAAATTACAGGCTAACTGGGAAGGACCATATAACATCAGAGAAAGGCTTGACACAGTGACGTATGTAATTACCACAGACCAATTAAACAAAAGCAAAGTGGTTCATGTAAATATGTTGAAGCCTTACCATACCAGGGATGCACAGGTGTTGCAAGTTACCTTATTCCCTGAGGGAAGTGGGCCTGAACTTCCAGATTTGGTACAGGAAAGCAAAGACAAAGGAGGGGTAGATCAAGTGGAATGGTCAGAGGAGGTGAAGGAGGAAGTAAAAGAGGAGATTCTGAGAGTTTTGAAAACCTATAGGAATCTCTTTAGCAACAAACCTGGCCGAACCAGTATAGTTATACATTCCATTGATACTGGAGATCATGCCCCAATCAGATCTGTTCCGTACCGTGTGAATGGGAAAGTTTTGAATGAGATCAAAAAGGAGGTGGAAGATATGCTGGAATTAGGAGTGATCAGGGAATCCATCAGTCCCTGGGCCTCAAGTATTGTCCTGGTTCCGAAAAAAGATGGAACGACCAGGTTTTGCATTGATTATCAGCTAATCAATAAAATTACTGTCCCAGATGCGTATCCTATGCCTAGGGTAGACGCAATGTTAGAGTTATTGGGGGCAGCAACCATTATCTCTACACTAGATCTCTGTAAAGGATTTTGGCAAATGGAACTAGACGAGCAATCCAGAGCCAAAACTGCCTTCAGTACACCAGATGGGTTATATGAGTTTGTGACCTTACCCATGGGACTAAGGAACTCACCAAGTTCATTTCAGAGGCTAATCAATACTGTGTTGCGAGGCATGTCAGATTTTGCAGTGGCCTATATCGATGACGTAGCCATTTTTAGCAAGTCGGTGCCTGAGCATGTCCAACACCTGACAACAGTATTGGAGGCCTTAAGAAAAGCAGGCCTCACAATAAAAGCTAAGAAATGCCAGTTTGGACTAAAGGAAGTAATCTATTTAGGACATAAGGTGGGGAGTGGGAAAATCACCCCCTTATGGAGCAAGGTGGAGGCAATACAAGCGTGGCCGATCCCCTTAACCAAAAAACAAGTAAGGGCATTTCTGGGTGTGGCTGGATTTTATAGGAAGTTTGTGAGAAATTTTGGGGAAATAGCAACCCCCTTGCATGAATTAACAAAGAAGAAGTGTTCCGAGCGTGTGGTATGGACGGATGAATGTCAGAAGGCTTTTGATCTACTGAAGCAAGCCTTGTGCCAAGGACCCTTATTAATAGCACCAGACTATGAGAAACCATTCATCGTGGCTACAGATGCGTCGGACCTGGCGCTGGGAGTCGTCTTGCTACAGGAGAGAGAAGGCACCAGACATCCAGTGGCGTACCTGAGTCGCAAGCTGACGCCGAGGGAGAAAAACTATTCGTCGGTCCAGAAGGAGTGCCTAGCGGTCGTGTGGGGACTGAACAAGTTGCGCCCATACGTGTGGGGACGAAGATTCACAGTGACTACGGATCATCGGGCCTTGTTATGGTTGCAGACTATGAAAAACCATAACACTATGCTGCAGAGGTGGTCCTGGGCCCTACAGGACTATCAAGTGGACTTCCAGTTCATCAAAGGCAAGGACAATGTACTGGCCGATGGACTTTCCAGGCAAGTGGCTGGGACTGCAGTGACGTGACCAGACAGAGGAACAAAGAAAGACATTTTCCCCATAGAGACTTTTATTTGTTAACGCGACGTATAAATCCTGGAACAGGAATAATACTCTGCTGTTGTTTAAGGGGGGGGAAATGTGATGTTCCTATATTAATGTATATATGGTAAGTGTTGTTGTTTTAGAAGATACATGGTAAGTGGAGTGAAAGAGGAGGGGGAGTGAATGGGCAGTAGAATGCGAGATGATTTGCTGAGTTTTTAAAATGGCTGAATGTATAAAAGGAAGAGTGAGAGTGGAATCGGGGGGGGGGAGAAGAGAACTGAGTGGATTGCTTGGTGGGGTTTAGAGAGTTGTTTGCCAGGAGAGTGTGAAGAAGGAGGGAGGTGGAGTTCGGATTAGTATTGAGTAAAACCATATGCTTATGTGCCTTAAGAAGAAATCTTGTTAATCTTGTTAGCTTTGTTATCTGTAATAAATACTTAATTTGGTTTACCAAAGGCCTGATCCTTGGCTGGGGTTTCACAGACCAGAAGGGAGGGTAAGGTAATGACCAAGGCTGAAGGGGAACTGTAACAAATGGTGGCAGCGGTGAAGAGAATAACAATACCAGTATTCAGAGTCTCTGGGAATACTAGTATTGGGACATTACTGGTGGTTGCCTAGCAGGGGGATCTGTTGAGATCTGTGCTACAGCGGATAGGTAAATCATAAGAGAGTGCGGTCCGGACTGGTGGAGTCCCTGGTGGTGCCTAGAGACAGGCAGTAACCACGAGCAGGTAGGAACCTGACAGGGAGAGCCAGGGAAGGACACATCACAAGGGCCTCCTGCAGATACCTTCTTATCAGGAGGTTCGTTCTGCACAATATAGGAAACGGACCTTTCGTCTGGCGGCACCTACCCTGTGGAATTCCCTCCCTTTGAATATTAGGCAGGCGCCATCTCTGCTATCTTTTCGGCGCCTTTTGAAGACTTTCCTCTTTCAACAAGCCTTTTAAGTTGAGACCTATCCCAGTCTGTGTCTGTGTCAGAATTGCTTAATATGTTTTTTAATAATGTTTCTAACCCTTTTAAAAAGTTTTTAAAAATGTTTTTAATGCTGTCTTGTTTTAATGTATTTTAAGATCTGTTTTTATGATGTTTTAAGTGTTTTAGTGCTTTGTTTGCTGCCCTGGGCTCCTGCTGGGAGGAAGGCTGGGATACTTACTTACTTACTTACTTACTTTCTTTCTTACTTACTTACTTACTAAATAAATAAATAAATAAATAAAGCCACTTTTTAAAGCCCCGCCCAGTACCATATGCTATGCGTCACAAAGTGGAGCAAGAATTAGATCTACTACAGGCTAAAGGTGTTATTGAACCTGTTCAGTTCTCTGAGTGGGCTGCTCCAATTGTCCCTGTATTGAAGCCAGATGGTACTGTAAGGATTTGTGGAGACTATAAAGTTACTGCGAACCGTGTAGCACAGCTGGACACATACCCCATTCCTAGAATTGAAGATCTATATGCCACTCTGGCTAGAGGAAAAAGACAAATAATTGGGTGTTAGAACAAATTAAACCAGAACTATCGTTAGAAGCTAAAATGATGAAACTGAGATTGTCATACTTTGGGCACATACAGAGAAGACATGATTCACTATAAAAGACAATAATGCTGGGAAAAACAGAAGGGAGTAGAAAAAGAGGAAGGCCAAACAAGAGATGGATTGATTCCATAAGGAATCCACAGATCTGAACTAACAAGATCTGAACAGGGTGGTTCATGACAGATGCTCCTGGAGGTCACTGATTCATAGGGTCGCCATAAGTTGAAATCGACTTGAAGGCACATAACAACATGGGTTCTATGTTGTTTTCACTAATATATGCATTTTTCTGTACACTTTTCACTAGTATATGCACTTTTATACACATTTTTGGCTGGAAGACTGCAATGCAAAATTCAGAGAAGGATGCTGTGTTTTGGTTTGTGTGTTTTTCAGAAAGTGCAAATTACCTAGGTTTACCTTTGAATGAGAAATAAATCCAAGTTCTCCCCCATCCCTAGTCCTGGGTCTGAGAAGAGTGAAGACCACAATGTTAGACTAATTCCCTCTGTTGACAAATGTTCAAAGTCACAATAAGCAAAAAGTGCTCAATGAAATTATCTACCATCAGAGGAACCACATCACTATACTTCAACCATGGGGGGAAACAAGAAAGGTTGTAGTTCGTTGCCTGAGCACCTGATCTGCATACAGAAGGTCTCAGCTTCAGTCCCCGCCATCTCCAAGTAGGGCTGGAAATGTCTCTTGCCTGAAACCCTGGACAGTTGCTGCCAGTCAGTGTAGACATTACTGAGTTAGATGGACCTACGGTCTGACTTAATATAAAGCAGCTTACTATATTCATAGACAGCTGGTATAGCACAGTAGAGAGGAGAGCCTGGCTGGGCGTCCAGAGTCTGTGAGTTCAAATCCCTGCTCGTGTCTCCTGGGCATCAAGGGCTAGCTAAAGATCACCCCCACCGTGAGTGGCTCAGGGGTGACGTGCCCTGTCACCTGTGCAACCATGGGCAAGCTGCATAGTCCCAAAGAGCCCAGTTGCCCCCAGCTGGCTGTTGCGGACAAGGAAACGGCTGGCTTGTGCAGCGGTGGCAAGCTGAGCAGGCCCTAGCCAGCTGGGGAGGACTAGCCTCAGAGGGAGGCGATGGTAAACCCCTTCTGAATACTGCTTACCATGAAAACCCTATTCATAGGGTCGCCATAAGACGGGATCGACTTCAAGACAGTCCATTTCCATTTCACTATATTCATAGGTGCCAGCTGATTCCTGGCCAGACCAGTAGGGGGCAGTGGGCCAGCTCAGATCAGAACGCAAGAAAAAAAGGCACTTGTCTGGAGATGAGTAAAGATGCTGTCTCGCATCCCCACGGGAGACTTGGCAGGGGAAACAGAGACAAAACTGCCCTAGCATCTCCTTGTGCTCTGAGAAGAAAAGAGGAATAGAACTATTGAACGGTTAACCAGCGTGGAATTCAATACAGTGCACAGTGCTTGAGTGCAATTTCTCGAACAGCACCATAAAAGACCTCATTATCTTACTCTTTTCCAGAATTTGAAAAGGCTGTCTGGATGAGGGAATAGGCAGCACTGTGATTTTTATAGTTTAAAAGAGTGCTATTTCAAAGGTGAAACCGACACATTTCTGGATGTAATACAAAGCAGGCAATGCTTTTAGTCAAGTGACTTAGGGCCAAACTGCACCTTATGCTAATCTTGTAGTTTTATATCGCTGCTTTTTTTGTGTGGCAACTTTACATAGCAGCTGCAGGGAAAGAAGAAGACCGAGACTTCAGCCAGAGGGTGGAGGGTCTTGAATTCTTATACAGTAGGGCCCCACTCATACAGCGGGTTACGTTCCAGACCCCCTGTGAAAAGCGAAAATCACCAAAAAGTGGAACTCCGTGAATAAAATGGCACCCAACGCTCAGCTGCTGAGCGTGTCATGCCGAAAAACGCCATAAAAGCAGAACAAGCGCCGTATGAGTGGGGCATTACTCTAATTGAAAACCGCTGTATTAGCAGAATGCTGAAAAGCGGGGCCCTACTGTAGTTATATAGGGCTAGACAGGACCTTATAGACTATTCAGGCTGCATAAATCTACAGTGGACCATTGGGCCATCTGCTATCAAGGTAGCCTAGCTGCAGTACACTCTGCTTGAAAGCCACTCTGTCTGAAGGTACAGGGAGTAAAGTTTTGCATATTCAATGCTGCAAATTCACGAAAGAGGCCCAGTGTACTTCAGTACCGGTCAGATCTGACTCTTTTCCTGGTCTCCGCTGCCAGCAGACAGGATTCAGGTACTTCAGTCAGAGCACGTGCAAAGCAGTCAGAGGATTCCCACATTCAATCTCTAGTTCAGGGGCAGGGAATCTGTGGCCCTCCAGATGTTGCTGGACAACACCTCTGACGTTGGCCTTGCTGGCTGGGGCTGATAGGAGTTGAGGTCCAACACATCTGAAGGGCTGTAGGTTCCCCACCCCTGCTCCAGTTAAAAGGGTCAGGTAGCAGGTGAGGAGGACAAACTTTTTTCTGCCTGGCACCCTGGAGAGCTGCTGCCAGTCAAAGCAGGGAAGACTGGGCTAGATGGATCCATGGTCTGACTCAGCATCAGGCTTCTTATGTTCATATCTTCACAATGACAGCACCCAATCTTGACTTGACGTATGTCTCTTTTCTTCCCTGCTTTCCGCTCTTGAAAAAGCAAGGGATGGTGGTGGAAAAAATTCCACATTAATTACCCTAGATCAGGGGTGGGGAGCCTGCAATCCTCCAGATGGCGTTGGACTCCAACTCCCATCAGCCCCAGCCAGCATGGCCAATGGACAGGGGTGACGAGAACTGTATTCCAGCAACATCTGGAGGTCCACAGGTCCACTATCCCTGCTCTAGATGAATAACACAGGCATGGTCTAGAGCAGCCTTTCCTGGCCTTCGGGTCCCCAGATGTTACTGGACTACAACTCCCTTCAGTCCCAGCCAGCAGGGCCAATGGTCAGGAATTATGGGAAACATAGTCCAGCAACATCTGGGGCCTAAAAATTGGAAAAGGCTGGTCTCAGGCACAGGTGGGCAGACTTCAGTCTAGTCGGATCTACTGCTGTTCTTTACTAGAACTCCCAAGATCTACCACCCAGAGCTGGGTGCAAAAGACAGACGGAATTAAAGAACAGGGTGGCTCTGAGTGTAGGATTTTGTTTTTAGTACCAGAACTCAGTGGAGGCTGGTGGCTCCAATGTCAGTGGGGCAGTGAATCCATTCCAGGTTTTAGTCCAAACTTTCAAGGAGCTGAGCCTCCACCGCCAGAACAGAATTAAGCTGACAGTTCTTCCACACAATGGTCCACTCCTGGTTAGCATTTCAACTTCCGGATGTAGGTGGGAAAAGCTGGAAACCCTTTGCTGATCTGTTGCAAATCAGTCAGAGATCTACCACTATTATTTATTTATTGTATTTATATACCACCCCATAGCCGAAGCTCTCTGGGCGGTTTACAGTAACTAAAAACATTAAAAACAAATATACAAATTTAAAACACATCTAAAAACAATTTAAAACACAATTTAAAACAATTTAAAACAATTTAAAAACACATGCTAAAATGCCTGGGAGAACAGGAAAGTTTTGACCTGGCGCCGAAAAGATAACATTGATGGCTCCAGGCGCACCTCAACAGTGACATCATTCCATAATTTGGGGGCCACCACTGAGAAGGCCCTCTCCCTTGTTGCCAGTAGAGCCTAACTGACCTTCTGCTCACCCCTGGTAAATTTAGGGCACTCACAGCCACCGTGCTGGGGAGGCAGGAGCTCCTTCTGTATTCCCACACAGGGTGGCATCATTTCAGAAAACAAACGAGCGCCTATGGAGAAGCCCTGTTGTCCTCAGGCTCCGATAGCTGTGGGGATTGTTGAGATTGGCAAAGCTTGCTGATTTGATTGAGCTGTCATTTCCCATCCATCCTCTCCCATCTCAGTAAATATGTGCTGTGGCATTTCTGTTCTTTCCCTCCACCCAGCTACAGCTGATAAGTTTGCTTTTTGGGGGGGGGGGAAGCGACTGACATTTCTTCATCTGCCAATGGATTTTCGCTTATTAAATTAATATATTCTTTATATTGGAAAGGTGCCTGCATGGATGAAAGTAAGACTTACATACAACATTGCTGGGGAGGAGATCTTTTCTTGTCCCTTCACCCTGCTATTTATTTGTTTGTTTAAAGTATAGGACAATGGGGAGGAGAGCCTGGCTGGGAGTCCAGAGTCTGTGAGTTCAAATCCCCGCTCGTGTCTCCTGGGCATCAAGGGCCAGCTAAAGATCACCCCCACAGGGAGTGGCTCAGGGGTTACGTGCCCTGCCACCTGTGCAGCCGTCGACAAGCTGCATAGTCCCAAGGAGCCCAGTTGCCCCCCAGCTGGCAGTTGCAGACAAGGGAGGGGCTGGCTTGTGCAGCTGTGGCAAGCTGAGCAGGCCCTGGCCAGCTGGGGAGGACTAGCCTCAGAGGGAGGCAATAGGAAACCCCTCTGAATACGGCTTACCATGAAAACCCTATTCAGAGGGTTGCCATAAGTCGGGATCGGCTTGAAGGCAGTCCATTTCCATTTCATTAAAGTATTGATGTGCTGCCTTTTAAGGCATAGCCCTCACAAGGCAGCGTACAATTGAAGAAGTTCCAACTGAGACACAGGTGAATTGTAAAACACACACACGAGAATCTAGAGTCAGAAGGAAGCACTGAGTCTCAGGAACCAGCAGCATAAAAAGATAATAAGACAAATTGGAAGAAATGGTTTAAGTCTTCAAGGCACATTTGAAAGCCTGTACTGAAGGGACCACTCGCAGTTCCATTGAAGGGAGTTCTACAACTGGGGGGCCACTGCTGAAAAGGCCCTGTCACTTGTGTCTGCCAGCCAAATTGACTGCACTGGGACTCTAGGAGAGCCTCTGTGGTTGATCTTAATAAATGAGCAAGCTCATCTCTGTGAAGGCAGTCCTTTAGATAAGTTGGGGTATTAAAGATTAGTACCAGCATTTTGACAGGCCGTCAAATATTTCCTCAAATTAATGCATGGGGTTCCTTTATTTCCCTTCACCCTGATTTGGCTTCACTGACTTCCTTTGTCCTACAGCCATCCAGCCACTCTTGTGTGGCAACTGCCTTCCTCCCACCAACTGAAAGGCTCTTCTGTACATCCTCTGTCAGGGCCAGGTCAGGGCTGACTGCGTCGGTAACAACTCCTGGAGTGGACACTCTCCAGACTCAGGTCCTTGCAGCGAGTGGGGGTGGGTAGGCAGGAGGTTCTGTTCTGTTGATCAAGCAAGCACAGAAGGCCAGGCACCTAGGATTTACTGTATCTGGCCTGGCCAACACAGCAGGGATGGGGAATCTGCTGCCCTCCAGATGTTACTGGACTACAATACCCATCAGCCCTTAAAAAAATTTTTTTTTTGCAAATTTAACAAAGAAAGGAAAGAAAAAAAAATGTGCACCTCAGTCAGGGACACTTTTGGTATTGGAGTTCCAGCTGGGAGATAAATGCAGGCAAAGAGAGTCCTTTGGGGGAAATAAGCTGCAGTTGAAGCAGCGAGGGTGCTGCACTCCTTACCTGGAAACCCCTTTTGCTTTTACTCTGACTCCCCACCCACGTCTTTCTGTGCTACTGGGGCAGTTCTCGGATGTTTAAATACAGGCAGCATTTTTGCCATCACAACTAGTTTGAGTTCACAGCTGGAGTTCAAACGTGCCTTCAGAGAATGTAGCAACCTGACACCAATTACCAGCAAGGCAGGAAACCTGTCAGTGTAAACGTCAGCTTGGTTGAAAATGAACAGGGCATCCTAAAGGGCTTTGGAAAGGGGTAATTGAGGGGCTCATAATCTTTGCCTTGAAGTAGGTTCAGCCCAGAGATGCAACTGAAAGATAAATCGGAAAGGTTAATGATCCTTTCCAAACGCAGGCTACAATTCCCAGGGTGGCAAAAGGCAATTATCTGAAACATGCTGAGTTTCCCTTGCTGAAAAGGATGCAATGGATGACATCTTTTACACGTCCGATGTGAGGGCAGGTGTGAGGAACCTTTGCCCCTCTGGATTTTGCTGAACTGCAACACTTCCATCATCCCAGTCCACTGGCCATTCTTGCTATGGCTGATGGGAGTTGTAGTTCAGCAACGTCTGGAGGCTCAAAGGGTTCCCACACCCGGTTTAGGGCCTGTCCTGTTGTACTGGTAGAGAAGGGTATAGAGTAGGGATTGGAGATTTGAAAGAGGGTCTAGTAAGTAAAAGTAGGACTAAATGTCAGTCCTTATGGATCCACTCAACGCTTGCATGATGTCCCTGTAGGTGAACTCTAAGAGGCCACAGCCTAGCCATTGGCTTAACCTAATCAGACACCCACAGTCTGTTCCCAACCTAGGCTGTTGGTAAGCCTGACCTCCTCAGCAGCTGCCCTCAGGGACAGAGCATCGGGTCACAGGCTCAATCTCTGGTAACTCCAGATAGGGCTGGAAAAGACCTCTCTGAAACCCTGGAGAGCTGCTGCCAGTCAGTGTAGACAATACTGAGAGATGGAACAAGGGCCTGACTCTGTATAATGCACCTTTTATACCTTATACTAATTGTTTAACCTGTACGCAGAACATATACGGAAAGTGGGATTGGACCAAGATGAAGGACATGTGAAAATTGGAGGGAGAAAAATCAATAATTTAAGATATGCAGACAATACCATACTACTAGCAGAAACCAGTAATGATTTGGAACGAATGCTGATGAAAGTTAAAGAGGAAACCACAAAAGCAGGACTACAGCTGAATGTCAAAAAGACTAAAGTAATGACAACAGAAGATTTATGTAACTTTACATTTGAACTTGTCAAGGATTATCAGTACCTTGGCACAGTCATTAACCAAAATGAAGACAATAGTCAAGAAATCAGAAGAAGGCTAGGACTGGGGAGGGCAGCTGTGAGAGAACTAGAAAAGGTCCTCAAATGCAAAAATGCATCACTGAACACTAAAGTTGAGATCATTCAGACCATGGTATTCCAGATCTCTATGTATGGATGTGAAATTTTGACAGTAAAAAAGATGATAAGAGAAAAACCAACTCATTTGAAATGTGGTGTTGGAGGAGAGCTTTGCTGATACCATGAACTGCGAAAAAGACAAATAATTGGGTGATAAAACAAATTAAACCAGAACTGTCATGAGAAGCTAAAATGATGAAACTGAGGTTATCATATTTTAGACACATAATGAGAAGACCTGATTCACTAGAAAAGACAATAATGCTGGGAAAAACAGAAGGGAGTAGAAAAAGAGGAAGGCCAAACGAAAGATGGATTGACTTCATAAAGGAAGCCACAGACCTGAATTTACAAGATCTGAACAGGGTGGTTCATGACAGATGCTCTTGGAGGTCACTGATTCATAGGGTCGCCATAAGTCGTAATTGACTTGAAGGCACATAACAACAATACTTTATACTCCACAAATAAAGTAAGAGAGCAGGGTTGGATCTCAATTAAATTTATTTATTTATTTATTAAATTTGTATCCCGCCCTTCCTCCCAGTAGGAGCCCAGGGCGGCAAACAAAAGCACTAAAAACACTTTAAACCATCATAAAAAAAGACTTTAAAATATATTAAAACAAAAATATCCTTAAAAACATATTAAAAACAAAACATCTTTAAAAAAGTTTTTTAAAAAGATTTAAAAACACCTTTAAAAAAAAAAAAAGGTGTAAAAACATCTCAAAAAGCAATTCCAGCACAGACTGGGAGAGGGACCCTACTTAAAAGCACTGTTGACAGAGGAAGGTCTTCAGTAGGTGCCAAAAATATAACAGAGATGGCGCCTGTCTAATATTTAAGAACACCTGCACTTGGCTGACTTTCTCTTCTCCTAAAGATACAGGATCAGTCTCAGGCCCTGAGCCTGGCAACCCCAATTGTTATTATTGCTGATTTATTTTTAACTTCCTTTCAACATAACGTCCCAGGGCAGGTCACAACAATATACAAATACTAGGGGGCTCTGCCCCCCTCCTCGCTCTGCTCATTAGCCACCCCAACCTGCCACTCCTTAGGCATCTCCCATTCCCCTTGCCAACCCGCACCTTCCCAGGCACCCCCACTCCCCTTGTGAACTTGCTTGCCTCGCCTGCCCTGGACAAACACTGCCACCATGCAGCACACCTACGGCATGCACTGGCCTCCTGCCCAACCACTCAGGTGGCTGCCATCTCCCTGCGCCACCTCCTCCCATGAACAAATTCTGTCACCATCTAGGCTGCATGCCTAGGCCGCACACTGGCCTGCCACCTGCTGCGCCTGCCCACCCAGGCTGCCACTGCCACTGCACAGCCACCGCGCACCCAATTGTACACTCAGACTGCCACTGCCACCTTGTCTGCTTGCCAATGCAGGCAGTGGCAGGCAGTGGAAGTGGCATTGAGGTGGGGGATGGGAAAGTTCACGCTTTAGTTTGCAGTGCCACCTTCTGTGGCTCTGCGTACTGCAGCATATTGCTTTCATTTTTATAGAGAGAGACAAGGCTAAAATCAGTTATAACAATTTACAATCAGAATGATAGGGTGGATCCTAAAATCTCTCTCTCTCAGGTGTCACAATGCCAGAGTAAAGAGGTGCGTCTACAGCATATTATTTAATTATTACATTTCTACCCCGCCCTTCCTTTCATGATAGAAACCCAAGGCGGCTTACATATGGTTCCCAGGCGGTCTCCCATCCAGGCACTGACCAAACCTGACCCTTAAGCAGGGTGCTGGCCTTATGTGCCTTCAGACCATAGCCTGGGACCAAAATATGACAAAAGCATGTATGTTCTTTCCCTTCTTTTTGTTCCATAGCCTTGATTTCTAATGTATTTTGATGCAGTGCCAAGTCAATTTTAGCTGCTCCATGAAGGTTTTGCTGTGTGATGTAAACTCAGTCCCATTTCTGGGAAGAATGGCCTTTTCCTCACATCTTGAGTAGCAATTCATTTATTTTGCAGAGGGCTTTGGTGGGCTGGCATCTTGACCATCATCAGCCCCCCCCTCCTATCCACAGTGCTTTTTGATCACTCCGTCTGCAGAGTAGAGCCTGAAACACAAGATTGTATCCCCCAACCGCAAGAAGTGGGGCATTATGTAGATTGTTGTGGAGACTCACTTTGGGAGCCAATCTTGGTTAAAAGGCAGAGTAGACATGGCTAAGAAAACGGCCCCCGAACACGAACGGCATTTCACAGCATCAAAGTACCCGAGAGGTGAGAGCAAGGATTTGTTAATTTCGGTTCTCTCTGTTACTCCCTTTTCCAGTCTAAAATTCAGTTCTCCACATTTCTGCAGCAATTTGCTTTGTTTTAAAATCCTTATGAAACTTCATCAACATTTAGTGCACATTTCTCCTAATGAGCATGTCTTTATATGCCATTTTGACTAATGTACACATTTTTGCAAGCAATTTTTACTCATATAATACATTTCTGTATGCTATTTTCAGTATTATGTATTAATTTTTAATGTACACTTCCCCCCAGTATATGAATTTTTGTGTTGTCTGGTTGGAGAACTATATCGCAAAAATTCAGGTAAGTGCAAATTTCAAAGAATGGCTGTGTTTTGGTTCTGATATAGTTTCAGAAAGTGTGGATCTGATCCATTCTCCTATAAATGCAAACTGAATCGAATTTCTCCACCATCACTAGTTGAGAGTAACCTGTTGATCACCAAGTCCACTGTTCTTCAACCTTGGGTCCCCTGATGTTGTCTGACTACAACTCCCATCGACCCCAGCCAGCTTATCCAGTGACCAAGGATGATGGGAGTTGTAGTCCAACGATGTGTAGGGACCCAAGGTTGACAAACAGTGACCTCGTCAAGGAGTAGGGAACCTGTGGCCCTCCAGATGTTGTTGGACTCCAGCTCCCATCAACCACAGACAGCATGGCTGATGGTCAAGGATGATGGGAGCTGTAGTCCAGCAACATCTAGAAAGCCTCAAGTTCCCCATCTCTAATTTAGTCCACCATCTTGCCCTGAAACAAATCCCCCACTGGCTCTCCATATAACAGTCAAGGCAATCTAGATAATTCTTCAGCTTGTGTACCCATCTGATACCATAAAAATGGAACTATGGTGGCATGTCATGTTGAGATCAAAGAGGATTTATCAGAAGACATAGAACATATCCTGTTATGTGCCTTCAAGTCGATTATGACTTATGGTGACCCTATGAATCAGTGACTTCCAAGAGCATCTGTCATGAACCACCCTGTTCAGAACATATCTTATATTTTTTTAAAAAGACCTTTCCTCCCCTAGCAGCATCCGGTTGCTTTGTGCAGCTAGATAACAACCTGTGGTTCACAGGACTTTCCACATCAACCACTCATGGGCTTTTAGGAGATTTTTTCTTCCTCTTCTCCACTCAGAGTTGGAGTTCATCAAAGAGTTCCTTTGAATCACAAGAGTGAAAAACAACTCATTCAATCCTATGGGCCTGGGAGAGGTTTGACAAAGGTTATCAAGGTAAGAAGCCTCACAGAGCTTTAGATTTTCAGGAAAAAGGAAGTACTTTTTAAAAAAACAAGCAAACCTTACCTGCTTTATAACTCACTCTGAACTCTCATAAACATGACTCATAAGCTTATAGCTTCTGAGTCATGTCTATGAGAGTTCAGAGTGAGATAAACCAGGTAAGTTTTTTTATTATTTTTTTAAGTACTTCTTTTCCTGAAAATCTAAAGCTATGTGATTCTACACATGGTGTTACTACCTTGAACATGCCCAGTCTCGTGATATCGGAAGCTAAGCAGGGTCAGGCCTGTTTAGGACTTGGATGGGAGACCGCCTGGGAATATCAGGTGCTGTAGGCTTAGAGGAAGGCAATGGTAAACCACCTCTGAATACCTGTTACCATGAAAACCCTATGAATACATCCAAAAGATTCATAGGGTCACCATAAGCCATAATCAACTTGAAGGCATATAACAACAACACAGGGGAAGCATATTCCCTGCCAAGCTGTTTGTGAGATGGGAAATAACCCTGACCTCAACACTTAACTATTCTATTAGCACTCCATAAGATCATTAATGATTTATCACCTTTGCAGCACTTTTAGTGCACCAGGTACATTATAGTAATTATGATGTGCACACACACTTTCTCTCTCACACCGCACACACTCGTGAGAGCACCTGCACCTTAAGACCCACATCAGGTTAGCTTCTGATGCTGCAGATGTGGGATGGTCAACGCTAAAGCAACCAGAACTGCCATGTTAGCTATTCAAGTGGCTAGGATTAGGGGTTGCCAGCACTTCTGGGCTAGCAGGCACATTTGGCACTTTGAGAAAGTGCACTGGGCGCCAGCCGCAAAATGGCTGTTCCAGATCTCC
Organism: Rhineura floridana; assembly: GCF_030035675.1. Classification (NCBI taxonomy): domain Eukaryota; kingdom Metazoa; phylum Chordata; class Lepidosauria; order Squamata; family Rhineuridae; genus Rhineura; species Rhineura floridana. The sequence goes on from NC_084484.1 coordinate 180,538,261, forward strand.
CAGCTATTGGGGGGGAGGGCCTCTTGGTGGCATCCCACTTGTGGAATGCCCTCCCCAGGGAATCCCATCTGGCACCTACGCCAATATCCAGGACACACACTTTGTTGTTTTCCTAGCCAGCCTTTCCCAACTAGTGGGCCACCAGATGCTGTCGGACCGCAACTCCCATCAGCCTCAGCCAGCATTGCCAATGGTCAGGAAAGATGGGAATTGTGGTCCAACAACATCTGGTGGCCCACTAGTCGGGAAAGGCTGTCCTAGGCTTTAAACATTTCTGATGGAAACAGATGTAGCTGGCATTGTCTTTACTGTCCAATTTGATGTGTTATAGGTCAATTATTGCTTTTAGATTTTTCTGCTGTTATCCTCTACATCAGCCCCGGAGTGTTTTACATATAAGAGCAGGGGGATAAGTGGACAAATGTAGGACACTGCCTTACATGGGGGGCAGGCCATTCGTCCATCTAGCTCAGTGCTGTCTACTCTGATTGGCAGCCGCCCGCCAGGGTTGCAGACAGGGATCTCTCCAAGCCCTACATGAAAGTGACGGGGCTTGAACCCAGGGCCTTCTGCATGCAAAGCAGGCGCTCTGCGACTGAGATGCAGCTCTTCCTCACTCAACGTAAAAAAAATAATAATTACACAAATTCAAAAAAAGAATCTATACTGCGCCTTGGAGGTCTTCATACTGCAGAAGGCCCCATTGTGCTATCTATCTATCTATCTATCTATCTATCTATCTATCTATCTATCTATCTATCTATCTATCTATCTATCTATCTAATCTCCATCCTGAGCATATCTATCTATCTATCTATCTATCTATCTATCTATCTATCTATCTATCTATCTATCTATCTATCTATCTATCTAATCTTCATCCTGAGCATATCTATCTATCTATCTATCTATCTATCTATCTATCTATCTATCTATCTATCTATCTATCTATCTATCTATCTATCTATCTATCTATCTATCTATCTAATCTCCATCCTGAGCATATCTATCTATCTATCTATCTATCTATCTATCTATCTATCTATCTATCTATCTATCTATCTATCTATCTATCTATCTATCTATCTATCTATCTATCTATCTATCTATCTATCTATCTATCTAATCTCCATCCTGAGCATATCTATCTATCTATCTATCTATCTGTCTATCTATCTATCTATCTATCTATCTATCTATCTATCTATCTATCTATCTATCTATCTATCTATCTATCTATCTATCTATCTAATCTCCATCCTGAGCATATCTATCTATCTATCTATCTATCTATCTATCTATCTATCTATCTATCTATCTATCTATCTATCTATCTATCTATCTATCTAATCTCCATCCTGAGCATATCTATCTATCTATCTATCTATCTATCTATCTATCTATCTATCTATCTATCTATCTATCTATCTATCTATCTATCTATCTATCTATCTATCTATCTATCTATCTATCTATCTATCTAATCTCCATCCTGAGCATATCTATCTATCTATCTATCTATCTATCTATCTATCTATCTATCTATCTATCTATCTATCTATCTAATCTCCATCCTGAGCATATCTATCTATCTATCTAATCTCCATCCTGAGCATATCTATCTATCTATCTATCTATCTATCTATCTATCTATCTATCTATCTATCTATCTATCTATCTATCTATCTATCTATCTATCTATCTATCTATCTATCTAATCTTCATCCTGAGCATATCTATCTATCTATCTATCTATCTATCTATCTATCTATCTATCTATCTATCTATCTATCTATCTATCTATCTATCTATCTAATCTCCATCCTGAGCATATCTATCTATCTATCTATCTATCTATCTATCTATCTATCTATCTATCTATCTATCTATCTATCTAATCTCCATCCTGAGCATATCTATCTATCTATCTATCTATCTATCTATCTATCTATCTATCTATCTATCTATCTATCTATCTATCTATCTATCTATCTATCTAATCTCCATCCTGAGCATATCTATCTATCTATCTATCTATCTATCTATCTATCTATCTATCTATCTATCTATCTATCTATCTATCTATCTATCTATCTATCTATCTATCTATCTATCTATCTATCTATCTATCTAATCTCCATCCTGAGCATATCTATCTATCTATCTATCTATCTATCTATCTATCTATCTATCTATCTATCTATCTATCTATCTATCTAATCTCCATCCTGAGCATATCTATCTATCTATCTATCTATCTATCTATCTATCTATCTATCTATCTATCTATCTATCTATCTAATCTCCATCCTGAGCATATCTATCTATCTATCTATCTATCTATCTATCTATCTATCTATCTATCTATCTATCTATCTATCTAATCTCCATCCTGAGCATATCTATCTATCTATCTATCTATCTATCTATCTATCTATCTATCTATCTATCTATCTATCTATCTAATCTCCATCCTGAGCATATCTATCTATCTATCTATCTATCTATCTATCTATCTATCTATCTATCTATCTATCTATCTATCTATCTATCTAATCTCCATCCTGAGCATATCTATCTATCTATCTATCTATCTATCTATCTATCTATCTATCTATCTATCTATCTATCTATCTATCTATCTATCTATCTATCTATCTATCTATCTATCTATCTATCTATCTAATCTCCATCCTGAGCATATCTATCTATCTATCTATCTATCTATCTATCTATCTATCTATCTATCTATCTATCTATCTATCTATCTATCTATCTATCTATCTATCTATCTATCTATCTATCTATCTATCTATCTATCTATCTAATCTCCATCCTGAGCATATCTATCTATCTATCTATCTATCTATCTATCTATCTATCTATCTATCTATCTATCTATCTATCTATCTATCTCCCGCTCTTCCTCCCGGCAGGAGCCCAGGGCGGCAAACAAAATCACCAAAAACTTTAAAACTTCATAAAAACAACTTTAAAACACATGAAAACAAAACACCTTCAAAAAGTTTCTTAAAAAAAGTTTTTAAAACATCATCTAAGATTAAAAACTTTTTTAAAAAAAGGTTTAAGAACATCTTAAAAAAAATCCCAACACAGACGCAGATAAGAAAAGCTTTCAAGGCATCTTGAAAAAAAAGGTTAAAAACATATTGTTTTTTTTTTAAAGGTTTAAAAACATCTTAAAAAGCAATTCAAGCACAGACGCAGACTGGGATAAGGTCTCAACTTAAAAGGCTTGTTGAAAGAGGAAGGTCTTCAGTAGGCACCGAAAAGATAACACAGATGGCGCCTGTCTAACATTTAAGGGGAGGGGATTCCACAGGGATTTTTACACTGGGATTCTACGCATGTTTATTCAGCAATCCTGCTATGATGAATTGAGTTTGCTCCCAAGTGCGTATGCCTGCGATTGAAACCTCATGAGGAAAAGCTGCAGCATTTGAGGCTTTATAGTTTAGAGAAAAGGCAAGCAAGATGTGGTATGACAGAAGAGTACACAATTATGCATGGCATGGAGAAGATGGACAGAGAGAAGTTTTCCTCCCTCTTAACACCTGAACTCACGAACATCCAATGAAGCTGGACGTTGGAAGATTCAGGACAGACAAAAGAAAATACTTCTTCATGCAGCGCAGCGTTAACCTATGGAATTGGCTCCCACAAGAAGCTGTGATGGCCACCAACTTGGTTGGCTTTAGAAGAGGATGAAACAAATCCACGGAGGAAAAGGCTATCAGTGGCTGCTAGCCCTGACACCTATGCTCTGCTTCCACGATTGGAGGCAGCATGGTTCTGAAAACCAGTTGCTGGAAACTGCAGAAGGGGAGAGCGCTGTTTTGCTCAGGGCCTGCTTGTGGGCTTCCCATGGGCATCTGTTGGCCACTGTGAGAACAGGATGCTGGACTAGATGGACCACTGGCCTGATCCAGCAGCCAGGCTCTTCTTGCATTCTTAGGACTGGGCTCAGTTCTTTTCAGAAAGGACCTCGTCTGCACTATACACTTAAAGCAGTATTATACTGCTTTAAACAGTCATGGCTCCCCCAGCCCCCAAGATGCAGAGAATTGTTAGGAACATAAGAACATATCCCACTATTCCCCTCACAGAGCTACAATTCTCAGAACAGTTTAACAGGCAATCCCTCTTCCCAGGAAACTCTGGGAATTTTACCTTTCTACACAGGAGGATAGTTTCTACACCTACCCACCCCATCCTCCAAGTCAGGGAAGCAAGAGTCATGAGCAGAGCTGAAGGTTCCATTTCAGCCAGGCAAAAAAAATCATGTGTTGTTGTTGTTGATAATGATGTTATTATTATTTACATTTGTATACCACCCCATAGCCGAAACTCTCTGGGTGGTTTACAACCATTGAAAACATTAAAAACAAATATACAAATTTAAAAACACATTTTAAAAAAAACAATTTAAAAACACATGCTAAAATGCCTGGAAAAGTCTTGACCTGGCGCCAAAAAGATAACAGTGCTGGCACCAGGCGCGCCTCGTCAGGGAGATCATTCCATAATTTGGGGGCCACCACTGAGAAGGCCCTCTTGTTGCCATCCTCCCAGCTTCCCTTGGAGTAGGCACCCAGAGGAGGGCCTTTGATGTTGAGTGTAGTGTACAGGTGGGTTTGTGTCGGGAGAGGCGTTCCATCAGGTATTGTGGTCCTAAGCCGTGTTAAGCTGGGCCAGGAGGAGGTGCAACTTGGGGAGCATCTCAAGGGTCATCTCTTGTGTCTCCGTATTGAGGTTCCCTACCCAACTGACAAACGTGGCTTGACTCCCTGACCACCACCCCCCAACCCATCCAGGCTTCCCACAGGAGAGGAAGACTCTCTGGCACCACAGTAATGCAGTCTCAAGTCTTTGCCATCTTGCTTCCCTTCTCGGCTGTCCTCGGCTTTGATTCCACTGCTAAGGCAACTGGGACATTATTGTTGGGGCAGACATCAGTGTGTGTACTGGGTCTCTGCAGCTCGAGTGGGGAGTGTTTTGCCTAATTGTCTGTCCAGGCCAGAGTGCTGTTGGAGCCCGTGGTGGCTAGTGCCCATTGAGACTGGCAAGGCAAGGAGCCCAACGGTAGGTGGAGGCACAGCCAATAACAGGCAGAGCTACCTAATTCTAGTTTTGCCCCCATTCTCCTCTCTGATCAGTTCCCCAAGGGCAACACTGAGACTAAGGAGAGAGAAGAAGCAGACAGGCAGTGCCATTCCCTAGACTGAATGTAAATAAGAAGGCAGGCAGGTGGAGGCTGGCTGAGGGCAGGCTGAAGTTGGTGGGGCGGAGCCCCAAGTGTCCTAACAAGCCGGCCTCTACTATGCTGGACCCTACAAACGGGCCAAAGGAGATGCAGAGAGTGGCAACACAAGAACGGGCCTTCTCAGTGGTGGCCCCCCTGGCTGTGGAATGCTCTCCCCAGGGAGGTACGCCTGGTGCCATCACTATCCACCTTTAGGCACCAGGCAAAAACATTCCTCTTCTCCCAGGCATTTGGTTCTTAACTTTGGAAGGCTTTTGGAGGGCTTCTGCGGTATAGTCTTCCTAAGAAGGGTTGCTCCACTGTCTGATGTACTGTTTTGGTTTTTAACTTTTTAATATATTTTTAATCTTTTTTAATTTTTTTATTAGCTGCAAGTCACTTTGAGTGTACACATGTGTGTAGAAAATTGACTACCTACCTACCTTATTAATGAAATAAAACACATAACCGAAACAAACACCTAGTCTTTGCCTTGGGAGTCTTGCCCACATGTTGTTTCCCCATCCTCTGTTGTTTCCCTTGGGGTCAAATTTTAGATTGCAAGCCCTTTGGGGCAGAGGCCTCTCTTGTATTTTGCAAAACACTCTGCCTCTTTATGGCATTATATAAATAAAATCAAAAACAGAATTCATATTCTAATTGGAGGATGCATGTCTTTCTCACCATTCCCAGTTAGACACATCTCCTCACCTTGGCTTTTGACACTTGAGAGATTCGGCTATGGGGCAGTATACAAATGTAATAAATAAAATAAAATAAATGAATAAATAAACAATTTTTTAGGACCCCCTCTAGTTGTGAATGTAATTGGTTTTAAACTGTTTTTAATGATGCCCTGGGACCTACTGGTGAAGGCTGTTTGTGGTTGTTTGTGGTTGTGTTAGTAGTGATGGCTGTAGTTGTGGTTGTTGCTGTGGTGGTGGGTTGTGGTGGTGGTAGTTGTTATCATTATCAGTAATGATGATCATGATGTTGTCAGTATTAAGAAGGAGAGAATTTGGGGCAGGAAAGATGAAATCAAATTAACTCACACACAATCACCACTGTCTTCAATCAATCATTGTAATCAAGTATTGAATTATACAAAATATATAAATTAACAGTTTTTTACAGAAGGCACATTTGCGGCTTTTCAAAGTACGGGCATCCATACATTCTCCTTGACCCCTTGTCACAAAACATAGGGTGCCACTGCTACTGACCCACGACTGTCATGGCAACTTAGGACCTCTTTCTTGGTCAGCCCAGTTTGTCTGTGGTATTGGCCCTCTCGGATTGTCTTAAGACATTTTACATTCTTGCCCATAGTGATGCTTTTGATGGAAGGCAAGTATTTCAGCATTGTTTTTGATAAGGAATTGGCCACCCCTGTGCCAGACAGATTGAGTTCTTGCAAAGAATTTAGGCTGTAGAAAACCTCGGCATTCAACAATTTAATGTTGGGGTTGTTGGATAAATCAAGCACTTGGAGAGCAGGCAGATCTTTGAAGCTGTACGGGGAAATCCCCAACAGGTCAGGAATTCCGCTGAGCGACAGATGGATCAAATCCTTCAGCCCCACAAATGCCCCTTTCTCAATGGCCGCGATTGGGTTTCCATCAAGGTTTAAGAACTGGAGTGGTATCCCTTGGAGGTCCGGGATACCCTTTAGCCTGTTTCCAGACAGATTTAAGCTCTGAATGTTGGGAACGACTTTGTCCTGGTGTCTCAGAACAAGGCTTATTAAGTTATTTGAGAGATCGACGTTGATCGGTTTCCCTTGACCTTTTGTTGCAAAGATGTTTGTCGTTATCTCCAGGATGAAATTGTTGCTGAGATCGACATCCCCCAAGGGCGACCTGGAGAAGCACTCATCTGGGAGGGCAACCAAAGAGTTGTGACTCAGATCCAAGGATTCAAGATACCGGAGTCTAGAGAACGTGGTGGGAAAGATCTTTGAGATTTTATTGTAGCTCATATCTAGGCTGACCAACGTCGTATATCCAGGGCCAGTCAACATAGACTCATTGATGGATTCCAGATTGTTTGATGACAAATCCAGGTATGTAGTGTCCAGGGGAATGGGGACAGGCACTATATGAGATCCAATCCCACTGCAGTCGACCTTAGTTAGGCTGAAGCTGTCAAACAGACCAAAGCTCTCCACTTCACAGTGGCATCCTGGGAAGCAAGTCTTTGAAGTTGTAACGCTGGGAAAAAGCAGCAGCAGGCTGAACCAAATTAAGGAAGGCATAACTGGAATCTGCAAGGACAAAACACAGATGGAAAGGCAACATCAGAAGAGTCACCAAGCACTGGCAGAATGTTACAGTGTGCGGAGAAAACTCAGGGGGAAAGATGGCTCCTAAAAGGATACTTGAAAACAGGGATTTCCCCAGATTTGCAATAATGCATCAGCATTATTTGGTTTCTAGACTTTGTTCAGACCCCTGCATGTACAGAGTTTGCCACAATTGTCAACTTGTTTCCCCATACCCCTCCCTCCCCCAGTTACTGATGCACATTTATTGTTGTTGTTGTAATTATTACTATTATTATTAATGATAATGATAATAATAATATTTCTATCCCACCCTTCCTCCCTTTAGGAGCCCAGGGCAGCACACCAGCACATGGATTCAACTGCAGTGCAAAAAGGAGTCTTAATGCAATCAGATGATCACATCAAGATTCCTTTTTGTGCTGCAATCTAATCCATGCTCCTATGCACTGGTGTGCATTGGTAACATGCAGGAAAGAGAGAGACACTGCACATGGACCAGTTTTGAAATTCATTTTAGGAACTTGGAGGAAGTTAAAACCAGACTGCAAGCAGAGATGAACACAGAGAAGCACCCTACTGAACAATAAGAAAATGGGGAAGAGCCACTCAGCCGTATTTGCAAGGCTTGTTTAAACAAAGTGGTGTAACATAGAGCAAACTAACAGAAAACCCCACTGGTGTAACACTCTTTGGATTTTACTGCTTCAGAATGTAGGGGGTAAGGATGGACTGCCTGTGCTTAGGGGCCCCACATTCAAAGCTAAAACAAAATAAAGTAAAAAATGCCCGTGCAATGCAAAGCAAGAGTGTCAGGAAAAGAGCCTTCATTTAAAACAGGCTAACCTTCAGTGCACAATTTTGGGCTCAAAACAGATGCCAGGAAAAGCCTGACTTAACAGTGCGTCCAGTGATGCAAAATGATACATTTTTCCCCAATCGGAAAATATAATGTTGCCTGTCACACTCTGGCGCTGAGAAAAGTACCAGCGAGCTTCTCTCCAGCACCTCTGTAAATTTTTCAGATGTCCTCCTTGGTAAGTTTCTGCAGAACCTTGCTTTAAAAAACTAAAACACCACCCCCTCCACACATTAAGAGATATGAATTCAGGCCTTAAAGATGCACAGACCTGACACTTCATCACTTGATGACTGCAGGGCACTCTGCATACGCTCAGACGAGCATAAGCCAACATTTTGCTTTTTAAGTGGCAACCCTAATGGTCATATTCCCCCATGGTTCCCCGATGACAGCAGATGGATTTTTAAAGGCTTTTGAACTCGGAAGCATTCCAGTTTTGCATGTTTGAAAATGAAAAAAGAATCAGGCTTCTATTTTTTTTAAAGAGCAATTTCCATTTCAAAATTGAACAAAACTGGGCCAATGCTTCCTAACAATTGCACAACAGTTGTTCTTTCTCTCTGAGGGCTGAGGAAGGCAGGTTTTATCCTTAGCAGCTGCCATTAAGACCCATAAACTTTGGAACTGGCCGATTGATCTCAAACCATAGCAACTGTACTCCAGTGTGAATTTACAGCAGTGGAAGTTTAAAGGAAGAAGAAAGAGTGAGAAAGAGCTATTTGAAAACGATGGATGACAGTGGGGGATAAATTCCACAGCCTCACGAGGAAAGGAAGATCATTAGGAGCTTCTATTTTTAAACAGGAAAGAGAGATGCCAGCCCAACAGTGAATGAAACCTTATGACCCGGAGTGATGTTGCTTTAACAGCACCACTTTGCCAGCAAGAGCGATCCTTTACAGCATCTCCATTCTCCAAAATGTGCCCACCGTTTGTAAAGTTTTAATAGACTCCTGGGTTTTTTCTAGGACTGATTAATCTTGTCCACCTGCATTTAAGTTTGACTCCACAGCTAAGTTACACACAGAATTGCTGCTGCTATTGTTTCTCTAACAGAGGCCATAAAAAAAAGAGAGCATTTATTTATTTCTTTTAGCTGAAGCATCAAGGAGAGGAGCACAAAGCAAGTTCTCCAACCTGTCTGCCAACTTTCATGCTCGTCCACAGAAGTTCATAACTGATCAGATGGAAGTGAAAGGAAATTGTCAGGAAAAAATTGTTTTCAGAAATGTTAGGAAGCTTGACACCTGAGGCGAAGGGTACAATCCCATTTTCAAGGATTGGGGAACAGGTCAGATCATCCCCAGCTGACAAAGCGTCAAGGCAAGTTAAGCGTCAAGGCCCCAGCTGACAAAGCGTCAAGGCGAGTTAAGCGTCAAGGCCCCAGCTGACAAAGCGTCAAGGCGAGTTAAGCTTCAGGCCCCAGCTGACAAAGCGTCAAGGCGAGTTAAGTAGCAGAGCGAGTTCGGCAGCAGGGCGAGGAGACCACGGCCCCCCACTCTGCCCGTCTGTTCCCTGACCTCAACTAAACCGCAGTCTCCAACCCATTGACGTAATAAACCTTAAACAAAACTATGCAGGTAAGAAGCCAGCAGGGGTGTGGGGGCTTTCCAGTGTTTTGCACCGCCTGCAGCATGTACGACTATCTGCCTGTTGGACAGAAGTCGTGGGTATGCTCTCGGTTCAATGAGCTCCTGGCTCTCCGGGAACGACTTCATTTCCTTGAGGCCAAGGTGGCGGACCTGGAAAAGCTGAGAGAGGCAGAGAGGTGTGTGGAGGAGGCCTTCAGGGACGTTACAGCTGTGTCCCACTCCAACGATGATAGCTCTCCTGCTATCATGGAGAACGATGGTCTCGAGGAAGGAGAGCATCCAGCTGAGGAAGAGGGAAACGATCCCTTAGAAGGGACCCATTCCTTGGAGGATGAGCAGCTATCCTCTCGTGCCGAGGATATATCTCCAGGGGCTGGAGGGATCCTTGTAGTGGGTGATTCGATCATTAGGAACATAGACAGTGGGGTGTGTGATGGGCATGTAGACCGCAAGGTGTTTTGCCTGCCTGGTACGAAGGTTGCGGATATCGCCCGTCGTTTAGATAGTTTGGTAGACAGTGCTGGGAAGGAGTCAGTGGTCGTGGTGCACGTTGGCACCAACGACATGGGGAAATGCAGCCGTGAGGTCCTGGAAGCAAAATTTAGGTTGCTAGGTAGGATGCTGAAAGCCAGGACCTCCAAGGTGGCTTTCTCTGAAATGCTACCGGTTCCACGCGCAGGACCAGCCAGACAGGCCCAGCTTCGCAGTCTCAATGCGTGGATGAGACGATGGTGTCGGGTGGAAGGGTTTGGATTTGTTAGGCACTGGGGAACATTTTGGGACAAGCCAGGCCTGTACAAAAGGGACGGGCTCCACTTGAACCAGAATGGAACCAGACTGCTGGCACTTAAAATTAAAAAGGTGGCAGAGCAGCTTTTAAACTGACTGAGGGGGGAAACCCGACAGGAGCTGAGAAAGGTCCGGTTCGGAATAAACCTCCCCCCTGGGATAAAAACCAAAGAAATGATGAAATTTTAAAAGGGGTAGGCCTAGAAGTAGGCATTGTGAGAGCAGGGGCACAGGATATAAATTCAGAAGAGCAAAATTACCATAGGCCTAACCACAAGTGCCAAAGACACTTGAAGAGAGACACTGCTTACAAGTGCCTGTACGCTAATGCTAGGAGCCTGCGAACCAAGATGGGAGAACTGGAGTGCTTGGTCTTAGAGGAGAGCATTGATATAGTGAGCATAACGGAGACCTGGTGGAATGGAGAAAACCAGTGGGATACGGTTATCCCTGGATATAAACTATATCGGAAGGACAGGGAAGGACGTATTGGTGGCGGAGTCGCTCTATACGTGAAAGAAGGCATTGAATCCAGCAAGCTCGAAACCCCAAAAGAGGCAGACTCCTCCACAGAATCGTTGTGGGTGGTGATACCATGCCCCAGGAGGGACTTAATACTGGGAACGATCTATCGTCCCCCTGATCAAAATGCTCAGGGAGACCTTGAGATGAGATATGAAATTGAGGAAGCATCCAAACTAGGAAATGTGGTAGTAATGGGTGACTTCAACTACCCGGACATAGACTGGCTGCATATGTGTTCCAGTCATGACAAAGAAGCAAAGTTTCTAGATATTCTAAATGACTATTCCCTAGACCAGTTGGTCATGGAACCGACCAGAGGGACGGCAACCCTGGACTTACTCCTCAGTGGGGACCGGGACCTGGTGCAAGATGTAAGTGTTGTTGAACCGATTGGGAGCAGTGACCACAGTGCTATTAAATTAAATATACATGTAACTGGCCAATTGCCAAGAAAATCCAACATGGTCACATTTGACTTCAAAAGAGGAAACTTCACAAAAATGAGGGGATTGGTAAAAAGAAAGCTGAAAAACAAAGTCCAGAGGGTCACATCACTCGAAAATGCTTGGAAGTTGTTTAAAAACACTATATTAGAAGCTCAACTGGAGTGCATACCGCAGATCAGAAAAGGTACCGCCAGGGCCAAGAAGATGCCAGCATGGTTAACGAGCAAAGTCAAGGAAGCTCTTAGACGCAAAAAGTCTTCCTTCAAAAAATGGAAGTCTTGTCCAAATGAAGAAAATAAAAAAGAACACAAACTCTGGCAAAAGAAATGCAAGAAGACAATAAGGGATGCTAAAAAAGAATTTGAGGAGCACATTGCTAAGAACATAAAAACCAACAACAAAAAATTCTATAAATACATTCAAAGCAGGAGACCATCTAGGGAGACAATTGGACCCTTGGATGATAAGGGAGTCAAAGGTGTACTAAAGAACGATAAGGAGATTGCAGAGAAGCTAAATGAATTCTTTGCATCTGTCTTCACAGTGGAAGATATAGGGCAGATCCCTGAACCTGAACTAACATTTGCAGGAAGGGATTCTGAGGAACTGAGACAAATAGTGGTAACGAGAGAGGAAGTTCTAAGCTTAATGGACAATATAAAAACTGACAAATCACCGGGCCCGGATGGCATCCACCCGAGAGTTCTCAAAGAACTCAAATGTGAAATTGCTGATCTGCTAACTAAAATATGTAACTTGTCCCTTGGGTCCTCCTCCGTGCCTGAGGACTGGAAAGTGGCAAATGTAACGCCAATCTTCAAAAAGGGATCCAGAGGGGATCCCGGAAATTACAGGCCAGTTAGCTTAACTTCTGTCCCTGGAAAACTGGTAGAAAGTATGATTAAAGCTAGATTAACTAAGCACATAGAAGAACAAGCCTTGCTGAAGCAGAGCCAGCATGGCTTCTGCAAGGGAAAGTCCTGTCTCAGTAACCTATTAGAATTCTTTGAGAGTGTCAACAAGCATATAGATAGAGGTGATCCAGTGGACATAGTGTACTTAGACTTTCAAAAAGCGTTTGACAAGGTACCTCACCAAAGGCTTCTGAGGAAGCTTAGCAGTCATGGAATAAGAGGAGAGGTCCTCTTGTGGATAAGAAATTGGTTAAGAAGCAGAAAGCAGAGAATAGGAATAAACGGACAGTTCTCCCAATGGAGGGCTGTAGAAAGTGGAGTCCCTCAAGGATCGGTATTGGGACCTGTACTTTTCAACTTGTTCATTAATGACCTAGAATTAGGAGTGAGCAGTCAAGTGTCCAAGTTTGCTGACGACACTAAATTGTTCAGGGTTGCTAAAACAAAAAGGGATTGCGAAGAGCTCCAAAAAGACCTCTCCAAACTGAGTGAATGGGCAGAAAAATGGCAAATGCAATTCAATATAAACAAGTGTAAAATTATGCATATTGGAGCAAAAAATCTGAATTTCACATATACGCTCATGGGGTCTGAACCGGCGGTGACCGACCAGGAGAGAGACCTCGGGGTTGTAGTGGACAGCACGATGAAAATGTCGACCCAGTGTGCGGCAGCTGTGAAAAAGGCAAATTCCATGCTAGCGATAATTAGGAAAGGTATTGAAAATAAAACAGCCGATATCATAATGCCGTTGTATAAATCTATGGTGCGGCCGCATTTGGAATACTGTGTACAGTTCTGGTCGCCTCATCTCAAAAAGGATATTATAGAGTTGGAAAAGGTTCAGAAGAGGGCAACCAGAATGATCAAGGGGATGGAGCGACTCCCTTACGAGGAAAGGTTGCAGCATTTGGGGCTTTTTAGTTTAGAGAAAATGCGGGTCAGAGGAGACATGATAGAAGTGTATAAAATTATGCATGGCATTGAGAAAGTGGATAGAGAAAAGTTCTTCTCCCTCTCTCATAATACTAGAACTCATGGACATTCAAAGAAGCTGAATGTTGGAAGATTCAGGACAGACAAAAGGAAGTACTTCTTTACTCAGCGCATAGTTAAACTATGGAATTTGCTCCCACAAGATGCAGTCATGGCCACCAGCTTGGACGGCTTTAAAAGAAGATTAGACCAATTCATGGAGGACAGGGCTATCAATGGCTACTAGCCGTGATGGCTGTGCTGTGCCACCCTAGTCAGAGGCAGCATGCTTCTGAAAACCAGTTGCCGGAAGCCTCAGGAGGGGAGAGTGTTCTTACACTCGGGTCCTGCTTGCGGGCTTCCCCCAGGCCCCTGGTTGGCCACTGTGAGAACAGGATGCTGGAGTAGATGGGCCACTGGCCTGATCCAGCAGGCTCTTCTTATGTTTTTATGTTCTTATGTTCAAAATTCACACTTGCAGTTCTCCAACCAAGCAACATTTACAAAAATGCATACCTTAGGGGAAAGTGTGCATAAAAATGAATATATTGGTGGAAAAACATACAAAATGCATTGCATTAGGAGAAATTGCTTACAAAAATGTGTACACTAGTCAAAACTGCATACAAAAATGTATTTATTAGGACAAATTCACCCTAAAATGCTGATGAATTTTCATGAGAATTTTTTTTACCAAAAAAACCCACAAATTGTTGCAGAAATGTGGAGAACTCCTGCTGGGAGGAATGGCGGGATATATATCAATCAATCAATCAAACTGAATGTAAAATTAGAAAAATGAAAAACTGAGAGGGCCAAAACGGACAGATCGTTCCACCCCTACTCAAGGGTAGCTTAATGGGGTGTCTTCCAGATGGTGGGCTACAACTCCCATCAGTCCCAAGCAGCCTGACCAATGGCCAAGGATGATGGGAGTTGTAGTCCAACACCCCCCGAAGGGAACCACATTGGCTAATCCTGCTCTAGCTCAGTCTTATCTGCACTGGCGGGCTCCCCAGGGTTTCAGACAGATGTCTTTCCAGCCCTACCTAGAGCGGTCAGGGAAAGAACCTAGAACTCTCCGTATTCAAAGCATCCCTCTAACAGCAAACTCAAGTGGTGAGTGCCAACTTGACTAAAGATCAAACAGAGCTGGCAAGACACACAAGGAATATATGGCCATACTCCCGGGAATCCTGAGGTTTGCAGAAGTACAGCAAAACCCCCAAAACACTTTTAAAAAAGCCTAAGGGACAATCCCACTGCTCAAAAACATCCCAGTGAGGAACGAGCATGCGCAGTAGTCATTTAGTGGAAGCTGCCTTATATTAAGTCAGGCCGTTGGTCCATTTAGCTCAGCACTGTCTGCACAGACTGGCAGGGGCTTTCCGGGGTTTCAGGTAGGACTCTCCCCCCAGCCCTATGTGGATATGCCACTGGAGTTTGAACCTGGGACTTTCTGCAGCTACGGCCCTTCGGTGTTGAGTGACAGTTGGAAAAACAAAAGGGAGGGTGGCCGTGAGAAAGGGATGTAGAATGCTCAACAGGTTGTCAGACTCTGGAGCAGGGCATGGCTGCCTGCCTGAAACCTTGGACAGAAACACTCCTCTTAGGAGCTGATGACACCCTCCAACATTTTGTTGCAGGCCCCACTTAGGTGCAGGTCCAAATGGTATGCACGCATGAAAACATAACAGTGCTAGTCCTACGCAGAGCAGATCCACTGAAACTGATGAACTTCAATGGGCCTGCTCTGAGCAAGGCTAGCATTAGATTCAACCCACTACAGTAAATTTAATAGCTGATATTTTGCCACCTCCTCCTTCCTGCATTGTTCTCTCGAACAGCAGGGGGCGCTCCTGGTAGAGGCAGAATATTGCACGAGGTTTTCCTTCCTGCCGACAAGAGTCAGAGGTCACGCACTCCAGGTCTGAGTGGGTAACTCCGTTCAGGATTTTCCACCATAGGAATGACCTGGGCAAGGAGAACTAGGCATTAATCTACAATGATTATTTATATATTAAATAATCTTCCCACAAAAAGAGCCCAGGGTGGCAATGATGTTCTTCATACTATAAGTAACCCATGTACTGGCAGCGTAGCAAAGTGGTGGAGACTTGTGTCGGGACATCAGGCTTGTGGGGTCAACTTTAAGAGCATAAGAAGGGTCCTACCGGATCAGGCCAGTGGCCCATTCAGTCCAGCATCCTGTTCTCACAGTGGCTAACGCGAGGCCCCAATGGGAAACCTGCAAGCAGGACCCCATTCACTCCACTAGCAATTCCCAGCAACTGGTATTCAGAAGCACACTGCATCCAACAGTGGAGGTAGAACACTGCAGTCCTCACACCAGCCATGTAAGGTGGGCCAGGATTATTACTGTCATCAAGTTCAAGTTTCTAGTCTTGGTGTGCAAAGCCCTATACAGCTTGGGACCAGGATACCTGAAATACCTTATATACCCAGTCGATCACTGCGCTCTGCAGGTGAGGGCCTCCTGCAGATACAGTCTTATCAGGAAGTCAGTTCTGCACAACATAGGAAATGGACCTTTAGTGTGGCAGCACCTGCCCTGTGGAATTCCCTCCCCTTAAATATTAGACAGGTGCCATCTCTGTTATCCTTTTGGTGCCTACTAAAGACCTTCCTCTTTCAACAAGCCTTTTAAGTTGAGACCTTATCCCAGTCTGCGTCTGTGCTGGAATTGCTTTTTAAGGAGTTTGTAAAGCTTTTTTTAAAAAAACAGTATGTTTTTAACCTCTTTTTTAAAGATGCCTTGAAAGCTTTAAAAAATGTTTTTAAGGTTTTGTTTTAATGTGTTTTAAAGTCTGTTTTTATGATGTTTTAAAGTGTTTTTAGTGCTTTTGTTTGCCCAAATAATAAATTAATAAATAAAATAAAAGAGCCCTGCTGAATCAGGCCAAAGGGGCCCATCTAGTCAAACAGCCTGTTCTCACAGTGGCCAACCAGATGCCCACTATGGGAAGGCCCCAATCAGGACCTGGGTGCAACAGCACTCTCCCCACTTGGGATTCCCAGCAACTGGTATTCAGAGGTGTACTGCATAGTGTAAAGCAGGCTTTGCCAACCTGGTGCCCTCCAGAGGTTTTGGACTACAACTCCCATCAGCCCATGCTGGTGGGTTTTGTATCCCAAAACCTCTGGAGGTCACCGGGTTGGCAAAGGCTGTACTACATTGCTCAGTGATTATCATTAAACACAGGTAGAACATAGCCCAGGGGTGGGGAACTTTGGCCTCTAGTCCAATCATGGCCCTTCAGGGAGTCCCATTTGGCCCCCAAGGCCATTTTCTTCAAACCACACCCGCCTGCCCATCAGCCGATGTCACTGGTGATGTCAGCTGATGGGCAGAACCTTCTTGGAAAGCCCACCCCACGCTGATCCTTTCAACCTTTCAAACTGTGGGCTTTCAAATTAAAAAAAAACCTGTTTGCTTTTGCTGAACACACAGGGAAAGAAAGCAGACCCCCCCTTCTTTGGCTTCATCACTCTGTGGTAAAGCAGCCCCTGCCACAGACGTGGCTCTGACGGGGACATCGTGCAACAATGAAGAAGAAAAAACAGGTCTCCTGGCTTTCGTTTGAGTGTGCAACCCACCTGTCAATCATATGATGCCACAGTGGTCATGTGATTGACACGTGCATTGCCCCACCCACCAGCCAACGTTGGTCCGCTAGATGGCCCCTGGAGCCAAAAAGGTTCCCCATCCCTGCCATAGCCATTGTGGCTAGTAGCCATCAATAGCTGTTGAGCCTCTGCTGCCCCATGAGGGCCAGGGAGGGGGGAGACATGAGTTCCAGGTTTCCAGGCTGTCAGAGGGTGCGGAAGAACAAGGAATTGTTGAGTCTGAGCAAGACCTTGGGAGGGGGTGAGTTCGACTCTGGGCCAATTCCCACAGATGGCGCGGTCTCGGAAGCGGAGAGCGCGCCGCCCCCCGACAGGCTGGAGGAGCCGTTGGAAGATGTCACAGAGGGTGTGTTGACTCCCCCTTTACCAAGCAGTTCTCGAGATGCCTCAAGAGTGTCACTGCCCCTGACCTTGAGCAGGTTGCTAAGGAGATGGTTCTTTCGGATGAGCCATTAGAGGCACACACCCCGTCACCCCGCTCTCTACGTTGCGAGAAGCGGACAGGACAAAGGCAGGACTTGCGAAGGAGTCAGAGATTACGATCTAAAACTTTCCCTACTTAAGACTGCAGCTCTCTGGGTTAAGTTGCTGAGTCAACTTTCTTCACGCGTTGCAGACCATGTCTAGAGTGCAGTTAGGGACTTCTAGTGAGCTAGCTTAAGATATTTCTATGAAGCGTACTGCTTTTGATGTATCCACTACTTTAATAAAACAAGATTTGGTTGCACCTGTGTCTCAGCCTCGTGAATCCCACTCTGAACAGGACAATAGCACTAGACTTTATTTTACAGAAAAAAACCCAAAGTCCACCTACCACTAAGCCAGGTTCAAAGTGGCAGCTCAGTTATCTAACTCTACTCCACAAGAGACACATCAGGGTGGCCTCCATATGCAAGTTTAACAACAGAAGTGGAGCTTTTGTGTTGTTGCTTTTGTTAGAAACAAGGGGGAGTAAGAAACCAATGTGAAATCTATCGGATGGATAAACTGGAGCACATCCATGGAAAAGTGACCAGAAGAGTGTGGTGATAGGGCCAGGGGGGGAAGGCAAGTCCCACGGGGAGCGGTTGAGAGATCCGGGAATGTGTAAGCCTGGAGAGGAAAAGATGAAGTGCATACGTGAAAGCGGCTTTCAGGCATGTTGGAGAGCCAGCATACAAAAGATGGAGCACGCTTGTTCTCCAGAAGGCAAGGATGGGGCCAAGAGGTGGAAACTGCAAAGCAGCTTTGGCTAAAAATTAGAAGACATTTCCTAATGGAATATACCATAGTGTAGTGTATGTATGGATAGATAGACAGATAGATAGGTTAGACCGATCGATCAATTGTAATTGTTTTTTACATGTTGTTAGTGTCTTGTAAGTGGAGAGCCAGTGTGGTGTAGTGGTTAAGGTGTTGGACTAGGACCCAGGAGACCAGGGTTTGAATCCCCACACAGCCATGAACCTCACTGGGTGACCCTGGGCCAGTCACTGCCTCTCAGCCTCATGAAAACCCTATTCATAGGGTCGTCGTAAGTCTGAATTGACTTGAAGGCAGTACATTTGCATTTGGGGAACAACAGCACAAGAGGGCAATTGTGCTCATATCCTGCTTATGGATTGGCTACTGTGGAAAGCACAATGTTTGTGTGATAGGATGGAATATACAAATAAAATGCTGTATAGCCAAACCTATTACATTATATAATATTTCATTTCAGAGAGAGAGAGAGAGCGCCAGTGTGGTGTAGTAGGGTGTTGGACTATGACCTGGGAGACCAGGGTTCGAATCCCCGCATAGCCATGAAGCTCATTGGGTGACCTTGGGCTAGTCACTGCCTCTCAGCCTCATGAAAGCCGTCTTCATAGGGTCACCATAAGTCGGAACCGACTGGAAGGCAGTACATTTACATTACATAGTGTTTTGTAAACAGAGCTTGGAAAAGTTACTTTTTTGAACTACAACTCCCATTGGCCCAATCTGGGGCTGATGGGAGTTGTAGTTCAAAAAAGTAACTTTTCCAAGCTCTGATTGTAAATTGCTTCAAAATGCCTCATAGGAAGCAATTCCTAAATTAAATAATAGTAATAATAATAATAATGGTAAGAATTGTTCAGCAGTGGAACACACTAACTTGGAGGTGAGGGGCTCAGTCTTCTGCATCAGAGGCAGGATGGAACACAGGCAGCTACGTTATACCAAGTCACACAGCTGGTCCCAACTAGCTCAGTACTGTCAACACTGACTGGCAGGAGCTCCTCCGGCTTTCAGACAGGGGACTCTCCCAGGCCTAAGGGAACATGCCACTGGGGATTGAGCCTGGGACCTTCTGCATGCAAAGCAGATGTTCTGCCACTGAGCTACGGCCTTTCCCCAATTGACAGCCATCAGGGATGCTTGTAGTTGATTCGCACAGTGAGCAAGGGGCTGGACTAAATGGCCTCCAAGTTCCCTTCCAGCTCAATGATTCTTACTCTGTGATCAGCCAATAGATCCTCAACTACCTCCTGCTCACCCTTGGGCCAAGCTTCTGAGCTACAAAACAGGCAGTCCCTAGTTGGGAATAGGTTTTCAACCCTTTCCAGGAACAGGGTGAGATCCTTCACATAAGTCAATTATTCAGTGCAATGTGCTTTTCTCCTGGGTTTGCCTCGCTCTTTTTGTTTCGGGGTGGATGAGGTGGCAGTGGAAAGATTTTGTCTGCACAAGAAAAATAAATAAAAAGGGACGAGGACAAACCAACCAACCAAGAGCAAATAGAGTTGGCTGCCAACAGAGAGAGAGAGAAAGCATCATGTTCAGCCTTTAATTAACCTCAGATGCTTGCTTTTTTTGATGCTCAAATGGGCAACTGCCCAGCTTCCTCTTGAATTAGTCTACAAGTCCTTGCTCTTGACAATTCCCCTACCCCCCACAACTTTATTCCTCTACCACCCCATCCCGCCCTCCCAATCATACATTTCTTAAGCATGTCCTTGGATCAAGAATAACAACCTTGCGTGTGTCGGCTTACGGTTTTCTCTTTCAGCAGAGCCATAATTCAGCATCTGCAGCCGCCTGGAGGGAATTTACTGCAAGAGCCATCTGAAGGGGAAAGAGACTCCTCATTCTCACCTGTCCTCCCAAACTCCTCGGGGCCAGGATATCTGTTCAGATTTCTTTTCTTCTTTGGATTTATATAACATTTGGAGGATTCCTCCCCCATGCAGTCGGTTTATTGTGAAATAAATGCACACCGGTTCTCATTTGTTTCACATTGCCCTCCTCTCAAGCTAGTAAGGGGACATTGCCATTTTGAAATTTATTGTAATCCTGGACTTGCAATACGGTGTGCTTGGGAAAATACAATACTTCCTGATGAGAAGAAAGAAGTCTGTTTGATTGCACCAGAGCCCTGGGGAGTCTCGCATCCTGTTTCCCCACAGTGGCTGACCTCTGAACCCCCCCCCCCACGCTTGAAGCCAACAGCCCTCTCTGGTTGGTGCTACCCAGGGCTGGTATCAGTGGCATACTGCTGCTGAAACTGGAAGTTCCACTTTGCTACTATGGCTCATAACTGTTGATAAGCCTCTATCCTCCCCCAATGAATCTGTCTAACCCTTCTTTTCAAGCTGGTGTAGATGTTGCTGAACCAGATGTTGGTAGCCCAACTAGTGGGCTACCAGATGTTGTTGGACTACAACTCCCATCAGCCTCAGCCAGCATTGCCAATGGTCAAGAAAGACGGGAATTGTGGTCCAACAACATCTGGTGGCCCACTAGTTGGGAAAGGCTGCCCTAGGAGGAGAGACTGAAAGAACTGGGCATGTTTAGCCTTGAGAAGACTGAGGGGAGATAGGATAGCATTCTTCAAGTACTTGAAAGGTTGTCACACAGAGGAGGGCCAGGATCTCTTCTCGATCGACCCAGAGTGCAGGACACGAAATAATGGGCTCACGTTGCAAGAAGCCAATTTCAGCTGAACATCAGGAAAAATTTCCTAACTGTTAGAGAGGTACGACAATGGAACCAATGACCTAGGAGGTGGTGGGCTCTCCAACACTGGAGGCCTTCAACAGGCAACTGGACAGCCACCTGTCGGGTATGCTTTCATTTGGATTCCTGCAGGGAGTTGGGACTCGATGGCTTTATAGGCCCCTTCCAATTCCACGATTTTATAATTCTGTGGGAGTGCGATGGAACTATTTTTATATACTAGGAAATGGCACAGCACTGTGATGGATTGTGTAAGGATGGTTGCTATATTGCAAGGACCTTGAAGCAGTGGCGCCACAGTGCATCTCTCATGCGCAGACAATGAAACACTGCACTAGCGGTAAGATTCCCATTGGTGAGGTCTGGAGCCAGTGTGGTGTAGTGGTTAGAGTGTTGGACTACGACCTAGAAGACCAGGGTTCAAATCCCCACATAGCCATGAAGCTCACGGGGTGACCTTGGGCTAGTCACTGCCTCTGAGCCTCATGAAAACCCTATTCATAGGGTCGCCATAAGTCGGAATCGTCTTGAAGGCAGCACATTTACATTTTTACACTGCCTGATGTCAAGAATCGAAGTCTCATTTTGGTCTTCACTTAGGGTATCCACTTACACATCACCCAAAAGAGAGGTAATACACCACACACAAAATTGCATAAAATTTTCAAATGCGTGCACACACATATACTTTGAAATCAGCTTTTGTTCTAGTAAGTGGTATATAAACGTCGATAAAGTAAGTAAATGTAAAAATATAATTACTATAATTCATTCAAGTAGAGCAGCCTTTCCCAACCAGTGTGCCTCCAGCTGTTGTTGGACCACAACCCCCATCTTTCCTGACCGTTGGCAATGCTGGCTGAGGCTGATGGGAGTTGTGGTCCAACAACATCTGGAGGCACAGCGGTTGGGAAAGGCTGAAGTAGAGGATTGTCCTAGGACAGCTCTTCAGCATGAGAACACAAGAGCAGCCTTGCTGGATCAAGCCAATGGCCCATTTAGTTCAGCATCCTGTTCTCACAGTGATCAACCAGGGAATCCTGCAAGCAGGACCCGAGTGCAAGAGCAGCGCTCTCCCCACTTGTCCTTCTAGCTACTGGTATTCAGAGGCATACTGTCTCCAACGGTGCAGGTAGAACAAACCAGGGCTCTGGAGTCGGTACGCCAAACCTTCGACTCCGACTCCTCTGTTTTTCTACTCCCCAACTCGACTCCTTCATAAATGGCAAATGTATATTAACTAGTAACAACAAATTTACTGTAGTAAAATGGTAGCACAAGGCATTTCACCACCACCACGTGAATCATCGGGCTAGATTGATAGAACATAAAATATATTTCATTAACATTGCTGAACAAGAAAACTTTCCTAAATTCCTATGAAAGTTTTTATTTTGAAGTCGGAGTCGGTAGAAATGTACTCCACCCAAAATTGCTTCCGACTCCGAGTCCACAGCCCTGGAACAAAGCCATCATGGCTGGTAGACCTCGACAGCCTTGTCCTCCATGAATTTGTCTAAACACCTTTAAGAACATAAAGAGAGCTCTGCTGGAAAAAGCCAGTGGCCCATTTAGTTCAGCATCCTGTTCTCACAGTGGCCAAGCAGATGCCTATGGGCAGCCCAGAAGTAGGACCCGAGTGCAAGGGCACTCTCCCCACCTGCGATTCCCAGCAACTGGTATATCGAGGCATACTGCCACTGACAGTGGAGGAACAACATCGCCATCATGGCTAGTAGCCACCAACAGCCTTTTCCACGTGAACTTGTCCAATCCTCTTGCAAACGCATCCAAGTTGGGGGCCACCGCTATACCGTGACAGCCAATTCCAGAGTTTATGCGCTGCGTGAGGAAGGACTTTCTTTTGTCTGTCCTGAGTCTAATACTGAGTTTCAGTGGATGTCTCCAAGTTCCTAGTATTATGAGAGGGAGAATTTTTTTTCCTCTGTCCACTTCCTCCACACCATGCATAGTTGTATGTGCTCCTATCACATTGCCTCATACTCATATTTTCTCTGAACTAAAAAGCCCCAAATGCTGTAACCTTTATTCTTCCTCTTTCAGGATTCTTTAAATTAGTATCATTAATAGAGTTGTCCTATTCTTTCTTTACCTTCTGTTTACGGAACAAGTGAAGGCTTTCCCTGTCATGGAAAGGTGCCAGGCCTCTGGGTTTAATTCCTTTCTGTCACCTCCTCAGAGCTTTAGCTGGGGATGACTTCCCTCTTTTTCTCTGGCCTCAGCTGTTGCTGATCACCCCTCCCGCCCCACTGTTTGCTGCAATTTTCTAGACAGGAGAGTGTGGTTAGCTATTTTCAGAGAAACTGATGCCAAGTCCTTTGCGTATTATTAATATTTTTCCTTCCCTGCCACCGAGTTCCGCTTGAAGCCCTCGTAAGCCAAAACTTGCAATCTGCTTTTTAAATTTGGGGGAGGGAGTTTAAAAAGTCACTGTCTGGGGGAGCTGCCAAGAGGAAAATGTTAAAAGAGAGAATAATAGAATAGTAGAGTTGGAAGGGGCCTATAAGACCATCAAGTCCAACCCCCTGCACAATGGAGGAATCCAAATCAAAGCATTCCCGACAGATGGCTGTCCAGCTGCCTCTTGAATGCCTCCAGCGTCAGAGAGCCCACTACCTCTCTAGGTCATTGGTTCCATTGTCGTATGGCTCTAAGGAAGTTTTTCCTGATGTCCAGTCAAAATCTGGCTTCCTGCAACTTGAGCTCATTATTCCGTGTCCTGCACTCTGGGATGATCGAGAAGAGATCCTGGCCCTCCTCTATGTGACAACCTTTCATGTACTTGAAGAGTGCTATCATATCTCCACTCAGTCTTCTCTTCTTCAGACTAAACATGCCCAGTTCTTTCAGTCTCTGTTCCACAGAGAGAGAGAGAGAGAGAGAGAGAGAAAGAGAGAGAGAGAGAGAGAGAGAGAGAGAGAGAGAGAGAGAGACAGGAGAAAGAATCAAAGGTGAGCATATAGACAATGCATGTGCCTCTCTCTGACTCACAGCCAAAACCCCCATTTTTTAGTGTCCTGTGCACTGAAAAAGCTCAATGTCAATCAAAGTATGACATATGCCAGTCTTTGTGAGATGTGGCCAAACGTCCCTTTACAAACGTCCTGTCACTCTCTAGAGCAGGAACCCCTAGGGGCTGGCAATGCAGTGCACATGGGCACGGGTGCCCCCCCAGATGGCCCATCTAGTCCAGCATCCTGTTATCACAGTCCACAAGCAGGACCTGAGCACAAAAGCACTCTCCCCTCCTACGGTTTCCAGTAACTATCCATCTAGCTCAGTAATGTGTACACTGACTGGCAGCAGCTCTCCAAGTTTTCAGACAGTGTCTCTCCCAGCCCTTCTTGGAGATGCCAGAGATTGAACCCGGGCCCTTCTGCACCACGGCAGATGCTCTGCCACTGAGCTACGGCCCTTTCCTCAGGGCGTGGGGTCCTCTCGCCCGTGTTTTGTTGCTGCATTCCAAATGAAGCTGCGGGGGGGGGGGGACTCTAGAAAGCCAGAAGTTCGATGCAGCCGCGCTGTCAGAACAAAGTAATAGGGTGGCGGTGTCCAGGGTGGGTTAAAGAGCACAGTCCCTCAAGTCCTTGGCTGAAGTGTCTCTGTGCTCACCTCCACACAGGATTAAGCAGCATTATGTTGCAACAGACAATAGGATGGGAAGAGGGAGATGGGCTGTCTCAGAAGCATTTCACACACACAGAAAATGAGCTTTTCTCTAGTTCACTTCACCGAGCTTCGCAAGTTAAAACTGCCCCCAACCACAGCCAGCCGTTATTACACATGCAACGGCTCTCGGACCACAACTACGGCACACAGGGACCACAGCTCAACGGTAGGGCCCGTGTTTTGCACGTGGAAGGGTCCACGTTGACTCCCTGCCATCTCCAGTTAAAAGGATCATGTGACGAGAAGGACTCTGAAGAGCTGCTGCCAGCCAGCGCAGGATGCACTGAGCTATTTGGACACAGAGTGACCTGGCACAAGGCGGCTTCCAAACTGCAGTAAAAACAATTAAAAAAATTAGGCATGCTTTTTTGTTCTTCCACTAGAGCAGCCTTTGCCAACATGGCACCCTCTGGATGATTCACACTACAACTCCCATCAGCCCCAGCCAGCATGCGCTGACGGCAGTTGTGGACCAAAACCTTGAGGGCACCAAGTTGGCAAAGGCTGCACTATCAAGTAACAGTAAAGGCTGAAATAAATTTATTATTTTACTTATTACATTTATATCCCACCGTTCCTCCAATGAGCCCAAGATGGCGTGCATGGTTCTTCCCCTCCATATTATCCTCACAACATCCCTGTGATGTAGGTTTGGTCGAGAGATGGTGACTAGCCCAAGGTCACCCTAGAAGTAAGCTTCCAGGCTGAGTGGGGATTTGAACCGTGGTCTCCCAGGTCCTAGTCCAGCGCTCTAACCACTATCCCACACTGGCAGAGAGGGACAGTATCTCTATACTTGGAGACATGAGTAAGATACAAGGGTTACACTCTACCCACTCCTCCATACCATCCAAGAGTCCCCTGCGGTCTCCCATTTCCTAATACAAGGCACAGAGCTGTTGGTACGCAGCTAATCTAAGGAGGGCTCAGAGGCACTCCAGGTTAATCAGGTAGCTGCTTTGCAACTGACACAGACGACTTTAACCAATCCGGTGAATTCCACTGAGAAAATATTCCTGACCTATTTCTAGGGGACATTTCGGTTTATCTACAGTGCAGGCTAGGATTGCTGCGAAGGTGGGACCTTCTCACCGAGGAACCAAGCTAAGTTTCAACCATTCCAACGGTAGAATTTCAAAACCACTCCTCAAGATGCCGCAAGGCCTACTGGTACGACTTCTGCATTTGTGGTATTTCAGCTATCTGTTTATTTATTGCAACTATATACATTCCACTTAATTACCAACGTTTCTGAAGGTAATTGTGAGAGCAAGGACTAGACCCTTTGATGCCCGCTGAGCTGCCTTCCAGCCCAACTGTGGGCAACCAGGGAACTCACGCTGCTGTATATGCAGAAATCTGGCTTTCAGCGTGCAACCATTTGCATGCCCAACGCAGTATTGTGTGTGCTGCACACAACCGGCTGACCACAGGCGAGGAGCCAACACGCGGAAGAGATCCCTACCGCTACCTCTTGCCAAAGCAAGTAAACGGAACAAGCCAGCGCTTCTTTGGGCTGAATTCCAGAAGCGCAGCTACGTTGGTCCTTTGCAGCAAAAAGACAAGACTATTAAGCCACAAGGGGCTTCCTGGCTGGTGGACATGGGTGTAATTTTAATGTGC
Source organism: Rhineura floridana (assembly GCF_030035675.1). Lineage (NCBI taxonomy): Eukaryota > Metazoa > Chordata > Lepidosauria > Squamata > Rhineuridae > Rhineura > Rhineura floridana. The sequence goes on from NC_084484.1 coordinate 180,564,826, forward strand.
AATTTTACCATGTGTAACTTGTTCCAAAATTGCCGGTTTTATCTCTATTTAAAAACAAGCCAACATAAAGACATCCAATGCTTGCGTTTCTTGTCAAGGAATAGCTTAGATTTTTCCTTGTAAATTGCTTAGAGGCTTTCCGTCAAGGAAGCAGTATGCACATTTTGTTAAATAAAATAAAAACCAACTTGCTGTTTTGTCCCTTGGCGGAGTCAGAGCACGGCTTCCATTGCAAGGTGTTGCATTTTTGAAGCGTTGTGATGCTTCATGCATTCGCATTAGGTTGCAGACTTCAAGCAACAACGACGCACGTGTGAATGCACTCGTGGGAACACAGAAAGCCTTATCCCAAGGCAAACCACTGGTCCATCTGTTGTAGTACTGTCTATGATGAGCCAGTGTGGCGTAGTGGTTAAGAGTGTCGGCCTACGACCTGGGAGATTAGGGTTCGAATCCCCACACAGCCATGAAGCTCACTGGGTGACCTTGGGCCAGTCACTGCCTCTCAGCCTCAGAGGAAGGCAATGATAAAACCACCTCTGAATACCGCTTACCTGATTCATAGGGTTGCCATAAGTTGGGATAGACTTGAAGGCAGTCCATTTCCATTTCTCAAGCCGATTGGCAGTGGCTGTCCAGGATTTTAGAAAGGGCTGTCTCTTGGCTCTACTCGCTGGGGACTGAGCCTGGTACCTTCTGCACGCCACGCAACTCCTCCACCGAGCTAAGCTAGACTTTGTGAACCTATTCACTTCACCTTTCATCACACTCCCTCCTATGTGCCCACACTTGGCAGACATAATAGCAATATTCTCATTCTAGGAATAAAGGGCAGTGTACAGGAATGTATGCCGTGTTATCCTCACAACCACAACCCTGTGAGGTAGGCGAAGTTACAGGCCAACCTAAATGTCCTTTCAGCAAACGGGGAGTCCCAACCTCATTTGCTGAGATACTGAAAAATGCAGAGAAGATGCTGTTGTGCCCAGAGGACAGATCCACACAATACATTTCAAGCACATCCAGAACACATTTAATGCACATGACTTCCCTCAAAGAACTCTGGGCACTGTGGTTTTCCCTCCACAGAGCTACAAATTCCCAGCACCCTTAACAAACTACGGCTCTCATGATTCTTTAGGGGAAGTCATGTGCTTGAAAGGCATGAGGTGGATTTGGCGTGGACAGTTGCACTGGCTAGGGCCTTGGGACGTTGTGGTCCAAAATGTTTGGTGACAGCCAGGTTAGGAGGAAAGCTTCTCTATCTGCTATATCAGGGGTGAGGAACTTTTGGCCCAGAGGCCAATCTTAGCCTGCCTGGGCATCCAGCACCTATGAGACCATTTTTCTCAAATCACAACCATCTGCCCATTGGCCGACGTCACTCGCAATATCATTTGATGGGCAGGAGGGCAAGATTTAATCCTGCACTGGTTGCACCTCTCTGTTTGCAGCACGCAACGGCACATAGCCAAAGCAGTATGATTTAACACCTCCCTGATCATCAGCTGATGGGGGGGTGTCAATCCTGCCCAGTTCAACAGGATTCCATGCAAACCCCTTCCTGACTCAGAAAGAGGTTTGCATAAGAATCCCCTGCTAAATCAGAGGGGAAAACCTTTGCTCAGGACTTCAAAGCGCCTTGCACCTGATGTGATTGTGATGTCTGGTGGTCGACAGGTGGGCAGCTTGCCCATCTGTCAAATTTGGCCCACAAGGCCGATCCTATTAAGGATCTAGCTCATGTAATTAAAAAGGTTGCCTGCACAATACCATATTGCCTGGCCTCTGAATATGCCACCAGAAACCGATATTATTCTCCAAGGTAACAAAGCCCCATTTGTCATCTTGGGGCTATCTATCGACAGGGAGGAAACACAGTCAGCTTCGTTGCACATAAACCTACTTTTGCCCAAGACGAGTAATTATTTTAAATGGCTTGTTCTGCTCAAGTCTGCCAGCCAGGCACTCTCAAATGTATTGACACAGTTAAACTCTGAAGATAAAATAAATAGTGGGCTGCAGTCATAAGCAGACTTAACTAGGAGGCGAGTCTCCCTTCTCCTAGTGGAAATTACTTCTAAGTACGTACGTTTCAAGACTCGGATCTTCAGCAGGCCACAAGCAACGACAGAACTACGCAGCCAATTTTTCAAAATTTCTTACCCCACATTCATATTCCTGCCTACCTGCCTTGCTGCCTGTCTTCATTTCCAAGTCTAGGTGCTCCAAAATTATTTTACTTTATGTTTTAAAAAAAACTTGGCAAGAGATTGCCTGCAAGAAAGACCGTGCCAAGGAGCAATACAGTCCTCTCTCTCTGTTCCGCCTCGCTTGGCTTGACGCTCACCAGAAACTGCAAAGGCAAGCGTAAAAGGAACACTTGTCTTTTTAAAAAGTGCATGCAGGCCACTCCTGTGTACCACGCTCCCTCCTCCTTTCCAACCGACTTAACAAGGAGGCAGAAGAGGCTGTGGAGGAGGAAAGTCAAAGAGAACCAACTAAGGGAGAGAGGGAAAAGTCTCAAGTCTCCCAGGAAAAAAAAAAAGCCTGCATTCAGGAACAGCGGCATGGAAGAGCAATTGCACTGGGAATCCAGGATGATGGGTGTTAAAAACAAAACAAGGCTTCCCAAGTTCTCCAGAGCCTGGTTCACAAGCTCTCACCTCAACTCTTGGCAGGCTCTTTCTGCTAAGTTCAGCAGTTGAGACAGCAGCTGGGAGTAGGCTTCTGGCATTGTTTCCATCAGGTCTCAGCGGTTATCAGTGCCTGTTAAGGGCTCACCTACATTACATGCCAACATTGGCTGCTGCTGTGTTGTTTTTTTCCAAAGAGAGATGTAACGCAGTATCCAAGATCTGGAGCTGCAATCCAAGCCTCGCCTCTGCCTTGAACTCACTTGACAGCCTGAGGCAAGCCACTGGCTCTTAATCCCCAGTCTGCAATAGAGAGGCAACAGTACTGGCCTATCTCACAGGGTTGTTGTAACGAATCCCGAGCTGCTGCTTGTGAAGTGCTTAGAACGTCCCAATGCAGCCGTGTTCCAGGGGGATGTTGGTGTTCCTTGAGAGCTTATTGGGGGCTCCTCAATGTGAAGCCTGGTGTCCTGGCCAACCCCGTTGGATTCAGACTGGCTCAGTGCTGTGTTATGACTACTCAAGCTAAGACATCGGCACAACAATTAGACACCCTTTGGACCCTTTAAATAAGCTCAGGGTGGGATTTGTGCGGGGAAGGTTTCTCTGAACAGGACCACATGAGCAAACAAGAACTCCTACAAACAGGTTGAAAAGCTGGCAGTATCTGTTTGTGCCTGTGTACAGATAGTCCCAGAGGGCAGGACACGGAGTAATGGGCTCAAGTTACAGGAAGCCAGATTTCAACTGAACATCAGGAAAAACTTCCTAACTGTTAGAGCGGTATGACAATGGAACCAATGACCGAGGGAGGTGGTGACTCCCCTGCTAGGAAAGGTTACACAACAGCTTTTCAGTTTAGAGAAAAGGTAAGAGAGTGACGTGAGAGAGATGCCAGGATCAGAGGAGGGCCAGGATCTGTTCTCGATCATCCCAGAGTGCAGGACACGGAATAATGGGCTCAAGCTGCAGGAAGCCAGATTTCAGCTGAACATCAGGAAAAACTTTCTGACTGTTAGAGCAGTATAGCAATGGAACCAATGGCTTAGGGAGGTGGTGGGCTCTCCAACACTGGAGGCATTCAAGAGACAGCTGGACAGCCACCTGTTGGGTGTGCTTTAATTTGGAGTCCTGCATTGACCAGGGGTTGGACTCGATAGCCTTATAGGCCCCTTCCAACTCTATGATTCTATGCATATACATGGTGTGCAGAAAGTGGATAGAGAGAAGTTTTTCTCCCTCTCATCTTATTAAAATTCAGGGATATCCAATGAAGCCGAACACTGGAAGATTCTGGACAAAAGAAAGGTCTTATTCATTCAGCGCATAGTGAAACTATGGAATTTGCTTGCACAAGATGGACTGATGGCCACCAATGTGGCTTGCATTAAAAGATTAGATCAATTCATGGAGGATAAGGCTATAAGTACTGACTAGCCATGTTGGCTATGTTGCTCCACTCTCAGAGGCAGTATGCCTCCAAATACCAGTTCCTAGGAATCACACGTGCTGTTGCGCTCAGATCCTGCTTGTGGGCTTCCCACAGGCATCTAGCTGGTCTGAGAAAACAGGATGCTGCATTAAATGGGCCTCTGGCCTGATCCAGGAGAGCTCTCATATATTCCAGCTGTCACCAAACTCATACCCTCCCAAAGTTTTGGATTCCCAAGTCCGATCAGCCTTGGGGTTGATGCAAGCTGGAGTGCAACACGTCCTGGCAAAAGCTGGATTATGTTACTACTGATTCAACACCGCTACTGCTTCTGCTTCTTCTCACATAAGCTAAAACCAAAACCACAACACCCATGCACAAGAAAGAGGTACCAGCAGATTCAGGGGAACCCCCAAATCTGCAGATATTAAAAAACAAAACTTGAGAAAAAGATTCTAAGATTGCACTTTCCCACCATAACCACCCCAGAATGTCAGGTATGCTTTAACTTTGATTCCTGCACGGAGCAGGGGGTTGGACTCAATGGCCTTACAGACCCCTTTCCAACTCTACTTTTCTATGAAGTCAGTAGCCTGGAATGATGAGCGAGTGAGCGGAGGGGTGGGGGATATAATGGAGTGGGTGGTACAGGAGGGCAGAAACACATAGATATATGGAAAAAACAATCTCATTGTCTGGATAGGTCACTTCCTGGCTCACACTGAGAGGCTATTTTTAAATGTTCCCAGGGATGGCAAAAAAAGCTGTCCATAAGCATCAATTAGTTAGAAATATAAAGAACTTATATCAAGGTGTAATGTAAAGAACTGGGAACACTTTCTTTATACACAGACCCCCCACACAAAAAAAACCCCAAGTATAGCAGCAAAAGGAAGAGTCCCTGCTGTAACACAGTTCTTATTTACTGTGATTTTAAAATATTAAAAAGTACCTGCTAACGCAAATGCAGTTCATTGTCCCCAAATTGCAGGTTGGAAGGGACAGTTGTTGAAGAGTGACATACAGCAGCTTTCCCAGGGCGTTCAACTAACTTCTAGGTGATTTTTCTTCTTGCAGACCAAGAGCAGACGTTGACTGAAACGTCTGCAAAATTTTTAGCAGGTGCCATTAGAACAAGATCTACAGTGGTACCTTGAGTTTATGATGATGGATTCTGGATATTTTAATTTTATCAACCAGCATCCTACATAACTGCTGGAATTTTAGTAGGATAATTTAATTAAGCTGCATATCTGCTTCTTAATGTTTTTGTGTATTCCAGTTGCAATGGCTTGTGGCTAATGCAAATAAAGGATTGGATTTGACTTACAGCAGTCCTGCAGTGTAGGTCATACTGAAGATCAGATTCTGAGCGGTTTTCAACAACCCTGCAGTGTTGTCCAGGGGTACTGGGACCCCTACTGAAGGTTGGGCAGTTGGGATGAAGGGAGTACAGCTCTGCACTTTATCCATTGCTTCTATCTCTCACTGCAAATTGGGCTGAGAGAGTAGCATGCAACAACCCTGCAGTGTAGTTCACTGTTATACCATAATAGGATTGTGCTGAGAGAATGGTTTATAGCACCCCTGTAGCTTGCAATAGTCCACTGCTACTTAAATTACCTCCCACCCCACACAACTTCCTCATGGCCCAAATCAAGCATTTAATTGCACGGAGAACCCTCATGCATACAGGCTGCATTTTTTTAATAAAAAAAATGCTCCTCAAAACAAACACCCAACTTAGAGCAGGGGCTCTTGCCTTTCATGCTTACTTCCCCCCCCCTTCTCTGGCACAGGTAACACACAGAAACCAGGATATACTGCAACATTTTGTTGTAGAGCACCGCTTGTAAGTACTAATGGTGGCAATAATGATCATTCCCTCCAGCAGCAAACTCAAGTGGTGAGCGCTGACAGGAGTTGAAATGAGGCCAATGAGACTAGGGATGGGTGAGAAATTCAATTCAGTTTGCATTTCAAGCCGAATCTTATCAAATCTGCCCTTTCTGCAACATGAGAACCGTAACACAGTCATCCTTCCAAATTCGCAGTTCACCAACCAACGTTGACAAAAATGCATCTGTTAGGGGAACATATGCATAAACATGAATATGCAAGTGAAAACCTACAAAGATGCATTATATGACAAGAAATTGCTTGCAAAAATTTGTACATTAGTGAAAACTGCCTATATAAATGTGTTTATTAAAGAGAAATTCGCATTAAAATGCTGGAGAATTTTCATGAGGGTTTCTTAATAAAAAAAATTCAGAGATTGCTATCAAAATGTGGAGAACTGAAATTAAAACTGGAAAAATGAGAAACTGAGAGAATCGAAATGGACAGATCTCCCATCCCTAAATGCGAGCAACGCATGGTAGGTAGCCATGCAACATTCCAGGTCAGGGTAGAAAAAAAAGCAGAAGAAGGGGGCAGGGAGGGGGGAGAAATGAAATAATCGGATGGCAGAGGGCATGGCTGGCTGGCACCCTGTCCAGGAGCACTCCTCTTAGGAGGCAAGGATACACTGCAACATCTTGTTGTAGGTCCCCCTTGCAATAACTGTCCAGGCTTGGAGGGTCCAACTTTCGCCCTATATTGATTGAAAGTGCGTCTTAGGAAATATCTGTCACTCCTCTGTGGCTGTGCACTTGCGAAGGAAGTTCGACAGGGTTGGGGAATTTGCCTTTCCAAGACGCTCGTCGAACATTGTTGATCATCCCGTTGCACCCCTAAGAAACGTCCAATGAACGTAGTTTGGAACCTACCATCACAATCTCATGAGCCAACAGTACTGCATTCATCTTACTCTTTGGAATGAGGACGGGGACCGTCTCTCTCCACTTTAAACACAAGTTAATTGGGAGGGGAGGGGTCAACAGAATTCAGGTCCTGCTTGCGGGCTTCCCAGGGGCATCTGGCTGGCCACTGTGAGAACAGGATGCTGAAGTAGATCAGCCTGATACAGCAGGGCTCTTCTTATGTTCTTACCAGACCAAGAGACACTGGGCGGTATCCATTGTGAGTCCTACTCAGAGTAGACCCATTGAAATTAATGGACATGAGTCACTAAGGCCCCTTAATCCCAATGGGTCTCCTCTGAGTAGGAGTATCATTGGATACAACCCATTGGATTGCATTCAACTAACTTTCACTCAGAGTCGAAATCGAAATGGACTGCCTTCAAGTCGATCCCGATGTATGATCACCCTATGAATAGGGTTTTCATGGTATTCAGAGGTGGTTCACCATTGCCTTCCTCTGAGGCCGAGAGGCAGTGACTGGCCCAAGGTCACCCAGTGAGCTTCATGGCTGTTCGGGATTCAAATCCTGGTCTCCTAGGTCATAGTCCAACACCTTAACCACTACACCACACTGGCTCTCATCACTCAGAGTAGATCCACTGAAATTAATGGACCTAAGTTAACCATGGCTATCAATGCCAATGGGTCTATGCTTTGAGTAAAAATTAATTTAATACAACCCACTGACTCCAACTTTGTCTGAAGGATATCCTCAGTTGGTTGGCACAATCAGCACAAACCATATATTCCCCTCTCCCACTCCAAGATATGTTTGGAAAGGGGCAATGAGGAAACAGGGTCTTTCTCCCGTGGCCCGACTGTGGGATGCTTTCTCCAGGGAGGCTCACCTGGCACTGACTTGGGTCATCCTTGTAGATCCAAGCAAAGACATTCTCCTAGGCGTTTGGACAGGTGCTAACACTTTTTGATGTTAATTCTTACGTGGGTGGGGTGGTTACTTAATGTTACTGGATGCCGATTTTCTTTTTCTGTATAAATGTTTCACTCTAATGGATTTTTCATTGTATATTTTATTTTGCATGTTATTGTCCCTGTAGTCATCTTCTGGACTCCTCCTGGCAGTGTGATGCGATGTCAAAATCAAATTAAAAAGGACCAAAGGTCAATGGTGTTGCACTTTTATGAAGAATATGTGCTGCTGCTTCCATTAAATGCTGTGTGACAGAGTGGCCACAACAGCACTAGAGCATCAGAACCAAGGTTCAGATTTCTGAATCAGCAGAAAAAGGTGCCAGGCACTTTAGATTTTTAAAAAGCCAAAAACAAAAAAATAATGCCCTGATGCACAATGGTTCAAAGAGTCAATTCATCTTCCACTGTCTAGGGCTTCCCTCTGACTAAGGCATGATTAATCAACATTTCATCATTTCCTTGGCTGGTTGAGAAGTTGACCACAGGGCTTTTAAAAACGATGACAACGATTAGTATTTCTCCTGCAGAGGCGCAACTTCCCTCCACAATTTTATATTTAAGCCTTACCTCTCCTCCACCAGTTACAACCCTTTTGAGGGCACATACATAGGACTGCACTCTTTCAGACCCTCCCCCCCCCGGTGTGACAGCTGTGGTGGCAATGGCACCCTTGAGGTCTTGCCCCCTTGAGGCATTCCCCTGGCATGCATGAAGCCCCTGAGCCCTGTCACTCAATGCATCCTTGGTCATGAGGTGGGTGCCTTTTTCACCCTTGAAAAATATACCAAGCTGAAGGAGGAAGTTGGAAGAGTGACACTCTTTCCCACTTCCTCTTTCAGCTCTATGTGCTTTTCAAGGCTCAAGTTAATTCTACTGGATCTAACTTTCACCCATATTGCTTGGAAAAGTGAAGTCTGTATGCACACATTTTCTCTCTTTCTGTCTTGGGGGAAGGGGCTGATCCAGAGGGCAGAAAAGAAGTGGCCAGTGGCACCAATGTCACCGGCTCAAAAACCCAACTATGCCCACAGGCCTAAAAAGAAATCGGCAACCCCTGTCGTATCGGCAGACTAGCAGCACAAACCCATGCACCTTTATTTGGAGGTAAAGTCCTCTTTATCTAGGCAGGCTTATGGCATCTGCTCACTATTGCTGCTCACTATTTGGCTGCTATTTTTAATTGATTGGTTTTACTTGCTCCTTTATACATTCTTTTTGCATATTGCAATTTGTTTTTGTTGTTGACTGCCACGGATGCCACACAGAAATGCAGAATATCAATCTAAATTTAAATAACCAAGTGGGCTTACTCCCAGGTGAATGTGCACACATGCTTGAGACTAAGCCCAACTGAACACAGTGCAACTTGCTTCTGAGTTCACTTATGGAAGATTGGCTGCATGGGAAAATCATTCCCAAGAGCTCCAATATATACCCATCCATATGTTCAGGTGATCAGATTAAGACTCTGCTCCAAGGAGCAGGGCTTACTCAGTGGTGGCACCCATTCTGTGTTATTGGAGGGAGAGGGTGCAATCAGAGAGCTGGTCATAGCCTTCATAACTTGCTCAAGAGCATCCAAACACCTCAGACTGGCTGCTTTTGACACGTGGATGATGGGTCAAGATCCAGAGTATAAATCTGGTCAGAGTATAAAACTAAGCTGAGAAAGTGGATAGTGAGTTCTCATAAAACTGGAACTCAGGGCCAGACAACCAAAGTTGATAGATTCAGGACAAACAAAAGAACTTCACCTAATAAAACTATGGAATTTGCTCCCACAGGAGGCACTGATGGCCACCAACCTGGATGGCTTTAAAAGAAGGTTAGGCAAATTCACGGAGGATAAGGCTATCAATGACTATGTTCTAAGGAGGCAGAATGACTCCAAACACCAGTTCCTGGGGATCATACGAATAAGCCTACTGGATCAGGCCAATACCCATCTAGTCCAGCATCCTGTTCTCAGTGGCCAACCAGATGCCCCAATGGGAAGCCCACAAGCAGGATCTGAGCACAAAGGATGGCAAGTGGGGAGAGTGCTGTTGCCCTCATGTCCTTCTTAAGAGCTTCACACAGGCATCTGGTAGGCCACTGCGAGAACAGGATGCCAGACTATTTTGGTCTCATAGAATCATAGAATAGTAGAGTTGGAAGGGGCCTGTGAGGCCATCAAGTCCAACCCCCTGTGCAATGCAGGAATCCAAATCAAAGCATTCCCGGCAGGTGGCTGTCCAGCTGCCTCTTGAATGCCTCCAGTGTCGGACAGCACACTAACTCTCTAGGTAATTGATTCCATTGTCTTATGGCTCTAACAGGAAGTTTTTCCTGATGTGCAGTCAAAATCTGGCTTCCTGCAACTTGAGCCCATTATTCCGTGTGCTGCACTCTGGGACAATCGAGAAGAGATCCCGGCCCACCTCTATGTGACAACCTTTCATGTACTTGAAGAGTGCTATCATATCTCCACTCAGTCTTCTCTTCTCCCGGCTAACCATCCAGCAGGGCCCTTCTGAAGTTGTTAATTTATCACTTACTGAAGTGCCCCGAAGCAACTTACAATGTGAAAACAGAAACATTAAACCAAATATATGAATAAAACAAGAACCTGAAATGCTCATCCGTAAATATATAAAAAGCCAGATCTCGCCCACCCCACTAAAAGGACGAGCACAGAAGAGGCCATTAGACGTACCTGATTATCCTCCAAATTAAGGGCAGTAAGGCCTGGGTAAATAACAATGTTTTTGCCTGATGCTTAAAAACAGTTGATGATGGTGCCAGGTATGTATCCTTGGGAAGAACATTCCACAGTCATGGAGCCAACACTGAAAAGGCCTGACTGGTCCAGTCCAGCAAAGCCACCCAGCTTGAAGTACATGAAATGGTATTTACTCACATCCTTCCTTTTGGACCTTGACTGATCCTCCCTCTCACTTCCCAATGGACTATTTTAGATTTTAAATTCCTTGGGAGCTGTGACCCATCTCTGTTGCCTGAGTAAAATTCTGTAACCTGTCACAGACAATGAATGTGCAATACAAAAATAAATATCAATCTCTTCTTACATCGAAGGCAGGACATTCTAAAATCCAGCATTAACACCTGCTTTCTTCGCTTGCGGAGACACTAAACGTTGCACCAAACCCCAGCCAAGACCTTTTTTTAACCCTTGCAACTTCAATCCAGATGGGGCAAATTGACACGTCTGGGGCTTATCTCGGAAGAACAAACCTTTTAACCTCTTCCCAGCTTGGTCTTTAGAACAGGGAGTTCCCTTTTCACATTCCAGAATCCCTTTAATCCTACCATGGGCATGATTTGAAACAAAGATCCCAGAAACAGCCTCCCACACCCCTCTTTCCGGAGAGCCTGGCCTGTCGGGGAGGAGGTGAAGAGAGCAAGAGAGAGAGAAAGAGAGAGAGAGAAAACAGAGACAGATGTGGGGAAGGCTAAACAGCAGGGAGAAGGAGGAAAAACAGAAGGAGCAAGGTTTGAAATCAAAGGCTGGGCACTGGAGGCGGGCACTGGAACTCCAGCTGCTGATCATATTACTTGCAGCCGTGGCAATTGCTAACACACACTTGGAAGGAGAAGAATCACAGCCCAGAAAGGGCTGGGTAGGGAGGAGGGAGACAGAAAGAAACCAGTGGTTAAAGATACATAGGAAGCTACCTTATACTGAGTCAGACTTGCTAGACTTCCTAGCTTTATACACACTCACTGGCCGCGGCTGGCCAGGGCTCCAGACTGGAGTCTCACCCAGGCCAGCCACAACTGGAGGTGCCAGGCGTTGAACCTGGGACCTTCAACATGCATAGCAGATCCTCCACCGCTAGGCTGTGGCCCACCTCCAAAAGAACATAGAGAATTGCCTTACGCTGAATCAGACCCTCCAGTATCGCCTACGCTGATTGGAGAGGCTCTCCAGGGCTCCAGCCTGGAGTCTCGCCCAGGCCAGCCATAACTGGAGGTGCCGAGGGTTGAACCTGGGCCCTTCTGCATGCAAAGCAGATCCTCCACCGCTGGGCTGCGGCCATACAGTCAACCCCATTTGCCTGGGGAAAAGAAGATTTTTCACACATTGCCTACTGTCAAGCCCACAGCCAACCTTGCCTTCCCGATGATGGGCTGGTTGGTTCCCATCTGCACTGTCACCAACGGGTTTCTCCACACATGCACCACAACGAGGCACAAGAGAAGGGTTGTAGCTCAGTGGCACAGCACCTGCTTTGTCTACAAAAGGTCCAGATTCAATTCCTGACGTCCCCAAGTAAGGCTGGGAAAAAACCCTGTCTGAAAGCCTGGGGAGCTCTTTCCCGCCTGTGTAGACCAACCTTTGCCATGCCGGTGCCCTTCAGGTGGTTTGGACTACAACTCCCATCAGTCCACGCCAGCTGGGTTATAGGAGTTGTAGTCCAATATATGCAGAGGATACCAGCTTGGCAAAGACTGGCCAAGGCCAAACTAGAAGAGCTATGCTGCTTTCTCATGTTCCTAGTCCTGGTGTGGCAGAGTGAACTGCACCGCTGGAAAGGAGAGGTGCCGCTTCTGAATGCTCCCTCAAGTGATGGCCACCAGCTAAAGGAGTTTCAGACAAATTCATGGAGGAGAAGGCCATCAACGGCTACTAGCCACAATGGCTATGTCCCGCCTCTACTGTCAGAGGCTGTACTGCTTTGAACTCCAATTGCTGGGAATCGCAAGTGGAAGTGCTCTTGCACTCTGGTCCCGCTTTGGGGCTTTCTAGAAGTGGCATCTGACTGGTCACTGTGAGAACAGGATGCTGGACTACACGGGCCACTGGCCTGATCCAGCAAGCTTTAAAAAGCAATTCCCTGCAAGAAGAAAACAAAAACATATTAGGTCAGGGATGCTCAACCTGTGGCTTCATGAACCAGGTGCAAAAATCAAAACAAAAAATATACCCAATTTCCAATGCAATAACATTAATTGCATTTATTTATTTATTTGGGTCCATAGCTTTCATCAGATTCTCAAAGGGGCCCATGGTCCAAAAAAAAAAAAAAGTTAAGAACCATTTCATTAGGAGAAACTATTCCAGACTAATCTTCTCCTTGCTGTGCTAGATTCACTTGCTCAGAATCGCAAAAGTAAGGGAATACTAAACATGAACTGCAACCTCAAGTGGTGCAGTCCATTCCCCATCTCAGGACTCTACCACCTCATTCCTCCACACACTGGATTTTAATCACTTGCAGCTACCTGGCTGAAGTGCCCCTACTAACAAGCATTTGTGTTTTGAAGCGATATACACAGTTCTGCAACAGTCCATTCACACATGGAGGTCATTGCTGGTTGTGCAAACCACCAGACCTGCGGTGGGTAGAATACAGGGACCTCCAAACACAAGTTTGTCCTTGCATGTTAATTACACACTCTTTTCCTTCTACTTTTCAAACTGTACACTTTAAATAACTTAGGAGTACAATTCCCTCCCTCCCCACATGAGGATCGGCCCTAAGAAGTCCAACAGATCCCACACACGTGTCAGCACCATCTGAGCTGCACCCAAGAGCACCGAAATCTAAAAAAGAATAATCAAAGTTTCTTCACTCTGAAATGTTTCAAGCTCCCCACTCAGCGGGCCAGAAAGTCCTTTAATTTGGAAGTATCTTAAACGTTGGAGGGAAAAAAGTCCCATAAAATAATAAAGAGTTTTATTTCCGAAAAACACACAGCACAACAGCTCGACCAAAACAGATCCGCCGCACGCGGCATCCTTCCGTTTTGATCCGCTCACTCGATTGCAGTTTCTCTGGAAACCGACCCTTCAAGTTGCAAAGCACAGACAATCACGCTTGTTATCTCTTCCCCCCCCACCCCCAATGTGGCAGCATGGGTCGATTAAAACCGATTTCTTTTCTCCATTGGAAGGATGAAAATAAAAGAGACCCAGGTAACTAACGCGGATGGTTAGCATCCAGACAAAAAGAAAAGATACAGGTCATCCGAACGTCTGAAGGTGTTCACTAAGGGAACCTGGCGATCCTCCCGTTCCGTCTCAGAAAACGAACGCCGGAGCTCAGCGGGCAAGACGGGGCAACTTTTCATGATGCGCACCTTTGTCTCTTTGAGCTTGCAACCGGGAGGGGCGGTCTCCTCACCCTTCCCTCCCCCAGCGCTTAAAGCGTCCACCACGGCGCGAATCGGAATTCGCATTCGCGCCGTTTCGGCGTCTGGATTAGCATCACTTTTTTAAAAAAAGAGAGAGACAGAGAGAGAGGTCTGCAAAAGCTGAATAAAGAATTGAAAAGTTTGCAAGCGAGAAGACCGCCACTCACCTCTTTTATTTTCTTTTTGAAATGGAGGAAAGATTTCTCGCGTCCTTCCTCCTCGAATCGGCAGCGCCTCGGGAGAAGTGGGAGCCGCCGGGCCGAAGCGGCAGCAATTTTCAAACCAGCCGTTCCGAAAGAACGCGGAGCTTTGCTTCTGCCTTGCAAGGGAAGTCCCCCCCCCCAGCAGCGCCTTACAGAAGTGCACCGAACCCACCAGCTGCCGTGGCTGGGGCAGTCGCTGCTGCCTCCGCGGGCGACAGAGCCGGAGCGGCTGCACCGCGGGCCTTTTTAAGTCCCCAGCAGCCGACCTGGCTCTCTTTCTCCGTCGGCGCACAAAACACGCCCACCCCGCCACCCCCCAAGCCTGGCTCACGGCACTGCCTTTCACCTCCGCTGGCTGCGATCACCGCCCCCCCTCGCCCCCTTCTCCTCCCCCCGCACCGCTTTGTAGGCGCTACAATCCCCTCCTCGCCTCCATCTCCACCCGGGCGAGCGCGCGCTCTGTGCGAGCATGTACCGTCTGCCTCCCCAAAGGCACCAGCTGAAGAGCAGCCGCCGCCGCAACAGCAGCCCTCTCCTTCCCCCGTCCTCTCCTTCCCGCTGCGGGGAGCGTCTCAAAAGTGCAACGCTTCGTCCGGCGCGTCCGACGGAGGGGCCCGCCAGCTGCGGGCTTCCGCTGCGGCTGGATCGCGGGGAGAGGGAGCGAGCGTCTCCCGGCGAGCGCGTGGGTGTGTTTCGGGGTGTAACTTTGCAGCCTCCCTGCAGAAGAAGGGAAGCAGGAGGTGGCTCCCCCGCTCCGCCCCGACTGTGGGGAGGGAGGTGGATTTGTGGGTTAGGAGCTGGAAAGAGGAAGGGGGCGGGGAGGGAGAGAGAGAGGTAGGAACTTGGAACAGCTGAATGCATAGAAGGGAACATCTGCTGGAGTGGGGAGGCGAAAGGGGGAACGTCTTGGCTCTTTTCCAGGGCCCCCCAAAAGGAACAGTTTGGAGAAGGACAGATGGGGCTGGGGAGGAAGAATAATGGAGCAATCCTTCAGTTTTCATTCAGTTCAGGGCTGTATTCAGTGCCGCTTGCTAAAGAGGTTTGCCTCCCCGGCTAGCCCAAAGTCTCGGCTAAAGAGGCACAGTTCTGGAAGCGGGGGGGGGGTGTTATTTATTTATTCAGCCCAAGAACTGGCTTTTTTTTAAAAAAAAAATCAACATTATTTCAGGGCTCAGCTCTGGAACATGGATAGGGGTAGAATGGACTTAAAGCATGTGCAGAGTGCACCCCCTCCCCCAGCCGATGCATCACAGCGTCTGGAGTTAGGGGGCTGAGGTGTGGGTGCCTTTTTTCGAATGAGGCCGCTGTAGCGATTCTTAGGTTATATTTAGATGAATGTGGATGCAATAATATTCGATCAAATATATTGGAAGTTCTGTAGAGAAACGTATTTGATCAGGGTGCGTTGACTTTTAGCAAGGTTTTATTACACATTGGCATGTGTTTCTGTAGGCAACAACCTACTTCTCCAGATGCTGGTGCTGGGGAAAGTTAAGGGGAAAAGTCAATTGAAAGCAGCATTTCTGTGGAAATGGTAAATCTGGATTATATGGGGGAAAACAGACACTGGGATTTTGATGCTGATGACATTGTGTGGAAGCTGCAAAACAGAACAAAAAAACCCTGCATGCCCAAGAAACACCAATCCTGCCGTAAGGACCCACCTGGAAGCCCTCTTAGACTGTCTTGGAGCAAGCAGTTCACGGCCGAGAGGGCCTCGCCCCGCCAGCTCCTTGTCGAGATCAGGACAGGACTGGTCCGATATTAAATTAAAAATTAGATTATTCATTCATTCATCCATTGGCGATCACTCGTGGCCGAGTAAGATTGTCTTCCAGGGTAAGGTCTTTAACGGTGGGTCTGTAAGTGACTGTGGAGGCCAATTCTGGATCCACACAGCCTCCCACAGTGAGGACATAGGTTTCCAGATGAAAGATGGTCGCGATGAGGATTTGCTTGATGTGCCTTCCACTTAGCTCAAGGATTTGCTTGATGTACCTTCCACTTAGCTCGTTTGTCCCTTTCGCTCTGTACTTGTGCTTCTTCAAAGTCCACAGCACCTTTGATAATGGCCAACCTCCAATTGGGACGCTCATGGGCCAAGGCTTCCCCGTTCTTGTTGCTCATGTTACATTTTTTTAGATTCTCTTTAAGAACATCTTTAAACCTGTTTTGCTGTCCACCAATATTCCGTTTTCCATCCTTAAGTTGGGAGTAAAGTAGCTGCTTTGGAAGACGGTAGTCAGGCATTCGAACAACATGGTGTGAAACGACAGTTTGTGAATTTGATAGAATAGTAGAAGAGCTAGGAACTCTTAACCCTGGATTTGAGCTCTTCGCTCTCAACCTCAGCTCTGTCTTTCCTCCTCTCTCTAAGCATTAGCTCATTCTGCTCAATTCTGCTTTTCCTTCTGCAGGAAAGCCAAGCAAGACAGCCATCAGATGCTGGGGCCTGCAGCCTAATAACCCTCCCCTACAAACAATCACAGAAAGGCTCTAGCCCCCCCCTCACCAATTTGTGGGGTCCCTGCCCTTCTGCACATTCAGGACACACGTAGGTGAGAGCACCTGCGGATTGTCAAGTGTGGCAATGAGAGAGTATGGGGGAACTGCCTGTCTGTCCGTCCAGATTTGTTTAGAACTATATGTAAGGATAAAAGTAGAGCCTTGGCGCTGGATCAGGCCAAAGGGGGCCCATCTCGTCTAGCATCCTGTTCTCTCAGTGGCCTTCCAGATGCCCCAATGCGAAGCCCACAAGCAGGACCTGAGTGTAAGAGCACTCTGCCTTCCTGCAGTTTTCCAGCAAGTGAAATTCAGAGGCATAACTGCTTCCGCCAATGGAGGTAGTTAGTGTAAGAAGAGAAAGAGAGTCTTGCTGGATCAGGCCAAACATCTGTTTCAGTGTTTCTCAACCGGTGTGCCTCCAGATGTTGTTGGACCACAATTCCCATCTTTCCTGACCATTGGCAATGCTGGCTGAGGCTGATGGGAGTTGTGGTCCAACAACATCTGGAGGCACACCGGTTGGGAAAGGCTGGTCTATCTAGTCCAGGATCTTGTTTTGACAATGACCAACCAGGTGCCTCTGGGAAGTCTGTAAGCAGGACCTGAGTGCAACAGCACCCTCCCTTCCTGTCATTTCCAGCAGCTGGTAGAAGCATACTGCCTCCAACAGTGGAGATAGAATATAGCCATCAGGGTGAGGATCCACTGTTAGCCTTATCCTCCAGGAATTTGTGTCATACAATCATCAGAGTACCTGAAAAGTTAGTAGGAACCAAAGCATTCCATGATTAGGTACATGGAGGGTAGCAGTTCCAGGGAACGCCAGCGAAGAACTGAAGCCTAGGACAGTAGCCATTTTGAGTTGAGTTGCACTGGGTTTAGTAAAGTTTGCTTGTTCCACACTGTCCCAAGGCATCATTGTAATAAACTTTGCAGCAGCAGATATTACATTGCTGTTGCCGTTGTTACAAGCGCATCTGCACTGCAGCTTGGCTTAGCTGGCGCTGGTTCGCTGATGCACAAGAAAATGTCATTATAGAAAATTACATTAGACTATCAGAGTTGAACCCACCCTGGTGACATCACCCAGACATTTCATAATCTGAGGCACACCCGATTACAAGGGCACATTCCTTCTTGCTAAGTTGGACTCATGTGAGTAAAAAAAAACATGTTCAGCCATTGCAAAATATCATAAACTAGTGAAGAACTCACTATTCAAAGAGCTCTGTGTGTGTGTGTTTAGTTGGGGTGGAGGACTGAACTGTGAGGCCTGAAGATATTTGCATCCTGGTCCCTGACAACAACTAGCTGCTTTTTGGTCTATCGAATAATGGGCAGCAACTTATGAGGTTTTTCTGAGATTGCTTATCGGAAGCTGCAGGCAACACAAGATCTTCAGCAACAATTAGGGTTTTCAGTAGATTCCAGAATAAATTGGACATAATAGGACTGTGGATTTGGTTTCATTTTGAACTGACCTGTCAGCCATCCAGAGTTTGTATATCTGGTCTGAAGAGGATTTATTTATTTTATTTTATTATTTATTTATTATTGCATTTCTATTCCGCCTTTCCTCCAAGGAGCTCAAGGTGGCGTACAAATGTGTCTCCCTCCCTCGCCATGTTATCCTCACAACGACCCTGAGAGGTGGGTTAGGCTGAGAGGCAGTGACTGGCCCAAGGTCACCTGTTGAGCTTCATGACTGAGTGTGGATTTTATATTTTATTTATTTATTTAAAATATTTCTATCCCGCCCTTCTACCCTATAATAGGGCACTCAGGGTGGCTTACAAAAATCAAATCAAACACGTACATAATAAAATTGTAAACAATAAAATCACAAAAGCATTAAAATACATAAAATACAATATATATATATATATATATATATACACACACACTTATACATATATATAGTGAGTGGTACTAAAGGGGACTACAAGGGTAAAATTTAATGTAGAAGGCATAAAATCAGTGTGAGGCTCTACCTTCAGTGTCAGGCTCTACCTTTGAACCCTGGTCTCCCCGGTCCTACTCCAACATCTAACCCCCTACACCACACTGGCTTTCAGGTTGCCACGTTTCAGCCTGGAAGATTATGAACTGTCACGCTGTTTGCTATGCTTACAGGGCAAAATGAGTGGGCTGGCAAGAGGCTTTTTGTGTCCTCACTGTAATCATATGTATCGAACCACTTTATTCAGGAAACTTGAGGTGTTTCAGTTGGGGGCTTAAATGGCAATTCAGATATCACAAATAGTATGTTGGTGATAGTTTTTGTAAAAAACAACAACACCCCAAACTTATTGGATTTCCCCCGGAAAGTGCAAATCCTGATTAAGGGCACAATCCAGCTCGCATTTATGCCAGGCTGAGGGGAGTTGGATGCATTAGATCTCCAGTTCAGCTGGCTGGGTTACACTGGTGTAAGTCCCTCAGGCTGGCTCAGCCGGGGCTCAGGTAGGCCAGCCGAGACTGGTGTAAGGCCCCAAAAGGGGCGTGTCGGAGGAGAGGCTGAGGTAAGGGTACGTAGGCCACATCCAACTCATGTTCAGAGCACTCCTGCAGCTCCCAGTCCAAGCAAAAGTTACGCTGGGGAAAAGATCGGTCTAAGAAAATAACTGAAATATTTATTTATTTATTGCACTTGTATACCGCCCCATAGCCGAAGCTGTCTGGGCGGTTTACAGCAATCAAAAACATTAAAACAAATATACAATTTAAAACACATATTTTAAAAACAATTTAAAACACAATTTTAAAATTTAAAACAATATAAAAACAACAGAAGTCAATGAAGAGGGCTTACTCCCCAGCAGGGGTATTTGGGAGAGCAGGCTTTTACTTTCTGGTCCCTGTGTGCAGCTCCCGGCTGAGCCGGCATTCAGCCAACCCAGAGGCTCCTGAATGGCAATTGGATGTGGCATTTACACTGGCTTCTCTTGCTCCAGCACAACGTATGCCGGCCTCCCCTGAGTTGGATCGCTCTGACCATGGGAAAAAATACAGGGCGGCATTTCGAGACGGAAAACAGGTTGTTCATCCTTTTAACACACACAGCAATTTCATTAATCTATACCCTCCTCTCTTGAGCAGTCTTCTATGTTGTGTTTTCTAACTGATTGCTGGGTGGAGCGTGGAGAGATAAGGCCCTGAACAAATCTTTTATCAAACTTTAGTGTGGCGGCACCTATCCTGTGGAATTCCCTCCCTTTGAATATTAGGCAGGCGCCATCTCTGCTATCTTTTCGGCACCTTTTGAAGACTTTTCTTTTTCAACAAGCCTTTTAAGTTGAGAGCTATCCCAGTCTGTCTCTGTGTCAGAATTGCTTAACATGTTTTTAAAAAATGTTTTTAACCCTTTTAAAAAAGTTTTTAAAATGTTTTTAACGCTGTTTTGTCTTAATGTATTTTAAGATTTGTTTTTGTGATGTTTTAAAGTGTTTTTGGTCCCTTGTTTGCTGCCCTGGGCTCCTGCTGGGAGGAAGGGCGAGATACAAATTAAATAAATAAACAAATAAATAATAATAAACTTGGGAAATAGTGGGCGGGTGGCAACTTTAGGTCTGAAATTAATTGAGAATGGGCCCCTGGATTGCATCTACCTGGAGGCCTCTTGGCTCTGCATATACTGATATCATCAACAGGTAGAGATGGCAGCTTGTTCCTATCCGTTTGAATTCCGACAGTCAGGCTTTCAGTATGAATCTGCCATTTATGATTCCTGATTGTTTGTGCAATTGTTGATTCATGGGTTTTTTTCCTGCAGAAAAAACGCAATCGCTAACACAAATGCTAATGAAAATGGTTATGCTGTAAGCTCTTGTCCCACTGAGTTTAGTTAAGAATGCATCAGCTTAGAGGAAAGCTGATTACTAAGACAACAACATAAAATTTGGAGTGGATTTTTTTAAAACCATACCGATGACAGCCACGACCCACCACAAGAAATTAATCCTGGTTAGAAAACAATGTGCATTGTTGGATTATATCAAAATCTGATAATAAATACGACTTACCAAATTTCCAGTTCCTTTGGATGCAAAAATTTGTTTTATATACTCTTAGGAAAAAAATAGGCTGCTTCATTAGAAAA
Organism: Rhineura floridana; assembly: GCF_030035675.1. Taxonomy (NCBI): domain Eukaryota; kingdom Metazoa; phylum Chordata; class Lepidosauria; order Squamata; family Rhineuridae; genus Rhineura; species Rhineura floridana. The sequence goes on from NC_084484.1 coordinate 180,585,579, forward strand.
ATCTCTAAGCAGCATATAAATAATTATCAATAAAACACAGATAAAATTAGCAAAACTATGTCCCAAACATAGGAAGGTGCCTTTAACTGAATCAGACTATTGGTCCATCCAGCTCAATATTGCCTACGCTGACCGGCAGCGGTTTTCCAGGGTTCCAGAGCCAGACCAGGAATCTTTCAAAACTCTACCTGGACATGGCAGGGATTGAACTTGGGACCTTTCTCATGCAAAGCAGATATTATACCACTGACCTACGGCCCTTCCCCAAGAGCCAGATAGATGGGCATGGAGGGCATTTGGCCGCCCAGGCCTTTCGTTTCTTTACCCTCTGTCTTAAGTAAACATGTAGCCTTAATGCTTCTTGAGTCTGTCCTGTCATCCGACTCACGAGCCTCTAGTAAGAAACACCAAATGATGGGTGTGGAGCACGGAGGGCCTTACCTACAGCATCAGCATCTGAGTCCTCCAGGTCTTGGCGTGTATCAGTGATGTCATTGCCTTGTGCTGGGGCTTAGAGGTCTCTGGGTAGTTCTAGCACCACAGTGGGTCACGCATCACATCTTATTTGGAGTCCTGATTGTGCTTCTGGGCATCTGGTTTACTTTTGGTTGTCTTTTTCAAAAATCTTTTGTCCTAATTATAACACACATGGTTGTAAACACATTTTGTTGCATTTGTACACTGCATTTTTCCATGCAGTGCTCAGAGTGGTGTGGGATGCTATCCTGTTTTCAGGCACGCCTATAACCATCTCACTTCTTTACGGGGGTGGCATGAGTCTGGCGGCTGCCTGAGTATATCAGTTCATTTTTCCCCTCCCAGTCAAAACCATCCCTGCTTCCTTTTTTCCCTTCTCACTTCAGACACTGTTTACCTGTCCCCATGAAAGATTTTACAGGCACACCTTGAAAATGCAAGCTCCAGATCCACAGAATGACACCATTTCTACAAAAGGATCTGTCAGGTCCATAAAGGGGTTTACATCTCACTGTTCCTTCCCTCCAGTTGGAATTTTGCTGTTTTACTTTCAGCTCAAAACTTTTCTCGTTTTTCATTGGGCACATATTGTGTGTGTACAAAGTGCTTTATGGGAAATCAATGACTGCCGCTTCTATGATAGGATAGCAGGGCAACTGAAACTGAAAGAAGACAGCTTGATATTCAGTACTTTCATGATCGAAACTCCATCTAGAAGACCAGGAGATTTTGACAGAGGAAGAAAGAAGAATCTTTGCTGCTTCTCTGATTTTTTTTTAACAGAGTGGTTATCGGAACATTTCCTAACAGGCTCTCAAATTTATGGCCTAGATGCCAAAATTGCAGTGTCAGACTTTATGGCCTGCGCTATAGATCTTATAGATGGCACAGACCATTGTGATAATACCATCTGACCTCCTGTACAAAGAAGCTGTAGAATATTAATCAACAGTGCTTTTATGAAGCCCGTAACTTCTGACTGCACTAGAATCAGAGCTTCAAAGTCCCTTTCAGCCATCAAATTTAACTCCTTGCTTGTTATCATTATGAATCATTTATTATTTTCTTTCATTTTCATTTATAGAAGATCTAAACAGCAGAGAAATCATAATAGAAAAAGTCACAAAAATGGTTGCACAGAACCATTACTTTTCTTGTTCCAATATTAAGTAAACATTTATTATTATTTATTAGATTTATATCCTACCCTTCTGCCCAGTAGGAGCCCAGGGCTGCAAACAAAAGCACTAAAAATACTCTAAGATGTCATAAAAACAGATTTTAAAATATATTACAACAAAACATCCTTAAAAACATTAAAACAAAACATCTTTAAAAACATCGTATTTAAAAAAGCTTTAAAAACATATTAAAAAGCAATTCTAACACAGATGCAGACAGGATGAGGTCTCTACTTAAAAGGCTTGTTGAAAGAGGAACGCCTTCAATAGGCACTGAAAAGATAACAGAGATGGTGCCTGTCTAATATTTAAGGGGAGGGAATTCCAAAGGGTAGGTGTCACTACACTAAAGGTCCGCTATGTTGTATGGAATGGACCTCCTGATGAAGATGGTATCTGCAGGTGGCACTCACCTGCAGCGTAGTTATCGACTGGGTATATAAGAGGTAAGACAGTCTTTCAGGTATGTTGTGCCCAAGCTGTATAGGGCTATGTACACCAAAACTAGAACCTTAAACATAGCCCGGTAGCTTATAGATAGCCAGTGCAATTCTTTCAGCAATGGGGTGGCATGTTTATTTATTTATTTGTTGCATTTGTATATCGCCCCATAGCCAAAGCTCTCTGGGTGGTTTACAAGAATTAAAAACATTAAAAACAAATATACAAATTTAAAAACATTTTTAAAAAGCCATTTTAAAAGACATGCTAAAATGCCTGGGAGAAGAGGAAAGTCTTGACCTGGTGCCGAAAAGATAACAGCGTTGGCGCCAGGTGCACCTCGTCAGGACGATCATTCCATAATTTGGGGGCCACCACTGAGAAGGCCCTCTCCCTTGTTGCCAGCCTCTTGGCTTTCCTCGCAGTAGGCACCCGGAGGAGGGCCTTGGATGTTGAGTGTAGTGGACGGATGGGTTTGTGTCGGGAGAGGCGTTCATCAGGTATTGTGGTCCTAAGCCATGTAAGGCTTTATAGGTTTAAACCAGCACCTTGAATCAAGCTTGGAAACATACAGGCAGCCAATGCAATTGGGCCAGAATCGGTTTTATATGTTTGAACTGTCTGGTCCCTGTTACCAATCTGGCCACTGTATTTTGCACAAGCTGCAGTTTCCGAATCGTCTTCAAAGGCAGCCCCACGTAGAGTGCATTGCAGTAACCTAACTTGGAGGTTACCAGAGCATGGACAACTGAATCCAGGTTATCCCTGTCCAGATAAGGGCGTAGCTGGGCCACCAACCAAAGTTGGTAGAAGGCACTCCGTGCCACCAAGGCTACCTGAGCCTCAAGTGACAGAGATGGTTCTAGGAGAACCCCCAAGCTACGAACCTGCTCCTTCAGGGGGAGTGCAACCCCATCCAGGACAGGTTGGACATCCACCATCCGGTCAGAAGAACCACCCACTAGCAGCATCTCAGTCTTGTCTGGACTGAGCCTCAGTTTATTAGCCCTCATCCAATCCATTGTCGCAGCCAGGCATTGGTTCAGCACATTGACAGCCTCACCTGAAGAAGATGAAAAGGAGAAATAGAGCTGCGTGTCACCAGCACACTGATGGCAACATACTGCAAAGCTCCGGATGACCACACCCAATGGTTTCATGTAGATGTTGAACAGCATGGGGGACAGAAGTGATCCCTGCGGAACCCCATACTGGAGAGTCCAGGGTGCCGAGTAATGTTCCCCAAGCACCACCTTTTGGAGCCAACCCACCAAGTAGGAGTGGAACGATCGAGGAGAATCAACAGAGTCACACTCCCCCTGTCTCTCTCCCAACAGAAGTCATCATACAGGGCGACCAAGGCTGTTTCCATGCCAAAACCAGGCCTGAAACCTGACTGAAATGGATCCAGATAATTGGTCTCATCCAAGAGTGTCTGGAGCTGGCCTGCCACCACTTGTTCAAGGACCTTGGCCAGGAATGGAACATTTGCTACTGGCCTATAGTTATTAAGATTGTTGGCGATACCCTGCCCCAGTGAGAAGTCTTGCTGCCACATTTTGCACCAGCTGCAGCTTCCAAACCAACCTCAAGGGCAGCCCAACATAGAGCGCATTACAGTAATCCAGCCTGGAGGTTACCAGTGCATGGACAACAGTAGTCAGCCTATCCTGGTCCAGAAACACAGCACCTGTCTTACCAGCTGAAGCTGGTAAAAGGCACTCCTAGCCACTGAGATCACCTGGGCCTCTAGTGACAAAGATGAATTGAGGAGCACCCCAGAATACAGACCTGCTCTTTCAGAGGGAGTACAACCCCATCCAAAGCAGGCAAGTGACCAATTATTCGAACTCGGGAATGACCAATGCACAGCGTTTCTGTCTTGCTAGGATTCAGACTCAGTTTATTGCCCTTATCCAGCCCACCACCAACTCTAGACACCAGTCCAGGGCTTGCACGGCCTCTCCTAATTCAGATGTTACAGGGGAATAGAGCTGGATATCATCAGCATACTGCTGACACCTCACCCCAAATCTCCTGATGACCACTCCCAAGGACTTCATATAAATGTTAAACAGCATCAGGTACAAGATGGTACCCTGTGGCATCTCACAGCACAACTGCCAGGGGGCTGAAAGACAATCACCCAATGCTATTGACTGAAAACGACCTTGGAGATAGAATCGGAACCACTGTAAAACAGTGCCTCCAATACCCATCTCACCAAGTCGGCCCAGAAAGATACCACTATCTATGGTATCAAAAGCTGCCAAGAGATCAAGTAAGAATAACAGGGTCGCACTCCCCGTCTTTCTCCTAATGAAGGTCATCCACCCGCGCAACCAATGCCGATTCAGTCCCATAACCAGGCCTAAATCCAGACTGGAATGGGTCAAGATAATTTGTTTCCTCCAAGAATACTTGGTCCCAGGTTATGGTCTGGAAGCACATAAGGCCAGCTCCCTGCTGAAGTTAAGCAGGGTCAGATCTGGTCAGTGCCTGAATGGGAGACTGCCTGGGAACCATATGTAAGCCGCCTTGGGTTTCTATCATGGAAAGAAAGGCGGGGTATAAATGTAATAAATAAAATAAAAAATACTTGCAATTGCTACGCCATAACCCTCTCAATCACTTTTCCTAAAAAGGGGGTATTTGCGACTGAGCTGTAGTTGTCGCAAGCCAATGGGTCCAGGGTGGCCTTTTCAGGAGTGGTCGGATCACCACCTCTTTCAGGGCGGCTGGAACTACTTAGGAGGTGAGCAATTTTATCCTCAAAGTACCATGCAGACAATTCACAGTGGGCCTCCAAAGGGTCTAAAACTCCATTTCCTGGAGTTGATGTCAACAGACCCCTAACAATATGGAAAAGCTCCACTGGACGGCTACTTGAGGATGCAATGGTGGCAGAGAAGTGGGCCTTCTTTGCTGCCCTCACCAGCACATAGTAGGCACGGTTATGATGTTTTACTCATGCCTGATCACTTTCACATAATGTCTTTAGCTACTTGTGCTCTAGTAGTCGTCCAGACTGTTTCATTGCCCTTAGCTCATTGGTGGACCAAGGTGCAAACCAGGCTCCACAATGCTGGAGAGAGCGTTCAGGGACAACCGTGTCAAGAGCCTGACGCATCTCGCTGTTCCACAGCGTGACAAGGGCTTTAACAGGGTCACCTGCTCTATCTACTGGGAACTCCCTCAGGGCATTCAGGAATCCAGTGGATTCCATTAGTCTCTGAGGGAGGGCATCTTAATCTGTCCACCATCTCTGCAGGGAAGGATCAGAGCCGTAAGTCTAAACTTCACCAGGAAGTGAACCTACCCTTTGGAATTCCCTCCCCTTAAATATTAGCCAGGCGCTATCTCTGTTATCTTTTTGGCGCCTACTGAAGACCTTCCTCTTTCAACAAGCCTTTTAAGTTGAGACCTTTCCCAGTCTGTGTATGTGTTGGAAATGCTTTTTAATATGTTTTTGAACCTTTTCTTTTTTAAAAAAAAGATGTTTTTAAAGCTTTTTTTAAAAAATGTTTTAAATATGTTTTGTTTTAATATATTTTAAAGTCTGTTTTTATAATGCTTTAACGTGTTTTTAGTGCCTTTGTTTGCCGCCCTGGGCTCCTACTGGGAGGAAGGGTGGGATATAACTAAATAAATAAATAAAGTGGTGTGACCATGACAATGGGGTGACATCCAACCCCCTATCTCCAGACCCCCCCTTCCTCCATCTGGAGCAAAAACCAAGTCGAGGGTGTGCTCTGCCCTATGCGTTGGGCCAGTGACAACTTGAGACAGCTCTGTCGTCATGGAGGGTCATGAAGTCTCAACCCAGAATACTAGAGGCCACCTCAGCATGGACATTGAAATCACCCAGGACTATTGTTCTGGGCTCCTCCAACACCACAGCCAAGACAGCCTCCACCAGCTCAGTCAGAGAAGCTGCTGGACAGCAGGGTGGACAGTACACCAGCAGCAGCCCTAGTTTACTGTCTGCTTGGCCCGACACCAGGTGCAGGCCCTCACAGCCAGCTGCAAGACAGAGTGGTTTCTGTAGACCACAGCAACTCCTCCCCGCCCCCTCCATTCCTACAGCCTGTGCTGGTGTTGTACCGAGTATCCCGGTGGGCAAAGCTGGGTCAGATCAACTCCTCCCAGCTCATCCACCCAGGTCTCAGTAATGCACACCAAATCGGCACCTTCATCCACAATCAAATCATGGATGAGTGTGGTCTTATTGTGTACCCATCTGGTGTTAAATAACAACACACACAGGCCTGCGGGCACAGCAGATGAGCAACGAGAAACCCATCCATGGGAGGAGTGGGAGTGAGGAACAAGGCGTAGATAGCCTTGCCCTCATCTTCTATGGTAGCTCACCACCTTCCCATGGCTATATATTCCTCTACCCATGATCACTGAGATTGGAGTTGGCATCACCCATGTTCCTTCTTGCTAAGATGGCTCCTAAACACCTGATATAGGCACAACAACAGCCCACCGATAAAACCTACCTGAACCACTTATCCCAGTAGGCCTCTGAGAGAATTGGAAACAGTTAGACCCACTCAATTACTTTCACAGAGGCACATCTCCCCTCCGTCTGACACCCAGGGAGGGCTGGTCTTTGGCCAGTTGCAGACTCTCACTTTGAAGGCATATGACGACTTTCTCCTATCGTTCAGTTCACTGCACAGGCTGTCACCCTGCGCAGGAACTACACATGCACCATATGCCCTCCTCACTACCAATCTCCTCCAGATTGGTTTTTTTTTTAAAAATAGGGGATAGCACCCTTGCACTCTGGACTCTCTAAGGAGCTCCCCAACAGTTGACTCTCTTTGATGTCACCCTTTTGGTGTCGTCCCCACCAGCAGCAGACCCGCCACCCAAGGACAGCCAGGCTTTTATGCCTCCTGACCCAGCCAAGAGCTGATGCAAGAGGCTGGAAGATTGACGGATGCAGTTTTCTCAGTTTTGAAAGACTGTGGCTTGTTGTTATGTGCCTTCAAGTCGATTTTGACTTATGGCGACCCTATGAATCAGCGATCTCCAATGACATCTGTCATGAACCACCCTGTTCAGATCTTGTAAGTTCAGGTCTGTGGCTTCCTTTATGGAATCAATCCATCTATTCTTTGGCCTTCCTCTTTTTCTAGTCCCTTCTGTTTTTCCCAGCAGTATTATATTTTCTAGTGAATCCTGTCTTCTCATTATGTGTCCAAAGTATGATAACCTCTTTTTTATCATTTTAGCTTCTAGTAGCAGTCCTGGTTTAATTTGTTCTGACACCCAATTATTGGTTTTTCGCAGTCCATGGTATCAGCAAAGCTCTCCTCCAACACCACATTTCAAATGAGTTGATTTTTCTCTTATCCGCTCTTTTCAATGTCCAACTTTCACATCCATACATAGAGATCGGGAATACCATGGTCTGAATGATCCTGACTTTGGTGTTCAGTGATACATCTTTGCATTTGAGGACCTTTTCTAGTTCTCTCATTGCTGCCCTCCCCAGTCCTAGCTTTCTTCTGATTTCTTGACTATTGTCTCCAGTTTGTTTGATGACTGTGCTGAGGTATTGATAATCCTTGACAAGTTCAATGTCCTCATTGTCAACTTTAAAGTTACATAAATCTTCTGTTGTCATTACTTTAGTCTTTTTGATATTCAGCTGTAGTCCTGCTTTTGTGCTTTCCTCTTTAACTTTCATCAGCATTTGTTTCAGATCATTACTGGTTTCTGCTAGTAGTATGGTATCGTTTGCATATCTTAAATTATTGATTTTTCTCCCTCCAATTTTCACACCTCCTTCATCTTGGTCCAATCCTGCTTTCCATATGATATGTTCTTCGTATAGATTAAATAGGGTGATAAAATACACCCCTGTCTCACACCAATTGGTAGTGGACCACCAAGTCACAGGAATGCCTGCTGGATGCTGGGATTCTTACAGAGTCATACAAGAGGACAAACCAATCAGGTGATGGCCACTTAGATGGCTTTAAAATGGGGTTAGATGAATCCATGGAAGGCTACTAGTCATTTCTAGGGATGGGGAGGAATTCGAATCAGTTCACATTTAAAGGTGAACCTACCTAATTCACACTTTACACAGCAATATGCAAACAGAAACACAGCCATCCTTTGAAATTCCCAGTTCTCTGAATTTTGCAATTCTCCAGCCAAGTAACGTGTACAAAAATGCATATACTAGGATAAAAATGTGTATGTTAGTGAAACAGAATTATAAATTCATTATATTAGGGGAAATTGCTTTGCAAGAATGTCAATGTTATGAGAAAATTGCATAAAATGTGTATATCAGAAGAAATTTGTTGATGAATTTTCATGACTGCTTTAAAAACATTTACAAATTGCAGCAGAAATGTGGAGAACTGAATTTAAGATTGGAAGAACAATTCTACCTCCTGCAAAATCAGAGGTATCATGACTCTGAATGCCAGTTGTTGAGGAACATGTGTGAGACAGGCCTATTGCTTCCTTGTAGGCTTGCTTGAGGTGTCTCATTGGCCCCTGCGGGAAACTTCCTCCTAGCCACACCCCCCCCCAAAAGCCCATGGCAACACCAAAGGAGTGTCCACCAATGCAGACATCTGGTTGACCACTGTGAGAAACAGGATGTTGGACTAGATTAGCCTTTGGTCTGATCTAGCAGGGCTCCTCATATGTTCATATGCTGGACTAGATGGATTTTGGTCTCACTGATCATGCCAGACACTTATGTTCTTAAGCAAGAAAGTATACTAAGGGGTGCTGTAGGCAAGTGTTGGAGCTGAGAAATCTATATCTAGGGACTTGGTAACCTGTTAGAGTTCCTTGAGAGCGTAAACAAGCATAGATAGAGATGACCCAGTTGAGATAGTGTATTTGGACTTTCAAAAAGCTTTCAACAAGGTTCCTCACCAAAGACTCCTGTGTAAGCTTTGCAGTCATGGAATAAGAGGAGAGGTCCTCTTGTGGATCAGGAACTGGCTAGGAAACAAGAGGAAGAAAGTAGGACTAAATGGACAGTTCTCCCAATGGAGGGATGTAAAAAGGGGAGTCCCCCAAGGATTGGTATTGAGACCTGTGCTTTTAAAAACTTGTTCATAAATTATCTAGCGTTAAGGGTGAGGGGTGAGATGGCCATGTTTGCTGCACAGCTCGAGGTGGCCAAGCTGAGCAGTGAGGCGGCCATGTAAATTGTTCAGGGTTGTTTAAACAAATTGCAAAGGGATTGCAAAGAGCTCCAAAAGGACCTCTCCAAACTGAGTGAGTGGGAGGTAAAATGGCAAATGCAATTCAATATAAACAAATGTAAAGTTTAGTGATGCATGTTGGGACAAAATTTCTTAATTTCCCATACGCTCATGGGGTCTGAACTGACTTGCCTTGGGGTAGTCGTGGATAGCTCAATGAAGATATCAACCCAGTGTGCAGAAGCTGTGAAAAAGGCAACTGTCATGCTACGGATCATTAGGAAAGGTATTGAAAATAACACTTCTGATGTCATAATGCCATTGTATAAAACTTTGGTGTGGCTGCATTTGGAACACTGTGTACAGCTCTGGTCACCTCACCTCAGAAAGGATATTATAGAGTTGAAAAAGGGGATGGAGTGACTCCCCAGTGAGGAAAGGTTGCATCATTGGGGGCTGTTTAGTTTAGAAAAAAGGTAAGTAAGAGGGGACATGATAGATGTGTATAAAATTATGCATGGCATGGAGAAAGTGGGTAGAGAAAGGTTTTTCTCCCTCTCTCATAAGACTAGAACTTGTGGACATCCAGTGAAGCTGAAGGTGGGACGATTCAGGACAGAGCAGACAAAAGAAAGTACTTCTTCACATAGCGTATGGTTAACAGGGCTGTGGAGTCAGAACGTCAAACCTTTGACTCCAACTCCAACTCCGACACCTCTGTTTTTCTACTGTCCAACTCCGACTCCTTCATAAATGGCAAATGTATATTAATTTAGTAATAATAATAATAATAATAAATAATAAATTTAATTTTTGAGTCGCCTATCTGGCCGAAACCACTCTAGGCGACGTACAACATTAAATTCAACAATACATAATAATACAATACATAATAAAATACAGCGCAGTCAACAATAACCATTTTAAAAAGCGGCAGTACAGGGCCATCAATAGACAATTTTAAAACAATATAAAGAAATTAGCCCACCCCGGGGACCCCAAAGGCCTGTCCAAAGAGCCATGTTTTTAAGGCTCGGCAAAATGTATCTAGGGAAGGGGCATGGCGAAGATCGAACGGGAGGGAGTTCCAGAGAGTGGGGGCCGCCACTGAGAATGCCCTCTCTCTAGTCCCCATCAACCTAGCTGTTTTCGTTGGTGGGACGGAGAGAAGGCCCTGTGTGGCTGATCTGGTCGGGCGGCTTAGTTGGTGGTACTGGAGGTGCTCCTTCAGGTAAACTGGGCCGAGACCATATAGGGATTTAAAGGTTAAGACCAACACCTTGAATTGGGCCCAGAAAACAAGCCAATGTAGATGAAATAACACCGGCGTGATGTGATCACGGCGGCAGCTGTTTGTAAGCAGGCGTGCCGCCGCATTCTGCACCAGCTGTAGTTTCCGGACCGTTTTCAAGGGTAACCCCATGTAGAGCGCATTGCAGTAGTCTAATCGAGAGGTAACCAGGGCATGTACCACCAGTGGGAGCTGATGAATAGGAAGGTAGGGTTTCAACCTCCGTATGAGGTGTAGTTGATACCAAGCTGCCTGGCTCACTGCCGAAATCTGAGCCTCCATGGACAGCTTGGAATCAAGAACAACCCCGAGGCTGCGGACCTGATCCTTCAGGGGCAATTTTATCCCATTAAGATTCAGGTCAGCAACACCCAACCTTCCCCTGTCACCCACAAGTAGCACCTCGGTCTTATCAGGATTGAGCTTCAGCCTGTTTCTTCCCATCCACCCACTCACAGATTCCAGGCACTTGGACAAGGTCTCTACAGCCAACTCCGGTGAAGATTTAAAGGAGAGATAGAGCTGCGTGTCATCAGCATATTGGTGACATCGCAGCCCAAAACCCCTGATGATAGCTCCCAGCGGTTTTACATAGATGTTAAATAGCATGGGAGAGAGGATAGAACCCTGTGGTACTCCACAAGTGAGGGGCCAAGGGTCTGAAACCTCATCTCCCAATGCTACCTGTTGATGCCTGTCAGAGAGAAAGGAACAGAACCACTGTAAAACAGTGCCTCCTATTCCTAATCCCTCCAGGCGATCTAACAGGATACCGTGGTCGACGGTATCAAAAGCCGCTGAGAGATCCAGGAGGACAAGAAAGGTGAATTCTCCCCTGTCTAGTGCCCTCCTCATATCATCTACCAGAGCGACCAAGGCTGTTTCAGTACCATGCCCAGTCCTGAAACCCGACTGGTATGGATCTAAATAATCCGTTTCATCCAAGTGTGCTGACAGTAATGCTAATAAATTAATATTAATATTAAAATATTAATTTTATTTTGAAGTCGGAGTCGGTAGAAATGTACCGACTCCGACTCCACCCAAAATTGCTTCCGACTCCACGACTCCATAGCCCTGATAGGCTCCTACAAGAGGCAGTGACGGCCATCAACTTGGATGGCTTTAAAAGAAGATTAGACAAATTCATGGAGAATAAGGCTATCAAGACTGGAGGCAGTATGCACCTGAATACCCGTTGTTGGAAACTGCAGGAAGGGAGAGTGCTCTTGCACTCAGGTCCTGCTTGCAGGCTTCCTACAGGCATCTGGTTGGCCACTGTGAGAGTAGGATGCTAGACACAATGGGCCACTGGCCTGATCCAGCAGGCTCTTCTTATGTTATTATGACAGAGTTGGTGTCAGCACCTGGCTTCATTGAGCAGCTGCCAGGTCCATGGCTGACACCTCCTCTGGACCCCCCCATTATATTTCACCAGTTCACTGCTTTGAGCATTTTCATTTCCCACAATGCCCTGGAGCAATGCTACAACTGGGGAATGGTGGGAAATTTAAATGGCAGCTGCCTAGAACTAGTCAGAGCTCTGATTAGAGTGCTGCTGCTAGGTAAGCCCACTAGGGCCTAACAACGTAGGAGACAAATGGCCCAGGTGGCCCATTGCCCAGGGCCCTCTCAGACCTGGAGCCGGTCCTGCCTGGTGGAGCCATGGATCCAGGGCCGGTTCTAAAGGGCAGCCAGGTGGGGCACTGGCTGAGGGCCCCTGGGGCTACAGGGGGCCCTGCAGGGCCCCTGCGCTCCCCTTCCGCAATCTGCGACAGGATTGCTGCTGCAGATAGCAGGGCAGGAGCTTCAGAGCCACCCACCATTCCCCCACTTCACCTGCCTTTCTCTCTGCTGTTTTTTGCTGCTGCGCGCATTGCAGGTTTGCCATCAATTAAGATGGCAGCCGAGGTTTCCCTAAGGGGCTGAAGCCTCTGCTGCCATCTTAGTTGATGGCAGCAATGTGCGCGTGTAGCACGCATGCGTGCCATCAACCAAGATGGTGGCAGAGGCTTCAGCCCCTTAGGGAAACCTCAGCTGCCATCTTGATTGATGGCAAACCTGCGCGTGCAGTGTGTGCAGCCGAAAAAACAGTACAGAGAAAGGTAAGTAGAGCGAGGGAATAGCAGGCGGCTTGGGATCTCCCGCCCTGCGATCCACAGTAGCAATCCTGCCGCGAATCACAGAAGGGGAGTGCCGGGGCCAGGAGGCTTTTTAATTGAATTCTGATTTTATTATTTTAACCCTCTTTAATTCTATCGTACTGAGTCTTCAGTACACTGCTTAGAGAAAACTGTAATTAAGTGGTACTAGTGATGGGGGAATATGCGCTAAATTGAATTTAGTACTGGATTTCAGCATAATCTGACAATCCGCTGTCTTTTCGGACTGGCCTTGATTTCTTGCAGCAAGTGGCGGCTGTCATTGGCATGTTATTATTTTTTTTTAAAAAAAAATCTGCTCCAAATTTTATGTTATTGTCTTCGTAACTGGATTTCCTCTAATCTGATGCATTCTTAACTGCTGTCTAGGTGATAATGAGAGCCATTTACATCCATTAACCTCCCTCGTACTTTAGGCAATTATCTGCCTAATTGTTATATAAATAGGAAAAAAAGTAGAGTACCATAAACATTTTCATAATTATTTTTGTTTAAAATTACTTTTTTTTTTCACTTAAAAAAAAAAATTAGTGGATCGGCAACTGCAAAAGCAAACCGGAAACGAAAAATGGGCTGCTACGTAACGAAAACCGGACTCTCAGAAATCAAGCAGATCGGAACTAGGCCACGAACCCCATCCCTAAGTGGTACATAAATTGTCAAAATATATAAATAAAGTTAGGGCACTGCCCCATCAACCTCAGTCTGAGCTCAGCCAGCCCCCACCTGCCTTTCTTACTTAAGAACATAAGAACATAAGAAGAGCCTGCTGGATCAGGCCAGTGACCCATCTAGTCCAGCATCCTGTTCTCACAGTGGCCAACCAGGTGCCTGGGGGAAGCCTACAGGCAGGACCTGAGCACCAGAGCACTCTCCCCTCCTGAGGCTTCCGGCAACTGGTTTTCAGAAACATACTGCCTCTGATTAGGGTGGCAGAGCACTGCCAGCATGGCTAGTAGCCATTGATAGCCCTGTCCTCCATGAATTTGTCTAATCTTTTAAAGCCATCCAAGCTGGTGGCCATGACTGCATCTTGTGGGAGCAAATTCCATAGTTTAACTATGCGCTGAGTAAAGAAGTACTTCCTTTTGTCCGTCCTGAATCTTCCAACATTCAGCTTCTTTGAATGTCCACGAGTTCTAGTATTATGAGGGAGAAGAACTTTTCTCTATCCACTTTCTCAATGCCATGCATAATTTTATACACTTCTATCATGTCTCCCCTGACCCGCCTTTTCTCTAAACTAAAAAGCCCCAAATGCTGCAACCTTTCCTGCTTACATCCAGTCCAGAGGGTGGCCCTGGAGGTCATTCTCCTCCTCAGTCTCAGTGCTGCCCTTGTAGAACTCAGCGGACAGGAGGATGGAGTCAGGACCAGAATGAGCTGGCTACGTCTGTCATTGCCTCTGGCTCCACTTGCTGTTGGGCTCCCTGTCTTAGAATCATAGAAGAGTAGAGTTGGAAGGGGCCTATAAGGCCATCAAGGCCAACCCCCTGATCAATGTCTTCCATCCCACAAGTCCCAATGGGCAGCTGCTAGCACTGTACTGCTACCACTGTATAATAATGTTTGATGAAGCCTCAAGTGGCTTGTGAAAGGGGACGACAGCAATACTTAATTGTTGTAAACCGCCCAGAGAGCTTCAGCTATGGTGTGGTATATAAATGCAATAAATAAATAATAAATACTTAGACTGGGAGGCTCCCAGATTGACACCTAACTTAACTTGACAGTGGGTGATCATTAAAGGGCCTTTCAAACCCTTTGTGAAAATGCCTTGAAACAGAGGTTTCAGGTCTCCTGGTTTGAGTGGTAACTTTAGAAGGTGGGTTTTTTTGGGGGGAGACCTGCTGCCTTAGAGTCTCCAGACAAAGGAGCTTGAAGATCCACACCATACATTTAAAGCACATCCAACACACATTTAAATCACATGACGTCTCCAAAGGAATCCTGGGAACTGTGGTTTCCCCCAGTTGTTATGTGCCTTCAAGTCGATTACAACTCATGGCGACCCTATGAATCAGCAACCTCCAATAGCATCTGTTATGAACCACTCTGTTCAGATCTTGTAAGCCCTTTTGCAGTCGAACATTTCCCAATGCTGTGTTTTGATTCAGCTCAGATAAGCCACAGGTTTACAGAGACCTGCTGCTCTGTGGAAGGTCAGATAAATGTGGTTTTAAATTGGTTAGAGCCTTGTTCCCCTCCCACCCGCACCAGTCCATACCTAGCACAGGCAAAGGAGTTCATGTTAACGAGTGATTTTATGGGTCAGAGTTAAGTGCTGTGGCCATATTACCGGCTGGGGTTCCTTTTAGAACTCGTAACCCCTGTTCTAAAACAGTTGCATTTGTTGTCAATTTGCTTTCAGGCCCAATTCAAGGTGCTCATGTTAGTGTTTAAAGCCCTAGATAACTTAGGCCCCAAATATCTCAGAGACCATCTCCTTCCCTACAGACCCTCTTGGGTGCATTTTGGACCTTCGCTGTACAGTTTTCGGTGAATGCTGCAGACGTAGCTTTTTACCCTGACCTTTGGCACTCACAATATATGTTTTCAGGACGTATTCTATTCCTCTGAATGTATTGTGTTTTAGCGGTTTTTAATACTGTATTTTAAATTTCTGTACCCTGCCCTGGGACCTAATGGTGAAGGGTGAACAATCATCATCATCAACAACAACTCTGCCCAGATATATATATATGTTGTTGTTATGTGCCTTCAAGTCGATTTCGACTTATGGCAATTCTATGAATCAGCAACCTCCAAGAGCATCTGTCATGAACCACCCTGTTCACATCTTGTAAGTTCAGGTCGGTGGCTTCCTTGATGGAATCAATCCATCTCTTGTTTGGCCTTCCTCTTTTTCTACTCCCTTCTGTTTTTCCCAGCATTATTGTCTTTTCTAGTGAATCATGTCTTCTCATTATGTGTCCAAAGTATGATAACCTCAGTTTCATCATTTTAGCTCCTAATGAGCTTCAAATCATCATCATCATCATCATCATCATCATCATCATCATCATCTATTTATAATGCCCCGTCCACCAAAGGGTAGCACACCAAACATATTCCCAGCAACCTTAACAAATAACAGTTCCCATGATTCTTTGGGGGAAGTCTTGTGCTCCAAATGTATGGTGTGGACCTACCCTCCAGTCACAGGGGATAAAGGCAAGGGATGGAAAACTTTTTTCCTGTTTGGCTTGGGAGGAGCTTTTGGTACTAGTTCCACCCCATGTCTATCCGGCCTGCCCTTGAGGGGGCTGTGGCACAACCAAGCCCCTCCTCCCTCCTGCCAGCTGCCATTGCCTGCCCCAACCAGCCACTGTTAGTCCCCACTCTTCTCCCACCAGGGCCCACTCCCTGATTTGTCTTTAGCCCTCAGGCTCGAGTCTACGTCCTGAATCTCAAGCTCTGAGTCTGAAAAGGTCTGGCGACCTTGTCCTGAGATTTCAACTCAGGTATAAGCCCAAGCTCTATCTGCAGCAGGAGTGGGGAACCTCAGCCCTGGGTAGAAATGTGGCCCTCCACGCCTCTGTGTCTGGACCTTAGGACTGTTCCCAGGCCACATCCCTTACTGGTTGTATCCTCCTTGAGTGCCTTTGCCTGGCTGGAATTGTCCTTGAGCTCTGATTAGGACCCTTGCCTGCCTGGATGAAGGATAGATATCTCCAGAGCTTGGAAAAGTTACGTTTTTGAACTACAGCTCCCATCTGGCTGGGGCTGATGGGAGTTGTAGTTCAAAAAAGTAACTTTTCCAAGCTCTGGAGATATCTATCAATCTATTACATTTATATCCCACCTTTTTCTCCAAGGAGCTCAAGGTGGCGTACATGGTTCTCCCTTTCCTCATTTAATCCTCACAACAACCCTGTGAGGTAGGTTAGGCTGAGAGGTAGTGACTGGCCCAAGGTCACCCAGTGAGCTTCCTGGTCTCCCAGGTCCTAGTCCAACACCCTCATCACTTTAGCACATTGGCTGTCTCTGTGTAGAAACTAGTCTGCTGCGCACAGACAAAATTTACATAGAATCGTAGAATAGTATAGTTGGGTTGGAAGGGACCTATAAGGCCATCAAGTCCAATCCCCTGATCAATGCAGGAATCCAAATCAAAGCATTCCCGACAGATCGCTGTCCAGCTGCCTCTTGAAGGCCTCCAGTGTCGGAGAGCCCACTACCTCTCTAGGTAATTGATTCCATTGCCGTATGGCTCTAACAGTTAGGAAGGTTCTCCTGATGTTCAGTCGAAATCTGGCTTCCTGCAACTTGAGTCCATTATTCCGTGTCCTGCACTCTGGGACAATTGAGAAGAGATCCTGGCCCTCCTCTATGTGACAACCTTTCATGTACTTGAAGAGTGCTATCATATCTCCCCTCAGTCTTCTCTTCTCCAGGCTAGACATGCCCAGTTCAGTCTCTCCTCTTAGTGCTTGGTTTCTAGTCCCCTGATCATCCTTGTTGCTCTCCTCTGAACCTGTTCCAGTTTGTCTACATTCTTTTTGAAGTGCGGAGACCAGAACTGGACGCAGTATTCAAGATGAGGCCTAACCAGTGCTGAATAGAGGGGAACTAATACTTCATGCGATTTAGAAACTATACTTCTGTTAATGCAGCCTAATATAGCATTTGCCTTTTTTGCAGCCACATCGCACTGTTGGCTCATATTCACCTTGTGATCAACGACAATTTCAAGATCCTTCTCACATGTCGTATTGCTGAGCCAAGTATTCCCCATCTTATAACTGTGCATTTGGTTTCTTTTTCCCAAGTGTAGAACTTTGCATTTATCTCTGTTGAATTTCATTCTGCTGTTTTCAGGCCAATGCTCCAGCCTATCAAAGTCCCTTTGAATTTTGTTTCTGTCTTCCATGGTATTAGCTATGCCCCCCAATTTTGTATCATTTGCAGATTTGATAAGCATGCTCTGTACCTCCTCATCCAATTCGTTAATAAAAATGTTGAAGAGCACTGGGCCCAGGACCTAGCCCTGTGGTACCCCACTTGTTACTTCCGCCCAGTTTGAGAAGGAACCGTTGATAAGCACTCTTTAAGTATGATTCTGGAGCCAACTGTAGATCCACCTGATAGTTGTTCCATCCAGCCTACATTTAGCTAGCTTGCTAATCAGAATATCACGGGCACTTTGTCAAAAGCTTTGCTGAAGTCAAGGTATATTATGTCCACAGCATTCCCACAGTCTACAAGGGAGGTTACCCGGTCATAAAATGAGATAAGATTGGCTTGGCAGGATTTGTTATTTATAAATCCATGTTGGCTCCTAGTAATCACTGCATTGTTTTCAAGGTGCTTACAGATCGACTGCTTTATAATCTGCTCCAGAGTTTTTCCAGGGGTTGATGTTAGGCTGACTGGTCTGTAGTTCCGTTTCCTCCTTTTTGTCTTTTTTGAAGATAGGGACAACATTAGCTCTCCTCCAGTCATTTGGCACATCACCAGTCCTCCAAGATTTCGCAAAGATAATAGACAGCGGTTCTGAGAGTTCTTCTGCCAGTTCCTTTAATACTCTAGGATGCAGTATATCGGGCCCTGCCGATTTGAACTCATTCAAAGTGATTAGGTATTCCTTGACCATTTGTCTATCAATCTCAAGCTCCAATCCTGCCCCTTCTACTTCATGTTTCCTGGAAGGGTCACAGATCCTTTTTTGGGAGAAGGCTGAGCCAAAGTAGGAATTGAGCACTTCTGCCTTTTCTTTGTCATGTTATCATTTTACCATCCTCATTGAGTAGCTGTGCCACCATTTCTTTTCTCTGTCTTTTACAGATGTACCTGAAGAAAGCTTTTTTGTTGCTTTTAGCATCCCTCACTAACCTAAGCTCATTCTCAGCTTTAGCCTTCCTGACACCATCCCTGCAATTCCGTCATACCTGCCTGAACTCTTTCTTTGTGGCCTGGCCTTCTTTCCACTTCCTGTATGTGTCATTTTTTCTTTTCATTTCAGCTCTAAGCTTTTTGTGAAGCCATATTGGCTTCTTCTTGCTGTTTCCCCCCTTTTTTCCTTGTTGGAATTGCTTGCCATTGTGCTTTTAGAATTTCCTTTTTTAGAAACTCCCACCCATCTTGGACTCCTTTTCTCATTAGGGTCGCTTGCCATGGAACCGTACTTACAATTGTTCTGAGTTTATTAAAATCAGCTTTCCTGAAGTCCAGGGTGCGCGTATGGCTACTCTCAACTTTTGCTTCTGTTAGATGCTGTTAATTATCAAGAATTCAAGTATGGTGTGGTCACTTTCCCCCAGAGTTCCCGTAACTTCCACTTCATCCACCAGATCATCTCTACTGGTTACAATCAAGTCCAGGATAGCTGATCCTCTGGTGGCTTCCTCCACTTTCTGTAGGAGAAAGTTACCTCCAACACAAATCAGAAATTTCTTGAGGGACCGTGTTTGGCAGAATTTGTCTCCCAACAGATATCCCCCATTACTACTACATCATGCCTCCTCAAAACACTGGCAATTTGCTTTTCAAAAGCAGGGCCGGTTCTAAAGGGCGGCCAGGTGGGGCACTGGCCCAACAGCCCCTGGGGCTACAGGGGGCCCCTCAGCTGCCCCTCTGCTCCCCTTCCATGATCCGCACCCCCCACCTCCCCACTTACCTGTCTGCTGTCTTTTACCATTGCCCTTAAGATGGCGGCTGCGGTTTCCCTAAGCTACTGCCGCCATCTTAGTTGATGGCAGAGATGCATGCACGCGTGCCATCAGCAAAGATGGCGGTGGGGGCCGTGTGTGTGTGTTAATGGCTCCATCCCACTGTTTGCCTCTGGCCCCTCCCCCAGCTGGCATGTGGCCCCCACCCCAAAGGTTGCCCAGAAAGGAATGTGGCCCCTGGGATGAAAAAGGCTCCCTACCCCCAATCTACACCGTGCGTGAATCCTTTTTGCCTTCCCCCAGGCTTCCTGAGTGTTTGAGCTTTTAGTTCCTGCCACCCAACAAGAACTTTCTTTGGATGACTGGTGACGATCCTCTGGCCTTATTCTTCCTCCAGGCTCATGAAAGAGCTCAAACGAGGACCAAGCGAGAGAAGGGAGCACTGGAGTCTCAGTTCATTTAACAGATTTCTTTGCAAGGCAGCTGAGCTTAGGTGCACCACGGGGCCCAGTGAGTCTTGCAGCAAGATGGTGCTTGATTTCCACCGCCTTGATTGCAATGGTACCCCAGCGGACAGGGCCATCTTCGCAGTGAGATAGGGCTCCTCACGGAAACCTCCTTTCAACAGCTGTGCTTTTCTTCCAGAGATGTTTTGATATGCTAATCAGTCCCTGTCACATTTTATAAAAGCATTTTGCAGACGAAGGCCCCTTCGCTTGAATGTAATCTGCATATCTCTCTCTGTCTGTCTCTCAGATAAAAGAACTTGGCAGTTGGATGTCTCATCCGCAGCAACCCCCCCCCTTTCCAGAGCCAGTTCCTAATGGAGATGGACATCCCATGCTGGCTCAAGGTTTTTTGGAGGGAGGGCTGGACCAGATGCCATCAATAGACACCATCTGTGAGAGGGCCACCTCCCCTTTGCCACTGTCACAGCTGCTCATATGTTGGGGCTCTCCTTCTGTAGCGCATGGAGACACATGCCGTAGTGGTACATGTCAAAGTGCCAGAGCTCATTGTACCAGCCCCCAAGGAAACTGTCTCGGTTCTAAACCAGTGTCTGATAGCAGTGGTGGACTGGATGAGGGTGAACAAGCTGAAGCTTAATCCAGAGAAGACAGAGGTGCTCCTAGTCAGTCGAAAGGCGGATCAGGGAATAGGGGTTCAGCCTGTGCTGGATGGGGTTGCACTCCCCCTGAAGACGCAGGTTCGCAGTTTGGGTGTGCTCCTGGACTCAGCCTTAAACCTGGAGGCCCAGGTTTCTGCGGTGGCCAGGAATGCTTTTGCACAGTTAAGACTAGTGCGCCAACTGCACCCGTTCCTGGAGTCGTCTGATCTGGCTATGGAGACACATGCCTTAGTTACATCCCGCTTAGACTACTGTAACACGCTCTATGTGGGGCTGCCTTTGAAGACTGTTTGGAAACTTCAGTTGGTGCAACGAGCTGCAGCCAGAATGTTAACTGGGGCTGGTTACAGGGACCATACAACTCCCCTGCTGCAACAGCTCCACTGGCTGCCAGTCTGTTTCCGGACACAATTCAAAGTGCTGGTTATGGCCTATAAAGCCCTATATGGCTTAGGTCCAGGCTATTTGTCAGACTGTATCTCCCTATATGAACCAGCCCAGGCCCTGAGATCTTCAGGAGAGACCCTTCTCACGATCCCAACACCTTCACAAGTGTGACTGGTGGGGACACGGGATGCTGATGACACGCAACTCTATTTCTCCTTTTCATCTTCTTCAGGTGAGGCTGTTAATGTGCTGAACCGTTGCCTGGCCGCGATAATGGACTGGATGAGAGCTAATAAACTGAGGCTCAATCCTGACAAGACTGAGATGCTGTTGGTGAGCACCTTCTCTGACCAGATGGTGGATGTTCAACCTGTTCTAGATGGGGTTACACTCCCCCTGAAAGAACAGGTTCGTAGCTTGGGGGTTCTTTTCGATCCATTCCTGTCTCTCAAGGCGCAGGCGGCCTCAGTGGCACGGAATGCGTTCTACCACCTTCGGTTGGTAGCCCAGCTACGTCCCTATCTGGAAAGCGACGACCTCGCTTCAGTTGTGCATGCTCTGGTAACCTCTAGATTGGATTACTGCAATGCGCTCTACGTGGGGCTGCCTTTGAAGACAGTTCGGAAACTACAGCTAGTGCAAAACGCAGCAGCTAGACTGTTGACGAGGACTAGGCGGTCCACACATATAACACCTGTTCTGGCTCATTTGCACTGGCTACCTATCTGTTTCTGGGCCAAATTCAAAGTGCTAGTTTTGACTTATAAAGCCTTACACGGCACGGGACCACAATACCTAGCGGAACGCCTCTCCCGATATGAACCTACCCGTTCACTACATTCAACATCTAAGGCCCTCCTCCGAGTTCCGACTCACAGAGAAGCTCGGAGGGTTGTAACAAGATCTAGGGCCTTTTCGGTGGTTGCCCCCGAATTATGGAACAGTTTCCCTGATGAGGTGCGCCTGGTGCCTACACTTTTATCTTTTCGGCGCCAGGTTAAAACCTTCTTATTCTCCCAGGCATTTTAATCTATTTTTTAGCTTTTAATGTATATCAGGTCGTTTAATTGTTTAATATGTATGCTTTTACTGTTTTTGTGATTCTATTGTATTTTATCCTATGTTGTGCACCGCCCTGAGAGCCTTCGGGCTGTGAGCGGTATAGAAATCGAATAAAATAAAAATAAAATAAATTTCGGTGGCTGCCCCTAGGCTCTGGAACTCCCTCCCTAGGGAGGCAAGAATGGCCTCCTCTGTGCAGTCCTTCCGCCAACAGCTAAACACTTTTTTCTTCCGGCAGGCCTTTGGAACTGAAAGTGTTAAGGGTAGTGACTGAAGAGGATGCTGCATGTTATTGTTTTACTTGTATGCTCCTAAACTGGGTTGCGGTATTTTAAGTGTATATCTAATTGGTTTTAACATCTTAATAGTTTAATCCTGTTTTAATGCTGAATTTATATGTTTATATGTTTTATATTTTTATAGGTTCTTAATGATATGTACTTATTTTTATCTGGAAGCCGCCTTGAGTTCCAGTTTGAAAACGGGGGGGATATAAATAAAGATAAATAATAATAATAATAATAATAATAATAATAACCACACCCTCAAGGAGAGTCCGGAAATGCAGGCAGATGTGTAGATCCATTATTACCCACCAGCAGCACCATAGCCTAATACCCAATTCACCAGGATCTTCCTGGCTGCAATCCTAAGCATAATTTCCTGAGAATAAGGTCCACTGGCCTCAGTCCTAGGGATGCACTAGAATTCTGTCCAACTGGGATTTGGTATTGACTTTTCCATTACCTTGCTTATTCTCTAGCATTGTGGATTGGATTTTTGAAATGATCTATATTTCCTTTAAAATTATCGACATTATTATCAATATTTTGAGGGAGGGGGAAGAAAGGATCCGTAAAAGCAGCGGATAGTGGACAAAGAACGAACTCGAATCGACACCAGCCTGTTACTTTGACGGAATGCTTTTGAAGTGGCACCAGTCAACAGATGCTATCACTACTGAGCGCTGCTTCCTTTGGAGCACTGTCAGCTCAATAGATAAAACACATGGAGCTTTTAGCAAATGATCTTCAGGCTGCTGAAATGAAGCCTGCAGCTTTTAATTAGAAACACAAGCAATGTTGCAAAGGCGTGCTAACCATTCACAGTACTAGCATGAAGTAGGAACCCCCTCGAAGACAAGGGAAGGAGTAGGTAGCCTGCTTATACCATGTGTAGCGTGAGCCAGATTGTCTAGGCACATCAGGGGGAAATTCCCTCTGAGTCTGGCATAAATGCACAAACCCCACAACTAATTTTAGGAAGTTTATTAAGAATAAAAACAAAAGGGATCAGCAGCTTGCTTCAAGAAAATAAGGAAGAGAATGCTTTTGTTTAAGACAATCCATGCTATCACTGGTACTTACAAACAGACTTCTGGTCTCCTTACATGTAATGAAGTGGCACAGATCAGGGAGTGCCCATGTGGTGCCTCCTAAATGTTGTTGGACTACAACTCCCATCAGCCCCAGCCAGGATAAGGATGATGGGAGTTGTAGTCCAACAGCATCTAGAGTGCACTGCAATTACTACCCCTGGCACAGATGGTCAGATAGAAGTAGAGAGAGACATTAAGGGACAAAAGACTCTTAGCATCAGTTTACCTTTAAAGTCCTTCACACAGGTGGGCCTCTGTTGATGGGTGGCGCCGCGTAGCTAGGAATATGACCAATGGCCTGATTCAGTGTAAGCTAGCCACCTCACACTGAGTCAGACCATTAGGCCATCTAGCTCAGCATTGTCTGAATCAGAGGTCCCCAAATTGTGCCCTGTGGACCCCCCAGTGGTACGCAAGCTTCATTCAGGTGGTCCACAACACGCCCGCATGTCAATATTCATGTTGATTTTTAATTGCATTTTTATTGCTTCTGTTATTTCTCACATTGCAGCTTGAATTCTGCAAGAATGCAAGTTGCAATACAACAAAATGTGACACAGGAACTAAAAGAAGCAATACAAATTACGTTAAAAATCCTGCAGCAGCTGGCGCAGCGCATGGTAATCGATGCGACAGGCGGAAAAATCACGAAGGGGTCCACTGGGACCCTCAGCAATGTTCACGTGATCTGGGTGGGGAAAAAAGTTGGTGACCTGTTCCTGAGCCTACACTGATTGGCAGTGGCTCTGCAGGGTTTCAGACAAGAGACATTCCCAGCCCTAACCGGAGGCGCTTGGGATTGAACGTGGGACCTTCTGCATGTCACTGGGCTATGGCCATGCCAAGGTGCAAGAGAGCACTCTTTCCTCGGTCTGTGTGTGTGTGTTTATTTATTTATTGCATTTATATACCGCCACATAGCCGAAGCTCTCTGGGTGGTTTACAACCATTAAAAACAAGTATACAAATTTAAAACCATACCAAATTAAAACCCATAAAAACCAAGAAGCAAGTTTAAAACGTGCTATTCAAATGCTGTTAAAAAACACCTGGGAGAAGAGGAAAGTCTTGACCTGGTGCTGAAAAGATAACAGTGTTGGCGCAAGGCACACCTTGTCAGGGTGATCATTCCATAATTTGGGGGCCACCACTGAGAAGGCCCTCTCCCTTGTTGCCACCCTCCCAGCTTCCCTCCGAGGAGGCACCCGGAGGAGGACATTTGATGTTGAGCGTAGTGTACGGGTGGGTTCGTGTCGGGAGAGGCGTTCCATCAGGTATTGTGGTCCCAAGCCATGTAAGGCTTTATAGGTTAAAACCAGCACCTTGAATCGGGCTCAGAAACATACAGGCAGCCAATGCAAGCGGGCCAGAATCGGTTTTGTACGTTTGAACCATCTGGTCCCTGTTACCAATCTGGCCGCTGCATTTTGCACAAGCTGCAGTTTTCGAACCGTCTTCAAAGGCAGCCCCACATAGAGTGCATTGCAGTAATCTAACTTGAAGGTTACCAGAGCATGGACAACTGAAGCCAGGTTATCCCTGTCCAGATAGGGACATAGCTGGGCCACCAACCAAAGTTGGTAGAAGGCACTCCGTGCCACCGAGGCTACCTGAGCCTCAAGTGACAGAGATGTCACTGCGAGCTTGGTGGGAAGAACAGGGTGCTTTTACAGATGGATAATCTCTATGTATTTATTTATTTGATTTATATCCCGCCCTGTCTCCCAGTAGGAGAAACAACTTAATGTGACAAGCTGGCATAGGGGAGGGGGGGCTGCATTACAGGTTCCCACCTCTGCCCTCCACAGCACATTGATCAGACCTCATGTGCAGAGCTTAGGCACGTACACCTTGACTGCACTTGGCTCTTCTTTCAAGATCTGGGACTTTTCGGTTTCTGCAATACTGGATTTGCGGTTCAAAAAGCCATGAATGTTTGGGTGTACATGTGTGGGCACACAAAGTCTAATCAAATGCATAGATACCGCAGGTGGAGCTAGCCGTTACAATCCCAACCCCCCTCTTCACCTATTGGTGATACCTAGATTTAGAATATCTGCTCTGCATAAGAACTACACATCACCCTTCTCAAGGATAGTTGGTTTTCTGCAATTGGGTCAGTGGTTTGGTTGAGACGAACAGAAAGGGACATATTCATATTTCAGCTGCAAACAGGAAAGGAATCTGGCAATAAAAATTCCCAGGGTGAGTCACTGCAACTTCCTTTCCGCATCACTCCTACCAAGTCAATAGCAAAAGGAGCCAAGGATGGATGAACTATGATTACATAAGACACCAGGCTAAGGGGAAATTTTTGGAAAGTATGTTGCTGCATACACACTTCTGGTTGCTAAGCGCAATGTGCATGACAGAGAGGCGGATGACAGCCCCCTTTCATTGCTGTGCAGCTTTGCTGTCTTTACAAATGTTGAATGATGATCATAAAACACTGGCTAGGTCTGGTGTTGGATTTACCTGCTAGCAGGAATTACTCTCAGTTCATTAGAATGTGGTCCTCCTCTCCAAGTCTTCAACTGCACCTCAAGACTTGGAAGGCAAGCTGAAGGTTTTAGAGGCAGTGCTTCATTTTGTTTTTAAAACCCTCTACAACAGAGGTGCCCTCCAGATGTTGCTGGACTCCAACGTCCATCAACACGCAGTCATGGTTAGGGGTGGAATGATCAATTTTGGTCCTCTGTTTTTCATTTTTTCAATCTAAAATCTGGTTCTTCACATTTTTGCAGAAATTTGCGATTGTTTTTAAAATCCTCATGAAAATTCTCCAGCATTTTAGTCTGAATTTCTCCTACTAAACACATTTTTCTAGGCAGTTTTGACTACAGTTCAAATTTTCAAGCAACTTCTTATCACATAATGCATTTTTGTATGTTATTTTCACTAATATTATATTCATTTTCATGCACACTTTCTCCTAATATATGATTTTTCATGAACCACTGATTTGTTGCAGAACTGTATGGGAAAATTCAGACAAGTGCGAATTTTGAAGGATGGCTGTGTTTTGGTTCTCATATTGTTTCAGAAAAATGCGAATTGGATAAATTCAGCTTTAAATGTGATCTGAATCAGATTTCTCCCCATCCCTAGTCTGGGTAAGCCAGCCGCCACAGAGTCTCTCAAAAAGGCTGCCACAACACTTTCCTTAAGTTCCCTCTAACCATGGCCAATAATTTAAGATATGCAAACAATACCATACTACTAGCAGAAACCAGTAATGATTTGAAACGAATGCTGATGAAAGTTCAAGAGGAAAGCACAAAAGCAGGACTACAGCTGAATGTTAAGAAGACTGAAGCAATGACAACAGAAGATTTATGTAACTTTAAAGTTGACGAGGACATTGAACTTGTCAAGGATTATCAATACCTCAGCACAGTCATTAAACAAACTGGAGACAATAGTCAAGAAATCAGAAGAAGGCTAGGACTGGGGAGGGCAGCTATGAGAGAACTAGAAAAGGTCCGCAAATGCAAAGATGTATGTATCACTGAACACTAAAGTCAGGATCATTCAGACCACGGTATTCCCGATATCTATGTATGGATGTGAAAGTTGGACAGTGAAAAAGGTGGATAAGAGAAAAATCAGCTCATTTGAAATGTGGTGTTGGAGGAGAGTTTTGCGGATACCATGGCCTGCAAAAAAGACAAATAATTGGGTGTTAGAACAAATTAAACCAGAACTATCACTAGAAGCTAAAATGATGAAACTGAGGTTATCATACTTTGGACACATAATGAGAAGACATGATTCACTAGAAAAGATAATAATGCTGAGAAAAACAGAAGGGACTAGAAAAAGAGGAAGGCCAAACAAGAGATGGATTGATTCCATAAAGGAAGCCACAGACCTGAACTTACAAGATCTAAACAGGGTGGTTCACGACAGATGCTGTTGGAGGTCACTGATTCATAGGGTCACCATAAGTCATAGTCGACTTGGAGGCACATAACAACAAACCATGGCCAATGGTCAGAAGTGACGGAGTTGGAGGGCATCACACTGATGACCCCTGCTCTACAACAATACCCCCCCCCCCTCTCTCTCTCATTTCTGTTCTTCCATCTCTCCCAATTTCTCCCACTTGCCTGCCTGCCTGCCTTCCTTCCTTCCTGAATATTTAATTATAGCTTTCTTGTGTGCATGAAAGTATGAATGGTGGTTGGTATGCAAGTGCCCCCAAAATCCATCATATTTTTAACTGAGTGGATGATTTAAAATGGCAAGGGCTGTCTTGAAAGGAAGGAGCAGTGATTAAGGGATTAAATGAGTGTGGGGAAAAATATTTGTATTTATTCATTTATTTACAATATCTATATACTGCTTACTGGATAGGAAACCTCTGTGCAGTTTGCAAAGGACAATCTAAAATATTCACACACACCCAAACCCCCAAACCCTAATAAAGGCAAACAGTAAAAACAAGTTAATGCTAAATGTTTAAATATAAATAAAATCAGCAGTCTTTAAATCATTATAAATAATAAAACTGCACATTAAAATTACACGCCTGCTGAGCCTTTCTGAAGTGAAGACTTTCTTTTTTTTTTTACAATAATTTTTATTCAAATTTTCATAAAACATACAAAACAAAATCATAAAACATTCAAAGACAAAAAACAAAACAAAACAAAAATGATTAAACAAAAAAATAAAATGTTGACTTCCCATTTGTCACAGATCAAATCAGTTATAGGTCTACAATATATAACAATCCTGTCTCTTAAATTATATTATAAAATCACTTTCCTCCAGTAGTTATCTTAATTAATCATCAAATCTCATAAACATTACTTTATTCTTTCCACAAAAAGTCAAAGAGAGGTTTCAATTCTTTAAGAAATATATCTATCAATTTTTCTCCTAATAAACATGTCGATTAATCCATCTCGTTAATAATAATAATAATCTTATTGTCATAACCATAGTCCAAATAAACATATCGATTAATCCATCTCATCAAAATCTGTTAGGTCCAATAATTTCAATAGCCATTATTCCATTATCCATATTAATTCCATCTTCCATCTTCAATAGTCCTGTTAAGTCCAGTAATTTCAGTGTCCAATCTTCCATTATCAGTATTCCATAATAATCTTGCTGTCATAACCATAGTCATATAATAAGAGTCTGATGGGAATTTCCTCTATCCCAAATATTTTCTTGCCATCAATTCTGAATAAGTTGCTGAAATATTGTTGTAAAGTCATATCTCTGTTCTTCTTTTTTACAAAATGCACTGGCTCATCTCTTGAGAGTTTTTCCATTGTCACATGGCTGCAGTTAATTCCATATATTTTCTCTATATCAAGCTCCATCACGTCATTCTAGTCCAGAAGATTATCCAAGCCATTGATAACTTTATCTCTAATATCTTCATTAATTTCTTCAGAGGTAACGTTAAATTCCAAACAGTAGATTTTATTTCTAATATCCATAAACTCCAGATCTTTTTCCAATTCCACATTTGTTCCAATCTCCAGGGCTTGTATCTTCCCTTTATTTTTTCTTTTCTCATCTCTGATCTCATTCTCCTCTCTCACAGGATCCCCTATTTCTTTAAGCTCCTGCGTCATTTTGCTCATTTCAATTTTCAGCTCCTTACTGCCCTGTCGCAGGGTTTGTTTCGTTATCTCAATCTCATCCATTATTTTCTGAAACATAATTACTTCCAGATTCTCAGCCACTTTCTTGATTGCCATTTTTAAAACCACAAAAACAAAACAAAACAAAAATAAAGAAGAACCACTTCTTATTTCAGCAACAATTGGGTTAATATTCCAGGCTTGATGACATCACAGTATAAACAGAGCAGCCTGCCTTATCTCTCTATGTTCAAGAATACAAAACAAATTTAGTTCCCAGCATCAAAACAGTTAGTGGCGTCGTGAAGAAGCAGATTCGTCAAAATAAAATAGACCAAAAAGAGAATAGTCCCAGACAATATAATGTTCCTCGGAATAGAAATCCCTCTTCTGTTTATATCTTTAGAATGCACTTCCAGGACCGCTTTTTGCAATAGAAACAGAGATAAGCTGTTAATTTCGTGAATAACAGAGAAGAGTTATAGCTCACCCAGAAGTTCTTTAAAGCTGATTCATTTGACAAATCTCTTTTTGCTGCAACAATTTAAACCAAGTAAAAAAAATAATAGAAAGAAGGGTGCTTGCCTGTTAGTCCGTTTTCTCTTTGAAGAAAGGATAAACGTATCGCATTAATCAGATAGAGCTTGTTCGGAAGTCCGTCCGGCATTGCTGGCTGGACCTTTTCTCATAAATTAATGAAATCCAGTCCTCCCAACAAAAACAGGCTTTTGAGGTTGATCTCTACGTTTCTCCCTGCCCGGGAGAAATTTCATCAGTCAAAAAAAAAATGTTCTGACTGATTTA
The DNA here is from genome assembly GCF_030035675.1 of Rhineura floridana. Lineage (NCBI taxonomy): Eukaryota > Metazoa > Chordata > Lepidosauria > Squamata > Rhineuridae > Rhineura > Rhineura floridana. Next base: position 180,615,301 of record NC_084484.1, read on the forward strand.
TATCTGAATAAGCTTCTTTTGAGGCGGGAGCCCGTCTCAAAAGCAGGCACAAGCGAAGTCACCCTTCCCGGAAGTCTGAAGTGAAGACTTTCTTAGCAGTTGCTGAAAACAAAACACCTGCCTCTTATTAATTACATAGGATCAGTTATTTCAGTTTTCCCTCACTGTTCCCCAACTGAAAAATCACAGCTCCCAGGGGTTGGTTTCCCTTTGAAAAAATTACTAATCATTACATGCATTTCTTACCAAGGAGCTCAGCCATGTTGCCATTTAAAGTATGATCCCAACACCTTAAACCTAAGAAATTCCATTTTGTCTCAGAAGGATGAACTAAGCAAAGGCTTGGGGAACCATCACTAGATGTGACTCTTGCCGATTCTGCAAAGAGGCATGATAAAGCTGGAAAATGCAATTTTAGTTTGATTTATTAGATTTGTATATTGCTTTATACTAAAAAAAAAAAAACCCATTCCTCTATTTAGTGCATTTTTTTTGGGGGGGGGCGAGATGCCACTACTCCTATCTTGATAAAAGTGCTGTGGATGCCAGAACCCAATGTTGGCCATGGGCAGCCAAAATAGAGGTGTTGATACTCCGTACCAGTGAGTTCCACCACAAAAAAAGCCCTGCATCTATCTGTCTATCTATCTATCTGTTTGTTCGTCCGTCCATCCGTCCCAATCTATCTAATCTATCTATCTATCTTTGCCTAGTCACTAATCTCATCAAGCCATCCACAGCATGTGGTCATTTCAGAGCCCTGATGGAATAAGCCTCATGCCGGGCTGAGCAATCCAACTCAGGGGTAGTGGCGGAGGGGGAGCCGGTGGAGGAGGAGCAGGCAGAAAGCTGTGTGGCATCCACTTGGTGCTCAGGAGCCGCTGCCCCGGCTGAACGCAGGCTTCTTTGGGAGCTGCATGTGGGAACCAGAAGGGAAGAGCCGGCTCTCACAAACAGGCCTACTGGGGAGTCAGTGTTTCACGGAGACCACCATTAGAATAATGTTACTGTGCCAGTCTTTTTGGCAGCGTAACTTCGGGCTGGATTGGGACCTGCGGGAGCATTTCAAGGGGGACTTGGGTGCTGCCTAGGTCCCCCCAATGGCTCCTCCCCTGCCACACCCCCAGAAAGCCCCATTTTCAGGGTACTGACGGCTTCCACCAGCTCTCCGTCCGCTAGCCTGGCTGTCCCTGGCGGACCCCCGTCAGCGCTGGCAGGCTCCTGGTGCCACCTTGGCTCAGTCGGGACAGGGAGCTTCTGCTGGCAGAGCCCGGTGGTGCCGGGAGCCTGCCAGTTCAGCCAGGGTTCTGCCACATCCAACTCCCCTTAGCTCAGCGTAAACTCCAGTTAGATTGCTCCCTAAAACACTGGCAAACCCATTGGTTAAACACATTAGGGGCACTTAGTCATCAGCACCATTAGCACTAGTCAAGGTTAGGAACTTCCACCTTTATTAATTATTATTATATTTATATCCACAGTGTGGTGTAGTGGTTAAGGTGCTGGACTATGACTGGGAGACTAGGGTTTGAATCCCCACACAGCCCTGAAGCTCACTGGGAGACCTCAGGCCAGTCACTGCCTCTCAGCCTCAGAGGAAGGCAATGGTAAACCACCTCTGAATACCGCTTACCATGAAAACCCTCTTCATAGGGTCGCCATAAGTCGGGATTAACTTGAAGGCAGTCCATTTCCATTTTTTCCTCCAAGGAACTCATAAACAGCCCTGTAAGGTAGATTAGGCTGAGAGCCAATGAAAGGCCCGAAGTCACTCAGTGGGCTTCATGTGGCTGAGTCGGGATTTGAACCCTGGTCTCCCAGGTCCTAGTCCAGCACTCTAACCTCTGTACACACTTTGTGCTCACCCATGACAGGAAAACTCACGAGTGCTGTGTACGCACTATACATCTAAAAGAGCACAAAAAGAGATAGGACCACAAAAATGGTGCAGGCATGTCCCTCTCCATCAGCTGTCCCATCAACCGGGGGGGGGGGAGGGAAGGCATCTATATCAGCCACCACCACATCCAATCACACAGAGAAGCTCTTTGCACCTCCCCTCTGCTCAGAACAGAAGAGAGGACGGGCGTCCCATCTTGGCGTCGTGAAATGTGGACATTTTAGGGATGTGTGTTGAATGAAGGAGAGGCTGAGTTTTCCAAAATAGGAACTAAACAGGAAGAGTAAAAGGTAAGTACGTAATGGCGTATCTCTTACCAGGCCTGGCACCAGGAGGTGGCCAGGTCGGGCACAGGCTGAGGGCACCTGTGGCTAGTCGAGGGCCCCTGTGTCTGGGAGGGTGGTGCTCCTGCTTTGAGATCCCCACCAGCATCGGGTTGTGGGCCGTGACCAGATAGTGGCACAGATTTCGGAGCAGGAGCTCCATTCTCCCAGCTGACATCACCCTGAGACTGATCCTGTATCTTTAGGAGAAGAGAAAGTCAGCCAAGTGCAGGTGTTCTTGCAACACTGTAATGGGGAAAACCACAAGGTGGAATTCTCTCTTCCCCCTGCACAGCTTTTAAAGATCCTCTTGGAGGCTGGGCTTGGCAACCAAGAGGTCTTCTGTATCTTTAAAATGTGTGCAGGGGGAAGGGAGAATTCCACCTTGTGGTTTTTCCCATTATAGGGTTGCAAGAACACCTGCACTTGGCTGACTTTCTCTTCTCCTAAAGATACAGGATCAGTCTCAGGCTCTGTACCTGGCAACCCTACCCCTGCATGCACGAACAGTCGGCAGGTGCTTAAATATGCCCAGTTGCTTCACCTCTCATGCTAGCACGCATGCCGCCATCTTGAGTGATGACAGACATGCACGCTGAAGTGTAAGGTGGCACTACTGGGTGAATTTAAGTGCGCATGCATGCACCAGCATACACAGGGAGGAGGCAGGGGCCCACAGTGCACTGGTGCCCGAGGGCCTGTGGTGGGCTGATGTCGGCCCTGTCTCTCACTCTTATTCTCCTCTGATAGGAGTGGAGAACTGATGCTGGCTCTGAGTTATCTGAAGTGACTGAAATGCACGCTGGAAAGACAGCAGGTAATCTCACATTTCGCTCTCAGTTTGAAATTCAGTCTTGCCCTTCATGATTACATAATGAACAACTAATTATTAAACCATACATGTTATTTAACTATACTTCTGTATGAATGTTAGGCATTCTTCAGGGCAAAAAGTTGCACATTGCCCTTGTCAATATTTGCTGTATAAATACTTGGGATGGGATGTGCTTCAAAGGAGTTAATATATGCTGTGTCACAGTGGAGCCTGCAACTGTGACAGTTTAGTGTCAAGTTACAAGAAGCCAGATTTCAGGTGATCATCAGGAAAAAAGTCCTAACTGTTAAAACGGTAGGACAATGGAACCAATGTCCTAGGGAGGTGGTGACCTGGGAGCATTCAAGAGGCAGTTGGACAGCTACCTGTCGGGTATGCTTCAAGTTGGATTTCTGCACTGAGCAGGGAATTGGACTCGATGGCCTTATAGGCCCCTCCCAACTCTAGTATGTTAGAATTCTATGAAATTCATGTGTTTGTTTAGGCAAATCAGATGGGGCCAACATTCTGTGTTCATGCGGTCTAGTGGGTACCACAGGGATATGTCCTTCCAACACAAAGGTCTGCTCCCCATTAGCTTTCAGCAACCAGATTTAGGTGCAACACATCATAGAATCATAAAGCTGGAAGGGTCCTATAAAGCCATCAAGTCCAACCCCCCCTGCTCAATGCAGGAATCCAGATTAAAGCATACCTGACAGATGGCTGTCCAGCTACCTCATGAAAGCCTCCAGTGTTGGAGAGCCCACCATTGGTCATTGGTTCCATTGTCATATCGCTCTAACAGAGAGCCAGTGTGGTGTAGTGGTTAAGGTGTTGGACTATGACCTGGGAGACCAGGGTTCAAATCCCCACATAGCCATGAAGCTCACTGGGTGACCTTGGGCCAGTCACTGCCTCTCAGCGTCAGAACGCAATGGTAAAACCATCTCTGAATACTGCTTACCATGAAAACCCTATTTGTAGGGTTGCTATAAGTCAGAATCGACTTGAACACAGTCCATTTCCATTTCATCACTCTAACAGGATTTTTGTCTGGCTTCCTGCAGCTTGAGCCCATTATTCCGCATCCGGCACTCTGGGATGATCGAGAAGAGATCCTAGCCCTCCTCTGTGTGGCAACCTTTCAAGTACTTGAAGTGCTATTATATCTCCCCTCAGTCATCTCTCCTCTGATCATCCTCATTGCCCTCCTCTGAACCTGTTCCAGTTTGTCTGCATCCTTTTTGAGTACTCAAGATGAGGCCTAATCGGTGCTGAATATAGGGGAATCAATACTTCACACAATTTGGAAACTATATTTCTGTTAATGCAGCTGAAAATAGCATTTGCCTTTTTTGCAGCCACATCACACTATTGGCTCATATTCAGCTTGTGATCAACAACAATCCCAAGATCTTTCTCGCATGTAGTGTTGCTGAGCCAAGTATCCTCCATCTTGTAACTGTGCATTTGGTTTCTTTTTCCTAGGTGTACAACTTTGCACTTATCCCTGTTGAATTTCATTCTGTTGTTTTCAGCCCAGTGCTCCAGCCTATCAAGATCCTTTTGATTTTTTTTCTGTCTTCCAAGGTATTCACTACTCTTCCCAATTTTGTATCATCTGCAAATTTGATAACATTGTTTTGTTGCTGCTGTGGTTAGACAACTGGGAGTCAGACACCCTTGCTAATCTACTGCAGATCACCTAGAGATCCATCTACCAGTAGATCCTGATCTGCTTTCTCTCCCCTGGTGTTTTAACTGATATATCACCTTTAAAGTTATAAATGGTTTGGGGTCTGGATGCTTTATGGACAGCCTCCTCCCTTACGCAGTGGTAATGCCAGTCAATGTAGATCAGCCTTTGCCAACCTGGTGCTCTCCAGCTGTTTTAGACTACAGCTCACATGACTGCTGGCTGGGGCTGATGGAGCTCATAGTCCAAAACATCTGGAAGACACCAGGTTGCTGAACACTGGTGTAGACAGCACCGTGTTAGATTGGCCAATGGTCAGACTTGATGTATGGAATCTTCTTATGTGAATATTTGAAACATAAGATTTGTTCATACATTATACTGAATGCATACACAGGTACACACTGTCTCTACACATGTACACCTACTTGTGGGAATGAGTGCACACTTGTTGATTTGTAGAGCTCAACTGTTGTGTATGCAGGTACACAGACTATGCACTCATTGAAAGTTGCATGTGAATATTTGTCCAAGTGTACAAGTCGGGCAGGGCCAGATTAACACATACTGAGGCCCCAAACCATGTTAAGATTCAGAGGCCTCATACCATAAAAAATAAGGCGAAAAAACGTAGTGGGAAAGTGTCAAGGAGAAGATTAGCAGTAATGATGCCTAGCGTGGAATGGAACTTTAGAATGCGTTGATAGGCTAGCTTCCTTTGTCTCCTCTTGAGTCTGAGGTGTGGCTGGGCAACCTGCAGATAATGCAAGTAGTCCAGCAGCCCTGGAAGTGGTTGTGGATTGGGATGGGGAGGCCAGGAGCCAGAATTTGGGTGGTGGGTTTAATATGAAAGGTGATTTAAGCCAAAGCAATTTCAGTTATAATAAAACTTCTTGGTTATCTCCAACATATTTAGAGGCCCCTCATAATGAACTTACAAGATCTGAACAGGGTGGTTCACGACAGATGCTCTTGGAGGTTGCTGATCCATACGGTCGCCATGAATCGTAGTCGACTTGGAGGCACGTAACAACAACAACAACATAATCTGAGGCCCTAAGCTATGGCTTATTAGGCTTCTTCCTAAATCCGGCACTGAGCTCAAATATTTGTGTTCACAGGTACACAAACTATACACTCGCCAAAAGCAACATGTGAGCTCCCCTACAATGAGCTGCAGATTAAGTAGAATTTTCATGCGGATCTTATTTGAATTGTGTTCCACACCCTGAACTGGACTCCGTCTGCATGGCAGGAGTCAGAGTCTCCTCTCCCCTTGGGCTCGCAAGGAGCAGCCTCTCTTAGCCAAGCGACAATAATTCTTGGAATAATAAAGGCTTGCAGCTGGAATGAAGAAGCTGACTCACACAATAAAAACCCCAGGAAGAGTTAGAGAAAGAGGAGGAGATTTTTCACTCCGCGGTGGGTAGCTCCTTTTCCTGCTGAAATGTGCTCATAATTGCAATCCTTTTGGAGAACATTTTGAAAGGAAGGAGGACAACAGCAGAAATGAATGCAACCCCTTTTCTTTCTTGCGTTCCCTTTCTTGATGTACTATTTGGCTTTAAAAGTGCCTTTCCTATTTGTTGGCCATTATTGTATTCTTCCTTTTCTGTTACCTTCCACCACCACCCTTGGCTTCTGCAAAGCCCCCTTTTTCCCTTGCCTTTTTGCCTTGCACTTTTCAGAAAACTGTGATCCTGTGGATATTTTAAAAGTATTCTGTACAGCACCCAGCACACATATCAAGTGCTGTATGAATTGTAAACGATAAGCAAGGCCCTGTAACAAAATGTTGCAGTGTGGAGTATTGCTGTTCAGGGTCCCAGTCACTCCGTTCCATCCCCCGTCCCCTGGCTTTCTTTCTCTCCCCTCCCTCTCCCACCACAGGAGTCAGTCAGCATTAGGCATGGAGGAGAAATTCAATTTTGTTTGCATTTTAATGAGAAACTATCTCATTCACACTTCTCAAACCAATATGTGAACTGGAACACAATTATCCTTCAGAATTTGCACTTTTCCAAATTTTGTGATGCAGTTCTCCAGTTGAACGATGTGTACAAAAATGCACATATCAGGGGAAAGTGTGCATAAACAGGAACACATTAGTGAAAATAACATACAGACATGCATTACCTCAGGGGACATGGCATATAAAATGTGTATAGTAGTCAAACTTGCATACAAGACATATGTTTATCAGGAGAAATTCACACAGAAATGCCAGTGAATTTTCATGAGGATCGCTGGAATTTAGGACTGCAAAACTGGAAACGATCAGTTTCTCTGAGATGAGCGATTTCTCCACCCCTACTCAGCATTCATAAGGGCATCAGAAGAGCCTGGCTGCTGGATCAGGCCAAAGGCTGGTGCAAGCCTGTTTCCCACAACGGCCAATCAGAGCCCAATGAGTATGTCCAGTCCTCGCTGAATCTAGTTTGGGTACCTTCGTCCATTATGGATTCTTTTGGGGGGGAGGAGTGAGGTGGGCACATTTGTGCCCAATCCAAGCTACATCAGATTTTTCAACGTATCCATTATGTCTATGGGTAGCTCACTGTTCTGTCCCTGGGGACATTTAAAAATAGCGTCACGTTGTGAAACAGGAAGTGACCTACCCAGGCAACAAGATGGTTCTTTTCTGTCCCATTCACTCTATTCTGTTCCTCCTCCCTCCCACCCAGTTGTCAGATTTCCCCCTTATTCCACTCCATTATCAGGGCTTGTTTTTGTCCCCATCCCCCTGAAGATTTTATGTTCTTGTGTGTATTTTGGGATTACTCTGCCGGTGCTTCTCTCTTGTGCATCGGGAGGGATGGGTGAATCTCTCCATTCCGTTTGCTCCTGGATTCTCACGTTTCCCATCTTAAATTCAGTTCTCCATATTTCCACAGATTTTACTTTTTGAAAAGTCATTGTGAAAATTCATCAACATTTTAGTGTGAATTTCTCCTAATGTACACATTTTTGTATACCATTTTGCCTAATGCACCCATTTTTGCAAAGCAATTTCCCCTGTTATAATGCATTTGAGTAAGTTATTTTCACAAAAATATGCATTTTTATGCACACCTTACCCAAGTATATGCATTTTTGTACACGTTACTTGGCTGGAGAACTCTCTTGCAAAAGTCTGAGAAGTGTGAATTTCAAAGGAAGGCTGTGATTATGTTCACTACAGTAGTATAGTGGCAGATTCAGAAGTGCAGGGTCCCTTCAAGGTAGTCACAGCCATTACCCCTTCTATCCCTTTTTTTTTTTTTTTGCTGCTGGGTTGAGAACGTGATCCTTGTTAATGTCTTCTTCCATAACAGACATCCCAAGGAGCCTCTAAGCATGAGAGTGGAGAATGTTAGCTACTGAGAAGAATCTTCTCAGTGGCTGACTCCACTCTGATTGGCGCCAATCAGTAGGAAAGGACAAGGAAGCATGTTAAAAGATTCTTCTCAGTGGTGAACACACCCCTTTCATGCTGATTGGCTCACAGGATGCTGGAGGCATAGGGGCTCTGCTCCCAAAAAAGGGTCTAAGACACACACACACCGAGACCCTGGACAACTACACCCCTGGTTGCACCTGCATAAAAGTGCAGAACAGCCTTCCTCAGCCTGGTGCGCTCCAGATGTTTTGGACTACAACTCCCATCAGCCACAGCTGTCATGGGTTGAGAAAGGCTGCTGCGCAACATGAATGCGAGATTGAGGTTGTGCTGGAGGCAATTGGCCTCTCTGAGTCAGTGCCATTTTGCTAGATATTCAGACAAACTGCTCAGTTAATCAGTCACTGGGGGGTCATGGAAGGGCTGTCCTTTTGCAGTCGAACATTTCCCAATGCTGTGTTTTGATTCAGCTCAGATAAGCCACAGGTTTACAGAGACCTGCTGCTCTGTGAAAGGTCAGATAAATGTGGTTTTAAATTGGTTAGAGCCTTGTTCCCCTCCCACCCGCACCAGTCCATACCTAGCACAGGCAAAGGAGTTCATGTTAATGAGTGATTTTATGGGTTAGAGCTAAGTGCTGTGGCCAGATTACGGGCCGGGGTTCCTTTTAGAACTCGTAACCCCTGTTCTAAAACAGTTGCATAAGTTGCCAGTTTGCTTTAAGGCCCAATTCAAGGTGCTCATGTTAGTGTTTAAAGCCCTAGATAACTTAGGCCCCAAATATCTCAGAGACCATCTCCTTCCCTACAGACCCTCTTGGGTGCATTTTGCACCTTCGCTGTTCAGTTTTCGGTGAATGCTGCAGACGTAGCTTTTTACCCTGACCTTTGGCACTCACAATGTATGTTTTCAGGACGTATTCTATTCCTCTGAATGTATTGTGTTTTAACAGTTTTTAATACTGTATTTTAAATTTCTGTACCCTGCCCTGGGACCTGATGAAGGGTGAACAATCATCATCATCATCATCAACAACAACAACTCTGCCCAGATCTATTCTATAGGAAGGAATCAGCAAACATATATATTTAGTAATATATATATATTTGTTGTTGTTATGTGCGTTCAAGTCGAATACAACTTATGGCAACCCTATGAATCAGTGACCTCCAAGAGCATCTGTCATGAACCACCCTGTTCACATCTTGTAAGTTCAGGTCTGTGGCTTCCTTGATGGAATCAATCCATCTCTTGTTTGGCCTTCCTGTTTTTCTACTCCCTTCTGTTTTTCCAAGCATTATTGTCATTTTTAGTGAATCATGTCTTCTCATTATGTGTCCAAAGTATGATAACCTCAGTTTCATCGTTTTAGCTTCTATTGACAGTTCTGGTTTAATTTGTTCTAATTCCATGGGGGGGGGTGTATGTGGCCCTATTTGGGCATTCAGCCTGATCATAGGAGGGTCAAAAGTTTGCATATGACTTCTGCTCCACTATGCACTTTTAAGCCTCATGTGTTCAGGCAAACACCTGAAAAGGGCTTATAGGGAACAAGTCAGACTCCATCAGCCCCCCAGTGATGTTAATAGGAGCATAGGAAGCTGCATCTGCAGGAATCTTAGAATCATAGAATAGTAGAGTTGGAAGGGGCCTACAAGGCCATCGAGTCCAACCCCCTGCTCAATGCAGGAATCCAAATCAAAGCATTCCCGACAGAAGGCTGTCCAGCTGCCTCTTGAATGCCTCCAGTGTCAGAGAGCCCACTACCTCTCTAGGTAATGGGTTCCATTGCCGTATGGCTCTAACAGTTAGGAAGATTTTCCTGATGTCCAGTCGAAATCTGGTTTCCTGCAACTTGAGCCCATTATTCTGTGTCCTGCACTCTGGGACGATCGAGAAGAGATCCTGGCCCTCCTCTATGTGACAACCTTTCATGTACTTGAAGAGTGCTATCATATCTCCCCTCAGTCTTCTCTTTTCCAGGCTAAACATGCCCAGTTCTTTCAGTCTCTCCTCATAGGGCTTTGTTGCCTGTCCCCTGATAATCCTTGTTGCCCTCTGAACCTTTTCCAGCTTGTCTGCATCCTTCTTGAAGTGCGGAGACCAGAACTGGACGCAGTATTCAAGATGAGGCCTAACCAGTGCTGAATAGAGGGGAACTAATACTTCACGCGATTTGGAGATGAAACTTCTGTTAATGCAGCCTAAAATAGCATTTTTCTTTTTTGCAGCCACATCGCACTGTGATCAACGACAATTCCAAGATCCTTCTCACATGTCGTATTGCTGAGCCAAATATCCCTCATCTTATAACTGTGCATTTGGTTTATTTTCCTAGGTGTAGAACTTTGCATTTATCCCTGTTGAATTTCATTCTGTTGTTTTCAGCCCAATGCTCCAGCCTATCAAGGTCCCTTTGAATTTTGTTTCTGTCTTCCACGGTATTAGCAATGCCCCCAATTTTGTATCATCTGCAAATTTGATAAGCATGCTTTGTACCTCTTCATCCAAGTCGTTAATAAAAATGTTAAAGAGCACTGGGCCCAGGACCAAGCCCTGTGGTACCCCACTCGTTACTTCCGCCCAGTTTGAGAAGGAACCATTGATAAGCACTGTGAGTATGATTCTGGAGCCAACTGTGGATCCATCTAATAGTTGTTCCATCCAGCCCACATTTAGCTAGCTTGCTAAATTGCTTGCTGGTTTTTCCAGGATCAGACACTGGCTTCGTACAAAAAAGAGAGAGAAGGAGAAGAATTATTGTTGTTGTTATATGCCTTCAAGTCAATTACCACTTATGACGACCCTATGAATCTTTATATATATATATACATACCAGGTGGTCTCCCATCCAAGTACTAACCAGGTCTGACTCTGCTTAGCTTCTGAGATCAGATGAGATCAGACGTGTTCAGGGTAGTATGGCAGTAGGCAAAGAGAAGAATAGTGCCTCATATCTCAGGTTCTACAAATTCTAGAAACTTACTTTTTTTTTTAACAAAAGCTAATAACTGGAGATTATGCCTCATCAAGGCAGGCAGCTGGCTTCTTGACACACACACCCTTGCAAATGCCCATGCTGATCCTGGCAGATGCCAGGCATGACTGGGCCCTTGGGCACCAGCCTGCCCCAGGCCCGTGCCGCCATAGACCAACCCCTACCATACAGGCAGCGCAGAGCTATTAAGCCTACCCACACATGCCACCTAACTCTCCTGCTATTGACATGCATGCCTGCCATCAATGAAGATGGTGGTGGGGGCATCAGCCCCTTAGGGAACTCTCTGCTACCATCTTGGTTTATTTATTTATTTATTTATTTATTGCACTTGTATACCGCCCCATAGTCGAAACTCTCTGGGCGGTTTACAGCAATCAAAAACATTAAAACAAATATACAATTTAAAACACATATTTAAAAAACAATTTAAAACACAATTAAAAAATTTAAAACAATTTAAAAACAATTTAAAACACATGCTAAAATGCCTGGGAGAAGAGGAGAGTCTTGACCTGGCACCGAAAAGATAGCAGTGTTGGCGCCAGGTGTACCTCGTCAGAGACGTCAATCCATAATTTGGGGGCCACCACTGAGAAGGCCCTCTTCCTTGTTGCCACCCTCCCAGCTTCCCTTGGAGTAGGCACCCGGAGGAGGGCCTTTGATCTTGAACGTAGTGTACGGGTGGGTTCGTATCGGGAGAGGCGTTCCATCAGGTATTGTGGTCCCAAGCCGTGTAAGGCTTTATAGGTCAAAACCAGCACCTTGAATTGAGCTCGGAAACATACAAGCAGCCAGTGCAAGCGGGCCAGAATCAGTTTTATATGTTCGGACCGTCTGGTCCCTGTTACCAATCTGGCCGCTGCATTTTGCTCAAGCTGCAGTTTCCGAATTGTCTTCAAAGGCAGCCCCACATAGAGTGCATTGCAGTAATCTAATGTGGAGGTTACCAGAGCATGGACAACTGAAGCCTGGTTATCTCTGCCCAGATAGGGATGTAGTTGGGCCACCAACCGAAGTTGGTAGAAGGCACTCTGTGCCACCGAGGCTACCTGAGCCTCAAGTGACAGAGATGGTTCTAGGAGAACCCCCAAGCTATGAACCTGCTCCTTCAGGGGGAGTGCAACCCCATCCAGGACAGGTTGGACATCCAACATCTGGTCAGAAGAACCACCCACTAGCAGCATCTCACTCTTGTGTGGATTGAGCCTCAGTTTATAAGCCCTCATCCATGTAGAGCGCATGTCATTCACAGAGATGGGAGAGGTAGGTTGGCCGTGCATGAGGGCTTATTGAAGCCTGCACTGACTGTATTGGGGAGGTGCTGGGAGGTCCCTTTCAACAATCCGTGACAAGGTCAGGAGCCAACACTGCCACAGACTACGGAACGGGAGCACTACCCTCCCACCCTAGGAGGGCCCCTTCAGGGACCCCTGTGAGCTTCAGGGGACCAGGGCCCAACCAGGCCGCCTTCTGGTGCTGGCCCTGATGAGGAATCTTCCGCACCGCCCCCACCCTGAGGGCTGCATTTCCTCAGAAGTAATCTGTCAAGGTCTACATGCCAGCTGTGGGTAGGGCAATCTCTGTCTGTCTCTTGTTATCTACTCATCCATCCCCTCCCCACAAAAAGCACCCCCTCATTCATCCATTATCCTTTCACCCTTTCTTGGTTAGACATCTCACATTCCCACCCCTCCATTCACACTCACACATTCATCCATTCGTCACCCCTCCGTTTGCTCCACATAGCTCAGTGGCAGAGAGCCTGCTTTGCTTGCAGAAGGCCCCGGGTTCAATCCCTGGCATCTCCAGGTAGGGCTGGGAAGGTCCCCTGCTAGGAACCGTGGACAGCAAGTGCCGATCTGAGAAAATCCTGGGTCATGATTAGAAAGATATGTTCTCTCAGTATTCCACTTTTCTAATGTTAAATTCAGTTCTCTGCATTTCCGGAGAAATCTGTGAATTGTTTTTTTAAAAGAATCCTCATGAAAATTCTCCACCGTTTTAGTGTGAATTTCTCCAAATAAACACATTTTTCGAGGCAGTATTGACAAAGGCACACATTTTTGCAATATTTCTCATCACATTGTGCCTTTTGGAATGTTATTTTCACTCATTTATACACTTAGCTGGTATAGCACAGTGGGGAGGAGAGCCTGGCTGGGAGTCCAGAGTGTGTGAGTTCAAATCCCCGCTCTTGTCTCCTGGGCGTCAAGGGCCAACTAAAGATCACCCCCACCGTGAGTGGCTCAGGGGTGACGTGCCTTGCCACCTGTGCAGCCGTGGGCAAGCTGCATAGTCCCAAGGAGCCCAGTTGCCCCCAGCTTATAGGCCCCTTATAGGCCCCTTCCAACTACTATTCTAAGATTCTATGAAGCTCTGAGACAACGGATCCGTGTGAAGAAGCCACAAAGCTGGATCCTTCCAGTGGCTCTGAGCCCAGAGGAAGCCCCTGAGAAGAAGCCCCTGAGATCATGCTTCCCCCTGCGCAACTTTTAAAGATACAGAAGACCTCGTGGTTGCCAGGCCCAGCCTCCAAGAGATCTTCTGTATCTTCCAAAGTTGTGCAGGGGGAAGGGAGAATTCCACCTTGTGGTTTTTCCATTTACAGTGTTGCAAGAACACCTGCACTTGGCTGACTTTCTCTTCTCCTAAAGATACAGGCCCTGAACCTGGCAACCCTATTAGATAACCTTTGAAATTTTGCAGAGTCATTTTAAAGGCTGTTCACAAGCACATGCAGTAAGGCAGGAAGGATTCCTCTGAGCTGTTTTCTTCTTCTACACCTTTCTAGAAAGCCATGCGTGGATAATCTAAATTATCTTCCTGGCTAATTTTCAACTCAGCAGCGCAGTCTCTCCAACCTTCCCTTCTGACGACAGGGCAACAGAGTTCATAGCACGACCTGTCCCTTATCAAAGGTAGTCTATACAAAGAGCAGATCACATGCTTTCAAAACATGCTCCTGGACCTCTGCCAATGGGTGAGAAAGGGTATGATTGAATTCCCTCCCTCCCTCTGCAAATTACTCCTGTTTGGGGCAACTATTGGTCTCCTCAGCTATCCAGCACATTTCCCTATGAATGTGCTCTCCTCAGACTTGCTAACTGGCATTTTCAAAAAAAGGGTATTGTAAAGCTGGAAAAGGTTCAGCAGCGAAAATGAATAGGGGGTGGGGCAACCCTCCTAGATGACAACATTTGGGGCTTTTTAGTCTAGAGAAAAGAGGAGTAAGTAGAGGCTACGACAGAGGTGTATAACATTATGCACGGTGTGGAGACAGTGGCCAGTCGTTTTCTCCTTTCATAATAATGGAACTCAAAGAATGATTCAGAAAAGTTCTTCACACAGTGCATAGTTAAACTCAGAGCTTGGAAAAGTTACTTTTTTGAGCTACAACTCCCACCAGCCCCAGCCAGCATGGCCACTGGATTGGGCTGATGGGAGTTGTAGTTCAAAAAAAGTAACTGTCCCAAGCTCTGGTTCAACTACATTTTAATATTGAGACATTTTAGTATTGACCAGGGTTGAAACAATGATCCTTCAACATCAACTTTGCTGGACCGGCCATGTTGTTCGAATGCCTGATCATTGTCTTCCAAAGCAGCTACTTTACTCCTAACTTAAGGAATATGGATGGACAGCAAAAGAGGTTTAAAGATGTTCTTAAAGAGAATCTAAAAAAAATGTAACATGAGCATCGAGAACTGGGAAGTCTTGGCCCATGAACGTCCCGAATGGAGGTTGGCCATTAGCAAAGGTGCTGTGGACTTCAAAGAAGCACGAGTACAGGGCGAAAGGGACAAACGAGCTAAGCGGAAGGCACGTCAAGCAAATCCTCATCGCGACCATCTTCCATCTGGAAACCTATGTCCTCACTGTGGGAGGCTGTGTGGATCCAGAATTGGCCTCCACAGTCACTTACGGACCCACCATTAAAGACCTTATCTTGCAAGACAATCTTACTCGGCCACGAGTGATCGCCAATGAATGAAATGAATGAATGAGTTCAACTACAAGATGTAGTGACGGCCACTAGGTTGGATGACTTTAAAAGGGGATTAGACAAATGCATAGGTTCTATCAGTGGCTACTAGCCACGATGGCTATGTTCTGCCTCCACTTTCGGAAGCAGCATACCTCTGAATGTCAGTTGCTGGGAATCACAAGTGGGGAGGGTGCCGTAGCACTCAGGTCCTGCTTGCAAGCTTCCTGTAGGAATCTGGTCGGCTACTGTGAGAACAGGATGTTGGATTAGATGGGCCTTTGGCCTGATTCAGCAGGGCTCTTTTATTTTATGGCAATAATCATCCTAGCCCACCTTACGTGGCTGGTGTGAGGACTACAGTGTTCTGCCTCTGCTATTGGATGCAGTGTGTCTCTGAACACCAGTTGCTGGGAATCGCTAGTGGGCCTTAGGCCTGATCCAACAGGGATGTTCTCACATTCTAATTTGTACAAAAAGGGATCTTTTCCAAGTCATCCTCAAGCAACTGTTGAGGGCCTTACACTAGCGGTGGACCCTTTGCCACACTCTTTTGGCCTCCCCTCCTCACTGTCACCATCTGTTCACTTGCCCTTTCCCAGCATGCAAGCAGGGACAAAAGTGGAAGTTGGATCTGCACCCAGGGCCAGCACCAGGTATGACTGGGCCCTTGGGCACCAGTCTGCCCCAGGCCCATGGCACCCACATGCACCTCCCTCTCCCGCTGCGGTAAATGCTGGCTGTGCTGCAGGTACATGCCTACCATCAACCTAGATGGCAGCCGAGGCTTCCCTTAGGGGCTGATGAGAGCAGAATGAGAGCGCTACCCCCCCTCTGGAGGGCCCTTCAGGGGCCCCTCATCCAGGGCCCGACCTGGCCGCCCTCTGGCACCAGCCCTGTCTCTACCCTCCACTGCCTGGGTGGTTGTGCAAATGAGGCTCAGAAGGAAAGGGCAAAAAAACAAGCAAACAGTGAAAGTGGCAAAGGGGAGGAGGCCTACTCAGGGAGGGGAACCCGTCATGTCAAGATCCCCTTAACCCAACAAAACCTGAATCTGGCCCTCTTGCCAGTTGCCAGCCGCAATTTGTTAGGCAGCAGCAGCAGCGACTAGGGTTGAAAGGACCTGTCAGTTTTGGTACTCTCTGTTTTTATTTTTCCAGTTTTAAATTCAGTTCTCCACATGTCTGCAGCAATATGCGATTAAAAAAAACACTTCATGAAAGTTCTTTAGCATTTTAGTGCTAATATCTCTTAATATATTTATCTGAAAGGATACCTGAAAGACTGTCATCCCTTTTAAACCCAGTCGATCACTGCACTCTGCAGGTGAGGCCTCCTTTCTGGCCCTTTCTGCACAATGCAGGGAACAGACCTTTAGCGTCTCGGCACCTACCCCGTGGAATTCCGTCCCCTTAAATATTAGACAGGCGCCATCTCCGTTATCTTTTTGGGGTTAGAGGAAGGTCTTCAGTCTTCCACAAACCTTTTAAGTTGACACTTTTCCCCACTCTGCGTCTGTGTTGGAATTGCTTTTTAATATGTTTTTAAACCTTTTTTTAAATAAATAAATAAATAAATGTTTTTAACCTTTCTTAAAAAAGATGTTTTGAAAGCTTTCTTTTAAAAAAGTTTTGTTTTAGTGTATTCTAAAGTCTGTTTTTATGATGTTTTAAAGTGTTTTTAGTGCTTTTGTTTGCCGCCCTGGGCTCCTGCTTGGAGGAAGGACGGGATATAAATCAAATAATAAATAAATAAAATAAATAAATGTCTATTTGCAGTTTTGACTAATGTACACCTTTCAAAAAAGCAGTTTGCTCTAACATAATGCATCTTTTTTTGTTATTTTCACTGACATTCATTTTTGTGTGCACTTTTCTCCTAACGTGCATTTTTGTAAACATTGGTTGATTGGAGAAAATGACGCTGCAAAATTTGGAGAAGTTTGAATTTCAAAGGGTGGCTGTGTTTTGGTCCTCATATAGCGTCAGAAAAATGCAAAAGTGATAGATTCGCCTTTAAATGCAACCTGAATCCAGTTTCTCCTCTGTCTGCATTAGTGGGTGCTTGGATTCTTACATCCCTGGACATTGGATCAGGCTAAATGAGGAGGGAAACTCAGGGCCGACAAAGGCACAGCACTGCATGATGTTGCCAAATGCTGCAGCTCCACCGCCTCCCCTGGAGACTGTTATCATTCCTGCCGCATATTCCGTGCCTGAACTCTGCTCCCGTCACTTCCTGACTCCCATGTCAAATAGCGGCTGGATAAAGAGGGGATTGTACCGAACGGCCAGGCTTTCCGCCCCCTGAAAATTCTACCCTGCCGAGCTCTCCTTGTCGTGTTTTCCCAGCTGTGACCTTTTCTACGGTCAAAGGAGTCTGCTCGCCCCAGCCACGGAAACAGGATAAAGAGGGAGGTGCGATGGGGAGGCCTATTTCAAGACGAAAGGGACATAAAATCAAAGAGGTGTCCCCTTGTCTGCGCAAGCCTCCTTGGATAAACAAGGAGTACGCATCATAAATTTGAAGCACGTTTCCCTCCAAAGAATCCTGGGAACTGTTGTTTACCCATCACAGGGGATATGCTAGAATTCTGCCCAATTTGGATTTGGTACTGAATTTTCCATTAATTTAATTTTGCATGGCTGTTTTTGAAAACCTTTTTTTTAAAATCCACATCTAAAATATTGATGTCAAAAATGATGATTTTATCTACAGTTCTTTTCAAAATATCGACATTTCCTTTCAAAACACATTTCCTTTCAAAATACCGATATTTCATTTAAAGGGATCAATATTCATATCAATATTTTTTGAGAGAAAAAAACACAGATCAGTAAAAGCAGCTGCTAGTGGACAAAGAACGAACTGAAATCGATACCATCCTCTAAGGCTGATGGAACGCTTTCAAAACAGCACAGGACAACGGTTCCCATTGTCACCCCTCACTGAGCTACAATTCTCAGAAGTTTTAACAAGCTACAGTCCCCAGGATTCTTTTTGGGGGGAATGTGGGGGAAATGAGCTTTAAATGTATGCCGTGTATGCAGTTGGGCGAGTTCAATTTGTCACAAGCTGAGCCTGTGCTGTGTATGAAAGATGGCATGAGCATGTGGCATAGTGGTTAGAGAAGTATTCCTCAACCTGGTGCCCTCCAAGACGTTTTGGACTACAAATCCTACCATCCCCGACCAATTGGTCCCGGTCTTCTTTACATGTGAGCAGAAATCTGTGCACCAGCCTTTGCCAACCTGGTACCCTCCAGATGTTTTGGACTGCACAGCTCCCATTCACTGGGGAACGCTGGGTTAGGGGTTATCAGGACCTTACAGCGCAGGATTCAGCTCTCTTCTTCAGTAGCATAGTGGCAAATCCAGAAATGCAGGGTCCCTTCATGATAGTCACAGCCACAGCCCCTATTTTGCTGTGAGTTTGAGAAGGAGATCTTTGTTAACGCCTTCTCCCACAACAACAGAAATCCCTAGGAGCCAAACAGAATGAAAGGGGAGAATGCTAACTACTGAGAAAAGTCTCCTCAGTGGCTGACTTACCTCCTTTCACTCTGATTGGATCCAATCAGCAGGAAAGGACAAGGAAGCATGTTTGAAGACTCTTCTCAGTGGCTAATACACTCTTTAGTGCTGATTGGCTTGTAGGATGCTGGAGACATAGGGACCCCGCTGGGACCCCGCTCCCAAGAAAGTAAGGGGTCTTAGTCCCCCCCAGACCACTACACTGCTGTTCTTCTCTCAAGGAAGAGCTTCTGTCATGGGGATATCTCATCTCCTCAACAGTGGGCTGATTCCAAGATTGTCCCCCCTCCCCCGCAGCAAAGTATTCTCCAGTGCAAAGATGGGTATTATTTATTTATTACATTCATATCCCACCTTTCCTTCAAGGGGCTCAAGGTGGCTCATATTGTTCTCCTCCCTCTCCATTTTATGCTCACAACAACCCTGTGAGGTAGGTTAGGCTGAGAGGCTGTGACTGGCCCAAGGTCACCCAGCAAGCTTCATGGCGGAGTGGGGATTTGAATCCTGGTCTCCCAGGTCCTAGTCCAGCACTCTGACCACTTCAGGCTTGCAGGATCTACTTTGTGATTTTACTAGATGCCCTCCCCTTGACCTACCAACTGGAACCAAGTACAAAATAATAGGTGGAGAGAGACATATTGTTAGAACGAAGGAACAGAGTGCCTCTGAGCATATGCTGAGCTGAGGAATTTGTTTCTGTACTAGAACTGAGCTCAGTCCTGTTATACAAAAATCCACTCCTGGCCCCATCCGCCAACAAGTTTTCTTCATCTCCCAGAAGCCTAATTTGGAAAGGAGTGGTGGTGACGCCTTTTCGTTGTTGCTATTTCTAAGCAATTGGGAGTCAGAATCCCTGCAGATCTATTGCAAATCACTCAGGGTGTGTACCCGTTCCTGTTTACTCTGCCTCCAGTCCACTCTCACTGATACTTTTTGAGCCACATGTGCACTTTAGCCACAATCCACTTCGATCCTGTCATGAGAAATGCTGCTATTGGATACGCCATCCCACACACCAGCTCCAAGCCGAAAGGAAAACCTGGGCTACGTTCACTTCCCAGTTAAGCCAGGTCCCTAGTCCAGCCACCTGGTAGTGGCTGTTAGTGTGGTTAAAAAAACAAAAATGGACTGCCTTCAAGTCGATTCTGACTTATGGTGACCCTGTGAATAGGATTTTCATGGTAAGCGGTATTCACAGGAGGTTTACCATTGCCTTCCTCTGAGGCTGAGAGGCAGTGACTGGCCCAAGGTCACCCAGTGAGCTTCATGGCTGTGTGGGGATTCGAACCCTGGTCTCCCAGGTCATAGGCCAACACCTTAACCACTACACCACACTGGCTCTCAGTGTGGTTAAGCTTCGCAGTTAAGCCGGGCAGACGGCCATTGCGCATGCGCAGGTGACAGCTTCATGGAGGGAGGGCGTTGCAGGGGTGGGAAACCAAACATGTAATGCATGTTGGGCGAAGACACCTCCGCCCCCTCTCTGATGTGTACAGCAACATGCAAATGTGACTTGAAACGCAGCAGCCTACTGAACCAAGGTAAAATTTACATTCAATGCCATGTTCCAACCACTTTTGCCTCTGGCTTCGCCCAACAATGGCATCTGGCTCCTGGAAAAATGAAATGGACTGCCTTCAAGTCGATCCCAACTTATGGCTACCCCATGAATAGGGTTTTCATGGTAAGTGGTATTCAAAGGGGGGACCATTGCCTCCCTCTGAAGCTAGTCCTTCCCAGCTGGCTAGGGCCTGCTCAGCTTGCCACAGCTGAACAAGCCAGCCCCTTCCTTGTCCGCCACTGCCAGCTGGGGGGCAACTGGGCTCCTTGGGATTGTGCAGCTTGCCCACGGCTGCACAGGTGGCAGGGCACGTCACCCCTGAGCCACTCCCTGTGGGGGGATCTTTAGCTAGCCCTTGACACCCAGGAGACACGAGTGGGGATTTGAACTCACAGACTCTGGACTCCCAGCCAGGCTCTCCTCCCCACTGTGCCATACCAGCTCACCTGGCTCCTGGAAGGTTGTCCATAACAGAATGCAGCCCTCAGGCTGAAAACGGTTTCCCACTCCTGCAGGAGATCCTGATCTACCTTCACATTTGCACCCCTGCTGTAGCGTCTCCTCATTGTTTGGTAACCAGTGTTGGTGGCAACTACCACCACCACCACCACCACCACCACTACGGGGACTGGAAAGCACCAGTTCGTTTTCCCACAATGCTCCCGGTGTCATGTCACACTTGGTAATTGTGGGAGATTTCAGTGACGGCTTCACAGAATCATAGAATGGTAGAGCTGGAAGGGTCCTATAAGGCCATTGAGTCCAACCCCCTGACCCACACATTTTTTAAAAAGAAGGGCCCAGCCCTAGGTCAGCCTGTCAGGGCATTAGGTCTCCGGCAACCTCCCAAGGGCGTTGTGTGCTAACGTCAAGCCTGTCCTAGCATTTTGATGAGATGTGTGAATACATAGAGAAAATGTGTTTCACCCTTAACTGTTCCATCTTGTTTGTTCCTAGCTCAAGAAAGATCACCCTCCCAAAGCTACTTTTTCATATGTTATAGTGGGAAAGATATGAGGAATATTATGGCATAAATTACTGGGTTGGGGTGGGCTTGGCAGCCTTAGATTTTGTGATGCCTGCCCCCTCCCTTAGCTATTTTGTTCAGAACACTTTGGCTAGCATTTGGGGAGTCAGGGAGTGGGGATTATTTATTTATTTATTAATTAAATTTATATCCCATCTTTCCTCCTAGAAGGAGCCCAGGGCAGCAAACAAACCCCCCCAAAACACTCTAAAACATCTTAAAAACAAAAGACTTTAAAACACATCAAAACAAAGCATCTTTAAAAACATATTAAAACAAAACATCTTTTAAAACGTCTTTAAAAAGAAGAAAAATGGATTTCATTAAGAGCTCTCCCCCCCTCCCTCATCAAACTTTTTTCTGTGGATGAAACTGCAGCTTGGGGAGGGTGACTTTGAGTTGAAAGGGGACCAAGGAGGGTGGGAAGGATTAAGCAGCCTCTATCTCCATGCATCGTTCTTCCATTCAAACTTTTAGCCGTTGGGTGCTTCCAGACTGCTGCTACTACTGAGTGGGATTCAATCACATATTGGCAAATTCAGGTCGTGCCAGTTATAGGTGACTGGGAAGTGGTGTGGAACAAATCCACTTCCTACAAAAGACTAGACTTTTTACTAAAACATGATGAGAAAACATATTGGAAAGTGTGAAAGTAACACTTGCTTTTGATGCAACATCATCTAACCTCCCCGCAAACAAAGCGCAATGAATGCTCATTAAATAGCCAATATTGCCTAATCTTCCTGCAAACAAATCAGGAGTGAATGTTCAAGAAACAGGTGCTTTGGAAGCACACTCAGTCCTTGGCTGCTTTGGGTTTTAAACACACACACACACAAAGAAAGAATGGGAAAAGTCTGCACGGTGCGTAATTTGAGGCTGATGTGATGGAGGGCCTAGAAACCATGCCATGAAGCAGGGAATAAAATCCCGATTGACAGCAAAGAAAGTTCGGCAGTTATCAGGCACAGAGGCCTTACAGAGGTGACATTTGTAAGGGCAGATAACACTGTTGTAATGACTCAATACATGGAAGGAAAGAGGCTATTTACTTACATTGGTCTGTGCTGATAAAAACATGGGAAAGAGGTATTTAAATTTAGCCAGACTGTTAGGAACGATATTCCATGAGAGGCAGGTCAAGCGGAACAGTCAAGCCATTGCACTTAACAAATCCACGTAGATGGGAGTGTGTTCAAAAACTGTAGCATGAAGCAAAGTGTGTGCATGCGTGTTTTATGGATAGGAAAAGAAAACATTTCTTCACAGAGCACATGTTTAAACTGTTGAACTCACTTCCAGAGGCAGTGATGTCCACCAGCGTGGAGGGCTTTAGAAGAGGATTGGGCAAATTCATGGAGGAAAAGGCTATCAGTGGCTACTAGTCATGATGGCTCTGTTCTCTCTCCGTAGTCAGAGGCAGCATGCTTCCCAATACCAGCTGCTGGAAACCACAGGAGGGGAGAGTTGCTGTTGCACTCAGGTCCTGCTTGCAGGCTTCCCGTAGGCATCCGGTGCAGGGTCCCTTCATGATAGTCATAGCCACGCCCCCTTTTTTGCTGTGAGGTTGAGAATGAGATCCTTGTTAATGCCTTCTCCCACAAAAGCAGACATCCCTAGGATCCAATCAGCATAAAAGGGGAGAGTGTTAGCTACTGAGGAGAGTCTTCTCAGTGGCTGACTCACCTCCTTCAACTCTGATTGGCTCCAATCAGCAGGAAAGGACAAGGAAGCAGAAGACTCTTCCCAGAGACTAATACACTCCCCTTTCATGCTGATTGGCTTCTAGGTTGCTAAAGACATTGGGACCCTGCTCCCCCAAAAGTAAGGGATGTAAGTCCCTCTGAGACCCTAGACCACTATACCCCAATCTTCTCTCAAGGAAGAGCTTCTGTCATGGGGATGGCTGCAGACACCTCAGATCAACTTGGCCACTTCCAGTGGCATCTCGGAAGCAGCAGTGCAGTGGCAAATTCAGAAGTGCAGGGTCCCTTCAAGTTAGTTGCACCCATGCTCCTCCCCCCCTTGTTTTGCTGCTGGGTTGAGAATGAGATCCTTGTTAATACCTTCTCCCACAGCAACAGGAATCCCTAGGAACCAATAAGCATGAAAGGGGAGAGTGTTAGGTACTGAGGAGAGTCTTCTCAGTAGCTGACTCACCTCCTTTAACTCTGATTGGCTCCAGTCAGCAGGGAAGGACAAGGAAGCATGTTAGAAGACTCTTCTCAGTGGCTAACACTTTCATGCTGATTGGTTTGTAGGATGCTGGAGACATAGGGGCCCTGCTCCCAAAAAAGTAGTTGTTGTTATGTGCCTTCAAATCGATTACGACTTATGGTGACCCTATGAATCACTGACCTCCTAGAGCATCTGTCATGAACCGCCCTGTTCAGATCTTGTAAATTCAGGTCTGTGGCTTCCTTTATGGAATCAATCCATCTCTTGTTTGGCCTTCCTCTTTTTTTACTCCCTTCTGTTTTTCCCACCATTATCCTATTGTGTGTGTCGTACAACTACGGACTCTCCTTTCGCATCTGTGCGCATCAGCCTCTGGGCTTCCTTTCGGCTTTGACCCATCTGTGTCATTAGTCACAAAGCTACTCGTACTTGTCCTTTGTTCTTCCCCAGTAGCTCAGTGAGTACCTTCTGACCTGGGGGGTCTCATCTTCCAGCACTGTCTCGTGTTGCAGTTTGGATACTCTGTTCATAGGGTTTTTGTGGTAAGAAGTATTCAGAGGTGGTTTACCATTGCCTTCCTCTGCATTTGGATGCATCTTAGTCTGGTGTCTCAGCTTTGACCATTCCGCCTTGTGCCCCTGCTAGGAGTCTAGTCTCTTGGTCTAGACTCCTGACGGCATTGCTCTCAGCTTCTTCAACACTCTCAAACCTCCGCACCACGTTAAGGTGTGCATCCCCAAAAAGTAAGGGGTCTAAAATCTCCTGAGACCCCAGATAACTATATCCCTGATCGTATTGAGAAATTGCTTTGAGATGCATTTCTGGCAGTGGTTTATATAGCTGAGTCCAATGTCCCTCGAATTTTAGCACCTCACATGGTTGCCTGCTTTGAATCTGCAGTTGGAGCGGGCTAGTGAGGGTTTTAACTTTCTTGAAAGGAAGGAAAAATCCAAGGTCTGATAAAACGGGGAGGTTCAGAAGGAACATGGGGAGAAGCAAGTCAAGGGATGCTCGTGCCGTTCAGCGTTAGGAACGCTTTTTTCCCAAAGGTGTAGACTTTGAAGAGGAGAGGAAAGTGCTTCGGCCAATCTCAAAATAGTCCAATGCCCTGAAAAGGCCAAATGTACATAATAACAGAGTCAGAGGAACGAGGCCTTTATCTAGGTTAACTAGTCTATCCTTCTCATCAGGAAGTCTCTCAATTACCTCCTCCTGCGATCTTCATTCTAATTTAAACCAAGTGGAACAATTCTCAGCTGGTCTAGCACAGTGGGGAGGAGAGCCTGGCTGGGAGTCCAGAGTCTGTGAGTTCAAATCCCCGCTCGTGTCTCTTGGGTGTCAAGGGCCAGCTAAAGATCACCCCCACAGGGAGTGGCTCAGGGGTGACGTGCCCTGCCACCTGTGCAGCCGTGGGCAAGCTGCAGAGTCCCAAGGAGCCCAGTCGTGCCCCCCCAGCTGGCAGTTGCGGACAAGGAAGGGGCTGGCTTGTGCAGCTGTGGCAAGCTGAGCAGGCCCTAGCCAGCTGGGAAGGACTAGCCTCAGAGGGAGGCAATGGTCAACCCCCTTTGAATACCGCTTACCATGAAAACCCTATTTATGGGGTCGCCATAAGTTGGGATTGAATTGGAGGCAGTCCAGGAAAATGCAGCTAGCTTGAGGAGGAGGAAGGGGAAGCACCATAGCTCAGTGGTCCCAGATTCCATCCTACGCATCTCCAGGTAGAGCTGCACATGCCCCCTGCCTGGAACCTTGCAGAGCCACCACCGGTCATTGTAGACAATACTGAGCTTGATGGAGCCAATGATCTGCTTTGGTGTAAGGCAGCTTTTTGGATGAGGCGAATGGTCCATCTTGTTTATTTATTTATTTATTAAATTTCTATACCACCCCATAGCCGAAGCTCTCTGGGCGGTTCACTACAGTCATACATCAAATACAATAAAACCACATATTTAGACAATTTAAAACAACTTTAAAATGTTTGTAAATTCCTAAAAAGTTAAAAAAACAATTTTTAACACATACTAAAATGCCTGGGAGAAGAGGAAAGTTTTAACCTGGCGCCGAAAAGATAATAATGTTGGCGCCAGGCATACCTCATCAGGAAGATTGTTCCATAATTCGGGGGCCACCACTGAAAAGTATTGGTTTCCACCCATGGCCAACCTGCAAAGTCCATTAGCTTGGGATGAAAGCCACAACCTTGCCTCATTACTTGTCCCCAAGAAACTGGAACTTGGAGCTTCACTGTTTCTTCATATGGAGGCTCCGTTTAGCTAATAGCTATCGCTACCATCTATAGTTAGATCTGCCAGTGTTAAAACTATGTTTCTAAATGTTTTGGGGGTATGAAGCCTGAGTGGATTATCATTACCTTTGTTCCAGTAGAGACAGATACTCTCCAGTGTCAGGTTTGTTTACAATACTGAAATTTAGATAAGGATGGGGAAATAAGGCTTGGTTCAAGGCTTCCAAAGCAGAGCGGAACAGGGCCCTTGCGTGCTAGTCATCTTTGCTTGTTTAGTGATGCAGCAGATGTGCACTTGTTGCATCAGCAAAGTTTGCCTTGGCTTTTAAGTACAGCTTGACTTTAAACTCCATGTCAACAGAGGATATGGAGCAGCCTTATGTTCATTCAGGCTACCCAACAAGCCCTATATCGTCTAATCCAGTGGTTCCCAACCTGGGGGCCAGGACCCCCAGGGGGGCCGCGAAGTAATCCAGAGGGGGCCGCGAACAGTAAAGAAATGAATTATTTATTAATTTTTTTAAAAAAGTCTTCACTCCCTCTACACTCTCTGCTTTCCGCTGCCGCTGCAGATGACACCTCCCCCTTGCTCCAAACAAGAGGGAAGTGCCAGAGCGTCTTTCAGGCACACCAAGGGCAGGCATCTGCCTATAAAATACATGGCAGATGCCAAAGGAGGCTGAGGGTGCAGCTACCAGGAAGGAGAGGGGATTACTATCACTGGTTCCCGTCTCCTTGCACTGCCGCTACTGGCAACGCCCTTACTTAGAATGAGAGGAGAGGGCTTCTTGTGAAGCAAAAAGAAGCAAGCCTGCAAAGAAAGGCTGCTTTCCCCCTTCCTTCCTGGCAGCTAGCCTGCCTTCATGGGGAGAGGGGGTCACAATTTTTTTCCAGCTTATAAAGGGGGTCCCGTGCTCATAAAGGTTGGAAACCACTGGTCTAATCTGAGGAGCAGTGAGTCTGCTGAGTCTCAAGCAGAGAGTCCTTGGCAGCTCTGGCACCCAAGATCTCTTGAACTGCAGGTGCCAGGGCTTGCACTTGAGAGGTTTTGCATGCACTGGCTGCCACTAGGTTCAAGGTGCAGGTATTGGTGTACAAAGCTCTATACAGTTTGGGACCAGGATCCTTAAAAGTTCTCTTCATCTTCTACATAACCAATTGATCATTACATGCTTCAGGAGAAGGCATCTTGCAAATGCTATTCTATCGGGAGATGCATTGCACACAATGTCAGAGTCGGTCCTTTAATGTGTGGTGGCACCTACACTTTGAAAAAAAAAAACCATTGCATAGCAGACAGGTGCCTTCCCTATTGTCTTTTCAGCACCTGCGAAAGATATTCCTCTTTCAACAAGCTTTCTAAAATATCTGTCCCAGTTGGTAACTGTTTTGGATCTAAATTGATTTTATGTATGTGCTGCTGTTGTTTTCGAACTGTTTTTATATCTATATATTTTCATTGTTTTTGTGCATTCAATTGTTATAACTTTTTTTACATATCATAGAATCATAGTACAGTAGGGCCCCGCTTTACAGAGCTTCGCTTTACAGCGCTTCACTAATACAGAGGTCTCAATTAGATGCAATTAGACTAAAGCCCCACTCATACGGCGCTTGTTCTGCTTTTATGGTGGTTTTCGGGCATCACGTGCCATTCTATTCAATGGGTTCCGCTTTACAGCGGTTTTCGCTTTACAGCGGGGGTCTGGAATGTAACCCGCCGTATGAGTGGGGCCCTACTGTATAGTAGAGTTGGAAGGGGCCTATAAGGCCATCAAGTCCAACCCCATGCTCAATGCAGGGATCCAAATTAAAGCATTCCTGACAGATGTCTGTCCAGCTGCCTCTTGCATGCCTCCAGTGTCGGAGAGCCCACCACTTCTCTAGGTAATTGGTTCCATTGTCATATGGCTCTAACAGTTAGGAAGATTTTCCTGATGTTCAGTTGAAATCTGGCTTCCTGCAACTTGAGCCCATTATTCCGTGTCCTGCACTCTGGGACGACCGAGAAGAGATCCTGGCCCTCCTCTGTGTGACAACCTTTCATGTACTTGAAGAGTGCTATCATATCTTCCCTCAGTCTTCTCTTCACCAGGCTAAACAAGTGCATGAGCTCTCTCCCCTCCTGCAGTTTCCAGCAACTTCTGGCAGTTGTTACCATTATTCATTATCATTTATTAATCTCTTCCTGTGAAGCATCTCAAAGCAATCTTGCAATACAATAAAAGATAAGACAATTGCATTTGTAAAAACCATTAAAACAATTGTATAGATATTAAAACAAGTTAAAAAAAAGTTTACATACATAAAAACAAACATTACATAGGTAAAAACAATCTCATGTCCAATACAGGTGCAGACTGGGATAACGATGTCGAATTAAAAGGTTTGTTGAAAGAACATCTTTAGCAGGCGCCGAGTAGGGAATAGAGATGGTGCCTATCTGATGTGTAACAGAAGGGAGTTCCAAAGGGTACATGCCTATAGGCCTGATTCCAACATTGGTGTGGAATGGACTTCCTGATGAGATGGTATCTGCAGGAGGTCCTCACCTGCAGAACACAGTGATCAGATGTGTATATAAGAGGTGAGATGATCTTTTAGGTATCCTGGTCCCAAGCTGCACAGGGCTTTATACACTAGCTCCAGCATCTTGAATTTAGCTGGGTAGCTAATTGCTAGCCCCAATTGTGTTCTGTCAAGTGAAGAGATGGCAATCTTTAGGTAAAACTTAGTAGCCCTATATGCTGGTATAATGGTACTGCTCGCTGGTACCTACTTGCTATGATACAATATCCCAACTACTTTGGCAGGGGCCAAACTTTAGCTATTGGAACTCCTTTAGCAGTTGGAATGTAGTCACTGGAGGAGAAATCAGCCTGAGTTTGTGCAGCTGGCTGGCAGAGGATCCTTGGGGGGCTTTGAGGGTATCCTTTGGCTCTGTGGGGAAGGGGCCTTGCTCCTTTTAAAACTAGTATGGTCTGTTTGAGTGCCTGCCTGCTGCTACCCTATGCTCAGCTTGTATGGCGTAGTGGTTAGAGTGTTGGACTAGGACCTGGGAGTCCTGGGTTCAAATCCGCACTCAGCTATGATGTTCACTGGGTGACTTTGGGCCAGTCCTCATCTCTCCACCTAAACCTACCTCATAGGGTTGTTGTGATGATCAGATGGGGACAGGGAGAACCGTGTATGCCACTTTGAACTCCTTCGAGGCAAGGTGGTATATAAATGCAGGAAAACAAGCACACACTACTGTTAAGACTGATATTATCAGAAGAAAACCAACCCAGTAAGAGTTCTCCTGGAGCTTCTTACTATGTGGCTAAAACAAATTTTAGCTCCATTCTATGGAAAAAAAATCTGTATATCACACCTTTTGTTAGGAAGCTGCCTTAGGTTGAGTGATTAAAAGATTGCACGAAGGCAAAGAAAGACTTTCCTCGACCAAGAGGCATTCAGAGACATAGGCAGCTGCCTTACATTGACTGAGACCCTTGGCCCATTCACCTAAGCATTGTCTACACTGACCAGCAGTGACTCTCCATGCTTCCTGGCAGGGGACATTCCCAACTCTCTTAGAACCATCTCTGTCACTTGAGGCTCAGGTAGCCTTGGTGGCACGGAGTGCCTTCTACCAACTTTGGTTGGTGGCCCAGCTATGCCCCTATCTGGACAGGGATAACCTCGCTTCAGTTGTCCATGCTCTGGTAACCTCCAAGTTAGATTACTGCAATGCGCTCTACGTGGGGCTGCCTTTGAAGACGGTTTGGAAACTGCAGCTTGTGCAAAATGCAGCAGCCAGATTGGTAACAGGGACTAGACGGTTCGAACATATAAAACTGATTCTGGCCTGCTTGCTTTGGCTGCCTGTATGTTTCCAAGTTCAATTCAAGGTGCTGGTTTTAACCTATAAAGCACACGGCTTGGGACCACAATACCTGATGGAACGCTTCTCCCGACATGAACCCACCTGTCCACTACACTCAACATCCAAGGCCCTCCTCCGGGTGCCTACTCGGAGGGAAGCTGGGAGTCTGGCAACAAGGCAGAGGGCCTTCTCAGTGGTGGCCCCCAAATTATGGAACGATATTTGTGACGAGGTGCGCCTGGCGCCAGTACTGTTATCTTTTCGGTGCCCGGTCAAGACTTTCCTCTTCTCCCAGGCATTTTAGCATGTGTTTTTAAATGGCTTTTTAAAAAATGTGTTTTTAAATATGTATATTTGGTTTTAATGTTTTTAATTGTTGTAAACCGCCCAGAGAACTTCAGCTATGAGGCGGTATACAAATGTAATAAATAAATATATAAACCGTACCTGGAGATGCCGGGGATTGAACTTGGGACCTCCTGCCTGCAAAGCAGATGCTCTGCCACTGAGCTAGAGCCCCAAAGCATCCTGTTAAATAACTGAGAACTCCGTGACACTGTTCATCAGCTGGGACTAGGTGCACAGCAGAGGCTAAACACCTTGCCCCCAGATAAAATCTAAATATGTGAACATTTATGTGTTTAAATCCATTCCTTGTTATCCTTTCCTTTCCACAGGAACATGAGAGGCTGCCTCCTGTTGAATTGCACCCGTGCTCATTTGGCTCAGTATTGTCTACACTGACTGGCAGTGACTCTCCTGGGTTCCAGACAGGCGTCTCTCCCAGCCCTGCTTGGAGATGCCTGGGGTTGAGCCTGGGACCTTCTGCATGCAAGGCAGATGATCTGCCACTGAGCTAAGACCCCTTCCCAAAAGCACAGGAGCAGGCCGGGCAGTCAGTTGGCAACCTTGAGCTTCCTCGCCAACGCAAAGGAATATTCAAACAGTGGTCTTGGTTTGAAAAGAACCCAAACAGATTAGCTGCCAAACAAGAGGCTAATTCAGACCGCATTGCTACAAGTGCTAAAACTCTTTGGCACACTGCTGTCACCGGAGACGGAAACCAACTAGTTGGGTTTGACAATAGCTTGCTAATAAGAACATAAGAACATAAGAACATAAGAAGAGCCTGCTGGATCAGGCCAGTGGCCCATCTAGTCCAGCATCCTGTTCTCACAGTGGCCAACCAGGTGCCTGGGGGAAGCCCGCAAGCAGGACCCGAGTGCAAGAACACTCTCCCCTCCTGAGGCTTCCGGCAACTGGTTTTCAGAAGCATGCTGCCTCTGACTAGGGTGGCAGAGCACAGGCATCATGGCTAGTAGCCATTGATAGCCCTGTCCTCCATGAATTTGTCTAATCTTCTTTTAAAGCCGTCCAAGCTGGTGGCCATGACTGCATCTTGTGGGAGCAAATTCCATAGTTTAACTATGCGCTGAGTAAAGAAGTACTTCCTTTTGTCTGTCCTGAATCTTCCAACATTCAGCTTCTTTGAATGTCCACGAGTTCTAGTATTATGAGAGAGGGAGAAGAACTTTTCTCTATCCACTTTCTCAATGCCATGCATAATTTTATACACTTCTATCATGTCTCCTCTGACCCGCCTTTTCTCTAAACTAAAAAGCCCCAAATGCTGCAACCTTTCCTCGTAAGGGAGTCGCTCCATCCCCTTGATCATTCTGGTTGCCCTCTTCTGAACCTTTTCCAACTCTATAATATCCTTTTTGAGATGAGACGACCAGAACTGTACACAGTATTCCAAATGCGGCCGCACCATAGATTTATACAACGGCATTATGATATCGGCTGTTTTATTTTCAATACCTTTCCTAATTATCGCTAGCATGGAATTTGCCTTTTTCACAGCTGCCGCACACTGGGTCGACATTTTCATCGTGCTGTCCACTACAACCCCGAGGTCTCTCTCCTGGTCGGTCACCGCTGGTTCAGACCCCATGAGCGTATATGTGAAATTCAGATTTTTTGCTCCAATATGCATAATTTTACACTTGTTTATATTGAATTGCATTTGCCATTTTTCTGCCCATTCACTCAGTTTGGAGAGGTCTTTTTGGAGCTCTTCGCAATCCCTTTTTGTTTTAACAACCCTGAACAATTTAGTGTCATCAGCAAACTTGGCCACTTCACTGCTCACTCCTAATTCTAGGTCATTAATGAACAAGTTGAAAAGTACAGGTCCCAATACCAATCCTTGAGGGACTCCACTTTCTACAGCCCTCCATTGGGAGAACTGTCCGTTTATTCCTACTCTCTGCTTTCTGCTTCTTAACCAATTCCTTATCCACAAGAGGACCTCTCCTCTTATTCCATGACTGCTAAGCTTCCTCAGAAGCCTTTGGTGAGGTACCTTGTCAAACGCTTTTTGAAAGTCTAAGTACACTATGTCCACTGGATCACCTCTATCCATATGCTTGTTGACACTCTCAAAGAATTCTAATAGGTTACTGAGACAGGACTTTCCCTTGCAGAAGCCATGCTGGCTCTGCTTCAGCAAGGCTTGTTCTTCTATGTGCTTAGTTAATCTAGCTTTAATAATACTTTCTACCAGTTTTCCAGGGACAGAAGTTAAGCTAACTGGCCTGTAATTTCCGGGATCCCCTCTGGATCCCTTTTTGAAGATTGGCGTTACATTTGCCACTTTCCAGTCCTCAGGCACGGAGGAGGACCCAAGGGACAAGTTACATATTTTAGTTAGCAGATCAGCAATTTCACCTTTGAGTTCTTTGAGAACTCTCGGGTGGATGCCATCCGGGCCCGGTGATTTGTCAGTTTTTATATTGTCCATTAAGCTTAGAACTTCCTCTCTCGTTACCACTGTTTGTCTCAGTTCCTCAGAATCCCTTCCTGCAAATGTTAGTTCAGGTTCAGGGATCTGCCCTATATCTTCCACTGTGAAGACAGATGCAAAGAATTCATTTAGCTTCTCTGCAATCTCCTTATCGTTCTTTAGTACACCTTTGACTCCCTTATCATCCAAGGGTCCAATTGTCTCCCTAGATGGTCTCCTGCTTTGAATGTATTTATAGAATTTTTTGTTGTTGGTTTTTATGTTCTTAGCAATGTGCTCCTCAAATTCTTTTTTAGCATCCCTTATTGTCTTCTTGCATTTCTTTTGCCAGAGTTTGTGTTCTTTTTTATTTTCTTCATTTGGACAAGACTTCCATTTTTTGAAGGAAGACTTTTTGCCTCTAAGAGCTTCCTTGACTTTGCTCGTTAACCATGCTGGCATCTTCTTGGCCCTGGCGGTACCTTTTCTGATCTGCGGTATGCACTCCAGTTGAGCTTCTAATATAGTGTTTTTAAACAACTTCCAAGCATTTTTGAGTGATGTGACCCTCTGGACTTTGTTTTTCAGCTTTCTTTTTACCAATCCCCTCATTTTTGTGACGTTTCCTCTTCTGAAGTCAAATGTGACCGTGTTGGATTTTCTTGGCAATTGGCCAGTTACATGTATATTTAATTTAATAGCACTGTTGTCACTGCTCCCAATCAGTTCAACAACACTTACATCTTGCACCAGGTCCCGGTCCCCACTGAGGATTAAGTCCAGGGTTGCCGTCCCTCTGGTCGGTTCCATGACCAACTGGTCTAGGGAATAGTCATTTAGAATATCTAGAAACTTTGCTTCTTTGTCATGACTGGAACACATATGCAGCCAGTCTATGTCCGGGTAGTAGAAGTCACCCATTACTACCACATTTCCTAGTTTGGATGCTTCCTCAATTTCATATCTCATCTCCAGGTCTCCCTGAGCATTTTGATCAGGGGGACAATAGATCGTTCCCAGTATTAAGTCCCTCCTGGGGCATGGTATCACCACCCACAACAATTCTGTGGAGGAGTCTGCCTCTTTTGGGGTTTCGAGCTTGCTGGATTCAATGCCTTCTTTCACGTATAGAGCGACTCCGCCACCAATACGTCCTTCCCTGTCCTTCCGATATAGTTTATATCCAGGGATAACCGTATCCCACTGGTTTTCTCCATTCCACCAGGTCTCCGTTATGCTCACTATATCAATGCTCTCCTCTAAGACCAAGCACTCCAGTTCTCCCATCTTGGTTCGCAGGCTCCTAGCATTAGCGTACAGGCACTTGTAAGCAGTGTCTCTCTTCAAGTGTCTTTGGCACTTGTGGTTAGGCCTGTGGTAATTTTGCTCTTCTGAATTTATATCCTGTGCCCCTGCTCTCACAATGCCTACTTCTAGGCCTACCCCTTTTAAAATTTCATCATTTCTTTGGTTTTTATCCCAGGGGGGAGGTTTATTCCGAACCGGACCTTTCTCAGCTCCTGTCGGGTTTCACCCCTCAGTCAGTTTAAAAGCTGCTCTGCCACCTTTTTAATTTTAAGTGCCAGCAGTCTGGTTCCATTCTGGTTCAAGTGGAGCCCGTCCCTTTTGTACAGGCCCGGCTTGTCCCAAAAAGTTCCCCAGTGCCTAACAAATCCAAACCCTTCCACCCGACACCATCGTCTCATCCACGCATTGAGACTGCGAAGCTGGGCCTGTCTGGCTGGTCCTGCGTGTGGAACCGGTAGCATTTCAGAGAAAGCCACCTTGGAGGTCCTGGCTTTCAGCATCCTACCTAGCAACCTAAATTTTGCTTCCAGGACCTCACGGCTGCATTTCCGCATGTCGTTGGTGCCAACGTGCACCACGACCACTGACTCCTTCCCAGCACTGTCTACCAAACTATCTAAACGACGGGCGATATCCGCAACCTTCGCACCAGGCAGGCAAAACAGCTTGCGGTCTACACGCCCATCACACACCCCACTGTCTATGTTCCTAATGATCGAATCACCCACTACAAGGATCCCTCCAGCCCCTGGAGATATATCCTCGGCACGAGAGGATAGCTGCTCATCCCCCAAGGAATGGGTCCCTTCTAAGGGATCGTTTCCCTCTTCCTCAGCTGGATGCTCTCCTTCCCCGAGACCATCGTTGTCCATGATAGCAGGAGAGCTATCATCGTTGGAGTGGGACACAGCTATAACGTCCCTGAAGGCCTCCTCCACACACCTCTCTGTCTCTCTCAGCTTTTCCAGGTCCGCCACCTTGGCCTCAAGGAAATGAAGTCGTTCCCGGAGAGCCAGGAGCTCATTGCACCGAGAGCATACCCACGACTTCTGTCCAACAGGCAGATAGTCGTACATGCTGCAGGCGGTGCAAAACACTGGAAAGCCCCCACACCCCTGCTGGCTTCTTACCTGCATAGTTTTGTTTAAGGTTTATTACGTCAATGGGTTGGAGACTGCGGTTTAGTTGAGGTCAGGGAACAGACGGGCAGAGTGGGGGGCCCTGGCCTCCTCGCCCTGCTGCCGAACTCGCTCTGCTGCTTAACTTGCCTTGATGCTTTGTTATCTGGGGCTCCCTCTAGCTCGTGGAGCAGGCTCCCTCGCTAGGGTGCTCTCAATAAATAAAGTGGAAAGTAATCTTGTTTGCAAGGTGTTTGCATTTGAGCTCCATAGCTGAGGGCATATAATTAAGTTTAATGGGGGTGGTGAAGCTTGTAAAGCATTAGGTCGAAACACTGGAGAATATCCCACTTAAAAATTACAGAAACACAGGCATCTAGTCTTATTACACTAGAACTTGTGGACATCCAATGAAGCTAAATCTTCAGGACAGACAAAAGAAAGCTCTTCTTCATGCAGTGCATGGCAAAGCTATGGATTTCATTTCCACAGAAGGCAGCGATGGCCACAAGCTTGTATGGCTTTAAAACAGGTTGGAACAAGGTCAGAGGAGAGCAACGAGAATGATCAGGGGACTGGAAACAAAGCCCTATGAGGAGAGACTGAAAGAACTGGGCATGTTTAGCCTGGAGAAGAGAAGCCTGAGGGGAGCTATGACAGCATTGTTTAAGTAACATAATAATATAGCATTTGCCTTTTTTGCAGCCACATCACACTGTTGGCTCAAATTCAGCTTGTGATCAACGACAATTCCAAGATCCTTCTCATATGTTTTATTGCTGAGTCAAGTATCCCCCATCTGATAACTGTGCATTTGGTTTCTTTTTCCTAAGTGTAGAACTTTGCTGGACAGCCATCTGTCGGGAATGCTTTGATTTGGATTCCTGCATTGAGCATGGGGTTGGACTTGATGGCCTTATAGGCCCCTTCCAAGTCTATTGGTCTATGATTCTAAAAGAGGATTAGACAAATTCATGGAGGATAAGGCTACCAGTGGATACTAGCCATGATGGCTATGCTCTGTCTTCATTGTTGGAGGCAGTATGCTTCTAAATACCAAGCGCTGGAAAGAGCAGGAAGGGAGAGTGCTGTTGCGCTCAGGTTTTGCTCGTGGGTTTACCATCGGCAACTGGTTGGCTACTGTGAGAACAAGATGCTGGACTAAATGGGCTGTTGGGCTGATCCCAGCACAGCTTTTCTTACATTCTTACAGGTTGATGTGACGGGTGCAATCCTCTGCACACTGGGCAGGGAGCAATTTCCATAGTTTTGTTTGGGATGGAGGGGTAGGGCAGGTTTGTGTGTGTTTACTTTTAGCAGTAGCAGATGCTTTCATCCTCACCATCCATCCTCATCGTCATTATTTTAAAAACCCAACAACCCTTTATGTTGACACCAGAGCAAGCTGCAGCAGCATCAACTCACTTCTCAGTGGCCAATCCGCCG
Source organism: Rhineura floridana (assembly GCF_030035675.1). Taxonomy (NCBI): domain Eukaryota; kingdom Metazoa; phylum Chordata; class Lepidosauria; order Squamata; family Rhineuridae; genus Rhineura; species Rhineura floridana. Next base: position 180,651,471 of record NC_084484.1, read on the forward strand.
TTTGCTTTACCTCAGAATGCCCTGGACACAACATAATTCCTGGGCATTATGGGTAAAAAATGGCAGCTGTCAGTGACATTAAAGACAAGTTTTTAAAAATAATGACATTACCTGCGACCGCCAGTGTGAGAGGTTAGGTTCCCTCCCCCCCCTGCCAACATGGTAGCAAATTTCACCCTCCCCCCAAATTGGGAGGGGGGGCTGAATTTGATCTCCTTACACATAAAAATTACCAAAATTCTAATTCTGGCAATTTTCATCGCAGTCCTGATCATGTGACCACTGTAATAAGAAAAGTCACCAAACTGTGACTATTTGAGGAAGGACAGCAGCTCAGTGGTAGAATTTCTCCTTTGCATGCAAAAGGTCCCAGAATCAGTCCGCAGCATCTCTACGTAGGGCTGGGAGAATCTGAAATCCTGCAGAGCCTCTGCCAGTCAGTGTAGCCAATACTGAGTTAGGTGGATCAACGGTTGGCTCAGTATAAGGCAGATCCCTATGTTTTCCTGGAGTTAGCGATTTTTATAGGGAGACTGAGGGGGTCCTTGATCTGGGTGACCCCACTCTTATGGCTTGGAATGCTGTTGAAACACTATCGAGGTCTCTAAACACGCTTTTCAAGGTGGGGCCCTTAGTAATCACCTGTGTGTGTGTCGTATGCCTGCAATAATGAGTGAGTGGATTATAAACCTGTCAACAGGTGCCTGGGCTTCTGGTGGTGACTGTTGTGTGTAACTTTGCAGGAAATTTGCAGAAAGCCTTTGCAGAAAGCCATTAACTAAACTGTAGCCAAGGGCTCACTGGAACCCATTCAGGTATATAGCAATTTGCTATTAATAGGATTCTCAAGAGTCCTTGGTTTGAGATGGATTGCCCAGAATTGCTTGGGAAACAGTAATATTCCCTCTTTCTCTCTGGGTGAGTGCGCCTCACAATCTGTTGTTATTTTACCACTCTGAACAATTTGGTGTCTGTCATCAGCAAACACTGCTATCCCTATCGCAAGATCATTTACAAACAAGTTAAAAAGCACAGGCCCCAATATTGATCTTTGGGGGACTCCCTGCCTACTTCTTTCCACTGTGAAAATGAAAAGTGTCCATTTACTCCCATTCTCTGTTTCCTGTCCTTTGATGAGTGCTAGTTATTGGTCAGTCCTCTTATTCCATCAGACTGACAAACTGGAGTGTGTCCAGAGTGTTGCGCTGTGTGTAATTTGTGTGCTTAATTTTATTTAAAGCGACACAGCAGCAGCAGAGTAACAGCAGATGTTGAAATGGAAGTGTGCCAGCGTGTGCATGTGTTTGCCTAAGAAAGCAGGCTTTTCCCCTACGTCAGCATCACTGAGACTGGAGACTAAGAATAAGAAAAGCTACTTTATTTATAGAAATACATAGTAGGTAGAAAAGGCATACCTAGTTCTAACTAACTAGCTAAGTTGGAGGCATAATGTCCTGGTGTAGGGGGTTAGCCTCATGCTTGGAGAGAGCAGAGACAAACGGATGTCTTCTCTCTCCCGGACAGTCAGAGGACAAAGGAATGGAAAGGGGGGAAGGAGGAGGGACAGGTAAGCTTCCCTAAAGACGACACAGTCTAGCGACAGAAGGAAGTCAGTCAGAGCATCACAGGTAAAGGTAAACAAGCCTATCCATCTGGAGGACCCTTGCTCTATCTCCCTTCTGGAACATAAAGAAAAGAACAAAACAGGAGTTGCTCTTGCCCCACTTCCAACACAGAGGAAGGCAACAGAGATGGAAAGAAGTCTGGAAATCAAGTCCTGTGAGCAACAGAGAAGAGAAGATTAAGGGGGAGACATGATATCTGCCTTCAGATATCTGAAAGGCTGTCACACAGAAGAGAAGACTTCTCTGTTGGTCCAGAGTGCAGGATTAGATCTAATGGGTGGAAATTGCAGGGAAGCAGATTTCCAGTAAACATCAGGAGACACTTCCTGATGGTATTAACTACTTCCATGGGAGATGATGGGCTTTCCTCCACTAGAGGTATTTAACCAGAGACTGGATGGCCATTTGTCAGGGATGCTGTAATTACATTCTGTGTTACAGATCCTGCACCAAGCAGGGGGTTGGACTAGATGACTTCCAAGGTCTCTTCCAACCAGGGATAAGGGAGAAATTCAATTCAGTTCACATTTAAAGGTGAACCTACCTCCTCCGCTCTTTCCAAAACAACACGTGAACAGAAATACAGTTATCCATTGAAATTCGCACTTCTCTGAATTTTGCAATACGTTCTCCAGCCAAGCCATGTGTACAAAAATGCACATGCGAGGGGTAAAGCATGCATGGAGTGCATATATTTTATGAACATAACATACAAAAATGCACAATGTGAGGGAAAATACGTTTTGCAAAAATGTGTCTATTAGGCAAAATTGCATACAAAAAGGGCATTGTAGGAGAAATTAACAAGAAAAATGCTGATGAATTTTCATGAGATCATTTTTTTTTAATGGCAACTGATGCAGAAATATGGAAAACTGGAAACTGTGAAAATGAAAAACTGTCCAAAACCAAAACAATCAGATTTGCCCATCCTTTCTTCCAACTATGAGTCTATGAATGGTAGTTTCCCCCCCCATACACACTAGTTTTGCAGGATCCTTCCAGCCACACGGAGGCAGTAAGTATGTGGTTCTGTCACATATGAACCAGGCCTTAATTTGTAAGCCTCAGTTTGCAACTTGCACCTACATTTCCCAGCACGTTTGTCGCCTTTGCAAACAAGTCCCAATGTTTTAAAAAGTACAAGAGTTAGCAGAAGTCATCTTTCCCCTTCTTTTCTTCTTCCTTTCCAAGGTTAACTGCACTACTGGCCCCGAAAGGGAATCTCTGCACTGTCGACAGACATTGTCTGTGCTTCACTGCTTCCCCTTGTAAAGACGTGGTTTGTGTCATGCATTCTCGACTCCAAGCGTGCTGATCAGCAGGTCTTGAAGAAGCTGAGTCATCATCTTCAGAGGAATGTTCCATTTACCGGCTCACATGACTCCTCCATCCCTTCTGAGATGCAAGCGGAGAAAACCAAATAATTGTTTATTTAAATAATTTCTATACTGCTTTAATCCCTCTTCCCAGGGAACTCTGGGAATTGTGAGAGGAAGGGGGAGGAGTCTCCTAACAAACTCTCGGCACCCTTTCCAAGGGACAGTTCCCAGAATTCTTTGGGGGGAAGCCATGACTGTTTAAAGTGGTACCATACTGCTTTAAATGTATAGTGCAGATAGGGCGTTTGATGTGAACATCCAAACAACTCCCAGAATCTCAGCTCCACTCTAACGCTATGGCTAATTATCAGCTAAGCTGAGCCCAGCTTTTTCCCAGGCCAGTGAGCTGTGCTACATATAGCTGCCTCTCAAGCCGCAGTAGAAGTGATTGTCCCCGTCTGACATTTTAAGTCTTTCCAGCTGCAATTGAGAAAAAAAAGCACACAAATTACATAAAAGGGAGTTGAGATGGAGCAAGACTTAAGTTACCCTTATTCAATGTAACTCCTCTCTCTCTTGCACTTCCTATCCCACAGGGACTGTTCCGAGGAGTTTGCAGCTGTGGGATGCTGGGAGGCTGGGCCTTGACTCACGGTGGTTTGGTTTTGTAATGCATCAGAGGTTCCTAAACCGAAGGAACATGTTCAGCTCTTGCCATATACCACAGGCGTTCCTTGAAACCTCTCCAATTCCTCACAGATCCCAGCCAGCATGTTGTTTCATGGCTTATGTGATGTCTGAAACTCTAGATTTTAAACATTTGGAGTAAAAGGATGCAATCTTGTGCACACTTACTCCAGAGTAAGCTCCGCTGCAGTCAGTGGGACTTCTCTGTAACGCAGAGCTTGGAAAAGTTACTTTTTTTGAACTACAACTCCCATCAGCCCCAGACAGCGCCATGCTGGCTGGGGCTGATGGGAGTTGTAGTTCAAAAAAGTAACTTTTCCAACCTCTGTTGCATGTTTTGAATTGCACTGTGAAAACAAACAAGCATCTGCATGAAAACAGTACACACCAGGGGTGTTGTTAGGGGGTGGACGAAGGGTCCTAAGCCCCTGGCCTTTTGTACTGTGCCCTGAATCTCCTGCCCTCCTTTAAACCTTTTTTTAAAAAATGAAGAATAAAAAAAAATCTTTGCTTACATTACAGGGTGGCTGAATGCTCTGCAAAGCATAGTGCCGACGATACTCCACCCACTTGCCATCTTAAATTTGCCAAGAGGCAAATTGGTGTAATGGGCCTGTGGAACTCCCCCCCCCATCTTTTAAGCAACTAGCAATCCTCTGGGAAAAGCAGTGCTCTTTAAACATTTACTTATTTGACAACTTTTTTTTTATACCACCCATCGTCTAAACTGATTCCAGGACTGTTTACAAACTTAAACAAAGACAAAGACAGAGAAATGCATAACGCAGCAAAGAAAAAAGGGACCCACAGATACACAAGCAATCAGCTGTGTGTGGAGAAGCACAGACATCTGCAAACAATTCCCTCTTTTTTGATCTGGGGCTTTAGTCCTGAAGCTGATTGGCTTGGTTTGTTTTTAATCTGGCTTCAGAGTCGTCACACCCAAGTTGCTTCGCTACTTTGAATCCTGGTTTCAGAGCGCGCTTGCTTCGGAATCGTAGATGCTGGTATTATCTTGGTACGATGCCCAACTGCAGAAATTAATGTTGGAGGTACAGTTCTCACCATCTTGAGAATCTCTCTCTCTTTTAAAAAAAATATTTGAAAAGGCAAGTTTCTGACCCTAAGAAAATGTGCAGTTGTGAATGATGTCATGTTAATGGCAGATCCATTACTGGATCTGGGCCACTATTTCAGTATCCCCTGGGTTAATCACATGCTAGTCCATCCAAGGATTTAGACTAGATAGGAAGGACAAGGGGAGTCTGAAAGGAAAAATAAGAATCTGTTGTGTGCAAGGGAAAGGACCAAAACATTAAAATCAACTTCTGTTCAGCTTCATCTGCATGCAGGTTCTTATTTCAGAGTCCCAGCTTGGCTCTCTGAATACAACAAAAGGTTGTGAGCAAGGCTTGAAAATTTCCGTCCATTTTGGCGCAGTGTGTTTCCAATGCTTTAAGGGTTTTGAGAAGCACTGTCTGAGAACAAAAATGGGAATGTGTATATATTTTTGCTTATGAATAAGGAGGTAGGCAGGGCACTGAAGCCCTTGTGCCTTCATCTCCGGAAAGTTTTGCTTTTTGTAATCTGCTGTCTTCCGAGCAGAGGTGTAGTTGTCCAGGGTCTCGGGGGGTCTTAGACAGAGCTTGGAAAAGTTACTTTTTAAAACTACAGCTCCCATCAGCCCCAGCCAGCATGGCCCCTTTTCTAAGCTTTGGTCTTAGACCCCTTGCTTTTTTGGGAGCAGGGTCTCAGCGGGGTCCCTATGTCTCCAGCATTCTACAAACCAATCAGCATAAAAGGGGAGTGTGTTAGCCACTGTGAAGAGTCTTCTAACGGACTTCCGGGAAGGGTGACTTCGCTTGTGCCTGCTTTTGGGACGGGCTCCCGCCTCAAAAGAAGCTTATTCAGATATAAATCAGTCAGAACATTTTTTTTTTGACTGATGAAATTTCTCCCGGGCAGGGAGAAACGTAGAGATCAACCTCAAAAGCCTGTTTTTGTTGGGAGGACTGGATTTCATTAATTTATGAGATAAGGTCCAGCCAACAATGCCGGACGGACTTCCGAACAAGCTCTATCTGTTTAAGCGATACGTTTATCTTTTCTTTAAAGAGAGAACGGACTAACAGGCAAGCACCCTTCTTTCTATTATTTTTTTTACTTGGTTTAAATTGTTGCAGCAAAAGGAGATTTGTCAGATTGATCGGCTTTGGACAACTTCTGGGTGAGATATAGCTCTTCTCTGTTATTCACGAAATTAACAGCTTATCTCTGTTTCTGTCGCAAAAAGCTGTCCTGGAAGTGCATTCTAAAGATAATAAACAGAAGAGGGATTTCTATTCCTGATTTCTATTCCGAGGAATATTATATTGTCTGGGACTATTCTCTTTTTGGTCTATTTTATTTTGACGAATCTGCTTCTTCACGACGCCACTAACTGTTTTGATGCTGGGAACTAAATTTGTTTTGCATTCTTGAACATAGAGAGATAAGGCAGGTTGCTCTGTTTATACTGTGATGTCATCAAGCCTGGAATATTAACCCAATTGTTGCTGAAATAAGAAGTGGTTCTTCTTTATTTTTGTTTTGCTTTGTTTTCGGGGTTTTAAAAATGGCAATCAAGAAAGTGGCTGAGAATCTGGAAGTAACTATGTTTCAGAAAATAATGGATGAGATTGAGATAACGAAACAAACCCTGCGACAGGGTAGTAAGGAGCTGAAAATTGAACTGAGCAAAATGACGCAGGAGCTTAAAGAAATAGGGGATCCTGTGAGAGAGGAGAATGAGATCAGAGATGAGAAAAGAAAAAATAAAGGGAAGATACAAGCCCTGGAGATTGGAACAAATGTGGAATTGGAAAAAGATCTGGAGTTTATAGATTTTAGAAATAAAATCTACTGTTTGGAATTTAACGTTATCTCTGAAGAAATTAATGAAGATATTAGAGATAAAGTTATCAATGGCTTGGATAATCTTCTGGACTGGAATGATGTGATGGGGCTTGATATAGAGAAAATCTATGGAATTAACTGCAGCCATGTGACAATGGAAAAACTCTTAAGAGATGAGCCAGTGCATTTTGTAAAAAAGAAGAACACAGATATGACTTTACAACAGTATTTCAGCAACTTATTCAGAATGGATGGCAAGAAAATATTTGGGATAGAGGAAATTCCCATCAGACTCTTATTATATGACTATGGCTACAACAGCAAGATTATTATGGAATACTGATAATGGAAGATTGGACACTGAAATTACTGGACTTAACAGGACTATTGAAGATGGAAGATGGAACTAATAGGGATAATGGAATAATGGCTATTGAAATTATTGGACCTAACAGATTCTGATGAGATGGATTAATCGAAATGTTTATTTGGACTATGGTTATGACAATAAGATTATTATAATTATTAACGAGATGGATTAATTGACATGTTTATTTGGAGAAAAATTGATAGATATATTTCTTAAAGAATTGAAACCTCTCTTTGACTTTTTGTGGAAAGAATAAAGTAATGTTTATGAGATTTGATGATTAATTAAGATAACTACTGGAGGAAAGTGATTTTATAATATGATTTAAGAGACAGGATTGTTATATATTGTAGATCTATAACTGATTTGATATGTGACAAATGGGAAGTCAACATTTTATTTTTTTTTGTTTAATCATTTTTGTTTTGTTTTTTGTCTTTGAATGTTTTATGATTTTGTTTTCTATGTTTTATGAAAATTTGAATAAAAATTATTGTAAAAAAAAAAAAGAGTCTTCTAACATGCTTCCTTATTCTGTTCTGCTGATTGGAGCCAATCAGAGTTAAAGGAGGTGACTCAGCCATTGAGAAGACTCTTCTCAGTAGCTAACACTCTTCCCTTTTATGCTGATTGGTTCCTAGGGAAGCCTGTTGCTGTGGGAGAAGGTATTAACAAGGATCTCATTCTCAACCCAGCAGCAAAACAAGGGGAGAGAAGCATGGCCGTCACTCACTTGAAGGGACCCTGCACTTCTGAATTTGCCACTGCACTACTGCTTCCGAGATGCCACTGGAAGTGGCCAAGTTGATTTGAGGTGTCTGCGGCCATGCGGGCTAAAAACATGGCACCATGCAGGACACGCAAAGTCCTGGCCCAAAGGTGCTGCTCAGGCACGACAGCACAGTTGCGTTTGTTCTTGCCTTTGCTGCTGTTGTGGCAGAAGCACTGGGGAGTTCCCCGTCCAATAGGGCAAGGCAAAGGAACGGCACTAGCCGACTGGAGAGCCCATCTGGAAAAATGGGAGAGGGTGAAGAAGCATTAAGGTCTCGCCCTCTCTGAGCACCCACCGAAGGCAAAAAGTGCCTGTTTCAGCCCTATGCTTTGATCTCTTCTGTTGCAGATGTTTCAGGACAAATTGGCCCTTGTGGGGTGACACTTCCTAGGGATTAGCCAAGTCCCTTCCAAAATGGCAAGCAAAGGCATGGGATAAACAAACAAACCCTTTTAGAGGATTCATTTAAGCAAGCTTGGGATGCAAAGGAAACCCGTGAGACGATATCTTGGGTAATCCAGAGATCACTGAAGCATGGGCCTTCCTTTGTAATCTGAGCCATACCAGTTCCGCTGGAATCCCGTTGGCAAATAGTGCTGATATTTGAGCCTAGGCATTATAGTTTCCAAATGCATGATGTCCAAATGTTTCCAAAGGCATGAGAGTCCAGGGTGAAAATCTGCAAGATTTTTTACGTTGAGTTGTTCCAGTTGTTTTCATTATCAAAACCTCATTTGTTTGGTTATTCGCTCATTAAGATAACATTCTCATTTCCCATAGCTTTCAATCATGGGGGCTTTATCAGGTGGAGGGGAGGGCACAGCTCCAGTTCTTTTGCACCAGTCACCGGGGTATGCTATTCCTTTCCCTATCTTTGAAAGAACCTTTGAAAAAACCTTTGCTTTTAGGGTAGCTGGGCACGCCGCATAACTCAGCGCTGGTGAAACCCCAGCCCCTCACTATCTTGATTCGCCCAGAGGCACCTAAACATATAAATTACCATATGCATATTTTATGCAGATTGGCATCACGAGTAGGATGGAGAAGAACTTCTATTCAGGTTGCATTTAAAGGCAAACTTGCCTAATTTGCACTTTTTGAAACAATACGCAAACGCAAAAGCAAACATCCTCCGAAATCCACACCTCTCTGAATTTTGCATTGCAGTTCTCAAGGTGGGTAATCCATACAAAAATGCATATACTAGGGCAAAATTGCATATATCTGTGAAGGTAACGTGCAGAAATGCATTACATTAGGGATAATACATGTTGCAAAAATGTGTCCGTTAGGCAAAATTACATACCAAAAAATGGAGAAATTTATTTATTTATTTATTTATTACATTTATATACCACCCCATAGCCGAAGCTCTCTGGGTGGTTTACAGCAATTAAAAACATTAAAAACAAATATACAAATTTTAAAACACAAAAAACAATTTAAAAACATAATTTAAATTTTTAAAAAAACAATTTAAGAACACATGCTAAAATTCACACTTAAAAGCTGACAATTTTTCCTGAGGACTTAAAAAAAAAAATCACATTCTGATGTGGAAATGTGGGGAACTGAATTTAAGACTGGAAAAACGAGAAACCGAGGGACACCAAAATCGACAGATTTGTCCGTCCCTAATCATGGGCTTATGCCCTGAATTCTTTAAGTCCTTAGCAATGCCCTTGCTTTCAGTGGGGGACCTAGCTGCAGAAGCATGCCACCCCTCCCTCCATTTAAATCTCAAGATATGGCCAGGGATACTAGGACCCCTCCAAGAGGTCAGATCTACCAAATTTCAGGCTGATAGAGAAAAGGGTCCCTGTTCCATAGACAATTTTAAAAAGGCATACAGATTAATCCTGTCACCAGCCTTCCTTGTCAGGTGGGATAGCCACATTTCTAGGTGGAGCATTTAGGGGGGAGAGGCGCATCATGCCAGCCAATCTCTCCCCCCCCCACTGGTGGAGAGGATGTGAGGGCCAGGCCAGGGGAAGGGAAAGGCAGTGACATTCCCCGTCACTCCTCCATTCAGAGAGTGCATTAACTTACATGAATGACGTTTAATCTGTTGAATTGTCTCAGCCTTTTTTGGGAGGTCCCCAGGAACATCAGACCCAGAAGCTTGACTTTGTCTCTAGCAGCAGTCCCCTTGCACCTGTGGCCTGTCCCTGTGTTCTGATTCTTCATGGTGAACTTCTTTGTAATGAGAGGGAGCTCCTGAGCTTGGCTTCGGTGCTGCATGAGGTGCCTCAAGGTTAGATTCCACCCGAAAAACAAACCTGACCGTGCTACTTTAGGGCAGTGGTTCCCAACCTTTATGAGTACAGGACCCCCTTTATAAGCTCAAAAACTTTTGTGACCCCCCCACATGTTAACTGTAATTTTAGCCTCTGTTAATTGAAAAAATGGTCCATGGCAAAATCATATCTCCAAATATCCCTTTTCATTAAAAGCTCCCTGCAGACAGGAAGGTGTTGCTTTCTTAATACAAAGGTTCATCAAATTGGTATTCCCCCCCCCACAGTCTGAAGACGTACAGTCCTGCCTCCCAACACCAGTGGGTTGCACTATTGGATTAAGATTCAGGTTCAAATCCCCACCCAGCCATGAAGCCCACTGGGCCACCTTGGGCCAGACATAGTCTCTCAGCCTGACCTGTCTCACAGGATTGGTATAAGGATAAAATGGAAAGGGGGGGAACTATGTGTACCACCTTGAGTAACTTGGAGGAAAGGTGAGATATAAATGCAGTAATAATTGATTAAATAAATACATTTCAGCTGGAGTACTGGTCCTGAGTAAGGGCAGCAGCAGCAGCGGCAGTGCGAGGAGATGGGAGTTGGTGATAGTAATCCCTTCTTCTTCCTGGTAGCCTCAGCCTCCTTTTGCCACATGTTTTATAGGCAGGCACCTGCCCTTGGCATGCTTGAAAGATGCTCTGACTCTTCAGCAACAGTCCTCCCCTCTCATTTGGAGCAAGGGGGAGGTGTCATCTGCAGCGGCAGTGGGGAGCAGACCGTGTCCAGGGAGGGAAGACTTTAAAAAAATAATAATAAATAATTAATTTCTTTCCTGTTTGCAGCCTCCTTTGGATTACTTCACGACCCCCCCGGGGGTCATGACTCCCTGGTTGGGAATCACTGCTTTAGGGGGTGTTTATCAGCTTGTCCTTGAGAGTCCCTCCTTAAGAACATAAGAACATAAGAAGAGCCTGCTGGATCAGGCCAGTGGCCCATCTAGTCCAGCATCCTGTTCTCACAGTGGCCAACCAGGTGCCTGGGGGAAGCCCGCAAGCAGGACCCGAGTGCAAGAACACTCTCCCCTCCTGAGGCTTCCGGCAACTGGTTTTCAGAAGCATGCTGCCTCTGACTAGGGTGGCACAGCACAGCCATCTTGGCTAGTAGCCATTGATAGCCCTGTCCTCCATGAATTTGTCTAATCTTCTTTTAAAGCCATCCAAGCTGGTGGCCATTACTGCATCTTGTGGGAGCAAATTCCATAGTTTAACTATGCGCTGAGTAAAGAAGTACTTCCTTTTGTCTGTCCTGAATCTTCCAACATTCAGCTTCTTTGAATGTCCACGAGTTCTAGTATTATGAGAGAGGGAGAAGAACTTTTCTCTATCCACTTTCTCAATGCCATGCATAATTTTATACACTTCTATCATGTCTCCTCTTACCCGCCTTTTCTCTAAACTAAAAAGCCCCAAATCCTGCAACCTTTCCTCGTAAGGGAGTCGCTCCATCCCCTTGATCATTCTGGTTGCCCTCTTCTGAACCTTTTCCAACTCTATAATATCCTTTTTGAGATGAGGCGACCAGAACTGTACACAGTATTCCAAATGCGGCCGCACCATAGATTTATACAACGGCATTATGATATCGGCTGTTTTATTTTCAATACCTTTCCTAATTATCGCTAGCATGGAATTTGCCTTTTTCACAGCTGCCGCACACTGGGTCGACATTTTCATCGTGCTGTCCACTACAACCCCGAGGTCTCTCTCCTGGTCGGTCACCGCCAGTTCAGACCCCATGAGCGTATATGTGAAATTCAGATTTTTTGCTCCAATATGCATAATTTTACACTTGTTTATATTGAATTGCATTTGCCATTTTCCCGCCCATTCACTCAGTTTGGAGAGATCTTTTTGGAGCTCTTCGCAATCCCTTTTTGTTTTAACAACCCTGAACAATTTAGTGTCATCAGCAAACTTGGCCACTTCACTGCTCACTCCTAATTCTAGGTCATTAATGAACAAGTTGAAAAGTACAGGTCCCAATACCGATCCTTGAGGGACTCCACTTTCTACAGCCCTCCATTGGGAGAACTGTCCGTTTATTCCTACTCTCTGCTTTCTGCTTCTTAACCAATTCCTTATCCACAAGAGGACCTCTCCTCTTATTCCATGACTGCTAAGCTTCCTCAGAAGCCTTTGGTGAGGTACCTTGTCAAACGCTTTTTGAAAGTCTAAGTACACTATGTCCACTGGATCACCTCTATCTATATGCTTGTTGACACTCTCAAAGAATTCTAATAGGTTACTGGGACAGGACTTTCCCTTGCAGAAGCCATGCTGGCTCTGCTTCAGCAAGGCTTGTTCTTCTATGTGCTTAGTTAATCTAGCTTTAATCATACTTTCTACCAGTTTTCCAGGGACAGAAGTTAAGCTAACTGGCCTGTAATTTCCGGGATCCCCTCTGGATCCCTTTTTGAAGATTGGCGTTACATTTGCCACTTTCCAGTCCTTAGGCACGGAGGAGGACCCAAGGGACAAGTTACATATTTTAGTTAGCAGATCAGCAATTTCACATTTGAGTTCTTTGAGAACTCTCGGGTGGATGCCATCCAGGCCCGGTGATTTCTCAGTTTTTATATTGTCCATTAAGCTTAGAACTTCCTCTCTCGTTACCACTATTTGTCTCAGTTCCTCAGAATCTCTTCCTGCAAATGTTAGTTCAGGTTCAGGGATCTGCCCTATATCTTCCACTGTGAAGACAGATGCAAAGAATTCATTTAGCTTCTCTGCAATCTCCTTATCATTCTTCAGTACACCTTTGACTCCCTTATCATCCAAGGGTCCAATCGCCTCCCTAGATAGTCTCCTGTTTGAATGTATTTATAGAATTTTTTGTTGTTGGTTTTTATGTTCTTAGCAATGTGCTCCTCAAATTCTTTTTTAGCATCCCTTATTGTCTTCTTGCATTTCTTTTGCCAGAGTTTGTGTTCTTTTTTATTTTCTTCATTTGGACAAGACTTCCATTTTTTGAAGGAAGACTTTTTGCCTCTAAGAGCTTCCTTGACTTTGCTCGTTAACCATGCTGGCATCTTCTTGGCCCTGGCGGTACCTTTTCTGATCTGCGGTATGCACTCCAGTTGAGCTTCTAATATAGTGTTTTTAAACAACTTCCAAGCATTTTCGAGTGATGTGACCCTCTGGACTTTGTTTTTCAGCTTTCTTTTTACCAATCCCCTCATTTTTGTGAAGTTTCCTCTTTTGAAGTCAAATGTGACCGTGTTGGATTTTCTTGGCAATTGGCCAGTTACATGTATGTTTAATTTAATAGCACTGTGGTCACTGCTCCCAATCGGTTCAACAACACTTACATCTCGCACCAGGTCCCGGTCCCCACTGAGGATTAAGTCTAGGGTTGCCGTCCCTCTGGTCGGTTCCATGAGCAACTGGTCTAGGGAATAGTCATTTAGAATATCTAGAAACTTTGCTTCTTTGTCATGACTGGAACACATATGCAGCCAGTCTATGTCCGGGTAGTTGAAGTCACCCATTACTACCACATTTCCTCCTTCTAATCTTGTTCCCAATCTTTAGATTGTCACTGTGATTGGAGGGCTCTGCATGCAAAGAAATACCTTATTGGACACTTTTGACCAATTGCACAAACAGTAGCCCAGGGCAGCAATCTTTTATGAACAGGTTCACCAATAAATCTCTATTCAGCTGCATACAACACCATACATGTAAAGCATATTTCAAACGCGTTCCCCCCCGAAAGAATCATGAGAACTATAGTTTGTGAAGGGTTCTGGGAATTATAGTTCTGTGGGGGGTGAATTAATGTTCCCAGGATTCTTGGGGGAGGAAGGAGAATGTGCTTTAAATATATGGTGTGTATGAGCCAAGTTGTCAGGAGTTTCCAGGGCAAAAAGTGGGACTCTTTAGGTTTGAGTGCAGCCACCTTGTGTGGTCAACCACTGAAGCGCACACTGCCTGTGTGCTGTCCCAGCTGTGCATTGTGTTCTTTGTTCTATTCCCCCTAGTCTCTGTAGGAAGAACTGCCTTAGTTTGCCCTCTGTAAAGGTCTGGTTACATCTGATCAATCTTTGAACATACATTGGATGGCTGTCACACATGTAGAACACGTAATCTTTTGAAACGAATGCCGATGAAAGTTAAAGAGGAAAGCACAAAAGCAGGACTACAGCTGAACGTCAAGAAGACTAAAGGAATGACAACAGGAGATTTATGCAACTTTAAAGCTGACAACGAGGACATTGAACTTGTCAAGGATTATCAATACCTTGGCACAGTCATTAACCAAAATGGAGACAATAGTCAAGAAATCAGAAGAAGGCTAGGACTGGGGAGGACAGCTGTGAGAGAACTAGAAAAGGTCTTCAAATGCAAAGATGTATCACTGAGCACTAAGGTCAGGATCATTCATACCATGGTGTTCCCGATGTCTATGTATGGATGTGAAAGTTGGACAGTGAAAAAAGCAGGTAAGAGAAAAATCAACTCATTTGAAATGTGATGTTGGAGGAGAGTTTTGCACATACCATGGACTGTGAAAAAGACAAATAATTGGGTGTTAGAACAAATTAAACCAGAACTATCACTAGAAGCTAAAATGATGAAACTGAGGTTATCATACTTTGGACACATAATGAGAAGACCTGATTCACTAGAAAAGACAATAATGCTGGGAAAACCAGAAGGGAGTAGAAGACGAGGAAGGCCAAACAAGAGATGGATTGATTCCATAAAGGAAGCCACAGACCTGAACTTACAAGATCTGAACACGGTGGTTTATAACAGATGCTCTTGGAGGTCACTGATTCATGGGCTTGCCATAAGTCGTAATCGACTTGAAGGCACATAACAACAACAACATCATCCTGATTTGCTTGCACAAAGCTGACATGGAGGTTAAATTATATCCAGATTTTATTGAGCATTCGTTCATTTTGTTTGCTGGGAGGTGGGGTTATAGATCCATGAGTGTTCATCCTGACTTTCTTGTGGCGTTAGTCATTCACTCACCTGACATGCTCCGTTGCATTTCCCTGTCATTTTCCAAACTGCAAAATGTCTTTTTTTTAAAGAAAAAGTGGATTTGTTGTGCTAAGGCGACAGAACCCTTTAATCCACTTTAGACGCAAAAACCTATAGTTCTGGTATGTAACTGAATCCTTCCCACAAAATAGTCACAATCAGAGCTGCTGACAGCTCGCACTGGGGCCAGGGGAAGATGCAGGATCAGACCCCCCCCAAATCTCCATAATCCAAATGTTACTCCTTTCTTTAGGGATGTTTTAAAGTGACTTAGGTTTAACTGACGTGTAATAGTTCTGTGAACGGGAGTCTTGTAGTCAGGGCTGGCGAGAGGGGGTTCCGGCCCCAGTGAAAAAAATTTTTGGGTCCCCCAGAAAGGGCAAACTGTCTAAAAATCTTTACATGGGATTTATTTATTTAAAATATTTCTACCCCACCCTTCTACCCTACAATAGGGCACTCAGGGCAGTTACAATAAAATTGCAGACATAATAAAATACACAGTAAAAACACAAACATTACAGTAAATTAAAATGTATAAAATACTATTAAATTACATAAAATGCATTATGCATAAACATACAAAAATAAAACATGTATATATGTGCATACACATATGAGGGAGTGAGAATAAAAGAACTTAAAAGATAAAAAATAAAAGATAAAAAACTTAAAACAGTGTCAGGCTGACCCATCAGTCCCAACCAAAGGCTCTCTGAAACAAATAGTTTCCGGAAAACCATCAGAGAGGGAGCAAAGCGGGCTTCTTGGGGCAGGGAATTCCAAAGTCTGGGAGCCACAATTGAAAAGGCTCTCTTCCGCATGCCTGTCAGTCTAGCTTCTTTCATTCCAGGCACGCAGAAGAGACCCGAGGGAGATGATTTTAAAAGATTTGTAATGACGTGCCACCCCCCCCCCAAATATACCCTGCCTGGTATACATATGAAACATGGAATATGTAAAGAAAACATTTATTCTTAAAGAACATATAAAAATAAAAAAATAAAGTTATAAAAAACAAATCAAAATTACATATATCACATAACAATTCACATAGATATGATAAAATCCGTACCTATTGAGAATACGAAGATCCTAACGACTAATATCAACAATGTAAGCACCCACACGATCATTGCTGAACTAACCATACACTTTAAACGTTAAACGTGTATGTGCAACGCGACACGCATGTCACACAACAACTTTGTTGTATTCGCACGGTGTTCGCTATGACAACATACAAATGCGGCTGCGCATAATGAGATGAGACTGCGCTGTCATACTGTCAAAGTGCAGAAGCGAATGTTCGTATAGAGTCGGAAATACTAGGAAATGCTTGGTTCACGGCACAATTTCACAAGCCATTATTTAGAATTGTGCGTGCATTGAACATGAAACATCTATTTTGTTAAGAATTACATTAATATATAATTATATTCTGTTCTTAACATGTAATTTGTAGTTCTTTGGTTGATTAGAGTCTATATTGGCCGATAACTGACAGAATTTTGTATATCATTATTATTGTCTTTGAAATTCACCGATTTTACAATGGATGTCAAAAACAACCAAGAAATAATGATACTACCCAGAAAGACAAAAGCATATGCAACATAGTCGGGCGCCGGGCTCCCTTCCAGACTGCCGCCCCCTGGTAATTTGTACTGGGTTCCCCCCGTCTTGTCGGCCCTGCTAGTAGTTCTGCACTCATGGTGTACATTGCACCTTTGCATGTCTGAATCATATTAATAAATGTTGGTGCTTATAGAAGACTTTGATATGCTGAGATTTAGCAGCAATTACTATAGCCACTTGCTGGTCTGTTGAGACACCAACATTTATTTCGTTATGTATTGTTTGTTTTTTCACGATCCAGGCCCCCAGAAGAGGCCTGGGGCCCCAGGGGCCCCAGAAGAGGCCTGGAGCCCTGAGGATTTTGCTGCCCCCTGTCCCCCTTCTCTTCAAGCCTGATGACAGTCTGCTGACCCGAGTGGTGTGTGAGAGTGAGAAGGGATAGGAAAGGAGGGGGAAGAGCCTGATCTTTTATTATCTATTTAGTTATTTATATTTTTAATCAAATTTATATTATATCATGGCCTTCCTCCCAGAAGGAGCCCAGACTGGCAAACAAGTGATAAACACTAAAAATCTATAAAACTTCTTAAAAACAATTCCAACAGAGATGCAGACTGGGAGAAAGTCTCTGCTTAAAAGGCTTGTTGAAAGAGGAAGGTCTTCAGTAGGCACCAAAAAGATAACAGAGATGGTGCCTGTCTAATATTTTAGGGGAGGGAATTACAAAGAGAAGGTGCCACTACCTAAACGTCCATTTCCTATGTTGTGCAGAACGAACCTCCTGATAAGATGATATGTGCAGGAGGCCCTCACCTGAAGAGGGCAGTGATCGACTGGGTATATAAGACAATCTTTCAGGTATCCTGGTCCCAAGCTGTATAGGGCTTTGTACACCAAAACCAGAGCCTTGAACTTGGCCAAGTAGCTAAGTTCTATTCTAATGCCTTTTAATATAGCAGCTTGGGCATTTATTGAAATCAGCAGGTAAAGCTTTTTGCAGCATGGAAATAAACATGACCACCTCCATTCATGAAGCTAGTGCTTAAGATAAAGAAACTGGTTGGAAATTTGGCTGCCGTAAATAATTTTGCCCCGTCACTCACAAACACTGGCTTTCATGGCCTCTGTTCAGGCTATGGTCTGCAGGACCCCAGTTGGGTCCCTTTTGCCCTCAAACTTTAAATTCTTCAAGAGCAACAAAAGGTAGGGTTTCAGTCCTCGTGGATGTGCTGATGACATTGTCAGCATGCAGCAGAACAATTATGGAGCCAGAACATTCAGCCACACCTGGATTGTCCACCTCCAGTTTTGGATTCAGTCAGTGTGGCAAAAAAAGATATTCTGAGAAAACTGGAGGGCCATAATCAAGCCGAGGGAATAATTTATGATTCATATGTTGAAGGATAAGTGGCCATTAGTCATGATGGCTCTGTTCATAGGGTTTTTGTGGTAAAAGGTATTCAGAGGTGGTTTACCATTGCCTTCCTCTGAGTCTGGATGCATCTTAGTCTGGTGTCTCAGCTTTGACCATTCCGCCTTGGGTGCCCCTGCTAGGAGTCTAGCCTCTTGGACTAGACTCCTGACGGCATTGCTCTCAGCTTCTTCAACACTCTCAAACCCCCTCACCACATTAAGGTGTGCATCCTAGAGGGGGTGTCAACATATTTGTCAACAAATATGGAAAACTAAACAATGGCCCACAGACTGGAAGCGTTCAATATGTATCCCAATTCCAAAGAAAGGGGATCCCATGGAATGCAGTAATTATCGAACTATTTCCTTAATATCCCATGCAAGTAAAGTAATGCTCAAGATTCTACAACAATGGCTCTTACCATCCAAGCTGGATTTAGAAAGGGAAGAGGCACCAGAGATCAAATCGCAAACATACGTTGGATAATGGAACAGAGCAAGGAATTTCAGAAGAAAATCACCCTGTGCTTTATAGACTACAGCACAGCCTTTGACTGTGTAGATCATGTAAAACTATGGAATGCTTTAAAAGAAATGGGGGTGCTACAGCATCTGATTGTCCTGATGCGCAACCTATACTCTGGACAAGAGGCTATTGTAATGACAGAATATGGAGAAACCGATTAGTTCCCAATAGAAATGGGTGTGAGACAGGGGTGTGTTTTATCACCCTATTTGTTTAATCTGTACGCAGAACATATCATACGGAAAGCGGGATTGGACCAAGATGAAGGAGGTATGAAAATTGGAGGGAGAAATATCAATAATTTAAGATATGCTGACGATACCATACTAGTAGCAGAAACCAGTAATGATTTGAAACAAATGCTGATGAAAGCTAAATAGGAAAGCACAAAAGCAGGACTACAGCTGAACGTCAAAAAGACTAAGGTAATGACAACAGAAGATTTATGTAACTTTAAAGTTGACAATGAGCCACAGACCTGAACTTACAAGATCTGAACAGGGCGGTTCATGACAGATGCTCTTGGAGGTCACTGATTCATAGGGTCGCCATAAGTTGTAATCGACTTGAAGGCACATAACAACAGCAACAAAGTCATGATGACCATGTTCTCCCTCCACCCTTGGAGGCAGGATGCCTCTGAATACCAGTTCCTGGGAATCACCAGTGGAAAGAGTGCGGTTGTCCTCAGGTCCTGTTTGCAGGATTCCCATGGGCATCTGGTTGGGCACAGTGAGAATAGCAATGCTGGCCCAGATGACCTGTGGCCTCATCCAGCAGCCAGGCTCTTCTAATGTTCTTATGATTTCCCACCCATCTTAATCAGTCATGGTTGCTTTTTCCAATAGTCCAATTTTATATTGCAACTGTATAAATGCAACTGATAAACCTATTTCGACAATGGCTGAAATTTATTTCACTTGTTTTTCTAGAGTGCAGTTTTCGAAAAGTGCCAGTCATGGTTCCTGCTTCCCCCCCCCTTCTTTCCAAAACCCAAGTCTGGTTCTCATTTTGCAAGAAAAACGGTTTTGGCTGATGGTGCTTCTGTTAAGTAAATGATTTCTTACAGCCCAGATGATTGGCCGCTGCGTTATTCCGTACGGATCCAGCAGCTCTACTGAGAATAATAGCTCCTTGCTGCTGGAACAGCCCAAATGAAAATGTTATCTTGCTCCAACTCATGAAAGTACACGTGCCCACAGTGGAACATTGTGTCATCTGCCAAAAGAGAAGAAATGAATCCCCAAGCCATTCAATTGTTTGAGAAGCATCATTAAGTGAAGACTGGCCTGCCAAATGTGTGGGACTGATCTTTCTTTCTTTTGCTTCAATAAATCAGGAATTTCTCACAGTTTTAACAATCACATTCATATCCCATCTTTCCTCCAAGGAGTACATGGTGCTTCCCCCTTCCCCATTTTATCCTCACAACAACCCTGTGAGGTAGGTGAGGCTGAGAAGCAATGACTGGCGCAAGGTCACCCAGTGAGTATTGTGGCTGAGTGGGGATTGAATCCAAATCTCCTGGCTCCTAGTCTGACAACCTGACCTCTACATCACACTGCCATGTCCATTGCTTTGTCCATTCCCCTCATGAAGAAATGTGAGCAATGGGCACCCTCACCTCAAATCTGTGTTTTATACCAGGAAACTCAGCTTCTATTATCTTAATTATGCTGACTCGGGAAGAATCTGACATAGGACATGGTAGATCCACAAACAGGATCTCCCACTTAAAAAAAAAAAGATCAAAGCTGCTGAATTAAGTCCCTTGTGAAGCTGGCTTTGAACTCTTTTCATCATAGAGAGAAAACAGCTGCATAGATCAGTCCGTATTTCCCAATGTGTCTGAATATATATTTTTTGAAGAGAGAAAAAAGTAGCATCACACAAAACTGCATTTTGCATGTCCAGATGTTAACCATTCTTGCATTCTCAGAAGTAACTTGACTGTCATTTCCCTTTGCAGGAGAAGCCACACTCCCAAGCAGAAAGCCTAATGCTGTGCTTCTCACCTGTCAAGACAATGCTCAGTGATCAATAACACATCTATTCACAGACCAATCAATTTAATTTAATGGGCTCATTTCTAGAGCCTATTGTTCAGATGAAAAACGGCCTGCTTTGCAGGTGATATGCCTCATTACCCATATTCACAATAAACACACACATCCATACACACACCTGCTTTGAAGATGGTATATATTTTCTCGCATGTCAGTGGGCAAAAATGGCCAAAGAACCATGAAGATTGTTAATAGAAGGACAAAGCACAGAAATTAGTTCGGATAATCTTATGCCTGCATCAGAAAGAGCTTAGCTTGGATCAAGACAGCCAGGCATTAAAGAATCAAAATAAATCACCAACAAGCCTGTTGCACTGGACTCTGGTCTATTGTTGGAATCAAAGTGATGTTCCATTCAAATTCTTGACCCCTGAGCAGAGCTATCAGCTGGACAAGGGGGAACAAGGGCTTGGGATGACCTTAAAGGTCAACAGAGGGCAACATCAATCTGCCAGGCTACCCTAAAGAGCTCTTTGGATGTCAGTTTATGAAGTAATGACTATTTAAGGCAACATTTCTCTTTGAAGTCCAGCAAGGGAAAGAGGATTGGGAAGCAGTGGGAGGGCCTTGTGGAGCTCTGGTTAATCCCGAATGCTTCATTTTCTGGACACATGGGAGGCTGGGATGCGTTCCCTGTATAGCATGCAAAATCCGTACAGGAGCCACTTGGCTGAGGTTCGAGCGGCATCTTGGTATGGGCTGACAATGCCCACATTGTCACCATGGATGGCAGTGCTTCATTTACTGAGCCAAAGGGTTGCCATGCCATCCCTTCTCTCCCTCTCTTTGTGAGATAGCTTTCGCTATTGTGGGGCGGGATTCCATCAGGCACAAACCAATTTAGGTTGCACAATTAAAGTGGATTTAGAGGACTGGTGCAAAAACCTTCCGTGAAACGACTGGACTTTTTGCGAGAAGGAAAGTGACTGGAAAGTGTGAAATAGAGATGTGGGAGAAATTTGATTCAGTTTGCATTTAATGGCAAACTTACCAAATTCGCAATTTCCAAAACAACGCATGAACCAAAATATAGCTATCCTTTGGAATTCACAGTTCTCTAAATTTTACCATGCAGTTATCCAGGCAACTAATGTTTACAAAAATGCGCATATATAAATGCATATTAGCAGTAGTGTAGAGGCGAATTTAGAAGTGCAGGGTCCCTTCATGATAGCCACAACCTCATCCCCTCCTACGTTCCCCCCCTTTTTTTTTCTTGTGGATGAGAATGAGATCCTCTTCTCCCACAACAAAAAATGCCCCAGGAGCCAATAAGTATTAAAGGGGAGAGTGTTAGCTACTGAGAAGGCTCATCTCAGTGAGAAGAGTCTTCTCAGTGGCTGACTCACTCACCTCTTTTCACTCTGATTGGCTCCAATTAGAAGCATAAGACTCTTCTTGGTGGCTAACACACTCCCCTTTCATAGGATGCTGGGACCCTGCTCCCCCAAACATAAGGGGTCTAAGATCCTCTGAGACTCTAGATGACTATACCCCTGCATATTAGTGAAAATACCTTTCACCTTTACCATTCCTTTCTCTCAGCTTTCTGATGATCCCTGTCCTGCCCACAGCAACAAAGCAATTGAGGAAGACAGATTTAACAAACGCTATTACAAAGGATAAGAGACCAGATTCTGTTTTTGCTAAAACGTGGTGGAGGGGGGGCTGGGTTATAAATGCAGAAGAATTGGATGGAAAGCTATGAGTCCAATAGGACTGAGCTTGTAGGTCATGTTCACTTGTACATTTTTTTAATTGCTTGATTATTGTAACATCAAGTGACACTGTGCATATATGAATGGAACCATCACAGAGTCCTTTTCCACAGGAGACAGTTTGCTCTGGAAGTTATCAATGAGTTGCCAAGTGGTTTCCATGCACGTGTGAGCCAGCCCTCCATTTCTCAGATTTCGAAGTCCCTGGAGAATGGTTGTGTTGAGTTCAGATGCATCCCCTGAAGGTCCACAGAAAGCTTGCTGGATGACTGTGTGCATCTCCCATCCCAGTGGCAACAAATTGCTCCCCGAGGAACACTCGGCTGTTTGACGATTGCAAATGAGTCATACTCACCTGCAGCTTTCCTCAGTGCACATCCTTGCTCGAGCACACAACTGGCCCAGGAACACTTCCAATTATCTGCATACAATAGTGTATCCAATTCTGATTTTGGCATTGGCAACAGCCTGGAGACTTGTATCTCCCCCTAAAGATGTTGGCTTGCTGTTCCTTCTCTGCAAGCAGTGGGGAATTCATGACACAGTAATTAGAACACTGGTCTAGAACCCGAAAGGTCAAGGATCAAGTCCCTGTTTGGCCATAAAGCTCCATGGGTGGACATCGCTCAGCCTGGGTGTATGTATATATATTCCCCAACAAATAATTTAAACACAGGCTGATATAATGGCTTATAACTACAGCCAGCATTGGTGAGCTGGTCAGCGATACATGCAAGAATTTCCCCCCTCTTTGTTA
Source organism: Rhineura floridana (assembly GCF_030035675.1). Classification (NCBI taxonomy): domain Eukaryota; kingdom Metazoa; phylum Chordata; class Lepidosauria; order Squamata; family Rhineuridae; genus Rhineura; species Rhineura floridana. The sequence continues at coordinate 180,674,494 of NC_084484.1, forward strand.
CTCCATGTTATGATATTTTAACATCAAAGCCTAAGGAGAGCCTGGCTGCTGGATCAGGCCAAAGGGGGCCCATCTAGTCCAGCATCCTGTTCTCCCAGTGGCCAACCAGATGCCTCAATGGGAAGCCTGCAAGCAGGACCTGAGTGCAACAGCAACACACTTCCCACTTGGGATTCCCAGCAACTGGTGTTCAGAGTCATACTGCGTAGTGTGAAGCAGGCTTTGCCAGCCTGGTGCCATCCAGATGTTTTGGACTCCAACTCCCATCAGCCCATGCTGCAGGTGCTGATGCAGTCCAAAACCTCTGGAGGGCACTGGGTTGACAAAGGCTGTACTAAATTACTTCCTGATTATAGTTAAACTAGAGAATTTGTTCACACAAGAGGTATTGATGGCCACAGCGTGGATGCTGCTGCTGTTAAATTTATTATCTGATCTTCACCAGAAGGCCCCAGGGCAGGTCACAACAATGTAAAGGACAATATTAAAACAGTTTTTTTTAAAATTACATTCACAACTAGAGAGGGTTTTAAAAATATACTGTACGTATCATACGTCAAAAGTCAGGGTGAAGAAATGTGTCTTTAAAAGAGGTTTGGACAATTTAATGGCAAATAAGGCTATCAAAGGATCCTGGCCATGATGTCTTTGTTGTCTCTCCACTTACTACTATTATTTTAATAAATTAAATTTATATCCCACGCTTCCTCCCAAACAGGAGCCCAGGGCGGCAAACAACAAGTAATAAAACAATAGAAACATCTTTAAAACATATTCAGTAGTCCAATATAGAGGCAGACTGGGATAAGTTCTCTACTTAAAAGGCTTGTTGAAAGAGGAAGGTCTTTAGTAGGGATTGAAAGGAGGGAATTTCAAAGGGTCGGTACCACCACACTAAAGGTCCACTTCCTAGGTTGTACGGAACGGACCTCCTGATAAGATGGTACCTGCAGGAGGCCCTCACCTGCAGAGTGCAGTGATCGACTGGGTATATAAGAGGTAAGACAGCCTTTCCCAACTAGTGGGCCACCAGATGTTGTTGGACCACAATTCCCATCAGCCTCAGCCAGCATTGCCAATGGTCAGGAAAGATGGGAATTGTGGTCCAACAACATCTGGTGGCCCACTAGTTGGGAAAGGCTGAGGTAAGACGATTGTCTTTGAGATAAACTAGACTTTCTAACAAGAGAATTCTCGGTCTCCTGATGAAACAGTTCCCAGGATTGTTTGAGGGAATCTCAACAATGTTTCCATTCCCCCCTTCAATTCCTTTACGGTCCCTGCATCCCTGCAATCTCTTCCTCCTGAAGGCCAGTTGAACCAGAAAAATTATTTCTGGAATTAGAGTGCACACCATTTGCTGCAGTGTTTCCCCCCCAGTGAACAGCTTCTCTTTTTCCTTCACTCATAACCATCTTATATCCCGGCCATTAACGCTGCTGTATATGTTTAAACTGTAACGAATAAAAACAGCTATTCTGTTGTAAGTACTGCCAGATTCATTGTGAAGGTTCAGCATTTAAAAGCCTTTTTAAAAATAAAAATCTTATGATCTTGAATTAATGATGCATCCCCAGCCCTGCTATGAAGCTGACTGGATGGTGGCTTGCGAAGATTCAGGGTCTGAGCTGAAGTTCTGGGGTGTCTTCCTCCTACTCAGGAAATGAGTAACATCTCGAGGTGAGGGGAAAGCTATTTTCTAATTAGCTTGAGGGGTTTTGTGATTAGCCCAGACTCCACCCCTGAGGTACCAGGCACAGCCAGGCTCCGCCCCTTGAGTTTGCCATGTGCTTCCCCCTCTGTCCACATCAGGTGCCATTAGGTGCCACCCCCATCTCAACAGGCCACACCCAAGGACTTCAGCAGCAGGTCCCAGGCACTATGTAGGGTTGCCAGGTTCAGGGCCTGAGACTTGATCCTGTATCTTTAGGAGAAGAGAAAGTCAGCCAAGTGCAGGTGTTCTTGCAACACTGTAATGGGAAAAGCCACAAGGTGGAATTCTCCCTTCCCCCCCGCACAACTTTTAAAGATCCTCTTGGAGACTGGGCCTGGCAACTAAGAGGTCTTCTGTATCTTTACTTTCTCTTCTCCTAAAGATACAGGATCAGTCTCAGGCCCTGAACCTGGCAACCTAATCCTGGGGTGTATACATCAAGCATGGAGAGCTTTTTCAGCACATTTCCTCCTGGGCTACCTTGAGGAGGCCCCATGGGAGTAGTGGGCAAAAGCGGGCAGAGCAGTGAATGCGAATTTTATCTGCATGCAGTTGGCTAGTCTCTATGCACACTCTCTCTCCTCTCTCTGTCACTAATCCAGGAAGCAAGTGGCACTATCAGTGTTCAAGGATGCATTCTAGCCTTGCAAAACCACTAAAGAAGAGTGTGAAGGTAGACCAGTGGGAGGTGTGTCCTGGGAAGAGAGGGCGTGGCTAAGGAGGGGTGTGTCCTGGGAAGAGAGGGTGTGGCTAAGGAGGGATGTGTCCTGGAAAGAGAGGGTGTGGCTAAGGAGGGGTGTGTCCTGGAAAGAGAGGGTGTGGCTAAGGAGGGGTGTGGCCTGGGGAGAGTCCCAATGGCCAAGTAGAGGGACCCAGAAGGCTACATTTGGCTCCCAGCTCTGATGTTCCCTACCCCTGGTATACATGACATGTGTACACACTAAGGATGGGGGAGAAATTCCATTCACTTTGCATTTAAAGCTAAATTTGTCAAATTCACACCTCCAGAAACGATATGAGAACCGAGACACAGCCATCCATTGAAATTTGCACTTATCTGAATTTTTCGATGCAGTTCTCCAACCAAGCAATGTCTACAAATAAAAAATGCATGTATTAGGGGCATGTGTGCACAAAATGAACATATTGGTGAAAATAACACACAAATATGCACCATGTTAGGATAAATTGCTCGCAAAAATGTGTACGTTAGACAAAACTGCAAGCAAAAATGTGCTTAGTAGGAGAAATTCACACTAAAATGCTGACGAATTTTCATGAGGATTAAAAAAAAAATCGGAAATTGCTGTGGAAATGTGAAGTGAATTTTAAGATTGGAAAAATGTGAGATTGAAAGAACTGAAATTGACAGATCATTCCATCCCGAGTACGTGTACACACACACACACAGATTTTGCATGTAATCTGAGGAAAGAATTGCTCTGGGCAATTAATGAGTGTTAAAGCATGTTACAGCAGAAGCAGCAGGAAAGAGAAAATTGAAGGCTGGCAAACTGCTTCTAGCCCATTAAGCAAGACTGAGAGACACCCTGCTTCTCTCCTGACTCCTTTGGCTCCTGGTCTTAAAGCGCAAATGCCCCCATGAAATACTTTCAGCAAAAATCTTGCTGTGACTGTAAGAGTAAGAAAACAACCCTCATCTCAGTCCAAATTACGCAAAAGCATTCTGCTTAAGGGATTGAGCGCCCTCTGGTGGCTGAGATGAGGAACAAAAGCAGCCATTATTCACAGGAGAAAAGGGCTTCTTCGCACGATGGGTTGTGGAGCCAGTTCCAATGCAGGCATCTTAGGGGCATGTAGGACAGCCCCTGCGAGACCACTTGCTGAAGAACTGGTGCATCCATGGATGTCTTTGTGTGTGCATTTGGTTAGTGGGACTGTTGTAGCCCTAAAAAGGGCTCCTGTTGGTATGCAGATTCTAAGAACATATGAAAAGCCCTGCTGGAACAGACCAAAGATCTGTCTAGTCTTGCATCCAGTTTCCCACAGCAGCCAACTAGATGTCTGTGGGAAGCCCACGAGCAGGACATGAGCATGATAGCACTCTCCTGCTGTAGTCCCCCAGCAACTGGTATTCAGAGGCAGGGATGGAAAGATCTATCAATTTTGGTTTTCTCAGTTTCACATTTTTCCAATCTTAAATTCAGTTCTCTTACCACGAAGACCCTATGAACAGAGTATCTAAAATGCAACACAGGGTGGTTCATGACAGATGCTATTGGAGGTCGCTGATTCATAGGGTTGCCGTAAATCGCAGTCAACTTGGAGGCACATAACAACAACAACAACAAAATTCAGTTCTCCACATTACTGTGATTTTTTTTTTAAAAAACCCTCATGAAAATTCTTCAGCATTTTAGTGTGAATTTCTCCTAAGAAACACATTTTTGTAGGCAGTTTTGACTAACTTACATAGTTTTGCAAACATTTTCTCCTAATATAATGTTTTTTGTATTGTCACTAATGCATTCATTTTAATGCACCCTTTCCCCTAATATCTGCATTTTTGTAAACATTGTTGGAGAACTGCATTGCAAAATTTGGAAATGTGTAAATTTTGACATACGGCTGTATTTCAGTTCTCACATTGATTTGGAAAGTGCACATTTTATAGATTGGGCTCTAAATACAAAATGACAACTCCCACATTGAGGCTGCGTACACACTATGTGTTTAAAGGACATTCGAAGCACATTGGTCCCCTAAAAGAATCCTGGGGACTGTTTGTTAAGCGTTGCTGGGAACTGTAACTCTGTGAGGGGTAGACTACAGGGGAAAAATCCTTTGAATGTGCTTTAAAGGTATAGTGCAGGGGTTTTTAACCTGTGGTCCATATTCATGCATTGAGCAGAGGATGGACTCAATGGCCTTCTAGGCCCTTTCATAGAATCATAGAATCGTAGAGTTGGAAGGGGCCTATAAGGCCATCAAGTCCAACCCCCTGCTCAATGCAGGAATCCAAATCAAAGCATTCCTGACAGCTGGCTGTCCAGCTGCCTCTTGAACAGCTGCCTTCCAACTCTACGATTCTATGATTCCCCCTGGGCTTCAGTTGGTCCATGAACCAGGTGCAAAGAATTTTTTTTTCAAATGCAATAAAATAAATTGTATTTATTTATTTATGGGGGTGCATAGCTTTCACCAGATTTTCAAAGGAGTCCGTGCCCTGAGAAAGGTTAAGAGCCACTGGTATAGCGTGCATGCATTTTCTTTTGCCTGTGCACTCTCCCAGCTTCTTCTCCATTCTCGCTGCTTCCGTAGTTTCCATGTATTGAATCTCCACTCCTTTTAAGTGCCTTGTTGGCCTCTTTTTCCTGCTCGGGACCTTCTCCCATCTTGCCACCAGCTGTGGCTTTATTCTTCTGAGGAAGGCAGAGCCTCTTCTCCCTGGCACTCCTGGTCTTTCCTGCTCATCTTCCGGGGGGACCTCTGGGTTCTAAGAATGACAGACGTCCAGTTTCTAAGAATGACGGAGCAGCCTCTGATCCTCTGCCTACCGCCTTCTTCACCCACACACAGCCAACTCTGCCACTCCACAGAACTTCAGCCATGGATTGCCTGCCTAAAGCTCATAGGCCATGGACCACATTTTGAGAACCCAAGTCCTTGCTGTACACTAATCAATGCCATTTAGGGTTTCAGTAGGGGTGAGGGGGCAACGAGGTTTCAGTGTGGGTGGGGAAAGGCTCCACCAAAGCTCAAAGGCTAACCTTGGATATATCTAGGATTAAAATGACAAAACAAAGTGTACTTTAAGAGCTTAAGTTGTGTTTACTTTTTTCAGTGCTGGGAATAAGGAGAGGTGCTTTATCTAGAAAGAAATGCTCTGTCAGCACTGTGTATCTCCTGTCAGAAAACCATTGCTGATGAGCCACCCTCTGCATCAAGCTCCGGAGTTTCCTCTTAATTCTCAGAAACAATGCCTGCCTCTAATCTTCTTTGACTTGTTTAGCCAGATTCTTGAGTCAACATAGCTTATGCACTTAATATCCTTCCTCCTTTGGGATTGCTGCTAAATTCTCGGGTTCTGACTCCATTCCAATTTAAATTCCAATTTAAATATTTTCCCAAACATTCTCAATTATGGACATCATTTTTTTTAGGAACCCCCCCCCCAAACCACCCTAGAATTTGGTCAGCTGATACATAATATAAAGCCTGTTCTTCTGATTTTAAATTGTTTAAACAGATTTTAGTATTGTATTTTTACAATGTTGTAACCCACCTTGGAACCTTACGGTGAAGAACAGCTTTGTTGTTGTCATGTGCCTCCAAGTCGACCACGACTTATGGCGACCCTATGAATCAGCGACCTCCAATAGCATCTGTCATGAACCACCCTGTTCAGATCTTGTAAGTTCAGGTCTGTGGCTTCCTTTATGGAATCAATCCATCTCTTGTTTGGCCTTCCTCTTTTTCTACTCCCTTCTGTTTCCCCCAGCTTTATTGTCTTTTCTAGTGAATCATGTCTTCTCATTATGTGTCCAAAGTATGATTACCTCAGTTTCATCATTTTAGCTTCTAGTGACAGTTCTGGTTTAATTTGTTCTAACACCCAATTATTTGTCTTTTTCGCAGTCTATGGTATGTGCAAAGGTTTCCTCCAACACCACATTTCAAATGAGTTGATTTTTCTCTTATCTGCTTTTTTCACTGTCCAACTTTCACATCCATACATAGAGATTGGGAATACCATGGCCTGAATGATCCTGACCTTAGTGCTCAGTGATACATCTTTGCATTTGAAGACCTTTTCTAGTTCTCTCACAGCTGTCCTCCCCAGCCCTAGCCTTCTTCTGATTTCTTGACTATTGTCTCCATTTTGGTTAATGACTGTGCCAAGGTACAGTATTGATAATCTAAATAATAATAATAACAATAATAATAATTTCTTCCTAGAAGTTTAGGACTTGGCATCTCTCTTGTTTTTCTTCGTCTAAGCTCTAGGTGCCCTGGGCTCCTACTGGGAGAAAGGGTGGCATATAAATCAATCAATCAAACAATCAAACAATCAAACAAACAAACAAACAAACAAACAAACAAATAAATAAATAAGTGGGAGACTGATTTTGCAAATATGAAGAACAGAGCAGAACAGAGAAATGCTTGTTACTTAGGAGGGCAAGTTTGGACTTGTTTGTGCTTCAGTCTCAATTGTAATCAAACTGCAGCAAAAAACACCGAGCACAAAACCTTACAGGACAGAACCTAAAGGCCCCATTTTTTTTTTTTAAACCTTAATGCAAGAAGCAATACTCATTATCAAGCCTCATAACCTGCTGGAAAATTAGCTTTTCAGAACTCCTTAAGCACCTGCTTCTGTTTAATGAAAACAATATTGGCCCAATCCCTGCAGACGTTATTAAAATATCCTAAGAAACGTGCTGTTTAGGCAGAACAGACTTCTTTCACCACCACTCAGCCTTTATTAAGTTGCTTTGTAGCGTTTTGAAATCTTTTTTTTAAAACGATTTCAGCCGCTCTTGAGTGTTGTGTGTGATCTCTAGGTGCTTCTTGATTGCTTTACAGCATGCTGTGCAGGCAGTACTGACCTAGATAGAATAACTGTCTGACTCAGGGCTCTTCCAAACGACTGTTTAATCAGTGATATGATTGCTTTGTGTCTTCATTAATTTTCCATGGTCCGTACGACGTCACCCGTTTTTGCAGATGTTATAGCGTTTAAATCCGCATCTGCAGTATCGCAAAAAATGCGATTTCCTTTTTTTAAACCGGGAATCACCCGCTTCAACATAGCGCTAGGATGCAATACCCCGGACTTTAGCGACGTAGGCGGTTCATGGGTGGTCCTTGGCAATTTCCCCACATCCCTTCCGTCATTCCCGTCCAATCACTTTTGCACATGTGCGCAGATGTCCGGGGGAACAAGCCCGGGAAAAGTGAACCAATCAGGAACGGAGCTGGGAAAAAGCGAGAAGAAGTACGGGTCCTCCCCGCTGCATGTGCGGGCGCAAAAAAAGCGTTGTTTTTATATCGGCAAAGAGCGAACAAACAGTCTAGTGGGGACTGTCAGATGACAAAGCGCATATGGAAAACATGGATTATCAAGGTCAGTTTGGACGAGCCCTCAGTAAAAGGCAACTTTCTAGCTTCTCATGGGCAGCAGAGGAGGTCCTATTGATGGTGCTACCACTGGGTGCTCCTTGGTTGGTACTGGCGTGGCCTTCTTGGTGACGGTTCCCCATTTGTGGAATGTTCTTCCTGGTGGGGTGCATCTGTCTCCCGCATTGGTGCTGCCCTGGGCTCCTTTGGGAGGAAGGGCAGGATAGAAATATTATTTATTTATTTATTACATTTATATACCGCCCCATAGCTGAAGCTCTCTGGGCGGTTCACACTAATATTAATTCTAATATTAGAATTAGTAGTATGAGTAACATGCAGGAGAAATTTAAAAACATTCCAGTTCACCCAGGCATTTGATGGCTGAAACAGACTCTTCACGACAACCTTGAAATTATTAACTGTGAGGGTATGCAACTGATTTAACATGTTTCTAGTTGTTCTTAATATAATTGAATGTTTTTAGATGCTCTCAATTGATCTTAATTGTTTTAAAAATATTTTTATCCATTCTGTCAAATATGTACAATATTAATCTGAGAGAACAGTTTTTTAAAAAATAATAATGGCAACTTAATGTGCATATTGCTTTCTTGATCTACATTAACTCTCTGTATAACTATACAGAAATGATTGTAACTAATAAAATGTGTAGATTTACATTTTCCTGCACTTTATTGCACCAGTATATTAAAAACATGCTCCATTTTTCTATAAAACAATCATAAAATTGTCTGCCTGCTCTGACTTTAATTAAATTAGTCAATTTTAACATATTTACTATGCCCCACACTCTGATTATCCAGTCTTTAAATGAAAGGGTCCTTATTTCCCCCCAGTTATGACATATGGTTATATGGGCAGCAGTTAATAATTTGATAATCTGTTCTTCATCATCTGCTAAAATATGGTCTTTAATTTATTGGAACCAATTACCTAGAGAGGTAGTGGGCTCTCTGACACTGGAGGCATTCAAGAGGCAGCTGGACAGCCTTCTGTCAGGAATGCTTTGATTTGGATTCCTGCATTGCGCAGGGGGTTGGACTCGATGGCCTTGTAGGCCCCTTCCAACTCAACTATTCTATGATTCTATGATTCTATATCCAAAAAGTATAACCAGTCGATCCACTGAAAGTGTGTTCCCTGTGAATCTTCCTATTTCTTTTATCACCATACAGCCAAATTTATTTTTGGGCAAGTCCAGAACATATAGTGAATATCAGCACTATTCATTTCAGAATGCCAGTACATTGCTTGTTATTCTTTAAATATGATTGTGCTGGCATCCCATTGCACAATTTGTTTATAAAAACATTCTTTAACACTTACTGTTTGTTATGGAATACTTAACCAAAACCATTTCCATACATCTGTTGATATAGGGTGGCCCAAATCTCTATCCCATTTAAGTTGTTGAGTATTTTTTTCCTGATTCTATATGGTGAATCAGTTCATATAATTTACTCAACATTTTTGTGATTTCATTTGACAGATTCAAATTCTGATACTTCTTGAACAGGTACATCTGTTACAATTAAGGATTCCAGCACTGAGCAGGGGGTTGGACTTGATGGCCTTATAGGCCCCTTCCAACTCTACTGTTCTATAATTCTATTCACTAATAGGCAAAAACCCTTGTGGTTTAAAAACTTACCTATAGCCAGCAGATATTTCTATCCAATTTTAAAAAGCAGGGGAATTGGGCAGCTATAGTGAATGCACCAGGGGAGCAGGAGACCTGACCTCCTCTCTGAGATATTGGACTGCCCTACAAATTTGTCAAAATGCAACACAATTTGGGTTGGTCTTTCACAGTCCAATCCACTTCCTGTGTAGCTTGGAAGAATTTGGTAACATGTGCCTCTGAGCATATGGGGAGTGGTGGTAACACCTGCCATCTCCAAAGTCTGAGAATTACATTTTTGTATGCTTGTTGGTGTTCTTCTTACTTTGCTTCTTTCCTGTGTTACTACTGTTTCTACAGAAAATCTAACCTAGAAAATTATATATTTCTTTCATTATTCATCATAGAAATCTGTGTCAAATTTATTTTTATTAATTTCAAAGCCTTTTTATTGGTCAATGTCATATGATGGTGAAGATAGCCTTTTGTGTTTCAAACTGGAGCTTATGCTCTATTTCTATTTTGGGCGCGTTGACAGTTGAATCTGAGTTTGATGTAAAATCAGACTGATTATAATATGTTGCTACTTAAGCAATGACTCTAGCTGTTGGAAAAAACAAATTTGGCCTGCCCAAGGTGCATGTTTTCAGCCTGCTATGCTTAAACCATTCCACTTAAGGAAAGGTAGGCATGGTCAATTAAAAATATAGAGCATACCTAGAATTTTGCTAGAATATATTTCACCTCCCACTGTTTTATATTGTGCAGCCTGAGACACTCCTCATGTCCATTGGAAACTATTCTGCAGAACAGTCAGTGCTGTTATTCCACAATTGTGTTTGGAGCTTTTTTTTTTTAGTGTTACAAAGTGTTGTTGTACTTCACATATTCACAGAAACAGAAGCAAAAGAAAATGATTCACTATAGGAAACGTCACTAAAATTGAAAAGTAAATCAAACATTTAAAGTGACTATCTGAACGATATCAACTGTTTTAATCTTGTTTCCTCCCTGCTAAAACAAGATAAGCACAGTACATGTCTTGTTTCTGTTATTTGGGCTGATTGCAGGTGTTGCCACCACTCGCCATATGCTCAGAGGCACATTACCAAATTCTACACAGGAAGTGGATTGGACTGTGAAAGACCAACCCAAATTGTGTTTGAATTTTGACAAATTTGTAGGGCAGTCCAATATCTCAGAGAGGAGGTCAGGTCTCCTGCTCCCCTGGTGCATTCACTATAGCTGCCCAATTCCCCTGCTTTTTAAAGTTGGATAGAAATATCTGTTGGCTGTAGGCAAGTTCTTAAACTGCAGGGGTTATGAACATAAGAACATAAGAAGAGCCTGCTGGATCAGACCAGTGGACAATCTAGTCCAGCATCCTGTTCTCACAGTGGCCAACCAGGTGCCCAGGGGAAGCCCGCAAGCAGGACCCGAGTGCAAGAACACTCTCCTCTCCTGAGGCTTCCGGCAACTGGTTTTCAGAAGCATGTTGCCTCTGACTAGGGTGGCAGAGCACAGCCATCACGGCTAGTAGCCATTGATAGCCCTGTCCTCCATGAATTTGTCTAATCTTCTTTTAAAGCCATCCAAGCTGGTGGCCATTACTGCATCTTGTGGGAGCAAATTCCATAGTTTAACTATGCGCTGAGTAAAGAAGTACTTCCTTTTGTCTGTCCCGAATCTTCCAACATTCAGCTTCTTTGAATGTCCACGCGTTCTAGTATTATGAGAGAGGGAGAAGAACTTTTCTCTATCCACTTTCTCAATGCCATGCATAATTTTATACACTTCTATCATGTCTCCTCTGACCCGCCTTTTCTCTAAACTAAAAAGCCCCAAATGCTGCAACCTTTCCTTGTAAGGGAGTCGCTCCATCCCCTTGATCATTCTGGTTGCCCTCTTCTGAACCTTTTCCAACTCTATTATATCGTTTTTGAGATGAGGTGACCAGAACTGTACACAGTATTCCAAATGCGGCCACACCATAGATTTATACAACGGCATTATGATATCGGCTGTTTTATTTTCAATACCTTTCCTAATTATCCCTAGCATGGAATTTGCCTTTTTCACAGCTGCCGCACACTGGGTCGACATTTTCATCGTGCTGTCCACTACAACCCCGAGGTCTCTCTCCTGGTCGGTCACCGCTGGTTCAGACCCCATGCGCGTATATGTGAAATTCAGATTTTTTGCTCCAATATGCATAATTTTACACTTGTTTATATTGAATTGCATTTGCCATTTTTCCGCCCATTCACTCAGTTTGGAGAGGTCTTCTGGAGCTTTTCGCAATCCCTTTTTGTTTTAACAACCCTGAACAATTTAGTGTCGTCAGCAAACTTGGCCACTTCACTGCTCACTCCTAATTCTAGGTCATTAATGAACAAGTTGAAAAGTACAGGTCCCAATACCGATCCTTGAGGGACTCCACTTTCTACAGCCCTCCATTGGGAGAACTGTCCGTTTATTCCTACTCTCTGCTTTCTGCTTCTTAACCAATTTCTTATCCACAAGAGGACCTCTCCTCTTATTCCATGACTGCTAAGCTTCCTCAGATGTCTTTGGTGAGGTACCTTGTCAAACGCTTTTTGAAAGTCTAAGTACACTATGTCCACTGGATCACCTCTATCTATATGCTTGTTGACACTCTCAAAGAATTCTAGTAGGTTATTGAGACAGGACTTTCCCTTGCAGAAGCCATGATGGCTCTGCTTCAGCAAGGCTTGTTCTTCTATGTGCTTAGTTAATCTAGCTTTAATAATTCTACCAGTTTTCCAGGGACAGAAGTTAAGCTAACTGGCCTGTAATTTCCGGGATCCCCTCTGGATCCCTTTTTGAAGATAGGCGTTACATTTGCCACTTTCCAGTCCTCAGGCACGGAGGAGGACCCGAGGGACAAGTTACATATTTTAGTTAGCAGATCAGCAATTTCACCTTTGAGTTCTTTGAGAACTCTCAGGTGGATGCCATCCGGGCCCGGTGATTTGTCAGTTTTTATATTGTCCATTAAGCTTAGAACTTCCTCTCTCGTTACCACTATTTGTCTCAGTTCCTCAGAATCCCTTCCTGCAAATGTTAGTTCAGGTTCAGGGATCTGCCCTATATCTTCCACTGTGAAGACAGATGCAAAGAATTCATTTAGCTTCTCTGCAATGTCCTTATCGTTCTTTTTGCCTGTTACTGAATTTATCTGCTTTTTAATCCAGAAGGTAAGAAATGGGATCCTGTGCAAGTTTGCTGAGAATGGATTGATCATTTGCATGCTTATTGAGTTCAGTGGGATTTACTCCCCTGCAATCATGCTTTGCGATAGGTGAAACTGACCACAGGGGATGGAGAAAGGAGGAGGGGGATGGGAACAGGCAGGAGGGGGAGGGGGAGGGCAGGTTTGATCATTTGCATGTTTATTGAGTTCAGTGGGATTTACTCCTGTGCAGTCATACTTAGGATACGTAAAACTGACCATGGGGAGGGAGGCCTGGAGTGGGCAGGGGAGGAGGAATAGGGAAGAGGAGAGGAGTGGAAGAAGGGAGGAAGAAGGGAGAGGGGAGGGGAAGGAGGGGAAAGGCAGGTCTGATCATTGCAGGCTTATTGAGTTCAGTGGGATTTACTACCATGCAATCATGGCTAGGATAGGTAAAATTGACCATGGGGGAGGAGGAGGGGGAGGAGAGAGTAGAGGGAAGGAGGAAGGGGGGAGAGGGGAGCAGGAGGAGTGGGAAGGGGAAGGAGGGGATTGAAAGTGGAGGGATGAAGGAAGGGGGAGGGAAGGGGCAAAAGGGAGGTTATGGGATGGAGGAGGAGGGGAGGGCAGGTTTGATCATTTTGATGCTTATTGAGCTCAATGGGATTTACTCCTGTGCAATCATGCTTAGGACAGGTAAAACTGACCATGGTGAAGGGGGACGGGGAGGGGGGAGGGCAGAGGAGAGAGGAAGGAGGAGATTGGAAGGGCATGGGGAAGGGAAGGAAGAGGTGAAGGAAGGGGAGGGAAGGGGCAAGAGGGAGGGGATAGGAAGGGAGGATGAGGGGAGGGGAGGTTTGATCATTTGCATGCTTTTTTACTTCAGTGGAGTTTACAATCATGTGCAATCATGCTTAGGATAGGTGAGGTTGACCTGGGGAGGTGCAGGGTGGAGGAGGAGGGCAGGGAGGAGAGGGGAGAGGGAGGGAAGAAGGGGGAGGAAGGAAGGGGGAGGAGAGGAGATTGAATGGGTTGGTACTGGGCAGAGGGGAAGCCCCTTTCCTTTCCAAAAGGAAAACATTGTGAACAGTATAATTCTTTTTCAGGGTTTTCCCCACCTTTTTATTCTACAGCAGGCACATGTAGCCTCCCACCCAAATTTAAACCAAAGCTGTCCCTGGCCACATCCACACCAGACCTTTATTTCACTTTAGGCAGTCATGGCCTCTCCCAAAGAATCCTGGGAAATGTAGTTAGTGAAGGGAGATGCCCTGTTCCCCTCACAGAGCTTCAATCAGAGCGGTTGACTGTTCAACCAGTCTGGTAACTGAAGCTCTGTCAGGGGAATAGGAGTCTCCTCTCATCACCCTTCACAAACTACACTTCCCAGGATTCTTTGGGGGAAGCCACGACTGTCTCAAGTGAAATAAAGGTCTGGTGTGGGTGTGGCCCCCTGATTATGCAAGCCAAGCAGCTGTGAGTCTGGCTTTTAGAACACTGACAGTTGGTTCTTGCTGACTTGCCTGATGTTATCATTGAGTTCAATGCAAACTTTCTTAAATTAATTAAAAATCAGCCAGGCATTTTTTCAACTTTTAAACTGCAGAAGGTGAAGATCAGAGTATGGGGCAAGGTCAGTAACAGGATTACAGGTACTCTGTGAAGATGGCTGATTTTTAATTAATTTCAACAAATTATGAGAACTCTGACAGAAAAATTCCCAAAGGGGTCAAGTTTTTTCTCTCTTTTTACCCTTTGAACTCTCGATTCTCTCTGACTTTTTTGTGTATCGCCATAAAAATCGAAAGGGTTGTTAAGCAAGCATTTCTGAGTTCAGGACTATAAGTTTTGTAAGGTTTTGTTTTGAAATAAGCTTATGGGAAGCTTCAGAATGGCATGGGGGTATTTTCAATTTAACATTGTGGAATGTGAAAAATCCATACTGACTATAGTATACAGCCACTCTCGTAGGCTGTATAACGATTCTATGATTTTTAGTTTGATCATGTCAGACTTGTATTCTTAAGGATTTTATGGAAGTGATACCAAAATATGAAAAAATGCCCCACTAAAATCCATCTTCAGATTTGCACTGCCGTCCAACCATTGCAATGAAACCTATATTGTACAAATTAAAACCTTCTTAATCCAAGTACAGAGTTTTAACATGTTGTTGCTGCTATTACACTCAGAGATGTCCTGGGGCATGCTTTTACAAGGAGTTCACAAATGCTGCCTTACTTGCAGTCTCAATGCGTGGATGAAACGATGGTGTCGGGTGGAAGGGTTTGGATTTGTTAGGCACTGGGGAACATTTTGGGACAAGCCGGGCCTGTACAAAAGGGACAGGCTCCACTTGAACCAGAATGGAACCAGACTGCTGGCACTTAAAATTAAAAAGGTAGCAGAGCAGCTTTTAAACTGACTGAGGGGGGAAACCCGACAGGAGCTGAGAAAGTCCCGGTTCGGAATAAACCTCCCCCCTGGGATAAAAACCAAAAAAATGATGAAATTTTAAAAGGGGTAGGCCTAGAAGTAGGCATTGTGAGAGCAGGGGCACAGGATATAAATTCAGAAGAGCAAAATTACCACAGGCCTAACCACAAGTGCCAAAGACACTTGCAGAGAGACACTGCTTATAAGTGCCTGTACGCTAATGCTAGGAGCCTGCGAACCAAGATGGGAGAACTGGAGTGCTTGGTCTTAGAAGAGAGCATTGATATAGTGAGCATAACGGAGACCTGGTGGAATGGAGGAAACCAGTGGGATATGGTTATCCCTGGATATAAACTATATTGGAAGGACAGGGAAGGACGTATTGGTGGCGGAGTCGCTCTATACGTGAAAGAAGGCATTGAATCCAGCAAGCTCGAAACCCCAAAAGAGGCAGACTCCTCCACAGAATCGTTGTGGGTGGTGATACCATGCCCCAGGAGGGACTTAATACTGGGAACGATCTATCGTCCCCCTGATCAAAATGCTCAGGGAGACCTTGAGATGAGATATGAAATTGAGGAAGCATCCAAACTAGGAAATGTGGTAGTAATGGGTGACTTCAACTACCCGGACATAGACTGGCTGCATATGTGTTCCAGTCATGACAAAGAAGCAAAGTTTCTAGATATTCTAAATGACTATTTCCTAGACCAGTTGGTCATGGAACGGACCAGAGGGACGGTAACCCTGGACTTAATCCTCAGTGGGGACCGGGACCTGGTGCAAGATGTAAGTGTTGTTGAACCGATTGGGAGCAGTGACCACAGTGCTATTAAATTAAACATACACGTAACTGGCCAATTGCCAAGAAAATCCAACACGGTCACATTTGACTTCAAAAGAGGAAACTTCACAAAAATGAGGGGATTGGTAAAAAGAAAGCTGAAAAACAAAGTCCAGAAGGTCACATCACTCGAAAATGCTTGGAAGTTGTTTAAAAACACTATATTAGAAGCGCAACTGGAGTGCATACCGCAGATCAGAAAAGGTACCGCCAGGGCCAAGAAGATGCCAGCATGGTTAATGAGCAAAGTCAAGGAAGCTCTTAGAGGCAAAAAGTCTTCCTTCAAAAAATGGAAGTCTTGTCCAAATGAAGAAAATAAAAAAGAACACAAACTCTGGCAAAAGAAATGCAAGAAGACAATAAGGGATGCTAAAAAAGAATTTGAGGAGCACATTGCTAAGAACATAAAAACCAACAACAAAAAATTCTATAAATACATTCAAAGCAGGAGACCATCTAGGGAGACAATTGGACCCTTGGATGATAAGGGAGTCAAAGGTGTACTAAAGAACGATAAGGAGATTGCAGAGAAGCTAAATGAATTCTTTGCATCTGTCTTCACAGTGGAAGATATAGGGCAGATCCCTGAACCTGAACTAACATTTGCAGGAAGAGATTCTGAGGAACTGAGACAAATAGTGGTAACGAGAGAGGAAGTTCTAAGCTTAATGGACAATATAAAAACTGACAAATCACCGGGCCCGGATGGCATCCACCCGAGAGTTCTCAAAGAACTCAAAGGTGAAATTGCTGATCTGCTAACTAAAATATGTAATTTGTCCCTTGGGTCCTCCTCCGTGCCTGAGGACTGGAAAATGGCAAATGTAACGCCAATCTTCAAAAAGGGATCCAGGGGGGATCCCGGAAATTACAGGCCAGTTAGCTTAACTTCTGTCCCTGGAAAACTGGTAGAAAGTATTATTAAAGCTAGATTAACTAAGCACATAGAAGAACAAGCCTTGCTGAAGCAGAGCCAGCATGGCTTCTGCAAGGGAAAGTCCTGTCTCAGTAACCTATTAGAATTCTTTGAGAGTGTCAAGAAGCATATAGATAGAGGTGATCCAGTGGACATAGTGTACTTAGACTTTCAAAAAGCGTTTGATAAGGTACCTCACCAAAGGCTTCTGAGGAAGCTTAGCAGTCATGGAATAAGAGGAGAGGTCCTCTTGTGGATAAGAAATTGGTTAAGAAGCAGAAAGCAGAGAGTAGGAATAAACGGACAGTTCTCCCAATGGAGGGCTGTAGAAAGTGGAGTCCCTCAAGGATTGGTATTGGGACCTGTACTTTTCAACTTGTTCATTAATGACCTAGAATTAGGAGTGAGCAGTGAAGTGGCCAAGTTTGCTGATGACACTAAATTGTTCAGGGTTGTTAAAACAAAAAGGGATTGCGAAGAGCTCCAAAAAGACCTCTCCAAACTGAGTGAATGGGCAGAAAAATGGCAAATGCAATTCAATATAAACAAGTGTAAAATTATGCATATTGGAGCAAAAAATCTGAATTTCACATATACGCTCATGGGGTCTGAACCAGCGGTGACCGACCAGGAGAGAGACCTCGGGGTTGTAGTGGACAGCACGATGAAAATGTCGACCCAGTGTGCGGCAGCTGTGAAAAAGGCAAATTCCATGCTAGGGATAATTAGGAAAGATATTGAAAATAAAACAGCCGATATCATAATGCCGTTGTATAAATCTATGGTGCGGCCGCATTTGGAATACTGTGTACAGTTCTGGTCGCCTCATCTCAGAAAGGATATTATAGAGTTGGAAAAGGTTCAGAAGAGGGCAACCAGAATGATCAAGGGGATGGAGCGATTCCCTTACGAGGAAAGGTTGCAGCATTTGGGGCTTTTTAGTTTAGAGAAAAGGCGGGTCAGAGGAGACATGATAGAAGTGTATAAAATTATGCATGGCATTGAGAAAGTGGATAGAGAAATGTTCTTCTCCCTCTCTCATAATACTAGAACTCGTGGACATCCAAAGAAGCTGAATGTTGGAAGATTCAGGACAGACAAAAGGAAGTACTTCTTTACTCAGCGCATAGTTAAACTATGGAATTTGCTCCCACAAGATGCAGTAATGGCCACCAGCTTGGATGGCTTTAAAAGAAGATTAGACAAATTCATGGAGGACAGGGCTATCAATGGCTACTAGCCATGATGGCTGTGCTCTGCCACCCTAGTCAGAGGCAGCATGCTTCTGAAAACCAGTTGCCGGAAGCCTCAGGAGGGGAGAGTGTTCTTGCACTCGGGTCCTGCTTGCGGGCTTCCCCCAGGCACCTGGTTGGCCACTGTGAGAACAGGATGCTGGACTAGATGGGTCACTGGCCTGATCCAGCAGGCTCTTCTTATGTTCTTATGTTCTTAATGGAGTTGAGATTTAAGACACAGAACATTTGGGGCTACTTTGAGACACGCAGGCTGGTGACAGCCTTCCAAAGGAGAACAACTTTGAATTAAGACAGAGAAGAAAGAGAATCAGCACACAGCACGGCTCTTGCATTTGCTAATACACTGCCAGTGCATAGTTAGCCTTCTGTTTCTAATTGGGAGTCCCAAGGGAGGAACTGTCCTTTGTGCTGAATATGCATTACTGTTGTCTACAATCAAATTCAGGACAACTGCTGGCGCATCATCTGTGGATTAAGGATAGGTTATGTGTATGGCTATTTCTTCCAGAAATTATTTTCTTCCAGCTGTAGAAAAAAAAATAGAGGGGATCCTTTGATCCTGCTGTTAAGAAGTATTCCTTCCAAACTTTGTGCTGATTGCATTGTGGTGGTAAGTATTGGTGTAGAATTACTTTACTCTAGGATTCTACTGGGGACCTGGTAAGTAGATTAATGTGGCTTTCTTGTCGATGAGTGAAATTTGATTGAGAAAGGAGACCTGCTGTAACTAACCAAATGTGGGCTCATTCTACATATTTCTGGTCTCCAAATCTGACTGTGAGAATGCACGTCCAAATATTCCATTAGTGTTTTTTAAGGAAACGATTGAGATGCTAATAGAACAGTGTCAGTTATGTTGTGGCTGTCTCTGCATGTGGCTTTAAAGCTGGGTTTATTGTCTTGAGCACTTGTTAGAAAGGTGATCTGAAATAATAATGACATTGCTGGATCGCAGTAAAAATCCACAACCCCGTTTGACAACAGCGGCTTGTAAACAAAGCAGCATTAAGCCTCTATCCCGTCAGGGCAAGCATTTACACTACAGCAATGCAACTTCCCCCTCTCTCCCCGCCATGTGCCCCCTAAATCTCTTCTGGAGTTTCCCCCAAACCTCTGCAGCAGATCTGGGGAGGGTCTGGGGCACGCACAGGGGAAGGAGAGGGGGAAAAGTTCTGTTGCACAAGAGTAAACCCTTGAGCTAATGGAACAAGGGCATCAGAGACCATACATGCTTCCCATCTGCACAGCTAGCTATCTATTTAAAAATAGCAATGATCACTAAAAATGATTTGTTTTCATGACCAGAACATTCTGATGCTTTCTGGGCCAGTACCACTATTACTTTATCTCATTCACTTTCTAGAGCCTAAACCAATGAGTTCAGAAAAAAGAAAGTGGATTTTGGCTAAACATCAGGAAAGATTTCCTGGTGGTCGAGGCTGTTTGACAATAGAGCAGACTGCCTTAGAAGGCAGGGGCCTTTCCTTCATTCGAGGTTTTTCAGCAAAGGGTGGATGGCCACTCGTCAGGGATGCTGTAGCAGATTTCCCGGATCTGCAGGTGATAGGATTATTATTTAGTTTTCTTACCTGGTCCTCACCAATAGGCCCCAGAACAGTTTACAACAATTTACAAATACAATATTAAAAACAGTTATAGATTCAAATCAAGAGAATAGGGTGTGTCCTAAAATATGTCTCAGGTCCTGCTTCAAAGGCCAGGCTAAAAAGGTGCAGGGCACAGAGGCAATAGCAACTGATTTTCAGAGGTAAGCTTCCACTGAACTTGGAGGTTCCATACAGCTGTCAAGACTGTTAGCCATTGGCAGAACTCTCCTCCTCCTCCTCCTCTATTAATTAATTACTTAATTATTAAATTTATATCCCGCCCTTCCTCCCAGTAGGAGCCCAGGGCGACAAACAAAAGCACTAAAAACACTTTAAACTATCATAAAAACAGACTTTGAAATATAATAAAACGAAAACATCCTTTAAAACATATTAAAATAAAACATCTTTAAAAACGTTTTTAAAAAAGCTTTAAAAACATCTTTAAAAAAAGGTTTAAAAACATCTTAAAAAGCAATTCCAACACAGACACAGACTGGGATAAGATCTCTGCTTAAAAGGCTTGTTGAAAGAGGAAGGTCTTCAGTAGGCGCCAAAAAGATAACAGACATGGCACCTGTCTAATATTTAAGGGGAGGGAATTCCTCACAGAAGGAGCCCAGGGTGGCAAACACTAAAAGCACTTTAAAACATCTTAAAAACAACAGACTTTAAAACATAGCAAAACAAAACACACACACACACAATATAAAAAATAAATTGAAAAATATATAAAATATAAATTGAAAAATGGAAATGGACTGCCTTCAAGTCGATTCTGACTTATGGCAACCCTATGAATAGGGTTTTCATGGTAAGAGTGTTCAGAGGTGGTTTACCATCGCCTCCCTCTGAGGCCGAGAGGCAGTGATTGGCCCAAGGTCACCCAGTGAGCTTCATGACTGTGTGGGGATTCGAACCCTGGTCTCCCAGGTCATAGTCCAACACCTTAACTACCACACCACATAAAATATCTTAAAAAAAAAATCTTTAAAAACATCTTGTAAAGCAATTCCAACACAGATGCAGACTGGGATAAGGTCTCTACTGAAAAGGATTGTTGAAAAAGGAAGGCCTTCAGTAGGTGCTAAAAAGTTAACAGAGATGGCGCCTGTCTAATATTTAGGGGGAGGGAACGTCGCCCTGGGTTCCTACTTGCCACCCTGGGCTCCTACTGGGAGAAAGGGCGGTATATAAATCAAACAAATAAATGCCAATTGCTAAAGGACCACTTCTCTTATGTTGTGGGGAATGGACTTCCTGATAAGATGGTATCTGCAGGAGGCCCTCAGCTGCAGAGCGCAGTGGTCGACTGGGTCTATAAGGGGTAAGACGATCTTTCCGGTATCCTGGTTCCAAGCTGTATAGGGCTTGGTAGACCAAAACCAGACCCCTGAACTGTTGAAAGGTGCAGTCCACCATCTTTATTCAAAACGATATCTAACAGTAACAGTATATGCAAGGAATAATGACAAGGGAAACAAAATAGATTAGGAATATGCAATTTGACTACTGCAAACAATAATTATGGCAGGAAAAACCAGCAATAATTTTAACTACTATTCAATTCTACTTTCATTTGCTCCCGTAAAACCTTCACCAGTCCAAACCAGTTAAAAGTGTTGCTATTGTGGAAGGAGAAACCCCAAACCAATTGTTTCCAAGACTTCCAGAAGGACAGAGTTTATTCAAAGGCAAGAGAAACATACTCTGATGTACATCAGGAGAGAGAATCAGAGTCTCTCTCTTGAACCATATATAGTTATACGTGTGTCACAAAGAACCTCCTAGCTCTATCCCATACTTGAAGAGGTGCTCAGGGCATGTGTTGAGTGCATGCAATCATCACACTCCTGGGTGGTTCTTTACACGTGTCAGGTGTTACATACTCCTAACCCACTGTTTAGTTGGAAAATAACTTAAACCTCTAACAGAAAGATTTCACATATCTCCGTTGCCCACAACGTCCCTTTCCCTCCTCTGCCAGCTGGCATCACACAGAACTTCCTCATTTTCCTTTGTGAAGATGTACCTTAAGGTGTGATAGAAAGCCACTCAGCTCTTATAAGCAGATAGAAGCATACTTGATCATAGAATCCTCCTTATCAGAAAGGTCAAAGATCATTTTTCTTTCACATTATGTTACAGCTATACAGAGCTGTATAAGTATGCTTACACATGTACAGTATATGGTTGCCTCTTATATGCATGTATTGTTTTCCTGCAAATGTAGCATTAGGCATGTGATCTGCAATCTATTTATAGGCCATGCATCCTTAAAGACTCTCACCTGGAACTGATCTTTCCGTACCTCCTGCAACGTGCTTTTCCTGTTGACAGGTCCGTGTGGCCTTAAAGAGTCTCCCTTGCCACTAATCAGCTAGGAGACAATGCCCAGATCCCCACAATGTTTTAGCTCCTGTCTTCTGGACATCTCCAGGAGCACAATATTGCAACTGTGTGCCATTCCAAAGCCTTGCAAATGGTTTGGGGGACTGTGGGCGTCAACTCTTGGAATCATGCTCCTTCCTCTTCCGATACACTGCACGGTCTTTAACGTCGGCCTGGTAGGGCCGTGGGCCTGTGATTCTTTCTATGCCAAGGCCTTTCCCCAAGTTGCTGCTAAGGTAGCTATGGAGCGAATAAAGAAGGATCCTTCCGTTAATTATCCTCATCAGCTGGACTGCACATTACTCGAGGAAGACTGCCAGACCTCTAAAGCTCTAGCTGGATTCATTGGCCATGAAAAACATTTGTCAGCTTTCATAGGGCCTCTGAATCCGGGCTACTGTGACATGGCCTCTTTGCTAGGCCGGAGTTGGAATAAAGCCATATTTTCCTGGGCCTGCATAAACGACGAATTGGACAATCCAAGTTACCACTCTACTTTTATAAGGACATTGCCCTCTCCAACTGGCGTCCTCTTTGCTGTGTTGAAACATTTTAACTGGGCTCATGTTGCCATCATCTATTCCAAAGAGGACCTTTGGATGGACACGGCTAATAAACTGGCAACCACTCTGAGAAACCACGGGCTGCCTGTAGGCATTGTTACATCGACTGGGAAAGGAGACGGAAATGTGGCAGGGACTTGGGCAAAGATCCAAGCTGTTGGCAATGTTAAAGGTAAGCAAAGTGAAAATGATCCTGGGCATGGTGGAAAGAGAGATGGCCTTGTGGCTCTTCCTGGCTCTTGCTATTTTTGGATGAGATTTGATCACATGCAGGCAAATTCGAAGTTACATAGTTATCGTTGGTCGGGAGGTCTTGTGTACCAAATCCGCTTCCTCCAAAAGATCTGACTTTTTTTGCAGTAAGGACCCGATCTGCACTATCCATTTAAAGGACTTCCCCAAAAGAATCCTGGGAACTGCAGCTTATTCAGGGTGCTGAGAGTTGTTAGGAGACCCCTCTTCCCAGAGTAGTTTAATGATCAATTCCCAGAGTAGTTTAATGATCAATCCTCTTCCCAGGGAACTCTGGGAGTTGTAACTCTGTGAGGGGAAGAAGGGTCTCCTAACAACTATTAGCACTCTTAGCAAACTATAGTTTCCAGGATTATTGGGGTGGAGAGCCATGACTGTTTAAAGTGTTATGATGCTGCTTTAAATGTATAGTGCAGATGCAACCTTGGCGAGTGATGGGAAAAAAGCGCTGTAAAGTGTGAGAGAACACTTTAACCTTCCTGCAAACAAATGAGGATGAATGCCAATATTGTCTAATCTCCCTGAAAACAAATCAGGGATTGCTCTTAGAATGGAGGTCAACAATCAAGATCCAGCCCCTTGTGCATGCCTCTATCTCTCAGCCTCTGTTCCCCATTGATCTACCTCACAGGGTTGTTGTTTTGGTGGTTATCACATGTGTGCAGTGCAATCTTGTGCATGTCTCCTCAGATGTAAATCCCATAGTGTTCAATGGGGTTTAGTTCCAGGAAAGTGTGCATAGAACTACAGCCTCAAAATCTTGTGTATCTGATTTGTATGATGACTGAACAGAGGCCTCGGGATTCTATCCTCCCGTAAATGTGAACGTGTAGAATAAAAGCTATTTTGGAATCCTGCTTTATCCAAGAAATATATCTCATTCTCTGGGACCAATTTGACATGACGCCTCATGAATCATAGCATGTAGGGGCTTTCAGAACACAAGAACTGCCTGGCTGCTGAATCAAGCCAATGGCTCATCTAGTCCAGCATCCTGTTCTCACAGTGGCCAATCAGATGCCACAATGGGAAGCCTGAAAACAGGACCAGAGTGCAACAGCAGGTCTCCCCACCAGTCTTTTTCAACAGCTGGTATTCAGAAGCATATTGCCTCCAATTATGGAGGCAGAGAATAGCCATCATGGCTAGTAGCCGCTGGTACCCTTATTCTCCTTGAATTTGTCTAACCCTCTTTTAAAGACCCACATCTTCACCCTGGCCTTTGACACTTGAGAGAGATATTTTTAGGACCTTCAAATGTGAATTTGATGTTCTCATCAAAATTTTATTTTCTCCATTGCATAACAGAAAATGTTAGAAACAAGACTGTGGAATTTACTCCGACAATATGCAATGATGGTCATCAACTTGAATGGCTTGAGAAGAAGATTAGACAAATTCATGAAGGATAAGGCTGTCAATGGCTGCTAGCTATGGTGGTTCTATTCTATCTCCGCGGTTGGAGGCGTTATGCCTTTGAATAACCAGTTGATGGGAATCACAAGTAGAATGCTGTTGTGCTTGCAGACTTCCCACAGGGATCTGGTTGGCCACAGTCAGAACAGGACACGGTACTTGGTGGGCCTTTCATCAGATCTAGCAGGGCTCTCATGTTATAACAATGATAATATTGTCACCACTGTGCTGGAGAGGATGTGATTGATTGATTGATTGATTGATTGATTTGGTTTATTTATATGCCACCTTTCCACAGTGACCTGTGCCCAACGTGCCTTACAACAAGCACTCAAAATAAAAGCACTGGGGTAGGTTTACAAGACATAGCAATACAGTTTACAAGACATAGCAATACATTCCAATAAGACAAAAGTAAACAATTTAGCAAACATAAAATAAATTCAATAGTACAAAAGAAATAATCTAAACTTAAATACATAAGTACAATCCATCTCTTTGGCTTTTGTCACTTCCTGAGGACTGGTGGAGTTCCATTGTTTGAGGCAGCTCTTTTACTCTTCTTTCCTGGAAGTCATACTTGAAAGGACAGAAACATGTTGTAGACCCATCCTTTGGCAGAGCTTGGAAAAGTTACTTTTTTGAACTACAACTCCCATCAGCCCCAGCCAGCATGGTCACTGGATTGGGCTGATGGGAGTTGTAGTTCAAAAAAGTGACTTTTCCAGGCTCCTCGGCAAGGATATGTGAGCAATCATATTGCCATCCTGGGCTCCTGATTTGGCTACATTGTGTCCTTCAGCACAAATAGTGTCCTTGTGCACAAATAGGTACACGGTATCATATGTGATGGCCGTGTAACTCAATTCAAAAATTTTGGAATGATGTATTTAAAGAAATAACATTGACTAGTGCTCAAGAGGTCACTTGCACTCCACAGCTGGCATTACTAACACTTTTTTAATGATCAAAGTAAACTGCTACACAAAGAAATAATTAGCTGCTACTAGTAGCTTCCTACTGGTAGCTGCAAGACAAGCAGTCACTCAACACTGGAAATGGTTGGATGCTTTAAGTTTGGACATACAGAGACAAAAGGGCTGGATATTAGCTCTGATGGAAAAACTGACAAAACAAGAATGTGCTCTCAAAGAAAACCAAGATGAAGATGACTTTATTGAAACGTGGTTATTCTTTCTGTCCTATGCAAACACGCATAGCCAAATAATGCACCCTCCAGCGACTCATGTACAATTGTGGAGAGGAATTTTGGGTTAAGAATGAACTATATTGATGAATAACCAGAGTCATGCATTTGCTTTCTAATCTGCAAAGGAATAGGAGTCAAAGTTGTTAAAATGTAATTATAAGGGGATGAAGGAGGGAAGGGAGGTGGGGATAAGTTTTAAATACTTACCTGTTTGTAAAAATTCAAGGAAACATTTTTTTTAAAAGAGCAATGATAATCTTGGCCTGCCTTACATGGCTGTTGTAAGAGCTACAATGTCCTGCTTCCACTGCTGGGGGCAGTATGGCTCTGAATACCAGCTGCTGTGGGGAGAGTGCTGTTGTGCTCCCATGGAGGCATCTGGTAGGCCACTGTGAGAACAGGATGCTGGCCTCGGTGGGCCTTTGGCTTGATAAAGGAGGGCTCATGTTACGTTCTTAAAGTGTCTCTTTGATTTCTGCATTTCAGTTATCATTTTGTGCATGCATTCAGCTCTCATTGGAGGGGAAGACCAGGCCAGCTTGCTTACCAAAGCCCAGGAAATGGGGCTGGCAGATGGGAGATACGTCTTTGTGCCGTACGACACTCTGTTCTACAGCCTTCCATACCAAAACCATTCCTACTTCATTCTTGAAAATGACCGCGCGTTCCAGAAAGCTTATGATGCAGTGTTGACTATTACTCTACAGTCTGGGGAGAAAACCTTTTATGAAGCATTCGGAGCAGCGAAGCAAAGGGGCGAAATCACACTGGATTTGGAACCCGAACAGGTCAGCATTGTTTAGCACAGAAGCCCTTCAAACCGTTTAGCTCCACGGCCATCACTTGCCAAGGTGATGCCATTTTATCATTCCACCCTGTTCCGTAACATTGGAACCAGAGCCTGCCAAATTAGGAAACAGGATGACTTTTCTTTCCAGTTTGGTTGGTTAATTGCTGTCACATAGGGGTAGGAACAGGGAATTGTGGTTGTTGTTTTTTTAAAAAAGAAAATTGTTAGTCATCTCTTAATATAGTTCTTTAGGCTAGGAATGAGGAATCTGACCCTCCAGATGTTGTAGGACAGCAGTTCCTGTCATCATTGACCATGCTGGTTGGGGTTGATGAGAGTTGGGAATCCACAAACATCCCAAGGGTCATAGATTTTATTTATTTATATAACAAAATTGATATACTGCTTGATTTTTTTTAAAAAAAACCCCTCTAAGTGGTTTACAAAATCATTGACATCATCAAGGAAACAGTTAAAAATAAGTAATTCCCCATCTCTGCTCTTGATGTCTTCCTCCTTTCTACTAGACACAATGCCTATGTACTATCTGCACGGTTGGAGGCCATTGGCCCAATCAAGCAGGGTCTTCTTATGTTCTTAAGATTCCCCACCCATCCTAATAAATCATGGCTGCTTTCTCCAACATTCCAATGTCACATATACAACTGCGTAGGAGGCAGTACACCTCTGAATACCAGTTTATGGAAACTGCAGCAGTATAGTGGCAAATTCAGAAGTGCAGGTCCCTTCATGTTAGACATAGCTACACCCCCTCCCCCCCTTTTTGCTGCAGGGTTGAGAATGTGATCCTTGATAATGCCGTCTCCCACATTAGACATTCTTAGGAGCCAATCAGCATGAAAAGGGTGTTAACTACTGGGAAGAGTCTTCTCAGTGGCTGACTCACCCTTCTTTCACTCTGATTGGCTCCAATCAGCAGGAAAGGTCAAGGACGCATGTTAGAAGACTCTTCCCAGTGGCTAATACACTCCCCTTTCATGCTGATTGGCTCACAGGATGGTAGAGAGACTGAGTCCCTGTTCCACAAACAGTAAAGAGTCTAAGACCCCTTCAGACTCTGTATGGCTACACCCCTGTGCAGGAGGGCTGTTGCACTCATGTCATGCTTGGGGGCTTCCCATTGGAGCATCTGGTTGGCCATTGTGAGAACTGGATAGGCCCCCTTTGGCCTGACCCAGCTGTAGGGCGCTTCTTATGTTCTTACGAGCTGATATCTGCAGACATTCCTGGCAGCTGACATTTTATTTTCCCAGAATGCTTCATATGTTCTATCATTCCAGGACATTCTAGACGGGGAAAATGTTGGCTCTTCTTATTTTCTAAGTTCTAAGGATAGGTGAGAGGCTAGCAAGCTTTTGTATTTGTCCATTTGGTACTTTGGAGTTGTGAACACCTTCATGCTGGTCTGGTCCCACCTTCACTGGGTCAACAAGACCCAATCTTGTTGAAAATTCCTCAGCATTTTAGTGTGACTCCCCCCCCCAATAAAACACATTTTTGCATACCATTATGACTAATATACACATTTTTGCAAGCAATTTCTCATAATGCAATGCATTTTTGTATGCTTGTTTCACAAATATATTCATTTTGTGCATGCTTTCCCATATACATGCATTTTCTAAAGCACTGCTTGGTTGGAACACTGCATCGCAAAATTCAGATAAGTGCAAATTTCAAAGGATGGCTGTGTTTCAGTTCTCGTATTGTTTCAGAAAGTGCAAATTTGATAAATTTTGCTTTAAATGCAAATTGAATTGAATTTCTCCACCATTCCTATCCCTGAGCCAGACTGTTTTCCAGGTTTTGGAAGCATCCAAACTTCCCGCTATATTTTTCAGGTCTCTCCACTCTTTGGCACAATCTATGATGCTATTTACCTCGTCGCGAAAGCTTTAGCCAAAGCTCATCAGGATGGGGTGTCTGAGGTCTTGGGGAAAACACTGACCCAGCACATAAAAAATCTTGACTTTGCTGGATTCAGCCGCAGGATACAGGCTGATAGCAAAGGAAGACCTCTGGCCAAATATGTTATCCTAGACACGGATGGCAGCGGGAGCCACCTCTTCCCTGTCTACTTGCTGGTTACATCCTCTGGCCTGGTCCAGTCCCTGGGAAGAGCGATGCACTTTCCTGGAGGAAGCCCGCCCACAGCTGATTCCAGCTGTTGGTTCAACCCAGATGTTCTCTGCATTAGAGGTAAGGAGTGGGTCGTATTGCCTATTTCTAGTATGCTTACATTTCATCCACACTATCTTCTTCTAATCCAGCTTTTCCCAACCTTTCAGTCCCCAGATATTGCTGGGCTGCAATTCCCATAATTCCTCGTCATTGGCCATGGTGGCTGGGGCTGATGGGAGTTGTAGTACAGCAATATCTGGGGACCCAAAAGTTGGGCAAGTCTGTTCAAATCCATGGGTCACCAACCTTTTTAGTCCCATGGGCACATTTGGATAATTGAGCAAGTGCCGAGGGCACTACCCCCTCTGGTCAGTGTTGAAACAATGATCCTCCAACATCAACTTCGCTGGGCCGGCCATGTTGTTTGAATGCCTGATCACCGTCTTCCAAAGCAGCTACTTTACTCTCAACTTAAGGATGGAAAACGGAATATCCATGGACAGCAAAACAGGTTTAAAGATGTTCTCAAAACTAATCTAAAAAAATGTAACATAAGCATCGAGAACTGGGAAGCCTTGGCCCATGAGCGTCCCAATTGGAGGTCGGACATTATCAAAGGTGCTATGGACTTTGAAGAAGCACGAGTACAGGGCAAAAGGGACAAACGAGCTAAGCGGAAGGCACGTCAAGCAAATCCTCATCATGACCATCTTCCATCTGGAAACCTATGCCCTCACTGTGGGAGGCTGTGTGGATCCAGAATTGGCCTCCACAGTCACTTACAGACCCACCGTTAAAGACCTTATCTTGGAAGACAATCTTACTCAGCCACGAGTGATCGCCAATTAATGAATGACCCCCTCTGGTCACCTCTTTCCCTCCTACCCCAGATCAGCCCCCCACCCCATCTCGAGACACAGAAAGACACAACATGGTACATATACACTTTGCTTTTCCAAGGAATTTGTGTAAAAGTCTGACCTGAATACCTCTAGGAACATAGGAAGCTGCCTTATACGGAGACAGACCATTGGTCCATCCAGCTCAGTGTTGTCTGCACTGACTGGCAGCAGCTCTCCAGGATTTCAGGCAGGGGATGCTCCTGGCCCTACACGGAGATGACGGGGATTGAACTTGGGACCCTCTGCATGCAAGGCAGATGTTCTACCACTGAGCTACAGTCCTTCCACTGTAGAATCAATCTGAGTCTTGAAAAGCACATAGAGTTGAAAGAGGAACTGAGGAAGTGCATCACTCTTTCAACTTCCTCCTTCAGCTCTATGCACTTTTCAAAGCAACCACTCTGACCGCTACATGACCGAGGGGGCAGTGAGAGGGTTGGCTCTAGAGGTGTTGAGGATGCAAGGGGAAGATGTTAAGGGCACCATTGCGCCAATGGGTGCTGGACTGGTGAGCTTTGTTCTAATCTTTTCAACAAGCTATTCTTGAGATCTCCACTACCACTGGCTGAGATTCCGTGGGTGGCTACAAGCGTCAGGGGCTTTTTAGTGGCGGCCTCACATCTAAGGAATGCCCTTCCCACCGAAAGGCACCTGGTGCTTATGCTAATGTCCTTTTGACACCAGGCAAACCCCTTTTTGTTCTCCCAGGCTTTTTAAAGCTGAACCTTTTAACATCTGCTGCTTTAAAATGTTCTATTTTAATTATCTGTCCCTGTATTTATTCATGTTTAAGAACATAAGAACAGCCCTGCTGGGGATGGGTGGGCTAGGAGAGGGCCTCCTCTGTAGCAGCCCCTAAGCTGTGGGACCCCCTCCCCACTGAGGTGCATTTGGCAACTTCACTGTACAACTTTTGGCAAATGTTGAAGCAATGCCTTTTTACCCAGCCCTTCGACACCTAAGATGTATATTTTTAGGACCCACCCTGTTTTCTGTGATGTTATTTAGGTTGTTTTTAACTGTATTAATTATGCATTTTGAAATGGTTGTAACCCGCCCTGGGACCTCTGGTTGAAGGGCGGGTGATTCATCCTAATCCTAATCCTGATGATGATAATGATGATGCCAGTGGCACATCTTGTCCAGCACCTCAAACAGATTTTCCTGGAAAGTTTAATGATGCTTTGATATTTGCTATTGTTGCTTTAGATTTTATTTCAGTAGGTCTACTCTGAGTATAACTTAGTTGCGTATCACCTTCTCCATTTACAACACGGTGGGGAACCTTTTTCACCCAAGGGCCACATTCCCTCCTGGGCAATCTCCTGGGAGCCACATGCCTGTGGTGGGTGGGGGCAGAGGTAAAGGTGTCTGGAGCAATTAATGTCTATTACATTTATGTTGATTTGCTTATTTAAAAAGCCTTTCTAAACCTCTGAATTTATTGAAGACCTTCCTCTTTCAACAAGCCTTTTAAGTGGAGACCTTACCCCAGTCTGCGTCTGTGTTGGAACTGCTTTTTAACGTGTTCTTGAACTTTCTTTTTTAAAATGCTTTTAATCTTAGAAGGTGTTTTCATAGCTTTTTTAAAGTAACGTTTTTGAAGATGTTTGGTTTTAATGTGTTTTAAAGTTTGTTTGTATGATGTTTTAATTTTTTTAGTGCTTTTGTTTGCCGCCCTGGACTCCTGCTGGGAGGAAAGACGGGATATAATAATAATAATAATAATATCAATTTAAAAATGCAGCCTAAAACTAATATAACAGTATAAAATTGTATAAAAGCAAGTAAAACAGGGATTCATGGGATTTATACATATAAATCAGGGTCCATCTTATGGGTCAGGGAAAGCCTGGGTAAAAAGGTGAATCTTTGCAAAATATCTACAGCAACAGATGGCTGCTGTTTCGCGAAATTTTACCTCTCTTTAGAAAGCTTGTTCCTATGCACATTCACACACTCCTCTCCAGCCCACATCCAGACCAGCAGGAGGCTCACAAAGTCATCCCAGCCAGGCAAAAACACTCAGGGAGGGCCTGGCTCAGGGCTAATGAGGCTTGGGGAGAACCCCGGGGGCCACATTTAGTTCCCCGGAGCTCAAGGTCCTTCACCCCTAGTTTACAAGAAAGCAAACTGGTGTATTTGAGCCGTGCAGAAAGGCTTAAAGGCTGTGAAGCTTTTTGCTCAGTGCTGTTTTGTATTAGCGCTTTCTGACAATTAGGAGAGCTCCTGGGGAATACTCAGCTTATCTCAGCGAGAAAAGACCAGAGCCACTTAACAGAATTTCGGTTGTATCCAGAGATAAATGTGGCAGCCTCCACTGGGAGTATGGCGGATTGTTCTTCCTTCAAGATTTACTGGGTTCTCTGGGGGAAATGAATGACTTTTCAAGCATTTTGTTTAGAGGTAACTTTTGGGGCAAAAGTCAACATCTTAATAATGTTGGAAACCTCCAAGGAGAGGAGCTGTAGAGCACTTGCATGCCAAGGGGCCCAGCTATGGTCCTTGACATTGCTAGGTCAAAGGACACCAAGGAGCTCATGTTGGGAAGAGAGGCCTTTGCCTGGGACCTCGGAGAGATGCTGCTTGCCAGTATAGACAATACCTGCAAACTTTCACATTTAGGATTTCTTTCAGCAACACTGAGCATGGATACTGCTGAATTAACAGCACAGTCCAAACCCAAGGTCTACCAGGATGAGAGAGTTTGGATTTGGTGGTCTTCGGCTTTCCTGGCTGAGCTGGTCCTATGCTGGCATAAGTCCCTAGCCCTGGTTTAGCTGGTGAACTTCAGCTGTTGAAACTTCTGCTGGTGGAAGTTCCCAAAAAGGGGTGTTCTGGGGACCTGGCAGGGGCAGGATGGGGGTGGGATGGGGCAAGGAGAGACTTACACCTATTTCAAACCCCTTTCCCCTGGGTCACATGCCCTAGCAACCTGGCAGAACTTAGCTGGCAAAAAGGGCGGTGTGAGTCAAATTCTTCCAAATTCCTCCCGAACAGAGCTTGGAATAGGGGTAATATACACTGGAGTAAATTATGCTGGTGTAATTTACACCGTGTTTCTATAGTTAGGATTGTTTTGTAAGGGTTTGTTGGGGAGGGGTGGGAGAATCAAGGAGCAAGTTATTATTTTTTGCTTTGAATGTCATCAACAAGACTTCAAGATTTGGGGCACAACGCAGCCCAGTTGAAGCACCTGCTAGTCCTATTTATTTCAGTGAGTGAGAATGAAATGGAAGCTTAATTTACTCATTTAAAAAAATAATGGGACTTAAGAGATCTTCCCTTTGGCTGATTTGGGCCCTGACTTCCACATGCCCCCTTTCAGATTTCAAACTGAGATTTGGAAATTTCCAGCAATCTGAAATGCAGTGCAATTTGTTTTCATATGTCAAGTTTGGGCTGCTTTTTAATTCACCTCTCCATAAAATTGTAAATGAAATCTGAAATTGGCCCCAGCCTTGTGTTGATGTCAGTCCCGCTGCCTGCCTAAGGGTGGTTTCCAGACTGTCACTATTTTGGGGTGAGATTCAATAACATACTGGCAAATTCAGGCTATGCAATTAAAGCTGATTTTGAGCTCTTGTGAGCCAGAAAACTCTCTTCCCCAAAAGATTGGACTTTTTGAAATAAGAAAAGCAACAGGAAAATGTACTGGAAAGTGCTGGATAATGCTTGCTTGATGCAACATTGATCACCCCCACACCATACATTTAAAGCACATGGCTTCCCCAAGGAATCCTGGAACTATAGTTTACCCTTCACAACGCTACAATTCCCAACACCCCAGGATTGTTTGGGGGAAGCCATGTGCTTTAAACGTGCATTAAATGTGCTTTAAATGTATGGTATCTCCCAACAAACAAATCAGGATGAATGCTCATTAAATAGCTGACATCATCTAACCTCTCTGCAAACAAATCAGGCTGAATGCTCAATAAACTGGCTGTCTATTTTTATTTATATATTATCAAACCCTTTTAACACTGCTCTTTAGTCAAAAAGGCTCCCAGAACAGCATACAAAGATCAGTAGTCTGATAATCCCTGCCTTTAGGTTTAAAAACTAAAAAGCCATGACGCACAAGGAAAAACGGATGGGGAGGGAAGAGGAAAAAACAAGCTCCTTAAAAGTTACAGCTCTCGTAATGACCACCTGGGATAGAAACAGTGTTCTTAGCCCAGCCTTTACCAATCTTTTGTCCTCTTTCCTTGACTAGCTCTGGAGCCTCCCACTGTGGTCTTGGTCTTGCTGCCGCCACTCTTCCTCCTGCTCTTTGGTGTGTGCCTGGCGTATCTCATCAGGTCAGAGCATTTTATTCTCTTTCTAGTTTTGAAAAAGGCCTCCCCTTATCTCAGTAGCCAGAAAGCCCACTGACAAAGCTTTTTTATTTATTTATTAATTATTTGATTTATATCCCGCCCTTCCTCCCAGCAGGAACCCAGGGCGGCAAACAGAAGCGCTAAAAACACATCAAAACATCATAAAAACAGACCCTAAAATACACCACAACAAAACAACTGTAAAAACATTTTTTTAAAAAAAAGCTTTTAAAAACATCTTTAAAAAAGTGTTAAAAATACTGCTTTTTTAAAAAAAAAAAAATTAAAAAGCAATTCCAACACTTTTTGAGTCCGAGGGCCTCATTCCCTTCTGGGCAACATCCCGAGGGCCACATGCCAGTAGTGGATGGGGCCAGAAGGAAAAGTAGGCAGGGCAACACATGGGTATTTGACTTTTGTACATTAGCCTAGTTTCTACAAGCACTCACATACCTGTCTCTGTCCATCGAGGCAATTATCAGAGTCTAAGGACAGATTCCAGCTAGCCAAAGGCACTCAAGGATGGTGCCGATAAGGGCTGGGGAAGGAGTGTGGCCTGGGGAAAGTCATAGAGAGGTCTGGAGGCCCTCATTTGATCCCTGTGCCTGAGTTTCCTTGATCTAAGGGTCCAGTGTTGTTTAGTGATTTGAGCATTAGATTCTAAGCGTGTGTGCTTGTGTGCCATTGGCTGTATGCCAGAAGAAATGCATTAATTAGAGACTTTGTGAGCCCAAAGTACCGACGTAGAGAAGAGGCTGCCTGGAATACCTCTGTGTGATTTACTGTTCTATGATATTCCCGATCTCTATGTATGGATGTGAAAGTTGGACAGTGAAAAAAGTGGATAAGAGAAAAATCACTCTTTTGAAATGTGGTTTTGGTGAGCTTTGCAGATACCATGGACTGCAAAAAAGACAAATAATTGGGTGTTAGAACAAATTAAACCAGAACTGTCACTAGAAGCTAAAATGATGAAACTGAGGTTATCATACTTTGGACACATCATGAGAAGACAGGATTCACTAGAAAAGACAATAACGCTGGGAAAAACAGAAGGGAGTAGAAAAAGAGGAAGGCCACACAAGAGATGGATTGATTTCATAAAGGAAGCCACAGACCTGAACTTACAAGATTTGAACAGGTTTACAACATATGCTACTGAAGGTCGCTGATTCATAGGGTCTCCATAAGTTGTAGTCAACTTGAAGGCACATAACAACAACAACAGAACAAATTAAACCAGAACTATCACTAGAAGCTAAAATGATGAAACTGAGGTTATCATACTTTGGACACATAATGAGAAGACGTGATTCATTAGAAAAGACAATAATACTGGGAAAAACAGTAGAAAAAGAGGAAGGCCAAACAAGAGATGGATTGATTCCATCAAGGAAGCCACAGACCTAAGATCTGAATAGGGTGGTTCATGACAGATGCTCTTGGAGGTCACCGATTCCAGAGCTTTGAAAAGTTACTTTTTTAAACTACAACTCCCATCAGCCCCAGCCAGCATGGCCACTGGATTGGGCTGATGGAAGTTGTAGTTCAAAAAAGTAACTTTTCCAAGCTCTGTGATTCACAGGGTCGCCATAAGTCGTAATCGACTTGAAGGCACATAACAACAACAAATTGTTTTGGAAAGTGCAAATTAGGAAGATGCACCTTTAAATGCGAAGTGAATTGAATTTCTCCCTATCCCTAAGCATAACTCCCCACAATCAGATTCCACTGGGGGCAGAGTTGTCCCTGCATCGGATGAGATTGGAGTTGCTCCCAAATCAGAGAAGCAGCAGAAGTACCTGCTATTATTATTATTTTGTATTATTGTTTATTAGATGTATTAGTTGCTTGATACCCAAAGGTCCCCAGCGACTTACACAATGTTAATACAAAAACAAAAGAACACACTATAAAAGCATAACAATAAGCAACTACAAAACAATAACAATAGCACCCCCACGCAGCCACAGGAAGGTCTGGCAGTGTATTAAAACAAAACATCATCTCAATCTATCAAATGCCTGGGAGAAAAGGTATGTCCTTACTTGGTGCAGAAAAGATGTCAATGAAGGCGCCAGACGGACCTCACTGGGGAGCATATTCCAGAGATGAGGAACCACAGCTGAAAGGGCCTTCTCCCTTGTCACCACCCTCCAAGACTCTCTCACCCTTTCTTGGAGGAGGTTGCCTGTTGCATCTATGCATGAGTCACTGCTCTGGTCTGGTCTGCCAGTCTAATCAGATTCCAGAGAGGGTGGAACAAATCCACCCATTCACACATTGGACCTTTCAGTCACTCCTGGTACAGAGAAATGCTTGAATTTCCAGTCATATGAGCCTACCTACCACATTTCAGTTTAAATCTCAGGAGATATGCTCAGAACAGTGACTTTACTCAGAAATGCAGTGGGTAAGCTTCACGGAGGTTGGGTAATTCTTACTGTTTCACACTTGAAAGTAGCAATGCATGTGGAATCTGCCCCTGCCTGATTCCTCCTCAGTATCTGAGATTCGACCATACTGCTTATGTTTAGGATTCGACATATCAGAATTCATGCCATTTCTGAAGATATATTTTTGGAATATGCAAGACATTCAAAAATTGTGAAAAGGGTTTTTTAAAAAATTTTTTAATACTATACAGTTGTTTCTCTTATATTTTATTTATTTTTAATAGATTGTCAGAATTGCATAATTGTAATAAGCTTTTTTGTTGCTTTTAAAACACACACACATTTTTATCAATTTTATTTTTCTTCTCACAGGAATGAAAAGAGTGGACGGAGAGTTATCTTCTTTTTCAATTGTTGATATTATTATTATTGTTGTAGTGCATGAAAGTGCATGTTTATAATCTGTTATAAAAAGGTAAAAGTGTCCCTGCCCTTATAGTGCGAGTTGTTTCCGACTCTTAGGGTGACATCTTGCGACGTTTACTAGGCAGACCGTATATATGGGGTGGGATTGCCAGTTCCTTCCCCGGCCTTTCTTTACCCCCCAGCATATGCCGGGTACTCATTTTACCGATCACGGATGGATGGAAGGCTGAGTGGACCTCGACCCTTTTTACCGGAGATTCGACTTCCTCCTTCCATTGGAATCGAACTCCGGCCGTGAGCAGAGCTTCGGCTGCGTTACCGCCGCTTACCACTCTGCGCCACGGAGAGTCTTTATAATCTGTTATAAACATTCCAAAATCCACAATTCCTGCCAGAATTCAGTCTGAGCAGAACACAAGGCAATGTAGAATATCACGGGGAAATAACAGAATGGAAGTGAGGGAACCTACTTTTCACTGTTCAAAACATAAACCTTCCCAGATGCCTTAACTATTGGAAGGGCGAGTAAACCAGAGGCTGGGAAACATAAGTTGATTTGGACTTGGCCGGTGAATTTTGGGTTCAAATCCTCACCCAGCCATGAAGCTCAATGTATGATCTTGAGCTTGTAATTTATCACTCCATTATACCTACCTTACGATTATGCTCCATACAGGAAAAATGGGTTATGACTAGGGATGGGGAAATCTGCTTCTTTCAGTTTCTCAGTTTTACAGTCTTATGTCTGGTGTTCCACATTTCTATATCAGTTTGCCTTAAAAAAAAAAAGTCTTCCTGAAAATTCATTCGTTTTTCTATGCAAATTTCTCCTAATGTACATTTTTTTCTGTGCAATTTTGCCTTGTACAGAAGATT
Source organism: Rhineura floridana (assembly GCF_030035675.1). Taxonomy (NCBI): domain Eukaryota; kingdom Metazoa; phylum Chordata; class Lepidosauria; order Squamata; family Rhineuridae; genus Rhineura; species Rhineura floridana. The sequence continues at coordinate 180,711,875 of NC_084484.1, forward strand.
TTTCAAAGTAATTTTCCCTACTGTAAAGCATTTTTGTACATCATTTTCACTAAAATATGCATTTTTATGCACACTTGACCTGAGTATATGCATTTTTGTACACATTACTGCACTGCAAAATTCAGAGAAGTGCAAATTTTGAAAAGATGGGTGTGTTTCAGTTTATATAGTGTTTTGGAAAGTGCAAATTAGGTAGTCTTGCCTTTAAATGTGAACTGAATTGAATTTCTCTCCCAGCTCTATATACAAATATGATTAATAATAATGGGGGCTTTGTGCCTTTAACAGGTGTTTGGCGAGAAACTCTTTCTCAGATTTGGCTGGCTATCCAAATTTTCACACAAACTCTGGCTTAGTACAAACTTTCAAATCCGTTTCAGCACACAGTATATCCAGGCCCTGTTTGGCTTTTCTCATTCTAACCCAATCATCACCAGGAATCTGCTCCGCGTTTTGTCCACTGTCTAGTCTGAGGCTTCCACTGCTGTCTATCTCACAAAGGGAGAGTTACTCGGAGGTCTAGTCGGTTAATGACTGCAAACCTCAGGAAATAAATTGTGCTAACTAAGTGTTACACATGGAGCAATTATGGCACACCAGGTGTTCAGAATCCTCTGATGATTCAGGCCATTACAGGAGTTTGCCGATTTCCTGCTTAGCTCTTTAAAAAATAACATTGCTGAATTATTAAGACACAAATGTGAACAAAAACCCAAGGGCAGTTAGTCATACTTGTTAGCATTTTGCATTGAACCCAAAATGGGCTTGGCTAGGGATGGTGAACCTGTGGCCCTCCAGGTGTTTTTGGACTGCAGGTTGTGATGTTCCTATATATTAGTGTATATATGGTAAGTGCTGGTTGTTTAGAGTATACATGGTAAGTAGTGAAAGAGGAGGGGGAGTGAATGGGCAATAGAATGCTTGATGATTGGCTGAATGTTTAAAATGGCTGACAATATAAATGAAAGGATGACAGGTAAATCTGGGTGAATGTGAGGCGGTGAATTGTGGAATCTGGGGGGAGAAGAGAAAGAGTGGATTGCTTGGTGGGGTTTAGAGAGTTGTTTGCCAGGAGGGAGGTGGAGTTCGGATTAGTATTGAGTAAAACCATATGCTTATGTGCCTTAAGAAGAAATCTTGTCAATCTTGTTAGCTTTGTTATCTGTAATAAATACTTAATTTGGTTTACCAAAGGCCTGATCCTTGGCTGGGGTTTCACAGACCAGAAGGGAGGGTAAGGTAATGACCAAGGCTGAAGGGGAACTGTAACAAATGGTGGCAGCGGTGAAGAGAATAACAATACCAGTATTCAGAGTCTCTGGGAATACTAGTATTGGGACGTTACTGGTGGTTGCCTAGCAGGGGGATCTGTTGAGATCTGTGCTAGAGCGGGGAGAGAAATCATAAGAGAGAGCGGCCCGGACTGGTGGAGTCCCTGGTGGTGCCTAGAGACAGGCAGTAACCACGAGCAGGTAGGAACCTGACAGGGAGAGCCAGGGAAGGACGCATCACACAGGTCCCATCAATACGCCTGACCGCTGGCCATGTTGGCTGGGGCTGATGGGAACTGGAGTCTGACAACATCTGGCAGAGTAGTCACGATGGCTATATACTACCTCCAGGACCAGAGGTACCATGCAGGGATCCATGCAAGGGAACAACAGCAGGAGACGGCTGCAACATGACTATGTAGGCCTTTGGCCCAATCCAACAGGGATCATTGTATGTTCTTATGAAACTCAGAGGTAAACCATCTCCAGATGTGGACATTCCATTGAGCAGTCATGGCTGATCGCCAGGAAGAGACAGATTGCAATTAGGGTTGCCAGGTCCGTGGCCTGAGACTGTATCTTTAGGAGAAGAGAAAGTCAGCCAAGTGCAGATGTTCTTGCAACCCTGTAATGGGAAAAACCACAAGGTGGAATTCTCCCTTCCCCTTGCACAACTTTTAAAGATCCTCCTGGAGGCTGGGCCTGGCAACCAAGAGGTCTTCTGTATCTGTAACAGTTGTTAAAGTTGATTTATTTATTTATTAAATTTATATCCCACCCTCCCTCCCAGAAAGAGCCTAGGGCGGCAAACAAAACCACTAAAAACCACTCTAAAGCATCTTAAAAACAGAAGAGTTTAAAACATATTAAAACAAAACATCTTTAAAAACATTAAAACAAAGCGTCTTTAAAACTTTTTTTACAAAAGCTTTAAAAACATATAAAAAGTATGTACAGTATATACCATTTCATTTAAAAACATGAAAGCAGTTTACACAAAAAACCTGTGTAGTAAAAACATTAAAAATACAGTGACAACAAAGGTCACCTATTGCGTAAGTGTGTTGGTGTGTGTATCTCTCTCTCTCCGATCAGCACAATTACTACCTGCTTCCCAAAATTTTGGAAAACTCCAGGGTTAGCACTGCAGGGTTTTTGTTTCCTTTGGAGGCAAGAGACTTAAGGTGCAATCCAAGCCCCGGATGATACCTAGTGTGGTTAACAGAGGAGGAGGGCTACTGATGCATCTGCAGCCCTGTTGCGCATCCGGCTGGAGCAGAAAGTGAGGGATGGAGAGGCAGATTGCTGTGCCAGCCGGGAGCTCAACCCCTCTCTGCAATGCTGCATTTTGGGCAAGCTCCACAACAGCAGAGTGATGCTGAGATCACTCTGTTAGCAGTGGTTGGCAGAGGCCAGGAGGGCAGAGACACCATCACCCCCAGATTGGCGCAAAGGGGGGTGGATTGTGCCCTGAGGCTACAATCCTATATGCAGTTACCTGGGAGTAAGTCCCACTCAACTCAATAGGGCTTACTTCTGAGTATGCATGTCTGGTATTACACTGTTAAGGTACCTTTGTGAGATTTCCATTATGTACAAATATATAAGAAGGGCATATTTGGGAGTTTTGGCTGACGGGCGGCATTAGGTGTATAAAATAAATTGGTGTGGATAGAAACTGCTCTTTCTGTTGGCTCATGTTTAAGCTGAGTCATTCCCCATGTTGGGAATGGGTTAAAAGCTATGCAAGTAGTCAAGGACACACAGCTGCAACTGACCTAATCTACAGGCTATAAATTAGAAGCCTAGAGAGCCAGGCGGGGGGGGGGGATAGTAGGAGCATGTAATGTTGGTGAATGTATTTGTTAACTACATGTTGATAAAGATTTCTGTTACTGGCACGAAGCTGGACTGTGTTGGAGTTCTTCATTCCTGTTTGCTGCCTTACTGGAACTGTGTTGGCTGTAAACCTCTGTGTCCTGTGCAGCAAGCTAATTCTGCCTTGCCTGTGTAGACTAGAGCTCAACAAAGGGTTATGGGCCCAGTCATTGCAGCTGACACAATGATCTTGTGAGGTTGTGCTACAGGCAAAGAATTACAAAGTGCAACAGAACAGAACAGCCGAGAAGGGTGAGAAGAATGGCAGCGTTTGGAAACGCGTCTTTTCCCTTGGAGAGGCTGGGAAGCACCAACTACTCCTACTGGAAGGTAAAGACTAAAATGCTGTTGGTGAAGGAGGGCGTCTGGCACACTGTTGCAGAAGACACCCCAGCAGCCCCACCGGCAGAGTGGATAAGAGCAGCAGAGAAAGCTAAAGCTCTGCTTATCCTAGCTCTGGAGAATGAACAGTTAATACATATCAGAGGCTTAAACACAGCAAAGGAAGTTTGGAATGTTTTACGTGCTGTACATGTGAGAAAAACTGCAGGCTCTAAAGTTTTACTTGCTAAAAGACTGTACCAGACCCGATACAAAGAGGGTGAGTCCATGCAGAGGCATTTACAGAACTTACAACGTTTGTTTGCTGACCTGCAAGAAATGGACATGCAGCATACACAGGAACAGATGGCATATATTACGCTGTCTACTCTAAATGATTCCTGGGAAGGAGTGATAAGTGCGTTAGAAAGTCTCCCGGACGCGGACCTCAGCATGACGTACATCACAAACAAACTACTTCAAGAAGCAGAACGCCGACAAGGGAAAAGTAAACAGAGCAACAAAGAAAACCCGGAGCGGAATGCGCAAGGACCGAAGGCGTATGGAGTGAAACGTTGCTACAGATGCGGCTCCACAACTCATCTACACAGACAATGCCAGGCAGAGACGAAAAGAAGATTGCAACAAAGCGAGAAAGACCCATTTAAAGTGCATGTCGTTGGCACTAAAGACAAGGACAATGAACTGCAAAACACCTCCTGGGCCGTAGACTCGGGAGCAAGTCATTTTCTAGTAAATAATGAAAAACAGTTTAAAATCCTGACCCCAACAAAGAACCAGAATGTTTATTTGGCGGATGGAAGCTGTCGGCAAGTTAAAGGGGTAGGAGTAATATATTTAAAATGTTTAAAAACGCTAGTTACAAATGTGCTTTATGTTCCCAGTATGGACAGAAATATTATGTCAGTAGCCAAGTTAAATGCTATGAATTATGTTGTTAACTTTGACAAAGGGAAATGCACAATAGCTAAAGGGAATAAGATTTGTGTGATAGGAAAGTTCAAAGAAGCCTTGTTCATAGTAAATGATGAAGCCCCACAATGTGTAAACACAGTAAGAAACAAACAAAAGCATGAAAAATGTATACATTTGTATCATAGAAGATTGGGACATGTAAGTTATGCTACTCTACTAAAAACAATGAATCATAGTGAAGACTTACAGTTTAAACCTTGTAAGCAGTATGAGGACTGTGATGTTTGCAGTGAATGGAAATCAACTGCAGCTCCCATACACAAAGAAAGGCTAATTAGCACTCAAAGGCCATTTCAGTTAATCCACATGGATCTGGCCGGTCCCTTTAAACAGTCAAAAGGAAATGCAAAATTTTATTTTGTGTTGGTCGATGACTTTTCAAGATACACTTTTGTTTACCTATTGAGTAACAAAGCACAAGCCGCTGGGAAGTTACAGCATTTTGTGGAATGGGTAGAGGCGAGATTCAAAACCAGGATAGCTACACTCAGGTCGGATAGAGGAGGGGAATTTCTCTCCTCAACTCTGCAAAAATATCTGTACAGAAAAGGAAGAAAACACGAATTAACAGCTCCTTTTGCGCCACACCAGGACGGTGTTGCAGAGAGATATCATAGATTTTTACAGGACGCTGTGAGAGCAATGTTAGCAGACTCTAAACTTACCAGGGATTTCTGGGGTGAATGTGCAATTTATGCTAATTTTCTGTTGAACAGGGTATATAAAAGTACTGTGGATTGTACACCTTATGAAAAGATGTTTAACAGAAAGCCTTATCTAAATCATGTAAAGAAATTTGGAGCAATATGTTGGGCACATATTCCCAAACCTCAACGTAAAGGCAAACAAGGTCCGAGAGCGTTAAAGGGTTACTATCTCGGCTTTGAGGGGGCATATCACAGAGTCTGGTTAATGAAAGAAAAATGTTTACTTGTGTGTAGAAGTGTAAAAACGCAGGAGCAAGACTGGGAAGACAGTACTCATCATGGAAAAATACACATAGATAGCACACAAGATGAGACACAGGACAGCATTCAACATGTAGAAATACACATAGATAGCACACAAAATGAGCAACAGGAAATAAACATTAAACCTGATCCCCAGGAAGAGAGGGGAGGGGGAATTGTAGAAACTGCAGAAACTGAAGTTAAACAAGAGGCAGAGGAAAGAACAGATGAATGTCAGAATGTGGAAGAGATAGAACAAAACATAGCACAGACAGAGTCCAGAAGTACCAATAGAAGAACCTACACCCATACCAAGGAGATCAAAAAGAGCTAATCTGGGGCATCCTCCAGAGAGATTTAAAGTGACAACTGTAAAAGTAAAACAGGAACACAAAACACCAGCAAAGTGTCAGAATGGGGAAGATGACTGGACCGAGCAGGATTTTCAAGAATGGTTTGCAATGCTGGATGGGGGTAGAGATTGGCGCGATAAGTTACATAACATAAATGCTGACCAAGACATGTAATCAACTGACGTTAATGTTTAATGTAAATGAATATGAAAATGTAACTCAAATAGGACTGAGACTGTATGTATACAACTGTATTACGTATGTGTTCTAAAACGAAATGTAAATGTAAAATGAAATGTAAAGGAAAAATACAAAATTATGTAAAACAAGAATTGCGGAGCAACAGCAACACCCAACATGTGGAATGAGGTGGGGGCTGTTGGCTCATGTTTAAGCTGAGTCATTCCCCATGTTGGGAATGGGTTAAAAGCTATGCAAGTAGTCAAGGACACACAGCTGCAACTGATCTAATCTACAGGCTATAAATTAGAAGCCTAGAGAGCCAGGCTGGGGGGGGGGATAGTAGGAGCATGTAATGTTGGTGAATGTATTTGTTAACTGCACGTTGATAAAGATTTCTGTTACTGGCACGAAGCTGGACTGTGTCGGAGTTCTTCATTCCTGTTTGCCGCCTTACTGGAACTGTGTTGGCTGTAAACCTCTGTGTCCTGTGCAGCAAGCTAATTCTGCCTTGCCTGTGCAGACTAGAGCTCATCACTTTCTGCTGTCCTGTTGCTGACTGTTGAGGGGCAGCATCAAGGTCTTGGGGTTCTTTATTTTTAAACCAGATTGGACAGCCCTTCAATTAAACAACTCCTCCAATGGCCACCTTTGTCCCCTTCCCAAAGTTAGATTTCAGAAGGATCTCTCCAGCCACCAAGGACCATTAAGTTTCTTTTCTGAAAGTCATTCCCAGTGATCGAGATCATAACAAAACTATAAGATCTGTATGGTCTGCCATGATCCTCACTCAACCTCTGCACCTTTCTCCTATGCTTCAACAGCACCACCGACACACCTGAATTATGCCATTGAAGCTTTTCCCATTGCTGTGTTTCAAGACCAGGAAGGCCTTCATTGGCTCGGGTTTGGTATGTCCAGTTGTTTTCCAAAGTACAGAAACAGGGCCAGTGAAAGAGGCTGGCAACCAACTTAGACAGCTGACCACTAGGGGTGGGTGAGATGTTTGATTCAGTTTGCATTTCAAGTCAAATCTATCAAATTTGCACTTTCCAAAACAACATGAGAACGAAACACAGTCATCCTTCGAAATTCGCAGTTTACCAACCAACCAATGTTGACAAAAATGCATACATTAGCAGGAAGTCTGCGTAAAAATGAAGATTCAAGTGAAAATAACATAAAAAGATGCATTTTATGACAAGAAATTTCTTGCAAAAATGTGTATGTTAGTCGAAACGGCCTATAGAAAGTGTTTATTAGGAGAAATTTGCACTAAAATGCTAGAGAATTTTCATGAGGATATTTTGAATTAAAAAAAATCACAGATTGCTAGAGAAATGTGGAGAACAATTTAAAACTGGAAAAATGAGGAGCTGAGAGAATCAAAACTGACAGATTTCCCCATTCCTACTGCCCACTCACGCCCAACTCAAAGATATTTATCCTGAATTACAGAATATTCATCCAAAGCATTCCATGTCTAGATTGGACCTGCTGCCTACTGGACAACATCCGGCAGTCCCATGTAAGGGTGGTGCAATTAGCTATAATCCATAATAGATAATGGCACTCTCCTGACTCTTTTTCAGACATAGCACCCTCTATCACCAAGTCACCAAAGGGTCTAAGAAGTTACTGCTGACTCTGAATGACCTCACTTTTGTAAACATCAAACTCAGCAGAATGGTAGGTAGCCCGAGTCACGCATCAGATACCAGCTGCAGCTGGCACTGAAATTCCACCCAAAGTAAATCTGAAGCAAATTAAAGACCTCCTCTTTAGGCGAAATGTTAGAGGAAGGGTGGCCTAGAAGTATATCTCTATACGCTCAGCCAAATGCTCACCAGGTCCGATTGCTGCCCTCAGGGCCATTAATCTTTTCTTATGCTTTCAGTTGGATTCCTGCATTGAGCAGGGGGTTGGACTTAATGGCATTAGAGGCCCCTTCCAACTCTACTATTCTATGATTCTTTTTGGTGTTGTTCACAGCTTTTTGCATCCATTCTTTTCCTATTGCTTTTCCCCTCTGCTGCCGGTTTGGGAGCCATCCCCCCATTTTATTCCTTCTTAAATAATCCCAGCCAATCAGGGATCATGTCCAAGACATGATGATGTCACAATGCAATATAGCCAGAGTTAGCTATGTGCTGATGTCACAAAGAACAAATAAAGCCAATGAGAGTGAGGGCAGTGCTTCCTGTATTGGCCACATAGATGGTCTTAGCCAATCAGGGATCACAATAAGAATCAAAGAATTTCTTAGCCTATTCATAATGAAAAAAATTGCATTGAAAGGGGTCCCACAAAGTCAAGGGCCAGAATTTGGCTCTGCATTACTTTAGACCCTGTCTCTGGGCAAGGGCCTAACCATCTTAAGGGGAAGGAGTTTTCTTTCTTTTGTTACACTCTCATGGGATTTCTTCTCATGTTACATGTGGCTTCCTCCAGCACTGCTGAGGTAACACAAGGAGTGTTGGAGCACATTAAATAATCCATTCTGTGGCTCCTTCACTTGTTGGAGTGCACCACTTTCCAAGAGGAGTGATGCTGACATAGAGAAAGGCCACAGGGTGGCCAAACAATGTGGACAATAGCCACGTGACAACCAGCCATACCACACGGGCCTGATAATCCTGACATTTTGAATTGGAGGAAACCTTTACTGAACGTCCAACTCACAGTTATATATCAACATTGAATCTGATATCAGCTCTGATAAGCATTGGTTAACCTCTGGCTATACTTACTTTCACAGAGACTGACTCTGGATAACTTCAGCGATTCCAAGAGCATCTCAGAAGGCCGAAGTTTGAGATCTGCGACACATTCCGTGTCAGTGAAAAGCACAACTGTGACATATGAAACTTCCAATGTGGCTGCATACCAGGTAGTGGGAACCTTCATCAAATCATTCTTTGATTTCAAGGCAGCTTGTGTATAGGGATCAAAAAGTGATTTTCTTAACACATATGAAAAGGGATGACATAGAATGGCCATGGAAATGAATTTCCTTGTTCCAAATTGCCCTATGAGTAGAATGAGTATAAAATTATGCATGTATGGAGAAACTGGATGTGGGAAAGTGTCTCCCTGTCTTATAGGACTAGAGCCCAAGGCCATCCAATGAAGCTGAACGTCGGAAGATTCAGGTGTTTCTTCAAGAGCACACAATGAAACTATGCAACTTGCTCCCACAGGATTTAGTGATGGCCACCAACTTGGATGGCTTTAAAAGAGGATTAGACAGGTTATCAACAGCTATTAGTCACAATGGTTATGTTCTGACTCCATCATTATTATTATTATTATTATTGTTTATTAAATTTATATACCGCCCGACTAGCGATAGCTCTCTGGGCGGTGAACATAAAATAGTATAAAAATACAATGAATAACAAAATAATATTAAAATACAATCAACAATACAATAAACATTATTAAAATTAGATCAATGTAACTTAAAATGCTTCAGAGAATAGGAAGGTTTTGACCTGGCGCCGGAAGGAAAGCAGAGTCGGCGCCAGGCGTACTTCCTCAGGGAGACTGTTCCATAGTTCGGGGGCCACCACTGAGAAGGCCCTAGATCTTGTCATCACCCTCCGGGCCTCCCTGTGAGTTGGAACCCGGAGGAGGGCCTTCGTAGCAGAACGTAGTGCACGGGCCGGTTCATATCGGAAGAGGCGTTCCGCAAGGTATCGTGGTCCCGCACCGTATAAGGCTTTATAGGTTAATACCAACACTTTGAATCTAGCCCGGAAACATATTGGCAACCAGTGCAAGCTGGCCAGAACAGGTGTTATATGCTCGGACCGCTTGGTCCTTGTCAGCAATCTGGCCGCCGCATTTTGCACTAGTTGTAGCTTCCGAACTGTCTTCAAAGGTAGCCCTACGTAAAGCGCATTACAGTAATCCAAACGTGAGGTTACCAGAGCATGTACCACTGATGTTAGGTCCTCTTTACTCAAATAGGGACGTAGCTGGGCTACCAACCGAAGTTGGTAAAACGCATTCCTAACCACCGAGGCTACTTGAGCCTCAAGTGAGAGGGAAGAGTCTAAAAAGACTCCCAGACTACGAACCCGGTCCTTTAGGGGGAGTGTAACCCCATCCAGGACAGGGTATATATCCACCATCCGATCAGAGAACCCGTCCACCAACAGCATCTCAGTCTTGTCTGGATTGAGCTTCAGTTTGTTAACTCTCATCCAGTCCATTGTCAAGGCCAGGCAACGGTTCAGCAAATCGACAGCCTCACCTGAAGAAGATGAAAAGGAGAAGTAGAGCTGCGTGTCATCAGCATACTGATGACAACGCACTCCAAAACTCCTGATGACCTCTCCCAACGGCTTCATGTAGATATTAAAAAGCAGGGGGGACAAAACTGACCCCTGCGGGACCCCATATTGGAGAGCCCGCGGTGTCGAGCAATGTTCCCCAAGCACTACCTTCTGGAGACGACCCGCCAAGTAGGAGCGGAACCACTGCCAAGCAGTACCTCCAACTCCCAACTCCGCGAGCCTCTCCAGAAGGATACCATGGTCGATGGTATCAAAAGCCGCTGAGAGATCAAGGAGAATCAACAGAGTTACACTCCCTCTGTCTCTTTCCCGACATAGGTCATCGTACAGGGCGACCAAGGCTGTCTCAGTGCCAAAACCGGGCCTAAAACCCGATTGAAATGGATCTAGATAATCAGTTTCATCCAATAGCGCCTGGAGCTGGCCATTCCAAGACCTTGCCCAGGAATGGAACATTCGCCACTGGCCTGTAGCTGTTAAAATTGTCTGGGTCCAAGGAAGGCTTTTTCAGGAGTGGTCTCACCACTGCCTCTTTCAGACAGCCCGGGACCACTCCCTCTCGTAAAGAGGCATTTATCACTTCCTTGGCCCAGCTACCTGTTCCATTCCTGCTAGTTTTTATCAGCCAGGAGGGGCAAGGATCCAGTACCGAAGTGGTTGCACGTACCTGTCCAAGCACCTTGTCCACGTCCTCGAGTTGAACCAACTGAAGCTCATCCAACAAAACAGGACAAGACTGTGCTCCGGACACCTCACTAGGATCTACTGCTATAACTTGAGAGTCTAGGTCCCGGCGGATACATGAGATCTTATTCTGGAAGTGATCGGCAAACTGATTACAGCGGGCCTCCGATGATTCCACCCTGTCCGGAGGATTTGAATGGAGAAGCCCCCGGACAACTCGAAAGAGCTCCGCTGGGCGGCAAAGAGATGATTTAATAGTGGCAGCAAAATGATGTTTTTTAGCTGCCTTCACTGCTCCTACATAGAGCTTAGTCGAAGCACTAACCAGCGCATAATTGTATCCGTCGGGAGTTCGTCTCCATTTCCGCTCAAGCCTCCTCCTATCTTGCTTCATCGCTCTCAGCTCCGGAGTATACCATGGAGCTGTATGAGCTCTACACAGGAGAGGGCGTGCAGGAGCGATCGTGTTTACAGCCCGGGTCATCTCCGTATTCCACAGAGCGACCAGGGCTTCAGCAGGAGCGCCAGTCCTATCAGCCGGAAAATCCCCCAGAGCCCTTTGAAAACCTTCAGGATCCATTAGTCTCCGGGGGCGGACCATTTTAATAAGTCCCCCACCCTTGCAGAGGGAAGAGGTTACTGAAAGTCTAAACTTCAGCAAGCAGTGGTCTGTCCATGACAAAGGGAGTGTTGTAAAACTCCCCACATCCAGATCACTTTCCCCATGCTCAGTAGCAAAAACAAGGTCTAGAGTGTGCCCCGATACATGTGTTGGACCACTAACATATTGAGACAGCCCCATGGCTGTCATGGAAGCCATGAAGTCCTGAGCCGCGCCAGACAAAGTGGTCTCGGCATGAATGTTGAAATCCCCCAGTACTATTAGTCTGGGGGACCTCAACAATATATCCGAGACCACTTCCGCCAGCTCAGTTAGGGAAGCCATTGGGCAGCAAGGTGGGCGGTACACCAAAAGGATTCCCAGCCTGTCCCTCTGGCCCAACACAAGGTGTAAACACTCCAGGCCAGTAACTGAATGAACATGGTGCTTGGTGAGTGAGATGGAACTCTTATAGACGACAGCAACCCCACCTCCCCGACCCTCAGATCTACCATGATGCTGGACCAGGTACCCCGGTGGGCAGAGCTGAGAGAGACCAACTCCTCCCTGCTCACCCACCCAGGTCTCGGTTATACATGCCAGATCGGCTGCCTCATCCACAATCAAATCGTGGACGAGGGAGGTTTTATTATATACCGATCTGGCATTTAATAACAGCAACTGGAGATCTGAGAGTTGGCTGATAGGACTACCAACGACCTTGCGGGTGTGGGAAGGACCAGAACAAGGCACAGCCACAACATGTCTGGACCGCGTTCCCCTTACCTGGCACGTCCTTCTCACAGCGCCATACCTTCCTTTGCCCGTCACTACGGCAATTGGGGCCCCCTCAAGTCTCCCCGCCTGATGGATAAAACTCTCTCTGAAGCACATAATACAACTAAAATATACAACAATTAAACGTATAAAAACAGCTATATATACAGCCATATATACAGCATATAAACAAACATACATTCATATAATCAGGCACCCATTCATCTCAAATTGCATCAACACACCAACAAAAAGTAAAAAAAAAGAAAAAGAAAGGAGCAGCACAGCAGCAGCAGCCTCTCCTTCCCTTGGGGCGATGCTTTCTTTCTCCTGCAGGGCCTGGGTCTCCCAGGCCACCTCAGCCAGTCGGCTTATGTATCCCTCCAAAGAGGAACAGGTGGTAAGAATCAGTCCTGGCTGGCTGGGTACCTGGGGCCTGGTCCTGCCAGGCAGAAGTCCCTCTGGGAAGGGTGGTGGAGGTGGTGGTCCCGCAGCAGCAGCAGCACAGCAGCAGCAGCGTCTCCTTCCCTTGGGGCGATGCTTTCTTTCTCCTGCAGGGCCTGGGTCTGGCTGTATGCCTCTGAATACCAACTGGTGGAATTGCAAACCAGGAGATTGCTGTTGCGCTCAGGTCCTGCTTGTGGGCTTCCCATTGATTTCCCTAAAAATCTAATTTTAGCCTTAAAGTTCACTGGATTCATTTTTCAGCTCAAAAGTAGCCAACTGCTATATTTTGTGCTGACTGGCAGCCATACTTTCTCTGTTTTATTCTTCCTCAAGTGATCCCAGCCAATCAGGAATCACATACTGGACACAACGTCTTTACCAATAAGATTTGGCTATTTGCTGATGTCACTAAAGTCAAATGAACAACATTTTGTTGTTGTTGTTATGTGCCTTCAAGTCGATTTCGACTTATGGTGACCCTATGAATAAGTGACCTCCAATAGCTACTGTTATAAACCACCCTCTTGTAAGTTCAGGTAAGAATCAATCCATCTTTTGTTTGGCCTACCTCTTTTTCTACTCCCTTCTGTTTTTCCCAGCATTATTGTCTTTTCTAGTTAATCCTGTCTTCTCATTATGTGTCCAAAGTATGATAACCTCAGTTTCATCATTTTAGCTTGGCTGGTTTAATTTGTTCTAAACTCAATTATTTGTCTTTTTTGCAGTCTATGGTATCCACAAAGCTCTCCTCCAACACCCCATTTCAAATGAGTTGATTTTTCTCTTATCCGCTTTTTTCACTGTCCAACTTTCACATCCATACATAGAGATCGGGAATACCATGGTCTGAATGAGCCTGACTTCAGTGTTCAGTGATGCATCTTTGCATTTGAGGACCTTTTCTATTTCTCTCATAGCTGCCCTCCGCAGTCCTAGCTTTCTTCTAATTTCTTGACTGTTGTCTCCATTTTAGTTAATGACTGTGCCAAGGTACTGATAATCCTTGTCAAGTTCAGAGCTTGGAAAAGTTACTTTTTTGAACTACAACTTCCATCAGCCCAATCCAGTGGCTATGCTGGCTGGGGCTGATGGGAGTTGTAGTTCAAAAAAGTAACTTTTCCAAGCTCTGGTCAAGTTCAATGTCCTCATTGTCCACTGTAAAGTTGCATAAATCTTCTGTTGTCATTACTTTAGTCTTTTTAACGTTCAGTTGTAGTCCTGCTTTTGTGCTTTCCACTTTAACTTTCATCAGCATTCGTTTCAAATCATTACTGGTTTCTGCTAGTAGTATGGTATCGTCTGCATCTCTTAAATTATTGATATTTCTCCCTCCAATTATCACACCTCCTTCTTCTTGGTCCAATCCTGCTTTCCGTATGATGTGTTCATATGAAAAATGGAAATGGACTACCTTCAAGTCTATTCTGACTTATGGCGACCCTATGAATAGAATTTTCATGGTAAGCGGTATTCAGAGAGGGTTTACCGTTGCCTTCCTCTGAGGCTGAGAGGCAGTGACTGGCCCAGGGTCACCCAGTGAGCTTCATGGCTGTGTGGGGATTCGAACCCTGGTCTCCCAGGTCCTGGTCCAGCACTCTAACCACTATACCACACTGGCTCAAATAAATACTCTAGGAGGAGCGGCTCATCACATCTGACCATCTTGAGAAAGCCAAAGTGGAATCAGTTGAGGAATGGGTCTATGAAATGGAAATGGACGGCCTTCAAGTCGATTCTGACTTATGGCGACCCTATGAATAGGGTGTCTATGGTAAGTGGTATTCAGAGGAGGCTTACCATTGCCTCCCTCTGAGGCTGAGAGGCAGTGACTGGCCCAAGGTCACCCAGGGAGCTTCATGGCTGTGTGGGGATTCGAACCCTGGTCTCCCAGGTCCTGGTCCAGCACTCTAACCACTATACCACACTGGCTCAAATAAATACTCTAGGAGGAGCGGCTCATCACATCTGACCATCTTGAGAAAGCCAAAGTGGAATCAGTTGAGGAATGGGTCTATGAAATGGAAATGGACGGCCTTCAAGTCGATTCTGACTTATGGCGACCCTATGAATAGGGTGTCTACGGTAAGTGGTATTCAGAGGAGGCTTACCATTGCCTCCCTCTGAGGCTGAGAGGCAGTGACTGGCCCAAGGTCACCCAGGGAGCTTCATGGCTGTGTGGGGATTCGAACCCTGGTCTCCCAGGTCCTGGTCCAGCACTCTAACCACTATACCACACTGGCTCAAATAAATACTCTAGGAGGAGCGGCTCATCACATCTGACCATCTTGAGAAAGCCAAAGTGGAATCAGTTGAGGAATGGGTCTATGAAATGGAAATGGACGGCCTTCAAGTCGATTCTGACTTATGGCGACCCTATGAATAGGGTGTCTATGGTAAGTGGTATTCAGAGGAGGCTTACCATTGCCTCCCTCTGAGGCTGAGAGGCAGTGACTGGCCCAAGGTCACCCAGGGAGCTTCATGGCTGTGTGGGGATTCGAACCCTGGTCTCCCAGGTCCTGGTCCAGCACTCTAACCACTACACCACACTGGCTCAAATAAATACTCTAGGAGGAGCGGCTCATCACATCTGACCATCTTGAGAAAGCCAAAGTGGAATCAGTTGAGGAATGGGTCTATGAAATGGAAATGGACGGCCTTCAAGTCGATTCTGACTTATGGCGACCCTATGAATAGGGTGTCTATGGTAAGTGGTATTCAGAGGAGGCTTACCATTGCCTCCCTCTGAGGCTGAGAGGCAGTGACTGGCCCAAGGTCACCCAGGGAGCTTCATGGCTGTGTGGGGATTCGAACCCTGGTCTCCCAGGTCCTGGTCCAGCACTCTAACCACTATACCACACTGGCTCAAATAAATACTCTAGGAGGAGCGGCTCATCACATCTGACCATCTTGAGAAAGCCAAAGTGGAATCAGTTGAGGAATGGGTCTATGAAATGGAAATGGACGGCCTTCAAGTCGATTCTGACTTATGGCGACCCTATGAATAGGGTGTCTATGGTAAGTGGTATTCAGAGGAGGCTTACCATTGCCTCCCTCTGAGGCTGAGAGGCAGTGACTGGCCCAAGGTCACCCAGGGAGCTTCATGGCTGTGTGGGGATTCGAACCCTGGTCTCCCAGGTCCTGGTCCAGCACTCTAACCACTATACCACACTGGCTCAAATAAATACTCTAGGAGGAGCGGCTCATCACATCTGACCATCTTGAGAAAGCCAAAGTGGAATCAGTTGAGGAATGGGTCTATGAAATGGAAATGGACGGCCTTCAAGTCGATTCTGACTTATGGCGACCCTATGAATAGGGTGTCTATGGTAAGTGGTATTCAGAGGAGGCTTACCATTGCCTCCCTCTGAGGCTGAGAGGCAGTGACTGGCCCAAGGTCACCCAGGGAGCTTCATGGCTGTGTGGGGATTCGAACCCTGGTCTCCCAGGTCCTGGTCCAGCACTCTAACCACTATACCACACTGGCTCAAATAAATACTCTAGGAGGAGCGGCTCATCACATCTGACCATCTTGAGAAAGCCAAAGTGGAATCAGTTGAGGAATGGGTCTATGAAATGGAAATGGACGGCCTTCAAGTCGATTCTGACTTATGGCGACCCTATGAATAGGGTGTCTATGGTAAGTGGTATTCAGAGGAGGCTTACCATTGCCTCCCTCTGAGGCTGAGAGGCAGTGACTGGCCCAAGGTCACCCAGGGAGCTTCATGGCTGTGTGGGGATTCGAACCCTGGTCTCCCAGGTCCTGGTCCAGCACTCTAACCACTATACCACACTGGCTCAAATAAATACTCTAGGAGGAGCGGCTCATCACATCTGACCATCTTGAGAAAGCCAAAGTGGAATCAGTTGAGGAATGGGTCTATGAAATGGAAATGGACGGCCTTCAAGTCGATTCTGACTTATGGCGACCCTATGAATAGGGTGTCTATGGTAAGTGGTATTCAGAGGAGGCTTACCATTGCCTCCCTCTGAGGCTGAGAGGCAGTGACTGGCCCAAGGTCACCCAGGGAGCTTCATGGCTGTGTGGGGATTCGAACCCTGGTCTCCCAGGTCCTGGTCCAGCACTCTAACCACTATACCACACTGGCTCAAATAAATACTCTAGGAGGAGCGGCTCATCACATCTGACCATCTTGAGAAAGCCAAAGTGGAATCAGTTGAGGAATGGGTCTATGAAATGGAAATGGACGGCCTTCAAGTCGATTCTGACTTATGGCGACCCTATGAATAGGGTGTCTATGGTAAGTGGTATTCAGAGGAGGCTTACCATTGCCTCCCTCTGAGGCTGAGAGGCAGTGACTGGCCCAAGGTCACCCAGGGAGCTTCATGGCTGTGTGGGGATTCGAACCCTGGTCTCCCAGGTCCTGGTCCAGCACTCTAACCACTATACCACACTGGCTCAAATAAATACTCTAGGAGGAGCGGCTCATCACATCTGACCATCTTGAGAAAGCCAAAGTGGAATCAGTTGAGGAATGGGTCTATGAAATGGAAATGGACGGCCTTCAAGTCGATTCTGACTTATGGCGACCCTATGAATAGGGTGTCTATGGTAAGTGGTATTCAGAGGAGGCTTACCATTGCCTCCCTCTGAGGCTGAGAGGCAGTGACTGGCCCAAGGTCACCCAGGGAGCTTCATGGCTGTGTGGGGATTCGAACCCTGGTCTCCCAGGTCCTGGTCCAGCACTCTAACCACTATACCACACTGGCTCAAATAAATACTCTAGGAGGAGCGGCTCATCACATCTGACCATCTTGAGAAAGCCAAAGTGGAATCAGTTGAGGAATGGGTCTATGAAATGGAAATGGACGGCCTTCAAGTCGATTCTGACTTATGGCGACCCTATGAATAGGGTGTCTACGGTAAGTGGTATTCAGAGGAGGCTTACCATTGCCTCCCTCTGAGGCTGAGAGGCAGTGACTGGCCCAAGGTCACCCAGGGAGCTTCATGGCTGTGTGGGGATTCGAACCCTGGTCTCCCAGGTCCTGGTCCAGCACTCTAACCACTATACCACACTGGCTCAAATAAATACTCTAGGAGGAGCGGCTCATCACATCTGACCATCTTGAGAAAGCCAAAGTGGAATCAGTTGAGGAATGGGTCTATGAAATGGAAATGGACGGCCTTCAAGTCGATTCTGACTTATGGCGACCCTATGAATAGGGTGTCTATGGTAAGTGGTATTCAGAGGAGGCTTACCATTGCCTCCCTCTGAGGCTGAGAGGCAGTGACTGGCCCAAGGTCACCCAGGGAGCTTCATGGCTGTGTGGGGATTCGAACCCTGGTCTCCCAGGTCCTGGTCCAGCACTCTAACCACTATACCACACTGGCTCAAATAAATACTCTAGGAGGAGCGGCTCATCACATCTGACCATCTTGAGTAAGCCAAAGTGGAATCAGTTGAGGAATGGGTCTATGAAATGGAAATGGACGGCCTTCAGCCTTCAAGTCGATTCTGACTTATGGCGACCCTATGAATAGGGTGTCTATGGTAAGTGGTATTCAGAGGAGGCTTACCATTGCCTCCCTCTGAGGCTGAGAGGCAGTGACTGGCCCAAGGTCACCCAGGGAGCTTCATGGCTGTGTGGGGATTCGAACCCTGGTCTCCCAGGTCCTGGTCCAGCACTCTAACCACTATACCACACTGGCTCAAATAAATACTCTAGGAGGAGCGGCTCATCACATCTGACCATCTTGAGTAAGCCAAAGTGGAATCAGTTGAGGAATGGGTCTATGAAATGGAAATGGACGGCCTTCAAGTCGATTCTGACTTATGGCGACCCTATGAATAGGGTGTCTATGGTAAGTGGTATTCAGAGGAGGCTTACCATTGCCTCCCTCTGAGGCTGAGAGGCAGTGACTGGCCCAAGGTCACCCAGGGAGCTTCATGGCTGTGTGGGGATTCGAACCCTGGTCTCCCAGGTCCTGGTCCAGCACTCTAACCACTATACCACACTGGCTCAAATAAATACTCTAGGAGGAGCGGCTCATCACATCTGACCATCTTGAGAAAGCCAAAGTGGAATCAGTTGAGGAATGGGTCTATGAAATGGAAATGGACGGCCTTCAAGTCGATTCTGACTTATGGCGACCCTATGAATAGGGTGTCTATGGTAAGTGGTATTCAGAGGAGGCTTACCATTGCCTCCCTCTGAGGCTGAGAGGCAGTGACTGGCCCAAGGTCACCCAGGGAGCTTCATGGCTGTGTGGGGATTCGAACCCTGGTCTCCCAGGTCCTGGTCCAGCACTCTAACCACTACACCACACTGGCTCAAATAAATACTCTAGGAGGAGCGGCTCATCACATCTGACCATCTTGAGAAAGCCAAAGTGGAATCAGTTGAGGAATGGGTCTATGAAATGGAAATGGACGGCCTTCAAGTCGATTCTGACTTATGGCGACCCTATGAATAGGGTGTCTATGGTAAGTGGTATTCAGAGGAGGCTTACCATTGCCTCCCTCTGAGGCTGAGAGGCAGTGACTGGCCCAAGGTCACCCAGGGAGCTTCATGGCTGTGTGGGGATTCGAACCCTGGTCTCCCAGGTCCTGGTCCAGCACTCTAACCACTATACCACACTGGCTCAAATAAATACTCTAGGAGGAGCGGCTCATCACATCTGACCATCTTGAGAAAGCCAAAGTGGAATCAGTTGAGGAATGGGTCTATGAAATGGAAATGGACGGCCTTCAAGTCGATTCTGACTTATGGCGACCCTATGAATAGGGTGTCTATGGTAAGTGGTATTCAGAGGAGGCTTACCATTGCCTCCCTCTGAGGCTGAGAGGCAGTGACTGGCCCAAGGTCACCCAGGGAGCTTCATGGCTGTGTGGGGATTCGAACCCTGGTCTCCCAGGTCCTGGTCCAGCACTCTAACCACTATACCACACTGGCTCAAATAAATACTCTAGGAGGAGCGGCTCATCACATCTGACCATCTTGAGAAAGCCAAAGTGGAATCAGTTGAGGAATGGGTCTATGAAATGGAAATGGACGGCCTTCAAGTCGATTCTGACTTATGGCGACCCTATGAATAGGGTGTCTATGGTAAGTGGTATTCAGAGGAGGCTTACCATTGCCTCCCTCTGAGGCTGAGAGGCAGTGACTGGCCCAAGGTCACCCAGGGAGCTTCATGGCTGTGTGGGGATTCGAACCCTGGTCTCCCAGGTCCTGGTCCAGCACTCTAACCACTATACCACACTGGCTCAAATAAATACTCTAGGAGGAGCGGCTCATCACATCTGACCATCTTGAGAAAGCCAAAGTGGAATCAGTTGAGGAATGGGTCTATGAAATGGAAATGGACGGCCTTCAAGTCGATTCTGACTTATGGCGACCCTATGAATAGGGTGTCTATGGTAAGTGGTATTCAGAGGAGGCTTACCATTGCCTCCCTCTGAGGCTGAGAGGCACTGACTGGCCCAAGGTCACCCAGGGAGCTTCATGGCTGTGTGGGGATTCAAATCCTGGTCTCCCAGGTCGTAGCCCAACACCTTAACCAAACAAATAGGGTGATAAAATACACCCCTGTCTCACACCCTTTCAGACTGGGAACCGATTGGTTTCTCCATATTTTGTCCTTACAGTAGCCTCTTGTCCAGAGTATAGGTTGCGCATCAGGATGAAGCACATTTACAATAAGGATAATAATAATCATATGAAGGTCACATTGGGAATTGTAGGTAGTCAAGGACCCAAAATGAAACTTCCACACCCACTTCACACTGATCCCTGAAAAATAATTGAAAAATGGGATTTTGATATATTCCCTTTTAATATATTTTCATATAACCACCATCCTCTTTCAGGTCAGCCCTGTCCAGTTTCCTAAAGTGAAATTTGGAAACATTCAACGTTCAAGAAGTATAAATCTGATTAGGGAAATTTTGCAAAATTGGAGATGTGTGCATACTTTTGTTTCAATTGTAGAATTAGCCTAATCGTTCACCTATGCCTTTTCTGGCCAGGGAGACTGCGTATGGTTGAAGAAATTGGAATCTGGAGCAACCAGCCACATGAGACAGCGGACTGCCTGCTTCTTAAGCGAGGTAGGGATTAGTATTAAACAAGTGGTAACCACATGCATGCACAGATGTGTATAGTTCGTCTGTATCCATCCCTCTGCTACTCTAGGGAGGTTCACATAACACCTTTCCCAGTGCTTGAAAAGGTTGTGTAAGGAGAGGTCACAAGGCTAGCCCCACCTACAGCATTAATGCATGTCATGGCCACGCACCCCAAAGCTGTTCACAGAATAAACACTTCCACACAGTCCATACATTCAGCTAAGTTTGGGGGACAGCTGCAGGTACATACTGATATCCATGCTTAAGGGTCCTGCAACCCAATCAAGATCTCTTCTCACATGCAGGATCTCTGAGCTATTTTCCATGTGGAGCCGTGGATATGGGAGAGAGTGTATGCTGCAGGGGCAGCAGAAGGTGTGGGAGTGGGGGAAGGGCGAGCCCACATGTCCGTATGTCCCCTCACACATTCCTTCCCACTAAGAGAACACCATACCCTCTTCCCCATATTTTGTGGAACTCACTTTTAAATACTGTAGAGCAGTGGAATGCTCATGAACATTCCATAACATTCTGCTTCAGCTGAGCTAATGGCTAAGAGAGTCTCATTCCAATCAACTGAAACCAGAGCTCTTACACCCTAGCAATGAAGTTTTCAAAAGCTGCAGCAAATACTTGTGGTGGTGGTGGGGAGGCAAACCCGGTATTTTTCTCCAAATCTGTGTCTTCTTTGCTTTAACTTTATGTCTTTGCCCATCATAAAGCTCAGCTTTGGATTAATAAATAAATATAATAAAAATGAATGAATGAATGGGTTTTTGTGGAGGTCCATGCTGCAGCCAGTTGACATATTCAGCCTATGGCAATAGAGAGGGTAGCCTTTAATCTGTGCTGTGACCACTCAACATTATCATTTGCCATCACCAGACAGTGGGACTAGCCCTCAAGTTTCTATCTGATTATCACATTATTTTAATGTAACTGCATTATGCAATGTTGATTTTCTGAATCTTCTTGTGCATGCATTCTGAAATGGGAAGGTGGGAAGCAAATGAAATAAACAAAGAAATGAACTGAATAAATCTTATTATTATTAATAATAATATTGTTTAGTCGCTTTCCTCACAGAAGTGACCCAAAGCTACTTACATTAAAACCATTTAAAACAAACACCACCAATAAAAACACATCTATACAGATAAAATATAGGCCTTGCAGTTCCTGTCCCATTAAAAGAGGCCACAAAGATGGACAGATAGATGGACGGACGGGTGGACGGGTGGACGGATGGACGGATGGATGGACGGATGGATGGATGGAAACTCTTCAAATAAGAGCCAAATGCCTCAGTAAAGAGGAAAGTATTTGCCTGACGCCTAAAAATAGATAAAGATGGTGCCAAGTGTAGTTCCCTGGGGAAAGCACTCCACAAGTGGGGGGGGCACCAATGAAAAGGCCCATTCCCATGTTGCAACTCTCTGGACCTCGCATGGAGGGGGCAGACGAAGAAGTGCCTCAGATGAGAATCGCAGGTTCTGGGTCAGTTGTAGGGAGAGGTGTTCCTTGCGGTCATTATCATAAATGCCAATAAAACTGCAGAATATCTGTGGATCATACTATACCTTGTATCCTTGCAGTCCCCACCCTCAGCAATGGCATGATGATACACTTATTTTGCATGTGGGCATCGGAACCTGAGTAGGAAAAAAGAAGAAAAAAGAAAAAAGTCACGCGTCCTCATTCTCTCTTGTGGTTTGCTTTTTGCATCCCCAGATGAAGGACGTACACCACGAAAATGTGAACCCAATTTTAGGCCTTTTATCCGATGGGGGCCTCTCTGCCATTGTGATGGAGTTCTGCTCCAGAGGAAGCCTGGAGGATTTGCTGCAAAATACAGACATAAAGCTGGACTGGATGTTCAAATCATCTCTGCTGATGGACTTAATTAAAGTAAGGCCTCTTACTTTATGCCAGAGATGCTAAGGGAGGCTGATTTACAGTTTTATCAAAAATGCCGAATTTAACATGTGCCCCACAAAGAGACAGAATCTATGATGTGATATTATTCTCAGCTCAGAGAATGAGTGTTGGGTTCAGCACAAATCCTTGGAATGCTCACAATGGAACCTTATGCAGGCCGGCCCGAGACATTTTGGGTTGTATCCAGCTAAGCTTCACTCAGAGTAGACCCACTGAAATTAACGAACCTAAATTAGTCATGTCCATTAATTTCAATGGGTCTACTTTGAGTATGACTAACTCTAGATTCAACCCTTTGAAACAATACCCTTATAATTCATAATAAATTTCAACAATAAAATAGAAAAACAGAATTTCAATGAAAGCAAAAATAACTGACCAGAAAGATGTGCAGGGGCCCACCCAAAGGTAGCTGGGCTAGCTTTCCACGTTTGAAGTAAAGGAGGGGGAGAATAAGACTATTAAGCGGATGCACTTCCTTATGTTAGTTATGATGATGATGATGATGAATCTTACTTCAACACTGGCAATGGGAGATCATCATCCTCTGCACCTGAGGGCAGCAGCCGAGCTGAATGGGTGTATGAGAGACTTGTGGCAAACATATCTCTGATCTGCAACAGTGGGGAATAGTCGAGAGGGTCAGGAGAAACAGCTGATGGGGCTGCCATTGCATTGTTGTTGTTGTTGTTACTGTTATGTATTAGATTTATTAGTTGCTTGTTACCTGAAGGTCTTGAAACAACTTATGGCGTTATTAAAAACAAGAGTAAATATATCATATTCTATTCAATTCAATCATTTATTACGGTCAATGACCAGCACTATAAAATGTTAAAACAACAAACAATACAACATGTCAATATTATACAGAGAAGGAAACAAATGGCAGCAGCCTAAGATAATATGGAACTGTGGTATTAAAATTAGGGCAACAATGGGGAATATATCATAGAATCATAGAATAGTAGAGTTGGAAACAGCCTATAAGGCCATCAGGTCCAACCCCCTGCTCAGTGCAGGAATCCAAATCAAAGCATTCCCGACAGATGGCTGTCCAGCTGCCTCTTGAAGGCCTCCAGTGTCGGAGAGCCCACTACCTCTCTAGGTAATTGGTTCCATTGTCGTATGGCTCTAACAGTTAGGAAGGTTCTCCTGATGTCCAGTCGAAATCTGGCTTCCTGCAACTTGAGCCCATTATTCCGTGTCCTGCACTCTGGGATGATTGAGAAGAGATCCCGGCCCTCCTCTGTGTGACAACCTTTCATGTACTTGAAGAGTGCTGTCATATCTCCCCTCAGTCTTCTCTTCTCTAGGCTTACAGTTCTTTTAGTCTCTCCTCATAGGGCTTTGTCATCTCATAAAGCAAATTAAGAAAACAACCACCACCCCCATACAGCCACAGAAAGCTTTTGCAACACACTAATACATCATCTTAGGGTGCAAGCCAATACATGTCTACTCAGAAGTAAGCTCCATTGGGTTCAATGGGACTTACTCCCAGGTAAATGTGTATTGGATTGCAGCCTTAGTCTATCAAATGCCTGGGGAAAAAAGATGTCTTTATCTGGTGCCGAAAAGATGTCAATGAAGGCATCGTCTCTGAGGGAAAGTAGGAAGACAGAGAGAACGAAAAGAGGGGAAGGTCTCCTCGTTCCAGGGGAAAAGGAGAGGAGGATAGTGATAGGCTGAGATTAACAGTGCAGCAGACAATAAATGAAACAGGATAGGATCTAGTGATGACAAGAGTCCCAAGCTTATAAAGTAAGGATTCTATGAGGTACTGAAGATCCCTGGGACCTAAGGGGAGGAGCGGAGCAACTCTGGCAAATGGAAACAGCAACTTAAAAATAGTAGACACCAGCCATCATGCTCAACTCCTGAGTCTCCAAGTAGCATGTGGCTAGTACAGAACGTTGGACTAGAGAGGTCTTTGGGTTTATGTCCCTATGTTCTTGTGATGCCCAAATTGAAGCACTAAATCCCTTTCTTTTTCAGGGAATGAAATATTTACACCATCAAGATATTCCCCATGGGCGTCTCAAGTCCCGCAACTGTGTTGTGGATGGGCGGTTTGTGTTGAAGATCACCGACTACGGCTATGGCAAGCTCGTAGCAACACAGGACACCGTATGTATTCAGCTCCCTGCAGAAGGTAGGAGGCAGCTGTAACACTCTCCCTGGGGGGCTGCCCTTGGAAAGGGTCCAGAAACTTCAGTTTGGTCCAAAATGCTACTGCCTGACTATTCTCTGAGATAGTATAGTCAGACAGAGTATACAACTCTAGTCCTATTTGAATTGCATTGCTTATCCATTCCATTTCAAAGCTCATTCAAGGTGCTGGATTTTACCTTAAAAGTCCTAAACCAGGGGGTGGGGAGCCCTTTTCAGCCTGAGGGCCACATTCCCTTCTGGGCAACCTTCCAGGGGCCACATGCTAGAAGTGGGCAGGGCCAGAGGCAAAAGTGGGTGGAGCAATGAAAATAAATTTTATCTGTGTGCAGTAGGCTAATTTCTACACGCACAAACACACCTCTTTCTATCTTCCATTCATGTAGGATGTGGCCTGAGGAGAGTTCCAGTGACCAGATAGAGAAGCCTGGAGGGCTGGATTTGGTCCCTGGGCCTGAGGTTCCCCATCTCTGCCCTAAATTGGCCTGGAATCTGGATCTCTTTAGGACCATCTTCTCTCATATGTGCCTTTTCATGCTTGGTTCAACCTCTGAAGTTAGGTCCCTCTGCCAACTGAGGTTGAGCACAAGGAACATGGCCTTTTTGGTGGTGTCAGGGTTGGCGCTAGAGGTAGGCCTGCCCAGGTTCTGACCAAGGGCCCCTGAAGGGGCCCCCTTAAGGTTGGTGGGTAGCTCTCCTGTTCCGTGATCTGCGGCAGCATCGGCTCCCTACCCCCACCTACCTCTCCCGTTGTGGTGAATACTAGATGCACTGCACGTGCCATCAACCAAGATGGTGGCTGAGGCTTCCCTAAGGGGCTGGTGCCCCTGCTGCCATCTTGGTTGATGGCAGGCATACACACACAGCACGGCTAGCATTCATTGCAGCAGGAGAGGGAGGTGACACATGTGAGCGGGTGCCATGGGCGCAGGGCAGGCTGGTGCCCAAGGGCCTAGTCATGCCTGGTGCCGGCCCTGGGTTGTGGCGTGAACTTTCTGATGTTTCCTACCTAGAGAAGCCTGCAGGGCCCTGTCTCTACATGCGCCTGGTGGCTATTAAGGGAGGCCTTATGGAGAGGCTGAACCAATAAACCAACTGCTGATTTGATTATTGTAATATTTTCATAGAATCATAGAGTAGTAGAGTTGGAAGGGCCTATGAGGCCATCAAATCCAACCTCCTGCTCAATGCAGGAATCCAAATCAAAGCATTCCCGACAGATGGCTTCCCAGCTGCCTCTTGAAAGCCCCCAGTATTGGACAGCCCACCACCTCCTTAGGTAATTGGTTCTATTGTTGTATGGCTCTAACATTTAGGACATTTTTTCTCATGTTCAGTCAAAATCCAGCTTCCTGCAACTTGAGCCCATTATTCCATGTCCTGCTCTCTTATCGTGTTACCTTTGAAACAGTCAGCTTGGCTATTTCCTATTTCTGTGCTGTTAACTGCTTTGAGTTGACCTAAGGGAAGCAAAGTAGCATAGAAGTTTCACAAATAAAAATAAAATAAATCCTAGGATTCTTTGGGGAAGCCATGCTAATAAAACTATAGGTAAAAACCAATAAAAATCTGCAGAGCAGATGGGTGCCAAACGACTCCTTTGCTGCTGCAGACTAAAAGGATTATCCTTCAGAAATTTTCCTGTAAGTATAGAACTGAGCAAGTTGATCTTTTTTCCCTGCAGAACTGCTCTGGACAGCGCCTGAGTTACTGAGAAATCCAGCAATGTTCACAAAAGGCACCCTAAGAGGAGATGTGTATAGCTTTGCCATTATCCTGCAAGAAGTTGTTCTTCGGGGGGCCCCATACTGCATGTCTGAAATATCATCTGAAGGTGGGCGATTGTGTTATCAAATGTTTCTTCAGGATTTGAAGGCATGCAGCAAAATGGACACTTGTGCACTCATTATGTCTGGCTGGCCATTGTTGAAAAGTCACAATTTTATTCCGTTTTTATGGTTAAAAATTATATTAAAAAAGCCCAATGCGTTTCGGCTAATCACATGTAGCCTTCATCAGGGGATGCTTGTTTAAATTCTTTCTTCAAAGTGATGGTATTGTTGATGTTATTCAAAAGATTACGAATTGTCAATAACTGACGAACATGTTATTGACAATTTGTAATCTTTTGAATAACATCAACAATATCATCACTTTGAAGGAAGAATTTAAACAAGCATCCCCTGATGAAGGCTACATGTGATTAGCCGAAATGCGTTGGGCTTTTTTTATATAATTTTTAATCATAAAAACAGAATAAAATTGTGACTTTTTATCATATTGTTTTGTCATTCTGGGCACCTCCCTCCTACCACTTGTTATATTGAATGACATCCACTTTTTTTCTACCTCTGGCCATTGTTGAAGACAGAGCACGAGGCTAGATGCTGATCCAACATAGGCTGGATCTCCCAGTCGTCCCCCAGCTGTTGTGGGTCAAGTTTGATGGGGCAGCCCACCTGTCAATCACCTGGCATCATTAGGACATCAAGTGATGGCTTCAAAGGGGCTGCCTCTCAGCTGATCGGTGCTGAGAGCCAGCTGACAAATCACCTTCGAAGGAGCTCCTCTCAGCACCAATCAGCACCTTTGAAGGAGTGCTCTCAGTGCCAATCAGATGGAGCAAATTTGGTTCCTTTTGTTCCAGAGGGTAAGATCCATACCATCGTGTTCAAATGACAATAACCGTGATGGAATAGACTGCCTCAGAAGAGCATGGACTCTCCTTCATTTAGAGGCTTTTAAGCAGAGCCTAGATAGCCACCTGTTAGGAATGCTATAGTAGCGGATTGCCTGCACTGGCAGAGGGTTGGACTAGATGGCCTTTGAGAACCCTTCAAAAAGTGATCATATGGCAGCCTCTGCAATATGGGAGCTGTAGTCAAAAACACCGAGAGGGAACCCTATGATATCCTTTTATTGCTTTTTAAAAATGTGTTTTTAAATTTGTATATTTGTTTTTAATGTTTTTAATTGTTGTAAACCACCCAGAGAGCTTCAGCTATGGGGTGGTATACAAATGCAATAAATAAATAAATAAATAAATCATCCCTTTGTTCCAGAAATCATACGCAAGGTGAAGAAGCCTCCGCCCTTGTATCGCCCGAGTGTTTCTCCAGAAAATGCCCCCCTGGAATGTATCCAGCTGATGAAGCAATGCTGGAGTGAAGGACCAGACCGAAGACCGACGTTTGATGAGATCTTTCAACAGGTCAGGACTTGTGAAGGTCCCTAGCTCAATGGTAGAGCACCTGCCTTGTATGCAGGAGGTCCCAGGTTCAACCCCCACCATCTCCAGGTAGGGCTGGGGAAGCCTTCTGTTTGAAATCATGGAGAGCCGCTGCCAGCCAGTGTAGATAATACTGAGCTAGATGAACCAGTCGGACTCAGTTTTGGGCAGCTTCCTATGTTCCTTGTTCAGCATGCAGTCCTATCTGCTTTGGGGGGCAGTTGCATTAGTGCATAGAATAGAGGGGGGAGAAATTACCCTCCCCCCCACACCCCTTCCACTTCTAGGGCCCCTGTGAGGCTGCTATTTTTTAATGAAATGTGCACATCCATTGCATTCACTCAATTAACATCTCATATAGTTTTGCCTTAAGTTAAGGCTATTGGTGCATTTGTTGCTGCACGTGTTTGCCATAACCTAAAAAAATAAAGTATGGATTGCATCCAATGCTAGTTTTACTCAAAGCAGGCCCACTTAAATTAATGGACGTGACTGACAAAGGTTCATTAATTTCAGTGGGTCTACTCTGAGTAGGACTTAGTTTATTTTATTAAATGTAATTGTACTGCCTTCGATTCCGACTTATGGTGACCCTATTAACAGGGTTTTCATGAGGCAGTGACTGGCCCAAGGTCACCCAGTGAGCTTCATGGCTATGTAGAGATTCGAACCCTGGTCTCCTGGGTCCTAGTCCAACACCTTAACCAAATCAATCAATCAAATCAAATCAAGTTTTATTGCGCAGTCATGGACCCAATATACAATTGATTTAGCAAGAAAGTTTAAAAAAGCATATACTATAAAATAGGAGGTAACAAAGCTCATAATAGTACAGCGTTAAAATAGAGCATGGATGTCTAAAGAAGGATCTTGTGTATAGTTTGGGCAGCAAAGATGAACTTAGCAACAGATAAGGTGGTTAGCTTATCTGTACCGGCCAGGAGATATGTCAGTAGGCAGTCTGCGAGCCTGCCAGGGAAATTTTTTGTAATGGGGTTTAGGTACCTAGCGTATTCGGCGTTATAAAAGATGCAGACGAAAAAGACGTGGGACAGCGATTCAATGTCTGCATGCCTGCAGGGACATAGGCGGAATTCGTGGGGGATACCCTGGTAACGGCCTTCTAAGAGTGTAGAAAAAAGGCAGTTGAATCTGGTCTTAGAGAAGGCTTGGCGGTATTTGGGTATAATCAAATTTTCCAGATATGTGGCAGAGTTAGGGAATGTAAATCTTAGGTCTGAATGGATTGGGGAACAGGTTTTAGCAGCATTTGACATTGAGTGTTGGAGATCTACATCTTTAATCCGGGTCTCGATGATCCGTTTAGCTGATTCAGGATCTAATGAGGATAGGAAGTCCAATGAAAAACCTAGCCTGGCCAATTTAGCATGAAATGTTTTGGACCATGAGCTGGAAAAAGCGTCTTTTCAGAGGAGATATAGGTATCCTGAAGAGGGACCTGCGTAAGCTAATTTGGTCCAATATTTGAAAGCTTAGAGACCAAGCTAGGCATTCAAGTGATGGCAAGCCGGACTCTAAATGGAGGCCGGCAGCCGGCATGCATCGAGGCACACCAAAGATTGATCTTAAGAAAGTTGATAAAATTGATTCGACTTTGGGATTAAAGCACTGAGCCCAGAGCGGAACACCATAAAGCAGTTGGGGAAAGATCTTAGTCTTAAGTGGATGGCAGCAGGTATGTACTGCCCACCCTTAGTATGGAAGTAACGAAGGATGGCCTTTGACGCAACACCTTAACCACTACACCACACTGGCTCTCAGTTTATTACTTATTTCTAAATATACGTGTATACTGCTATTTCATTTTTTAAAAAAGTCTAAGGTGCAGCCAGCACAGATGTTTTCAGAGCGGTGGGACATGTTGTCAGCCATGTGTCACACCAGCAGTCTGTCCACTGCATTTTGCATTAGCTGGAGCTTCTCAACCAGGCCCAAAAGCAGCCCCAAACTGAGCACATTGCGGTAATCCAGCCTTGAGGTTATCAATGCATGGGCTACAGTGGTTAGGCTATCCCTGTCCAGGAATGGCTGTAGCTGACAAATCAGGCAGAGCTGGTGAAAGGCACTCCAAGCCACGAAAGATACTTGGGCCTTTTGACCAAGATGAATCCAGGATTACCCCAAGCTATGGACCTGCTCCCCCAGAGGGCACATGACCCCATTCAGAACAAGTAGCTTGCCTGTTGCCTGGACATGGGAACCACCTACCTGAAAGAGCCTCCATCTTCCCAGGATTCAAGCACAGCTTATTAGCCCTCATCCAGTCCATTACAGCACTCAGACACCAGTCCAGAGCATTCACAGCCTCTCCTGATTCAGATGTGATGGAGAAATAGAGTTGCGTGTCATCAGCGTACTGATGACACCTTGCTCCAAAATTCCTATTGACTGCTCCCAATGGCTTCATATAGATGTTGAATTGTTGGATGTTGGATCGGGCGCAAGCAGATGCCCAGAAGGTAGAACAGAATAGTGACAGGCTAGATCCAGTGCACAGCAATGAGCCAGACCAGTAATAAGTTTTAAGAGTCACTTTACTGACATGAAAAGTTTTCAGGATACAAAATACAAGCTCTTTCTCTCTACTAACAAACTCCTTGACCCCCACACCGACTGGCCAGATCTGCCAAGTCTTATAGATAAGGCCAGCTGGTTGTCTTGGATACTTGTCCTTGAGATCTGCACGGACTCTGGGCTTCTTGGCCTTGTTGCTCTCTTATGGAAATTTAACTCTTACTTAGTTCTTTAACTGCCAACATGAATTACACTGGGAAGAGAATAGTATCCTCCAGAACACCATCGCCCAAGTGCCAGGGGGCTAGGAACACTCACCCAGTGCTGCTGTCTGGACATGACCCTGAAGGTAAGAGCTGAACCGCCGTAACACAGTGCCTCTACCCATCCTACTGAGTCGGTCCAGGAGAATACTGTGGTTGATGGTATCAAATGTTGCTGAGAGATCAAGCAGAAGTGGCAGGGTCACACTCCCCCTGCATCTCTCTCGATAAAGGTCATCCATCAGGGTGACCAAGGCTGATTCTGTTCTGAAACCTGGTCTGAATCTGGATAGTGATGGCTCTTGATAACCAGTCTCATCCAGGGATACCTGCAATTGCTCTACAACCACCTTTTTCACCACCTTTGCCAAGGAAGGGGTGTTGGTGACTGGTCTATATTTGTTACACACCATTGGGTCCAGTGTGGGCTTTTGAAGAAGTGAACTCACCACCACCTCTTTAAGGGCAGTGGGCATCACACCATCACACAAAGATTTTTCACACCTGTGACTTATACAAGTTCTATATAAATTCTATACAACCTTACGCTCCCCCTCACACCTGCCCAGAATTATGTTTACTTATTTTAACTTATTCTTTAACCAATAAAAGTTCCTATGATCAATCAGTTCAGTTTTCTTGAGTTGGCTGATAACCTTTGTACCCAAGAATCCTGTTTTAATTCTTTCCCATGCACCCCAGTTCAAATCCATCAATAAAGGCAAAAGGACTAACATCGTCGATTCCATGCTGCGGATGCTGGAACAGTATTCCAGCAACCTGGAAGAACTGATCAGGGAGCGGACTGAGGAGCTGGAGACTGAAAAGCAGAAGACAGAGAAGCTCCTGACCCAGATGCTTCCCCTGTGAGTAGTACAAGTGTCAAAGCAATGATGGTGCTGTGTGGATGCTGTGCCCCAAAGCACTTCCAAGTGGATCAAGTGCCACTGCAGACTGCGGGGCCAAGGAGATTGCGTTGATCACTGCTGCCTTTATTATTATTATTATTATTATTATTATTATTATTATTATTATTATTAAAGTTTATTTATATACTGCATTTTCCACAAATAATGTGCTCAAAGCAGTTCACACAAATAATCAAATACAATAACACAACACATAATAAAGAGTATAATCACTAAATTAAGAAAATATATCTATATACAGTACATCAAAACATAATGAGCATAAAGCTCAACAAAGCCAAAGCAAAAATATTTAAAAACTAACCCCCAAGCTGATACAAAAATCTCCCCTACCCCCACAGCCCAACCCAAAGGGCCAGAAAGTCCTCCAAAATAAGCTGTGTTTGAAGGCTGGAGGGTGGGGCAAGGCAGGTGGAAACAGCCTTCCCTGATGGCAAACCTAGTCTCTCTCCCCTCAGAGCCTTAGCTCTGTTGCATGTTATCTGCCATGTGTATGTGTTGGGAATGGCGTCAGAGAATTTTGTATATTCAGCACTCAGCAAGCCGTACTTGGAGTACTACAACCAGCTCTGGATGCCACATTTTAAGGGAGACACTGATAAATTGAGTCATATCCAGAGGAGCGTGACATGGATTTGGAGGGGTCTGGAAACCAGGTCCTATGAGAACATAAGACAAACCTGCTGGGCCAGTGGCCCAACTAGTCCAGCTCACTGTTCTCACAGTGGCCAACCAGATACCATGGGAAACATGCAAGAAGGACCTGAGTGCAGCAGCAACTCTTCCCTCCTGCGGTTTACAGTAGGTGGTATTCATAAGCAGAACATAGCTATCATGGTTAGTAGCCACTGATACCCTTACTCTCCATGCCTGTGTCTAATCCTCTTTTTGTTGGAAGTGGGGCAAGAACAACTCCTGTTTTGTTCTTTTCTTTATGTTCCAGAAGGGAGATAGAGTTCGGGTCCTCCAGATGGCTAGGTTTGATTACCTTTACCTGCGATGCTCTGATTGACTTCCTTCCGTTGTTAGATTGATATGTCTTACGGAAGTTTATCTGCCCCTCCTCCTTCTGCACTTTCCTTCTCTTCTTCGACTGTCCGAGAGAGAGGAGACACCTTTTGTCTCCACTCTCTCTCTCCTGAGCCATGAAGGGCTCCCTAGCCTGGGCGTTGCACCGCCAACTTAGGTAGTTAGTTAGAACTAGGTATGCCTTTCTTTCTACTATGTATTTCTATAAATAAAGTAGCTTGTCTTATTTTTACTAAATCTTAAGTCTCAGTGATCTCAATGCAGGGTAAAAGCCTGCTTTCTTAGGTAAACGCACACACACACTGGCACACACGCATTTCAGACTGCTGTTGTTCTCTGCTTAACAAATTTACACAACACTTTCAAAGCCATCCGAGTTGGTGGAAGCGACTGCCTCTTGCGGGAGCAGATTCCATACTTCCGTAGAATGCCATAGAGGAGTGGTTGAAAGAGCTGGGCATCTTTAGCTCCAAAGAGAAGTCCAAAGGGAGACATGGCCACCATTTTCAAATATCTGAAAGCCTGTTGTGGCAGCAGATGGAGCAGACTCATTCTTAGGGGCTGCAGCGGGTAGGGCTAGAACCAAGGAACAGAACTTTAAGGAAAAAGAAAAGATTTTAGCTAAACATTAAGAGAAACTTCTTAATGGTGACAGCTCCTACAACAGTGGAACAAACTGACCTGTGAGGTCTTGGGTTCTCCTTCACTAGAGGTATTCAAGCTAGATGACTTAACTGTCAGGGAGCCTGCGTTGCAGATCTTTCATTGAGGAGAAGGATGATCTACACCAGGGGTTGCCAACTCATCACCTTTGGCACCATGACACCCACCACAAAAGCAGACAGTGTGGAATCTGAATGTTCATTAAAAAAAAAGTAAGTCTGTAGCCCTCCTAGAAAGATAGTTATGGAACAAAATGTGCAGGTACTCTTCTAAGTGATTTGTGTGAAATGAGCCCATCTGGCTGCTCCTGCCTGTCAGTGTTATTCACCAGGGAGTGAATCAGAGCTGTGATTGATAAGTGAGCTATTTGGACACCAGACAGTAAGAATCCCTGGGGTCATAAAGATCAGTTGTTTTGTCCTCCCTTTTAGCTTGCCCTTCCTTTCCCCCTAGCAGCCAGGATGCATCTTTCCTGTGCTGGGTTTGTTGGCGAGTGCGTGAATAGATCAAACGTGGTTTGAATCCAAGAGCTGTTTAGAACAGGAATAAGACAGGCCAGGCAAGTTTCTTGTAAGAGTCTTTACTAGGCAAAGACATTAGACACAGCTCACTCCATTGACATTTCTTCCCCCACTCTGAGTTCCTGCCAGTTTCCCACCTTATCACACTCTCAGCCAGCCACTGACCTTGATAGTCTGGCACTCTGTTCTCACAGCTTAACCCTTCTGCTTCAGGTTTCTCTCTCTCTGCTAAAAACCTTGTCTGTGAGTCTCACAGCCTGCGTCACTGACCAACAGCCCCCACCTGAGACTTACAGACTACAAAACTTCATGTTACAATTATTACATTTCTACAACATTAACATTTCATTACAAATACATTTCAGTACATGGTTTGTTTTCTTACAGTTTACATTTACAGTTTCAGTTCAGTTCAGTTTCTCTTTATTCTTTATTTACACAAGTTTCACAGATTCATGTTTGTTCACTTTTATTTGACAATACATTTATTTCATTCCTCAACACAAAACTTCCACATTAGATCCATTGTTTCTTTATCTATTGGTCCTTCTTTTTCCCATTCTACTGGAATTTCATCTGTCTCATTATTCTGTTGTGTAACATTAAATGCAAATCTCTGAGGAGGTTGACCTTTCGTTTTTCTCTCTGATTTCCTGACATTATCTATTTCCATTTCTTCTTCACTCTCAATTTTATTCGGACCTGCACCACTAGTACTTGGCATTTCTGTATCATGTGTTGTTATGTCTTCACCTCTCAGTTTTTTAACGGTACGTTTGCCACTGTGTATTAAATCTGTTAATGCAGTTTTTAATGGAATTTGTTGTCCAAAAGGAACATCCGCAGCTTCCTGCTTGCTTTCACTATCTAGGATCACTGTTTGACTGTCTCTCCAAGGTTTATCTATCACCTTTATGTTTCTGCTTAACACCACTTGTTGTTTCTCAGGCAACCAAACTCTGTAATATGAATTCTGAAATCCCAAAATGCGTCCTGCCTGCGCTCTTGAGCCTAATTTACCATGTCTTCTTTGTTTTACTACATGTACCCAGCATTTTGCTCCAAAACGTTCTATGTGTTTCACCCTGGGTTTTCTTCCAGTCAGTTTCTCATAGGGAGACATGCCTATTGTTCTGTGCATTAGGCGGTTCTGAATATAAACAGTGTACAGAATACATTCACCCCAATAAGTGTTATTCATATCAGCATCTGCTAGCATTGCTCTCAATGAATCCTGCAATGACCGGTTCCTCCTCTCTGCTGTTCCGTTGGAGGATGGGCTGAAGGGAGCAGTGAGACTTTGAATTATCCCCTTCTTTTCCAAATATGTTTGAAATTAATTACTGGTAAATTCACCACCTCTATCTGATCTGATATTTTTGATAACAACCCCATGTTGTGTTTCTGTTCTCTGTATGAATGTCTTTAATTTCTCTTCTGCATCACTTTTCTTTTTCAATAAGAACACATGTGTAAATCTGGAGAAATCATCCACAATCACTAAATAAAACCTTGCTCCACCTTTTGAGCACTGAAAAGGTCCAGCTAGATCCACATGTATGAGCTGATAGGGTTCAGAAGTCGTGCTTTCACAGCTCTTATTTACTGGATTTACAGTCATTTTTGTTTTATAGCATACCTCACACTCATCCACATGCTCACAGTGTGTTAACTTCAAATCTTGACTATATTTTGGGGTGTTTTGTATCTTTTGGAAATGTGCGTGTGCCAGTTTTCTGTGCCATTCATGTACACAATTATCATGTTTCTCTTTATTTACTGCTATCCAAGCACACATGTGTTTATCAAGCTTGCACTCAACCATAAACATTTTATTCTGTAATTTCCCTTGCATGCATATTTCACCATCTTTTCTCACAAAACATCTATCCCCTTCAAATGTAACTTTACAACCTATTTGAGCCAATTTTCTCACTGATAGAATGTTATATTTTAACCCAGAAATCAATAATACATCTGTTAAAATTCCCAAATTACCCATCTTCAGCGTTCCTCTCGCAGTCGCGTCCTGAGTCGATCCGTCAGCCAGATAAAGCTTCTCCTGCGTCGGCTTTGAAGTGTAAAATAAACTAGAGTCTGTGATTAGGCAATTAGACGCTCCACTGTCAAGAAGCCATTTAGAGTTAATGAGTTTATTGCTCTCCTTAGAAACAAAGTTCACGCCTGCTCTCTGACTTTCAAAGTTTCTGTTATTCCTCTTCTTTAAACAATGTCTCTGTATATGCCCACGTGATCCACAAAAATAACATGTTTTAGTCTCTTGCCTGCTTCTTTGATTTTGGTGTTGCTCAGTCATAGTCTCAGTTTCTTTTAATTCTATTTTCTTATTCTCTTGTCTCCTATACCACTCTTGTTGAAGTTTCTGTTCCACAAAGTCCAAAGTCAGATTCCCGTCAGGTTGGATTTCCAGGCTAGAGACCAGCACTTCCCATTTTTGATCCAATGAAGATAACAGGAGATAAACCATCTGTAAGTCACTATGATGCACGCCTCGATCTTGGAGCTCAGCATTTAATCTACGAAATTCAGCCAAATGCTCTTCCATAGTCACATCATCTGTAAAACGCATCTGATATAGCTTCCGTGCTAAACACAGCCTGCTTCCCGCAGTTTGCTGTACATGCGCGGCTCTTAACTTTTTCCACATCTGATTAGCCATCGGCTCATTACTCACCAGCAATAGTTGTGAATCTGATAGCCCCAGAGTAATAAAAGCCTTCGCTTTCTCGTCTTTCTTCAGCCACGCTGCTGAAGGAGCTGCCGGAGGGGTTTTTTCCACGACATCATTTAAATCCTCTTTAATCAGAACTGCTCTCATTCTCCACTTCCAGCTGGAGTAATTTACAGCATTCAGCCTCTCCATCGGCATCCCGGAAGACAGATTTACAGCCATGTTGCCCACTCTTACTTGCCTCTTACTTGCGCTTTGTTTCTCTCTGCAACTACGCCACTTCACCGGCTCTTGAACCCGCTACCACGCCTGATAAGCTGGGCCCATAACCCCTGTTGGCGAGTGCGTGAATAGATCAAACGTGGTTTGAATCCAAGAGCCGTTTAGAACAGGAATAAGACAGGCCAGGCAAGTTTCTTGTAAGAGTCTTTACTAGGCAAAGACATTAGACACAGCTCACTCCATTGACATTTCTTCCCCCACTCTGAGTTCCTGCCAGTTTCCCACCTTATCACACTCTCAGCCAGCCACTGACCTTGATAGTCTGGCACTCTGTTCTCACAGCTTAACCCTTCTGCTTCAGGTTTCTCTCTCTCTGCTAAAAACCTTGTCTGTGAGTCTCACAGCCTGCGTCACTGACCAACAGGGTTCACCTGAGATCAAGTAGCGCCTAGAAATTATTTTCTGCAAATACCACTACACAATAGGGTTGCCAGGTTCAGGGCCTGAGACTGATCCTGTATCTTTAGGAGAAGGGAAAGTCAGCCAAGTGCTGGTGTTCTTGCAACCCTGTAATGGGAAAAACCACAAGGTGGAATTCTCCCTTCCCCCTGCACAACTTGGAAAGATACAGAAGACCTCTTGGAGGCCAGGTCCGGCCTCCAAGAGGATCTTTAAAAGTTGTGCAGGAGCAAGGGAGAATTCCACCTTGTGGTTTTTCCCATTACAGGGTTGCAACCCTACTACACAATAAGCATGGGTGAATGTTAAATAATCCCCTTCCCTCCAAAAGCCAAATGTGAAAACTTTGCAAAGAGGCTTAGACATGTGTCCTGCTTTGCAGAAGCTAAAGACCAGGCACTCATTAGGAACTTGCTGTATCGTTAACTTACAGTACAATTGTATTTGTGTCTACTCAGAAGTAAGACCAGACTTCTTACTTCTTTGTGTTTAATGAGGCTTATGCCCAGGTAAGTGTGTTCAGGATAGCAAAGGCTTTGGTTTTGGACTGGCCTTGGGGAAAACCAGGGTTATTATGCCTTTCAACTTTCAATTTCAACCGTCAAGCCTTTTCTAGCATGGAAACACAGTTATGAGAAAAGCTTCACCACGACTACTCTCTAATCAGCCATTTTGTGACTGATGCCCCCAGCACTTTCTCAAAATTCAAAATACGCACTCTGGTCTGAAAAGGTTGGTCTAGACAACCTCCAAAGTCCCTTCCAACTCTGTGGTTCTATGAATTCTGTGGCTAATTAATACATGTTTGTTATGCCCTGACTCCAATGAGCTCAGGAAGATGTATATGGTGCTTACCCATCCATTTTAACATCACAACAAGCCTGTGAGGTAGATCAGGCTGAAAGACAGGCACTGACCCAAGGTCACCAAAAGAGCTTTGACAGCACTTACCCGTGTGTGTGCGTGCGCGTGTGTGCATAATGCTCTGTCTGCCATGAACATCTAAATGTTCTGGCTGCTGTGCCCTCAGAAGGTTCCCCATTCCAGATTGCTCAGACTGACATCCTCATGCCATTTTAGGTCGGTGGCAGAAACACTGAAAACCGGTGCTACCGTTGAACCCGAGTATTTTGATGAGGTCACCATCTACTTCAGCGACATCATTGGCTTCACAACCATCTCTGCCCTCAGTGAGCCCATTGAGATTGTGGACCTTCTTAATGATCTTTACACTCTATTTGATGCTATCATTGGCCACCATGATGTTTACAAGGTAAGGTCTTGGGAAGTGGCGCAGGACATGTATATGTGTGTACAGGGGGACATGAAGTTCTAGGGAAAGATCCAGAGACAGGTGGGGTCTTAGGAACTTAGGAAGCTGGCCCACTTAGCTCAGAGTCATCTCCACTGACTGGCAGAAGCCCTCCAGAGTTTTTTTTTAAAAAAGAAGTCCTTATGAAAATATGGTAGCGTTTTAGTGTGTGTGTCTCCTAATATGCTTATTTTGTAAGCAATTTTGCCTAAAATAATGCATTTTTGTTTTATGCATTTGTTATGCAGACCTTCCCCTAATATGCACTTTTTTT
Source organism: Rhineura floridana (assembly GCF_030035675.1). Classification (NCBI taxonomy): domain Eukaryota; kingdom Metazoa; phylum Chordata; class Lepidosauria; order Squamata; family Rhineuridae; genus Rhineura; species Rhineura floridana. The sequence goes on from NC_084484.1 coordinate 180,750,956, forward strand.
TTGGTTAAAGAACTACATTGCAAAATTCAGAGCAGTACCTTCCTGAGCCTGGTGTCTTCCAGATGTTTTGAACAACTGGCAATGTTGGCTGCGGGGGCAGATGGGAGTTTAAGTCCAAAACGTCTGGAAGGCACCAGGTTGGGGGAAGCTGCTGTAAATTAAGTTTCTCAGTTTCAGAGCCATGGAGGTGAGGAAGAGGCTAACATTGCACCTTGCTTGATGCATATTCTGCTCCACTGCAGCCAGCACAAGATCCGACCATTGGTTATTCTTCATTTCCAAGTTTTCACATTTGCAGCTCTACTTGCACTTTGGGGGATAAAAAATACTTCTTGATTTCCAGGTGGAAACCATTGGTGATGCCTATATGGTTGCTTCAGGGCTTCCGAAACGCAATGGCCACAGACACGCCGCCGAAATCGCCAACATGTCATTGGACATCCTCAGTTCTGTGGCATCATTTCGAATGAAACACCTTCCCAGCGTGCCTATCCGGATTCGGATGGGGCTGCATACAGGTAACATTGTCAAATTTCACCCTGCTTTATCTGGGCTCGAAATTAAAAAAAAGAGAGAGAGAGAGGAATGGCCAGTCTTTAGGAAAAGAGGAAACTGACTTATATCAAGTCAGACCATTAGTCCATCTAACCCAGCAGTGTCCACACTGACTGGAAGCAGCTCTCCAGCACTGCAGGCAGGGGCCTTTCCCAGCCTTACCTGAGATTGAACCTGAGACAAAGCAGATGTTCCACCACTGAGCTATGGCCCTTTCACTGCTTCCTCATCAGGGTTCTAGAGGGACACAACCAGTTCCCCAAATTCTGCTAGGTTCCAGAGCCCCCCCCCAACTCTGTGTGACTGTCAGTTTTCAAAGTCATCACCTCCAGGCAGGAGATGTGGAAAGAAAGATATTAAAAGTCCACGTCCTAATAAATGGGCACTTAATGATATACACAGAAAGTCATCTGGCAGCAGCCATTTCATCCTGCTGTAGCTGAGGAGGGAAGAGAAGGGATGCAGGATCACTCCATCAGGGCAGCTGAAAGATCAGTGGCTTTTGTCACTTCCTCTCCTTCAAAGTTTCAACCCCAGGTGGTCATTCAAAGTCCTTTTAACTCAGAGCTTGCTGATCTGAGTTTACTTCTTTCCTTCTCCCTCCCAATCCATTTTTCTTTTGTGTTGTTGTTGTTGTTGATAATAATAATAATAATAATAAACTTTAATTTATAGGCCGCCTATCTAGCCAATGGCCACTCTAGGCAGCGTACAATAAAACGTAATAAAATACAATAACAATATAGCCAGTACAGTACAGTAAGAATTACAGTATTTAGTAGATTGTTCGTATTACAGTTCCAGAACTAATTCATCTTGGAAGTCTCAAGGATCGTAAAGGCCTGATGAAAAAGCCACGTTTTCAGGCCCCGGCGAAATATGTCTAGGGAAGGGGCATGTCGAAGATCTACTGGGAGGGAGTTCCAAATCGTGGGGGCCGCCACAGAAAAAGCCCTCTCCCAAGTCCTCACCAACCTAACTACCTTAGTCGGCGGAACTGAGAGAAGGCCCTGAGTGGCAGATCTTGTAGGGCGTCATACTTTATGACGTTGGAGGCGCTCCTTCAGGTATACTGGGCCGGAACCGTATAGGGCTTTAAAGGTTAATACCAACACCTTGAATTGAGCCCGGAATACAACTGGAAGCCAGTGAAGATTGTATAACACTGGGGTAATATGATCATAATGGCGGCTATTTGTAAGTAAACAGGCCGCCGTGTTTTGTACCAGTTGTAATTTCCGGACTGTTTTCAAGGGTAACCCCACGTAGAGCGCATTGCAATAGTCTAAACGAGAGGTGACCAGCGCATGTACTACGAGTGGGAGCTGGTGGGCAGGAAGGTAGGGTTGCAGCCTCCGGATGAGATGTAGTTGACCCCAAGCTGCCCGGCATACTGATGAAACCTGAGCCTCCATGGTCAGCCCGGAATCAAGAATCACCCCGAGGCTGCGGACCTGGTCCTTCAGGGGCAGTTTTACCCCATTAAACACCAGGTCAATATTTCCCAACCCTCCTTTGTCTCCCACGAGCAGTACCTCCGTTTTATCAGGATTCAGCTTTAGCCTGTTCCTTCCCATCCATCCACTCACGGAGTCCAGGCACTTGGACATGGTCTCCACAGCCAACTCTGGTGAGGACTTAAATGAGAGGTAGAGCTGAGTGTCATCCGCATATTGGTGGCACTGCAGCCCAAACCTCCTGACGATAGCTCCCAGCGGCTTTACATAAATGTTAAATAGCATGGGAGAGAGGATAGAACCCTGTGGCACACCACAGTTGAGGGGCCAAGGGTCTGAAACCTCATCTCCCAATGCCACCTGCTGGTGTCTATCGGAGAGAAAGGAACGGAACCAGTTTAATACTGTGCCTCCTATTCCCAATCCCTCCAGACGATCCAGTAAGATACCGTGGTCGACGGTATCGAAAGCCGCTGAGAGATCAAGGAGGACCAGAAAGGTGAATTCTCCCCTATCTAGTGCCATCCTCATATCATCCACCAGGGCGACCAAGGCCGTTTCAGTTCCATGTCCAGTCCTGAAACCCAATTGGTATTGTTATAAATAATCCATTTCATTCAAGTGCGCTGACAGCTGATTGGCCACCACTCGTTCAATGACCTTGCCCAAGAATGGTAAATTTGAAATTGGGTGAAAGTTGTTTAGATCTTGGGGATCCAAGGAGGGCTCTTTCAAGATGGGCTTTATAACTGCCTCCTTGAGGGCTAATGGCAATACACCCTCATTCAAGGATGCATTTACCACCGCCTTGATCCCTTTGCCCAATCTCTCTTTACAGCTCATCACGAGCCATGATGGGCATGGATCAAGGAGACAAGTGGTAGGCTTCACAGTTGATGATGTAGTAGTAGTAGTAGCAGTAGTAGTAATCATCATCATCATCAAATCATAGAATAGTAGAGTTGGAAGGGTCCTATAAGGTCATCCAGTCCAACCCCCTGCTCAATGCAAGAATCCAATTAATAATAATAATAATAATAATAATAATAATAATAATAATAATAATAATAATAATAAATTATATCATGCCCTTCCTCCCAGAAGGGGCCCAGGGTGGCAAACAAAAACAGTAAAAACACTCTAAAACATCTTAAAAACAGACTTTAAAATATATTAAAACACCTTTAAAAACATATTAAAGCAAAACAAAAGCACTAAATTAACACGCCATAAAACAGACTTTAAAATATATTAAAACACAACATTTTAAAAAATGTATTAAAACAAAGCATCTTTAAAAACATTTTTTAAAAAGCTTTAAAAACGTCTATTTTTTCAAAAAGCGTTTAAAGCATATTAAACAGCAATTCCAACACAGACACAGACAGAATAAGGTCTCAACTTAAAAGACTTGTTGAAGGAGGAAGGTCTTCAGTGGGTGCCAAAAAGATAACAGAGATGGCGCCTGTCTAATATTTAAAGGGAGGGAATTCCAAAGGGTCGGTGCCACAACATGAAAGGTTCATTCCCTATGTTGTGTGGAATGGACCTCCTGATAGGGGTATCTGCAGGAGGCCCTCATCTGCAGAGTGCAGTGATTGACTGGGTATATAAGGGGCAAGATGATCTTTCAGGTATTGTGTCTCTTTATATTATAAGCCTGAGGACAGAGACTGATGCTTTGTTTACATTGATCTGGGAGTTGCTCTGGAAGGCTGGAGACTGGGATTTTAAATAAACAAACCAATAAATAAAAACAGGTTTAGGGATATCTTGTGCTCAAGATGAAACAAAGCATTGTTTGCAGAGACTGGAATGTTTACTGGGAGATTCACACAGAATTGTTTGGAGAAGCAGATAAGGAGAAAAGATGAGCCCTGCTTGATCAGATCAGAGGCCCATCTAGTTCAGAGTTCTTGTAGCGCTGGACAACCAGGTGCCTATGGGAAGCCTGAAAGCAGGGCCTCAGAGCAACAGCAGTGAATCCCAGCAACTGGTATTCAAGAGGTATTCTGCCTCCAGTGTCATACATAACTGTCATGACAAGTAGCCAGCCTTATCCTCCATGAATTTGTCCTACTCCTCTTTTAAAGGCTCCCACACTGCCTCTTGGGGGGGGGGGCAAATTCTATAGTTTAACTTTGCACTGTGTGGAGAAGTCCTTTCTTTTGTCTGTCCTGAATCTTCCAACATTCAACTTCATTGGATGTCCATGAGTTGTAATATTATGAGAGAGGGAGAAAAACTTTTCTCTATCTACTTTCTCCACGCCCTGCATTCTTGTATACACCTCTGTCTTTATGCACCTCCTCTTACTTGCCATTTCTCCAAATTAAAAAGCTCAAAATGTTGCAACCTTTCCTTATAGGGAAGTTGTTTCCTAAAGGAAAGTTGCTTGGTGAGCATCACCCGCGCAGGATCGCCCCCTCTGCTCAGCAGTTGTTCTGCGGAGGGGTCGATTCTGCAGTGTGTGCAATGCCTTCCCCTGAATCCATGCCTCTGCTGAGGCATTGATCTGGGGAGGGGGGATAGCAGCACCTTGCAGAATTGACCCCTGACACTCGTTGTGGGTGTACGGCTGTATAGCTCTATGGCCATACTTCCCTGAACATGCCCGATCTTGTCTGATCTCGGAAGCTAAGCAGGGTCAGGCCTGGTTAGTACTTGGATGGGAGACCGCCTGGGAATACCGGGTGCCATACGTAGGCTTACAGGAAGGCAATGGTAAACCACCTCTGAATACCTCTTACCATGAAAACCCTATTAATATATCCAAAAAGATTCATAGGGTCACCATAAGCCATAATCGACTTGAAGGCACATAACGACAAAAAACCTGTGGTGGCTGTATGTTAAATTAGGGTTTTAAAACTTATTCAGAACCAGATCTGGGGTGGGGCAGTAGTACCCAGGTCAACCCACAGCATGTCAGTCTGATGCCCCCAGGTCAGAGGCGGGGGGGATGGACGGGGGCTGTGCACAGCCCTAATTTTTGTTTGGTGTTTTAAAAATATAAAATGAAATAGGAAATGGTTTCATGGTCCTATTTCTTAGCAGAGATATAAACGCAAGCAGCAGAGTGAGAATATAAACCAGCCCACCTTTCCCTAGGCACAAATAATAGCAGACACAACCTTCTTAGGTAAAAAAATAAAGAATATTTACTCACGACCTTTCATATGTTCAGGAAACATAGGCTCTAGCTTAGATGAAAGAAAAATAGAAGTCTTAGTCCATTTTAGTCTTTGGTAGTGATGCTCTCAGGAGAGCATCTGCCATGCTGCCTCTCCCAGAGGTAAAAAGCTCAGTGATGGAGATTACGCAGGAATCTTCAGGACAAAGGAGGAGGAAACCAGGTAACTAACCCCACCCATTAGGAAGTTACATCATGGTAAACAGGTACATGGGATATTTCCCAAATATCCCTTAAAGGGAACATCTCCCTTTTACAGGGGAACATGCAACTTTGCCTATTCCAACAATTTTTAGGACCTGTGTGTGTTGGTAAGTAACTTATATCTCTCCATTGAAAAAAAGGAGCCCATGGTTTGGGTTTTTCTGGACTACCTCTGAAAGGGATGAAGCCTTCACTGAGGGATAAGATACAAGGCAAATAAACACAGCTTGTCTGGATGATTAGTTAATTAGATTCCCAGTCCCCAAAATGGGAGGCTGGGTGGTCCAAGGCTTTGCCAAGAATTGTAAAGAGTTTTAACTCTGACTTTCAGCAGTCGGTGGGAATATGCACTTTGGCTCGAACATTCACATATTCACGGAACAGCTGATGTCTGCATGTGATGTCCTGCGAAGTCTGAGTTCAGTGTTTGACATTCGGAAACTGATAATTGGGCATTATTTGATAGATGGTAGGAAATGCTGTGTAGTATCTGAGAGTACGGAATAGCTGTCTGATGTGCAATGGTGTTTACCAGCTGACAACACTTACTGCTTGACATGCCTGGTATTTGACAGTATTTAGTGGCTGACATGCGAGGGCAGTTAGTTGCCTGATGTGCAATAACATTTGACAGTATTTAGCAGCTGACATATAATGCTGCTTAATATTTGACAGTATTTGATAGATTACGGTGTAATCAGGGCTGGCCCAAGATATTTTGCTGCCTGAGCTTAAAGGAAAAGATGATGTCTCACCCCCATTTGAAATGAATCAGCTGGAAGTTGCATCTTACTACAATAGCGGTGTTGGGATAGCGTTCTCCACTGCACCTGGAGTTAGCAAGGTACCCTCAGGACCGCCTGTGAATAGAGATGGACAAATCTGTTAATTTTGTTTTCTCTCTCAGTTTCTCATTTTCCCATTCTTAGTTCTCCATATTTCCACATCAGCTTGCAAAATCCTCATGAAAATTCATCAGCATTTTGGTGCAAATTTCTTCAAATATACACACTTTTGCATGAAACTGCCTAATACACACATTTACATGATATATTGTATTTTATCTTGTTTGTTCACCGCCCTGAGAGCTATTCTGCTAAGGGCGGTATATAAATTGAAATAATAAAATAAACAAATAAATAAATAAAATGAATGTATACATTTTTAGGCATAGGATGGCTGCATTTCAGTTCGCATATTACTTTGGAAAGTGCACACTAAGTGGGTTCAGCTTTAAATGCAAACTGAAAGAAATGTCTCTCCCCCTCTTACCTGCGGCGCATGTCCAGATCTGTCCTCCAGCTCTTTGCCATTGTTCCCTGTCCGCAACACCTGCTCCTGAGACAATCCACCTCACTCTGCCTACTGGTAGGGGTGACCCTGAAGGCAATCCTATACATCAGGGATCATCAACATGGTGCCTGCGGGTACCAGTATGCCCACCAGTACCTCTTATGGCATCTTAGGGTAAATATCCCCTGAAAAATCTGCAATGCATGAGATACAGTAGGGCCCCGCTCATGCAGCAAGTACCGTTCCGGACTACCACCATGTGAAATCCACCGCCAAGCGGAGCGCATTGGCTAACATTGACAAAAATGGCGCCCGACGCCCGACAAACACCGTAAAGCTGGAACAAGTGGCATAGGAGTGGGGCCTTTCTGCAATTGACAACCGCTGTATTGGTGGAAGGCTGCAAAGCAGAGCGCCGCAAAGCGGGGCTCTACTGTACTGTTTGCTCTTCCTGCTCAGTTCCTGTTGGCACTGGCTCAGCCTCTCCTACACTGAACATGCACCTGTTTCTTTCGATGCCAGAATTGGACACCTATCCACCCCCTTCCATTCTGAACAGAGAAGAGGTGCAAAGAGTATCTCTCTGTGAGTGAGTGTGGCAGTGGCTGATGTAGATGCCCTTTTCCCATCGATGGATCTGATGCCCATGTCATTTTGTGGTCCTGTCTCTTTTTCTGTCCTTTTAGATATGGAAGCCATTTTGTGTTATGCCATGCCTACATGCCAGCCATTTCATGGCTAGTGCCCATGCTACTTTCTCCAAATTCCAGATGTGCCCACTGCCCCCCCAATGTTGGTGACCGCTGCATTAGATTCTGCCAGGTGACACCCCAACCTACCAGGTTCTGGCCTTGCACCTTCTCTGATCTAACAGATTCAGCTATGCCATGTCCTGCACTTTCTTCTGTTAGGCTTTGCTAATAACCCATGAGTGTGTCTGCCCTAGCTTCAATTTGTAGTCCTGACTCTTTTTCTGCTCTTTGAGATGTGATCACCATTTTGTGTTATGCTGTGCCCCCCACAGCAGCCACTTGGTGACTGGTGCCCACCGCACTTCCTTAAAACTCCTAAATGTGCTCACTAGGCCAAAGCTGTTGGCAATCCCTACTATTCACGTTTACTCAGAAGGAACTCGCACAATGTTCAGTGGGGCTTACTCCCAGGTCAGTTACATAGAATTGTAGTCTCGGTAGCTGACAGGGAATGGCATGTAGTATTTGCTCATATGAAATACTGTATTTAATTAATTTAATTTTAATCATTTTTTTTATTTGCAAATGGAACAAAAGCAAAAGAAGGGAAAAGATTATTGGGGGGAAAAGGAAAGGAAAGAATATATAGTAACAATAAACCACCTCAGCTCACATTATGGATACAAGAACCATCAGTATGTGCATTTTAAGTTAGACATATAAGTTAATATAAGCCTTCCAGATGTTCTGGAAGAAGAGTGGATTTGGTTGTTTAAGAATATCCCAACCACATTATCAAATAGTAATCTGAAAGAGAATATTTTTAAAGCAGTTTATCAAGGGTACTTAACACCACATAGATTAAGCAACATATTTAATCAAAATATGTACTGTTGGAGATGTAGAAGAAGTAACGCGGATTTTATACATCTCTTTTGGAGCTGTGTTAAAATAAAACCTTTTTGGAACGAAATTTTAGATATAATACAGAATATTACTGGTCAAACGTTATCCAGAAATCCTAAAACAATTCTTTTGTGCTTATTTTGTGAAGAAATTATTAATGTAGATTTGCAATTAGTAGCAACTTTGCTCACAGGGGCAAAAATAAATAAATATGTATTGCTCAAAAATGGAACAATAACAAACCCCCAATATTGATGGATTGGTTGAAAAAAACTTGGGAGACAGTATTAACGATAAAAATGACTTATAATAGAAATGCGATGAATTATAACCATCCAAATAAGTTTGTAGAGAAATGGGCTTTATTTATACAATTCTGGAATGATAACGTGATAGATGAAATAGCCCCATTTAATATATTTACCTCAATATAGGAAACTGTTGTATTACATTATTACGCTTAAATATGAAGGGGTAAGAAGTTACCCTTAATAGTTGCATATTATTTTGTTCATTTCATATTTTGTTTTTGCTGTTGATTTATTTTGTAACGCTTCTATGTAATCGAATTGGAACATTTTGTACTTTTACTTTATCTTGAATAAAATTTAAAAATATATATATAAGCCTTCCAGATGTCCAAACAGGTATCTACATGAACTTAATGTCTATATGAAATATGTTCAAATGTAGCCAGGGGAGTAATGTCCTCAAACCATTGTGAAATAGATAGTGGGTGTTTATCCATCTATGCTGGAAGTATAAGGGCTTATCCACATGGGAGCATTTCTTCATACTAAATACACTGCTTTTACCATCATAATAGATTTGCAAGGTTCCTACTTCATGGTCAATAGTAGCTTCAAATGCTTTGTTTTCCATTCACACAAGTAGGTGTTCCTCTAGGAAGGAATAGTGTTGCTGTTTCCTTGTGGCACCGCCCTCTGATTATACATTTTTACATCCTCTGGTTGCTCAGTTACTGGGCATGTGCAAATATTTTTGACCTGCACAGTATTTCCACTCCCTCCTGCCTCCACTGCTTCCTGAAGTTTGGCGGCCGAAAAGAAGATAACTTTCAGGCACCTTCTTTCTCTGCTGCCCCTTGCTTTTTCTGAGTTAATTTTTCCCAGCTGGAAAAACAAATCAATATAATATCAATATTTTGAGAAATTATCAATGTCAATATTTTTTCAAAATATCAATATTAATATTGATATTTGTAGGTGACTTTTTTTTTAAAAAAAAATCCACTTTAAATTTTTTAGGACAAAAAATCGGAAACCAGGCATGGACAGATGTTACTTCAAATTTATCTCTGCAAAGATTGAGAATATGAGAAAGAATTATAAAATCCAGTGGCAATTCCCATTGCTTATTACAAGGAGTGAAGGAAGTTTACTCGGGAAGAAAGGGAGGACAGAAAAGAGGGCTGCAGAAAACTGTGAAGGGGGGAAGACAGAGCAGACAGAAGTTGCTGGATAAACCACCGGGAACAAAATGGAATTCACTGGAGAGTTAGTGGGCGGAGAAAGGGGACTAGCCGAAAGTGATGATTCACCCACCCACTAAAAATCAGCGAAGCAAACCATCTGCAAAGACTTGTGGGGTGGAGTGGAGCCATATTCTAAACTTTTCGTATTATCAGCGGAACGGGTTAGTACAAATTTACAGGGGGAATACTGTGTGATTGCTTCTGTTTGCCATTGACATCATGTGAACCGTGCGAATTAAAAGATGTGAGAAGCACCAAACACACACCAAACCACCGTGTAGATGCAGCCATAGGGCTTGCAAAATCTACTTTCATTCTCCTGCTGTTAATTCCTATGCTACTGTAGTATCTAATTTATCTTAATGTTACTGTTCAATTTTTTAAAAAAAAATCCACTTTGGGTGCTCTGTGGAAAGGCAGGATCGAAAGCTAAATAAGGAAATAAATCAATAAAATAAGTATTTGATGAGTGCTGCAATGATCAAAAAGTATCAATAAATTTTAAGCCTGTCATGGGGCTCATTTTCCCAGTAAACATGCTTAGGGATGCAGTGGATAGCATTTGTGTTTTGAAGAAAATATTCACATTCAATATGTGAGCATCGAGATAAGAATAGTCACCAAGCTGTCTATTTGAGGAAGGGCCATTGCTCAGTGGTGGGGCATCTGCTTTGCATGCAGAAGGTCCCAGGTTCAAGCCGTGGTGTCTCCAAGTCAGAATAGGAGAGACCCCCTGTCTGAAACCTTGGAGAGCTGCTGCCATTACTGACAAGGATGATGATGTTCCTATCTGTTTCAGCTAAAGAGAAGACCACTTTCACCAAAATTATTTTTCTTTTCTAGGTCCTTGTGCCGCAGGTGTTGTGGGCCTCACTATGCCCCGGTACTGCCTGTTTGGGGACACGGTGAATACAGCCTCCAGGATAGAATCCACTGGATTGCGTAAGTCTTCTGTGGAGTTTTGAACAGATGCTGGCTTGGCTGCCATTACTGAAAAAGTTCATGAGCGGGCCTGCTCCTCGCACAACTCCTCGCCCCCAGGGAGCTCAAGAAAGCTTCCATTTTGGTGCCTGTCAGGGACTGCAAAAATAGAGGAACCTTCAGTTTTGGCACCTGACTAGGCCTGCAGATTTAACTCGCAAACAATATTTTTGTTTGTCAGTTCAATTTGCATCTTGCCTTTCTGCCAAATGGCACTCAAGGTAACTAGCAGCAACAGAACTAAAAACAGAACAAAATGCAATATAACGGCAACAATTTACAAATGTAAAAAAAAAGCACACACTTGTAAAAACGAAGCAGGTAAAAGATCCATAACCAAGCTTCCTCTCACCAAATTCACTGCAGAAAGGGGGGGCACCTTTAGCCTCCCCTCCAACTGTGTCCCTGTACCTGTAGCGCTCCGCGTGTGTAGGTGAGACGTGGTATGAATCCAAGAACCGTTTAGAACAGGAATAAGACAGGCCAGGCAAGTTTCATGTAAGAGTCTTTACTAGGCAAAGACATTAGAGACATCTTCCTCCATTGACAATTCTTCCCCCACACTCGAGATCCTGCCAGTTCCCAGCTTATCACACTTTCAGCTAGCCAGACTGACCTTGATTGTCTGGAACTCTGTTCTCACAGTTTAACCCTTCTGCTTCAGGTTTCTCTCTCTCTGCTAAAAACCTTGTCTGTGAGTCTCACAACCAGCGTCACTGACCAACAGCCCCCACCTGAGACTTACAGACCACAAAACATCAAGTTACAATTATTACATTTCTACAACATTACCCTTCATTACAAATACATTTCAGTACATGGTTTCTTACAGCTTCTATTTACAGTTTCAGTTCAGTTCAGTTTCTCTTTATTCTTTATTTACACAAGTTTCACAGATTCATGTTTGCCTTTATTTGATGGTACAATTACATTTCATTCTTCAACACAATACTTCCACATTAGATCCATTGTTTCTTTATCTATAGGCCCCTCTTTTTCCCATTCCTCTGGAATTTCATCTGTTTCATTATTCTGTTGTGTAACATTAAATGCAAATCTCTGAGGAGGTTGACCTTTCGTTTTTCTCTCTGATCTCCTGACATTATCTATTTCCATTTCTTCCTCACTTTCAACTTTAGTTGGACCAGCACTCGTACTTGGCATTTCTGTATCATGTGTTGTTATGTCTTCACCTCTCAGTCTTTTAACAGTACGTTTGCCACCATGAATCAAATCTGTTAATGCAGCTTTTAATGGAATTTGCTGCCCGAAAGGAACATCTGCAGCTTCCTGCTTGTTTTCACTCTCTAAGATCACTGTTTGGCTGTGTCTCCATGGTTTATCTATCACCTTTATGTTTCTGCTTAACACTACTTGTTGTTTCTCAGGTAACCAAACTCTGTAATATGAATTCTGAAATCCCAAAATGCGTCCTGCTTGTGCTTTTGAGTGTTTTGCAACATGTACCCAGCATTTTGCCCCAAAACGTTCTATGTGTGTCACCCTGGGTTTTCTTCCAGTCAGTTTCTCATAGGGAGACATGCCTATTGTTCTGTGCATTAAGCGGTTCTGAATATAAACAGTGTACAGAATACATTCACCCCAATAAGTGTTATTCATATCAGCATCTGCTAGCATTGCTCTCAATGAATCCTGCAATGACCGGTTCCTCCTCTCTGCTGTTCCGTTGGAGGATGGGCTGAAGGGAGCAGTGAGACTTTGAATTATCCCCTTCTTTTCCAAATATGTTTGAAATTAATTACTGGTAAATTCACCACCTCTATCTGATCTGATATTTTTGATAACAACCCCATGTTGTGTTTCTGTTCTCTGTATGAATGTCTTTAATTTCTCTTCTGCATCACTTTTCTTTTTCAATAAGAACACATGTGTAAATCTGGAGAAATCATCCACAATCACTAAATAAAACCTTGCTCCACCTTTTGAGCACTGAAAAGGTCCAGCTAGATCCACATGTATGAGCTGATAGGGTTCAGAAGTCGTGCTTTCACAGCTCTTATTTACTGGATTTACAGTCATTTTTGTTTTATAGCATACCTCACACTCATCCACATGCTCACAGTGTGTTAACTTCAAATCTTGACTATATTTTGGGGTGTTTTGTATCTTTTGAAAATGTGCGTGTGCTAATTTTCTGTGCCATTCATGTACACAATTCTCATGTTTCTCTTTATTTACTGCTATCCAAGCACACATGTCTTTATCAATCTTGCATTCAACTATAAACATGTTGTTCTGTAATTTCCCTTGCATGCATATTTCGCCATTTTTTCTCACAAAACATCTATCCCCTTCAAATGTAACTTTACAACCTATTTGAGCCAATTTTCTCACTGATAGAATGTTATATTTTAACCCAGAAATCAATAATACATCTGTTAAAATTCCCAAATTACCCATCTTCAGCGTTCCTCTTGCTGTAGCGTCCTGAGTAGATCCGTCAGCCAGATAAAGCTTCTCCTGCGTCGGCTTTGAAGTGAAAAATAAACTAGAGTCTGTGATTAGGCAATTAGACGCTCCACTGTCAAGAAGCCACTTAGAGTTAATCAGTTTATTGCTCTCTTTAGAAACAAAGTTCACGGTTGCCCTCTGACTTTCAAAGTCTCTGTAATTCCTCTTCTTTAAACAATGTCTCTGTATATGCCCACGTGACCCGCAAAAATAACATGTTTTAGTCTCTTCCCTGCTTCTTTGATTCCGTTGTACAGACACAGTCTCAGCCTCTTTTAAGTCCATTTTCTTGTTTTCTTGTCTCCTACACCACTCTTGTTGAAGTTTCTGTTCCACAAATTCCAAAGATAGAGTCCCGTCTGGTTGACTTTCAAGACCAGCAACCAGCACGTCCCATTTTTGATCAATGAAGATAACAGGAGATAAACCATCTGCAAGTCATTATGATGTACGCCTCGATCTTGGAGCTCAGCATTTAATCTACGAAATTCAGCCAAATGCTCTCCCATAGTCACATCATCAGTAAAACGCATCTGATATAGCTTCCGTGCTAAACACAGCCTGCTTCCCGCAGTTTGCTGTACATGTGCAGCTCTTAACTTTTCCCACATCTGATTAGCAGTCAGCTCATTACTCACCAGCAACAGTTGTGAATCTGATAGCCCCAGAGTAATAAAAGCCTTCGCTTTCTCATCTTTCTTCAGCCATGCTGCTGAAGGAGCTGCCGGAGGGGTTTTTTCCACGACATCATTTAAATCCTCTTTAATCAGAACAGCTGTCATTCTCCACTTCCAGCTGGAGTAATTTACAGCATTCAGTCTCTCCATCGGCATCCCGGAAGACAGATTTACAGCCATGTTGCTCACTCTTACTTGCCTCTCACTTGCGTTTTGTTTCTCTCTGCAACAACGCCACTTCACCAGCCCTCGAACCCGCTACAACGCCTCATAATCTGGGCCCATAACCCCTGTGGCGCTCTGCGTGTGTAGGTGAGACGTGGTATGAATCGAAGAACCGTTTAGAACAGGAATAAGACAGGCCAGGCAAGTTTCATGTAAGAGTCTTTACTAGGCAAAGACATTAGAGACAGCTCACTCCATTGACATTTCTTCCCCCACTCTGAGTTCCTGCCAGTTTCCCACCTTATCACACTCTCAGCCAGCCACTGACCTTGATAGTCTGGCACTCTGTTCTCACAGTTTAACCCTTCTGCTTCAGGTTTCTCTCTCTCTGCTAAAAACCTTGTCTGTGAGTCTCACAACCTGCGTCACTGACCAACAGTACCAAGCACACAGCTGGTATAGCACAGTGGGAAGGAGAGCCTGGTTGGGAGTCCAGAGCCTGTGAGTTCAAATCCCGCTCATAAGAGCATAAGAAGAGCCTGCTGGATTAGGCCAGTGGCTCATCTAGTCCAGCATCCTGTTCTCACAGTGGCCAACCAGGTGCCCGGGGGAAGCCTGCAAGCAGGACCCGAGTGCAAGAACACTCTCCCCTCCTGAGGCTTCTGGCAACTGGTTTTCAGAAGCATGCTGCCTCTGACTAGGGTGGCAGAGCACAGCCATCATGGCTAGTAGCCATTGATAGCCCTGTCCTCCATGAATTTGTCTAATCTTCTTTTAAAGCCATCCAAGCTGGTGGCCATTACTGCATCTTGTGGGAGCAAATTCCATAGTTTAATTATGCGCTGAGTAAAGAAGTACTTCCTTTTGTCTGTCCTGAATCTTCCAACATTCAGCTTCTTTGGATGTCCACGAGTTCTAGTATTATGAGAGAGGGAGAAGAACTTTTCTCTATCCACTTTCTCAATGCCATGCATAATTTTATTTATTTATTTATTTATTTTTCATTTCTAGACCGCCCATAGCTAACAGCTCTCTGGGCGGTGTACAAACAGGATTAAAATACAATATAGAATAAAATCAGTAACAGAGGAACACATTAAACTAAAAACATTAAACATAAAGCATTAAACATTAAAATGCCTGGGAGTACAGCCAGGTCTTAACCTGGCGCCTAAAAGAAAGAACCGTAGGCGCCAGGCGTATTTCCTCCGGTAAGCTGTTCCACAATTCGGGGGCCACCACAGAAAAGGCCCTAGATCTAGTAACAGTTCTCCAGGCATCCTGGTGAGTTGGTACCCGGAGGAGGGCCTTAGATACAGAACGAAGTGAACGGGTAGGTTCATAGCGGGAGAGGCGTTCCACAATGTATTGCGGTCCCACACCGTGTAAGGCTTTATAGGTCAACACCAGCACCTTGAATCTAGCTCGGAAACAAATAGGTAGCCAGTGCAAGCGAGCCAGGACAGGTGTTATATGCGCAGACCGATTGGTCCTTGTCAACAGCCTGGCAGCCGCATTTTGCACTAGCTGAAGTTTCCGAACAGTCTTCAAGGGCAGCCCTACGTACAGTAATCCAGTCTAGAAGTTACCAGAACGTGAACAACCAAGGCGAGATCATCCCTGTCCAGATAGGGGCGTAGCTGGGCTACTAAGCGAAGGTGGTAAAATGCATTCCGTGCCACCGAGGCCACTTGAGCCTCGAGCGACAAGGAAGGGTCAAAAAGGACCCCCAAACTACGAACCTGTTCCTTCAAGGGGAGTGTAACCCCATCTAGAACAGGATAAGCATCCACCATCTGGGCAGGGAAAGAGCTCACCAACAGTGTCTCAGTCTTGTCTGGATTGAGTTTCAGTTTGTTAGCTCTCATCCAGTCCATTATCGCGGTCAGGCAACGGTTCAGCACATCAACAGTCTCACCTGAAGAAGGTGAAAAGGAGAAGTAGAGCTGCGTGTCATCAGCGTACTGATGGCAACGCACTCCAAAACTCCTGATGACCGCACCCAGAGGCTGCATGTAGATGTTAAAAAGCATGGGGGACAAAACCGACCCCTGAGGGACTCCACAATGGAGAGTCCAGGGTGTCAAGCAATGTTCCCCAAGCACTACCTTCTGGCGACGATCCGCTAAGTAGGAGCAGAGCCACTGCCAAGCAGTGCCCCCAACTCCCAACTCCGCGAGCCTCCCCAGAAGGATACCATGGTCGATGGTATCAAACGCCGCTGAGAGATCAAGGAGAATCAACAGAGTCACACTCCCCCTGTCCCTCTCCTGACAAAGGTCATCATACAGGGCGACCAAGGCTGTTTCAGTGCCAAAACCGGACCTAAAACCGGATTGAAACAGATCCAGATAATCGGTTTCATCCAAGAGCGCCTGGAGCTGGCCGGCAACCACCCGCTCCAGAACCTTGCCCAAAAAAGGAACATTCGCCACCGGTCTGTAGTTGTTCAAAACATCTGGGTCCAAAGGTTTCTTTAAAAGAGGTCTTATTATTGCCTCCTTGAGACTACCAGGGACTACTCCCTCTCTCAAGGAGGCATTTATTACCTCCCTGGCCCAGCCGGCGGTTACAGCCCTGCTAGTCTTCACCAGCCAAGATGGGCAAGGGTCCAGAGCAGACGTGGTTGCCCGCACCATTCCAAGCACCTTGTCCACTTCCTCGAGCTGCACCAACTGAAATTCATCCAATAATAAAGGACACTTCAATGGATTCATCATTTTATACAATTCTATCATGTCTCCTTTTCTCTAAACTAAAAAGCCCCAAATGCTGCAACCTTTCCTTGTAAGGGAGTCACTCCATCCCCTTGATCATTCTGGTTGCCCTCTTCTGAACCTTTTCCAACTCTATAATATCCTTTTGGAGATGAGGCGACCAGAACTGTACATAGTATTCCAAATGCGGCCGCACCATAGATTTATACAACGGCATTATGATATCGGCTGTTTTATTTTCAATACCTTCCCTAATTATCCCTAGCATGGAATTTGCCTTTTTTCACAGCTGCCGCACACTGGGTCGACATTTTCATCGTGCTGTCCACTACAACCCCGAGGTCTCTCTCCTGGTCGGTCACCGCCAGTTCAGACCCCATGAGCGTATATGTGAAATTCATATTTTTTGCTCCAATATGCATAATTTTACACTTGTTTATATTGAATTACATTTGCCATTTTTCCGCCCATTCACTCAGTTTGGAGAGGTCTTTTTGGAGTTCTTTTTAATCCCTTTTTGTTTTAACAACCCTGAACAATTTAGTATCATCAGCAAACTTGGCCACTTCACTGCTCACTCCTAATTCTAGGTCATTAATGAACAAGTTGAAAAGTACAGGTCCCAATACCGATCCTTCAGGGACTCCACTTTCTACAGCCCTCCATTGGGAGAACTGTCTGTTTATTCCTACTCTCTGCTTTCTGCTTCTTAACCAATTCCTTATCCACAAGAGGACTGTGACGCCCTTCCCTGGCTCTCCCTGTCAGGTTCCTACCTGCTCGTGGTTACTGCCTGTCACTAGGCACCACCAGGGACTCCACCAGTCCGGACTGTCCTTTTTTATGGTTTCTCTCCCCGCTCTAGCACAGATCTCAACAGATCCCCCTGCTAGGCAGCACCACCAGTCACGTCCTAATACCGGTATTCCCAGAGACTCTGAATACTTGTATTGTTATTCTCTTCACCGCTGCCACCATTTGTTACAGTTTCCCTTCAGCCTTGGTCATTACCTTACCCTCCCTTCTGGTCTGTGAAACCCCAGCCAAGGATCAGGCCTTTGGTAAACCAAATTAAGTATTTATTAAATATAACAAAGATAACAAGATTTCTTCATAAGGCACATAAGCATATGGTTTTATCTAATACTAATACGAACTCCACCCCGCTCCTTCTCCACGCTCTCCTGGCAAACAACTCTCTAAAACCCACCAAAACAACCCACTCACTTTCATCACATCACATCCACCCAGATTCCACTGTCACTCTTCCTTTTATACGCTCAGCCATTTTAAACACTCAGCCAATCATCCAGCATTCTACTGCCCATTCACTCCCCCTCCTCTTTCACTCCACTTACCATGTATCTTCTATTCAAACAGCACTTACCCTATTTACACTAATACAGGATCATCACATTTCCCCCCCCCGTTAACATAACGGCAGAGTATTATTCCTGCTCCAGGATTTATACGTCGCGTTAACAATTAAAACAAGTCTCTCTGGGGAAAGTGTCTTTCTTTGTTCCTCCGTCTGGTCACGTCACTGCAGTCCCAGCCGCCTGCCTTGACAGTCCATCGGCCAATACATTGTCCTTGCCTTTGATGAACTGGAAGTCCACTTGATAGTCTTGTAGGGCCCAGGACCACCTCTGCAGCATAGTATTATGGTTTTTCATAGTCTGTAACCATAACAAGGCCCGATGATCCGTTGTTACCGTGAATCTTCGTCCCCACACGTATGGGCGCAACTTGTTCAGTCCCCACATGACCGCTAGGCACTCCTTTTGGACCGACGAATAGTTTTTCTCCCTCGGCGTCAGCTTGCGACTCAGATACGCCACTGGATGTCTGGTGCCTTCTCTCTCCTGCAGCAAGACGACTCCCAGCGCGAGGTCTGACGCATCTGTAGCCATGATGAATGGTTGCTCATAGTCTGGTGCTATTAATATGGGTCCTTTGCACAAGGCTTGCTTCAGCAGATCAAAAGCCTTCTGACATTCATCCGTCCATACCACACGCTCAGAACACTTTTTCTTTGTCAATTCATGCAAGGGGGTTGCTATTTCCCCAAAATCTTTCACAAACTTTCCATAAAAACCAGCCACACCTAGAAATGCCCTAACTTGCTTTTTGGTTAAGGGGATAGGCCACACTTGTATTACCTCCACCTTGCTCCATAAGGGGGTGATTTTCCCACTCCCCACCTTATGTCCTACACAGATTACTTCACTCACAACTTTCCCATTCACACAGCACGGTACAGATCTGATTGGGGCATGATCTCCAGTATTAATGGAATGTTTGGCTATACTGGTTCGGCCAGGTTTATTACTAAAGAGATTCCCATAGTTTTTCAAAACTCTCAGAATCTCCTCTTTTACTTCCTCCTTCACCTCCTCTGACCATTCCACTTGATCTACCCCTCCTTTGTCTTTGCTTTCCTGTACCAGATCCGGAAGTTCAGGCCCACTTCCCTCAGGGAATAAGGTCACTTGCAACACCTTTGCATCCCTGGTATGGTAAGGCTTTAACATATTTACATGAACCACTTTGCTTTT
Source organism: Rhineura floridana (assembly GCF_030035675.1). Lineage (NCBI taxonomy): Eukaryota > Metazoa > Chordata > Lepidosauria > Squamata > Rhineuridae > Rhineura > Rhineura floridana. The sequence continues at coordinate 180,770,321 of NC_084484.1, forward strand.
GTTTAATTGGTCTGTGGTGATTACATATGTCACTGTGTCAAGCCTTTCTCTGATGGTATATGGTCCTTCCCAGTTAGCCTGTAATTTGTCATGTTTCCTGGGTATGAACGCCATAACCATATCTCCCACATCATACACACGTTCCCTGGCTGTTCTGTCATACCAGTAACTTTGCTTCTGCTGAGCTTGACTGAGATTCTCTTTCACAACTTCCATCATTGATGTTAATTTATTGCAGAATTCCAATACAAAATCTACTACAGATGTTTTGTACTCTCCCAGGGTTCCTTCCCATGAATTTTTTAACAGTTCCAAAGGTCCCCTCACTTTTCTAGTGAACATGAGTTCAAAGGGTGAGAAGCCTGTTGACTCCTGAGGGACTTCTCTGTATGCAAATAAGAAGCATCCCAAACGTTCATCCCAGTCTTGTGGGTGATCTTGCACATAGCTTCTTATCATGCCCTTCAAAACTCCATTGAATCTCTCAGTTAGCCCATTAGTGGCGGGATGGTAAGTAGTGGTCTTTAGATGTTTTAGACCACAACATTTCCACATACATTGCATCACTTCTCCCATGAATACACTGCCTTGATCCGTCAGCACTTCATGAGGGAAACCCAGCCTCTTAAAGATTTTTAATAAAGCCTCTGCCACTACAGGGGCTTCTACAGATCTTAGTGCTTCTGCGTCTGGGTACCTGGTGGCAAAATCCACCACCACCAATAGATATTTCTTGCCATGCCTTGTGGGTTTGGAAAAAGGCCCCACCAAATCTATTCCCACTCTATAAAAGGGTTGTCCAATTATAGGAAGGGGCTTTAAGGGTGCCTTAGTCTTTACTCCACTTTTTCTCACCTTTTGGCATATACCACAAGATAGACAATGTTGTTTTACATCTTTGGAGATGTTTGGCCAATAATAGTGTGGAGCCAATCTCCTCTTGGTCTTTTTTATTCCCAGATGTCCTGCAGATGGGACATCGTGGGCTACCTCTAGCAATCTGGTTCTGTATTTGCTAGGTACTATCAATTGCTTCACCGGTTCACATTCATTCTTTCTCTCAGCAGGCATCCACAGTCTATATAAAATCCCATTCTCACACACAACTTGATTCCTCAGCTTGTCAGTGAAAGGAATCTGTTGGGTCAGGGCTTGTTCCTTTATTTGGTTCAAACTTATATCTTTATGCAACTCTTCCCTGAATTGCTCTGCTTCTTCCCCAGAGACCACTTGATACAGTTTGTCTCCTTCAGCAGGCCTGCTAGTGGTTGCTATGGTGACCTGAGGCTGGCTAACAGATTCCACCCTGTTCTTTTCAGCCTGTGTTAACATGGCTTCTGTTTCTTTGCCCAGCTGCTGTCTGGTCACCACATATATTTTTCCTTGTGCCCCCATAACATCTCTTCCCAGTATCTCTGGTTCTTGTTGTTGGGCATTAATACCAGAGCTTGGAAAAGTTACTTTTTTGAACTACAACTCCCATCAGCCCCAGCCAGCATGGCCACTGGATTGGGCTGATGGGAGTTGTAGTTCAAAAAAGTAACTTTTCCAAGCTCTGAACCGACTTTATATTCTCCCCCTTTTCCTCTCCACTCCATTTTCACTAGGGCCATAGGCAAGCTTTCTGGTTGTCCCCTCACTCCTTGGATAGTCACAGTTTCCTGAGGTAATATTTCCTCAGATTTTATTAAATCTGGCCTCAGTAATGTCTGAGCGGCACCAGTATCAAGCAATGCCCAATAATTTGCCCCTTGAACACACACGTCCTCTCTTAGACTCGAATCCAAGTCTGTTACTTTTGTCCAGTTTATCTGGCAGAACTGAACCTTTTTCGCTGTTTCTAAAGCCTTGGGCTCTGTTTTCACTGCCCTTGTCTGAGCAGGATTACTAATGGGGTTGGCAACCTCACATTGAAAATGTAGGTGCCCCGGTCTACCACATTTGTAGCATAATTTCTCCTCACTTTTAGGGTACACAGATCCACTCTGGGGTGTCCTGTGCCCTTCAGATTTTATTGGAGGACTCACTCGCTGTGGTACCACATCCCTTCTGCCAGCATTATATGGTCTGGGTTTAAAATCTCTTGATGTTTTCCCCACCCAGCCAGTTCTATTGGAGGCAAAGTGATCCGCCATCTTGGCAGCCTCCTGCACCGATGTAGGGGAACGGTCTTTGACCAGGAGCCTTATTTCTGGTGGTAACTGATGGTATAATTGATCCAGTATCATGAGGTTTTTCACCTCCTCCACAGACTGAGCTTTTGCACTTGTCAGCGATTTCCCAAATATGTCCATCAGTTTTGCCCCCAGCTCCATGAAAGACCTCCCTGTCTGTATCTGGTAGTTTCTGAAAAGCTTTCTAAAATAATCAGGCCCCAGTCTGAATCTTTTGTAGACTGCCTCTTTAAACTCAGCATAGGTGACGGGCCTGTCTGAGGGGAAATATTGGTATACCTCTGCCAATTCCCCTTTGATCAGGTTTGATAAATACTGCATGTATTTATCTTCAGGTAGCCCCCACAACTGAGCTGCCCTTTCAAAGGTTGTGAGATAAATTTGAGGATCTTGTCCAGGCTCATAGACAGCAAAGTCCTTTGGAGTAATTTTTATTTTTGCTCCATCTCTGTCTTTCCTTGTCTCCTCAGAGTGAAATTTCTCTCTATCCAATTTTAATCTTTCCCCTTGTATCTCCGCATCCACTCTCATTCTCTCAGTTTCCATCCTCAATCTCTCAGTTTCCAACTCTCTCTGTTTATCTTTTTCCTCAGCTTCCATCCTCAATCTCTCAGCTTCCAACTCTCTCTGTTTATCTTTTTCCTCAGCTTCCATCCTCAATCTCTCAGTTTCCAACTCTCGCTGTTTATCTTTCCCATCTGCTTCCATCCTCAACTTCTCTCTCAAATACTCTATATAAGCGGGATTGCTTAAGTATCCTTCTGGGGTCTCTTCCCTGACAGGTTGTTTTTGCTGCGCAGTTGCAAATCCTATAAGTGCTACTCTCAATTCATCTACCCCTTTACCCTCGTGAGGTAAATTGAATGTTATGCACTTCTCCACCAGCTCCTCTCTTTTCATTTTTATATATTCAGCCATGGTGTTTGAGTTCACTCACTCTTTGCCACACACTCTTTGCCAGTCACTCTCACAAGTAATCTTGTTTTGTTATTTCTGTTTGCCACACCACTGTTAGGGATTCTCTAGTATTCGTCCCACCACTACAGCCAACACCTGTGACGTAGTCTCCTTTGTTCGGATCCCACCGCTACTGCCACCACATGTGACGCCCTTCCCTGGCTCTCCCTGTCAGGTTCCTACCTGCTCGTGGTTACTGCCTGTCACTAGGCACCACCAGGGACTCCACCAGTCCGGACTGTCCTTTTTTATGGTTTCTCTCCCCGCTCTAGCACAGATCTCAACAGATCCCCCTGCTAGGCAGCACCACCAGTCACGTCCTAATACCGGTATTCCCAGAGACTCTGAATACTTGTATTGTTATTCTCTTCACCGCTGCCACCATTTGTTACAGTTTCCCTTCAGCCTTGGTCATTACCTTACCATCCCTTCTGGTCTGTGAAACCCCAGCCAAGGATCAGGCCTTTGGTAAACCAAATTAAGTATTTATTAAATATAACAAAGATAACAAAGATAACAAGATTTCTTCATAAGGCACATAAGCATATGGTTTTATCTAATACTAATACGAACTCCACCCCGCTCCTTCTCCACGCTCTCCTGGCAAACAACTCTCTAAAACCCACCAAAACAACCCACTCACTTTCATCACATCACATCCACCCAGATTCCACTGTCACTCTTCCTTTTATACGCTCAGCCATTTTAAACACTCAGCCAATCATCCAGCATTCTACTGCCCATTCACTCCCCCTCCTCTTTCACTCCACTTACCATGTATCTTCTATTCAAACAGCACTTACCCTATTTACACTAATACAGGATCATCACAAGGACCTCTCCTCTTATTCCATGACTGCTAAGCTTCCTCAGAAGTCTTTGGTGAGGTACCTTGTCAAAAGCTTTTGGAAAGTCTAAGTACATGCTCGTGTCTCCTGAGTGTCAAGGGCCAGCTAAAGATCATCTCCACAGGGAATGGCTCAGGGGTTATGTGCCCTGCCACCTGTGCAGCCGTGGGCAAGTGGCAGAGTCCCAAGGAGCCCAGTTGCTCCCCAGCTGGCAGTTGCGGACAAGGAAGGGGCTGGCTTGTGCAGCTGTGGCAAGCTGAGCAGGCCCTAGCCAGCTCAGGAGGACTAGCCTCAGAGGGAGGCAGTGGTAAACCCCCTCTGAATACTGCTTACCATGAAATCCCTATTCATGGGGTCGCCATATGTTGGGATCGACTGGAAGGCAGTCCATATACCAAGCACAGTAAAGCACTTGGGAATGCCAGTTGGTGCCCTGACTCTGACACTTAACCAACCTCTAATAAGAAGGGCCTTGGCTGAATGGCAGAGCAGGTGCTTTGCATGCAGAAGGTCCTGAGTTCAATCCCTAGCATCTCCAGGTACAGCAGGAAAAGGTCCCTGCCGGACACCCTGGAGAGCTGCTGCCGGTCAGGGTAGATTATAGTGAGCTAGATGGACCAATGGTCTGCGTTCCTATTAAAATGTGAACAAAACCGTTGTTCTCTCCCCCATCCCTAACGCCGCTTTTTGAAAATGTGCACCAGTTGCATTTGAAAAGGGCGCTGACACTTAAGAGACACATTCCAAAGATATAACTTTCCCCCCCTTTCTTTTTTTAAAAAATCTCAGCATACAGGATTCACATCAGCCAAAGCACAATGAAAACACTGAAGAGCCTGAATGAAGGATATAAAATAGAGTTCAGGGGGAAGACCGAGCTGAAGGTAAGGAATCGGAGCTGGGAAACCCTTTGTCTCCTGGCCAACCCTGATGTTTTGCCAAAGGCAACATTTTATACTTCAGAAGGTTGGTAGAACATTTGCTTTGCCTGGTAGCTCAGTGATAGAGCATCTGCCTTACATGCAGAAGATCCCAGGTTCAATCCCCAGCATCTCCAGGTAGGGCTGGGAATCTTCCTGGCCTGATACCCTGGAGAGTTCAGTGTAGGTAATATTGAGCTAGACGGATCAAGGGTCTGGCTCTGTGAAGGTAACTTCCCACCCACACTCCAATTAAAAAAGAGAGAATGGCCACTGCTCAGTGACAGAGCATTTGCTTTGCATGCAGAAGGTCCTGAGTCTAATCACACAATCATAGAGTTGGAAGGGGCCTACAAGGCCATCAAGTCCAACGCCCTGCTCAATGCAGGAGTCCAAATTAAAGCATACCCAACAGGTGGCTGTCCAGCTGCCTCTTGAAGGCCTCCAGTGTTGTAGAGAGCCTACAATTTCCCTAGGTAACTGGTTCCATTGTCATACCACTCCAACAGTTAGGAAGTTTTTCCTGATGTCCAGTTGAAATCTGGTTTCCTGCAAATTGAGCCCATTATTCCGTGTCCTGCACTCTGGGATGATCAAGAAGAGATCCCGGCCCTCCTCTGTGTGCAAACCTTTTAAGTACTTGAACAGTGCTATCATATCTCCCCTCGGTCTTCTCTTCTCCAGGCTAAACATGCCCAGTTCTTTCAGTCTCTCCTCACAGGGCTTTGTTTCCAGTCCCCTGATCATCCTCATTGCCCTCCTCTGAACCTTTTCCAGTTTGTCCGCATACTTCTTAAAGTGTGGTGTCCACACTTCTTGGTCATCTCCAGCTGAAGAATCTTAGAAAGCAGTTGATAGGGAAGGCCTTTCTGGGAGGACCACAGAGAGGTGCTGGCATTCAGAAGGGCAACACTCAGCTTGGCGGACCAATGTTCCCTGACTTGGTAGAAGACAACTTCAAATGAGATTTGAGAAGGGAGCAAAACTATACATCAGCCTTTCCCAACTGGAGGTAGTTCCAAACATCTGGTGGGCACCCGGTGGGGAAGGGTGCTTGTGACGCTAAGGAACCCTCTGAACTGCTTTAGAATCCTGGGAACTGTAGTTTGTTAAGGGTGCTGACAGTTGTTAGGAGATCCCCCAATACCCCTCTCAGATTCACAGAGTGGTTTAATGATCAATCTCTCTTCCCGGGGAACTCTGGCAGTTGTAGCTCTGTGAGGGGATCATTTGCAAAAATTGCATTGATGTTTCAAATGTTTGATGAGCTTCTGTTTCCATGCTTATAGGGTAAAGGTTTAGAGGAAACATATTGGTTGGTAGGGAAGAAAGGCTTCACAAAGCCACTGCCACGCCCTCCCGAAATGAGGCCAAGGTAAGTAACCTGAACCGGTGGGGGCAACAGACAGAATGGCAACCTATTTTTCCCTTGCTGATTTCTCCTTTATAAACCCCTTGTTGATATTCAGATTGCTTTTCTCAGGCTTCACTTCCTCCTTCATCTGGGCCATATCCACACCACACATTTATTCCACTTACTTATTTATTCCTCTATAAACAGCCATGGCTTCCCCCACAGAATCCTGGGAAGTGTAGTCTGTGAAAGGTGCTGAGAGTTGCTGGGAGACCCCTGTTCTCCTCACAGAATTGTCTAGGTGGTTTAAAGGTCAGTCCCTCTTTCAGAGAACTCTGGGAACTGTAACTCCGTGAGGGGAGCAGGGATCAATTCTGTGGGGGAAGCCATGACTGTGGCAAGTGGGACAATAGTGGAATAAATGTCTGGTGTGAATGCGGTCCTACTTAGAAAGACAGTCTCATGGCTCTATAATGGCTATACATCTGCCTGTATTCAGAATGGCTTTGTTTCCAGTAGAAATAAACCTTAAAATGTAAATGTACTGCCTTCAAGTCGATGCCAACTTATGGCGACCCTATGACTCGGGTTTTCGTGGTAAACGGTATTCAGAGGGGGTTTGCCATTGCCTTCCTCTGAGGCTGAGAGGCAGTGACTGGCCCAAGGTCACCTAGTGAGCTTCATGGCTGTGTGGGGATTCGAACCCTGGTCTCCCAGGTCGTAGTCCAACACTCTAACCACTATACCACATTGGCTCTCTTATGTTTCAATTAGGGTTGCCAGGTTCGTGGCCTGAGACTGATCCTGTATCTTTAGGAGAAGGGAAAGTCAGCCAAGTGCAGGTGTTCTTGAAACTCTGTAATGGGAAACACCACAAGGTGGAATTCTCCCTTCCCCCTGCACAGCTTTTAAAGATGCAGAAGACCTCTTGGTTGCCAGGCCCAGGGGTGACACCCAAAGCCGCCCCCCCAGGCACCGCCTAGGCACTGAGAGCCTTCGCATGGCGTGCTGGCTGCCTTCCTCGGCTGTTAGAAGGTGGAAGCGGCGGCAGCAAGGCGGCGGTGCGCTCCCGGGCTGTTGTTCGGCTGCACGCTCCTAGAGGCCGTGCATGCGCTCTGCACGCGCGATCGCTCACAATCTCAGAGAGAAGGCGCTGCAGGCCACACCGGGTGACACCAACCCTAGTGACGCCACTGGTGCAGGGGGAAGGGAGAATTCCACCTTGTGGTGTTTCCCATTACAGAGTTGCAAGAACACCTGCACTTGGATGACTTTCTCTTCTCCTAAAGATACAGGATCAGTCTCAGGCCATGGACCTGGCAACCCTAGTCTGGAGTACTGTATCACTTCAGACTGCAGAAGCTATTCCAGACTGAATGCTATTCCCGACCAAAAAGTGAATTCTTGCATGTAGAAAACAAGGGCCTAGCCTAGCCTTCTCCCTGACACACTAGTTTTCTACATGCGGGAATGTTTCCTTGCCCCCGTGGAAGGCATTTTATCATATGAGGCCCTTTTACCATTTTAAAATGGTGCAATCCAGACACAGGTTTCCCATCTCAGTGAGAATGAGGCCAGGGAGTAAATCAGTAAGATGATGTGTGTGCTTGTGTGTGTGTGTGAGGAGAAAATAGGGGGTGGGGAGTGGGGGTGTAGATGGGGCATAAATAACTAAAATAAAACAAAATGAAAGTGGTTTTGGTGCTGCAAGTTCAAGTTAAAAGGCAAGGCCCAGATCTGGATACTTGGAAGTTTCCGGGTTTAGCTGGTCTAGTTCCAGCTGCGCAGTCCCACAGGGAGAGATGCAGGATTTGGAAAGGCCCTTAGAAATACTGTGTGTGCTTGACCTCACATGTCTGCAGTTTGAGGATCCCATGAACCTCAGAAGGGTTATTAATGTCCTCCGCATTGAGCCTGACACTGAGATATTCCAGGTCTCTGGTTCTGAATAACACTCCACAGAAATCAAGACAGGCCCCGTTTGTGCAGGCTATTTTTATAGGGTTCCCCCCCCCTCCCACTCATATCCCAGCAGCAGAGGGAAAAAAGATGTTTAGACTACAGGAATGGGATTGACCCCTCCCCTACAAAGGTTAATCCATTTCCACCACCCTGTTCCCATCAAGAGCCAATTCATCTGTCACAGACAGAGCATGAGAGCCGCTTAGTCCTCCTGAATCACATTGGTTGTGTTTTCGATTCAAGAACCATGTGGCTCCAAAGTCAGTGGGGCAGTGAATCCGCTCCAGGTTTTAGTCTGAACTTTCAAGGAGCTGTCCAAGCTGACACTGGAGCCACCAGCCTCCACTGTTTGAAGGTATGGCGTGTACACAGCCCGTGTAATGTGACAGTTCTTAAAATTTCATTTTTTGTGTGAATTATTTATTTTACTCACAATTTGTTGTTTCTTCCTTTAACTGTTTTTCCGTGTGTGTGTGTGTGTGTGTGTATCAGCAGATCTAATTTCTGTGGCCATTCCAGGCGGGTGTCATTTTATTTACCCAGAATGCCCTGTGAAGTTTGATCTTTTGGGGGCATTGTGGATGCTGAAATGGCACAAGCAAATAATGGTCCGTGCTGATGGCCACTCTTCCTTACTCTTCACCCTTCCTGGTATGTGCTAGAACATCCAATGTTCAAGGCATTCTGGATAAATGGCCACAGAAATGACCTCTTCTGCCTCCACTGTCCAGTGGATATGAACTGGTGTTGCAGACATCCCAATTTGTTTCAGAAATTTGTTTCAGAACAAATGAAAATTGGACCTAATGGTCCTTGTTTGGTGCAATTTTCCATTCATTCAAAAATGAATACTTGTCTTTAAAAAAGTTTTGTGGATTTTAGGTCTGCTTTATTGATGTTTATTATGCCCACTGCTTAGAGAGTTTTGTGGTTAAGCCACAGGTCGCCAACCTTTTTAGGATTTTTGAAGAAAGTTCTGTGGGTGCCGTTCCCTAAGGCCACTCCTCTCCCCCTTCCCGCAATCAGCCCCCCTCCCCTGCTCCAAGAGACAGAAAAAGAGAAAGGGCAGAGACATAGACTTCATCTTCCAAAGGAATCTGGCTAAAAGTTATAACTATTAGAATTAATCTGAGCCTTGAAAAGCACAAGGGGCGGAGCGGCTCTCAAAGGCTTTGTGGGTGCTAGGGGAAAGCCTCAAGGGCTCTGTTGCACCCATAGGTGCCACATTAGTAACCCACAGATTAATTTATGGAGTCTACTTATTTATTTATTTGGAAAGATTCATAAATTCATATTATCTCAGGATAGGAACTTTTGTTTGTTGATTGTGCAAGCTGGTTTTGTATTGGGAGTGGGGTGTTACGGGCAGGGCTGTCCCTGCCTCCAGTGGGACAAGCTTTAGCCCCGCAAAGTCCTTACCACCCACCCAAACCATAGAGCTAGTCTCTACATTTCCTGCTCATCTTTTACAGCCAGCCGTGGCAGAACACAGTAGCTCAAGAAATCAAGGCTGTCTTGAGAGACTCCAAGAGAAAGTTCATCAGCAAACCCAACAAGCAACCCTAAAGAGGCAAGAAAACAAAATGCATCTGAGGGAAAAGCACAGTCATGCGGTAGATTCTGTTCCTTTCAAAGTCATGACTGATCATCATGATTTGCAAATTTATGGGTTTTCTTTGTTTTAAGTGGAAATCTGGGCCAGAGCAAGTGGGCGGAGGGGGGGTATCACCTTTGTATTTGCTTCAGTTTTACCACTGGAAATAATTTTTGCATCCAGATTATTGGATGGAACTCTAATGGAAATCTGTGTGTGGGATTCTATGTGCTGGGGAAATGCTACATAGGGTTAGGGCTGGTTAATAATAATAATAATAATAAAATTTTATTTATGAGTCGCCTATCTGACTGAACCAACGGTCACGCTAGGCGACGTACACTAATACAATAAGATACAATATAAAACCAGAAAACCACATTCAATGGTTAAACTAAACAGCATTAAAAACTAACCCATCCCAGAAATCCCATAGGCCTGCCTGAACAGCCAGGTCTTCACGGCCCGGCGGAAACCTATCAGGGAGGGGGCATGACGAAGATCGAAAGGAAGGGAATTCCAGAGGACGGGGGCCACAATCGAAAATGCCCTCTCTCTGGTCCGCACCAGCCTAGCTGTTTTAACTGGTGGGACCGAGAGAAGGTCTTGTGTGGCTGATCTTGTCGGGTGGCATAATCGGTGATGCTGGAGGCGCTCCTTTAGATAAACTGGACCGAAACCGTATAGGGCTTTAAAGGTCAATACCAACGCCTTGAATTGTGCCCGGTAGACAACTGGTAGCCAGTGTAGATTTACTAACACTGGCATGATATGATCACGGCGACGGCTGTTCTTAATCAAACGTGCTGCCGCATTCTGTATCAGCTGTAATTTCCGGACTGTTTTCAAGGGTAACCCCACGTAGAGCGCATTACAGTAGTCTAAGCGGGTTGAACTCAGTGTTGCCCCTGAGGCAGGGGTGGGAACCTGTGGCCCTTCAGATGTTTTTGGACTCCAATTCCCATCAACCCCAGCCAGCACAGCCAATGATGGGAACTGTAGTCCAACACCATCTTGAGGGCCACACGGTCCCCATCTTGGCTCTAAGGCAGCCTTTCCCAACCAGTGTGCCTCCAGATGTTGTTGGACCACAACTCCCATCAGCCTTAGCCAGCATTGCCAGTGGTCAGGAAAGATGGGAGTTGTGGTCCAACAAAATCTGGAGGCACACTGGTTGGGAAAGGCTGCTCTAAGGCCTCGTTCTCCTTAGAAATGGGATCTGCATTTCAGGGCTGGTTCTATTTTTGCTGCATCAAACTTCCTTCCAGTACCACTTCATAAGGGATCAATGTTCGTTATTTGCAGTAAATAACAATTCCATTTTTTCCCTGTGAAAATATTGATATTAATATCAATATTTTCCATAGATGTTTAAAAATATGGATATTTTCCTCAAAATATCAGTACTGATATTGATATTTTGAGGAAATATTAATATCGATATTTTTGAGGTTAATTTTTTTTAAAAAATCTGCAGCCACAGAAAACTGTTAGAAAAAAACCTGATCCAAGAGGACCCCCCCCCCGAATAAACAGGAAATCTGGTGTCAAATTTGAATTTTGTAAAATTTGAGCACATCCCTGAAGTGGTATATAGGAAGCTGCATTATTCTGTGTCAGATCATTAGTCTTTCTAGTCCATTTAGTGATGGCTCTTCAGGGTTTCTGGCAGGCAGTCTTTTTCAGCACTACCTAGAGATGCTAGGAATTGAAACTGGGACCTGCCATTGAGCTACTATCGCCCTTCCTCACAAACCTGCATCTCCAGCTACTATACCACTTCAGGTGGGGAATCACATGACCAAATGCTCCTCCCTACAGAACAAAAGCCCCTTTCTTTCCACGTAGAAATGTAGTGCATCAGGGAGAAGGCCACAGAGGTGGAAGCCCCGCAGCAGTCACAGTTGGTACAGCTGAGACCCACTTTTACCACCTCAGTGAGAACTAGGCCTTTAATCCTTTTTAACCTACGGACAGGCAGAGAGGACTCTTTGAGTATGCAGCTGCCAATGCTCTGCACTGTGTTTCCCTAGCCAGGGGGACTGAGCACCATGAATCCAAAAGTTAAAACCACAATAAAAGAGAGAGGATATGCTAAAACGGTTATATCTGGCACAGTGCTGCATTTCTACAATTTCGGAAATGCAATGCAGCGCTATGGCAGCTGCTGGAACAGAATAATTGCAAGTCTGTCTTCTTCAGACAGACCTATCTCTGCAACCATGAGGGCTAGAAACATGCGATTGGGGAAAATAAATGTTAGGCTATTATTATTTGTATTATTATTATCACTTTTAAAGGAAAATATGCAAAACGAGTAGGTATTTAACCATTTAGAAATGTATGCCTGCAAAATTGCAGTTGCTGATCTACTGAATACAGACAATAAGAAGCGACCTTACATCAGGTCAGGCTATTTATCCTTCTCGGCCAGTCTTGTCTGTTCTGACTAGGGATGGGTGAACATTTCGATTCAGTTCACATTTCAAGTAGAATTTATCAAATTCGCAATTTCTGAAACTGTACGAGAACCAAAACCCAGCCATCCTTTGAAATTCGCATTTATTAGAATTTTGGGATGCAGTTCGCCAACTAACCAGCATTTACAAAAATGCATATATTAGGGGAAAGTGTGCATAAAATGAATACATGAGTGAAAATAACATGCAAAAAGGCATGAAGTGATAAGAAATGGCTTGCAAAAATGTGTACATTTATCAAAACTACCTACAAAAATGTGTTTATTTGGACAAATTCCACAAAAATTGAGAATTTTCATAAGGTTTTTTGTAGAAATGTAGAATTTAACATTGGAATTTAACATTGGAATTTAACATTGAAGTTTCCCCCATCATCTGCTTTGTGATCCTTCTAATGGGAGATGCCAGGGATGGAACCAGGACCTTCTGCGTGCAGACCCATGTTCTACCACTGAATTATGGCCCCTACCTTCAGCTGAAGACAAATTTCCTTTGAGAAAGGGTTCTAGCTCTGTGGCAGAGTGCATGCTTTGCAAGCGGAAAGTCCCAGATTCAATCCCTGGCATCTCCAGGTAGGGCTGGGAGAGACTCCTGCCTAAAGCCTTGGAGAGCTGCTGCCAGTCAGTGCAGACAGTACTGCTAGGTGAATCAATGGCCTAACTTGGTATAAATCAGCTTCCTATGTCCCTATGTCATAAGCCTTCCCAATTCTATGTATGTTCATGTCACACTCTTATAAAATGGATATGTTGAAATAGCTGGTGGTTTTTGACATTCTTTGACAGCTTTTGACTGACTGGTTCGTTGTCCTGCACTCAGTGCACAACATCATTAAAACACCAGTGTCTAGCATCTTGGGTTGGGCTGCTTGGCATCTGCGATAACTCCTTTGTTACTAAGGATGAAAGGATTTTCCTTGTTCCATTCTGTTTCACTCTGCCCTGGAAAACTCTTTGCACCTCAAACAGTATTGGAGAGCTGGAAAAGTTTCAGAAAAAGGCAACCAAACTGATCAAGGTGATGTGGGGGTGGGGGACAGGACCTGTGGCCTTATTCATTATATTCATTTAGACCATTTCTACACTGCTTAATATATAAGAATATCCATAAGCAGTTTACAGAAAACGAAAACAACAGACAACTTAAACAAATGTTTTACAAAAATGCACAGTGTTAAATACACAGATGTTACATTCATGGAAATGGAAATGGACTGCCTTCAAGTCGATTCTGACTTATGGCGACCCTATGAATAAGGTTTTCATGGTAAGTGGTATTCAGAGGGGGTTTACCATTGCCATCCTGTGAGGCTGTGAGGCAGTGATTGGCCCAAGGTTGCCCAGCGAGCTTCATGGCTGTGTGGGGATTCAAACCCTGGTCTCCCAGGTCGTAGTCCAACACTCTAACCACTATGCCACACTGGCTCTCTTACATTCATACAAATCACTAATAAATATAAACCAGTACAAATTCATAGAATCATAGAGTTGGAAGGGGCCTATAAAGCCATCGAGTCCAACCCCCTGCTCCAGATTAAAGCATACCCTACAGGTGGCTGTCCAGCTGCTTCTTAAAGCATCCACTTTTGGAGAGCTCACCACATCTCTAGGTAATTGGTTCCATCATTGTAGCACTCTTAACAGTTAGGAAGTTTTTCCTGATGTTCAGTCGAAATCTGACTTCCTGCAACTTGAGCCCATTTTTCCATGTCCTGCACTGTAGGACGATCGAGAAGAGATCCTGGCCCTCCTCTGTGCGGCAACCTTTCAAGTACTTGAACAGTGCTATCATATCTCCCCTTGGGCTTCTCTTCTCAAAGCTAAATATGCCCAGTTCTTTCAGTCTGTTCTCACAAGGCTTTGTTTCCAGTTGTTTCCTGATCATCCTGCTTGCTCTCCTCTGAACCCGTTCCAGTTTGTCTGCATCCTCTTTAAAGTGTGATGTCATTCTTCTGATATCGGTCCCCCACCCCTAAGCTGCCCAGGACTCAATGTATCCACCTGGGCTCTCCCCCAGGACCTTCCAGATATTGATGGTCTACAGCTCCGATCATCTGTGACGATTGGCTACGCTGGCTGCAGCTGACGGGAACTGAGGTTGAACATCTGGAGGGCCACAGGTTTCCCACCTCCTGTTTTACAGAAAATGTAAGTTAAGGAGGAGGGGTGTATGCAACATGATAGAGGTGTATAAGATCATGCATGGTGTAGAGAAAATGGACATATACATTTTTTCTCCCTCTCTTGTGGACATCCAATGAAGCTGAATGTTTTTATTTATTTATTTATTAGATTTCTATCAAGCCCTTCCTCCCAGTAGTGAGCCCAGGGTGGCAAACAAAAGCACTAAAAACCCTTTAACACATCATAAAAACAGACTTTAGAATATATTAAAACAAAACAACCATTCAAATTAAAACAAAACATTTTAAAAAACATTTAAAAAAAATGTTGGAAGATTCAGGACGGACAAGAGAAAGCACTTCTTCACATGGTGCATACTCTGGCATTTACTCCCACAAGATCTAGTGATGGTCACCAACTTGGATGGCTTTAAAAAGTTTGGATAAATTCATGGAGGATAAAAGAGATGGATTGATTCCGTAAAGGAAGCCACAGACCTGAACTTACAAGATCTGAACAGGGTGGTTCATGACAGATGCTCTTGGAGGTCACTGATTCATAGGGTCGCCATAAGTCATAGTCGACTTGAAGGCACATAACAACAACAACAAGATGACTATTGGTGGCTACTAGCCATAATGGCTATGTTCTGCATCTGCTGTCATGGGCAGTATGTCTGTGAACACTAGTTGCTCAGACCATAAGTGGGGAGAGGCTGTTGCACTCAGGTCCTGCTTGTGTGCTTCCCTTTGGGGCATCTGGCTGGCCACTGTGAAAACAGGATGCTGGTCTAGGTGGGCCACTGATCTGATCCAACAGAGCTCTTATTTTGTACTTATGTAGAATGGTAGCTGGAGGCCATGTGGTGCATAGCCAATCCCCCCTTTTCCTGTTTTAGAGCAAAGGTAGCCCTGTTAGCCTATATGAAAACATTTAAAATCCATATCTGAACAATACCTTTATTAGGCCAACCAAAATGTTCCAAAGAAGTGTGCAACCTTTTGAGTTCTCCAGAGGTTTTCATCAGGCTTGTCATCTATCATGATGAAGAGTTCTATAGAACTCAAAACCTTGCAACTTTGTTGCCCTAATGTCAATTGTGGATTTAAAAAAAAAAATCCTAAAAAGAAAGACTTACCAAAGATATATACTAGAAAATATGTACTATTAGGATGTATGTAAAAGCAGTTAAATCCAACAGCTTAAAAAAAGAGATGATTTGGGAAGGGTGGGAAGAGAAGATTTGTACCTGAATCAGCAAAGGCACATGAATATCTTACCATTAGGGGGCAGGCAAGATGTACTTAATTAAATCCACATTGAGACAGAGAGAGAGAGAGAGAAAGAGATACATGCACATAAGGCTCCCATCTGCAGTTTCTGAACTGGTGGACATTGCTCAGCTGCCAAATATTTCCCTTTTTAAATTCTTACCCCCAGTAGCTTTCTCATCCTTGCCACGCAGCCTTTGCACTCACTCTGCATGCTGAGTAACAGAGGCTGAACCTTTTAGAAGCCCCTATTTAGGAATTCCTTTACATTTCTCAGGGATGAGAAACTTCTTTCCAAGCTGTAAAACATCTGGTAGGAAAACTCCATACGGACAAGTCTAGGAGACTGGACTGCATTCTGCCAAATCGTAATCCGCCGGGACCTGGTCATCAGTTAGTTTGCAGTTGGCATATATATCTGCTTGAGTCAATGCAGACGTAGACATCCCATTACATACCCAGCCAACACATCTCTGCTTCTCTCTCTGAGATGCAGCAGAACCAATTTCTGTTCATTTGCTTAACAGCGCTGGCCAGTCAACTGGCCAATTACTTATTCACTTAAGTTTCAGCCAGTCTCATTTTTCTTTAATGGAGATGATTGAAATGAATGGAGATGATCTGAAATGATTTGAAATGGGGGAGGGAATCTGGTCAATCAAGTTGCGTTCATTAATTCTTCATATTTATTAAGACCATCAGCTGATTAAGAAAAAACTGTATTGATTGAATGCCTCAGTTTGAACCCATCCATCCATCTATCCATGCATCCATTTCTAAAAACAATAATTCCAAAGAGAAAACTCCCCGACTTGCTTGTTGTTTGCTGATACACATGCCACACTTTACTTGTTTATTAATTAAATTTATTGTCCACCCTTCATCAGTAGTTCCCAGGGTGGCTCACGACAATATAAAATACAATATTAAAAATAGTTTACATTTCAACAAATTTCACAACAAATTTAGAAGAGAGGTGCTTCCTTCCTGTGTCTGAGAGAAAGGGGACTGCCTCTTCTAAAAAGGGATCTGCTACTTGCAGTGAATGCATTACTAATAATTAAAATTGCTGTTTTAAAAAAACCGCTCAAGGATTAAACAAGGACACTTTAATTGACCAAAAGGTTTAATTGATTAATTACATTTTAATTGGATCAGGCTGTAATCCTATACTTAGGAGGAAGCCCTACTGAACTTAATGGGACTTATTCCCAAGATGAAATATATAGGGTTGTAACCCTATTACTTACCTACATTTTATTCATTGATCTGCCCAGGGAGCTGGTGTGGTGTAGTGGTTAACAGCAAGAGCTATGTGACTATTTTACTGGTGCTATTATTGATAGTGCTATATTTGATACTTCACATGATTTTAAATTGTTTTTATTGTATTTATTTATTTATTTTAAATATTTCTATCCCGCCCTTCTACCCTACAATAGGGCACTCAGGGCAGCTTACAATAAAACCACACACATACATAATAAAATTATACACAATAAAAACACAAAACATTACAGTAAATTAAAATACATCAAGTACAATTAGAATACATAAAATACAATATGCATATGCATACATACATACATATGCATAAATATATGGGGGAATGATATTAAAAGGACTCAAAAGATAAAAATTAAAAATAAAGAGCATAAAAACAGCCTGCAATTATTAACCTGCAACGTGCTTAATTTTTTTTCCTTTTAAGTCTTTGGGCTTTAATTGTGTCTTTTACCTGTTCTTGCTGTTGACTCATTTGTGACCATTTTGACTTGATTAAGTTTTAGTGATTGTATCCCACCTTGATATGATGAAGGCTGGTTTAGAAATAAATTAGCATACATATATGCCTCTGTATAATAAAAAGTTCTCACGTGGTTCACACAATGAGAAAACAGGTTAGCAACAACAAAATAATAAATATAATGCAGCATTAAAACAACTCCACATTATGATCAAAACAAGGTGAAAAAGGAAAGGACTGAGAATAAAAACAAAATATATTAACAGCTGTATCAAAAGAAGGATGCAGACAAACTGGAACAGGTTCAGAGGAGGACAACAAGGATGATCAGGGGACTGGAAACAAAGCCCTATGAGGAGAGACTGAAAGAACTGGGCATGTTTAGCCTGGAGAAGAGAAGACTGAGGGGAGATATGACAGCACTCTTCAAGTACATGAAAGGTTGTCACACAGAGGAGGGCTGGGATCTCTTCTCGATCATCCCAGAGTGCAGGACACGGAATAATTGGCTCAACTTGCAGGAAGCCAGATTTCGACTGGACATCAGGAGAAACTTCCTAACTGTTAGAGCCATACGACAATGGAACCAATTACCTACAGAGGTAGTGGGCTCTCCGACACTGGAGGCCTTCAACAGGCAGCTGGACAGCCATCTGTCGGGATGCTTTGATTTGGATTCCTGCATTGAGCAGGGGGTTGGACTTGATGGCCTTATAGGCCCCTTCCAACTCTACTATTCTATGATTCTATGATCTTGCTAGGGGTCATCTACTGAACTTGGGCTTCCCAACAATAAAGTTCAAGTCCACATCTACCTTGAACTTGCTAGGTGATCTTGGGCTTAGCATAAATTATTTCTCTAAAATGGAAATAGCAGCTTCCTCTCTCTCAATCAATCACTCATTCTTTTAAAAAAGCTGTGAGGGTTGGAGAGACATCAAGACTGGAGGGAGAGAGATTTCTTTCTTTATATTTTGTAAGTCACTGTGGTAATGCTATATAATTAAATAAATAATCTGAACAGAGCTTACTAACCATCAAGGCTTAAGATGAATATTATTCTACACAGGGAGGCTGTTTTACACTATCAGACCATTGGCCCTTCTAGCTCATATTGTCCACATTGGCTGGCAGCAGCTCTCCAGGGCTTCAAACAGGAGTCCTTTTCCAGCCCTACCTGGAGATGCCCTTGGGGACTGAACCTGGGACCTTCTGCATGCAAAGCCAACGCTCTACCACTGAGCTATGGCCCTTCTTGATTTTGAGAATCCAGAGCTACGCCCCAATCCCAAATGCCATGTGTGTGTCCAATTACACATGCTGTGCACACTCATCGGGACAGCTCAGCTGTCAGCCAGGTGGAGAGCGGTGAGCTTATTGCAGTGAGCCCTGAGTCCACTTGAACTGACGTGCGCCCACAGATCACTAGTGGGGAACTGAATTTAAATAGAGCATGGGGTTCAGAAGAATAATAGAATAGTAGAGTTGGAAGGGCCCTATAAGGCCATCGAGTCCAACCCCCTACTCAATGCAGGAATCCATCTTAAAGCATACCCAACAGGTGGCTGTTTAATAAACATTAAACTCAATGATAAAGCTGGGCATGCTCAGTAAGAACCAACTGTCAGTGTTCTAAAAGCCAGACTCACAGCTGCTGGACTTGGCTAATCAGGGGGCCACACCCACACCCAGGGCCGGCGCCAGACATGCTGGGGCCCTGGCATGCATGTGCGCATGCACGTATACATGCGTGCGTGCACCCAGGGCCAGCCCCAGACACGCTGGAGCCCTTGGGCAAAAGCCTGACCCAGGCCCCAGCACTCCCCTTCTGCGATTTGCGCATGGTGAGAGCTTCGGGACTCCGCCATTCCCTTTCTTAACTTACCTTGTTCTGCAGTTGAGCATGCAGCAGTGCCCTTAAGGAGGATGGCGGCTGAGGTTTCCTTAAGGAGCTGAAGCCTCTGCCACCACCTTGGTTCATGGCAGGGATGTGAGTGCGCAGCACGCATGCGTGCCATCAGCCAAGATGGCGGCAGAGGCTTCAGCCCCTTAGGAAAGCCTCAGCCGCCATCTTTCTTAAGGGCACTGCTGCATGCTCAACCGCAGAACAAGGTAAGTTAAGGAAGGGAATGGCGGAGCCCCAAAGCTCTCGCCGTGCGATCTGCTGCAGTAATCCTGCCGCTAATCATGGAAGGGGAGCAGAGGGGCCCCTCAGGGGCTCCTGTAGCCTCAGGGGCCCTCAGGCCAGTGCCCCACCTGGCCTCCCCTTGGAACTGGCCCTGTCCAACCCCCTACTCAATGCAAGAATCCATCTTAAAGCATACCCAACAGGTGGCTGTCCAGCTGCCTCTCGAATGCCTCTAGTGTTGGAGAGCCCATGCTTCCCTAGTCATTGGTTCCATTGTTGTACCGCTCTAACATTTAGGGAGTTTTTTCCTGAAGTTCAGCCAATATTTGGCTTCATGTAACTTGAGTCCATTATTCCGTGTCCTACACTCTGGGATGATCAAGCAGAGATCATGGCCCTCATTTGTGTGGCAAAGAGTGCTATCCTATCTTCCCTTAGTCTTCTCTTCTCAAGGCTAAACATGCCCAGTTTTTTTCAGTCCCTCCTGACCGGGCTTTGTTTCCAGTCCTCTGATCATCCTCGTTGCTCTCCTCTGAACCTGTTCCAGTTTGTCTGCATCCTTCTTGAAGTGTGATGTCCAGAACTGGGTGCAGTACTCAAGATGAGGCCTAACCAGTGCCAAACAAAGGGCAATTATTATTTCACTCAATTTGGAAATCATGCTTCTGTTAATGCAGCCTAAAATAACGTTTACCCCACTGGATGCGGTAATCCAGTCAGGGAGAGAGATGAGGCAGACTATGTTTAGGGCACCTTTTCTAGCCCCCTCCCCATACGGGGTGAGCAGAGTGGATCCTGGACTGCTCAGTCATGGATATAGCTGCCAGACTACTCAATTGCCTCGGTCCTTGAGCCAGGACGACTGAATGTGTAACCACCGTCCATGTGCCGGTCCATGACTAGGGGCTTCCAGATTTCACAGTCCTGCCCCGTCACCATTTGCCGATCGCCACGGGACTTTTGGTTTGGTTTGGTTGGAAGATGGCTGTGCATTAATTTGTTTTATGTGGGGAGATCAGTGCACAACGATCAACACACAAATGGCATGGATACCACGACGATTGGAAGTCTTTTATCTGCTGCAGCCTTCATCTGCCTTCACAGCCGTTGTAACATACATATTGTTATCCTCCTCCTGTTCTGCCATTGAGGACATTATTGGATCATTCTTTGTCTGCTTCCTCTCCCTCAACCTTACCGCCATGGGTGACCCTGCTGGGAGTACATGACTCCCGACGGCAGCGCTCACAGGGTTCATTGGAACACACAAGCCCACTCACCACTACAAGGTGACGATCCAGCGAGGGGGCCCTGCTTATAGGACAACTTAAAGCTATGCAACTATTAATTTTTAAAAAATAAATGGAGAGACCATTGTGGGAATGGAAGTCTACATCAAAGCTTTTGCACTTGCGACAGAGCGGGGTACAAAGATGACTTGCAGATACTGCAGAAGGAAACACCTGGGTTAAGAAAACAAAGAACGAGAATTGCTTGGTGTATGACTTAAAAGGAATCTAGACAGGAAGGTGTGACTTCCAAAGTGTGCCAGGAATATGGCTTGGAGTGTGTCCATGGCAGAGTTCATTTAGGACGACAGAACAGAAGCTGAAGGTCAGGCAGAGGACACCATCCGGTCAAAGATTAGAGGCCAGGAGTCAGAGACGGAATGAAGGATTAGAAGACTGAAGCCAGCATCTCCCCCACAACCCCTGCAACCCTCCCCCCAAATAAACATCAATGCAAAACAAGAACCCCATGAGGAAACTCCAAAAAGTGTAGAGTTTAAAATGCTGCTTCATGCATTAACATGAATTAGTTGTGTTCACTAATTATATCTTAGATCAGGAATAGGTTCAAATCCCCATTCAGCTAGGGAGCTCCCTGAGTAAGCTTAGGTCAACTACTCTCTCTCAGCCTATCCTGCCTCATAGGGTTGTTGTGAGGATGAGATAAAGAGGAATAGTATTTATGCTGCCTTGATGGAAAAGGTGGGACATAATGCTGGGAAAAACAGAAGGAAGTAGAAAAAGAGGAAGGCCAAACAAGAGATGGATTGATTCCATAGAGGAAGCCACAGACCTGAACTTACAAGATCTGAACAGGGTGGTTCATGACAGATGCTATTGGAGGTTGCTGCCTCATACAGTCAGCATAAGTCGAAATTGATTTGAAGGCACATAGCAACAACAACCAACATATAAAAATAACAATATATTTGTTTATTATTTATTATTTATTTATTAAATTTATATACTGCCCTTCCTCCCAATAGGATACAGAATACTAATGCAACCTAGTAATTACAAAGCATACGAGTGGAAATTGCCACTGCCCCAGACTCATAAGAATCAGTGCTAAAAGACTTTTACTGGAGGGGCTTTGAGCTAGTCATCCACTATCGTTCAGCCTTGCCTACCTCACAGGGACACTGTTCATTCATTCATTGGCGATCACTCGTGGAGAAGGCTGAGGGGAGATATGATACCACTCTTCAAGTACATAAAAGATTGTCACATAGAAGAGGGCCAGGATCTCTTCTCGATTGTCCCAGAGTGCAGGACACGGAATAATGGGCTCAAGTTGCAGGAAGCCAGATTTCGACTGGACATCAGGAAAAACTTCCTAACTGTTAGAGCCATATGACAATGGAATCAATTACCTAGAGAGGTAGTGGGCTCTCCGACACTGGAGGCCTTCAAGAGGCAGCTGGACAGCCATCTGTTGGGAATGCTTTGATTTGCATTCCTGCATTGCGCAGGGGGTTGGACTTGATGGCCTTATAGGCCCCTTCCAACTCTACTATTCTATGATTGTGTTCCAAGATAAGGTCTGACAGTGGGTCCATAAGTGACTGTGGTGGCCAATTCTGGATCCACACAGCCTTCCACAGTGAGGACATAGGTATGTCATGCATGCTGACCTGAGCTCTCCCGAGGAAATGGCAAGATGCAATTGTGCAAATTGCCACTGAGCTCCAGCCCTTCCCCTGGGTCCTTTCCCAGTGTCCCAGTGTATGCTTAAGTCAACAATCTTGGTGAAGCTATATAGGGCTTTGTACACCAAAGCTAACACCTTGAACTTGGCTTGGTACGTTCCACCTTAAGTGGCATGAGTAGCCATCCTAGAAAGAGAAACTTTGAATACCATTCCTGGTTGCCATGTTCAGTGACAGCTGTGTGTTTACAAGGACAGTTTGTTCAGGTTTGCCAATTGACTAGTTAATTTGTTTAAGATTTGTCTGGAGGCAGCCAGGTAAAACCCTGAGATAAGCAGAAGCATAAAACATTTTTTTTTTAAGAAAAGACCGGAGGGGTGAGGGAAATAACAATCCAAAAACATTCATAAGAACATATGAAGAGCCCTGCTGATCAGGCCAGAGGCCCATCTAGTCCAGCATCCTGTTCTCATGGTGGCCAGCCAGGTGCCTCAATGGAAGCCCGAAAGCAGGAGCAGAGGGCGTCCTCTCCCCTCCTGCGGTTTCCAGAAACTGGTATTCAGAACCTTAGGTCGAGCAAAGCCATCATGGCTAGTAGCCACTAATAGCCTTATTCTCCATGAATTTGTTTTAAAGCTATCCAAGTTGGTGGCTTCTAGCGGGAGCCAATTCCATAGTGTAACCATGCTCTGGGAGAAGAAGTCCTTCCTTTTGTCCATCCTGAATCTTCCAACGGTCAGCTTCACTGAATGTCCATGAGCGTTAGGAGGGAGGGAGAAAAACTCTCTCTCCACTTTTTCCATGCCGTGTATAATTTTATGCATTTCTATTGTGTTGCCTCAATGAAGACTGGGCATGCTCAGTGGCCTTCAGAAGCAGAGCTTGGAAAAGTTACTTTTTTGAACTACAACTCCCATCAGCCCGATCCAGTGGCCATACTGGCTGGGGCTGATGGGAGTTGTAGTTCAAAAAAGTAACTTTTCCAAGCTGTGTTCAGAAGCCATTAAAATATTGAGCGTCTTTCAGAAAAGAAAAAACTGCAAACTGGGAGAGAGAAGCAGGAGAGTGAATTGGTCTGCCTGAGCCCCTTAGCTGAACGGATTGTGGGGAAGGGCATGATGAGCTGGCTGGAACCTTGAACAGGAACACTTTTGTGGAGGGCAATAATACTGGCTTACCTTACAGAGTTTTTGGAGGCATTCGGCTGGAAGGCAGTCCATCCATCACAACTAGTTGTGGCACAAAAAGCCCCATGAACATGCAAAACCAATGGGCAACTGTTAAGTATTTGTATTATTGAAAAGCACTAAACTTCACAAGCAGATACTTAAAGTTATTACCTTAATGTGGAAGGATAGTCTAAGAATTAAGCGGTGTAAAATGTAAATGTACTGCCTTCAAGTCGATTCATGCCGACCCTATCAATAGGGCTTTCATGAGGCTGAGAGGCAGTGACTGGCCCAAGGTCACCCAGTGAATTTCATGGCTGTGTGGGGATTTGAACCCTGGTCTCCCAGGTCGTAGTCCAACACCTTAACCACTACGCCACACTGGCTCTCTATTAAGGGGTGAGCCAGTCCCTTTTCACCACACCCTCCCTTCAAACAGCTCCATGTATGGGGTTTCCTTATGAACATGCTTTTTTCTAGGGATGTGCAGCAGATTTGGATGAATCATGAATCACAAGACAAAGCAGGGTGCTTCAGAGAGATTCTGTCTGAGATGAAGGTGCCTCAAAGTGAAGCAGGAGCTCTCCAATATGCTTTGAGGTGCCTTGGTGATTCAAAAAGAACACTGTAGACAGGTGTCTGCTAAAAGCAAAACTCATCTCTCTAAGTTTACCATCTAAGGAAAACACCAGGGTGAGGTGGGGGAAAAAGAGCAAATGCCAGAGTGGGGATCAGGAAGAAAAGTTATGTCATGATTGACAGGTCACACATGCAATTAGAGGCAATGACGGTCCAATCCCAGTGCTTTGCGGGAGGCATATTGAAGTGCCTCCTAGGGTACCTTTCACACTATTGAATCAGTACTCAGTGCCCACAAAGAAAAGTTACTGGAAGGAGGAAAGTGAATTCCTTTTACTTGTCTCCCCGGCCCCCAATCAGCTTTAAAGACTGAACACACACACACACACACAGAGAGAGAGAGAGAGAGAGAGAGAGAGAGAGAACTCTGCACAAATGGCTCCCTTAAATTCTGCACCCAATTTGTTGGTAGAGAAATGGCATGTGAACGATTTCATCCCTAGCAGCAAGAGAAAGTCTCCAATAGCATCATGGTGCTCACCATTAGCAGTGGCATTAGCACGGCATCTTCTCTCACCCTCCCACCCCACCCCCAAGGTGCTTTAATAAAATTAATATAGCTGCAAGTAGAGCATCAGCGAGTGTGTTGGCAGCTTGGCCTCTATTCTACGTCCCCCCCAAATGCCACAGACCTTGCAGAGAAAGGTCCATGGCTCAGTGGTAGAGCATCTGCTTTACATGAAGAAGGCCGTAAGTTCAATCCCCAGCATCTCCACGTGGAGCTGGAAATGCCCCATTTGAAACCCGTGAGAGCTGAGCTAGATGGATCAAAGGGCTGACTTTGCATAATACAGCTTCCCATGCTCCTGTGTTCCTAGCATACTTCCAGGGGATTGTAGGAAGGAAATGGTAACCACCAACAAAAAATGGTACAGAATAGTCAGAGACAATTATGCAAAATGGCCTTTTCTTTCTCTCTCTTTCTCTGTATAAAATAAAAATCTCAGAAATTTTCTCAGAGAAATAGAAATTTCAGCTGAAAGCCCTGAGCTCTGGTGTCTCCCCAGTGTTAGATCAGTGCCCCTCAATGTGCAGAAAGCTATCCTCATGTGAGGGCTGTGTGCAAGACTTTGCCGTATGATAGGCTCAGACAACATCATGCCCTATTTTTTTTTTAAATAAAGTACTCCTTAAACAAATTTCCAGGGGGGCGGGGAAGAAAGAAATTGGATGAGATTTGGAATTCCAAAAGACAGGATCTGAAATGTTGCCAAACGTTCAAATGTTGTGAACTTACATTTTAAGCACATTTTCTCTTCCTAAAAATGTGTGCCAAAACATTTTTTCATTGGGACTCAAATGAGGTGTGAAATTTAGGTTAAAATTCCCATTTTGGCCTTTGTATTTGGTTTATTTGTGAAAAAATTGTTTGCAGACATTAAAAGCTCACATGTTGCTTGTAACGCTGGAGAATGAACCCCAAATCTGGGCTGAACATCTACAGTTGCTTCCAGACAACATGCTTATTGAGCATTCATCTTGATTCGTTTGCAGAGTTTATGGGGAGGTTAGCCGGTGTGGGCTGCTTACTGACCATTAATTCTGATTTGTTTGTGGGGAGGCTAGATGATGTTGCATCCAGCAAAGGTTATCCCACATTTTCCAGTGGATTTCTCTACCACTTTCCTTATAGCAAAGAAGGCTGTTTGGGGAAGTGAGTTTGCTGCGCAAGAGCTCCCATAACAACTTTAATTGTGCAACCTGAATCTGCTGGTATGTGATTGAATCCCATCCAAAAAACGCAATAGTCTGGAAGCACCCTAGGATAAGAACAGAGGAAGCTGTTTTTATACTGAGTCAGACCAGTGGTTCATCAAGCACAGTGCTGTATGCACTGACTGGCAGCAGATTTCAAACAGGAATCTTTCCCAGCCTTACCTGAAGATGCTGAAGATTGAACCAGGGACCTTCTCATTGAAAGCAGATGCTCTGCCACTGACCTACAGCTATTCCCCTGTAGCATTTTAAAGACCAACAAATGTAGAGTGGCATTTTAAATTGTCATAAGCTTCAGCGTAACATAAGACATAAGAATTGTTCTGCTGAATCAGTCCAGAGTCTATCTGGTCCTCCAGTCTACCTCCAGCAGCAGCCAGTTTTGGGTGGAGCTCACATTGCCTTATCATTTGCCCTCAGCTTCAACACTTCAGAGGTACACTGCCTCTATCCATGGAGGTTCCACAGGTATAATAGCTATTGAGAGACCTGTTCTTCATGAATTTGTCTAACTCTTCATCTGAAGGCCTGGCTACAAAAGCTTATGTCAAGATTGTTAGGCTTTAAAGTGTCACAAGACTTTAAAAAAATGTTTTTAACGTTGCTTTAATGTATTTTAAGGTCTGTTTTTATGATGTTTTAAAGTGCTTTTAGCGCTTCTGTTTGCCGCCCTGGGCTCCTGGTGGGGGGAAGGGTGGGATATAAATCAAATAATAAATAAATAATAAATAAAACTCACTCTCTTTGATCACTTCAAGACAAACTGCTTATTGAGCACTCATTCTGATTTGTTTGCAGGGAAGTTAGATAACGTTGGACCAAGCACACTTTCTAGTCGATTTTCCTGTCACTTTCCTTATCACGAAAAAGTCTGGTCTTCTAAGGAAGTGGGTTTGTTGCACAAGACCTCCAAATCAACTTTGATTGCCCACCCTGAATTGTCAGTATGCGATTGAAAACCTCCTGAAAACAGCAACAGTCTGGAAGTGCCTTTTGTTATTTATGTTACTACAGGCTAAACTGCTACCCTTGTGGAACCAATTTCTTCTTTTAAAACAATAAAATAAATACACAAATGTTGCAGTGTTAAATTTCCTTTCTTTCCATGTGGCATGGGCAAAGGCACAAACCATTGCTAATTCCCACACAACGTTTGGCCATATGCTCTGATTCTAATGAACAGCAGGCTGCTCTTCCTCCCCCCTCCCCACAAGCTACCCCCATAACGCTTTCCGTTGATCACAACTTGACCCAGACACGCACATCTGCAACACAGGCAAGCTATCGCTGTCTCCGAGCAGAAATATTTGTTTGGGATCTGCAAAAGGGGATTTTGGCTGGCATTCTTAGGATGTTTGCATGTGTCAATGTGAGAGGAGAAGTCATCACCCACACGAGACGCTCCAGGAAACCAGCCGAGGTAAAATATGAGTGCTTGGAACATAAAGAATACAAGAGGAACAAAACACACACACACACACTTTAAAATCATTACTGTGAAGCTGATGCTCACATGCTTTGGGGGAGCTTGGTGAGGCAAGAGGAGTGCTGAGGAATCTAATCCATCCAAGGCTAATCTATGAGGAGTTCCTTCGCTTGCGTACCATTTCTCTCCCTCTCTCCTTCTCCCCACCCCTCCTTCAGTGACTTAAATTTTCTCTTGGCTTTCTGAGATCCTCAGTCAGCTTGAATGCCACAGGACAGTGAGTCCCAGAAACTCCAGCATTCCCTGGCAGAGCATTTTTGGCAAAGACGGCGGAGGGAGAACGTGAAACTGGACACATTCACCACCACAACACTAGGTGGGTACAGAAGAGAATTTATCTTAGTGGGATCAGAGGGGGAGAAATCTAAGCAGAGATTCCCCTGATGACAGAAACTACTCATGATTCTCTGATTTGTTCTGGGTACTCTTATAGTACAGGGTAACAGAAACAGCTGTGGTTTCTTTTTTAAATCTCTGGGGCACAATCAAGGTAAAGTGAAGCAATCTGGGAACTAATTTATTTCCCACCATGGGGCAATTAAGCATGTGCTTTAAGCATATAAAGCTGTGCTCTTCTGCAAAGTTACAGGACACTAAGCCCCATTCAACTCAATAGGACTTATGTTCAGGCAGGTTTTTGGGGTGGGTTAGGTTTTTACTGTTATGGTTTTAAATTTTAACGTTTTAATGTATTGTTATTTATCTTGTACATCGCCCAGAGTGGCTGGACAACCAGCCAGATGGGCGACTAATAAATTTAATAAATAAAATAAATGTTGGAGCAAACGTGCTAAGGATTGTATTGCATTGCAAATCTCTCCCACTGCAATCAACAGGACTACGATCCTATGCACGCTTTTACCTGAATAAGTTCCAATGAAAATGGTGAGACTTACTTAGGAGCAGGGATAGACAACTCTGACAATTTCAGATTCTCTTCGTTGCTCATTCTTCCAATCTTAAGTTTAGTTCACACATTTCCACATCAGTTTGCAATTAAAAAAACCCGCACCCCCCGCATTTTAATGTGCATTTTCCCCTAATATAACATTTTCATGCCTAGTTTTCATATGTTTGGCAAAGAATTCACCCTTACATAATGCATTTTTGTATGTTACACTAATTTATGCGTTTTTATGCACCATCTCCTAAAACATACCCCTTTTGTACACCTGTTTTGGTTGGAGAACTGGACTGCAAAACTGAGAGAAGTGCAAATTTTGAAGGCTAGTTGTGTTTTGGTTTGTGTATTGTTTCTGAAAGTGTGAATTAGGGAAGTTTGGATTAAAATGTGAATCAAACTGAATTTCTCCCCCATTCTCCCCCATTCTCACTTCTAAGTAAACACTTTTGCGATTGCACCGTCAGGGTTGCTAAACTTGGCCAGGTTGCATCCTGTATTGTTACGAATGTGATAGAGAATGGACTAAATAAAACTGGCAGTGATGTCACAGTTAGAGTGACTCGGGTTGACTGTTAAGGAGGAACAAGTTTATTCACCCTGATGGCTGTTTTACACTGTGACTCATGAACTGGTAACCTTGCTTCATAGTCAGCTAAGTCCCACTCAGAGTAGACCCACTGAAATTAATGAACCTAAATTGGTCATGTCCATTAACTCCAATGTGCTTATTCTGAATAGGACTAGTGTTGAATACAACCCCTTAAACTTAGACTACTGTAATGAGCTGTTTGTGGGGCTTCCTTTAGGATTGGTCTGGAAGCTGCGGGAGGTGCAGAATGCTGTGGCCATAGTCTTCAGTGAAGCATCTTCAGTGAAGACATTACACCTGTGCTCAGGGAACGGCACTGGCTGCCAATCAACTGCTGCGCCATGATCTTGCTGTTAACATACATAGCCCTGAACAACTCAGGACCGGGTTACCTGAAAGGCCACTTGCCCTTGTGTAGACATGTAAGATCGCTTAGATCATCTGGGTAAATTCTACTTGCGATAGTGCACATTCTGTAATATCATAAGGCAGTGACCCCCAAAATGGCATATGTGAAGCAGTAACTGTCAGCTGCCTCAGATGTCTTGTGAAGATGTATCATTTGGCCCTAACTTTTCCTGTTTTCCCCTTGTTTTTATTTGTCTGAATTCCCCGAATTCCTGCTTTTATTTGTTTCTATATCGTTTTACATGCTTTTATACTACTCAGTTCAATTCAGTGTATTGTACTAGCCAAAAGCCATGACAAATACATTAAAAACATAAAAATGTACAGAGGTATGTAGGAATATACAGAGAACAAATTGCTGTTGCAACCAATAATATAAAATAATTTTAGAGTTACCATCAGCGAGCTGAGTTTAAGACTCTGAATCTCCCGAACAATTTGTAGCAATTTTATCTAGTTCTTTCTTTCTAATCTTTTTCGCAGCAAGAGCAAAAAGAGCCACTTTGTAAGTCACGTAACAATTAGTATCACTCAGGAGGAATAGTACTGATTCTACAAGGCCATTCCCACTTCCTTGAGACAACAAAGGTTTCAAGAATCTCTCTCTTGGGTGCCCGTACAGAGGACAAATTAACATATAACGAACAATGTCCTCCACCTGACATTGGTCGCAAATATACAGTCTGTTTTCAAATGGCACCTTTTTGTAGCGTCCATCTAGTACTGCAGTTGGCATGACTTGGAAACTTTTATACTACCGTTTATTGGTTTTATGTTGCATCCTTGTCTTCATGATATTGTTTATCACATTTATGTTGCATACTGCTTAAGAGATTTTAAATGGTATCAAGCCATTTATAAACGCTTTACAGTAAATCAGTATTACATGGCAGGAAACGTGGATTTACCAAAGGGTACACCTTCAATGAAGAACAACCACCAATGCTGGCTTCTTGATGAGTGGACCAATGCAATGTTTGTGTTTGAAAGCGTGTCATGTTCCAGATGTTTGTCTGCATTTAAGGCACTTTAGATGAATGCCGGATATATCAGCTGTGTGAAGGAGGCCTGAGTCTTCTGTTCGTTTCTTTATTTCTTTATTATTTGATCTATATCCCGCCCTTCCTTCCAGCAGGAGCCCAGGGCTGCAGGAGCCCAGTTGCCTACTGGGCTTTCATTATTCTCAGGATATAAACACTGATGGATATTCCACGAAGGCTACAGCCCTATACACACCTACCTCTTTGTTCCTAGGAAGATGGGAAGTTGCCTTGTACCAAATCAGACCATTGCTCCACCTAACTCAGTATTGTCCACACTGACCGGCAGTAGCTCACCAGGGTTCCAGACAGGGATCTCTCCCAGACTTACCTAGAGATGCCAGGGATTGAACCTGGGACTTTTGGCATGCAGAGCAGATGTTCTACCACAGCTGCCAACTGTGTCATCCCAAAGTTATGGAGTAGCAAGTACTCCTTGAGTATTTTTAGTCCTTGAGTATTTTTAGAGCAGCCTCATGCCAATGGACGTTTAATGCCCAGCCTATGCTACCTATTCAGCTGGCGCACCATGGAGAGAGTGGCCCAGGCACCTGCCATTGGGACATGCAGAAGCTGTCTTTGTCTCTGTAGGGCATGCACTGTCCCTCATGTAAGTTATTGGAGATGTTGCAGTGAAGTGCTGCCTCCCATATGAATGCTCACCAGCTCATCCGGCCACTGACCCTTCTTTATCTACTCTGAATTACACCTCTTCAAACTGGGAATATTAATGTGCACAGGGCTGTCGTAAGAATGAGGATCTTATATCACACACTCTTCATCCTAAACTCAGCTATGAGAGATCACTATTGGGCTGGCGACTGGTTAAAGTTTTTTTTGTTCATTCACCATCTTCTTTTTAATTGATTAATTGGTGAGATTTAAATATTATTGCATATTTAGAACAAATTAAACCAGAACTGTCGCTAGAAGCTAAAATGATGAAACTGAGGTTATCATACTTTGGACACATAATGAGAAGTCGTGATTCACTAGAAAAGACCATAATGCTGGGGAAAACAGAAGGGAGTAGAAAAAGAGGAAGACCAAACAAGAGATGGATTGATTCCATAAGGGAAGCCACAGACCTGAACTTACAAGCTCTGAACAGGGTGGTTCATGACAGATGCTCTTGGAGGTCGCTGATTCATAAGTTCACCATAAGTCGTAATCAACTTGAAGGCACATAACAAAAACAACCACAAGGGGTGCAAGTTACAACCAGTAGATTAAACAACTAAAGCTGTAGAGCAAACCTTGGTTACAACTCGTGGTTAGTGGGGAGATTAAGCACGAATCCTGGTTCAGATCACATATTAAGCCAAACCTCGACTTAGCTCAGCACTGCGGGGAAAAGGACCAGGTAGAAGCAAAGCAACTGTAAGCTTCCTCTCCAGGAGTTTCTGCACATTCATATGCGCCCAGTAAGCCATCGTTTGCATTATGGTGTCATGTGAATGAGGCCCATGAGTGGTACAATTTGTCTATTAAATTATTTGCCACCTCAGATATCCTTCAGTTTCAGAAAGACAGAAAAGGGTGCCTACACTGAGGGCCTGTAAATATGAAAATATATTAAATGTAGGGATGGAAAGATCTGTTAATTTGGATTCTCTCCATTTCTCATTTTTCCAGTCTTAAATTTAGTTCTCCACACTTCTGTAGCAGTTTGTGATTTATTTATTTTTTAAAATCCTAATGAAAATTCTTCAGCATTTTAGTGAATATTTCTCCCACATTTTTGTATGCAGTTTTGATTAATGTACACATTTTCGCAAGCAATTTCTCCTAATGTAATGCACTTGTGTATGTTGTTTTCACTAATATATGCATTTTTATCTGCACACTTTCCCCTAATATATGTGCTTGGTTGGAGAACTGCATTGCAAAATTCAGGTAAGTGTGAATTTCAAAGGATGGCTGTGTCTCAGTCCTCACGTTGTTTTGGAAAGTGCGAATATGGTTGACTGAGCTTTAAATGCAAACTGAATCAGATTTCTCCCTCATCCCTAGTTAAATTTAATTGACCATTGAATCCGTTATAAGGTAAATGATCAATTAACTATGAAGTATTTCAATGTTTAACAGCTGTCCATATTGCAATAACCCTCTCTATGCATTCTCCCCTCATACAGTGAGCAATGCCATGATCCCAGGGTATACCTAAAAAAACCCCAAGTGAGGTCTAACATCCCACCCTCATTCCAGTCCAGGCAGAATTCACGAATAAACCTATGCACAGCACCACTGTATCATTACCATTTGTTAATTATTTACCGAGGAATTTGATAGCACAAGTGGCTCCTAGGTGATCACCATTTTTAGCTAATTCTTGGCCATATTGTCCCATTTGCTGTTGTTCTGTGGGCTACCACAGCTATTTCCTGTTTAGAGTATTGATGGTAAATGTGGTCTTTGCTCCCTTCTAGGCAACATTCATTGCAACATTATTGTTTGACACATTTATGATCTCAAGCAGTTAAGCTGGCACATGGCTTATTTTATTTATTACATAGGAACATAGGAAATTGCCTTATACCATGTCAGACCATTGGCCTATCTAGCTGAGTATTGTCTACAGCCCTGTTCTTCAACCTTGGGTCTCCAGATTTGGGCAGACTACAACTCCCATCAGCCCCAGCCAGCTTAGCTGGGAGTTGTAATCCAACAACATCTGGGCACCCAAGGTTGAAGAACAGTGGTCTACAGTGACCAGCAGTGGGTCTCCAGGGTTTCAGGCAGGGGACATTCCCAACCCTATTTGGTGATTCTGGGGATTGAACCTGAGCCTTCTGCATGCAAAACAGATGCTCTTCTATTGAGCTACAGCCCTTCCCCAATTACATTGCATCTACAACCTGCCATTCCTCCAGGGAGCTCAAGGTGGTAGACAAAGACTACTTAGGAGGTTTCCCATCCAGGAATCAGCCAGAACCAGACCTGCTTAGGTTCAGCAACATTGCTTAATCATAATGCCTTCACCTACTCAGAAAATTATCACAACTGAGTGAATATGCATAAGGAGAGAGAGAGAGATACTGTGACAGCAGGCTCCGTCCATGAACTACATGCACAGCTTGCTCAACCTAGTTGCCTACCAGACATTTTGGACTACAACTCCCATCATCCCTGACCATTGTCCATGCTGGGTGGGACTGATGGTAGATGTAGTCCAAAACATCTGGAGGGCAGCCTGCTATAAAGTGTGGGAACAGACCTTTTATGTGTGCAAACTGAAGATTGGTTGGCTTTGCACATGGACGTGGAAATCGTACTAAAATTCTGAGCTGCTCAGAGAAGCTGAGAACATGAGGAGACCTCTCCTGGATCATACCAAAAGTCCATGGCAATCCAGTATCTTTCATCTCTCAGGAGGCTAACCAGATGCCATTGGGAGGTCTACAAGCAGGCCTTGTAGGGCAGAGGTAGCCATCTTGATGCCCTCCTCATGTTGCTGGACTACAGTTCTCACCATCCAGCAATATCTGGAGGGCACCACATTGGCTACCCTTGTAGGCAGTTGATCTCCCCCCACTATGGCTCACCTGCACTGGACAAGGTACAAGGAGTTGAATCCAGACTAAGTTAGTTGAATTTTGATCCCATTGAAAGCAATATGACAAGTTTGTCATGACTCATGATGACCAACAGTTGAAAGTGGCTAGCATCCAAAACCAGA
Source organism: Rhineura floridana (assembly GCF_030035675.1). Lineage (NCBI taxonomy): Eukaryota > Metazoa > Chordata > Lepidosauria > Squamata > Rhineuridae > Rhineura > Rhineura floridana. Next base: position 180,804,447 of record NC_084484.1, read on the forward strand.
GAAAGAGTAGAAAGGGGAAAACCCCAAGATGCTAGAAAAAATATTTTATTTGTACAAAAGCCCAACGCGTTTCAAAATTGCTATGGTTGTATTAATGATAGCAATTTTGTTCACGGAAGGATACTACACACCAGCTATTCCCCGATGAAGGCCTGAATACATTGGCTGAAACGCGTTGGGCTTTTGTACAAATAAAATATTTTTTCTAGCATCTTGGGGTTTTCCCCTTTCTACTCTTTCCATGACTCATGATGCCCTGGGCTCGCACTGGGAGAAAGGGTGGGATATAAATCAAATAGATAGAGAGAGAGAGAGAGAGAGAGAGAGATAAGAAGAGCCTGCTGGATCAGGCCAGTGGCCCATCTAGTCCAGCATCCTGTTCTCACAGTGGCCAACCAGGGGCCTGGGGGAAGCCCGCAAGCAAGACCCGAGTGCAAGAACACTCTCCCCTCCTGAGGCTTCCGGCAACTGGTTTTCAGAAGCATGCTGCCTCTGACTAGGGTGGCAGAGCACAGCCATCATGGCTAGTAGCCATTGAAGTTACACAGACAGACAGACAGACAGATAGACAGATAGACAGATAGATAGATAGATAGATAGATAGATAGATAGATAGATAGATAGATAGATAGATAGATAGATAGATAGATAGATAGATAGATAGATAGATAGATAGATAGATAGATAGATAGATAGATAGATAGATTTCTAAGGGAAGAAACAGCACAATCCTAGACACATCTACTCATAAGAGTTTGATGTCGTTTATGACCAGGTAAGTGGGTATAGGTTTGCAGCCTCAGTGGAACTAACTTAATCTGGATCCAACCTCGTGTCTCTGAGCCTAGAGGTTCCGTATAGCATCATGAGTTGCAGAGAGTGCTGCTGCACTCGGGTGAGAATGCTGTTGCGGTTATATCCTGCTTGCAGGCTTCCCATCGGGGCATCCAGTTGGCCACTGTGAGAACAGAGTGCTGGACTAGATGGGCCCCCTTTGGCCTGAGCCAGTGCCAAGGCTTTGCTTAAGTTCTGATGTTCAGTGATAGATTTGTCCCTTGTGAATTCGTCTAACTGGCAACCATTCCCCCATTTCATGGCAGTGAATTCTGTAAAGCAATTAACTGTATATATCTGTCGATTTTGTTATGCAAGGATCAGGCCTGGTCTTGGAAATAAGAGTTGCAGGAGTATGGCATACAAAAGATGGATTCAGACAACCAGATTTCTCCCAATGGCCATTTACTTATGCATCGTTATCAGTGGCAGATGGCGGCTCCATGCCAGTGGGGCAGTGGAATCTGCTCCAGGTTTTAGTGCAGACTTTCAAGGAGCTGTCTAAGGACAGACAATTGGTCTATCTAGCAGACTATTGTCTACACTGAGTGGTATCAGCTCTCTGAGTTTTCAGGCAGGGTTTTTTTTACAACCCTATTGGGAGATACTGGTGATTAAACTGGGGACCTTCTGCATGCAAAGTAGATGTTGTATGACTGAGCTATGGGTTTGTTTCCTTGATTTTTTAAAATTATTATTGCCTTTAACATTGTTGTTTTACTGCTGCTATGGGGGTTGGGGGGCTTCTGCGGTTACCGATTGTACATAATGGTAATTTGGGGGGGGAGGTTGCTTATAATACAATATCATGGAAGAAGGATATAATTTTTGTTAATTTTTTTAAAGGCAAGCTAACTTAATGTGCACTTCATGAAACAATATACAAACAGAAACACTGCCATCCTTTGAAACTCTCAGGTCTGAGAAATTTGCAGTGCATAAAAACACGTATTGGTGAAAATTACATCCAAAAATGCATCATGCTAGGCCAATCTGCATACAAAAATGTGTATATTTGGAGAAATTCGCACTAAAATCCCAATGCATTTTCATGAGGACTTAGAAAAAATGGCAAACGGACGTGGTAATGTGGAGAACCAAACTTAAGATTGGGAAAAAATGAGAAACTGAAACTGAGAGAGTCATCGCTGCGCTTTATGGACATTCTTGAGTTCTTTTAATCCACAATCAGGTTTTGCAGGATTTTGAAGCAAAAACCTACAAAGTCTCTTCTACCAGATACAACAACGGGACAGAAAACTAAAGCGAGGGTGTGTGTGCACGCTTTGAGCAACGAGAGTTCTGTGATATCACTTACAACTTCCTGCAAACGCTTATCTCCAGTCTTTATGCTGAGTGATTTAAGAGCAACCCCCCCCCAACGACCCCCAGGTCTTTGATGTTTCTGCCATTCACTCCTTGGCTCCTTTGAAAATATGTTTGGGAATGTTTAGCAGACACAGAAAACCTAAAGTAAATACACATGCTGACTGATCCCTGCTGACTCAAACAATAAAAGCTATGGGTGATAAGTCAACCATTCCCCAATAGCAAAGCTGACTGATCAGGTAAAGAGCCTGTTTCTTTCTTTTTTTAAAAAAAATGTTATTTCTTTCATGCCAATTGCTCAAAGCCTACCGCCTTCTAGTTTCACCATCTCCATCCCCTCTAGACCTTGAGGGCTCTCTTGGCTATGCTCTGTCTTCATGACGGCTATGCTCTGTCTTCGTAGTGAGAGGCAGTATGCTTCTTAATAGAAGTTGCTGGAAGCCGCAGGAGGGGAGAGTGCTCTTGCGCTCAGGTCCTGTTTTTGGGCTTCCCATTGGAGGCATCTGGTTGGGCACTGTGAGAACAGGATGCTAGGCTAGATGGGCCCCCTTTGGCCTGTTCCAGGAGGCTCTTCTTATGTTCTTATGCTCTACCCATGACCCAGATTTTTTAATTTCAAGAGCTGCCAAGACTATTCCTCAGGAGTAGGAATGGGGGAGAAATTCTATTCAGTTTGCATTTAGAACCAAATTTGTCAAATGTGCACTTTCTGAAACAATATCTGGACCGAAAACAGCCATCCTTTGAAAATCACATTTACCCAAATGTTGTGATGCAATTCTCCAACCAAACAGTGTTTACAAGAATGCAACATATTAGGGAGAAATGTGTTTAAAAATGCATATATTCGTGAAAATAGTCTACAAAAATGCATCATATTAGGAGAAATTGCAAAAATGTGTCCATTGGTCAAAACCACTTACAAAACGACATTCTATCAGGAGGAATTCACACTAAAATGCTGAAGAATTTTCAAAAATGAGAAGGCAAGAGAACTGAAATGTACAGACCCTTCCATCCTACTCAGGAGTAACAGGGCCCCCTGATCCTTACTTGGGGCTCAGTGGCGGAGCATCTGCCTTGCATGCAGAAGGTCCCAGGTTCAATCCTCGGCATCTCCAGGTAGGGCTGGGAGAGACCCCTGCTTAAACCCTGGAGAGCTGCTGCCAGTCCGTGTAGACAATACTGAGCTAGATGGACCAATAATTTGACTCAATATAAGGCATCTTCCTGTGTGCCTATGTACTTAAATTTCCCACTTTACCCACAGAGACTTCTCTTCTCTGGAGCAGGAGCTGAGATGGGGAGGTGTGGAGAGCAAGGGCCAAATGTAGCTCTCTGTCTGGCCCTTAGAACTCTTCATAGGCTGCACCCCTTATTAGCCTTACGGTGGACCCTCCTCTGGCATGTTTTGTCTGGCTGGAGGATAGAGGATGTGTGAGTACGCGTAGAAACTCACCTACTGCACAAAGGTAACATTAACATTCATTGCTCCACCCACTTGTACCTCTGGCTCTACCCACCACTAGCATGTGGGTCTCAGAAGGTTGCCCAGGAGGGTACGTGGCCCATCTAGTCCAGTATCCTGTTCTCACAGTGGCCTGCCATCTGTCTATGGAATGCAAGACTTGAGTGCAACAGCGCTCTCCCTATTTGTGATTCTCAGCAGCTGGCATTCAGAGACATACTGCCTCTAGCTGTGGAGGTAGAACATAGCCATTAGGGCTGGTAGCGATTGATAGCCTTATGCTCCATGAATTTGTCTAATCTTCTTTGAAAGCCATATACGTTGGTGGCCATCTTTACATGGCATATTGGAATGATTGTGTCGTGAGTTGCTTGAGTCACCTGTTAGTCTAACCTCATTTCTCTTAGAAGGGTTGTACAGTAGGGCCCCGCTTTACAGTGCTTCGCTAATACATCGGTCTCAATTAGACACAATTAGACTAAAGCCCCACTAATACGGTGCTTGTTCCGCTTTTATGGCAGTTTTTGGGCATCGCGCGCCATTCTATTCAATGGGTTCTGCTTTACAATGGTTTTTGCTTTACAGCGGTGGTCTGGGACGTAACCCCCCGTATGAGTGGGGCCCTACTGTATATATATATATATATTAAAATAGCACACATACTGTATGTGTACATGTGAATATAGGTCCAGCCCTTTCCTTACAAAACAACAACAAATATTTTAAAAAGTAGTTGCACAAGGGTTCTGAGAATTGGGAGATGTTGATGTCACAGACACTTGTCAATAGACCATCACAGCTGGCCTTTCCCTAGGTCATACTGCACCATGCCAAAACTCTAAAAAACCATTTCCACTGACACCCAAGCCAGGGGTTAGACACAAGAACGAAAAGGCATATTATTTGAAGGACAGTGACTGCACAATCAAACTACCTCCACCTCTTACTGCTGAAGCTAAGCAGGGTCAGGTTTGGTCAGTGCCTGGATGGAAGACCTCCTGGGAACTGTATGTAAGCCGCCTTGGGTTTCAGTCATGAAAAGAAAGGCGGGGTATATATGTAATAAATAATAAATAGATCTGTCTTTACTTGTAGATTCTCCAAAATGTTGGATTCTGAACTCAAGATTAGGAAATAGAAGGATGTGCCAATTTTGGTTCTGTCACTTTCTAATCCCCCCCCTCTTAAATTCAGTTCTCCCCATTTTGCATCAACTTGCATTTTTTTGTTAAAAAAAGAGAAAATCTCATGACAATTCATCAGCAATTTGGTGCAAATTTTTATATGCAGTTTTGACTAATGTACACAATTTTGCAAGCAGTTTTCCTTAATATAATGTATTTTGTGTGTTATTTTTTCACCGATATATTCATTTCCATGCACACTTTCCCCTAATAGATAGATTTTTGTAAACACTGGTTGGTTGGAAAACTGCATTGCAAATTTCGGATAAGTGCAAATTTCGAAGGATGGCTGTGTTTTGGTTCTATTGTTTTGGAAAGTGTGAATGTGATCAATTCGGCTTTAAGTGTGAACTGAATTGAATTTCTCCCCCATGTATGCCCAGGAACACTTTATGCAGTTGGGTGGCGAGAAGGACTTCTTCACACAGCGCATAGTTAAACTATGGAACTCACTTCCCCAGGTAGCAGCGATGGCCACCAACTTGGAGGGCTTTAAAAGAAGATTAGACAAATTAATGGAGGACAGGGCTACCAGTGGCTACTAATTGCGATGGCTGTGTTCTGCAGGATGCTTTTGAATACCAGTTGCTAGAAACCACAGGAGGGGAGGGTGCCTCTTGCTCTCAGGTCCGGCTTGTGAACTTTGCATAATGGGCATCTGGTTGGCCACTCTGAGAACAAGATGCAAGACAAGATGGGCCACTGGCCGGATTCACCAGGGCTCTTCTGACTCTTACTCTCAGAACTGTAAGAATTCACACAGTCCTAAGTGGGCACTAATATGGCATCACGACCAATCCTCTCCCACAGCACAGGTCTGTCTTTCATGCTGCCTAACACCGCTTTCGCCTACGGCCATACTACCCTGAACAGGCTCAATCTCATTTGATCTCGGAAGCTAAGCAAGGTCAGGCCTGGTTGGATGGGAGACCGCCTGGGAACACCGGGTGCCGTAGGCTTAGAGGAAGGCAATGGTGAACCACCTCTGAACACCTCTTACCATGAAAACCCTATGAATATATCCAAAAAGATTCATAGGGTTGCCATAAGTCGGAATCGACTTGAAGGCATATAACAACAACAACGTTTTCAACTCCCCTCCCCCAATTGACTGGTTTGATTTCTAATCAGGACTCCTTTCCCCCCCCCCCATTCTACAGAGCCATGAAATTCTACCTCTTCCTCTTCCTGGCAGCGTTAAATGGTGGCATCTCAACCTTCCGGCCTATAGAAGTGTCGCCCTGTGAAATGGTAAGAACCTTGGCAAAGGACTCCAACCCATAGTGGGGAGTGTGTTGCTGTTGTGCCCAAGTCCTGTTGTTGGGCATCTCAGAAGAAGCATCTAGTTGGCCACTGCGAGAACAGGATGCTGGACTAGACCTTTGGCCTGAATCAAACAGGGCTTTTCTTATGTATTTAATTATTTTGCTGATACATATGACTGAGATTGTGATATAGTGGCTTGGCCTATCTATCTATCTATCTATCTATCTATCTATCTATCTATCTATCTATCTATCTATCTATCTATCTATCTATCTATCTATCTATCTATCTATCTATCTATCTATCTATCTATCTATCTATCTAATCTCCATCCTGAGCATATCTATCTATCTATCTATCTATCTATCTATCTATCTATCTATCTATCTATCTATCTATCTATCTATCTATCTATCTATCTATCTATCTATCTATCTATCTATCTATCTATCTATCTATCTATCTATCTATCTATCTATCTAATCTCCATCCTGAGCATATCTATCTATCTATCTATCTATCTATCTATCTATCTATCTATCTATCTATCTATCTATCTATCTATCTATCTATCTATCTATCTATCTATCTATCTATCATCTGTCTGTCTGTCTGTCTGTCTGTAGAGAGGACATGCTGGTTTTCTATGTAGATGGAATCTTTAATAGCTTGGGGGAGCATCTGGCTAAGCAACCATCACTATCACCTGCACCCTGCTATGGGCCAGCTGCCCTTACAGAAAATTTATAAGACACAGATTTTCCCACCAGAGTTCTACATATGTGTTAAGAAGAAGCCCCATGTTGGGCACCATGCTGAAATAGTCTGGACTACCTCATTGCAATGATTGCATAGGGGCGAGGGTTCATATGAGTTCCGTTTTAACCTTGTGGCTGTGCAGAACTCCCCTTCAGCCAACCCAAGCACTGTCTCTGAACATAGGATATATCCACAGGGGCAGATCAAAAGAGGAAAATCCCACCAAAGATTCTCTTAGGGATATATCAGCAAAATAACGGGACCTTTACAGCGGAATAACTAATAATGTTTATTTCATGCACACTTAATTCTTAGTTACATAGGTAGCACACATTCCGGGCTCTAGCCAGTCAACAGAGTTAAATTCCCAAAGTAAAGCAATAAGACAATGAGGTTTTGTTGTTGTTATGTGACTTCAGGTCGATTACAAGTTATGGCAACCCTATGAATCAGTGTCCTCCAATAGCATCTGTCATGAACCACCCTGTTCAGGTCTTGTAAGTTCAGGTCTGTGGCTTCCTTTATGGAATCAGTCCATCTCTTGTTTGGTCTTCCTCTTTTTCTACTCCCTTCTATTTTCCCCAGCATTATTATATTTTCTAGGGAATCATGTCTTCTCATTATGTGTCCAAAGTATGATAATCTCAGTTTCATCATTTTAGCTTCTAGTGACAGTTCTGGTTTAATTTGTTCTAACACCCAATTATTTGTCTTTTTCGCCGTCCATGGTATGTGCAAATCTCTCCTCCAGCACCACATTTCAAATGAGTTGATTTTTCTCTTACCCGCCTTTTTCACTGTCCAACTTTCACATCCATACATAGAGATTGGGAATACCATGGCCTGAATGATCCTGACTTTAGTGTTCAGTGATACATCTTTGCATTTGAAGACCTTTTCTAGTTCTCTCATAGCTGCCCTCCCCAGTCCTAGCCTTCTTCCGATTTCGTGACTATTGTCTCCATTTTGGTTAATGACTGTGCCAAGGTATTAATAATCCTTGACAAGTTCAATGTCCTCGTTGTCAATTTTAAAGTTACATAAATCTTCTGTTGTCATTACTTTAGTCTTTTGTGCTTTTGTGTTTTCCTCTTTCATCAGCATTCGTTTCAAATCATTACTGGTTTCTGCTGGTAGTATGGTATCGTCTGCAGATCTTAAATTATTGATATTTTTTCACACCTCCTTCATCTTGGTCCAGTCCCGCTTTCTGTATGATATGTTCTGCGTATAGCTTAAACAAATAGGGTGATAAAATACATCCCTATCTCACACCCTTTCTGATGGGGAACCAATCGGTTTCTCCATATTCTGTCCTTACAGTAGCCTCTTGTGCAGAGTATAGTTGCGCATCAGGACAATCAGATGCTGTGGCACCCCCATTTCTCTTAAAGCATTCCATAGTTTTTCATGATCTACACAGTCAAAGACTTTGCTGTAATCTCTAAAGCGCAGGGAGATTTTCTTCTGAAATTCCTTGGTCCGTTCCATTATCCAACGTATGTTTGCAATATGATCTCTGGTACCTCTTCCCTTTCTAAATCCAGCTTGGACGTCTGGCATTTATTGCTTCATAGCATTCAAGAGCATTTGCTGTAGAATCTTGAGCATTCCTTTACTTGCATGGGATATTAAGGCAGTAATTTGATAATTACTGCATTCCCTGGGATCCCCTTTCTTTGGAATTGGGATGTAGATGGAACACTTCCAGTCTGTGGGCCATTGTTTAGTTTTCCATATTTCTTGACAGATTTTAGTCAAAATTTGGACTGATTCAGTCTCAGTAGCTTGTAGCAACTCTATTGGTATGCCATCTGTTCCTGGTGATTTGTTTCTTCCAAGTATTTTAAGAACAGCTTTCACCTCACATTCTAAAATTTCTGGTTCTTCATCATAAGGTTCCTCCTTGAATGAATCTGTCATCTTTGCATCTCTTTTATAGAGTTCTTCAGTGTATTGCTTCCATCTTCCTTTTATTTCATCTCAGTCAGTCAGTGTGTTCTCCTTTTGATTATTCAACATCCCTGGACTGCCTTCAAGTCGATCCCGACTTATGGCAACCCTATGAAGAGGGTTTTCATGGTAAGCGGTATTCAGAGGGGGTTTACCATTGCCTTCCTCTGAGGCTGAGAGGCAGTGACTGGCCCAAGGTCACCCAGTGAGCTTCATGGCTGTGTGGGATTCAAACCCTGGCCTCCCAGGTTGTAGTCCAACACTCTAACCACTACAGCACACTGGCTCAACATCCCTACTCTTGGTTTAAATTTCCCTTTCATTTCTCTAATCTTTTGGAACAGGGCTCTTGTTCTACCCTTTTCGTTGTCCTCTTCTATTTCTATACAATAACTATTGTAATAGTTCTCTTTGTCCCCCTACGTACTAGTCGCTGTAGAGTTGCATTTCAGGTTCTAACCGTGTTTCTTTCTCCTTTTGCTTTTGCTTTCCTTCTGTCTTTAACCATTTTATTTAGAGAATGAGGTAGTCCAGATCAGAGCTTGGAAGATTACTTTTAAAAAGTAATAAATTACAGTTACATGGCCCAAAAAAGTAGTAATTACCGTTACAAATACAATTGCTCTGAAAGTAACTGATTACTTTACTTTTCCTCCAAAGTAATCTCTACAATTACATTTCAGTTACTTAGAAAAAAACACCTACAAGGTGCTGGCCTTGGCTGCTGCACATCTAAGTAGCCTAAAACAACATTAAAAATAAACACACACATATAGAGGTAGTAGAATAATTCTTTTTATTCATAAGATAGCAATGGTGGTCTCTCCGCTGGTAAGGGGGGAGAGGGAGGCTGAGGCCACTACTCAGATCTTTGCACGTCAAACCAAGTGCAACCCCCCCACTCAGCCAGCCAGCATAATCTCTCTCACTTAACCACCTCCCAGACCCTGCCCTGCCACCAACTAAGGAACACTCACTCAAGCACGCATTTTCCCCTGAGATGCAAAAAAGTTAAAATACTGCAAATGCAGCACAGTAGCCAGAGAGGGTGGTGGAGGCCAGTTTGTGTGACAAGTGCAAACACAGTATTCTCTCTCTCTCTCTCTCTCTCTCTCTCTCTCTCTCTCACACACACACACACACACACACACACACACACACACACACGCTGTCATCTTTCACCTCCACAGTTCTTTATCTCCATTCTGCTGCTGCCTCCTTCTCCTTTATCCATGTTCTTGACCTCCGGATCCTTTTCCCCTCCCCTCCATTCTTCACCACCACTATCCATTTTTTTAAATCATTGTTTTTTCCACTCCACCCCATCTCACTCTGCGCCTCCTCCCTCATTGCCTGCTACCCATCCACAGAGCATGAGGAAAGAGCGACACTGCACAGAAGCCCAGTTTGAGGCACATGATTTTCATCCACAAATCAGAGGAGCAGAAGACTTCCCCTGCTCCCCCCCCAAGTAATGCCCCAAAGTAATTCTGGAAACATTACAATTACTCCACAAAAGTAGTAATATTACTCCTAGTTCTATTACAATCAAAATGTAAAGGAATTCCCCACTCGTTACTCAAAAATGTAATGAATTACAAGTAATCCGTTACTTGTGACTAGTTACTTCCAAGCTCTGGTCCAGATTATTTCAACCCTTAAATGATTCCACTCAAGAAAAGCCGCAGTACTGGATTCTGCTAAGTATATTAACAGGCCCTTAGCAAAAGCACTCCCAGTGATAAGCTGTTGTATAATTCCCATCTAAAGTCATCTGATGCTACTGCCTTCCTCCTGTCTGTCGTAGTCTCCCAGACTGCACAAAAGGCTTCTAGTCTTAAGAAGCTGCCTTATACGAAATCAGACCGTTGGTCCATCTAGTTTACAGGAAGCAGCGGCTCTCTAGGATTACAGACAGAGGGCTCTCCCAACCTTAGCTGGAGAAGCCAGAAACTGATCCTGTGGCCTTCTGCATGCAGAACAGATGCTCTGCTACAGAGCTATGTCCCACCAGATTCTTTGATCCAGTTATGCGCAGTTAATGTTTCTTTCTTGGCCAAGTAGTCTAATGTGTCTCTACTGGAACAAATTAAAGACCGAGCAAAGTTCCCTCTCTCCCCTCATTGCTGATTAGGATGCTCTGGGAGGACACAGGGAGGTCAGAAGATTCAGGTTTCGTTAAGCCGCCTTGTCTTCGAGCCAGAGAGGCAGCTGTAACATGAAGCAAGGAGAAGCAACCATCTCTATTGGCAAATCTTGAAATTATGTTAATGCTCTCTTGCTCATTTCAACAAAGCTTCTGCAGAATAATTTCCTGGTGAATTTATGCCCCATGTTGATTAGGGAGTGGCCGTGTGCACAAAATTGTTTTAAGTGTTTCTTGTACATGAATGCTGGAATTCCGATGTTTTGTTTGCTCCTGTTGGAATCCACATGATGTCATTGCCAAATCGTTGCATTCCAGTGTTTGCTGTGTTGTCTCCCCTTGCTTCTTTTCCCGCCAATCTACCTTTTGGCTTTTTTGGAGGGGGGGCTCTAAAATTTATTTATTTATTTATTTGATTTATATCCCGCCCTTCCTCCCAGTAGGAAACCAGGGTGGCAAAATGCATTTCTAGCACCAGTCTATCTGGTGTGGACAAGCTAAGTGCTACTGAGGCTTTGAAAGAGCAAGTACACCTTTAATCAAAAGTTTCCTGTGTGCAAGTTCATTTGATTGCTTCCTATGGCACTATTACACTACAAAAAGAAAAGAAGAATGGCAGAAAGCCAGCAATAATTAAGACACACACATACACAAGAGCAGAAGATGACTGATTCATGGGCAATGCAGGGGCAATGCATTGCTAATCCCCCAGCTGTGCTGCAAATAGGAAGCTTTTAATTAAAATTTCAGGAGACCTTAGGTGAATAGGATTTATATTATAGAATGATTTTGGCCAAGGGGAAAGGAACAGCTAGTCAATACAGTGCCATATTAAGTGCTGTGTGGAGCTTCCATTTTGATCCCACTTCCTGTTAATTGTGAAAATGTAATGCCTCTGCAGTCCTAATGGGCTCTAGTGTAGAAGCAACTGTGAGCCGTCATCACGGTCAGTGAGCCAAGCATCTGGGGGATCAGCCATTTGGGTGGGGCCTCTGTTTTGTCTGGCATGTTAATGACATGACATGCATCTGGCGATGTACACATCTTGCATTACTCACAGGCACAAATGAGCTGGATGTTGTTCAGCTTCTTCGAAACAGCTCTGCCTGCCCACTTTTGTCCACTGTGAAATGTTAGCAGATGTTTTGGGGAGGGTTTTCCCAAGGAGCAGTCATTCTGGGGAACTATCACTTGGTTCTTCACAGGGATGAGGATTCACATGGCCTGCATGTTCCTCTCTCATTGTCAATTCTAAAACCACACTTGGGAGAATCAAGAGGGCTGTTGACATTCTGAATGGGCTCAAGTTGCAGGAAGCCAGATTTCGACTGGACATCAGGAAAAACTTCCTAACTGTTAGAGCCATACGACAATGGAACTGATTACCTAGAGAGGTAGTGGGCTCTCCAACACTGGAGGCCTTCAAGAGGCAGCTGGACAGCCACCTGTCGGGAATGCTTTGATTTGGATTCCTGCATTGAGCAGGGGGTTGGACTCGATGGCCTTGTAGGCCCCTTCCAACTCTACTGTTCTATGATTCTATGAAAGCTGCAGGGAAGGGCCATAGCTCAGTGTTAGAGCATCCGCTTTGCACGATGAAGGTCCCAGGTTCAATCCCCGGCATTTCCAGGTAGGGCTGAGAATGTCCCCTGCCTGAAACCACAAAGAGCCACTGCCAGTCAGTGTAGACACTACTGAGCTAAATGGTCTGACTCAATATAAGACAGTTTTTTATGTTACTAAATTATACACTGTACATTTAATAATAACAACCACCACCACCACCAACAATAATAAAGTCATTTCTATACCACTTTATATTATTTGGGAAACAAATCTCAAAGCAGTTTACAACCTAGATTAAAACACTGGGAAAAAATCACAAGATATTAAAAGAAAGCATTACAAATTCAGGCCAAATATAAAAAACACATTCACAACAGCATAATTAACAGAAACATAAAAGTATTCTCTTAAACATAAACATTATGAGTTAAGAATCAAGTACAAAATACAAACTCCCAAAACAGCATCGTTAGTTAATTGATGAAAACAACTATACTACACCCCCCCCAATAATCCCTCCCAAATAGGTCCTTACGGTCCTTAAATGTCCTTAACCTTTCCCCAAGGAATAGGAAATCTGAGGGTTAGTTTTCTTCTGAGGTGCTTTTTGGAAAAAGCTGTTTGTTTACATTCAGTGCGTAGGAAAGGAAGAAGACCTACGGGCTGCAGAGGCCCTCTTGGTAGTTCCACCACCCTCAGAGATTTGGGTCGTGGCAGCCTGGAACAGGGCATTCTCTATGACTGCCCCGAAGTTGTGGAATGCCCTCCCTGTGGAGGTGTATTTGGCGTCTTCGCTGTACAGTTTATTTGTTTCTTTGTTTGTTTATATCCCACCTTTTTCTCCAAGGAGCTCAAAGTGGTATACATGATTCTCTCCCCTCCTCATTTAATCCCCACAACAACCCTGTGAGGTAGGTTAGGCTGAGAGGCAGTGACTGGCCCAAGGTCACCCAGTGAGCTTCATGGCTAAGTGGGGATTCGAACCCTGGTCTCCCAGGTCCTGGTCCAGCACTCTAACCACTATACCACACTGGCTCAAATAAATACTCTAGGAGGAGCGGCTCATCACATCTGACCATCTTGAGAAAGCCAAAGTGGAATCAGTTGAGGAATGGGTCTATGAAATGGAAATGGACTGCCTTCAAGTCGATTCTGACTTACGGCGACCCTATGAATAGGGTGTCTATGGTAAGTGGTATTCAGAGGGGGTTTGCCATTGCCTTCCTCTGAGGCTGAGAGGCAGTGACTGGCCCAAGGTCACCCAGTGAGCTTCATGGCTGTGTGGGGATTCGAATCCTGGTCTCCCAGGTTCTGGTTCAGCACTCTAACCACTACACCACACTGGCTCAGTTTTCTGTGAAGGCTGAAGACGTCCCTCTTTTCTCTGCCCTTTGACAGCTGAGATATGCGCTTTCGGGACCCACCCAATTCTTGTGAGTGCAGTTTGGACCTGCTGGTGAAGGGTGGGAATAAATTTAATAGCAATCCCATAAGCAACATCAGACTAGCTCCCCAGGACCTTGGGGCCTGCATCCATCAGCAAGTAATCAGTTGTGTACATACATAGCTGCTTTATACTGAGTCAAGCCAGTAGCCCATCTTGCCTAATATTGTGTAGCTCAGAGTAGCAGCTACCTGTTGCCTGGGGAAAGGGCCGTAGCTCAGTGGCAGAGTGTCTGCCTGGCATGCAAGAGGTCCTGTGTTTATTCCCCGCCATCTCCAGCTTCATGCCCGAAGCCCTGGAGAACCTCTGCCAGTCAGTGCAGACAATATGGAGCTAGATAGATGGATGGTCTTGCGTAGTAGAAAGCAGCTTCCTATGTTCCCAAAAACATTCCCCTTGGGAACGGTTAGGACAAGGCTACTGTTCAAAAGAGCATGAGGGAGTTGAAGAAGAACAGGGCCCTTGGAGAGGTCCAGGGCATTGCGTAGCCCGAAACGGTTCTCTTGGCTGTTCCTGCGAGAATTGGACCCCATGCGAACGCTACACATCCTGTTTTCCTTCTGCATTCTTTTGTATTCCATGTGGAATACCCCTGAATAGACTGTGGTCACGGAGCCAAAAAAGAAAGGAGATTATATCATTTTGTGCGAGCAAAAAAAATTCAAATCAAAGAAAGGCAAAGGAGAAGAACATGAAGACAGGCCTGGAGAAATTTGGACGCAGTTCAAAAGGAATGTCTGGGCAGAAGGAAAGGAGAGGGCTGAAAGAGGACCCTCCCATCCCAATGTGGAAGGAGCTGCATTTGGAAATTATTATGGGTTGGGGGGCTCATTAAAATCCCTAATAATAGATGCGAACGACAAGGAAAGAATAAGAAGCAGAGGCTGAAGACAGCCTAATGTGAAGGATGCTTGCTTACGGCAGGGGCGGGGAGCCTCAGGCCTTGGCCCCCAAATGCAGCCCTCCAGGCCTCTCTACTTGGCCCTCAGGACTGTCTGCACACCAGGGCCTTCTCCCCAGGCCACGCCCCTCACCAGCCCTGCTTCCCACTCTCCTCAGGTTTCTTTGCCCGGCTGGGAGGTGTCCCTGAACTCTGACCATGCCTCTTCCTTGCCCGGGTGCGCAAATGCGTGTAGAAACCGGACTGCCATACAAAAGCAATATTTGCCTCTGACCTCACACTGGTGTGGCCCCCGGAAGGTTGCCCAGGAGGGGATGCGGCCCCGGAGCTGATAAAGGTTCCCCACTTCTGTGCTAGCTGCTAATTCTGTATTCAGCCAGTCTTGTCAGTTATGAGTTTGGAACCGACATCCTTCAGAGGCTCCAATTTCTGGAGTTTTGTTCATGGGTCTCATAATTTGGGGTGGCTGTACCTTCTCCTCTTTGGCAACAGTGCCACAATCCACTACACTACCAGAAAATGCCCCCAAAGATACCGCACCTGCTATGCTCCACCTAGACTTAGTGGAAAGGCACTAGCTCAGAGGCAGAGAGCATGTTTTGTATGCTGAAGGTCCTCAATCCAATCCCCGGGATCTCCAAGCAGGGCTGGGACAGATTCCGGTCTGAAATCCTGGAGAGCTGCTGCTAGGCTATGTAGAACAGGAGTGGGGAAATCTGTGGCCCTCCAGATGTTGTTGGACTCCAACTTCCATCAGCCCCAGACCAACCGTCAGGGATGATGGGAGCTGTAATCCAACAACATCTGCAGACCCAAGGCTGAAGAACATTGGTCTAGAGCAGTGCTTCCCAATCTTTATGAGTACGGGACCCCCTTTGTAAGCTCAAAAGATTTCATACCCCCCCCCCCCGGCTAATTGTAATTTTAGTCTCTGTTGATTGAAAAAACGGTGCATGGCAAAATCACACCTCCAAATATCCCTTTCCATAAAAAGCTCCCTGCAAACAGGGAGGTGTTGCTTTCTTTTCTTAAGGCAAAGGCCCAATCAAATTGGGATCTCCCTCTCTCCCCTCCCCCAACAGCCTGAAGATGTACAGTCCTGCCTCCCAACACCAGTGGGTTGCAGTGTTGGATTAAGATCCAGGTTCAAATCCCCACCCAGCCATGAAGCCCACTGGGTGACCTTGGACCAGGCACAGTCTCTCAGCCTGACCTACCTCACAGGGTTGGTGTAAGGATAAAATGGAAGGGGAGGAACCATGTGCACCACCTTGAGCAACTTGGAGAAAGGTGGGATATAAATGCAATAATAATTAAATAAATGAATGTATTTCAGCTGCAGTATATGGACCCCAGCCTCAGCCAACCTGCTGAGCTTTTTAATAACAACAACAACAACAACAACAACAATAAAAGAAGCAGCAATGTGGTAGCGGTGGGGCTGCTAGATTGTGAAGACAAAAGGGTGGATAGATTGAGGAGGGGGGTTAATGCTTTTAGGCCTTGGGATGATCATCAGAATGGATGACTTGGTTAGCGTGTGCTTGGGGGATGAGAATGGAGCAGAAGACAAATCAGCACACACACACATACATCTGCCCCTCCTGCAAGCATCTGCAGGCGTGTATGCATTTGGGCACGTGGGAGGGGGAAAACCTTCAACTGCTACAGCATCTTGGAGAGAGAGGTTGGGGGGCAGAGTGTAGGTGGAAGAAAGGAGGGATGCTGGCACACACAGCCTCAGAGATGGGGGGTGAGCAAGTCCTGAGCTTCCTCGCTGCTCCTTGGCTCTGTCTGGGCTGAAGGCGAGATCTGGGCAGCCTCGCAAATAAAAATAATTTTTAAAAGGAGGTGGCAGCGAAGCAAGAGCCAAGAAAGGCAAGCAGGCTGGCTGCCAGGAAGGACGGGGGAAAGCAGCCTTTCCTTGCAGCCTTGCGTTTTTGCTTCAAGAAAAGCCCTCTCATTCTCATCGCCAGCAGTGGCAGTGCGAGGAGATGGGAGTCAGTGATAGTAATCCCCCTCTTCTTCCTGATAGCTCCACTCTCAGCCTCCTTTGGCATCTGCCACGTGTTTTATAGGCAGACGCCTGCCCTCGGTGCACCTGAAAGACACTCTGGCGCTTCAGCAAAAGTCCTCCCCTCTTGTTCGGAGCAAGGGGGAGGTGTTGTCTGCAGCGGCAGCGGGGAGCAGACAGCATCCAAGGAGTGGAGACTTTTTAAAAAAAAATAATAATAAATAATTCATTTCTTTTTGTGGCTCCCTCTGGATTACTTGGTGGCCCCCCTGGGGATCACAGCCCACAGGTTGGGAACCAATAGTCTAGTGGATACTGAGGGTGATGGACCAACAGGTGAGTTGGTATGAGGCAGCTTCCTTTGTTCTTCCTGTGATATCCACCTGTCTCACCTCAGAGGGCGCCAGTACCACAGGCATCTCAGCTACCCCTTCCATGGCAATAGTAGCTCAGTGGTGGAGTACATGCATCGGATGCAGAAGGTCCTAGGTTCAGTCCCCAGTTAAACAGGTCTTCTTGTAGGAACATAAGAAGAGCCTGGCTGCTGGAACTGGCCAAATGCCCACCTAGTTCAATATTCCCTTCTCACAGTGGCCAACCAGATGCCTTTGGGAAGCCCTCAGCAGGGCCTGAGCACTACAACACCTGTGATTCCCAGAAACTGGTATTCAGAGATATACTGCCTCCAACAGTGGAGGTAGAACATAGCCATGTTGGGTTGGAGTAGCCATTGATAGCGCTAGTCTAAATGAACTTGCTTTATCCTCTCTTACAGTGAACCAAGTTGGTGGCCATAACTACTTTTTCTCAGAGCAAATTCCATAGTGTAACTATGTGAAGAAGTACTTTCTTTTTTTTCCTGTCCTGAATCTTCCAACTTTTGGCTTCATCGGATGGCCCTGGGTTGTATGCAATTTGAATGTCACAACTATTTCTCTCTCTCCTTTCCTACAGAGAGGTATGGAGGCATTTTGTCACGGCAAAGATCTTCACCAGATACCACCAGAGCTTCACCCGAACGTACATAAAATCGACCTCTCCAAAAATAAGCTCCAGAACATCACCGAGAGGCCGCTGATGTTTTATACCTCCCTCCGACATTTGGACTTAAGCTCCAACCATATCGGTTTCATCAAGTCTGAAATCTTCAAAGATATGAGGAGTTTGGAGGAGATCAACTTGGCCAACAATCAGCTCTATCAGTTGGCTCAGCACAACCTGTGGCTTGGATCGCTCGCCCGAGTCAGAACACTAGACTTGTCCCGCAACAGGCTCTACAATGGGATGGCTGAACATTTCATCCACAATGCTTCCTCACTTCAGTATCTTTCACTGGCAGAGAATAGCATTATTGAAATTTCACAGAGGACATTCCAGGGTTCTCCGGGTCTGATTGAAGTAAACCTGCATAGCAATATGATCATGGAGATAGAGGAAGGAGCCTTTGAGACTTTGCCACATCTCTCCAAGCTCAACCTTTCCATGAACTCACTCACCTGTATTGCTGGTTTCAACCTAAAGCAGCTGCGACTTCTAGACCTCAGCCGGAACAGCATCGAGAGTTTCCATTCCACCGAATCTGAGGAAGAGTTCGGCCTGGTCTGGGTAGATTTGAGTGAGAACAAACTTCTCCGGTTCCCAGTTCTCCCACAAGCAAGCAAACTGGCATACCTGAATTTATCTAAGAATATAATGCAGTTTGTTATGTTGGAATCTCCTAGTGATGGTGATATGGAGTACAGCTGGAAAGACACACCAATTGGCCTTCACTATGAGGATCAAAAGAGCAATGGAAGCTCTCCATACTTGCCCGGGCTGTTATATTTGGACCTGAGTTATAATGAGATCAAATCCGTCCCAAGCGAGTTCTTTATTTCCATGTCTGCCCTTCAGGTTCTCAACCTCAGCAAAAATTGCCTTCAGACATTTGTGGCTAGCACTGAGCTGGTCTCACTGGCCATCCTTGACATCAGTTTTAACTCTTTACAGAATCTGGAATGGGGTGCTGACACTCTGGGCAACTTGCAGGAGCTTTATCTTCAGGGCAACCATCTCCAAGCTCTACGGCCAGATATCTTTGCAAGCCTGCCTCATGTCTGGCTGCTGAACCTGCAAAGCAACAACCTCAGTCTTTGTGGCCTATTTTCAGGGCTAGCCAGAAAAAGGCTTGCAGGTGAGGACAAGGGCTGTGTCTCCTTTGTGGACCTTCCTGAACTTCAATATTTGTACCTGTCAGACAACAAGCTGAAGAGAATCCCCATGTATGGTTTCTACAGAACTCAGCTTGTGGCCTTGGACCTCGCTCTTAATCGGGGACTGCACATAGAGGCCAAATCTTTGTCAGGCTTGGAGATGTCTCTAAAATATTTGGATTTACATGGTAACGGCATGACAGCTTTGAGCATAAACTTCCCTCTTTTCCCGTGTCTCAAATACCTCAACTTGTCAGACAACCAGCTTAGCTGGCTGCCTGCGTGGTCTGAGGACTGCTGTGCTTTGGAAGTTCTGGATTTACAAAACAATCGCTTCAGCGACCTCAAGAGCAGTCAGATTCCCGCTTTGGAGAAAAACTTACGGAACTTGCACCTGGCTGGCAACCCGCTCACTTGCTGTGGGAACCTGTGGCTCTCTCATATGATCCACAGGGCCACCGTGGAGATCCCCAACGTGGACCGCATCAAATGCCAGTATGCCAAGAGTTTTGGCTATGAAGAAGAATTGGGTGTTAGAGACATCAGGCCAGAGGACTGCGAGAAGGAGGACCTCAAGACGATTAGCATGTTGATCTTGCTAGCGGCTGTACTGGCTCTGTCATTGATTGCCGTCGGAGTGGGAGTGTTTTGCTGCTATCGCAGACACATCTTTGGCCGACACTTTAAGGTGTAGACCGTGGGCACATTCACAGGTACACTTAAATCACTCCATCACTCACCACTGGATGATTCACAGCCAAAGGTGTGAATGGACCCCACGAAAGGGTGTGGGAGGTGATAGGATGAAAGTTCAATGTGTGGAATTATTCTCTGTGATGACTCATTCAGACATGCAAGGCATCACTTGGTGGACGCATTGATGAGAAACACCTCCCTCAACTTCTTTCAGGGTTCCTTAGCCAAGGAAGAGAAATCCAGTCAATATCTAGCCATGGTTCCCACACTTTTGAGACCTGGGGCACCATTGTTTTTTTTTTCTGGATTAAAATGGGAGGTGCATCATCCACTCTTACACTAAACAAAAGACACGCACATTTCCCCCCATCTGTCAGAGGGATGAGAACCTCATGCCCAGGGGGCAAATATCTTTCTATCTGGTCCTCAGAATTCTCAGGCCTTGAACTCTGAGAATGCCTCTTGCCGCCCTGGATGGAGAGAGATGTGTGATGTGTCAGCAGAGACGAGCAGACTGTACAAAGGCAAGATTCACCTTCAGTGTTGCTCTTGCTTTTGCCTCTGACCTCACACTGGCATTTCGACCCTGCAAGGTTGCACAAAAGAGAATGCGGCCCTCAGGTTGGAAAAAGTCCCCCCCCCCATTCTATCAGATTCCAGGACACTTGGCAAGCACCCTTCTTACTTCTTCATGGAGCGCATAGTGGCAGTGAGGGCCACCGACTTGGATGGCTTTAAAAGGATAGACAAATTCATGGAGGATGAGGCTGTAAATGACTACTAGCCATTGTGGCTGTGCTCTGCCATTATAGTCAGATGCAACATGCTTCTGAAAACTAGTTGCTGGTAGCCACAGGGGGGCAGAGTGCTCTTGCACTCAGGTCCTGCTTGTGGGCTTCCTGTTGGGGTATCTGGTTGGCCGCTGTGAGACCGGGATGCTGGACTAGGTGGGCCACTCGCCTGATCCAGCAGGCTCTTCTCATGTTCTTGTGTTCTTACAGGATACCCTGGTTAATATTGCCGCGGCATCACAGTCTTGCCTTTGCTCAGTCAGATTGGGCTGGGATGCTGCCTGCTGAGCAGCGATAATGCTTCTGGTGCCCCCCTTCCTCTCCAGACTTGTCAGCTGTAATGCAGACTTTGCAGGGAATCCCAGTTCATTATTATTATCTTCCTTGGGAATGATGTCACTGCCTATATATGGGCAGAGATGAGAAGCAATGCTGGACGGGAGCATGCGCTGCCTAAGGCAGGGGAACAGAAGCAGAGTGACAAATTCAGAAGTGCAGGCTGCCTCCATGCCCCTCACAGCCACCCCCCTTTCCACATTCCCTCATCTCCCTTGCCTTCGAGTCCACACTCCACTACAACAGATGTCTCTAGGAGCCAATCAGCATGGAAGGGGAGGTTGTGTGTTAGCTACTGAGAAGAGTCTTCTCAGCAGCCGAGTCACCTCCTTTCACTCTGATTGGCTTCAATCAGCATGAAGGGGCAAGGACTCTTCTCAGTGGCTAACTTGATTGGCTCCTGCATAGGGACCTGGCTGGGACTCTGCTTCCAAAAAAGTACAATTCCCCCCATGACCCCAGATGACTACACTCCTGCATGGGAGGGGGACCTCAGGCCTGGGGGCCAAATGTGGCCCTCTGTGCCTTTCTGTCTGGCCTTTAGGACTCTCTCCAGGCCTCACCACTCCTTAGCTATTCCCTCTCCAGGCAACATTCATCTCTGGCCTTGTTTCATATCATCCTTGAGTGTTTTTGCCTGGCTAGAAGGTCCTTGAACTCTGATAATGACTCTTGGTCATCTAGATGGAGGAAGAGGCCACATTTCTCCATTCATCTTCCAGGGGCTGCATGCCAGCATCTTGTGTTACATTCCAGAGGCAACAGTGGGCATAGCAACAAATCATCATCATCATCATCATCATCATCACTGTTTATTTGTATGCCGCCTTTCCATAACAATTTATGCACAAGGCGGCTCACAACATGAACAGAAAAAATTACACAATTCACTGCAAGAAACAAATTCAAATGGTCAATAAGTTAACAAAAACATACAATAAATTGATACATCCTTATAATTCCTAATAAAATCCAACAGTAAAATACAGAAGCATAATCCCAATAACAGCAAAACAAAAAAACTGACCAGCAGAATTAATTTTTTACCCAAACAGAAGCCCCTAAACAACAACCCACAGTCAAGGTGGTCTCTGGCATCTTCAGGTAGTTATACCTTTTGTAGCTGCAGTCAGTCAAGGCCCCGCCCTTCCAGGCCAGGTGGGAAGAGGCCAGCAAGCAGGGAGAGGGTCTTACAGCCAAGATGGTCTCATGCAAATTTTGCCTTTGTACAGTAGGCTAGTTTCTACACACCCCTCCCTATCCTCTATCCAAGGAAGCAAGAGGTGTTATCAGAGCTGAAAGACACACTCCAGCCAGGCACAATCACTCAAGGAGAGCGCAAAGCCCTGGAAGAGTCCCGAGGGCCAGATAGCAAGGCTTGGAGAGCCATATCCAGCTCCTGGACTGGAAGTTCTCCATCCTTGGTATATCAGCCTTGTTGGATGTATGGACCAGCATTTTTTCATCAGTGACTTGACCAGAGGTTTTGCACATTTCTGATCCTGCAAATGAAGACCTGGAGGATTGAAAACAAAACAAGTTGGTTGTTGAGGCTTCAAAGTAATAAACAACAGATAAGTTTACCTTCCATTTGTCAATACGGATCTTGTGTCTAGGGCAGACTTCTGTAACATGGTGCCCTCTGTGATGTTCCTGCTTATAGTGTAAATATGGTAAGTGCTGTTTATATAGAAGACATATGGTAAGTGGAGTGAAAGAGGAGGGGGGAGTACATGAGCAGTAGAATGCTGGATGATTGGCTGAGCGTTTGAATGGCTGGGAGTATAAATGGAAGAATGACAGTTGAATCGGGGTGGATGTTGGGAGTGTGGAGAAAGAGGTGTTTGAGGGTGGAGGTCAGGAGTGTGGAGAAAGAGGGAGTTGGAGTTCTGATTAATAATAAGTCAAGTACAAAACAGGAATAGATGAAACCATACGCTTGTGAAACATTCTAAAACGAATCTTGTTATTTCTGATATTTAATAAATACTTATTTGGTTTACCAAAGGCCTGATCCTTGGCTGGGGGATATACATACCAGAAGGGAGGGCAAGGTAATTACCAAGGCTGAACAGAAACAGTATCTAATGGTGGCAGCGGTGAAGGGAGAAATAATAACAATTCAAGTATCCAGAGCAACCCAGAGTTGTATGCGTTATCTATAAAGATACAAGGGGGTTGGGAACAGCATAAGCATGCAGTCACAAAAGTAACCAGCTAGAGAGAGACTCAGGCAAAGTCTCTGGGAGTATTGGTTATAGGACGTGACTGGTGGTGCTGCCTAGCAGGGGGATCTAGTGAGATCTGTGCTAGAGCGGAGTGAGAAACCATATAAAGGACGGTCCGGACTGGTGGTATCCCTGGTGGTGCCTCGTGAAAGGCAGTAGCCACAAGCAGGTGGGAACCTGACAGGGAGAACCAGGGAAGGACGTCACACCCTCCAGCTGTTTTGGCTTACAGTTCACCAGGTTGGGGAAGGCAGATATAGAAGACGAGAAGTCTTAATATGATGTGTATTCGAGCATGATGGCTTCTGCCTACTGGCAAAGTGGGTTTTTTGGTCTCACGAAGGGATCTACCCTTCATTTTGTACAGTTGGATGTAATTTGCCACACTGGGCTCCTGCTGGGAGGAAGGGTGCGATATCATTCTTTGTATGAAGAAGGTATCCCAGGATCAAAGGGCATCAGAGCAGACTACTAGCATGGGTGGGCCAATGGCCTAACAAGGCATCTTCACATCATGCTCAAATTTGCAATTAACTTGCAATCCAGTATTTATTGCCCCTTGGGATCCAATTATTCACAGTGCAGCTGAAAACCAACAGCCAGAGGGGTTGCTAAAGAAATATAACACACTAAAGATTGAGGTTATTTAATCCCAGTTCAGACAGAATTAGTTTAAATCCAAAGTGTTTAAATTGGACTGGTGGGGAAGAGCAGACCACCTGCCCTGCATGCAGAAGGTCCCAGGTTCAGTCCCCAAGAGCTCCAGGTAGGAGTCTGAGAGCTGCTGCTAGTCAGTGTAAATACTGGGACAAGGCAACTTCCGGTGTTCCTATGCCTTTGGGGAAGGGCTGCAGCTCAGTGGGTAGAGCATCTTCTGCTTTGCATGCAGAAGGTCCCAAGTTCAATCTCTGGCATCTCCAGGTAGGGCCAAGAGAGAACCCAGCCAGAAATTCTGGAGAGCCACTGCCAACCAGTGTAGACAGCACTGAGCTAGATAGACCAATGGTCTGACTCAGTATAAGGCAGTCTCCATGTTCCTATATACTGTGTCTAGTTCTTTTTAAGATGGCCATTGACAAATGGAGGACAATCAGGGTGGTGAGGAATCCTATCAGGAACGCTTGGAGGAGATGAATGGGGAGCCATGATAGCAGTCCTCAAATGTTTGGAAGGCTGTCAAAGAGAAGCGGGAGCAAGCTTGTTCTCTGTTGCTCCACAGCGCAGGGCTAGACTGGACGGACATTTCAGGAAAGCTGAAATTTCAGCAAAAGGTGAGAAGAAACTTCCTAATTGTTGACCAGCTCACACTGACTGTCTCAGGAGACGGCGGGCTCTCCTTAGGGATGGGGTAGAAATTCAATTCAGTTCACATTTAGAGGCAAGCCTCCCTAATTTGCACTATCCAAAACAATTTGTTGTTGTTATGTGCCTTCAAGTCGATTACGACTGATGGTGACCGTATGAATCAGCGACCTCCAAGAGAATCTGTCATGAACCACCCTGTTCAGATCTTGTAAGTTCAGGTCTGTGGCTTCCTTGATGGAATCAATCCATCTCTTGTTTGGCCTTCTCACATTCCATGTTGCTATTGTGTGCGTCGTACAACTCCGGACTCTCCTTTCGCATCTGTGCGCATCAGCCTCTGGGCTTCCTTTTGGCTTTGACCCAGCGGCATCACAGCGCTACTCGTACTTGTCCTTTGTTCTTCCCCAGTAGCTCAATGACTGCCATCTGACCTGGGGGTCTCGTCTTCCCATGTTGCATCTTGTGTTGCATTTTGGATATTCTGTTCATAGGGTTTTCGTGGTAAGAGGTATTCAGAGGTGGTTTACCACTGCGATACATAAACAGAAGCACAACCATCCATCGAAATCCACACTTTTCTGAATTTTTGCAGTGCAATTCTCCAGCCAAATCATGTGTATAAAAATGCATATACTAAAGTGTCCACAAAAATGCCTATATTAGTGAAAATAACATACAAAAAAATCATTATTTTAGGGGAAATTGCTTGGCAAAAATGTGCACATCAAGGAAATTTGCAGTAAAACATGTATATTAGGAAAAATGTGAACTGAATGGCTGACAAATTTTCATGAGGACTTTTTTTAGAAAAAATAAACAAATTGGGAATAGGAGGCACTGTTTTGCAGTGGTTCCGTTCCTTTCTCTCTGACAGGCATCAACAGGTAGCATTGGGAGATGAGGTTTCAGACCCTTGGCCCCTCACATGCAGAGTGCCACAGGGTTCTATCCTCTCTCCCATGCTATTTAACATCTATGTAAAGCCGCTGGGAGCTATCATCAGGAGTTTTGGGCTGCGATGTCATCAATATGCAGATGACACGCAGCTCTATCTCTCCTTTAAATCTTCACCAGAGATGGCTGTGGAGACCTTGTCCAAGTGCCTGGAATCCGTGAGTGGATGGATGGGAAGGAACAGACTGAAGCTCAATCCTGATAAGACCGAGGTGCTACTTGTGGGTGACAGGGGGAGGTTGGGTGCTGTTGACCTACAGTTTAATGGGGTGAGTTTACCCCTGAAAGATCAGGTCCGCAGCCTCGGGGTGGTTCTTGATTCCAAGCTGTCCATGGAGGCTCAGATTTCGGCAGTGAGCCGGGCAGCTTGGTACCAATTACATCTCATACGGAGGCTGCAACCCTACCTCCCTATTCATCAGCTCCCACTGGTGGTACACGCCCTGGTCACCTCTCGATTAGACTACTGCAATGTGCTCTACGTGGGGTTACCCTTGAAAACGGTCCGGAAACTACAACTGGTGCAGAATGCGGCGGCTCAGTTGCTTACAAACAGCCGCCGCCGTGATCACATCACGCCAGTATTATTTCACCTACATTAGCTGCCAGTTGTTTTCCGGGCCCAATTCAAGGTGTTGGTATTAACGTTTAAATCCCTATACCGTCTCGGCCCAGTTTATCTGAAGGAGCGCCTCCAGTACCACAAATTAAGCCGCCCAACCAGATCAGCCACGCAGGGCCTTCTCTCAGTCCCACCAACGAAAACAGCTAGGTTGGTAGGGACTAGAGAGAGGGCATTTTCAGTGGCGGCCCCCACTCTCTGGAACTCCCTCCCATTCGATCTCCGCCATGCCCCTTCCCTGGATATATTTCACCGGGCATTAAAAACTTGGCTTTTTGGACAGGCCTTCAGGAATTCCGGGGAGGGCTAACTTTTTTGGGATATTTTATTATCTATTGATCGCCCTAACTGATTTCATGCTGCTGTGATTAATGATCGTTCTGATTTTATTGTATTTTATCTGTATTGTATTGTAATTTACTGAATTTTAGTTTGTACGTCGCCTAGAGTGGCTTCGGCCAGATAGGCGACACAAAAATTAAATTTATTATTATTATTATTTAACTTAAAGAAATGAGCAACCAAAATGAACAGATTCGCTCATCCCTCATTTCTAACTTGCTGGAGGTATTGAAGCAGAGGCTAGACGGCCAACTGTCAGGGATGTTGTAGCTGCATCCTTCATTGCGGATCCTGCATTGTGCAGTGGGTTGGACTGGATGACCTCCAAGGTCTCTACTAGGATCCCACAATCCTATGTTCTAATTTGTTGGTGGATCCTGGGCAATTCTGATGTGTTGCTTATGGGCATATAAAAACTGCCTTATGCCGAATTAGATCATTGGTGCATCTGGCCCTGAACAGTCTGTGGCAGAACTGGGGGCCTGAGAGCCTCATTCCTTACTGGGCAGCCTTCTGGGGACCAGATGCGATTGCTGGGCAGGGCCAGAGGCAACAAGAGGGTGAAGAGGACTCTTAACGTTTGTTCAGTTAGTTTTTCCACCAAGCACACAAATGCAGTAGTTTCCAGTACACATGCACACTCCACATCTCTCCACTTAGGCAAGCATGAGGCATTCTCAGAGTCCACGGGTGCTTTTCCAGCCACACAAAAGCACAACAAAAGTGTGGAGCCGGGTCAGTGAGAGGAGATACCTGGGGAAAGCCCTGCAGGCCAAACAGAGAGGCGAGCAGGGCTGAATTTGGCTCCAGGACCAAATCCCCCACTCCTGGTTTTAAGGCAAGGGGAGGCCAACATGGTGTCTCCCAGATGCTGTTGGACTTTCCCTCCCCCAAACCAGGATAAGCAATGGTCAGGGATGATGGGAGTTGTGCTCCCGTGACATCTGGAGGGCAACCATGTGGACTACTAGAAAAGGTCCTCAAATGCAAAGATGTATCGCTGAACACCAAAGTCAGGATCATTCAGACCATGGTATCCCTGATCTCTATGTATGGATGTGAAAGTTGGACAGTGAAAAAAGCAGATAAGAGAAAAATCAAATCATTTGAAATGTGGTGCTGGAGGAGAGCTTTGCGCATACCATGGACTGCAAAAAAGACAAATAATTGGGTGTTAGAACGAATTAAAGCAGAACTGTCATTAGAAGCTAAACTGATGAAACTGAGGTTATCATACTTTGGGCACATAATGAGAAGACGATTCACTCGAAAAGACAAATGCTGGGAAAAACCGTAGTCTAGTATGGCTTGCAAGTGGCAGTAACAATTCCAAGTATTTGAGAGAGAGAGAGAGAGAGAGAGAAGTGGGACCCATGACAAAATGTTGCAATCTGTTTTCTTCTGCTTTTCCCTGGTTTTCCACTTCCCCCTCCAGAATTCCATGGCCTCTGAGCATGTCCAGTCGTCATTGGGATGCTTTTGAATCCTCCCAGTTAGACAGGGATTGGGACACACAGCCTGAACATTGGAAACAGAAGCAACCGAGGGCTTGAGCAACTGATCCCAAAGGGATTGTGCAGAACGGATTGTACAATATAACGAATAAAAGCCTCAGAGCAGCTTGGTGAGGGAAGCTAGGCTGAGAGAAAGGGACACGCTCAATGCCATCCAATAAAGCTTCATGTTTGAGAAGGCATTTTTTGAACCTGGGTCTCCTACGGTCAAGTTCAATGTTCCATCCCCTTATTTATAGCTCAAGCTGAAAAGTCACGCAAAGAAAAAGCAAGCAAGCATGCACTTAAAAAAAACACACTTTCTCAGCTTTCACATAAGCAAAACAAAGTTTCTAGCCCTTAAGATTACAAAGACAACTTTGAAAGCGTTTGGTGTGACCTGCAGCCCAGAACAGATACGACGAATGAAGCCTGGTGGATTGCAGGTACTAAGTAGCCACTAAGGGCTAGAAACTTGATTTGTTTTGCTTAAGTGAAAGCTGAGAAAAGTTTTTTTTTTTAAATGTGCATGCTATCTTTTTCTTTTTGTGATTCTTCCGCTTGAGTTGTTGGAAAGGGCAGCACAATATAAAGACAGTAAAACACTTTCTCAAGTAAACATGCCATGTAAATGTGAGGGACATGTGCCACCCACAGCAATGAGTAGAGGCCTGTTTTTCAAGGGCGTTCAATTTGTACAAATTAAGCTTAACGGAAGTTGTCATTGCTGACGCACACCAGCCCTTCGAAGTTCCACAGGACCTGAGCTGAGCGTTAGTTGTGCGATGTGCAGCAAAACTAAGAAAGCAGTTATTAAGTAATTAAAACAGCCTTTTCAACAAAGCAGAAAAGCATTACTGTAGATGCGGAGCTTATCTAACGATCTGGGCCAGGCACAAGTACAGTTTACATTCCATATATCCAGCTATTGTTTCTTGGCAAACCGGATGCAGACTGACTGGGGAAACGGCATATGGTATGAATTGTTCTTTTGGAAACAAGGATGACAACAGCAAAAAATAATATCCTTTGTTCCAATTAAAGGGAAAGCTGCCAACCAGACAATTTCCTCCTTACAGTAACAACAGCAGCAACAATTAGCATTTTAGAGTATTCAATGCACTTAACATACATCTTCTTGATAATCCTTATCCATGTGAAATAAGCCAGGATTGTTAGCTCCCTATTGCAGGTGAGAGGTCTAAGGCTTACCTAAACCTACTAGGTGAGTTCAGGGCAAAGACAAATTTTAAACAGAGACATCTTCATTCATAGCATACTTGCTTCATTGCTACATGACTGTGCCTTCATCCAAGCACTAAAAAAACCCAACAACCTTGCACATAGAAAACTAGCATGTCAAGAAAGTAGCTCTAACCAAGCCATTTCCCACATATGCTAGTTTTCTATATGCAGGAAGGTGCTTTTGTTTGTTTAGTCAGGAGGAACACTCCATCATGTGAGCACCCACCTGCAGTGGTACATCCCACACCGGTTTATTCTCTCCATGAGAACTAGGCTTGTCAGCACAATCTTATGCATATTTACTCAGAAGTAGGGATGGAAATATCTCAGTTTTGGTTCTCTCAGTGTCTAATTTTTCCATTGTTAAATTCAGTTCTCCACATTTCTGCAGCAATTCACAATTTTGTAAAAAAGTCTTCATGAAAATTTGTACTTTCCAAAACAATATGAGAACCCAAACACAACCATACTTGGAAATTTGTGCTTAACTGAATTTTGCAATGCAGTTTGCCAACCAACCAATGTTTTAAGAAATGAATATACCACTGAAAATAACGTGCAAAAGTATAATATATGACAAGAAAAGGCTTGCAAATACGTACATTAGTCAAAACCGCCTACAACAATGTGTTTATCCAGAGATTGACACTATAATGCTGAAGAATTTTCATGAGGATTTTTTAAAATAAAATCAGCAAATTACTGCAGAAATGTGGAGAACCAAAATGGGCAGATCTTTCCATCTCTGGTACTGATGCACACTATTAAAGCAACCAGAGACTCTGGTTTTATGCCCTAGATATTATTTGTCCTTCTGTAAACCTTGGGGTTTATTCCTGCCACCCAAGAATGCCAGTACCTCTCTCTTGCACTCATATATTTGCACTCATATTTTGTCTTCATAAGGACCATAAGTATCTTCTCCTCTCGTGGGACTTTTTCAGATGAGAAAGCCCAGGCAGCTGGGGAGGCTGCAGCATGCTGGAGAAATTTTTATTGTAAAGAAAAAGATAACCCTCCAGCCTGATCTGCTAGGGATAAAAACTCTTCCGGGAAACAACTGCAGTCAATGAGCCGCACAGCACTTCCTTGCACCAATCTCCTGCAAGTTTATTTATTTATTTTATTTTTGTATTAAATTTATTAGTCACCCATCTGGCTGGTTGTCCAGCCACTCTGGGCAACGCACAACATAAAAAACATACAATTCACATTAGAGCCTTAAAATTCCAACAATAAAACTAAAATCTAACCCACCCCAAAGGCCTGCCTGAAGAGCCAGGTTTTCAGGGTCTGGCGGAAGCTCATCATGGAGGGGGCATGGCGGATGTCATCTGGGAGGGAATTCCATAGAGTGGGTGCCACGATTGAAAAAGCCCTCTCCCTAGTTCTCAGCAGTCTAGCTGTTTTAACTGGTGGGATGGAGAGAAGGACTTTTGAGACTGATCTTGTTGGGCAGCAACGTTGATGATGCAGTTGTGCAGCTAAGGGCCAAACACAATGTATAATACCCATTTAGAACCATCTAAGGTAGGGACCATCACCACATCTTGTGGCAATGAGTGTCATAAGTTAATTATGTTCACAATTAAATACAAAAATAACAAGATCAAATAAACATAAGAACATCAGGAGCACCAAGCTAAAGGCCCATCTAGTCCAGCCTCTTGTCCTCACAGTGGCCAACCGGATGCCTATGGGAAGCCCGCAAGTAGGACTTGAGTGCAAGAGCACTCTCCCCACCTGCGTTTCCCAGCAACTGGTATTTAGGGTCATACTGCCTCCAAACGTGGAGGCAGAGCATAGCAATCATGTCTAGGGTACATTGATAGCCTTGTCCACGACTCTTCAGCCCAAGGTGGCAGCCATCCCTACACCTTGCAGTAGCAAAGACACAGCCCATAAGACAAACCTAGGAACAGAATAGGGGCCAAGCATATGGACCAGAAAACAGGGATGGTCCCTGAACAACAGAGTAAATAGAGACAGTTGGGGCAGATATGAAGATAATAAAGGGCTTCTTTGATGGGAGTAGAGGTCACTCATAATCAGGAGAGGCCTGGAAAGAATCTGGAATGTTCATAACTGAATTTTATTAGCTAAAGGTCTGCTTGCGATCAAATTAAGTGCCTGAATTAGCTCATTTCCTGCATTGTACTGACTCAGAATGCATAATTAGGGACACATGAACGGAATAAGGCAATAATTTTGCAAAATAGCTACTCCTCTCTGTTTTGTTCCTGACTGAGCATCTGAACTCTCTGCGTGTGGTTCAACCCCTGACTACCACCCCCACTGGCCCTTTCAAAATGAGCTCGTCCTAATGAACGCAGTGCCTCCCCGGGTCAGTGGGGCTGAGGCAGCCACGGAGGTGCTCACTGAAGTTTGTCCCATCAGCTTATGAAGATGCCAAAGCCTGATGGCTCGCCGGCCTGAAACAAACCGCCAAGCCTGACAAGAAATCTGAGCATTCCTGAAAGCAGTTAGGAGAGCATCAAATTAATCTGAACCGGAAAATGGCATACAGTGTGGATGCTGGAAACGTTGTGGCTGAGCATGTACCATTGTTGGTCCCATTTAAGCAGGTTCCTGGGCTTACATCAAATGGGACACCATGCCGATTCCTCGCATTCAGGAATCAACGAGGGCATATAGTTAAAGTTGCCAACAAGACTAAAATTGTCTTTAGTCTTGTCTTTAAAGGCTGTCATGATGATCTTTTAGAAACATGCCAATGTCTGGCCAGAGCCTTGAACCTGATCACAGAGCGTTAATAGCCCAGCAATGTGCTTCCATGGGTACTCTTTCTTAGACCATTCCCCTTTTGTTTTTGAAATGGCTAGGAAATATCTGAAAGGGGATATAGACGGACCTCTCCTCTCTGTGAACTGTGACACCCTCCATTAAAAAACACCCCCCGCTTTGCAATTTGTCTGGAAATAATGGTGTCAACAGAAGACCCTGCCCACTGGCAACTTTGGCTCTGCCCACCTTTTGAGACCCACCCAGCGCTAGCATGTGGCCATCAAAGGTTGGCAATGAGGGAATGCACTCCTCTGAGTCAAAAGGTTTTCCCACCTCTGTACTGGATCTCTTCCTGGGACGGCTCAGAATCCTTTTAGCCCACAGTTTGGACACTGAGCAATTTTGCCTGGGTGCCCAAAATGGATCTACCCCTTCCGATGGAAAGTTCACCAGGAAGCCCCATCAGGAACTATCTTGTTACAGGTAGGTATACCAGTTCCTCTCCATCAGAAGCACATCTGCGTAATCTGCGATGCCACAGTGGTGGTGCAGAGGGAAGAACTGTTACAGAAATCTGTTAGAAGAAACGGAGAAGATGTTTGCAACAAAAAAACACAGACATATCTATCTACGGTTATCTACAGATGAATGATAAACTGTGTGAAATTGGACAGGGCCATCATAGTACAGAATGTGGGAGGCATTTAACCAATCAAAGCGTGGCTGATTCACTATCGTTCCAAAGGGGGGAAAATGAAATTGAGGTGAGAGTGAGTCGCGTGGAGGGGGGCTTGCGCGTGCGTGATGTGATTATTTGGTCTTAACATCATGCTAATCACAAATTCCCCAGAGTTTTATATGGCTGTGAATCATGGCGAAATATCCTGAGGAGAGAAATTCTCCAGCCCCCACTCCCCAGAGAATTGCAACTGCCCAGATTCCTGGGAATTAATACGCTGATCTGCAGAAAAATCAGATGGGCCAAGCCACTTCAGTCTGTCTGCATCAGTTTAGAACAGAAAGGGTTAGCGTGAAGGCATTTTTGCATGCTTGAATGGTCTGCTGCATTTTTATATAGATGATTAGCACAGCAAGGAGAGAAGGCTAGGAGGGATTCTTCCCTGACTTGCTAGCTTTCAGTGCACAGGGTGTTGTTGACATGACAAAAGTGCAGGGGAGGAACAATCAATCAAAAATACAATCCGCAAACAATACTTGCAAGTAGTAGCAGTACAAGGTAGCTTTATTTCTTAATGTGAGGACAGGCTTTTAGTCTACACACATCTCTTGGGACGTACTAAGATAAAAATTGAACGTGGAAGAGGCGGTATCTCTTTGATATATGATACAGAGAACAAACAAAAAGGGAACGTAGTTGGATCAGGCTAAATGCCCATCTCGTCCAGCATCCTGTTCTCACAGCAGCCAACCAGGTGTCCACAGGAAGCCCACAAATGGAGCACAACTCCACTCTCACACTGTTGAACCCCGCAAACTGGTATTCAGTGGCACAATGACTCTGATTGTGGACATAACCATCATAGCCACGGATAGCCTTATCCTCCATGAATTTGTCTGATGCTCTTTTAGAGCCATCTAAGTCAGTGGCCATCACTGCCTCTTGTGGGAGAGAATTCCGTAATTTGACTATGTGCTCTGCGAAGAAGAACTTTCTTTTGTCTGTCCTGAATCTTCCGATATTCAGCTTTGTTAGATGTCTATTAGTTCTAGAGTTATGAGAGAGGGAGAGGGATAGTGAATTTCAATAATAATAATCAGAGCTTGGAAAAGTTACTTTTTTTGAACTACGACTCCCATCAGCCCCAGCCAGCATGGCCACCGGATTGGGCTGATGGGAGTTGTAGTTCAAAAAAAGTAATTTTTCCAAGCTCTGATAATAATGATAATGATGATGATGATGATAATAATGATAATAATATAGATTTCTTACCACCCCTTAACTACGAGGGCCAAGATTATTATTGTCATAACATAAGAACATCAAAAGCGCCTGGCTGCTGAATCAAGCCAAAGGCCCACCTAGTCCAGCATATTGTTCTCACAGTGGCTAACCAAATGCCTCAATGAGAAGCCCACAAGCAGGACTTGAGCACAAATGAATTCTCTTCTCCTGCCCTGTCCAGCAATTGGTATTCAGAAGCACGCGGCCACTGATCTTGGAAGGAGAGCATAGCCACCATGGCTAGTAGCCGCTGAAAGCCTCATCCTCCATGAATTTGTCTAATGCTGTTTTAAAGCCCTCCAAATTGGTCGCCTTCACGGCCTCCTGCCCTGAATCTTTCAGCGTTTAGCTTCTGCAGATGAACCTACAATTATGAGAGAGGGGAAAAAAGGTCGCCTTCTCTTGGAAGGATCTGTCCATTTCACTTCTCTCAGTTTCTCACTTTTCCGGTCTTGAATTCAGTTTTCCACATTTCCACAGCAATTTGCAAATGATTATTTTTCCAAAAAAAGCCTCATGAAAATTCTCCAGCATTGTAGTGCAAATTTCTCCTAATAAAACACATTTGTGTAAGCAATTTCTCCTAATATAATTTTATTTATTTTATTTGTTTCATTTATAGACCGCCCATAGCGAGTGGCTCTCTGGGCGGTGTACAAATGCATATAATGCATGCTTGTATGTTGTTTTCACTAATATATTCATTTTCATGCACGCTTTCCCCTAATGTATGCATTTTTGTAAACATTGGTCGGTTGGAGAACTGCAATTGCAAAGTTCTGGTAAGCGCAAATGCTGAAGGATGCCTCTGTTTCAGATTTTACATAGTTTTGGAAAGCGTGAATTTGACAGAGTCGGCTTTATTTGCCGACTGAATCGAATTTCTCTGCCATCCCTACTTTCGCTACGCCACGTACAATAAGAGAAGTCTGTCCCCCACCATATCTTGTGTGTGAGCTACCCAGAGGCCCAGTATCGGAAACAGACGGCTGGATTAGATAGACCTTTTCTCTGATGCAGAAAGGCGGCTATCATGTTCTAATGAGAGTAGAACTGCCTTAATGGAGAACATGTAGCTCAAGAGCTCACCTCCACTGTCCATTGATAGGGCGATTAAGTCCCATAAAAAGTAATGTCTCCCTTGGTGCATTTCTCAAAGTCCTGAGATTGAGATCTTTATCTAGTTTCGGAATTTTAGACACTTATTCCTGCTTTCCGTTCTCCTTTTAGTAAACAGAGAGAGAGAGCTATTTAAACACTGAGTGACGCAATCACACAGACAACTTAATCGCTGGCCATCCCAAAATAGCTTCACAGCAGCAAGACAAGGGGGCAGAGGTGGGGGCAGCAGGCGTGGTGGTGGAGGACTCTTAAAGGCAAATTCACTCCCTCATTGAGGATGGTGTTCTGGGCAACCATTCACACTATTTCCATGCAGCCGAAATGTCACCATCCACGCACAAGGGAGAGGTATTAGCAGGCGTGAGGGAAAACCCCTAAGTTTGTAGTGGTACATAAGATCTAGTGGGGGAGAAAAAGCCTAAGGGAGGGAGAGAGGAAATTACAAAAAATAGCCTGTTGCTCAGTGGATATAGAATGTTAACTGAGTATTGGTGGTGGCGAAACAGAAGACTGGGTGGGAGGGGGAAATGGAATGAAGTATCCTAGAGGAGGGCCTGGCTGTCTAGAACCCTGAACGGGATCAATCCATATTGCAACATTTTGGTGCAGGTGCCTCATCTCCACTGCTATTAGCCATGATAATGAAGAACATAGGAAGAACCATTTTTGCCCACCATTCTGCTCCCACAGTAGCTAAACAGTTGTGTATATTAAGCCTGCAGGCAGGAACCCAACAAAGCAATGCTTTCCCCACTTGCAATTCCCAGCAACTGGCATTCTTCGGCAGATGGCCTGGTTGACACTGACAGAGCCTTTTCAGTGGTGGCTTCCCATTTGTGGAATGCCCTCCCCAGTAAGGTCTCTTTGACTTTCAGGAGGAAATTGAAAACATTCCTGTTTACCCACACATTCGATGGCTAAAGGGGACTACTTCTGGCAACCCAAAGATCACTGATTTTAACTGTACTTTGGAATATTTTTAACTGTGTTTTAGAATGTTTTTAATTGTTGTTTTGGAGTGTTTTTAGCTGTTTTTAGTATGCTTTTCTTTTTGTTGTTAAATTGTTTTGTTTATGTTTCCCGCCCTGGGCTCCTTTGGGAGGAAGGGTGGGATATAAACTAAACTAACTAACTAACTAACTAACTAAAGCCACCAACAGTGGAAATTCATGGCTCATAATCATTGATAGTCCAGCATCCTGTTCTCCCAGTGGCCAACCAGACGCCCCGATGGGAAGCCTGCAAACTCGTCATGAGCACAAGAGCACCTCTCCTCACATGTGATTCCCATGAACTGGCATTCGGAGGCATAATGCTTTCAGCAATGGAGGTAGAAAGCCATTGTGGCTAGTGGCCATTGATAGCCTTGTCCTCCATGAATTTGTCTAATCCTCTTTTAAAGCCATCCAAGTTGGTGGCCATCACTGCCTCTTGTGGGAGCGAGTTCCATAGTTTAACTATGTACTTCCTTTTGTCCATCCTGAGTCTTCCAAC
This sequence comes from Rhineura floridana, assembly GCF_030035675.1. Taxonomy (NCBI): domain Eukaryota; kingdom Metazoa; phylum Chordata; class Lepidosauria; order Squamata; family Rhineuridae; genus Rhineura; species Rhineura floridana. Next base: position 180,840,839 of record NC_084484.1, read on the forward strand.
ATTCAGCTTCATTGGAAAGTCCCAAGTTTTATAGTATTCTGAAAGACTGTCTTACTCCTTATATACCCAGTTGATCACTGTGCTCTGCAGGTGAGGGCCTCCTACAGACACCATCTTATCAGGAGGTCCATTCTGTACAACAGAGGAAGTGGACCTTTAGTGTTGTGAGAGCTTGGAAAAGTTACTTTTTTGAACTACAACTCCCATCAGCCCTAGGCAACATGGCCACTGGATTAGGCTGATGGGAGTTGTAGTTCAAAAAAGTAACTTTTCCAAGCTCTGGTTGTGACACCGACCCTTTGGAATTCCCTCCCCTTAAATATTAGACAGACGCCATCTCTATTATCTTTTCGGGGCCTAGTGAAGACCTTCCTCTTTCAACAAGCCTTTTAACTAGAGCAGCCTTTCCCAACCAGTGTGCCTCCAGATGTTGTTGGACCACAACTCCCATCAACCTCAGCCAGCATTGCCAATGGTCAGGAAAGATGGGAATTGTGGTCCAACAACATCTGGAGGCACACTGGTTGGGAAAGGCTGAACTAGAGACCTTATCCCAGTCTGCATCTGTGTTGGAATTGCTCTTCAAGATGTTTTTAACACTTCTTTTTAAAAAGATGTTTTGAAAGCTTTTAAAAAAATGTTTTAAAGATTTTTTATTTTAATATGTTTTTAAAGATGTTTTGTTTTTAATATATTTTAAAGACTGTTTTTATGAAGTTGTAAAGTGTTTTTTGTGCCTGTGTTTGCCGCTCTGGGCTCCTACTGGGAGGAAGGGCAGGATATAAATCTAGTAAATAAATAAATATGAAAGAGAGAGAAAAACTTCTCCCTGTCCACCTTCTCCACTCTAAGCATCATTTTATAAACCTCTCTCCCATCCTCCGCTGGCTTGCCTGCCTAAATGTTACCAGAGACAAGCTCTTGCGCTCCATGTTTTCCATTAAGCCAAAACATGGTTAACAATTGTCTGCATTGGACAAAACGAGGTGCCTCTTTACCCAGTGCATGATTAAAGTATGGAATTTGCTCCCGCAGGAAGCAGTGATGGCCCCCAACCTGGATGGCTTTAAAAGATTAGACAAATTCATGGAGGCTGAGGCTATTGCACCAGGAACTGCCTCCAGTATCAAAGGCAGTATGGCTCTGAGCGCCGGTTGCTGGGAATCACAGGTGGGGAGAATGCTGTTGCGCTCAGGTCCTTCTTGTGGGATTCCCGGGAGAGGCCTCTGGTTGGCCACTGTGCGAACAAGACGCTGGACTAGGTGGCCTTTTGTCCAATCCAAAAGGGCTCTTCTTATGCTTTTAGTTGTTATTCGCTGTTTATTTATTTATAATAATAATAATTTAATTTATGTGCCGCCTATCTGGCCGGTGGCCACTCTAGGCGACGTACAACTCAGTTACAATAAAATACATCATAATAATACAATACAAACGATAAAATTATAAAACAATGACAGTTCAGAGTAATAGGCAATTAGTCATAAAGATTAACCCTCCCTGGAAGTCCTGAAGGCCTGTCTGAAAAGCCAGGTCTTCAAGGCCTGGCGGAATACATTCAGGGAAGGGGCATGCCGGAGATCATACGGGAGGGAGTTCCAGAGAGTGGGGGCCGCCACTGAGAATGCCCTCTCTCTAGTCCCTACCAACCTAGCTGTTTTAGTTGGTGGGACTGAGAGAAGGCCCTGAGTGGCTGATCTTGTCGGGCGGCATAATTGGTGGCGTTGGAGGCGCTCCATCAGATAAGCTGGGCCGAGACCGTGTAGGGATTTAAAGGTTAATACCAACACCTTGAATTGGGCCCGGAAAACAACTGGAAGCCAATGTAGGTGAAATAATACTGGCGTGATGTGATCATGGCGGCGGCTGTTTGTAAGCAACTGCGCCGCCGCATTCTGCACCAGTTGTAGTTTCCAGACCATTTTCAAGGGTAGCCCCACGTAGAGCGCATTACAGTAATCCAAACGAGAGGTGACCAGGGCATGTACCACCAGTGGGAGCTGATGAACAGGAAGGTAGGGTTGCAGTCTACATATGAGGTGTAATTGATACCAAGCTGCCCGGCTCACTGCCGAGATCTGAGCCTCCATGGACAGCTTGGAATCCAGAACAACCCCAAGGCTGCGGACCTGATCCTTTAGGGGCAGTTTCACCCCATCGAACATCAAGTCAATATCTCCCAACCTTCCCTTGTCCCCCACGAGTAGCACCTCGGTCTTATCGGGATTCAGCTTCAACCTGTTCCTTCCCATCCATCCATTCACGGATTCCAGGCACTTGGACATGGTCTCCACAGTCAACTCTGGTGAGGATTTAAACGAGAGATAGAGCTGAGTGTCATCCGCATATTGGTGACACTGCAGCCCAAATCTCCTAATGATTGACCCCAGCGGCTTCATATAGATATTAAATAGCATGGGAGAGAGGATAGAGCCCTGTGGCACACCACAATTGAGAGGCCAAGGGTCTGAAACCTCTTCCCCCAATGCTACTTGTTGATGCCTATCGGAGAGAAAGGAGCGGAACCACTGCAGTACAGTGCCTCCTATTCCCAATCCCTCCAGGCGATGTAGAAGGATACTGTGGTCAACAGTATCGAAAGCCGCTGAGAGATCGAGGAGGACAAGAAAGGTGAATTCTCCCCTATCTAATGCCCTCCTCATATCATCCACAAGAGCGACCAAGGCTGTTTCAGTTCCATGTCCAGTTCTGAAAACCGATTGGTATGGATCTAAATAATCAGTTTCATCCAAGTGTGCCGACAGCTGATTGGCCACCACTCACTCAATGACCTTGCCCAAGAATGGTAAATTTGAAATTGGGCGAAAGTTGTTCAAAACTTGGGGATCCAAGGAGGGCTTCTTTAAGATGGGTTTTACAATTGCCTTCTTGAGGGCTAATGGCATTACACCCTCTTCCAGGGATGCATTAACCACCGCCTTAATCCCCTCACCCAATTTCTCTTTGCAGCTCACAAGGAGCCACGACGGGCAAGGATCATTTAGACATGTGGTAGGCTTCACAGTTGAGAGCACCTTGTCCACATCCTCAGAAGAGAGAGGCCGAAACCGATCCCATTTGACCGGCTTGCAACTGGTCAACTCTGGTTCATTCACTGTATCCAAGTTCCGCAAGTGTTCGATTTTGTCAGCAAAGTGCTTTGCTAATTTGTCACAGGAGGCTTTTGACTGTTTCCAGGGTTCCTGAGCAACTGGACCGACCAGGCTTCGGACCACTTGGAACAACCTCCTGGGACAGCACTCTGCGGACGCAATGGAGGCAGCAAAGAACTTCTTCTTTTCTGCCTTCACTGCCACTTGATAGGCAGCAATTGCTGCTCTAACCTGTGTCCGGACATCTTCGGAACGTGATTTCCGCCACCGGCGTTCTAGTCGTCTCACCTCCTGTCTCAGATTATGCAACCGTGGTGTATACCATGGTGCTAACTGAATTCTGTTCAGGGGGAGAGGACGTTTCGGAGCCACCCGGTCCAATGCCCTGGTGATTCCCTCGTTCCACTCTATCACCAGGGCATTGACCGGGTGGTCTTCAGCAGGTTCCAATTCCCCAAGCGCAGTCAGGAATCCTTCTGGATCCATCAGGCGCCTGGGGCAGACCATTCTAATAGGTCCTTTTCCCCTGTGGAGGGAGTGTGGCATCGAGAAGTCTATATTTACCAGATAGTGATCTGACCATGACACAGGGGTGGAATAAACCACCCCCAACTTCAGAGCACTTCCCTCCCCTCCCAGGACAAACATAAGGTCGAGAGCATGACCGGCTACATGGGTGGGCCCAATATTACTAAGGTGCAGTTCCCAGGAAGCCATGGTTTCCAGGAAATCCCGAGGGGCTCCAATGAGAGCGGTCTCGGCATGTACGTTGAAGTCACCCAGCACCAATAATTCTGGGGACAACGCCCGTACAGCCGAGACCACCTCCAGCACCTCGGCCAGGGAGTCTGCTGTGCAGTGGGGTGGGCGGTACACAAGCAGGATCCCCAAACTGCCCTTCGGGCCCAACCTCCAGTACATGCAGTCAACAAACTTAGTCCTATGAAGAGGAGGTCTGGCAAAAACTAAAGACTCCCGATAGATGACTGCCACTCCCCCTCCCCGCCTTCCTACCCTCGGCTGCTGTGCGTAACGGAAACCCGGCGGGCACATGGCCTCAAGAATGGGAGCTGAGGCCTCATCCAGCCAAGTCTCCATAATACATGCCAGGTCTGCCCGCTCATCCAAGATAATATCATGGATGTGTGATGTTTTTTGTACTACAGACCTGGCATTACACAGCAGTAGTCGAAGGTCAGTCGGAATCCTGCATCCCCCAGTTATCATCTGGTTCTGGACAGACCCGGAACATGGGATGGGTATTAAGCATCTATCCCGTGTTCCCCTAATCTGGCCTGGTCTGCCAGCAGTACCATTCCAGCGTCTGCCGCCCACTTTTTCTATAGTTTGGCCCCTCACTCTCCCTGTCACATCCCCCCCTGGCTTGCACATGCCCCTATCCCCGTCCGCCGATCAGACAGGCCACCCTCCCTAAAACAATAATAAACCGGAGACCCGCCTCTATCACACTCTGCAACTGTAAATTAATTTAAATTAAAATTAAAATTAAAATCAGTGCAATCAGTGCAAAATTTATTTATTACATTCATATACCACCTCATAGCCAAAGCGCTCTGGGAGGTTTACAGCAGTTAAAAACAATAAAAACAAATATACACTTTTTAAAACACAAAAAACCATTTAAAAACACAATTTAAAATATTTAAGAACAATTTAAAAACACATGCTAAAATGCCTGAGAGAAGAGGAAAGTCTTGACCTGGTGCCGAAAAGATAAGTGTTGACGGCAGGCGCACCTTGTCAGGGACATCATTCCATAATTTGAGGGCCACCACTGAGAAGGCCCTCTCCCTTGTTGCCAGACTCCCAGCTTCCCTCGCAGTAGGGACCCGCAGGAGGGCCTTGGATGTTGAGCGTAGTGTACAGGTGGGTTCGTGTCAGGAGAGGCATTCTATCAGGTATTGTGGTCTCAAGTCGTGTAAGGCTTGATAGGTTAAAACCAGCACCTTGAATCGAGCCCGGAAACATACAGGCAGCCAATGCAATGTTGTTTTATGTTGCATTTTAATTGCTGTATTTGTTTCCTGCACCACAATGCCATGATGTGGTGGCCACATCAATTCAGTAGCTATGTAAGGCTGCAATCCTAACCCAATTTACCTGGGAGCAAGCTTCATTGAATTCAATGAATGCTGCCCTGGGCTCCTGCCAGGAGGAAGGGCAGGATATCAATCAATCAATCAATCAAACTTACTTCTTTGTAAACTTGATTAAGATTGTGCTGTAACCAACCAAGCAAATAGTAACCCTTCAATAGTGAATTTCATAGTGATTTTTTAATTATTTTACAAAAATTGAAATTGAAAAAGTTGGAATATTGCTGAATTCATGTGAGATAAGCAAAAAAAATGGAAAATTTGGCCCATTGCTCACATATTTCATCTTCCCTGAATCACCAGAGCTTGGAAAAGTTACTTTTTTGAACTACAACTCCCATCAGCCCAATCCAGTGGCCATGCTGGTTGGGGCTGATGGGAGTTGTAGTTCAAAAAAGACTTAGAAAGAATGAGAACACACACACAGGATATGGGGTAATATGGACAACGCAAGTCTGTCCCAGTGTGTTTGTGGAAAGGGAATCAGTTTCACAAGAAAAATGAGTCATCTCCTTGAACTTCTGAGTTGCGAGTCATTCCAGCCTAAACCTCATTCGCCTGTTTGAGAAAAGTGAGGCAATTCTCCTCGGGCATTTCATTAAATCAGCGGGCTGGAGTTGTGGTTTGGTGTTGTGTGCAGGCCATGGGGTCTGTGGCTAGCTGAGTGCAAGTTCTCCTGCCTCCAGAGGGTTCAGTGATCCAAAACCAATGGCAAACCAGCCCTTAATGAGACACTCTGTTTGGAAAGAGGAATGCTTGGAAGCAGACTGGGACATCAGCTGGCAAGAGAATTTATGAGGGGTTTGGGCTTGCCTTGCTGGATGTTTGATGGTTCCATGTCTGTGTCACACATGGGGCAGTGACTTGAACTCAGAGACCTGCCGCTGTCCTTTTTAAAAAAAATATGTGATTTTTGAAGAAGGAATTCCATCTCCAGTTCTGTTTTCCGACCTATGTAGCAAATGGATATATGAAGCAGCCTTGTAATCAGACCATTGGTTCAGCTAAGCCAGTATTGATCACCCCAACTGACAGTGGCTCAACAGAGTCTCAGAGACAGGAGGGCCCTTCCCTTCCTAACAATAAAGTTGGGTTTATCGTTCCCAAAAGCCATTAGTGGTGAACCGCAATTTTGACAGCAGCTGTTTATGTCTTTCTTTGGAAGGAGTGATCCGGCTTTCGTTACAGGACTGTAGGGGGGAGTCTATGGAATGATTTAAAGTGGTTTGAGAAGTGACCAATAGTCTAACCTCTGAGCGTTTCCCTTTTTACCTTAAAGTCAATTAGAATTCAAGGAATCCATTTAGACTTCCAGCTTTGAGGTGCTGCTTGAAAAAATGAACAAGAGATTGTCGGTCAGATTAAAGCCAAGAGTCACTCCGAGATACACTGGTAAGTAATCTGAGGATTTCAAATGCTACAGTCCTAAGCATCCTTACTAGGATGAGCAGGAAAGATATCATGGATACATAGGGAGGTGCCTTATATTGAGGTAGGCCATTACGTAGCTCCATATTATCTACACAAGTTGTTCCCAAATTTATCCCCCCCACCCCATGGACCCCTTCATTTTTCTGTCTGTTGCAATTGTAATGCACTGTGGCAGATGCTGTATAATTTTTAATTGTGTTTTAATTGCTTCTTCTATTTCTTATGAGAGCCAGTGTGGTGTAGTGGTTAGAGTGTTAGACTATGACCTGGGAGACGAGGGTTCGAATCCCCACACAGCCATGAAGCTCACTGGGTGACCTTGGGCCAGTCACTGCCTCTCAGCCTCAGAGGAAGGCAATGGTAAATCCCCTCTGAATACTGCTTACCATGAAAACCCTATTCGTAGGGTCACCAGAAGTTGAGATCGACTTGAAGGCAGTCCATTTCCATTTTCAAGCATGATTGCACAGAAATAAATCCCATTGAACTCAATAAGCATGCAAATGATCAAACCTGCCCTCCCCTCCTCCCTCTTGCCTCTCCCCTCTCCCTTCCTTCACCCCTCCCCTCCCCTCCCCATCCCCTCCTTCTCCTTCCTCTCCCCTCCCCCTCCTCCTCCCTCTCCCCCATGGTCAGCTTTACTTATCCTAGGACTAAGACCAGGAGACCAGGATTCGAATCCCCACACCGCCATGAAGCTCCCTGGGTGACCTTGGGCCACTCACTGCCTCTCAGCCTCAGAGGGAGGCAATGGCAAACCCCCTCTGAATACCGCTTACCATGAAAACCCTATTCGTAGGGTCGCCATAAGTCGGGATCGACTTGAAGGCAGTCCATTTTTATTTCCTATATTGTGTTAAATTTGAATTCCATGGAATTATAAATTTTCTTCATCACAGACATGCCACAGACCATGATGAACTCAGAATGGACCTCACAAGACACTGGTGGTCTGCAGATCAGAGTTTGGGAACCCCTGGTTTACACTGACTGTCACGGTCAGCAGGTCTCCAGGGTTTCAGACAAGGGACATCCCCCTCTTTCCCTGGAGATGCCTAGGATTGAACCAGGGACACCTTCTGCATGCAGAGCAGATGCTCTACCACTGGAGAGCATAATGAAAACATTGACCCAGGGTGCGGCAGCTGCAAAACAGGCACATTTGATGATAGGGATTTTTAGGCAAGGGACTGAAAATAAAACTGCCAATAGCATAATGCCATTATACAAATCTATGGTGTGACCACACTTGGGAATACTGTGTGTAGTTCTGGTTGCCTCACCTCAAAAAGGTTCAGAAAAGGGCAACCAGAATGATCAAGGGGCTGGAGCGACTCCCTTACGAGGAAAAATTGCAGCATTTGGGGCTTTTTAGTTTAGAGAAAAGGCGAGTCAGAGGAGACATGATCAAAAGTGTATAAAATTATGCATGGCATGGAGAAAGTGGATAGGGAGTAGTTTTTTCTCCTTCTCTCATACTAGAACTTGGGCACAGTAGCATAGTGGCAAATCCAGAAGTGCAGGATCTCATGTTAGCACAGCCACACACCCTTCCCCCTTTTTTGCTGCTGTGTTGAGAATGAGATCCTTGTTAATGCCTTCTCCCACAACAACAGACATCCCTAGGAGCCAATAAGCATGAAAGGGGAGAGTGTTGCCTCCTGAGAAGAGTCTTCTCAGTGGCTGACTGACCTTTCACTCTGATTGGCTCCAATCAGCAGGAAAGGACAAGGAAGCATGTTAGAAGACTCTTCTCAGTGGCTAACACTTGCTACCGGGCCAAGTTCAAGGTTCTAGTTTTGGCGTACAAAGCCCTATACAGCTCGGGACCAGGATACCTGAAAGACTGTCTTGCCCCTTATATACCCAGCCGATCACTGCGCTCTGCAGGTGAGGGCCTCCTGCAGATACCATCTTATCAGGAGGTTCATTCTGCACAATATAGGAAACGAACCTTTAGTCTGGCGGCACCTGCCCTTTGGAATTCCCTCCCTTTGAATATTAGGCAGGCGCCATCTCTGCTATCTTTTCGGCGCCTTTTGAAGACTTTTCTTTTTCAACAAGCCTTTTAAGTTGAGACCTATCCCAGTCTGTCTCTGTGTCAGATTTGCTTAATGTTTTTAATAATGTTTTTAACCTTTTTTTAAAAAGTTTTTAACGCTGTTTTGTCTTAATGTATTTTAAGATTTGTTTTTATGATGTTTTAAAGTGTTTAAAGTGTTTTTAGTGCCTTGTTTGGCGCCCTGGGCTCCTGCTGGGAGGGCGGGATACAAATTAAATAATTAATTAATTAAATAAATAAATAAATAACACACTTCCCTTTCATGCTGATTGGCTCACAGGATGCTGGAGACATAGGGGCTCTGCTCCCAAAAAAGCAAAGGGTCTAAGACCTCCCCTGGATGACTACACCCTTGCTTGTGTACATCCAATGAAGATGAATGTTGGAAGATTGAGGGCAAACAAAAGACAGCAATTCTTCACACAGCGCACAGTGAAGTTATGGAATTCACTACTACAAGATGGGCAACGGCCATCAAACTGGAGTGCTTTAAAAGGGGGTAGTCAAGTTCATGGAGGATCAGGCTTTCACTGGCTACTGGCCGCAATGTCTATGTTCTACCTCCACTGTCAAGGCAGTATACCTCCGAATACCAGCTGCTGGGGAATCACAGGAGGGGAGAGTGCAGTTGAGCTTGGGTCCTGCTTGCGGGCTTTCATAGAATCATAGAACAGTAGAGTTGGAAGGGGCCTATAAGGCCATCAAGTCCAACCCCCTGCTCAGTGCAGGAATCCAAGTCAAAGCATTCCCGACAGATGGCTGTCCAGCTGCCTCTTGAAGGCCTCCAGTGTCGGAGAGCCCACTACCTCTCCAGGTAATTGGTTCCATTGTCATATGGCTCTAACAGTTAGGAAGTTTTTCCTGATGTCCAGTCGAAATCTGGCTTCCTCTTACTTGAGCCCATTATTCCGTGTCCTGCACTCTGGGACGATCGAGAAGAGATCCCGGCCCTCCTCTATGTGACAACCTTTCATGTACTTGAAGAGTGCTATCATATCTCCCCCTCAGTCTTCTCTTCTCCAGGCTAAACATGCCCAGTTCTTTCAGTTCTTTTGATTGGGACGGCTGGTTTGCCACGGTGGGAACAGGATGCTAGACTAGATGGGTTCAAAGGAAGGTTCCCCCCCCCAATAAAATTATAAACCGCTTCACAACCAAAAGTTACCAAAGCGGTGTACAATAAAATAAGATAGAAAAGACGACACAGTAAACTGAAAGCAATACAGCCATGTCTACCACTGTACAATTTATTTATTTATTTATTATTTGATTTATATCCCGCCCTTCCTCTCAGCAGGAACCCAGGGCGGCAATTATTGTATGCCTCTGAGTACCAGCTGCTGGGAATCACAGGAAGGGACTTGCAAGGGTTCCGGTAGGCACCTGGTCAGCTGCTGTGGGAACAGGATGGTAGACTAGATGGACCTTCTGATCCGACAGGTCACTTACTGCATTTTTAGGGTTGTCCTTATGAAATAAGCCCTGTTGAGCTCAGACTAGACTAGAAATATGTAGATAATATCTTGCTCTGTCATGGTCTTTGGACTTGCACCCTCCCCTTACTAAATATAAGGACATGAAAATCTTAATACATATCGAGGCATTTTTTTAGATTTCCGGCTTTCGTTGATTGCATTCTGTTTAATTTTCTGCTGACGTTTTTTCATTCTTGTACAGCAGCTTGGGGCCCGCAGGCTGAAAAAGAATATACAAATAAAACATTTCTCACTTATTCTAATGTTACATCAGACCAACAGAGCCATGGGGGAGGGGGTACAGTTTGACTGAAACAGTCACGATGGGGAGGATGTGCTTTCCTCTGTGGGACATGTCCCCAAAGTGAATCCCTCAAGTTGTTCTTGGGTAGGAAAAGATATTGGGGCCCACATGTGTTTTCTCTACAGGGTGAAAAACAGCTGGGGAGGAAAGGTCCACAGAGAAAAGGTTAAGCAACCCATCCTCGCCACGCTGCTGCTCTGATAAAAATTTGTATTAAAGTAAAAATGAAGACTTATCAGGAGACACTCAACAATTCTCTCCATGATCATGCTGAGTTCAACCTCCAGAGAGAGAATTTTGGAGCTGTGAGTTGGTTGAAACTGGAGCATTCTTGGTCTGTACAATGTCTGTCCTTGGAGACCTGAGGTAGGACTAGCGGTTGAGCTATCTTGGAATATCTTCGCCTCCACTCTGATCTGCTTGGGGAAGGGCCGTAGCTCAGTGGTAGGCCTCAGGTTCAGTTATCCACAGCATCTCCAGGGATGGTTGGGGAAGACGACTTCTGCCTGAAACCCTGGAGAGCCGCTGCCAGTCAGTGTACAGAAACCATAGCTAGATGGCTAGATGTGCAGTTCTCCAACCAAACAATGTTTACCGAAATGCATATATTAAGGGGAAATGTGTGCAAAAAATTATTTATGCATTTTTATTTTAACAAAATTTATATACCGCTTGAATGCAAAGACCTCTAAGCTATTTGCAAAAAACATGAAAATGAATACATTATGAAAATAACGTACAAAAATGCATTGTATTGGGAGAAATTGCTTGCAAAAATGTAGAGATTTGTCAAAACTGCATGCAAAACGTGTTTATAAGGAGAAATTTGCATTGAAATGCTGAAGAATTTCCATGAGTATGTATGTATGTATCTATCAATCAATCAAAAAGCCCAGCAGATTCCTGCAGAAATGTGGAGAGCTGAATTTATGACGGGGAAAAATGAGTAGCGGAGGGAACTGAAATTGACAGATCCTTCCTCCCTTGCTGGGAATGTCCCCGACCTGAAACCCTGGAGAGCTGCTGCCAGTCAGTGCCAACAATACTGAAGTAGATGGACCAATGGCCTGATCTGGTGTGAGGCAGCTTCCAACACCTCCAGTGTTTTCGCCCATCCAAAGGAAACGAAATCTTGCATGCCTAATGGCATGAGCTCAGACTGAGTCCCATGCAGTGCAGTGGCTGAGAACAGTTTTTTCCACTGTTCAGTTTGAATGCACAAGTGACAGCAGTAACTCCAGTGCGGGACGCTTGCACGGGCCCCCGCTCGGGTGAAAGAATAAAAGAAATGTTGGGAAACTCTGCCAAAGAGAGAACAGACTTTGTAATGTTTTCCCAAGGGAGTGAGAGTCTGTAGGAAATGAGCACTAAGGTATCAGACGGCATCCCTCCTCGTCTAAAAAGAGACACCGCTCCCTCCACCCCCCACCCCCCAGGGATGTGTTGTTAAATCAAACAATCATGTTACACCATTCCTTTCCCTTTCCAGCAACTCCTGGCACCAGGGTGGGCAGCGGACGCTTCTCCATTGACGAAATGCACCAGAGAGAGAGAGAGACTGCTCACATCCTGTGGGGGCACATCTGGTTCTAGTAATGGAAAAAGACAACAGTCGGGAGCATGACACATGAGTCAGCAGACGGCTCAGGGAGAAACTGGGGGCAGGAAAAGGCTGTGCAGGGCTCAGAAAAAGCACCATTGGTCTGGCCCACAGCTGCCACAGAGCAGTAAGGGATGAGATGGAGAGCAGGGTGGCTAACAGAGGTACGCAAGGATTCCCCCCATTTTGCAACTGTATTATTTTTTGTTAATAGAGCCTGCTTTTGTTTTCTTATGAATTCATTGAAATTGCATTTGGTTCGTAATTTACGGCTCACTTACATGATGGTTTAGTGTGTGTTTGGTGCTACTCACAACCCCTTTTAATTTGCATGGTTCACATGACATTACTGGCAAACAGAAGCTATCACACAGTTTCCCCCCTGTAAATCTGTACTAACCCAATCCTTTGATAATACAAAAAGGGAAGGAAAAAAAATCTTCACTCCATATCTCTAGTGCTTGCAGACACTTTGCTTCGATGCTTTTAGGTGGGTGTGTCAATCGTTCCCCTCTCCACGCCCACTCACTCCTCCTTCCTTCATTCATTTCATTTCCGGTGTGTTGACAAACAACTTCCAGCTGCTCTCCCCCATTTTGCAAGCCTTTTTTATGTTGCTGCAAATGGTGCATTATTTTTCTTTCCCCCCTAACATGTGCGCAAAAGCGTAACACTGCTCAAACAAAGATTTGTATTTCGGCTATATTGTAGAGAAATACAAATAATCACACTTCCAGGTTGTTGTTTTCTTAAATGAAATTTACTGGTAGAACAAACTGGGCATGCTTGGTTGCCAGGTTACCAGAGGGAGTGGAAATGTTAACTTAGAGGGTGTGGTCCTTAGGAAATTGCATGATTGATCCTTCCTCTCAGTGTAAATAGAAAACACCATGTTTGCAGCTGGCATTGAGCCCTTACTGTGGACGATGCAAACAGAAAATGGAGATAAAAACAGCATCTTCCGTACGAAGTAATGCTCCAATGTGGATAAGCCCTTATTTGAAGTGTAGGACCAGTCACGACAATTATGACTTCATGGGCTAGCCTTGAAGTTGATTTGGAACCTGCAGTTACTACAGGATGCAACTGTCCAGGTTGTTATGTGGTTCAGCCAGTCGGAGCCATATATCTCTGGTTCTGAAAGAGTTGCACCCCAATACACTTCTGGTCCTAGTTCAAAGTATGGATGAAAATGAAATGGACTGCCTTCAAGTCGATCCCGAGTTGTGGCGATCCTATGAATACCATTTCATGGTAAGCGGTATTCAGAGGGGGTTTACCATTGCCTTCCTCTGAGGCTGAGAAGCAGTGACTGGCCCAAGGTCACCCAGTGAGCTTCATGGCTGTGTGGGGATTTGAACCCTGGTCTCCCAGGTCGTAGTCCAACACTCTAACCCAGCCTTTCCCAACCAGTGTGCCTCCATATGTTGTTGGACCACAACTCCCATCAGCCTCAGCCAGCATTGCCAATGGTCAGGAAAGATGGGAATTGTGGTCCAACAACATCTGGAGGCACACTGGTTGGGAAAGGCTGCTCTAACCACTACACCACACTGGCTCTCAAAGTATGGATAGGAGGGAGAAATTCATTTGGTACATACTTCAGTGCAAACCTAGCTAATTCACACATTATGAACCAAAATGCAGCCACCCTTAAAAATTTATCCTTATCTGAATGTTAAGATACAACCTTCCAAACCAAAAATGGAGACATAAAGTGTATATTAGGGGAAAGTGCACAAAAAAGCCTTGTACTAATGAAAGTGATATATAAAAATGTTTTATATTAGGGAAAATGCTTACAAAAACACACATACTAGGAAAAACAGCACACAAAAACGGATACGTCAAGTGAGGGAAGAAATTCACAAACTGACGTGGAAATGGGGAGAACTGTCGGGTCCCAGTCAAAGGAGTCCACAATGGAGAAAACCCAGAGGCTCCGGTGTCAGACCAAGCCCTGGCCCTGGTTACATCTGAGAGTGAGAAGCCAGGGTCCTATGACAAGTTCACCCTCCGACATCGAGGCCGAATGGGTGCCAAGCCCACGGGAGAGGCATTGCCTGAAATACCAGCTGGAGACCCTGCCCATCCGGAGGAGCGCCCGACTACAGGTCGGTACATACTTTGCTCCTTGGGAGCAAAGGTCTGGCTGCAGGTTGTCAGTGGGAGTCAGCTAAGGCAGTGCCAGTCTGGGAGAGCTGCTGGAACAGTCTATACATCAGCTCGGCACCCTGACCTGTCTGCCGATTGCCCGTTGACTCCAGGCCTGACCTCACGCTCCTCTGGACCTTTTGCCTTGCCCTGTGTTGCCTACGGACTGCTCTGACCTTGCTTGTTGGCTGACCCCTTTGCTGTCGTGGACTGTCTCAGGGCTCTGACTTTGGACTGGCCCTGGATACTGCCTTGGTGTTGCCTGCAACTGTATCAACTTTAAATGTACATGTTGTTGCTGTTATGTGCCTTCAAGTCGATTACGACTTATGGCGACCCTATGAATCAGCGACCTCCAAGAGCATCTGTCATGAACCACCCTGTTCAGATCTTGTAAGTTCAGGTCTGTGGCTTCCTTGATGGAATCAATCCATCTCTTGTTTGGCCTTCCTCTTTTTCTACTCCTGTTTTTGTTTCACTGTATATATTGTCTTCTTCACTGTATATAAAGCACTTAATATAAAAATATAAAGCACTTAAAAAAGACAAATAATTGGGTGTTAGAACAAATTAAACCAGAACTATCACTAGAAGTTAAAATGATGAAACTGAGGTTATCATACTTTGGACACATAATGAGAAGACAGGATTCACTAGAAAAGACAATAATGCTGGGAAAAACAGAAGGGAGTAGAAAAAGAGGAAGGCGAAACAAGAGATGGGTTGATTCCATAAAGGAAGCCACAGACCTGAATTCACAAGATCTGAACAGGGCGGTTCACGACAGACGCTATTGGAGGACACTGATTCACAAGGTCGCCATAAGTCGTAATCAACTTGAAGGCACATAACAACAACAAAAGCACTTAATGCTTTTGGGACCTAGCGACTTCCAGAGTTGTCTCTCCTCTATATTGTCCTGTCTGGGCTTGAAGACTTTCCAGGGAGGCTTTTCACAGAGCCACACCCACAGGAGCCATTCATGATGCAAGGAAGTGCTCTCTGTTGTGGCACCCCGATGGTGGAATGCCATTTTTCTGGGTTCTAATCAATAAAATCTTTTTATTTTTTGGTGCAAACTCCAAATGGTGGCTGTTTTCTTGGAAATGTGCAGGTTGTAAGTTGCTAGTCCACTTTGAAATAACATAGCGGCTTGACAGCTTAATGACAGTTGATTGTTTTAGCAACACTCTTAATTTACTGTACTGGAACCATTGTGTTTTAAGTGGAATTTAATGTAGCATGCCATGCTATCAATATGACGAAGGGCGGGTTATAAATATTTCAAGCCAATATGGTTGCAGCTGGGCCTTTAAGAATTACAGCGGTGCTGTGGCATGAAATAAACACTCTATTGGCAGAGTCCTGGTTTGACGTTTATAAAGCACGTTAGGTAATCAGGTGCCAGGGCTATGTATGGCCTTTGCGCATAAAATCCAGTTGTCTGCCTCCATTTAGCTGTCCCTTCATTTCCTTTTTGGAAAAAGCATAGTTCCTGTCATCTATCAGGATCAAAAAATGACTTCACTTAGATGGTCTTCATTATTTATTTTTTTTGCAAATTACAATGGCCAGAAAAATAAACAGAACGCAAACCTCCCACGGGCAGACACACAGCAGCCCTCCACAGGTTCCTCCGAGAACTTATTGTTTCAATAGTGCCAACAGTGCAACACTTTGAGAAATGGGAGAAGGTGTTTTATTTATTTTATTTATATATTACATTTATTACCCCACCTTTCCTTTCATGATAGAAACCCAAGGCGGCTTACATATGGTTCCCAGGAGGTCTCCCATCCAGGCACTGACCAGACCTGACCCTGCTTAGCTTCAGCAGGGTGCTGGCCTCATGTGCCTTCAGACCATAGCCTGGGAGAGTGTCTTAAGAAAAGCAGGAAAATTTGGGGAAGGGGACTGGACTCTTCTTTACTTGGAGCTGAAAGCATGGAAGCTATGCAGACAGAGCACAGCCATCATGGCTAGCATCCACTGCCTTGAAATGCAAATGATATGAAAAGAAGTGTACATAGTGTTGTCAGTTTGTGTGTATGTATGCAAAATAAGCCTGCTCCACCTTTCAGTGGTTTACTTTGTGGCCACCCTCAAAAAACATCACCACCACCCTGGAGCAATTCCTGTGGACGCTCATGAGTATGCGTCTTCTCTTCCTAATACTGCTGGCCAAGTCGTAAAACCTGGCATCCCCAAAGCTGTGCCCGTGGGCATCATGGCGCCCTCAGACACATCTCCCTATGGCCCCCTGCCTCTCTTCATTTTTAGTTTAAATGCAGTTTTTGTTTGATAATGGGGAGGTTGTTTTTCTTTTCAGAGGGCCTGAGTTTTGGTTTGGAGTGGGCATAGATGTTTTGTCTTTTGGGGCGGGGCAAGGATCTGAGCATCCCCAGTTTCTCTTCTGTGAAACGGGAGGATTTTGTGGTGTCCCTAGCAGCATTAGATTTTGAAAGGTGTCCTCCCCCCCCCCCGCAGCCCAAAAAAGGCTGGAGACTCCTCTACACCTAAAAGATGCTCAGCAGGACAAAATCATTGCTCCCTGTGGCTGTGGTAGAGCCTTGCCTACGCAGGACACTAATGGACTTTTTATAGGAATGCACTCGATAAGTGCTAAGTGATTTCAGATATTTTTAAAAAGACATTTTATAATACTGTCTTGCAGCCAACAGATAAGACAGCTGCTGTTCCTTAGGAAGTTACCTCCTCGTTCTGTCCCTGACTACATGACCCAGGTTTAGCCTCTGTAAGAGCAGATTGGGGTGGGCTGGCTATACTTTTTCCTGTTTTCTGAGAAAGATTCCAACTGGGGAGGCAAAATGCAAAAGTCTACCCCACCCGCTCATCACGACGGCCCTATCAGAAACGTAGGGGTGGGTTATGTCGAGGGGATTCCCCATTTTGGTTTTTTTTGAAAAGAAGGAAGAGGTCAAGTCTACCCTCTAGCCCACCCTAGAGGACAATGAAGGAATTTCAGACTCAACAAGACAACAGGTGCCATGTTAAGCCATGGCAATATTATCACAAGGTTAGAGCGCATGCTTACGTAGTGCCCCCAAAACAAACACATCATAAAAAGAGGACATGGACTGCATAAAATCTGCACATGCTAATTCACGT
This sequence comes from Rhineura floridana, assembly GCF_030035675.1. Taxonomy (NCBI): domain Eukaryota; kingdom Metazoa; phylum Chordata; class Lepidosauria; order Squamata; family Rhineuridae; genus Rhineura; species Rhineura floridana. Next base: position 180,858,224 of record NC_084484.1, read on the forward strand.
GTGTAGATGTAATGTAGAAATAATGAAATACAAAATATTTCACCATAGTGTGGAAGGCTCTGACCAGGCAGCCTCTCTGCTTGCTTGGCCTGCTGTCCAGTGTGGAAAGGCAATTTCAAGGCCCCTCCTGCTTTCCCTCAGGGGTGTGTGTTTCTTTAAGTCAGCCTCGGATTGGGCAGCTCTTCAGATAGAGGACTGGCTGCTGTAAAGTAGGGCACCCGGTGGCCTGAAGACCCCATATGAAGGATGCATTTATTTATTTATTTATTTATTATCTGATTTATATCCCACCCTTCCTCCCAGCAGGTGCCCAGGGCGGCAAAGAAAAGCACTAAAAACACTTTAAAACATCATAAAAACAGAGTTTAAAATACATTAAAGCAAAACATCTTTAAAAACATTTTTTTTCAAGACATCTTTAAAAAAAGGTTAAAACATTTTTAAAAAAGGTTTAAAAACATATTAAAAAGCAATTCCAACACAGATGCAGACTGGGACAAGGTCTTAGTTTAAAAGGCTTGTTGAAAGAGGAAGGTCTTCAGTAGGCGCCGAAAAGATAACAGAGATGGCGCTTGTCTAATATTTAAGGGGAGGGAGTTCCACAGGGTAGGTGCCGCCACACTAAAGGTCCGCTTCCTATGTTGTGCAGAATGGACCTCCTGATAAGATGGTATCTGCAGGAGGCCCTCACCTGCAGAGCGCAGTGATCGACTGGACATATAAGGGATAAGACAGTCTTTCAGGTATCCTGGTCCCAAGCTGTATAGGGCTGTACACCAAAACTAGAACCTTGAACTTGGCCTGGTAGCAAATGGGCAGCCAGTGCAATTCTTTCAGCAATGGGGTGACATGTTGGCGATACCCTGCCCCAGTGCGCAGTTCTGCCGCTTTAATGGACATTCAAAGTATTAGTGCCATTTGATATGTGAAGGTAGAAAGAATATGGGGGGGAGGGGTTGGCTTGGTCTGACATCTCTCTCTGCCAGACCCTTTGGCTCTCCAGATGCTGTTGAACTACAATTCACATCAGCCCCAACAAGTATGGTCAAAGGGAAGGGATGATGAGAGTTGTGGCTTAGCAACATGTGAAGGGTGAAAAGTCTCCCCCACCGGCTCTATGCAGAGCCAAACATGTACAAGAGACATAAGGTTCTCAGTTCTTATTTGATACCCATTCGGACCTGTTCCTATTGGGCTGTCTTGCTTAAACTGTGCAGCTGGTGGTGTATCCAGTGCAGATTATTGCAAGCCATTTTCAAGACTTTGGTCCAGAGGGAACCCAAGTCCACCAAAAAAGGGGGCAGCGGGAAATGATAGGGAGCTATGCTTGCTGCTTCAGGCAAACTTCCAAAATTCAGAAGAACTCCCTGATGGTATGAGGTGACTGCTGCAGGTGGTGGTGGACTCTTCTTCATTAGAGGTTTTTAAGCAGAGCCTGCATGTCCACCTGTCAGGGACGCTGTAGGAATGGATTTCCTGCATTGGTAGCGGGTTGGACTGGATGACCTTTGGAGGTACTTTTCAACTGTTGCGATTCCTGTGCACTAGAGGTATCATGCACCCATTCCTGGTGAGAGTTGAAAAGTTCCAAAATATCCAAAGGGCACCAAGCTGATGATGGCTGGGCTAAGTACTACCAAGCTGAATCCTGTTGATTCACGCTTAAGTTATTCAGAACCTTTACCTCAACTCCGAACAAGCTGCGCAGATGATCTATCTCGCAGGGTTGTTGTAAGGATAACATGGGGAAGAAGAGAATCATGTATGCCACCTTCAGCTCCTTGGGGGAAAGGTGGGATATAAATGCACGAGTAATATTAATAATGATTTGTGCACAGACCTGCTGACATTATCCAACCACCGCATTGGATCCTTGGCTTGAGCTCAAATTTATAATCTCATGGGACTCCCAATTCTTGGGGGACGGGGAATGCTCCTTTGGATTTAGCTTAAGTACACACATACAGCATACCCAACTAATAGATTAGGTCAGCCTTTGCCAACCTGGCACCCTCAAGACGCTTTGGACACGCAGCTGATCGTTGTAGTCCAAAACACCTGAAGGGCACCGCGTTGGCGGAGGCTGGATAAGAAGCACATTTCCTCCTTGAAAGCTATAAATGGGTAAGATAAACACATGACATTGTCCAGGAACATATCACAGTCGAGAACATCCTCAAAAAGGATTCTTTTTTAGAGTATACCAACTATATTTTTTCCTCCAAGGATACTTAAAAAAAAAAAGCCAGCTGGGACAGGGCTTTGTGGAACTCAAAAGCTCGCACGCTGTGGTGGTCCTTTTATTGTCTTCGTAATTTTATCCAAATGCAGCAACGTGGCTGCCTTTTCCTGCTCTTCCTCAAAGTGTTGGCAGCCTGCTTTGCAAAATTGAGAAATGCTGCTCTTTTCTGCTTAATGTAGGAAAACCAGCATTGAAAGATTGAATGTGTTCCTGCAGGGCTAGGAACACAGGAAGTAGCCTTATAATAAGCCAGACCGCCTAGCTCGGTAATGTCTACACTGACTGGCAGGCGCTCTGCAGGATTTCAAGCAGGGAAACTTTCCCAGGCCTGCCTAGAGAGGCCAGGGATTGAACCTGGAACTGTCTGCATGAAAAGCAAACACTCTCCCACTGAGCTACAGCCCTGCCCAAGGCCTTGATGGATGACTGGCTCTAGGTCTGAGGGGATCCTGGGCAATGTCATTTCTGGGGGGCCCTCCCCTTTGCCAGCTCACACTGGCAGGCTTACCTGGAACAGAAGCAGCTGGCATCACTCCAAATAGCGCTGGATGGGTGCGGGGGGAGAGAAGGGCTGGACCTAGCACTACTTAAATCCCCCCAATGGCCCAGAACCATAATTAGCCAAGGGCACTGTGGAAAAGTAAATTGGTGGCTAGACCCAGCTCTCATCCAACACCACATTTCAAACGAGTTGATTTTATCCACATCATTAAAAGACATGATTCCCTAGAAAAGACAATAATGCTGGGAAAAGCAGAAGGGAGTAGAAAACGAGGAAGGCCAAACAAGAGATGGGTTGATTCCATAAAGGAAGCCACAGACCTGAACTTACAAAATCTGAGCAGGGTGGTTCATGACAGATGCTCTTGGAGGCCACTGATTCATAGGGTCGCCATAAGTCGTTATCGACTTGAAGGCACATAACAACAACAAAATAAACCCAGCCGGTTGATGCTGCTTGAAGGGCCAAGAGAGAAAAATAAAAGGGGGAGGTGAAGGGCAAACATCAGCACTGGGTACTGCCAGTTTACTGTGGCCCTCACAGCTGCCAAAGGATGCCAGGTGCTGATGCCAGCCTTGCTTTGAGGGATTAATCACTGCAATTAATTGATCAGTATTTAGACTGAACTAACCTTCTGTTATAAAAGGTCCATTACCTCTCGTTTTGCTGTTACCAAGGAGTTTTTCCTATCTATACTTTTAAAACTTTTATCATCTTAATTCTCGTCTTGCTCCTTCATACGTCTCTGCTCTGATCGGCTCTCTCATTCTTTACATCAGGGCTTGCCAAACTTAAGCCTGTCTGTCCATTTGGATGTTTGAGCTTCTCCCAGGCATTTTAGTATTTAGTATTTTAATATGTGTTTTTGTCTGTCTTAAAATGTTTACAATTTTGAAATTTGGATGTAGTTTTAAAATTGTTTAAATATGTGTTTCAATTGTAGATGGAAGTTTTAGTTTGTACACCGCCCAGAGAGCTTTGGCTATGGGGCGGTATAGAAATTTAATAAAATAAATAAATAAAAATAAATTGAGCGAGTGCTGTGGCCACCACCTGCTCTGGCCACTTCTCTTCCCCCAGATCAGCCACCCTTCAGACTTAGCTTTTCCAAAGGGGTCTCAGTGAAAGTCAGAGCCAGTAGACCTCATCTGAGCTTTGAAAAGCACAGAGCTGAAAGAGGAAGTGGGAAAGAGCGTCCCTCTTCCAACTTCCTCTTTCAGCTCTATGTACTTTCCAAGGGAGAAAAAGGAAACCACACTCATGACCAAGGGGCAGCGAGAGTGCGGGGGCTCAAAGGCTGTGTGGGTGCTAGGGGAGACCTCAAAAGCACCATTGTGACTGGCAACACATTGACAACCCGTGCTCTTCATTCTGCTCATCTTAAGCTTTTGGATGGACCTTCTTTCAACTGCACTCCGTGCCCCCTTCAGCCGATTGGCTTTTATATGCCTGGGCATTTTGGTCTTTTAACAAATAAATAGTTAAATGTTAAAAGGTATATCCTGCTTTTCCACCACATGATGCTCAACACAGTCAAACACAAAAGAACCATCCAAACATAAAAAACAGGTAGGTAATAACTTCAGTAGAAATGAATGAACAAACACACAGCAGTTGAACACACTGCAGTATTCAGTGGTCATAACCATCAGCTTATGAACCCAAAGGCTAGTCTGGATAAAATTGCCTTTGCTAGACTACGGAAAGGTCAGGGGAGGGGCTAGATGGGCCCTCCTTGGGAAGGAGTTCCAGAGCCCAGGAACAGCCAACCGAGAAGGCCCTCTATTGGTGGGACAGAAAGAACAGCCTTTCCCAAAGGGTAGGCTCTGTGGGAGAAAACTGTCTTCCAGATAACTTAGTCCCAGGTTGATAGTGCTTTGGAGGACCTAACCAACACATTGAATGGTTAAGTGGAAACAGGGCAATAGCCAGTGAAGCTGTCTGAACATGTGAGCCACATCCACATCTATTTGGGCCCCAGTAAATAGTCTTGACTGCATCCTTCAAACTCAGTCCCATGCAGGGTGTGTCACAGCCATCCAAATGAGATGCAGCCAAGGCAGCCTTGGTCAACCTAGTCCCCTCAACACGTTTTGGACTACAAACTCCCATCAGCCCCAGCCAGCAATGCTGCGCAGCCTTATAGTTCAAAACATCTTGAAGGGCACTGGGTTGGGGAAGGCTGCCATAGGGCAACAGGAGCCACCCATTACCATCTTCTGGAGCTGGTCCTCCAAGGCCCAGAGCCATTAAGTGCCATCTGAGCCATGCGGTCTTGAACGTTTCCAATATCAATAGCATTAAAAGCCACAGTTCGGTCTAGCAGAACCAACAGGGACGTACTCTCCATGCACACTGCTCAGCATAGATTGTTCACCAAAATGGCTGAAGCCATCTCTGACCCATAACCAGGCCTGCAGCTCGATTGAAATTGATCTAGATCAGGGATAGCCACGGTGGTGCCCTCCAGCTGCTGCTGAGGTTCCAGCATGGGCAATGGTCAGGGATGATGGGAGTTGTGAGTCCAGCAACCTCTGGAGGACCTAAGATTCCCTAGTCCTGATTTAGGGTACGATTCTTGCTTTGACTGTGAGAGGTTCTGGGTTCAAGTCCCAGATAAGCCCATGAGCTCCCTCGGGGGGGGGAGTTGGGGGCTATAGCTCAGCAGAGGAGCACATGGTTTGCCCAAAAAAGGTCACAGGTTCAACCCCCATCATCTCCAGATAGGGCTGCAAAAGATCCGCCCTGAAAGCTTGCAGCGCTGAGCAAGATGGATCAATGGCCTAACTCCCACCTAAAATAGGCTTCTATGTTTCCCGAAGCATCAAGCAGCAGATAATGGGAAGGACACCTGCTGGGATTCCTGAAGAGCTACAACAAATCATAGGATTTAAGATCATCTGCCTCAGGTCTCCTCTGCATGCCTGGAGTGAAAGATGTTAGACTGACAAGCATGCGGGAGAGCCTTTTCAGTGGTGGCCCCCAAGCTTTGGAATACCCTACCCCAAGAAGTCTGCTCTGCTCACTTCCTGATGGCTTTCCAGAGACTTCTGAAAACGATCTTGTTCCAGAGAGCCTTTGGGATGGAATGAAGGTAGAGCCTGACACTGATTTTATGCCTTCTACGTTTTTACCTCAGTAGTCCCTTCAGTACCACTACCTATATATGCATGTGTATGTATGTATATATATTATTTTATATGTATATATGTATTATAATTGCATTGTATGTATTGTAATTTATTTTAATGTTTTTGTGATTTTTTTATGTGTACAATTTTATTATGTACATGCTTGATTTGATTGTAAGCTGCCTGGAGTGCCCTATTATAGGGTAGAAGTATGGGATAGAAATATTTTAAATAAATAAATAATAGGGGACATTACTGGGCTAGGCAGACCAGCAGCCTGACTCTGTATAAAGCAGCTAGTTCACCGATGCATTTTGTAGTTGATGCAATACACATTGCAAACAGGGTTTCATCAAACTGGACAGATTCACCTCATCAGAACAGAGGACGCTGCCTTCTAGTGAGTCAGACCATTGATCTATCCAGCTTAATATTGTCTATACTGACCGGCAGTGGCTCTCCAGTTTCTGCTGGAGTACATTCTCAGCCCTACCTGGAGATGCTGGGGACTGGACCTGGGGCTTTCTGCATGCAAGGGAGATGGCCTACCACTGAGCAATGGTCCTTCCCTTCTCAAACTGGATCGGAACTGCTATCATGGAAGTGAAACAGACACTGAATTCACATCTCTCTTAGCTATTCAGAGGGGAACTTTATATGGAAGACGTCCATCTCGAGAACAGCTTCTGCTGGGCATCCGAAGAAGGCACTGCTGTGTCATGTTTAAAGAAGCACACACAGACTCACACAGAGTACAGCAAGGGTCACTGAACAACTTCTCTTTGGTCTGGAGCAAATGAGTAGGATTATCACAACAGGGGAAAAGGCTTTTATAGAGAAGTTAACGACCATCAGAAGTTCAAGAATGGCCAACAGCACCATCTGGGGGAAGGAAAGGGTTACACACACAGAGGATGCTTAAAAAGGAGAACGGAATGTTTTTATCATCATACTTCAGTTCCCGGAAAGTTCTCTCAAGTGGCCATTTAATTACAAAACACTAAAATCACAGTTTAGAAAATATTTGACACAAGTTGTATTAGAGCCTTCAGAGAATGTCTACTTAAAGTAGTATTTCAGCACCAAAAACGGGCAGTTGAACTGATATGTTTATATACAGGATACATCAAAAATCTTAAAATGCTTATTTATAATGAAATCTATACAAAAAAAAAGTTAAAAACCTGTTCCAATATACAGTTCTCTTTTCTTTCTTTTTTTAAAAAAGCACTGTCTTCATCACTAAGATGTACAGACTTTTTTTTTTTTTTAAACTCTGGTTGATTTAGCTATCGCAAACCCCCAATGTGTTATTTGTTGTGCAAACAAAACAGATAAGGCTGGAAAGGATCACCTCAAGAACAAAACTATAAAAAAGTCAGTTTTTTTAAAGCTTCCTAACAGTCATAATTTCCTTAAAAAAAAAAAAACACCAAAAAAAGCATGTTACGTATAACAGAAATTTCTGAATGCTGCAACCCACAAGAGAGTTCATATCTTGGATTATCAATGCCCTTGTTCTGAACAAATCTTTTTTTGAAGTTGAGATATATTTCTCCCATCCTGCAGCTTAAAGATTAAACCGTGTTGTTTGAGAAAAGTCTAAGATTACTGGGCTTGTTTAACAGGACCCAGGACCATCAGCTAGAATTCTCTTTCAGTTTTTATACTTAAATAAATAAAAATATCACCAATGTGGGACTATTTCATCTGTGCATGACAGAGAAATGCTTTCTTGATGTCTGGCCAGTAAGAGGATCTCCTCGCAGTATGTTTTCCCCAACGATCCCAAGTATTGCTGGACAATAATGGTTCATTTCTGTTGTTTTTTTTTAAAAAAAGAGCCAATCTTCTTAAGCTTATTTAAAAACAAAACAAAAAAATTGGCACATTAGTGCAGGGAAGCCACCTCAACGCACTTGACAAAACTTCTTAGATGCTTTCCCAGCACCAAAGGACCAGGCGTGCTAATTTTTTTTTAAAAAAAAAAATTACAAACATTTCCTTGTGATGGAGTTTCATTCAACTGCAAACACAGATCGCTGCTGATGTTTTCAAACGAGGTTTTAGCAGCTAGTCCAGAATATTGTCGCAACTCCACCCCCCCAAGCACACTTCAGCACACCTTTAAAAATAAAATAAAACCGCTGCATGTTTTTTGTCTTCTTTGCTCGAAGAAAATACATTCCCACTGTCGTACGCTTACTGCAGCATGGCAGCACCACCTCCCTCTGAAATTGTTTCATGACCGCACCACGCCAATACTGTCTCACCGACGCTTGGCGCATCCCCCGAATGCCTCTGACAGGCAAAGTGCTTCTGAAGAATAATACAAGGGCCTCTTCGACACAAGCAGCCGACTTCCTTTTGTTTCTAAAGTGCACGCCTGCGGCCCAGATGCGCTACGATTGTTCGGAACTCTGCATCGGGCTGGGCTCAGTTCCTTCCTCGTTGCTGCTGTCGACGTCCTGTTCCATCACAGTCTCCTCATCGTCGAGGCGTTGGCTGGTGAAGTTGTTGAGCTCAAGGAGGCCGCTGGGCTCTACAACCACGTTGGAGGTGGAATGACATGCCACGGAATACTGAGGGATCGTCTGAAAAAGGAGGAGGGAGACCGCGTGTTATTGGAGATTGGTCACAAAGGAAGAGACTTCTCTCGACAGAGCAAACAAATGGGAAAAGGGCAATCCTCTATACACCAGGCTCCCCCCCCAAAACAGGGCCTTTCAGATGTCTTGGACTACAATTCTCATCAGCCCCCAGCCAGCCAGCACAGCACAGACAGAATCACATCGCCCTCTGTGTGGCTCAACCTTGGAAGCCCCAATGGCTTGTACGCTTCAGGAAATGGAAATGCTGTCCAGGTCCTGGGAACAAAGTCACCAAGATAAAGCATTAAGGTTTATAATCTCTCTCTGGATAAATATTTGTCTACTGGTCGCCACGCTCTAAGACCCTGGGTTTTGATCATGACGCCGGTGAGGACAGGGCAGTCATAACTGATGGGTGTTTTCCAGCATGGCATGCCTTGCTCAAGGGGACCCATTGTCTCCAGATCTGACCTTCCCAGAGATCCGCAGGGCTTTATGCAAAACTCAGATCCCAAGTGATGCTCCTCTACCTTGAGAGGAGGCAACGAAACAAAAATGTATCTTTGATTGTAACCAGATTGAAGATCTGGTACATTATCTGCTGTTCTGTCTCTTCTACCTGGCGAAAACATCCCTATCAGACTGTTCTCCAGTAACAGACAGGCCAAACTCCCCAGGATGTGGTGGTGGAAATACTGGCTGATATGTCAACTTTACACAGATCATTACATGGCAGCCTGTTTACTAGACTCTTGTTTTGTATTGTTCCAATACATCAATCTAAGATACAGGAGGGCCCTTTACAGCGATTTGCTAATACAGCAGTCTCAATTAGACGCAATTAGACTAAAGCCGGCGCTTGTTCCGCTTTTACGGCAGTTTTCAGGCATCGCACGCCATTCTATTCAATGAGTTCCGCTTTACAGCAGGGGTCCGGAACGTAACCCGCCGTATGAGCGGGGCCCTACTGTACTTTTTTCCCCTTAGTATATGGGCTACCAGAACATGACCCTGCATTTTAAAGGTGATTCTTGTATCTCATACAACCCTGTTTTACCATCAGTACTGGTTTTCTTTCTTTGAATTCAGTGTCGATTTTACTAATCCCCTCTTTCCCATTGTAATGTTCTTTGGTTTTATACAACTGTGACTGTGTTGCCAAGCTGGCTCAGGTATTAACAGTTCTTAGAGGCCCCCAACTTTTTCACTTGCTCATCTGACCCATGTGTACCCTAGGCTAGTCATTTGTGGTGCGCTGGCAGTCTGGAAAAAGAGCTAAAAGCTTTCCCTCACTTACAAAAGCTTCCATACTGGTCTCTTGGGGGAGATTGTCACTCGCCATAGGTGACTGAGCGAGGGGTTATTAACAAGGCAGCCTTAAGGGATCTCCAACAAGGCTTTGCAAATGTGCTTTCTGGCATACAGATATACTGACGTTTATGGGACAGCGGCGGTGAAGTAATATTGCAGGGGTCAGGGGACCTTTTTCAGCCCCCAAAGAGCCACGTTCCCTTCTGGACAACCTTCCAGGGGCCACATGCCAGCAGCGGGCAAGGCCAGAGGCAGACGTTGGTGGAGAAATGAATGTAAGTTTTACCCTGGTACGGTAGGCTAGTTTCTACACATACTCACACACTCCTCTCTATTTTCCATCCAGAGAAGAGGCATTGCTAACATTCAGAGACCCCTTTCTGTCTGGCAAAAACACTTGGCAAGAAGCAAGGCAGAGAGGGAGTGGTCTGGGGAGAGCTCCAAGGGCCAGACAGGAGAGGCTTGGAGGGATGCCCTTGCCCCCATGGGAACACAGGAGGATGCCTTGGTCAGGCCATTGGTCCATCAAGCTCAGTGTCGTCTGCGCTGCCTGGCAGAGACTCTCCAGGGTCTCTGCCAGCGCTATCTGGAAGTGCCAGGGACCTTCTCCATGCGAAGCAGACGCTCTGCCACTGAGCTATGCCCTTTCCCTCTGCCCCATGCTAGACTAGGACAGATTCTCCCTCTTTTCCCTACAGATGGGAACAGAGAAACCTGTAACACTAGCTCATGCTACCTTCTCAGCCCTTCCCTTTTCACAGAAGTGGTTAAATTTGCAGGCACAGGAGACCCTCCGCTGGGCCTGATGCTCCCCACTCCTCCTGTACTGCACCGCCCCATGAGTCTTGGTGCAAATGCAGAAGAGTTCATTTCATCGACGACTTGCTCCCAGTAATGAGCCAGACACATGGGCTCAGGAACCTGAATAAAGCTAGTGGATGCGGCGAGGGACACACAAAGGGGATTAGAGAAATACATGGAGGAGACTATCAATGGCTAGTTGCCATGACTGGAGACAGAGAGCCTCTGAATACCAGATGCTGGGACCAGTAGTCATGTGCTCTTGCTCTCTGGAGAGGATCTGGCTGACCATTGCAGGAAACAGAACGGTGGTCCAGGTAGGTCTTTGGTCTGATCCAGCAACCAGGCTCATCTTATGCTTTAATCGTCACCCAAAACAGAGGCTATGCTTGGGGCAGAGAACGGGTTGGGTTGGCAAGGATGAGAAATCTGCACCCTTCATCCAAGCTTGGAGAAAAGCAGCAATTCCTAAAGGAAGGAGTCATTGCTTTTTATGCGGCAGCAGCTGTACTCTGGAACTCGCTGCCTATTGATATTAAGCAGGCATCATCACTGCACTCTTTTGAGACGCCTATTGAAAACTTCTGTTTGGGGGCACCTATCCAGAAACGTGATTTGGTTGCTTCGGTTCTTAAATTTGCTTTGGATGCTTCATTGCTTTTAGATGTTTTTAACATTTTTTTCAATGTATTGATTTTATTTTTATTTTTTCCCCCACAGAAGTGTTCGCCACTGGGTTCCTTTGGAAGGAAGGGTGGGATATAAATGTAATAAATATATTATTGCTATTATTAACAGTAAAAATAATAATACCGAAATCTTGAGGTATTTTCCCAAGGACCTTTGATGGTCAGTGCGGTAAGGATGAGCCCTGCCCCTTCCTCTTCAAAGTGCTGAGGAAGAGGCAGGGGAAGAGAGAAAAGAGGGACCGGATTGGTGGCAAGAACAAGCATCTGCTGGCCAAAGCCTGTGGAACCCATATATACCCCCAAAGGGTCTTTTTCGTAGCTTACCTGGATCAAGATCTCTGCAGGAATCTCTTCTGCTTTCTTTGGGGAGATATTCTGGATGCGAATGAACTGGCTGGCTGCAGGTGGAGCCACGACAGTCTGTTTCCTCTCTGGCAAAGAAAGCCCGACAGCAGGAGGGCCCGAAGCGGAGTCCAAGCGCTTGGGTTGCTGGAGGACAGACGCAGCCACTGCCGTCGCCGTCCCAACCGTGGCCACCCTCAGCACTGAGGCGGGGTGCACCGATTCTGCTTCGCCGGGCAGGCTGCTGGCAGGAGAAGCCTTGCTGCTGGGTGGGTCCACTAGCATACGGTCGACGCTCGTGTCAATCTGAGCTTCCATCATGGACATTTTCAAAATGTCCGCTACCGCCGTCTTTGCTGACACCTGGGCGGGAAAGAGGTTTGGGAGTGGCGGCGCCAGCTTCGGCACCGAACTGACACTAGCCACCTTGGAGACGGTAGGCGGCTGGTGGCCTTCGAAAGTTATCTTTGTAACAGAGGATCCTTGGGTTATTATGGGCTGGTGCACCTGAAAATTAAAGTTTGGTTTGTGCATGTTACAGAGGCAGGTTGGTTGGACTGATTTTTTTGAAAAATATTGCTCCTATTTAGGGAATAATAACAACAACAACAACAACACAAGCAACACTTTTTATGGGGAAGCAATTTGGAAAGTCAAGATGTTAAGAAGAGACTAATCACTAGCAACATGGTGGTGGGATGATAAGTAAGAGGCCAAAATAAGCTTTCAGACTGCTAGATGACTTGTTTTGGCAACTGTGTCCCAGCAGTCCCGTTTTCCTTTGGGATTTACACCCCCCAAAGCACTGCCCTGTCCGATTCCCCCTCAAAAGGTTCTCTTTCCCCCCACACCCTTCAAGTGTCTATGATCAATACACACTTTTGTTTGCAAATTAATTTTCCTTGGTCCACTTGTGGCTTTGGCCCTACCAAGGAAAATGACATTTGCTCTTCTCGAAGAAAGCAGTTTAGTAAGCCGAGGGTGATGTAAAATGACAAAGGAAGACGTACAATGGAGGTCCTTAGACTGTTGCCAGGTATTCGTCTTCATTTCCCACAGAAATTAAAAAAAGGTACTACGGGGACGGAAATCAATAATTTTATACCTAAAATAAGAGCGAAACAAACAAACAAAAAATTAGGAATTGGTCAATGTAATGGCAGTTGCAAAAGATTTGCATTTACGAAGTGTCTGAATGAACAGAATTGCAAGTCTGATGGCGCTTCCCACCCCCCAACATAGAGACTCCTTTCTTGCATCCAACTCTAACCTTCAGTAAAAACACTGCTAGCATAGTTCAGTTTAAACATGAGCTTAAAATGCTTGACTAGGGCCTCGGCAACTATGGTTCAAACCCCACTCAGCTGTGAAACGCAAAGGGTGACCTATCTCTCACTCTGAGAGCTGAGGCTCAGCAGCAGAGCATCTGCTTTGCATGCAGAAGATCCCAGGTTCAACCCGTGGCATCTCCAGGTGCAGCTGGGAGAGACCCCCCCCGTCTGAAACCCTGGACAGCTGCTGCCAGTCAGTGTAGACAGTGTTCAGCTAGATCAGCCTTTCCCAACTAGTGCACCACCAGATGTTGTTGGACCACAACTCCCATCAGCCTCAGCCAGCATTGCCAATGGTAAGGAAAGATGGGAGTTGTGGTCCAACAACATCTGGTGGCCCACTGGTTGGGAAAGGCTGAGCTAGATGGACCAATGGTCTGGCTCAGTAAGCAGCCGCTTCTTATGTTCTTCCTAACCTACCTCACAGGGCTGTTGTGGAGCTTAAATGGTGAAGGGGGCAACCATCTACACCGGCTTGTGCTCCTTGAAGAAAACAAGTAATAAATAAATAAAACAAAAATAAACTAACAGCATAGGGAAGAGCCCCTGGGAACAGAAGGGGCTACACTGAAACCCCCGGCATTTGCTAGTTATCTCCTGAGTCCTTGCCAAAGCATCAACTTCATCGTAGGCAACAAGTATGAGCGCAATGTGCAAGCCAAAATGGCCCTTTCACAGGAGCAGACACGGTCATTCCCCACCCCCTTGCCCCTGCAGGAGTTCGTTACCTGGCTCACCGGCTGCTTCTCGGAAGGGGCTGAGAGCTGCACTTGGCCCTGGGGGGACTGGACGTAGATCTTCTGGGCTGTGGGCGCCTGCTGCAGCTTGGGCAGCTGCTGGGTGGTCTTGACGGCCAGGACCTGGACCACCGTCTGTTGGGGCTGGGCCACCAAGGTGGGGAGCTGCCTCTCGCGTGCTAACGTGGGGTGGGGAGAGGCCTGCAGGGCATCCAGCTTGGGCTGGGCCGGGTCCTGCGGTAGCGGGGCGAGCTTGTGGTGCCGGATGGAGAGCTGGGGCATCTGCGGTAGCTTGTGGGGGAGCTGCTCCGCCTGCAGGTGGATGGTCTGCTTCTGCTTGGCCTGGAAGCACTGGAGGGTCTTGACCTGCAGCTGCGTCTGCTCCAGCGGCGGCTGGCTCAGCTTCTGCTGCTTCTGCACCAAGGCCGAGCGGTAGAAGAGCCCCGTCTGCGGGTCCAAGGTGTCCATCTCCTCCACCTCCCCTTCCTCCGTCCCGAGGGGCTCGCTGTGCTTGGTGAAGGCCGTGTGGCTGCTGCTCAGGGCCTTGGCGGACACAGGGGAGAGACAGGGGAACACAAGAGGCAGAGGCAAGCGTTTCATTCGTTTGGTTTTTGATTAACAAAACGCGTGTCGCGCTCAACTGCGGCAAAACCCCTAAGCGGTTTACGAGAAACACCAAAACAACCAATGAAAAACAGCTGAAGGCAATGCAAAAGGTTGGAAAGGCAATTTAAAATCGGCAGTAAACGAAAAAGAAATTAAACCGCATCAACATCTGCGTGTCTGGATGGGCTCGCCTAAAGAGAAATGCGCTAAGCAGGCGCCGAGACACAAATGCAACATCCCAAGACCAACACAAGAGCAGGTGATGGAGTGGGGATTAGGGACACAGACAGCTGTCTTATACAAAGGCACACCATTGGTCCATCTACCACAATACTGTCTACCCTGACCGGCAACAACTCTTCAGAGTTTCAGGCAGGGAATCTCTCCCAGCCCTACCTGGAGATGACACTGGGGACTGAACCTGGGACCTTCTGCATGCAAAGCAGATGTTCTGCTACTGAGCTACCGCCTCTCTCAGGGGAAAGTGTGGCTGAAGTGGCAGCATGGGGCTTTGCAGAGGTCCAAATCCCCACTTGACGATGAAACTCATCGCCGTACCAACCTCATAGGGTTACAGAGAGGATAACATGGGATTTGGGATGTGTGGGCAGGGCCACATGCACGCTGCCTTGATCTCCCTGGAAGAAGAGGCAATAAGCAATCAGAATAAAGAAAGAAAACTAGGAAATACAAGTTTGGAGCTACTGCATTTGTGGAATGGCAGGAGTGCCTTGCAATTTGAGGGTGGGACTGTCCCTCAGCAACAGAGCACAGGCTTGGCACGCAGGAGGCCCCACGTTCAAACCCTGGCCCTCTCCAGCTTAAAGAATCAGGTAGCAGATGATAGGAAAGGCCCCTCTCCACCTGAGACCCTGAAGAGCCATGGGGAGGGCACAGCACGACGGACTGGAGAGACAAATAGCCTGGCCATGGTGTAAAGGTAGCTGCCCAACTGGGAAGAATCCCATGTGGCAAGTCCAGCATATTTATCGACTGAAATATTTAGCACCTCCATTTTCATAAAATATATCAAGGCGGTGCGCAACATACAAATAAAAATCAGTAAAAGGATCTGTAAAACCGGGCTAAGTTCAAGGTTCTAGTCTTGGTGTACAAAGTCCTATACAGCTTGGGACCAGAATACCTGACAGTTCATCTTACCCCTTATACACCCAGTCAATCACTGCGCTCTGCAAGTGAGGGCCTCCTGCAGATACCGTCTTATCAGGAGGTCTGTTCTGTACAACATAGGAAATAGACCTTTAGTGTAGTGGCACCTACCTTGTGGAATTCCCTCCCCTTAAATATTAGGCAGGTGCCATCTCTGTTATCTTTTTGGAGCCTACTGAAGACCTTCCTCTTTCAACAAGCCTTTTAAGCAGAGACCTTATCCCAGTCTGCGTCTGTGTTGGAATTGCTTTCTAATATGTTTTTAAACTGCTTTTTAAAAACAGATGTTTTTAAAGCTTTTTTAAAAATGTTTTTAAAGATGTTGTGTTTTAGTATCTTTTAAAGTCTGTTTTTATGATGTTTTAACGTGTTTTTAGTGCTTTTGTTTGCCGCCCTGGGCTCCTACTGGGCGGAAGGATGGGATACAAATCTAATAAAGAAATAATAATAAATAATAAATACAAACCATGAACAAGACAGCAGTAAACGCTGGCAGGTTAAAAACGAAACAATGCATATGATGAAGGCCTATCTAAACAATACCAATTTCAGATAATGTCTGAAGGGAGAGTTCCTGCTGAACCTCTATTGGCAGAGAACTCTACAGGGCAGGGCCTGCCATATTAAAGGCTCCGTCCCTGGTGGAGGCCAACCAAACCTTAGGGGCTATGTGGGGAATCACCAGAGATGCCCCATTACAGGATATCAGGGATCGAGGTGGAAGAAAGACGGTCCTTTGTGAATTGACACTAGTGGCTCGCGTTGGATTACCGCAGGGGAGACTCCGGTTCAACTCCCAGCTCAGCCATGAACTTCATGCCCTTGAGTCAGTCATTTTATCTCTCATCCCAGCCCATCTCAGAGGAGTAGTTGAAAGGATGAAATGCAAGGGGGTGGGTAGGGGAACAAAGAGCATCTACATTGCTGCCCCAAACTCTTTGGAGACAGGGCAGGTTTATTATTTATGTTATGCCTTCACTCTGCATGACCCTTTACAGAATACAAGAGAATCATAGAATCACAGAATAGTAGAGTTGGAAGGGGCCTACATAAGACCATTGAGTCCAACCCCCTGCTGAATGCAGGAATCCAAGAGGACAGGTTCCTGTCCCAAGGAGCTTACAATCCAGCATTTGACACAAAAGAAACAGACGGATCATGTGACCACTTTATCCATTACATTTCTATCCCGCCCTTCCTCCCAAAGGAGCCTAGGATGGGAAAAACACAAACAATTAATATGTCTAAAAATAATCCCAACACAGGTGCAAGCTGGGAAGAACCTTTACTTAAATGTCGCTTTGGCTTCACTTATTTAATAATACTAATACTAATGATAGCAGCAGCTAGATCCTAATTTTTTTTAAGGTAATAACCAGCACCTTGAATTGCACTTGGAAACAAACTGGCTGCCAGTTCAACTGTCCAATCGTCTCATCCTTTATAAGATTAAGGATTGTTGGCAGAGGAAAGGCTTTGGTAGGCGCCAAAAACACAACAGAGACAGCGCCTAATATTTAAAGGGAGGGAATTCCAAAGCGTAGGTGCCACTACATTAAAGGCCCAATTCCTATATTGTGCGGAACGGACCTCCTGATAAGATGGTAACTACAGGAGGCCCCCACCTGCAGATTGCAGGGAATAAGTGGGTATATAAGGGTAAGATGATTGTACAGCTGGATTGGCAGCTAGTTTGTTTTCTAGTGCAATCTAAGGTCCTGGCTATTACCTTAAAACCACTTAGGATCTAGCTACTAGAAAGACCATTTCTCCTTGTGCTGAATTTGCCTTTCCTTTAAAATCAGCTGTTGCCATTGTCTCCTCAGGCACAGATGGGGGCAATGTACTGCTTTCAGTGCCTTGCTTAGGCGAGCGACATGCGGTTTTATTTTTTACATCTGTTTTAAACCTGCAGATTTTATCTATACTTCGATAAACTGTATATCTACTAGTTTTTTGAAGTACGCTTTTATCGGTATTTTATTATGAATACTTTATATTGCTTTATGTAAACCACTTCGGGGTTTCCATTGATTAAGGAGCATATAAATCTTGTTTAAAAACATGTGGAAGAGCACTCTCGCTTTGACAGCCCCCCCAATGACGTGTCCCAAGAGGCTAGGGGTCCTCTTCCTCTCTTTCTCCCCGTGTGTGCCACTGGCAACTGAAGACGTAGACACCATATATTTGAAAGCACATTGCTTTCCCCACAGAACCCTGGGAACTGTGGTCCAGCGCTCACGGAGCTACCATTCCCAACATCCTTTACAAGCTATAGTTCCTGGGGGAAAGTCATGTGCTTTCAACGTCTGGTGTGGACGCAGCCATTGGATTCTGCTGCTGCTTAATTTAACTTGCTGTTTGTTAGTTTGGGCGCTTTTGCATTCTTGCACTTAAACTTTAGCAAGGTCTTCTGATAACCCGCTGTTATTTTGTGGACGTCAACTCCCATCAGCCCCAGCCAGCATGGCCAACGGCGAGGGAGGAGGGGAGCTGCTGTCCATCATCTTCTAGATTTCCTCCAGGGCAGAAATCAGCATGCATGACCATCAGAATGTCCAATTTTTGCAGTTAGCCACAAATCCTCACTAAGGAGGAACTGAAACTATCCCTGGCATCTCCAAGAAGGGCTGGAAAAAAAGGAAACCCCAAAGAGCCACTGCTGGTCGCTGTAGACAATACTGAACTGGGTGGACCAATGATCTGACTCAGTATAAGCAGTAGAATAGCAGCAGATCCAGAAGTGCAGAGTCCCTCCATGTTAGTCACAGCCACGCCCCCCCCTTTTCTGCTATGGGGTTGAATATGAGATCCTTGTTAATACTTTCTCCCACAACCACAGGCATCCCTAGGACCCAATAAGCATAAAAGAGAGTGTTTGCTACTGAGAAGAGTCTTCTCAGTGGTTGACTTACCTCCTTTCACTCCGATAGTCTCCAATCAGCAGGAAAGGACAAGGAAGCATAATAGAAGACTCTTCTCAGTGGCAAATACTCTCCTTTCATGCTGATAGGCTTGTAGGATGCTGGAGACATAGGGACCCTGCTCCCAAAAAAGTATGGGGCGTAAGACGCCCTAAGACCCTGGACAACTACACCCCTGCGTATAGGGCAGCGGCCTATGTTCCTATTAATTTTTTTAAAAGGCTCGTTCAGGACTGCATTGCACAGGAGAAAAACGGCATGTGGAAACTGACACAGGGTTCAGTTTCTTGAGAAGCAGCTACCTAGCTGTTATGGACATAAAGATGTATCTTTAAAAAAACAAGCAACAACATGGAGAACATACAGCCCTGTGCTGATACTTTAGGCTCTTCAAGAGCAACCTGCGCTGTTTGCAGGGTTCAGGTGCTGCATGGATGAGAGGAGATGACTGGGCAGCTTAAGACACGCCAACAAGGAGAGACGTGCGTCTCCGCTGTGAATAGACTCCTCTTGAGTTTCAACTGGGTGATCCCGGTTCCTGGCACTGCCTCCCCAGAGAGGCAACACTGCTTGACGCTGCAGACCCAGTCGCCGGCACCCCGTAGAGTGCAAAAGGCCGGGCGGAGAAGGCTGCGGCCTACCTGCTGCATGATGTGGGTGATGGCACTAGCGGAGGACGCAGGGATGGACTTCACCACGACGGACGTCTGCGTTGCCGTCTGGGACTGAGCCACGTGTTGCAGCAGAGTCCGCTGGGGCTGGGAGGACTGCTGGTGAGGCTGAGACCGGTGGCTAACTGGAAAAGGGAGAAAGGAAGAGGTCGATGGTAGCTTCCTGGGACACATCGCCAGCCGCCTGCTCAGTTGAAATCCCCATGAAGCACAATAAACACAGGTAAGAAGGTTGAAAATAAATGTTAAGACACCAGCATTACTATTACACGCTTGTTTCAAGCAGCCTTCACCAGCTTGGGGAAAGAGGGCTCCAGTTGTTTGGAACTACAACTCCCATCAGCCCCAGCCAGCACAGAATTGCTGGCTGGGGCTGATGGGAGCTGTAGTCCAACACACCTGGAGGGCCCCAGGCTGGTGAAGACTGATGCAGACCTATGCCAGGGTGGCAGTAGTGGTGGTGAGAATGTCATGGGGGAAAGGGAAGGAGAAGAGAGCACCACCCTCAAATTGACGCGTTCCGAAACGTACTCATGAGTTTGCAGAACGCACAACATTATCATCACAACAACATGGAGTGGGGTTGCATAGGGCAAGGATCCCTCCACATCCACAGGTTCTCTGTCAGCGAGTTTCAGGGCGAAGGGGAGGTTTTGCCCTTGCTACAAGAATGATCTCAACTGCAGAGCTTTAACGTCACCCCGTAGAAATGCATGACCATTCACTCTAGGCCATTTCTTTACTCCTATGGGGAAACATAAAGGGGGCCGGGAGCAAACGGGATTAAATCTGCTCCCTCCCACGGAGTTCCACGTCTCCTCTGACTGAGGGTTTTTTTTAGTCACAGTGAGCTTGATAAAAGTATTGTAAAGCGGTCCTCCACAGCGGACTGGATGGAGGCTGTTAAGGACTAGGTTTTCCTGAGCCCTCATCAGAATATCTCATCTTCCTTCCTTTGTAGTTCAAGCACACACACACGAGGCAGCTTTGCAAACAATGCCTAAATGCCATCACGCAGATGTGGGGAAAGTAGTGTACAGATGACCACCTTTCTGCTCTCCCAGTTAAAAGGAAGGTGTACATTCGCCAGGCCTTTCAAATGAGCTCCATTTTCAGAAGACTTGTGGGCACCAAAGGTGACTCTTTGTCCACACCGTATGAAGCTTCAGACATAGTAAGAGGTTCTGTGCTTTTAAAAAAGGGTTAGGTACAAAAATACACTCTCAACACCCCATGCAAACACACTTAGTGAATAACCTAAGAATGGAAGGGCCCCGCTAATCAGGCCAAAGGCTCATCTGGTCCAGTATACTGTTATCACAGTGGCCAACCAGATGCCTCTGGGAATTTCTGATTAAAGGTGCCATATTTTGGTCGTTCTCTATAGGCTTCTGTACTACAGTGATTGCACAAGTGAACTGCTTGCATGGTTTATTACGCTTAACTGGGCAGCACTCAGCTGTGATGAAGTCTGTGGCACGGTTCTCCCCTTAATTTGACAGCTCACAGAGCTATTGATTTAATTAACTCTGCCCGCGCAGAATGTTCTGTACAGCAAGAAATCAAACAGAATCTTGGTTATCAATTCTGAGTAGGCACAAGCCCACCTGGTGTTATTGTTTTTTAATCAAGGAATAATTTGCTGGTACACTCCAGTGAGGAAAAAGAAAAGAGATTGCTAGCAGTCCTTAATCTTTAAGAAATCCATGGGAAACTCAATAGGCCCATCAAAATCCATCAGGAATTACCTATGCATCCATTTTTTCAGGCAAGGCTCTGAACACCTTTCAAGATTATGAGCTAATTTACACAGGAACTTGTGAACAAGCCTTTATGTGGTCAGAAGCCTCCGTGTGTTTATTGTAGTTATCAGTCCCGACAGCTACCACGGCTACCTCTAGAAAGCTCCCTTCCAGACTTGTCTTAGTGCCATGACTCACAGACTTGCCCAGTCTCTGGAAGTTCCAGGCTTTTCTTTTTCTTTGCAACAGCATAGAAGAACAGCAACTTTCTAGTTCTCTCTGCTATCACAAAAAGGCTGAAATAAAATTCTCATGGGTGACAGTAGCAGTTGTCACAACCAACAGCCAATACAGTCAGCCAGAGACTTCAGACTATTCAGCCATAAAGCTCTTGGGTAACTCTTTCCAATTTAAAAAATAGAAACTGATCCAAATAACATGATGAATCTTCTGGGGGAGAAATGTTCTATCAGGTCATCCAAAGTGCCTCCAGTATGATCTACAAATTTTTAAAAATGCCTTTTAGAAAGAAAACGTCTAACCTATGTGGCTTTGGAGATATTCTTCCGAATGTGAAGGAACACAGTGCTGTCCTCCTGAGTCTGCAGATAGATAAAAATGTTAGAGCCACGAGAAGAGGCCAGTTGCTCTGCTCATCTCTAGCCACTGTCCACTCTAAAGCAAAACCAACTATTTGCTTTGATCTGTCGGCAAGTCCCTCACCCTTCTCGTTCCACACGCAAGCAGAAAAATTCAGAGAGGAAAAAAGACATATGCTTCGAACTCCACACACAGGAGACAGACTTAAAATGTCTGAAGGTCTGCCTTGCTGAATGAGATCCAGCCCAGCACGCCCCTCCCAACAGCAGGATGCCCTGGGAAGCTCAAATGGAGGACTCGATAAGTATAGCCCCTGCTGCTGTTGCTCACCCGCATCTCAGGGCTCAAGCAGATGTGACAGGGAAGGTCTGTGATCAGATCCGCAGGCTTTTTGCTTTTTAACCACCACCTGTAAAGCACTCGTGGAGAATCTGATTACAACAGGAGCAGCAGTTCTGGAGGAGAGGGATTGAAAGTCTGCTATTTTCCCGTTACCCCTTTCAATAGAGAGCCAGTGTGCTGTAGTGGTTAAGGTGTTGGCCTATGACCTGGGAGACCAGGGTTCGAATCCCCACACAGCCATGAAGCTCACTGGGTGATCTTGGGCCAGTCACTGCCTCTCAGCCTTAGAGGGAGGCAATGGCAAACCCCCTCTGAATACCGCTTACCATGAAAACCCTATTGTAGGGTCGCCATAAGTCGGGATCGACTTGAAGGCAGTCCATTTCCATTTACCCCCTTCAAGCTGCTATCAACTTAAAACTTCTGGGGGAGAAATGTTCTGTCAGGTCATCAAAAGTGCCTCCAGTATGATCTACAAATTTTTAAAAATGCCTTTTAGAAATAAAACGTCTAACCTATGCATTTGAGGATACTGAAAAGCTACACCCTTTGGGCAATGGAAGCCCTGTCCCCTTCTGCTCTGAAATACGGATGGAGAAAGGTGAGCGTGGGTAGTGACAAGATGTATCCCGCGTCTATTTGAAGTTCTGTGAATTCTTGCCTACGGTGCAGGTTCAGGTTCCAGTTCTGGCTGCCCCCTCCTCCCTCCCCAAGTGCTGGCACTTGTTTCCCCCAAAGATCTGTCAGGGCTCATATACGAGTCCTACTGATCAGACCACAAGGCCCATCTAGGCCTCAAATCTCTGCCCCAACCAGATGCCTCCAGGGAGCCCACAAGGACGGCATGAAAGCAATTGCCCTCTTCCCGCTATTTGTCCCCAGTTCTCTGGTATTCAAAGGTAGACTGTCTCTGAATATGGAAGTTCAATAAGCTATCACCTCCATGGATTTATCTAATCCCCTTCAAAGTCATCCAAACTGAGGTCCACGCCACAATTTGGGGAAGCAAATTCCATGTTATTTATATATTGTTCAATGAGAATCTACTCTCTCCATACTGTTAATAGATTTTTTAACATATGAAGGTGTGTGTCTGTACACACACAATCTTCCCATTCTGCCCTCTGCTGTCTTCAGATAGAAAAAGACAAGATGGCAAGAGTATCTTTTGGAAGTGACCCCAAACTCCCTTGTTATGCCAACATATAATGGCTGGAAATGAACAAGGTCCTCTCTAGAACATTAAGTTAATCTAAGACAGCACCAACCTTTTTGTATTTGAAAAGTGGTTTTATTTAGCACCGGGAAGCTAGCCGCACCCAAGTGTTTAGGGATGAGGTGGATTAGATGTCAAGGAGGGCTCCCAGAGAGTCGCTATTTTCAGGTGGAATTTAATCACACGTCAGCAAATTCAGGTTGATCTGGAGCTCTCGCACAAGAAGCCACCAAAAACAAGTCTTTTTTGAAATTAGGAAAGCAACGGGGAAACGCTCCGAGAAGCACGGGCTAATGCTTGCTTTGTCATAGAATCACAGAATAGTAGAGTTGGAAGGGGCCTATAAGGCCATCAAGTCCA
This sequence comes from Rhineura floridana, assembly GCF_030035675.1. Lineage (NCBI taxonomy): Eukaryota > Metazoa > Chordata > Lepidosauria > Squamata > Rhineuridae > Rhineura > Rhineura floridana. The sequence goes on from NC_084484.1 coordinate 180,881,532, forward strand.
ACCCCCTGCTCAATGCAGGAATCCAAATCAAAGCATTCCCAACAGGTGGCTGTCCAGCTGCCTCTTGAAGGCCTCCAGTGTCGGAGAGCCCATCATCTAACCTCTCTGCAAACAAACCAGGACAAATGCTCGATAAACAGGGTCCACCTGGAAGTGCCTGAAATATGTGCCATTTCCCCCTCTCCTGCTTGCAAGCCCCCAAAGGGGCCTCCGTGCAACTTACCGGTGGTGATATATTCCGCAACCAGCTCTGACTCCACCACAGCAATCGATGGGCTTTCTGGAGAATGCCGCTTCTCTTGAGCCATCTGGATGGGGACAGCCATTTGGCTCAGGTCAATCGTCGGCTGCCTTGGCTTGGATTCCAATTTCTCCTTCACTGTCCCAGCCAAAGGGGAAAAAGAACAGAAAATAAGAAGGGTGTACTTTTTTTTTTTTTTTAAACGACTCAGTTTAGTGGACTGCATGGTGGGTCCAGATGACATATACAACACAGGAAAAAAGAGCTTGCAGCACACAACAGGACCCGAGGGCAGAAGATGGCCCAGAATCAGGTTGCCGCTCCAGCCTGCCTTTTGATGGGAGCGCTGGGGGAACCACTTTTAGCCAGAGGGCCAGATCACGGAGCTGCAGGCCTTGCGTGAGTGGATCCGATCCCGACTGAAAGTAGTGGGGCCTGCATTCGGCGCCAAATTGAAAACAGTGCCAAATACAAGTCACGCGTGCAGTGGAATAATCCGGAATGTGCTCTAAGACTCCCAATAGTTTCTTTGGAGCCACAGCTTTACCTGTCCCACACTGGATGTCAGGTGAGCGACAGGTGCGTGTGGCCCAAAGAATCTAACAGCCTGGTGGGCCACACTGGAAGGCCTGATGGGCCTCATTTGGCCCAAGGTCCAGAGGTCCCCCACCCCTGCTTTAAATGCAACCATGGACAGACTTCAGGCTAACCGGATCTATTTTTGTTTTTAACTAGAACGCAGAGGTCCCTCAACCAAGGGGAAGGATTAGGTACATACTGCACCCCGTTAGCTACACACTGGGCTGGCCTGCTATACAAGCATAAATCTACACCCGGGTTACTGCATATCAAGAGTTCCAACAGCCTGAGAAGGAGAAAAACCTTTTTGTTGTCGCTATGGTTAAAACAACTGGGAGACAGAAGCTTTTGCCAACCTACTGCAACATGTCCAGTGATCAACATATCCGGTGAAGCCATATATACCTTCTGCCCACCCCTCCTCTAACAACTATAAACTGCAACTGGCTGAGTGGACTAGATAAGAAGCCATAGGCAAGCATGATGTGGTTTTACGTGTCATGCATGGGCTTGATTTTCTTTTGTTTAAAAGGCTAGTAAACCTGTTGCATTTCTTTCCAATAACCATGGGCATTTCTCTCTGCCTAAGAATGTCAGTCATGCATTCGGGTTACCGAGCTACAATGCCTCAAAGTAAAAAAGAAAAGAAAAATGGTTTGAGTCCTTCCTCATGCAGTTCACGACAGCTGGATGCTGGATTATACCCATTTTAAGGAAAAGAAAGCAAGAAAGATTATGACGTTGATGATACACCCTTTGTGGAGAGTGAACAGCCACTAACCAGCAGCTTACAACTCACTAGTTCCACCTGTTGTTTTGTTCATTATTTCACACTTGAGAGTAAGGATGTCTCTTTACTTTTGTGGCGCTTTCTGCAGTTCCAAACAATGGTGCTTGATATCTGCAGAAACACCACGGAGTGTTTCAGGACTAACCATTTCTGCACATGCTGTCCCCTACTCTCTCTCCCTCCCCAGTTCTGTAAAAAAAGCTGATGGTCCTGGAAAGCAGAGTGATGCTCTCTTGGGTTAAGGGCCAGGACAAAACTGAAAGATCTTTCCACCAGGGCTGGAAGTCCCCTTACCCCAACCCATGTTCTATCAATTTCACTAAGGCCTTTTGCACAGTGGAGCAGAAAACTCCCTCGCTTAAGCTGAAGGAATGTGGCCATCGCTACAAAAAACAGCACTGAAACTGGCAAGCAAGGTTGACGCAGATCTGGGAAACAAGCACTACGATCTGTATGAAAGAGAGAATACTTTGGGCAGTCTTCATCCACGCCTTCTCCTTACAAAACACGAGGGGATGAAAGAGGATTCCAGTTAGACAGCTTTAAAAAAAACTCTGATTTGCTTGCCTCAACTCCTAAATAGAACTTTCATTTGACTGGGGGCCCAATAGCATTCAAAGCCCGTTTGTGGCTTCTGAAATATAAAGAAAAACATACGCTAGTTGACACAAAGTAGATAAGCAGGAAGCCATGGTCACTCCAGAATCAGAAGTGCCCACCTGTCGTTTGCTGGAGCTCCAACAGCGCTTTGATTGTTGAAGTGGCCGACTGAGATTCACTGGAGACATCCTGGTAGATTATGGTGGGGCTGGAGTCCACAGCAATCTCGTGTTCAGACCAATCCTGGCTTCGGGAAGCGATGACATGAACCACAGGCTGGGAATCTGAGACACAGGAGAAGAGGACGTCTCTAATTGACCAATTTTGGTCTCTGTCTTTTTCGGTGAGCCAAGCCACAGACACATCTTGCAGCTTGCGAGCTGTTCATGTTAGATCCCTGCTCTTCAATATGAAGCCCACGTAAACACATCTGGCAGGTCAAAGCCTTCGCTTCTCTGTCTCTCTTTAACCCCCCGCCTGCCCCCAATCACACTCGAGGTGGGTGGGTAGGAGTCTGGGGGTGGCAGTGGCCGCACAGGTGAGGCAAGCAGGTTGGGGTGGGGAGTGCCAGTGGGTGGTGGGTGGCAAGGGGGAGCATCTTACTCTGTGTGTTGTGTCCGTGTGTGTTTGGGGATGCCTTGGGTGTGTGTGTCAGGTGGTGGAGGCTTTGGTAACCCATGGGGGCAGGGGGAGCTTTGACTATCTGTGGAGGGGAAAAGGGGGAAGCGGGGTTGGTGAGCGAAGCGAGCAGGGGTGGAGCCCCTCGTGCACAGAGAGTACAAGACAGTGCCGCATGTGCTTTTTAAGATCACCACATAGTATTGGAGGGCCATAGCTCAGTGGCAAAGTAGCTGCTTTGCATGGAGAAGGATCCCAGGGTCAATCTCTGACATTTCCAAAGTAGGATATTCCCTGTCTGAAATTCTGGAAAGCCCATCAGTGTGAAAAATACTGAGCTAGATGGACCAATGGTCTGACTCAGTATAAGCGCTTCCTATCATTAAGGAAATATGGCAACTAAGATGAAGGGACTGGTCACCACTGGAACAACTATCGGCAGGTGGGCAGGTTATTGCCTCGCAGAAGTCAAGTCAAGTCAGGCTGACGGCTGGGCATCGGCGGTGAACGCCATGCCCTCCTTCACTTCCCATCGTCCCCAGCTAGCATGGGCAATAGTCAGCGACGATGGGAGTTGGGACTCCAGCAAGATCTGGAGGTCATATGTTACATTTCAAGTTGTGATGGTAGGCTACTGGGCAACCATGCGAGGGCCACACAGCAGTGGTAGGCAAGATAAAGGGCAAGAAATGTGGATTTCCCTTTTGTGCAGTAGGGTAGTTTCTACACACACACACACACACCCCTCTGTCCTCCATCCATGCCAGCACGAGACATGATCAGAGTTGAAGGACACATTTCAGCCAATCAAAAACACAAGGAGGGCGCAAGGCAGGATTGATGAGGAGTGCAGCTAGGGAGGGGGTGCGGTGAGGGAGAGTTCTGAAGGCCAGAGGGGAGGCTTAGCCTGTTGGGAATAGGAAGGAGTTTTAAATAAACGGCAGAAGACACACCACACGAGATGTTTGTTTAGATGCAGTGCTGAAAGCATATTCCTCCTTCCTTGCAGCCACTCTGTTGGCGATGCAAGGAAAAAACACCAACGCACACACGCCACAAGACAAGATGACCATTCAGTGGGCAAAGGCATACTCAATGGGCTTCTACTGGGAGGAAGGGCGGGGGATATCTATACAAATAAATACATATAATACATACTAAAGACACGATGCAAAAACACACCTCATGAACATGCAGAGGAGTCAAGAGCACAGAGAGGCTCAGAAACTTGCTACAGGTCTGGCCAAGGCCTACATCCTCCTATAGTCCAGTTTCGTATCAGCCATTAAGTTCCCCAAACCGCTGTGCACCTCCAGAGGAGAAAAAAAAATCAATCCCAGCCACAACGCTCAAGGAGATCTATAGAAATTTAACCTTGGCAGCCCTGTGAGGATTCTGTCAGAGAGGAACTGCTGTCAGCGTACGCCTGAGTCTCTTCTTTCAGCTCCGGCAGCAAAGCGGTCCCCGTCTCCACCACTCGGGATGCTTGCTGCAGCGTTTCCGTTACCAGCTGCCTCGTCTGCTCACTCACAACCGTCGCCTGGAAGGTTACTGGCTTTGGCTTGATAAGGACCTGAAAAAAAAAAAGGGGGGGATTTCACTTTAGAGCTGAGGTGGAACATATTTCACACCAAGGGCCACATTACCCCAGTGCAAAGCTATCGGGGGCCATATTCCTTACTTAGTGTGGCTAGACACACAATCACAATTCTTCCCACTAAAACAGAGGCATATATTTAATTCCACTTGAGTTTCACCTTCCATTTTCTTATTTTTTTTTTTTTAAAGCAAGGGTTGTTTTATGTTTGTGGGGGAGTGTTCACCAACGCCTTTTATCTGTCGCAATTGTGCACTCACCAATCCTAGCACAAGAATGCAACTAAGGCTGATGCACTACTGACCTGGAAGTCCTGCCTTACAGTTAATTTAAAGCCTTAAACTTCAAAATGCAATTGCACCCTGAAAATTGCACATATGCAGTTGCAAAATGCATGGACTACTTGCTGCGTATCTGCAAGGAACGCAAATCTGCCGAGGCCTTTTCCCTCTCTGCGTTGATCTTCTTGGAGCGGAAGGATGTGCAACTGCACTCTGCACAACTTGAAAGCCCTTTTCTCTCCCTGCTGAACAGCTGATAGTTACAGGAGCTTTCCAAAGGGCAGGGTGAGTTGGTTCCCCCACCCCTGAGTTAAAGGTTCTGCTTTTGAGTTTTTACACAAGTCTACCTCAACCTGGCACCCTCCTGAAGGCTGGGGCTGATGGGAACTGTAGTCCCAAACACCTGGAGGGCACTTGGCTGGGGAAGGATAATTTACACATACAGATTATTCCAACCATGATTTCTGAAAAAAACTAACAATGCTACTTTGCCTTATAACATTTCAAAGTAATCGCCATCTTCATGCCCATGAAATTAGTACCTCCTCTTTGCACCCTTTCCTTCCATTCACTCTTAATTTTGTGTCCTCTTCAGACTGAGAGACCTCTTGGCCACTGGAGGGTGGATTGAGAACGTCTGCCCTCTCCGCTGCCTCCCCTCCCCATGGTTCTTGAGCATACCTGCGTTTTCCCTTGCTGCCCATACACTATTTTGGTCGGGATGATTTTGGTAGCTGGCTGGACGGTAGACCCGATCCCTTTGGGCTGCGTGACGATCATTTTGGTGATGGGCCTGGTGGCTGTGATGATGGCTGGCTTCGCTCCAGCGGGCACTGCCTGGATCGTTTTCTCCCCCTGAGGGCAAAAACTTGCAAATTACAACTGTGAGGTCATTAAAAAGGTAAAGGGGGCCCCTGCCTTAAGTCCAGGGCCGGAAGGAAAAAAAAGCCACATGCTTCCAGTGGCTTGGGCTCACTCGCTCCAGGTATCGGAAATACCTGCTCTGCAGACACATTTCTGCTGCGCATCTGCAGACATTTTATTATTTTTACTTATTTAACAAAATGTATACACCACTTGAATGTAAAGATCTCTACGCGGTTTGCAAAAAGGCTTAAAATGATCAATAAAACAGTTAAAACCAGTAATTAAAAACAATTAAAACAGGTACTAACTAAAAGAAAATAAAACAGATCAACATCTATGGGGTGGTATCCAGTTCCACTAGCTGCACAATGGAACTTTCCTCTGCTCTCTCCTCTCCCCTGCCCCCCACGTGCCCCATTCATCTGCTCTGGAGGATTGGGGGAAGCCCAGAACAGATTTAAGAGTCATGTGGGGAGAGGAGAGGGTGGGCAAGTTCTATTGCGAAGTGGCACACTGGGCTTGCTTAGCCTGGAGAAAAGAAAATTTAGGAGAGATATGATAACACTCTTCAAGTGCTTGAAAGGTTGCCACACAGAGGACCAGGATCTCTTCTCGATCGTCCCAGAGTGCAGGACATGGAAAAATGGGCTCAAGTTGCAGTAGGCCAGATTTCAACTGAACATCAGGAAAAACTTCCTAGCTGTTAGAGCACTACGACAATGGAACCAATTACCTAGGGATGTAGTGAGCTCTCTAACACTGGTGGCCTTCAAGAGGCAGCCGGGCAGCCTCCTGTCAGGTATGCTTTAACCTGGATTCCTGCATTGAGCAGGGGGTTGGCCTCGATGGCCTTATGGGCCCCTTCCAACTCTATGATTCATGGACTCCACACCACCTTCTGATGAGGCCTGCAGATACTCCTAAAGTCAACCGTCTCAGATATCCTTTAAGCATCCTTTGCATGCTGTGTTTTTGAAGGGCTTGTCAATACAGGAGTTTAAAATGTCAGTCTAGCTCCTAACACAGATATGAGCAGAAAGGTGGGCTAGAAAAAAAAAATCTTGGCTACTAACCTACGTGGGTTCATTTTCAAGCTTTAGCTCCGTGCTTTTTGCCTGCATTTTCCCCAGCCGAGGGATGCCAACAAGGGAAGACACCATGGAGCTCAGGGACAGAGCACATATTTTGGGGGCAGAAGGATGCAGGTTCAGGCCCCACAGTCTCCACTTGGACCACGCAGAAGGTGAAGGGAAAGTCCTCTGCCAGAGGCTCTGGAGAGCTGTGGCCAGTCAGTCTTGGGCTAGATGAAGAAGTGTCTGGCCTGGTGGAAAGCAGCTTCCAACAACACTGCCAGATGAGCTGGTGGGCTTATGATGGCAACCGGATGGAGAGCGTATTAGGACCTTTTTAAATGAAGAGGCCATCACACCTCGCTTGCACGTTATCAAGCATTCCCTCCCCCCTGCAGCCTGAAGAGTCAAAATGTGCCACGACTGCATCTTTGGGGAGACAGCTAGGCAGGAATCTTAAACTCCTGCTGGGAGGAAGGGTGGGATATAGATCAAATAATAAATAAACTGCATCAGCGGTGCATAATTTATGCATGGCTGGCTAGCCCAGGTTTGCTTACTGACTGGCAACAGCTTTCCAAGGGCAGAGGCAAAGACAGTTTCATGGAGAACAAGGCTATCAATGGCTACTAGCCACAATGCATTTATATGAGAGAGAAAAAATTATATCCTGCTTTCCACCATCTAGGTCTCAAAGCGGCCTATAACATTAAAAATATACAATGTCTAAAGCAGAAATTAAACCTAAAGCCTCCCAAATTTAAAATCTGAAAAGTTTACGCTAAAAACACAATTTAAAAAAAGCAGAGAAGTATTCATGATGCAAAGGTTTACAGTTACTGTAAACCGCCCAGAGAGCTTTGGCTATGGGGCGGTACATAAATACAGTAAATAAATAAATAAAATAAAGGCCTACTGAAGAAAAACAGTTCCAACCGAGCATCTGAAACTCAGCAGGGACAGTGTGTCTCTTGGCTAAGTTCTCCCTCCACTGTCATGGGCAGGGTGACTCTGAACACCAGTTGCTGGGAATCGCCGGCAGAGAGGGAGAGCTGCCGTGCTCAGGTCCTGCTTTTGGGCTTCCCAGAGGCATCTGATTGAAGAGTGTGAAAACAGGATGTTGGACAAGACGGGCCCTTTGCTGATCACTTGCAGCATGATCTTTTTTTCAACTGGACGTGTCTGGGACTGCACCTGGGACCTTCTGCATGTAAAGCATGTGATCAACTCCTCACTGGGGCAGCGATTAACACCTAACATGTACAACTTCTTGCACATGCACTCCACGATCTGTTGTTCTAGCATTGGGACCAAACGTAAGCTCTAGATATCCCAGCTCTCGGCTCTCTCTGTTGCTGCTCATAGCTAAGCCGACAACATTTCGTCTCACTTACCCCTGCATTGAGCAACGTCGTGACCACATTTTTGCCAGGAAGGCCTTGGATGGTGGTGCCTTTGCCAGTCGTCTTTTGCACGACTATCACGTTGGGCTTGGATGTCACGGGGATGGTCGTGATTTTGGTCGTAGTGCCTTAGTGGGAGGGGGGGAAAATGGGAAGGAGGTTTGGTAAGGAGTTAGGGTTGTACCACTGCTGCCACAGCGCCCCCTCCCCACATCGTTCCAATTTAAAACGGTTTGATCTAGGCACAATTTAGGGGGCACCATGCACAAGAAAACACTGACCCCCTCCCCCGATGTAGCTCTCTCTTTTGCAGGCGAGGGAGCCCAGAACCACTTCCTCATTCATGGCAATGGGGGGAGCCAAGGTGATCAGCAGCCTCCATGGAAGCCATTGGGGCCCTGTGTCTACACAAACTCCATGCACATGCATCAGAGGGCATATAGAAGACCTTGGGAAGGAGAAAGCTGGCTTGGCATTGGACGCAACCTCAAACTGGGTCAGGCCTAACTGGGAAAAAGTGACTGGCAAAACAAGTTTTCACTTGTCAGATGAGATCATTAGTTAAGAACAGGAGACCATGTTGTCCCAGGCGACAAGCTAGCCGTTTTCCCTGTCACTGGTGAAATAATGGCAAAGTCACATTCAACGTGGGAGGTGGGGGGGGGGTTATCTATGGCACTCGAGGAGGAAAAAATTCAAAGAAAAGTTTCTAGAGCATTGCAAGTTTTTGATACCTTTTTGTTGGAAATAGGTCTTCATCAAGGAGTTACCTTTAAAAAAAAGTGAAAATAAAACAGCTTGGTCTACAAACAGTGGTATTTGCTTGGTATATTGCCAGCTTGCAGGGGGAGGGGATACTTGAATGAAGAATACAGATGTAATAAAAATGTGGCACTGTTTCATAGATCAGCGTTCATTTTTCTTTTTAACCGTGAAGAAAAAGGGCTTCATGTCCTCCTGTGCACGTCAACTATTGCTGTTACTGCAAAATGCTTATCATTGAAGTTATTTCCTCATCAAATCCACCATTCCCCTTTGCACAGTGCCCTAACTTGCAGATCGCCCAAACATGCAATCCCAGTACCAGCCCCCAACAATTCCACGCTTTCAGACCACCCATGTGTTGCCACTGAAAACCCACTCCATCAGGGATCGGTTGGGGCGGCATCTGATGCTGCCAGGAACGAAAACTGTCTCCGCTTCAAGCACATACACGGTGCTTTCTACATCCCAGGTCATGCGTTAATGGTGAGATTGTTTTCAACGGAGGCAACAGTTCACCAAGGGAAGCTTGCTTTTAAGGACAGATAAATATGATGCTCATATAATGTGCAGCGCAACGTAAGCACAATGTTGCCTCCCCAAGACAATTGTTGTTTTGCAAGCTATTACGCTAAGAATCTCTGATAGCCACGAGGCAGATGTTCTACCACTGAGCTGTGGGGGAAGGGCCACAGCTCAGCGGAAGAGCATCTGCCTTGCGTGCAGAAGGCCCCAAGTTCAATCCCCGGAATCTCCGGGTAGAGCTGGGAGAAACTCCCACCTGAAACCATGGAGAGCTGCTGCCAGTCAGTGTAGACAATACTGAGCTAGATGAACCAATGGTCTGAGTATAAGGCGGCTTCCTATGTTTCTATGCTCCTCGGTGGCACCTACTGGCTTTACTTATGCCCCCCCTCCCCTTTGCTTTGGCTTCTAGCCCTGCCCACTTCCCCAAACGCTTCTGCAGCAACAGCCAACAAGAAGCTTCCAATTTCCTGCTATCACCTTTCTAAAAGCCCCTGCGAGGTAGACAAATACGACCATCTGCCACATTGCAGATGGGCAACTGGCACTAATACAACGAGGCTTGCCTAAGATGTGAACTCAGGACTTCTGAGTTCATAGCATTTAGCCGTGGTGGTACAGCAAGCCTGGTCTCCTCCCAACATCCCTTTGCACTGCTGTCATACTCTTTTCCCACCAGCCTCGGATATGTGCCTACTTATTTATTCCTTGCTGAAGCCTAGTGCTGGCGCTAGGAGCACCCCTCGAACATCCAGCAATGGTCCAGGAGCAGCAGCCCATGGGATACCAACCTGATGAAGCTACCTACCGGAAACAATATTGCTGCTGATGATCTTGCCTCCCAGTGTGGCAAGTGATTTGGGGACAACCGTAATGATGCTGCCGCTGGTGGTCTTCATGTAAGTTGCACCACCTGGTGTGCCAGTCATGCGCGTCGCAATGGACGGGCTAACCGTTGGACGAGTGTAAGTCGCTTGAGTCCCTGGTTCAAAAGAGAAGGGGGGGAGCGAGGGAGGACAGGACAGGCATCAGATGAACAAAGCGATTTAAAGGACACCAGGGGAGATGAACACTGCCAGAAAAGTTCACATTATGCACTGTCTTCCACCCACCCCAAATCCTGCAAACGTGGAGGGGTAGCAAGCCTAGCGTCTCAGGTATAACACTGCAGACAAGGGCTCACAGGACTGAATGCTCCTCCTTGCGCATACAAAATCCCAGCACATAGAAAATGAACATGTCAGGGAGAAGGGTAGGTGGGAACCCTTCACCCCAATGTGTTAATTTGGCAGAGTATGGAGGGGGACGCCTTAATTTCGCAGAATACGGACCCCATGTCATTATAAAGAGCAGAGAGGGGGAAGTCTACTCTTTTCCCAACCTTTCTCTTTTGTATTTTCATTTAATTTGGCTAGAAAATGATTCAAATGCACCAGGGGTTAGCTACTCTGCATTCCGAGATCGTTTTCTCCATGCACCAGGCTTACCTCCTGGGCTTAAAATGCTTTCCTCCCTCTCCAAAGTATTAGGAAAAACTTACCAGCAGGGGCCGTGACCAGTTTGGTTGTCATGATGGTCCCGTTACTGCTCACCACCATAATAGGGGAATTGCTACTGCTGGGCAAAGTGGCCGTGACCGGCTTGGGGAGGATTTTGCTGGGCTGTACTTGTTGGGTGATTATTTTGACACCTAGGAAAGAAGGGGCAACGCGGGTGGGAGAAGGGCATAGAAAGCAAAGGTTAAAAAAGGAAGGAACAGGAAGGTAGAAGTAACCAACCGCCACCAGCACACCCAAGAGCGAACTCCTATAAGCACAGGCAGCCCTTAATCCTAAGAAGGACCTAAAGCTCAATCAGTGGTACAATAAAATGAAAAGTTACAGTTTCATCTTGCTAAGACAGTAAGAGAGATCACAGCTCAGGGGCAGAGCACTTGCTTTGCATGCAAAAGGTGCCAGGTGTAATCTCAGGCAAGAAGAGCTTCCTTGTTCTACTGCTAGCACTGGATTAGTGCACAGATTCTCCCTGACAACACCAGGCAGATGCAATAGTGTTGGAGGTCCTCTGCACACTCACCTGTGGAATGGATGACTGGTCTTGGGCTAGGTGGAGACTTCAAAGTAGAAGCCGAGGCCACATTTTAGAAGAAACCCTGTCCTTCCCCGTCTAGGGAGTATGGCTTAAAGACACAAATACCATGTAAAAGCCCCCTATATAAAATGTATGAAACCCTCTCTCGGCTCTATTCCAGATCGATCGATCAATCCCTTCCTCCCTCCCTCTTTCACACACACACAAATACCTGATTCCTGTTTGATCTGGATGGTGGGCTTGATGCCTGGCGGCAGGGGAGACTGCTGGGGGAGCGGGGCTGGGTGCTGCTGCGGGGGCTGCTGGGCCACGGGCAAAGCCTGGGTGAGCTGCTGGTGCGCCTGCTGAAGCTGCTGTTTGGGGGACGGCTGTTGCTGCTGCTGTTTGGGAAACGGTGCCAGGATCTGGGCTGGCGTCCCCACCAGGCTCTTGGGCGAAGGCAACCTGGCCGAGGCAACTTTAATGGCCGATGTGCAGACACCTAGAAGAGAGGAGGCGGGCAGAGATTTGGTGCTTTGGACCAAACTGGCCTTTTAACAGCAGCCCAGGCAATTGCGCTTTACCATCCCTCTCCTTTCTTCTTTGTTGCATGATTCAGGTCACATCTTCTCCATTGGGAGGGGGGATGTACCATGGTCTGCTAATGGACGAACAGTCCATTTTCCAGCACACCAGCCACCGCAGGCTGGCGGCTGGGATTTTTGAGAGGAACAGTGCACTGCAGGGAACCGGTGGCCCCTCCAGATGTCATTGGACTCCCAACTCCCAACAGCCCCAGCCAGGGCGGCCAATGACCAGGGACGATAGCAGCTGGAGTCCCCAAGAAGATGCAAAGAAACGGAAAAACAAAAGCCATTCCCGGGAGGTAGACTGAAGCACAACATTGGGAATGATTAAAAATGATTGTGAATTACTACTAAAATAAGTATAAAAAATAATAATTCAACTTTAATCTTTCTAACAATCTGAACGTAATGCTTTCAATAGTATTGCTGGTCACATGCGCTCGATGTTCAGACATCACCTCATATTGTTGTTTTCAATGACTGCAATTTAGAATCTTCATTTATATGTCTTACATATGTTCAGATTGTTGGAAAGATTAAAGTTAAATTACATTTTTATACATATTTTAGTAGTAATTCACATATATTTTCACTGGGGGATGTAGTCCCAAGACTTTGTCCCTGGGCTAAGTTCAAGGTGCTGGTTTGAGTGTATAAAGTCCTACTCAGGACCAGGATACCTGAAGATCGTCTTATCCCTTATATTCCCAGTTGATCACTGCGCTCCGCAGGAGAGCACTGCCTGCAGATACATCTTATCATGAGGTCCGCTCTACACAACTTGGAAACACACCTGCGGTGTTGTGGCACTGACCCTTTGGAATTCCCTCCCCTTAAACATTAGATAGGCACCATCTCTGTTGTCTTTTCAGCAACTACTTTCCACTTTCAACAAGTCTTTTAAGTAGAGACTTTATCCCAGTGCGCATCTGTGTTGGAATCGTTCTGAAATATTTTTTTAAAAGGTGTTTTTAGTGTTTTATTATTGGCTTGCTGCCCTGGGCTCCTTCTGGACAGAATGGCAGGATATACATTTAACTAATAAATACATTCTGTTATGTGCTTTCAAGTCGATTTCAACTTATGGCGACCCTATGAATCAGCAACCTCCAATAGCATCTGTCATGAACCACCCTATTCAGATCTTGTAAGCTCAGGACTGTGGCTTCCTTTATGGAATCAATCCATCTCTTGTTTGGCCTTCCTCTTTTTCTACTCCCTTCTGTTTTTCCCAGCATTATTGTCTTTGCTAGTGAATTCTGTCTTCTCATGATGTGTCCACAGTACGATAACCTCAGTTTCATCATTTTAGCTTCTAGTGATAGTTCCAGTTTATTTTGTTCTAACATCCAATTATTTGTTTTTTCACAATCCATGGTATGTGCAAAGCTCTCCTCCAACACCAAATGAGTTAATTTTTCTCTTATCCTCTTTTTTCACTCTCCAACTTTCACATCTATACATAGAGATGGGGAATACCATGGTCTGAATGATCCTGATTCTAGTGTTCAGTGATACATCTTTGCATTTGAGGACCTTTTCTAGTTCTCTCATAGCTAAGTCCTAGCCTTCCTCTGATTTCTTGACTATTGTTTCCATTTTTGTTAATGACTGTGCCAAGGTATTGACAATCCTTGATAAGTTCAATGTCCTCGTCGTCAGCTTTAAAGTTACATAAATCTTCTGTTGCCATTACTTTAGCCTTCTTGACATTCAGCTGTGGTCCTGCTTTTGTGCTTTCCTCTTTAACTTTTATCAGCATTCATTTATGTTCACCGCCCAGAGAGCTATTGCTAGTCGGGCGGTATATAAATTTAATAAATAAATAAATAAATAAAATAAATAAATAAATCATTACCTTATTGTACTGGCAAGACCTTAGGCTCGATTTTGAAAGGCAATGCGTCAGGAATCAGGAGATCCCAGGTCTATGCTTTGTAGGCATGGGTTTTAGACCACAATGGAGTGAAGAGGGAGCACCCTTTCTAGAGCAGCTGGTGCAGCACTGAAGCTGCTATCTCTGCGCTACAGACGCTGAAACTGACATAGAGCACATGCTTTTACATACTAAGGACCCCTCCAGACTGTTTACTTTTGAAGGTGTAGGTGTATCCTGCAACATTTCTGACTGAACTACAGATCCTCCACTAACTTTTCATGAAAAACAGAAAACATCTCACCTTGTGCTACTGTTGACATAACCACAGACGGCGTCGAGGATACCACGGTGGTCACCGCAACTGTGCTGGGAGCTGTGGAAGGAATGGAACAGCCCCCGGCAGAGGTGCTGGTGGTGGTGCTGGCCAACGAGGACTGGGATGCCGTTATAACCACCGGCTGCTTCTGAGTGGTGGAGGCGATGACCGATGTCGGGACAAGTTTGGTGACGGCTGCATAGTTGTGAGACTTTGAGAGGATGTTGGGGACAAAGGTGGAACTAGGAGATGTGGTTACTATGATTACCTGAAAAAGAATGTACACAAAAAGGGTTTCATTTATTACTGCTTATGCCGACACGACACGCTGTTCGTTTCAAGGGGATTGTTCCAAAATGAGAGCATTCATCCATTCAGAGTAAGGCCAACGCTGATCCAGAAACCACTGCCTTCATTCTCAATTGGCTTTATGACACATAGCCCAATCTGGCTGGCTGTTGTTACAATGTCATCATGTTCTCTACGGATATGCAATTGGGTGACAACACCCAAAACGATGACACAGCAGTTAAACCTGGAAGCGGGGTTGAGGTTCTCTCAAACTTCTTTATATTCTACAGTTTCTCCCAGGAGCAGCAATCAAGGTTGCATTCACAAGACTATTTTAGTTTACTCCACTTATCCGGATTTTGGGGAGTTTATGACCCTGACTCTTCCCACAGCCAGGCATGTGTTGGTCTTCAAGCTGTGAGTCATAACATAAGCAACTATCTTTTGGAATATGGGGTGGGGGGCTTACTGAAGGAGGAAGACAGAAGCACAATAGACAGGCACTCAGTCAGAGAGAAGAAAGGAAATTATAAACAATTAAACAGAATTTATGTTGCAGGATGGGGTCAAAAGCAGGTCCTACTCTAAACTACGATTGGGTTTAACATTTAGCGGGGGGGGGGAGGAGAACAGCGACAACCGCCACTTCCCTACTTTTGGATTTTTGGGATATGGGTACACAATGATGGGAGTGTTCCTTGCAGATCTGATTGACTAGGACCTGGCATTTACCCCCTAGACTGAGAAAACCAAAATAGCACCCAGCAGCCAATTAGAGCTGCAAGTCGCTCTGTTATGCCACCTGCCAGAAATCACCAAAATGTCACTCAACTTCACAAACTGCAAAAAGAGTGTGTGCGCGCATGTGGATTGTGGCCCAGCCCTACTGTAGATGAAGAGAACATTCCACACACACCCCTACCTTCTGGGTGGTTGTGTTGGTAGTCTGGGTGGACGGCTTCGTGAAGGTAATCTTCACCGGGGACATGTGTGGCGGTAAGGAGTTGGCGATGCTCTGCATGATGCTGCTCATCTTGGGGCTCCCGCTGACGGGCACCGTGATGGTCTTGGTGACCGGCGTGACGGCCTTCGGAACCTCCTTCAGGAGGACGGGGGAGGAGCTTGAGGAGTTGGTACGGCGCCTTTTGCGGGGCTTCTCGTCGTCGTCTGAGCAGCTCACACCTGTCATGAGATACACTCCTCTGACGAACCCAAAGAGAAGGTCATTGCGTGACTCAATCCCCCCACCCTGCAGGATGAACCAGAGTCAGCAGTGCAGCTCAGCTAGGTAATTCAGACTCTGGACCTAATGGGCTGCATCCAACTAAGTCCTACTCAAGAGTAGACCCACTGAAATTAATGGACCTAAGTTAGCCATTTCCATTCATTTCAGTGGGTCTTATCTAAGCAGAAGTAACTTTAATGAAACCCAGTGATTATTTGGGGGGACAGGACTCCTTTAGGCAGCCATGTGTCTTAGCACACATTCCACTTCTTCCCTCCCCCCACTCGCTGCCATTCCACGCTTGAAACTGCTTCTAAACCTTGACAGGTTAGAGCAAGGGAAGCCAACATAGATCCCTTCTGATGCTGATGGATGACAACCCCCATCATTCCTGACCAAATGGCCATGCTAACCAAGGCTAATGGAGTTAAGAGTCCAGCAACATCTGGATTGAGACAGAAGTTTAACCCGTTGTGATTGTTCATTTTTTTCCTTCCGTTTACTTTTGAATTGATTATATAGGTGTTAATAGTTTGAGTTAGTAGGCTAATTCTCTACTCAATTACTGTTTCTCTTTCCCCTTTTTATTAATATACAGGAACACTTCAAACAAAAACAAAAAAGCAAACGGAAAACACTATACTATTTGAATCACAAGATAAAGTAGTGTTTTCTGAGCTATAAAAAAAAGACAAGAGAAAATACAAAAAAAGAGTCCAGCAACACCTGGAGGGCATCACATTAACCATCTCTGTAGAACAACGGAACAAAAATAGTTTCCCAGCCCTGTAATAAATATACAGGGGTGTGTGTGCGGGTACGTGTGCAAGTGTCTGCAGTCTCCGTTTGTGTTTCTTTGCATATAAACTCACTTAAATCATAGCTTACTCGGAAATACATACCATTTAGTGGCAGAAAAGGATAAAGCATTTTTAAAATAAAAAATGATAAAAATGAGCATCTATAACCATGCATATGCCCAGCCAGCAGCCCCTGGACTATAATTAAAAATAAATAAAAAAGAAGTCATTATCACCAGCCCTGGTAGGCCTCAGCCAGCGCATAATCCTCGGTGCCAATGCAAAGTTTGTATGCCGCTTACTCCATCATCTGTGATTCTCTGGGTGGTCATATGGAGGTCTCCTGGGGTGTGGGGCTTTGGCCTCAAGGACCAGCCCTAGATGCACCACTGACCCGAAGAGAGATCAATATTTATCCTTCCTCGCTTAAATTATCCAAGAGAAGGAAAATGATGCCATTTCCTTCCCACCACCTTGCTTCAAATTATAGCCCATTTCAAATAATTTTTTACATTTATCCATTTATTCTTGCTCAGCCACAAAATTGGTAAACACAAGGACACTTTCAAAAGTGGTTTGCAGCACTGTGTGAGAGTGTGTGTGTGTGTAGGGTGGGGAAAGCATGGAGCTTGCTGTTCGAAATAAAAAAATCCCTCTGGCCACGCTCAAGTCCTTGCCTACCTCTGATGTGGCTCTTTGGAGCCTGAGCCCAGAGTTTCCCCTTTTGAGTTTCAAACTACTACTATGTTCCACCTCAACCGACAGAGGCAGCATGCTTCTGAGTACCAACTGCTGGAAACCGCAGATGGGGGAGCTGCTGTTGCACTCGGGTCCTGCTTGCGAGCTTCCCGGGGGCACCTGGTTGGCCGCTGTGAGAACAGGATGCTGGACTAGACAGGTGGGCCACTGCCTTGACCCAGCAGGGCTCTTCTTATGAAATGCCACTCACTTTTGACGTAAACAGCACTTCCGCTTGGCAAGACGACAACGTTGGAAGCTGGACTGGCAGGCCTCGGGGATTTCACAGTGGCGATGCTGCCGCTTGGAACCGGGGTTGACGTCGGGGTGGAGGTGGTACTCGTGTAAGAGTAGGAAACCACCACTGAAGAAAAAGAGAAGACAATGCTTCTTGCATAAACTGGAGCCTTTTTATTTATTTACGGCATTCGTATGCCACCTATCCCCCATGGAGATCAAGATGGCACACAGGGTGTGTCCCCCCCCTGCAAATTTATCCTCACAACCCTGTGAGGTAGGTTAGGCTGAGAGCAGGGATTTGAACCCGGGTTTCCTCAGTCAGACACAGCAACACCACAATGGCTTACGACATCTGACCGGTGCCACACTCCTGTGACAGCTTAAAGGTGCAGGTTTACTCTTTTAACTTCTGGAACCTAAAGCACACTTTGTCTGAAACACTGTGAGACCCATCAAAATGAACGCATCTTTCACTCATTCAAAACCAGAGTGCCGTAGTCCCATGAAAATCCAAGTGGGCTCCCACTACATCTTTCCAACCGCAGTTCATGATCTTTTGGGAGCGCAAACAACTTCTTACCTTCCTCTGAAGCAAATCTGGTAGTTTCCCACAGGGTACTGGGAGAGGAGGTGCATTGTGGGATGCTGGCCAGAGACAGCAAAGCTCTGTGTGTGTGTGTGGTGGTGAGGGACTTGGTCAGACTTGCTTCAGCCTGTGGAAACCTTGGACAGCTCCCAGAGCTGCAATCCTTCAGCAAGGCCACAGCCAATACTCGCCTTGGGTCTCCCCACTGACAAACATTTGGATCCAAGAGCCGCCATTTTAATTTCATGACAATGCTCCAGAACGACATTACACTGAGGGGGAATTAAAATGGGAAGCTCCTGGGTTGAGCTGCCTGGTGCCACTCACCAGTGTATATTGGGGGGGGCACCAGAGGCCACTTTCCGAAGGGGCCCCTCAAACCACAAGCTGGCCCTTGACTTGGTAGTGCCGGGGGGCGGTCCTCTATATGAGTGGTTGAGGGGCACTGATATATTTGGCAAGGTTTAAGAAAGGACCCAGATGCTGTTGGACGTCAACTCCCATCCGTCCCAGCTAGCATAGCCCCCAGTCTGGGTCGATGGGGTCTGAAGCCCAACCACATCTGGAGGACAACAGGTTCTCCATCCCGAGTTTAAGGCCTAAGCAGGATGACCTTTTCGAGCATTCAGACCCTCCTCCTCCCATTCCCAATGTCAAAATGAGAGAGAGGCCACCTACCCTCACCTTCTTTGCTTCCTGTCTCGGCTGGGGAAGGGAGAGCCGCGTTGTGCTGGAGAGCCGCGTTGGCAACAGCATTTGCTGTGACAGTGAAAGCAGTCTGGGGAACCAGCCGGGGCATCAGAGGGACTAACCGGCGGCCTTCGATGGACCATTCGGAAGAGCTGTTGGGCCCAGACATGCTGAAGAGAAACACACTCCTGTAAACTGCCCATTCAAGTCAAAAAAAGCTATGATATAGTATTCAGTTTATTAATAAGTTGTTTATAGCCATAGGCTGTTACAACAAGTTATGATATAGTAACTCATTAATTCTATGCTATCATCACCACCACCACCACCACCCTTCACCAGAAGGTTCCAGGGCAGGTTGCAACAATTTAAAATTCAGGATTGAAAATGGTTAAAACCAATTACAGTCAAAGGAATAGGATCGGTCCTAATAACATACATCTCAGGTGTCAAGAGCCAGGGTTCTTCACTGTACAGATTCGGCAAATTCTGAAGGTGCCAGGCACACCTCCGTGCAGATAGAATTCCACAACTTAGGGGCTGCCACGGAGAAGGCCCTCTCCCAGGCCACCATTCCCCAAACTTCTGAGTGTGGCCAAACTACCAAGAAGGCCCCCTCTGTTGATCATAACACCCAAGAGGGTCTCTGTAGGGAAGGAGGAGGTCTTTCAGATACCCTACATCTAACACCCAATATTCAGTGTTATTTTCATTATATGTTTCCTGTTGAATTCATGTTAAGGCCATAGTTTTGGGGAAACAATTTTTAAAAAGTGAAAGAGATTTAAATAGCCCCCCTCTCATCTTACTTATGTGCAATAGTCGTCAACCGCTCATCGTTGACCGCCCTTCGAACTTCAGCTCGATGTCTTTCAGTTGAAATACTGTTGAGAGGCCAGAGAGTTTGACACAGAAAACTGGACCAGAAGCAAGACTAGGCTTCAAACTCCTTAAAAATCAAAGTGAAATGGATGGCTGCCAACAGCAATGCTATTCTGGGACTTAACGCTGGTTCACCTGCTCTGCCTTCAACGCAACACATACTGTAGCCCCGCAACAACGCCCTTTTGCTATATACATAGGACAAACAGGTTCATCTCCCCACAAAAATAAAGACTGGATACAAATGTGACATTTAAAAAAATGAAAACATTCAAATGCCCAGAAACCTCCGAGGCCAGCTTGGAAGTTGATGTTCTTCAGCAAAACAGCTTCAAAGGGAGATCCCAGCCACGGAATCGCTGAACTAGGGTTTTAAAGTATATTTGACTCTATGCACTCTGGACTTGATGAAGACCAAGATATTGTTCCCAATCTGCTAGCTTAAATACTACACAGTCCCTTTCTTCTCAAATGGGCTTCTCCAAGTTTTCTTCTCCATCAATAACTAGTCATTGTTTTGGGGATACATAAACAGCCAATGGCAGTTTTGTGGAAAGAAATGGACACCCTGGTTTGCCAGTGATTAACCATCTTTCTGTTGTAACTGATTGCCATTGCTATCTTTTGCAAGGTCAGCAATGTGGATAGCACACATTGGGAACATCCTGCTCCACTTACTTTCGATGCTTCTCAAAAATGTTTTGCCCTGAATTTGTTCTGTGCTGCATCGTCTGCTGTTTTGTATTACAGGGCTTTTGGTTTGGAGTTTTTATCATGTTGCTTTGATTGACCATTGTGCATGGCATACAGGATTTTTTCTTTCCTTGGAAGGCAGGGTATAATGCTCACTAATAAAAAGAAACTTTCATGTTGCATCTAGCAACGTTAGGCACAGTACATAGTAAAAGAACAGGCCCTTTTTGGTTATGGCACCTGTTCCGTGGAACTCTCTTCTGCGGGAGGCCAATCAGCCACCTTCTATCAGAGAGGAAAGCAAGTTGGTGAAAACAAAACTATTCTGCCAATTCACTGGCTGTTAGGATCTGCAGTATCAGCTGATTTCTGCTGCTGTTTCTTGCAGCTTTTTAAACTGATGCAAACTGTTTTACGATTCCTTTCCCAGCACCCAATTACTTGGTTTTAAGCACCGATGGTTTATACTACATCTTTTGTGGCTGAATTGGCAGGGTATAAACCCGAACAATGGAACAAGTTTGCTCTACCTAAGCACTCTGGAGAGTTCCCCAAGGAGGTCTTTCTTCTCTTTCGTGAGATCCCCCTGCGCACGCAAGGCAGTGATGACTCCGGCATATGCCTCCAATTCTGTCAAGGAAAGGAGATTTCAATCAAGAATAAATTTCGGGGATTGGGAGGGGAATCACTAGAAAAGTCACAGAATCACATAGCTGTAACAGGCCTCAAAGGTCATTCAGTCCAACTATATGCAGGGCATCTGCCTCTACAGCAGGAGTGGGGACCCTGTGGCCCTCCAGATGTTGTTGGACTACCATCCCTATTGTCTCTGACCACTGGCCATGCTGGCTGGGGTTGATGCAAGTTCCCTTACATCTGGAGGGCCACAGGTTCCCCACCCTGATCAACAGCATCCCCGACAGGCCTCTAATGAAGAGGGGGAGAAAATACAGTAGCAGGAAATTTTTCACCACATACGTACTGTTCTACTACAGGTGTAGGGAACATTTGGCCCTCCAGATATCGGTGAACTACAACTCCCATCACCCCTGGCCACTGCCCATGCTGGATGGGGTTGATGGGAGTTGTAATTCCCCAACATCTGGAGGAATGAAGGTTTCCCACACTTGCTCTAATACAACATAATAATTGAAGAGGAGGGGGGAAAAAAAAAAAAGCTCAAAGCTGTCCCAGATGGCTAATGGTCCAAAGACTTGGTACCTACATCAGGTAATATGGAAAGTTTTTCTGCATTACAGTAACGAGTCCCGTAATATCCACAGTCCAACTTGAGGACCCGGGTCTTGTTCACGCATGCCAGCGACAAGTCAGTGCCCAGAAGAGGAGCCCCAGCAGAGAAACCCTGAAGC
Source organism: Rhineura floridana (assembly GCF_030035675.1). Taxonomy (NCBI): domain Eukaryota; kingdom Metazoa; phylum Chordata; class Lepidosauria; order Squamata; family Rhineuridae; genus Rhineura; species Rhineura floridana. The sequence continues at coordinate 180,903,232 of NC_084484.1, forward strand.
ATACCGAGTTTGCGAAGGACCCTTTTGCACTCATCCCTGCTGAGATCCAGAAGGGTTGGCCACACAACAGGCATCGTTCCTCGGTCGGTCTGCTCCCACGGAGCTCAGCCACCCTGCAAAGGTACACAAAGACGGGTGGTTACGAAGAAAGCAGCTTTCCACCACGCTCTTCCGACCACTGAAACAATCAAACTAGCATCAGCCATCTGTAATGCTTTTCGGAGCCAAACCACAACTCTGAGGGAGTTCAAAGAATTAAACAGCAGTTAACAAAGCCCCCGGCGTACACAGGCAAAGGAGGTCAGTTTCCCCCCTCTCACTCCTTGGGGCCAGATGGGAGTGGGCTGCAGAAATCTGATCTGTGTAGACTCCAAGGTGAGAACCCTCTGGGACTGTGGGACCACCACGGGAGCAGGTACGGTGGACAAGACCTGGAGTCAGGGAACGTAGGAGGCTGCCTTGTGCCAAGTCAGACCAGTGGTCCATCTAGCGTGGCCTACACTGACTGACCATGGCTCCCCAGGATTCCAAACACAGTCCCCTCCCAAACCTATCTGGAGGTGCCAAGGTTTGAACCTGGGACCTTCTGCATGCAAAGCAGGTGCTCTACCACTGAGCTGCAGCCTTTCCCCTATTGAGATGGTGGCGGAAATGGTGGGGTGGGGAGATTAAAAAGACCCTGATCCTTGCATCTCGACTGTATCCATATTGTGGGATCATCATCCTCACCACCACCACCACATGTCTTGAGAGTTCCAAGAGTTTCACAAACTTATAAAGAAACGCGCAAAATAGGTAAGGAATATTTTATTTTAGATCCTGATTAACCCCCCTTAAAGAGGGTCCTCAAAGTGGATAATCACCATCACCGTAAAAAAGTTTTTAAAAAAAGCATAAGAAGAGCCTGCTGGATCAAGCCAGCGGCCCATCTAGTCCAGCATCCTGTTCTCACAGTGCCCAAACAAATGCAAGAAGTGGCAACAATCAATGAAACAGAACAAATATTGAAATAATTCAGGGCCCCAGCTGAAAAACAAAACACACAGAATTCAACTGGGGGGGCGGGGGGACGCCAAGAAGGCCCTGATCCATGCACTCATCAACTGCAGCCTAGATAGCAGTAGAGCTGTTCTCTGAAGACTAGAACACGCAGGCAGATTCACAGGAGCAGAGGTGATCCTTTAGATACGGAACTCCCAAGTTGTTTGGGTTTTAAGACAGGAAGGGGGAACTTTCAGATCATGCTAGGCTCCATCATCGTTCCTGACCACGTACCATACCAGCTGGGACTTGCAGTCCAACAACAGCAGGGCCTGCTCCAGTCTGATTCCCCCCTCCCCCCCCCAAAAAACACCACAGGAGCAACTTTATATTTTCTATCATTTATATGTTGTGGTATTTAAAACCGTAAACTGCTTTGAGTGCCTTGGCAGAAATACAATTTTTAAAAAATCTATATGCGGGGAACCTTTGGCCCTCCAGATGTGGCTGAACTACAACTCCCACTAGCACCCAGCCAACATGGCCAATAGCCAGGAATGATGGGAGTTGTAGTTCAGCAATATCTGGAGGGCCCCATGTTTCCCTACCCCTGCTTTAAAAGGTCAAAATCTGCACTTCGGGAAGCTGGCTTGAAACATGCCGGGGCCAGCAAAATTGGTATAAGATGAATGGTAAGTGAATGAATCATCAGACACCCGCTGGGAGTTTACCTGCTGCGATTTTCAGCAGTCGATGTTCCCAGATGCTTTCCAAAGGCACCCCATGGCAAAATCATCACAGCAGTCCGATCTGTGGACAGACCGGCCTTCAACAGGGAAGGCGCATCTGCCATGAGCAGATGATAAGCTAATGCAGCAAGAACATAATTGTTTTGTAATCTGCTAAGAAAGCAGCATACACATTTTGTTAGCAAAAATAAATAAAATAATGAAGAGCAGCCTTGATGGATCAGGCTAAATGTCTATCCCAGGTGTAGGGACCTTTTGCCTACCCCAGTGTTGCTCTGGATGTTGGCCACGCTTGCTGGGGCTGATGGATGCTGTTACTCAGTCACATTTGGAGAGCCAAAGGTTTCCCACACCTGGTCCATCCGGTCCAGCATTCCGTTTTTCCACAGTGGCCAACCACGTGCCTCTGGGAAGCCCACAAGCAGGACACAAAGGAAATATCAGGAGCTCACCTTGCCTAAGGCTGTCTTGTTTATTTGAGACAGAAGTGAGATCTGAGCTCCCAATTTGAAGTTCAGGCCCTTCGCTGCTGTGCAACACAGCTCACACACTGGGAACAGTGGTATCCATTTGATTACCCTTAAGGTTGGTCTGGAAGCTGCGGCTGGTGCAAAATGCGGTGGCGCAACTGCTCACTGGGGCAGGATATTGCCAACATGTCACCCCGCTGCTGAAAGAATAGGCTCACACACTTCCTCCAGCCGCTCAAGCACTTCCTTGCTTGACCTGAACTATAATTTGCTGTTGCATCCAAATTGGCAAACCATGGTTTGCACTAGCCCCTCCCCCAACAAAAATTACTACTGCCTCGTAGCTTTGACCTTTTAAACACAAGAACTTCAGGCGCCTGACCAACACTTTCTTGTTCCAGCAGGCCTATTCAGACTATGTTCAGTTTTTAATTAAAATGTTGTGCTTTTACTGCTTCATTTTTTGTTTTGTGTGTACCCCGCTTAGAAATGTGAATTGTGGTTTATACGTGTCATAAATAAATAAATAACACTACAGAAATCAAGTAATCAGGCCTAGACAGCCCAACCCAGAGCCAAGAGGGAGATATCAGACAACTTAGTGGAGCCCCAAGGTTTGCCAAAGTACAAAAAAGGGTGAAAAAACTAAGTGGGGACCCCCAAAACAGCTCAGTGAAGACTGAGCAAGCTCAGCAACCAGCGCATGGACCACTATGGCCAGATTACCTCTGTCCAGGAGTGACCACAGATGGTGTATTAGCCAGGAGCCAGCCACCCCTGCAGCAAGGTCAGCCTGTGTTATTATCTCCCACGTTACGAATGGGAAGATACGAGTCTTGTACAGCAGCTGGGAGAGGCATTTAGGACTTTACTTGAGATGGGACTGCATTCAAGTCAATCCCAACTTATGGCGACCCTATGAATCGGGATTTCATGGTAAGCGGTATTCCGAGGGGGTTTCCCATTGCCTCCCTCTGAGGCTAGTCCTCCCCAGCTGGCTAGGGCCTGCTCAGCTTGCCACAGCTGCACAAGCCAGCCCCTTCCTTGTCCGCAACTGCCAGCTGGGGGGCAACTGGGCTCCTTGGGACTCTGCAGCTTGCCCACGGCTGCACAGGTGGCAGGGCACGTCACCCCTGAGCCACTCACTGTGGGGGGATCTTTAGCTGGCCCTTGACGCCCAGGAGACACGAGCGGGGATTTGAACTCACAGACTCTGGACGCCCAGCCAGGCTCTCCTCCCCACTGTGCTATCCATTTACTTCACAGCTTTTCATTGGGTTGGCTATATTGTTATACTACATTGTCCGGCAGGGGTGGGGAGGGATCCTGTGGCCCTTCAGTAGCTGTTGGGCTACAACTTAGGAACACAGGAAGATGCCTTACAATGAGCCAAACCACTGGCCCCTTTAGCTCAGTACTGCCTACACTGACTGGCAGTGGCTCTCCAGGGTTTCAGGCAGGGGTCTCTCCCAGCCCTACCTGGAGATGCCAGGGATTGAACCATGGGCCTTCTGCATGCAAGGCAGATGCTCCGCTGGTGAGGTACAGCTGTTCCCCTAACTTCCATCAGCTGCGGCCAGCAAGGCCAATGATGAGAGCTGTAACCCTGAAAAGTCTGGACGGTCACAAGCGTTCTGTCCCTGGTTTTCTTTTAATTGTCAGTTCCTGTACAAGACTTGTTTTGTGCCTATAACCTTCTTTATTCATGTCCCATTATCATGCCCATCTCCCCTCAAAGGAAAGAAATTGGGGGGGGTGGAAGAGAGAGAGAACAGGAATGGTCATTTAAACGGCCGAATTGCCACGGCACTCATTTATCAGAACTGAAAAACTATGCTGCTCTGAAACACCCAAAGACTCAATTCCAAACCGGTTAAGAAATCAAATTCCAGAACTATCAATTATTTACACCCAGCAACGTTGAGCAAATAAAGTACCGATGCAAACAAGAGATTTAACAGCCCTCCTTGCCTTTAATCTCAAAACTCAGGGGGAAGGATTAGGGAGTTATAAAAAGAGGAATTAAAGACATAAAACACACACACCAAATGAAAGAGAGAAAACTTTTTTAAATGGTGCTCTGCTTATAAGGCAAGGAGCAAAAACCCTCTTGTGTTCTTACAGACAAAATTTGTCAAAGAGGGAGAATGAATGGAAGCCCCATATTCAAAAGCAGTTTGCTCCTATTCCGCTGGTCTCAAGGCCCGAACTGGCAGGTAGTGGAGGAGGTGCTCATTTAAGTATTTCTAGAGCTTTATGCACTAATACCAGCACCTTGAATTGGGGCTGGTGGACTACACCTCCCATCAGCCCCTGCCAACACGGCCATACTGGCTGGGGCTGATAGGAATTGTAGTCCAAAACATCTTGAAAGGCCCCAGGTTGAGGAAGGCTAGCTTCAACAGTCCACCCATTTCCCTACCTCATCTGCAGGCAGAGAAAAATCGGGGGTGCTTCAGCATTTTTAGGGGATAAAACGGAGGCAAAAATGCAAGCTTTATAAGCATCTGTGTGGCTCTAGGTGGCACCACCATTTCCCCTCTTCCCAAACTCCCCTGGGCATGAGATACTGATGATGAAGGACTGTATCTATGGTTTATCTACGGTGGCTTCTATAGCTGTCCAGTGCGACACTCTCGCTCCACCCAATTTCAAGTGGAACGTTCTCACCAGAGTCTTGCTCAGGGGTCCCTCAGCTGAAGTCCAGGTGCACATTATTCCCCGATGGGAGAAAGTGGTTATGCTTTAACTGGAGATGGACCCAGACCTGCTGCAGGGTTGGGGGAGCAATGCGCCGTTTTCTTGGCCAAGGGCTCGATTCACAGAGGGGGCAGAGGAAGGTCCAACAGGGCTGGGTGGTAGCTGCAAGAATGGAGTTTGTGCCCTAGGACATGTCCCAGGAGTCTCTGCAATGAGCTGGGGCCAGGCTCCAGGGGAAGATGCTCAGGGCTTCCTGGAAAGGACAAAATCATTCCCTGAGTAAATGGAAAAGGACTGCCTTCATATCGATCCTGACTTATGGCGACCCTATGAAGAGGGTGTTCATGGTAAGCAGTATTCAGAGGGGCTTTTCCATTGCCTTCCTCTGAGGCTGAGAGGCAGTGACTGGCCCAAGGTCACCCAGTGAGCTTCATGGCTGTGTGGGGATTCGAACCCTGGTCTCCCAGGTCGTAGTCCAGCACTCTAACCACTAAGCCACAGCTCAGTGGCAGAGTGCAAAAGGCCCAAGCTCAATCCCTGGCGTCTCCAGGCAGTGGAAGCTAGTCCATCAGAGCAATGGGGCCCAAGCCCCACCCACCTCAGTCTGTCCTCAGCTAGCTCCCACCAGCCTGCAACCTTACTTGCATCCTGTCCAGCTGCTAGCTTCCTCCTCTTCCTCACTCTCAGGGTTGCGAGTGCAGACCTCAGCAGAGAGGAGGATGGGCACAAGACTAGAAGCAGTTGGCTTTGCCTCCAGAGACTGCTGGAACTCTCTGCCTTCTACCCTAGCAGTCCCAACAGGTGCCAGCCTCCGCTGCCTCCAGGTTGGGCTGGGAGAAAATCTGGAGAGCTGCTACCAGTCAGTGGGGACACTACTGAGCGAGATGGACCAGTGGTCCAGCTTATTTTATTTATCTTATTTAACTACATTTGCATACCGCTTGTTAAAAAAAGGAACCCTCTAAGCCAGCCTTTCTCAACCTTTGGGTCCCCTGATGTTGCTGGATTACAACTCCCCAGCATGGCCAACAGTCCAGGAGTTGTAGTCCTGCAACATCTGGGGACCCCAAGGTTGGGAAAGGCTGCTCTCAGCAGTTTGCAAAAAAATGAAAAGACAGCCTCCTATAGGGTCGTTGCTGTGCAGAATATGTGCCCTTGCTACAGGCTTCTTGCTCTGCTAAGTCATGGATCAATGTGGGCTGAAGCGATTCCACACCTGCCCTACCCTTCACACGCTCCGGGGAGATGAGGAGCACACGGCAGCATTTCTGATCCTCTAAACTAGAAACTGTCCAGACCCACAAACAAATGAGTGTTTGAAACAGGAAAGATGGAGAAACCAAAATTGCTTGTGTGATCTGATCTGCCTTCAAATTCATCCACTTTGGGGCTACTCTGACAAATAGCGCGTCTGGTCCCTAGGCTGAAGAATTCTCAAAATAGTATTATTATTATTAATATTATTTATTATGCACCCTTCGGCCTGAGGGCAGGCTACAACAGTTTTAAAAGACATTTAACAACAACTTGCAATCACAAGAATAAGGTGGGTCCTAAAAACATACATTTCAGGTGTCAAAAGCAGGGCTGTGGGTACGTCAAACCTTCGACTCCAACTCCTCTATTTTTCTACTGTCCGACTCCTTCATAAATGGCAAATGTATATTAACTGATTAATATTAATAAATTAATATTATTAATATTAAAATATTAATTTTATTTTGAAGCCGGAGTCAGAGTCGGTACATTTCTACCGACTCTGACTGCACCCAAAATTGCTTCCAACTCCGACTCCACGATCCTGACTCCACAGCCCTGGTCAAAAGGCCCCTACTGGGATTTGCATATAGAGATGGCGCACAAATTAACAATCACCACTTTCGCCTCCTCTCTTCCTGCATCCTTACATTTTTCCTACGATGTGGAGACCATTTTGCGCCTCATGCCAGTCAGGAACTCTCATGTTGCATCCCCAGACATGGCAGCTAACATCCTGACTGATTTGAAGGGGGGGGGAGAGAAGTCAGAGAAGACGTTCAAAGTGAGCTACAGGGAGCTTTGAAGAAACTCGGCACAGGAACCCTTTTTCACACTAGGAAACTCCAAAGTCCTACTCAGAGTAAACCCACTGAAATTAATGAACTCAAGTTAGTCATGTTTATTAACTCCAATGGGTCTACTCTGAATAGGACTAGCACAGAGTATTCAAGGGTGAAAGATTTCAGGGTCCACATAATTGCAGAAATTGGTACCAGATGCACAACTCAGCTTCTTGACCATCTAATTAAAAAAAAATCTAATTCTTTTGTTGCAAAAATAGACTTGGATGTGTATATGTGTGTTGGGGAGAGCCTGGTTAGATCTTACTAGCAGGAGGAGTGCAGGGATTCAGCGTTCTAGAGAACCGGAAAGGGCAACCAAAATTATCAAGGTGTCGCAGCAGCTCCCTGTCAAGAATAGCTAACTTTGGTCAAGCTAAAATGGTTCAACCAGAGAGAATTCTGGGAGCCTTGTGGATCCCTGGGATGCCCTACAGAGGGAGATCCACGGCTCAGCGCCAGACAGGCAATTTGCAAGTCAAAAAGATGTAACTGAACCTTAGCTGTTATCTCTTATCTGCTTCCTGAGATCAAAAGTCAGGAAGAGGGTGAGTAAATGGGGACATGACAGAGATGTATAAAATTATGCACAGCGTGGATAGAAATAAGTTTCCCTTCTCTCATATTACTAGAACCTGGGACCATCCAACGAAGCTGAAGTACTTCTTCACACGGTACATAGTTAAACTATGGAATTTCCACACACAAGATTTAGTCATAGCCCCAACCTGGATGGCTTCAAAGAGGATCGGACAATTCATGGGAGGATAAGGCTATCAACAACTGTTAGCCACAATGGCTACGCTCCACCTTCACCGTCAGCAACAGTATGCCTATGAATACCAGTTGCTGCGGATTCAGCAGCCAGGCTCTTCTTATATTCTTAGAGCGTTAACTGAAGGTGGAACCAGATCTGCTATGCGGTTGGTACATCTCATGCAGACTAATGCAAATTTGCACAATATGCATAACTCACACAGCTTGCGTAGTTGTGAATGCAATAGCTCTGCTGGATCAGGCCAGTGGCCCAACAGCATCCTGTTCTCACAGTAGCCAACCAGATGCCCCAATGGGAAGCCCACAAGCAGGGCATGAGCACAACCAAGTGATCCTGAACAACGGTACCTCCAATACCAGAAGCAAGAGAGCCAGCGCAGTACATTCACAGTCCTCGTTCACTCACTGCAAATCTGGCTGGGGCCCTCCTCCACAGAGTAATTAATCAACCCTGTGGTTAGTACAGCCCAGAGTTCAGCAGCTGCCTGCAGCTACATAAAGAGCATATCCATGCCCACACACAGGAACACATCTCATTTTGTAACCCGGCAGCAAAATCATCATTCCATTTGTTCCGAACGCCAAGTGTCAACTTGCCCAACTTCATCAGTTTGCAATGTGCATAATGCTACAGACGTTTTTTGCTTTCCTATCCCATAGCCAGTATAAACACTACCCCCCCCACACACACACCATTAGCCAAAAAGGTGACTCGATTTGGGCAAGGACACACTGTCTGAATGCTCTGCCATCTGGAAGTGCAAGTGCATTTGTAAAAAAAATATTTTAAAGTAGTTTTGTTTTGACGTATTTTAGGGTCTGTTTTGATGATGTTTTGATGTGTTTTTAGCGCTTCTGTTTGCCGCCCTGGGTTCCTGCTGGGAGGAAGGGTGGGATATAAATCAAATAATAAACAAACAAATAAGTGCAAAGCCCACGGGTCACAGATAAACATACCAGATTTGGCAGTGCGGGAAAAAAACCCAGTAATTGCAGAACACCAAGCGGCAAGGAGATGCCAAACTAGTTAAGGATGTCAACCAACTTAGGGATTTTTGTTTTAAAACTGACTGGCTGCATTTTAACCACTTCAGCGGTAAAATGTAAATATATTAGCCTGTTACCACAACCTCCCTTTTGACATGCAGAAGGAAGAAAGAGACAACTTAACTACCAAGACACAACTCATGCAGAACCACTATCTGCATTTTCTTTTTCCTTTTTTCAGTAACAAACCAGAGCCAAAGCAACCACTAAGAAGTAAATTCACCAAGTTTGTGTCCTTAATTCAGAGTCTCAGAGATTCATGCTTGTCCCCTCCAAATACCATTTATTTGGCATCGCCTTATCCCATCTGCCCTCTCGACCACGTAACACTCACCCCGCACTTGTAAGAAATTGTTCTTTTAGTGTGGCAGTACCTACGCTTTGGAACTCCTTGCATATTGACACCAGGTAGGCACCTTTGCAATAGGAGGGAGAAACATCAATAATTTGAGATATGCAGACGATACCATACTCTTAGCGGAAACCAGTAATGATTTGAAACGAATGCTGAGGAAAGTTAAAGAGGAAAGCACAAAAGCAGGACTATAGCTGAACGTCAAAAAGACTAAAGTAATGAAAAAAAGATTTATGTAACTGTAAAGTTGACAATGAGGACATTGAACTTGTCAAGGATTATCAATACCTCAGCACAGTCATTAACCAAAATGGAGACAATAGTCAAGAAATCAGAAGAAGGCTAGGACTGGGGAGGGCACCTATGAGAGAACTAGAAAAGGTCCTCAAATGCAAAGATGTATCACTGAACACTAAAGTCAGGATCATTCAGACCGTGGTATTCCCGATCTCTATGTATGGATGTGAAAGTTGGACAGTGAAAAAAGCGGATAAGAGAAGAATCAACTCATTTGAAATGTGGTGTTGGAGGAGAGCTTTGCGCATACCATGGACTGCAAAAAAGACAAATAATTGGGTGTTAGAACAAATTAAACCAGAACTGTCACTAGAAGCTAAAAGGATGAAACTGAGGTTATCATACATTGGACACATCACGAGAAGACATGATTCACTAGAAAAGACAATAAAGCTGGGAAAAACAGCAGGAAGTAGAAAAAGAGGAAGGCCAAACAAGAGATGGATTGATTCCATAAAGGAAGCCACAGACCTGAACTTACAAGATCTGAACAGGGTGGTTCATGACAGATGCTGTTGGAGGTCGCTGATTCATAGGGTCGCCATAAGTCGTAATCGACTTGAAGGCACATAACAACAGGCACCTTTGCTGTATTCTGCTGTAAAGCACCTGCTTAAAATATTTCTGTTTAGGCAAGCCTATCCAGACACATAGATGTTGATGTGTATTTTTAGCTTACTGCTGATTTTAACTGTCTTTTAAATGTTTTTGATTAACTTGCTTTTAACTGCTTTTATTGACAATTTTAAAATTTCTTGAAAACCACTTAGAGATTTTAACTTGAGTGGTATATAAATTTGGTTAAATAAAATAAATAACTAATTCAGCTAACAGTGCAAGTCAAATGTAAACCCAGATTAGTCTAATGGGAGTTACTCCCAGGTAACTGTGGTTAGGACTACAACCTAAAGCTTTCTGCTGATCTATGGATCTCCTCTTTACAGGTTTCAGCTCTCCTTATCCCTAATTTATAGCCATTCTGTTCCAAACAGATCTGGGAAACATGCAAGAACTTTGATACAAAGGGACAGGGATTGAAGCAGAGCATGCAAGAATGGTGCATGCAGCCAGAGATCAGGGACGGAGAACCTGGTGGTCTCCAGAAGTTATTGAACTACAACTCCCATCAGTCGCAGCTTGTATAGCCAATGATCAGGAAGGATGAAAGCTGTAGTCCGATATCTGAAGGGCACCAGGTTCCCTATCCAACCTTTGTTGTTATGTGCCTTCAAGTCTATTACAACTTATGATGACCCTATGAATCAGAGACCTCCAATAGTATCTGTTATAAACCACCCTGTTCAGATCTTCTAAGTTCAGGTCTGTGGCTTCCTTTATGGAATCAATCCATCTCTTGTTTGGCCTTCCTCTTTTTCTACTCCCTTCTGTTTTTCCCAGCATTATTGTATTTTCTAGTGAATCAGGTCTTCCCATGATGTGTCCAAAGTATGATAACCTCAGTTTCATCATTTTAGCTTCTAGTGACAGTTCTGGTTTAATTTGTTCTAACACCCAATTATTTGTCTTTTTCGCAAGTCCATGGTATGCGCAAAGCTCTCCTCCAACACCACATTTCAAATGTTTTGATTTTCCTCCTATCTGCTTTTTTCACTATCCAACTTTCACATCAATACATAGAGATCGGGAATAACATGGTCTGAACGATCCTGACTTTAGTGTTCAGTGATTCATCTTTGCATTTGAGGACCTTTTCTAGTTCTCTCATAGCTGCCCTCCCCAGTCCTAGCCTAGTATTGATAATCCTTGACAAGTACAATATCCTCGTTGTCGACTTTAAAGTTACATGAATCTTCTGTTGTCACTACTTTAGTCTTCTTGAAGTTCAGCTGTAGTCCTGCTTTTGTGTTTTCCTCTTTAACTTTCATCAATATTTGTTTCAGATCATTACCGGTTTCTGCTAGTAGTATGGTATCATCTGCATATCTTAAATTGATATTTCGCCCTCCAATTTTCACACATCTTGGTCCAATCCTGCTTTCCATATGATATGTTCTGCGTATAGATTAAACAAGTAGGGTTATAAAATACACCAGTCTCACACCCTTTCCTATTGGGAACCAATCGGTTTCTCCATATTCTGTCCTTACAGTAGCCTCTTGTCCAAGAGTATAGGCTGCACATCAGAGCAAACAGATGCTGTGGCACCCCCATTTCTTTTAAGGCATTCCATAGTTTTTCATGATCTACACAGTCAAAGACTTTGCTGTAATCTATAAAGCACAGGGTGATTTCCTTCTGAAATTGCTTGGTCCATTCCATTATCCAACGTATGTTTGCGATATGATCTCTGGTGCCTCTTCCCTTTCTAAATCCAGCTGGGATGTCTGGCATTTCTCGCTCCATATATGGTAAGAGCCTTTATTGTAGAATCTTGGGCATTACTTTACTTGCATGGGATATTAAGGCAATAGTTCGATAATTACTGCATTCCCTGGGATCTCTTTTCTTTGGAATTGGGATGTACATTGAATGCTTCCAGTCTGTGGGCCATTGTTTAGTTTTCCATATTTCTTGACAAATTTTTGTCAAAGTTTGGACAGATTCCGTCTCAGTTGCTTGTAGCAACTCTATTGGTATGCCATCTGTTCCTGGTGATTTCTTTCTTCCAAGTATTTTAACAGCAGCTTTCACCTCGCATTCTAAAATTTCTGGTTCTGCATCAGTAGAATTTCTGGTTCTTCATCATACAGTTCCTCTGTGAATGCGTCTGTCATCCTTGCATCTCTTTTACAGAGTTTTTCAGTGTACTGCTTCCACCTTCCTTTTATTTCATCTCGGTCAGTCAGTGTGTTCCCCTGTTGATTATTCAACATCCCTACCCTTGGTTTAAATTTCCCTTTCATTTCTCTAATCTTTCGGAACAGGGCTCTTCTTTAGATGGATCCACCTTTTGATGGATATATATACCGGTGGGTCCATCATGCTGCACAGGAACTGGTTCCAGCAGCAAGTTTATAATCTGGATAGACTCAAGTCCTGATGGGTGGACTAAGATGGAGATGGCACAATAACACTGATTTTTTTGGGGGGGGGAGAGGAGGGGGTGCTCCCAATCCTTGGGTGGCCTGACCTTACGCATGTTTATGTAAGAGTGAGTCAAAACAAACACAACAGGACTTGCTCCCAAGTAAGCAAACGCAAGGCTGCAGGCTCTGAGGAGAGAGGAAGGGGGAGGTTCAGCACGGGCTGCCTTGCAAGACTGAATCTCTCATAACAGCTTTGGGGGAAAAACAAAACTAGAGGGGCATCTTTCATTCTCACCCTCTACACCTGCAACAGCAGCCGACCTATCCCTGGTTATTCTTGACTGTGGACAATGACCGGGGGGGGGGGGGGGGGGAGGGAGGAAAGGGAATGCCCAAGGAGAGATGCGATTCCACTGGCCAACAAAAGCAGACCATCATCTGGGCAGGCCGGAAAAGGGGGCGGGGGAGGAGGGGGGCACAGAGGAATCTCTGGTGTTAAAGAAAGAAATGGCTCCACCTGGCAAGTCACACTTACAGGGAGAAGAATCAGAGGCATACACAGAGAAAACAGCTACGCAAATCAATGGGGGGGGGGGACAGATGTGGAGGAAAATAGTGCGCTCTTTCTTTCCTGCCCTGAAAAAAGCAACACGCCAACATAAGAACCACAGCAATTAATTGGAGAGGAAGAGAAAGACAAGCATGCAAAGTAGCATCAGCCAACTAATCATGGAGGCGGAAGGAGGATACGGAGAAGAGCACAGTTATTTCTTTATTGTGAAAAAAAATCAGAGAGGGGGAAAGGCTAGGGGGGAGGAAATGCACTGCAAAGAGGCAATGCCTACAAATTAATTGGGGGGGGTGATGAAAAGGAGAAGAGCTATTTTCTCTCTCTCTCTCTCTCTTTTCTCCTCCTCTAAAAAAAAAAAAGAAATCAAGGAAGGAGAAAAAGTAGGAAGGCGTGTAAAGCAGTAGCTGCCAATTAGTAATAACCCCCCCCCATCAATGAAGAGGAAAAGGGTTATGGAGGGAGCAGTGAGGGTAAAAAAAGGGCATCTAAAGGAGAATCAGCTGTGAAGCAGCCAACCAATCATTGGGGGGTGGGGAGATGAGAGGAAACACCAACGACTTCTTCCCCCATGTATGTGTGGGTGCATGTATGTGTATATATATGCGTGTGTGTCTGCGTATAAAGATATATATATATATATATCTCTACCCACATGTGGAAAACTGGCAGGCAAAGGATATCAGTCGTCCGTCAGTCAAACAGTCAAGATGGGGAAGGGGGGGCATATATAGCAAAAAACAGTTATTTCTGTGTTCTGTCCTCCCCCCCCCCCAAAAAAAACCAAGGGGAGAGTGAAAAAGGAGGCAAAGAAAGAAAACAAAACAGCGGCAGGGGCCTATCCACCGCGGTTTTGGGGGTGGGGAGGAGGATGTGCAGAGGCTGAAAGGCATTGGGGGGGTTATTTCTCCCCCCCCAAAAAAACGCGAGGGAAGGGACGGAGACGAAGGTAGGCGCGTAGAATGAGATTCAGAAGCCATCCCTCCACCACAGATATAACTATTATTATTTGCCTCTCTCTTTTTGTCCTCCCCACCCCAAGGGGGAAAAAAACACCCCCTTTCCTTCTCCTTCCCTCTCTTTTGCCCTCCCTCAGACCCCCCCTTAAAGGAAAAAAGGAGAGGAAGAGGATGATGAAGATGATGATGGTCTTCCTCTTCTTCCTCCTCCCCCGGGGGGGGCACTGGGCCTACCTTCCTCCTCCTCCTTCCCGCCCGGGGGGACCCACCTGCCAATCCGCCCCCGGAGCGACCATGGATCCCGCCCTTCTCCTCTATCTTCCGCGCCCCGTCGCCAGCGCACAGCCCGGCGGGCACCTTCGGGGGCTTGTTTGGCGTCGGCGGCAGCTGAAGGCGGCCAAGATGGCAGGCAGAAAAGGACCCCGCGCGCAGGCGCACATGCCGTCCGAAGCACTCTGGGGGATGTAGTCTTTTTTTATTGTTGTTATTATTCCTTCCCTCCCTTCTCCCGCTCGCGCGCAGAGCCTACGACCGCCCCCCTCCCCGCGGCATTATGGTCAGGGGGGAGGGGCACCGTCGCTTAAGGAGGGAGGCCAAAGAGATTAAAAAAAAAAGGCATTCAAGCGCTATACACGTCCGGTTCCAAACTGCAAACCACGGGATTCGCTGATTGATTGAGGGGCAGAAGAGGAGTTGAAAGTGTATTTATATTTCTACTACAGCTGGTATTGTATTATTATTATTAGTTTTATTAGTTTCTATTGCTATGGCTATTATTGTTGTTGTTCTCGTTTTAAGTTTAGAGAAAAGGTGGGTCAGAGGAGACATGATAGAAGTGTATAAAATTATGCATGGCATTGAGAAAGTGGATAGAGAAAAGTTCTTCTCCCTCTCTCATAATACTAGAACTCGTGGACATTCAAAGAAGCTGAATGTTGGAAGATTCAGGACAGACAAAAGGAAGTACTTCTTTACTCAGTGCATAGTTAAACTATGGAATTTGCTCCCACAAGATGCAGTCATGGCCACCAGCTTGGACGGCTTTAAAAGAAGATTAGACAAATTCATGGAGGACAGGGCTATCAATGGCTACTAGCCATGATGGCTGTGCTCTGCCACCCTAGTCAGAGGCAGCATGCTTCTGAAAACCAGTTGCCGGAAGCCTCAGGAGGGGAGAGTGTTCTTGCACTCGGGTCCTGCTTGTGGGCTTCCCCCAGGCACCTGGTTGGCCACTGTGAGAACAGGATGCTGGACTAGATGGGCCACTGGCCTGATCCAGCAGGCTCTTCTTATGTTCTTAATACGCAACATATTTTATTATGGTTTGTTGTTATGTGCCTTCAACTCATTCACGACTTATGGCGACCCCATGAATCAGGGACCTCCAGTAGCATCTGTCGTGACGTGAACCACCCTGTTCAGATCTTGTAAGTTCAGGTCTGTGGCTTCCTTTATGGAATCAATCCATCTTTGTTTGGCCTTCCTCTTTTTCTACTCCCTTGTTTTCCCCAGCATTGTCTTTTCTAATGAATCACGTCTTCTCATTATGTGTCCAAAGTATGATAACCTCATTTTCATCATTTTAGCTTCTAGTGACGGTTCTGGCTTAATTTGTTCTGACACTTAATTATTTGTCTTTTTTACAGTCCATGGTATGCGCAAAGTTCTCCTCCAACACCACATTTCAAATGAGTTGATTATTGTTGAAATGAGTTGTTATGGTATTTCATGCTATATTTTATGTTATATTTATGCTGTTATAGAAATCACTGGAAGATGGGTTCATATGAATCAGGCAGGGCTGAGAAGCAGTTCTGAAGCCATCCAAGTTGCTGGCCAGCACTGCCTCTTGCGGGAGTGAGTTCCATAGTTCGAATCCCCCCACAGCCATGAAGCTCACTGGGTGACCTTGAGCCAGTCACTGCCTCTCAGCTTCAGAGGAAGGCAATGGTGAACCACCTCTGAATACCGCTTACTGTGAAAACCCTATTCATAGGTCGCCATAAGTATGAACTGACTTAAAGGCTGTACTCACAACAAAATAGTTTTGAGCGTTGGGATATGGTCCTAACGGTCTGCCTTCAAGTCGATTCCGACTTATGGCGACCCTACAAATAGGGTTTTCAGAGGGGATTTACCATTGCCTCCCTCTGAGGCTGAGAGGCAGTGACCGGCCCAAGGTCACCCAGTGAGCTTCACGGCTGCTGGGGGATTCGAACCCTGGTCTCTCAGGTTGTAGTCCACCTTAACCACTACACCACACTGGCTCTCTTGGGATATGGAAGGTGCGGTTATTTCAACACAACTACAACGAAATGCAGCTTCTATCTAATCCTGCCTTTTTTATTTGAATTTTCTCATTAATTATTTTGTGTTTCCACCTTCCAGTTGCAATTGGAAACCGCAAATATTAGTGGAGCGTCACTTAATCTGTATCCTCTTAGGGCGAGTACATTGAGAAAGTGGAGTATGGATAGCGAGGTGGGACTGTAGGGTTCTTTTGGCGTGCCGTGTTCTGGCGGCAAAGCGGGCTGCAGATTTGCAGATCGCAGGAGAGTGGGAAAATGCTTTGTGTATCAGTAGGGCAGCAAGGGGTACTGTTTGCAGAAGGTCCAGATGGACCAATGGCCTGACTCAGTAAAAGGCAGCGATCTATGTCAGCAGCACTTTTATGATATAAATAGGCATGATTGCTTAGAGGTGTTCTACTGCATCCAGTGTTAGTCCTATTCAGAGTAGACCCACTGAATCCAATGTGGCAGTTTCAATGGGTCTGCTCTGAGTATAACTTAGTTGGGCACAACATTTTGTTTTGTTGTTTTGAAGAACAGCAGTTGGTATCCCTGCATTCGCCTTAATGGCCTCATATTCCAATTCCCCAATCTGGACAGCCGTGCATTTTGTGTGAAATGTTTGTTCATTACGCAAACCAGTTAGTGTGACTGGGGGAAAGGTTAAACAACCCTCATCTTCCCCCTCCAAATCACTCCTTGCAAAGTTGTTTTATAGGAAGAAATCAATGGTTGGCCCCTTTCTTCCATATGTTTGCATGTAATTTAAGCTCTCAAAAGCCAAATAAGAATGATGCATTGTCGGAAGGAGGGGTTTGCATGAACCACAAGATTCAGTTTGGACCCCAGTTTGGTGTATTGCAGTCTGCCCAATTTGGATCCAGGACCATCAAAGCCTGTTTCATCTCCCTCAAATTTGCAATTAGGGGATAAAAACAGCTATAATTTTTTTCCTTTTTGAATGGAAGTGGATGAAATTTGCAGGCATTCTATCCCCTCCAGAGTAGATAAAACCTGCCAAGTGTTTAGGAGCTCAGTGCTGGGCGCCTTAAAGTATAATATCCTTTATTTTGGGGTGGAGAGTTGCATGACGTCTGCAGGCAACATAGCTCTTTCTGGGGTTATAGATCTTGCCAAGTTTCAGCTGCATTTCCCCCTGCCCCCCAAGGATTACAACGTTAAAGTTGGCAAAAAGGAGCCCCTTTCCACTACTTAGCTTTATCAACGTGTCTTGATTCACAAAACCAAGTTACATCAGTGGTACATGCTCTGGTAACCTCACGTTTGGATTACTGTAATGCGCTTTACGTAGGGCTACCTTTGAAGACAGTTCGGAAGCTACAACTAGTGCAAAATGCGGCGGCCAGATTGCTGACAAGGACCAAGCGGTCCGAGCATATAACACCTGTTCTGGCCAGCTTGCACTGGTTGCCAATATGTTTCCGGGCTAGATTCAAAGTGTTGGTATTAACCTATAAAGCCTTATACGGTGCGGGACCACGATACCTTGCGGAACGCCTCTTCCGATATGAACCGGCCCATGCACTACATTCTGCTACGAAGGCCCTCCTCCGGGTTCCAACTCACAGGGAGGCCCGGAGGGTGATGACAAGATCTAGGGCCTTCTCAGTGGTGGCCCCCGAACTATGGAACAGTCTCCCCGAGGAAGTACGCCTGGCGCCGACTCTGCTCTCCTTCCGGCTCCAGGTCAAAACCTTCCTATTCTCTGAAGCATTTTAAGTTACACTGATTTACTTTTTAAAATGTTTATTGTATTGGATTGATGATTGTATTTTAGTATTATTTTGTTATTCATTGTATTTTTATGCTATTTTATGTTCACCGCCCAGAGAGCTATTGCTAGTCGGGCGGTATATAAATTTAATAAATAAATAAATAAATAAATAAAACCTCCTGGCCTGTGTGTGTGGCTCATTTTGTGTACAGTATCTTCATGACTGGATAATTTTTTGTGTGCATTAGAAAATTTTCTGATGCCTTCGAGCAGTGGCTCCCAAACTTCTTCCCCCCATAGACTACTTGAAAATTGTTAAGGGTCCTGGCAGACCACTTAATGATTTTTCTACCTGTAGCAGCAGTTTATGGTGCAGTTTGCTAGATGCCGTATGGTTTTTAATTGTATTTTTACTGCTGCTTTTGTTTCTTACATGGTGTATTTTGTTGCATTCGACAGAATTTGAATTGTTATAAAATAAAAACAATGGAAGAAAAAAAGGAAGCAATTAAAATACAATTAAAATTCAATATGAATTTTTAATCAACAAATGTGCCATTTCCTGCATCCAGTGATAAATCCACAGACACACAGAGGACCGTCTGAATGAAACTTGCAGACCACTAGTGGTCCATTGACCACAGTTTGGGATCTAATCTAGCATGTTTATTTTACTTGTATTTAGTAAACAGAGCTAAAGACTTTGAAACTCCCAAGATTGCCTAAGATTTACAATTAGAACCCATTCATTGTTACTAATGGAAAAAATTCTGCCTCACATCAGTGAATCTTGTACATGTCTACTCAGGAGGAAGTCCCATTGAGTTCAGTGCGGCTTACTCCCAGGCACATAGGTATAGGATTGCAACCTAAATCTCTGCTTTTGGAAAACTAAATAGTGGACATCCAACAAAGGTGAATGTTGGAAGATTCAGGGAAGACAAAAGAAAGCATTTCTTCACACAGCGCACAGTTGGCTCTATGAAACTTGCTCCCACAGGAGGCAGTCATGGCCACCAACTTAGATAGCTTTAATATAGGAGGGTAAGGCTATCGATGGCTACTAATAGCTCCAATAGCTACGTCTTGCCTCTACTGTTGGAGCGAGGCAGTGCGCCTTGGCATGCCAGTTGCTGGAAACTACAGGTGTGGAGAACACTCATGCGCTTAGGTCTTGCTTATGGGCTTCCCATAGGTATCTGTTTGGTATCTGTGAGAACAGGATGCTGGACGAACTAGGCCTTTGGAAGTAAACCCCACTATGTCCATCTGTTTACTCTCAGATGAATGTGGCTAGGTTTAGTCTTAATTATGGCCATTTGCTCCCACCATTTACATTTTCAGCTTTGAACCCTTAGCCACAACAGCTGGTATGGCACAGTGGGGAGAAGTGCCTGGCTGGGAGTCCAGAGTCTGCGAGTTCAAATCCCCGCTCGTGTCTCCTGGGTGTCAAGGGCCAGCTAAAGATCACCCCACAGTGAGTGGCCCAGGGGTTACATGCCCTGCCACCTGTGCAAGCTGCAGAGTCCCAAGGAGCCCAGTTGCCCCCCCAGCTGGCAGTTGCAGACAAGGCACGGGCTGGCTTGTAAAGCTGTGGCAAGCTGAGCAGGCCCTAGCCAGCTGGGGAAGACTAGCCTCAGAAGGAGGCAATGGTAAACCCCCTCTGAATACCGCTTACCATGAAAACCCTATTCATAGGGTTGCCATAAGGCGGGATCGACTTGAAGGCAGTCCACCCTTAGCCACACATATAGATGAATAATCTACCAACTGCAGATAACTCATCATGCATCTCATGAAATGAGTTCTAGTCCACCAAAGGTTCTGCCATAGAATGAATCCATTAAGTCTTTAAGACGAGACTCTTAGTTGCTTTTGCTGCAAGAAACTAAGGGTACAGTACCTCCAGACTATCAGTATTTTGCAGGGAAGATTCAAGAGCATACCAGGAAATTTAGGTTTGCGCAACTAAAGTGGATGAAAGGGCTCTATTGCGCGAGTGGAACAAATCCATTCTTTTAAATGACTTTCTGCAGCGACACGGAAATTCACTAAAAAGTGTGGGATGAAATTATGATTAATGGCACCATCTCTGCTATCTTTTCGGTGATTTGAAGACTTTCCTCTTTCAACAAGCCTTTTATGTTGAGACCTATCCCAGTCTGCGTCTGTGTTAGAATTGCTTAATATGTTTTTAATAATGTTTTAAACCCTTTTTTAAAGTCATTTTTAAAAATGTTTTTAACGCTGTTTTGTTTTAATATATTTCAAGATCTGTTTTTATGATGTTTTAAAGTGTTTTTAGCTCTTTGTTTGCCGCCCTGGGCTTCTGCTGGGAGGAAGGGCGGGATACAAATTAAATAGTAAATAAATAAATGTAAACTGCTTGCAAGCAAATCAGGACGAATGCTTCATAAAGATCAAATCTAACCTCCACATAAGCTGTGTGCAAGCAAATTGGGATGAATGCTGAATTAATAGGTTGTCTGGAGGAACCCGAACACAGCCGACCCACTGGAAGTCTTCATTAATGCAGCCTTCATTAATACGCCTCGTGTCCTCCAGATGTTTTGAACGACAACTCCCAGTAGCCCCAACCAGCATGGCTGTGCTGGCTGGGGCCAGTGAGATTTGCAGCCGAAAACATCTGGAGGGCATCAGATTGAAGGCTGATTTTGTGGAATTGTTCTGGTAGTCCTGTAGCGAACGGGTGCAGCAAAACCCCTATAGGGGCCAGCCTGGGGAGGGGAGAGAAAACAGAGCCCCCCTCCCAGGGAATGTTACAATTTTTCTCTTTGCCATCACACCCCAGATGTGCATCTCTTTCTTCCTCCTGGGCCAGAGTGCTGACATCAGCCATTACTGACTACTAGACATTAGCCATGGAAGGTCCAAGACTGGAGAGCAACGCTCATTTAAAGCAAGGAGGAAAAAACATCTTGTTGACAGCCTCTTGGTATTGGGGGTTTGACTCAGGCCAATTTTTCCATGGAAATTACCAGTTTGGGATTACCTGCAAATGCTGCAGAGGCCTCTGTGCTAATGGAGCCTGGAGGGAAAGTGCTAAAATAAGGAAGCGTCTGTCAGAATTCTGGAGCTCGGCAACTTGAGTGCCGCAGTGCCTCGCTTCGCGTCATTGCCACAGCACGAGGGTTTGGTTCAGAACTGTCATTGAGGCATCAGCCAAACCTGTTTTCATTTTCTAGAACAGCCGAGGATCCGCTTTCCCCATTCCCATTTTTTCCCCTGTGTGTAGCTTCTAACAGCAGGTTGAAACGATTCACAATTTTCCAGTGAGATTGCACGAAGAGGGAAGGTTTTGTTTTAATATGTTTTTAAAGATGCTGTGTTTTAATACGTTCTTAAGGATGTGTTGTTTTAATATGTTTTAACGTCTTTTGTTTTTAAAATGTTTTAGAGTGTTTTTGTTTGCTGCCCTGGGCTTCTTCTGGGAGGAAGACTGGGATACAAATTTAATAAATAAAATAAAGGTAAAATGAAGACTTCAAGCTTGGGTGTAAGGCAGGGACTCAGGAGAGGGTGCAGTTCCCGTCCCCTAGTTTATATTTAGTCCTAGTTTAAAATTGGGTTTAGCCTCTTAATGATAGGCTACCAGTGATGTAACCCCATCGTTCTGCATATGCACCTAGAGGATTGCTGGTAACTGTTGAGTGGGAGATTCTGTTTGTGTGGGTGATTATGTGTAGGTGTAGGGTGATTGATGTATGGGTGCATTAGTGGGTGTGGAATTTGTGCAGGTATTGAGTGTGTAAAATCCTGTTTAGGGATTTTGATGGTTTATCTACTAGAGAGAGAGAGAGAGAGTCTCTCTCTCTCTCTCTCTGCACTTTTATTTATATCCCGCCCTTCCTCCCAGCAGGAGCCCAGGGCAGCAAATCTCTCTCTTTCTCTCTCTCTCTCTCTCTCACGCACACGCACGCACACACACGCACACGCCTGGTTCAGAACAGCACCTCTCCCTGCTTGTAAAGATCCAGATTTATTTATTTATTTATTTATTTACTAGATTTATATCCCACCCTTCCTCCCAGTAGGTGCCCAATGTGGCAAACAAAACACTCGAAAACATCATAAAAACAGACTTTAAAATAGACTTTAAAATATATTAAAACAAGCCAACCTTAAAAACATATTAAAATAAAACATATTTTTTAAAAAAAGCTTTAAAAACATATTAAAAAGCAATTCCAACACAGACGCAAACTGGATAAGGTCTCTTCTTAAAAGGCTTGTTGAAAGAGGAAGGTCTTCAGTAGGTGCCAAAAAGATAAGAGATGGCGCCTGTCTAATATTTAAGGGGAGTTCCAAAGTGTTGGTGCCACTACACTAAAGGTCCACTTCCTATGTTGTGCAGAACAGACCTCCTGATAAGATGGTACCTGTAGGAGGTCCTCACCTGCAGAGCATAGTGATCAACTGGGTATATAAGACGATCTTTCTGGTATCCTGGTCCCAAGCTATATAGGGCTTTGTACCCCAAACCAGCACCTTAGCCCAGTAGCGAATAGGTAGCCAGTGAAATTCTTTCAGCAGCGGGGTGACATGTTGGCGATACCCTGCCCCAGTGAGCAGTCACATTGCTGCATTCTGTATCAGCTGCAGCTGGTTGTCTTTTTGGCACTTACTGAAGACCTTCTTTCAACAAGCCTTTTAAGTAGAGACCTTATCCCAGTCTACATCCGTACTGCATTGTAAAAACACTGGCAAAAAAGAGCATATTCGCAAAAGAAATGAGGGGTTTGCCAATTTATTATATCTTCCCACTAAAAAATAATCAGTGAATTTGACCAACTACAACCTTCAGTTGGAAACAGGATGCAGCTTTTGAAACCTCCATATCGTCTATCTCTGAGATCTCTGCAGCAGCTGATCAAATTAATCTCTCCATAGATAGTTCAGGTGCTGAATAGTCATAAAATTCTTATCTATATTATTATTGCACATGAATAGACGTGTGAGTGTGTGTGAGAGTATATATAATTTATTTTCTCTGTCTTCATTGACACACACACACACAAACTTTTTCTTCTTTTTCTCAACAGGAGAAATTCAGGAATGACATTTTTCTGGAGCGTGGCTGCTGATATATCACTATATCACTTTCATATCGTTCCATCTGCGTGCCAGGTTTTGGATAAAAATTCTACAGTTAATCTGCACAACCCAGGCAAACACCATTCCTATTCACCCACCCCAGAGAAAAGAGAAAAACCGATAAATGTTCCTTGGACTGTGCTACAGTGCAGCTCTGAAGCTCCCAACACACTGAAAACATAAAAAGAACTATGTGTACACATCTGGAAAGCTCTTTAGAAAAGCATACAGCCAGGGCATATTTGAATGCTGATGGTTTCAAAGAAAGAAGAGTAACAATAATAGTACATAGAGGGATTTTATGAAATGTAAAGAGGGATTCTCTCAGTTAAATAGAACGCATGCATACGCTTAAAAACTCATTACCAAACAGGAAAAATCTTTTTAACGGTTTGGCTCTGGATATTCTATTATGGATGAGCCGTTCGCAGGATGGTGGTGTGTGTCTGGAAGCTTTTATCACAAAGGAGGCTTGGTACCTCTGCTAAAACAATAGTTGGGAGATGAAATGGAATGAAGACATTCTGGATAGGAAAATCAAACTGGGAGCGGGGAGTGCTGTAATGGAAATAAATAGAGGACAAGAAACTCCAGAACAGATTTTTAAAGGAGGAATTCGCCTCACATCATTCTCAGTAATCAAATCAAGATTTCAAATTGCAATTCTGAGAGCAATTACAGCCAGTGGGATTTATTCCAAGGAAAGAAAAGATGCCTTGCAGCCTGGTGAGTGAGTGAAGCCTACAAGTCTTCAACATACACAGACATGGCTCCAAACTTACTTGAGGAACAAAGAAGGGGGGAAGCACCAATCAGTAGTCAAAACAAAAGGAGACAAGCGCTGGTGCTATGTAGATGATTTATTTCGTGCTCTGCGCGTTTCCGAGAATATATCTCCTTCCTCAGGAGCTAAAAGCAGAAACATTCAATTGAACAGAATTAATATAAAGACAACGCCATGGTCATTGCTATGAACATACTTTTACAACAATCCAAAGGCTACCTCCATTGTGAAAACTTAACTTTCTAAAAAACTTGTTTTATTACCAGTAGTTGCATCTGCAGTCACATAGCATAAAATACTACTATGCCCTGACCTTTAGCAAAATAATCTAAGAATTGCCATATTTCACAACTGCATAGCCATTGACAACTCACCCCCCCCAACAAACAATGCTCTACTGACACGCACAGAGGTGTGTCAAAAATCACACTGACTTTTCACCAGCGTAATTGTCATGATGTGCAGCAAAGTATCCTAAGAATTGTAGTCTGATGAAGGGTGGCTCCAATGACTGCTTCTCCTATCACCCCCTAAACTAATAATAATTATATCCAGCAGTGTAGTGGCAAAATCAGAAGTGCAGGGTCCCTTCATGATAGTCCCACCACACCCCTCACAGCTACATCCCCTTTTCCATGTTCCCTCAGCTCCCTTGCTCTCCCTGTCATCTTGAGAGTTCCACACTCTAGCAGCCGATCAGCATGAAAGGGAAGGCTGTGTATTAGCTACTGAGAAGAGTCTTCTCAGTGGCCAGGTCACTTCCTTTCACTAATTGGCTCCAATCAGCATGAAAGGAGAAGGCTCTTCTCAGAGGCTAACATGCTCCCTTTTCATGCTGATTGGCTCATACATAGGGACCTGGCTGGGACCCTGCTCCCAAAACAGTAATGGATCTATGCCTCCCTGACCCTGGATGACTACACCCTATTATATCTCTTCCTCACTCGTTTCTCAGTATGGAAGTCAAAGTGCTCAGTCCCCAAAGTGTCCAATTAGCTTGGTGCTTCCCAACCCAACTTATTCCGGAGAGCCTGCTGGAGTTTTACACATTTCACTGTTGTTTGGCAAAGTGGTAGTGCCACAGTTCCAAGCAGGAACTGCAATAGTCCATCATTTTTCTGCTAACTTCTATCTCCTCTTCCCTTTGTGTCCTCCCCAGTCGATTTGTTTGCTTTGCATAAAATTTCACATTGATATTGCCAAGTTCTCGCCTGTCTTTTAATCCTCGCGCATGCGCACCCCTCCCACTTCAGCTGCCTGCAAGACGCGGCACATTTGGACCTCCCGCGTCAGAAAAAAGCGAGGGTGGATTGGCCCCGCCCATTTTCCGTAGTACGAAGCGGGCAGGCTCGGCAGCTCTGCATCCAGGTATCGCGTGGGAGGTCAGGGTCCGCACAGCTAAGGAACGCTCCGTATGCAAAGGGGCACGGAGACTATGATGCGAACTATATAAGTGACAATTGCGGTTGTCAGTGAACCATGACAGCTGGGGTGCAAAGCGTGCATTTTGCCTTTCTCCTTTTTCCTTTTCTTTTTTTTTTAATGCATCAGGTTAAACTGGGCTGAAGAAAAGTAATTTTTTGGTGGGAGGAATAGGGTAGACTCAAATTTATTTATGCAAATTAGCTTTATCATCTTCAGTAAAAAAAAAAAAAGGTTCCCAGAGCAGCTTGCAAATGTCGGTGATAAGGCAGTCCCTGGCCTCAGGTTTACAATCTCAAAGACACAGCACAAAAGGAAACGGGGATTGAGAGGGAGGAGGAAAAAAGGAAATTCAAGCACTATTTTGGAGGATGCATACGCACCATACAAGCATGTTCCTCCCACGCAAGTATTCTGGCAACTGTAGTTTATTAAGGGTGCTGGAAATGTGGCTCTATGAGGGGTAAGCTAGAGTTCTCAGGATTCTTTGGGGGGAAACGATGTGTTTTAAGTGGGTGGCGGGTACGCTGCCTTTGTTACAGATGTTTTATAAAGACCAGCAGGGATGGAAAGATTTCAAGGAGAGGAGCCAAAAGTTGCTGGCCTTTCCACAGAGCTGATGGAAAGGCTCTGTGGTCTCCTGTCTCCTCTTCTGTTGCCTGGTGATGACAAGTTAGGGAGGAACACGGAAAAGTAGGATTGGACCAAGATGAAAGAAGTGTGAAAATTGGAGGGAGAAACATCAATAATTTAAGATATGCAGACGATACCATACTACTAGCAGAAACCAGTAATGATTTGAAAATAATGCTGATGAAAGTTAAAGAGGAAAGCACAAAAGCAGGACTACAGCTGAACGTCAAAAAGACTAAAGTAATGACAAAATATTTATGCAACTTTACAGTTGACAATGAGGACATTGAACTTGTCAAGGATTATCAATACCTTGGCACAATTATTAACCAAAATGGAGACAACAGTCAAGAAATCAGAAGAAGGCTAGGACTGGGGAGGGTAGCTGTGAGAGAACTAGAAAAGGTCCTCAAATGCAAAGATGTATCACTGAACACTAAAGTCAGGATCATTCAGACCATGGTATTCCCGATGTCTATGTATGGATGTGAAAGTTGGACAGTGAAAAAAGCAGGTAAGAGAAAAATCAACTCATTCAAAATGTGGTGTTGGAGGAGAGCTTTGCGCATACCATGGACTGCGAAAAAGACAAATAATTGGGTGTTAGAACAAATTAAACCAGAACTCTCACTGGAAGCTAAAATGATGAAGCTGAGGTTATCATACTTTGGACACATAATGAGAAGACATGATTAATGAGAAAAGACAATAATGCTGGGAAAAAAAGAAGGGAGTAGAAAAAGAGGGCCAAACAAGAGATGGATTGATTCCATCAAGGAAGCCACAGACCTGAACTTAGAAAATCTGAACAGGGTGGTTCATGACAGGTGCTATTGGAGGTCACTGGTTCATACTCGTAGTCGACTTGGAGGCACATAACAACAATACACACCATAAAAGGGAAATGGAATGGGGAAGGAAGAGGAAAACACTGGAGCAGCTGCTCCTTCCCTGGCTGATGAAGGGAGCAGGGCTGCCTTTCCAACTTACCATTTTTATTACATTGCTAACCTTAAAAAAAAAAAAGTACAACTTGCTAATAAAGAAAAAGAAGAACACATAGCGAAGGCTCGCTTCCCTAACGTTTTATTTCCTGCTCTCGCCGGCCCAGCAAAACGCCGGCGTTCCTATTACCGGAAGTTGTGTTTGCCAAAGCCCTCGCATCGCTCTCATCTCTATAGAAAAAAAAAAAGAAAGAAAGATGAAGGCGGCGGGAGGAAGGCATATATGCGTATTGGGTGGGCGCTTCCGCGCCTGCGCAGACGCCCACACCGCCTCGATGGTGGTTGGCGGAGGGGCCGGGAAGCGGTGCATGCTGGGAAGGCGGCGGCGAGCCTCCCTCCCTCAGTACGGAGGCG
The DNA here is from genome assembly GCF_030035675.1 of Rhineura floridana. Taxonomy (NCBI): domain Eukaryota; kingdom Metazoa; phylum Chordata; class Lepidosauria; order Squamata; family Rhineuridae; genus Rhineura; species Rhineura floridana. The sequence goes on from NC_084484.1 coordinate 180,930,559, forward strand.
CTTCTCTGCCGCTTCCCGTTCGGCTGGGCGCGCGGGGCGTTTGAAGGAGCCGCCGCGGCCCCCCTCCTGAGGATGCCGAATTTCTGCGCAGCCCCGAACTGCACCCGCAAGAGCACGCAGAGCGACTTGGCCTTTTTCCGCTTCCCGCGCGACCCCGCCCGGTCAGTGAGGGGTGTGTGGAGCATGTCAGTGTGTGTGGCGGGGATATTTGGGGAAGGGGTGTGTGCGCATGCCTGGTACACAGAGGAGGAGGGCGGCGAGCCTGAGGGAAATTTCCCGCGTGAGGAGGAAGAGGAGGAGGATGCACACGTTACGCGGCGGCACAGACTCGGGTTTCGTCGTGAGACTCGCGAGCTGGGATGGTGGCCGTGGGGACATCCCCGCTCCGGGTAGGCAAGCGCGCGCGTTTACGTGTCGGTCAATCGCCTCGTCCTCAAGGGCGGGCTCACAAATGCGTGTGCGTGACCGTATACGTGATAATAGGTTCTCACGTGGCGATATTATTATTAGCGTTATCATTTATTACCTGCCGTTCAGCGGATAAGAGAAAAATCATTTGATATGTGGTGTTGGAGTAGAGCTTTGCACATACCATGGACTACGAAAAAGACAAATAATTGGGTGTTAGAACAAATTAAACCAGAATTATAACTGGAAGCTAAAGTGATGAAACTGCGGTTATCATACTTTGGACACATCATGAGAAGACAGGATTCACTAGAAAAGACCATAATGCTGGGAAAAACAGAAGGGAGTAGGTAAAGAGGAAGGCCAAACGAGATGGATTGATTCCATAAAGGAAGCCACAGACCTGAACTTACAAGATCTTTACAGGGTGGTTCATAACAGATGCTCTTGGAGGTCGCTGATTCATAGGGTCGCCATAAGTCGTAATTGACTTGAAGGCACATAACAACAACAACCCACCCTTCATCCAAAGGTCCCAGGGCAGGTTACACAGAGAGAGAGAGGGAGAGAGAAAACAATTTTAAAGCACATAATTAAAAACAGTTAAAAACCACCTAAACAACACGGAAAATAGGGTGGGTTCTAAAACTATGCATTTGAGTTGTCGAAGGCCAGGGTGAAGATGTTGTTCTTGATATGTCACCAGAAGGTCTCCTAGTGCCTTAGCAGTATATTTGAGACATAAATGTAAATGTGTTGTGCCATGAAAGCAAGACAAACGAAACCCCCGTAACAGCTGCCGGAAGCATGTACTGCATTTTGTTAATGCAGGATGGGGAGCCTGTGGCCCGTGACCTCTGGTCATGCAGACTGTGTCATCAGACTGGTCATCAGACATGATGGGAGCTGGAATTCGACGTCTGCAGGGCCACAGGTTCCTTGTTCCTCCTTTAAAGGCAGGCTTGCATGGGGATGCGCTGCTGTACACTTCAAGGCAGGTTTATGCGTTTTGTATGCTGGAGGGGTGGATCATGCAAGCATGCATTCAGGGCTAGATTACTGTTCTCTGCTGTTCTCTTAGGGCCATGTTCTGCACATGATTGTGCTACTGTGTGGATAAGAATAGGCTCACACTTGTGTGTATACATCACTTGATTACTGTACACTTAGACAACTTTACATGTGACCTGAGGGATAGGTTCATGTACGCTTGTGTGTGTGTCTCCTACAGTGGAGGCAGAACATACCCATGAGGATTAGTGGCCATTGACAGCCCTGTCCTCCATGAATCTGTCTACTCTTTTAAAGCTATCCAAATTGGTGGTCATGGCTATTCTTGTGAGAGAGAATTGCATATGGTCTGTGTGAAGAAGTGCTTTCTTTTGTCTGCTCTGAATGTTCCAACATTCAGCTTCGTTAGATACCCTTGAGTATTACATGGGGGGAGGGGAAATTCTCCCTATCCCCTTTCTCCACACCATGCATAATCTTAAAAATAACATTTTTCAGGTGAGGTGGGCACAACTGTGCACATGTTCTGTGTATGTGTGTGTACATGCAGGTTGCATGGTAATTATGATGGGAAGGGCAGGTACGCAGCCTTGTAGACAAAGTCCATAAAAGCTCTTACTAGCCCTCTTGGCCACACATCTGTACATCTAGTTGCTGCTGGACGGTGGGGTAGAGTGGGGGGTTGGGGCAACCATGACAGTCTAAAGGCAAAGGGAACCAAGTCTCTACCAATCTCAGAAACATCTACCGCCTAGTTTCTTGGAGGTAGCTTTTACTCCAGACCACCAGGTGAATGGCGATTTATAAGTCAGTCTCTTAAACTTCTTTTTACATGACTAGTGTTGGCTAACTGCAGGTGTATTGCCATAGAAACATCTATGTAGTGATGCTTCCAGGAGAAGGGGGTAATCCTTCCCTCCCCACTCACCTGGCTGGAGGCCACGACATACTAAGGGAAGGCGAACAGTAGGCCAAGGACTACTCTAGTCTAGTCTACTCTGGAACTGGGAAGACTTGGAGGCTTGACTTTGTTCTCTGCACTGAAACCAAATGGACCCCTCCCCCTGCCCCAAGAAACCTAATGGAGAAGTAAGATCTGTTGGCGTGTTAACGCTGTGATCCCTTTCATCGGATGCTCAGCCTGTGTGCCTGCAAATAAACCTTACCTCACAAAGACACCACTGTCTCTAGTGACCATCATTCCAAGGAGACCAAACCTGAGGGATGTGCTTTGGGGAAGGGTGGTAGCTCAGTGGCGGAGGACCTGCTTTGCACGTAGAAGTTCCCAGGTCCAATCTCTGCCATCCCCAGGTAGGGCTGGGGGAGACCCCTGCCTGAAACGCGGGGGTGCCATTGCCAGTCAGTGCAGTCCATACTGAGCTAGACGGACCAGTGGCCTGACTCGGTATAAGGCAACTTCCTGTGTTCCTAAGATGGCACCCCTGAAGCCTCCCGCTGCTCAGAGATTGGGATGTGGATGACAGTGTGTTGGAGCAAAACATGTAAGCTGGGGGGGGGGAAGCAAAATAACATATCACATAGCAAAGAAAGATGCCCACCTCTTTGAAAATAAAGTGTCTTTAAATCAAGAATCATTCATTCATTGGCAATCACTTGTGGCCAAGTAAGATTGTCTTCCAGGGTAAGGTTTTTAACAGTGGGTCCGTAAATGACTGTGGAGGCCAATTCTGGATCCACACAGCCTCCCACAGTGAGGACATAGGTTTCCAGATGGAAGATGGTCGCAATGGGGATTTGGTTGACGTGCCTTCCGCTTAGCTTGTTTGTCCCGTTCGCCCTGTACTCGTGCTTCTTCAAAGTCTATAGCACCTTTCATAATGGCCGACCTCCATTTGGGACGTTCATGGGCCAAGACTTCCCAGTTCTCGATGCTCATGTTACATTTTTTTAGATTCACTTTAAGAACATCTTTAAACCTCTTTTGCTGTCCACCGATATTCCGTTTTCCATCCTTAAGTTGGGAGTAAAGTAGCTGCTTTGGAAGACAGTGATCAGGCATTTGAACAACATGGCCGATCCAGCAAAGTTGATGTTGAAGGATCATTGTTTCAACACCCAGAGTATGGTTGTGCTTCATCGCCAACTGTATCAATGTAAAAAGAATAAATGTTGACAGTTTTCTGACAAATTGTTTCTAATTTGTACAGTTTTGACGAGCTCAAATATAATTTGCTGATCTGTATGTTTCATCTATGCCCCAAACCCTATAAAACAAGATAGTGGGGGTTCTATTTCCCCCCACAATATATGGCAGTTTAGATTTTAACTGCTGCAAATATTAGGTTGTTTTTAACACAAAGCAATAACTGATTTGTGCTGTCTTCCCTGGCACAAATATTTTGAAACCATTTAAACATATTTTTCTGGAAATACTTCACACTCATAAATTACAGGTTGAATGATTGGTTATAAAAGTTTGTTTTGGTACCTTAAATGGCCACCTTATTGCTTCTTTCCTCTTTAAAAAAAATCAGAGACGTACAGAATAGCAGGTGTGGGTTAGTAGAAATATTGTCAGGTTTATATGTCTTTGTTTTGCACAGATTTAGTTTCTGTTGAGCATTTCGGAGACATGGGCAACCATCCAATACATTCATGCTGATTTTGCTCCTTAAAAGATGTTGTGCATGTTTCTTAAATGGGTTTGTTTAAAAATATCAAAATCTGTCAATACGGAAGTGGCATAATTAGTGTGGTTTCATTATATGCAAGTAGAATTTGAAAAAGTTAGTTAACATTAATACAGCTGGATCTTCTTCAGATCTATTTTTCCCTCCCTTCCACCTCCAGAAGTATATTTATCATTCTTGTTATTGGATCTACCATTTAGAATTTATAAATTTGCCTTTAGAGAGCCATTTGGCAACAGGAAAATAATTGAAAATGTCATGTCAGCATCATAGTTAGCTGTGGTATCTTCCTGTCATTAAGTCACTGTTCATCAGCAGGTGCAAGATGGAAAGAAATTCTTGAGACACATTCCTTTTCCAATACTTTTCTCACAGGAGGCAGAAACGTTATTTGAGGCAATGAATAATCAGAATGTTTGTTCATTCGTTCATACTTATATCCCACCTTTCCTTCCAATAGGAGCTTTTTACCCCAATGGCATAAGGTTTTAAGCAAGAGTCAGTTTGTGCTTAATTCCTCCTTCGTGAAAGGTCATTGAAAAGAATTGAATATGAACAATGAAGCTAATTTCAGAAGATACCATTTTTATTCTGACAGTCTTAATGCAGAGTGTTTTAAATGAAGAGTGTTTTAAATTTGCAAGCAGTGTCGCCCAAATGTCTAATAGCAGAGACATAACTTACTGCATTAAGGTGGGAATGAATCTCCAATTTTAACACTTCCCAAAAGATTTACTTTTACTTAGTTACCCTTCTAACTAAGCTCACAAAAGTTACTTACTTGCTTAGAAATTCACTAGCCTATTGCGGTCTAGCAGGGGTGGGGACAAGAGCTCCTCCCCTCTGTCATCAGCCCACTGCACTTCTGTGCTGGGCCTCGAGGAAGGATGGAGTGCTCTGTCTTACTTTCATGGAATTCCTTATCACCTGTGACTACCAGGCGAATACTAAAGTACAAGGCTTTCTTGATTGCATGAGAGTAAGCATTACCTACCTGACCTATGAAAAGTTCACTCCTTGTGTTTCTACATCAGTCACTGACCAAGCCTTGCCTTCTGATTCATGCAGAGGTGCAGTAGGTAGCCTTATCTGAGCCCAGGTAATTCTGCTGCTTGTATGCATTGAATAATTCCAATGCAGAGATGTGGCAGTATTAACAATTTCCTGCAGAGGCTGGTTGACCTTAATTTGTCTTCCCAGAGCAGTTAATCATGCATGGATACAACAGGCAGTCTCCTCTGTGGGGAGATATGTTGAGCTTACAGGGTCTTTTTAATTATTAAATCTGTTGGGTGGTGGGCGGCAACTTGCTTGGCAACTACTGTTTTGGGAAATGCCCAGGCAACTAAATATCTATATCTTTTGCAGATGCCAGCGGTGGGTTGAGAACTGCCGAAGGGCTGATTTGGAAGATAAGACGCCCGACCAATTGAATAAGCATTACAGATTATGTGCAAAACACTTTGAAACCTCGATGATATGTAGAAGTGTAAGTGAAAAGAAATAGCAGTAATAATCTCTGCTTACTATATAACATGCAACTGGATTGTTATTTTTTCCACCTTATGTATGCCAGAAGCAGAAGATGAATTTCTGAATGGGAATGTCTTATCAAACATAATGCTTTTTGTGACTTGATTTATTGCCTGTTGCTAATTGAGTGGCTCTTCCTGTGGAATTTGCAGCAAACTGGAATGCGTGGCTTGCATTCTGCCCTCTCCTGTGCGTGCCTAACCTGTGTGTTTTCTGAACTTCTAAACCTCGCTGGGTTACTTAAATATGAACAAATGCAGGGGCGAATTGGTGTTTGGGGAATTGCCACAGCGTGTTCTAGAGAAAAGCAATGGCTGAGCTTCCCCTTTGGAAATACTGGATTTCATTGAAGAGGCTCGCCTGGAACTCTATTGGGGAGAATTCCCATCTCTGAAATTAAAACTGTGTTTTATATGTTTTTAAAACAATATTTTAAATAGCTGAGTGGATTAACTGGTGCAAGGATTATAAAACCACCTGGCTTTGCTTTTGCTACATTTGTGTGGAGTTTTTATTTTAAAACATTGGATGCCCCCGCCTGTTGAGAAAGCATAGCATATGATTTAATATAATTTCCTGCAAGCAGCAAGCTTCTCCTCCCCCAAATAGTTACATTTTAAAATCCTTTGTTGAAAGTTTCTTTGGGGTGGGGGTATTCAAAGTGTAAGTATGTCAAACTTTTGCTAGACACCATCATCGCTCGGCTTAGAGTTTGATGACCAAAAGCCTTAACTATTCATAACTCTGCTTGACGGAAGCGAGTGGCTAACAAGGGTCTATTCCCTCTTCCAAACTTTCACCTGAGGTGCAATTTGGAAGAGGTAGAAAGCAGCAGGAGACTCTCCCACTGTTTTCTTGGCCTTTCCCCCCGCCCAGCACAACTGAGGAAAAACCTCTGCTTCTTCTTCCTGCTCCCTCCCCAGCCCAGTGTGTATGCCGCAGGACTTGGGGGATGACCAGGAGCTGGAGGGAGCCATATATAGAGGCTGGCTGGCAAAGCCACGTTTTGTAGACCAGCCTTGTATGTCATGAGAATTGCCAGACGTGGCAGCTTTTTTCTCATGCGTACCTTGAAGTTTGTGGATTCCACGCCCAGTGCGGGAGTTGGATGATTTCCTCTGCCATGAGAGCCATACACTGCCGTCTTGTGCCCACTGTGGTTAAGGGACAGGGAACAGGTTGCAGGATCTTGGGCCCTTAACCTCTTGCACAAATTCCTTTTGGACTCCCCCTGCTGGCTTCAACTATGGAGAAGGACCGTAGCTCAGTTTTGCATGCAGAAGGTCTCAGGTTCGGTCCTCACTATCACTAGGTATTTATTTATTTATTTTTATTATAGGTAGGGCTAGGAGAGATTCCCTGCCTGAAACTCTGGAGAGCTGCTGCGCCAGTCAGTGTGGACAATACTGAGCTGGATGGACCAAGAGTCTGACTCAATATAAAGGCAGTTTCCTATGTCTGGCACAAACCTGAAACGTAGTGAGCCCTAAGTAACGTCTGCGTTTATTAAGCCAGGTTTGAAGCCTTGGAAGCTGTAGCCAACCCATGTGTTTGCAGGGGAATAGTTTTCAAATTTCATTTATATTCCAGCTTTTCCCCCTAGGAGCTCACAGTGGTGTACATGGCTCTCCCCCTCCCCATTTAATCACACAACAACCCTGTGAGGTAGGTTAAGTTAAGCGAATGGCTGGCCCAAGGTCACACTCAGTGAGTTTCATGGCTGAGTGGGGATTTGAACTCTGGCCAATGTGGTGCAGTGGATAAGGTGTTGGCCTATGACCTGGGAGACAAGGGTTCGAATCCCCACACAGCCATGAAGCTCACTGGGGGACAATGGGGCAGTCACTGCCTCTCAGCCTCAGAGGGAGGCAATGGTGAACCCCCTCTGAATACCGCTTATCATGAAAACCCCGTTCATAGGGTCGCCATAAGTTGGAATCGACTTGAAGGCAGTCGATTTCCATTTTTTCTCCCATGTCCTAGTCTAATCCTGTAACCACTACACTATGCTGGCTCTGCATCACTCTGCATGCTTGTGTATGCAGTTTTCTCATATTAACCGCCTACTTATTTTTGCATGTATATACCATCCAATTAGCTATATGGTGGCTTTACAGTTTAAACCAGAACTATCACTAGAAGTTAAAATGATGAAACTGAGGTTATCATACTTGGGACACGTCATGAGAAGGCCTGATTCACTAGCAAAGACAATAATACTGGGAAAAACAGAAGGGGGTAGAAAAAGAGGGAGGCCAAACAAGAGATGGATTGATCCCATAAACGAAGCCACAGACCTGAACTTACAAGATCTGAACAGGGTGGCTTATAACAGATCCTGTTGGAGGTCACTGATTCATAGGGTCACCGTAAGTCATAATCAACTTGAAGGCAGATGACAACAACAACTAATTATAAAAGCAGCCCTAGCAGAAAATGTGCAAAAAGGACAGGAAAAAACCCAGCATAATCTATATCCATGTTACATGCTAGCTGCTGCACAGATGCGTCTTTCCAATATGAATCTTGTAACGCAAAACAGCCCTGCCTGCCCTTAAATGGATTTTGGGGAATGAGAAGATCCCTCCTGAATCCCACTTGCTCAGGTGGGTGAGTGGGCAAGCAGCATCTGCTTCCTTTGTGCCTTGCTTGAAGGCTCCTTAAAGTCATCCCTTTGCGGTAGTTGGACACTGGTTGCTGGAAGATGCACCATTGGTCCGGCTCAGCAGGGCAACAGACCTGAATTTAGGTAAATGCTTGTTTGTGATGCATTGGCTTTCATTGAAGTAAACGTGAATCTCCGCTATCAAGAAACACCTGTTAGTACAGTTCTTGCAGTGGTTTAAATGCTAAGTGTTAGTAATTGTCACTGAGAGTCACAATTTTAGACAATTCAGTCTTTGGTGCCTAATTTGGGCAGTTCTGTGTATCACGGTGGAAAACCGAAGTGTTGCCATTAGAAGGGCATTCCCCAGCTGTAGCTGATTCGTGAATGAGTTTATCCATATGACAAATGTTCCAAATGTGCTTGTCTCAGTCATGTTTTTCACATGTAGGAGCAAAAGAATAAACAAAGTCAAGGTACTAAAGAAACATGCGTTTTTATAACATAGATATGAATAGATTTTCAGACTTTACAAACGCGTCTTTGGACTATGGCCGGTATAATATACCAGCGGTTCCCAAACTTTCTTCCGGTGGACCGCTTGAAAACTGCTGACTGTCGCGGCCCACCACTTCATCATTTTTCTACTTGTTGTAGCAAAGGTAAGGAATGGAATTCATTGGCTGGCACCGGTTCAAAAGCATTCCATCGACTTCACAGGCTGGCATCGATTTGAGATTATTCTTTATCCGCTAGCCACTGCTTTTACCGATTCTTGGGGGGGGTGTTCTCGGATGGAATAATCAAATATTAATATTGATATTGTTAAAAGGAAATAAAATTGATATTTTTAAAGGAAATATCAATAAATTATCATTCTTAAAATTGATATTTTCCAAAAATAGTTGGAGAAATTACCTACATTAAAATCTGATCCTCAGTGATTGAGAATAAGCAAGTTAATGGAAAATTCAGTACCAAATCCGACTTGGGCGAAATTCTAGCACATCCCTAAGCAAATGTAATGTGCTGTGCTAGGTGCAGTATGATCTTTAATTATATTTTTATTGCTTCTTTTATTTTTTTATGTTGTACTTTATTTTATTAGAGTTTGAGTTCCATAGAATTCAATTTGTAATTTGTTGTTGTTGTGTGCCTTCAAGTCAACTACGACTTATGGTGACCCTATAAGTCGTAGTCGACTTGAAGGCACATAACAACAAATTACAATTTGAATTCTATGGAACTCAAATTCTAATACAATGTAAGAAATAAAAGAAGCGATAAACACACAAATAAAAATCAATATGAATACTTAATGCAGACATGCCATAGAACACCTGAATGAAGTTCACAGACCACTGGTGGTCCATTGACCACAGTCTGGGACTCCTTTGAATATACAATAATAACCAAACAATCTTATGTGGCTTCACAGCACTGAAATACAGACACTGTGTATAATGTCAGAGGCCCACTGTGAATTGTTTGCAAGGCACTTTGACAGTAAAGTTGCCTCTGTAGCAATCTTTGTAGTCCCCAGTGAGGTGTCTAATGCAATGTCTGCTGCAACTTCTTGGGATCAATTTCAGTTGATCCGGCCTGATGACGTTAACAAGGTGCTTGAGACAATGCGCCAGCAATGTGTCCTCTCGACCCTTGCCTTTCTTGGCTTATTAAAGCTTGCTGAGGGGGTTGGACCGAGTGGATCCAGGGTGTGGTCAATGCATCATTGTGGGAGGGAGTGGTTCCAGCCGCCCTGAAAAACCCCACCCTGGATCCCTTGGTTTGCGACAACTACCCACTGGTCTCAAATACCCGCTTAGGGAAGGTGATTGAGAGGGTTGTGGCGCAGCAATTGCAAGTACTCTTGGATGAAACAGATTATCTTGACCAATGCCAACCTGGGTTCAGGCCTTGGTTGCCCTTATGGATGACCTTTATTGGGAGAAGGACAGGAGGAGTGTGACCATGTTATTCTTACTTGATCTGTTGGTGACTTTTGATACCATTGACCATGGTATCCTTCTGGGCTGACTTGGTGAGATGGGTATTGGAGACACTGTTTTACAGTGGTTGCAATCTGATCTCCAGGTTCGTTTTCAGAGAATGGCATTGTGTGATTGTGTTTTGGTCTTCAGGCAGTTGTGCTGTGGGGTGCTGAAGGGTACCATCTTGTCCCCCATGTTGTATAACATCAGTACGAAGCCCTTCAGAGCGGTTGTCAGGAGATTTGGGGCGAGGTTTCAGCAGTATGCTGATACCCAGCTCTATTTCTCTGTAACATCTGAATCGGGAGAAGCCATGCAAGCCCTGGACCGCTGCCTGGACTCAATGATGGGCTGGATGAAGGCCAATAAACTGAGTCTGAATACTAGCAAGACGGAGACGCTATGGGTTGGTGGTTCCCAAGTTCGAATATTTGGTCAGTTGCCTGCTTTGGATGGGCCGTACTCGCTCTGAAAGAGCTGGTCCATCGTCTGGGGCTGCTCCTCAATTCATTTTTGTCAGTAGAGGCCCAGGTGACTTCGGTGGGAGTGCCTTTTACCAGCTTTGGCTGGTAAGACAACTGTGACCATTTCTGGACCGAGATAGGCTGACCACTGTTGTCCATACACTGGTAACTTCCAGGCTGGATTACTGTAATGTGCTCTATGTGAGGCTACCCTTGAGGTTGGTCCGGAAGCTGCAGCTGGTGCAAAATGTGGCAGTGAGGCTGCTTCCTGGGGCAGGATATTGCCAACATGTCACTCCGCTGATGAAAGAGTTGCACTGATTACCTATAGTTTTTGTGTACAAAGCCTTATACAGCTTGGGACCAGGATATCTGAAAGACCGTCTTATCCGTTATATACCCAGTCGATCACTGTGCTCTGCAGGTGAGGGCTGTGATGTTCCTATATATTAGTGTATATATGGTAAGTGCTGGTTGTTTAGAGTATACATGGTAAGTAGTGAAAGAGGAGGGGGAGTGAATGGGCAATAGAATGCTTGATGATTGGCTGAATGTTTAAAATGGCTGACAGTATAAATGAAAGGATGACAGGTAAATCTGGGTGAATGTGAGGTGGTGAATTGTGGAATCTGGGGGGAGAAGAGAAAGAGTGGATTGCTTGGTGGGGTTTAGAGAGTTGTTTGCCAGGAGAGAGTGAAGAAGGAGGGGGGTGGAGTTCAGATTAGTATTGAGTAAAACCATATGCTTATGTGCCTTAAGAAGAAATCTTGTTAATCTTGTTAGCTTTGTTATCTGTAATAAATACTTAATTTGGTTTACCAAAGGCCTGATCCTTGGCTGGGGTTTCACAGACCAGAAGGGAGGGTAAGGTAATGACCAAGGCTGAAGGGGAACTGTAACAAATGGTGGCAGCAGTGAAGAGAATAACAATACCAGTATTCAGAGTCTCTGGGAATACTAGTATTGGGACGTTACTGGTGGTTGCCTAGCAGGGGGATCTGTTGAGATCTGTGCTAGAGCGGGGAGAGAAATCATAAGAGAGAGCGGTCCGGACTGGTGGAGTCCCTGGTGGTGCCTAGAGACAGGCAGTAACCACGAGCAGGTAGGAACCTGACAGGGAGAGCCAGGGAAGGACGCATCACAAGGGCCTCCTGCAGATACCATCTTATCAGGAGATAATGTTCTGCACAAGATAGGAAATGGACCTTTAGTGTGATGGCACCTACCCTGTGGAACTCCCTATGCTTAAATATTAGACAAGCACCATGCCATCTCTGTTATCTTTTCAGCACCTATTGAAGACCTTCCTCTTTCAACAAGCCTTTTAAATAGAGATCTTATCCAAGTGTGCATCTGTGTTGGAATTGCTTTTCGATATGTTTTTAAACCTTATCTTTTTTTTTAAAAAAAAGATGGGTTTAAAGCTTTTATGAAAAAGATGTTTTTAAAGATGTTTTGTTTTAATATATTTTAAAGTCTGTTATGATGTTTTAAAGTGCTTTTAGTGCTTTTGTTTGGGCTTCTGCTGGGAAGAAGGGTGGGATATAAATCGAATAATAAAATAAAATGAATAAATAAACAAATCATCTTTAAAACATCTTTAAAAAGCAACTTTAAAAACAAACAGCAATTTTTAAAAAACGGCACTGTCTCGGCAGCAGATTGCCCTGTGCCAAGCCTAGTTCACGTTGAATATCTTTCCGTTCTTGAAATGTTCTGGATCTGATCAGGTAGGGAAGAGGGCTTTTGGGGCAGGGGGAACACAACTGCTCTGTTAAGGCAACGCACCCACAGTTGCCACGGATGCCAGCTAAACGTTGCTGCTCTTAATTGCATTTATAAGAACTGTTATTTAAGAACCTGTTTGAGTTTGCTTTTCCCTCCTTCCTCCCATTCCTTTTTCCTTATGCATCATGTCTTTTTAGCATGTAAGCCTGAGGGCAGGGGTCATCTGAGTACTGATTTTTGTAACCTGCTCTTTCTAGCTAAAGGGTGGGGTATATATGCCGTATTTTCATATTCTTCCATGGCTCTGCACTTTTGAGAGTTGTTCGCAGTTCAGCACAACCATAATTTGGTTTGAACTGTTTGTGTTTGGCAAAGATGGATATGAGTTAAGTAAATCCAAAAGCTAAGATATATAAAAAAGAAAATTAACTATGTGTGCTCTTAGTGGATTGCTGTTTGAGGGATTCCCTCCTGCATCTAAATGCAGGATGTTCGTGTAAGAAATCCCTCTGCACCTTTCCTTGGGGCTTCATTTTCCCCACTTAAAGAAACTTGCTATAAAATGATAAGAAATGAAGACTTTTCTTTTCTTTTTGCAGAGCCCTTACAGGACTGTTTTACGAGACAACGCCGTTCCAACAATTTTTGACCTCACGAGCCATTTGAACAATCCACATAGCAGACACAGGAAAAGAATTAAAGAGCTGGTAGGTCTGTCTTGGACTGAGATACTACAGTTAAGACATGGTCATGTGGTTGCTCAGGGTTAAAACAATGAAGAAATAAAATAGAAATTACAACATAACAAAATATTCACAATAGCAATATAATCTCATTTATTGTACTACTGAGAAGGTAGAAAATCATCTCGAACTTTAGAAGCTGCCAAGGTGAATCCCACCACTGCTGATAGAGTCACCCTGTTGCAATTTTCTGAAATTGAGACCAGTTTGGTTTCTCCTCAAGTGCTGGATCTAAATATATTGTACAAATGGCAAACAAAATAGGACAGCAGACTAAATAACCCCCCACAAAACCAGTGCCACAAGGGCAAAGTCTAAATTCATGTGATATTTTCCTTAAACGACCTTCTAAAACCGCACTTAGTGTCTGTTATAATTAGTGATGTAATTACGATACACAATTGTGAAAGTTAAAGAGGAAAGCACAAAAGCAGGACTACAGCTGAACATCAAGAAGACTAAAGTAATGACAACAGAAGAGTTACGTAACTTTAAAGTTGACAACAAGGACATTGAACTTGTCAAGGATTATCAATACCTTGGCACAGTCATTAACCAAAATGGAGACAATAGTCAAGAAATCAGAAGAAGGCTAGGACTGGACAGGGCAGCTATGAGAGAACTAGAAAAGGTCCTCAAGTGCAAAGATGTATCACTGAACATCAAAGTCAGGATCATTCAGACCATGGTAGTCCCGATCTCTGTGTATGGATGTGAAAGTTGGACAGTGAAAAAAGCGGATAAGAAAAAAATCAACTCATTTGAAATGTGGTGTTGGAGGAGAGCTTTGCGCATACCATGGACTGAGAAAAAGACAAATAATTGGGTGTTAGAACAAATTAAACCAGACCTATCAGTAGAAGCTAAAATGATGAAACAGGATATCATACTTTGGACACATAATGAGAAGACATGATTCACTAGAGAAGACAATCATGCTGGGAAAAACAGAAGGGGGTAGAAAAAGAGGAAGACCAAACTGGAGATGGATTGATTCCATAAAGGAAGCCACAGACCTGAACTTACAAGATCTGAACAGGGTGGTTCCTGAAAGATGCTCTTGGAGGTCTCTGATTCATAGGGTCGCCATAAGTTGAAATCGACTTGAAGGCACGTAACAACAGCAATTATGATACCCAAAAGGATATAGTTCAGTGCAATAGCAATGCAAACCATCCCTCATATGACATCCCAGATTCTCTTCTCAATTTGCAGCTTGAATCTGTGTTTTGCCACATCCCCAGATATGAATCTCTTGTTCATTTTAATATCCTCAATCTTAGGTGACATTGCCTGTTGATGGGTCGCTTCTAAAAGAGCAGTTGAATATTTCTATCTTGGAATTTATTATTATTATTTATATCCTGTCCTTCCTCTCAAAGGCGCCTAGGGTGGCAAGCAACAAGCGATAAAACAATAAAAACCATCTTAAAAACAGTCCCAATACAGATGCAGACTGGGATAAAGGTCTCTGCTTAAAAGGCTTGTTGAAAGAGGAAGGTCTTCAGCAGGCACCGAAAAGACAACAGAGATAGTCACTGTCTACTACTTAAGGGGAGGGAATTCCAGAGTGTCGGTGTCACAACGATAAATTTATAAGAAGGTCACAGTGTTTCCTCCACTGCTACCCTGTGTGGGTTGTTGTAGGAGATCCTAGGCAGGGATCCCCAAATCTTGGCTGCTAGTCACTATTGTAGCTGATGCTGACCTCACCTTTCCTGAATCCGAGGACATGTTTGTCGAGTGCTTGAGAGGCATGGCTGGTTTCTTAGTTTGGGGAAGGGTGAAGCAGTGCAAGTCTCTGTTGCACTGTCCACCATATGTCTCTCACTGTCCACCATAATATGAGGCAAGACCCTCTCTCGGCTTCCTCTAGTCCTGTGTGGACTTGAAGGGTGGGCAGGGTAGATCCTTGGCCTTGTACAGTGAAATATCCAATCACTCCTGAATCGTGGGCCATTTTCCGGCAACTTGGGGGGGGGGATATTTGCACTGGGTTTCCAGGGCAAACGGTGAAGGGCAGTTAAAGCAGGTGACCATATCAGTAGCCTCCAGTCGCCTATGCCATAAAACGGGTGGGAAACCCTGGGCCACGCTCTAGGTGTGGGTGAGGTCAGAGGCAAAGAGCACAAAGTAATGAACGCAAATGTTACCTTTGTATAGTAAGCAGTTTCTACACACATTCATCCACAGCCCTCTTTGTCCTCCGTCTAGGCAACCGAGGGACATTGTCAGAGCTCCAGGATACATCTCAGCAAAACACTTGAGGAGGGTATGAAGGAGGGTTGATGGAGGGTGTAGTCTGGGGAGAGGAGGGGTAATTGAAAAGGGGGAGTGGCCTGATAGAGAGGCCTGGAGGGCCTGAGCTCCTTTAAAAAGATGGCAAGGTTTCAACGTGGTCAGAGAGGAAGTTGGTAAACTAATATGAAATAAACACCCTCTCTTTCTATAGGCTTCACATCCTCTTCCTAAGTCATGCAGCCAAAGAATGTTTTATTGCTTTGAAGTTTATTCCTTTTTGACTGAATACACATTTGGATTCGAAAGATTTGTGTTTATAAAATAAGTAAATTTCCATTTATGTGACTTGGTTTTTAAGGAGACCTTATCAGATGACTTATGAAATGTATTTTTCTCTCTCCAGAGCGAAGAAGAAATAAGAACATTAAAGCAGCAAAAGAGTAAGTGTTCTGTCGAAGTATTGATCACCTCTAGAGACTATTAGGAATATGCCCTGTTTTTGTCCTGCTTCATCCTAAAGCTGCTTCCTCCTTGGATAGAATGCAGATACAATACAATATGGGTGAATGGTATTAAATGGGTTGCGAGACATACACAAACAACACAATCCAGCCAAGTCCTGTTTGTGTAAATGGAAGAGTTTAGTGTGTGTTTTTAAAGCCTCTCTCTTTGAAAGAAATGGGACTTTGGTTGAGTCGTACCCAGTGTGCTATCTGTGAAGAGGCGCAAAGCTTTCACACGCAGCATTCTTAGCAGGGCACCTAAGGATATTCCTTTGATGGCCATATACTTGCAAACACATACAGCCTTAGCCAACTTGGTGCCCTGCAGATGCTTGGGACTACAGCTTCCATCAGTCCCAGCTCTTCTTCCAGTTTTGTTTCTTTTTAAAAAAGGAAGAAGATAAAAATGCAAACCCAGGCAATGGTTACAAAGCCCAGAAGGTCATGGAGTTGGATCTAAGCACAATGCAAGGGCTGCTGCCTGCCCTCCTTTTGGTGGTTTCTGTGATGGCCATTGGTAGCCAGAGGGTGGGGCAGCTCTCAGCTGACGCTTTTTCCAGGAGGGGTACTTTAAAGAGGATGTCTTGGGGCTTTGTGCAGCTTTGTATTCATAATTTTTTTTTTTATTTAACAAACTGCAGGGGCGTCACTACCGGGGTGCGGAGGGTGCGGACCGCACCCGGGTGACACCCTGAGGGGGGTGACACCCAGAGCCGCGCCACACCGTTGCCCAGCAAAGGAGCCGAGAAGCGCTCCGGGTTGGCGCAGCCAGCTCCTCCTTGGAGGCGGGCTGGCGAGACGGAAAGCAGGCGCCCGCTCACTGGCGGTGAAGCTGGGACGGGCCTTCCAGGGCCAACCTGGAGTGCGTGTGCGCGTGCAAGGACGCGCGCCAGAGGTCCGCACCCCCCCCCCCCCCGCACTCCCGCTAGTGACGCCGCTGACAAAATGTATAGCTTGCTAGAACAAAAGACCCCTAAGCGGTTTACAATAGTCTAAAATATGCATTGAAAATACAAATAAAAAGCAAACATTAAAAAGCCACATTAAAAAATTAAAATATAAGATAAAACCAGTAATTTTAAAACATGTATGCATGCTAGAACAAAAAAAGTTTTTAACAGGTGCCATAAACACTACACTAAAGACACCTGCCTAATATCAATATTAATTGAGAAGTATTCATGCGACTGTTAATATTGTTACACCTGATTTGTCCAGGGTAGGGAGCATGGTGCCTTTCAGATGTTGTGGCCCCAACCCCGCCTGGCCAATTGTCAGAAATGAAGGGAGTTGTAGTCTACACAATCGAGAGGGCGCCATGTCAGCTACCCCTGTTCTAAGTGTTTTGGAACTTTAATAATATAAGGATGGTGTTGCTGGTGTTTCCGTGTTAAATATACTTTTTCAATATCTTTTCTCGTAGTTGACGCTTTTGAGCAAGAAAAGATGAATCAAGAATCTGTTGACGACGACATTCAGAACCCAGCCTCTGAGGAAGGAGGAGATGAGCCCGTTGAAGATGAGGTCCCCTTAACGCAAGAGGAGAGGGAAAATAAAGATTACCTTAAATCTTTGTTTGAAATCTTAATCTTGATGGGGAAGCAAAACGTTCCTTTGGATGGCCACAGTGCCGATGAACTCCCGGAAGGCATCTTTACTCCAGACAACTTCCAAGCTCTCTTGGAATTCAGGATAAATTCTGGAGATGAGGTTCTAAGGAAGCGGTTTGAGACAACAGCTGTGAATCTGGCTTATTGCTCTAAAGCCCAGCAGAAGCAAATGCTGGAGATCTGTGAAGGCTGTGTGCGGGAAGAGACTCTCAGGGAAGTGAGAGACTCTCATTTCTTCTCCATCATCACGGATGAAATGGTGGATCTCGCTGGAGAGGAACACTTGCCGGTCCTGGTGAGATTTGTAGACGATTCTCACAACCTGAGGGAAGAATTCATAGGGTTCCTACCGTACGAGGCAGATCCTGAAATTCTGGCTGTTAAATTCCACACAACGATTACCGAAAAATGGGGCCTAAACATGGAGTATTGTCGAGGCCAAGCCTATATTGTCTCCAGTGGATTTGCTTCAAAAATGAAGACTGTGGCCACAAGGATCTTGGAAAAATACCCACAAGCTGTATATACGCTGTCCTCCTCTTGTGCCTTGAACATATGGCTAGCCAAATCTATTCCAGTATTGGGCATTTCCATCGTGCTTGGGACAATAGAGGAAGTTTGCTTGTTCTTTCAGCAGTCGCCCCAGTTATTAGCCGATTTGGACAATGTCATCTCCATTCTCTTTCAGAACAGCGAGGAAAGGGGGAATGAGCTGAAGGAGATTGTCCGCTGCCATTGGACAGGCCGGCACGATACTTTTGAGATTGTCGTTGATCTCATGCAGGCGTTTGTGCTGTGCTTGGACGCCATAAATGACGCTTCTGTCAGGTGGAACAGCTCAGTTGCTGGCCGAGCACATATACTTTCCACTGCCTTGGCAGATTTTGACTTTGTAGTCACAGTTGTGATTATCAAAAACATTCTCTCCTTCACACGGGCCTTTGGCAAGAACCTCCAAGGTCAAACGTCGGATGTCTTCTTTGCAGCTAGCAGCTTGACGGCAGTATTGCATTCGCTGAATGAGGTGATGGAGAACATTGAGGTTTATCATGAATTCTGGTTTGAGGAAGCCACAAACCTGGCCACAAAGCTAGACCTGCCAATTAAGCTCCCTGGGAAATTTTGCCGGGCCCAGCAAGGGAGCATGGACTCGGAAATAACCCCAGAAAACTACTACAAAGAAGCACTTAGCATTCCAGCCGTGGAGCACATAATTCAGGAGCTGAAAGATATCTTCTCAGAGCAGCACCTGCGGGCGCTCAAGTGTTTGTCTTTAGTTCCCTCGGTCATGGGGCAGCTCAAATTTAATACGTCTGAGGAGCATCACGCTGACATGCACAAAAATGACCTCCCCAATCCGGATACGCTGTCTGCGGAACTCCATTGCTGGAGAATCAAGTGGAAACACAGGGGGAAGGATATAGAGCTCCCCACCACTATTTACGAAGCCCTTCATTTGCCAGACATCAAGTTTTTCCCTAATGTCTACGCGCTGCTTAAGGTTCTGTGCATCCTCCCAGTGATGAAGGTGGAGAACAAGAAATTTGAAGTTGGCCGAAGACGCTTGAAGGCCTACCTAAAGAACACGTTGACAGAGCAGAGGTCAAGTAACCTCGCGTTGCTTAACATAAACTTTGATATTAAACATGACTTGGATTTAATGGTCGACACCTATATCAAACTGTATCCAGAGAAACCAGAATTTCAGGAGGAATTCCTTCCCCCTAACAATTCAGAGTCAACGGAAGAGACTTAACTGAATGAGGAACAGGGTGGAATGGTCTCTTGTCTGTTTTGGATAATTGGTTTCGCCTTTAAAACGACAAAAACAAATGGCAAATACTCATAACTGGAAGAGGAGTAGCTGGCCACTGCAAACATCTTTCTGTTTTCAGGGTGTCTCTCTTTGACAAGACACGAGCAATTGTCCCAGCTTGGATTTGGTTGGTTCTTAAACTTTTTTCCTGATTTACCATTCTGTAAAGTTCCTTTTACAAAAAGTACACAATGTCTGAAGTTGCCATGACTTGTGCGTCAGCTCTCTCCTGCCACCAATATGATACTGTTTAATTTTGTCACTTGAGGAAAACCCAGTTCATGGTGGCCATGTATCCTCTCTGGCATTGCCATGTTTCTGCCCAAATAACTGAAAGGGCCAATTTTAAAAAAATGAATGAAATGTATTGATTGCTCTTTCAGCTTCCAGATGACCTTTCCCCCCTCCCTCAACAGGAAAAGCTGGTATGGATTTAAGTAAACTAGTGGGATGATTTAAGTTTGGCCTCATTCATGCCCTAGGCCTGGGGTAGCCAAGGTGGTGTCCTCCAGATGTTGCTGGACTTTGATTCCCATCATCCTTGATGAGCACCACGTTGGCTGCCTCTGCCTTAAACTCTGCTGTTAAAGTCTTGAATCTTTTATGTGCCTGAAATTAAGTTCCCATGAGATTTGTGGGACTTCCCCCAAGCCTCTGCACTGAGGATTTTAGACAAAGGGGTGACCCAGTAAGCGCACAGCCCATCTCATTTCAGTGATCCTTGTGTGGCTCTACCAGAGGACAGCGTCTGTCTTGAGTACAGAGAAGTATGTTAATAATTTCAGCTGGTTGCCCTTGTTCACCTTCTGTTGCATTGCCTGTGCAAGTGGCCCTCTTAAACCTTTGCTCTGCTTTTTGTGGCTGGAAGAGAGCTCATTTCATAAATTAAGCTATATTGTAAAAGAAAAGACAAAACTATATTCTATGAGGATCTAAAACTGTGTGTCAGCCAGGCTTGTATCTAAGTTTTTACTTGCTTCCCTCTTGCCTCCAGGATACGAATTGTAAGCCTAGCCAGGCAGGAGAGCAAAGAAGAGGGTTTGTGTTGTTTTTGCTTTTTTAAAAAAAAATATGTAGAAGTTGTATGAAGATTTTTTTCTGTTGATTTTTTTGGCAAAAAAAAAAAAAGGAAACGTTTTTGTATAGTTTATTTCCATCCAGAATAAAATGTGACTTTGCTATTTTAGTACTATCAATGTGCTGTGGCTGTAGAGCAGCTCCTGTGTGTGTAAGTGATTTGTCTGTATAACCAGTTCTATGGAACCCTTAAAAAGAGATCCTGCAACTGAAGCAATGGTTTTTCAAACGTTCAATTATCCTGGAACTCTTTTCAACATTGGTTCGCCTGCTGATGGACCCCTGTGTGTCTGCCACAGCAGTCTTGCCCAGAAGGAGATTTGAGAGTGCCCATTTGATTCTTGGGGAGGTAACGAGCAAGGCCTATTAACAACATAAGAAAAGGCCTCCTGAATCAGGCCAGCGGCCCATCTAGTCCAGCATCCTATTCTCACAACGGCCAACCTGATGCTCCAATGGGAAGCCCACAAACAGGACTCAGATCACTTATGATACCCCAGCAACTGGTATTCAGAGGCATACTGCTTCTGACATTAGAGATAGAACAAAGCCGTCATGGCTGGTAGCCACTGCTTGGGTTCTTTCTCCATTTGAACAAGGTGCAACCGAGAACATGCTGAACAATCTCTTTGGGAAGCCGATTTCAACAGAAGATGGCAGCAATGGGAAAGCTTGTCTGTGGTCTCTGACCGTCTCATTGGTAAAGCTGATGGAAGTTGTAGTGCGGCAACATCTGGAGGGCCAAAGGTCCACCACTGCTGAACTACAGCTCCCTGACCTCAACTAAACCGCAGTCTCCAACCCATTGACGTACTAAACCTTAAACAAAACTATGCAGGTAAGAAGCCAGCAGGGGTGTGGGGGCTTTCCAGGGTTTTGCACCGCCTGCAGCATGTACGACTGTCTGCCTGTTGGACAGAAGTTGTGGGTGTGCTCTCGGTGCAATGAGCTCCTGGCTGTCCGGGAACGACTTCATTTCCTTGAGGCCAAGGTGGTGGACCTGGAAAAGCTGAGAGAGACAGAGAGGTGTGTGGAGGAGGCCTTCAGGGACGTTATAGCTGTGTCCCACTCCAACGATGATAGCTCTCCCGCTATCATGGACAACGATGGTCTCGGGGAAGGAGAGCATCCAGCTGATGAAGAGGGAAACGATCCCTTAGAAGGGACCCATTCCTTGGGGGATGAGCAGCTATCCTCTCGTGCCGAGGATATATCTCCAGGGGCTGGAGGGATCCTTGTAGTGGGTGATTCGATCATTAGGAACATAGACAGTGGGGTGTGTGATGGGCGTGTAGACCGCAAGGTGTTTTGCCTGCCTGGTGCGAAGGTTGCGGATATCGCCCGTCGTTTAGATAGTTTGGTAGACAGTGCTGGGAAGGAGTCAGTGGTCGTGGTGCACGTTGGCACCAACGACATGGGGAAATGCAGCCGTGAGGTCCTGGAAGCAAAATTTAGGTTGCTAGGTAGGATGCTGAAAGCCAGGACCTCCAAGGTGGCTTTCTCTGAAATGCTACCGGTTCCACACGCAGGACCAGCCAGACAGGCCCAGCTTCGCAGTCTCAATGCGTGGATGAGACGATGGTGTCGGGTGGAAGGGTTTGGATTTGTTAGGCACTGGGGAACATTTTGGGACAAGCCGGGCCTGTACAAAAGGGACGGGCTCCACTTGAACCAGAATGGAACCAGACTGCTGGCACTTAAAATTAAAAAGGTGGCAGAGCAGCTTTTAAACTGACTGAGGGGGGAAACCTGACAGGAGCTGAGAAAGGTCCGGTTCGGAATAAACCTCCCCCCTGGGATAAAAACCAAAGAAATGATGAAATTTTAAAAGGGGTAGGCCTAGAAGTAGGCATTGTGAGAGCAGGGGCACAGGATATAAATTCAGAAGAGCAAAATTACCACAGGCCTAACCACAAGTGCCAAAGACACTTGAAGAGAGACACTGCTTACAAGTGCCTGTACGCTAATGCTAGGAGCCTGCGAACCAAGATGGGAGAACTGGAGTGCTTGGTCTTAGAGGACAGCATTGATATAGTGAGCATAACGGAGACCTGGTGGAATGGAGAAAACCAGTGGGATACGGTTATTCCTGGATATAAACTATATCGGAAGGACAGGGAAGGATGTATTGGTGGTGGAGTCGCTCTAGACGTGAAAGAAGGCATTGAATCCAGCAAGCTCGAAACCCCCAAAGAGGCAGACTCCTCCACAGAATCGTTGTGGGTGGTGATACCGTGCCCCAGGAGGGACTTAATACTGGGAACGATCTATCGTCCCCCTGATCAAAATGCTCAGGGAGACCTTGAGATGAGATATGAAATTGAGGAAGCATCCAAACTAGGAAATGTGGTAGTAATGGGTGACTTCAACTACCCGGACATAGACTGGCTGCAAATGTGTTCCAGTCATGACAAAGAAGCAAAGTATCTAGATATTCTAAATGACTGTTCCCTAGACCAGTTGGTCATGGAACCGACCAGAGGGACGGCAACCCTGGACTTAATCCTCAGTGGGGACCGGGACCTGGTGCGAGATGTAAGTGTTGTTGAACCGATTGGGAGCAGTGACCACAGTGCTATTAAATTAAACATACATGTAACTGGCCAATTGCCAAGAAAATCCAACACGGTCACATTTGACTTCAAAAGAGGAAACTTCACAAAAATGAGGGGATTGGTAAAAAGAAAGCTGAAAAACAAAGTCCAGAGGGTCACATCACTCGAAAATGCTTGGAAGTTGTTTAAAAACACTATATTAGAAGCTCAACTGGAGTGCATACCGCAGATCAGAAAAGGTACCGCCAGGGCCAAGAAGATGCCAGCATGGTTAACGAGCAAAGTCAAGGAAGCTCTTAGAGGCAAAAAGTCTTCCTTCAGAAAATGGAAGTCTTGTCCGAATGAAGAAAATGAAAAAGAACACAAACTCTGGCAAAAGAAATGCAAGAAGACAATAAGGGATGCTAAAAAAGAATTTGAGGAGCACATTGCTAAGAACATAAAAACCAACAACAAAAAATTCTATAAATACATTCAAAGCAGGAGACCATCTAGGGAGACAATTGGACCCTTGGATGATAAGGGAGTCAAAGGTGTACTAAAGAACGACAAGGAGATTGCAGAGAAGCTAAATGAATTCTTTGCATCTGTCTTCACAGTGGAAGATATAGGGCAGATCCCTGAACCTGAACTAACATTTGCAGGAAGGGATTCTGAGGAACTGAGACAAATAGTGGTAACGAGAGAGGAAGTTCTAAGCTTAATGGACAATATAAAAACTGACAAATCACCGGGCCCGGATGGCATCCACCCGAGAGTTCTCAAAGAACTCAAAGGTGAAATTGCTGATCTGCTAACTAAAATATGTAACTTGTCCCTCGGGTCCTCCTCCGTGCCTGAGGACTGGAAAGTGGCAAATGTAACGCCAATCTTCAAAAAGGGATCCAGAGGGGATCCCGGAAATTACAGGCCAGTTAGCTTAACTTCTGTCCCTGGAAAACTGGTAGAAAGTATGATTAAAGCTAGATTAACTAAGCACATAGAAGAACAAGCCTTGCTGAAGCAGAGCCAGCATGGCTTCTGCAAGGGAAAGTCCTGTCTCAGTAACCTATTAGAATTCTTTGAGAGTGTCAACAAGCATATAGATAGAGGTGATCCAGTGGACATAGTGTACTTAGACTTTCAAAAAGCGTTTGACAAGGTACTTCACCAAAGGCTTCTGAGGAAGCTTAGCAGTCATGGAATAAGAGGAGAGGTCCTCTTGTGGATAAGGAATTGGTTAAGAAGCAGAAAGCAGAGAGTAGGAATAAACGGACAGTTCTCCCAATGGAGGGCTGTAGAAAGTGGAGTCCCTCAGGGATCGGTATTGGGACCTGTACTTTTCAACTTGTTCATTAATGACCTAGAATTAGGAGTGAGCAGTCAAGTGGCCAAGTTTGCTGACGACACTAAATTGTTCAGGGTTGTTAAAACAAAAAGGGATTGCGAAGAGCTCCAAAAAGACCTCTCCAAACTGAGTGAATGGGCGGAAAAATGGCAAATGCAATTCAATATAAACAAGTGTAAAATTCTGCATATTGGAGCAAAAAATCTGAATTTCACATATACGCTCATGGGGTCTGAACTGGCAGTGACCGACCAGGAGAGAGACCTCGGGGTTGTAGTGGACAGCACAATGAAAATGTCGACCCAGTGTGCGGCAGCTGTGAAAAAGGCAAATTCCATGCTAGCAATAAAGGTATTGAAAATAAAACAGCCGATATCATAATGCCGTTGTATAAATCTATGGTGCGGCCGCATTTGGAATACTGTGTGCAGTTCTGGTCGCCTCATCTCAAAAAGGCTATTCTAGAGTTGGAAAAGGTTCAGAAGAGGGCAACCAGAATGATCAAGGGGATGGAGCGACTCCCTTACGAGGAAAGGTTGCAGCATTTGGGGCTTTTTAGTTTAGAGAAAAGGCGGGTCAGAGGAGACATGATAGAAGTGTATAAAATTATGCATGGCATTGAGAGGGTGGATAGAGAAAGGTTCTTCTCCCTCTCTCATAATACTAGAACTCGTGGACATTCAAAGAAGCTGAATGTGGGAAGATTCAGGACAGACAAAAGGAAGTACTTCTTTACTCAGCGCATAGTTAAACTATGGAATTTGCTCCCACAAGATGCAGTAATGGCCAGCAGCTTGGACGGCTTTAAAAGAAGATTAGACAAATTCATGGAGGACAGGGCTATCAATGGCTACTAGCCATGATGGCTGTGCTCTGCCACCCTAGTCAGAGGCAGCATGCTTCTGAAAACCAGTTGCCGGAAGCTTCAGGAGGGGAGAGTGTTCTTGCAGTCGGGTCCTGCTTGCGGGCTTCCCCCAGGCACCTGGTTGGCCACTGTGAGAACAGGATGCTGGACTAGATGGGCCACTGGCCTGATCCAGCAGGCTCTTCTTATGTTCTTAAACTCCTAAGCTTCTAAGACACCCAGGGTCTTCCTCAACAGTTTAGAAAACCAAAACAGTTCCCAATACTAGTCTAGCCTTGGATGAAAATTCTAGTGAAGAAGATCCTCTGCCCCCTAGAGAGGTTGTTATTTTGCTCAGGTGGGATCTCAAATGCCCCAAGACAGCTTCCCCCAACCTGCCGCCTTTGAGATGTTGGCTGGAGATGATGGAAGTTGTAGTTTGCAACATCTGGAAGTCACCAGGTTTGGAAAGGCTGCCGTAAAACAGTGTACTGGTAATTCAACCCCTTCTAGTTACACAAGCTGGCCATGACTTGGCACTCTCTGTGGCACTCACTAAGAAAGTTGAATGGTGTCAGTGCCTCTCTCCTCCCCACCCCAATAATTTGGCTCCAGCCTAACTGTCCCCACTTCCTTTGGTGCTCCTGAAGTACCACATATCTGAGAGACTGCCTCCTTCCTTACAGACCCTTTCAGGGCATTAAGATCAGCAGCGGGGCCCCTCTTGGCACTTCTGTTGCCCTTAGAGTTTTGAGGGTTGGTGGCCTGGGCGAGGGCACTCTCTGTGGTAGCCCCTGAACTGTGGAATTCCCTTCCCACAGAGTTGCTTCTGGCAACTTCACTGCAATTTTTGGCAAATGCTAAAGGTAGACTTGCCCTGGCTTTTGACACCTGAGATGTATGTTGTTAGGATCAACCCTATTTCTGTGATTGTAATTTTTAAAGTGTTTTTAATACTGAATTTGAAACTGTTGTAACACACCCTGGAACCTTCTGATGAATAATGGTAGTAGTAGTTGTTAAAGCTTTTGCCTACGATGAAAACTGACTAGGTGGCATGTATAGAAGGAAGCCTTATCTCAAATGCCCTAGTTTCCTTGCATCTCCCAGGTTCTCTTTAGGATATTTTGTTGTTTAAAGTAAAGGGGTTGGCTAGACCACATTATTTCCTTCCAAGACAGAAGGAAACTACTATTCCATAGTTCCTAGTCTGTCCCCCTGGGGCTTCTCTGATCTCCCGTTTCCCAAAGGTTCTCCACTTTTGTTATTCAATTTGTTCTGTTCTCCACAGTTATTCACTGTGCCGTTTGAGCTGCCCCAGTATGAACAGCAGTTGAGACTTTGGTGGGCGTGCTGCTGGGAGGAAGGGTGGGATATAATATAATAATGCCTTAGGCTGTTCAGAGTCCCATTTAGTTGTGTCTTGCCTAATGCAGGGTGATGAATGGTTGAAGTGGATATAGAGCAGGTATAGCCAACAGAGCTCTCCAGAGGTGGATTATAGTTCCCATCAACCCCAGCCAGAATAGCCAGTGTTCAGGAACGATGGGAGTTGTAGTCCATAACCTCTGGAGGGTACTACGTTGGCTACCCTTGATGTCTACCTAGCCAGAACGCTGGTTCAAACCAAAGGCCTTTCTCAGGAAAGGAGAACCTGTAGCCCTCCAGATGTTGGACTACAACTCCCATGATCCCCAACCAACTATCCAGCCAGGAGGGTCAAAGTCTAAAACCATCTGGGGTGCCGTAGGCTCCCCAGTATTCTAGATCAATTTTCTGTCTCACAGTGGCCAACCTGATGCCTCCGGGAAGCCCACAAACAGGATATGATAGCCCCCTCCCTCTGGTATCAGTGCACCCCAGCTGCCATTTTAAATTTCTCGCAGTGCCCCAGAGCACTGTGGGAAATGTTAAAACAATGGAATATTCCCAGAAGCAGCTGCTCAATCCAAGGGGCAGAGCCAGCACTGGCAAGGGTCCCTGCTTGGGGAGACCTGGACTGGGCTTGGGCCCAGTTAGCTGCCCAAGTGTGCCAGGTGCTGATGCTGGGACCGGCCTAAGAGTAACACTGATGCCTGTCATCGTGCCCCACAGTTGCAGCTGGTGGCTCCATGTCAATGGGGAGGTGAAATCCGCTCTGGGCTTTAGTCTGAACTTTCAAGGGGCTGTCCCAAGGTGCTTTCAGGTCACTGTCATGGAGTCACCTGCCACCACTGTAGTGTACTTGCGTGATATGTCAGTTGTGAAGCAGTTCTCTGTCATACTAGCTTGCTGCATTGACTCCTTTGCCACATGCAACAGTGCGGTGAATTTTATGAACAGCCATGGCTGTATTTCAGGAAGTAGCAGTGTTGAAGATCAGCTTCTTTCCTGGCTCAGTTTTGAGCCACTTGAAACTAAATTCAGAATCACACTTGTTTGTATTTTAAGTAGCATATTAAAGTTTCCAGTCTTTTAAGAGGTCTTCCGTTCTCTTTCTCCCTGCCCCCCCCCAAAAAAATCCCTCCACAACCTTAGGGAGAAATAATTCTTACAGAACACACCCAGAAAATGGGAATTTCCCGAGCTACTTTGACGGCGCAGGCTGCCCTCAGTCGCCAGAGGGGGTGCCAGAGATATCTCAAATCTTTCAAGAACTTTGGAAATACTTAAAAAGAGGCTCATTGGCATAGGAAAGGTTCCGCACAAAATCCAAAATGCAACCTGAGTACTGTCACCTTTGCTGTTTTCAGTGACAAGGCAGCTTCTTTGATTTCACGCTCGTGTCTGAAAGCACAGCATCGCTGAAAGAATGGTAATCTGAAATGGCTCGTTCTTGCCCCTGCTGCTAGGGGTTGGCCTGTGATTTGGACTTGGCCAAGTAGTTCTTGTTAACTGGTGCCTTGTAGTTTTCCTTGAGGCCTGGCAAAGAGGGATGAATGAGATGCAGTGGGCCTTGGAGAGCTTAGCCCAAGAGGTTTTGAGCTCTTCTGAGAAACCTAGAGGCTCTTCAGCTGGAACGGGCACAAAGAACCTCAGACCCAGAGGCCAAATGTGGTCCTCCAATCCTCTCTATCCAGCCCTTGGGACTCTTGTCACACCCTTCACCAGCTGGCCCTGCTCTGTGGCCTCCCCAAGGGCTTTTGCCTGGCTGGGACGTGTCCTTGGACTGTGATGATGCCTCTTGCCTGCCTAGATGTGTGCGGCTACTGGAATGTAGCCTGCTGTACAAAAGTAAAGGATTGCATCTGGTTTTTTTGCCTACTTTTTGCCTTTGCCTCTGCCTACCACTAGCGAGGTTGCCTGGAGGAAGTACGGCCTGTGGGCTGGCAAAAGTTCTCCATCCCTGAGTTAGAAGATCAAAGGCACTGTTGTAGCTGGGATTGATGGGAGTTATAGTCCAAAATATCTGGAGGGCACCAAGTTGGCGAAGGCTGCTCTATGGCCTCTTATGAGAACCTGGTTGGCCACTGTGAGAACAGGATGCTGGACTAGATGGGCCACTGGCCTGATCCAGCAGGCTCTTCTTATGTTCTTATGTTCTTATACAGTGGCCTTTCCCACTATAGCTGTCTCAGATCCTTTCTCCCTGCAGATGTTTGAGGCCTAAAGGCCCAGGCTGCATTGCAGCAACAATAGTAATGCAAATAAAAACCAGACATATGCAACAAGAGCCATACATTAAACTATTGAACAGCACAGGGGTATCTTTGGCCCTTCAGATGTTGCTACAACTACCATCATCTCTAACCATTGGCCATGCTGGTGGGGGCTGGTGGGAACTGCAGTCGAACAGTTGAAGGGCCAAAGATTCCTTGGCCCTGAATTATAAGGCATGCGACACGTGTAGCTCCTTTTAAGCACTTTGGATATTTCTGAAAATGTGGAGTCCAAATTGGGTGTGAAGAAAGAATTTTATTATTTCTAAACTTGAAGAGATGGGAAGTCCAACTTTCCAGGTCCTTTCTGTCTTGAAAATGAGCCACACGTGAAATTTTGCATCACCAAACTGCAATGGCAGCGACGTCCCCATGTAGGAGAAATTTTTCTCCATTGGGATCTTTTGCTGGAGGTCCTTAAATAAATTTGAAGACACAGGCTTGAAGCAAAAAGGTAGGC
Organism: Rhineura floridana; assembly: GCF_030035675.1. NCBI lineage: Eukaryota > Metazoa > Chordata > Lepidosauria > Squamata > Rhineuridae > Rhineura > Rhineura floridana. The sequence goes on from NC_084484.1 coordinate 180,959,764, forward strand.
CTTTATTCTTTACAAGCATATGCAGGGACATATGCAGGGTTAGCCCCTCAGAAACATCCAGGAGAGACTGCACTGAGGCACTGTGTACAAGCTCTTTTATAGAGTACAGTTACAACATGTGACAATGATTTCACCAATCTTAAGAGTTCCTGCTCACCCAACATCACAGTTCCTCCTCTCTGCAGTCATTCCAAACCAATCAGAAAGTATTAGCTAACTCCAGTGGTGATTCCAAACTTCTGTCCACCTTGTTAATATCTCCATTGTCTTACTGTCTTTTCAAGAATAATGAATTTTGGTTCTAGTTGGAACAGTTACTACTGTTAATATGTTTTCAAGCATACCCAGTACATTCCATATGCCACTGTTGCATTGTTTCTGATCAGTCAGGCTGACCCAGGTACATCTGGAAATATTTTGGACAAGTTCCTTGAGTTAAGTTTGGGAACTTAACTCAAGGTGTTTTGTGAATGTATGAGCACCCCCAGTTCTATTCCTTTGCCATGGGGCCTCTTATGTCCTTATTCTTTCTCAGAAATCCCATTTCCTTACTTATAAAATACATAGCTCAAGAGAGGGGATTATATTTAAAACACTTGAGCTCATTTTGAAGCCACACAGACTAAAGGAAAAGACTGGTTAACTCTGGCTAACTAGCATTTTTCTGCCTGAGATATAGAGGCAGGCAAGCAGGCCACCCCAAATGTACCCTTTTCTTTTTGAGAACACACTTATAAAGTTGTAAATTTAATACGCTGGATTGTTTTAAAATCATTATTAAAATCTTTCTATTTCTCTTCATTAAAACATTTAATTATGCTATAAAACTTTTCTCCTTTCGATGTCATTCAAGAATCAAACATTGGCAATCACAGCTTCTTCTCACAATTTATACACTCCTTGATTCCAAACAATAAAGTAATTAATTTTCTGCATCGGGTCTTGACAAAGAAACAGAAGGTCTCTGTGACCGCTGCTGTTTTGCAACAGGTTTTTCTTTCAGATCTGAATTAAATGCTAAGATTCAGGGTTTTCTATAAGCATGAATCTCAGGGCCCCAATAGGCCTGAAGTTAAGAACATAAGAAGAGCCTGCTGGATCAGGCCAGTGGCCCATCTAGTCCAGCATCCTGTTCTCACAGTGGCCAACCAGGTGCCTGGGGGAAGCCCGCAAGCAGGACCCGAGTGCAAGAACACTCTCCCCTCCTGGGGCTTCCGGCAACTGGTTTTCAGAAGCATGCTGCCTCTGACTAGGGTGGCAGAGCACAGCCATCATGGCTAGTAGCCATTGATAGCCCTGTCCTCCATGAATTTGTCTAATCTATAAGAAATAGAAATAAGAAATAAGTTCAATGCTTATGATTATAAAACATATACCTTCTTAATAGCTATGATCATATATGTATGGATATATAAAATTCCCCATTACCCGAAGGAATTAGAAGACTTGGTATTGGTGGTGCAGCTGCCGTTTGTTCTGCAGCAGCTTTGCATAAATCTAAGGATTACTTTCTAATGTTCTCTGTGTGCTAATTTCCTGCTGTTACTGAGCTGAATCGAGTGCTATAACTGATTGTCCAGATGGTGCCATGAGAAATGTCTTGTAAGGTTATGCTGAATTGACGGCTATTCTCGGAACTGTTTGTCGTGCACAGGAAGCTGCCTTTTACTGAGTCAAACCATTGGTCCATCTAGCTTAGAATTGTTCACACTGACTAGCAACGGCTCTGCAGGGTTTCAGGCAGGGGGCATTCCCAGCCCTACTGGGTGATGTCAGGAATTGACCCTGCCACCTTCTGCATGCAAAGCAGGTGCCCTGCCACTGAGCTATAACCCTTCTGTAGCAAGCTGCGGAAACTGTACAATGGATGTGAAGTAATCTTTTCATCCAGCTGTTTCTGAAACTTAGTTGGACATCTTAGGGCAATTGTGTGAAATTAAGGTTTTTCTTGCTCCAATAATCATAACTTTACGCTTCCTTTCATTGAATTGCATTTGCCATTTTTCCGCCCATTCACTCCGTTTGGAGATGTCCTTTTGGAGCTCTTTGCAATCCCTTTTTGTTTAAGCAACCATGAACAGTTTAGCATGGTCAATGATTTTAATTTTTATTGCTGCTTTTTTATATATATATTGCATTTTATTCTATCACAATTCCAGAGAATATAGATTTTAATACAATAAAGTACAATATAGGAAATAAAAGAAGCAAGTGTACAATTAATATGAATATGAATATTTAACATGATGGATGTTCCATCTCCCGTCTTCAACCACAAATCCAGAGACGTTCAGAGGACCACCTGGATGAAGTTTGCAGACCACCAGTGGGCCATGCTGCTCTAGTGATTTATTTCATTTCACTGAGATGCATCTCTCCTCTCTAAAAATCAATGTTTTTATATCCATCCATCCATTCTTCTCTCCCACCATGCAACTTTCCCAATGAAAATCACCTCCCTCCAGAATTTGGTCTTGGAACTTCCCAGTGGGTTACAGAGCATTAGATGTAGGGAGGCAAAGATGCTACTCTTCCACTTCCAGGTAATGAAAGCAGAACAGCAAACTCGTGTGTGGAAGCACCCCTTGTCTATAACAGTTGTGTGGAAGGATTTGCACCTCTCAGTAAGTTGCTTTTGATCTCCTCCTGTGTTGATTTGCATGCTGATTACCAATGAGACCATGCCCTAAGCATCCCACAACAGCAATAAATACATAACAATTCCTGAAATGCAATAGGAGCAATTATAAATAACCCTACATGTAAAGCTACCACTTTAACAGCCTTGGAGAATCCTGGGAATCGTAGATTGTTAAGGGTGCTGGGAATTCTATGAGCTCAGCACCCTTAACAAACTACCGTTCAAAGGATTCTTTGGGCGAGGCTGTTACTGTTGAAGTGGTATAAGAATGCCTTAAACGTACGGAGTGGAGGTGAACTCAGTATCAGGAAATAAAGGCATAATAAAAAATATCAAATCATCCATACAGTTTTGCATAAAGCAATAGAAATAAAACGACCAAGTCCAACAGTTCAAAGCTAAACAGAGAGAGGATAAAACAGCCTTTGCCAACGTGGTGTCCTCCAGATGTTTTGGATGCCAACTTCCATAATTCCTGACCATTGGCTATGCTGTCTGGGGACGTTGGGAGTTGTAGACCAAGAGGTCTTGAGGGTACCAGGTTGGCAAAGGCCAAGATAAAGTTTGGAGATGAACTGCAGCAGCTTGAAAAACATCACGCTGGGGTTGCATTCAAGACAGAAGAAGCGGCTGCAGGAGTGGTTAATTAATGTTGTCATATTGTTAAGTTCTTAAGCTTCTCTTATTTTCCCTAAAAAAACAGACCACCCTGGATCGGTTTTGCATCCAGCAAAGCATGAGCTTAAAAGTTAAAGCGGAACAGCTGTCTTCAGACGGCCACTGCAACAGGTGATGCAAAACGAACAGACAATGTTGAACGCTGTCAAAGCCAAATCTGAAAAGTCCCTGACAAAAACCATAATGGCTTGGGACAGTGGAGAAGAAAGCATGGAGCAGAAGAACGATACCCCGCCAGTCAACACAGCAGCTGTAGCAACGGGGAATTGGGACACGTGGCCAAAGCAGAAGTAGGCCTGGGTCACATCTCTAAAGCCCTTAATATATTGAGAGCCTTTAAAACCAGGATAGGATGTGGCCCTCTTGATGCTGCTGGACTGCAGTTCCCATCAGCCCTGACCATTGAGCATGCTGGTTAAGGCTGATAGGAGCTGGAATCCAACAATAGCTGGGGACTGTTATGGAAATAGGTTTATATATGCAGAGATCCTCAGCGGTCTGAGCTGCATGTGTATTTACCTGAGAAGCATGCTTTTACCCTGCATTTAGACCACTGAGACTTAAGACTTAGTAAAATAAGAAAAGCTACTTTATTTATAGAAGTACATCATAGATAGGAAAGGCATACCTAGTTCTAACTAACTAACTAATTGGGAGGCACAACACCCAGACTCGGGTATCACCCTCATGGCTCAGGAGAGAGAACAAAGAGAAAGATGTCTACTCCTTGGGCAGTCGAAGAAGACGAAGGAGGGGCAGATCAGCTTCCCTGAGCATATCAGTTTACAACGGAAGGAAGTTAGGTAGAGAAGAGCACAGGTAAAGGTAGGCAAGCCTAGCCAGCTGGAGGACCCAAACTCTATCTTCCTTCTGGAATACAAACAAAAGAACCCAAACAGGAGTTGCTCTTGCCCCACTTCCAAAAGAGACCACTGTGATGCCCCCCCCCCAGTTTAGAGTGTTAGGTCAGGACTGGAGAGACTGGGAACTGGAATTCAGACCCGAACAGCCCTTTAAATTAACTCATGGGGTTGTGAGGATAAAAGAGGCCAGGAAAGGGCCATAAATGCTTCTTGGAGGACATGTGGTGGGTGGTAAGACTATTTTCCTCCCATTGGACATCCACAACACACTTCTTAGGACTTTCTCAAGGCATCATGGCTGCTCCTGGTCCACGTGGCAGTCCCAATACCATCTGCGTCCTGTCCTGAGATCCTAGCATTAACCAACACCAGCCAGTTCCTGTTTTTTGTTTTTTACAGGCTGCTCTTTGATAATTGGAAAACTCTTTGTCCAATTTTCCACTGCACAGAGTATTGCTCTGTAAATTATCAGAAGGGGACAGTGGCAGCCAGTGGCTCCATGTCAGTGGGGCAGTGGAATCCACTCCGGTTTTTAGTCTGAACTTTCAAGGCACTGTCCAAGAAAGTTTGGACTAAAACCTGGTGTGGATTCTACTGCCCCACTGACATGGAGTCACCGGCCGCCACTGGAAAGGGAAGCCTGTGTGGAATAGGGAAAGTCTCAGTAAACAGCAAGAGCCTGGCAAATTATTCACCGATGTTTCTGTAAAAAAAAAAAAAAAAAAGGCTTGAATAACTAGGGCCAACACTTAGAACTGGAGAGTAGGCATGCATGTGCAAGGTGATCCAACATGCTCAGAGGGCACACAAAGTCACTTCCGTTTAGCCTTGCCTCCGACACTGACCAGCAAAAAGCCACCAATAGCCTCTTCTCCCCACCCCATCTTTTCACCCCAAGCCCATATCTCTGGCCCTGTAGCAATTTTCATAATTACATTTTACATAAATAGCACCTAAAATATTCCAAATGCTTTCAAAAGAAATTAAACAGGTCCCCCGGCCTATGAATTTGCAATCAAGAGAGACAGATCTGGAGAAATGAGGTGGTTTTTTCTTTCATCCGCGTAACTAGATCTTAACAGCTCTTGATTCTATACTGAGAAAGAAGCCAAGAGGAGGAGCCAGGAGAACAGTCCATATCCTTTTTCTGTGTAAAGATTCATGCCCGCTCATGTATTGCCTAACTCAGCCTTTTCCCAACCTGGTATCCTCCAGATGTTGGTAGACTCCAACTCCCATCAGCCCCAGCCAGCATGTCCAGTGGGCAGAGACGAAGGGAGTTGCAGGCCAACAATATTTGGAGGGCTACCGGCTCCATACAAGCCTTAGAGCTGTTGCCTCTGTCTCAGTCCTATCAATAGCTGCAAACTGTGGAGATCTTGCATCTTTCTTGGCACCAAAGAACACAGCTCTCTGCCTAGGATCACTCCCACTTACTCTTGCACCTCCCGTCAGGATGCCTCTTGGCTTGCTGCGCAACCCTGGATGCATTTGCTAGCTCTCCTGCTGGGTTCTGCTCAGACAAGAACCTCCGGAGACACCTTTCGGTTTTATAACTCAGTCTCCAGGATGGAGGATCTCAGCCAAGAGAAAATGGGAACTGTTTGATCCAGATGCTCCATCTCCAGCACAGCTCCCCTATAAGATAAATCCAGCCGCCCTTGAATTTTACGGGTTTATTTGCTAGGCAGAATGAGTGCAGGAGAAGCTTAGGGCTGGAATTATAAAAGCTCCCCTTGGGTATATATATTTCCTGATTCTCAGCTTGCTCTCGGCCTGGCTAGCACAAGGTTTGTTTAAATAATTTCTCTCCACCCCCTAATTTATCTCCAGCTCCAGCTGTCACTGATGTTTTGCCTTGTGCCCAGTTTGCAACTTGCCTTGGCTAAAAAAAACCCTTTAGGATGCACACCTTAACGTGGTGAGGGGGTTTGAGAGTGTTGAAGAAGCTGAGAGCAATGCCGTCAGGAGTCTAGACCAAGAGGCTAGACTCCTAGCAGGGGCACCCACAGCGGAATGGTCAAAGCTGAGACACCAGACTAAGACGCATCCAAACTCAGAGGAAGGCAATGGTGAACCACCTCTGAATACCTCTTACCACGAAAACCCTACGAACAGAGTATCCAAACTGCAACACGAGATAGTGCTGGAAGATGAGCACCCAGGTCAGAAGGCACTCAGCAAGCTACTGGGGAAGAACAAAGGACAAGTACGAGTAGCACTGTGACTAATGACGCAGCTGGGTCAAAGCCGAAAGGAAGCCCAGAGGCTGATGCGAAAGGAGAGTCCGGAGTTGTACGACACACACAATAGCAACATGGAATGTGAGGCCACAGACCTGAACTTACAAGATCTGAACAGGGTGGTTCATGACAGATGCTCTTGGAGGTCACTGATTCATAGGGTCTCCATAAGTCGTAATCGACTTGACGGCACATAACAACAAACAACCCGGCTAAAATGAGGAAGGCAAGTGGCTTGGCCAGTCAGCCTGTAATTCATCCATGCTCTACGCTCATCTTGCTTGGATTTAGGTCCCATCAACGCTTCTGTATGGACAAGAAATAAAAATCCATCCCGTTGCCTCTTAGGGGTGTGGAAGGTGTAGCTTTCCAGATGTTGCTGGACTACAATTCCCATCGTCTCTGCTCCCTGGCCAAGCAAGCTGGGGCTGATGGAAAATGGAGTCCAACTGCAGTGGAAGGGCCACAAGTGTTCCCCACACCTGCTCAGCCATTTTCCGTCTTGCAATCCCTTTCACCTGGGTCAGCTGGAATGTGCTTGAGGAACACAGGAAGCTGTTTTGTACTGAGTCAGGCCGTTGGTCCATCTAGCTCAGTACTGTCTGCACTGACTGGCAGGGGTTCAAAGCAGGAGTCTCTCCCAGCCCTACTTGGAGATGATGGAGATTGAACCTGGGACCTTCTGCATGCAAAGCAGATGTTCTACCACTGAGCTACGGCCCTTCCCTGTTAACTTCCTGTTAGAAGGGCACTTGGATCATTCTTTGTCTGGTTCCTCTCCCTTGACCTTACCACCATGGGTGACCCTGCTGGGAGTACATGACTCCTGACAGCATCGCTCACAGGGTTCATTGGAATATGCAAGCCCACTCACCACTACAAGGTGATGATCCAGCAAGTGAGATTTTATATATATATTCACATTATATACATTATAATGTTATATATTATATTATATATATTATATATTATTATATATATATTACATTAACATTTTAACATCGAGGATCACAGCCTGTTGGACTTTTCCATTACAGCGATAGAGATGCCAGCAGATCCAGCAGCATTGACTAAAAGGGATTTACTCTCTGGACACAGTGGCACCACATGGCCTGAACCTGGAGGACAGCACCACCACTACTTAGCTTCTGCAAATGAAGCCCTCTGAGCATTCCATCCTCAAAGCTCTATAACTGCCACCTTGGTAACAGCATTTGTATGTTGGCAGCTGATGAAGGCGGAAGCTGAGACGTTTTGTTAATACAATAAAAACCTCTGTTTGGTTAATCACAATTACGTTGATCTAGATCTAGATATATAGATATATATAACATTTGGAAGGTGTACACTGACATATCTGAAGGGCAATCTGTTAGGAAAAACTGTTCCAGTGTTCTGAGAACCCCTTTCTCTGTGCCATGTATCACTTCATAAACTTTTATCATTCCCCCAATCATTGGCGATCGCTCATGGCCAAGTAAGATTGTCTTGCAGGATAAGGTCTTTAACGGTGGGTCCATAAGTGACTGTGGAGGCCAATTCTGGATCCACACAGCCTCCCACTGTGAGGACATAGGTTTCCAGATGGAAGATGGTCGCGATGAGGATTTGCTTGATGTGCCTTCCGCTTAGCTCGTTTGTCCCTTTCGCCCTGTACTCGTGCTTCTTCAAAGTCCACAGCACCTTTCATAATGGCCGACCTCCATTTGGGATGTTCATGGGCCAAGACTTCCCAGTTGTTGATGTTCATGTTACATTTTTTTAGATTCTCTCTAAGAACATCTTTAAATCTCTTTTGCTGTCCACCGATGTTCTGTTTTCCATCCTTAAGTTGGGAACAGAGTAGCTGCTTTGGAAGATGGTGATCAGGTATTCAAACAACATGGCCAATTCAGCGAAGTTGATGTTGAAGGATCATTGTTTCAACACTGGTAGTCTTTGCTTCTTCCAAAACGCTAACATAAGTCCGTCTGTCTTCCCAAGTAATTTGCAGAATTTTCCAGAGGCAGCATCCCCCCACTTAGAATGCAGTCCTGTGTGCTCACTGGTAAGCCCCATTGAACTTACTCCTGAGTAGACATGCATAGCATGGCACTGCTAATCATATTTTCCCCTAAACCTGCCAGCCTCAACCTGGTGCTCTCCAGACATTTTGGACTACAATTCCTATCAGCACCAGCAAGGAGCCATGAATTGAAACTGGGCCCTTCTGCATGAAAAGCGGGTACTCTCCCAACGAGCTGTTCAGACCTTATCAGGAGGGAACATATTGGGTGACCCGTTATGCTTTGTCAAAAAAGAGGATTTGCGTCACCAAAAAGAGGCAGCCCGGAGGCAGCGGGTGGCTAGGTCGGGCACTGGCTGAGGGCCCTGCAGCTGGGAGGTGGAGCTCCCGCTCTGTGACATCCACCAGCATCGGATTGTGCGAATTGTGGAGCAGGAGGTCTGCCCTCCCAGCCAACATCATCCCTGCACGTGTGCGCAGCTGGTGGGCGCTTAAATATACCCGGTTGCTTCACCTCGCGCATCAGTTGCATATCCCTACCATCACCCAAGATGGTAGTGCAGCCAGGGCATATTTAAGTGCAGGTGTGCACGCATGCACTCATGCAGAAACACACAAACACACACACAGGGGAGAGGCCAGGCCCCACGGCAGCCCTGAAAAGAGGAACCAATTGAAATAAACTTTGCATGTGGTAATTTGTACGCATAGATGCAAATGTAGAAATAAGCACTATAACTGCAATAGACGTACAATACCTTTCCATAGTGGGGAAGACTGTGGCCAGGGGACTGGTACGCCTCTCTGTCAGCTGACTAGGTGTTGCTGACTGATGGTTGGCAAGTTTAAGGCACCTGCTGTGTCCTTTTATAGTTTCTGATTTTTAAACCAGACTTGTACTGGACAGCCCTCCAAGAAAAGATACCTTCACATAGAAGACTGTCCTCCGACAGCCCTTCCTCTGCAAAATAGGACACATGGCCACCCTAGGCACATATGGAATTGCTTTTAGATTCATTTGCTGCTTACTTTACCCCTGAGTAGCGTCTTGGGCTCCCTGGTTGCAGGTGGCGATGGCGGGAGATGTTGGAATGCTTATGCACATTTCCAAACGCAGCAAAAACAATTTCATTGCTGCAATCCCATCCAAACTCTCTTACCTGGTGCTAAATCACCTGCATGCTCCCCGCAGTCTGGTTTTACCATTTGCCAGGGTCAGGTTTCCATGCTGCAAATGTCTTGGCTGGTAGCAGTTCCCTGCCAGCTGTGAAGTTCAGAAGTGTGGACTTTATGCAGCCAGAATTGAGCAGCAACCCTTTGACACTCTTTGCCATTGAAGTTGAGAGGCGGAGAGAGGGCAGGATGGAGAGAGAAAGGGACATTTCTAGAGCTTTGTCTCAATGCACATATTGTTAACGCTGGTTCTCTGAAGAATACATTTATTTATTATTTATTATTTGAGTTATATCCCACCCTTCCTCCCAGCAGGAGCCCATGGTGGCAAAGAAAAGCACTAAAAACTTTAAAACATCATAAGAACAAACTTTAAAACACATTAAAACAAAAAATCTTCAAAAACGTTTCTAAAAAACAAGCTTTCAAAACATCTAAGATTAAAAACATTTTAAAAAAGAAGGTTTAAGAACATATTAAAAAGCAATTCCAGCACAGACGCAGACTGGGATAACGTCTCTACTTAAAAGGCTTGTTGAAAGAGGAAGGAATACATAGGAAGAGTCCTGCTGAATCAGGCCAGTAACCCATCAAGACCAGCATCCGGCTCTCCCAGTTGCCAACCAGATGCCCATCAGAAGCCCACAAGCAGGACATGAGTGCAAGAGCACTCTCCCCACTAATTGTATAAAGATCTGAAGAATGCCCTGCACACCGGGGGATGTTGGGGATAGGACTTGTGTGTACACACACCACCCTGTCTACAGTTTAGCCCTTCACATGTTCAGGCAAACACACCTGAGCGCAGCTAATATTCTTTCTGCTTTGTTTGTTTCTTGTTCTGAGGTACTATTCAGGCTACTAAAGCGATGCTTGCTGGCTTTTTCCCACCTGGCCTGGAAGGGCGGGGCCTTGACTGACTGCAGCTACAAAAGGTATCACTACCTGAAGATGCCAGAGACCACCTCGACTGTGGGGTGTTGTTTAGGGGCTTCTGTTTGGGTAAAAGTTTAATTTCCGCTGGTCAGTTTTTTTGTTTTGCTGTTATTGGGATTATGCTTCTGTATTTTACTGTTGGATTTTATTAGGAATTATAAGGATGTATCAATTTATTGTATGTTTTTGTTAACTTATTGAGCATTTGAATTTGTTTCTTGCAGTGAATTGTGTAATTTTTTCTGTTCATGTTGTGAGCCGCCTTGTGCATAAATTGTTATGGAAAGGCGGCATACAAATAGACAGTGGTGGTGATGATGAGGAGGCCTACACCACAAACATAGGTTGGCTTGGTTGTCATGGCTGCATCAAAAGAACCCTGGGAATTGTAGCACAGATGAGGTACAGTCGTTGCTAGTCATTTGTAGGGCTGTGTACGCCCCCTGACCTTGATCCCATTCAGGGCCCGATCTGATCTGGGATGAGCTGGGGCCCAAATCAAATCAGAGGCCTTGCGCTGTGTTTAATTAGAGTTTTAAATCCTAATTAAACATGCGGTTGGGGGGGGAGAAGGTGATGCCCAATTGCTCCCTTTTGATGTCCCTAGACAGCTCCTGGTGTACCCGATCAGATCTGGGGTGATCAGGGGCTGCCTCAACTGACTCCAGCCAAATCCTGGATCAACCTGACTTGGCCCAATTTGTTTTGGGATCCGGGATTCAGCCAGAGTGGTTGCACAACCCTATTCACTATTTCATGATTTCATCATATTATTGAAGTTTTACTGGTTTTATTGTACACAGCCATGATGTTTTTTGAATGAGTTGGCAGTTTAGAAATACTCTAGATAGATAGATAGATAGACAGAATCATAAGAGTTGGGAGGGGTCTATAAGGCCATCAAGTCCAAGCCCCTGCTCAGTGCAGGAATCCAAATTAAAGCATACCCGACAGGTTGCTGTCCAGCTGCCTCTTGAAGGCCTCCAGTGTTGGAGAGCCCATCACCTCCCTAGGACATTGGTTCCATTGTCATACCGCTCTGACAGTTAGGAAGTTTTTCCTAATATTCATTTGAAATCTGTCTTCCTGTAACTTGAGCCCATTATTCCATGTCCTGGACTCTGGGATGATTGAGAAGAGATCCTGGCAGTCTTTCAAGAACATGAAGAGTGCTATCATATCTCCCCTCAGTCTTCTCTTCTCAAGGCTAAACATGCCCAGTTCTTAGTCTCTTAGATAGATAGAGATCCCTAGGTATCACTACCAGAATTACAAATCCCTGGGAAAAGGGAATGATCTTTTCCCCAATTCAAGCATTTAAGTAGATATATTTTATATTTTTAACAAATTTTATATACTTCTTGATCAAACACACACCCATACGCAAAACCTTCTACACTGTTCACATAAAATAATATATTTGTAAGAATACGCCGATAAAATCAGGAGGCTTTAAAAACAAGTAGACATAATACCATTATCAAAATAGAGTTAAAATCAACTGACTTTAAAAACAAGTAGACATAATAAAATTATCCAAATAAAGATAAAATCAACAGACTTTAAAAACAAAGAGACATAATAAAGTTTCATGTCTGTCTAAGCTTGCCTAAACAAAAATGTTTTTAGCAGGGGTTGAAATGGTACAATGAAGATGCTTGCCTAATATTAATACTCTGCTACCTTCTTATTTATTTATTACATTTAGGAATTACTTTCTCTGAAGCTTTTCGAAATGATTTTACAATACAATAAAAAGCAAACACAAAACAATATATATACATATGTGCGAAGACTTAAAACAATTACACATATAAAACCAGTTTCAAAAACATGCAAATGCTAGCTGGGATAAACATCTCCACGTGCTGAAAGAGGAAAATGAAAGAGAGAGACTAATTTCTTCAAACTGGTTTCTTAATTTCTCCATTGCGGCAGACATTTGTGAATTGTACAGATTGATTTTTATCCTTTGAACCAATAGGTGGCACAACAACCCTGACTATCAGCTCAAAACAGGGCACACCATAGCCCTCTGGCTATCTGCTTGTTCCTGTCCCAAAGGAAACACCCCACATTTCTTCCTCTGGACTTTGTGGGCTCATCTACAAGGTGGTTTAGGCTGTGTTGCTCCCTCCAACCCTGATTGCTAAAACCCCTAAACCAAGCCATTTTGGGAATGCTGGAAAAGAAAACCAAGCTGGGGAAAAAAAATGAAATGGCTTTCCCCCCCTTTTTTTTTGCAAGAAGCGTCAAATGAGAATGTCCCTGAGAATGTATTCCCTCCTTTAGCTTTCAGCTTTGCCTTAGGCCATATCCGCACTATACACTTCAAGCAGTTTTATACCACCTTAAACAGTCGTGGCTTCCCCCAGAAAATCCTGGGAACTATAGTTTGTGAAGGGTGCGGAGAGTGGTTAGGAGACCCTCATTTCCCTCACAGAGCGACCGTTCCCAGAGTTCCCTAGGAAGGGGGGATTGACAGAAAAACTCTCAGCAACCTTAACAAATGACTATTCTCAGGATTCTTTGGGGGAAGCCATGAGTGTTAAAGTGGTATCATACTGCTTTGAACAGATAGCGTGGGCAGCTGTGGCCTGAGATCACAAGTATCAGATCAGAAGGGTGAGCAAGTGGCCTCTCAAACATTCCCCCTCCCCAATTCAGTGGAGGGAGGAAACCGTTTCATTGACTTTCTCCAGAGGGAGGAGAAATTCCGCACCAGTGGGTCTTGCCATGAGCTGTACCATTAGCACAACTTCTCTCTCTCTGGGCTCATCCAGACGACTGCAAAATGTGTGACACGTGCGCTATGTGTGTTTATTATTTTTCGGTCGTCCAAATGACGTCGCGCTGTGTCACACATTTTCATGGGTTAAATCCGCTCCTTCCAATACCGGCAAAAATGCGATTTGCTATTTGAAATCGGGAATCTCGCTGGCAAATGAAAAAAGTGTTTTTTCCATTGGGAAACAGCGGGGAAAAAGGCAAAGTGAGGACTATCAGCTGACAACCCGAATAGGAAACAGTGGATTATCCCGCTCCGTTTGGATAAGCCCTCTCTCTCTCTCTCTGTCTCTCTCTCTCCAGCTTTGCTGGCGCTGCTGTAAGTGGTAGCCACAGCAACTGCGTTTTCTGCCTGGCCGCCACTTTGCATCCTCCCCCAGTGTAGCCCTGTAGCCAAGGTGGGGCAAATGGGTGCACTGCCCCACCCCCAGAGCTGGCCTTCAATTCCCTGCCCCCCAGGATTTGTGTGTGTGTGTGTGTGTGGTGTGTGTGTGTGTGTGTGGAAAATGGTCTTTTTCATTTGTGACATGACAGATCATGGCAGCTTCCATTTAATGTATGTCAGCTTGTTTTAAGAACAGGCGCAATTTACGAATTGGACCCTCTGAGAAATTCACTGAAAAAGGCAGGGTGAGTGCACAGCAAATGCCCCCCCACAAGTCTGCTCATTTAGGACTTTCCCTCGAGGGTGGATTTTTCATTATCACACTATAGTTACTTACATTTTTTTTCTTTTAATAATGTTATTTGTTATTTAATTTTGAGAATTGCATTATTTTATTGATGTATGTATTGCTATATTCTTGTTTTTGTGAGCCGCCTTGAGGGCCTTTTGGCCATAAGGCGGGGTATAAATTTAATTAATTAATTAATTAATAATAATAATAATAATAATAATAATACACAGTCCTGAAAAAAAACCAGCCTGTATAGTAACATGACTCTTGTATTATTGGCTAGAGTTAATTTCCACCTCTTGGACTTTCCTTTGCTCTGTGTTTCAGTTGTGTTCTCTACCTAGCCTGCAGCAAGGAAGTGTTTGCTTATTCTGCTGTTATTGTGATGAGTAGAGCAGAGGGTGCTTATTGCTAAATGGTGAAATAAAGAGAGAATTAAAATATTCTGAAAAAATATGTACCCTAAGTCATCCTTTACTCTTTTAAAGCATTCCTTATGCTCACAGTCCTCCGTGGCGCAGAGTGGTAAGCGGTGGTAACGCAGTTGAAGCTCTGCTCACGGCCGGAGTTCGATTCCAACAGAAGGAGGAAGTCGAATCTCCGGTAAAAGGGGTCGAGGTCCACTCAGCCTTCCATCCGTCCATGGTTGGTAAAATGTGTACCCGGGATATGCTGGGGGGTAAAGAAAGGCCGGGGACGGAACTGGCAATCTCACCCCATATATACGGTCTGCCTAGTAAATGTTGCAAGATGTCACCCTAAGAGTCGGAGACAACTTGCAGTACAAGTGCGAGGACACCTTTACCTTTTTATGCTCACAGTGGCTATTTTTTCTTCTTTTTCTTGAATACTTCATGGCAAAGGATGGAACAGCCCTGGAAGGCTGCTGTGCACATAGTACAGTAATCTGGCTGGCTAGCTAGCAAGCTTGGCTGCTGTAACTCAGGCCTAATTTCTGATTTTCCCAAAGTGTGCAGAGCAGCATGAGGCCTTTTCAGGGTTTCTGGACAGAGAAACCAACCCAGCAACCAGTTTAAAAAAATCCAATTGCTTTCCACAACTAGTTTCTAACCACTTAGTTGGTCCCTTATATAGCAACCAGATAAAATGTTTTCCCTTGATTGTCCAACAGGAAGGAAAATCTAAAGGTCAGGAGCAAGTCTAGAAAGAGGGGCCCTCAAGGAGGAATGAACATCTTTTGGTGGCCCCATGTTTACTGTATCGTTAACATCCCTTTTTCTTATGAAAAAAAAAAGCCAGTATTTTAATTCCTGGTGTTCATACTAAATTTTCTGTTAGCTTGACTTTTACATTGCCCATTCTGTAAGTTAACACAGTCTGCATGGAGGAGAAAGAGAGAAGGGGAAGGTCACTGCCAGGGCCAGTTCTAAAGGGCGGCCAGGTGGGGCACTGGCCCGAGGGCCCCTGGAGCTACAGGAGGCCCTCCACTCTCCTTCCGTGATTCACTATCCCCCCACTGTCCCCCCATTTTACCTACCTTTCCACTGTTTTTTGCGGCGCACAGATTTGCCATCAATTAAGATGACGGCCGAGGTTTCCTTGAGGGGCTGAAGCCTCTGCCGCCATCTTTGCTGATGGCACGCATGCGTGCTACACGTGCATTGCTGCCATCAAGAAAGATGGCAGCAGAGGCTTCAGCCCCTTAGGGAAACCTCGGCAGCCATCTTGATTGATGGCAAACCTGTGCACGCTGCAAAAAACAACGGAAAGGTAGGTAAAGCGTGGGGCTAGCGGGGGGATGGCAGGCGGTGTGGAAGCTCCTGTCTTGTGGTCCGTGGATGCTTAAGTTCCGCGGATCGCGGAGGGGGAGCAGAGGGGCCCAGGGCAGGCTGGTACCCAAGGGCCCCGGCATGCCTGGGGCCGGCTCTGGTCACTGCCTTTCCCTTCCCCTGGCCCTCACATCCTCTCTGCCACTGGGGGTGGGTGGGATTGCCTTGTGCTATGCACTTCGCCCCCAAATGACCCACCTAGAAATGTGGCTGGCTCACCTAACAAGAAAAGCTGGCTCCAGGGCTGCCACAATGCCCCAGACTAGTGTAATTCCAGAGCACAGGTGGGCGGGTGGGGAGGGAACACACACAAAATGATGGCAAATATTTGGAGAACATTCTGCAAAATGGATTTTACTTTGTGGAGCAAAGGTATGAACCTTTTTTAAAAATTTATTTATTATTTGATTTATATCCCACCCTTCCTCCCAGCAGGAGCCCAGGGCGGCAAACAAAAGCACTAAAAACACTTTAAACATCATAAAAACAGACTTTAAAATACATTAAAACAAAACATCTTTAAAAACATTTTTTTAAAAGCTTCCAAGACTCTTTTTTTTTTTAAAAAGGTTAAAAACATTGGTTTTCAGCCCAAAGGGCCGCATTCCCTTCTGGGCACCCTTCTGCGGGCCAGTGGTGGGCAGGGCCAGAAACAAAACTGAGCAGAAGTGTACGTTTGTACAGCAGGCTACAGTCACACACACCCATCCTCCATATAGACAAACAAGAGGCATTCTTAGAGTTTAGGGACACTTTTCAGGCAGGCAAAAACCCTCATGGTATGCAGCAGGACTGGAGAGCAGCGTGGCCTGGGGGAAGATGTGGTGTGGGGAGAGTCCTGAGAGGCTTGGAGTATAGGACACTGGGCCCAATGTCGTGTAGGACCCTGCAGAGTTGCGCAGCGGAATGGAGAGTTTTGAGCGAGCTTGTGTGTGTGTGTTTGAATCTTTGCTAAGATTCTACCTTCCCTGCAAATTAGTCAGACAGAGGCTTTAAGCTTGAAAATAATAAATAACTACTTTATTCTGGAAGTACATGCTTGATAGGAAAGAGTTCTCTATCTAGCTAACTAGCTATGTTTGAGCAGCGAGCACTGATCCCAGTGCTGGCCCTCATGCTGGATGAGAGGGAGAGAAAAGGAAAGATGTCTGCTCCCCTCTCGAGAAAGAAGAAGACCGGGAAGGAGGGAAGGAACTGGGATCAACATCCCTTGCATATCAGTCTAGCAGGAAGGAAGAGACAGCAGGAGATCAAAGGACAGGTATAGCCTAGCAACCAAAAGGTCTCCTCTCTAGCTACCCTTTTTAACCCCATGCAGCCTCAACCCACAAGTTGGAGTTGAACCTCATACATTCCAACATGTTCTATGTGGGGAGTAAAAAAAAACATCTCAGACATTTTCTCAGAGAAACGTCGTCTGAGAAGTTTCGGCTCAGCTCTAGAGCAGATCAGGCCCCAACCACCAAGGATTTCACTGAAAAGACATGGTTGTCTGCATACAACACCCCCTGTTCTTCCCACAGATTTCCTCTCTCTGCTGTGAAACATTGCTCAAGGCTTTTCTTCACTCGCTGCTAGGGATGGGGGAGAATTTCAATTCAGTTCGCATTTCAAGCAGGATTTATCAAATTCGCCATTTCCGAAACAATATGAGAACCAAAACACAGCCGTCCTTCGAAATTCACATTTATTAGAATTTTGGGATGCAGTTCACCAACTAAACGACATTTACAAAAATGCATGTATTAGGGGAAAGTGTGCATTAAAATACATGAGTGAGGATACATGCAAAAAAAGGAATGAAATGATGAGAAACGGCTTGCAAAATGTGTACCTTTGTCAAAACTGCCTACATTTATTTGGAGAAATTCGCACTAAAATGGTGGAGAATTGTCCTGAGGATTGTTTTTTTTTAAAAAAAATCACAGATCGCTGTAGAAATGTAGAGAATCGAATTTAACATTGGAAAAATGAGAAACGGAGAGAACCGAAAGAGACAGATCTTTCTATCCCTGTTCGCTGCATGTTGTTTGCATTTTGTACTGCAATGGCCTGATCTGCAGCGGTTTCAAAGCAAAGAGGGCGTGCAGTTCTAAGCTGTAACACTCTCCTACTTAACAGTGCAAAATGAACTTCGGCATGTGAATGGCAAGCGACTTATACATCAACCTGCCCTTGGGCTGAGATCATCAGGCTGGGAATGTCCCCGGCTCGTCAGTGCTGACAGTTTGGAGCTAGATGGGCCAGTTGCCTGACACGATAAAAGGCCTCATCAGAGAAGGATGTGTCATGATGCGTGACGTTGTGATGCATGGGGCAGAAAAGACCACCATGTTTGGCATCCTACATTCCCAAGATGCACTTGGGTGATGTGCCCGAGTAAAAATTAGAAGACACTTTCAGAATCTCATTTATTTATTTATTTTATTTTAAATATTTCTATCCCGCCCTTCTACCCTACAATAGGGCACTCAGGGTGGCTACAATAAAATCACACACATATATAATAAGATACACAATAAAACATTAAAAATTACAGTAAATTAAAATGTATAAAATACTATTAAAATACATAAAATGCATTATGCATAAACATACAAACATAAAACATGTATATATGTGCATACACATATGAGGGAGTGAGAATAAAATAACTTAAAAGATAAAAACAAAAGGTAAAAAACTTAAAACAGTGTCAGGCTGACCTGTCAGTCCCAACCAAAGGCTCTCCGGAACAAAATAGTTTTTACGAGTTTCCGGAAGACCATCAGGGAGGGAGCAAAGCGGGCTTCTTGGGGCAGGGAATTCCAAAGTCTGGGAGCCACAATTGAAAAGGCTCTCTCCCGCGTTCCTGACAATCTAATTTCTTTCATTCCAGGCACGCAGAGGAGACAAGAGTAGATGATTTTAAATCATAAATGCAGGGAGCTTTCATCCAAGTTAATATCGTTGGATTTGTGTGAGCAAATTCTGAAATACGATAGGGTCAGTTATCCCATCAACAGCATAAGGGCGGGGGGAATTGGGAGAAATTAGGAACAGCACTTTCCCCAGGTAAACACAGACAAGTTGGAGCATAAGTTTGAGTCAACCCATTCCCAACATCTCTGTGCACTGGAGTGTTCAATGGCGTCGCGCTCACTGTCAGAACCCTTAGCAATTAGTAGTGTTTGTCTGAGGAAACTCATAACTCTTCACTTGCAAATGATTTATGAGTTTCTCCTGGTTTTGGGCTTGGCTGGAAGCAGAAAGGTTTCCCAGGCACATTTCCAGTCTGTCGTTCATTGCTAGGCTAGTGCGGGGGGGGGTGACGATTGGGGAGACAGGGACTCTCTCCCCAACTCTGACAGCTTGGTCCGGATAAGCCCGAGGCTCTAGACTTTGAGCCAGTTTATTGTCCTGGAAGTCGAAGGGGGGGGGATCAACTTAAATCCAAAACCCAAGACCTGTGCCTTCATGAGCTTGGAGATGGGGGCCATGAAAAACTCACAAAACTGTGAAAACTGCAGTGATGCAAGCCGACTAGACTGAACATTGTTTTGTTTTAATAAGAGATGCTCTATGTGACAGATTAGGGAACGATAGCCAGTAAGACTCCCTCAAATTTAGCAGTTTTGGAGCTAATGACACATTCACCTCTCTTGTGAGAGGGACACTCTATGGACAGCTGGTTGGAGCTCAGGACCACCTTCATACAGGACTTCTTTGTTTTATTTATTTATGTTATTGTTTGATTTATATCCCAGCAGGAGCCCAGGGCAGCAAGCAAAAGCACTAAAAACACTATAAAACATCATAAAAACAGACATTAAAATACATTAAAGCAAAACAACTTTAAAAACATTTATTTAAAGCTTTGAAGAACTTTTTTTCTTTTTAAAAATGGTTAAAAAACATATTGTTAAAGTAAAGGTTTAAAAGCATATCAAAAAGCATTTCCAACACAGAAGCAGACTGGGACAAGGTCTCAACTTAAAAGGCTTGTTGAAAGAGGAAGGACTTCAATAGGGGCTGAAAAGATAACAGAGATGGCGCTCGGTGTGGCCTCCTTCCACAGAACATGGGGAGAGCCTGGCTGGATCAGGCCCATCTAGTCCAGCATCCATCCTCTTCTCGATGCCATCAACCAGATGGAAAGGGGTGAGACGAGGCAGGGAGCGTTCATGAATCCATACTCCTATTTTTATTCTGCCACCTGTATGTATTCGTTCTTTCTAAGAAGAGAAAACGCACGCTTTCTGCAGGCTTACATGTTTAGATTTGTTGATGTGATTTCACAGGGGCAATTTCCCCCCATAAATATATATATATATATATATATTTAAAAAAACACAATCGATTGGGCTGGAGATCTGTCAAACACAAAGGAAAGAGAGGAAAGTTACCTGGGGAAAATTGGCTGAGGATAAAAACACCCAATGTAGACTCTTTTTAATTGGGGCCTATTATCACCTCTCTCAGAGCCTGCAAGGAGAATCGAGTGTGCTGAAGTAATTAATTGGGTGTGAAGTAGTTACCGTGCCAAAACTTGCTTGCACAGAATGAAAGGCGCAGACGTTTCGACCAGGAATCTACCTGCAAAGCCAGCCAGTCTGCCCATTTTGCTTCTGGAGAGCATAAAAAGAGCCTTCCTGCTGGATCAGTCCAGAGTTCCATCTCGGCAGGGCTCTGTTCTCACAGTGGCCAACCAGGTGCCATGGGAAGCCTGGAAGAACGAGTTGTAGGTATGTCAGGAATGGAGAACCTCAGGTTCGGGATGAGGGTTGCCAGGTTCAGGGCCTGAGACTGATCCTGTATCTTTAGCAGAAGAGAAAGTCAGCCAAGTGCAGGTGTTCTTGCAACACCGTAATGGGAAAAACCACAAGGTGGAATTCTCCCTTCCCCCTGCACAACTTGTAAAGATACAGAAGACCTCTGGGAGGCTGGGCCTGGCAACCAAGAGGTCTTCCGTATATTTAAAAGTTGTGCAGAGGGAAGGGAGAATTCCACCTTGTGGTTTTTCCCATTGCAGTGTTGCAAGACCACCTGCTCTCGGCTGACTTTCTCTTCTCCTAAAGATGCAGGATCAGTCTCAGGCCCTGAGCCTGGCAACCCTATTTGGGATACAAATGCGGCCCTTTGGGCCTCTGTGCCTGGCCCTCAGCACTCTCTCCAGGCCACACGCCATCCCGAGCCACATCCCTCATTGGCACTCTTGAGTTTTTTGCCCTCTTGCTTGGATGGAGGAGAGGAAAGGGCGTGTCAGGGTGAAGAAACAAGCCTACTATACAAAGGTAAAATTCGCATTCAGTGCTCTATAGCTCCGTTTGCCTCTGGCCCTGCCCACCACTGGCATGCGGCCCTCGGAAGGTTGCTCAGAAGACAGTGCAGCCCTTGGGCTGAAAAAAGCCACAGGGAGCACGCAAAGCAGCGCAGGCACAGTCATGCTGGTGTGATGGCAGCAGTGTCAGATTGGCTCCGTCGCTACACCCACACTGTGCTGTGCTCCATGTGCCTCGCCGCTTCCCCCTTCCCTCTTGGTAAGTGGGAGCACTTGCCGTTTGGAGGCCAGCTGTGCAACGCCGTCCTGGGCTCCTGCTGGGAGGAAGGGCGGGATATTAATCAAATAATAAATAAATTAACACCATCCCTCCTTTCCTGCCCCACCCCTGAGGGATGGTATCAAAGGCTTGATTCATGCATACATACTGCAACGGAAGCCACTAGCATGGCCTTCTTTTTCTTGTTGGTTTGGCTTTTGTGCTGTTAACGGGAGTCTGACACTTAGGAATTTTGCAGAAACAAAGGAACATAAGGCACATGACTGGTGCCTTGTGCCAGTCAGACCATTGATGCATCTAGTTCAGTATGGCCTACACCAGTAATCCCCTCGCTGGATCGTCACCTTGTAGTGGTGAGTGGGCTTGAGTGTTCCAATGAACCCTGTGAGCGATGCTGTCAGGAGTACTCCCAGCAGGGTCACCCATGGCGGTAAGGTCGAGGGAGAGGAACCAGACAAAGAACGATCCAAGAATGTCCTCAACGGCAGAACAGGCGGAGGATAACAATGTGTATGTTACAACGGCTGTGAAGGCGGATGAAGGCTGCAGCAGATAAAAGACTTCCAGTCGTCGTGGTCTCCATGCCATTGGATTGTGTGTTGATTGTCGTG
The DNA here is from genome assembly GCF_030035675.1 of Rhineura floridana. NCBI lineage: Eukaryota > Metazoa > Chordata > Lepidosauria > Squamata > Rhineuridae > Rhineura > Rhineura floridana. The sequence continues at coordinate 180,981,708 of NC_084484.1, forward strand.
CACCGATCTCCCCACATAAAACAAATTCATGCACAGGCGTCTTCCAAGCCAATCCATCTGGAAACCAATGTCCTCACTGTGGGAGGCTGTGTGGATCCAGAATTGGCCTCCACAGTCACTTACGGACCCACCGTTAAAGACCTTATCTTGGAAGACAATCTTACTCGGCCACAAGGGATTGCCAATGACAAAATGACACCAGTAATCCCCAAACTCTCCCCTCCCTCCCCATGGACCACTTAAAAATTGTTGAGGATCTTGGTAGACCGCTGAATGATATATTTTTTTTGCCTTTTGCAGCAATTGTAATGTGCCGTGCTAGATGCTGTATGAGTTTTAATTGTAGTTTTACAGACATGATGCTTCCCACCCAAACGAAGCTTGTGAAGCAGTGGTGGTCCATGGATCACAGTTTGGGAACCCCTGGCCCACAATGACTGGCAGCAACTCTCAGGGTTTTTTGGCAGCTAAGGAGAGTGTGGCTGGAAAAAGGGTGTGGTCTGGGGAGAATTCACAGGGCTGGGCAGAGAGTCTTGGAGGGCCGCATTTGGCCCCTGGGCTCAGAGTCCCTCACCCCTGCTCTAGATGTTACTGAGCTACATCTCCCATCACCTCTAAGTGTTGGTCTTGTGGGTTTATGGGGGGTTGGAGTCCAGCAACCCGACTCAGGAGGTCCACAGGTTCTCCATCCCTGGTTTACAGAGTCTTGCTCTTGGTGCCAGCCGGCATAGAGAGATCTCACCTCCATGGCTGCTCCACCATCACAGCTCAACTCAAAGCTTTCTGAATTATTATCCAAGCTTTGGATCAGACCCCTAAGCAGCTGTTAGCCAGAGCATAGATTTCTACCAGATGTGGAGGAGCTTTAGGAATGGGGGGGGAAACAAAGTCCAAAAGCAGGCTGAAAATGGAGATCAGCAGAGATAAGATTTATGGGCTGAATTATCCGTGAGCTGAGATGTTGTATGGGGCGAGGGTGAGGGATTTAATATAGAAATATTGTTCACAATGTTAAATTTCTGTTTCCTTTGCTCCATGAAACCCAGCTGGGTACATTGGGGTTATCTCGGAGTGCTTGGTGTGAAGCTTTCAGTGAGGCCTCCCCCATCTCACCCTCGCTCGTCCACCAGCCCACCTCCCCTAAATGGAGCTCTCTTGTTCCCATCACCTCTAAGTGAGCCCTGGGCTATGACTGCTTGGGGCCCTCAATTACCTTCTCATCCCTTCATGCATTAGTCAGTGCAGCCCTCCCAGCAATTTGCTGCCCTATATGGTTGCCCAGGTGTCCCTGGAAAGATATTGTTCTGTTCCTTAAGGGACGGGGAACACCTACTACTGCTAGAGGAAATGGCCAAAATAGAAGCATTCAGACAGCCATGACAAAAGCTAAGAACATCAGAAGAGCCCACTAGATCAGGCCAAAGGCCCATCTAGTCCAGCATCCTTTTCTCACAGTGGCCAACCAGGTGCAAGTCTGGAAGTCTGCAAGCTGGACATGAGTGTGACAGCACTCTGTCCACCTGTGCTTCCCAGCAACTGATATTCAAGGCATATTGCCTCCAACAGGGCAATACTGGGCCAAGTTCAAGGTTCTAGTTTTGGTGTACAAAGCCCTATAGAGCTCGGGACCAGGATACATGAAAGACCGTCTTACCCCTTATATACCCAGTCGATCACTGCGCTCTGCAGGTGAGGGCCTCCTGCAGATACCTTCTCATCAGGAGGTTCGTTCTGCACAATATTGGAAACTGACCTTTAGTGTGGCGGCACCTACCCTGTGGAATTCCCTCCCTTTGAATATTAGGCAGGCGCCATCTTTGCTATCTTTTCAGCATCTTTTGAACTTTCGTCTTTCAACAAGCCTTTTAAGTTGAGACCTATCCCAGTCTGCATCTGTGTCAGAATTGTTTAATAGGTTTTTTAATGTTTTTAACCCTTTTTTAAAGTTGTTTTTTTAAAAATGTTTTTAATGCTATTTTCTTTTAATGTATTTTAAGACCTGTTTTTATGAAGTTTTAAAGTGTTTTAGTGCTTTGTTTGCTGCCCCAGCCTCCTGCTGGAGGAAGGGCGGGATACAAATTAATTAATTAATTAAATAAATAATAAACAAGGGAGGTGGAACATAGCAGTCATGGCTAGTAGCCACTGATAGCTGGATCCTCCATGAATTTGTCCAACATTGGAGGGAGAACATACCCATCAAGGGTAGCAGACCTTTCTGCAGCTAGACCAGAGCGTATGTTGGGGGCAGAGTCCCCACGCCCCTGTTTGTGTTGTGATTCGTTAAAAACATAAGAAGGGCCCTGTTGGATCAGATCAAATGCCCATTGAGTCCAGCATCCTGTTCTCATAGTGGCCAACCAGATGTCAATGGGAAGCCTCCAAGCAGGACCTGAGCGCAACAGCACTCTCCCCACTTTGGATTACCAACATTTTTTTTGGTATGGAGTGGAAATGGATTGCCTTCAAGTCGATCCCGACTTATGGCGACACAATGAATAGGGTATTTATGGTAAGCGGTATTCAGAGGGGGTTTACCATTGCCTCCCTTTGAGGCTGAGATGCAGTGACTGGCCCAAGGTCACCCAGTGAGCTTTGCCTGTGTGGGGATTGGAATCCTGGTCTCCCAGGTGTAGTCCTAGGATAGGTAAAACTGACCATGGGGCAGGGGGAGGAGGGCGGATGGGAGGGGAAGGAGGAGGGGGGAAGGAGGGGGGAAGGAAGGGGGAGGGAAGGGGCAAGGGGAGGTGATGGGAGGGAGGAGGAGGGGAAGGCAGGTCTGATCATTTGCACGCTTATTGAGTTCAGTGGGATTTACTCCTGTGCAATCATGGCTAGGATAGGTAAAACTGACCATGGGGGAGGAGGAGGGGATAATAGAGGAAAGGAAGAAGGGGGAGAGGGGAGCAGTAGGAGTGGGAGGGGGAAGGAGGGGATTGGAAGGGGAGGGGGGAGTGGTGAAGGAAGGGGGAGGGAAGGGGCAAAAGGGAGGTGATGGGAGGGGGAGGAGGGGAAGACAGGTTTGATCATTTGCATAGTTATTGAGTTCAATGGGATTTACTCCCATGTAATCATGCTTGAAAATGGAAATGGGCTGCCTTCAAGTCAATCCCGACTTATGGCAACCCCATGAATAGGGTTTTCATGGTAAGCGGTATTCAGAGGGGGTTTACCATTGCCTCCCTCTGAGGCTGAGAGGCAGTGACTGGCCCAAGGCCACTCAGTGAGCTTCGTGGCTGTTGGGGATTCGAACCCTGGTCTCCCAGGTCGTAGTCCTAGGGTAGGTAAAATACAAATAGGGACTATACAGACCGAGGCCACAAAGTAAACTCAAGCTGAGACTCCCTGTGTGAAAATGGAAATGGACTGCCTTCAAGTCGATCCCGACTTATGGCGACCCTATGAATAGGGCTTTCATGGTAAGCGGTTTTCAGAGGGGGTTTACCATTTCCTTTCTGTGAGGCTGAGAGGCAGTGACTGGCCCAAGGTCACCCAGTGAGCTTCGTGGCTGTGTGAGGATTCGAACCCTGGTCTCCCAGGTTATAGAGTTTTAATCATGTTTCCTCTTATTCGCCTGTTCTTTAAACTCAAAAACTGAATTCATCTAAAAGCTAGCGCTGGTCAGCCAGTTTACTGAATCACAGAATGCAGCATGTGTGAATAGAATCTTGAGTGGGACATTGGAAGTGGCCTTATCCTGACTCAGACTACTGGCCCATCTGGCTCAGTATATTATTTAACACCAGCCTTTCCTAACCGGTTGGGCCTGCAACTCTCATCAACCCCATCCAGCCCCAGGTCAGGGTTTATTTACTGTTTATTTATTAAATTTATATCCCACCTTCCTCCCAGTAAGAGCCCAGGGCGGCGAACAAAAATACTAAAAACACTGTAAAACATCTCAAAAGCAGACTTTAAAATATATTAAAACGAAACAGCTTTAAAAACATCTTAACAAGCAATTCCAGCACAGATGCAGACTGGGATAAGGTCTCTACTTTTAAAAGGCTTGTTGAAAGAGGAAGGTCTTCAGTAGGCACCGAAAAGATAGCAGAGATGGTGCCTGTCTAATATTTAAGGGGAGGGCATTCCAAAGGGTAGGTGGGCATTGTCATCTAAGGTTGGAGAAGCCTGTCTACACTGAGTCCAGGGTTTCAGACAGTCGTCTTCCTCAGCGCTACTTGGAGACACCAAGAACTGAACCCCTGGGACCTTCTGCATGCAAATCAGGTGTCCTGCCACAGAGCTACCTACAGCAACATGTGGATTTCTTGCACTGAACTTTGTCTAGTTCAGGGATGGGAAATTCTCCAGATGTTGTGGGACAATATAGGAAGTGGAACTGGGCCTTTAGTGTGGTGGCAACTACCCTTTGGAATTCCCTCCCCTTAAATGATAGTCAGGCGCCATCTGTTGTCTTTTTGGCGCCTACTGAAGGCCTTCCTCTTTCAACAAGCCTTTTAATTAGAGACCTCTGTCCCATTTTGCATCTGTATTGGAACTATTTTTAAGACATTTTGCTTTTCAGATGCTGTCAGGAGCAGAAAGTACTTTTTTGAACTACAACTCCCATCTGCCCAATCCAGTGGCCATGCTGGCTGGGGCTGATGGGAGTTGTAGTTCAAAAAAGTAACTTTTCCAAGCTCTGGTCAGGAGACCAAAATTCCCCTCACAAAGCGACAATATCTAGAGCTAGGAAGAGCATTAAACCTGTCTGAGAATTGCAGCTCTGTGAGGGAAACAGGTGTCTCCTAACAACTCTCAACACCCTTAACAAACTACATTTCCCAGGATTCTTTGGGGGAAGCCATGATGGTTTAAAGTGGCACGATACAACTTTAAATTTACAGTCCAGATTTGGGCAGGGGGCTGTGTTAAGTGAGAAGAGCAAGAATGTGAAGTATTTGCAAGCAAATTTAAATAAAGAACATTTCTTTAACATTTCCCCTTTAATTTGTTTCAGCTCTAAATGGAACACATGCCAATGCATGGGGCATATTCTTTATATGGGGTATCTGAATCATAAAATAAATGGGGGACAATGCTTTTTTTTTTTTTGCATCTCATTTTTCGAAATCTAAAGCTCCCAGTGAGTTTTGCCATAACCGTTATCTGACCCAGGCCATGAGTACCTTAAGGAGTGCTTCTTGCAGTGCCGCAGGAGACCGCAATATCTGTGCCAAACTTTTATCTTGCCGTCTGTGTCACACTGTGCAGAAGAAACCTTCCCTTTGAAAAACATCTCCGCCCCCCCCCCTTGGACTCCCCCACTGACTTGTGGGTAGGTTGCTCTGTCGGAAAGCGGCAGTAACCATCTGTCGGGCTGCCAAGTTCAAATCTGCTCACTCGCCACGAGCTTCCAAGCCAGAGACTGAGGCCGGGAGGTTACATCTCCCGACTCCCGACCTTTCAGTTCCTGTCCATTGTCCCGGCGTCAGAAGGTGGGGGAAATGATGAGTATAATGGAAGGGGTTTATATTTCAGGTGAGTTATGGATGCACAAAAAGATCTGGCCAGATGGAAGAAATCAAGAGGCCAGGAGGATGAAGCGTATTAGGGGGGGATTTTTTTCGCCTGCCTGTGAGTGGAGGTCTGTCTTTCACCACCTTGGATCCTTCCAGCTCTGCCACATAACTCACTATTGTAGCAAAACTGGCTGCTTCAACACAGGCCTGATATAGAGGCCCAGCTCTCTGGATCTGAGCCCACAATGGGTGTTGAATGGGTGACTCGGTGGCCACTAGGTGGGGAGGGTGCCACCATCCAGCTCTGGCCAAAGAAGGGTACTGCAGAGAGTCTAGCCACACCAATCAGAGAAGCTTGCTTAACCCTGATAGGCCAGACTCTGCTTGACCAAACATCCCCAGATGGAGATGGCCAATTGAACCGCCATGTTGATGGTGCCCCTTGAGCACATGTCTGTGCTTCCTCCCATGCAAATGAATGGCTGCCGTCCATTCCTATGGAGAAAACTAGACTGGGCATCATTTATTTGTGTGTGTGTGTGTGTGTGCGTGTGCGGATGGTGGTGTCCAGGCAGGGCCAGGTCAGTAAAAGCTGGCCTGGCCTTACCCCTCACTCTACTAGAGGCAAGTGATGGATGGGAGAGTGAGGGCAGAGAAGTAAGGGAGCAAGGAAAGGAATGCAATTACACTCTTCCTCCCCACCTGTCAAACTAGGTGGGTCCTTAGCCAGCCCATTAACAACACCCAGTGCCAAAGGGCAGCCCCAGGGAAGGTAGGAGGATGCTTTGACCCATGCTGGGCCCTTGGGCCAGCTTCCTCCCTCTTTCGCATTCAGCCCTGAGCAAATGGACTGCGAAGTGGTGCCTTTTCATGCTAGACGCTATTGCCAATGGAGCGGGTGTTCATGGCTCCCCGTGGGCCTCCAACCACCTGTATTTACAGCTGAGCTCACCGCAGTCCTGACGTGATGGCTGGCCTACCAGAGCAGTCTGAGATGGATGGAGCGTTTGTCAGCTGCCCTCCTACGCCTGCCTGGTTTACTGCTGTCGGCTCCCCTGGTCCTCCATGGAAAAGGGGACCCTCGCTGTTCAGACTGGTTGGGGTATCAGAATGGCTGGGTGGCCTGAAACTCAAGGCATGGTGCTCTTGACCTCCTGGGATGATCTGGCCTCCTGAGAAGAAGCATGGTTTGAAATCCCACTCCTGGCTTTTGGGAGGGGCCATAAATCATGGGTGGAGGCTCCAGGTTCAGTCCTTGGTATTTACAGTGACAAGGGCAACATTGGGGAAACTGTTGCTAGAGATCCAGTAGACCTGATGCCAGCAAAAGCAGTCATTAATGGGCTAGGTCAAGGGTAGCTAGCATGGTGCTCTCGAGATTCTGCTGGACTACATCTCCCATCAGCCCCAACCAGCATGGCCAGTGGTCAAGGATAATGGGAATTGGCCCCAACAACATCTGGAGGGCACCACGTTGGGTTCCCGTGGGCTAGGAGGAGGGATGGTTCGACTCAGGAAACTTTGTGTGTGTTTTATTCTGATGCCTTGCTGGAAGGGATGGACGAATCTGCCCATTTCCATTTCTCATGTTTCCAATCAGGTTCAGTTTGCAATATTTCCACATCAGTTAGCACTTACAAAAAAAGTCTTCCTAAAAAGGCAATTTTAGCGCACATTTCTCCTAAAACAAACGTTTTTGACATTTTGGCAAGCATTTTCCTTCGATACAATGAATTTTGTATGTTACTTTCACTAATTATAATTTTCCTCTAATGTTTCCTTTTCTGTACGCATTGCATGGTTGGAGAACTTCATTGCAAAATTTGGAGAAATATGTATTTAGAAGGATGGCTGTGTTTCAGTTCACATATTAGTTTGAGAAGTATATATTAAGTATTTCCTCATTACATGCAAACAAAATCAAACTACTCCTAAATCCCCAGCTTTGTGCCACACTCCTCCTGCCTGAGTGTGAAAAAGTCAATTTTTATGATTCTGAATCCAGGCAGAAAACAGATTGGATTGAGATTTGGCACTGGCTGGGGGTGGGGGTTGCTAAGAGATAAATTTTGCTGGGATAATAGGGTGCTGGACTGAGACTGCTTTAGGGTTGGTATTGCTTGCACCCACCCATGCCTACACACACCATGGGTGTCCATTTGTCCTGTGCATTTGTCAATAACAATTTGTTTTTACAGGCTTCAGGACTTTTCCCTCACTGTGAAGCGACCTCCAGAACCTCCAGCCACATGGGGAAAGTGAGACTCAGGAAACATTATAAATTCCCCGTCACCCTGAGCCCTGATCTATGCTTGGATGGATCTGAGTTGGCAAAAGCAAGAGAGGAACGGAAAGTTGCTCTTTGCAGGCGGTTAAGTGCTAACAGTTGCTTGTTTTCTTTGGATCTGCCTGTTCCAGAATTGGTCAGCATTACAACAAGGAACAGGAACTCAACTGAAGGCCTGGGGTGCTCATCAGGATTGGTTTATAATTATGGACCAGCATCTTCCCTCTGACAAAATAGCACATGCAAAGGGAGGGGGGACCCCCTCCAGAGAATGGGGGTGGGGGCATGCACGGGGAACAAACATGATTGAGTTTTAATTTATGGAGGCTGGAACGATTCCGGCTTGTTGCAGCCCGACCTTGCAAAATTTTGGCATGTGTCGGCGTCCGTGAAAACACACAATTCTTAGTGCACCATTTGCGTTTGTAAGAGTTAAATCTCTGCCATTTGACCCACCTCAGGTGCTCGGCTCCCCGAGAGAAGAGGGTGAAAAGATGCCTGGGATGGTTGTCTGCTTATCGACAGCGAACTCCTGTTGGCATCTGAAAGGCTGGGCCAGCCGAGTGTTAGAAAAGGCCATCAAGTGCCTGAGAAACATCTCAGTTGCAGAAGGTGCAGAAGCAAGCAACCCACATCTGGATTTCCATGAGCTAATCAAGAGGGACCCATCAGACATGATGAGGTTTGCAACAAAGGGAAGAGTGGAGGAGATTGCCCAAGGTCAGAGTCAGTCATCTGATGGGAAGGCTCCCTTGCTAGCTTTAAACAGGACAGTGAGGGGAAAGCAATGGCAGATGAAGGATCGGGATTGTAGCCAGCCTCATTGAACTTTTATGTAGGGAAGCACTAACTGAAAACGGTTTGCTGAATCCCCTTCAAACCTTTCTGCAGCCATTTTTAAAGGTAAAAAATCAAACAAACATGGGATGGCCAGTTCCATATGTCTTTCTTTTTCTACTTTTTCTTTTATGAAAAGCATCCACTAGCTATGATGTCTATGCTCTGCCAGAGCTTGGAAAAGTTACTTTTTGAACTACAATTCCCATCAGCCCAATCCAGTGGCCATGCTGGCTGGGGCTGATGGGAGTTGTAGTTCAAAAAAAGTAAATTTTCCAAGCTCTGTGCTCTGCCTCCATAGTCAGAGGCGGTATGGTTGCAAATACCAGTTGCTGGAAACCGCAGGAGGGGAGAGTTGCTCTTGCACTCAGGTCCTACTTGCGGGCTTCCCATGGGTATCTGGTTGGCCACTGAGAGAACAGGATGCTGGACTAGATGGGCCACTGGCCTGCTTCAGCAGCGCTCTTCTTACGTTCTTAAGTTCACAGATGGCTGAAATCATGAGCAAATGACCAGCAGGGCGGGGAGGGGCAGTTTAACCCATTTGCTGACAAGTTTTCATGAGGATTCTACTAAAAAACAAATAAATCACAAATTGGTGCAATAATGTGGGAGACTGAATTTAAGTCGGACAAAATGAGAAACTGACGGATTTGTCTGACCTTCCTACAAAACCCAGTAGCTCAAAATAGCCGAATGGCCACGAAATGCAACAACCCAAAAGCATTGGTATGATTCACAACCGATGAAGGGCTGCTGGTTTGGCCATAAGAACATAAGACAAGCCTCCTGGATCAGGCCAACGGCCCATCTAATCCAGCACGATGTTGTCACAGTGGCCAACCAGTTGCCCCTGGGAAACCTGCAAACTGGACATGATGGCAAGAGCTCTCTCCCCTCCTGCGGTTGTCAGCAACTGGCATCCTGAAGTGTAGTGCATTCGCTATGGAAGCTAGTAGCTGTAGATAGCCTTTTCCTTCATGAATTTGTCTATCCCTCTTTGAAAACCAGCCAAGTCAGTGGCCATCGCTGCCTTCTGTGGGAGCAAATGCCACAGTTTAACTATGTGCTGTGTTAAGAAGTATTTTCTTTTGTCTGTCCGGATTCTTGCAACATTCAGCTTAATTGAATGTCCCCTATGAGATATAAGGAGAGCCCTGCTGAACAGGCCTAAGGCCCATCTAGTTGTCATCATTCATCATCATAATATTTATATACCGCTTAATACGCAAAAATGGAAATGGACTGCCTTCAAGTCGATTCCGACTTATGGTGACCCTAGGAATAGGGATTTCATGGTAAGTGGTATTCAGAGGGGGTTTACCTTTGCCTCCCTGTGAGGCTGAGAGGCAGTGACTGGCCCAAGGTCACCCAGGGATCTTCATGGCTGTGTGGGGATTCGAACCCTGGTCTCCCAGGTCGTAGTCCAACACTCTGATCACTATACCACACACAGAAATATATCAGTAAAAACAGGGAATCCATCAATAAAACATTGTTAAATATCAATAAATAATAAAAGAGCAGTGTGATTAATCTTAGGAACCTATGTTACCGCAAAGCAATAACGTGCAAGACTGATGGGAGCTTCATGCAGACAGAGATTTCGCTGCAGGTGCCAGTCAAATGACATTGCCACTGTCACTTGAAAAGGTTGGCACACAGATGAACACCACGCTGGCGTCTTCACTGAACCCAAGGAAGGATGATCATCTAGAAGGGAATCCAGGAGGAGCTGACACAAGATAGATCTTTCATGCTTGTGAGGCAGTTGAAAGAGGTTATGACTTAGCTGTAGACATCTCCACAGACGCAGATGTTATGCTTCTGCCATTGCACTTCCTGACCGTTAAAGTAACTGAAATCTAACCAGTCTCTGTAATGGTTAGAAAACAAAGCTGCTACCTGTTATATAGTCTGGTATCTTGTTCTCACAGTGGCCAACCAGATGCCCCAATGGGAAGCTCACATCTTTCCCTCCGTTCCTGATTTGCAGTATTTGGGATAATAAAATGCAATTGCAGCACTAACCTCAGCGGTGTGGACAAAGAAGGCATTATTGAAAGTTTTAAGGGCTCCTGTGCCTTTAATTTAACACTTCCTTTCCCCAGGCTTAGTGTTTTATTGCTTTCTGATGAGTTCACTTGGGGGATAATAATGATTAGCTTGTAAGAGTGGAGCACGATAGAAGTATATAAAATTATGTGTGGTAGTAACACTGCATGTGGTAGAGTGGAGACACCCTCCCAACACCTGCATCGCTGCTGCTTATTGGGGTGGGGTAGGGGTGAGGAAGGGAGGCAGCAAGGACGGGGCTGTACAGGTGCATTGATGGGTGCACACCACAATCATCCTGGCAGTCCTGCTGGGGCACCCATGCACTTCAAACCTCACCCCTGCCCTGCCCCATCCCAGCCCCGTCCACTGGTAGCAATACCAGTGTTGGGAGGGCAGCTCTGCACCTTTGCCCTATCACATGCAAAGGGATGGGGGAGAAATCCAGTTCAGTTTGCATTTCAAACTGAATCTATCAAATTTGCACTTTCTGAAACAATATGAGAACCGTCCTTGGAAATTTGCATTTATACAGATTTTGCAATGCAGTTTGTCAACAAAACAATGTTTGCAAAAATGCACATATTAGGAGCAGCTTTGGGAAGAGCTTCATTTATTCATCTGTATAAAAAGAATAACATGCCTTGCAGAGAACAAATGTGATAAAGATGGTGGCAAAAACCTTTGCAAATAAAAAAGTGGTATAAAATCATCTGCAACAGAGGACATTGAGAGGAGGAAAAACCCAAAGCAAGCCAGGGTGCTTATGAATCCTCTCAGGTCTCTCCACCCTGCCTGGCCTTGTCATCCACTGGGTGTGGGCAATGTGTTGCTGTTCTGCATTTTCTATCACACCCTGTGCAAACACCTTTGGCAGTGTAGATTTATCTGCAAGACGGCAGCAAATGTGCAGGGTGAAGAGCCTCCTAAGTGGGCGAGAAAACTCCCAGGGCATTCTCAAAATAGTGCAGTATTTTTTGAGGCCAGAAGGGCCTGTTACATTCTTCTAATCTGATCTACCACAAAAAATAGAGGCAAGAGGATTTCACCCAGAGATTCCTGCATCCAGCTTGGATGCCCCATTGAGTGAGATTTTTACATTTCCCCCCAGCCTGATTTCCACAGTCCCTCGATGGATCTGATGTATTATTACTATTATTATTATTATTATCATCATCATCATCATCATCATTATTAAAAATAATAATGTTAAAACATTTAATTAAAACAATGTAAAACAACCTAAAGAACATCACAGAAATTAGGGTAGGTCCTAAAAATATGCGTCTCTATGACCCGGGAGACCAGGGTTCGAATCCCCACACAGCCATGAAGCTGACTGGGTGACCTTGGGCCAGTCCCTGCCTCTCAGCCTCATGAAAACCCTATTCATAGGGTCGCCATAAGTCGGAATCGGCTTGAAGGCAGCACATTTACATTTTACAGGTGTCGAAGGCCAGGGTAAAGAGGTGCATCTTTAGCAATCACTGAAAGTTGTGCAATGAAGTTGCCAGACGAACCTCGGTGGGGAGGTAATTCCATAGTTTCGGGGCTGCCACAGAGAAGGCCATACAGAGTATCTTAAGGGCCATGCATTCATTCGTCACTGGAGGGATCTGTTGTCTTCAGAACCAGGGTACTGGAACGGAATGTATGGAAGATTTACTCAGGAGTAAGTATCCCACCCTGCACTATCCACATATCTTTTGTGTACACAAACCTATTCAAGGCTTAATGCTTATATATATCTGTGTGAGTGGCATCATTTACAGTGCAAACCAATGCATATTTACTCAAAAGTAAGTCCTTCTGCATTCAGTGGGGCTTACTCCCTAGTAATGGTAGGGCAACAAAGCTATTTATTCCCTGGGATCCCCTTTCTTTGGAATTTGGGATGTATATTGAATGCTTCCAGTCTGTGGGCCGTTGTTTCCTTTTCCATATTTGTTGACAAATTTTTGTCAGCATTTGGACAGTTTTACTTTTAATAAAACCTTTCTTTAATTTGCCTTTGTGGTTTGAAGTGCTGTTTGTGACAAACCCAAGGGACTGTGCTCTTCATAGCTGAGTTGACTTACCACTACCTAAGCGTGTCTCATGGGACTCTGAAATTTCTTCCTGAACAGAGTTAAAGCAAATAACAGGTGACAGTGGCTACAGACAACCAAATGCTGCTGTCGTGACTGGCCTTCCCTGCAAAGCCAGTTGTAGTTATGGTCAGTATTACAGGGGCACTTTGGAGATGCTGGATTCAGTTCACATTTAAAGGCAAACTGACTTAATTCACACTTTCTGAAACAATAAACAACCGTCCTTTAAAATGTGCACTTCTCTAAATTTTGTGATGCAGTTTTCCAGCCATGTTACGTGTACACAAAATCCATCTACTGGGATAAAGTGTCTATAGAAATCCATATATAATATAACATATGAAAATGCATCATATTAGGGGAAATTGCTCTGCAAAAAAAATGTGTATTTTGGGCAAAATTGCATACAAACGTGTGCATATTTGGTGAATTTCCATGTGGATTTAAACAAAAATTGCAAACTGCTGTAGCAAGGAGGTGAACTGAACTTAAGATTGGAAAAATGAGAGAGAGGATTTTGCCTATCCTTATACTACATCCCACCTTTTCTCTGCAGAATCTCATCTCGCTGGCATGGAAGGGTATCAAATTGGGTTTGTCTGTTCTTTTGGTTCCACTTGTCAAGAGCAACCACGTTGTCAACAGCAGCAACTGTCGGATGACATTTCTCCAGAACATGAGTGGGGGGGGGAGGCAAAAAAGCAGGCAACCCCCACGAGCTCAGGAAGTGGCCTGTACTGGTATACCAGGAGAGCTTCTCCTTCGAAAAGTTGGACGCTCCTAGTGCAAAGGAAACCATTGGGAAGGAGGTGTGCAAGGAGAAGCCCAAAGTAAAGCCAGCTAACGAGGATGGGTGTTAGGAATTGGCCACTGACAAATGAGGTGATGATGGGGAAATCTGCCTAGCGGTCATGTGAGATGATGCCCCGGAGGAGCAGGAAATGACTCAGCACAGCTGTGATCAGGTGCAAAGAGATGGAATCATGAGAGAGGTTTTGATTCTCATCTGGAAGGTGATGTCGCCTCCACCCAGTGATGGAGGCCTGTCCATTGGGGCAAATAGGACACTGTCTCACTAACCTCAGCCTGGATTCCTTCAAGCACATCTGCCTTCTTACTTGCAACCAGTCCAGAAGGGGGCACTGGCTGTCCGCTTCCACCTCCTTAGTCTCAGTGTTGCTCAGTGTTGTACATCTCAGTAGGGAGGATGGGGACAAAGCTAGAATTAGTTGGGTCCACCTTCCACCCCACAAGTCCCAATGGGCACCACTGATCATTGCTATCCAGAGAACATATCCTGGAGAGCCAGTGAAGTGTAGTGGTTAGAGTGGCTGGGGAGGACAGTGTGTAATTTCTCACTCAGCCGCAAGCTCACTGGGTGACCCTCTAAACTACCTCACAGGGCTGTTGTGATGATAAAGGGAGGGTAACCGTCATCCACTCTGAGTTCAAGAGAGGAAGGAATTCAGGAGCATAGGAAGGTGTGTTGTATCACTGGTCCATATAGCTCAGTAGTGTCTACACTGACTGGCAACGACTCTCCAGGATTTCAGGCAGGGGACATTTCCAGCCCTACTTGGAGGTTCTGAAGACTGAATCTGGGATTTTCTGCATTCAAAACAGACCACAGAGTTGGAAAGGGCCTATAAGGCCATCAAGTCCAACCCCCTGCTCTCCACTGAGCTATAACCCTTCCCCAGGGTTGAGCTCCACTGATGCTCTCCACTGAGCTATAACCCTTCCCCAGGGTTGGATACCTGGCTTCCTCCTAGCTTGATGGAGCTGGGGTGGGTTGATGCAACCATACTGTAATTCTTGCTGGAGTAAGGAAAGTATGGATTAGGGTCAGTTGAATGACACATTGTTTGAGAGGCAGAGCTGCTCTGGAGGCAGACTCGTCCAATTTTGGCCAAAGAAATCACTTTTTCTCTAGTAAAAAAAAGAAAAGGAAAACACCCTCTTCTGATTTCCAAGTTTGCAGTGCTGTGAACAGTACTGATTGGCTAGCTTCTGTAACGCCATCAAGAAATTGGAATCACAATGAATGTGCATTTGTGTTTGACAAACTAAAGTCCAGCAAATGCTGGGCTCACCCCATGGGAGTAAGAATAAAAAGAAGGTAGTCATTACTGCTGTTGTGATTGTATGCAACCTTAATTTCCATGTTTAGCTACACATGGCAAGGACAACAGTAAAATACTACTCATAGTAGTAGCATAGTAGTTACAAAAATGGTCTTAAAAGTTTGAGCTTCTCTTGGCTTAGCTGGAGGCAGGACTCAATCCTGAGCTAGATTGACAAATTGCTAACAGACAAGTGCAAAGGCCTCCAATCTAGGATTCAATTGAGAAGGAACATATACTGATTCTTAGTCTATAGAATGAGGCATCCAATCACTCTCATCTCTAAGCATTTGTGGGTGTATCTTTCAGCAACATAGAAAGCTGCCCTATAGTGAGCCAGGCCATTGGCCCATCTAGTTCAGTAGTGTCTACACTGACCGGCAGTGACTCCAAGGTTTCAGGCAAGGGACATTCTCAGTCCTATCTGGAGATGCCAGAGATTGAACTTGGGACTTTCTGCATGCAAAGCAGATGTCCTGCCACTGAGCTATGGCCCACCCCAGAAGGTCACTTCCTATAATGGGCCACAAGATCTTTGGCAAGATTAGGAAGATGAAGAGTGGGTTACAGATGTCACGGAGGGGACTGGGGAAAACACAGGAGAGATGTTCCCAGAAATCTCTGGTGTCACTGAGTCTGGTGCCCACAATCCCCACTCCCTGTGCCTATCATAGAGAGAAGGGAATTCCCAGTGACACCCAGCCCAGAACTAGCTGTCAAACATATAACAAGTTACGAACAACCTGGAGTTTTCCAGAGAGAGGAAAGCGAAAGTACTTTTTCTGAGCCTGAATTTACACTCTTGCCAAGGTCACGTAGATTAGACAAAAGACAGCAGCAGCTAAAGAAAATGCTCTCTACTTCTAGGAGAAGCATTCGCCTTATAGCAAAAGCAAGAAAGGTCTACAGAATGCTCACACAAGTATGTGCACGCCCACCTTCCTTATATTTACAATGAGTGGACAAGATTAAGTAATTGAGACAGTGTCTGCTGTTGCCTCCACATACCCAGTCTGTTTCTGAAAGATGCCTAGTCTGTTAATGCCTAGTCTGTTTCTGGGAGATGCCTAGTGTGTTTGTGTTCTGCAACCCGACTCATGCCTAGAAAGCTGCATTTCTGTACTGATTGCTTGAATAAAGCTTCATGAAAACCTAGGCTCTGAGTCCTGAGTCTGCTTCTTTGGTTGGGAGCCAAAATACTACCACTACTGGGCTCCTTCTGGGAGGAAGGGCAGAATATAACAACAACAACAATAATAATTTAACCCAAAGGTGGGGAACCTGGATTGTTGTTGTTGTTGTTGTTATTTAGTCCAAAGGTGGGGAACCTCAGGCCCAGGGCCAAATGCAGCCCTCCAGGCTTCTCTATCAGACTCTCAGGACTCTTCCCAGTTCAAACCACTTCCCAATCCACACCTCTCAATGGCCGAGACAAGTGCTTTTGCCTGGCTGGAATGTTTCATGTACTGTGATAACGCTTCTTGCTTGCCTCTGGTTCTACTTCCCACTGGCATGCGACCCCTGCAAGGTTGCTTATGAAGGAATGTGGCCCTTGGACTGAAAAATGTTCCCTACCCCTGATCTAATCCAATAGTCTACTCTTCATTTATCTTTATTAGTCCAAAATTAGCCACAATATCGTCAATTCTTGCCTGCTAATTGTATACACTGTTGTTGTTTTTAAAATGTATGGTTATATTGTTGTTACCCTTCCTTGGGCTTTATGGTGAAGGGAGAGTAAGAAATCTTTTGAATAAATAATTACAAAGAAATAAAAAATAAATGCTCTGACTGGAGGTTCTCCAGGATCTCAGGCACGGGGTCTTCTCTGTCATCTACCACCTGACCATTTATCTGGAAACACCTGGGATTTGACCTTCTGCACAGAGAGTCTGTGTTTTACCACTCAGTCATGGCACCAATCATCTTACACTGCATCATATGCTACCCTTCATCCAAGAAGCATGGGGTGAGATGCATGGTGTGCTCCACTTTTTTTCCTTACAACTCTCCTGTGTGGTGGGCCAGTGTGAGAGATATTGACTGGCCCAAGGTCACTCAATACTCTTTGCAGCTAAGTGGGGATGGATGCAACCTCTGAACCTGAAGGTCCCGTATCTCCTATATTTCCCAAGATGGTCATCACACTAAAGGAGCAGATGTCACTTCCATGGGAACATGGAGGGGAAGGAGCATATCATGGATGTGGCCTCTAAGCTATGTCTGTACATACTCGTAACAGTGAGGGGGGGGAAGTGGTGGGTAAAACAACAGGAGAGGTCTGAATAGGTTGGGAAGGAAGGAACATTGAGGACTGATGTTTTTTAAAGTTTTAACAAGAAGAAATAGTGGAGATGGGTACAACACAAAAGGTAACAACAAAAAGCTAACATGGGTACAACAGAGCCTACCCCAAATCCTTTCTTGCTGTATTCAAACCTCTCCTGCTGTTTAAAGCCAACACATTTTCCCTCTCATGCCCTTCCATCTTTACTTTACTCAAACTGGGCTCCTGATGGAGGAAGGGCAGAATATAAATCAAATAATAAATAAATAAAACATCTCCTATTGTTTAAAACCAACTCTTTCCCCTTTCATGTTCCTCCATCCTTGCTTTATTCAAACCACTCCCGTTGTTTTAAACACTTCTCCCAGTATTTCCCCATCTTTGCTTTACTCAAACGTCTCCCATTGTTTTTAAACACTTCCCCTCAGTGTTCCTCCATCCCTAATTTAATCATATGTCTCCCATTGTTTAAAATGGGGTGTGTGTGAAAAGGGGGGCTGCAGAATAAGAGGGAGGAGGAGGCATGGAAATGGGAGTGGTCTATGTGCAAGGGGGAGTTGAGAAAAGGACAGAGGAGGAAGAGGGAAGAAAAAAGGGTGAAGGTGAAAATGGGGAGGGCAAGGGGGTTAAAAAGGAGGGAGTAGGAGGCATGGGAATGGGAGTGAAAATGGGTACAAAAGGGGTGGAAGAATAGTTGTGCCTTCATAATAGGGCAGAAGGTGAAAAGGGTGCTTCGTAGTTGTAATGTGTGAGAGGAGGAAGATGCAGGTGGTTACTATGCTGGTGGTGGGTTGCAGAAAAGGAGGGGGAGGAGGAAGCATGGAGGGTGAAAAATGGGTGTAAAGTGGGGCTGCAGAATAGGAGGGAGATGTGGCTTCAGAAATGGGGTTAGGAAGGTGAAAGGAGGGTTTAGGAGTTGCATGGGGTAGGAGGAAGTAGTTCTGGGGGGATAATCATGGCAGAAGTGGTGGGAGTGGGACAGCATAGTGAACAGGAGCACAGACCATACTAGAACATAAGAAGAGCCTGCTGGATCATGTTCTCACAGAGGCCAACCAGATGCCTATGGGGAGCCTTCAAGCAGGACTTGAGCACAAGAGCACTGTCCCATCATGTGGTTTCTAGCAACTGCTACTCAGAAGCATACTGCCTCCAACTGTGGAGGTAGAACATAGCCATTGTGGTCAGTAACTACTGATAGCCTTATCCTTTATGAATGTCTCTAATCCTCTTTTAAAGCCATCTAAGTTGGTGGCCATCGCTGCCTCTTATGGGAGCAAATTCCATAGTTCAACTATGTGCTGTGTGAAGAAGGACTTCCTTTTCTCTGTCCTGAATCGCCCAACATTCAGCTTCACTGGATGTCCCCTTTTCTCTGTTTACTTTCTCCACACCATGCACAATTTTATAATTTATTTATTTGTTTGTTTCTTTGTTTATATCCCGCCTTTCCTCCCAGTAGGAGCTTCTAGCATGTCGTCTCTTACGTGCTTTTTCTCTAAACTAAAAAGCCCCAAATGTTCTAACTTTAGCCATCATAACAGCCATCATGGCCATCAGATCTTGCAATTCAAAATTTCAGATCCAAACTTCAAACTTTTCAGATGTGTGTGAAATTTCAGCTTGGGATTAACGACATGAAATATCACCTCTTTAAAGAATGAGGGAAATTTATCCCAATGACCTTCCGTCCTGCTTAAATCCTCTGCCAGAGAAACAGCACACTGAAGAATGAAACAAAAAGACAAAATAAATCAACAAAGCAAATTAGCCCCCAATGTTTCAAACATCATGTGATAGTCCTTGCTGATCTCGTCCCACATCATTAATCAGCACAGTGTGGCTGTTAAAACAGTTGCCTCTGTCCAGCCCCAGACAGTGGTTGCATTTCAATGATGTGTGAAGCGATTTGGCCCTGTATTCTACACTTTATCTCAGATTGTTAAACTTGTAACTTGGAGGCTCTTTTGGTTGGCAGTTCTATACAAGAAACACAAGTTGTCCCAAGAAAGGGAGAATTTGAAACTTTGGCTGCTGAAGAAAAACTGTTCCTCTCCACCTTCTCCGTAGGGTGTCGTGAGCCATGCAGGGAGGGGACAGATAGACGAGGGTGAAACAGAGGATGAGGACTTGGCCTGGGAACCTGGGGATGGGGCAGACAATGGGATGGACTCACAGGGTGCCCCAGCCTCCATCTTTGACAGCTCAGCCCCCTCAGCTCCTGAGCCTCCCTGTGGAAGCACCACCTGGCACGTCTGACACTCTCCAACTGGACATGCCGCCGTTGTTGCCACCACCACCACCGGCCAGAGATTCAACCTTGCACATCAGATGTTTCCGAGCTGAGCGCTGTCCAGCTTCCCATGCCCGAACTGACAGCTAGCAGCCCCCTCTGTTGGAGGGGGAAGCTGAGATCAAACCACCTTCGTCCTGTGCTCAGAGGCGGTTGAGGCAGGAAGTTCAACAGACTAAGCTGAGGCGGAGTCTTCGCTTGTGCACACAATCCAAGCCTACTTAAGGGGACTCGGAGGAACCCAGTTGCTGAGTCAACATCTTAGAGTTGCGAAGTCATGCTTAGACCTAGAGCAGAGCTGAGTCCCTAGAAAGAGTAGTTAACGTTAACGAGGCAAACTGCTTTGGATGTATCTATTACTTTAATAAAAAGAGAAAAGTCACAGCCGAGTCTAAATCCCTCAACTTCGGAGAGGGCATAGGGATGGCTCAGAAATTCAATTCAATTCACACTTAAAGACAATCCTACCCAATTCATACCTTGAGAAACAACATGCTAAGTGAAAGGCAGCCATTCTTTAAAATTCACACCCCTTCAAATTTTGCAGTGCAGTTTTCCAGCCAAGTAATGTGTACAAGAGTGCATATGCTTGGATGCACCGTGTGCATGAAAGTGCAAATATTGGTGAAAATGGCATACAAAAATGCATTATATTGGGAGAAATCGCTTTGCAAAAAATGTGTATATTAGGAAAAAAATTGGCTACAAAAATGTTGGCAGAAATTCACACTGAAATGCTAATAAATTTTCAGGAGAAACCTTTTTTCCAAAGCACAAACTGATGTGGAAGTATGGAGAACAAAACTTAAGGAGAACCTGAGAGAAACGGACAGATAATGCCCACCCCTAGTTCTGAATACAATTACACCTCCTTAGGTTTTGTTTCCAAGTTGGGGGCCCGTACTAGTGGCCTATGTCCGATGCTTCCTGGAAGATGTAACTTCAAATCAAGAGTGATCGAATGAGATGGAATCATGTTGGTGTTTTAAGGATTAGGAGCATGGGGAAAGGCGGTAGCTCTGTGGCAGAGAACATGCTTTGCATGCAGAAGGCCCCAGGTTCAGTCTCTGGGGTCTCCAGGTAGGGCTACACCTTGGAGAGCCACTCCTAGTCAGTATAGACCTGGAGTGGGGAACCCCCAATCCGTGGACAGAATGTGACCCTCCAGGACTCTCTATCCAGCCCCCATGACTCTTCCCAGGCCATGTCCAATCTCCCAGGGGCCCCTCACTGGCCTAGGTCTGTGCCCCCCTCAAGTCCGTTTGTGTCCTTGAACTGTGATAGTGTCTCTAAGTCGACTGGATGGAGGATGGAGAGATTGGTGTACGTGTGTTGGGGTGTAGAAACCTCTGACGTTTGCTTGGCTGAAGTGTAGCCTTCTGTACAAAGGTAAGAGTCATGTCTATTGCTCCACCCACTTTTGCCTCTGGCCACACCTACCCCTGGCATGCGATCCCCAGATATTTGCCTGGGAGGGAATATGGCTCTTAGACTAGGAAGGTTCCCCCATCCGTGGTTAGACAAAGATTAGACAAATTCATGGAGGACAGGGCTATCAATGACTACTAGCCATGATGGCTGTGCTCTGCCACCCTAGTCAGAGGCAGCATGCTTCTGAAAACTAGTTGCCGGAAGCCTCAGGAGGGGAGAGTGTTCTTGCACTCGGGTCCTGCTTGCGGGCTTCCCCCAGGCACCTGGTTGGCCACTGTGAGAACAGGATGCTGGACTAGATGGGCCACTGGCCTGATCCAGCAGGCTCTTCTTATGTTCTTATGTGGTGTAGATACTGAGTTAGATCGAGCAATGATCTGACTCAGTCTAAGGGTGCTACCAGATGTGGAAGTGGTGCTTCTCAGTCATGCAAGTTTTTTGCAGCACCCCAATACCTTAGGGACCACCTTTCCCCACTGGAACCTCCCCAGACCCTGTGTTCATCACCTGAGGCCCATCTTCATGTTCCCCCTCCAAGGGATGTGCAGAAGGTGGAAAAACAAGACCAGTCCTTCTCAGTGGTTGTGCCCCAACTGTGGAATGCCCTCCACAAGGAGATGTGCCAAGGGCCATCACCACCAACCTTTAGGCGCCAGGTGAAGATTCCCTACTAACCAAGGCATTTTGCTCTTGATTGATGTCCATCCTTTAGTTGGGTAGGGTAGGAGATGTCTTTTTTATGATATTGCAGGATGAGCACTTTTAGTTAATAATGTTGTTTCAATAAGTCAATTTATTGCTCATTGGCCACCATATACACATAATAAAAACAATGTTGCTTTATCTTACAATGTGTACTTTAAATTTGGCATTGTTTGCTTTTAAAAAAAGTTAGTTGCTTTGAGAAAATTGTTTTTGTTGTACACAACACATTAATAACAAAATGGAGGACAGGGCTGTTAAGGTCTGATAGCCGTGATGGCTAAGTTCTTCTCCACTGTTGGAAGCAGTATGTCTCAAATACCAGTTGCTGGGAATCACAAGCAGAGAGAATGCTGTTGCACTCACATCCGGCTTTTGGGCTTCTAAGTGGGGCATCTGGTTGGCCAACGTGAGAACAGGATGCTGGACTAGGCGGGCCTTTGGCCTGATCGAGCAGCCAGGCTCCGCTTATGGTCTTATGCTGTTGTCGGCATAAGAATGTCAGCCCATATCCCCCCCTTGCAATCCATATTTATCCTTCCTGCAGAAATTCCAGTAAGTTAAAAAAAAATCTGTCTTCCTAATGACCCATTTGTGATATCTGAAGAGCCCCTTTGCAACATGAAGCCTGCATATGCAAGCATCCTAGGCCAGATCCCTGTGTCCCAAGCAAGGAGGAGCGAGGGAGGACGGGCAAGGTCATTTAGCGAGTCCTGGATTTTTGTGCCCTCTCCATGCCCCCCTCCCCATCTAAAATATGACCCTAATCATCTTTGGAGTTATTCGGGGGGGGGGGTTGACTAAAGGCGGTTTAAAATTAGATGTGGAATGAATGTTTATCTCTAAATAGGTCAGGCAGCCTTATCCCCTCCCCCCGCTAATCTTCCTCTTCAACCTCTTGAATTGCCCTCTTCAAACAGGGGAGGAAAACGGCACGTCAAAAATTTGCCTTGAGAACAGTGTGTGTGTGTGGGGAAAAATAATCAGATCCGCAATTTCCCCTCCATCCCTCCCTCGGCCCCTTGTCCCATTTCCCCCTCTTTTGGTCAGCAGGTAATTGTTACAAGCTTCGACAATTAGTTTTTCTTCATTTGTTTCAGGAATAGTAATCACAAGAACAGCAAAACTCGTTGCAGCTCACCTAGGAGCGTATTACATAGATTACTTCAAAGATGTCATTGAGGCGGCCAGAAGGGGTTCCCGCCCTGGGCTCCTCTTCTTTCAAGCCCATTTGTAGCCTGTTCTGAATGTTTTCTTTCAAGGTAGGGCCAGGATGCCTTTGAAGCTTTGCCAGCCAGGAGGGAAAAGGCTATTTGTGGATGATGTCTCAGGAGGGCATTAGGGAAGTGTGCGTCCATGTGAGCGTGAGAGCGAGCGAGCGAGAGCCTAAGAAGATCTCCCTGTTGGATCAGGCCATCTGGTGTAGCAATATATATATATATTGTTTTTTATGTATTGTAATTGTATTTTATGTATTTCAATTTACTTTAATGTTTTTGTGTTTTTTGTTGTGTACAATGTTATTATGCATGTGTGCTACTTTATTGTAAGCCGCCCTGAGTGCCCTATTGTAGGGCAGAAAGGCGGGATAGAAACATTTTGAATAAATCCTAAAATAAATAAATCCTGTTCTTACGGTAGCCACCCAGATGTAGTAGACGCTGACCTATTAGGGCTACTGAGATGTAGCCTTACGAAGTGAAACACCCAGCATTTTAAAAAACAGTCTCTCCAACATCTCAGAGCCACACTCTTTTCTGTCCCCCATATCTTTCCATAATCCATTTTAACATAGAGAGAGTCCTGGGTACTTTTCTACCAATCTCCCATGGTCTGGCCAATCAGCCATTTGTACCACTCAGCCAATCAAAATCCAAAAGGATTGCTATGTCCAGGAGATCCCACCCATCTGTCTCCAAACAGAAAAACCAATTTGTTTTAGCTTACGGGGTAAATGGCCATTTGTCCTAGCTGTGCAAATTTCCCCCTCCCTCCTGTTGTCATTTTCTCATACCTTCTAATGTATCTAACCTTAATTGGGCTACTTTTTGGGTAGCCCAGGGAGCTCTTCTGAGCATACTCCAGATTCCAGAGCTGTTTTCTGCTAGACCACACTCTTGCTAGGCACAAAGGAGAAGGATGTGGCTTTGAGAGGGAATTTCACCTTATATACAAACCTTTGTATGCAGTTTTGGCAAATATACACATTTTGCAAGCAATTCCCCCTAAGACAATGCATTTTTCTAAGTTATTTATGAATTTTAATGAATGCATTTTTATGCACTCTTTCCCCTAATATATGGATCTTGTTCATGTTGTTTAGCTGGAGAACTGCATTGCAAGATACAGAGAAGTGTGAATTTCAAAGGATAATTGTGTTTTGGTTTGTGTGTTAGTTTGATAATTGCGAATTAAATAATTTCTGAGTCAAATGCAAACAAAATTGAATTTCTCCCCCACCCCTAGTCAGGAAATAGATTTCAAAAAGAGGTACAGCATGCTTGCAGAGAAAATAATATAATGATCTTCCTTCTTCTCCCTCCTCTCCTTCCCCATTGGTACAATCTTTTCGCCCATCCCTCCCTCTAGATATTTATATATTTATTTGTTAAATTTATATCCCATCCTCCCTCCCAGAAGAAGCCCAGGGCAGTAAACAAAAACGCTAAAACATGTTGAAAACAAGAGACTAAATCGTACTAAAACAAAACATCTTAAATGTATCTTAAAAAAAAACCTTTAAAAACATCTTAAAAAGCAATTCCAACACAGACGCAGACTGGGATAAGGTCTCTACTTAAATGGCTTGTTGAAAGAGAAAGGTCTTCAGTAGGCGCTGAAAAGATAACAGAGATGGTGCCTGTCTAATATTTAAGGGGAGGGAATTCCAGAGGTCACTACACTAAAGGGTCCACTTCCTTTGTTGTGCAGAATGGACCTCCTAATAAGATGGTAGCTGCAGGAGGCCCTCACCAGCAGAACGCAGTGATCAACTGGGTATGTAAGGGGTAAGATGGTCTTTCAGCATCCTGGTCCCAAGCTGTGTAGGGCTTTGTACACCAAACTCAGAACCTTGGACTTGGCCCGGTAGCTAATGGGCAGCCAGTGCAGAGATGAAGGGAATAATCTGGTGCTGCATGTGCAAGTCCCATGTGGAAGCCTTACCCTAGGCAGGCATGTTGTCAGCTAACCTAGCACACCTGTGAGCTTGGAAAATGCTTTCAGGTATACAGATGTGCCTGACTAGCTGATGGCCCTGAGATTTAACTTACTGCCCCAAGGCCCTGAGAATGAGCCCCCAAACTTGAGTCTCAGAGCCAAAGCTGGCAACTGTATCCGTCTCTGTATTGTCCATGGAGATGAAGAAACCAAAGGTAGTTCTCTCGCCTTTGTGACGATGGAGAGAGATGAGAGGGTTAGGGACTACCCACGTGAAATAACCTCCTCTTCTTCCATTACTGGCCTATAAATCATTACAGAAAGACTGAATGTTATCAGTAGCAGGAATCGCTCCTTTGGAACTCTGTTTTATATAGTAACTCCTTTCTACTGGACTCCGGATTAAATTTCTGGTAGTGCTCATATATCGTCCCTTTAATTAAAAGCAAATGTCTCCATGGGGAAAACAATCCAGTAAACGTGAACATCAGTGCTCGTGCCTAGGTTGAAAATGAGAATAATCAAGTGCAGCCCCAGAAATCACAATCTTGGGATGTTGTTCCTGCTTGCAAACTCAGTAAGCCCAAAGAGAACATCTGTGCTGTCATGTTGGTTCATGCAACCAGAGAAATGGACGGGAACTCAAGAGGTCATCTAGCACAGTCCCCAAATTTCATGCCTGGTGGGTGCTCATTCAGCCTTCTGATATGAATCTCTGCAAGAAAAGAATCTTTAGACTGACTGGCAATGGGGATGAAATTCTGTTCGGTTCACATGAATTTGCAGTTCCCGAAAGAATATGCAACCTACGATGTAGCTAGCCTTCAAAATTCACACTTCTCTCAAGCTTGTGATGCAGTTGTCCAACAACAACAAAAAAGAGTGTACTTTAGGCAAAAGTGTACATAAAAATGCATATAACATTGAAAATAACATACAAAAATGCATTATACTAGGGGAAGGTGCTCACACAAATATGTGTATTAGGAAAAAATGTACACAAAAATGCTGATGAATTTTTGTGAGGACTTTAAAAAGTAATTTCAAACTGATGCAGAAATGAGGTGAAATGTACTTTTGAGTTGAGAGATGGGAACCTGGGAGAAACCAGAAGTGACAGTTTTGCCGATTCCTAGGGCTGACATGCCACACAACATACATATTAAACATTTGAAATAAATGAATGTCATACAAGACACCTGTAAATGGTCTATCCATGGATGAGAGACAGGGGTGTGCATTCAATCAGCACATCTACAATATCAAAGTCTGTTCACCTTCTCTTCCTGTACCATTTTATAACATAATATATTTGTCTAAGGCTGTTGTCACACTGTATTTCACAGTGCCATGTGCCAACAGATGTTGGCAGCTTTCTAAATGCTGCCAGGCCATTGCAGCAGTGTCAAAGGGCACCTTCAGGCAGCCCAGGTGAGCCGCAGAGGACAGTCATGACAGGCCAGGGCCGCTCTTCATCAACTATCCTGTTTTGCTGCTGCCTGCCTCACCAACAACTCCATGTGAGCCTTAGTGGCGGAAGGGGGTTGGGTGGTGGGTGGGCGAGTGAAGTGAAGCGAGCGGGGGCGGCAGCCCCTAGTTACAATGTTGGCACAAGAGGTATTGCTGGGAAGCCGAGAGGGAAAGGAAGGCGACATGCTGATTTTGTGGGACTTGCAATGTTTCACTTGGGAGGAAGCCTCCCAAATGTCCCTGACCCTTCCTGGAACCTCAGTGGGAAATAGCACTATGTCCGTGCATTTGTGGCAGCAGCAATCACAACTCCATCCTTCACAGTGTTGTTACAGACCTGTTTGCATGCTTAGCAGACCACATTCTTTACATTGAGTATATAAAGGGTAAGGCAATCTTTCAGATATCCTGGTCCCAAGCTGCATAGGGCTTTGTACACACAGCTTTGGATTCTTCCAGATCCTTTGCTTCTTCTTCTTTTTTATTTTTGGCCCCATTCTGGTTACTGACACATGCACATAAGCACACACTAGGAGGACAAATTTGATTCAGTTTGGATTAAAGTTGAACTTACCTACTCTGCACTTTCTGAAACAATACATGAACCAAAACACAGCTATCCCTTGACTTGTGCACTTTTTTGAATTTTGCAATGCAGTTCTCTGGCCAATGTGTAGAAAAATTATGTACTGGGGTAAAGTGTGCTTAAAAATCGGTGTTAGCCACTTAGAAGAGTTGGCTAACAACATGGTTCCTTGTTCTTTTGTGCTGATTGGAGTGAAAGGAGGTGAGTCAGTCACTGAGATAACACACACCTTTCAGGCTGATGAGCTCCTAGGGTAAGTGAGGAGGGAGCTTCATCGCAAAGTACCTTGGTCTCCGAAATCCTAGTCCCACACCTGGCTTCACTTCAAAATTATGAAAATCAAAACATTTCTGGCAAAGTTTAGTCACCGCAGAGAGAGAAAGCCTATGCACACAAGAGTTTTATTCTGGTTCTATAATTCTGAAATTGCTGAAGAGACCCTGCACTTCTGAATTTGCCACTGCGCTACTGCTAAAAACCCTTTGCAAAATCACTGAAGCCACTTCTCCTTTAAGTGAGCGACTGAGTGAGTGGCATGGGGGGGGAGAGAAGAAAGGAGCCTGCCCACCTCATAACTGCCACATGACCACCCACTCACTTAAAGAAGGTGAGCTGCTTTGCAGAGTTCTCTTGCAAAGGGCTTCAAACCTTGCTCATCAGGGGATGAGGGTGCATCGCTAATGCAGGATTAAACCCAGTCCTCCTGCTCTTCAGCTGACATCACCAGCTGATGGACATGGTTTGAGGAAAATGGCTTCCTGGGCAAAACTGGACCCTCTAGCAGACCAAGACTGGCCGTCAGGCTGGGGGTTCCCTTGATCTAAATGATCTTACAGGTCCGTAGAGGGGCAGGTGGCCAGTGGTCTTTCAGGTCACCTGGCCTCAAGTTGTTTAGGGCTTTATATATTAGCCACAAGACCTTGAAGTTGGCCTGGTAGCTGATTGGACAGATGGATCTCACAGGGGCACAGGACAAGTAATTTAGCACCTCAGGTTTTAGTGAGAAATTTGGACAGGGTGAATGTCTTTAAGCACTGCTCCCTGCCCAAATCATAAGAACATCGGAAGAGCCTGCTGGATCAGGCCAATGGCCCATCTAATCCAGCATCCTCACTGTGGCCAACCAAATGGCCATGGGAAGCCCGCAAACGGGATCTCAGCACAAGAGCACTCTCCCCTCCTGCGGTTTCCGGCACCGGGTATTTAGAAGCATACAGGGGAGGCAGAGCACAGCCGTCGTGGCTAGTAACCCTTGATAGCTTTATCCCCCATGGAGTCTTCTTCTCTCTCTCAGTCCTTGACAGGCTCTTTGAAATGGCCTGTTGCAAGCAGCCTTTGTGCAAAGTGGTCAGATGTCGGAAACTTTCAAAAGGGGAGTCGAGGGCCAAACCAGCTCCCGAGGCCTCGTATCTCCCACCATTTCACCAAGTAAACTCAGCATCAGAAACGAAGAGCTGATGACTCTCCAAGTTTGGGAAGGCTTCGGTAGTTTCTGTGCAACTTCCCACAGACGTCCTTTTGACACTTCACTTTTTTTTCACCTCCCAGCAAAGTGGGTAGATGAAAGTCCATCCTTAGCCGGCATAGCCAGCCCACCCAGCCTCACTGGACTTGTTAACAGTGGGCTCCTTTAGTAGCAGAGGGCAGTCTGTTTGCTAAGAGAGCGGAGCTGGCATCTTCAAACAAATTCCAGTTGCTTCTGTTTTCACCCCCCTTTCCCTTATACACTCCTCCTTGTCCCTTTAATACGATGAGCTGGCTTTTTTCAAGCAAAGCAGCAGAACTTTGAACGCTTCATCAGTGGCATACATTGCAAGCACATCCTACCACCTCTGAGCCAAGGGATGGGAGGGTTATTCACAAAGCCTGGGTTTGTTGAGTTGCAAGGGGGCTGTCTCTGTCTACAGCAGGGTCACAACTCCCCCCCTCCCCAATTACTGGATGGTCTGAAGATCTAAGGCAGTCTTGGGATTAGCCCACAAAAGCGTCAGCCCCATGAAAGGGGGAGAAGTTTGAAAGCATCGCTTTACAAGGTACCTTCAAAACCGTTTCCAAAACCGGTGAGTTCCCATAACACGAGAAGGCCCAGAGTACACACACACACATGCACAGAGAGAGAAAGAGAGAGAGAACAGGCTGGTGGAAGAATTGGCCTGACCCTCAAAAGATCAACAAATAATTATGAGAGCAAACATCCTCCCTTGGATCTTGGCACCGCAGCCTCCCCAGACTGCAAAGGAAAGGAAAAGGCTTTTTAAAGAGGATTTTCAAGAACGAAACACAAGGATGATATATTTCGGGGGCCAATTCACAAGCAGCCTTGATGGTTGCACTCAACACTGGATGACAGCTGACGAAAGGAAGGAGGCGGTAGAGATGAGAGGTGGTAGGGTGGGCTGTGCCATCTTAGCACTTTGAGGGCTCCTCCAGATGCCCTGTTTATTGAACAGACATCCTAACTGTGGAGTGGTGAGACTGTACTGACAATGAGCCTTTGTTCTGATTTGCTGGTGCAGCATTTACAGGTCTTTGCACTCAATCATTCTTTTATCTCACACTTTTCTGTGCATTTCCCCATCACTTTCCTAACTGAAAAAAGCTCCAGTCCTTTTAAAAATGGATTTGTTGCAGCAGAAGATAGGACTTTAATCCATTTTAATTGTGCAAATCTAAATTTCTAGTATGTGCTTCAATCACCCCCACCCCACCCACAAAATAGTGACAGTGTGGATGAAGATGACATATGAGTTACACCCTCGCTATACTAATTTTCTATTTGGGATGATGGATGGGTGTGTATGGGAGCATTAAAAAATTATATTTCCCCCCCTACAAGTAATAACTGTTCCTGGCTGCCGTCCCATGCATTCTAAGTGAGTCTGCCAATGCCCCTGGGAATGCTGATGATGTGCCATCCCTCCCAAAGACATTGTACAGAAAAATTCCTACTTACCAAAACAATATGAGATCCAAAATACAGCCATCTTTTGAAATTCGCACTTAATTTGAATTTTGCAATGCAGTTCGACACCAATGTTTACAAAAGTGCATACATTAGGGGAGCATGCGCATAAAAGAACATGCAAAAATGCATTATCAATGCATTATATGAGGAGGAATGCCTTGCAAACATGTGTACATTAGCCAAAATTGCCTACCTACATGTGTTTATTAGGAGAAATTTGCACTAAAGTGCTAAAGTTTTTATGAGGGTTTTTTTTAAAAAAAGGCAAATTGCTGCAGAAATTTGGAGAACTGAATTTGAGATTGGAAAAATGAGAAAGTGAGATAACCGAAATTGACAGATCCTTCCATCTCTACCAGTGGCCCAACTAGTCCATTGTTCTCACTGTGGCTGACGATGTGCCTATGAGAAGCCCAGAAGGAGGACTTAAGTGCAAGAGCACTCTCCCTTCCTCTGGTTTCCAGCATCTGGCATTCAGAAGCAAACTGCCTCCAACTGTGGAGGTAGAACTGTGGAGGTAGAACATTGCCTGGTACCCACTAAAACCCGGAGCAGATTCACTGCCCTACTGATATTGGAATCATCAGTCTCCACTGGACAAGAATACTCTAAGTAGCTCCAGGAGCTGGATCTAGCCCGTTTCCATTTCTTGCAGTGTCCTGTAGTGACATGACATCAACTGGGACAGCTCTGAGCAACTGCATGGAACCTCTGTGTGATTGCATGTGTGCATGTTCAATAGGAGCCCAGGGCACATGCCAGCCACGGGCCCTGCAGTGAGCCCTGTGGCCCTGGCAGCTGCCCACAGTTACCAGGTGCTGACACCTTTAATATGCCATGGTGTGCGAGCTTGGCGGAGACCCTGTTGTGTGGTGGGCAAGAACTGAGCAGGAAAACCATTCTCTCATAGAGGGTGACTAGAAGCACGATGGAGCAGCAAGAATATGGTCCCAAACAGCAGAGCCAGCTAAAGATTCAGATGAGTGGGGGTGGCAGCTCACCTTGCCGTCCATGACTGATGTATTGTACTTTTATTGACATTATTGTCATTCTTTCTGCATTGCTACTTCTACTGAAATTAAGATCTTGGGAGCAGTGGAAAAGTTACTTTTTTCAACTACAACTCCCATCAGCCCCAGCCAGCATGTCCACTGGATTGGGCTGATGGGAGTTGTAGTTCAAAAAAGTAACTTTTCCAAGCTCTGCCCCCTACCCCCTGCCTATGGAAGCCTCGGTGCTGCCTGAATTGGTGATGCCAAAGGGGACAGTGAACCTTTGGGTTAGATCCACCTGATTTTTGGCTAATTTGCAGTGGACTTAGAAGCAGTGGCTATTTATTTATTCATTATTAAATTTATATCCCACCTTTCCTGCAAGGAGCTCAATGTGGTATACAAACTTTGTTCTCCCCCTCCCAGTTCTATCCTCACAACAACCCTGTGAGGTAGGTAGGCTGAGAGACAGTGACTGGCCCAACTTTACCCGGTGAGCTTCATGGCAGAGTGGGGATTTGAACCCTGGACTCCCAGGTCCCAACCTGACATGTCATTCTGCTGCTGAAAGCATTACACTGGCTGCCCATTAGTGACTGGGCTAAGTTCAAGATGCTGGTTTTGGTGTATAAAGTCCTATACAGCTTGGGACCAGGATACCTGAAAGATTGTCTTACCCCTTATATACCCAGTCGATCACTATGCTGCGCAGGTGAGGGCTTCCTGCAGATACCATCTTATCAGGAGGTCCATTCTGCACAACATTGGAAGTGGACTTTAGTGTGGTGGCACCTACCCTGTGGAACTCCCTACCCTTAAATATTACACAGGAGCCATCTCTGTTATCTTTTTGACGCGTATTGAAGACCTTCCTCTTTCAACAAGCCTTTTAAGTTGAGACCTTATCCCAGTCTGCATCTGTGTTGGAATTGCTTTTTAAGATGTTTTTGAAGTTTTTCTTTAAAAGATGTTTTTAAAGATGTTTTGTTTTAATATGTTTTTAAAATCTGTTTTTAAGATGTTTCAGAGTGTTTTGAGTGTTTTTGTTTGCTGCCCTGGAGGAAGGGCAGGATATACATTTAATTAATTAATTAATAATTGCATTGACACATTTTTTTAAAGTGCTATTACGTTGCTGTTTTATTATTGCTGTTATTCTGAATTTGTTCTTGCAGTTGTTGATTTTGTGTCATATTGCTGTTGTAAGTCTCTTTGAGCATTATTTTTGTGTGGAAAGGCAGCATAAAAACAAAGTGATGATGATTTGCATCTAGACATATAAATTAACATATGCAAATTTAATGTAAATCTGTGTCCTCTTTTGTCATTTTTTTAAAAAAGATGCATTTCCTTTTTCTTTTTTTTGGCAATGTGTCAATGGCCACCCAGTCTATGTCTTATCACTTACTTATTTGGCTCATGTATGCAAAGTAGGGGAGGAGGGGAGGGTCTCCAAAGCTGCAGGGAAGGCTCTTTCTCTGAATCATGAATCTCATTAAAACATATGAGGGTTTCTCAAAGCAGAAAATCAAACTTTGAGATACCTTTCAAGACCTAAGCCGCAGCTTTGATGTGCCAGGAATAGATTCTAAAATCATATATCCAACACCTTGGAAATATGTCAACGTTAGGAAAAGAACCTAACAGATCTCTGAACCAGCCAGACCCCAGAAAGATTCCTGAGGTCTCTGGGACAGATGCCATGTGTATGGCTGTATATAAATAACCCGCCAAAGCCTGGTGGCCCCCTCAGGGCCTTTCAATGTATATACCATTCGTCCTTTCCAAAGGGCAAAGCAGTTAATTGTTATAAACACACATTCTACCATGCTGCGATTCCTTTCCTCAGACTCTCTTGTTTGCAAGGCAAAAGTTGTGTGAAGAATTTGGGATGCTAGAGCCTACTCCATTCCTGCAGACATGATCCTCAGTCTCTCCCCCCCCCCCAATGGCTGTGGAAAATGTGCTTTCGGTAAACACCGTGCTGGGCCGAGTGGTTAGGGACAGGAAGGCAATTCGATTCTGTTCGAATTTAAAGGTGAACTTACCTAATTTGCATGTTGCAAAGCAATATGCACCCAAAGAACCGCCATCCTTTGGAATTCACCCAAATTTTGCAATGAAGTTCTCCAGCCAAGTCATGTGTGCAAAAATGAATAACGTAAAGTCAGAGTTTGGAAAAGTTACTTTTTTGAACTACAGCTCCCATCAGCCCAATCCAGTGGCCATGCTGGTTGGGGCTGATGGGAGTAGTAGTTCAAAAAAGTAACTTTTCCAAGCTGTGCGTAAAGTGTGCCTGTAAATGCATATTTTGGTGAAAACAACATATAAAAATGCATTAGAGTCACATTTTGGGGTGAATTTCTCGTACTATACACATTTCATGTGCAATTTTCCCTGACAAATTTTCATGAGAACTTTTTCTTTTTTAAAACAGATACAAACTGATGTGGAAATATGGAGAACTGGATCTAAGATCTGAAATATGAGAACAAAAGAACAGCCTGATGGATTGGGTCAGTGGCTCATCTGATTCAAGATCCTCTTCTCACAGCGGCCAGCCAGACGCCTCCAATGGGAAGCCCTCAAGCAGAACCAGAGAGCAAGAGGACTCTCAGCTGACTATGATGGCAGAGCATAGCCATCCTGGCTACAAGCCACTGATACCCTTTTCCTCCATGAATTTGTCTAATCCTCCTTCAAAGCCATCCTTGTTGATGGCCATCCCTGCCTCTTGTGGAAGCAAATTTCATAGTTTAACTCTGCACTGTGTGAAGAAGTATTTTTTATTTTTTGGTCTGTCCTGAATCTTCCAACGTTCAGTTTCATTGGAAGTCCTGGAAATGCAGTTGTATGAGAGAGGGAGAATTTTTTTTCTCTGTCCACTATCTCTATCCATAATTATATACAGCTATCATGTCACCTCTGACTCTGACTCGCCTTCTCTCTAAAAAGAGAAACCAAAACTGACATATTTGCTCAGCCCTTTGAGTAGTTGCCTTTTTTTCTTTAAGATGCTGTTCTTTGTCCTCTGTGCTTGATCCTCTCTTGTCATAACTGTTGTGTGAGTGAGTCATGCTATCTCTTTAAGCTTGGCCTGGTCCTTGCTAGGGGAGATTCTGCTCACCTGTGTGCCTGCTTCTGTGCCACTGTAAGACCTGCTAAACCTATACACTTGTCTCAAGAGTTGTTATACCAAAGGAAGCATAACCCTGGAAAACCTGTTCTAGGCTCCCCACCACTCAGGTTAAGGTGAGCAGAAATAACATATAAAGCTATTTATGCTATCCTGGGCTCCTTTGTGAGGAAGGGTGGGATATAAATGAATGAATGAATAAATAAATAAATAAGCTTTTGCCTGCCTATTCCCTGAACGCCTTCTTCAAAGCATATTATGTTTCATTTTTTTCCTACCCCAGTTTTGGCAATGTTATCTCCAAAGAAGGGGGAGGGCTGGGGAATGTACAGTAATACCTCAGTTAATGAATCCTCCAGGAACAAAGCTCCTTTTAAGGAAAGCTTTTTTAAAAGTTGAAACTGAGTAGCTTTGCTTTGCTATGGATGAACTTTCAAGCCTGTGCTTGTGCCTTTAAGGTGAAACTGACCAGCCTGTATCTTTGCTGTGCTATGGATAACCTTTCAAGCCTTTCCTTTGCTAGGGTGAAACTAACAAGGCCGTGTGTTTGCTTTGCATTAAAGAGACTCTCTTGCTTTCTCCCAGGGCTGTAGAGGGAAGGATCCAGTAGGATTCAGAGTAGGGGAGGGGAGGGGAGGGGGAGGGGGAGGGGGAGGGGGAGGGGGAGGGGGTGAGTGCCAGGAAGGCACCCTTTAAAGCCCCTGTTGAAGCAACCCCCACCATCTACAAGTGGGTGTAGGAAACTATCCCTATTCTTTCCATGTTAGTCCTACCTCTGGTACCAAAGTTTCTGTTACAGAAGTAATGTCCAGGAACGTATCTACTTTGTTAACTGAAATATTACTGTGAATCAATGATAATGTAGTCTCCGCACATTCAGAGGAAGATCTTCAAACTATCTTAAATGTCTTTGCAGAAGCATATGAAAAGCTTGGCCTCTCGCTTAACATCAAAAAACCCAAAGTGCTTCATCAGCAAGTGCGAACCAATCCCTCTGTAGCACCATCAATCCAGCTTAATGGTGCGACGCTGGAGAATGTTGATCACTTTTCTTATCTTGGCAGCCATCTCTCTGTAAAAGCTGACATCGATGCTGAAACTCAACATTGTCTGAGCTCTGCGAGTGCCGCATTCTCCCGAATGAAGCGTAGAGTGTTCGAGGATCAGGATATTCGCAGGGAGACCAAAATGCTTATTTACAAAGCCATTGTACTACCGACCTTACTGTACGCCTGTGAAACATGGACCATCTATAAACACCATTCCCAACTTCTTCAAAGATTCCACCAATGCTGCCTCCGGAAAATTCTGCAAATTACTTGGGAAGACAGGTGGACTAATGTTAGCATATTAGAAGAAGCAAAGACCACCAGTGTTGAAACAATGATCCTCCAACATCAACTTCGCTGGACCGGCCCTGTTGTTCGAATGCCTGATCACTGTCTTCCAAAGCAGCTACTTTACTCCCAACTTAAGGATGGAAAACGGAATATTGGTGGACAGCAAAAGAGGTTTAAAGATGTTCTCAAAGCTAATCTAAAAACATGTAACATAAGCATCGAGAACTGGGAAGCCTTGGCCCATGAGTGTCCCTATTGGAGGTCAGCCATTATCAAAGGTGCTATGGACTTTGAAGAAGCACGAGTACAGGGCAAAAGGGACAAACAAGCTAAGCGGAAGGCACATCAAGCAAATCCTCATCGTGACCATCTTCCATCTGGAAACCTATGTCCTCACTGTGGGAGGCTGTGTGGATCCAGAATTGGCCTCCACAGTCACTTACAGACCCACCGTTAAAGACCTTACCCTGGAAGACAATCTTACTCGGCCACGAGTGATTGCCAATGAATAATGAGCATCCTGATTCAAGGAAAGTCATTTGCAAAGTCCCAGCTGACAACAATGAAGGAGGTCAATCGTAACTGTTTTTTAAAAATTGCTTTTTAAAATTTTTTTTTTAATTTGTATATTTGTTTTTATTGTTTTTAATTGTAAACCGCCCAGAGAGCTTTGGCTATGGGTTGGTATTCAAATACAATCAATCAATCAATCAATCAATCAATAACTGGAGTCCGTTCATTTCAATGGGAGTTTAAGCATGTCAGACCTTCTCTGGATTAGGGCCTGCACGTATGTGTGTGTGTGTGTGCATGTGCGTGTGTCTCTCTGTGTACGTGTACGTAGCTTAGGTGGAAGCATGTGAAGGGCAAGGCAACAGCCTTCTTTTTTGCTTGCTTGCTTGTTTGTTTTTGAGAAAGTCTGAAATGTGAAGTGGGACAACCCTTTGCTTGTCAGATCCACATTTTTTTTTTTTGTAATCAGATGAGGTGCCCTCTCTCCCCCACTTCCAGTTTTAATTCAACATTGTTTTTTCTGCTCTTGGTGTGACGATTTTGTCCTCCCTTAATCCCAGTGAATAGATCCATCAACAGGGTGGTTTTGCCTACAGCAACGTTAGGGTGAGAGCCATCGTGGATTTTGCAAATGAATGTTCCTATCATCATCATCATCAACAACAACAACAACAACATCCCACCCTTCCTCCCAAAAGGAGTCCAGGGTAGCGATAAAACATTAAAAACATCAACAAAAGGATCTTAAAAACATATATCAAAACAAAACATCTTCAAAAACAATTCCAACACAAATGACCCTGGGATGTTTCTGGAATGGCCAGTTCACCTGAAGGGACCAGAACTCTGCAGGACACATATCTTGTGGGGAAAACCACAGCCCACTTTTGGAAATGGATGGAGAGACACAGCTGGCTAAAACTGGGGGTGGATTGCTTGCTGGAGCATGTGACTTCCTGCTGTGCAAAAGCCTGTTAGCCTTTCCAGAAGCTTCGCTTATACACATTTAAATAAAGCACGTATTTCATAAATGCCATTAAGCCTCCAACACTTTCCCATCGAAAGGAAATCAGATGTGAACTTGTTGCCCCTAGCACTGCTCAGGAAAGTGGGGAGAGCATATCATTATATATTGTGTGTTATATTTTGCACAGCATGGGGAAGGGTTGTAGCTCAGTGGTACAGCATCTACTTTGCATGCAGAAGGTCCCAGGCTCAGTCTCCACCACCTCAAGGTAGGGCTGGGAGAGTCCCTTGCCTGAAACCCTGGAGAGCTGCTGCCAGTCAGTGCAGACAATACTGAGCTAGGTGGACCAATGGCCTGACTCAGTATAAGGCAGCTTCCCATGTGTGGAGTATTTAATGTATGTATTGTGGAGTCAAACCAGGACATCTTGCAAGTTCTAGACTGTGAGCACACTAGTTGCTTTTCCATTGGCCACACCTGGAAGGGGAATGGGTTGATCTGCCAATCAGTTGCAAAATCTCCTTGCATTTTTTAAAAAAATGCACTCAAGCTGATCCTACCAAGTTTTACAGTAAAAAAAAGTGAGGTTTGATTAGTGTCATGTGCCTCCGTTTTCAGAAAAGAGCTGTGGAGACGCACTGGAACCGACAGAACAATGAGTGTGTCTCTACGCCTCATCTAACACTCTCTGTCCCTGCATGTTAAACCTGAACATATCTCAGTTTTCTCCTCCCTGTTGTCTGCTACTAATTCCTACATTTGAAACAGATGTTGGGTATATTTTTATTGCTTGGCAATCCTAGCCCAAAGCCTATTGTATATCAATGCGCAAAAGAAGAAAGAATGAATATGATGGGGATGTCAAGGAAAGGAAATGGGAGAGAAACACTATCGTGCAGGATTAAATGTTGTTGGTTGTTCCACCAGATCTGTGGAAGATGTGGAAAAAGAAGTTCCTGGGAGGGAGAAGGGGAGGAAAAGAGATCCAAATTGGATGTTTTTCAGGCTGAGGACATTATCGTCTGTTGACCCTAGAAATCATCACAACCATAACTGTTGAGCGCCAAGATCTTCAGTATCTGCCGGATAGGAATTTGGGTGGCCATGTGTCCTACTTTTACAGACAGCAGTCCTCTGCTTGAAGCAGGGATGGTTTTCAGGCAGTGGGTCTCTTGCAGTGAAACCTGAAGGCTTTGGGGATTGAAATGGAGACCCTCTGCATGAAATGCAGGTGCTCTACCGCTGAGTGACAGCCTTTGAGACTCATCTCCAGAGTTTTCACCAGCTCCCTGGAAATCCAGAGCTTTATCTTGGGAACTCTCCAGCTCTGCACCCTCCAAAATAGACGGAATTGTACCTTATGACAATGCTGTTACGTTCCTTCAAGTCAATTACGACTTATGGCAACCCTATGAATCAGTGACCTCCAAGAGCATCTGTCGTGAACCACCCTGTTCAGATCTTGTAAGTTCAGGTCTGTGGCTTCTTTTATGGAATCAATCCTTCTCTTGTTTGGCCTTCCTCTTTTTCTACTCCCTCCTGTTTTTCCCAGCATTAGTGTCTTTTCTAGTGAATCATGTCTTCTCATTATGTGTCCAAAGTATGATAACCTCAGTCTCATCATTTTAGCTTCTACTGATAGTTCTGGTTTAATTTGTTCTAACACCCAATTGTTTGTCTTTTTCGCGGTCCATGCTATCCACAAAGCTCTCCTCCAGCACCACATTTCAAAGAGTTGATTTTTCTCTTATCTGCTTTTTTTACTCTCCAACTTTCACATCCATACATAGAAATCAGGAATACTATGGTCCGAATGATCCTGACTTTAGTGTTCAGTGATTCATCTTTGCATTTGAGGACCTTTTCTAGTTCTAGTTTCTCCCCAGTCCTAGCCTTCTTCTCATTTCTTGACTATTGTCTCCATTTTGGTTAATGACTGTGCCGAGGTATTGATAATCCTTGACAAGTTCAACGTCCTCTTTGCCAACTTTATGTATGTATGTACTGCCTTCAAGTCGATTCCGACTTATGGCGACCCTATGAATCTTCTGTTGTCAGGGCCTGATTCCTGACAAACTGTTTGTCACAAGGCTACATTTATTCAGTTATACCTCCAACCTCCCATGTTTCAGGCAAAAAATGAGAGATTCACAGTTTGACCATAAAGGAATTATTAACGTCACATCTCTCCACTGCTACTTTAATAAGATTTAAATCCTGCTTACCCTTTTTGACTAGGTCACCAAAGTCATAAATCAGAAACTGTACGTCAGTTTTACAGCGTGCTAAGTGCTAAGAGTGATGGAAAGTCGAAGTGTTTTCTGGGGGAAGGAGCATTCCATAAGCATCAATGCCGCCTTGGCTTTTGAGAAGGAGAAAGTCTTCTGTTGATTTCATTGGGCTCTTGATCAATCCCAAATCTTCTAGGGAAGAAAATGGAAAATACTAAAAGAGCAGAACCCATCAAATGTCCTGGTGTTTCAACAGGATGTGATTTCCTGGCTGTATCTTGCATTCCTTTAGGTAAATATTCTATGACTGGATTTGATCAGTCCAGCTCCTTGTACTGGAACCCAACAGCTTACCCCAGCAAAGACGGCTGCAGGAGAGATGCTAAAGAGGAAGTGATGGTTGGGACAACTTGGATTATGGGATTGGAAGGAGAGAAAAAGAAAGTGTCTGGAAAGGAGAGCTCTTCCTTCCCCTCCAAAACCCCCCACAAACCCTAACATTGTCTAAGATAAAAGATGCTTGGCTTCAAAAAGCTGTGTGTCATGTTTAAGATGGAAAGATGCTCCTATAGGGATTTGCAAAATCTCCTTTACCTTTAAGGAATTATTATCTCAAGGTATTTTATTTCCTTTCCAGGATAAGCAAATGCATTACGGGCTTCTGAGCCAACAGCTTTTGATTCTTTAAGACCGACTTGAGGAAAACAAGGCAAACTTGACCTTCTACAAGAGGCTGAAGTAAGACAAATGGAAACTCTTCAGAGAGCTGAGTCAATCCAATACAGACGGATCCCATTGCTACTCTCTTGGATTTCATGGAAAGTAAACATTCCACAAGATGCCAGCTATGGAGATCATGCCCTGCTGGGTTGATCATTGCTGTGGGATTACTGGCACGCATGCATGCATTCACACACGCATGCACACACCCACACCCCGGTGAAACAGATCCCTGATTTGCAGGAGGAATGGACAAATCTGCCAATTTCAGTATCTCATTTTTCCCACTCATAAGTCCTGTTCACCCCATTTCTGCCTTGGTTTGCAATTTATTCATTTTTTTTAAAGTGTTCATGAAAATTCATCAGCGTTTTGGTGCATATTTTGCTCAAAGGATGATGATGATTAGAATTTATATACCACCTTTTATTTCAAAAAATAGCAAGGCAGTATATACACATTTTTGTACTCAGTTTTGCCTAATATGCACAGTTGTGCAAGCAATTCCCCCCCAATGCACTGTATTTGCGTATGTTATCTTCACGGATGTAAGCAGTTGGATGCATACTTTACCCTAATATATTCATTTTGTACACATTTTTGGGGTTGGAGCAGTGCATTGCAACATTTGGAGAAGTGCAAAGTTTGAAGGCTGTGTTTCGGTTCATATATTGTTTTGGGAAGTGCAGATTAGTCAGGTTCTCATTTAGACGCAAACGGAACCCAGCCTCTCCCACATTCCTTGATGGCTCTCCCTCTTGGCAGATTTTGTGCCTTCCCACAACGGCAATGAATGGGGCGAAACCATTTTCTTCTTCCTGATTTTGTTTCGAGCGACTGGAAATGGACAATGCATCTTTCATCTTCCTGCAGCAAATGATAAACGTGTTTTGCGTGGAAGTTAGTCCCACTGTGCTCAGTAGCACTAGGGCTGAATGGCAAGGAAGAACCTCAACAACCTATTATGAGGAGCACGAGGGGTTAAAAAGGAAACACTTCAGAAAATGTGCAGTGTGATGCCAACACATTGGTGTTTCCCTATGACATCACCTCCCCGACGCTCTGCTTCATTGGCTACTCCTTGCAGGAGGGAGGGAATGTTAATGCAATGACATCATGTTAACACAAAGGACACCAAATCTTGTTTGTGCCAGCTGGCAAGGAAGGCGAGGGGAAATGGAAGAGGGCAGCAAATCTACCTGCACGTTGCTCCCTAACAGCCTTATTGATCTTGAAGCCCGTGAGTTTTTATCAGTCACTTTTCTCACCAGGTGACCCAAAGCGACTTACATAATTTTTTTTTAAAAAACAACAACAGAAAATTTAATTTTAACACAAAGTCATTTTACATTGTTCCTTCCTGTACTTAACTGTTTTCCTCAGCGATCATGTTGTTTTAGTTTGCTTTTCCTATCGCCTTTACCAAAATCTCTCTCCTTGTGCTACGGAAGATTTCCAAAGCTGTTCAAAATACGTTTCGCTTCTGGTTATTCTCAAGGCCTCTGCAGCTCCTGTGAGCAAGGGGTGGGAGGTTCTTGCTGTGGATGCCTGTAGGCAACAGTTCACGCTGCTCAGGGCGAGAGCCTGGATGGTTTGCAGAGTGGAGGTGAAAGGTGTGGAGTTGTCCAAAAGCCACAGAGGGAGAGTCTGCTGGTATCAAGTGGGCTCCTTCTGGGGTGAGAGACAGAGAGGGAGTGAGTGGGCTGCCACAACTGAAAGATTCAGCAGGAGTTGTTGCTAGGGCCATTGGTTGTTTAGTCTGCTTGAATGGGCTGTGTCTGTTTTTATCTAGGGTCAATTGGAAGTTTTACGTTTTGTTCTTCTTGCAGTTTTGCCTGCCTGCCTTCTGACAGAAGTGCTGATTTGTTTACTGGACCTGTTTATAGGTATAGCCCAGTGGGGAGGAGAGCCTGGCTGGGAGTCCAGAGTCTGTGAGTTCAAATCTCCTGGGCGTCAAGGGCCAGCTAAAGATCACCCCACAGCGAGTGGCTCAGGGGTGACATGCCCTGCCACCTGTGCAGCCGTGGGCAAGCGGCAGAGTCCC
Source organism: Rhineura floridana (assembly GCF_030035675.1). Taxonomy (NCBI): domain Eukaryota; kingdom Metazoa; phylum Chordata; class Lepidosauria; order Squamata; family Rhineuridae; genus Rhineura; species Rhineura floridana. The sequence goes on from NC_084484.1 coordinate 181,023,401, forward strand.
GAAGAGCCCAGTTGCCCCCCAGCTGGCAGTTGTGGACAAGGAAGGGGCTGGCTTGTGCAACTGTGGCAAGCTGAGCAGGCCCTAGCCAGCTGGGGAGGACTAGCCTCAGAGGGAGGCAATGGGAAATCCCCTCTGAATACCGCTTACCATGAAAGCCATATTTATAGGGTCGCCATAAGTCGGGATCGACTTGAAGGCAGTCCATTTCCATGGTGTCTCTACACATTCATAAAGGCAACTCAATAAAGGTCTACAAAGAAAGTGGGAAATGAGTATAGTTATAGTTTGGTATAGCACAGTGGAGAGGATAGCTTGGCTGGGAGTCCAGAGCCTGTGAGTTCAAATCCCCACACGTGTCTCCTGGGTGTCAAGGGCCAGCTAAAGATACCGCTTACCATGAAAACCCTGTTCATGGGGTCGCCATAAGTCGGGATCGACTTGAAGGCAGTCCATTTCCATTTTTTATAGGATCATGCCGTTTTTGCATACTTTTTTTCCTGCTCATCTTTACAGTTTTGTTCCCTGCTCTGGGACTGAAACTATTTATGAAAGTCCGGGCTATAAATACTGTAAATAAATAAATGTCCCACTCTCCCCCTTCTTTTCACAAGGCTTCACCAGAGCGTCAAGCCGTAGGACCTGATTTTAATGCATATGCGAACCCAGGAAGCATGGCATAAGAGTTGTGTTTTTGGCCCAAGCAAGGAGATTGGACTCCAAGTCCTCAGTCAGCCATGATGCTTACTAAGGAACCTCCATCACGGCAATGCTTAATAAAAAAAACTCAGATTAACCTACTTCACAGGGTTACTGCAAGGATAAAATATGGGGGTGGGGAGGATTGTACATGCCACCCTTTTGGAGCAAGATTTTTAAAAATAATAATACTAAATACAGAATCATAGAACAGTAGAGTTGGAAGGGGCCTATAAGGCCATCAAGTCCAACCCCCTGCTCAATGCAGGAATCATATTCTTATGAATGTGATGAGGGCTCCAGCACAGATGCTTATTGGATGCACTGGCACACAGGAAGCTGCCTTGTACCAAGTCAGACCATTGGTCTATCTATCTAGCATTGTCTGCACTGACTGGCAGCTGCTCCTCTGGGATTTCAGGCAGGGGACATTCACAGCCCTACCTGGAAATGCTGGGGATTGATCCTGGGACCTTCTGCATGCAAGGCAAATGCTCTACCAGTAAGATGTGGTCGTTTCCCCAGTGCATGCTTTTATCAACTCGATGTCAGTTGCAACTCTTCTTTAAGTGCTGGTTTAATGATTAGCTCCATTTGCTATTGTTGCTGCGTGATGATTATTTACGACATTTCCTACCTACCTTTCTCTCAGACTTTAAAGACCCCAAGCGGGTTTACAGATAGATAAAACCAGTCAGCGCTAACAGACAAACCAGCAAACGATCATAAAAGAGCACATTTGAGGGATGACATCACACCATCCCAAATGCCTTCCAAAAGAGGAAAATCTTCACAATGTCTTGGAAGGAACCCAAAGCTTGGACCCTTCGGCTGTCCTTGGGCAGGACGTTCCACAATTGTGGCGCCACATTTCCTGGATAATGAAGTCAAGCAAGTCCCACAGCAACTTCCTGTGCCTTCCAGCTTTCTCTTTAAAATGACAGGGATGCTATAATTTGGTCATCTCCAGCCGTCAAGGACTTGACTAGTTTCTAGGAACTGCGTAAGGAGCTGCCTTACCCTGAGTCAGACTGTTGCTCCAAGAGCTCAGGATTGTTGGCACTGACTGGCAGCGGGTCTCTCAGGATTTCACACAGGAGGGCTTTTCCCAAGCCTACCTGGAGATGGCAGGGATTGAACCGGGGACCTTCTGCATGCACAGCAGATCTCTACTACTGAGCCACGGCCTGTCCCCAAGGCCCAGGTTGCTTTTCAATGAATGTCACCATCGAGAGAAATCCGATGGGGACAGGTCACAGGAACACAGCAAGCTGCCGCACATAGAGGCACAACATTGGCCCATCTAGCCTGGTCCTTTATTTTGTACTGATGTCTTTTTAGTTCTGTTTTTTTCTTTTAAAATGATTGATTGTGTTTGTTTTAAAATGGTTTGACTGTATTGATGCGTTTTTAGGTTCTACTGACTGTTTTAACTGGTTTTAATGTAACTTGCTTTGGGTCACTTCTGTGAGAAAAGTGACTAATAAGTATAATCAATAGTAATAATAACAGGAATAATAGGAATAACAATAACAGCAACAAATAAATGTAATCGATAGTAATAATACTAGGAATAATAGGAATGACATTAATAGCAACTAATAAATATAATCAATAGTAATAATAATAGTAATAATAGTAATAACATTAATAGCAACTAATAAATATAATCAATAGTAATAATAATAGTAATAATAGTAATAACATTAATAGCAACTAATAAATATAATCAATAGTAATAATAATAGTAATAATAGTAATAACATTAATAGCAACTAATAAATATAATCAATAGTAATAATAATAGTAATAATAGGAATAACATTAATAGCAACTAATAAATATAATTATTATTTATTTATTCTTTGATTTATATCCCACCCTTCTTCCCAGCAGGAGCCCAGAGCGGCAATCAGAAGCGCTAAAAACACTTTAAAATATCATAAAAACAGACCTTAAAATACATGAAAACAAAACAACGTTAAAAACACTTTTTTAAAAAAAGTTTTAAAAACATATTTAAAAAAGGGTTAAAAACATTATTAAAAAAACATATTAACAAGCAATTCTAACACAAACGCAGACTTAAAAGGCTTGTTGAAAGAAGAAAGTCTTCAAAAGGCACTGAAAAGATAGCAGAGATGGCACCTGCCTAATATTCAAGGGGAGGGAATTAATTAATTAATTAATAGTAATAGCAATAACAATAGTAGTGATAATAGTAATAATAAAAACAATAACAATAATAGCTTAGTATTGTTGATACTGAATGGCGATGGCTGTCTGGGGTTGAAGGCAGGAGTCTTTCCTAGTCCTACCTGAAGATACCAGGATAGAACTTGGGGCCATTACTCCTCCCACTTTTGCCTTTGGCCACACCCATCACTGGCATGCAGCCCCTCGAAAGGGAATGCACCTGAAAAAGATTCTCTGACCCCTGCTTTAAGAGGGTCACCACTTTGACCACCACCACTTTGCGATGGCAGCAAAGAGGCAGTGATTCTCCTTCAGTCTCAGGCAGATGCTGTCAGCAGGTCAACATCAGATGGGCCAGGTATGTTGTGTGGCACCAATCGCCACTCTTCCCAACCAGCCACCTGAGACAAGAGGCTCACGTTGGCTAATGAGAGGGCCGGCCCTGCTTCTCATATGCATCATTTCTCTCCCTCACTCAATGTGGAATTATTGAGCGCTACAAACTTCCACCTGAAGCCTAAAAGGCCATGATCCAGAAACACTTTTTTCCACCTCATCTAGTTGCCTGGTTTTAAAAGAGGATTAATCACATTCATGGAGGATGAGGTTATCAATGGCTACTACTAGCCATGATGGCTATGTTCTCCCTCCACTGTTGGAGGCGGTAAGCTTCTGAATACAAGTTGCTAGGGAACATGAATGGGAAGAGTGCTCTTGCACTCAGGTCCTGCTTACAGGCTTCCCAGAGACATCTGGTTGGCCACTGTGAGAACAGGATGTTGGACTAGATGGGCCATTGGCCTGATCCAGGAGCCAGGCTCTTCTTACGTTCTTAAGCATGCGTCTTGAGCAGAGCTTGGAAAAGTTACTTTTTTGAACTACAACTCCCATCAGCCCAATCCAGTGGCCATGCTGGCTGGGGCTGATGGGAGTTGTAGTTCAAAAAAGTAACTTTTCCAAGCTCTGGTCTTGAGAGAACTTGGATGACTGGCTGATTCCCACTCTCTCAAGGCTACGACAATGTTTTTCTCTTCACCTTGAGCATGTCTCCAAGTGGTGATGCATTCCCAGTGCCCTCTACAGGCGAAATATGTCATAAACTGGCCACTTGAGGGGTCCTCCTCTCTCACCTTGCTCTGAATCATCATTTTTGGCTATAGTCGGAGACAATACACAACTCTAGATGGATCACCGGGATCATTAGACATGGCAGTTCCTGTGTTTCCAGATGCAGGAGGTGACTACAATTCGTTAAGAAGTGAGGGGATCCCTTTAATATATATGTCAGTGTGCGTGTAAGGCCTTATTTTTACTAATAATCCTAATTTATTGCTCAGCTCCACCTGTAATTTGAACAAGGAGAGCCTTTTGTCATTCCCCTCCATCTCTGCTGCCCTCAGAGCAATTTACTGTTTGTCAAGAAGAAATAAAAGCAGGAAAAGACCTTTCTCCTTAGCAGGGCAATCCGGGGACGTTCCCGAAACGGATGGGAAGAGAACAGGGATGGGAATAAATCTTTTGCACTCAAAGCTTCAGATCCCGTTTTCTCAAATAAAAAGGTTTGCTTTGCAGACTTCCCCCCACTAAACCAGTTGTGTGTGCTTGTGTTGTTAATAATAGAAAAGGAATTTATCAATGGAGGGCTGGTTCAGACACTATTTCTCCCACTTGTGTGAGGATTCCAAACTGGTCCCTCAAGAAAATATTAATTTATAGGAAACTGCTAGGGATGGGTGAGAATTTTGATTCAGTTCGCATTTCAAGCAGCATTTATCAAATTCACAATTTCTGAAACCGTACGAGAACCAAAACCCAGCCATCCTTCGAAATTCTCGTTTATTAGAATTTTGGGATGCAGTTCGTCAACTAAACAACATTTACAAAAATGCATATATGAGGGGAAAGTGTGGATAAAAATGAATACATGAGTGAAAATTACATGCATAATAGGCATGAAATGATGAGAAAAGGCTTGCAAAAATGTGTACCTTTGTGAAAACTGCCTACAAAAATGTGTTTATTTGGAGAAATTCGCACTAAAATAGTGGAGAATTTTCATGAGGATTTTTTAAATAAAAATTCGCAGATCGCTGTAGAGATGTAGAGAACTGAATTTAACACTGGAATAATGAGAAACAGAGAGAACCGAAAGAGACAGATCTTTCTATCCCTAGAAACCGCTTTATACTGAGTCAGACCGTTGGGTCCATCTAGGTCAGTTCTGTCTACACTGACTGGAAGTGGCATTCCAGGGTTTCAGAGAGGGGGCCTGTCCCAGTCCTACCTGGAGACACCAGGGATTGAACCTGGGACCTTCTGCATGCAAAACAAACACTCCGCCACTGAGCTACAGCCCTTCCCCCTTAAACCATGGTTTGACCAGCTGAACTTGCTGGTCCTGGTAAAGCAGACCCTGTCCCTGGAGGGTCTCGAGAGGCCCTCACATACAAGGTTTCAGGCACGAGCCTCTCCCAGCCTGACTTGGAGATGCCATTGGGGACTGAACCTGGGCCTTCTGCATGGAAAACAGAAGAACATAAGAAGATCCAGCTGGATCAGACAAGTGGCCCATCTAGTCCAGCATCCTGTTTTCACAATGGCCAACGAGATGTCCCAATAGGAAGCCCACAAGGCGTACCCAAGGCAAGAGCATTCGTCCCTCCCGCGGTTTCCAGCAACTTGGTTTCAGAAGCATGCTGCCTCAAATTGTGGAGGGAGAGCATAGCCACTGTGGCTAGTAGCCGTTCATACCGTTACCCTCTGTGAATTTGTCTAATCTTCTTTTAAAGCCATCCAAGCTGGTGGTCATTACTGCATCTTGTGGGAGCAAATTCCATAGTTTAACTATGCGCTTCCTTTTGTCCGTCCTGAATCTTCCAGCATTCATCTTCATTGGCTGTCCACGAGTTCTAGTATTATGAGAGAGGAAGAAAAACGTCTCTCTAGCCACTCTCTTCATGCCATACACAAGTTTATACGCTTCTATCATGGCAGGACAGAATATGGAGAAACCGACTGGTTCCCAGTGGGAAAGGGTGTGAGATGGGTGTATTTTATCACCCTATTTGTTTAATCTATATGCAGAACATATATGGAAAGCGGGATTGGACCAAGATGAAGTAAGTGTGAAAACTGGAGGGAGAAATATCAATAACTTAAGATATGCAGACGATACCATACTACTAGCAGAAACCAGTAATGATTTCAAACGAATGCTGATTTATTTATTCATTCATTTATTACATTTATATACCACCCCATAGCCGAAGCTCTCTGGGCGGTTGACAGCAATTAAAAACTTGCTGATGAACGTTAAAGAGGAAAGCACAAAAGCAGGACTACAGCTGAACGTCAAGAAGACTAAAGTAATGACAACAGAAGATTTATGTAACTTTAAAGTTGACAATGGGGACATTGAACCTTATCAATACCTTGGCACAGTCTTTAACCGAAATGGAGACAATAGTAAAGAAATGAATTAATAAAAATGAGTTTAACACTGCCACTTCGATGCTCCAGTGCATGGTTCTGTAGACCCAAAGGCACCTTGGCTATTCTGGATATCCCCATGAAGATCCATCACACCAGGGGTCTACCTACCTAACCCAGTGAAAGATAGACAGGAGGCACCAGCAGAAAACTGAAGAGAGAATGTCCAAGGAGCTCTGAGAATGATTTAAAAGCCTGACATGTTTCAGCTGGTACAACGCTCTGCAGCCAGAATGTTAACTGGGGCTGATTACAGGGACCATACAACTCCCCTGTTAAAAAAGCTCCACTGGCTGCCATTTTGTTTCCGGACACAATTCAAAGTGCTGGTGTTGACCTATAAAGCCCTACACGGCTTGGGTCCAGGCTATTTGTCAGACCGCATCGCCCTCTATGTGCCTGCCCGGGCCCTGAGATCCTCAGGAGAGGCCCTTTTTTCAATACCTTCATCTGCACAAGTACAACTAGTGAGGATACGAGATAGGGCCTTCTCGGTGGCGGCCCCTAGGCTTTGGAATTCCCTCCCTAAGGAGATAAGAATGGCCTCTTCCCTGCAGTCCTTTCGTCGACAGGTAAAAACGTTCTTATTTCAGCAAGCCTTTGATTCTGAATATAGGCCCAAAAGGAGGTTATATTGTTCTTGCTTGTTTATTTTTTAATTATTCTGATTTTATGAGTATAGTTTTTAATTATCAGAAACAGTTTAATGCTATTTTAAATTAGAGTTCATTTTTTAATTATATCTGTCTATATTTATTTATTTATGTATTATATGCTTTTAACTTTGGTAGGTTTTAATTGTATCTGTTTTTTATCTGGAAGCCGCCGTGAGTTCCAATTTGGAAAAACGGCAGGGTATAAATAAAGTTAATCATAATAATAATAATGTTTCAGACTGTGTTCAGTGGCAACAAGGAATGGGGAGCAAGGAGGGAGGAATTCAGTTTTAATGTGAACCTACCTAATTTGCACTTCCTGAAAAAATACGTGAACAAAAATGGAGCTATCCTTGAAAATGCGTACTTCCCTGAATTTTGCAATTCATATCTCCAACCAAAAAATGCTTACAAAAATATTTATGCGTATGTTAGTGCACCATATGGCAATGAAAAAGCTGTGTGTGTTTGTGAAAATAACATACAAACATGCATTATATTCGGCAAACTTGCACACAAAAATTTGTACACTAGATGGGCCTTTGGCCTGATCCAGCAGGCTCTTCTTATGTTCTCAAGGCATCCTTTGCTTGCTCTGATGCTCTTCTGCACCACACAAGTTGGGTCAGGAACCCACTGTTGGAGAAGTACCACTTGGATTCCAACCCTCGGGGCCCACAGAGTTGGCTGGGATTCATGGCTGGAAGTGGAAGAGAAGCAGTTTGATTGCACAGGGAAAGGTGGGCAATGTAGCCAAAGACCACAGCACCCCAGAACAGCAGCTCATGACGATATACTCAGCAAGACCAGTGAAGGAGAGAAGGAGAGGAAGGAGAGGGGGGAGAGGTGATGGATTTGGCAGGGAACAGGGGAAACAGCCTGCTCCTAATTTACTCCCGTGAAGAGCAGCGCCTTCTAAGCGCATCAGGGAGGGCTGCCCTAGGACTTCATCGAGAGCCTCAAAAGTGTTTATAGGACAATTTGTGCAGAGCAAGTTCCTCTGGAAGCGGCTCACAATGGAGCGGGGGGGGGGAATGGAGCATTGTGGAGAAGGGCTTGCTGTTGCTCATTGGAGGCCTGATTCTCATTGATACGAACACGCTGGGAATCAAGTCATCTAACAGATGTTTGCGATTTAAGGAAAAATCTCTGGAAGAGAGAGGAAATACTTGGCAGGCACCGGCAATGGGGTAAAAATCAAACAATTCATTCCTGGGTGCAATCAAAGCCAAATCTATTCTTTGTGTGTATTTGAGGGAGTGGGGAGCAAGGGGGGCATAGTGTTGGGGTGTTTTTTTTATAGGGCCTGAGACTGGATCCTCCAAAGCTTTATAGAGCATGGATCTTTCCAAAGAGGTAGCACTACTGCACTCTTCAGCACCGAGCATCTGCAGAAATTTTTTATGAAGGTTTTTCTTTTAAGGATAGGAACTCTGCATACGTTCAGGGATGTGCTAGAATTCCACCCAGTTCAGATTTGGGAGCAAATTTTTCATTTATTCACTTACTCTATGCACCAATTTTCTGCCGCTATTTTTGAAAACTGAAAGTAACATTTCCTTTAAAATTATTACTATTAATATCAATATTTTTACATTGATCTGAGCTAAAAGGCAGAAAAGCAATAAATTTGTTGTTATGTGCCTTCAAGTCAATTATGACTTATGGCAACCCTATGAATCAGTGGCCTCCAAGAGCATCTGTCATGAACCACCCTGTTCAGATCTTGTAAGTTCAGGTCTGTGGCTTCCTTTATGGAATCAACCCATCTCTTGTTTGGTCTTCCTCTTTTTCTACTCCCTTCTGTTTTTCCCAGCGTTAGTGTCTTTTCTAGTGAATCGTGTCTTCTCATGATGTGTCCAAAGTATGATAACCTCAGTTACATCATTTTAGCTTCTACTGATAGTTCTGATTTAATCCATGCTATGCGAAAGGTTCTCCTCCAACACCACATTTCAAATGAGTTGATTTTTCTCTTATCCACCTTTTTCACTGTCCAACTTTTACATCCATACATAGAGATCGGGAATGCCATGGTCTGAATGATCCTGACTTTAGTGTTCAGTGATACATCTTTGCATTTGAGGACCTTTTCTAGCTCTCTCATAGCTGCCCTCCCCAGTCCCACCCTTCTTCTGATTTCTTGACGGTGTCCTATCTAATTTGGATCTTATTTGATGGAGTGGGTGGGAAAATGCATGGAGGATTGATCTATCAGTGGCAAAAAGGGTGTTCCCAGAATTCTCCCTGAATTTTTGAATTCTTTAGGCATCTGGTTGACCACTGTGAGAACAGTATGCGGGACTAGATGGACTACTTGATCCAGTAGGCAGACTCTTCTTATGTTATGTACTTTCTGAAGAGGAACTCATCTGTTAGGAATTCTCCATTATTCTGTTGTTTCATTTCCAAATGTTGTATGGAACCACTGTACCAAAGCTTGCCATAAACGTCCAGATGATGATGATGATTTGCTCTTCACCAGCAGGTCCCAGGGTAGGTTTCTATAGTTTAGGTATTAAAAACATTTGAAACCAATTACAGTCGCAGGAATTGGGTGGGTCCTGAAAACACACGTCTTAGAAGTCAAAGGCCAGAGCAGAGAAGTGCATCTTCAGCATTCACCGAAAACTGTACAGTGAAGATGCCAGGCGCATCTCAGTGGGGAAGGAGTTCCACAACTTAGAGGCTGCCTCAGACAGTGCCCTCTCCCAGAACACCACCACCCAAATTTCTGAGGGTGGCAGAACTACCAAAAGGGCCCCCTCTGCAGATCTGTACACCCGAGAGAGTCTGTAGAGAAGGAGACGGTCTCTCAGATATTTGGGGCCTAAGGCATTTAGGGATTTAAACACTAGTGTGAGCGCATTAGATTAGGTTGGAAAATGAATTGGCAAGCAAGGCAGATGATTTCGAACAGGGGTTATACGAGTTCTAAAGGCAACCCCAGCCAGTAATCTGGCAGCTGCATTTTGGACCAGTTGAAGTTCTGAGGGAACAGATAATCTCTCCCCCTGCCCACATCATTGGCAGGACATGTGTGGGCACATTGATTGAACACAGTAGAAATGCAATGTGGATCTTTACACAGATTTTTGTGTTAAGGTTCTTCTTGTGTGCAGGAGGATATATACGTGCACACCAAGAAAACACACCAAGAAAATCTTCATACAGTTGTAGGTACGGTGATGATACCATGATACTTTATTTTTTGAGGCAGTGTTTTATCCATCAGCACATCTGCATCCATAGCATATGGGAAGGGGAGGCATAAATGGACAGAAGGAACTGAAGTCTATGGCAAATGATGCATTCAAGAGAAGTGGGATGTGAACTTGTGGGAAAACAAACAGGTACACCTGCTCAGCCCTTCATAGCAGCAGTGCAGCGGCAAATTCAGAAGTACGAGATCCCTTCTTGATAGTCACAGCCACGCCACACACCCTTTGTTTGCTGCTGGGTTGAGAATGAGATCCTTGTTAATGCCTTCCCCCCACAACAGACATCCTTAGGAGCCAAACAGCACAAAGGGGGAGAGTGTTAGCTACTGAAAAGAGTCTTCTCAGTGGCTGACTCGCCTCCTTTCCCTCAGTTTGGCTCCAATCAGCAGGAGAGGACAAGTAAGCATGTTAGAAGACTCTTCTCAGTGGCTAACACACTCCCCTTTCATGCTGATTGGCCAGCAGGATGCTGGAAACATAGGAACCCTGCTGGGACCCGGCTCCTAAAAAAGTAAAGGGTCTAAGATCCCCCAAGGCCCTCGACAACTACACACCTGCTTAATAGCCAAAATAGATAAATGCCAGGTTCAGAGACAAAAGGCTAAGCAAGGTGGAAGAGCTGCTGCCTTCATACCCTACTCCTGGGGCTTCTTAGAGACATCTGATTGGCCACTGTAGGAAACAAGTGGCTGGAGGTCCTGGCCAACCCTGTTGGATTCATACTCAGACTCACTGGTGTGTTTTTCTCCATTACATTTAATCTTAGTGTAAAGCATTTCATAGATCAGTTTACAGATTATACAGAACTCTGCGTCTTTACACAGCATAACTACGCATGGCCACTCAAGCCAAGATGTTGCTGCTGCAATTAAAGCTTTTTAAAAAAACATGTTTGTTCTAATGTATTTTAAAGTCTGTTTTTAAGATGTTTTAGAGTGTTTTTAGTGTTTTTGTTTGCCGCCTTGGGTTCCTACTGGGAGGAAGGGTGGGATATAAATCTAATAAATAACTAATAATACATAAATAATGAGACACGTCCCTTTGAGACCCTTTAAGTAGGCTCGGGGCGGGCTCTCTATTTGCGTGAGGAATGTTTTTCCAGAGGGGACTGTGTGAGTCAATGAGCACTCCTACAAAGAGGTGGAAAAGCTGGCGCTATCTGCTTGCGCCTGCAAAGCTGCTGGTGTGCCCTTGGTGGCAGAGTCAGTAGTACTTCAGCCAGAACCTCATTTGGCACCGCCTGCGGCTGAGCCTTCAACTGCTCCTGCTGTGGAGGAGATGCGAGTGGTGGCTCAAATGAAAAGGCAGGGTTAAGAGGCGGCACCAGGACCTGTCCATTATCAGACAGCGCTTCTTCAGCCATAACCGGAGAGAAGGTGGTGGACCTTTCATTGCCTATACTCTCTGAAGCCATCCCCTGTTTCAAGCTCGTCCTACTGCAGCCTCCTAGGTCCTTCCCCAGAATCCCAGTTGTCGCCGTCCCCCTCCCTTCCGGATCACTCCACCGTGAACTCTTCACATGCCCTGTGCCCTGTGCCACTGGATTCCAACCCCCATCAGTCTCAAAGCCAGCAGGAACAGTTCTTAGGGATGATGGGAGGGTGTTGTTCAGAGGACCACAGGTTCCCCATTTTCTGGTCTAGATGGTAGACGCTTGGCTTGACCGATGAGGACATGGAATAATAGGCACAAGTTGCAGGAATCCAGATTTCAACTGGACATTAGGAAAAACTTCCTAACTGTTAAAGTAGCATGGCAATGGAACCAATGACCGAGGGAGGTGGTGGGCGCATCAGCACTGAAGGCCTTCAAGAGACATCTGGACAGGCACCTGTTGGGTATGCTTTAACTTGGAATCCTGCGTTGAGCAGGAGGCTGGTCTTGATGGCCTTATAGGCCCCTTCCAACTATTTGATTCTATGATTCTTATATACTTCAGTTTTTTCCCCTTCTGGTTTGCGCCATTGATGAGGCTTGGCTTGAGCGGCCATTTGAGTCTGCAGAGCAAAGGCGGTGCTGTAATACTGCCGAAAGGGATGGATGGATTGGCCTAGTTTTGGTCTGTGTCCGTTTCACATGTGTTCATTCACAAGTCCTTTCCGACCCATTTAAACATCCACACGTGCTCCAATACGTGTTTAAATGGGTATTTTTGAACATATTTTCTCACAAAGTATACATGCAGAAATGTATTTTAAATTTTATTATATCTGGGATGGGGAAGCTGTGGCCCTCCAGATGTTGAACTCCCTCACCCGAAAAGCAAATCAGGCTTCTTGGGGGGGGGGGATCTGGGCTTGGGCTGAGTCAGGCTGAGACAGCCCTGGAGTGCCCCAGTTTGGACTGCCCAGAGTGATCCAGGGCTGTCAGAGGACAGGGCGGGGAGGGTGCAAATACCAGCAGGATACTCCTTCGTAACTGCCTTTCTCCCAGGGAAGCAGCACCCTGCAGGATTTGAACCCTCAGCTGGTGAGTATCTCCTTCTCCCATCCCCCTCCCAACCATATTTTATTTAGGGTCTCTCGTTTCTGTAGCTAAGGTCTGCTGATCTTGCCCCCCCCCCAGTCTGCAGTCTGTCACTCAATTGGAGGCCAGCTTCCCAAATGCTTCTCTGATGGTCTGCTGATTCGTGGTGTCTCCCGACAAGAAGTGTGGAATGTCACTCGCCTCTTTCCTTTGCGGGAATGCTCATTTTGACTGTCACGTTTTAACTGCCCTGCTTGGCTGTTTTCAGCACCTACATTTAACGTCCCAGCCTGGAGAATTCTGGCAAGTGTGGATTCTGGGACAAGGTCTCTTTGAGTGGTCCAGTCAGCTTACAGGTCACCATCAGCAGCTCCTGTGTAATTCCGGACTAGAAGCATTGAAGTGGATCTGGAGCTTAACTCTACTGCCAGGGGGAAGGAGTCAGCTTCTGAATACCGGGAACTGCAGGTTGAGAGAATGAACTTGCACTCCTATCTCTCTTGTGGGCTTCCCTTTAGGGCATCTGGTTGGCTGGACCTGATGGCCCATTGGCCTGATCCAACAGGCTCTTCTTATACTTTTATATTCTTAACTTCTTGTTTGTGTGTTTTCAGCGGCATCACTAGCGGGAGTGCAGGGGTGTGTGGACCTCCAGCACGCGCCCTCCCAGGGCATGGATGGGGGGGCTGGTCTTGTGTGCGTGTGCACATACGCACTCACCATGTGCTCCAGGCTGGTGGTGGAACGCCTGTCCCGGCTTCACCGCCAGCGAGCAGGCGCCTGCTGTCGGTCTCGCCCACCTGCCTCCAAGGAGGAGTTGGCTGTGCTGACCCGGAGCGCTTCTCGGCTCCTTTGCCGGCCGACGGGATGGGGCGGCTCTGGGTGTCACCCCCCTCAGGGTGTCACCTGGGTGCGGTCCGCAACCTCCGCACCCCGGTAGTGACGCCCCTGCGTGTTTTTGTGTAAAAAAAAATGGATTCATTTACACACACACACACATTCCTGTTGCTTTTGGTCCACCACCAATTTGCTCTAAAACAAGGACCCCAAACCCTTTTGGGCCCAGGGGCACCTTGAAAATCTACAATGAATGATTCAGGACAGATGAAAGTCCTTCGTCATGCAGTGCAAACTATGGAATTCACTCCCACAAGAGCCACTGATGGCCACCAACGTGGATGGCTTTAAAAGAGGATTAGACAAACTCATGGAAGATGAGGCTATCAGTGGCTACTAGCCACGATGGCTGTGTTTTACCTCCACTGTCGGAAGTAGTATGCCACTGAAAGCCAGTTGCTGGGAATCACAAGTGAGGAGAGAGCTCTGCCTACTTCCATATGTATGCCTCCGGATACCAGTTGCTGGGAATGGCAGGCAGGGAGAAATGCTGTTGCACTCAGGTCCTGCGTGGCTTCCCATGGGCATGTGGTTGGCCACTGTGAGAACAGAGTGCTGGATCAGATAAACCTTTGGGGCCTGCTAGTATTGTTGTTTAAAAGAAGAAGCGACGACCATGCGAACCATCCACCGGCCGCCTTTTTAAAACGGCATTCTTTAAGGCTTTCTCAGTCATGCCATTGACATTCCTCACTCTGACAGCAGCAATGGCTGCGGCTCTCTCAAACTCCAGGCGATGAAAAGCCAACAGCCGTCTGAGGTGTAATATGAAATGTGAGAACAGAAGGGCCCTGCATTCACATGGCCACAGCAGGGCAAGCTCTCTGGGAGCCATCATCACAGTTGCCGGGCAGTTGCCCCTGCGGAAACCAAATCTCCTTTGAGATGGGGCCATTAACAAGGAGGAAGAGGAGCGGGGTGTGTGTGAGAGAGGAGGGGATGGATGGATGGATGGATGGATGGAACACAAGCCTGATAGGAAAAGAGAGCATTTGGTTTGGGAACCACTCAAATGGGGTTTGGGAACTGCTCAAATTGGGGAATCTGGCAAAATATGTTGGACTTTGGCAGGAATGCGGGGAGAAGACTCTGTTTTATTATTTATTTAATTAATTTTTATCCTGCCCTTCCAGAAGTGGCAAAGAAAACACAAAAAATCCCTAAAGCATCTTAAAAACAGACTTTAACATATATTAAAACATCTTAAAACACATCTTAAAAATATTTTTAAAAGCTTTAAAAACATTAAAAAAACCAATATTTCCATTCATCCCAAATTTGCACATCTATCCATAGTCAGGCTCTACTCTGGTACACCCTGGATTAGCCTCACCACTGATTTATTTTTAGATCATACAAATACTCTGGTTTCTGTTGACATCTCCTTGCAAAGCCCACTTTCAGGGACACCCTTCACAAAATGAGCCTGTTCCATAGCAACAGCAGTGAGAAAAAGCTGACATTTCAGAGACTCGGGCCTTGAACTGGGAGAAATGGGAAAATCTGTGTCATTTTCATTTTGAAGATAACACATGTATCTTGCTTGGCACTTGGTGAGGATTTGGCTGGTCATGCATCTTACTCCACAGAGAGCAGTCTTCCATCTGAAGGGCTGCCCAAGGGTGGTCCTCTGGATGAAGGTGTCTACTGTTTGAAAGACATAGGAAGCTGCCGTATAATAATGTCAGACAACGGTCCACCTAGTGCAGGGTTGTCTACACTGAGTGGCAGCAGCTCTCCATGGTTCCAGTCACGGCACTTCTTCCCAGCCCTATCTGGGGAGGCTGGGGATTGAACCTAGGACCTTCTGCATTCAAAGTAGATGCTCTA
The DNA here is from genome assembly GCF_030035675.1 of Rhineura floridana. Lineage (NCBI taxonomy): Eukaryota > Metazoa > Chordata > Lepidosauria > Squamata > Rhineuridae > Rhineura > Rhineura floridana. The sequence continues at coordinate 181,038,852 of NC_084484.1, forward strand.
CCACTGAGCTATGGCCCTTCCCAGTATAAACCCACCCTAAAGCTAAACAACCCTGAGAAGAGAAAGCAACATGGGCCACCAACAGTGAGCACTTGGACAGCAGACTGAGGTGGCATGTAGCAGCGGAGGCTGGTCCACTTGGGCAAATAGGGCACTGCCCCATCATCCTCAGTCTCCTTAGCCAGCCCACACCTGCCTGTTTCCTTTTTACAACCAGTCCATCAGGTGACACGGCTGTCAGTCCACTCTTGCTTAGCCTTAGTGTTGCCTTTGGAGAATTCAGCAGGGAGGAGGTTGGGGAGAAACCCAGAATCAGTTAGCTCTCTGTATCACAGGCTCCAGCTCTGCCTGCCATTGACTCTAGCTCTTCCTATTGTTGGGCTCCTTGCCTTACACCCTGCCACTCCCAATGGGCACCAGCCTCCACTGGCACCTAGGCCACCAGATCTTCCCCACTGTGGTGAGATGTACCACATTTCTACTTAATAATCTCTCCCACAATTTCCTGAAGGTTTTCCTCACCAGCAAAAAAATGGAAATGGCCTGCCTTCAAGTCAATCCCAACTTACGGTGACCCTATGAACAGGGATTTCATGGTAAGCGGTATTCAGAGGGGGTTTACCATTGCCTCCCTCTGAGGCTAGTCCTCCTTAGCTGGCTAGGGCCTGCTCAGCTTGCCACAGCTGCACAAGCCAGCCCCTGCCTTGTCCGCAACTGCCAGCTGGGGGCAACTGGACTCCTTGGGACTATGCAGCTTGCCCACAGCTGCACAGGTGGCAGGGCACATCACCCCTGAGCCACTTGCTGTGTGGTGATCTTTAGCTGGCCCTTGACACCCAGGAGACACGAGCGGATATTTGAACTCGCAGACTCTGTACTCCCAGCCAGGCTCTCCTCCACTGTGCTACACCAGGTATATCACTGCTGGTGGAAGCTGGAGTCCGACAACAGCTGAAGGGCACTAAGCTGGCAAAAAGTTGGTTTAGCATTCATGCAGACTTGTGGGGTACTTTTGGACCCAATGTACACTTTTCATGGTGTAATTTACACATACATAAGCGTACAGGTCACCCAGTGAGCTTCATGGCTGTGTGGGGATTTGAACCCTCATCTCCCAGGTCATAGTCCAACGCTCTAATCACTACGCCACACTGGCTCTTCAAAATGAAAATGGACTGCCTTCAAGTCGATTCCGACTTATGAAGATCCTAGAAATAGGGTTTTCATGGTAAGTGATATTCAGAGGGGGTTTACTGTGGCCTTCCTCTGAGGCTGAGAGGCAGTGACTGGCCCAAGGTCACCCAGTGAGCTTCACACCTCTGTGGGGATTCGAACCCTGGTCTCCCAGGTCATAGGCCAACACCTTAACCACTACACCACAAGCACACTTTTATTGTGTAATTTACACATGAGTAGACCCACTGGGGTGTCCTCCTAAGACATTATCACAAGCTGTCACCTGTACAATGTTCCCCAAACTTCAGCCAGTTACCACTTGCCGTTTTCCTCTGGGGTCCAAAGATACCCCAGAAATTGTGTTGTTCACTTGCTATGCATGCGGAGAATGTATGCTCAGAAAAATTCTACCTCCTCTGAATAAGTCTTTTTTGGCTCATGGTGCTTTGGTATTGTCAAGCAGACTTGTGCTGACACCACAGGGAAAAAATGGCCACTGGGTGACAAAGTTACCCCCTCCTTCTGTTAGAAATCTCAGTGGGGTAGAAACAGACCCCAAAATCAGCCAATGTGGTTTTTTTTTTTTTGCCGGCTCTGCATGAGGGCTAGTCTTCTTCACATATTTTTTCCCAGCGACAAACACAAACGTGGCTGCGTATATAAATAACGGTGTGGCAGCAGCAGTATGAAGCTAGATAAACTAATAGTCTGGACTCAGCCTAAGGCAAGATCATACGGAAACGAGAGCAGACGGTCTCAGTGGCCCCTGGTGTTCATTGGGGCTGGTGGGGTGGAAGGCAGGGACCCCTACACTAGGGCGAGCCAGAACTACTTCTAGTTTTGTCCCCATCCTTTTCCCTGCTGAATTTTACAAAGTCAACACTGAGACAAAGGATGTTGAGCCTTTGCTCACCCACGAGGGCTTGGGAGAGGGAAGACATGAGCTTCAGAATCCGCAGCTGTCAGGAGGCATGGAAGACGCAGGAGTGATGGAGTCTCAACAAGACCTTGGCTGGGAGAGTGAGATTGGAGTTGGGCCATTTCCCACGGATGGTGCGATATCTGGAGAAGAGAGGGCGCCACCCTCGACAGATCAGAAGAGCCGTCGGAGGTTGCCTCTGAGCATGCATTAACTCCCTGGTCACCGAGCGACTCGAGGGAGCGTCCAAGTGCGTCTCTGCCCCCTGACTTAGAGCCTGTTGCTAAGGAGCCGGTTCTTTCAGATGAGTCACTGGAGGCACGCCCCCCGTCACCCCGCTGGCACTGCCGCGAGAAGCGGACAGGACAGAGGTCGGATGTGCGCAGGAGTCAGAGATTGCGATCGAGGACTTTCCCTACTTAAGACTGCAGCTTTCCGGTTTAAGCTGCTGAGTCAACTTTCTTCACACGCTGCAGAGCATGTCTAGAGTGTAGTTAGGGAACTCTAGTGAGCTAGCATAGAGATTCTTATGAAGCGCACTGCTTTTGATGCATCCATTACTTTAATAAAACAAGATTTAATTGCACCTGTGTCTCAGCCAGAGCTTGGAAGTAACTCGTTATTTTTAATGAGTTACTTTTAATTCGTTACAATTTTAAATAACGAGTGGGTAATTCCATTACATTTGGCAAGTAACGGAACGAATAGTAATTTCCCTACTTTTCAGCTTCAACTTTAACGTTTCCACATTAGGTTGGACGTTACTTGGGGGCAGAAACAAGGGGAAGTCAGCTCCTGGCTGTGATTGGTTAACACAAGACATGTGCCTCACACTGATTGGACCTCTGCGCAGACTGTCTCTTCCCTCATGATCTGTGTTAGGAGGCACGATAGAAGAGATGAATAGGCAGGGGGAGCCTGCTAGCATCTGACTCTGAGAGGAAAAAATGGATGCCGGAGGAAAAAGTCAGGGCAAGGAAGGCAGAATGGCGAAGAGCTGTGGAGGTGAGTGACGATGATTTGTGTGTGTGTGTGCCCCGGTGTGTGTGTTTTCGGCTGGAGTCTCTGGTTTTGGGGGGGGCTCCGGCTCTCTGGCTACCACCCCTTACTCTCTGGACTCTCCGATTCAATTTATAAAAAAAAAGTTTCTAGGTGGTCTAATTCCCGAGATATACACCAAAACGTAACCCCCCCTGCACAACTTTTTTTTAAACAGATCATGCTCTAGCTACAACTCCCATCAGCCCAATCCAGTGGCCATGCTGGCTGGGGCTGATGGGAGTTGTAGTTTAAAGTAACTTTTCAAAGCTCTGGCTGCAACCCCGCCCTTTCATGATTGTGAGTAAAGTGCAGACTTGTGTTTGTGTTGTAAATCTCTCTCCCTCCAACCCTATTTTTAAAGAAATTAGGCAGGGTTTATCACAGTTTTTATTATGTAGGAAACTAATACTCATTTTTTAAAAAAATGAATGAAGTTTATTTATTTATTTTTATTGTTTTATTTATATCCCACCCTTCCTCCCAGTAGGAGCCCAGGGCAGCAAACAAAAGCACTAAAAGCACTTTAAAAATCATAAAAACAGACTTTAAAATATATTAAAATAAAACATCTTTAAAAACATTTTTAAAAGCTTTAAAAACATTTTTTTTAAGAAAAATTTTAAAAACATATTAAAAAGCAATTTCAACACAGACGCAGACTGGGATAAGCTCTCAACTTAAAGGACTTGTTAAAAGAACAAGTTCCTTATCACTTGAGGCTGCAGTTTTCCCTGGTTGAGTAAGCCCCATTGAATACATTGGGACTTGCTTCTGAGTAAACAAACATAGGATTGCACTATAAATATCTTTACAGGTTATATAAATAAACATATTTGATAGTCATGCTTATATAAATATTTTCTTAGAATAGTAGAGTTGGAAGGGGCCTATAAGGCCATCAAGTCCAACCCCCTGCTCAATGCAGGAATCCAAATCAAAGCATTCCCGACAGATGGCTGTCCTGCTGCCTCTTGAATGCCTCCAGTGTCGGAGATCCCACTACCTCTCTAGTAATTAGTTCCATTGTTGTATGGCTCTAACAGTTAGGAAGCTTTTCCTGATGTCCAGTCGAAATCTGGCTTCTTGCAACTTGAGCCCATTATTCTGTGTCCTGCACTCTGGGATCATTGAGAAGAGATCCTGGCCCTCCTCTGTGTGGCAACCTTTCAAATACTTGAAGAGTGCTATCATATCTCTCCTCAGTCTTCTCTTCTCCAGGTTAAATATGCCCAGTTCCTTCAGTCTCTCCTCATAGGGCGTTGTTTCCAGTCCCCTGATCATCCTTGTTGCCCTCTTTTGAACCTGTTCCAGTTTGTCTGCATCCTTCTTGAAGTGCAGAGACCAGAACTGGACACAGCACTCAAGATGAGGCCTAACCAGTGCTGAATAGAGGGGAACTAATACTTCACATGATTTGGAAACTATACTTCTGTTAATGCAGCCTGATATAGCATTTGCCTTTTTTGCAGCCACATCACACTGTTGGCTCATATTCAGCTTGTGATCAACAACAATTCCAAGATCCTTCTTGCATGTCGTACTGCTGAGCCAAGTATCCCCCATCTTATAACTGTGCATTTGGTTTCTTTTTCCTAAGTGTAGAACTTTTACTTCCACCCAGTTTTGTCATGCTGTGTCCCTATAAGTATCCAATTGCATACTATGGTTGTACAATACTTCCTTTACATTTTAAGTATGCCTTGGGGTAGTCATGGTTCTCCATTGTTTTCATCCTGAGGGGCAGATAGGCTGAGAAATGGTGAGTAGCCCATGGTCACCCACTACACTTTATAGCTTATTTTCATTTTGAAAAATTAATTAAAACAATTTACATGCAGGCAAAATTTATTAAGCGGATTCACACAATATGTGTAAAGCACATCCAACTCGCATTTAAAGCGTATGACTTCCCCTAAAGAATTCTGGGAAGTGTCATTTCCCCCTCACAGTTATAGTTCTCACCACTCTTAACAAACTGATTGATTTTGTGGTGGGATTCATGTGCTTCAAATGGGTGTAGAATGTGCTTTAAAGGAATGGTGTGGATCTGCCCTAGGTATGATGTTCATTCAAGAGTGAATTGAAAAGAACAATTTTAAAAGATACTTCTTACTCTTACTCATTTTTCAGACCTCTTTCTGAAGTAAAGGGTCAAATCTGTAAAAACATTTTGGAGCAGCCACATTAAAAGATAAGGGCAGGGTATTCCAGGGTATTCCAGGCAGGGGGTTGCCAACCCTGCTTGGATATGGATGTCTTTGCGTCTAAGGCCCTCCTCCAGGTACCAACCCATCGGGAAGCCCGGAGGACAGTTACTCGATCTAGGGCCTTTTCTGTAGTGGCCCCCGAATTGTGGAATAGCCTCCCCGAAGAAATACGCCTGGCGCCGACGCTTCTATCTTTTCGGCGCCAGGTTAAGACCTGGCTATGTTCCCAGGCATTTTAATGCGTTTAATGTTACAATTTTAAATCTCTTTGTTTCAGTTTATTTATTGTGATATTTTGTATTTCTGTACTTTTAATCTTTTGTACACCGCCCAGAGAGCTATTCGCTATGGGCGGTTTAAAAATAAAATAAATAAATAAATAAATAAATAAATAAATAAGAACCCTAGTCAAGGTTTACCAACAGCACAGTCCAAACTATATCTACTTAGAAGTCAGTCCTGTTGAGTTCTATGGGGCTTAATCCCTTAGTAAGTGTGTTTAGAATTGCAGCCTTCAGGAGCCTCCATCTTTACTCCCCAAAGCTCCCATCTAACATCTCCACAACACTGTGGCCTTCTGGTGACTGCCCTAGCCTGAAGGCACTTAACCCTTCTTGCTGAAAGCAAGTAGGCTAGATTAAATGTTCCCTACCCAGGCTCATATATATAAAAGATAAACGGCATTTTGTCAAAAGTATTTTTGTCTACATTTTATACCTCATCCTTGGTTTTCCAAGCTTGGCATGGAATGCTTCTCATACAGAATTGATTTGAAATGCTGCATATTTATTATCCTAATCATCATATTCAAAATAAAAAATATATGTACCGCCTTCAAGTTGATTCCAACTTATGGTGACCCTATGAATAGGGTTTTCATGAGGCTGAGAGGCAGTGACTGGCCCAAGGTCACTCAGTGAGCTTCATGGCTATGTGGGGATTTGAACCCTAGTCTCATTTTGTTCTCACAACAACCCTGTGAGATAGTAGGTTAGACTGGCCCAGGCAGGGTTATTCAGTGAGCAAATAGGATCTCTTTTAATTGTGCTATCAACCTGCTTACTTCCACTCTGACTGGGGGATCTTGCAGCATGGGGAAGAGATGGGGGCACATCACAGCTGAAGTTCACCCATATAGGAGCATTATCTCTTGTTTATTACAGAGACGCCTGTTGCAGGTTTTGCTGCTGAGAGCAGCAGTCAGTTAGTGCGGCCACTTGAGTCACAGCTTGTTGATCCTGAGGAGGCAAAACTAGAAAGTGAGGTTCAGAAAGGAGGCCCTGTGCACGAGGAGGAGGAGGGCATGAAGCAGTGCCAGTTGCCCACAGCCACATCTGCAGAACAGCAAGTACCATGGTTTGGCTTTGAGAAAGCTTGTACATTTGTGAGCCAGAGTGGGAAAAATGTTGTTGTACGATGCAATTACTGCCTTCCAAGGATCAAAAATCTGAGATCAGCTGTTTCCCCCTCATCCAATGTGAAGAAACCTTTTGAGGTAAGCCTTTGTCATGCTGGTCCTCAAAGAGTGTCCATTGTCTATTTATGTTTAAATTGTGAAGTTCCTCTTCCATTTTTTCTTGGATTCATGCTTTGTTCTTCTTCCTCAGAGGGCACACCCTGAGAAGCTGAGAGCAATTGAAGAAGCAATAAAGGCAAGGAGACGTGGCCTTCCTGAACCAATGCATGACACCCCTCCTCCCAAAATGCTGAAGCAGCAGCAGACAACCCTTGAGAGGTGGGGATCTGGCAGGGATCTGCTTCTTCTGGCAGCCTGCGTACACCCTCGCTTCAAACTAGATTGGCTGGAATCATGTCAGGCCACCACCCATACCAACAAGTAAGAACATTAGGGAAGCCCTTTGGGTGGATTACTCCAAGGGAAATGTTGTCTCAAGGGAGGCATCAGAGGGCTTAAGGTGGTAGGCAGGGGCTGGGCCTTTTCTTCCTGGGGCTCCTCATCACAACCTTGGGTTGCTGCAGGTAATCCTTAAGGGTCTGCTGTGCTGCCCCATGAGTGTGGTGACTTGGTCACCTTCCTACCTTCCATGTCATCATCCACAGGCTCAGGCTGGACCCTGAACCAGGGGACATGACAAGCATCAGGAAATGAAGAGCAGATGATGGTTTCCTAACATATATGTGTTAACATATCCTCTCTCTTTCTTAGATACACAATGGAAGCCTTGTTGAAAGCTGAAATAAAGATGGGTGTACTTAATGAGGACAGTGATCAGTCTTCAGATAAAGACCAGGAAGGAGATGACTTAGCAGATGACTTCTTTAACTTTCTGCCCCAGGGCAAGAAGTCAGCAGTGGACACTGCTGAGGAGGGACTGGTGAGGTACCTGAGGTCTCCCAGCAGGGAAGTGTCATCACTCCATGGCTTTCCACGTGTGCTGCGGTGTTTTTTGCAGCACAACACAGGCATGCCTTCAAGCGCCGCAGTAGAACGCCTGTTCAGTACTGGTGGCAACGTAATGACTGTAAAAAGACATTCCTTGTCTGACATGCTCTTTGAGCATCTTGTTCTTTTGAGACATAACAGAAACATATTATAAAAGCATTTCAAGTGTAAAATTTGATTTCAAGAGTTGGGGTATCTTCATTGCTTGGGGGGATGTGAGATTCTGTTATGCCATTATGTTAATCTTATGGATAATTTTTTTTATTCTACTACCCCCTGTGTGTGTGTGTTTATTTTTAATATTGTTTTAGGCTTCTTAGATGTGCAGCAGCCAAGGCCAGCACCTTGTAGGAGTTTTTTTAAAAAAGTAACTGAAATGTAATTGTAGTGATTACTTTTGAGAAAAAGTAAAGTAATCAGTTACTTTCAGAGCAATTGTAATTGTAACGGTAATTACTACTTTTTTTGGGCCAAGTAATTGTAACTGTAATTTATTACTTTTTAAAAGTAATCTTCCAAGCTCTGGTCTCAGCTTCGTGGATCCCGCTCTGAACGGGACAAAGGAGGAGGAAGCAAGTCGTGCCACCACCAGTAGAGTAGTGGCAAATTCAGAAGTTCAGGGTCCCTTCAAGTTAGTCACAGCCCCTCCCCCTTTGCTGCTGCTGGGCTGAGAATGAGATCCTAGTTCATGCCTCCTCCCACAACAACAGACATCCCTAGTAGCCAGTGAGCATGAAAGGGAGGAGTGTTAGCTACTGAAAAGAGTCTTCTCAGTGGCTGACTTGCCTCCTTTAACTCTGATTGGCCCCAAGCAACAGGAAATGACAAGGAAGCATCTTAGAAGACTTACTGATGCACCTTAATTTGGGAGGGAGGGAAGAGCAGGGCAGCATTTGCTGCTCACCTTCACACCACACCAAAGCTATTGTCCATTCTTCCTCCTCCGTGCCCGCAATCTTACTATACTCGTGGGTTTGTGAATGGGAAAGAACCCAAAAGAAAATGATAGAGAGGTATCAAGCGGGACCTTCCTTAGTGAACAGCTGGTGCATCGCTCCCTCTAATACTGAGCATGGGTGGTGAGTGCTGACACAAAAGGGGGCCACCCGTGGTGGCCGGTGCCCACTGGGACTGGTGGGGCAGAAGGCAGGTCGCCCAGACGGCAAGGGGAGCCACAGACGAGGAGAGGCAGAGCCAGCCGAATTCTAGTTTTGCCTCCATCCTCCTCTCTGCAACACGGAGACTGACTATGGAGGAGGAGGAAGAGAAGAGCAGAGTCATCCCCTGGACTGGTTGTAAGTGGGGAGGTAGGCAGGTGGGGCCTGGTAGGGGCTCGAAGGTGAGACACAGAGAAGAGTCAGTGGATAGGCGGTGCTATTGGATGGACCATCATCCATCCATAACTCAGATGGCATTAGGATGGGTAGATGGACCATTATCCATCAGGGAGACCTCCAAAACCTATGTAGGCCTCTCTCTGCCATCAGTGTGGTCAGTGTGCTGTAGTGATTAGAGTGTCGGACTGGGACCTAGGAGACCAGGGTTCAAATCTCCTCTTGGCCTTGAAGCCCACTGGGTGACCTTAGGCCAGTCACTATCTATCTGCCTAACCTTCCTCACAGGGTTGTTGTGAGGATAAAATCGAGAGAGGGTGAACCATGAAAATATGCTACCTTGGAGTTCCTTGGAGGAAAGGTGGGATATAAATGCACTACTACTAGTAGTGTTGTGTGTAGTGTAGTGTAGTGTAGTTTAGAGCCAGTGTGGTGTAGTGGTTAAGGTGTTGGACTATGACCTGGAAGACCAGGGTTTGAATCCCCACATAGCTGTTGTCCACGCACTGGTAACCTCCAGGCTGGATTACTGTAATGCACTCTATGTGGGGCTGCCCTTGAGGTTGATCCGGAAGCTGCAGCTGGTGCAAAATGCGGCGGCGAGACTGCTCACTGGAGCAGGGTATCACCAACATGTCACCTCGCTGCTGAAAGAATTGCACTGGCTGCCCATTTGCTACCGGGCCAAGTTCAAGGTTCTAGTTTTGACATACAAAGCCCTATACAGCTCGGGACCAGGATACCTGAAAGACCGTCTTACCCCTTATATGCCCAGTCGATCACTGCACTCTGCAGGTGAGGGCCTCCTGCAGATACCTTCTCATCAGGAGGTTTGTTCTGCACAACATAGGAAGCGGACCTTTAGTGTGGCGGCACCTACCCTGTGGAATTCCCTCCCTTGGAATATTAGACAGGCTATCTTTTCGGCGCCTTTTGAAGACTTTCCTCTTTCAACAAGCCTTTGAAGTTGAGACCTATCCCAGTCTGCATCTGTGTCAGAATTGTTTAATATGTTTTTAATAATGTTTTTAACCCTTTTTTAAGGTTGTTTTTTTAAAATGTTTTTAATGCTGTTTTGTTTTAATGTATTTTACGATCTGTTTTTATGATGTCTTAAAGTGTTTTAGTGCTTTGTTTGCCACCCTGGGCTCCTGCTGGGAGGAAGGGAGGGTTCCAAATTAAATAAATAAATAAATAAATAGCTATGAAGCTCCCTGGGTGACCTTGGGCCAGTCACTGCCTCTCAGCCTCATGAAAACCTTCTTCATAGGGTCGCCATAAGTCAGAATCGACTTGAAGACAGCACATTTACAATTACTACTACTACTACCACCAATAATCAGGATGGACGGACTGTCATCCATCTGTAAGTCAGATGGCACTGGGGCTCTGAGTTACTCTCTTCAAAGTAAGAAGGCAGGCTGAATGGGGCTATGAAGAGAAGAAGGCTGAGAGGCAAGGCCATCGGGAGGCAAGCAGGTGGGGTCTGGCTGAGGGCAGACTGAGATTGGCAGGGTTAGGGCCCCATTTGCTCTAATGGACCAGCCTCCACTGAGTCCCCCCCCAAGTCCTGTACAGGGCTGCACCCAAGGAACAGCTGCTGGCAGGCAATCCCTACCATCCGCCGAGAAGGGCCGCTAGATCCGGGCAACTGTAATTCCTAAGGACTAAGAGGACTAACATCTCGACATGCAGAGAAGCCCTCTGCTTCCCGTGATAAAATCAGGAACAGATTCCAGGTGTAGCCTCATGCTTATGCTGTGCATCAGAAGCCAGCCATCTGTGCATGGTGTGCTATTGTACGGTTTTCTCTCTTCAGTGGATGAGAAAAGGTGGAGGGAAGCATTAAGTGTTATTAGGTGAAGAGAATTTGGATTCCTGTTCCAAAGTTCTCCCTTCAGGCTAGGAACAATCTCCTGCTGTTATTCCACTCCACAACCCCACCAGACACTTCAAGACGAAGCATGCACTTCAAAGAGGCATTCTTAAAATGCATCATCACAGTCCGCCCCAAAACACGACAGGCATCCGTTAGCGAAAGTATCGCTCTTGTGATACGCTACAGATTGCTGCGGTTTATAAACCAGACCCCAAGGTCACGAACGGCTGGATCTGCACTTAATACGACTTGACAGCTTGTATTATATTCTCTCACTCATGGATGGTAGAGCCAGGTCCCATTACATATGAAGGAAATCCCTCCAGGTCAAGGTGGAAGCAACAGCAAAAAATATTTGAGCACAGCGTATCCCTGAAAAGCCGTTGCCCTCCAGAGCACTGTTTGGCACACGTGCACTTTTGTATGCTTGTTGCCTTTGCCAAAAGGATGAATGAGCAACGATGGCCATTCTAGCACCCAGGCGTCAAGAGCAGAAATGCAAGAGGCATCCTTGGTAGCTGTGCTCAGGCTGTTGGAACTCCCTTCATCCAGAGCACAGGTGCAGGCCCTTTTTCAGCCAAGGGCCAAGGGCCACAAGGCAGTGATGAATGGAGCCAGAAGCAAGAGCAGGTAAAGCAACAAACAAATTCTACTTTTGTACAGTAAGCTAGTACACACACACACACCTCTGTCCTCTACCCAGGTAAGCCAGTTTGTTGTTGTTATGTGCCTTCAAGTCGATTACGACTTATGGCGACCTTATGAATCAGCGACCTCCAAGAGCATCTGTCATGAACCACCCTGTTTAGATCTTGTAAGTTCAGGTCTGTGGCTTCCTTTACGGAATCAATCCATCTCTTGTTTGGCCTTCCTCCTTTTCTACTCCCTTCTGTTTTCCCCAGCATTATTGTCTTTTCTAGTGAAAGGTAAGCCAGAGGAAGGGTTATCTTTGTGGGAACGGATACAGCCCAGGGACAGAGCATCTGCCTTGCATGCAGAAGGTCCCCGGTTCAATCCTCGGCATCTCCAGGTAAGGCTGGGAGAGATTCGCTGCCTGAAACCCAGGAGAGTAGCTGCCAGTCGGTGTTGACAGTAACAAGCCTGAGGCAACCACTTCCCTTCTGCCAAATGGCAGGGCCGGCCCTGGGTACATTTCATCACGTCCACCTCACTGCAGAAGCATCTAGCCCACATTTTAGTCAGCTTGTCAACAAGAATATCATGGGGAACCTTGACAAAGGCCTTGCATACTTCTCTCCTAGGTGGTAAATTTGTGACTGGGCTGTACCATATGCCACCACTGGTCAGATCTCACATGGTGGAACGAATGATCCTTTGTACAAAAATATCCCTACAAATAAAAAGCCAGCATGTCACAAAGAAGACCACACTAAAACCCTCCCCCCGATGCTATTTTTCCAAGTGGAGGACATTTGTTTGAACGGAAAAGCATTCAGTTGTGTGAGCTGGCATCTACAGTCTGAAGTGATACACAGATTTACCGTATCATGCTCAATGAGATGTGGCCAGGGAAAACCCTTAGGACCCCCCTTTACAAAAAGCAGCCGTTGTATACATGTGTGTGTGTTAGGTATGGGTGAGAATTTCAATTCAGCTCGCACTTCAAGCAGAATTTATCAAATTCACAATTTCCAAAACAATATAAGAACCAAAACACAGCCATCCTTCAAAATTCATATTTATTAGAATTTTGGGACGCAGTTTGCCAACGACACAATATTTACAAAAATGCATATGTAAGGGGAAAGTGTGCATAAAAATGAATATATGAGTGAAAATAACATGCAAAAAGGCATGATGTGATGAGAAGTGGCTTGCAAAAATGTGTCAAAACTGCTTACAAAAATGTGTTTATTTGGAGAAATTCGCACTAAAATGGTGAATTTTCATGAGGATTTTTTTAAAAAAAATCTGATTGCTGATGAAATGTAGAGGACTAAATTTAACATTAGAAAAGTGGGGGGTCTTTGATCCCGGCAGGGTCCCTATGCTTCCAGCATCCTACAAGTCAATCAGCATGAAAGGGGAGTGTATTACCCCTTGAGAAGAGTCTTCTAATTTGCTTCCTTTTCTTTTCCTGCTGATTGGAGCCAATCAGACTGAAAGGTGGTGAGTCAGCCATGGAGACACAGAAAGCAGTATACAAGCCCGCCCAGGTTATTCTGTAATTTTAGAAAGTTGTATAATATTAGAAGAGGGCGTTGTTGTGATGGGGGTGTGGCTGTGAAGGGGCATTGCTATGACCCTTATGAAGGAACATGCACTTCTGAATTTACCACTACACTACTGGTGTGAAGGGGATTCTGCCAAAGATTTAAGGCGAGTAATAGGTGACAGATAGCACTGTATAAAATTATGGATAAAGTGGATAGAGAAATATTTTTCTTCCTCTCTCATAATGCTAGGATTTGGAGACATCCAATCAAGTTGAAGGTTGAAAGATTCAGTACAGACAAAAGAGAGTACTTCTTCACGCAACACATAGTTAAACTATGTAATTTGCTCCCACAGGAGTCAGTGATGGCCACCATCTTGGATGGCTTTGAAAAAGAGAATTAGGGCTCATTCAGACGGGCGCTGAACTTCGCAGTAAAGACGCAGCTTTTGCCATCGCAATAGATTTGCAAGGTTCACACTTCCTACCTTCAAATCCACTGTTTTCCTTTCACACAAGTAGGCGTTCCTCTGGAAAGGTTTAGTATTGCTGTTTCTTTGTGGCCCCGCCCCTTAGTTTACATTTTTACTCCCTCTGGAGTAAGGATATTGCTAATGGAGAAGGGAAGGGTTTTTTTGTCATTTTCATTGTTTCTTGTCAATTGCACACCTTCAGCAGAGAGAGTGACACCAAACTGGATGAAACTGAATAGAGAGGGGAGTGAGTGAAAGGCAAAGCAGGGAGCAGCTGCCACAGCTTTTGCAGGCAGCAGAAAGAGAGGGAGCTGGTGATGGGAGATAAGAGAGCCCACCCACTAAAAACATTGAGGCAAAGCGCCTACACAGAGGAGCGCAGCGAAGCTGAGATGGTTTTTCTTTTCCTCTTTGCATTAGAATTGGATTGGGTAGATATGGGAAAACTGTGTGATAGCTGCTGATTGCTGCAATGTCATGTGAACCATGCAGATTAAACGGGGATGCAAGTAGCACCAATCCCACAGTAAATCGCTGTGTGAACGAGCCCTTAGATAAATGGTGGGATTTGTAGTCCCACAGCATTTGGAAGGCCATAGAGGTATATATGAACTGGATCTTGGAAAGAAGTACTTCCAGATGTGCTTAAGCCCTGGTTCAACAACTTATTCTGAATTTCAAGGAGTGGCCCTACCCTGAGCTCCATGGACTTGCCCCACTGCACTTTGTTTGCAAGGGATCCCAACATGCTTTTGAAAGAATATGGAAAAATTGTATGTGAGCCGGGGGGGAGCAGTGGGAAAGGTATATTCCAGCTTCACACGGTAGAATAGTGTTTTCCATGAAACTTGGGACTGCTTGTTCTTTTAATCAGTTTAATACTGCAGTTCTGTACATATTTCAGGTAACAGGATCTCTCTGTGTGTGTTTTTTCCTTCACAATGTCTGATTTAAGGATCTGTACGGCAGCTTCCCCAATTTCCACGTTACTCTACCTTCGGTTAGTCTTGTGAAATCTGGAATAGGGCTCCCTGGAAAAACTATTGAAAAGCAAACCTACTTTCATGTCCCCTATAAAATTCGGTTCTGTTCAGGCTAATTCTCCATTCCAGACATTCAAAACCTTTACTGAACCATTAAAAGCCATTTATCCACCTTGCGATTAAAGGACAGAATATTTTGGCAAAAGTATAGATCTCTCCTTCAGACAGGGTGTATTTTGTCTACCTCATTTACAGACCGAACAAAGCCATATTTGAGACTTTGCTATTTTTCCATTTGCTTTCCTAGCAGCCCTGCCCCATAAAATGGCTTTACTTTTCTTTGTGCTGTGGCACATCAGTGCAATTTTAAAAGGTTTTGCTCATACAGTCCACTGATATTGAGACACACATTAATTTTGCTCCATCATACTTTTGTGACCCAACATAAATTTGCAAAACCCAACAGCAGATTAATTTTATTTTTTAAATTAACCGCTGGGTCATACAGGATTATGGAGGTCGGGATGGGCAAATCTTGTGTTTCAGTTTCTCATTTTTTAAATGTTTTCAGTTCTCCACATTTCTACATTAGTTTGTGATTTTTATTATTTTTAAAAGAACTCGTGAAAAAATTTCAGCATTTTAGTGAGAATTTCTCCTAAGGCACACAGATTTGTACGCAATGTTGCCCACTATGTATATTTTGCAAGCATTTTGTCAATGTTGGGGAAATGATGGGGCTTTGGGGGTGGTATAACGACACCTGGCCCAAACATGCCAACAGCATACCCTGTCCTACCTCCAAAGGTAAAACCCAGCTGCAAGAGGATCCTAAGGCCTTTCAGCCAGCAGCTGGAAAAGTATAGGACTGCTCCTTTGAATTAATTTTATGGATCGCTTGACTCGACTTTGACATCTTCTAACTAGCTTTTTTTTAATGGCATTTCATTTGATACTGTGCATTTATGTTTTTATGTAAGCTGGCTTGGGAGGGCTTTTTCTTTTTTGCCCTGAAAGGCAGCTTGGAAATACAATAAATAAATAAATAAATAAATAAATATCTTCCTAGTTGTTAGAATGGTACGACAATGGAACTAATGACCTAGGGAGGTGGTGGGCTTTCCAGCACTGGAGGCCTTCAAGAGACAGGTGGACTGCCACCTAGGGTTACCAGACCCTTGTTTTTCAGCCGGAGACTCTGATTTTTGGGGGTCCCTTCCTGGTTTCCGGGTGAGTCACCTTAATCTCTGGATTCTCAGCTTTCATTTAAAAAACATTAAGTTTCTAGGTGGTCTGGTTCCAGAGATAGATACCAAAACGTCAGCAGCCCCATGCAACTAATTAGTTGCTCTAAGTTCTGCTCTAATCCCTGCCCTTTCAGGTTTTTAGCCAATAAGAAGTCAGGGTTGTGATTGACAAGGAATTATAGAGCCAAAAAGTTAGAGTCAAATTGAATTGTCTGCCTTCAAGTCAATTCTAACTTATGGCGACCCTATGAATAGCGTTTTCATGGTAAGCCGTATTCAGGGGGGTTTACCATTGCCTCCCTCTGAGGCTGAGAGGCAGTGACTGGTCCAAGGCTCAGAAACATGCTTTTTCCTGCTTTTCTGAACATCTCACAGATTGAATAAGGAAGCTTTCAGTCTTTTTCTCTCTTGTGTGTAGGAGTCAAGACAGGTTTAAATTTTGAAGAGGGCAGTGTTTTGCAAACTTCCCAAATTGAAGCTTTAATCCTCTTTCCTCTTCTCTCAAGCATTTTAACAGCATTTTAATAACATGTGTTTTTAATTTGCTTATCTGTTTTTATGGGTTTTAATGGTTTAAATTTGTATACTTGTTTTTAATGTTTTTAATTGCGGTAAACCGCCCAGAGAGCTTCAGCTATGGGGCGGTATATAAATGCAATAAATAATAGTAATAATAATAATAATCCAGTGCTTGCCTTTCCAGAGTAAACATATCCAGAGTAAACCCCATTGAATTCAATAGGATTTCCTTTTGAGTAGACGTGGCTAGGATTGTGCTGTAAATTGATGGGACTTTTGAGTGAACATAGGAAAGAATTGTGCTTGTGTTGTATATCTTTCTCTCCCCCTCCAATCCTATTTTTAAAGCAACTAGGCAGGGCTTACTTAGGTATCACTGTTTTTATTATGTAGGAAACTAATACTGATTTTTTTTATGTTCTGCAATGAGCAACTGGTTTTTACAATAAACTATTATATGGGGTGTATGTATTTTTATATCTCCAGTGTGTGTGTGTATATGGGAATTTTTCCAACAACCCTGTGGAGGTAGGGTTGCAGTCTGGAAACCAAGGCAGCTCACAATAAGAAATAAATCCCTTTAACCAGTAACCATAAAAACAAGTATAAACAGTTGCAAAACAGCTTAAAGTGGCATGATTCTGAATTTTGGGTTGCGTGAATGAAGTTCCTTATCACTTGAGGTTGCAGTTCTGTCCCTGTTTGACTAAGCCCCACTGAATACATTGGGACTTGCTTCTGAATAAATAAACATAGGATTGCACTATAAATATCTTTACAGGTTGTGTAAATAACAAATATTTTTGATAGTCATGCTTATACAAATATTTCTTCATACTTCATATTTTTGGTTTTTGGTTAGGAATCCTGACTGGTTGTGAGATGCTTAGTTTTCTGCCTTACTCGTAGGAATCTTGTTGTGGTTGATATGGTATTGCATTTAAGAAATCAGTGTCTTTTGTTCTTTTTTTATTTGTATTTCATTTATCTTTATCCTCACTCCTTTTTATCCATAGAAGCAACAACAGCGGTTCCATGTGCTCCGCTCAACCTTCTTAAACCCACTGATGATGCATCTTGTTGTTTGTTTCTTGCCCAATAGCGTTAAAAGATAATTCACATATTTGGAAGTGTGGCTGTAATTGTTGTTCCCAAGCTGCTGCCTATGAAGGTAGACGAAATCATGTGTGCTTTCTCTCTGTCAATTATAGTCACTGGAGTTGAGTTGGCTGATAAAGTGAGTTTATAGCTCACAGGGGAGACAGAAAAGGGTAGAGAATCTTCTTACTCACTACTCAGACCTCTTTCTGAAGTGAAGGGTCAAATTGTAAAGAAATTTGGACATTAAAAGGTAGGGGCAGGGCATTCCAGGCAGGGGGTTGCCAACCCTACTTGGATATGGATATCTTTGCTTTATCAACAACACAGTTCAAACCATATCTACTGAGAAGTCAGTCCTATTGAGTTCTATGGGATTTAGTCCCTTAGTAAGTGTGTTTAGAATTGCAGCTCTTCGGGCATCCATTTTTACTCCTGAGTGCTCCCATCTAACATCTCCATAACACTAGGCTCCTTTCTTCCTACAATGGCCTTCTGGTGACTGGCCTGACCTGGCCTGAGGGCACTTGCACCCTTTTTACCAGAAGCGAATTGGCTAGGTTAAATGTTCCCTACCCTTCTATCTTAATTTCCAATCAGATAAATGTTTTTGTATGAATTGTATGTGCCAAGCAACTGTGGTTGATGCTTAATGTGTCATGCTTAATGATGTCACTTGGACCTGCCCCATGACATCACTTGGACCTACCCCATGATGTCACTTGGGCCCGCCCCATGACATCACTCAGGGTTTGGGATGCTTCTGACCTGGCAACCCTACTGCCACCTGTCGGGTAGGCTTTCATTTGGATTCCTGCACTCAGCAGGGGGTTGGACTCGATGGCCTTATAGGCCCCTTCCAACTCTACAATTCTATGATTCTATGAAATAATCATGCTTTTTCCTTTGGAGTGATTATTTCCCCCCTTTTCCCACATGTAAATAAATGCTGACTTAATTGATTAGTTGAAAGAAAGATAATCACCCACTCAATCTCATATACTACCATAGCAGTGGCAGAAGTGTTTTATGTGAAAGGTCATGTAAGGTGCATCATTTTCTGTTGCAAACCTAAGAAGATCCCTGCTGGAGGCCTGCAAAGGCCCATCTAGTCCGGCATCATGTGCTCACAGTGGCCAGCCAAAAGCCTCTTCTGGGTAGCCCACAAGTAGGACCTGAGTGCAACGGCAGTCACCTCACCAATGATTCCCAGCAACTGGAATTCAGAGGCATACCAGCTCTGAGTCTGATGTAGGGTTGCCAGGCTCAGGCTTGAGAATGATTCTGTATCTTTAAGAGAAGAGAAAATTCAGCCAAGTGCAGGTTTTCTTGCAACACCATAATGGGAAAAACCACAAGGTGGAATTCTCCCTCCCCCCTGCACAACTTTTAAAGATACAAAAGACCGCTTGGAGGCTGGGCCTGGCAACAAAGAAGTCTTCTGTATCTTTAAAAGTTGTGCAGGGGGAAGGGAGAATTCCACCTTGTGGTTTTTCCCATTACGCTATTGCATGAAAACCTGCACTTGGCTGAATTTTCTCTTCTCTTAAAGATACAGAATCATTCTCAGGCCCTGAGCCTGGCAAACTTAGCCTGATGGAGGAGGTTGGGCATAGCCATCATGGCTAGTAGCCAGTAATGACTCTTGAGTGGCATATCTAGCGCAAGCAAAACAATTTTTGCAAGTGTACATAATGCTGCTGAATTTGACATTTCCTGGCAGAATGTGGTTGCAAAATTTTGATTTCTGTAAAACAAAACAAACCTTTTAAAGCTCAGAATAGATACAACACCAGTAATAAGGAAGAGGAAAACTCCTTTATCCAAAGCATTCAATATCCTTTTTGCCTTTCAAAGAGCATTGGGGTGTACAGGGGGCGAAGAGACACATGTTATTTTCTTTAAAAATGATTTCACCTAATTGTAAAAGTCCCCAAAGAGTCAGTTGTGCATAAATCAGTGGTGCTTATTTTATTAGTGGTTTTAAATATAATAGCCACATTTTTATGATTTGGCCCTTAACTGCATTCCCTGCTCCAACACAGCATCTCTTCATTTGAGTTGGCTGCGGTCGTCAAGTAAACGACAAAGCTGGATCCCATTAAAAACACAGGGAGAAAAACACCTTACGAAAGCAAAGAAGAAGAAATTTGTTTGTTGTAAAGAATCTAGCAGGTTAAAAGCTTGCCGCAAAAGAGCTCTTAAAAGAAACCAGTGCTTGTGTTCCAGCTTGTCGGATTATGATGCCTTATCTGTTTGGCCTGTGATCAAAAACTCAGCAATTATCGGAGTAAGAAGGCTGGCAGAGCTGGTGAGCCAGATGGGATATGTGTGACATATACATCTTCCTGCTTGCTATTTTAATTAAAAGGGCTGGTGAGGATGGGGGATAAATTTGATTCCGTTTGCATTTAAAGGTGAAACTACTGAATTTGCACTTTCTGAAACAATATGAAACCGAAACTCAGCCATCCCTCAAAAATTGCACTTTTTAAAATTTTGTGATGACATTCTCCAAGCACATGTTTACAAAAACGCATATATTAGGGAAAGGTTTGCATAAAAGTTTGCATATTAGTGAAACTAATGTACAAAAATGCATTACATAAGGGCAAATGGGTTGCAAATGTGTATGTTGCTCAAAACTGCATACAAAAATGTGTTTAATAGGAAAAATTCACACTAAAACACTGGTGAATTTCCATGAGGATTTTTAAAAACCAAAAACAAACTCAAATTGAGCTTTAGTTTGGAAAAATTAGAAGAGAGAGAACGAAAATTGGCAGACCTTCCATCCTTAAAGGCTGGACCTAGAAATAAAGAGTCTATAGTTTGGGATGGGTGAGAATTTCGATTCAGTTCACATTTAATGCTGAATTTACCAAATTTGCACTTTCTGAAGCAATATGAGAACTGAAACACAGCCATCCTTCAAAATTCGTACTTATGCAAATTTTGAGATGCAGGTCTCCAACTAGGCAATGTTTACACAAGTGCATATGAAAAAGTATGAAGATAACATACAAAAATGCATTGCATCAGAACAAACTGATTGCAAAAGCGTGTACATTAGTCAAAGCTGCATACACAAATGTGTTTGTTAGGAGAAATTCACACTAAAGAGCTAAAACTTTTCATGAGATTTTTTTTTTAAATGCATACTGCTGCAAAAATGTGGAGAACCGAATTTAAGATTAGAAAAATGAGAAACTTGGCGAACCATAATTGATAGACCATTCCACCCCTAGTCTGTAGCAAAAAGGCTGGTCCTAATTGCTTTGTTTAGCACAGCCTTCCTTGTTGTTGTTATGTACCTTCAAGTCAACTACGACTTATGGTGACCCTATGAATCAGCGATCTCCAACAGCATCTGTCATGAACCACCCTGTTCAGATCTTGTAAGTTCAGGTCTGCGGCTTCCTTTATGGAATCAGTCCATCTCTTGTTTGACCTTCCTCTTTTTCTACTCCCTTCTGTTTTCCCCAGCATTATGGTCTGTTCTAGTGAATCATGTCTTCTCATGATGTGTCCAAAGTATGATAACCTCAGTTTCATCATCTTAGCTTCTAGTGACTGTTCTGGTTTAATTTGTTCTAACACCCAATTATTTGTCTTTTTTGCAGTCCATGATATGCGCAAAGCTCTCCTCCAATACCCTCCAACACTCCTCCAACCACCCAGAGAGCTTTGGCTATGGGGCGGTATATAAATGTAATAAATAAATAAACACCACATTTCAAAGGAGTTGATTTTTCTCTTATCCGCCTTTTTCACTGTCCAACTTTCACATCCATACATAGAGATCGGGAATACCATGGTCTGAATGATCCTGACTTTAGTGTTCAGTGATGCATTTTTGCATTTGAGGACCTTTTCTAGTTCTCTCATAGCTGCCCTCCCCAGTCCTAGCCTTCTTCTGGTTCCTTGACTATCTGATTTCTTGACAGCCTTCCTTATCTTGGCGCTTTCCAGATGTTAAGAATATAAGAAGAATCCTGTTGGATCAGGACAAAGGCCCATCTAGCCCAGCATTCTGTTAGGAACATAATAAACTACCTTATACTGAGTCAGACTACAAGTCTATTTAGCTTAGTACTGTCTACACTAATGGGCAGCAGTTCTCCATGATTTCAGGCTGGACACATTTGCAGGCCTGCCTGGAGATGCTGGGGATTGAACTTGGGACCTTCTGCATGCAAAGCAGATGCACTGAGCTACAGCTCACAGTGGTGAACCAGCTGCCCCTGGGACACCCCCAAGCAGGACCTGAATGCCACAGCACTCTCCCCACTTGTGATTCCCAGCAACCGGTATTCAGAGGCATCCTGCCTCCAACAGTGGAGGAAAAACATAGCATCATGGGTAGCAGCCACTGGGAGCTTTATCCCCCGTGAGTTTGTCTAATCCTCTTTCAACTCTGACTGGGTTTGTGAGTTAGTTTAGTTTAGTTTATAGTTTATTTATATACTACTTTTTGCCCAAAAGGCCCCCAAAGTGGTGAACAACATATTAAAACATATTACCAAAACAAAAAAATCAGAGCTTGGAAAAGTTACTTTTTTAAACTACAACTCCCATCAGCCCCAGCCTGCATGGCCACTGGATTGGGCTGATGGGAGTTGTAGTTCAAAAAAGTAACTTTTCCAAGCTCTGAAAAAAATACATAAGAAAAAACCAGTAAAAAACATACAGTAAAAATACAATGCAACACAAACAATGCAACAAGAACAAAGTAAGACACAGAAAATAAGAGGAACTATGAGAGAAATCCCCCCCCCCAAAAAAACCCTCCAAACTCATGCAGAAATGTGTCAAGGAATTAGAAAGTTAAAAGTAAAACCTCACATTGATGACACTGTTCAGCCAGTGAGCCTACCACAGTGAGTTAGTGGAGTAAAGGGCTTTGTTTCCCTAGCACAACAAATCCACTATTCAAAAGAATTGTTGCAGTTTGGAAAGTGGCAAAGGAATGCACTGGAAAGTGTGGGGCACGAATTACTAATGAGAATATGAGTAAAACGCCCCACAAGCAAATGAGGATGAGTGCAGGATGAACGCTCGTTGCTGTATCATTTCTCTGCAAACAGCTCAGAACAAATGTTCAACAAGGATCATGTATAACCTAATCTCTGCACAAGCGTTGCGCAAGGAAATCAGGATGGATGCTTAATAAACAGGTTGTCTGGAGGCAGGGCCGGTTCTAAAGGGCGGCCAGGTGGGGCACTGGCCTGACAGCCCCTGGAGCTACAGGGGGCCCCTCAGCCACCCCTCTACTCCCCTTCCACAATCCACACACCCCCATGCCCCCCTACCTGTCTGCTGTCTTTTACCATTGCCCTTAACGAAGATGGCGGCCATGGTTTCCCTAAGGTACTGAAGTCCCTGCCACCATCTTAGTTGATGGCAGAGATGTGCGTGCGTGTGCCATCAACAAAGATGGCGGTGGAGGCGTCATCCCCTTAGGGAAACTGTGCCTGCCTTCTTCGTTAAGGGCAATGGTAAAAGACAGCAGACAGGTAGGGGGGGGCATGGGGGGCTGCATGCGCATGCGCAGAGGCCCATGACAAGCTGATGCCCAAGGGCTCCAGCATTCCTGGAGCCGGCCCTGTCTAGAGGGGCCCTAAAACACTGGCTGATAAAAAATGCTAAGTTTGTTAAAAATGCAGAAAGCTATCAAAAGGCCTGCTAGAAAAAGAAGCCCTTCAACTGGTGCTGAAGAGATTGTAAAGTGGGCACCAGGCATATCTCTCTGGGCAGAGCATTCCAAGGTGTGGGCATGGAGGGCATTGCTTTAAAGGCCCTCTCTCTCGCTGCCACCCTCCCGATACATTTAAACATGTATAGATGTGGGAATCATTGCAGTCTCTCCCCCCCTGCACCGCCCCCTGTAGCCTGAAGTCTTGGCAAGGAGTCCCACACAGTCTGGACTCCTTGATTTGTAAATGCTCCTGTAATTATAGCATGGAAACAGAGACACAGATTACTTCAGCGCTGATAGTATCTCCTTTGCCTGGAGGAATGAGAAAGTGCAGCCACCATCATGAGCAACGTTTCAGCCTGAAGAGGCCTGCAGATTTTTAAAGTGTGTGTGTCAGGCTCCTACCTGTGGTCACTGCCTTGTCATGGTCCCACCTCAGGCTCCTGGTCTCTTAAAGGTTCTCTCACCGGCTCTAGCAAAGATCTCTCAAGATCCCCCTGCTAGGCAGCACCACCAGGCACTCCCTGTAAACAATATTGCCTTGAGACTGTGCCTTCGTCTCCTCCTGGCTTATTGCTACTTTGTGTCTGGGTGCACTTACAGGCCACAACCCCCTGTATCTTTGTGCCTATAAAGATTACAGCCCTGGGTTGCTCTGGATACCTGATGATGTTACACTATCACTTCACCGCTGCCACCATTGATACTGCTTCCCAACCTTGGTATATGCCCTGCCCACCCTTCTGGTCTGTGTAAACCCAGCCAAGGATCAGGCGTTTTGGTAAACCAAGAAATATTTATTTATATACACAGGCAATAACAAGATTACTTAAAGGTTCAGTCAACAAGTGTGTGGTTTCATAAGATGCGTTACTCTTTATGTTTCTAGTCATCAATAACCTGCCTCACTACCCGCCTAATCCAATCCACCCAACAACCCTCTCCAAAACCAACCAACCCTCCAAAACCCTCAGAACAAACTCCCCCAACGCAACTGTCATCCTCTCATTTATACCTTCAGACACTCAAACACTCAGCCAATAATCATACAACGCTCATCAACATTCCAACCCATGTACTCCCCCCTCTCACTCAGTCTATTTACCACATATACTCTAATAAACTTGAACTTACCATATTTACAGTATTATATACATACAGGGACATCACAGCGTGCCTTTTCACCTTCAAAAAAATGAATGATATTAAAGAGAACAGTGGAAAAAACATAGAAACATATGATGCTGCCTTATACCAAGTCAGACTATTTATTTATTTCATTTATACCCTGCCTTTCTTTTTGTGATAGAAACCCAAGGCGGCTTACATATGGTTCCCAGGTGGTCTCCCATCCAGGCACTGACCAGACCTGCTGGCCTCATGTGCAGACCATAGCCTGGGACCATAACCTGGGATTATTGGTCCCTCTAACTCAGTATTATCTAAACTGACTGGCAGTAGCTCTCCATGGTTTCAGAGAGGGGATATTCTCAGTTCTACCTGGAGATGCCAGGGATTGAACCTGGGACTGTCTGCATGCAAAGCAGATGCCCTGCCACTGAGCTACGGCCCTTTTCCAGAAGGTCACTTACCTGTTGTGGGCCCCAAAGAGAACCTTTGGCAAGATTGGGAGGATGAAGAGTGGGTTACAGATGTCACGGAGGGGGTGGGGGAAAATGCAGGAGAAATGTTATCAGAAATCTCTGGTATCTCTGAGTCTGGTAAGGCTAACGGTGCCCACAATCCCCACTCCCTGTGCCTATCACAGAGAGAAGGGAATTCCCAATGGCACCCAGCCCAGAACTAGCTGTGAAACAGATAACAAGTTATGAACAACCACCTTATACCAAGTCAGACTATTGGTCCATCTAGCTCAGTATTGTCTACACTGACTGGCAGTGGCACACCAGGGTTTCAGGCAAGAGTCTCTCCCAGCCCTTCCTGGTGATGCCAGGGACTGAACCTGGGTCCTTCTGCAGGCAAAGCAGGTGTCCTACCACTGAGTTACAGCCCTTCCTCCTAAAACCTCTGCTAGTAAAGTTGCCATCTTTTTCATTAAAAACCAGACCTAAAAAACTATCCCTGCTGTCCGTCTACAGGTTTCTTGAACAGGGAGTCATGCTTTTCCAATAGTTTGTCTTCATTTTGGGAACACCACCACATGTTTCATTTCTGCATGTATTAACTGGGATTCATGACATAGGAGCGGGGCCAGAACAAAATGTGGCAACCTGTCCTACCTCTCATGGCACAAGTGGGGCTGCTAACTGACCGGAGGGGGGGAATGCCTGGCCTGTTCTTCTGCCTCTTGTGCAGGTGACGTTCTTGCAGCATGGAGATAAACTTGGCCACTCGTTAATACCTTGCAGAGGAAATGAATTTTGCCTCTACAGACTGTAAGTATGCACTCTGCTTTTATAGACTGTTTTGTAGTATATGAAAAAAATTAATATTGTCTGTCTGTTGGTTTGGGGATTATGGGGTTAACTTGTTATTCTCTGTCAACCACAGAACAAACTGAAGGGTAGTAGGTAAATTGAAGACAGGGTAGATAGCACGTAGGCTGTCTGGAATTGTGAATTAAATGCCTCTTTCTGCCTTGATTTTTTGTGTGTATTGCAAGTCATGGATCCAGAGGCTATGTATGGGGGTAATTGGCTTTGAGAGAGATTCAAGGTGGACTCTCAGAGAGGACAACGGATTCTATGCAGAGCTTGGAATATTACTTTTTAAAAGTAATAAATTACTTTTACATGGGCCAAAAAAGTAGTAGTTACCGTTACAATTACAATTGCTCCGAAAGTAACTGATTACTTTACTTTTCCTCCAAAGTAATCTCTACAATGACATTTCAGTTACTTAGAAAAAAACACCTACAAGGTGCTGGCCTTGGCTGCTGCACATCTAAGTAGCCTAAAACAACATTAAAAATAAACACACACATACAGAGGTAGTAGAATAATTAAGGGTGGTGGGGAGGGAGGCTGAGGTCGCTACTCAGATCTTGGCATGTCAAACCAAGTGCAGCCCCCCCCCTCAGCCAGCCAGCATAATCTCTCTCACTTACCCACCTCCTGGACCCTGCCCTGCCACAAACTAAGGGACACTCACTCAAGCAAACATTTTCCTGAGATGCAAAAAAATACTGCAAATGTAGCACAGTAGCCAGAGAGGGTGGTGGAGGCCACTTTGTGTGCCAAGTGCAAACACAGTTTTCACACACACACACACACACACACACTCACAGAGTTTGAGTCACATGATTTTCATCCACAAATCAGAGGAGCAGAAGACTTCCCCTGTCCCCCCCCCAAGTAATGCCCCAAAGTAATTCTGGAAATGTTATAATTACTCTACAAAAGTAGTAAAATTACTCCTAGTTCTATTACAATCAAAATGTAAAGGAATTACCCACTTGTTACTCAAAAAAGTAATGAATTACAAGTAATTCGTTACTTGTAACTAGTTCCTTCCAAGCTCTGATTCTATGCCAGGGAGAGAGGCACCAAGAAGCGTTGTACTGGCATCATACAGAGGACTGCAAACGGTTGCAAGTCAGCAGGGAAAGTCTTAGTAAGAGAGAAAGAGGAATTTGTTATTTTGTTAGTTTGTTCCATAGGGAAGCTGCTTTTATATTAGCAACCTATCTTGGTTATACCCATATTCTAAGAACTTTTCTTTTTTTAAAAAAAAAACTTTAGTAAATGTTTTATTTCCTCCTATATATAATAAAAATGTAAGTGTTGTGCTGCAGTTTGCTTGGCTACAGACAGGTGGTGCTGTGAACAACAGTGTGACAACCTGCAGCGTTCCATGGTGGCAGCCAGTCTAGGAACAATGGGACAGTGAGCATGTGAGGAGGGCAAGTGAGGCATGTGGCCAACAGGTGTGCATATGAGTGAGTGAATACCTGAGGAGCATGAGCAGGCTGCTGAGCCAATTGGCCAGGTGCCAATGCGTGGAGGCACTGGGAGGTATGGTAAAGGGGGTTGGGTGCCTGGGGTTCCTGTTCCTGAGGTTAGCTGGGGAGGCTGGTGTGCAAAGCATGCAGGAGTGGACGTCCCTAGTCCCTGCAGTCTGGAAGCTACAGCTGGTGCAAAATGCAGTGGCACAACTGCTCACTGGGGCAGGGTATCACCAACATGTCACTGGGCTGCTGAAAGAATTGCGCTGGCTGCCCATTTGCTACCGGGCCAAGTTCAAGGTTCTAGTTTTGACATACAAAGCCCTATACAGCTCGGGACCAGGATACCTGAAAGACCTTCTTACCCCTTATATACCCAGTCGATCACTGTGCTCTGCACAACATAGGAAACAGACTTTTTGTGTAGTGGCACCTACCCTTTGGAATTCCCTCCCCTGAAATATTAGCCAGGCGCCATCTCTGTTATCTTTTTGGTGCCTACTGAAGGCCTTCCTCTTTCAACAAGCCTTTTCAGCGGAGACCTTATCCCAGTCTGTGTCTGTGTTGGAATTGCTTTTTAATATGTTTTTAAACCTTTTTTTTTTAAAGTTGTTTTTAAAGCTTTTTTTAAAAAAGTTTTTAAATATCTTTTGTTTTAATATATTTCAAAGTCTGTTTTTATGATGTTTTAAAGTGTTTTTAGTGCTTTTGTTTGCCGTCCTGGGCTCCTACTGGGAAGAAGGGAGGGATATAAATATTATAATAATAATAATAATAATAATAATAATAATAATAATAATAATAATAATAATAATAATATTAATAATAAAGTTATTCCATTGTGGATTTTCATTAATTTCATTTTAATCACCTCCATGCCTAGAAGCCATAAACTGCACTAATATGAGATGCTCCAAGAAGAACCAAGGAAGTTTTAACGCTGACTGGCATAGCTGCTCTTTCTCTGGTGGCAGCAGTAGCAAATGCTTAAATGGGAAAGGTGGGCCAGAAGACACGTACACTCTGTTGTGGCTGGATCTCCCTCCACATTGTGGCGCAAGACCCAAGATGGCTAGGGGGTGGCCACACCTTTACACATCAAACTGCTAAAGGCAGATCTATGGCAGGCAGATGGTCAAATGTGGCAACCCCAACACCAGATCCCAGGTCTCTACCATGTAGAGAGGAGACGCTCAGGAGAGCAGAATCCCCAGAACCTGCATTTTCTTGCAGAGTGAGGAGAGAAGGAACATCGTAATGCCTTAAACGTGAACTAAAAGCACTGCTGCAGTACAAGGAGAACTTACACAAACACTCGAACAGGATCATCCGTGGCAGTATTCCTGACTAGAGGCCCTTGTTTCTGTATAAAAATGTATTTGCACTGATTCATACCTAGGGCTTGAGTACCCAATACTTGAGGAAGCCAAGGTCTCATCTGCAAACATAGTAGAATAATATGTGGAAAAGATGGAAGACTGTTGAAAGTGACAGCCTGGATTGTACTTCTGCAGAGCGCAGGTGAGGGAGGGCATTTTTCAAATGCTCCCTTCCATTAAAACCACAACAGCCCTCTCCACAAGTTAAAAAAAAAGTGCTGTCACAGAGAGCATTCGAAAAAGAAAAAGAATTAACACAGGGAGTTTGGGATTAGTTTTATATGAGGAAGCTTTTTTAAAAAAGCAAAACCTCCCCCACCTGAAGTACAGTCCACTCTACACCGCTTCCACTTCTCAGACTAGTTCCTTCTGCTTGCACGTGTAGACCAGGCTTCTCTGTGTGTCAATTTTAAGCAGTGTTTTCACTGATAAGAAAAAAAAATGCACTTACCCATTCACACATGGGGAGGAGCGGTGGCTAGCGATGGGGGAGAATTCCGATTCAGTTCGCATTTCAAGCGGAATTTATCAAATTCGCAATTTCCGAAATGACATGAGAACCGAAAAACAGCCATCCTTCGAAATTCGCATTTATTTGAATTTTGAGATGCAGTTTGCCAACGAACGACATTTACAAAAATGCATATATTAGGGGAAAGGGTGCATAAAAATGAACACACATGAGTGAAAATAGCATGCAAAAAAGCATGATGTGATGAGAAATGGCTTGCAAAAATGTGTACCTTTGTCAAAACAGCCTACAAAACTGTGTTTATTTGGAGAAACTCGTACTAAAATGGTGGAGAATTTTCATGAGGATTTTTTTTTTAAAAAAATTGCAGATCACTGTAAAAATGTAGATAAATGAATTTAACGTTGGAAAAATCAGAAACTGAGACAACCAAAACAGACGGATCTTCCCATCCTTAGTGGTGGCTCAGTGGTAGAGCGGATGCCTTGCATGCAGAAGGTCTTGGGTTCATTCCCAAGCACCTCCAGTTTCAGGTGGCAGGAGGGTGAGAAAGACAAATGTGTGGGAGTCACTGACAGTCAGAGTAGTCCATTAGGCCATAGTGGTCTGATTTGGTATGAGGCATCTCTCATATATTCACATGCAAAGGATCATGATGCTGCAATTCAGGGCTGGCCCAATAACGAAGTGGGAAAGACAATTGTCTCTTTGTCTGCTTCTGTGGTGGAACTGTTTTTAAAGATTTTATTTTAAAAAAACATGTTTTTAAGATGTTTTGCTTTTAAGATCCTGTTTCCTGACTCCTAACTGAGCAAAGCAGAGGGAGCCGTGTCAGCTGGTCTAGAGGATATACAAGCAAGCCAGCTCTCAGAGAACGAGCGAACAGGGAGAGCGAACAGGAGTTTGGCAAAGGAGTTCAGCGGGGGAGGTCAGGGGGGAGGTCCCTAAAACTTTTTCCCTTGTACGGTGCACCACATACCAGTGGGACTCTCCTATTTATCCTGAAGGAGGATAGGACAAAGCACAGGCCCTTTCAATACAAGTAGGAAAGAAAGAAAGAAAGAAAGAGAGAGAGAGAGAGAGAGAGAGAGAGAGAGAGAGAGAAAGAAAAAAGAAAGAAAGAAAGAAAGAAAGAAAGAAAGAAAGAAAGAAAGAAAGAAAGAGAAAAGGCAGTAGAGACTATGGACGGGAAGGATGATCCAGTGGCAGTGACCTGCAAGGTGTGTGCAATGTTTGTTTTCTTGCCTGAGAACAACATGGTGTACACGTGCAACGAGTGCAAGCTGGTGGTGCTGTTGGAAGAAAACGTGAGGGGCCAGGAACGGCGGGTGACCACACTGAAGACTATAAGAGAAGGTGAAGAGTTCTCGGATAGAATGCTGGAACAACAGCGGCAAAGAGAAGTACAGGTGGTGGAAGACCAACAGCACATGGAAGAAGAAGAGGAGACTGTTGTTGAGAGCAACAATGAAGTGGAGGAAACTCAATGGAAAAAGGTGACAGGAGCAGAAGAGCGAGAAGACACCCTTCACCAGTGGAACTACGGAACCACTTCCAGGCACTTGAGGATAAGAATACAGAATATTCTGCAGGGGAAGAATTACGGGAGACCCCACCTGACCGTGAGCGAGAGGCTGAAGCTCAGTCAAGCAGAGGCAATGAAACCACACCCCAAGCCAAAAAGAAGAGAAGAGTAATAGTGGTGGGAGACTCCCTACTGTGTGGGTTTGACACCCAAGTATGCCGAGAAGATCCATGGACTCACCAGGTATGCTGCCTCCCTGGAGGACGGATTAGAGGTGGGTTGCCATCACTCATAAAGCCCACTCACAGATATCCCTTTCTAATCATCCATGTGGGAACGAATGATGCTGCCAAGTGCACCTACGAAGAAATCACGTCAGACTTTGAAGCTCTGGGAAGGAAACTCAAGGACTTGTGTTGGAGGTAACTTCCTCCTACAGAAAGTGGAAGAAGCAACTAGAGGATCAGCTATCCTTGACTTGATTCTAACTAACAGAGATGACTTGGTAGATGAAGTGGCAGTTATGGGATCTCTGGGAGAAAGTGACCACACTATACCAGAGTTCTTGATTTTAAAGGAAGCAAAAGCTGAGGGTAACCATACACATACCCTGGACTTCAGGAAAGCCAATTTTAATAAACTCAGAACAATGATAAGTAAGGTTCCATGGCAAGCGACCCTAATGAGAAAAGGAGTCCAAGATGGGTGGGAGTTTCTAAAAGAGGAAATTCTAAAGATACAATGGCAAACAAGGAAAAAGGGGGGAAGATAGCAGAAGAAGCCAATGTGGCTTCACAAAAAGCTTAGAGATGACCTGAAAACAAAAAAGGACACATACAGGAAGTGGAAGGAAGGCCAGACCACAAAGGAAGAGTACAAACAGGTAGCACAGAATTGCAGGGATGGCGTCAGGAAGGCTAAAGCCGAGAATGACCTGAGTTTAGAGAGATGCTAAAAGCAACAAAAAACCTTCTTCAGGTACATCCACAGTAAAAAACAGAGAAAAGAAATGGTGGTACAGCTATTCAATAAGGATGGCAAAATGATAACAGATGACAAAGAAAAGGCAGAAGGGCTCAATTCCTGCTTTGGCTCAGTCTTCTCCCCAAAGAGGGTCTATGACTGTCTGGGAAACATGAAGTAGAAGGGGCAGGATTGGAGCTTGAGATTGATAGACTAATGGTCAAGGAACGCCTAATCACTTTGAATGAGTTCAAATCTGCAGGGCCCGATGAACTGCATCCCAGAATACTGAAGGAACTGGCTGAAGAACTCTCAGAACCACTGTCTATTATCGAAATCATGGAGGACTGGTGAAGTGCCGGATGACTGGAGGAGAGCTAATGTTGCCCCAATCTTCAAAAAGGGCAAAAAGGAGGAACGTGGGAACTACAGACCAGTCAGCCTGACATCGATCCCTGGGGAAATTATGGAGCAATTTATACAGCAGTCAATCTGTAAAAATGTAAATGTACTGCCTTCAAGTCGATCCTGACTTATGGCGACCCTATGAATAGGGTTTTCATGAGGCTGAGAGGCAGTGACTGGCCCAAGGTCACCCAGTGAGCTTCATGGCTATGTGGGGATTTGAACCCTGGTCTCCCAGGTTGTAGTCCAATCTGTAAGCACCTTGAAAACAATGCAGTGATTACTAGAAACCAACCTGGATTTATCAAGAACAAATCCTGCCAGACTAATCTTATCTCATTTTTTGATCGGGTAATGTCCTGCCCAAACAACTCAGACACGGCTGGGGTTTTTTTCCTTTTATTGAACTAAGAGACAGTTTCAGTTCAGTGCACTTCATGAATCTACCTACAGCTTACTCAGAACTTAGCATCTCTCGAGGATTAACTAGGCAGAACTTTACACAGCTAAGACATTGACTCAGCAACTATCCCCCCCTTGCCTGGCTGAAGTAAGGCTGTGTGATCCCCCAGCTTGCATATGCCGACTATCATTGTTGGATGTGCCCATTTCAGTGGAGACTCTGCCTCAACTGTGTTTGTTGAATCTCCTGCTGCATTCACCTTCTGTTGGACATATAAGAGTAGTAAAGATGAGGGCATTAGCCCATAGTTTTGTTTGGTGGCCAGGAATAGACCAACAAATCGAACAGCTTGCAATGAATTGTTCAGGTTGTCAGCATGTCCAAACGATGCCAAAACCAGCCCCACTTCACCCATGGGAATGGCCTGCCTTGCCCAGGCAGAGAATTCACATAGACTTTGCAGGACCATTTCTGGGCACAACCTTTTTAGTTGTGGTGAATGCATGTTCCAAGGAGCCAGAAGTGTTTCCAATGACTTCAACAACAGCCATGCATACCATAGAGGTATTGCGAGACCCCTTTGTAAGAACAGGTGTTCCTGAACATTTAGTGAGTGACAATGGACCGCAGTTTGTAGCCGAACAGTTCCAGACATTCCTGAAAAAGAATGGGATTAGACACATAACATCAGCACCATATCATCCAGCTACAAACAGAGCTACAAAAGGAAAGCAAAAGGAGATAGAAACAAATTTTGCCCACATTTTGACAAAAAATTGTCAACAAATATGGAAAATAAAACGATGGGCCACAGACTGGAAGCATTCAATATACATCCAAAGAAAGGGGATCCCAGGGAATGCAGTAATTATTGAACTATTGCCTTAATATCCCATGCAAGTAAAGTAATGCTCAAGATTCTACAACAAAGGCTCTTACCATATATGGAGCAAGAAATGTCAGATGTCCAAGCTGGATTTAGAAAAGGAAGAGGCACCAGAGATCATATCGCAAACATATGTTGGATAATGAAATGGACCAAAGAATTTCAGAAGAAAATCACCATAGATTACAGCAAAGCCTCTGATTGTGTAGATCATGAAAAACTATGGAATGCTTTAAAAGAAATGGGTGTGCCACAGCACCTGCTTGTCCTGAATTCAGAGCTTGGAAAAGTTACTTTTTTGAACTACAACTCCCATCAGCCTAATCCAGTGGCCATGCTGGATGGGGCTGATGGGAGTTGTAGTTCAAAAAAGTAACTTTTTCAAGCTCTGGTCCTGATGATCAAACTTTACTGTGGACAAGAGGCTACTGTAAGGACAGAATATGGAGGAAGGGTGAGAGATAGGGGTGTACTTTATCACCCTATTTGTTTAATCTGTATGCAGAACATATCATACTGAAAGCGGGATTGAATCAAAATGAAAGAGGTGTGAAAATTGGAGGGAGAAATATCAATAATTTAAGATATGCAGATGATACCATACTATTAGCAGAAACTAGTAATGATTTGAAATGAATGCTGATGAAAGTTAAAGAGGAAAGTACAAAAGCAGGTCTACAGTTGAACATCAAGAAGACTAAAATAATGACAACAGATTTATGTAACTTTAAAGTTGACAATGAGGACGTTGAACTTGTCAAGGATTATCAATACCTTGGCACAGTCATTTACCAAAATGGTCAAGAAATCAGAAGAAGGCTAGGACTGGGGAGGGCAGCTATGAGAGAACTAGAAAAGGTTCTCCAATGCAAAGATGTATCACTGAACACTAAAGTCAGGATCATTCAGACCACGGTATTCCCGATCTCTATGTATGGATGTGAAAGTTGGACAGTGGAAAAAGGGGATAAGAGAAAAATCAACGCATTTGAAATGTGGTGTTGGAGAGCTTTGCAGATACCATGGACAGCAAAAAAGACAAATAATTGGGTGTTAGAACAAATTAAACCAGAACTATCAGTAGAAGCTAAAATGATGTAACTGAGGTTATCATACTTTGGACACATCATGAGAAGACACGATTCACTAGAAAAGACACTAACGCTGGGAAAAACAGAAGGGAGTAGAAAAAGAGGAAGGCCAAACAAGAGATGGATTGATTCCATCAAGGAAGCCACAGACCTGAACTTACAAGATCTGAACAGGGTGGTTCATGACAGATGCTCTTGGAGGTCGCTGCTTCATAGGGTCACCATAAGTCGTAATCGATTTGAAGGCACATAACAACAACAACACCTGAGTACGTGCATTCTTGTACACATTACTTGACTGGAAAACTGCATTGCAAAATTTGTAGGGGTGAGAATTTCAAAGAGTGGCTGTGTCCATCCCCACCAGTAATAAAGACCTCTTGGCCTCTTTGCGACGCTTAGATATCAGGTTAGCATCAATCTCACTGCTTTGCTTTCTGGATCCGAACTGGAATGTTTTTTGTTCTGCCGCCTAAGAGCAGAGCTTAGGAGAGCTAAAAATACCCTCCAATTTGTTTCTATCTTTATGTGACATTGTTTACACAGGCTCTTATAAGCAGGAACTGGCAAATTGTTGCAGGGTTGGGTGGAGGAAGCTTCCAAATAAAGGATAATTTGAGCTGGTCTCTGGCACAGAGAAGATAGCAGAATGCATTGAAATATAAGCAGCTAGGGCATTTTTCGACACACACCAGGCCTGGCTCTTTGACAGTTCACATCCATAAAAAAGTGCACAGGGACTCAGAACTGGCAAAAACAAAATCTCACTTGTGATCATTTTGAGCAGTGATCAAAGATTTTCGCATCGGTGGTATTTGCATTGGGGGGACTGATTGCATGTTACAGGTGGATGTATGCAACAAAGCCCAGATTTTTTTTATTATTATTGAAAGGAAGTCTCCTGGGGCTGTAATTCTGAGTGGAAGAGAGGTGAGGATGGATTACACATAATGTGGAAAAAGTGGATACAAAACCCCCCACGTTTTTCTCCCTCTCTCATAATATTAGAACTTGGGGCCATCCAACGAAAGTGAATGTTGGAAGATTGGGACAAACAAAAGAAAATCCTTCTTCACACAGCACATACTTAAACTATGGCATTTGCTCCCACAGGAGGCAGTGATGGCCACCAAGAGGATTAGACAAATTCGTGGAGGAAAAGGCCATCAGTGGCTTCTACCCATGATTGCTGTACTCTTACCCCATGGTCAGAGGAAGTATGCTTCCAAATACCAGTTGCTGGAAATCAGGGATGTAGCTGTCTTGGGTCTCGGGGGGGGTGTCTTAGGCCCCTTACTTTTTTGGGAGTAGGGTCCCAATGTCTATAGCATCCTATGAGACAATCAGCATGAAAGGGGAGTGTGTTAGCCACTGAGAAGGGCCTTCTAACATGCTTCCTTGTCTTTTCCTGCAGATTTGAGGCAATCAGAGTGAAAGGAGAAGACTCTTCTCAGTAGCCAACACACTTCCTTTTATGCTGATTGGCTCCTAGGGACCTCTGTTGTTGTGGGAGAAGGCATTAACAAGGATCTCATTCCCAACCAAGCAGCAAAAAAGGGGGGAGGGGGCATGGCTGTGACTATCATGAAGGGACCCTGTGCTTCTGAATTTGCCACCACATTTCTGGAAACTGCAGGAGGAGAGAGGGCTCTTGTGTGTGGGTCCTGCTTGTGGGCTTCCCATGGGCAACTGGTTAGCCATTGTGAGAACAGGAAGCTGGACTAGATGGCCCATTGGCCTGATCCAGCAAAGGGCTCTGCTTATGCTTTTATGAGGGGTGCTTGATGCATTCCTTGCAGACTGATTTTCTACTCAAGATTGCTTCCCTCCCAACTCCTTTTCCAGGATTTTGAGTTGGAAAATGGCTCTCCCGCCCCCGTCCGCCTTCTGCTACACCTCTGTGCTTGGTCACAGCAGACTGCTTTTCACAACTGTGATACAACTGTGCCTGCACATTTTTCTTTTTATCTAATTTGTGGAGGGGAGGAGAATAATGTTTTGCCATTTTTACTGGTTCAAGGTGTGCAGTAATAAGGGACTGAATGCAAATCACCTGTTCAAGGGCATGCCACAGAAGCTATTTCTCTGAAGCTTCTGACAATGTTTGGCCATAGCCAAGCCTGAGAAATGCGGAAGAGACCAGATGAAATAGCGCCAGGACCTGATTAGGATGGAGTGTTGGGAAAAATCTCACAGAACAGCCTAGGCCAGTGATTCCTAAACAATGTGCTGGGATACAGTCGCAAATAGTAA
Organism: Rhineura floridana; assembly: GCF_030035675.1. Taxonomy (NCBI): domain Eukaryota; kingdom Metazoa; phylum Chordata; class Lepidosauria; order Squamata; family Rhineuridae; genus Rhineura; species Rhineura floridana. The sequence goes on from NC_084484.1 coordinate 181,075,287, forward strand.
GGGGATTATGGCAAGATTAATTTGGGAGCATTATTATTATTATATTTTATTTATATAGCACCATCGGATGCACTTGGTGCTGCACATAAATTAAACGATAAAAACAAGTCTCTGCCCCCAAAGACGTACAATCTGAATAAAATAAGGACAACAAAGGAAAGAAGAGGAAACAGATAGAGGACAAAGCAAGGACTTCAAATACACATACTCTAGGTATACAAATGGAGAAAATAAAACAACAACAACACCCAAGTTGAAACTCCAAACGCTTTGGAAAAAAGGAAGGTTTTCAAAATAAGACTTAAAAACTGAAATTGAGGGAGTATGACTAGCATACATCGGGGTGGGGATCCTTGGGCCTGTGGGCCAAATGTGGCCCTTCAGCCATCTCAGTCTGGGCCTCATGACTCTCCTCAAACCACTCCCCCTTCTCCCCAGGCCACACCCCTCACTGGCTGTGGTTTGCACCCAACGTGCTTTTGCCTGCCTGGACTGTCAAGCTCTGATCATGCCTCTGTATTTCCTGGATGGAGGATAGGGAGGGGTGTGCGAGTGTGTGTAGACACTAGCCTACTGGACAGAGAAAAAATTAATATTTGTTGCTGTGCTCACTTTTGCCTCTAGCCCTGCCCACTACTGGCACGCAGCCTTCGGATGTGGCCCTCGGCTGACAACGGTCCTCCACTCTGGCACCGATGGTTCAACCTCCTCCCCCTGCAATTTTCTTTTCACCGCAAGCCCTGTCTGGTAGGTTAGGCTCATGCACAGTGACTGGCATGAGGTCAACTACTGAATTTCACGGCTATCTGGGGATTTGAACTTGGGACTCCAAAATCCTAATGACCTAACCCAACACTCTAAACTCTACACCATTAGGAGGATTGCTCTGGCAGATATGTGAACTGAAATGCAGCTATGCCTCGAAATTTGTACTTCTCTGACTTTTGGGATGCAGTTCCCCGACCAAAGAACGTGTACAAAAAAGAGTATATTAGGGGAAAGTGCACATAGAAATGCATATAATTGTAAAAATGCATACATTCAGCAACCTTGCATACAAATTAGTATATTTTATGGGAAATGCATAGGACTTTTTTTTAAAAAAATAGCAAACTAATGCGAAAATGCGGCAAACTGAACATTAAGAATGGGGAAAATGTGAAACTGAAAAAAACTGAAATTGACCAATTTGTCCATCTCTCTCTCTCTCTCTCTCTCTCTCACTCTCACTCACTCACTCTCTGGGTGGGAGTTCCCCTTGTTTTCCCATTTCAGCTACATGCTGGTTCCCCTTCAGTTCCTCTTGCAAAAGCCACCATCATCTTCTTGGCTGCTCATCTCACAGAACATGCAATCTTGCCTTACCTTTTCCAATTCTTTTATAATATTTCAGTGTGAATAACAAGCCCCGATTTATACCAGCATCAGACCCCTGCAGCCTTTCTCTCTCTCTCTCTCTCTGTTACCCCCACCCTCTCCTTTTAACACTGCACCTGCATTGTACGACTAAATGCTTCAGGGATTGCAATAACTCTCCCCAATCTCTTTCCCAGGCAGTGTGTGGCGTGCAGCTCCATCTCACTTTAGGAGATATTTCCTCTCCTTCTCCTTTTTATTTTTTCCTATTTTTGCTCCAAGTGATGTTAGAGCTCATCAGTTAGCCAGATGCTGAAATGAATGGGATGGAAATCCTACCAAAATGTTTGTGATACGCTCCGTCTCTCCGCTTAGCATCTGCGGCAGCGGAATCTTTGTTTTCATTCCCATTAACCATGTAATTTCTCTTTCGACTTGAGACAGCTGCTACAACTTAGGGCACTTCCATACAAAGCCGTTTAGTGGAATGCCACGCTTTGCTCACCCGCTTCTTACGGGGCATCCGCACAGTATCATCATCCAATCATCAGCATCCTATGAACATAGAAGGCTGCCTTACACTGAGTCGGACTACTGGTCCATCTACCTCAGTGCTGTCTACACTGACTGGCAGTAGCTCTTCAGCGGTTTCAGACAGGGAATCTCTCCTAGCCCTACCTGGAGACGCTGAGGATTGAAACTGGGACATTCTGCATGCAAAGCAGGTGCTCTACCACTGAGCTATAGCCCTTCCAATATTTTTCTGAGGCTTTTCCATCTTCCCCCAGACCCCAGAAAGTCCAGCTTTTTACAGAAGAATGGACGAGAAGCACAATCTCTACAGTTGTGGATGCCTTTAGTGCTATTCCGCCATCTTCTAAAATGGGTGGGGTTTAGACATTCCTTGAGAGCCATGGTGTAGTGGTTAAGGTGTTGGACTACGACCTGGGAAACCAGGGTTCGAATCCCCACACAGCCATGAAGCTCACTGGGTGACCTTGGGCCAGTCACTGCCTCTCAGCCTTGGAGGAAGGCAACAGTAAACCTCCTCTGAATACCGCTTACCATGAAAACCCTATTCACAGGGTCGCCATAAGTTGGAATCGACTTGAGGGCAGTCCATTTCCATTTCATCACCACTCAGCACACATTCACTACAGTATACCCTCAATATAATGCATCTCAATGTACCACAGAATTGGATATATCACTGTTATGACCATGTCCCCTGAGTAAAATATACAGAACAGGAGTTCATACATCTTTTAACTCACAAGATCAAAAACAACTTTCCTCACTTCAGTGCCTATTTAGGAACCATTGCTGTACTCCCTGGCTTTAACTCTTCAGGGTGAGCCTGAGCTGAAATGCAACCAGTGAAGGTCTCTCGTTCACTCTTATATCAGCCTCACTTTCTACTTAATTTTTTTCTGTTTGTTCTAGCTTGTTCTTCATCCTCAGAGTTCCTTTCTATGGTGAGTCCTTCTGTTTGCTTGCCTGGGTGTTTCTGAGCCATTTTTTCTTGTCAGCATTCTTCTCATTTTTCTCTTGATATTCTCTCCCACCCACCCCTTTTCCCAGCCTTTTTCCTTCCTATTTTCTAGGGGTGTATCACTCAAGTCTTCTCAGTTCTAGTTAGTTCTCAAGCCGTTTTGTTATTGTCTGTGGAGTTTAATTTGTTAACTTGTTAAGAACATAAGAAGAGCCTGCTGGATCAGGCCAGTGGCCCATCTAGTCCAGCATCCTGTTCTCACAGTGGCCAACCAGGTGCCTGGGGGAAGCCCGCAAGCAGGACCCGACTGCAAGAACACTCTCCCCTCCTGAGGCTTCCGGCAACTGGTTTTCAGAAGCATGCTGCCTCTGACTAGGGTGGCAGAGCACAGCCATCACGGCTAGTAGCCATTGATAGCCCTGTCCTCCATGAATTTGTCTAATCTTCTTTTAAAGCCATCCAAGCTGGTGGCCATTACTGCGTCTTGTGGGAGCAAATTCCATAGTTTAACTATGCGCTGAGTAAAGAAGTACTTCCTTATGTCCGTTCTGAATCTTCCAACATTCAGCTTCTTTGAATGTCCACGAGTTCTAGTATTATGAGAGAGGGAGAAGAACTTTTCTCTATCCACTTTCTCAATGCCATGCATAATTTTATACACTTCTATCATGTCTCCTCTGACCCGCCTTTTCTCTAAACTAAAAAGCCCCAAATGCTGCAACCTTTCCTCATAAGGGAATCGCTCCATCCACTTGATCATTCTGGTTGCCCTCTTCTGAACCTTTTCCAACTCTATAATATCCTTTTTGAGATGAGGCGACCAGAACTGTACACAGTATTCCAAATGCGGCCGCACCATAGATTTATACAACGGCATTATGATATCGGCTGTTTTATTTTCAATACCTTTCCTAATTATCGCTAGCATGGAATTTGCCTTTTTCACAGCTGCCGCACACTGGGTTGACATTTTCATCGTGTTCTTCTCTCAGAGTTACCTTTCTCGCTTCTTCTCTTCCCTTTCTGCCCCTCAGTTGCAGCAGCAATCGTTTTGCTTCAGCCACGGTGGTGGCCGTTTGCCTTTTTCAAACATTATTGTCTTTCTTTTTTCTTCAGCCGCCCTATATCTGTTCTCGGTTTCCTTTTTCTGCTCCCAGTTACTGTTTTTATTCGTTCTGATTACATTTTCTGCTTCTGCCCTGATTCTCTTGTCTGTTTTATTTTAAAAAAAACATTCTAAGTGGCTTTCAGTGCAGTTTTCATTATAACATGGAAGCCCTATAATGCGGGTGCATCCTTTGTCCCCAGACCCCGGCAGTATGATGAGGTTTTACTGTATAACATTTGTGGTGGGTGCCATTTTATGACCCTGTTGTTGTTCTTTTAATGACCCACCATAGTCCCGTGACTGTGTTCTGTTTAAAACTGTTTTTAATATTGAATTTTGAGATGCTGTATTTGGCCCTAGGACCTTATGGTGAAGGGCAGGTGGTAGTAGTAGTAGTAGTAGTAGTAGTAGTAGTAGTAGTAGTAGCAGTAGTAGTAGTAGTAGTAGTAGTAGAGGGCCTTCTCTGGATCCCACCAGTCAAAACAGCCAGGCTGGTGAGGACTCGAGAGAGGGCCTTCTCAATAGTGGCCCCCGCCCTTTGGAACTCTCTCCCTAGTGACCTACGCCATGCCCCATCTATAATGAGCTTCCGCAGGACCCTGAAGACTTGGCTTTTTAGGCGGGCGTTTGAGATGGGCTAGTTTTCTACTGTTTTTAAATTTTAATTGTTTTATATACTGTTTTATCTTGTACGTCGCCCAGAGTGGCTGGACAACCAGCCAGATGGGCAACTAACAAATTTAATAATAAATAAATAAATAAATAAATAGTAATGTCCCATGGCGAGCAACCCTAATGAGAAAATGAGCCCATGATGGGTGGGAGTTTATGAAAAAGGAAATTCTAAAGGCACAATTGCAGACAAGGAAAAAAGGTTGAAGACAGCCGAAGAAGCCAATGTGGCTTCACAAAAAGCTTAGAGATTACCTGAAAACAAAAAAGGACACATACAGGAAGTGGAAGGAAGGCCAGACCACAAAGGAAGAGTACAAACAGGTAGCACGGAATTGCAGGGATGGCGTCAGGAAGGCTAAAGCTGAGAATCAGCTGAGGTTAGTGAGAGATGCTAAAAACAACAAAAAAGCTTTCTTCAGGTACATTCATAGTAAAGGACAGAGAAAAGAAACGGTGGTACAGCTACACAATGAGGATGGCAAAGTGATAACAGATGACAAAGAAAAGGTAGAAGTGCTCACTTCCTACTTTGGGTGAAGTGCCAGATGACTTTTTGCCCTATCTTCAAAAAGGGCAAAAAGTAGGAATATGGGAACTACAGTCCAGTCAGCCTGAAATCAATCCCTGGGAAAATCCTGGAGCAGACTATAAAGCGGTCAATCTGTAAGCACCTTGAAAACGATGCAGTGATTATTAGAAGTCAACACAGATTTATCAAGAACAAATCCTGCCACATTAATCTTATCTCTTTTTTTATTGGGTAACTTCCCTGGTAGACTGTGGGAATGCTGTGGACATAATACATCTTAACGTTTGCAAAGTTTTTTTTATAAAGTGCCACATTCTGATTAGCAAACTTGCTAAATGTGGGCTGGATGGAACAACTGTCAGATGGATCTACACTTGGCTACAGAATGGTGCTCAAAGAGTGCTTATCAATTGCTCCTTCTCAAAGTGGGAGGAGGTAACAAGAAGGGTACCGCAGGACTCAGTCATGGGTACAGTACTCTTCAACAGTTTAATTAATGACTTGGATGAGGAGGTACAGGGAATGCTTATCAAATTGGCAGATGATACAAAATTGGGATAACTAATACGCTGGAGGACAGAAAAAAAATTCAAAAGGATCTTGATAGGCTGGAGCATCGGGCTGAAAACGACAGAATGAAATCTAACAGGGATAAGTGCAAAGTTCTACACCTAGGAAAAAGAAACCAAATACACAGTTATAAGATGGGGAATACTTGACTCAGTAATGCTACATCCAAGAAGGATCTTGGAATTGTTGTTGATCTGAATATGAGCCAACAGTACAATGTGGTTGCAAAAAAGGCAAATGCTATTTTAGGCTGCATTAACAAAAATGTAGTTTCCAAATCACGTGAAGTACTAGTTCCCCTTTATTCAGCACTGGTTAGGCCTCATCTTGAGTATTGAGCCCACTTCTGGACACCACACTTTAAGAAGGATGCAGACAAACTAGAACAGGTTCAGAGCAGGGCAATGAGGATGATCAAGGGACTGGAAACAAGGACCTATGAGGAAAGACAGAAAGAAATTATCATGTTTAGCCTTGAGAAAAGAAGACTGAAGGGAGATATGATAGCACTCTTCAAGTACTTGAAAGGTTGCCACACAGAGGAGGGCCGGGATCTCTTCTCGATCATCCCAGAGTGTAGGACACAGAATAATGGGCTCAAGTTGTTGTTGTTGTTGTTATGTGCCTTCAAGTCGATTACGACTTATGGCAACCCTATGAATCAGTGACCTCCAAGAGCATCTGTCATGAACCGCCCTGTTCAGAGCTTGTAAGTTCAGGTCTGTGACTTCCTTTATGGGATCAATCCATCTCATTTGGCCTTCCTCTTTTTCTACTCGCTTCTGTTTTTCCCAGCATTATTGTCTTTTCTAGTGAATCCTGTCTTTATGTGTCCAAAGTATGATAACCTCAGTTTCATCATTTTAGCTTCTAGTGATAGTTCTGGTTTAATTTGTTCTAACACCCAATTATTTGTCTTTTTCGCAGTCCAGGGCTCAACTTACAGGAAGCCAAATTTCAACTGAACATTAGGAAAAACGTCCTGTTAGAGCAGTAGAACAATGGAACCAGTGACTTAGGGAGGTGGTGGGCTCTCCAGCAATGGAAGCATTCAAGAGGCAGCTGGACAGGCACCTCTTGGGTATGCTTTAATTTGGATTCCTGCATTGAGCAGGGGGTTGGACTCTTATAGGACCCTTCCAATTCTACTGTTCTATGATTCTAAAACCCAGAGCAGGTTCACTGCCCCAGTGACATAAGAACCACCAGCCTCTGCTATGCAGGAGTACTTCAGGTAGCTCCAGGAGCTGGATCTAGCCCCCATTTCCATTTCTCACTCTGGCCTGGAATAAGAAAGTTCAGTCTAAAGCTCAGAGTTGATTCATTGCCCCATTGACATTGGAGCCACCACCCTCCACTAGTACAAAAGGTAAATTCACATTCATTATTCCACCCATGTCTGCCTCTGGCCCTGCTCACCACTGGCCTGTGGCCCCCAGAAGGTTGCCAACACAAGAAAGTGGCTCTCAGGCTGAGAAAAGTTCCCTGACCACATTTTAGATTAGGGTTGCCAGGTTCAAGGCCTGAGACTGATCCTGTATCTTTAGGAGAAGAGAAAGTCAGCCACGTGCAGGTGTTCTTGCAACTCTGTAATGGGAAAAACCACAAGGTGGAATTCTTCCCCTGCACAACTTTTAAAGAAGCAGAAGACCTGTTGGAGGCCGGGCCTGGCAACCAAGAGGTTTTCTGTATTTTTAAAAGTTGTGCAGAGGGAAGGGAGAATTCCACCTTGTGGTTTTTCCCATTACAGGGTTACAAGAACACCTGCACTTGGCTGACTTTCTCTTCTCCTAAAGATACAGGATCAGTCTCAGGCCTTGAACCTGGCAACCCTATTTTAGATGTTGCTGGACTCAACTCCCTGACAATTGGCTATGCTGCTGGATCAGGCCAAAGGCTCTTCTAGCCTATGATTCTGTTCTCACAGTGGCCACTAGATGCTTTTGGGAAGCCCATCAGCAGGACCTGTGTCCATCCGCCCCTCTCCCCATTTGTGATTCACAGAAACTGGTATTTGGAGGAGTCTAACAATGTTGGAAGGACCATGGGTATTCCATCCCTGACCTACCTCATCCCTAATCTTGATCATGGGCCAGTGTTAGATCCCGAGAAGCTCATAAACCTGAAAAAGTGAGCTGGGGGTTGGGGGAGAATACGTTTTTATATACAAGCCAAAGGCCTGGTTGATTTCTGGCCATAAAATCTCAACCCAGGAGCATGGCCTGTCTTCTATGCATTTACAAAAGCTTGCAAAGGAGCCTCGAATAAAGGCGGGGTACGGTGCCAATTTGCAATTTGATAAAAAAAGTGTTGAGCAAATAAACCATCAAGGATATGTCACAGCTGGAAGCTGGAAACAAGCTTTTGATAGCAGCCAGGAAAATGTAACTCAGGGGTTTTTAATTATTATTTTTTTGCCCCCTCCTCTTTCCTTTTGCAAATGGAATTTTAGTTTGTAGGAGGAGAGTCATTTTGGTAGAGGAGAGGTAAAATGGAGCACGGAGAAAATAACCATCTATTTTGGCAGAGGGCCTAAGAATTGGATGCATCCTTCATCGGGCTTCCTCGAAGCCATTAACACCCTTTCCCATATGCTATCTCTTGACATTCCTGCACAGGTTTTTCCTGTGGTGTGGCCACCGTTAGCAGCTGCGTGTCCGTCCAGCTGTCTTTCAGGTAGGATAATGTTCACACCACATTATATGGTGCCGCAGCACACGCATTGAGGCGTTTTATGCCTCGGAGCAGAGCTTTCACTTTCCGTTTTCCAAAAGCCCTTGCAGGATGGGTCTTAGGATGAATAGAGTGCCCTGGATGAGGAATGCATTTGGTATTAGGGATGGACAGATCTATCAGTCTTGGTTCCTCTCAGGTTTTTCATTTTTCCAGTCTTAAGTTCACCACATTTCTGCGTTGGTTTGAGGTGTCTTTTGTGAAGAGAAAATCCTCACGAAAATTGTCAGTGTATTAGAGTGCATTTCTCCTAATGCAGATACTTTGTCTGCAATTTCCCTTATTGGAAAGCACTCGCATATTTTCACTAATATATGCATTTCAGAGCTTGGAAAAGTTACTTTTTTGAACTACAACTCCCATCAGCCCAATCCAGTGGCAATGCTGGCTGGGCTGATGGGAGTTGTAGTTCAAAAAAGTAACTTTTCCAAGCTCTGATTTTTATGCACACTTTCCCATAATAAAATGCACACACACACACATATTTTTGGTTGGAGAACTGCAACTCAAAATTCAAAGAAGTATGAATTGCTAATTCGGTTTGCATATTGTTTCAGGAAGTGTTAGGTTAGATATGCTCATATTAAAATGCAAACCAAACCACACTTCCCCTCCCTCCCTGTTTCATGCCTCCCAGCCCAATCAAGTATGCAATGTCACCAGGTTGTGTGGCTTGAGTAGGGTTGCAAAATCAAGTACCTAACAGGCCCTACTGCTCCCAGGAGGGCCCCTACTGAAGTCCTGTACCACTACCACCCATTCCACCTATTTACCCTGTGAGAAAAGCGTACATTGGTGGGATGACTGGGAGGAATCTGTAGTAGGACCAAGGATGATCAGGAGACTGGAAACAAAGCCCTATGAGACGAGATTGAAAGAACTGGGCGTGTTTAGCCTTCAGAAAGAAGACTGAGAGGAGATATGATAGCACTCTTCAAGTACTTGAAAGGTTGCCACACAGAGGAGGGCCGGGATCTCTTCTCGATTTTCCCAGAGTGCAGGACACAATAATGGGCTCAGGTTACAGGAAGCCAGACTTCTTGGCTCAGCATGTAAGAGTCTCTAAGGACACCCGCTGTGATCCTTTTTTGACCATAGCGGAAATCAATCTGCCAGTAATGAAGCAAAATGCCTCTCCTAAAGAGACAATGCAAGCTCATTCACCTCCAAGGACAGTATCAACGCTAACTTCTTCACTCACGTGGACGGAAAGGAGATGGCTGAATCCCAATGAGGAAGGCTCTCCGCAAAAAGCCTGCCCTGTACAAGCGCCTCCTCCAGCTCAGGTCCCTCTTTCCAATGTGTGCCGGATGGACATATCGCTAGAAAAGATGGAATTGCTAGGGTCTGATATTTGTGTACCCACTAGCCATCCTCTCACTTTGAATCCACCTATAACTCATCATACCTCGCAAAATAACCTTATGAGGCCATGACTGGATTCTCCCCAGCTGAGATTTCTGCCCTGGAATATCGCTGGGTGGAAGTAAAAAAAATAGACTCTTACTTTTTAGATTATTTAAATAAGTTCGATATCATCTTTCTTCAAGAAACCTGGTGCACCGAGGCATTAGAACTCGACGGCTTCGCTGCTTACTCGATGGCTGCAACCCCAGTGAGAAAGGTGGCCGCCCTAAAGGCGGCTTATGTGTTTTGATGGCAACAAGACTTAGAGCCTGTGTTTCCTCTTTAGACCATTTACCGGGCCTGGCTATGTCTGTAATTTGTAAGTTTTCATCGGTATGTATGGTATTAATGAACGCATATCTTCTCTGACTCGACAAAGAAGCCACATTAGCAATTTTTTTCATGATTTAGAGTCCTATATAGACAAGCTCACATTGCTTTACCCTCACGCGGAGTTTATGATAGCAGGTGATCTTAATGCTAGGCTAGGCCCTAGTGATGATGCGCTGTATGCACACTTTCATGAAATACCTCCTGACCTGGATAATGTCTCCTTTCTGCCGACTCGCCAATTCAAAGATCAGGGCTTTAATTACGCTGGGCTATGCCTTATAAAATCTCTCTTTCGGTTGAACCTATTCTTAGTAAATGGTTCTGTGGAGGGTGACAATTACGGGGAATTTACTTATCTATCTACCTTAGGAGCCTCAACAATAGATTTTTTTATTGTATCCATAGACCTTTACAGTAAAATCCTTAGATGTAGGGTTGGAGACCGCCTAGATAGCGATCACTTACCCTTAACTTTAGAAATCGGCACTGCCCCATGCTGCCCTCGTATTGAGCATCTCTTGATGCCGGCCGTGCCCGCAGCTTTAAGAGCCTCGCAAGTCCGATGGACTCAAAAAGTGGAAAAGAATATGAAATCTTCACTGCATTCACGCTGCTGTCTTAGTGTCCGTGAACAGCTTTTAACAGCCGATCCCGGAGAACAAATGTTAGCGGCTTACCAGGCATTAATTGCAGAGGTAAGTCTCTGCCTGACATCCTCCTCAGCGCCAAAATCAGACTCTTGTCACAGGGCTTCTAAACTGTGGTTTGACAAAGACTGCGTTACTTTAAAGAAACTCCTTATTAAAAAGTATAAGGACTATAGATCGCAGGATTTGGCGGGTATCCCGGCTGAGTGTCTTGCCCTGAAAAAGGAATATAAAGCCCTTATCAAATATAAAAAAAGAGTAGCCCAAACTCAACTTTGGCAGTCGCTGATTGCTGCTTCCAGATCTAGAAATATGTCTGTTTTTTGGAGACTGGTGACTAAGGGATGGGCAAATGAGACAGCTACAGTGACTTACCATATTTCGGCTAATACATGGGAGTCATATTTCCATGATATTTTTTCATCCTGCCTATTGCCAAAAGGGCAGAGCTTACTCCATCAACTCTACCATCCTGGCCTCCGGTTTCGGTCACCGAAATCAATTCTCTAATTGCTAGTTTAAAACCGAATAAAGCACCTGGACCCGATAGTATCATCCCCGAAGTAATTAAAGCAAATGCCGAATGGTGGGCACCGATCCTAGCCTCTCTCTTTACAAGCATCGATCAAACTCTTTGTATCCCCGAAGATTGGAGCTATGCTACTGTCATCCCAATCTATAAGAAGGGCAGACGGTCGGACCCTGCAAATTATAGACCAATCACTCTTCTGAACGTCCTGAGCAAGTTATATGCTAGCCACCTTCTGAGCAAGTTACAATCATGGATGGAGCAGGAAAACATCCTTGAGGAGGAACAAGCGGGTTTCAGGTTGGGTCGCTCCACGCTGGATCATGTCTTTGTGTTACAACACCTTATAGACAAATACACTGCTAAACCAGGTGGATCTCTCTTTGCCGCCTTTATTGATTTTAAGGCTGCATTTGATTCTATCTCGAGAGACAAACTTTGGTCTAAACTAGAATCCTCCTCTACTGATAGGCGCCTACTTGCCCTGATCCAAGGTCTCCATCATAATTCACAAATTAGGATCAGATGCAATCAGGCGGGTAATCTTTCTAATCCCATTTCCACCTTTAAGGGAGTCAAACAGGGCTGCATACTGGCTCCAACTCTTTTCAATTTTTATATAAACTCTCTAATCAAGAGCCTGATGTTGATTCCCTCGCATTATCCCTCCTTAGCTAATAAATCCCTATCAATATTATTATATGCCAATGATGTGGTCCTACTATCGCTGTCAAGTACTGGCCTCCACCGTTCTTTGAAAGCTCTTGCTGCACACTGCACCAAGGATATGTTGACGATAAACTATAGCAAATCTAAGGTTGTAGTCTTTGGCAGGAAGCGACTCCATCACCGGTGGGCAGTAAATGGTACACCCATCGAACAGGTCCCCTCATATAGATATTTGGGGATCACCTTCCATTCCTCTGGTCTTTGGCACAGTCAGGCAGAAATGGCCAACGCGACTGCTAATAGGACTTCCAAGGCCCTCTTATCATTTTTTTATTCGAATGGGGGCCAATACGTGCCTTCTGCGCTTCAAGTGTTCACTGCCAAGGTGATTTCCCAATTATTATATGGGGCACAGGTCAGCACTTATGGCTCCTATGCTCCCCTAGAAACAGTGCAGTCTAAATTTCTTAGGAGCATTTTTGGTACTCCCCCATGTGTTTCTAATGTGAAGCTCCATTTAGAGGCTGGCCTCCCTTCTATTGAGGCTCGTATCTGGATATTTAAATTCAGGTACTGGTTTAAATTGGTTTATGCTCCAGTAGGATTGGCCCCCCTTGTGTTGCTGGATTCTCACCAATCAGAATGGAACAAATCTCTATTTTATAAACTGGCACGCCTAGGTTTTTCCCCTCCATCTATCCTAGCCTCAGGTCCAACAAAGGCCATGATGGATATCAAGCAGAGAATCCTTGATATGGAATTCCAACAGCATTTATCTCTTGCTGATAATAATTCTGTTTGCACTTTAAGTTTAAAGCCTTTTTCCTTAGCGCAGTATTTAATCTCTCTCCATTACCCAAGATAGAGAAAGGCATTTACACTGGCTAAATACAATGTTCTTCCATCTTCCCTTTTGGAGGGTAGATATAAAATTCCACGATCTGATTGTTACTGCCCTTGTGACTCGGGTGCCATTGAGACGGCAACTCATGTATTGTTAGACTGCATATTCTACAATGAGCTTCGCAGTCGCTTTATTTCCCCTCTGCTTCAGAAACTGCCAGGTAGGGATGTAACTTCCTACATGCGTTTTTTATTTGCAGACTTAGATCCTTCTATCACATACAGAGTCGCACAATTTTTTGCAGCTGCTATGGATCTCCGTAAAATATTTTTAAACAAGGGATGGTTACATTTTATATTATCTGTTAAATCATTTTATATTTGCCCCTTTTAAATATTGTTTGTATAGCCAATTTTATATTTTAGATATGTAATATATATGTTACTTTTATGTTTTTTTCTTCTGATCATTGACCGTAATAAACCATTGTTGTTGTTGTTGTTGCAACTGAACTTCAGGAAAAACTCCCCAACTGTTAGAGCAGTACAACAGTGGAACCAATGACCCAGGGAGGTGTTGGGCTCTCCAACACTGGAGGCCTTCAAGAGGCAGCTGGACAGCCACCTGTCAGGTATGCGTTACTTTGGAATCCTGCATTGAGCAGGGAGTTGAACTCGATGGCCTTATATGCCTTCCAACTCTACGATTGAATGATTCTGTGATTTGCAGAAGAGATATTTATAATGGAGGGCTGAGGGAAACATACGGTTGATCCTCCCAGCAACTCTGCAAGAAAGGTTTATGCGGAAAGCTGTTGATTTGCTCAGTGCGCTTTTTGGCCGCGTCCAGGTCTCCTGTGTTCCAGCTGAACTCCTCTATCTACTGTACCACTTAAGAATCAGAAAGAAAGCTGCCCTTTGAACTGAAAAACTGGGAGTGGAGATAAATATCCCATAAAGCAGGGGTTGGGAACCTTTTGTCTGTTGGGGACCTGAATCTTCTCAGGGGTAATCTGTTGGGAGCTAACTGCTGGTGGTGGGCGAGGGCGGAACCAGTGGTGGGTGTGGCCAGCAGTCATGTAGTGGCAAATTCAGAAGTGCGGGATCCCTTCATGATAGTCACACCACACCCCCTCACAGCCACGCCCCCTTTCCCCTCATCTCCCTTGTGCTCTGTGTTGTCTGGGAGTCCACACTCCACTACAACAGACATCCCTAGGAGCCAATCAGCGTGAAAGGGGAGGCTGTGTGTTAGCTACTGAGAAGAGTCTTCTCAGTGGCTGACTCACCTCCTTTCACTCTAATTGGCTCCAATCTGCAGGAAAGGACAAGGACTCTTCTCAGTGGTGGACACGCTCTCTTTTCATGCTGATTGGCTCATTTGTAGGGACCTGGCTGGGAGTCTGCTCCTAAAAAAGTAAGGGGTCTATGACCCCATGTGACCCTGGATGACTACATCCCTGGTGGGCTGAGGAAAATGAGAGTAGCAGCAGAGCAAAATATGGGCACCCCCCATCTCTCTCCTACCTCATTCTTTCCCAGAGTTCCAAGGGAAGAGGGACCGATTGTTAAACCACTCGGGAAATTGTAGCTCCGTGAGGAGAACGGGGTGTGTGTGTCTCCTAATAATTCTCAGCACCCTTAAGAAACAACAGTTCCCAAGGTGCTTTGGGGGACGCCCTGGCTGTTTAAAGCGGTATCATAGTGCTTTAAATGTATAGTGAGGATGTGGCCTTACTTCACCTCTGGTGACAGGATAGCCACTGCACCTTGGGCAGCAGGCCAGATTTGAAGGCTAAGGCCAGGCCATGTGGTAACACAGGAGAATGGCAGGGGGGAAAGGGGTGCTGAGGATGAACAGTTGTGGGCTGTTGTCCCCCCACCCTGGCAAGCATCTACCATCTGAGGCAGCTGCCTCACTCTGCCTACTGGCAGAGCCGGCCTGGTAACCAAATAGGGCACAGCACCATAGAGACAGCAAGGCTAGAGTGGCTCCCCCAGTCGACATGGCATTTGTGCTCCACAAATGGCAGCTTTCTCTTGGGATATGGAAGTTCAAGGCTGGTCTATTTTGATGGTGCTGGGATATCTTAAATCTTAATCCACAGGTGGTTTAAAGTGGTGAAACTCCATTCCCTGCATTTGGCTGCAACATTTATTCTGGTTTCATTCCCCCCCCCAACACACACCTCTCTGAAAGCTTGGGGGACTCAGGGAAGATTTAGCAACATCAAAGGCTGAGTGGGGTGGGGGATGAGGTGGCTTTTATGCCACAGCTTCCAGACAAGGGTCAGTGGAGGTTTCCTTCTTTGATGGCATCGCGTCCAGCTGTTTCCCTCGCCTTCGCCTGTCTACAGTGAGAGCTCTACAGAGTGGAATCAGGAAAAACAGTTCCACTGACATCACTTTCTTTTTTTTTAACCCTGGAGAAGAGGTCCCTTTTTGGGGAAGGGAAGGAAGGAGAGTGAGGAGTTGTCTGCTTCAAAGCCCTATAAATGGATGGCCTCCAAATCCCTTAGCTGTGCTACACACTAGCGATGGAAAGATCTGTTTCTCATTTTTCCAATGTTAAATTCAGTTCTCTACATTTCTACAGTGATCTGCAATTTTAAAAAAAAATCCTCATGAAAATTCTCCACCATTTTAGTGCGAATTTCTCCAAATAAACACAGTTTTGTAGGCTGTTTTGACAAAGGTACACATTTTTGCAAGCCTTTTCTCATCAGTTCATGCCTATTATGCATGTAATTTTACTCATGTATTCATTTTTATACACACTTTCCCCTCATATATGCATTTTTGTAAATGTTGTTTAGTTGGCGAACTGCATCCCAAAATTCTAATAAATGCGAATTTCGAAGCATGGCTGAGTTTCGGTTCCCATATTGTTTCAGAAATTGCAGATTTGATAAATCCTGCTTGAAATGCGAACTGAATCGAAATTCTTACCCAACCCTACCACACACACAAAACACCACCTTTCAAAAAGTGTTCTTTTACTTGTTAAACTGAGATCTTAGGAACATAGGAAACGGTCTCAAACTGAGTCCATCTGGCTCAGTGTTGGCTGGCAGCGACTCTCTAGGGTTTTTCACAGCAGACATTCCTAGCCCTAACTAGAGGTGGCTGGGGATGAACGGGGGAACTTCTTCATGCATGCAAACCAGATGCTTTACTACTGAGTGACAACTTTCCCTTTAAAGCCCTCGTGGGTTTGAAATGGAAATGGACTGTCTTCAAGTCGATCCCAACTTATGGCGACCCTACAAATAGGGATTTAATGGTAAGCGGTATTCAGAGGGGGTTTCCCATTGCCTCCCTCTGAGGCTAGTCCTCCCCAGCTGGCCAGGGCCTGCTCAGCTTGCCACAGCTGCACAAGCCAGCCCCTTCTTTGTCTGCAACTGCCAGCTGGGGGGCAACTGGGCTCCTTGGGACTCTGCAGCTTGCCCACGGCTGCACAGGTGGCAGGGCATGTAACCCCTGAGCAGAGCTTGGAAAAGTTACTTTTCTGAACTACAACTCCCATCAGCCCAATCCAGTGGCCATGCTGGCTGGGGCTGATGGGAGTTGTAGTTCAAAAAAGTAACTTTTCCAAGCTCTGCGCCCTGAGCCACTCCCTGTGGGGTGATTTTTAGTTGGCCCTTGACACTAGGGTTGCCAGGTTCTTGGCCTGAGACTGATACTGTATCTTTAGGAGAAGAGAAGGTCAGCCAAGTGCAGGTGTTCTTGCAACCCTGTAATGAGAAAAACCACAAGGTGAAATTCTCCCTTCCCCTTGCACAACTTTTAAAGATACAGAAGACCTGTTGGTTGCCAGGCCCAGCCTCCAAGGGGTCTTCTGTATCTTTAAAAGTTGTGGAGCATGGAGGGAGAATTCCACCTCGTGGTTTTTCCCATTACAGACCTGGCAACCCAACTTGACACCCAGGAGACACAAGTGGGGATTTGAATTCACAGACTCTGGACTCTCAGCCAGGCTCTCCTCCCCACTGTGCTATACCAACCTTATCCCTTGTGGGTTTATTTATCTATATCATCTATCTATCATCTACCTATATTAGGGGCTGAGATTTTGTGGCCCTCCAAATGTTATTGGACTCCAGCTCCCATCAGCTGCAGATTGCATGGCCAGGGCTCAGGAATGATGGGAGCTGTAGTCCACAGAATCCCAGTCCCCCCCCCCTCAGCATGTGTGTGTTGTTTAGCAATAAAAGGATCTGTCCATTTTGGATTTTCTTAGCTTCTCATTTTTCCAGTCTTAAATTCAGTTTTCCACATTTCTGCAGCAATTTGCCAGGTTTTTTTTTTTTTAATCCTCATGAAAATTCTTCAGCATTTTAGTGCTAATTTCTCTAAACACATTTTTGTAGGCAGTTTTCACTAACATACCATTTTTGCAAGCAATGTGTTCTTGTATACAAGTTTCCCTAGTATTTTCATTATACACATCTCCCCCTAATATATGCATTTTTGTAAACATTGATTGGTTGGAAAACTGCACTGTAATATTTGGAAAGTGTGAATTTTGAAGGATGGCTGTGTTTTGATCCTCGTATTGTTTTGGAAAGTGCATAGATTCACCTTTAAATGCAAACTGAGTCGAATTTCTTTGCGTTCCCTAGTGTTGTTACACTAGGCCAAAATTTCCTGACCCCTGAGAAGTTACCGGGCCATAGAGCTTTTCTGGATTTGGTTTCTTTGGAAGGTCTCCAAAGGGTTATATGTGCTGGTTTTAACCTATAAAGCCTTACATGGCTTGGGACCACAATACCTGATGGAATGCCTCTCCCGACACGAACCCAACCGTACATTACGCTCAACATCCAAGGCCCTCCTCCAGGTGCCTACTCCGAGGGAAGCTTGGAGGATGGCAACAAGGTAGAGGGCCTTCTCAGTGGTGGCCCCCAAATTACGGAATGATTTTGACGAGGTGCGCCTGGCGCCAACACTGTTATCTTTTCGCCGCCAGGTTAAGACTTTCCTCTTCTCCCAGGGATTTTAACAGCATTTGAATAGCATATGTTTTTTTATCTTGCTTATTGGTTTTTATGGGTTTTAATTTGGTATGGTTAAAATGTGTATACTTGTTTTTAATATTTTGAATTGTTGTAAACCTCCCAGAGAGCTTTGGCTATGGGGCGGTATATAAATGCAATAAATAATTGAATATATCTCAGGACATGCTTGCTGCGTCCCATGAGCCTGGAATCTTCCATCACCACTTTGGATCATTGGTTGCTAAGCAGTGGTTGAACTTTACAATAGCCCTATGCAAAACTAGTCATGGTGGTTTGCTCACAAGTCTGCCCCACTCATGTACGCAGCAATGGTGTGTGCCTATAATTCTTTACTTTGAAAGAGGAGCTGAACTCTTCTTCTCCCCACTTCACCTCCACCCCACTTTAGACTAGCCTTTCCCAACGTGATGCTTTTCAGATATTGCTGGAATACAACTCCCATCAGCCCAGTCACCATGGCCAATGGTCAAGTGCCATGCAATGTCCTTTCTGCATTTGAAAGGAGTCATGCTTTTAGTGTGGCGGCTCCTGTACTTTGGAACTCCCTGCCAATTGACATCAGGCAGGTGCGTCATTGTATTCTGCTGAAAACATTTCTGTTTTGGCGGACCTATCCCTACACATGATTTGGTTATATGTTTATTGTGTTTTACTGCATGTAATTCTGGCTGCCTCACCTCAAAAAGAATATTGTAGAGTTGGAAAAGGTTCAGAAAAGGGCAACCAACATGATCAACCTTTCCTCATAGGAAAGCATTTCGGGCTTTTTAGTTTAGAGAAAAGGTGAGTCAGAGGGGACATCATAGAAGTGTATAAAATTATGCATGAGATAGAGAAAGTGGACAGAGAACAGTTTTTCTCCTTCTGTCATACCCCTGGATCTCATGGACATTCAATGAAGCGGAATGTTGGAAGACTCAGGACAGACAAAAGAAAGTACTTTGTCATGTAGCACAGAGTTAAACTATAGAACTTGTTCCCACAAGAGGCAGTGAGGACCAGCAACTTGGACGGCTTTAAAAGAGGATTAGACAAATTCATGGAAGATAAGGCTATCTTGGCACAGTCATTAACCAAATTGGAGACAATAGTCGAGAAATCAGAAGAAGGCTAGGACTGGGGAGGGCAGCTGTGAGAGAACTAGAAAAGGTCCTCAAATGCAAAGATGTATCACTGAACACCAAAGTCAGGATCATTCAGACCATGGTATTCCCAATCTCTATGTATGGATGTGAAAGTTGGACAGTGAAAAAAGCGGGTAAGAGAAAAATCAACTCATTTGAAATGTGGTGTTGGAGGACAGCTTTGCGGATACCATGGACTGTGAAAAAGACAAATAATTGGGTGTTAGAACAAATTAAACCAGAACTGTCACTAGAATCTAAAATGATGAAACTGAGGTTATCGTACTTTGGACACATCATGAGAAGACACGATTCACTAGAAAAGACACTAACGCTGGGAAAAACAGAAGGGAGCAGAAAAAGAGGAAGGCCAAACAAGAGATGGATTGATTCTATAAAGGAAGCCACAGACCTGAACAGGGTGGTTCACAACAGATGCTCTTGGAGGTTGCTGATTCATAGGGTCGCCATAAGTCGTAATCGACTTGAAGGCACATAACAACAGCAACAAGGCTATCAGTGGCTACTAGCCACAATGGCTATGCTCTGCCTCCATGGTTGGAGTCCACATGCTTCCGAATACTAGTTGGTGGAAAACTCAGGAGGGGTCAAAGCTCAGGTCCTCTTTGCAGGCTTCCCCCAATGGGCATCTGGTTGGCCACTGTGAGAACAGAATGCTGGACTATTATTAGTCTAGACTAGATGGGCCACTGGCCTGATCCAGCAGGCTCTTACATTCTTATATTCTTGTTCTTTTGATGTTATTAACAGCTTTTATAATGTTTAAATGTTTTAATTTTTTTTTTTAATTGCTTTATTACTGCAGATGTGTTTGCTGCCCTGGGCTCTTTTGGAAGGGTGGGCTATAAATTTAATAATGAATAAATAAATAAGAGTTGTCCAAAGCATCCGGAGGGCACCAGTCTGCAGAAGGCTTCTTGAGATTCTTAGTCTGGCCCACATCCAGTCTCAAAACTGGGCAGGGAGGAAACTATGAGAGAGAACGATGAGTTGGCTGGAGGTATTTTGGTATGAGTGTGTGTGTGTGTGTGTGTGTCTAGGGGTGTCTGGGTAGGAGATCGGCTGCCACGTAGAGATGGCTTTTTGCCTCCACTTAAGCTGTATATTTGAAAATGTGTGTATTTGAAAATAAAGCATACATTACCCCCCACCAATAACATCCCTCTCTAGTGGTTACTCATCCAAATGAAAGCAAACCCTTATAAAACTACCCTTGGCTGCTTAGAGAATGCTACTGTCTGTCCTTCACTCAAGAATGATGAATAATTGCATGCCCAACTGAAGCAGCCCTGAACGCTTTCAGAAAAGAACCGCTCTACGTCTCCCTGTGCCCCTTATACAATTATGAGTTCTTTATTTTCGCACGAGTTCCACTTGCCATGAGAATTCCATTTCAGTTTTTATTTTATTCTTTGCTTTTGTTTCAAAAGAGGAAAATGAGTGCCTCTTTGCTCTTGCTAAGGTTCGAACGAGAGGCAGAGGGGGCACCTGAGCGTACCTAGCACGTTCTGTTTTCCATTGAACTTCTCAAGCAGCCCTTCCCCTGACTCAACTGTTGTATAACACCTCTGGATCCCGGCCCAGAAAAAGTGTGGTTCTAAATGAAAAAATAGAGTGTGTGTGCAATATATACATAGATATATATATTGTGCCAACTAATTCTGCTGAAATGTAGGTGGTCAAAGGCACTTGGCATGTTCCCCATTACATACTTTAAAAATGACTTGATGCTGGTATATATAAATTCCGTGTGAGCTTAAAAACGTTCTAGTAGCAACACGGAAAGGGCATGTCAACAACCCCTTAGCTGCTAATACCCATTTGTGATAATAAAGGGGCCAAGCCATTAATAGTCAGCAGCCAGAAACCAGCGTTTAAAGTTATACCAAAAAAAAAAAAACCCAAGGCAGGCTGGTTTCATGCTTCTTTGAAGTATTTCCATGGAGGCACTTTTAAAAAAAAAAGATATGAAAACAATCTGAACGTTGTGAGGCCCTAAAGGAAATTTGAAGGTGGAAGTATGGATCATAATACGTTTTAATATTTCCTGTGCAAAGGTTTAAAAGTTAAAGATTAATTCTTATTTTTCCAATAAGCATTGAAGCGGTAATGGCTGGAAGGTATATATGATCATCAAAGGTTTCGTCTCTGATTCAGAGTTTGGAGGAAGTTAGGAAGGAGAGGAAGGGGAAGCTCATGGAAGTTTTAAAATTTTTTTTAAAAAAAAGCTTGTTGGCCCTTTCTAAGAGTGTACATCAGCCAAAGCGGATCCTTATCCCCATAGCTGATTATGTCTCACAACAGGGGTGGACTAGATGGCTTTTGGTCAGCTTGCTGGTTTCAGATGCTTTACAAATTTCTTTGATGTTTAAGGCCCTAAATGGCTTGGGACCCAAATAACTGCAAGAAGGGCTCTTCAGTATCAACCTGCCCATGGTCTAAGATCAGCAGAGGAGGCGCTCCTTGTGGTCCCTCCTCAGAATGGCGCAGGAGTTGGTGCCCACTGGTGCCATGGTGCCTGCAAAGACCTTCATTGGCACCCCGAACAGGTGGCCTAGACTCTGATATTTCATTTAAAAAATAAGTTTCTAGACCTCCTAGAAAGAAAGTTAGAAAACAAAATGTAAAGGTAGCCTTCTAAGTAATTTCTGTGAAATAAACCAGCCTGGCTGTTGCCGCCTGACAATGGTTTTAGCCAATGAGTGAAATCAGAGCTGTGATTGGTAAGTGAGTCATTTGGACACCAGACAATAGGAATTCCTGGGGTCCTAGAAAGCTACTGTTTTACCGTCCCTTTGAGTGTACTTTTCTTGCTTCTAATTCTAGTCCTTGATATCTGCCCTTCCTTTCCCCCTAGCAACCAGGATACACCTTTACTGTGATGGACTCATCTGAGATCAGGTAGTCTCCAGAAATTATTTTCTGCAAATACTATACAATAAGTGAGTGAATGTTAAAGAATCCCTCTGGCCCGCAAAAGCCAAATGTGAAACCTTGCAAAGAGACGTAGGCCTGTCTCCTAAAGACCAGGAGCTCATTAACTGGCAACGGCAATCCAGGTTTTTCAGGCAGGAGCCCTTTTCCAGCCCCCTCTGGAGATGCCAGGGATTAAATCTCAGTCCTTTTGCATGCAAAGTATGTGAACATAAGAACGTAAGAAGAGCCTGGCTGCCGGATCAGGCCAATGGCCCATCCAGTCCATCACCCTTTTCTCACAGTGGCCAACCAGATGTTCTTCTAGTGAGCTACAGCTGTTTGCCTCTCATAATTATGCACAGTTCTAAACACCTTTGGGATGCCTTGTTTTTTTGTCTGTTCTGATTTCATCGCTTGCCAATCAACTAATCTGTGTTCTTCTAATTAAAGCCTAAGAACCTGAGTTCTCATTTTGTGGTCAAGTTTGATCTTGATGTACACCGGTACCCTGGAGGTGACAATTTAATATAATTTTGCCAAGCCCCCTGTAATTACGAATGTGTATGGTTTTTTAAAATGTATATCTAGTCTCCAGTTCTCTTTGTGGTGGTTACAAAGCCATTACTGAGCAATTGTGTTAATGCATTTATGCCTGACAGCTGGCACGTTAGGGATGCCAGGATTGATTGCAATTTTTTACCCCACAACATTTTAATAAAAGAATGTAAGCTATCTCAAGCAGAAAAGCTGGGATTCTTTTCCACATCAAACTGGTTCTATAGTAGAGAAATGATAATGTGCTCTCAACACCTGCAATGTTGGTTTGGCAAGAATCTGCATGTCCTTAAACTTTACTCTTCACACAACAGTATTTTATGTTCATTGCTTCTCCCCCACCCCAATCTTTACAGTCTTTTCCATGCAAAAAACAGCAGTTCCCAAAATTGTCCTTAGAAATAGGACTCTGTCGAAAGTTGGGATGGGCCAATTGGTCAATGTAGCTTTCTCTCACTTTGTCATTTTTCCAGGCTTAGGGTCAGTTCTTCATACTTCTGCATCAGTTTGTGATTAGTATTTTTTTTTAAAAAAAGAAGTTGTTCTGAAATTCATCAGCATTTTAGTGCCCGCTTCTCCTAATGTACACTTTTTTTGTATACAGTTTTGCCTAATGTACACATTTTGCAAGCAATTTCCCCTAGTATAATACATTCTTGTATGTTGTTTTCACTAATATGTGCACTAATATGGGCATATGCACTCCCCAGATATGCACATTCTGTACATATTTGTTTGAAGAACTGCATTGCAGAAATTGAAAGAAATACAAATTTCAAACTGAACCGTAATTCTTCCCTATCCCTAATTATAAGGCAATTTACCTACAGCAAGCACATCTGTAGATGGTCTTTCCCTGTTACATTTGGCTGCTCAGTATGGATGGAGGAAAGACGAGGCTGAAAATGCGAGTGTATGATCTCGAAAGCTTTCCTCCTGGGATTTTTCTAATGGGACATAAGGGGCTGTCATAAGCAATAAAATAGCTTAGCGGCACAGCTCTAATTCAATTTTCCGTGAAAAATTGAACTATGTGTGGCTAGATTCAATCTACTGCATCCGAACCAAATTGGATGTTGTTGTTGTTAACAGAATCAAAGATGGATGTCAAAGATGGCTGCCCATCAGCTAACGGGCCAAGTTCGAGCTTCTGGTTTTGGTGTACAAAGCCCTATAGAGCTTGGGACCAGGATACCTGAAAGACCATCTTATCCCTTATATTCCCAGTTGATCGCTGCGCTCTGCAGGCGAGGGCCTCCTGCAGATACCATCTAATCAGGAGGTCCATTCCGCACAACCTAGGAAGCAGACCTTCAGTGTTGTGGCACTTTGGAATTCCCTCCCCTTAAATATTAAACTGCCATCTCTGTTATCTTTTTGGTACCTACTGAAGACCTTTCTCTTTCAACAAGCCTTTTAAGTACAGACCTTATCCCAGTCTGTGTCTGTGCTGGAATTGCTTTTTAATATGTTTTAAAGCTTTTTAAAAAAGATGTTTTGTGTTAATATATGTTAAAGTCTGTTTTTAAGAGTTTTTTTAGTATTTTTGTTTGCTGCCCAGGGCTCCTTCTGGAAGGAAGGGCAGGATATCAATCAATCAATCAATCAATCAATCAATAATAATAATAATAATAATAATAATAATAATGTAGCCAGCCAGAGTAACTTCTGGTCAGGTGTTGGTGGGGTGTTCCCACCTTTGTGCAACCTAAAACCAGTAGAGCAGCCTTTCCCAACCAGTGTGCCTCCAGATGTTGTTGGACCACAACTCCCATCTTTCCTGACCATTGGCAATGCTGGCTGAGGCTGATGGGAGTTGTGGTCCAACAACATCTTGAGGCACACTGGTTGGGAAAGGCTGCAGTAGAGGCTTGACTGTTAGGGCAAATGGAGCACTGCCCCACTAACTCTGCCTGCCCTCAGTGAACCTACTCCTTCCAGCTTTCCTATTTACAACCAGTCCAGGGGGTGCCCTGGCTGTCAGCATCTTCTTCCTTAATCTAACTGTTGCCGCTTGTAGAACTCAGCAAGGGTTGAATGGGGAGAAAACTAGAATTAGTTGGCTCTGCCTGTCATTGGGTATGGCTCCACCACCAGTAGGGCTCCCTGCCTTCTGCCCCCCAAGTCCCTATGGGCACCAGCCACCACTGCCTAAAACAGCAAAGAGTCTTGTGGATTTTAAACAATTAACTTTGGTATGCTTTCATGGACTACAAACTGCTCCATTTGGTGCATGAAATGTTACCGTGAGATCTGTCTATTCATACCTGTCTATCTATCTCTATATCTCTATCCAATGCTCTTTTTTTTGGTAAAAAAATGATGTGCCAGTACTCGTATCTTGATAAAGTACAAAATTGCTGGCAGGTGCATCCAAAAAGAGGTCTCCATTCTGGTGAGTACTGTCACACACACACACACAAAAGCCTTTTACGGGGAGGGGTTGTAAAAAGTGAAATCAGAGGAAAAGGAAATGCAGAAAAGTGTATGCTTATAATTCAGGACAAGACTTTACGCATTTGATGAAAAGTGAGCTGGTGCTGTTTTAATTGTTAAATTGCTTTGGGGTGGTTTTTGGAAGTAATTCACAAAATAGTGATTCATTAAATAGATTAAACACACAAAATAACAGTCACGGGATTATGTCAGCCTGTCTCCGATCCTCCCCTGTTGTGATCTATCTCTGCTCATCCCTTTTGTAATCCTGTGCCACCTGCTTGCCCTCCCCTCCTCCAACCTCCTCCAATTCGCCGGGACTTAGACTCCTATTTAATAGCAGTTAATCCTACTGAGGTGTCCGGAGCACAGTCTTGTCATGTTTTGTTGGATGAGTTTCAGTTGGTTCAGTTCGAGGACGTGGACAAGGTGCTTGGACAGGTTCGTGCGACCACTTCGGTACTGGATCCTTGCCCCTCTTGGCTAATTAAAACTAGCAAGGAAGGAACAGTTGGCTGGGCCAAGGAAGTGATTAATGCCTCTTTACGAGAGGGAGTGGTCCCTGGCTGTCTGAAAGAGGCAGCAGTGAGACCACTCCTGAAAAAACCTTCCTTGGACCCAGAGGATGTCAGCAGCTACAGACCAGTAGCCAATGTTCCGTTCCTGGGCAAGATCCTGGAACGTGTGGTTGCTGACCAGCTCCAGGCGCTATTGGATGAAACCGATTATCTAGATCCATTTCAATCGGGGTTCAGGCCTGGTTTTGGCACTGAGACTGCCTTGGTCGCCCTGTTTGATGACCTATGTCGGGAGAGAGACAGAGGGAGTGTAACTCTGTTGATTCTCCTTGACCTCTCAGCGGCTTTTGATACCATTGACCATGGTATCCTTCTGGAGAGGCTTGCGGAGTTGGGAGTTGGGGGCACTGCTTGGCAGTGGTTCCGCTCCTACTTAGCGGGTCGTCTCCAGAAGATAGTGCTTGGGGAACATTGCTCGACACTGTGGGTTCTCCAATGTGGGGTCCCGCAGGGTTCGGTTCTGTCTCCCATGCTTTTTAACATTTATATGAAGCCGCTGGGGGCGGTCATCAGGAGTTTTGGAGTGCGTTGTCATCAGTATGCTGATGACACGCAGCTCTACTTCTCCTTTACATCTTCTTCAGGTGAGGCAGTCGACGTGCTGAACCGTTGCCTGGCTGCGACAATGGACTGGATGAGAACTAACAAACTGAGACTCAATCCTGACAAGACTGAGATGCTGTTGGTGGATGGTTTCTCTGATCGGATGGTGGATATATACCCTGTCCTGGATGGAGTTACACTCCCTCTAAAGGAACAGGTGCGTAGTCTGGGAGTCATCTTAGACTCTTCCCTCACACTTGAGGCTCATGTAGCCTCGCTGGCCCGGAATGCGTTCTACCAACTTCGGTTGGTAGCCCA